>NC_141689.1:1425187486-1427587486 GCF_964263255.1 Lissotriton vulgaris | reverse complement strand
TGGGGTGGAGGAAAGAATGTAGGAAGCCTGATAGACTGTCCGATACAGAAGGTAATTTTTGTAACAAATGTGACTTTTTAGGCTTTGCCAGCACAGTGCTTGCGCTGTGCTTGTGAAATATATTGTTAATATATATCTTAAAAGGGACTTGCATCCCGCCCCCTGCTTTTCATTAGTTCCTGTGCTTGCCACTTACTTTTCCTCTGTTTCTATTGGCTGTAGAATGCTATTTCCCATTTCTTCCTCATGTGTTTGCACTTATCAGATTCCCGAGGACCAAGTACTGTTTTCATATGCTTTTGGGAAACTTTTTTATGTTTAGCCTGCACAGCGTTAAACAAAGACGGTACTCTGACCACGATAATCAGCTCACTGCAGTACCTGTGTGCATGTGTGTCTGAGCTCCACCTCTTCCTCGATCCCTTATAAGCTCGTATGCAGTATGCGACTCTGAGACGAGCATAGGCTTATCCTCTGTGGATGTGTGCCTTTTACACAGTTCCTTTTATTCATGCCGCTTCAATGCAACAGCGGTGGTAGTTTCTGCACTAACCCGTGGTAAACTACCCGCTTCCCTATTGCTTGTGGAGTAATCCAGATTCGCACTGGATGTTTGTATTGGAAATCAGCAGTCATTTAGCAGTTTTGAAGACAACACTTATAACAGCTTCTGCTTCGAATGCCATCTAGAAAGGTTCTTGCAGGCAGCATGTCTGTCAGTTACCAAAGGCGTAGCTTCTTTGGAGATGTGCATTGGTTTCCACCTTGTGCCACTCGGAAGTTTGAAGGACATTTCTTTTATTTCCACTCACTGAAGTGCCTTGTATGATTAAGAATGAAGGCCCGGTCTGTGCTCCCAGTTGTTTGACAAATGAAATCTCTACACTCCTGTTTACATTATAGCTGCATTTTCGGCATTCCTCATCTCCACCCAAATACCAGCCTTTGTCTGGATGTGGACTTTAAAGCATTGCTGGACAATACACACCCATTTGTAATTCGGTTGCAAAATGTAAACCAAATCGAGAACATTTAATAGATTGCTTTGACAAGTATAATTTATTAGAGTTGGTCCCCTGCCATGCATTGGGCAACAAGTGATACTCTGATCCACAGGTGTTATAAGTGACATGAGGAGCCGTTGGAATTTGTAAGGGCACAGGTTATATCGAGAGGAGGGATTGTTGAAAGTAGGGCGGTGTTTATTTTGTGACAGACAGGGAGGAAAACAAGTTGCATTTCTCAGCTGCCTTGCCAAGGCTTCATATAAGCCTCTTCCATGCCAATGACGAGTCCAGGTCGTCATGAGTCACAGAAGAGCTGTGCTGGCTCGTCATAACTGCAGCGATCCGCCCACTCGCGATTGATTCTCCGCCTGTGCGGGCGAATTAGTCAGTGGGCGGAGTTGTAAGGAGCCCAGCTTGTCATGAGCACAACTCTACTGTGACTCATGACGAGCTGGGCTCGTCATGAGCACCGCGGCGCCACAGCCCCACCCTCTCCCTCCGCGCGGGAATTACCCCCACAGTGAAGGGGTTATTGAAAGGCTGATGTAGCCTTTGAGTGATGGCGTGGCCAATTTATTTGCATTTTTGAAAAAAACTAGACTAGTGCCACCAGATAGGTGAATGATAAACATTTCATAAAGTGAACTTTCATCCTGCCCAGGATATCCTGACTGTTGCAAAAAGGTCCTTGCTTGCAGATGTTTTTTTTTAGGGGGGGCAAGAGAAGTAAGCAACTTGACAACTTGAACTCCTTCATGTGGCTACGTTTGATGCAAGCATTGGCCTTTGAGAGTGTGGAGGCCTTCACCAAACTACTGTTCAAATCTCAAGAGGAGCAGCAAGTAATAGTGTCTGGAAGATAACCTTGGGCGTCAGAATGGACAGTATGGGAGAAGGAGTTTAGGTAGATAATCCAGAGTGCCTTTGTGCAACGACGTATGAAATATTATCTTGCTTTTCTTCAGACAAGCATGAGGCATCAGACTTTCTCTCGTTGAAGATTTGTAATAGTTTTTTCTGGGTGATCCTCATAGACAGTATTGTACTGTAGACTCCATTGTAGTAAAGGAGGATCTAACGAAGGAGACTGAGCAAGAACACTACAATCCATGTTAGAATGTTTACTTGCAGGATAATTAACAACTTTGAATCAAAGTTAGTTCCAAGATTCCTGGACTTGCTTGTGGGTGTTGAGAGTAGGGCACCCAAGGCGTAATAATAATTCAATGGGTGTAATTAAGGTTTCCAGCAACTAGCATGATCTCAGTTTTATTGCCCTCAAGCAGACCCATTAACAACCCTTATGGCGCGTGCAGTAGGCAATCCATTGACAACATGGACATTCCTCTGGTCCTTCGTACCTCAATGTAAGTCTGCTTATTGTCGATATACAAGTGATAGTGGAAAATATAGCGGTTGGAGACGATCACTGATGTGTCCTGATTTTTTTGAAGAAACTGACTGGAGGCAAAAGCATTGTGATGCGCACTAAAACATTTTAATTTAGTAGAAAGGGTCTAATTAATTTTACATGCTAGATTCAGTTTAAGAGGAAGGATTTAAACCTGTAAGTGCTTTCAAACTCTGTTATCACACAAGTTTATCAGCCTCGTAAGCAGAATGACTTAGTTCATGGTACCCCTGGCACTGTGCAGCTGTAGAAGTATTTCTGTGCAGTCCTGGTCCTTTTTTTGTAGCCCTGAAATGTTTGTTTCTTTTGTTCCTTAATGTTGATGTCATACCCCAGCATGGTACGAACCCCAACTATAAATCCCCGAGGAAAGTTTTTGATAACCAGGTAATTCTGAAACCACTGCTTCAAGAATAAATATTTTGGGAGGTTGACCAAAAAGCAGCCAGTAATATGCCAGAATCTCTAGATGAGCTGTCAATTTCTTAAGCAGCTGGGTTACAATGGAATGTTTTAGTTTCTGGGTAGAATCCCTGATAGGCATTAGCCGTTTTTTTGATGATATCACGTACATGCATACATTTTATTTTAATACTAGCAGCCCGTCCCGACGTTGTCCGGGTATGAATTGCTGCCGGCCAGTAGTATATTGTTTTGTAGGATTTTTTTTTGATAGCATTTCTTATCTGTGACAGGCCTGTGAAACGCTCCGATTCACAGTGCACTGCTGATGCACTTAAGAGCGCGCTTTCAGTAGTGTGTGAACTCGAGTTTCCCTACTTTATTTTTCCTTGCAATATTATATAGTGCGAACTCGACAACATGGCATGAGCACAATTTACATTACAGAAAAACACATTCATTTGTGGTAGGCACGGGGAGACAAAGCGATTTGCCTGGAATCACAGGATGTTGAGCTGATGCCGAGATTCGAACGTAGCTCCCCAGCTCTAAAGTTTGCAGCACTAGAACTTGTGGCGGGAAGTGTGTCTAAAAGTGTATGTCGGTGCTGGCCATCAATGAGAGAGACCTGTGCATTTTTCAAATCGGTGGTGAAAGAATATGAGTATGTTGCTGGAGATGTGGGCCGCCGTGCCTTACGGGGGGAGGGTAAACACCCATTACTCCGCAACTTTCTTTCCGCATACCATCACTCCGCATACTTTGATTACGAAAGTACCATGACTCCGCAATGCCATTATAACGCATGGCATTACATTTGATATGCTTTTACCACGCATACATTTACAACGAAATTCGTTGTAAATGCATGAATGGTAAAAGCATGTTTTTTTTTTAATGTTTGGATAAGGTAAGTATGGGTATAGTGGTATATGTTTTGGGGTACTGAGGGTATATGTTTTGAGGTGTTTGGGTATTTTAAGGGTTCAGATATAGTTTTGGGGTACAGGGGTAGTTTTAGGTATGGGTTTTGGGGTACAGGGGTATTTTAAGGGTTCAGGGCTAGGTTTGGGTTTTAGGGTACAGAGGTATTTTTAGGGTTCAGGGCTAGGTTTGGGTTTTGAGGTACAGGGGTATTTTAGGGTTCAGGGGTTGGTTTGGGTTTTGGGGTACAGCGGTATTTTTAGGATTCAGGGGTAGGTTTGGGTTTTGGGGTACAGGGGTATTTTTAGAGTTCAGGGGAAGGCTTGGGTTTTGGGGCACAGTGGTATTTTTTGGGTTTAGGGCTAGGTTTGGGTTTTGGGGTACAGGGGTATTTTAAGGTTCAGGGGTAGGTTTGGGTTTTGGGGTACAGTGGTATTTTTAGGGTTCAGGGCTAGGTCTGGGATTTGGGGTACAGGGGTATTTTTAGGGTTTAGGGATAGGTTTGGGGTACAGGGTAAATTTTATAGGGTTAAGATGGTTTAGTGTTTAAGGGTGTTGGTGTATTTTAAGGAGTTTGTCACGCCCCCAGCACACGCCCACAGCACAACGCAAACACGCCCACAAGGGACTACTTTGCTGGCATGGTTCTTTTACCTTTTAAATATATATGGTGGGCATCTGCATAGCCTATGTCCTTCTGCTGCAACTGCCCTTTCCAACGCTGTATTGGGTGTTGTGATTGGTGCTGTGGTTCCTGAGATTACCCGCCTCAAAGGTTTGGGCTCTCTCTTTATTATATTAGTATAGAGTATAGATTACCTGAACTATGGTGTGAATATATTCCTGCGTAATGGTCTTTCAGTGAATCTTTATCTAATCTGCATTCTGGGGCAGGAATGCCCTGAAGGTTTGGGCATCAATTCATGGCCGATTCTCGTACAGGAGTCAGCCGGAGATGTTTTCCCTTCAAGTACAAAAGGAAATCAATTTCCAGTGAAAATGAACTTTTTCGAAATCGGTGAACTATAGGGGAAGTAGTTTCACTGTGGATAAAATAAAAGTGCAGTTGCACTAATACAAAGGCATTTTTACAAGTGCAATTGTACATTATTTATAATAACACGTGAAGTTCTGTCTTTGCAAGCATCTACTTGGGAATTCATAAAACTTTTCAAAGGCACTCAGTACACTTTGCAGACTTTATGTATTCAAAACATTGCTAAGTCTGCACTTGAGTAAGGGTGTAAACCTGTGGGTGCAGATTTACATTTTTTTTAAAAAAGAATCGGACCCCAATGTATGAAGTTTGTCAGTCCTGTAGGTTCAGGGAGGTTAACCAACACTACAACCCCGAATTTGCATTCTGTTTTCAAATTAAAGCCCTGGCCAAACGATAGGGATCAAAATGGCTGTCCTAAAGAAGAATCAGTGCCACTTGTTGTCTTGCTCCGGTTATAACCACCACTTTGGCAGATTGAGCTGCCTCTGGGAAACACTATGAACAGTTTGCTGATAAACTTTCCTTTCAAAACAAAACTGAGTGGACTTTCAGGTGGTAGTCAGATAACATTGTTTGTGGTGAGTAACTTCAGAAACAAAGAGTAAGGGAGAAGACTTTGATCTGCCATTAGATTGTTGCAGATGTTCTGGGATTATCTGCAGGTTTGTTATTTTTGCGGCACACCTCTTAAATTGGACGGTTGGAAGAAATGAAATGAAATGAAAATGAAATGAATGAAATGAAATGAAAGTGGGTTTTATAGAGCGCATTACTACCCGAAGGCCTCGTAGCGCTGAGGTTGCTTACTTCTGGGAGACTGTAAAACTATGTGGAGAAAAGAAAAGTTTTAAGGGTTTTTCGAAATTTTAAAAGATTGGGCTCATTCCGGAGCGAGGAGGGTAAAGAGTTCCAAGTCACGGCCGCATTCAGGGAGAAGGAGCGTCCGCCCCACCTGGCCCGTTTGATTTTGCGTGTTGTTGCCAAGAAGGCTGTGCTTGAACGCAATGATCTTTGGGGATGGTAAGGAGTGGCTAAGGAGCAGATCATTGCGGGAGCATTTTTCCACATGGCCTTATGCATTATGCACATCGCTTTAAATTTTACTCTGGCTTGGATGGGCAACCAGTGTAAATTTCTAAGGGCAGTAGTGCCTGAGTGACTGCGGGGGAGGCCTAGCAGTAGACGTGCTGCTGCATTCTGGGTGACTTGCAATTTTTTGAGTGTGCTTATCGGTGCACCCAGATAAAGGGCATTCCCGTAATCGAGGCGGGACAGGACAATGGCCTGGACCAAGATCCTGCGGGCCTGAAAAGGGAGAAGAGGTAGAATTTTCCGCAACATGCGCATCAGCCCGAAACAAGTGGCGGACAGTATGGTGGCTTGCTGATTGAAAGTAAGGGTATTGTCTAGCCACATGCCCAAGCTTTTGATTTGCTTTTTTGGTTCAGAGGAGGAACCCATACAGGGTGGCCAAAGTAGAGTGGGGCTGGGGGGAGCTGTGTTCCCCAGGAACATCAGTTCAGTTTTGTCCCCATTAAGTTTTAGATGGGAAGAGGCCATCCAATCTGTAACTGCTACTAGACAACTACTCAGGTTCGATGGAGTGTGACCTGGCTGATTCAGAGCTCGCACGAGCTGAGTGTCATCAGCATAGGTCACAATTTCAAAACCAAAAGGGTGAACAACCTCCGCCAATGGTTGCATATAAACGTTAAAAAGCGTGGGACTCAGGGAGGAGCCCTGAGGCACACCTTGATTAAGAGGCCAGGTTTTGGAATGGGTGTCGCCCTCCACCACCTGGAAAGTTCGGTTTTCCAGGAAAGATTGTAGCCATAAGATGGCACTTCCCGTCACTCCGAGTAGTTTTAATCGGGAGAGGAGGATGTTACTGTTCACGGTATCAAAGGTGGCACTTAAGTCTAACAGCATAATTGCTGTGGTGCCGCCTTGATCCATGTGCCTTCGGGCTAATTCTGTTACAGTCAACAGTGTCGCTTCTGTCCCCAATTTTGGGCGAAATCCAGCTTGAGAATCATGGAGCAGATGGTTCGCTTCCAGATAAGACATAAGACTGGTGTTGATATGTTTCTCCAGCAGCTTAGCCACCCAAGGGAGGAGTGAGATGGGACGGTAGTTAGTCATTTTGCTGGGGTCGAGGTTGTTTTTTTTTAGCAGAGCCTTAACTTGTGCACGTTTCCAGATGTCTGGAACTTTTGCTGAGGTGATTGACCTATTTACAATGTTTAAAATTACTGGTCTAATGGTGTCCGCAATTTTCAAGAGCTGTCGTGGGGGAGCAGGATCTAACGGGGAACCTGCTGTAACTTTCAGCATAAGAGAGTTAAGCAGGTCTTCATCTAGTAGTGGAAATTCAGCTAGTTGACAGCCGGTGGGTGGAGGAGCAGAATCAGTTTCCACTAGATGTTGGCTGACCTGAACGAAAGATGAGGAAATGGCTTGGATTTTTTGATAGAAGTACTCTGCCTGAGTATCACAGCGAGTTTGGGCTTCTCGGGGGTCTTGCAAGATAGGGGGGGTACTAATTAAGGATTTTGCTATCCGAAATAGTTCCCTCGAGGAATTGGCAGAGTTAGTAATTTTTTCCTCATAGAACAGAGCTTGTACCAATATAATCTTAGCTTTATATTTTTTGATAGCCTCTCGATGGCTACTTTTATCCTGTTCCTTGAGAGTATTTCTCCAAGTTCTTTCCAGTTTCCGGCAGATGCGTTTTAGCTCTTTCAACTCTGGGGTGAACCACGGAGATTTTTTGGACTTGGTTTTCTCCTTAAGGGGTTTTTGAGGAGCGACTATATCTAAGGTGGACTGTAACCAGTTGGCATAATAAGTGTAGAGTGTATCTACGTCACCCCCAGTGTGTCGAGGGGTAGTAGAGAGTGAGTCCACCCATAGGTCTGTGGGTAACTTCGTCCAGTCCCTACCTCTTAATGTGGATCGGGGGCACAGAGCGGGGGCTAGGTATGTGCCAAAGGAGTGGGACCAGGAAATGGTCGTTCCATGGGAGAGGAACTGGGTTGCCAGTATTGAGTCTCTGGTCGTTACTTAGAACTGCGTCCAGTAGGTGGCCTTTGTTGTGAGTAGGTTCAAAACCCTTCTGGACAATCTGAAGGGCTGCGAGACTACTCAGAAAGGTGATAGCTAGGGGGTCCGTGGGGTCATCTAGGTGAATATTCATATCACCCAGGACTGTGAAGTGAGGCACAGAGACCGCTGAGTCGGCACCATAGAAGGGAGATGATTCAATAAGTCGCCCATTTGGCCCGGGGGGCGGTAGATGAGTAGGCCCGAGACGGTTAATGTAGGGGATAGGTCAAGTGCAAAATTCATGCTCTCGCAAGAAGAAATTATCGCAGGACTGGTTCTGCATTGGTAACAGTCCTTGAAAAGTATGCCTAATCCTCCTCCTCTGCCCTCTACCCTGTCTACCCTTTGAAGTCCGTATCCTTTTTGTAATATGGCGGTAATGTCAGGGTTAACATCGTCTTTTAACCAAGTTTCCGTAAGGAAAATTGCGTCAGGGTTAATGTCCTCAAGGAGGATTGCCATTTCTACCGTGTGTTTGGACAGGGAGCGACAATTTAAAAGGAACAATTTAAAAGGGGTTCCAGTCTCGTGCTGCTCCAGTGTGGGGCATAGTGTGTATTGACAGTGGGAACACTTTACCACAGGTTCATCCAGATACAAGGAGTGGCAGCATAAAGCCTTTAGGTTGGGCATAAGAGATTTTAGTTGATCGGGGGCATACCTGATCTGAAAGGGCAGGTCATCCGTGAGTGGAGCAGGGGGCCTGGCCCCTGGGCGCTGCTGGGCATGGACGGGCGCAGACGGGCTTGCCTTAGGCGCGCCTTCGGCGCGCCCGCTGCGCCCGCCCGCTGCGCGGACCGGATAGCCCATTGTATTTAACCATGTTCAGGGGGAGTGGAGGAGGGAGGGAGGGAGGAACAACTCGACCGGCAGCCTTACCCAACACAAGATGGCGGCCAAGCTGGATCGAGCAGACAAGTTTCTAGCGCTTAGCAACAGCAGCGCTGTGTCAGGGTGGTTCAAAAGCAGCCTCGGAGCGACGCAAGTCTCGCGCCAAGGTGAAGAAAGTATTTAAAATAGTACTGGCTAAAATATTCACATTTGTTAAAATGCGCGTTATTTTTCAAATCAATAACGTGTTAATCATACAACAAGAAAGGACAGCAAAGAACCCCGGCTTCCGCCTCAGGGGAGAAGTAAGCAGCTACTGTGGATTAGAGGCACCCGCTTAAGTAACCTGGGAGGGCGGGAGGGAAGATGACCTGTAAAAGAGTGGAATCAATTTTCATCTTAAATCACACACAAAAAGTGCATTAGATTTTTTATTTTTTTGCATTTTCATTTTAATTTTTTAGGAGAGCATGGATATCATTTTTTTTGTGCGCCCTTTTTATAGTTTTAAACACCTGTTCTCTAAGGCCTATGCTGAAAAGGTATCAATTTATCATGGGAACTTGCAAACAACAAGCATAGACAAAATCAAGATATAAAAAGCAAAAGTACAAGGTCCCAGAATGCACGGTTCTGGTAACCTGGAAGCAAGACTAGCTTAAGCAGTCACACAAGACAAACCTAAAGAGAAAAGTAACTGATTTTTTCAATAGCATTTATGTATGGTGAAGGTTGGAACATGACAACATCCTGAAAACTCAATAAAGAATGTTTGGACAAAAAATATATATTTTTTAAATAGTTTAAGATTATATATATGTGTATTACCATACTCACTTTCATATATGTGTGTGTTTGTTTAACTCATTAAAAATGTATATATTTTTAATATTTTTTAATTTATATTTTATTAATATTTTATGTTAAAATATTTAAGTTGTATTTATTTAAACGACATATAGTAAAAAACTATATTTTTGTATATATTTTTCGATATTAGTGTAAAATTATATTTTATCGATATTTTTAAACGACATATAGTAAAACACTTTATTTTTGTATATATTTTTCGATATTAGTGTAAAATTAAATTTTTATCGATATTTTTGTACTTAATATATGTATAGGAAAACAATATTTTTGTGCTCAATATTATTGACATGATATTTCTGTATCACAATATTTTTGGTTTTGATATTGTGTCATAGAACCATGCCACTCCACTCTACACCATTGCAATCTACTATGCGCCACTCCACTTCATCTCGCTGCACTCTAGGCCACTTTACTCTATGCCAATGCACTGCACACCACTTTACTCAAAATCAGTACACAATGCCACTGCACTCTATGCCAATCTGCTCTGCACCACTGCACTGTATGCCACTACACTCTACTCTACAACATTCAACTCTGCACCACTGAACTATATGACACTGCACTTTACACCAATGTATTCTACGCCACTCGACTCTGCAACACTACACCCTCTGCCACTGAAATCTATTCCACTCAACTCTGCGCCTCTGCACTCCGCTCTGCACCAGTCTGGTCTCTGCCACTCTACTGCACTCTATGCCAGTGCACTCTACGTCACCATACTCTATGCCACAACATTCTACGCCAATCCACCCTATGCTAATTTATTCTACTGTGGACTACTGCATTATATGACCCTGCACTCTATGCTACTTCACTCTATTCCTATCTCTTCTACACCACTCTACTCTATGCCAATACACTCTATCCAACTCTACTACCCACCACTGCATTCTATGCCATTGTACCACTGTACTCTGCTCCACTCTGCTGTATACCAGTGCACCGTACCTCACTTCACTCTGACTTTCTGCTATGCAAGACTGCACTCTCCTCCTCTGAAATCAATGCCACTCTACTGTAATTTTACTCTGTGCCACTGCACTCCGTGCCATTACACTATACTCTGAACCACTCAATTCTATACCACTCTGCTGCACTCTACATCAATGCACTCTATGCCACTATACACCTTTCTACTGTGCATCACTCCACTCTATGCCACTCTAATCTATTCTGCACCACTACAGTCCATGCCACTGCACTCTAAACCACTCTACTCTACACTGCTCCACCCCACCCTGCACCGCTCCACTCTACCCTGCACTGCTCCATTCTACCCTGCACCATGCCACTGTGCGACCTCTCACTCTACTCTAAAACAATCTTCTCTATGCCAATGCACTGTACTCCATTGCAATCTATTTGGCACCACTCTACTCTGCACCACTCTGCTCTATGCCACTCTATGCCAGTCCATTCTACATCACCATACTCTATGCCACAACATTCTTTGCCAATCTACTCTACAGCAATCCACTCTATGCTACTCTATTCTACTGTGCACTACTGCATTCTATGACACTGCACTCTAAGCTACTTCGCTCTATGCCTCTCCTCTTCTCTGCACCACTCTACTCTATGCCAGAACACTCTACCCTACTCTACTATGCACCACTGCATTGTACGCCACTGCACCCCTCTACTGTATGCCAATGCACTCTACCTCACTGCACTCTGACACACTACTCTGCAAGACTGCACTCTCTGCCTTTAAAATCAATGCCACTCTACTCAATGCTGCTCTACTGTCACTCTACTCCGTGCCACTGCACTCTATGCCCTTGCACTCTACTCGGCACCACTCAATTCTACAACTCTCTGCTTAACTCTACATCAATGCACTCTTTGCCAGTACACTCTACATGATTCTACTCTACACCGTTCCACTCTACTCTGCTACACTCTACTCTGCACCACTCCACTATGCGACCCCTCACTCTACTCTGAAACAGTCTTCTCTATGCCACTGCACTCTATGCCCCTCCACTCTACGCCATTGCACTCTGCTCCATTGCAATCTATTCAGCACCATTCTACTCTGCGCCTCTGCACTCTACTCTGCACCACTCTGCTCCATGCCACTTTATGCCACTGCACTCTACGTCACTATACTCTATGCTACAACATTCTTCGCCAGTCTACTTTACACCAATCCACTCTATGCTACTCTATTCTACTGTGCGCTACTGCATTCTATGACACTGCACTCTGCGCCCCACGCTCTATGCCTCTCCTCTACTCTGCAGCACTCTACTCTGTGCCAGTACACTCTACCCTATTCTACTAAGCACCGCTTCGTTCTACGCCACTGCACCACTCTACTGTATGTCAATGCACTCTACCTCACTGCACTCTGACACTCTACTCTGCAAGTCTGCACTTTCTGCCTCTAAAATCAATGCCACTCTACTCAATGCCGCTCTGTCACTCTACTCTGTGCCACTGCACTATATGCCATTGCATTCTACTCTGCACCACTCAATTCCAGACCACTCTGCTGCACTCTGAATCAGTGCACTCTGCGCCACTATACTCTACGCCACTCTACTCTGCATCACTCCCCTCTAAGCCACTATAATCTATTCTGCACCAGTACACTCCATGCCACTGCACTCTACGTCACTCTACGCTGCATCTCTCCACTCTACCCTGCACCACTCCACTTTACAACCCTTCACTCTACTCTGAAACAATCTTCTCTATGCCACTCCGCTGTACGTCATTGCACTCTACTCCATTGCAATCTTTTCTGCATGACTCTACTCTGTGTCACTGCACTCTACGCCAATGGACTGTACACCACTTTACTCAAAGCCAATGCACTCTACGCCGATCTACTTTGCACCACTGTACTTTATGCCACTTCACTATAGTCCAATCTACCATACTCCACTCTACGTCATTTTACTCCATGATGCTCCACTCTGACGGACGCTCTACTCCACTAAACTCTACTCTACTCTATGCCACTCTACAACACGACTCCACTCTACGACGCTCTACGCAACTCCCCCTACGCCACTTATTCTATGATGCACTACTCCACTTTGACACTCTATGCCTCTTGACTCTATGCCACTGGAGTCTACAATACTTTACTCAACTCCATGCCATTCCACTCTCCTACACTACTCCACTGTATGCCACTCCACTCTACAACAACCTCTACTTCACCCTACATCACTCTACAACACTTTACTCCACTCAACACCCTCTACACCACTCTGTGACACTCTATGCAACTCTACTGTACAGCACTCTATTCCACTCTGGCACTCTACTCCATTCATGCCACTCAACTGTACTCCACTCTACTCCCTCCAGAACACTCTGCACCACTCCACTCTCTGCCACTTCATTTCACTCCATTCAACTCAACTCAACTCTACTCTACAGCACTCTGCGACTCTCTACGCCACTCCATAACATTTCACTCTGCTCCAGGTTATGACACTCCACTCTTCTTTACCCCACTAACTTGTAGTCATGCTTAACAGCAGCCATGCTGGTGTACAACATAGCTAAAACATATTTGCAAAGCCAGTGGCTCTTGCATAGGCTAGACCTATTGGCTTTGCCAATGCTTGTCCTATAATTGGTAGTCCTGTTTTAATACAAATGCAATGGGCCCACAGGAACCCCATTGGCCAATTCACGGTTGCTGCTGCCTTCAGACTGGCGGTGACCCGGCTAAGGGCTGGAAATTTGCACCCAGTGATGGTGGCTTCAATATTAAAACTAGAGTTAATTCCTGAAAGTCTGAGACAAGCAAGTCTGTAATTCGTCACCGGATAAAGCATGGACTTCAAAGTACCACCCACAGTGGTCGATATTGCAAAGTTGAGATAGACATTATTGGAGAGAGGCAGGGGTGTAGCTACCATTGATGAAGTAGATACAGCTCTGGGGGTCCAGAGACCGAAGGGTCCTATTGGACCTTGATAATTGTTGCATTTTGCTATCCCCAACAGCAGTTGAATGGCTAATTTTCCTTGCTAGCACCTGGGCCTTTTCCTTCCTTGCTACGCTACTGGGGAGAGGGTATTTTTTGACATGGAAAAAGTAGAACAAAGATGCATTGAGAAAGAAGAGGTGTCTTCATCAGTGGGAGAGTTGCCTCTCTGACTGTGGGATGTTGGGGGTAGTGAGATACAACTGCTTGTAAACAATGACTTCCCTCCGTCCGGTGACTCAACTCTTGATTCAATGCTCTTATTTTTTTCAGCTGTCTGTGCCCTCCCGGTTGGCTTTGCTTCCTGGGCAAATCATCAGACTGCACGAAGTTCTAGAAAAGGAAAATCTTAGAAGGGCATCCCAGATAAGTAATTCAGTGGGTACTCCAGTTCAAGGAATGGATTCACCAGGCGGGGATTACATTGACGTCCTAAGCATGCCATCGTAAGTAAAAATAAATAAATATATATGTATATATATATATATATATATATATATATATATATATATATATATATATATATATATATATATATATATATATTTATATATATGTATGTGTGTGTGTGTGTATATTGCCTAACACCAGCAGTTCAGTTTTCTTTTTTTTTATAGATCCTTTACATAGTTTAGAGTATTACTGGAAAGAGTAGTATTGCTTGATTGTCTGCACTGGGGAGACATTTAGACCTCCAGCAAGGACTGTTTCCTTAACAATTTGCAGGCCCATGACCCTTACATTGGAACTCAGAGATATAGATGGCCTGAGGTGTAGGTGCTTTGAACAAGCTGGAGAATGTGTAACAAGATGCTGTTTAGGAAACTTAAAGATATTCACTTAGCAACACAAGGCAGCCACCCTACTATCCTGCCTCAGTAGTGTTAGATCTTAGTGATGTTGCTGCTTCATGAGGGTGGGTCAGGATGAATGGGAAGATTGAGGAGAAGATATTTCGACAGACAGAGCCAGTTTTAGAAATAAGTAAATCACATAATTTCAATATTTTGTAATAGATGCCGTTCCAAAGTCCATTAGAGGCGGCAACAGGGAGAAAAAATTGCGACAACTTGAAAGTCAAAACATTGTACAGCTAGACAACAAAATGCCGAACGATTTAAACACGGGGGAAGATTTATACAACATTTTATGAATATGTAATCTCTGTATTTACTGCTATGCTCTTGATATTATGATGATAATTTTATGGATTGAAGTTTTAGTTTTGTGTAGATGGTTTTTATATGGACTTTTAGCTTTACTTTTACTGGATTTTAACTTGTTTTACTAGTTTTCTGGTTTTACTGGTTTTTATCTGGTGTCTGTTGAGTGGGAGGTCCGTTGATTGCTGTTTGCACAGGATTTTAACTTTTGGTCTATAGATCATTATCTTAACTATGTTGGTTTCTTTACAAATTGTACTTGAGTTATGTCTTGAATTCACAAATGTACACAAGTCTTATCAATTGATATGCATTTAATACATTGACAGTCTTGAATAAATGTTTGCATTGACACTTTAGTCAATCTATGTTCTCTGGCTTTGCATTGCACTAAGCACTTTATTTTTGCAAGAAATATTGCGGTCCTTAGCATTTGCCTCATGTTTAAAAAAAAAATTCTCCAAAAACGGCAAGCTATTCATGCATTTAATGAAGGAGTTGCATTTTTGTCACACTTTTTTAACACACACTGTTTTTGAAATTAATTAAATTTTCTGTCATACTGTTATGAGCCCATAGCACTTTGCCTGACAACAGATTACTTAGTATAAGTTGTTGTTTGTTTGATTTGAATTTGCGGGTTTAAGGGTTGGATATTTATACTAGGGGCACTTGCCCAACATTTCCTATATGTATTTATACATTAAGTCACATATGTGATACAAAAAGGAACCTAATGTTGGACAAACATGGATTGATTCAACAATATTATTTATTGAAATGATTTTCCTAGATCTGATTTTTTGTCTGCAATGGTTTTTAATTTACATCACTATTAAGTATTTATAGTCTGTTGTTCACCTCCATGACTTGGTTGGGAGGAGCCAATGTTCAATGAAACAGTATATAATCACATAGGGGGTCGGGCATGTCATGTGATCAAGACCGGGGTTCCCGGTCGAAACGCATCATGTCTGCCGATATTGGAATAAAGCACTGAAAATAGTACCTGCTTTGTGGTGGTCCGTTCCTGGTCTCGCTTTCCTGGAGAAGAGAGGAATAGGCGCTTTTGGCTATCAGGACTGCGTCTGCAATATATATGCGTGTGTGTGTGTGTGTGGGTGGGGTTGTGTGTGTGAGAGTGTGTGGGGTTGTGTGTGTGTTGCCTAACACCAGCAGTTCAGTTTTCTTTTCTTTTTTTTTATAGATCCTTTACATCGTTTAGAGTATTAATGGTAAGAGTAGTGTTGCTTGATTGTCCAAACTAGGGAGACATTTAGACCTCCTGCAAGGAGTGTTTCCTTAACAATTTGCAGGTCCATGGCCCATGCAGTGGAACTCAGAGATATAAATGGCCTGAGGTGTAGGTGCATTGAACAAGCTGGAGAATGTGTAATAAGATGCTGTCTAGGAAACTTAAAGATATTCACTGAGCAACACAAATCAGTCACCCTACTATCCTGCCTCAGTAGTGTTAGACCGTGGTGATGTTGCTGCTTCATGAGGGTGGGTCAGGATGAATGGGACGATTGTGGAAAAGATATTCCGACAGACAGAGCCCGTTTTAGAAATAATTAAATCACATAACTTCACACTTTAGAACTGGTATCATAATAAAATGAAGGGTGGGAGGTAAGTGAGCCTGCTTGCCCTTGGAATGGTAGCCCGTCCTTCCTATAACTTGTCAGTGTTAGCTACCTAGTAATGGTGGAGTGAGATATGTTACTGTTCTGGTGCCTGGATTGCTAGTTTGTGGAGTGCAGATCGGCTGCTTATCCCATATTCGTTGTGTACCTTGACCTCTCCTGCTAGATACTAGACAATGACAGTGTAACTCCATTCATCACTTGCCACTGAAGCTGCCTAGATGTAAACTTCTCTTCCTTTGTGAGAGGCGTTCCCTTGTGCAACTGAACAAGGGGCAAGTTGTGATGAATATAAAAGAGAGTGCACATAAGTGTCCAACAGTGGAAGAGAGCATAAATGGATCTTAGCTACTGAAGTATGGCGTGGGCCCTCTGGGCATGTCCTACATGTGCAGCGACTGACTAGTTTCGCCATTATAGTGCACTGTGGGGGTTGCTTGCCATGTAAATGGATTACTGCGAACCTGATATAGAAAGTATTATAGAGATCCCTCTGGAAATCCTTCTCTCTGTGTATTTTAAGGGACATGGATACAGGGGAAGCTTTTGCAGTGCTGATTGGATAATGCATTAATGAACAGTGTGAATTTTGCTTTTGATACCGTAGGGGAACATAGTATGGTTAAAGCCAAGAAAATGAGCAGTGACCCTAAGGCTCATGTTATAGGTTTGGATATGGTGCTGGGTATGAGTCTTACTTATTATGCATTGCAATAATGCATTTTGGAAAGCAGATGTACCACCAGCTTCGGAGACCCAATTTCAAGTGGCCTACTATAAGACAGAGTGCATAGGGTGGGCCTAGATGCAGAAAGTCGGTCAAGTTGATCATGTCGCCATGTGTTCTTGTTCTGTACTCGAAATTTGAAGTAGGATATAAAAGAGATTTCAAGAGAACTCCACCCTAGCCAAGAAGTAAATTGGCTGAATCAGCACTGCGCCAACAATGAAAGAGCACTACGGTGACAACTCCCATAGAATACTAAAATGTGAGCCTTAAAAGCACTTTCCTACTTCTTTGAATAGTTGTCATTGTTGGAGGTTGGTTATATATAGATGTATAGAACTGCAGGTCTTGGAGGTTGAGATCTCTTCAAAACTACTTTAAGTGACCCTCAAGAGTACTTTACATGAGTTATAATAAGGTACAAATTCTGTGTAAATGGAAAATCCCAATACAGTATTTCTTTATTTCAGCAAAGCCATAAAAGTTGTCATTAAAATACAATAAATAAAAATATATAAAACCCAGTTCATTATTATTGGAGAAATGTCACAAGGAACAGACTAAGCTCATTTTAAAACATTGTGTTATACGAAATTAGTTCACATATTTAGAAATAGCACAAACATTACGATTAATAACACCAAGCACTAATATATCACAATTGTAAAATCAATGGCAAGACGTGGTCATTTAATACCTATTCTTCTTTTCACCCACACCAGACACAAGTCTTTTGCTACTGCACAAGTGTATAGCGGGGTCGAATCCGTTCTTAATAGCCTCAGAGCAGTACAGTGGCTAGAAGTGCTCAGTTGTCTACAGATGGGTTACAAACAAGCAGAGAAAGCCTGGGTGTAAGCCGGGCATGCACATGGCACAAACTCCACTTGGTCAGTACAGAATGGGCAATTTTCTGAGTCTGATCAAAACAACTATGCAGAGAATGGCTTTAAGGGGAGCGTGCCTGCTATGAATTGTTGGTATAACTTCCTATCTAACGGAGCCATAATCAGGTCCCAGTACTTCTCTAAACCATGAACTGCTTTAAAAGTCAAAAAGTCCCCCGTCAATGTGGTGTCGGCAACTTTTTGCTCCTCCCTCTGTAACATAAATGCCCAGTACTGTTGTTTCAGTGCCCCCGTATAATAGGTTAGGCCTGCAGCGAGATGGTGCCAAAATTCACCAAGTTCTAAAGAAATCAACAGGTTCTTGATCGAGCTCAACCAGGGTATTTTATGGAATCTATCTACCTTAATGATATCTTGTATGGCAGCGACATAATGAGCCAATTCTGGGTGGCCCATAGTCTTCTTCAGAACAACAAAGGGTATAAGGGTGCCTTAAGGGCTACTTTTTTTGACACCCATGTCAAGGAATAAGGGATACAATGGGGTGCTAGGCGGGAGGGAGCCCAATGCTCTTAGAAAACTATTCTCTGACACCTCTAAAGCGGACACATCACCAAAGCCCCACAACTCAGCACCATATAACGCAGCACAAGTGGATTTGGTGTACACTTATAGAGCTGCTGCTAATGGCTTGATGAAGGATGCAGGATGTTCTTTTAAAATAGCACCAGTGGTCTGCCTATGTTTCAAGCAAGCCCCATTACTGTGTGGGGACCACGACTTGTTACACGACAGTTTCATTCCTAAATTTTGAAGTGAATCGATTTTCTCTAGGGTCTTGTCCCCTAGATTAGGTTACCCTTGACCTTTTTATGGTTGCTAAATACCATAAATTGTGTTTTGGCTACATTCATTTCTAGGCCGCGATTCTGGCAAAAAGTCCCACATTTATTAAGAAACATTTGAAGACCTCTCTGAATTTTAAAATTAAAAGAGAGACCCTGCACTGCAGCTTCTTCTGGGGACTACAGGATCCTGCAGCCCCGGGCCTCAGAGAAGGCAAGGCGGCCTCTGATGATTCCTTCACCTGTGTTGCATCTAGCGCTATAAAGTGCAACTTGCAGTCCCACCGCACGGGACACCGTCCAATGCAGATTCCTATGGGGACGACAGGACCCGGCAGGCCAGGGCCCCTCGTGCTTCCTTCACCACCTGCTGGATTTGTGGGGACTGATTATCTCTTGAGGAATCCTTAACACAGACTGTGTGCTTTGCATCCTCCTGGTTTACTCCTTCTTCCTTGGATCAGTTGCACCCCCCAGCCACTACACCCTCACCATGTCCCCCGAATTATGATTAATTGAGCTCTCCCTCCCAGCCCCCGTCACAGCCATAGACGCATAGTACGGGTCCTAGAACGGTTAAATCGGGTTGGTGCGGGGGATTTGAGCTAATTCCAAAACCATCAGGGGTGCCACATAAGATCAATCAAAATCCGGCCCCTAACAAAGTAGTGAGCAAGAAACTGGGCAAAACCTCAGCAGACGAGGGAATTTTTCTCCATCCATCACTCTCACCCAGCTTGAAAGTAAGATCCTAGGGGCTTTAGACACCCTCAGGTGGAGTTGTAGCGACTAAGAAGCTAAGGTTGCCTGCCTAAGAAAGGGAATTGCGGACATTTCAATACAGTTTGCTTCCTGAGTCCAGGAACACATCCTTGTCCATCTCTGCTATGCCTTCCTCTATGTCCCCGGTAGCTCTTAGTACCCTGGAAAGAGCGTTACCCTCTCTCACTATAATGGGGGAGGGACAAAACCAGGTGCATACCTCAGCGCCAATCCTTCCTCATACGATTTCATCAGTGTTTCAAACACCCCCTCCGACCCGGCTCCCGGTCATAAGAAAAGAACCAAGGGCTCAATGTCTCACCCTATTACGTACCCCAGCCAAATCTTCATGGCACCTGACAATCAGACCAACCTTGGGCTCCAAATTTAGTGAGGTGGTCACTCAGCTTCCCCCATCCTGCACACAATATGAGGTTTTTCTTAGTAATATACCCACAATTAAACACACAGAATCATAAACATATATTCAAGTAAAGAACAAGGTGGTGCATTAGCTGTCTAGAGGCTTCCCAATGTGAATAGTCAATGCCTTTACAGAAAAATCCTCATGCTTAGGGGAACCGGCTGGATTGGGACTTCACCAAAAGTCTGTAAAAAGGGAACTGTATTAATGTGAATTTTGCTAATCCACTCAGGGCGGGTGCCATCCCAAGGGATGTCATGTTCATTCCTGCCACCCCTCTGCTTTTTCTGTTTCTTCTCTTGGGTTCTTTTACAATTTCATGATACAGGTGGTAACTTCGAGAGAGAGGTCTCTCTGCACTCACTGATGCCAGCTGCATACATTTCCTCCTGTAGGCAGCACCCTCCCCCTCTTTGCATAATTGCTTTGAGGTGTTGAGTGGGTTAAATGCTCCAGATTGACTGTCTATAGCCGGCCCAACTACACCCTCACCCAATGCTACTACACCCCTAGAGCGGATAAGGATCTTGAGCTGGAATATGGCACGTGATGAGGGCAAACTGGGGGACTCTGATATAATAGTTTTTCTCTAAAGTTCCGAAATTATTAATCTACAGGAAATTAGGACACTAGTGTTAATTTACACTTGGATGGTTATGTATCCTTTAATTTAAAGAGTATTCCCTCCCGAAGTGGGCTAGTGAGACTGGTTACTTTGATCTGGCATCCAATCCCACACTGATTCCTTCTACTTCTTTCTTTTTGGGAGTTTTTCTACCCCTCAACCATCACGTATCCATCCTCTGTATCAACATCTATAACCCCAATCATGTGGAGTGGGCGACTTTCTAGAGTAATTCTTTCTTTCCCACTCCACTCAGTTTGTAGTGCTGATTTTATTGGGGGGTTTTGATCTTCAAACCTGTAAGGAGTGCAATTGTATTATACAGATGAACCAGAAGTTACTTCGGAAGATCAGGCCTATGTGAAGCATACTGTGCAGGGGGACATGCTAAACTATTTGACCACCCAATATAACCTGGTCAATCTCCTTCATAAAAAGGCCTGAAACAGCTGGCTGTTACATCTACATTTAAAGGCCATAGTGCTGGATCCATTATTGACTGCATTTTTGTCTCAAGTGTTTTTTTTCTTCATTGTTAAGCTTTGCACCCGTTTGGATCCCACAAAGTGACCACAACCCTCTGACTGCAACTTCTATGTGGGTAAAAAAGAAACTGGCATCAACCGACCTTTACAAAGCCCTAATTAAGACCAGGGCTGCAGTTTAAATTAAGGGGAATGTAATCCCTTGGAGATTTAATACTCTTATGATTCAAACATGCCAGGATGACTTTGATAATTTCCTGGAGGATAATCCTATAGATCCCCAGATTCGTATGCCAATTGAATGTATGAGTATATACATTAACAATTATTTGACCAAACTGAGCCCGGGGGCCCTCCTAAATCATGTGGATGGTTCGACACCCATTGTGTCAGGGCCAAAAGGGAGTTAGTGACATTAAAATGCATACTACGGGTTAGGGCCACTATTAAACTTGCTGGAGCAACTTTCAGAGATGCTCTTGACAAGTAGAAGCTGGAGTTGAAAAAAGAGCCATGGTATCACCTAGCATCTGTGAGTTCTCTTAATGATAGTGCCAGGTTTTGGACCTTTTTGGTCAGCTGTCAGACCAGACAGCCACTGCCCCAGGCTAGGTTTGGGTGAATCATTTTACAGGTCTTTTATGACTTAAAGGGCCCAGAGTTTTTGTTATAACTACCCACTATTACCCCTTCAACTAACGTTTACATTGAGTGGGAGTAGGTAAAACATGCTATTCACTCTCTGCCTCTAGGTAAGGCTCCTGGGACCAATGGGGTCTTTTGAAATCACTGGTGAAATCACTGGTGGATCTTTGGGCCCCAGTTATTACTCGTTACACTAATGCGACTATCAGAGGTCCCTTCCCCTTGCATGCAAGTGCTCTGTTATTGTCCCTTATTTAAGAAAGGAGATAGAGCTGATCCAGCCTGTTATAGCTCCATTTTATTAATTGTTGTAGAAAATTAAGATCATTAGGAGGGTAACTTTGGAGAGACTCAGCATATGGGCGGATTAAAGGGCTATTCTCTCTGATGTCCAATATGGGATTAGACTCAGCAGGGTTATAGTTGAACAGAATCTTTATCTTCATCTTTTGATCTTAAAATATACTGAGGTCAAGGGGGGCGTCATCCACATGGCCTTCATGGACCTCCACTCAGCCTTCAATAAAGTTAACAGAATGAAGCTCTAGACTGCGCTGGAGTCCATAGGGGTGGACCAAGCTTTGATGGCATTTATGAGAGATCCTCATGATTGTTTCAATAGGGTCGTCAGATATGGCTCTAACGGTGAGTGCACCCAGCCGTTTGAACTTAAAAATGGTGTTCCGCTGGGGGTGCATTTGTACTCTATTTTTATTCATCATGTACATCAATAGTCTTGAGGACACTTTAATTAATATCGAAGCAGGTGTGCCCAGGGCCGGTCGAATTGCACACCCAGCCAGGAGTTTGTAACGTCTTTTAGATTCCTCTATCGCTTTTATGAATAACCTGGATATTTCCTCACATTTAAAAAAAATCTGTTTTTATGGTTGCAGGCCCCAAAAATGCTAAATCCTGTAGTCTTCATGCACAGGGTCAGGTCTTATCCAGGGTGGAGGACTTCTCTTATTTGGGCCTGCTGCTGCCTTAGCCGGATCTCATTAATAAAGAAACAAGCATTTACAATGCAATAGGTCTCGCAGCATTAAAGTTTGAGTTACTGGCATTGTAAATAACAATGCTTTGTATTAATTTTTTTTATTTGCAATTGGTATATAAGCATTGTTTGTGAGTGCGGTGTGTGCAGTGTGTGAGTGCAGTGTGTGTGTGAGTGCAGTGTGTGTGAGTGCAGTGTGTGTGTGAGTGCAGTGTGTGTGAGTGCAGTGTGTGTGAGTGTAGTGTGTGTGAGTGCAGTGTGTGTGAGAGTGCAGTGTGTGAGGGTGCAGTGTGCATGAGGGTACAGTGTGTGTGAGGGTGCAGTGTGTGTGACAGTGCAGTGTGTGCAGTGTGTGTGAGGGTGCATTGTGTGCAGTGTGTGAGGGTGCATTGTGTGTGAGGGTTCAGTGTGTGTGAGGGTTCAGTGTGTGTGAGGGTTCAGTGTGTGTGAGGGTGCAGTGTGTGTGAGGGTACAG
Source organism: Lissotriton vulgaris (assembly GCF_964263255.1). NCBI lineage: Eukaryota > Metazoa > Chordata > Amphibia > Caudata > Salamandridae > Lissotriton > Lissotriton vulgaris. Next base: position 1,427,564,330 of record NC_141689.1, on the reverse strand, counting down.
TGTGTGCAGTGTGTGTGAGGGTGCAGTGTGGGCAGTGTGTGTGAGGGTGCAGTGTGTGTGAGGGTGCAGTGTGCGTGAGGGTGCAGTGTGTACAGTGTGTGTGAGGGTGCAGTGTGTCTGAGGGTGCAGTGTGTACAGTGTGTGTGTGAGGGTGCAGTGTGTGTGTGAAGTGCCCACTATGAACTGAATGTATGCAAGCACAGGTGTACAGGATCTGGTAGTCCACAAGGCATGGCTCTTTGTCACAGAGAGGTCACTAGCCTAGGTAGGGGTCGGGCCAGTTTGCCAACAATTAATCATGCTTGGCCCTAGAGAGCACACACGACTCAACTGGAGAGTCGTGATTCAGCACATGAAGGATGATTTTCAAGGGGGAGGACTGTTCTTGTGTGGGCTAGACCTCCTGAAATGCAAAGTGCTTTTAGAAAGTCAGAAGCCTCCTACCCTCTGAATATCTGCGAGTTCTAGGAAACACAAGCGCACTGTTTGCCTCGTCTCCTACTAATGGCACAATTCATACAGATCTTAGACCTGCCAAACGGTGTATAAAATGTTACTGTGTGAAGGGGGAGGGTGGGGGGCAGAGCTTCGTGGCGAGATCTCCCTAAGAGACAATCTGTTCTGCACCAAGCGCACCTCCTTTAATCTCACACACACAAATAGATGAAAACAAGGCAGACTTTGTAGCAAAGGCTTTGGGCCTGGCTTCCCGCGCTGTGTCGCGGCAGCGAGATCCAGGGGCACCCACCCTCCCCCTGTGTTCTGCAAAGCTAGTAGTGAAGTGAGACCTCTTTCTCGGGTCCTACAAAGCTGGGTGTGGCTGAATGTTACCCAGACGTTTCGGGCTTTCTGATGCATCGCCAAATCCTCAGTAACACAATTAACGCCAGACAAACAGCAAGGGTGGTGTGTAGCGTGCAAAAAAAAGAGTGTTTCTCTGCAAATCCCTCGATGCCCCCACATCCATGAATCACAAGATAAAACACCACTTCGGAGACAAACTGAACAAGATCACACCCTTCCCTGCTGCGGTGACTCAGTTCACCCAGCGCCAACTACGCATTCGCTCCTTAGTAAGGCTTAGGAACGCGTCTGCGTCTGTAGAGGATACTGAGGGGGCAAATGTTACTAACTGCTAGCCTCTATATAATAACTACCGCATCTCTAGAGGGGAGCGATGTGCCTTCTGTTCACCAAATGTACTCTCCGCTCCTTGACACCTGAGAGGCGCTCAAAACACCTTCCCAGCAGTCACAGCCTTGATAGTACACTGTCTCTCCACACCTGCATGCATGAGCCTCCCGGCTCCCGGTGCATTGTACACAGAGGAACTCCGTTGTGATTCTAATAGTGCGCATAAGTAAACATTTGCCTCCAAAGTTGTTGGAGTTTGTTAACTACATAAGACAATACTGGCTTCTGTACTCGTACGACAACTGCAAAGTTTAAACAAGCACCATAGTTCCCAGGAATTCCAAATAACGGGGGGCAGGGGTGGGGGTCATGCCGCGCAAATTCAGTTTCTTTTCCTCCCATTAAAAGGCGCGGCTGAGCACCTACAATCTAAAACATTATATAGTGCGGACTTTACCTGGGCTCCGACTCTGTGCTCGTCAACAGGGTGACTCAAAACGAAACTGAAATATACGAGCCACGCAACGTGAGCTGTCTACGGTAGAAGCTCACGCGCGCGACCCAATCCCAAGGCGCGCGTCGGAATCCGACTCTGCCATGCTTCTGAATCTGCGAGTGGCCATCTGTTGTCTCCAGTCCTTGTCGGCTGAGCCGACGACTATAGGTCTCTGGCGAGAACGCGCTTCGCGCGCTTCTAGCTGAGACCTCAAAAAGCCATTTCTGGAGTGCGTGATTTTTCTAGGTGCATCGGGCTCAAGCCACCAAAACTTGTGTTAGAGACTTCATAAGGCCAAGTGTATCCCGATGGTTACCTTTGGGTGCAAAATCCGGGGGCATGCCAATTGATTCCATCCAGGTGATAGAAAACAGGTTCTTGAGAAATCTCTCGGCAGTCAGTCAGGGTACCCCGCCAAGATTTTCCAGAAGGAATTGGGCCTGGACTTTATTTCTGACTTTATACACATTCACCCATTGCTCTTGTGGTGCTCAGTTTGATATAAGGAGGACCTATACCTAAATATACTTATCCTTCAGGACTGTCTGGCTTTAGACAGTGTTGCCAATATCCCTTGGATTTCATATGTTAAGAAATCCTTTTTTGAACTGGGTCACCCAGATATTTTCTTTGATCCTCTGAGTATTGTCAAAAAGGACTTAACCTGGGTCAGGCAGGCTTTTGCCAGAGAGTAGCTGCAGCAAGGGAGAGCGTTGCCTTTGCAAAACAGTCATTTTGAGGTTATAACTTAGTTAAATCAGACCTGGGAATGGAGCCCCACCTACTTTTTGACATGTTCAACTTACATCTATGTCTTTAAAGATTCCTGAGACTGAATATTTTTCATCAGTTATTTCCAAAGGATGTTTGGTTTTCACAATCTAATCTGCCCCCTGAACTTGTGACAATGTTTCTATCCATGCACATAATTCTGCTTTGACCAAAGTTTTCTGCCCTGCGACATACATTTTTAAAACCTATTTTGTCTCCATGTGGATTTAAGCAAATTAGACCAGCCTATCTATATTTACAGCTCCTGACCGCACTAAAACTGTGCTCATTGGTTTCCCACTGTTTATCTGGGGTTTTACGTGCAGTTCGATAGTAATATGTTCTTCTGTTTTAGGATATTTATGCAAATTTTATTGTTTGTAACGTTCCAGATTTTTAACTTGATTGTTGTTTTGTATCTATTTTATTTGCTGCTCTGTCAGTTTATCTACATACGTTTGTTTGTTTTAGCATGAACACATTTTTATATTTTATGCTTTTCCTCGAAAATCGAATAAAAGATTATTGAACTGAGTGTCGTCTGCAAAACAGCAATATAGGAGACCTGGTGTAAGTGAAAAATCAACTGAAAAGTAATAGTTAAATAGATTTCAAGTCTTAGCTAGAAAGCAGTAAGGGATGTGGCGAGACAAATGTTGAGAGTTGATTGGATCCTCTCATTGGAATCTAATTTGAGGAGAAAATCATAAATGGGAATTTGGAACAAGGCAGAGATGAGATCAAATAGTGATAGTAGGATTTGATTAACTGAAGAGAAATAATACCAAGCAGGGGACAGTTATGAATATAAATGAAGAAGGACTGTGGGTTGTCTTGAAATTAGGCAACATAACACAAAACTGATAAAGGTGTAATTAAGACTCACATGGTAGAGCGGGATATAGGCAGATTGTTGACTAAACTACTGAAATTAAAATGAGTTGGAGAGATCAGTTGAAAAAAGTTGAAAGACTGGTGTGGAGCGCTGAGCAACCATGAAGACTTAGCATTAGTGCCATAAAGATGTTTAATTTGATTAATGTTGAGCATCTCTTAAAGATGCAAGATTGCACTCTGCTATAGTAGAAGATTAGAAAGCCAGAAATATTTGGTGTTAAAAGAATATTAATCTCTAGATTGCAACAAAGATTTCTGAGAAGTGACTTCCAATAGGTGCCACAGCAAATTGATCACAAAGAAGAATCAAATCTATTCCAGAAACTTGTAGGATTCTGACCTAAGAAAGGAGCACTTATGTAGTGTTGTGCCTGAGACACATTAGTTATAGAAACAGGCAAGTTGGATTATCTACAGCATGAAACATAATGGTACTTTCCAAGAGTTCTAAAGATAGAAGAACAATTGCAATTCTGAGCATTGGCAATAATGTCAGAGAGACAAATACTTGCCATTTCCAAAGGATAAACTAGTCAGACATTCAAAAGGGAATGTAGTGAATTTGTCAAGTAAAAAACAGAGTTCTTTTTTGTTTACAGATGTAAAAAGCTTTCATGATGACAAGTTGATTGAAGCAAATTTTGTGCTTCAAAAAGGTTTTGAGTTGCCTATAATTCTTCTTTTACCACGTAATATCTGCAGTGCATACTTCCTTTTACGCTCTTTACGGGGCTTCTTTTCAAATGTTTTTTTTTCATAGATATCATTTATTGACTTGCGTAAATATTGGACACCAGATTGGAACAGGGATTGGTAATTTGTAGCCCACCTCGATTTCAGCCGTACGAACTGTTTGTGGCTTTCACCTATGCTACCAAGGTTTACACACAGTGAATTATCCTAGAATGATGAACAATTTGTTTTTCATTATGTACATCTGTACACTGTGAAACGAGCCAGTGCATGTAGTACACTGTATGTAGATATATGATGCACTGCAAAAACACTGTTCAATAATTTGTGGTCCACATGGACAGGAGATGATCTAATTGTGTGCTGTTACTGATTTATTGCTACCTTGTATGCAGTCCTTTTTGTTGAATAGAAAATAAAGAAATTTGAAAAAATAAAATAGAGAATTTATTGACCATATCTTTCATAAGAAAACTGTGCCTGGTTGACATGCAGTGTGATCATTGGACTACCCATTTTGGGTGCAGTGTATTCCTTATTTCTGTTGTAAATGGTTGCTGCAAACATTTAGCCTGTTCCCAGGATAGGAGGATGAAGTGAAACAATGTGAGGGAAATCCCACTGCAAGCATATTTCCCATCTCCAGGCCATATGTCTAAAAATGTATTTAAGAATCGTAACTATTATATTATTGAAAAGATAACTTTATCTTTACAAAGTTGTGTATAAATGTTGAAATATTCAAACTGACTATCTGAACTTTCGGAAGGCTCCTTGATAGCATTATATTTTCGTTATAAAGGTATACATGAGTTATGTGCATTTTAATAAACAGTTTAAGCATTTTAAATGTGTTACATTCATTAAATATACATTTTTTTACAATCACGTATCCTTTTAAAAAAAAAATAGTGACACATTTGTATAGCTATAAGAAACTTTTCTAACATTTTCTCAAACAAAGCCCCCTTTTTGAAAACACTTAAATACCTTTAAAAGTTTTACATTCTTGTTGCAACATTATGAGTTTTTATACCTTGAACAAACAGTAACTAGGCAGTTTTCGACGTTACTGCCTATTGTTGGTTTGTTCTACAATAGGCCGAGTAATTTAAATTTTTTGCATAAATGGTCCTATGCTTCTTTGTTGCTGCAGTGCTTGCCACCCTCTTGTCCTTGCCTTCCTACATATATTACTTGGCGAAAAGGAAAACTGAGAAGGAAGGAGCTAGTACCCGAATTCAGAATTTTGTGTTAATGGCCTGTCGCCACTTGTTCATTGTGTTGATTTGCTTGTGGTTTTTCATATAGAGGGGTGATTCCTTTGAGTAAATTGTTTTTTTGTGTCCTCATTCTGCCAATTTACTTCCTGGCTATACCTGCACCCTTCTCTGGTAAAACCCAGGCCAGGTTGGAGTCCTTCCAAACAAGAGAGAAAAGCTGTTTCCAATTCCACCCTTCCCGAGAGTGCCCATAGCACCGAAGGGACACCGGACGACCAACTCAACATTGGCTTAATCATTGGACCCCAGATTTTGAAACCAGTTTACCAACTTAAGCCATACTTTCTCTTTACTGCTGGGATCACACATTAGGTCCTGCTTACTTATATATATATATATATATATAGCACTTTTTCTGCAATCCAGGAAATGCGGTGGAAGGTTAGCTTTCCATGATCTCAAATCTCTCTTCTCCCTAATAAAATTACATAAAAAATAAATATTGCATCTAATCTACTAATAGTAGTAACATTATTATGCCAAATTCCAAAAAAGACCAGGGCAGGACTAACCTTCACAGATATGCCTATAACTTCGGTTAAAAATTGGCACACGTCAAACCAAAACTTCTCAATTTCAGGGCATGTTAGAAACATATGCATGTCATCAGCTACTGGATCTCTGCATCTTGGGCATTCATAGTGTGTCCCTAAGAACCTCTCTAATCTCGCCGGGGACCAACAACACCCTGTAAACCGTGAAGAGGTGGTTACGTTTTAGATAGGCAGGTTTCACACTTTCCCTCAATAGTGCAAAGGAGGCCAACCATGCTTCCCTTAAATTAGTATCCACTACTCCCTCCCCCCAGGGCCTTTGAATGTCTCCTAAATCATCTTCTGCATTAATCAAAGATTGATACCACAGAGCTACTTCCATCTTAATAGTGCCAATTTTAGTCGCTTGAGCTAACCAAGTGTCATCCTCCTCTTCACTCCAAATTCGATCCCTCCACCATGCAGAGAGCTGGTAATATTTAAACCTGGTTAGGTTTCCCCCAGTCATTTGATTCAAAACTTCCCAACTAACTAACTCAGTACCCATCTTCAAATCCTCCCAACACGAAATACCTGAAACCTTTAATGGGAAACTAAGTGAGTCATTCAGGCATTCCGGAGTCCCTGGGGACACCCAAATCGGGGCTCTAGACGCATAATAAGGAAAACCTAACGTTTTTTACGAATATAAACCCAGGCTTTCAGAACACCCGATAGAATCTTCAATCTCACTTTTTTTAAGAACTTCGGGTCTCCAAACTTAAACAAAAATTGATCTTGACCCTCCCTTAGTTCTTCCAACATAGCTCCAAACAGACTGCCAGTAGCTGAACTGTCCACCCTGTTTAAAAGCATCCTGCAATTCTTAAAAAGAAAAGCATATCCATACATCCTCAAATCTGCTAACGCCAACCCACCCTTCTCCAATCTCCTCCTCAATCTCCTCAACGATATGCGTGAACCCTTAGAGACCCAGATAAAACTTCCCAGTCTTCCCTGTAACTTAGCAATTTTCATTCTATCAAATAATAATGGTATTGAATTAAAAAGAAAAGTTATCTTAGGTAGAATGATCATTTTAATAAGATTCACCCGACCATACAGATTTAGCGGGAGATTTGCCCATCTGACCAACAATTTCTCTACTTCTTGCTTATTTTTTTCCCAATTTACCTTAGTGACTTCAGCCAATTTCTGCGTAATTATCACACCAAGATAACGCATGCTCGATTTTGCCTGTACTTGTTGTACTGATTGGTTCCATTCCATAATTTGAGTATTATTTATATTTACTCTGTATCCTGAAACTCTTCCAAATGCTTCAGTTTGAGCCATTAATATCGGAATAGACATTTGCGGATTTAGTGTGTAGAGTAAAAGATCATCCGCGTAAAGCGCCAATTTAATCTCAAGATTCCAATATCTAAAAGAAATAATCGCCAGGTCTTGACTAATCCATGCCGCTAACGGCTCAATATACATATCAAATAGAAGCGGAGACAGGGGACATCCCTGCCTAGTTCCTCGTGATATATTGACCCAATCAGTTAACTCCCCATTAACCAAGACATTTTCTCTTGGGGATTTATACAGAAGTTGAAAGGACTTTATTACCTTATGGGGAAAGCTGAATACCTTTAAACCTTCCCACAGATATGGCCAGTAAACCTGGTCAAAAGCCTTTGCAGCGTCTACCGCCACCATCGTTAGAGGAAGATTGTAAGTTTCTGCTAGATCTATTACTCCCAATATTTGAAAAGTTAACTCATTGAGCTGCCTTCCGGGAATAAGGTTATTAAGGTATACCCTTAATAACCTTTGCAGTTCTGCGGGGCGGAGCTTGCCGGCGTCCATGAAAGACGTGTGAGCGTTGAGCTCCTCGCCTGAGCCCCGTTAAAATCCGTCAAACTTATCCTTTTGGCACCCAACTAGCTCTAAAAGTTGGTGTGAACTCCCAGACTACGCTCCAGCCTGGTGGGGGTTCTTTGTCCTGACGAAAACCGGTGTGGTGGTGCTTTGCTGCCAGAGTGACCTTGCCGGGACGGACCAGGCCGGCATCCGCGGACTTTCCTGTGGGGCTGCCCGTGCTACGTCACGCTACGTGCGGTTCGCCATACTGAAGAGGGACCGGTGTGACTGATCTGCAGCCAGGCACAGACGGCTGGGCAGTGCTGATACGACCTGCTCTCTGGTGGCGGTGTGGCTAGTCGGCGTTCGTCTAAGGAGAGACAGAGGTGGCCCGCGTGGCGGTGTTTGCAGCGGTGCTAGCCGCCCGGGGCAGTGATCGGCTGTCTGCCAACCCCTTGGGGAGATACCCTGTCGCCCTGTACCCGGTCGCCCCGCTGCCCACGGACGTGTGCAGGGTTGAAGGTGTGGTGTGGTCTAGAAAGGCGGTGACCCCTCTGCCCGGCTCCTGGACGGTGTGGTGGATGGGGAGTGCTTTTACGGTGGAAGAATCTGGCGGTTGGGCCTACTCGCGCTGCCGTGCGGATGGCCGCCATTTTGGGCGCAATTTCTTGCTGCGCAACACACTGCTGTTTGGCGCCAACTGACTGAGCGGCTCCTGTTTGATCCACTGCCTTCTCCCTGCGGTACACTACAGTTGGTAGAGTGAATCTCACGGATGTCTACTAGGAACGCCATGGGGAAAGGCGACAGGACCCAACCCAAACTGTCCTTTGACCAACGTAAGGCGAAGGGGACTGAAGGGCCAGCCCCAGAAACCTCGCCGCGAACCGCCGCCTCCGAAAGTTCATTGTGTGCAGATATACGCGAAATGCTGGTATCGATGGAAAAAGGCTTACAGGACAGCATGGCGGCGATTGGTACTAAACTTGATGCCCTGACATATCGCATGGATCGCATGTCTGAGAGAGTCGATAAGCACGCAGAACGGCTAGACATGGCGGAAAGGCGTCTGACGGAGGCGGAGGAGGCACAGTCAGAATGGGACAAGGATCGCAAACAGTTTGGCAGACTTCTCCAGGTCATTCAAGACAAGACGGAGGACTTGGAGGCGCGCTCCCGGCGCTCCAACGTGCGCCTCACTGGGGTGGCGGAGACCACCAACACTGGCAAAATGGAGTTGTTCGTGGAGAAGTTACTGCGGACACTGCTGGGGGATGATGTCTTCTCCCCTATGTTTATCGTTGAGAGAGCTCATCGCACTTTAGGGCCGAAACCACAGCCGGGAGCCCCTCCGCGGCCGATTATAGCGAAGCTGTTGAACTACCGTGACAGGGATCTAGCGCTTCGACTGGCCAGAGAAGAAGGAGATCTGCAGTATGAAGGTATGAACATTTCCCTATACCCGGATTTCACGGCAAAAGTGCAGGAGGAGAGGAAGCGCTTTGCTCCATACAAGAAGCAACTGAGAGACCTTGGGCTTGACTATGCCATGATGTACCCTGCGAAACGCCGTATTAATAGGCAGGGGCATTCGCATTTCTTCACTGATCCTATGGAGCTGAAAAAGTCACTGAAGGAATGGGCTAAGGAACGGCGGAATAGTCCGAGGAGTCAACGAGAGGACGCCGATGCCGCATCTCACATGGAAGATCAGGAGTGAGCAGGAATGCGGAGCTGGATTGCCCCATGAAGCCTCGCAGGGATGAAGTATGAATGGAACTGTTGCGATGACTTCTATGCGGGCCCAGTGCGGCCCGACGGACATTGGCCCTTGAAGGGAGTGTGCAGGCCCACTATGAGACGCTCTCACGGTGAGAACTTTCCGGTTACTATCTGCTCTAATTCGCCTGTGCTAGGGCGTTGGTTGGAAGCACGGTCTCCTTGTTTATGCGGAATGTGCCCTCCCACAAGCGGGAGTTCACTTATTTGACTGCTGGTTGAAAACTGTCGAGGGTGCCGATCGCTAGCAGGGGGCAGGGTCGAGGAGTAGCTGAGCTTTGCAGTCACGGACTTTAGTTGAACTGTTGTCTGGTTGGAAACCTCTGCCCCTGCGCTTTTGGCATTCAGCTCTGTCAAGAGCCATATATGGGTTTGTCGGGTTGGCTTGTTGTGTGGGGGGAGGATGGGTGGTAGCGGGGTCTGTCTGACCTGGTTGGGGGTGGTCGGCTGTGGGTGGGAGGGCGGGTGTTTTTCTTTTCTGAACAGGTTGGGTATGCTCGATTGGGACAGTTGGGAGGGAGTTTTCTTTAGGCCTACTACGGGAATGTGTATGCGATCCAATGTGTGTGAGTTCGATAAACAGGTCATATTGGAATGGCGGGCACTGAGGTCTTAGAGTTGGAGGGCGGCCCCAACTCTCTTAGAGCGCTAACATGGAATGTGAGGGGATTGAATGACTACCGTAAACTCCGGAAAGTGCTGGCCTATTTACAAAGACACCGCGTTGACCTTGCACTCCTCCAGGAGACGCACCTCCCTCTCTCCAGCCCTATGTTGACGTCCAGAGGCCTTGGAGGCAATTGCGCAGCAGCGGGCTTCACCACGCATGCAAGGGGGGTGATCACGTGGGCTAATCCCAAAGCGCAACTGAAGTTACTACAGCTGATTGTGGACCCGGAGGGTCGTTACCTAATTGTACGCTGTGTGGGGAAAGGTCACGATTTAATTGTTGTGAATGTCTATGGCCCCAATTATGACACCCCTGCCTTTTACTCCTCTCTAGCAGATTTGTTCAGACAGTACGTGGGTTCCAGGCTGCTGTGGGGGGGTGATTTCAATTTTGTGCTGAGGCCGGATCTGGATAGGTCGGCTGGCGCTGCCCGCTGCCCGGCGTCCTCGGCGCTACTTATGCAGACTGAAATGATAAAGCTCGATCTGGTGGATGTATGGCGCCATAGACACCCAGGGAAGGGAGGTTACACACATTACTCGGCCTATCATAACATACACACGAGAATTGACTATTGGTTTGCGTCCCACTCACTGCTTAACTCGGTGAAGGGTGTGTAATTCTGCCCCGTACGCTGTCGGACCACTCACCATTGCTACTGCTGCTGGAAGCTCCGGCTAGGAGAATCCCCCCGTTTACATGGAGGTTCCCCCCATATTCGCTTCTGGATGAGGTTTTTAGAGGGGAGTTGGCTGAGGACATAGATACTTACTTTGAGACCAATATGGGATCGGTAGATAGTGTTCAGACACTCTGGGACGCATTCAAAGTGTACATCCGAGGTATGACGATGGCTAAACACTCTGGGGTACTCAGAGCTATTAGGCAGCGGCTGAAACACTTAGAGACACAGCTGTCTGAATTGGAACAGCGCTCTAGACATGCAGGAAACACTGACACTGAGGAAAGGATTAAAACCCTGATAATAGAATTTAATGAGGAAGCAGATAGAGAAATACAGCACATGGGGAAGTATGCCACGGCACGCACCTATGGGGAGAGAGATCGCCCTGGTTCCCTCCTGGCTAAACTCATGCGCAACAGCAGGCCGCAATTGGTGGTTGAGGAATTAATTACATCCAGTGGTGAGGTGGTCACAGAGGAGGGCGACATACTAGCGGGATTCCAAGCTTACTATACTGAACTCTACCGATCACGGTCTGGTCAGCTTGAGGATGAAATAGATGACTATCTTAGTTATATCAATATGCCCTTCCTCGCCAATTGGCAGAGGGAATTTCTAATGATGCCAATTCAGAAGGATGAGGTTTTAGAGGCACTTGAGGGAATGAGATCAGGCAGTGGTCCGGGGGCTGATGGGCTTACGGTGGCCTTCTACAAAGCTTTTCAAGATAAACTTATTCCGCACTTGATGTCACTATTCGACGATATTTGCCAACAAGGTAGTATGTCTAAGTCTATGCGGGAGGCGCTCCTCATCACAATCCCGAAACCGGGGAAACCCCCCAATGAATGTGGCTCATATAGACCGCTCTCCCTGATAAATGTAGATGCTAAGCTATATGCGAAAGTTCTGGCTGCGCGGCTGGCCATACTGGTCCCTGAACTGGTTGCCCCCGAGCAGGCCGGGTTTGTCCCCGCTAGGAATTTGACGTATATTATTCGCACAGTGTAAGGCACTATTCAGCATGTCCGGCAGGAAAATAAGGCAGTTGCTATATTCTTGGACATGGAAAAAGCTTTTGATTCGGTGGAGTGGCCGTTCATGCTCAGGGTCTTGCGGAAGTACGGGCTGGGTGAACCTTTCTTGCAGATGCTGGGGGCCCTATACTACAAGCCGACGGCTCGACTGAAACTAGGGAATATGGTCACCGCCTCGATAGAGATCAGCAGGGGCACCAGGCAGGGCTGCCCCCTTTCCCCTCTTCTGTATGCCTTGGTAGCGGAGCCACTAGCGTGTGCTATCAGGGAGTATCATGGGTTTGAAGGGATTAATTTCCCCACTTACAAGATTGGCATATCTACGTATGCCGATGATACACTGCTGTACGTTCGGGAGCCGGAGGAGAACTTGGTGTCTGTATTTAGGGAGGTGGTGAGATTCGGGGCATTGTCTGGCTTGCGAGTCAACTGGGATAAATCAGTGGCGCTCCCCCTGACTCCGGTGACCTGCCCGTTTGATTCGGAGTATCCACTACAGTGGACCACGGACTCCATTCGCTATCTTGGGATACGTTTACATACTGACCCCGAGATCCTTTTGCGCGAGAACTATGGGGTGGCGTACTCTAAACTTGTGGATGACGTGGAGGTATGGTGTAGACTTCCGTTGTCATTGATGGGAAGGATAGCGATTATGAAGATGGTGGTCCTCCCCAGGTTCCTTTTCCTCTTTACTAATATCCCAGTAGTGCTGTCTAGGGCCTTTTTCCGGCAGCTCACGCAGACACTTATCAGACTTGCGTGGGGAGGTAAACAACCCAGGGTCCAATGGCAAACTTTAATGCTTCCCTATGACAGAGGGGGACTAGGGGCTCCTGATTTAGAGCGTTGCTACAGAATAGCGCAGGGGGCTCACCTCCACACCTGGGTCCATGGGAACCCCGATATCCCGCACATGAAATTAGAACGCCTGTTTGCGGATCCCACTCCGCTCCCGGCTACGATATGCCGCCCAGTTGACCGCAGGACTGGGATCTTGGACTCTATAGTGGCTACGAATCACGCCTGGCATGAGCTGGTCCGCTCGCGGGAAGGTGATCTGCTGTATTCACCCCTCATGGGTGTGGAATGGGCGGTGTGGTTAGCCCCGTTGACAGAGAAGGGGGTGCTTAAGGCACTAAGGGAGCTGGGCAGAGATAAGATGGGGGATCTCTTCTTGAATGGCACTGTGAAGACACTCCAACAGGTACTCCAATCCCAGACCGGGAAGACGCTGTTGCACAGTTTTCAATACCATAGGGTCTGTGGCGCACTACAAGAGTTGCTGGGTCCGGAGCTGACGGAACCCCCGGAGGTGCCGGAACTCACCTATGTTATCAAGACTCCGTCGTCCAGTAAATTGGTCATGAACCTCAAGAAACTGGGGGACCGACACAAGCAATGCCCGATCTCCAAGGCCAGGTTGGCTTGGCAGAGTGATTTACAGCTGACGATTACGGACGAGATGTGGCAATACTGCTGCACAAACACCAGAAAGGTGTCGCTCAATAGCAGGCATAGATTGATACATTTCAAATATCTACAGCGTGTCTATTACACCCCGGAAAGGTTGCACAGGTACGGATTGAGGGACTCGGCGGAGTGCGAGCGTTGCCACCTTCCAGCGGCGGACTTTCTGCATATGGCTTGGTCTTGCCCTGGCGTTCATAATTTTTGGCAGGGGGGTTTCTCTGAACTAGGCCTGATGTTGGGAGTAGATATCCCGCCATGTCCGGCCCTGGCCCTGCTGGGCTATTCCAAGACACTGCCGGTTGCCGTGAGGCGCCTGGCGGATATTGCACTGCTGACTGCCAAACGCCTGGTTGCCATATGTTGGATGAGAGGGCCGATACCAACTAAGAAAAGGTGGGAGGCGGACTTACTATACTGCTGCACGCAGTCGGAGACATACAACGAGCTGCTACCTCCGAAGAACCGGCCCAAGAACTTCTGGGGGTTATATAGGACTTATCTGTGTGCCAAAGATAGTGAGGAGTCGGAACCGGACTCGGAGAGGGAGGAGTTGGGTGAGGTACAGGAGGAGGGGACAGTGGCTTTGGAGAGGGACACACTACACATTTAGCTATGGCAGAGTGGGGAGTGGTGATCCGGTCCTCCGGGGCTGTCGCTGACGCTGAGTGGGGTGGAAGGAGGCAGGGGGAGGGACACATGGGGCTGGTGGTCGGTGGTCACCACAGAAGAGTCACTCTCACACAAGTGGGTATGTAGGAACTGTGACTGTGGAGCGCAATGTTAGTCATTAGATTTCTAGAGATAACACAAGTGGGTAGGTAGGCACAGGTTAGTGTAGGCTGACTGTTGGGGGTGTGGGGGGATTAGTTTGGGAGTAGGAATCACTGTACGGTTCTATGGCGAACGCTGATTTTTGATTTGAGGACTTGCTATGCACAGACGCTCTAGCTGAACTGCAGCTGCACCATATACTGCGGTCTTGGGTTGCATCACAAGGCAATTTTATTACATACTTGCTAGATGGCCGTGTTATGCAGGCATAATACTCTCTTCGTTTACGCCGCCAGGCCCCCGGGATGCTGGCACTGTGGCTGTGTACACTGTTTATGAGACCTAGACCGGATGCTATTTACTGTTGCCGCCGGCCTCCGGGTTGTGGGCGATGTGTGCTATGTGATCCTTGAACATGCAATAAAGTACAAATTTAATTAAAAAAAAAAACCTTTGCAGTTCTGGTGGCCAATATCCCCGCAAACACCTTATAGTCCGTGTTTAACAATGATATGGGCCTATATGAGTCGACCGCAAGGGGGTCATTATTGGGTTTCAGTATCAATGTTACGGTTGCCTCAGCCCAACTTGCAGGGGGATCTTCTCCCTCTCTTAGTATTAAGTTGAAAAGTTCCCTAAATACTGGTACCACCTCATCAAGGAGTTTAAGATAAATCTCGGTTGGAAGGCCATCCGGCCCTGCAGCTTTTCCTCTGGCCATTTTCCTAAACTGTTGTTGAATCTCCTCTTCTGTTATATCCACAGCTAATATTGTCTTCTGGTCTTCACTCAAAACTGGGAGTTCAATTTCCTTTAGAAAACCTATAATGTTATCCCTCCCAGGGGAAATTTCATCCTCATACAACTTACTCATATGTCTAGAGACCTCCAACCAAATTTTGGCGTTAGTATCCAATGTGTCTCCTGTCATATGGTCGGTCAGGCATACTATTTGATTACGCACCCTATCAATCTTTGCTTTCCATGCCAACAAGGCACCACTCTTCTCCCCCTAAGCAAAATGCTGCAATTTACTAACCTTCCATTTATCTATCAATAACTTATCCAAAGCCTCTTGGTATTCTAATTGCAACATTTCTAGTTGTTTCCTAAGAAAGGCCACATTATTAGAGCTCTCAAGGGAAGCTTCCTGTACCTCTTTCTCTTTATTCTTAATAATTTCAAGTAGCCTTTATTCTTCGTGCCTCGCCATTCGTTTTTTACCCACCATGATGCCCGTACTTATAGATCTCAAAAAAGCCTTAAGGGAGTCCCATACAATTTGAATTTTAGCTGACCCCCTGTTGGCCTAAAAAAAATACCACAACCTCCTCTTTTATTTTATTGATTACCCCCTCATCCAACAGAATTGTCCTAGTGAGAGTCCATCTAGCTATACCTCTCTTATCAGGTATGTTTTATGATAAGAGGACAACCGAGGAATCCGAAAGTATAGCAGGTACGTGCTTAATCGTTTCAACCCCAGTTAAAAGGTCATGATTCAGTAAAAAATAATCGATTCGGGAATGATGACCATACATTTTACAAAAAAAAGTGAAATCTCTCATCCCCCATCTTATGTCTCTAGATCTCAATCAAATTGAACTCTCTAATCATATTTTTAAGCACTGCCATAGTTTTAAGTGGCGTAACATAGTTGGCTTTGGAGGTTCTATCCAAACTTTTATTAAATACTAAATTGAAATCTCCTCCAATTACTACTGGGGTATTAAACAGCATTAAGCATAGTTCCAATTTGACTAATACATCTGGATTATCCTCATTATACCCATAGTAGCTGACTACAATCACGGATAATCCTTGTACTTTTATCTTGACTAGGGCCCACCTCCCAGACGAATCTGTCTGCTGACTTTCTACTATAATACCCGCATTCTTTCTTATAAGTATAGCCACCCCCCTCGTATTACTATTTTGATCTGAACAGACATTATCTTGCACACAAGTCAATTTTTTAAAAGCATTCACGCATTCATGTTTTGTTAGGTGGGTCTCTTGCAATAATATAACGCTTGCCTCAGATCTCTTCACAAACTCCATTACTCAACCTAACTTTCTTGCAGACCTCAAACCATTAACGTTCCAGGATACAAAGTGCACTAAATTCTTCGTCATCTATCTATCCTCAAACCTCTACCATTACCTACTAAGTCAGTCTTGTATTGACCTACCCTTTGTATACATCCACTAATACACCAGTCACTATGAGTTAGTAGGGTGCACCCATCGCATAGCTGAAAGAGGACTATATTTTTTATTTTTTTCCCTGCATGCTCCCAGCCACACGTGCCCCCCACCGACCCCCCTGGGGAACCACCCACCCTATCTCTAAGGCAAAAGGCCTTCGAGGTCCCGCCGTGCAGAAAAAAAGAGGGAATCTATTGCAGATTTATAAGGGCATATAAACGAAAATCTTATACTTGTATATTGCTATATATTTGCTGTACATTCCTACATATTTATTAACCCTTGTGTGTCTCTTACATATGAAGTGTTTTGCTACTCAGCTGTGTAGCTTCTCTAATGCACCTATATACATGAACTGTCCCTATTTTGGGTTTTTCATCTGTTTTAGCAAACCATCCACCACCGTAGGGTCTCTGATCACGTGCATTTTGTTGTGCCACCTTATCTTGAGCGTAGCAGGAAATTTCATTTGGACTTGGGCCCCTCTGGAACGCAACTCAATCATTTTAGAGCCAAGCTCCCATTGTCGCTGAGAGGTTCTTTTACCCAGGTCCGAATGTATCTGATACGTGACATCCCCGTGTTTTATCTCTCGTTCCTTTAATGCTCGCCCCAACACCAACTCCTTAATTGAATAAGATAAGAAGTTAACAAAAATTCTTCTTGGGGCTTTTCTACCTGGATGTAATCTATAAGGGTCTCTATGAACCCTTTGGAGTTCTTTATCCCAGGCAATTTCGCTCCTATCCTGAAGCAGGTCTCTCAAGAGGTTACATACAAAGCCCTTAATGTCCGAGCCTTCTGCATTTTCGCACACCCCCACAATACAGACATTGTTTCGTCTAGCATGAAGTTCCAGCCTTTCCAGATCTTCTTGTAAGGACTGATTTTCTTCTCCTAGGCTTGGAATTTCTTTAGAATTCCCTGCTATAGCCTCACCCAGCCCCTTCACGTCCTCCTCCAACGCTGTCATGCGCAACGCAATCCCGTCCACCTTTTGCTCAAGAATCCCACATTTATCCTGCATAGCCCTCTGATTGTGTTCGGAGGTTTCGAACCTAGACAACATATCCTGTCTTAAACTCAGTAGAAGATCTGTCACTTGAGTTGTCAGGGGGGTCCCTCCCGAGACACCCTGCTCCATCCTCGCTCCTTCTTCATTGGGTTCTGGGGGGCCCTCCCTGTTAGAATCCTCCTCTGGGACAGGTAGTAACGTAGGCATAGATTTAGACCCCGGCTCAGGCCTCAGAATAGACATGGAAAATGTTTGTGCAGGAGTGCTCAGAGCTCCTAGGGTACCAGATATAATTTCATCTAAGCTCTCTCCCCCAATGCCCATAAGAGGAGAGAACCGATTCTCCAAACTCAGTGACTCACCCAAATCTTTCTGCCCTGTCTGTGTAACTGGATCACCTGCACCCTTCCCTATATCCTGAAGGGACTTCTCAGTTCTTACTGGGCCAGCCACATGCTCCATGATTTTAAAATATGACCTGAGCGAGGGTGGTGGTTTAGAGAATGAAGCTGCTGCTTCTTTTTTACACTTTCTCACCCTTCCTCCCTTTGAAGGTTTCTTAACCAGAGTAATAGCTCGGGGGGTACAACTTGTTTTACAATAGGACTCCTCCTTTCCGGAACAGAGCGCAAAAGATATCTACTCCGTCCAGTTAAGGTAGACCTAATACGAGCTTCTTCCAGGGCTCCGGTACTCTCAAGACCACAAAGTGTGTTTGGCCCCTCTAAAACAAGCTGCTCCTGCCCCCAAACTCGTTTAGTCTCCGACCTCCCTGTATCTTTTTCTCCCTGTAATCCACCGGCGCTCAAAACATTCAGGGGTAAGTCTCTTGATGCAGGGTCCTTCTCCTTCTCCATCCACTCCTGGATCGCAATAGACTTTAGAATCTGCTCATAGAATGTTATTACAGGGGTAAACCTTTCACTAACCCATGTTCTTTCTAAATTCTTTTCAGCCCCCTGAGCTTGCCATACACGATCATAGGCAATGGAAACACTAACCTTCCCCTCCGCCCCTCTACAAATACACTGCACCCTTGTTATTGCCTTCCGCGCAGACCTCAAAAAGGCCCCTGCCCGAACCCATCTTTCTTGGGGCTTGGAGTCACGTCCTGCTGAAACCGAGCCGGTATTAAGGCTCATATGTAAATAAAAAAAGAACTCAGGATTATGCAGGAATTAATTAGTCCAGAAAAACCAGGGAATATGCCCGAAGGGGGTGGAGTTGCGTCCTAAAGTCCTGGAGTCTGACAAAAGCCTGAGAGCCGAGTGCTAAGGCTTAACAGTAAACATACATAATGGGCGCAGGAAACCACTTAGTCCGATATGTCTCGAGCTGAGAAAACCCATAAAAACCACCACCTCACCTTACTTAATCGCAGCATGTCAATTAACTCCGCAATAGCTCACTCTCCTGCCACACGGCGTTCCTCCAGACCGGCGTTAGCCAGCCGCCTCCATGTTCCCCAACCACGTGACCTCTGCCCCCCTTTGAGTAAAACTGTGAATTATTCGTATAACTTTCAGGCATTCATGTTTTTATTTTCATCTTAATTTTTGATATGATTGTTTCCCTTAAGGTAGCCAGAAAGCACATACAAAAACTGTATTCAAGGTCAAATCAAATCAAATCAAATCAAAATAATCTTTATTTGGTTTCAGACAATAAAACCATAAAAACACACAACAAAATATGATAAGAGTCCTCACAGGCACATACTGTATAAAACAATAACCTTAGTTAAAAATAAAGTCGGGTGCGATGGCTCCAAAGTCACACATAAAAAACTAAGTGGAAAGATTACATTAATTGACACAATTAATCACATCTGATAAAAACATTAATAATAGAGCAAGTGAGTGAAGTGATACAAAGTTCCAGGTGCCATAGGTGGTATGCTGAAAACAGGATGATTAGGCGCAACTAGACCTGGGCCTGACAGCAGATTTTAAAACATGTAGCACATAAAAAACAGAGCTGCCCATAAGCATTGTAAAAAGATAAAAGCGGGTCGCACTTGCCTGAAATGAGCCTTTTTCAGGATCGGGACTATCAAGGTCAAGTTAAACTGCCAAAAACTGAAATCCAATGTCTTACTTTTCACAAAATTAAAGAATATTTCATTCTGATTCCTTATATTTTGAATGGCAACCAAACCAAGCTCTCACCTAAGACCTGCCTGCAGTGGTGGCTTCTCTCAATGCCAAGTGGTGGAACAGGGCAAGGGGAAATACCAGGAAAAAAAACCTGATGAAATTATGAAAACAAATATAAAATAGTACTTAGCTGCCGGCTGCCGCATTGCTCCTCTGCTCCTGTCTCTATCCTCGACACTGCTCTCATGCTGGAAGTACTATTATCCAGCCTGCGAGAAGTGTTGGGATTGATCTGAGTGGCCTAGTTTGGCATTCAGACAGTGCCTGAGAGCCTGTGCCTGTTCTCCACCTGACTGCAACAGAGTTCGGGTTGGAGAAATGCTAAGTGTGCATGTTGGTTTGCCCATCCTAAAACAGCCGGCCAAACAGACATGCGCACTCACAGTGCCCACCAATCCTCCTCCCTGGAACTGAGGATGGCCCTGGCCATACCCCTGCTCTAAGGCACAGTGAAAAAATAAAAATTATGATAACATTGTTTTATCATTTTACTTTTTACGTTTGCCTCTGCTAGCTGCCAGGAATAGGGCAACACTTTGCCATAATGGAAGAACCTCCGTTGCCTAACTCACTCAATAAGTAATCTCTTTATTGAAGTGTAAAGAGAACACCCATAAAAGACAGCTGATTATCCTTGGTTAATTATCTCACAGTGTGAAAAGCAGTTACAAAAGAAACTGTTGAAAATGCAGCTAGGAGTCTGATAAAGACCACAATCGGTGCATTGAGGGCTGGCTCCTTCATGCAAGTATTACTTTGATTATTGATGGTTTATCAAATAGCAGCAACTGTGTTAAAACTACTAAATATAATTTATGAAGTTTTAACAAATAACACTAACTTTTCAGGCCCACAGTTAACTTTAAAAACCTTTTAACAGTGGATTCCAACTCTATGCAAAAGATGTATGAGATTTTTAAATGATTTCCTCAGAAAATGCACATTTTGCATTATGACCCCCCCACCCCCACCCCACACACTTTTTGATAGATTTTAGTGCACTGAACATTGGGGCACTGCCAATCAGTGCCCAGTGTAGGTGCTCTGACCCCTAAAACAGGTAAAATTGGCTAATCCCTGATTGACATATTTTCTTACCTGCAATCCCCTAGTAGATGGTACTCTGTGTACCCAGGTCCTGTAACTTAAATGTCGCTAATGGACTGCAGCATTTATTGTGCCACCAATCATGTGACAAGTGAATACATGACTCTAGGTGAGCCACTGTAGCATAGCATGACAGTTTTATCATGGCCATTTTGCCCCTGCAAAAAAAACTCTTGCCAGACATAAACCTTCCTTTTTGATGGTTATAAGTCATCCCTAAGATAGGCCCTAAATACTCATAGGGCAGAGTGCATGGTATTTAAAAAGAAGGCATGAGTACTTCAGCTTTATATGCTGTGGCAGTGAAGAATCTCCAGAGTCAGTGTGGTAATGCTGTCTCTCCCATAGGAAGCACTGGGCTACATTATACCACCTTTTAATACATAACTTCAGTTTGGGAATAGATAGAGCCATGATTCGAGGCCAAACTTGGTCCCTGTATATGACCTGCGCTCCATCTTGGTCAGCATTAACATTTGACTTTATCCTGGTATAGCCCGACCAGATTCCCACAGTAAGATGTATGCACTTTTTGGCACTAGAAACACCTAAATCTTCAAAATGTATATCTCTGGTTCCCTAAATCCAATCTTTCTTGTTTTGTTGTCTATTTACTTATTAAAGGTTTCACAATTTTTATAAATTGGAGCAGGATTTTTATTGTGCTGTGTTTCCTATGTTTTAGCACTGATAAATGCTTTACACTTTTCTCCTAATTTAAGCCTATCTTCTCTGTGCTACAGCTACCAATTATTGAGCTCAGATTTAAGGATCGAGACCTATCTGGGCCTAGACAGCACTAGTCACTTCAGCTAATAATCCACTTTCTCATGCTGATGTTCAGTGGTGGGATTCAGAACTTGTGTTTAGAAGTACCACTCAGTTATTGAGCTAGAAAAACAAAATCCTCTAAATTCACTGAAGGCAACAACTGTTTTGATTTTCAATTGGGTTAAGTTTATATTTGACCATTTTTTATTTTTCAAAATAATTTACATTTTTGCATATGTTTTAAAAATCAAAGGGAAAATTGAGTTGTCTCAGGCTAGCCTTCCCACTATAAAGTAACGGAGCTAAAAGCCCTGTGCAGAGACAAGAAACAGAGATTGAGCCGCAATGCTATGAAGGGAAATTATAAAAAAGACTGTCAGGGCCTGGGGAGAAGCTCACCTAGCCCAGACTACGTCTGAGACAGAATACACTCCAGGAGATGAGAATGAAGAAGACAGAACCACTTCATAGAGTGGGGATGAAAGGGATCACTTATCCCAGCATAATCAATTAAGAATACCCTCCAGGACTGAAAGTGAGAGGAGCGCAGCCAGCATCAGGTCTTCTCAACTGGTCCTTCGCCAAAGAGAACTAGAGGCCAGTCTGGTAACCATAGCACTGGGGAAAATATAACTTGCCCTTGAGGAAAAGAGACTGGCATTGGAAGCAATGAAGGTCAGACTGGGCTTGAAGCCCAGTGGAAATTATGGGAGCAAAAATGAGTAATGTGCAAGGGGGTGACACACCCCTCGTCTGTCCAAGGGCATTGTACCTAACATTGTGGTGGGGTGACACTGATAAATGGTTTTCCTCTTTTAAAAGGCATGCAGAATGTCCAAGGTGGGTCCCCAGAACTGGGGCTTCTTACTCTGGGAAGTAGTCCTGCGAGAGAGGAAAGATATGCTTTTGTCTCTAGAGGAGGGGGTAGCCAAATCCTACCAGCACATGAAGGTTGCCCTAAAGAAACATTTGGGCTTACACCAGACCTGTATTAGGCAAACATTCCGGGACACACACAGAGATGCACAACAGACCTGGATGAACTTTGTGGACATCTCAGTGAAGGCACTAAAGGGCTGGATACAAGGTAATAAGGTAACCGCTTAGTATGGGCTATACAATTTGATTGTCAAGGAGTACATCTAAGTAACCGTTCGCAAGAGATATTATATTGGCACCTACTTGCTTCAAACTGTCGAAACAAAAGTGCTGGGTAAGAAGCAGGTGAATGGGTATGCACCTGTGTATCCCAATAATGCAAGGGGGGTGATCCCAAGAAAGGGGGGCTAGACCCACAGAAGGAAAAGAAGGGGAGCAACAAGTTTAAAAATGAGAAACTTCCTTAAGGCCCTAGAAAACTGAAGCAGGGAAAGAATCCCAAACGATGCATTGGATGCATCAGCAGTGCAGCCCTGAACTGAAATCAACTGGATATGTGGGGCTTATGCCATGATTGTCACGTGGATGCCTTCCCCTAACCTGCCCTTTTGGGCCCACACTTGCTGTACCCTTTATGGGGGATTACCGGCATGCGCCCCACAAGGCCTACTCCTGGAGCAGCTCTGAGGCCCTAAACACCTGGCCATTAACCACACAGTGAGTCCCAGGTAACTGCTCACCCTAACGGACGCCCCCAACCTGGGGTCCCCATCAAGCACACACAAGGTGCAGAGAGGGGGAGAATTTTCCTCTGGGATCCTCGCGCTGGGACTTCCATTAGGGGGGCCACTTCCCCACCAGGCTACGGCACAACCTTGTGGCAGCGCGGACCCTTTGTCGGGGAACAACATGCACCATTACCTGGTTAGCCGGAGGGTCCGTAACTCAAAATAGTTCATCCCCTGTGTCTATTTGAGGTGGTGAGGAAGGCTACCTCTGTAGGGGAGGACACTGGGGGGCACTGGTCATGACGGAAGGCGCTCGCCTCCCGTTGCAACACCTTCAGGTGGCACAACCCGGGGGGGGTGCGCATTCCAGCCCGGAGGATACAACACCTTATGTAGAGGAGACCCAGCTTATGGGTGAGGATTCTCCAGTGCCTCGCAGTTCATCCGACAAACTGGACCATATCCTGGAGGCCATTGCAGCCACGCGAGAGACACTTGAGACCAAGATCGAAAACCTGGCAATTGACATGACTCTCATGTGTCTCTTCTTGTCACGATTGCTGATGTACAAAAGCAGTATACAATTACGTCCACTAGAGCCTTCTGGTTGCGAGGATATGTAGGGTATGTGGATTGTCCAGAAACCAGAAGTACACAGAGCCAACACCCGAGCTGTACCTTACAATGGTTTTTCACTGTGTACAGAGTCTAGTGCAAATTATATGGTACAATATAAAGATTGAAAAATGGGTATTAAGGAAGTCTATGTATTTCTGAAATGTACAACAGATACTGAGTTTAGGAGCAGTGGTTATGTGTAAATCTCTGTAATTTGTGGGTACCTATACTAGCATGTGATTCAGAAGGCATTTTTCTAAATGTATTCTTTCTTACATATTGGCCCACCCACACAAGTGAGGTACCATTTTTATTGGGAGACTTTGGGAAATGCAGGGTGGGTGGAATTTTGTGAATCCATGCAGACTCCAGAACTTTCCATCACAGAAATGTGAGGAAAATGTGTTCTTTTTACAAAGTTTGAGGTTTGCAAGGGATTCCGTGTAACAGAACCTGGTGAGAGTCACACAAGTGACCCCATCCTGGATTTCCCTGAGTGTCTAGTTTAAAAAAATGTATAGGTTTGCCAAGTTTCCCTGGATGCTGCCAGAGCTAGGGTTCAAAATCCACAGCTAGGCACTTTGCAAAAAAAGTGTGAGGTTTCACTGCACAAATGTGGTGCGTCCATGTTGCATTTTGGCCCGTTTCCTGTTGCAAGCACTAGACCTACCCACACAAGTGAGGTATCATTTTTATCAAGAGTCTTTGGGAAATGCGGGGTGGGTGGAATTGTGTGGATCCACGCAGATTCCAGAACTTTCTGTCACAGAAATGTGGGGAAAATATGTTTTTTGACAAAGGTTGAGGTTTGCATGGGATTCTGGGTAACCGAACCTGGTGAGAGCCACACAAGTCACCCCATCCTGGATTTCCCTGGGTGTCTAGTCTTCACAAATGTATAGGTTTCCTTAGGTGCTGGCAGAGCTAGGGTTCAAAATCCACAGGTAGGCACTTTGCCAGAAAAGGGTCAGTTTTCACTGTAAAAACGTGGTGTGTCCACGTTGTGTTTTGGCCCGTTTCCTGTCAAGAGCACTAGGGCTACCCACACAAGTGAGGTACCATTTTTATCTGAAGTCTTTGGGAAATGCGGGGTGGGTAGAATTTTGTGGATCCATGCAGATTCCAGAACTTTCCATCGCAGAAATGTGAGGAAAATTTGTATTTTGACGAAGTTTGAGGTTTGCAAGGGATTCAGGATAACAGAACCTGGTGAGAGCCACACAAGTCACCCCATCCTGGATTCCCCTTGGTGTCTTGCTTTCAAAACTTTATTGGTTTGCTGGTTTTCGCTAGCTGCCTGAAGAGCTAGGGTTCAAAATACACCGCTGGGCACTTTGCAAAGAAATGTTCAGTTTTCACTGTAAAAATGTGGTGTGTCCATGTTGCATTTTGGCCCGTATCCTGTTGCCGGCACTAGCCTACCCACACAAGTGAGTACCATTTGTATCGAGACATTTTGGGGAATGCCGAAGGGTGGAATTTTGTGGATCCATGCAGATTCCAGAACTTTCCATCACAGAAATGTGAGGAAAATGTGTTTTCTTTTTTACAAAGTTTGAGGTTTGCAAGGGATTCTGGGTAACAGAACCTGGTGAGAGCCACACAAGTTACCCCATCCTGGATTCCGCTGGGAATCTAGTTAAAAAAAAGGTATAGGTTTGCTAGGTCTCCCTTGGTGCTGGCAGACCAAGCGTTCAAAAGTAACAGCTAGGCACTTTGCAAAAAAAGGGTCAGATTGCAGGTGTGTCCACGTTGCGTTGTAGGCCGTTTCCTGTGTGGGCACTAGGCCTACCAACACTAGTGAGGTACCTTTTTTATCGGGAGACTTTTAGAAATGGTGGGTGGGTGGAATTTTGTGGATCCATGCAGATTCCAGAACTTTCCATCGTAAAAATGTGAGCAAAATGTGTTTTATATTTTAACAAAGTTTGAAGTTTGCAAGGGATTCTAGGAGACAGAACCTGGTGAGAGCCACTCATGTCACCCCATCCTGGATTCCTCTGATTGTCTAGTTTTCATAAATGAATAGACTTGCTAGGTTTCCTTAGGTGCCGGTTGAGCTAGGGTTCAAAATCCACAGCTGGGCACTTTGCAAAAAAAGGGTCTGTTTTCACTGTAAAAATGTGGTGTGTCCACGTTGCGTTTTGGGCCATTTCCTCTTACGGGCACTAGGCCTACCCACACAAGTGAGGTATATTTTGTATCGGGAGACTTAGGGGAACACAGAATTGTAGAGCAACTGTTATTACCTGTTGACTTTCTATGCCTTTATGCCTTCGAAATGTAAGACAATGTGTAAAAAAGAAGTCACACTGAAAAATGTCCTATAATTCACATGCTCGTATGGGACCCACCATTTCGGAGATGTGCAAATAGCTACTGCTTCTAAACTCTATATTTTTTTCCTATTTCGGAAATACATAGGTGACCTTGATACCTATTTTTCACTCTTTATGTTTTATCAAATGAATTGGTATATACCCGGTACACAATGAAAAACCATTGCAAGATGCAGCACAGTTATTGGCTCTGGGCTCCTTGGGTTCTTGGTGAACCTACACGTCCTATGTATCTCCACAACCATAAGGGTCCAGCGGATATAACAGTATATTGCTTTAAAAGATCTGCCATACTTAGATGAAGTTACAGGTGAAAATGTTGGCACAAATGGCTGTTTTTTTCAACTCATTTTCAATTTTTCTTATTTTAAACTGTTAGTTTCTATAAGAAAAACTTGAAGCATCTACACAAATGACACCTTGCTGAATGTTGAATTTTGTTTACTTTTCAGAAATGTATAGGTTTCTGGAATCCATTATTGCTTTCACACCCATTTCTACCACTAACTGGAAGGAGGTTGAAAGCACAAAAAGTAGCAAAAATAGGTAATGTCCCAGTAAAATACCAAAACTGTGTAAAAGATTTTTGTTTTCTGACAAGAGTCTGCCTGTCCCTAAAAGCTGGGAAGATGGTGATTTCAGCACCACAACCACTTTGTTGATACCATTTTTAGGGAAAAACCCAGACGCTTTCTTCTGCAGCACACATTCCCAATTAAAACAAGCATTAGTGAAGTAGTGTGGCTCACTGGTTAGAGGCGGCAGACCCGAGAGCAGAGGACGGCCCGGGACCAGGGTTCGATTCCCGGCGCGGCAGGTTTCTGGACCAGGGTCAGCGGACTCGATAATTCTCTCGCCTCGGTGCCCACTCTGATCAGCGATCACACTCGGCAACTCTGGGCATTAGCTTGCCTCATCTTCACTAACGGCCCCACCAGACCGCCAGGGATGCCTGGTCTCACCCTGGAGATACCCATTAAGGGACCATCTCTCAGGGAAGCCAGGAAGGGTTTCGCAGCGGTCGAAGCGCCTTGGGACCCTACGGGTAAGTAGTGCGCTATATAAATGCCAATACATTTACATTTACATTACACATTTACATTTACATTTACATTTGCAATACAATAGGTCTCGCAGCATTAAAGTTTGAGTTATTGGCATTGTGTATGACAATGCGTTGCATACATTTTTTAGCATACTTTGAATTGGTGAGCAGTTTGAGTGTGTGCAAGAGTATGCTGTTGCTCACAGCTGTTATTGGCAGACTGTGAACAGACAGACAGTTCTGAAGACTGCTTGACACTTTTTTTCAAAGAGAATGAGTGGTTCTTTAAGGAACTACTGTTAGATCTCAGCAGACAGAGAGGTCGGGAGGTAATGGGAGAAAGAGGAATGAAACATTTGACAGTAGTGGATAAGAGCTGACATTTTTATCAGTCCATTACCCGCTCTGTCCATTTCATACCTACGTTTCTGTTAACTGTCTGACACTCAATGCATATGCTTACAAACCAGCCTATTCATCCATTCACACTCCCCAGTCTACCCGCTGACCCATCCATGTATCTGTGGTCTGCATACCCACCAGTGTATTCATCCAGTCACACTTACAAATCTATCCACTTATCTCTCCATCTATGTCTAATTCTCTCTTATGTCTGCATAGCTATCAGTCTATTCATCATTCACATACCCAGGTCTATCCACTTATCTATAAACCTGTTTATGTAGATTACTCTCTTGTGTCTGCATATCTACCAGCCTATTAAACCATTCATACACCCGAGGTATCCACTTATCCATCCGTTTATGTATGTTACTCTTATGCCTGCTCATCTGCCAGTCGATTCATCATTAACACACTCCAGTCTGTTCACTTATTCGTTTACTTATGTTACTCTCTTATGTCTGTGTATCTACTAGGTCAATTAATCCATTCACACACCCCAGTGCATTTACTAATCTGTCTATCTATGTCTGTCACTCCAGCAATCTCCCTCTGCGCTCCCTCTATTTATGTGCCTATGTCTCTTCAAATCTATACAACTATGCACTCCATGCTATCCATAGGTGTATGCCTATGTACATCTATCTATGCCCTCCAATCAATTCCTACAGTTATGTCTAACTACAGACGTCTCAGCACTTCACTTTATTTATCCTATGTAGGACTATCTAATGTGTCTAGCTGCATCTGTCCGTGCACACCACTCTGTTTATCCATCTATTTATGCCTATCCACAAACTTCCATCTACACCTATGCACTCCGCTCTATTCATCCATATATGTATAGTTGTCTACATCTATGTATGCACTCCACTCTGTTTATCTATCTAATTATGCCTATCCACAAACTTCCATTTACACCTATGCACTCTGCTCTATTCATCCATGTCTACATCTATGTATGCACTCCACTCTGTTTATCCATCTATTTATGCCAATCTACAAACTTCCATCTACACCTATGCACTCCACTCTATTCATCCATATATGTAGAGCTGTCTACATCTATGTATGCACTCCCCTATGTTTATCCATCTATTTATGCCAATCTACAAAATTCCATCGACATCTATGCACTCTGCTCTATTCACCCATATATAACTGTCTACGGCTATGTATGCACTCCACTCTGTTTATTCATCTATTTATCCCTATCCACAAACTTCCATCTACACCTATGCACTCCACTCTATTCATCCATATATGTATAGCTGTCTACATCTATGCATGCACTCCCCTATGTTTATCCATCTATTTATGCCAATCTACAAACTTCCATCTACATCTATGCACTCTGCTCTATTCACCCATATATATCTGTCTACGGCTATGTATGCACTCCACTCTATTTATTCATCTATTTATACATATCCATAAACTTCCATCTACATCTATGTACTCTTTCTAGTAATCATACATTTATATCTTTCTACATATATCTATGCATTTCACTCAATGTATCCATCCATACCTAGCCACATATGTATACATATATCTATGCACTTCCCTCCATTTATTTATCTATTTATGCCTATTTACATTTGTCTATCTAAATGCATCTGTGCACTCCCCTCTATTTATCCATTTATGCTTATCCACATGTCTGTCTTCATCTATGCACTCCGCTCTATTCCTCCACATATTTCATATCTTTCTACATGTATAATCTGCACACTCCACTGTATTTATCCATATGTTTAGCTTTTTCTAGGTGTATCTGTTCGTCCATATATTTATATAAATCTACATATATCTGTGCACTCCAGTCTATTTATCCATCCATGTATACCTACCAACGTGTGTCTACATATATCTATGCACTTCACTCGATGTATCTATATATTTATGCCCTTTTACGTTTGTCTGTACATGATTCTGTGCACTCAACTCTATTTAGCCATATGTGTATGCCTATCTACTTATGACTACCTAAAAGCATCAATGCACTCCATTCTATTCGCCTGTCACTTGTACCTATCTACCCACGACTATCAACCCATTTATTCAACTATGTATCCATCTATTTACGCCTAACTACTTAGGATTACCTACATTTATCTGTGCACTATCTATGTATGCCTGTCAAGGTAAGTATAATGTAGCAGGCGCTGCACCCCAAATAGCGATAGAAAGCACTATATAAATGTTGCAATACAATACCTCTATCTATACTTTCAACTTCATTTATCTATGTATGAATTATTTGGTAGTTAAGCCCCTCTACGTGTATCTATGCACTCCAATCTGTGTATTTCTGTCCATACAACCCACTATTTACAGCTGTCACTTTGTCGTATTACCAGCTGATTTAAGAATCTATGAATATATATTAAACATCTGAGAGTCAGACTACAAATCTACCTACTCTTTTTATTTGTCTTTCCGCCAATCCGTGCATCCACCCGGCAGTCTGCCCGTCAAAGAATCTGTCCAAGTGGCTATATTTGCAATCTGTAATAGCAGGTCATGTGCGATTCCTGTGTTCTATAAACACCAGAATGATCCTCAGATTTAAATTCTGGGTATAGTCAGGCTGGCCTCTGTGTTCTCTCTCATCCGAGATGTTTTCATCTCTAAACGAGGGTGCAGCGCGTGTAGTTTCCTAGGTCGACCCAGGCTGTGACGAACACTCATGCTCCTTAAATTAGTAATGACAGCGGCCCCGGCTGTGTGAGCTGCCAGCGGGGCCTCAACTAGCGCCTTCGCGAAGGTTCTTCACAAGGCGCTGGAGAATGAACAAACTTGGTGTGGAGGTGAGAGGGAAAGCTTCAGGGCCGAACTCCATTTTGTCAGAGAACCCCCCCCCCCCCCCCCCTTGTACTCCCCTTCCGCCAGAACGGGCCCTCGGCTCTGGGCGCTGCCACACCTCCACGCCCCTACCATGGCGCTTTCACCAGGCGCAGGAACCACGAACGTCTGATCTAAGCGGTAGGCTTTCAGCACAGTCCGTGGAGCAAGGCTGCCAGGGAGGCATTCAAGGGAGCGTCCCGAACCCCCTCCGTCCCCTCCCCTCCATACGGCACTCATGATAAACAACCCTGGGGGTCCTGTCTGAGCGTGGGGGGTCTTCAGCGCCAAACTCAGTCGCGCGATAAAGGTGTTAAGAGGCATCCAGAGCAGAGCACCCACAGCCTTCAACTGCTGCCCCCCACCGCAGGTACTGCCTGTCTGATCCGTACTGAGAGTAATGGGCGTGGGGGTGCGGGGTGCACTGCTCAACAAAGCTGGACAGAGGACACGGGAATGTGCATTTTCCAATCCCGTTATTTTTATTTCTACTGCGAGAGAGGGTGGCGTTTGTGGTAAATACAGGAAACATGCAAAAGTGCTGCGGCCCAAAAGGAAGGACTACCCCTCCAGTACCACATCCTGTAGGCAAAACGGTAGCTGGTTGGGGCGTCCTGCATTACCCATATGAATCCAGCCCTTCCGGCACCAAGTTTAAACCTTTATTATTCTGCCCGCCGGCGAAAGCCTATGTTTATTTCTTCGTCTTTCGGGGGCTTCGCTCTGCAGCGTCAGGAAGCAGGGGCTGCAGGGGGCTCCGGGCTGGAGGTGGACAGGCTGGGGGGGGCATCCTGTAGATGCTGAGCTCATGAGGGGGGCGGGGGGGGCGGTCAGTGTGTGAGGTCTACTGAGAAGGACCAATACAAGCGACATTGTGCAACCATGCTAATCAGGTAACCGAAACAGAACGGCCACAATCATGTAAATCGCATATCTCCCATCTCTGCATATTTAAAATGGATCATGTTGTTTTTAGTTGTTTCCCGTGTTGGGGAGAGCAGACAGTGGGGTTGACTGAGTAAAACGATGATAATACTTAAAATGGATGGGCACATTATCTGACTTCTGTTTTAGCGCAGTTAGAGAAAGGCTGCATGGATTACATTACCTAACGTGGAGGTGAAGAACACTGGTTCTGATCCATTCCCAACATATGACTCACCACCAGCAGATATTGGCCGCCCAGCCAGCACTTCATCTCAGCGAACCTGCTCCTGTACTCCCCAGCTGGTCGTGTGGTGCGCGTGAGGAAAAACTACTGTGGGGCGGGACTTCCGTTTCCTGCTGGAAGCTCGTGCCCACGCAGAGCCCCGCTCCGTTTTCTATGTTCATGCCGGCTGCTATCTATGCTAATGATAGAGGAAAGCAGGAAGTGATAGGCGGAGTCCCCGCTGCGCGCTGGTTGATGGGATCGCTGGAGGTCCTCCCTCCGGCCGCGCGCGGTGCAGGCTGGGATCGCGGTGGCGGCTGCGGGCCCCGGCTGACGGAGCCCTGGGAGATAGTAGCTGGAAAGGAGTGCGGAGGACCTGGCGGCAGCCCGCATGGAGCGGCTCACACCGGGGAGGGGGGCACCCGGCGCCAGCGAGCGACCCCGCCCCCCCGGGATGGGAGACAGCCGGGGTAAGCTGCGGCAGCGCGCGGGGCACTGTGGGAGCTGGGGGGAGCTATGTGACCCCCTCAGGGGAAGGGGGGAATGCCTGTATGTGTGCGTGTGTGTGTGCGACGGCGGAGGGGTGGGGGGGGACGTCACCCCGTGCGTGTATGTGCGCTTGTGTATGTGTGTGGTGCTGTGTGCGCATGCGTGCAGGGGGAGGTGTGCCTGTGTATGTATGCTTCCCAGGAGACAGCAATGGCGAGCGCGTTCGCGCGAGCGTGGCCTGCGCCGATCGCCTTTTGCGAGATGCGCGCGGCCAGGTGCTGTCTCCTGGGAAGCAGAGTCAGTAACAAAAGATCTCTTGCGAGACAGCGCTTACGCGCTGTCTATCGCTACGAGACCTAAAAAAAATGAAATGTAGCTATTATTTGGCAAATTTCTGGGTCCCCTCCAGGGCATCCACAAACCCTGGGTACCTTTAAAATCCCCATGATGTTCGAAGTAAATACGCAGATTTGGCGTGGATACCTTATGTGGACAAAACAACAGGGGCCTAAATGCGAACACCCCAAATAGCCAAATAAAGGCATAGCATAGGGGGGAAAAGGCCTAGCAGCGAAAGGGTTAACCAGAAATATTTGTATTGAAGATTTTTACGAATCCAGGTAACAGTCAACACAAGACACGGTCATCATATAAAGGCATCTACCACAATACCATGCTTTGCAACATTATGATGACGAGTGCAACTCTATACAGGGAGTATAAGGCAGGCCGACCTGTGTAGCTTTAGGGTGCTCCACAAGAGAAAAGGGCTTGTGTGGTTTCCATGCAAGCGTAATCAGGGAAATAAAGAAAAAACAGTACAATTGAACATTACAAGTTGCAAGCACGCTTCTCATGCATGGCATAGTATCATGAGAATTAGAAGCCTTGCTGGGAAGGGACAGTGCATAAGAAGGGGAAGGGGAAAAGTCTGCATGTGTGTAGGAGTAATGCAGGTTGGGATCAGGCCAATGCCCTTGTGGCTGTTTTACAAAGGCTGGGGTATGTCTCAATCAAAGCGTTGGAGCACTCTACGCCTGGGCGGGGTAAAGCATGAGTATTCTATGCGAGTGAAATAATCTATCAAAGGTTGCCAAGTGTTAGTAAGTTTACTATTTGTGCTATCTTATGGGATAAGAGCTCCATGGCCATGATGTGCCAGAGGTAGGTGAACCACAGTGCGATAGGAGGGGTGGACAGTTGCTTCCAGTGAAGTGCTATGAGTTGTTTAGCAGCATCCAACATGTGACTTATAAGGTGCCAATAATTATGGATGTATGACGTTACAACGCATACATTCACAACGCATACCATTACAACAAACCTTTTACAACGCGGGATCCATTATAACGCATGCCATTACAGGGCATGCCATTACAACGCAGCTGCAATTACAACGCATGCCATTACAACGTAAGTATGGGTAAGTATTTTTTTTTAATTAATGGGAATGTAATAGTAGTGTAAGTATTGGATAGTGTAGGGGTTAAAATTACTATTCTAACTCCAGGGGGGTGTAACAGTAGGGTAAGTGATGGATAGTGTGGGGGTTAAAATTACTATTCTAACTCCAGGGGGGCATAATAGTAGGGTAAGTGTTGGATGGTGTAGGGGTTAAAATTTAATTAAATACTTACCCATACTTACGTTGTAATGGCATGCATTGTAATAGCAGCTGCGTTGTAATGTCATGCGGTGTAATGGCATGCGTTGTAATGGATCCTGCATTGTAAAAGTTTCATTGTAATGGTAGTGCGTTGTTTAGTTGCGTTGTAATGGCTGTATCCCATAATTATGAGACATCACCTCCAGTTCCATTGGTGGAGGCCCTGAATGGCTGTCTTATAAGAATTAGGAAGGGGGAACCCTGCTGTGCCCTTAATGATGCCAGTATCTTCTTCCAGAAAGTGGTAATGAGGGAACAGGACCACCCTCTGTATGCTGGAAGTCTCCCAGATCTGTACCACACCCCTAGCATGGGTCAGAGGCCGTTGGAAAAATGGTTTGAAGGCGAGTCAACATGTAATACCACGGTGTGATCAGTGTGTATGCTGTTTCGAGCTGCAGCATGCTTCTGTAGGTCTTGTGGATGCCCCAGCAAAGTGTTTATCATTGTTTCTGGGATATGTCCTCAGTAGTGTCTGTGTGCCACAGCAATTGATGTGTGGAGATTCGCTGGTACAAATTGTTGGAGGACCTGATAGGTAAACGATATCAAATCCCTTGTGGCATCATATGCATTTACTAATGTCTCGCAGGGGATGTATTGCGGTGTTGCCCTTTGGGTGTTAGGGGGTGGAGCTCCCAGTGGCGCAGCTGACAGTATTGCAGCCGGGACGTTTCAGGGTCTGAAAGTCAGTTTTGCATTGCTCAAATGTCTTTATGGTCGAGCCCTCCAATAAGTTGCACAAGGTACAACAGTTGCCCACCTCCCAGCTGGGGAATGAGTAAAACTCAAATGCTGTTGGAAACTCTGGATTTCGATCCAGAGGGGTACTCGAGGAGGGGAATGTGGTGAGACCTTAACTTAAGTGCCATCCTATCCCAGATCTCGTGGACGATCCTAGTAGGAGTTGCTATGTAGGCACATCGGAGTCTCACATGCTTGGGAAGCCAGGCAAGATGCCATATAGGGTCCTGTAGGCCATGGCCTCAACCATGTGGAAGCAGTGCTTCTCTCTTTCCTGGACTACCCATTCAGAAATGTGCAGGTGTGCTTCTTACTTGTAATCATGGAGATTGGGACAGGCTAACCCCGCCTCCCAATCCCTGGGGAGAACAAACACAGTGTTACAGAATCTGGGACGCTTCCACCTCCCAATAAACGTTTGTATGTTGCATTGGAGGCAGACTATGTCATTGTGTGGGATGGTGGTCAGCAAGGTCTGAAAGAGATAGAGGACCTTTGGGAAGACAGTCATTTTTGATAGCCCGCCCAATTAACCTACGTCCAGGTCGTCAAGGTGGGGCTCCGGTTAAGGCTCAGATATCTTATAGCCCTTGGAGCCTGTTTGAAAGGGGCGAGGAACTGCAGGAAAGGGTGTTCTGGTGTATTGATCGAGTGGTTCAAGGCATGGAATTTAGACATGTTGACTCTGAAACAGGAAATTTGCTCAAATTCTGTCAGGGTGTGTACTACTACAGGGAGGGATAGAGCAGGTTGCGCAAGAGTGAGCAAGAGGTTGTCTGCAAAGTGACTGAGTTTGTGTGGACGCCCGCCGAAAGTAATGCTTGTGATGGATGGTGATGGCTAAGGGTTCCACTGCCAGGGCAAACTCCAGGGACGGGAGTGGGCATCCCTGCTGAGTGCCACTCGCCAGGTGGATCAGTCATGTGTGCTGGCCATTGACCAGAATTGTGGCAATAGGGGAGGCACAGGAGGCCATAATCTTAGAAATCATGCCCGGACCTGGGCCAGTCTCTCCAAAGACTGCTCATAGGAATGGCCTGCTGACCCTATCAAAGGCCTTCTCTGCGTCAAGGGAGAGCAGACACGACGGTATGTTGTGCCGGAAGGATTTCACCACTAGGTGCAAAATACACCGGATGTTGTCCGTCCCTGTCGATTACGGATAAAACCCTATTTGAGTCGGCTCGATCAGGCCAGGGAGGTATGATTTCAGCTGGTATGCCAAGATGTTAGTGAAGGTCTTGGTGTCCATGTTTAAAAGAGTAATGGGGTGGTAAGAGGCTTAGAGGGTGGTATCCTTGCCAGGCTTGGAAATAAGCCTGATGGTGCCTTTGAAGCCATCCCAAAGTGTTTGCCCCGAGATCCCCTGGAGGTCATTTAGGCTGCAGTAGTCTGTAATTCCTTTTTGAATCTCAGCAACATGGACAGGGTCTCTAAGCAAGTGTGGGGGGAAGTCCCAGTGTGGCAGATCCTGCCTTGCACCTCCAACCCGCATTTACACAAGTTTGATGTGGGTATGGTCAGAGATGGAGATATCTGAGATGGTGACGCGCTCCAGGTCTTGGAGCAACTAGTGGATGAGAAAGAGATACTCAATGTGGGAGTAAGAGGGATGGACATGCGTGTAAAAGGAGTAACCCCATATGTCAGGGTGTCTGTAGTACCACACGTCCACTAACCTCAAGTCCGTAAGATCCTGCTTAAGAGTGACTGACATCGCCCCAGCACCTTGAAAGGAGGCAGTGCTCTGATCAAGTTCAGGGTGCTACACCAGGTTTAGATCCCCCTCCCACCACTAGGTCCCTTCTCCCTCACCAGCTGCTCCTGCAAACGATCTTAGATAACTATCTTGTGCCTGGTTAGGAGCGCTAGCATTAAGGAGAGTGAGTGGGTGGGCACACCTTTGTAGGGTTAGTTTCAGGTAGTGGCCTTTAGCGTCCCCTGTGATCTTTAATACTTTGGTGCAAAGTCTCGTTTTACACACAATAGACCTCTGACTGTCTTGGTAGGGTGACTTGGATGTGACATGCACCGAGACTCCTCCCACAGGAGGTGAGTTCCTTGAGGGAAAATTACGTCTAGTTCTTGCAAAAGAAGATAGTGCCACACTTTTCCCCATTTATTAGGGGAGTTCAGATCCCTGATGTTAAGAGAAAGTATTTTAATGTGGTGTGTAGTGGTCATTGTGCAATGTAAAAAGCGTAGCAGTAGTGTCTCCAAGGTGGCACACGTTGAAGCCCCGGGGAGTAGTACTGAAGTGGCACAACAGGGGAAGGTCCCACTCCCAGGTGCAAATCATTGCCCAGGATGGGGTCACAGGAAGTGCAGGGGGAAAGATTGGGTCAAATAAGGAGGCCTGAGTGGCGATGTGGGCGTTGCGGGTGACTGGTTATGTGCTGCATGTGCTTGAGGGAGGCAGGTAGTCCTTCCTTGGGGGAGCATCCAACCTAGGAAGGTTAAAAGTTACGTTAAGAACACAAACTCAAAAGGCCAACAGGGCCTAATAGCTCTATTCACGTCCTGGAGTGACCAGCGCCCAGTCACGCCAGTCACAACAGTGGTATCACTCTCCTGAGGTATGAATCGAGGGGAGTAGTCTGTCAAGAGTATTTGCCCAACAGGAGAGGGCTTGTCTCCTCCACAGTACAGGTGGGCCAATATGTCAACGGCCCCCAAATACCCCCGAGTCCAGCGGCCCACAGAGGTTGGAGACGGGCTGATGATGAAGCAGAGATAGGCCAGACAGATACCCAGGACCCCCGTATCCGGCGAGCCACCAGTTAACATTCCCTGTGGTTGGCCTGCGAGGAGGCCTGCAGGAGAAAGAGTGCGTACCTTGGCTCCTGTACTGGTGGCCAAGACCAGCAAGCCCTCCAGAGATGAGAACATATTACAAGTTCAGCATCATGTCTCAGGAGTGAGGAGGGAAGCACCAAGGCAGCCCCAGCTGCCCGTCCCATAAAGCAGGTTGAAGTGTAATGGAGGAAAGAATTACGAGTTAGCAGTCAAGTGAACTGAGGTAGGCCCCTGTTCTATGTCTGGAAAATGCTTAATTATGTATTTTTCAGTTTCTTATGAGGCTGCTTCCTTGAGTGTTTGTCCGAGTGGTGGGGCTGCGCAGTGGTCCAGATGAGAAGCTGTGGTTCGCAGGTGGGTGAGTGGGGCGGCATTGAGGCATCTTCCTGTGGATCAGTTTGGAGCCTCAGGAGCTGTTTTGCATCCATCAGGGAGTGGAGAGCCTGGCTCCCCTCCTACGTGAACATGATGACAAATGGATGGCCCCACTGGCAGCGTATGTCGGGTTTGCGCAGCTTATCGGTGACAGGCTTTTGGAAATCTTGGCACAGCTAGATAGTGTTTGCCATGAAAAATCAGATCAGCTTTCCTCCGCGACACCTTCAACACTGCTTCTTTTTCAATAAAGAAATTGACCCCTGTCAGGATGTCCAGGGTGGAGTCTGGTCGGCCCAGTCTAGACACAACCCGATAGGCCCTGCCAGTGCTGGGGGGATGCATCGTCATTGTGGATCGTTTGCAGCAGTTTATGTCAAGCCCCACCGGTCGAGCCCAGACGCCATCTAGAGGATTGAAGCACTGATTAGTGTCTATGTTGAGTGCTCAAACAGAGCCCGACTCAGGTGGCATGGTGTAGGAGTAGGAGTAGGTGAGAGGGTCTCTAAACAATTGCTGGGGGCTCCTCTGGTGCAGCGTCCACCAGGTCAGGGGCTGGGGAGAGTATTGCCTTCCCCACAGCGCTCCCCCTCACATCAGGCCCAACAGAGGCTCCACAGCATGCTGGCTAGGGGAAAACATGGTGAGCCCGCAGCCCACATCCCCCAGGACTCCAGAGCCTCCGCTGGGTCCAACAGAGCAGGCAGAAGAGGCCGTTGGGATCCCCTACAGCACCCCGCTTCCGCCATCCCCAGGGGCTCCAAGCTAAGCTGGTGCTCTGCAGGGGCAGGTGCAGGCTCCTCTATCCAGACCTCTGGTGTACAAGTGAGGCTCAGGAAATCACATCCTGCACAGGGCTGCTCCACTGTCAATCTGGTGAGTCACGGTGCAGAGGCAGATAATAGCCCACAGGTTAGAGCCCAACTATGCTGACGGGTCTTAATGGTCGCTGCTGACTCACCCGCCGTGGGGCACGGATGAGGAGTCAAGGCCTGTTGCTGATTCGTGGCCGCTGCTCCCACAAGGGCAGGGCCTCATGCACCAAGACTCTCTAGGCAGGAGGAGAGGGGGATCGAGCACCCTCTAACAGCAGATCTTTACAGATAACGGCCTTTGCTTCCAGCCCTCTGGGTACCCCAAGTCGCTTCCCCGCCCAGCACAGGGCTAGTGCAGAAGGGCACAGCAAGTCCTGGTGATGCAGTGACCCATTCTCTCCTCGAGTGCGGGGTCCACTCGCTCTGGTCTCCCACCAGCAAGCTTGTGGGGGCTCAGCAAGGGTGTGGTGGTGTGGCCTCTAGTCAGCTGGCGCTTACCTTTAGCTTGACTCGCCAAGCGGTCGCCAGGTGCAGGAGATAGCTGCTAAACCGGGTCAAGCGTCTGAGGTCATGCGGCGCCCCTCGCCTCTGCGGTTGTTCGTACGCGGGGTAAGTCCCCTGCAGGAGTCCGCTGACAGCCATGCCCAGTTCAGTGTAGGAAGATGTAACTTGTTGCTGGCCGGCCTCAGCACTTCCCTGGGCCATCAGAAGGTCCACCAACACAGGGAGCACCAGTTAGGCCACAACAGTGTGTGGGTTGTGCCGTAGATACCCCAAAATGGTGGTCCCTTAGCTTTCGATGGTAGTCCTAGGCAGGTGGGCCACCAGCGGGGCTATCGTCATGGGGTCATCGCAGCTGAGGAGTTTTCTGCTCTCTGGTGAGGGTTGGAGCCCGATCAGCCTACTAACTCTGCCATTGGAAGCCCAAGCAACCCGCCGGCCTTTAGTGTCAAAATGGCAAGTTGGGCAGTGTGATGCAGGCAGGTGCCAAAATATATGTAGCCGGGACTGCTGTTTTGAGTGCAGATACCCCAACGCGAACATGGTGGGGGGAATAGGCACCCCACTATGGTTACACCTATTAAACGTGGTTCCGGTGCCTCAGATGGTGCTGAAAGACTGAGGGGTCTTAATCGGAGCTAAGACGAGACTCATCCTACTTCATGCTCCGCTAGGCCATGCCCCTTAAGAACATGTTTTAACATATTATGGTCCTCTGTGTCACTGACTGTCTCATAATTCATTACATTGTAGCTGTTCATCACTACAGTGTGCTTGTTTGACTCCTGAAGTCTAATGAAGTTACACATGCTCCCCCATACCCCTTACAACATCTGTAGAGGGCTTCAGTTTCATAAAAACAATTGTTTCGATCCAGACGTTTGGGTCTTTGTAATAATACCATCAGAATCATCTTCAGAGGCTGCCCCCCCCCTCCCCTCGAATATTCAAAGATACCCTTTACTCAACCTGTGGAAAGGAACTAGCTAGAAGCTTGCTAAATAAGCCCTTGGAATTAGGATCTGTGCCGCTTCAATTAAAAGCTTCTTATTTTAGACCACTCCCAAGAATTAGAATCTAGACCTATCCACCCCATCAAAACTATAGACGAAACTGTAAGAGCTCTTCCCTAGGTAAAGTATTTGAAAGAGCAATTCTTAATCAGCTCTCCATTTTTACTTAGGAAATATAACGATGTTGAATCAACAATCTGGATATAGACCAAGTAGAGGCACAGAGTCAGCATTCTTAACCATATGGGTTCATACATTTTAGTAGGCAAGAATGGAAAGGCTGCCTTACTGCTTCTGGACTTAGCAGCATTTGACATTGTTCACCACTAGACACTACTACTGAGACACCGTTTGGTTTGACTCATATCTCAAAGACAGACAAAGTTTGATATCCAAATCGTCTATGAGATCTACCACTCACAAATCCAACATTGTTGCATCACTCGAGTTCAGTCATCAGTCCTCTCCTATTCAACATCTAATAACCTTACTATACCTGATCAATCCATTTAACCTTACATGTTCTAACTAGGCAGATGATATTCAAATCATTTTAACAATGGATGGCACAGAAGACCTTTACATTTCAAGACATGTCGATTACCTTTGTGCTTTAGATGCACGGATGAAGATTAACCACCTAAAGCTCAGCACCACAAAGACATTGACCATGACAGGTGGCCAATGGCACAAACACTAGC
Organism: Lissotriton vulgaris; assembly: GCF_964263255.1. Lineage (NCBI taxonomy): Eukaryota > Metazoa > Chordata > Amphibia > Caudata > Salamandridae > Lissotriton > Lissotriton vulgaris. The sequence goes on along the minus strand of NC_141689.1, from coordinate 1,427,523,934 downwards.
ATATGAAAATATGACCCAAGGAAGTTTATGGCCTCCAGCAATATCAAGAGATGTGAGAACCCTGGGAATAACCATGGGCTCTTGTCTGTCTGATACCACATGCCAATGAGGTTACAAGAAGTACCTTTTGCACAATGAACACTGTGACACATAATCTCATACCTCGCTTAGCAACAAAAAAGACAAGCAATTCTTGCTCTTGTGATCACCAAGCTTGACTATACCAATAGCCTATACCTTAAAGACGTGTGCTTCCTAATACACAAAATTAAGCAACTCCAAATCTGTGCAGGACTCCTATGTCTTTGTCTCAGAGAACACCTGACACCAGTGATGCAAACACTATAGCTAGGTATTCAATGTTCGAAGCAATTTGCATAATTCACAGACCCTTCAAAGGGAAAGGACCACTATACCAACAAATTCATTTTTTACAATACTTTCATGTTACAAGCAACCAAGCTCAAGAGCTCATTGAACACCGCAATTCGAACCATCCAGGAGCCTTTAAACTTCAGATGGCAAGTTAAACATTATTGTTCACAGGATAAATACATGAGCTGCTAACTATGAGATAGAACTCAGAACGATAACCCTTTTGCAGTATAAGTTGGGTCAAGACCTATGGAATAGTATGAACCAGTTCACCATACCAAGAGTATTAAAACATTGGTGACACTCCACAATTTTGAATATCCTCAAGGTTCCCCAACAGTTCATAATTTCCTAAAACATAAGATCAAATAAATTAAAATATTAAAATGTGTTATATATATCCAACATAACAATACTTTTGATACAGTACAACAGCCAACTTATGTTTTGTCCATTCATAGGACTTTTTCAATGCTGCGAAATATAAACATAAAATGAGTTAAAGTGCTAAAGCATAGTTAATACATACAAATCCCAGGGTTGAAACATGCTAGAGTTTAATAAAGATGATACCTGAAATCAAAACATCCCATTGAGTACTATAGCCTTATAGCCCGCCGTAGCGGGCTATACCGGCTATTAGAGGCTCGCTGCAGCGTTAAAGGCCCGAGCCGAAGGCGAAGGACTTTTACAAGGCAGCAGGACTTTAATAGCCGGTATACCCCAGCTATGAAAGGCTATAAGGCTATTAGAACATTCTGTCACTAGAGGGCAGAATGTTCTAACAAATAAAACAAAGCCTACAGGGAGCGCGAGGGGATTGAAATTCCCTCAGGCTCCCTGAAGCCTTTGTTCACAGCCAGAGCTGTGAACAAAGAAACATTGGAATAATGGAGCTCCGGGCTTATACCACCCATTATAAGTCCGGAGCACTCCATTGTTCTTAATGGAGCTTCCAACATTTCCAATGTTCTAATATAGCCTTATAGCCCACCGTAGAGGGCTATACCGGCTATTAAAGGCCCTCTCCAGCGTTAAAGGCCCGAGCCAAAGGCAAAGGCTTTTAACAAGAGAGAGGGACTTTAATAGCCGGTATAGCCCAGCAACAAAGGGCTATAAGGCTATTAGAACATTCTGCCACTAGAGGGCAGAATGTTCTAACAAAAACAACAACGCCTTATGGGAGCCTGAGGGGACTGGAATCCCCTCAGGCTCCCTGAAGCCTTTGTGAACAAAGAAACATTGGAATGTTGGAGCTCCAGGCTTATTCCAGCCATTATAAGCCCAGAGCACTCCATTGTTTTCAATGGAGCTCCCAACATTTCAATGTTCTAATGGCTATTCAAAGTAATTTCTTCAGTGTGATCGCTCAGCCTGCTGTAAGTCCTTTTCCATTGATTACACTAATTTAATGATTGTCCATATCCCAGTCGTGCTTCACTCATATATTTTCCTCTCTAAATTATAGGTTCAGTGTTCTCCTAAATTATTAACTGGCCTCGGTATTTGCATAGAGGTTGAAACGTCCTCTACTGTAGCACAATGAGACTCGCATGACCTTATTTGCCCTGGAATTCTTTCTGGGTCTAGAGTCTTTGGTTTTTAATTGTATACAAATTTGTCACTGTTGCACTGTGGGATCATTTTGGATTGAGCACTTTATTGTCATTAAGGAACAAATGAATATTTTCTGTATTTGTACCTTGCTGCATGTAATAATTAAATATTTTAGTCATGCTGTTTTATGTACTTTTTCAGATGTTACATGTAATAGAACTGTGGATGGTTCCTCACGTCTACTATAATTGGTATTTACTTTTTGAAATGAGTCCACTGTGGACATTGTTCTTCATATCTCACTTGAAATCAAAACACCTCTCCCTACACATGACTCATGGTCAATCGTGACTAACACAAATGTCTCACTAGCCTCCTTATTTTATACAAAGACTTGTGTTTTTAACATGTTAAGAGCTTAGTTCTTGTGATTTTTAGCAAGCTTCCACTATCAAACGTAATGGTTTTAAATAATAGAGTAATTCCCACAAAGTTATGGAATGGAAGTTAATCATACTTCGGTGAATTTAAATTGTAAAAATGTGTCAGTGAAAGGATCAGAGGATAATTTCATTGAGCTATATAGGACCAGCAAGAAAGCCTAGGTCACAATACTAATCAGACAGGCCTGCAAAGATCAAAGAAACCAAAGCGATCTGTCACAAATTGTCAAAGATTGTTAGTCAATTGCTGGTCAACAAAGGTCTCTAACATAGTCCACTTTTCAGGTCCCAAATAGTCACGCACGCGCACCCTGAGCACTGACATACTACAATGACAAAACAATGAGAATAGTGAAGTCCATCTAGGCAAACCTTCTCAATTGACATCTTATAATGGTAATCATATAAAGGGCTGTAATGCAATCTATTTGAGCAGATCACTGACATCCCTCGGGGCCCCCTTCATGCTTTATCGATACCTATTACCTCTAGAGATCCCTAAGATCAGAGTCGACGTTCTTCTGCTACAGCCAGCATTGAAAATCAGATCAAAAACATACGCGACTCTACCAAAACAATAAATATACCTGCAGAGCCAATCAGAGTAGCCAGTATAACACGTATTTAGATACATGTTTGTCTATCCATCACATTTTGTCAACCAACGCATCGCTAAGCATCCCATAATACAATAACCACAGCTTGATGGTCAGCACACAACATGGAAACACTTCCCCATAGTCTCAAAGCGAAGACTACACTCTATCAATCATAGACTTAGATGGTGCAGCATGCTTCCCACATGGGCAAGCACTTCCTCACCCCACATAAATGTAGTAACCTCTATACAAATACTATAATATAAGACAATAAAATACAATTATTCCATGATCTACTTCTGTATTTGTAGCCACAGTTCCTTGGGGCACCACTCATGTTTGCCTTTGTATCAAAATTTTAAATCAAAATTTTCTTGTCCCATGATTTAGGCAGGGGCTTGTTATTCAACGTACAGCTGCCAGGATAAGCATTTTGTGCCAATCTATTTATTCCTGTCTGTGCGATTTTAACTTTTATACCTTTTTGTCATCTTCATGTTTTTTAATTGAGATCCAATGTTTAAACGCTTGTTAATATGTGTTCTATCCCCATATGAATTATTTTGGATTCCCCTGTATAAATTTTGTAACAATTTTTTAATGCAATGGATTTATTTCATGTTTTGCTTGTATGATTTGTTTGCAAATCGAATAAAAGCTTTGAAATTGAAATTGCCTTTGTTAACAGATAATAGGTATACTTTGGCAGAGTTGCAGACATTATTCACAAAGGATTTATTGTACCTTACACTTGGAGTACTCGTCTCTTACTACTAAATTCCAGTAGTAAATCGGGAGTAATCTAGGCATATTCCAGGAATTCAAGAGTTAGCCAGAGAAATTCCCAAGATTAGGCCACATATAAATATAGCAAAATTATCTGGAATTTTACCAGTTTACATTTCTTTGGACATTTCTATCAAGTGGCATGTATGTGCACGTGCGTTTGCAGTGCCTTTTGAGTGCATACTTGGTCTGTGCATGTTGCTCACCTGCAGTCTTGTGTACTTGCTAATATTTCCTTCTGTGCATAAAAATGCTCAATAGTGCACATTTGTGTTGACCTCTCGATTGAGTACCTGGAAGATATATGTTTAATGGCATGGGACAGTGGTCTGAAAGCCCTGCTCATTGCTGTTCACCTGGCAGTGATTATTGAAGAATAGTGGCGATTATGCCATTATCGGCTGTGTGACGGACTTTACCTCAGTATATTTAAGTGCTTTGCCTATTTACCATTGTAAATAGATGCAATGAATAGGCTTTCTCAAGCGTATTTTACTTCATTACAAGTGGTCCTTTAAATTGAAGTCCCTGATATTAATGATAAAATATGTAATGTTTATCACATCCAGTAATTACAACGTGCAGTAATAGTCACACCCTTTATTCAATATGTGATTGGTCAATCCTGTCAGAATTTATCGTGGAAAAAGGACTGGTATGTTGCAGGAAATGAAAAATGGATACTGTAATAACAAAAATACACATTATTCCCCAAAAGGTCAGAATGGATGATAATTATTGTGCTCAATAAATTCTGAATACCTCGACATGGAATTTTATTGGGTAGCAATAATGATCAAATTTAAAGCGGTCTACTTGCAATCTGACCCTAAGCGTAGATGGAAACTTCATGGCTTCTGCAGCTGAGAAGGTTTAAGCAAAACTTGATCCATCTCAAGCATTGTCTGCTCTGCAGAGATGAGTGTTTGTATCCAATCTAGTTCTACTTGTCAACATGTTGATTTCACCCCCAGATATTTTCTCATCTCTGCTTTGACTTCTTGCTCTACAGGTGCTTCTATCAAGTTAGCAGGAAAGAAGCCAATGACATGCTAGAGCGGAACCCCGGCTGTGGGAATCTGATTCTGAGGCCTGGCGGTGACAGCAAGAACTTTTCAATCTCTATCATGCAACCCTCAGAGTAAGTTGGTCCCAGAATCGACTTCTCTTCTTTTTAAATGCAAAAAATAATTTTATTACAATAGAAGCAACCGAAGGAAACATGGAAATTGAATGTAATCTATCTGTCGGCTTTAAACTATCCAGTACACTTGCCTCCGCTTCCATTTAAAAATAACATTTACCCTGCTATTCTTTCATTGTTTGTGGAAATATATTGATTTTAAATTACGCCCCAAATCCTACACATGACTGGGCCCTACATCCATAGATTTGCTCCTGTATTACACTCCAGATCTAACACATTCATAGGATCTACTTAAAAAGAAGTGTTCCTACTTTAATTTCCCTCTTCTATAATTCACTAGGTCCTACATCGACAGATTCATACCAATATTAACTTGATATTACATATTACTAGGAACTATGTCTGTACATTTACTCTTACAGTAAACTGCGCAGGGACACAACACAGCCCCCTACAGGCCCGCTTACCCCAGAGGAACTCATATGCAACCGTCAAGCTTATATTTATTGCTTATATTTACTCCTTATATTCATCGAGGTCTACAGTGGCCAAAAGACTTCATAAGCTGGACCCTTACACCACATGAAATTAATAATTACTATTGAGACAAACCAATTTCCATTAACATGTGTCGTGTATTTCTATCTTTTATCAGAGCAGAGAGACTTTTAATATTTTGTGTGTCCAGGAACATTTTTAAAAAAATTATTTCTCTGTCAACATTAACCCCAGAACAAGTGACATTTTGACAGCAAATTAGTGCAGTGGTGTGTACAAGTACAGGGGTGACATAGCCCTGATCAATCTTTCATAGTTCCCTCCTACCACCTTCCCCCATAGTCTAAGAATCCAATTCAAGAAACATGCTGGACCAAACCTGCAGGTAATCCTGTAACTTTGGGTCGGTCCTGAGTCCAGGAGCCTTTTTTTGATCAAATCTCCTCCATTGACTTACCTACTAGCTCCTGCTGACTGCTGCTGGACACCTTTCTTGACTTTTGAAAAATGTGAACCATATCATGCACACATGGGAAGGACCACTTCGGAGTATCTCTATACTAACCTTATGTCAAGGATAAAAGGTCAATCAATCAATCAATCAAGGCATTTATATAGCGCACTACTCACCCGGAGGGTCTCAAGGCGCTCGGGTAGGCGGGGGGTCCGCTACTGCTCGAACAGCCAGGTCTTGAGCTGCTTCCTGAAGGCGAGGTGGTCCTGGGTCAGGCGGAGGTGAGTCGGGAGGGAGTTCCAAGTCTTGGCGGCCAGGTAGGAGAAGGACCTTCCTCCTGTGGTGGCTCTACGGATATGGGGGATGGCGGCGAGGGCGTGGCTGGTCGATCGAAGCTGGCGTGTAGGAGCGTAGAAGTTGAGGCGGCTGTTGAGGTATGCTGGGCCCTGGTTGTGCAGGGCTTTGTGTGCGTGGGTGAGGAGACGGAAGGTGATTCTCTTGTTGACCGGGAGCCAGTGCAGATCTCTCAGGTGTCCGGAGATGTGGCTGCGACGGGGGATGTCCAGGATGAGTCGTGCTGAGGCGTTCTGGATCCGCTGGAGTCTCTTCTGGAGTTTGGTGGTGGTTCCGGCGTAGAGGGAGTTGCCGTAGTCCAGTCGGCTGGTGACGAGGGCCTGGGTGACCGTCTTCCTGGTCTCGGTGGGGATCCACCAGAAGATCTTACGTGGCATGCGCAGGGTGTTGAAGCACGATGAGGAGACGGCGTTGACTTGTTTGGTCATGGAGAGGGAGGAGTCCAGGATGAAGCCCAGGTTGCGTGCGTGGTCTGTTGGTTTGGGTGCGCTGCCCAGGGCGGGGGGCCACCAGGAGTCGTCCCAGGCGGAGGGTGAGGATCCCAGGATGAGGACTTCCGTCTTGTCCGAGTTCAGTTTTAGACGGCTGTTCATCATCCACTTGGCTACTTCTGTCATTCTGTGGTTCCCTTGTTTGCTGAAATATGTATACATCTACAACAATATGCAAATGCCTCTAGAATGAGAAATGATTGGCCCTCTTTATGATCATTCATTAGAGAATTCTCAGGATGGACTAATTTTATTCTTTTGTAATAAGTTGTTATTATCGATGTTAAAAAAAAAGAATTATCTACTGCTTTTGGTTTATATCATTCGTAGAACCCGAGTAGGACGGACCGCTTTTTCTTACTTTACAAATCTTGGAATAAACTGCCGGGAAGCCTCAGAATCTATCCCAATCCCTTGCTCGCATGAAAAGCCTCCAATTACATCTTTTCACTGTGCTGTAACGATGATCAGGTGAACTTCAGGTTCAGACAACATCGATCTACCTCAAGATCCTCAAGACCCACAGCCTAAAATCCGCCGAAGCGCCTAATACAAACAACACTAAACCGACAGAAGCTACCTCATAGTTACCTCAACGCTGAAATAAAGAGATTCAAAAGGGGCAGGCGACAACAGCAACAGCCAACTTTAAACCAAGAAGGAAGAACGACGCCAGCCCCAAGAACTTGCACAAGACTCAGAGACTTAGGAACGGACGATCGCTGATCGCTGAAGGAATAAGGAATCAGCAACCAACCTACCTCAGGAAGATGCGGAGCAAAGGAACTTTGTTGTCGCACACCCACTATGCAAGTAAGGGGGGGAGGGCGGGGAGGGGGGCAAGGGGGGGAGGGGGGTGCGGGGAGAACACACATGGGCTGATACTACTCTTTTCTCTTTTCCTATCTTTCTACACCTATCACCTATCCCTAGAGAGTGCACACTGGAACTCTAAACACAGAACTAAGACAAGTAGACGATCAAAAGATAACCAGGCAAACCGCCACTTTAGAAAGAACGAAAGATGACACACAACTCGCACCACAATCTCACGACTGACATCAAGGTAGTGTCCATGAACGTGAAGGCACTCAACCACCCAGTAAAGAGGAGGAGGGTCCTAGACCACCTGGCCAAGCTTAAAAGTGATATCTATGTCCTGCAGGAGACAAGACTAGAGGAAGAAGACATAGACCGCCTAAAGGCCAGCTGGATAGGTCAGGTAATAGGATCACCAGCAAAGAACAAAAAGAACGGGGTCATCACAATACTTAGTAAAAAGTCAAAACTCACACTAGCTAATTCGAAGAAGGACACAGAGGGCAGATTACTAGTCACCAGCCTGCTCAGGGGGGAGGAACCTATACATGTGGCAAACATCTATGGCCCCAACACCGAGGATAAGGCATTCTTGGAACAGACTGGCAAGGAACTGGGAACACTATCACTAGGAGAGCTCCTAATAGTAGCCGGAGACATGAATCAGGTACTGGACCCAGCCCTAGACAGACACCCACAAAGATACAGCCAGACTACACAGAGAGGTAACACACTACGGAACCTATGCACAAAACTAAGGCTCGGAGACCCATGGAGACTACAAAACCCGGATGGGAGAGAGTATACCTTCTACTCGACTCCACACAACTCCTACAGTAGAATTGATTATATCCTCATGTCAGACACACACACGCACCTCATAGATCACACAGAGATAGGTCCAAGGACCATCTCAGACCACTCTCATATCTGCCTAACACTGACGGGCAAACACAATGAACGCCCGACACGAAGGTGGAGATTTGACGCCGACCTACTCAAAAACACAAGCAGCAGTACTGAAATAGAACTAGCCGTAAAAGAATACCTCACAAACAATGACAGCCCAGACATAGACAGGGAGACGCTGTGGGATGCACTGAAAGCCACGGTACGGGGTACGATAATCAGTATCAAAGGAAGACAGAACAGGGAAAGAGGCAAAAAGATAACCGACCTAGAGAAGGAAATTAAAAAACTAGAATCAGGACACGTAGCCAATTTAGAGGACAGGAACAACCTCACGACCCTAACAAAGAAAAAATACGAACTGAACAAGATCCTTAGCGAGAGGGCAGGGACCTGGATTAACAAATACAAGGCAATAAATGTATGCTCTGCCAATAGAGCAGGGAAGGCACTGGCATCTTACCTCAAAGGCAAACAGAGACAACACACAATAGCTGCCATCAGGGACAGTACGAACAAATCACAGACGACGAACAAAGGAATACTCAACACCTTCAGAGACTTCTACGCGCAGCTCTACAAAAAAGACGTCACACTAAGCGTAGATGGGGGCAAAGAACTCCTGAAACACATCACAACACCAGAATTGACGGAAACCCAGAGGGAGAGGCTTGACTCAGAAATAACAAGCGAAGAGATAGAAAGAGCAGTCAAAAGTCTAAAAGATAACAAAGCACCAGGGCCAGACGGGTTCACAGCCAAGTTCTACAAACATTATATCACCACACTCAGGCCAACGATGACATCAGTGTTCACAAGCTGTGTACACAAAGGGCGCATGACCCAATCGATGGCAGAAGCCAACATTATCGTTATCCCAAAGGAAGGCAAGGACACGCAACACCCCAAAAACTACAGGCCAATCTCACTCATAAATGCGGACTGCAAAATATATGCCAAGATCCTAGCAACCAGACTCAACACATACCTACCCTCCCTCATACACTGCGCAAAGGTGGGATACCTGAAGAACAGGATGTCCCATGACAACGCAAGACTACTCTGCCACGTAATCAACCACGCAGCCAAAAGCAACAACGCGGCGGTCATGATCGCCCTTGATGCAGAAAAAGCTTTTGACAGAGTGTTGTGGCCGTACCTAGACCAATGCATACAAAAATTCGGCTTAGGCCACAACTACAGGAAGATGGTAATGGCCCTATATAACGAACCCAAGGCACGTGTGGTAGTAAACGGAGGCACGTCAGAGCTGCTAGACCTAAAACGAGGAACCAGACAGGGATGCCCGCTCTCGCCGGCCCTTATCCTACTGGCAATAGAACCCTTGCTCAACATGATACGAGCAAACCCAGACATAAAGGGTATACCTATAGAGGGAGAATCCTTCAAGCTAGCAGCATACGCTGACGACGTCCTCATTGTAACAGAAGACCCAGAGAGATCAATCGAAGCTCTAATGGACACTATAGATCAATACGCGCAGGTGTCAGGATACAAACTGAACAGAGAGAAATCTGAGTGTAAGCCATTGAACATCCACACCAACAGGACAACGCTGGGGTCCTCTGGACTGACCTGGCAGAGGAAAGCCATCAAATACCTAGGCCTCCTTTTCGAGAGAGACCTGCGCACCACATTAGACCAGAACGAACAAGCCATCTTAAACAAAATCAAAGAGAAGCTTGAGGGATAGTTACCCAAATTCACTACATGGTGGGGGAGGGTAGAGACTATCAAAATGATGGTAACCCCAATGGTTAACTACATGCTCAACATGCTACCACTAACCAACACAGCAGACTTTCTCAAAAAGTTGGAAAAGCTACTTAGCACATTCCTATGGAGAGGGAAGAAACCCAGAATTAGCCTTCAAAAGCTCAGACTCCCCAAGACACTAGGAGGTCTTAACATAACAAATTTCAAAATTTTTCAAACAGCCTGCATAGCAAAACAAGGCTTGTACTGGCTAACTCCGAAGAACGACTACACCCCGGCCTGGCTCTCTTTAGAAAGGAGACTGTTAGGAGGAATGGAACCCGTAGCCCTGCTCACGGCGACGAAGCACCCTGCAATCAAACAAAACCCAATCCTAAGGAACACAAGACTGGCCCTACTAAGAATAGATAAGCTACTAGACACCAGCATCAGACACACCCAACTAGAATCCCTGTGGCACAACCCCAGAATAAAATACAGGAACAACACACTAGATATGCATACATGGTACCGACACGGCATAACCACAGTAAGCCAGCTACAACACAAAGGAACTCAAACAACCTTCGACACACTCAAAGAGCAACACAAGTTTGATAGCGCAGAGCTCTACAACTTCCTAAAAATAAGAGTGGCAATCACCAAAGCAGACATAAACAAGCTCACTCCCTCAATACTACAATACACCACTAGCCTAAACATAATAGGACACAAAGTGGCGCACATGTACAAAGCCCTGTGCCCCAAGACTTCTAAACTAAATAACAAAATTACAACCCATTGGGGAACAATGGCGGGGAGGGAGCTCAGTGAGGAGGAGAGGGCCGACCTCTGGTCCTCCACATCAAGAAGGAAGGTGACAACAACACTAGATCAGACAAAATTCTGACTGATACACAAGGCCTACTGGACCCCTGCTCGCCTAGCCTCCATGGGTATCCGAGAAAACGACTCCTGCTGGAATTGCAATAAGCAGAAAGGGGATCTGGCACACCTCCTCCTCCACTGCACCAAGGTCAGGAAATTCTGGGTCTCAATTAACACACTGATCAACGACGTAACAGGAGCCACACTAACACTTGACTTTCACTATCTGGCACTGGGGTACACCGATCCCTCCATAACATCCGAAAAAGACAGGGACCTGATTGACCTCCTGCTCACAGCGGCGGTCAAGACGGTATTGAACAACTGGAAAGACACAGCGAAAGCCACCTTCAAAGCCTGGTTCAACTGGGTCATATTCCTGCGGGGTGCTGACACCATAAGAACCAACAGCCTACCGAACTCAGGGAAGAAAAGTGAAATGTGGCTCTCGCTGGACAACTACCTGTCCTCACACAAGCCACCCTGAACGTTAGGGGGACAAACGGGAAGAAAGCCCAGAGCCCAGACAAGGCAGCACTACATAGACTACATAGATCACCTACTCTGTAACACACTGTGCCTCTTTACTCTCTATATCTCTACACCTCTCTCTCCACGCCACCAGGGGAGCGAAAAGACAATCGGACAGTCTGTAAGGGGGAATGGGGAATGCAGAAAGGAACGACGAGAAGAAGAAGCAAGAATGGAAAATGGACAAATAGCCGCGAGCCAATGCTTAACCCCCTCCCCCCCCCCCTCCCGCGGCGCCTTTTCCCGGTCTTTTCTCTTGTTTTCAGTTATCTCCCATGTATATCCTCTGCACCATGTAAATATAATTTTTAATAAAAAATGACTGAAATAAAAAAAAGAAGTAATTACAATGAAAACTGGCATCATTTGAAAATCTTGCTCAAGTACAGTGACCAAGGAAGCCTTGATCAGGATAATACAAGGAGGCCTGGGCAAAAAAGTATGTTACTCCGACGTAATCTCATAGAATGTGAATTTCGAATTATGCAAGTTGCACAAAATTCACAAAATTAAGGCTTCAAGGGCCGGTAAATGGCCAAATTCTCCCACCTACATCTGGCCCTTAGTGCAGGAGCACGGGAACAACACAAACAGCAAACAATGCAAGCTCCTGTTGTTCGCGGCATTGGGTTTTTTGCCCTATATTTTTAAGTTAAAAATGCTTCCTCGCTTCCATAATGGACATAAAGATGTATTTCACGATAAAGTATAGTGCTACATGCTGCTTTTGCATAATTTCACATTTAATTTGCAGCATTACGCTTAAATTTCATGCATTTTGCGCATCCCTTAATGCGAATCTGTCTCCAGTATGCAGAGCTGGGTAATCAAAGTTAAAAGTTACCTGCTGCCTATTTATTGTTGTGAAGCAAACCTTTCAACATGACCTGCTATTTAGTCCCTCAAAATGTGGAACCCTGAGAATCGAGCCTCTCGCAAATCCACAGGCTGAACACATGGGCTGCAGGGCCCTGTGTTGGGTCTGGCCTCATCGATTGATGATTGATTGCCGCAACCAATATTGAACTGAAAGAATCCAAACTTCAAATTTATATTTTAAGCATTATGTTTGAGAAAAAAATCTACTTGACCCCTTAAGCTTGGCACAGACGGTATTATGCATGCCCATGTTTTGCGATAGGTAATACTTCACCTAGCACCTGCTTCCCTAGTGAAACCTGGACGTCTGTGTGAATTTTGGGAGCTGCTCCACTAACCATAGAAATGTGTGTGCCCCTTCATGTACATCACAGCTTTGAATTGCTGTGGCCAACTCAGCTTTTTATTATTCCATTACTGATAACAGCACGATTAAGTTCAAGTGACTGAGAGGTTAACATGTCTAACCAGAATTAAAATCTAATATAAAGCATTACTTCATATGTAGTGCTTATTATTGTTTTCTGCACAATTCTGGTAGTTAATATTATTTTCATTATTACTTACTGGCTCGATCACCAATGAGGTTTTTTTTTACTTCTGTTTTGTCTCTCTCTCATCTCAGACAGCCTTCTGTTGACAGTCAGTTCTTCAACTGATGCTGACTTGATTGCTTGGAACATGCAGAAGGCTAGGATCATGTGGAAGAGGTGGACAACCAAAGATTTTCAGGGGTGCTTTGAAAATATCGACAAGTTCCTAATGGGCATTGAGATTGGAGTGTGTCTCTAATTCAGTAGATTTATGTGGCCTTTGCTGCCTCCCTATTCATGAGTCCACCCAAGAGTTCTCTGTTCCATCGCCTTCAATCCTAAAGGTTCTTTGATGCCATGCATACTAAACCAGACTTTTTCAAGCGATTCATGTTCTCATTCTATGGCCGCATGGCTTCTAGTGCTGTAGCATAGCAAACATTGTGACTTAATTTGTGCCTCCCCCAAGCCTTTATTGCCGCCTGCATTACTTCAGTTTGACTGAATGGTATTTTGTTTGATAGGGGTATCAAAACCTCAGAATCTGGGCATATTTCGCGTTCAGTTAAAGTTTTTGGGGCAAGTTGGTATTTTTTCAAATGAGCAATAAGATACAATTCACTTAGTCATGCAACCAGCACTAAGACTGAGGAATTGTAACCGCTGCATTCAGAACAGACACTATAACCACAGGAAACTGTACACTGAATCTGGCTTCCAGTTTAGAATGCTGCCTGGATGGTATGCTGGAAAGTCACTGACATGTGCAGATGACGCCACCAACAACTACCTGATCTACTGATCATTCGCTCTGATTGTACCGCTTCCATAGTGTATAAAAAAGACCCTGAGACACTTCTCTCTACCACATGCTCACACCCCCACCTATGTCTCTGGACTGGTAACCTGCACCTGTTTGACTCCATTGATGTCGCTAACAAAGCTCAAGATCTGTCCTCACTGATCAACCAACTTAGGTGAGAGAAAAGGGAGGAGCAAGCAGCGGAGTATTGCGATGAGGCTGTAGCCACGGTCCCTAGCGGCCATCAGCGAGAACTTTCCCCACTTTCGAACTAGTTTTAACTTTTGCCGCTAGCATGGTCCAGCAACCCCAGAAAGCCTTATCATATTACGTCATTTTCGAGCTGGAGGTGAGTCAGAACCCAGGATCCGGGCGTACGGAGCAGGTACGTCAGGCAGAAGAGCGGCTGAGACAGAGCCGGAGTGCAGTAGGTGATGCAGTGAAAGGGTAGAGTCCTGACAGCACCCCGCCTGTGAGAAGTTGGCCTGGTATATAATGCTCACTAATTCTTAGTGATCACTTTGTACCATGCCAAGCAACCCTTATGATGATTGGTTGTAATTCAACCTTGTAGACCAGTTACCTAGTGGTAACGTGGACAAAGCAGTCTTAGGCTAAACTCTGAAAGGCATGTGAAGCCAGCTGTATTACCATACACAACCCCCTTGAATACCAAATGAAAGGACACCACACAGATATATATTGAAAATATATATTGATTTATTAACTATAAAATCCCCTGGACTCTTTATGAGCACAGAAGCACAAGCGTTAAATCACAAGACAGTTTAAAATACACAAAAGTTGCACAATATGGATGAGCCCTAGGGGCCACCTAAACCATATACTAAGAAAGTGGTATAAGAGATACCAAATAGAAAGGGAACAGGCCTAGGGCCTTGGGAATTGCTGGAGCTACTCGAGACTAGCAGTGACTAAGTCGGGAAAGGCCCGCGGGACTCGGGTGCAGTGTTCAAAGTGCACGCACTTTCCAATGTAAAGTCTATGGTGCGTAGAAAGTACAAAGTTAGATAGTTAGGAACCTTCCGAGTGACCTAGAACGCTGAAACTTAAGACACAGGCCCTTGAGATGTGTCCCAGTGTAGGAACACCGGCGGAGCTGAGTTACCTCACCCACAGGAAGCGGGTGCACAGGGTCGAAGTAGTGTCGGGTTTCGTCACGCTGGTCGATGGTGCTTGGAGCTGAAGATGCTGCAGGCGGCTCGAGGTGAAGAGTTCCGGTGGATCCAAGGGTGGATCTGAAGTTGTGAAGTCCTGAAAGCAGAGGGGACAATGTTCAAAGTCACTAGCCAGTGACTACCGTGGAACCAGATTGGAACCAGGCGATGTCGGGTGCAAACAGGCGTTGTTGGGTAGCTTCTCTCTGCAGCCACGTGGACACCGGGGGTCGAGGACGTCCAGGAGTCGGTCACGAGCTGTCCCACGCAGGCTTCTCGCTGTTGGCGGTGTCGGCGACCTGATCGGAGCAAACAGGCCTTGGCTAATGCAAGCCACGCAGGAATCGAAAGATGCTTAACACTCGGACCAGCAAGGTCAGAGCGAGGGCTCCTTTTCACAGGAGCTTGGGTGAGTCTGGAGCAACCAGACCCGCTGTGTAGTTTGCCGGTTTAGTTGCCAAGATGGCCGCTGACCACGTGGCTAGTGGCCGGGATGGCGCGTCGAGTGGCACAATGCAAAAGGGCCCCACGCAGATCGTGGAGATGCTGGAGGGCTCTTCTTCGGTGCAAGGGCTGCTCGGTGGTGGGGGTTCTCAGTCCCCAAAGCACAACGTCGAGGATGCCTCAGATGCTGCGCAGTCAGCTTTTCAAGGGTCTTCCAAGAGGTCCGGTCCCACGTCACTCGGTGCCTCCACGGGTCCCTTCTTTGCAGGGACTGTGGATCGGGCTCTGAGAGGTCTGGGAGTCTGGTTCTTGTCGGGCTCTGGGCTCGGGCTCCGGCAGGAGGCGGCGGCAAAGCAGACGTCGAGTTGCTGGTTGGTGCCTGTATTCACAGGGTGGCCACTCCTAGGCCACAAGGGAGATTCTCTTCAGTCTTCTGAGCGGCAGAATGTCGAAGTCCAGTCTTCTTCTTTGTTTAAAGTTGATTCAGGATGATCTGCTGTGCAATGGCACTGCTCCCACTCTTATTCCCAATCTGAGGGGTGGATCACCTACTAGGTCCCTCCTCTGGGAGGAACCAGGAAGGGGGGGCGGTTACACCCCCTTTCCTTTGTCCAGCTCCTCGCCAGGCCTGGGTCTGGAAAGTCCAAGGACCGGTTTGGACTGGCCTATGCACGGGGACACCTTGTGTGCCCCGGGCATGTCTGATTCTATTCAGCCCTGTCCTACCCAATACACAAAACCCTGTCTGGGGTGGTGCTCGCACCTCCCAAGGCAGGAAACCCTTTGTCCAGGCCACCATCTGCCGAGTTTCGGTCAGCAGCAGGAGGCCAGACTCGTGTCTGTGGTGGCAGCATCCATTTTGTGATGCTGAGGCTCTGGTTAACTTTAACCAGGGTTAAGGCTACACACATGTCGTGTCCCTCTAGAAGGGTGGAATGCTATCCCCGTCGACAGAACTGTCGAGGGGATAGTATTCCAATTCGTATGACACCTTACTCGACATGTTTTGATAAAGCCAAACCAAAGATAGCATTTAACCGCGAGGATTTTAATGCACTTAAGAGTATATGGTATGGCAATATCCCGGAACAGCTTAGGGAGTGGTTCCCGACAGCTGCAGACAGGCTCAGCTCATGCTAGAGCACCATCTCACATATTTCCAAGCACTCTGCCTCCAGGATTGATGAGGCCTTCCATAGGAGTGGCTGATAGGAACATATGTGTCCAGTTTAAGGGTAGATATAGGGATACTATACCTAAGTAAGAGGTGTTTACACCAACTTACCCCAGCTGAGTGATCAGCCAGTTGTGTCAAATATGGAGGCCAGGGGTGGCACAATACATGCTGCAGCCCCTGGTAGACCTTGGAAACACCTATGCCCTGGGTACCTAGGGTACACTGTTACAGGGGCCAATAAGGTGAACCAGTTCCAATTCGTAATGCACCTAAAGTGCATTGGCAGTAATTTAGAGAGAGAACAGCAGGCTGTGGGTCTGATTAGCAGGCCCACAGCCACATTAAGTCAGAAACCAGTGAAGCAAAAAGCAAAAATTTGGGGTGACCATAGGATAGCAGACCCTACTCTCCTACACTGCCCTCCAAGTCCTGCACCCCTGAAATCCTGTTTGCTGTCTACGTGGCCTAACTTCAGTGGGCTCTATGGTAAAGGTGTGCTAAGTGCTCACTTACACAGCAGCAAGTGGACCCGGCAGTAAGAGATACTTCAAGGAATGTGGGCCCAGATGTATCAAACAGTTTTACCCATTCTGGTTCTATGGGAAAATGTGTTCATACATCTGGCCCATAGAACTTAAAGAAGCTTCCAATGACTCCCAAGAGCCTCCAAGGGTGCCAATTGAACAAAGGAGATATCAGACCCATATGCTATATGACAGTGCGCGTTGTCAAGTATGGCTAAGAGAGAAATCTCCAGAAACGCTAATTCTCTCCGCCAGAAAAACTAGTACACCCCCTCAGAGTCGTGCTCGTGCCTTCCCATAACTATCACAACCCCAAGCTGTGGGCGAAGGGAGCGACTGCGGATGGGAGGGGAGTGAGGAGGCAAAAGGTTAGATTGAAAATCAGGCCTTAATTCAGTACTACATACGTGCCGGTGGATCTTTTCATAGCAGCACACGCATTAATTATTCTGATACTTAGCAAAAACTGCCTGACCCACGTTAGGCTGAGTGCACCTTGCTCGTAAACGAAAGAGGGGTGGCCAAGATACACCACATGAGTAAGCCAAGGATGGACAGAGGCAATTGATTTATCCAATACAGCACAAGATGAAAACAAGAGCATAAAGGTCTACTCATAGCTCAAGAAATGGAAAATCACTGTGATCCCCCTCACACGGGTAAAGGATCAGTGTGACGCAAAAAGTCACAACTGTTCCAAAGCAAGGGATGGTGAAAAACAAGTCACAAACTATTACATATTGCTTCCCAGGCGTGTGCTCACAGGCTTCAGGCACAGTAGTAGTAGGGAAGGATAACGCAGAATCCGCAAGTGCAGCAACCAATGACTTATTAGAGGAGGCACAACAGTCAAAGAAATTAATAGAGGTTTGTACGCGGATAAACCGTCCAACAGCCGACAGTCTCCCGGACCAACCAGATGTACATTCGAACTCAGAGTCCATTGTAGACCATAAACGTCGGAGCAAGTGTGGGAATCTGGCACTGCCAGAAGCAATCAGCCAAGTATAGGTAATTCAATGGTTGACTCTGATCTATTTAGTGAACTGAACTTATTAACAAAATGCCCTCAACAACAAGTGAGGTCCAAGAGATCCATTGAGCAACAACTTCTAAGCTCCTCTACGGTACCAAATCTGGCTATGGTACACGCAAAGCCCAAATCAGACTCTTCTATCCAGACAGATTCAGATGCTGAGGAAGATGTTCCACCTACCTATTCAATACTCATTGCTATGAACGCTATAACACACACATTAGCAAGAATATCTGGGACTCTGAAAAATGTATCTTTTAAAATGGATCTCCAGACATCATTAATTGAGGAGATGGCAAGTAACATCAAAGACATACAAAATCAGCAACTAAAAAAAATGTCACATCATGTTCCTCTAGACTCTACAGTTTACTAAACACTCTCATTGTGTAGAACATTGTTTGACGGATATGGTCCGTGATATGCGCGTGGCGGTCGATTATGTAGTGTGCCAGATTCCAGATATTTTTGTCAGGTGGTGGGGGGCCCAACATCTAAATAAAATCAGCTGGGGGGGCTCAACCTACAACAGTTTGAAGACCTCTGTTCTAGAGACAGTGGTGTTTAAACTACAACTGTATTCTCTGCAATTGCTACCACAGAAACTGAAGACACTTCTTGATGGGGGCACTGTAGATCTACCCACAAAGCCGAGAACAGGGGGGTATGTATCATGGGCCCAGTACCTACCACGAACGCCAAAAATCTCTAAGCAAAGTCCAAAAAGCTGGATGAAGAAGGCTCTGCATAACCCAGGAGAATGACTAAGTGTACAAACAGCAAGAACACAAATATGAATAACAACTCAATTCACGCTCAGGAAGGTGAGAGTCTGGAAGCTGCGGATGAGATGCAGGACCAAAACCTGAAGGCAGAACAGCAACTGGATGCCCTTCAACCATACATAATCAAAAAACAAAACCTAAAAAGACCTCCCAAACTACATAGAAGGGCCAAACCGAAAAGCAGAAACAACTCGAGCTGCACAGGCCACCAGACAAAGAATGTATTCCATTTTTGATAGCAACATAAACAGAGAAAAAAGTGTGAAGCAGCAAAAATCATTCAATACTGTTGCATAATCATACCATAGTTCTAGACCTGACACAAAATAAGAACGCAATTGTCCAACTGAAAGAGCCGCTTTTAGTTACAATGGAAAATAACACTGGAGAGGAAAGCCCATTACTTGACATCCATAACATACAGCGCAGAGGGATCAACCAGGAAAGAATTCCCCATCCGCAAAAAAACAAGGGACAGCTAAGAGTAAAAAACAAACGAGATCTCTCACTAAGGAAAACAGGTCTGGTCTCCAAGGAGGATAAGAAAGGAATCAGCTCATCCTCTTGAAAATCTCTGAAGGCATAACAAAAATAGTGAAATCTTTACAAACCCCCTAGGAATCGAGAGTTCAGAAAGAAGACCTCGATACCCTCACATGTATGCAGTTGCGCTCTACAAATCCAATTGATTGATTGATTGAAGGAAAATACAGTCCCCGCCAAAACCTATTCGGCAGTCATAGGGAGTATCCCTAGCCACAACACAGGGAAACACATATCCCCTGACATCCTGGCCCATACAGAGACACCAGGGCCACGAAGTAATGATATAAATGAGATGCAGGAGGCAGGGGGAATGTCCCAGTTTGTAGCTAACTTTCACCCTAGGTATCTGTGTGAAGTGCCGTAATATATCTTAAACAGAAACAACATTTTCAGAATATTGCACCACTGTAGTGAGCTGGAAAATATTTATATAGGTGACCTATTACACATCTAGTTTAAATGGGACAGTGAAGCCCAAAAGGAGTATACAAGAACAAACAAGCTGTGCCATGGGCGAGCTATATACAACACTTCTAAGCACTAAGCAAAATCACTACGATGAAGACTTGGTAGATAACAATGAATCCTGTTGCACCTAGTAAATTCTCACATTTCCTAAAATCTCTTTCAAATGACTATGATGGGTATAAAAGACATACGACCTCGACACGTATGGAAACTTTTAAAGGACCTGGAGTTGCATCTTGGAATAAAATCCTTTGCCTGGCAGTTACCCTTGCAGAGAACCACCAAAACTTAAGATGGGTAAGCTTCCCAGCTGTTTGAATGCAGAAGTTCACTGACCATTATATTGCTGACGAGATGGGCACCCGGAAGACAGATGGCACGGCCCCCCTGAACGTTTGCTCCTGGAACATTGCAGGATGGGACCTGCAGCTAAGGAGAGTAATGGCAACCTAGACTCCTTCCTCAACTGCTATCAAATAATCCGCCTACAGGAATCCTGGAAAATGTCAGAGATTATGATGCAAAACTATATTACTGTAGACGTTCCAGCTATAAAAGAAACAAAGGGGAGACAAAGTGGTGGTCTTGCAATCCTATTTAAATCCGAAGAAGGTAGAAATAGTTATCAAGTTCTCACGAGTGCAAGAAAGTTAATGGCTGCACAAATTATACATTTAACTCTTATGTTCGGCTATGCGTGATCAACGTCTATATTTCCCCCACATTTGGCAAACAGAGGAAAGAAAAAAATGCTTTGGGTAAACAGTTGTAAACTGCGATTGATCTAAAGGCAAATTTTACAGTGCTCTTAAACAGCGACTTTAATAATACATTACTACAAATTTACCACTGATCAAACTTTCAATGGTTCTGAGGCAGTTTTTAGGAAAACTGAAGTGAAACAATCAGCAAAATTAATTAGCTCCACCGTATTTGAAATAGGACGTCATCATTTAAATAGAAGAGCTTTAAAGGACGAATAAGCACAAGCTACTTTCAGTACAAGGGGGCTGATATCAACAATTGATTACACATTTAGCAGACTTCCATGAGATAAAAGAATACCAAATTATACTGAGACCTGAAAGCAATCACAACCCACATCTTACAACATTAACTAAAAATATCAGAGTTAATTTGTATAAAAAAAACTACCAGGTAAACAATTTGTAGTAAATTCGGGGAAAAACATCGTATGGTCCTACTCCTTGAACAAACAATTACAAGATATATGGATTCAAACTTTTTATAAGACTACTATGAAAGGACCTAAAATAGTGACAATCAGCCATGGCCCGTGCAGGTAAGACGGTGGACCCGTCGGGGGTGGAGGAGCGGGGGATGGGGGAGCGGGATTTGACAGATGACAACAAGGTAAGATTCATTATTTATTTAATTTTCCCTAGTCATTGTACGTCGAAATCCCCCCTACCCGGCCCCACCACTCTTACCTGCACGGGCAACGCATAGTGACATGTACTCAAGTCCTGGACTTCCAGAAGTGCACTAATCTTCTTGGGGACAATATTCGATTTTCTGTCATTCAATTCCCAAAGCCTGTCTTGCCCAAGGATGCAGCTAAGGCCTTACTAGGCAAAAATGTTGATAGCTAAAACAAAATGCCAGAAGACAATGCCTATATAAGATGGCACCCAGCCCGGATAACTCTCAGGCCGCAAAACAGTTAAAAAAAGGCTGAAAACAGAAATCTACAACATAAACAGAAACCATCAGGAACAACTATGTATTGAACGGAATCTAGATGCAATACGCACAAAAATGCAAGGAAGTTCTTGAGGCTAGTAGGGTCTGAAAGTAACACAATCAGAAAAGGGGGAGATTACTGCATCCCATCCAAGTTCTAGAACGAACACCTAGCAATGCGTTACAGATGGCCAATATTAAATCCATCGCCCGACAACTACAGGGTACCGACTAGTTATGTCATCTCACATCAGGAGACCAAAAGGATCATTAGCGAATGTAACAAATCTAGGGCCCCTGACCCAAATGGCCTGCCTATCCCAGTAATTAAATTAGACTCAGAAGTCTGGAATGTGCTAGTGTGTACTATATTTAACTTAGTGATCTACACAGGGGGTGTTCTGCCCTTTCGGGGATCTTCAAACAAGGCCTGTTGCAGAAGGGGAAATCTTTGCAAAGCCTTGATTAACTCATGTCCAGAAATGGGCAGAAGAAGCCAGGAGGCTAACGTTCCATCAATCAGGCTTCCGAAGAAATTGTTTCACCACTGATAACATTTTGTCTCTCTCTAGTTTAGCTCAGAAAGGAGTAAGAGCAAAAGACAAAAATCTGTTTGTATATTTCATCGACTTCTCAACTACTACTGATCCAGTAAATAGAGCAAAACTGTGGACAAAGTTGGATTCCTTGGGAGCTGAAAACAGTCTGCTAAAGCTCATTATTGATATCTACAGCAACATTTGGGTGAAGGTGAAGCTTTCCAATGGCAGAGGAATGACTCCAAAAATTAACACCTATAATAGGCTTAAACAAGGTTGTATGTTAGCCTTGATATTGTTTAGTTTATATCTTTCAGACCTCGCAGGAGTGCTGCAACAAGATAGGGGAGAACCCCCCAAATTGGCAAACACCAAAATAGAATTCTTGACATACGCAGATGACCTGGTCATTTTATCAGCCACTCAATGTGGCCTTCAAAATCAACTGACTAGACTACACCTGTAACTTGGATAACGACCTGCAGATTAACATCAATAAAACAAAAGTTATGCCATTTGGCTATCAAACCCTTGATACAGCTGGTTTGTTGGACTGGATAAAGTTGCGCAGGTGACTACTTATTCAGACCTTGGGATGACATTCAATAGCAAACTAATCTGGAACGCCTATGTGGAATATCTGCATCAGAAATTGGCGGCAATGTCAGGAACGATAAAAGCTTTGCATTAAAATAAGGTGGGAGCACCCTCGGCACCACGTTAACTGGTTCCATTTTGTACATATAGTTTAGCTTGTTGACCACCTGAAACTATCAGGAAAGTAAAAACTGTGTTCATGAGGAGAATTAGAAAGATATTTGACCTAGGACAAGCTACACCGCAAAGTCTAATAAGATTAGAACTTGGACTAATGTTGAATTCATGATAACTACTGCATAGACAGTCAAGGGGCGGTGAATAACACAATAGGATTTTATGTTAATATAGAAATTTCGAAATCACACTGTAAATCGCTGGTGGCAGAACTTTGTGTTAAAGATATTTTGGAAAGTACAATCTTCCAACTGTATAAATAAAGTGCACAAAATGAACAAAGTCACTCGTATGTTACTGCTAAAACAG
The DNA here is from genome assembly GCF_964263255.1 of Lissotriton vulgaris. Classification (NCBI taxonomy): domain Eukaryota; kingdom Metazoa; phylum Chordata; class Amphibia; order Caudata; family Salamandridae; genus Lissotriton; species Lissotriton vulgaris. Next base: position 1,427,500,669 of record NC_141689.1, on the reverse strand, counting down.
GAAATTAAAACATTCAGCTGCCACTTAGACATCAACAGGGTGCCCAATATAAAAACTCCATATACACTCTGGAATCCTTTACAATCCAAAGGCGACCATACTTAGACTTCAGCTTGAACACGAAGGCAAACCTATCTTTCTTACACTTCAGACTCCTCTATTTACTTTTTTATCCGTTTGATGCACGATGGAGAAACCCCCAATGAATAAATAGCACATGCAGTTTTCGCAGCTCAGAGACAGACCCAATGGAACACATTCTTTGTTTATCTCCCAAATTATCGAACGTTTGTAAGAATGTCCTGAAACAATTCTTTTAATCTGGAAGGGATAAGAACAACATTAAGGCAATTTTGTTTTGTTTCAGGGGTACTTCGCCAAAACAAATGGGCCAGACAATGACATTTTTAACTTTAACTATTAGGAGGTGGGATTTAAAATCTTTGATAACTTAAATACGGGGATAATTTGACCAAAGAGAATGATTTTTTATGATTTTAAAATATTTTCAAATTTGGGCTGGAGATTAGTATTTACCCTTTTGTCTACCTTGTTATGACGGTTTCATAGATTGTGTATGCTTAAAATATTATTCATTCATTCACTTTGGTGTTAGTGCTTTTCTGAACATTTCTGGAAGAGTAATTCTCCTTCTGAAACCGTGCAATGCAGCATCATTTTGATAGTTTGTTCTAGTTGTTTATCCATATGGAATCTCCTCCTTGATCACAATACTATCCAGTGTTCCTCACAACAATTGTCAAGCTTAATCTCAACATCTCACCTTGGAAAACACAAATGGGGATAAGAAAGTCAACCCAAGCATCACCAGTTCCATCATCCGCATGGGAAAAAACCCATTATAAAATTATATAAATCTAACAATCAAAACCAAGCCTTACCCAGCCTGTGCCCTGGTCAAAAGGTTCGATCTGATCAGGACATGTTAGCCATTTCATCTAAGCAGATCGCTGCATTTATTAAATCTGCCAATTCATCTGCAGCAATGGGTCCAGATAACATCCCGATCAAAGTTCTCCAATTAAACCCTGAAGACTGGAGCAAATTTTTAACCCCTCTTTTTCAATACTGTCTTGACACTGGGAAAATACCAAAATCTGGGGAGGGAGTTTTGTGGTCCCCCTTTAAAAAAAAGGCTAGATCAAATCCAATTAACTATAGACAAATCGCCCTCCCAGACGCCACTGGAAAAATCTTTGCAGCATGTTTATTGGACGACCTAAAAGACAGGGCATTCATGAATGATGTGATTCCTACGACACAGGCTGGCTTTCGCCAAAACATTCAGTTACGGACAATATTGCTATCTTCCCGACTGTCCTTGATAAGTACTGAGTGCTAAAATTTCAAATAGTTTATTACGATTTTATTGACTTTTCAACTGCTTTTGATAGCGCGGATAGGTCAAGGTTATGGAAAAAGCTAGAGAGTTTAGGGATTCTCCATGATCTCCTTACAATAAACATTTCTTTGCATACAGCAACATGGTGTAGAGTCCAAATGGGGGAGAAAGGGGCCTAACTAGTTCAATTCCCACTACGAATGGTCTGAAACAAGGATGTCTCCTTGCGCCCTTGCTATTTTTCATTTACATAAGAAACCTACCAGGGTATTTTTCTCAAACTAATAATTTTCCTCCAAAACTAGCACAAAATGATATTAATAGCCTAATGTATGCAGATGACATGGTTGTATTCGATTGTACCCCAACTGGCCTGCAAAGAAATTATATCAAACTGAAAAGAAACGCAAAAGAAAACTTCTTGGTCCCTAACATCTCTAAGACTAAAATGTTACCTTTTCGAGGAAGAAGGAAATTTCTGCCTTTCACCTGGACACTGGGAGCTAAATGGATTGAGATAGTGAAAGAATATGTTTATTTGGGTTAAATCTTTTCGTATAACCTTCAAAATGCTTCCTACCTACAGCACCTCGGGCGAAAGGCAGACGCCCATGCTGGGGCATTGCAGAGATTCTATTGCTCAACTGGGAATAGATACTTCAAATCCCTGCTGAAGGTCTACAGTATGAAAATCCAACCCATTATATCTTATGCCTTGGAATATGTAAATATTAAAACCTGGCACCCAATAAAAGTGAAAGAAAGGATTATCCTACGGAAACTGTTAAAAGTCACCCAACAGTCCTCGTACAAGCCTTACGTCTCAAGCTTTCTTTAACGAGCATATATGCTCAAGCTGTTTCCAATATTATGCGGTGCACTTTTAACCTCTTACACACTGCTCCTGGCACCCTAAGACACAGATTAAAATTAGAGACTTTTAGAGAAGAATCGGTACTGCATACTTTCAATAGGAACTTTAAAGGAGCCCTTGAGGCATCACAATGCACTGAAGCACTTTTGCAGGCTTGGTCTCCAGCGCATCTGAAGCACTTTTTAAAACATATGATGCAGAGAATAAGCTTTGTAATAGATAAGGAGCACTGTCCCCAATTAAAGTATTATAAAAAATTGCGGAAAATGTACTGTATAAAACTCCTGAGCACTATTTACAGTTTCAGTTAGAACATAGAGTAAGGCACTGTATTCTACTTCTGCGACTAGGAATTCTCTGTTTAAAAGTTTGTTCCTCCAGATGGAACTCCTATGAACATACTTCATGTATTTGTGACTTGTGTAACGGCAGAGTACAAGACCTCTACCAAGTATTTTTAACCTATCCAAATCCAACTTTGGCAGAGGCTCAGCGACTTTTTATAAAACCTATCCGCACCAGATATAATGTGACCTTAACTCAAGATTTAATTAATCTGTGTAAGTCTCCCGCAAATTAATTTGTCTGCTATAATTTACGTTTTTAAAGATTTTTTTACAGCGGTTTTTAAATTGTATCAATCTAACAGCAAATATTCATGTATTTTATTCACCAACTTTAAATTTCTATGCCTATAAAGAGTTTTAAAGCATTTCTAAAAGGTATAAGTACAACTATTTTATATTATGTAATGTTATTTGTTGACCTCAGTTGAGGGCTGAATCAAATAAATAAAAAACTTGAACTTGAAACTTGAACTTGAACCTTGTAAAATGCCTTCTTTGTGGTTGTCACTTATGCAAGGATTATGAGTATACCAACAGATAGTGTCTAAACTTCAAAAGGTTCTTTGTAAAAACAGAATGGTAAAAAGATACTGTTGAAGGTGCCTCCTAAAATACTGTCTTTAAAGGTATTGTTCCCCTTTCTACATTCAGTAGCCTTGTTGTCTTCCCCTTCTATCTTTATCGCTTTTCAGTCCTCCCCTCCTATGATACATATATGCCCTACAGTTAACTGAAACACCACCGGCCAGTGGATGTAGGTGGTCTGCTTTTCTATCTCCTCCTCTTTCAATTGATAATAAAAAAGATCTAAAACCTAAAATACTGACTGATTTTCACATCATCCTCCATATAAATAAGTTTTCGTTTTAAAGAAACAATACATCCTCTGTGGTTTATCTCAATATAAATAAAGTTCTTATATTGTATATCAGACTGGAGAAAGACCTTTACAATGGGCATTTTTCTGGTTTGATCACATCTATTTTCACCCCATTAATGCCTTCATTACATACTGGTAGTTGTTTGCTTACTTTATTGATTAACAAATTAAAAGAAACTCCTAACTTAGGGAATTAATGAGTAATTCAACTTTGTTAGAATTCCTAAACGATATCTATGTTGAAAAGGGCACAGTCATACTACCATGGCAACATTACATAACTTTTGTAAATCCTACTGTTTGTAACCTAAGTGACACCACAGATATGATGCTTGATGATCCAGGAAGAGCCAATAATAGGTGACTCGGGGGAGGGAGAAGGGAACTGTGTTTGTTTGTTACTAGTGTATTATTACTTGAGAATATAAATGACTTGATTGTATAGCAAAGGTCCAAAACAAAATGTGAGAAAACTAATGTTCAATTATACAATGTACCTTATGACTATGTAATACACTGATGCACAGAGACATAAAACCAATAAAATCAGTTTAACAAAAAATAATAATGCTTGATGATTAATTGCACCAAATTGGAAGGAGAAAGGTCTGTTAATAGGTTTTCTTAATTCCATGTGTAGCATCATACCCATCGCCAAAGCTCTTGCCTCTCCACCCTTGGTTCTTAGGCTGGTACTCTGTGGCAGGCACAATTCTGGTGTATTCAAAGGTTTATAGTTGGTACACCCAATAAGCAAAACACATATTTATAGTACTTTTAAAACTGAAGAAAGACTCTTTGCTCTGCATACAGTTACCAGGAATTTGGTAGCCAGAAGCATTCTTAGTTGTTAATGGGCCATTAACAAAAGTTACTTTGTATGGCTATTATTGTTAAACCTATGGCGTATGGAGGCCCACCTACTCAGGGAATCCCACCTTGGCAGCATTCGGTGAGCACATAATTGAAATGTTCAATTTTAAGAGCCAGCCACTTTAATGAACATTGATTCAGTAAAAATTCCTGGGGTAGTAGAAATGACATCAGACATCTTTTGGCCGCCCACTCATTTCATCACAGTTTTGGCCTTATGTGCCACCTTTATCCCATATATAGACTCATACTTCCTGGTGAAAAGCTAATATAAGGGCAGTGTGTGGAAACTACAGAAATTAATCAAAGCTCATTGAGCCCTGCTGCTCCTCTCTTTCTATTACTGCCTTCATGACCCTTAAGGCCTGTGAAGCAAGGTCAGTGTCATGAGCAGCAGAGTGCATGCCGGGGAAGAAGCTTCTCCCATTGGCAACCCCTAGTAACATCCATATGCAATGGAAATATCCAGAACACCCTTGTCATTAGATGTTGAGTGTTTTGTGGTAGGGTGGATTTCCCATTAATGGTTGGGCAGTTAAACTGTGAGTGATGGTAGTCTAGAAGTTCCTGTTCATATTTTGTAAAGGATGGTATGCTAAAGAAGCATCAAGATACGTGGTTTTAAAGGATGCAGCATATTAAGTTACTGCACAAAATTCTAATTTAATTTTACGAAACCAAATAGAATGCGACCAGCTATACATATTCCAGTTGCATTGTTAGTGTATTCTGCAGATGGGATTGTATTAGGAGTATTCGGAATATGAACAAAAGAAAATTATGAAGTCCATTCACATAACCTGAATAGGATTTATGTGTACATGTTGTTGTTTGCATTTGGCAAACATGGAGAACATGTGTATTTGCATCACTTTTGCATGGGCGACATTGGCAAGCTACATGGTGAAGACATAACTGTGTGCTCTGCTTTTGCCATATGTAAAGCGTATCATCTCTAAGTGCACTTTCTTTACCTTTTATAAGTATGTTCAGGTTGAAAAGGCATATAGATTAAAACAAATGCAAACACATTTTAGCACCAAAAGTCATAACTGTATAAACCAAATAAAACAGACTTAGCAATTTTTGTCTTTATTAGTAGCATGATGTTTAAACTACCTTAAAGGTGTGATAACTGTGAGAAGTTGGCCTGGCATATGATTTCCACTATTCTAGTGGGCACCTTGCACAAGTCCAAACAACCCTTATTAATGGTAGGTTCAAGACAACCTTTATAGAAAGCTATCCTAGTGGTGGCTGTGGAGAGCAGCCTTCAGGCTAAGTCTTGAAGGAATGTAAAGCAGCTTGTTTTAACAGTCTATAATTCCTTGAATGATCAAGTGAAAGGAGAACCACACCAGGTATATATATAAAATATATGTATTTATTGTAAACACACCCCTCTAGTCTCTTTATGAGGCTAGAGGCAAAAGTACAATACAAGGACTTAAATAGCACACAGTAAATTAGCACAGTATACGTTTTGCCCTAGGGGCCTCACAAACCATATACTAAGAAAGTGGTATAAGAACCACATGAGAGATAGAAGTTAGGCCTAGGGCCTGTAGAACCACTGGAGCAACCAGGAACCACCCAAGGTAGGGACGCAGGAGACCCACGGGGGACGCGTGCAGTGTCTAGACACAGCAGCGAATCACCATTGACTTCTATGGCGAAAGTTAAAATTCTAATTTTTTAAGAATAAGGACACTTAGGAGTTGACTACGATAAAACCCTTTCAGTACTAGACACTTTGAGAGTCAAGACCCACGGGAGCACCGAAGTACTCGTGTTACCTCACCCAGGGAAGCCGGGTGCATAGGTGTCTTTTCGTGTCAGGTTTTGTCATCGTTTTCAATGTAGCGCTGCCAAGAAATGCTGCAGGCGACCAGAGGAAAAGTGTTTGGATGGATCCAAGGGTGGATTGGAGATCTGAAGAACCTGAAAGCAGAGGGGACAGAGTGAGTCTGTGTCACTAGCCAGTGACCAGAAGGTGACAAGAAGATGCCAGCCGATATCAGGTGCTTTAAGGTGATGTAGGTGAAGCTTGACTCTTCAGCCACGAGGACCAGGAGGTATCGACGACAACCAGGAGTTGGATTCAGGCTGTCCCACGTCAGATGTTGAGTGCTACAGCGTCGGTATCTGGATTGGACCCAACAAGCCTTGGCAACAGCAACCCACGCAAGATAACAAAATTGGCTTCGGTGCAGACCAGCAAGGTCTGAGGTACTCATCCTTTGGAGGGGAGTCAGGGCGTGTCTGGAGCAACCAGGAAAGCCCACAAAACAAATGATTTACTTTTCTAGGGACCCACCAGTCCATGGACTAGGGATCGCAAAGGATCCTTGAGCAGAAATGCCAAAAGCGGGCCCACGGAACAGTCGTGGAGTGTAGACCCACAATCTTTGATGCAAAAGGTGCTCAGGGCTTGGACTACAAGTAGTCCAATGCACAACTTTGGGAAAGCTTGGGAAGTTGATGCACTAGCAAATGTGCAGGATGTCCAGGAGGTCCGGTCCCACGTCTCTCGTGATAGCTACAGGTCTCAGCTTTGCTGAGGACTCGTGTCAGCCTCGGAGATGTCTGGAAGTCCATGTCCTGTGTTGCAGATTCTTTGGGATCTGGAGGGAGCCTTGAAATTGCAGACCCGCAAGATGTTTCTTTGGTGCCTGTTTGAACAGAAGAGTCACTCCTTGACCCCAAGGGAGATTTCGTCCAGGGTAATCTAAAGTCCTAGGGACTGGGTTCCTATACTTATACCAAGTTTAGGCATTGGATTAACTCTAGAGTCCCACCTAGGGGAGGACCTGGGGAGGGGGTGGTTACACTCCTTCCCCTTTGTCCAGTTTCACGCCTGAGCTGGGGCTGAGTGCCCCAGCAACCGGTTTGAACTTGGAAATGCACAGGGACACCTGTGTGCCCCAGGTATTGTCTGAAAAGCATTCACTGAATGCAACCCACCCTGCCCCAATACACTAAAGCCTGTCTGGGGAGGTGCTAGCACCTCCCTGGACAGGAAACCTATTGTCCAGGCCTCCACTGCCGGAGTTTCGTCCAGCAGCAGAAGGTCAGACTCGTGTCTGTAGCAGCAGCATCCATTTTGTGATGCGGGGACTCTTTAAAACTATTACCGGGAAAGTAAGTGTGTACATGTCTTCTCCCTCTAGAAGGGTGGAATTCTACCCCCGCCGCCAGAACTGGCGGGGGGGGAGGGGTAGTATTCCAAAGTGTTTGACACCAAACCCAACATGTTTTGATAAAGCCATTCCAAAGTTAGCATTAATCGCGAGGATTATAATGCATTTAAGAGTATAAGGTATGGACATATAACAGAACAGCTATAAGGAAGGGATTCCGAAAGCTGCAGATGGGCTCAGCTCATGCTAGGGTACCCTTTCACACAAAACCAAGCACTCTTCCTTCAGGATTGTCAAGGCCTGCCATAGGAGTGACTTATAGATTTATATGTGGCTGTTTTAAATGGTAGATATAGGTATACTATATCCAAGTAAGGGGTGCTTACACCACCTTACCCAGGCTGCAAGTGCAGACCTATGGTGCCATTGTGAAAGGCTTCCCAGGGGTGGCATAATACATGCTTCAGCCCCTGGTAGGCCTCTGGGGTACCTATGCCCTTGGTACCTAAGGTACCATATACTAGAGACTCACAAGGGTAACCCAGTAACCAATCTGGAGTTTACCTAATGTACATGCAATCAATTTAGAGAGAGAACAGCTAGACTGGGGTCCTGGTTAGCGGGGCCACAGCCAGACTAAAGTCGATAAACCAGAGAAACACAGCAAAAAGTGGGGGTAACCATAGTAAGCAGATCCTACTCTCCTACAACACCTGCAAATCAGAGCACATTCCTGAGGTAAAACATACCTGCCTCGTCATTAAAATCACTGAATAGATTTGAGTGGAGCCATCAATCTACAGTCCCTGACCAACCCAGTGACATCTAAGGTGTGTGCATGCTGTGAAAATCTATGGTTCGACCTTTCCTTGATCTTTCCAAATGATACATTGCTGTACCTTCAATTTATATTATTCAATGCGGAAGTAGAGAATTTACATTAAAAAATCCTTAGGAACACATCGAGTGTGGTGTTGGAGTCCTTTGGGCAGCGTCAGTTGTGATCCACACAGTGTATCGTTCTCTGCAAACCATCCAGAAGGAAACAAACAGGTTGGGTTTTGGATGATGCCTTAAGATTCTATGATGATGATGGTGCGGGCAGCCTACTGGTCATGCTGGACTTTAATAATGAGGAAATTCCTCTCTTACTGAGCAAAGGAGCCTCACAGCTCAGGTGGAACATGATTTTCTGCAATGCCTTAAGTTCTTTATGCAGTCACAACTGTAGCAAATGTTGTTGACTCTGTTCCTTTCTCAGCAAGAATCCCCTAAGTGTGAGGGCTCCTTGGGGGTTTCCGTTGTCAATGAGTAATCCATTCTATCTTTTACTTTGCCCCTTTATTGGAAATCTTTACATATCAGAAGTAGCAGTTCAGTCAAACGGAGATGCCATGTGGGTGTACATCAAGTGGGTACAATGCAAAGAGATGATTTGTATCCTCTGTGAACAGTTGCAGGAGCTCTAATCAAAGATGATGGGTTTAGTTCCCAGCACAACAAAAACACTGAAACTGAGCTTACCTTATTTAGAATTGCGGTTCAATCTAAACTGACCATTTTGCTCATCCCTTGGTTGAAAAACAGAAAAATCTAGATTTAACAACATGTGAATCAAACACTGAAGGTTCTAATATTCACAATTACCTCTAAATATTTCTACAAATGTATACTTTTTGAACTTATTCAAACTTTGCTATCTCCTAAACGTACATTGCATGACAGCGGGTGTAGCTAAACCTTGTAAATTGAAAACTGCTCAGTCTGTACATTGTACTGCCAGCCATTCATATTCAGTGCCCTGAAACGACTCAGTACTCTACATTACATCTGATCCGCGGGTCAAACGAGAGATAATGTGTTTTGAATATATAGAAAATAGCACTGGTTTGCCCGTGTGGCGAATGGAAAGAATTGTTGAAAGAATACCCCTGACGAAGGGCCACTTATGGCCCGAAATGCATTGGGTTATCTGGATGAACTTTGAGGATTACTCACTGTTACGCCGAGCTTCAGATTAAGGCATGTTGGCATTTCTGCAGCGTTAAAGGTTACCGTAACCAATGTGAGACGTCTCTCATGTGACTGTTGAGAAAACTTGGGATTAAAAACAAACTTCGTGATGAAAATGACATTCAAATAAAGGATGAACAAAATTGGGATCAACTTGTTGCATTATTGTCATGCACTCGTGATTGCTGTGCGCCTGGACATGGTGTGAGAGGTTGCACCATTTCTCCTACAGTCTGTACATTGTCCTGCCAGCCATTCATATTCAGTGCCCTGAAACGACTCAGTACTCTACATTACATCTGATCGGCGGGTCAAACGAGAGATAATGTGTTTCGAATATATAGAAAATAGCACTGGTTTGCCCGTGTGGCGAATGGAAAGAATTGTTGAAAGAATACCCCTGACGAAGGGCCACTTATGGCCCGAAATGCATTGGGTTATCTGGATGAACTTTGAGGATTACTCACTGTTACGCCGAGCTTCAGATTAAGGCATGTTGGCATTTCTGCAGCGTTAAAGGTTACCGTAACCAATGTGAGACGTCTCTCATGTGACTGTTGAGAAAACTTGGGATTAAAAACAAACTTCGTGATGAAAATGACATTCAAATAAAGGATGAACAAAATTGGGATCAACTTGTTGCATTATTGTCATGCACTCGTGATTGCTGTGCGCCTGGACATGGTGTGAGAGGTTGCACCATTTCTCCTACAGTCTGTACATTGTCCTGCCAGCCATTCATATTCAGTGCCCTGAAACGACTCAGTACTCTACATTACATCTGATCGGCGGGTCAAACGAGAGATAATGTGTTTCGAATATATAGAAAATAGCACTGGTTTTTGGGAGGATCAGGTTCAAACTATGATGTATTCATTTTAAATGTTTCAATAAGATGGCTCTCAAATATTTTGAGAACAAACTGCCTAAGTGTCATCCAAGGAGCAATAGGTCTAGGCGGTGAACTCTGCTCCGTTCACCGAGTTAGCAGAGTTTTCTGCATTCGTGCTCCGCATTGCTCGCAGAGTGCAGAACACTCTGCTCCATGTAGTGCAGCAGAGTTTTTTTCCTGAATGCGAACGGTAAGTTGGCGAGTGTGAGCTGCCACTCGGGTAGAATTTCTACTTGAGCGGCAGGAGGATCATCGGGAACAGCAGTTTGCACTGCACTCCGCCACTTGCGGAACTCTGCGTAGCTTTTCTGTCACTTCAGGGAGTTCTGCATAGCGAAACTCCACAAACTACGCCCAGGCCTGTTTAAAGACCGACTACAAATGCTGATACCTAGAATAAAATAAACTGAGGAGGATTGTCTCTCTCCGCTGATGGGGCTCTTCTTGAAACTCCCTTCTCTAGACACTGAGAGTGGAGTTATCTTTAAAGGTCTTGCAGAAAGTACTAAAATCCCACTTATTTTAGATGGCACTTAATGACCAGCACCAAGAGATCGATTGGGTATTCTGCGTGGTATCAATGGCATTAGTCATTAATTTTCAATTAATACACACTTTTCGTTTAATGTAAAACATTTTAAATTTTGTAATTGTTCACCTGATAAAGTTAAGTGTAAACACACACACACCACAATGTTGTTCTAGGGGATGTTTTCACTCTTTCGCTGCTGCGGCTATTCTGCCGCAGCGCTAACAGGGCGGGGCGGCCGCGCGGCGGCCGCATGCTGGTGACAGAACCGCTCCGTCACCAGCCGTGGTTGAGCTGTGCTCGTGATGGAGAGGTTCCGTCATGGCCCGCCCCGCTCAATAGAACGCGCCGCGCAGGCGCGAAATCAGTGCCGCGCAGGCGCGGCGGCCGGGCCATGACGGAACCGCTCCGTCATCAGCACAGCCCAACCGTAGCTGATGACGGAGCGGTTCCGTCATCAGCATCCAACGGGTTAAAATATTACCAACAAACAGTGTGAGAGTAAATTTGAGGCTGGTCACATTAGCTCAGCTCATTGATACGGAAGTTGTAAAACGTTTAACTGAATTGTTTACAGAAATATACCAAACAAGCCTAAGGCTTTACTGTCAAACAGTTACCGTTGTACTTCCATAATTTACAAGCCTATTACATCAATGCTATCCAAAAGCTTTCTAGAATGTTTTATAAACAACAACAAAATAATAACATTTTTGTTCAATTTTTTTTGCTCGTCGAAAGATGAGGAGAGATACAATTGTATTTAGATTTATGCGACAGGCGCTAACCCTACATGATTTCAGTATTTTGTCAGAAATGCATGCTATAAAGCAAATATATAAACACATGTGACTACATACAGATCTAATAAAGCATTTCTGGTTTTTCTTTCGATATACAAGTAATTGTAGCAGAATTACACCATCTTTAACTGTGACTTTTGTGATGTTTATTTACTTTCGCAGAGGTTGGATAGGAAAAAGGATTTTAGGAATAAGCTTTATAAACTTTATAACCAATTTGTAAGAAATTGTGCTTTTTTGTTGTCTATTGTTGTACATTGAGGAGGGTAGACACTGCCTGGAAGGAAACGCTTATTTGGAACACTGATTCAATTCAAACTGCCATAGAGGAAGTTGACCTTGTTTGTTCCATATGCATAGTGCAATTCAAGGCAGGTATTAATGCCTCTCCCCTTTCAAAGTTCACCATTACTGGTGTCCTCAGTGCAGAGGATGGAGAAAAATAGATCAACTGGCCCTCCATTCGCCAAACATACTTTATCATTAACCTACGTTGCATGTGAGAAAGGGCTGACACCTTGTTATATTTACCAGGCTCCTTTTTGGCATTCATTTAGTGGACTTTGAAGGCTACATAACCTTAATGGATATATCAAGCTGATGCTGGTTTGATTCACCTCCCTTCCTGAGGTCTTCAAATCCACTCTACTGAAGCCTTAGCCCAGTTTAATTCCAGGAGGATAAAACTTAGGTTGAGGAACACCATAATTGTGTGTTTGGGTAAGGTGTGGCGCATTACAAATAGAAACATAAGTTGGACACAAAATTAGTGTGTCAATGACGATACTTATATCTTCCCTTTAGAGACACAATTTGCTCACTTTTCTGAAGTACATAAGAAGTCTTTCAGAACAAAAGGGGGGGGGGGGCAGTGCTTCTCCAGTTACTAGTATACAGGCCATATTTTTACACACTGCTTCAAACCGCTTGAGAAAATCATTGTAGCTGCTCTGAGCCATTAGCCATAACCAAGAAGTCTGGTGACACTTAAAAATCCCACATTGGATTTCATCCAGAATTACTTTTGTCAAGCAGTTTTTGGGGGCTCTAAATGTTGTCCTGGTTTGCTAGATGATGTAAAGTATGGGTCTAATGCTGCCTGTGAGTGGATGAACTAGATTTACCTAGCACTGTTCTTCCCTGAAAATATATATTGCTATTCTTCATATGGACCAGGTCTGTATGTGGTTCTTTGATCCAAGATGTCTGCTAAGACTAAATGGCTAGACTGACCGGATGAAATTTCACAAAAAACTTGAAAGTTAAAAAAAACTAAATTTAAAGTTTAGTGTGAAAATATGTAGTTGGACGGATTTCATAATTAGTATTTGCTTGGTGTGTACTAAATTGATAGATACGTGTTTATTAAAAACTTTTTGAAGTGGAGAGTTAGCTGGATATGTTCAAATCCATTGTTGCAAAGAAGTGGGTTACAGCTCTGCAATTTAACACTATTCAATTTTGAGACGGGGCTAGGTGGGATCTAATGAAGTGTTTTTCTTTGTATTTGTAGCTTCTGAGTGGATGAGTGTCTTGTTATGCTTTATATCAGGATCTAAGAAGAATTTTCATCAGACTCCAAAGGGTTGACTGTGAAATAAAGCCAGGGCCTAACCTATAGGTTTGATCCTTGCTGCTAAGGAAATTATTTTAAATGATAATCTCAAACTCTACGTGCTTCATAAAATCAACCTGTCTTTTTAAATAAACGTAAGGCTATAACACATAGATTCATCAATGTCCTGATTTGCGAGCCCTTAATAGCGATTATTAAGGAATCGCTATTAAGGACTTGCAAATCTGCGTCTGCACCAGATGTACTGGCCGCGCTTCCACCAGGATATGATATCAAGAGAGTTGACAGGAAGAAGGGGAAAGGGGGGGGATTGCGATTATACATAAGCATGAGCTGACTTGCACTCTAGAAGAGAGGTACATTGGAAAAAGCGAGACAGGTTTCTTTTCCCTAGCAGTGCCCCATGGATACGGTCTCCAGGGATTTTTAATATATCGCCCACCGGGACCTGGAGCCAGCTTTCCCACGCAACTGTTGGATACTCTCACACTCTCTGCTCTAACTCATGAGAGACTCCTCCTCTTAGGGGGCCTAAACTATCATTTTGATGACCCCCTAAACAACGAAGCGCAGGAACTCAGACAGGAATTAGAAGGCATACAGATGTTGCTAAAATCAGATATGCCCACTCATTGCCAGGGCCATCTTTTGGACCCTATCTACGCCAACTGGAATACTCTGACCGTAGCAACCCCAACGCCTGTCATTTGGTCTGACCATTTTCTGGTCCCATTTCGGGTAGCGGTCCCGGAAAACGGACCTCAGAATGGGAAAACCACTACTAATAAACGCAGGAAATGGGCCGAGTTTTGCCCAGAGGACTTTAATAAAATAATAAAATCAGAGGGCCCGCTTGAGGTCGAGGAAATTGATTCTGCCTGTGAAATATTAATCCTACGAATCCAAAAAGCGCTAGATCACACAGCCCCATGGACTCGGAATGCGCCAGTAAGGAAATCTAAATCTGCCCCCTGGTTCGACACGGAACTGCGAGATCTAAAAGCCTCATGTAAAAATCTAGAGAGGAAATGGCGTAGGGCATATTCTGAGACAGACAGAGCCGAATATAAGAAAGGCCTAAAAGAATATCATGCCACCATCCGGAAAACGAAGAGAACCTATTACTGCACCAGAATTAAGAACGCAAACAATTCCATGAAGGAAAGGTTCCTAGTATACAGGGAACTATCTGATCTCACCTCACTGACAGCTCCAATAGACGGATCAGTCAGAGCTTGCAATCAAATAGCAGAGTTTTTCACCAGTAAAGTGGATAAAATCTATACGGCGTTTCCGGAGGCAGCTAGAGTAGGGGGTGGGAGAACGGAAACCCCCCCCTACTATACAAAACAACAACTGCCTCTCGGCATTTTTAGTGCCCTCACGGGAATCAATATGCCATATAGCAGGCAGCATTAAATCAGGATCACCTAATGACCCAGCCCCACCAAAAAAACTTTATGGTAGCTTAACCACTCTGGAGCCATATATTAGTCACTTACTCACTCTCTCATTTGCATCAGGACAAGTACCTGCTGCCTGGAAGAGAGCAATAGTCCTCCCTTTGAGGAAAAAACCCAACATCAGCCTTGCAAAACTGGACAACCTGCGACCTATTTCCCTTCTCCCCTACTTTGCTAAAATTGCGGAGAAAGCAGTAAATCAACAACTGTCTGCATTCGCAGAGACCAACGGTCTGCTCCACCCCTCTCAGTCGGGATTCCGTGCTTTACACTCCACGGAGTCGGCCCTACTGGCCTCAACGGAAACTCTCCGGAGCTACGCAGATGAAGGTCAGACAGCGGCACTCATTATGTTGGACCTTAGTGCCGCTTTCGACACTGTGGCGCATCACACACTGCTGCAGTGTCTTAGAAAAGGAGGAGTAAGAGGCAAAGCATGGGAGTGGCTGGAATCATTCCTTACAGGCCGCAGTTTCCAGGTTGCACAAGGACAGTTTAGGTCCAATGAAATAAAACTCAAGCAGGGAGTTCCACAAGGCTCCAGTCTCAGCCCCACCTTATTTAATTTGTATGTGGCTCCGATTGGAGCGATCACAGACAAATTTGGGGTTGAGACAGTGTCATACGCAGACGACACGCAACTGATTGTGACGCTCACGCAACCAGAAGAGCAATGCGCTGCTAATTTTAAGACCTGCATGCAGGAACTGGCCAAGTGGATGACGGACAATTGCCTCCGTCTTAACGGAAATAAAACAGAGGTACTGATCATAGGCAAAACTCCATCAGTATGGACCTCAGCTTGGTGGCCAGACGAGCTGGGTGAACTACCCACACCCAGCAATCTAGTGAAAAACCTAGGAGTCTGGCTGGATAAAAATGTATCCTTCGATCACCAGACCAAACAAGTGGCAGGCACTTGTTTTGGTATACTATGGGTCCTTAGAAAAACATTGGACCTTATGCCTACGCCGGTGCACCAAACCCTAGTTCATGCACTGATAACATCCAGGCTGGACTACGGAAACGTATTGAATCTAGGAGCCAACGAAAAATGCATCACTAGACTGCAGCGCACACAAAATGCGACGGCCCGCCTGATCCTTCACCTGCCCAGAATGGCATCTTCACAAAAGGCTCTAAAAACACTTCACTGGCTCCCTATTAGGGAACGGGTGAGGTTTAAGGCCCTCTGTATAGGACATCGTATCCTAAACGGGAAAGGCCCTAGGTACCTGCTCAACTATCTTAAACGGTATGAACCCACGCGCCAATTAAGATCATGGGGCACGGGACTGGTGCAGGTCCCAAAGATAAAAAGAGTAAGAATGGGTGGAAAATCCTTTAGAGTCTCGACCGCTAAGCTGTGGAACAAGCTGCCAGAGAAGATGCGACTGGAAAAATCCGAACTGATATTCCGTAAAAAATTGAAAACAATCCTGTTTCCCAACTCTCAAGGCCTCAAATAGGGCTTCGAGCCACAACAAGAATCCCTCTCTTAAGGAACAGACAGCAGCTTCTAGCGCGGGGACACACCAGCAGGTGTAACCAAGCGCTTTATAAAATTTATAATAATAATAATCGGGATTCATGTAGAAATCGCAAAATAAATTGCGATTCCTACAGCCTCCTTATTTGCGATTAGCAAATTGCTAATCGCAAATAAGGAATAACTCCCCATTCATTCCTATGGGCCTAAAGGCCCATAGGAATGAATGGGGAGTCAATCCTAATTTGCGAATAGCAATTTGCTAATCGCAAATAAGGATGCGATTTCAAGGGTGCTAGGGATGTCCAAAGGACACCCTGTAGCACCCCTGAAATGTCAATGTAGACTGATGCTGCGCACACACATGTCCAAAGGACATGTGTGTGTGTAACATACCACTTAGAAAAATGCACTAATGTGCATTTTTCTAACTTTTCGCTATTTACCACGAAGTCAGACTTGCAGTAAATAGCGGTAAAAAATAGCGAATTCGCAATTTTTCAAAGGTTTATGAATAGCATTTAAGGAATCTCTAATTGAGATTCCTTAAATGCGATCGCAATTTGAGAAATCGCAATTATTTGCGATTTTTCAAATTGCGAGTTCATGACCCATTGATGAATTCTAAATGACATTTTTGCGGGCGCAAACAGCCGAATTTTGCGACTCGCACCGTTTGCGCTCGCAAAAATGCTTGATGAATCTACCTGTAACAAACCAATTAGCTATTCCTTGGACGGGGAATCTCAGATTTTGTGAGCTGTTTCGAGGGTGTTAACTCTGTTGTGTGAATTCGAAGTTTATTTAATGAACGCTAATATTACTTATATTCTGAAGCAATTGCACGATTCTGATAATGAATTATGTTAATAATTCGAGTAATCAGATTAAAGATTAGTCAGCTACTACTGCCAGCTCAGATGCTTGGAACTGGCAGTCACTCGTCTGGACATAGGTGAGAAACTTTGTAAATTGAGTTTCTCAGAGGGTACGTCAACAACAGCCTCATTCAACTGGACCTATGATGTCACAAAGCTTTTGTTGATCATTTGAGTACATGTTGTGGCAGGAAATCAACACACTGGAAAACGTTACTTGTTTAGAGTCAATATTACAATGAAAGTTATCTTGAAACAATTCTGACAATTTTGTATTTATATTTTTCAGTCCACCAGTTTTGAAGCATTACAGAGTGCTGAAAACAGACACAGGATACACGATAGAGCTCGAAAGGCCGGTGAGTTAATTGTTACCACATCAAGACATTTGATGGGCAATGCACAAAAGAAAACCTACTCCCAAAAAGTCTTGCATATCCTGCAGATGTGTAATTTATGAATGATTAAAATATGTCTAATTCACTGAGGAAAGTAGAAGGGCAAATTAAATGTGTCAGCTTGTTCCGGTTTGCATACTGTGGGCAAAAATGCCTGACTAGTAGTAATACGTAGATATCAGAAACCAAGTGTGTATATGAAGCGAAATGTATATATATATATATATATATATATATATATATATATATATATATATATATATATATATATATATATATATATATATATATATATATATATTCACTGAAAAAACCATAGGTTTGACACCAGTTATAGTTAGCTGGAAATTTTACTGACATAAAACCATTGAAATTCCCACGTTATAGTTAGTTGGACTCACTATAACTTGCGCGTGTAATGCACTGCTGATGACATCACATATTACATCACTCATGACATGGTCAGTGACATCACTCACGACATCACTGATGACACCATCCAGTGAATGTGTGTCTTTCTGAAAAATAAATATGTTTTATATATGTATATGTAAAGGTCGATGGAAGAATAAATGTTTAAATAAGTGTCTTAATGGATGTTTTTTTTAAAAGAAATTGATTGGTTAACTGGCTTATTAAGTGTATTTTAGTGAATACATATATTAGCGAGTATTGTTTAAATATTTCAATGTTTGTATCAGTGTTTCACTTTGTGTATAAGTGGCTGCATGGGTTGGTGAGTAGCTACATGTGTGTGTATATGGGTTATTAGATGTTTTTTTAGTATCAGTATGAGTGTCTGTATGGTTTGGTGGGGGTATTACTTAGTACATAGATGCATCTATGACTGACTCACTGTTTGTATGTGTTTGGAAGACGTCATATGTGCAGGACTGTATGGATGGATGAGTGTGTATATGTGTGTGTTAGTAAGTGAATGACTGTCTCACTAGTGTCTTTATCAGTAACTACATATGTTTTAATCTAGTATATGTGAGTATTGATGTATATAAGTGAGTATATGTGAGAGTGAGAGATTGAAAGAGTTGTTGTTTAAATAAGTATGTGTTTCTATAAGTGATTGTTTAAGAGAGTAAGTATGTGTAAGTTTCCTTAGAAGTAAGGTGGTAGTGTGTGTATAGCTGTATATGCAAATAAATGGATATTCAATAGTTTATTTGCATGTGCGAGTATGTGTGTGAGCAACTTTTGGAAGACTGTCGGTGTGTTACAGGATGTATAGGTGTATCACTACATATGATGAGTGAGTATATGTATGAGTGACTATATAGAACTGTTGATGAATGAGTGGATGTGTATATAAATGGTGGAATTACTGAATTGGTTGTTGTAACGGGTATGGGTATCTCCACTTTTTTGAAAATGTTAGTTTCTATTTTTGAATATGTGTTTCAAGGGTTACTTTACAGTGAAAGGAGGTCTGTCACTCTGTCACAAGGATGGTGTCATCAGTGATGTCATGAGTGATGTCACTGACCATGTCATGAGTGATGTAATATGTGATGTCATCAGCAGTGCATTACACGCGCAAGTTATAGTGAGTCCAACTAACTATAACGTGGGAATTTCAATGGTTTTATGTCGGTAAAATTTCCAGCTAACTATAACGTGTCAAACCTATGGTTTTTTCAGTGAATTTAATAGGTTTTTTAAATGCTAATTCCTAACTATAACTGATCTGAAACCTCTGTTTTTTCAGTGAATTTCATAGGTTTTTTAAATGCTAATTCCCAACTATAACTGGTGTGAAACCTATGGTTTGTTTTTTCAGTGAATTTCATAGGTTTTTTAAATGCTAATTCCTAACTATATATAAGGCCCCAAACCTATGTTTTTTTCAGTGAATTTCAAAGTTTTTTAATAGCAAATGTCTATAGCTATGAAATGTAATATTTCTTTTCTTTTTCTTTTTTTTGCTCTGGAGCGCTCCCGGTGAGCGCACCGGAAAGCGCACTTTTTCGGGGCGCGCACCGGTGAGCGTCCCGTTAGCGCTATTGCCGCAAACGTAAATATCATCGTGACGTATTGTGTAGCCGCGTCCACGTGATACGCACTGCGTAAGCGCACCCAGAAGCACTCAAGCGAATACGATCGCGCAACGTAAGCATGCGACGCGCTTACACGACGCGCCCCTGGGCGCGCCCCGGGGCGCGTAGCGTAAGCGCGTCGGGTCATGTGACCTAAAAATAACACTTTTTATTGGTTCAGGACAGTTTTGGTTTCAAAATGATCAAAGCCCTGGTCATGTGTCCTTAAAATAACTATTTTCATTGGTTGTTATCAGTTTTTTTTACAACTAATGAAAACCCCACCCATTTCCTTAATTTCTTCTTTCACTTTGGAGACAGCAAGACCTGTTTTTTTCTGTCCTACCATTTTGTGCAAAGAATGGCAGCTAGACCATCCAGCAGTAGTGAGGACTCAGATGGCTTCATTCAGGAAGAGCCTCCTCAGCCCAAGATCAAGGAGCATTTTATTTGGAAATCTTTTTCAATACCTGAAGGATTAAAAAAGGTGAATGCTCCCAAAGTAGAATGCCAAATCTGCCATACTGTGCTTTCCCGAGGAGACCCAAAAAGGAAGTACAGTTTTGGCAATTCGACAATGAATCGCCACGTCCAATGCAGGCACCCCCAGAACTATGCCCGGGAGAGTGTCCGAGACCTGGCACGTAATCCCCCAAGGGAGGACCCACAACATCAGGGAGAGGACGTGCAGCGGAATTGGAGATGATTCCGAACATTCAACCTGTTTTTAGTGACATTACTATAAAATGCAAGCAATGCGATGAACTGCTTTGCTATGGTGAGCAGAGCATCAAGCTCATTGCACGAAAGAGGCAAGAACACTGCTGCCTTCCCCAGCCCTAATTTTCCCCCTTTTTTTTTCTCCTGTTGAGCAGTTTTGTTTTTGTTCTGAAAAAAACAACAAAAAGAAAAAAAAAACAGTTCTTTTTAGAACTACCTCCAAATTATAAAAAAAAAGGCTACATTTTTTAAAAACTCTGTCATTCTTTTTTCCCCATGGTACGCTCCCCGGTGCGCGTACTTGGCGCTCCCCCCCCCGCGAAAATCAACATTTTAAAAAAAAATTTGGGTCCCCGCAGGGCCCTTTTATGGCCCCCACATCAAACCTAGGGGGTCAGGGGGGGTCTACTCTGCCCCCTTATGGTCATTTCCCCCTTTGTTTTTGCCACCTCTTGAGTCTCGATTCTACCGAGACACAAGATGGCGGCCGCTCCGGACTGTTTCGAATGTTTACAGACACCCGAGAGCCAAGCTGCTTTCCGTGCGCAAGTCGCGTAGCGCGCCCGGTGCGCTCCCCTGTGCGCGTACCGGGGCGCTACCATAGATATATATATTTTTTTGAACCTAAATTACTCAAAATCCACTGGAGCACATATCTTGAGACATAGCAAAGGCACATTGGGCTACCAGTCCCTACAATTTTGCTAAGTTTGGTGGAAATCCATTCAGCCGTTCGGGCTAAAAGTGAGTTTGACCGCCCTATGGAAATTAACATGGGGAAAACACGTTTTGGGACCCCCCTTTTATCTCGGACCCCGCTTGACGAATCCCCCCAAACTTTTAGGGAAGGACCGGAGCTTGACGAGGCAAATTTGAGGAAATTTTCAGGCAGATTCGGCAACCGGCGCCAAAGTTATTCCAAATAGAATTTTGAGATTTTGCATTGAAAAAAATCCTAACTATAACTACCTACTGGCGACCGCCAGTAGGTAATATATATATATATATATATATAGCACAAATCTAGATGGGCAATAAGAGTGCTATAGATTAATGGGCAGCTCAGGGTCGTTTAAAAGATTATACAAGAGCATGTGTATCAAGTGAGATTTCATATTTTTGAACCAGACATTTGAAATGGTATTTTATTTTACATTAGGCGCCAAGAGCTTAAGTGAATTGCATGCATTTGGATCTAGCGATGCGACCTATGGCAGAGGAAATTGGTTGCAGACCCCTACTATTTTGGTGGCGCCTATGGGCGACACCCGAACTGTCCGAGTACAGGTCTGAGCTCTTAGAGCTCCTGAAACACCCTGGCATAGGCACATTGGCTTGGTTTGCACATATCACAGAAGATCTTAGTATTATCGGTAGAGACAACATATGATATAACGCGGAGTTGGCCTGCGTGGCAATCACACGCAAACAGCTAGTCAGTAGCTACAGGGGGGGCAAACCTGCCAAACTCCATGAAAACTCCACCACTGGTTCCCTTACAGTAAATTTTCTGGCAGTAAAGGATATGTACAACTTAGAGCCATGTCTAGACAAAATACGACCAACACTAGCCAGGAAACTGTAAGTGCAATTCCGGCATGGCTCTCTTCCCCTACATACACTCACTAACAAAACAAATGGTCTAGTCGTGCCATTCTGGGGTGTCCAGCTTGTAGTTCGGGAGAGGAGACTGAAATCCATGTATTCTTCTTTTGCCCGGGTTACCACAAAATAAGACACAGATGGTTGATCCAATTGTGTAGGAACCTAGGCTCACAACACTGTAAAGAAGCATTCAGGCTTCTAAAATACAATACTGAACTCCAAAATGCTTATGCTGTTTCCCGTTTTTTTAAGCTCTATGTGGTGGACATGGAAGACATTTCTTAAGAACTAATCATGGCCATACCATTGACTGACTTATTTTTACTGTCATATCTTGAATTATATTTTTAATCTACTACTGTTTTTATCATGGCTTTCTAGGGCCATATGTAGGTAATCTCTAGTTACCGATTCTTAAATACCAAATTTTACCGATTCGGTATTTAAGAATCGGTAAATAGTATGTAGGTATAAATTCGCTAAATTTTACCAAATCCGTAATATTCGGTATTTAAGAAACGGTGTTTACCGATTCGGTAATTCCCATTCATTCCACTGGGCCTGGAGGCCCATAGGAATGAATGGGAAGCCATTCACCATTACCGATTCGGTAAATACCGAATTGGTAATGGGGGAACATATTTAAGGGTGGCAGGGTGTCACATTGACACCCTGTTGCACCCCTGAATCGTGCATGTGTGCACATGTGGCACATATACATGTCCTAAGGGCATGTATGTCTGCCAAAAAAGCACAAAATTGCTTTTTTAAAGGTATTCGATATTTACCACCAACTTGTAGTTGGTGGTAAAAACAAATCCTCAAATCAAAAATACACTCACTTGAGTGCTTCCTACATAGGATTTTAAAATTCGGTAATTTACCGATTCGGTATTTTAAGGAATCGGTAATTTACCGAATCCTTAAATTACGGAATCGGTAAATTACAGAATCCTAAAATTAAGCCACCTACATTAGAAATAGCTAAATACCGGTCGATAACAGCAAATTTACCAATTTTCAGCCGTTACCGACCGGTATTAAGCTACCTACATATGGCCCCTAGTCTTTCAATCTATTGTGTATAGTCTGTATATATCTGTGTATGTTCTAAATAAAGAATGAATGAATTGCATGGAAATCACATAATTTTACCCAATTTAACATTAGCATCACTGTTTTGAGATATGTTAGGTTTCTATTTCTTGGTTAAGATTGCCTGCCAAAATATCAGAGTAATTAAACACAATTTTATAATGTATTAAAAATTTAATAGCACATTAGAAAAATGCCCAATAAAAAAAGGGAAAAAACCTTTAGAATATAAAGAAGGTTTAAAATATAGATTCCATCTTCATAGAAAGCTCAGTAGTCATTAATCACAGGGCTCTTACCAATAGCTCACTGAACTCATAAAACTTAAATCTTGCTTATCTAATATCTGATGACAGCATGACAGATCTCTGGTTCCATTTCTTTTAATATAAGTTGCAGTTGACTTTATGTCATATTCACCATACTTATTAATTTATGTTTTTTCAAAGTTTGTTCTATTGGTCTTTAAAGAGAGAAAAGTTCAAACACTTTAGTATTCAACATGAAAAGGTTTAAAGCTACAGGTGTGACAGCATTGCCATGAGCTGAAAGAAAAGAGATAACAATATAAGCACAATACATATTGGGATGTTGCAATACTCCTTGTCAGAACCAGAACCCTGCTCTCTCCATCAAGAGCATTCAAGACAACAGCCCCAATGCATTGGGATAGTCTAACTGCATTGTTGTTTTTAGATTTTGAGACATCACCATTCCCATGTAGCTGCAGGATTTCACTCTTTCTAGACTAGCTTCTTAAATTGACCATTTAAAGGAGTTTTTCGTTTGTACGGTGCTTGAGATCATTATTTTACTTTTTGCTATATTAGCAGACAATAAGCTTGAGCATACAACTGTGATGTCAGACTCATTTGTATTCAATTTGGGAGACTGGTCCAAGATGACTAAATTATTGGCCTATGAAAGGGTGTTCATTGTTACGTTTCCAACTATTGGAAGAAATGTAGTTACTACCCGAATACATGGAGAAAGATCATTTAGAGATATCATCTAGACAATAATGGAGCAAACAGACAAGTTCAAGTACAAGTTCAAGTTTAACTTTTGTATAGCGCTCTACTCACCCAGAGGCTCTCAAGGCGCTTGAGGGAGGGGGTACTTACTTATCGAATATCCAAGTTTTTAGTTGTTTTCTGAAGGAGAGGTGGTTCTGTGTAAGGCGGAGGTGGGTGGGGAGAGAATTCCAGGTTTTGGCCGCTAAGTAGGAGAAGGATCTTCCCCCTATGGTTGATTTATGGATGCGCGGAATTGCGGCGAGGGCTTGATTGGACGATCGCAGTTGGCGGGTGGGGGTGTAAAAGGACAGGCGCGTGTTGAGGCATTAGGGTCCTAGGTCGTAGAGGGCTTTGTGTGCGTGGGTGAGGAGACGGAACGTTATTCTCTTGTTGACGGGGAGCCAGTGGAGGTTTTTAAGGTGATCGGAAATGTGAGCTTGGCGGGGGATGTCTAGTATAAGTCTGGCTGAGGCGTTTTGGATGCGTTGGAGTTTTTTCTGTAGTTTGGCTGTGGTTCCGGCGTAAAGGGTGTTTCCGTAGTCCAGTCGGCTTGTGACCAGTGCGTGGGTGAGCGTCTTTCTTGTTTCGGTGGGGATCCAACGGAAGATTTTTTTGAGTGTGCGTTGGATGTTGAAGCATGATGATGAGATGGCGTTGACTTGTCTGGTCATCCAGAAGGAGGAGTCCAGGATGAAGCCCAGGTTACGTGCGTGGTCCGTAGGTATGGGTGCGGTTCCCAGGGCCGGTGGCCACCATGAGTCGTCCCAGGCAGGGGGGGATGAACCTAAGATGAGGACTTCCGTTTTGTACGAGTTCAGTTTTAAACGGCTGTTCTTCATCCACTCGGCTACTTCTTTTATTCCTTTGTGTAAGTTGGTTTTGGCGGTGTTTGGGTCTTTGGTGAGGGAGAGGATCAGCTGGGTGTCGTCTGCGTATGAGATGATGTTGAGGTTGTGTTGGCGCGCAATGGATGCGAGGGGACTCATGTATACGTTGAAGAGGGTGGGACTGAGTGATGATCCTTGTGGTACGCCGCAGATGACTTCGGTGGCCTCTGATCTAAAAGGGGGGAGGCGGACTCTCTGGGTTCTTCCGGCGAGGAATGAGATGATCCAGTCCAATGCTTTTCCTTGTATTCCGACGTTGCTGAGGCGTTGTATGAGGGTGCTATGACAGACTGTGTCGAAGGCTGCGGAGAGATCAAGTAGGATGAGGGCAACTGTTTCTCCGTTGTCCAGTAGTGTTCGAATGTCGTCTGATGCTGCGATGAGGGCGGTCTCGGTGCTGTGTTTGGCTCGGAAGCCGGACTGTGAGGGGTCGAGGGATTTGTTGGATTTGAGGAAGGTGGCGAGCTGATTGTTGACGGCTGTCTCAATGACTTTGGAAGGGAATGGGAGGAGCGAGATGGGGCGGAAGTTCTTAAGTTCAGTGGGGTCTGCTGTGGGTTTCTTCAGAAGGGCGCTGAGTTCGGCATGTTTCCAACTTTCCGGGAAGGTAGCGGAGTTGAGGGAGCAGTTGATGACGTCTCGGAGATGGGGTGCGATAATGGAGTCTGCTTTGTTGAAAATGTGGTGGGGACATGGGTCGGTTGGCGATCCTGAGTGGATGGAGTTCATCAGGCGGATGGTGTCTTCAGTGGTGATTGGGTTCCAGGCGCAAAGGTTGTTAGAGGGGGGTTTTAGTTCGAAGGTGGGTGGAGTGGACTGGTCTCTGGACTGGTTTTCAAAGCTGTTATGTATGTCAGCGATTTTGTTGTGGAAGAATGAGGCTAGGGAGCCGCAGAGGTCTTGGGAGGGAGTGATGTCGTTGGTGCCGGCGGTGGGGTTGGTAAATTCTTTGACGATGTTGAATAGTTCTTTGCTGTTGTGGGCGTTGTTGTCAAGTCGATCCTTGAATGCTGACTTCTTGGTGGATCGGATCAGTTGGTGGTGTTTGCGGGTGGCGTTCTTGAAGGTGGCCAGGTTATCAGTGGTTGGGTTTTTTCTCCAGGCTTTCTCGAGGGTGCGACAGAACTTCTTGGATTTCTTAAGGTCATTGCTGAACCAGGGGGCTTTTTTGCTACCTTGCTTGATTTGATGTTTTTAAAAGGGTGCTAATTTGTCAGCGCTGTGGGTGATCCATTGTGTGAGGTTGGAGGCTGCAAGGTTTGGGTCCGATGATAGTGCAGGAGGGTTTTGGTGAAGCGATGTGAAGAGTTGGTCGGTGGTAATTTTGTTCCAGTTTCGGTGGGGAATTCGTTGTGGGTGGTTGTGGGTCATAGTCTTTTTGTAGTTGAAGTGAACGCAACTGTGGTCCGTCCAATGGAGAGCTGTGGTGTGATTGAAGGAGATGTGCTTGCTGGAGGTGAAGATTGGGTCGAGCGTGTGTCCAGCATAGTGAGTGGGGGTGTTAACAAGTTGTTTGAGTCCAAGATTGGCGAGGTTGTCCAGGAGGGTGGTGGTGTTGCTGTCGTTGTTTTTTTCCAGGTGGAAGTTGAGGTCTCCCAGTAGAATGTAGTCCTCGGAGGGGAGGGCGTGTGGGCTGATGAAGTCAGTGATGTCTTCGCTGAATTGTGTGCGGGGTCCTGGTGGCCTGTAGATGAGGGTGCCTCTGAGTGTGGTCTTGGGGTCGGTGTGGATCTGGAAGTGAAGGTGTTCGGCGGTAGCGGGGTTATCGTCGGAACTGGTTGTGATGCGGATGGTGTTCTTATGGACGATGGCGATGCCTCCTCCTGTTTGGGTGGTGCGGTCCTTTCGGATGATCTTGTAGCCGTCGGGATGGCTATGGCGAGCATCAGTCCATTCTGAGGAGATATCATTCTAATTAAACCTTGTTGCAATAAGGACAAGTATAAAGTTTTCAAGGCTATTTAATGAAAACCGTTTAAGCTGTAGAATTGATCTATCTACATTATCAAATGCTATATTGAAATTGATTAATGTAAAATAGGTTGGTTGTGTATGACCAGCAGCATATTTGTCTTTTATTTTGGATTGCAGTTTTATTATCTAAGACTCATTGGTTACCTCGAAAAACAACTACATAAATGGGGAGAATTTTATTTGTACCTTTCCATGTTTGTAAATGTTATAATGCATTCAGCAAACAACTTTCCTAAAGGATCTAATCATTCTATTTCAAAGTTGTGGTAGTGTTCTGCTACCCTTAAATTTGGTACCTTCTGCGTTCTATAGCATAAAGTAAACAGTGGCATTAAAACATGTTCCTCAAAGATCCAGGCCTTTTTTTTTAATACTATGATCAAAAGTATTTCCGGTACTTATGGGACCTGAGTAGGTGCATGGCCTGGCATGCCTCCTTACGAATATGTGACATGAGAGCTGATCGTCTGTAATCTCCTACGAAACCTAGTAGGAACCTCGTGCTTAGCTAAAATACTGGGACGTTCTTGGCCACATAAGAGTACCCAGAGTCTTGACATGAATGGTAATGTGCAATGAATAACAGTGTATTCCGAAAGAGGATTGGGCAACAAAAATGGTGGCATGTCGAAATACAGAAAATAAAAATGAAAACAGGGCCAGGCAGGTCTTGATGAAAGCTGGAAAACTATTTGTGGCTCAGGCAACAACTGAAACATGTTGACCTATTGACAAAGTAACCTTTGATACTCTCTTTGCGTCCCACTGTCCAGAGCACTTCATTAGTAGTAAAATATAAAGTTATTCAGTAACACACCTTAGGGCATTTTTAACAATTCCCGGTTCTACACCTATACTATAAATCAAAACGCTGGGTAGAGCCCATCTTGTGTCACACCACCGCACCTGGTGAGGACTCAATGATGAAGCATGCCTCATAGAAATATGTTAGTAAAAGTCCTTTTAAAACCAAAACCAGGAACGTCCCCCTCATAGTGGGTATCTAATTTTATCTAAGAGGATCTCTCCCTTTTCTTTACATAGAATCTGGAACTTGAGCCTTAAAGCCTCTTGTTTGCCGAATACATCTTTCTGTATCTTTTTGGGTCATTTGTAAGTGTGTACAGAAGGGTCATTTTAGTATGTCTGTTTCAGTTATATAAGATACATAATTTGCTGTACATAAAGATGGTATGTAATTCACTCTAGAGTCTTGTGAGATGGGACATGACTGCTTCTGTAATCTTTCATTAAAGTATAACATGACTAATCAGCAGACGTTCCAGTGGTAAACTGTCTCTTTTACTTGAAACCATACTTTCAAATTCTGCTGATCTCTAAAAGTGCATTGATTGCCTGATGAAAAGCAGAAAATTGTATTTAAACCACGACCTGGTTTTGTTTTTTGTTCTGTATTATAAGAAATCGAATGTTAACCATTTTTTCTTACATTAAATCGAAGGAGGATATTGCATTGTTGTCTTCCATGAAAAAAAAAATTCAGTTAGGGCATTTAGCAGACATTCATGTAGCATATCAAATTAATCAAAAGAAAAATGGACACTTGTAACAGTTCTAAACCAGTGGTTAGAAAAGTAAATGAAACACCCTCAAAAACTCAATGTTATTCGGAAAAAGCGGTATATATGTTTTGTCCGCCCCACATTGATGTTGTGGCAGTTATCATTGGATGTTCCAATACGTGCTCAGTGCCAGCCTCATCCAGAGGCACCTCTGGTATAGAATGCAGTGTCCAGAGATTGAGGGTTACCCCCACACAGGATGTGAACAAAACAATACAAGATTTCTTGAAAAAACAAAATGTTAAAAAAGAGAAAGTCACCCTTATGCTTTAATGTAAGGTGAGATTCAAATGTCATAAAATCAATTGATACTACAAAAAGATCAAGTTACTGGATCTCTTTAGTATTCTAATAGGCTTGTCGACATGTTTCATCTCCTTTTGGCCCTACGGGGTCTATGGAGCTTTCGTCAGGACTCACACACATAAAAAATTCTTTCTTACTCACACAATTCGTGTAGTATATTTTGAGTGTACCCTTTCTGGCACTCAGTTATGGAAATTCGCTATCCACTATCTGTAATAAAGAGAGAGAGACATACAACAGTACAAAAAATTATGTTCACCTGTTATGGTGATTCAGGGTGGTGGGGGGATAACAAGGAGGAATGACATTGATATCCTCCTTTAAAAATATCAGCTTCTTATTATCGCTGAAGTGTTAATTTAGGAATGGAAGGGAGTTAGTTCGGCATTGGATTGAGAATTAGAAAAAGTCATGCGGATTACATCATTACATTGGAATCAATTGTGGCAGTGTTATTGGCTGTATCTCGCTTACTCTATATCTCAAAAACATGTTATCGGCTATGGCTAGTAGCTGCTGTACTATATAACGATGTTTTTGTAATAAGGTAGCTCTAAAGGTCTAACACACTCGTTATATAAAAGAAAAAAGGGAAGCAACAAGATTTCTCAACTGTTATGTGGTTCCTATCAGGGGGGTTTTTGATATCCTCTTATAACGATAAAGTTGCATAAGGCTAGATAGGTAGTGGCTTTCGATATCTAGCGCAATAGTTATATTGGTGTTCTGGTTCCACCAGTTTGCTCTAGCCTCTGTGTCAATAAGACTGTCCCACAACAGATGGGGGTTACGGAGTGTAAAATAGCTTAAACAATTTCACTCGCGGGTAGAGATACTATCGTGTCAAATCATACCTGTATTAGAAAGGTCGCAAACTCCATCAGGGGGTGCCGCCTCTTGGAGGGCAGAGCTGCAGACAAGGGGTTGGATATTAGAAATGCCGCTATTGCGTCTTACCGGTATCCCTGAGAAAAGTTGGAACGGAGCCGCCATTACCCGCGTGGTATGTAGTTCAATGACTTGTGCTGACTCTGCCCTCGGACGTCAGGTCTACGTATTGAGCTCTTATTTATAGGGCCAATGGCGGTATTTGGGAACAAAGTTTTTTTCGAAGACAACTTTATGTGTCGTTTTATCGGCTTAAGCGGACAGTAGTATTTTGAAATATAGCGAAGATGGATACATTGTCGATTCAATTTTGACAAAGGTTTAAAGTTCGCTGGTTATGCTAAATTGTAGGTTAGATTGAGTAGATCTTGTTCTTTTCTTAGACCGGTTATCTGGTGGAACTAGTCTTAACTCCTTTAGTAGTGGTTGGGAATACAATGCGGATGTATACATTATCAATCAGATTTTGACAAAGGATTATAGTTCGTTGGTTATGCTGAATTATAGGTTAGATTGAGTAGATATTATTCTTTTGTTAGACAGGTTTTCTGGTGGAACTAGTCTTAACTACTATCGTCAGCAAGGTCTGTTATTTGGCGAATTGATGCCAAGGAACATTGTCATTAAGGCCTTGTTGATAGGTTTTGAGGCGGTTCACCCACCTCTGTTCCTTTTCGTAGAGTATTTTTTCTGAATTCTGTGATTTTTCTGATAGCATCTCTATCACAGTCCAATGTAGATCGTCACAGGAATGGTTCGATTCTATGAAGTGCGCGCACAATTTTGTGGTGTTCTTTTTCAGTCTTATGTTACTTCTATGTTCCCCAATTCTTGTTTTAACTTTTCGGCAGGTCATCCCTATGTATTTCTTCATGCATGGACAGCTTACCATGTAGATAACATGGGTTGAATTGCAATTTGTATGCTGTCTTTGCGTCCATACTAGGGTTTCTGATAGTTGTAATGTTTTTGATGCTCTGGTTGTTTTACACGCTACACATGTGCCACGGGGGTAATGACCTGTTATGGGTGTCATTGAGACATCTCTTGTTTTTGCTGGTGGTTTCTTTTTTGTGGGTCGTGTATGTACCAATACATCTTTCAGATTTTTTGTTCTTCTATTAGCAAACCTTGGTTTGGGCCAATCAAATCTCCCGGTGTTTAATATATGCCAATTTTTATTTACCAATTTTTGCACTTCATAGGTAGAAGGGCAGAATGTTGTTACACAGGTGGTTAAATTTGGTATTTGTTCTTTTGGGTGGATCTGCAGGAGACAATCTCTCGGTTGGTTGCTCGCTCTTTTTCTACATTTAGAGATGGTTTTCTGAGTGTAGTCTCTGTTTCTTAGTTTCTCACTAAGTTCTTGGGCCTGCATTTTATAATCTTCATCTTTGCTGCAGTTTCTTTTCAGCCGTAGAAATTGGCTATATGGGAGATTGTCTCTCATTGGTTTCGGGTGATAGCTCTTATAAGATAATAGGCTATTTTTGGCAGTTGGCTTGGTGTAAGTTTTGGTTTGCAGGGTATTATTTTCTGTGAAAATTGTAAGGTCCAGAAAATCTAGTTGTGTATTGTTGGCAGTGTAGGTGAATTTTAGCCAGGGATTGAGTCTATTCAACCAGTCCATGAACTTTGTTAGGTCTGTTGAGGGATAGTCACAAAGAGAGGTGAAACCTCCATTGACTTTACCTGCTGAAAATGTTCATGTGGGGTAAATATGTACTGAGTCACCCATTGGTTCTTCAAGGGTCACTGTTGACAGTATATCTCCTGAAACTCTGCGGTTTAACATAACTAACTAATCACGATTCCATACTGTCAGCAACTTTGAGTTTTGCCCATCAGTCACACCTTTAAGTGTAGTCATGTGTGGCTTGGGAATATTGCAAACTAAAGTTTGGTTTCCATCCTCAAATAGTTTCATCAAGATATGGGAGATGTTTGCCCTGAAATTGCCAGCTACAGTAGTACTTGTTTCTCCTCTCATGCCAACCACGACTGTTTCTTTCGTTAATATATGAACAAGTTAGTCATTTACACTTTTCGGCCAAATTTATGCATTCCAAAGGAGAAATGTTGTCATCAAAACTCTAGTTTGCATGAGTGTTTTTAGTGTCCATTGCGACTGCTAAACCTCCCTTAAGATGTCCGTAGGTACTATGTAGGATGGGAGATTGAAGCACATAATGATCTTGGAGCGCCCATTCACTAACAGACCAACTCTTCTGTAGTCATACAAATGATAAATTTAGGTTTTTCCAAAAATATGTTTTACTATGCAGGTTGATTTGTCCAAAAATATGTTTTACTATTCAAATTAACCATATGTGCAATGTTTTATCTTCCAATTTGACGGAGATGGCTAACCCGAGTGTTTTGTCATGGTTTTCAATACGATTGACCAATGGGACATCGGTGAGGGTGGTCTGTAACTGAACCATTAAAACTTCCATATATGCAAAACGCATTCTCTAAATAACCAGGATTTCCACATAACATTCAGAAATGCATTTAGACAGTTTCAATGTCCTTGTCAGTAGGTTGAGGATCCATTACGTGTGAATGGTCTAGCAGGCTCTTGATTGCTAGTGGAACCAGAGAGGAAAGTAATGAGCTGCTCTTGTGCTCTGCTTGGGTTGTTACTCTTGTAGTATCCAAACAATTCATATTTAAAGGTACCTCTGGCACTATTTTACCTTTACTATTTTTCCTTGGAATATATTATGTAGATTGCTCCAATCTTGGGGTTTTCATTAACTTGCTATTACTCTTTCAGCTGGAACTTTACTCGTTCTTTATTAGTACTTTGAGTAAATAAAGAAATTGCAATGAACTACTTCTGTGCATAATTTTTCGATTACACCACTTCATAATCATCACACTGACTTCACTCAGTCTTTACAAATCAGAATACTGTAAAATAAAATAAATAACCACAAAGGTTATCCAATGTGAGAATGTATACCTGAATGTTTGCC
The DNA here is from genome assembly GCF_964263255.1 of Lissotriton vulgaris. Classification (NCBI taxonomy): domain Eukaryota; kingdom Metazoa; phylum Chordata; class Amphibia; order Caudata; family Salamandridae; genus Lissotriton; species Lissotriton vulgaris. The sequence goes on along the minus strand of NC_141689.1, from coordinate 1,427,468,048 downwards.
ACGTCTCCCCACCCCATCGCCCACCAGTAACACACTTCGCACACTGGTGCTCTGCATTACAAAATAGCTTGGTACCGGAATGGGTGTGGTCTAAGGAAATCCCTTTTCCCCAATTAGGCAAAGTGTCCTGAGGGCTCAATGCTTCCAACCACAGAATCTAATATTGCACAGGGCAAGAGACTAGCAAATAGTACTGTCAAAGTGAAATATGCTGTGTCACTGAACTGGTTTTTAAGGTCTTTGTGTGTGGGTAGGAGAGGAACTTATAAATGTGGTGCTAGTTAACAGAGGAGGGTAATCTGAGGTAAGCACTCACCTCCGATCTGGCAAAGGATCATGCGAGTTCAACGTTCCCACCACACAAGGATCCAACGTAGTACAGTGCAAGGTAAAAACAAACAGTAAACAAAGTGACACTCACCCATTATCACTGAGCATGCTCTCAAGTTCTAGAATGGTGTTGTCATCTGTTGACAAAGGAAGTGTGGTCTAGGGAGCCAAGAAAGGTGTAGCCACTTAACAAAGGAGGCGGGGGTGGATCTGAAGGAAACCCTCTTCTCTGATCTGGCAAGGCGCCATATGGGCTAACCTCTCCTCCCCACACAAGGATCTGATGTACCACAGAGCAAGATAAAAACAAACAGTATTGCTAAACAGTGAAACACAATCCACATCACCAAGCGGGCTTTTACAGTTTTTCTGGGTAGGTGAGAGGGGAGCCTAGAAAAGTGCAGCCAGTTAACGAAGGGGGGGTGATCGAAGGGAAGCCCTCTCCTCTGATTCGGCAAGGTGTCCACAGACTCTATGATTCTCACCGCATTAAATAGTACAGTACTGATAAAGAAGGTGAAATATGCTCCACAATTCCAAGTGGACTTTTAAGAACTATGTGGCTGGAAGCTAGTAGAGAGCATAAAGGTGTAGCCAGTTAACGGAAGGGGCATAGTGCGAGGCAAGCCTCCGCTGCACCGGGATCCAATGTAGCACGGTTGAAGGCAAAATCAGAATACTGCCAAAGAAAGTAAAACATCCTGTGCCACTGAGCAGGCTGTTAAGGTCTTTGTAGGTGACTGGGAGGCCAGCCTAGAAAAGTGTAGTTAGTTAACGAGTGTGGCGTTGTCTGAAGAAAGTACTCTCCTCTGAACTAGCTCAGTGTCCTAGGGGCTCAAGGCTTCTCACTACACACGGATCCAGTGTAACATGGTGCAAAGTAAAACAAACTGTATGGCTAAACAAAATTAAACAAAAAAGATTGGATGCAGGGTAAATCCCTGATTTAACCCTTTGGAAATAAGGATGTTCAGTCAAAGCAGAAATTATATTGTCACAAATTGTGGTAAGTTCTGAAAAGCATTGTAACATTACATGATGGCCCCACCCTGTTAAATGTGATGCAAGGAATCTAATATTTCTCTGGTTGATCGACTCACAAATATACAATGGCCTTGGGCAGAGAGGGGTGAGCTTCCCCATCCCCTTACCACACCCCTTCTTGCTGTGACTCCAGGGACACACGTTACCATTCTGCATACTGTAGTTGCGTCCTTGGTAGTGTTACTATATCATTCTGTGCAGATGCCTAAAGCACGTCAACCTATTAGAATACTCCGTTTTCAAACAACGTATTACACAGATTATTATAACAGGCTCAGAGTTTAGTTATATCTAGCTGTTTCGGTTATTATTGTGGGTGTTAGAAGTGAGTCTAAAGCTGTTTTAAATAGAAGGGTGCCATGCAGATAAAGAGGAGTACAGTTGAAGAAAGAAATAAAAACGTATCCACATGTACAGACTGAAAACCTACCAATGCAGGATCATTACCACGACCTCTTGTTTTTTTGTAGATCATGCTAAGGAGCCTGGATAAGGTCGTTGAGTACTTTATCAATGAGACCAAGGGAAAATTGGTACCCTATGCATGCAACATGTACGACACAAAACTCGGTAAGTCAGAAATGTGTTTCTGTGATTATTTGGAGCCTCAGCAACAGTAGTGTCCATATTGATGTGGGCGCCGCCAATTCACCAACATTCCAGGGGTGGCGGAAGTGACATCACACACCTTTTGACGTTAACAACATCATTGGAAGTGTCATCATATGCCCTTTGAACCTGATTATTTCCAGGAAGTGAGGTCACACAAGGTTAATCCTAACGGCATGACAATATTTAACATTGCTAAAGTGTCATAGGAACGGTAATATTAACAACACAGCACATACAAATGTCTCTTAGTGATACCACCAATATTAGGGTTCTGACAAGATCTTTGAAAGTGGTGAGACGAAATCTTTGCCCTTAACTCTAGTGAGCAAGTGAAGCAAGTGAGTCCGAGCTTTTCTATGGGAAGTTTGGGGCCCTCATCCTGAAAAAATAGAGTTAAATAATACATCTTAAGGCACAATTTTCACATAAATTGGCTAAAAAGATTGGGCTTTGAAGGGCTGCTCATTAAATATTCAAGTCCTTTATTGTGTGTTAAGCCAACAAAACCTGATGCTCTCCATTAGCTAACCCCTGCTTTTTCAAAATGTGCTATGGGTGTCCCTATATGTCAAAAATGTACTTCTTTATGGCAGGCCCAGGATTTTATCATGGGTGTCCACATGCCAAATATTTTATGCAATATTTCAGCCTAGAATTCTGCGATTAAGGTCATCCATATTTCATGGGTAACCCATTTGTCAATAAAATGACCTCTAGTATATGAGGGCCAGGGTTTTTCCATTGCTGCCTCGCCCATATGCCTTAGTTGTCCTCCCTTCCGCCAAGAATTACCTCCAAGGTGCTAGTGCCAGCATTTTCTCTAAGGATACCCACATGCCAAGAATTACATCTGGTATGTAAGTGCCAATATTTTACAATTGGTGTCCATCATGCCAAGAACCACCTCTTACCCTGGGCGAAGTACTACACTACGCTCGCATAGTTTGTGAAGTTTGCGCTACATCGCACTACGCGAATTGCACGTAGCACAGAGCAAACACGTGTAGCAGTAATTTTTTGCTTGCTCGCAGTCCTCAACATCAAGTTGGCGACCGTGAGCGAGCAAATTACATCCCGGCAAGACTTTTTTCTCGTTCGCGAACAGCAACATCAAGTTGCCAATCGCGAGCGTGGAAAATAAACCTCCCGGCGAGATTCTCAATGTGGATAGGGCAGGTTTCTCATTGCAAGGGGTCGCGTATGCTCGCGACAGCTCGCAATGAGAAACTACCAGTCCATGTTGAGAAAGCTGCTGCTCGAGTAGAAATCTACTTGCGCGGCAGAAAACGACTGCTTGCACTGTGCATGATGCAGTTTGTACTGATTGCACAGTGTGGACAAGCATCCGGCACTGTGCAATCAGTCCGAACAACATTTTGCACAGTGCACTACACAGTTCGCGTAGCTATGCATAGCTCGCGTAGTGCAAAGTGCACTTCGCGTAGCGCTACTACGTGAACTACGCCCAGGGTTAATCACCTCCACTATGCCAGTGCCAGTATTTTCTTAGAGGTGTCTGTCATGCTAAGCATTGCCTCCGGTATGCCAGCACCAATTTTTGCCATGGGTGCCTCCATAAGACTAAATTTACCTTCAGTATGCTGGGGTCAAAGGAACTCACCAGCATAAAACCACATTCTCACTCATGATCACTTACATTCACTTATTTATACTCACTCTCACTCACTTGCACTTAGTCTCTCTCATTAATATTCACTCTTGCACTCGCTTGTTATTTCTCCCTCGTTTTGCACTCACTCTTATTTTCACTAACGCTCACTCAGTTGCACTCTTCACTCATTTCCGTTCTGATGTACTCATACTTTCTCACACTTGCTTGCTCTCACTCATTCGCAACCCCACATTTTCATACACACATTCTCACTCATTCATTTACACTCACTCACTTTCAATCATATTCACTCTTACTCTGACTCAGTCATGCTTTTCCGCCCACTCACAATCACTTGAAATCACTCCCGATCTCTCATTTGTATTCACTCTTAATCTCACTCACTCGTTCTCACTTACTGATTCACTCATATACCCTGACTATCAATCTCTCACCGACTGGCACTCGCTCACTTGCACTCAAAAACACAAATGTTCGCATATACACATACTCTCACATACAAATCTTCTTCTCTCATAGAAACACACTCTCACCCACAAGCGTGGACACAAAATACGTTTGAAAGAATGTACTTACCTCAGCTGCCATTGAAGGTATTGCTCTATCTTCTGGTGTCACATTTTAGATTACAATAATAGTGAATAATACAATATTATTGCTGTAAAAAAAACGTAGTGCTTAATTTGTGAAAACATAAGTGCAGATAACCAAAATTCTTTCATGGATGGTAACACCCTGTTTTCCCACTAGTGCTACCCACTTCCATCATTGGAGCATCCACTGCCTGATTGGGAAATGTGCAAAACAAAACTCGAGCTAGCGAATGCAATGAGAAAGCCGAGCTTTTTCAACGGAGACAATTATTCACTGTAAAAAATTTGAAAAATGCTGCCAAATAGATCAGCACAGGGATCATTGAATTTTGCTAAAAGCCATATGTTTTTAAAGGGCACTCTTGAACTATTTGAGTACTTAAATGGTGTGTTTAGACAAGGGATGGGGTGTGTTAACGGCTATTTCATGCTTTATTTTGAATTTAAAAGTTCTTAACCTTTTCAGTCTAGTTCACATATTTAACCATTGAAATTACATATGTTATGTAATTACAAGATCGAAAATGGTGAAAAAACACACTCACAGACCGTATATAGACAGAGTTCCGGGCAGTACAAAAATTACGCATTTCATGGCTGGCAGCATTTGACTGTAACCAGGCCCAACAGTTTGCTTGACAAAACAGTAAATACGCTATCATCAGTACTAACTCCAAATGTCATAAGGTTGTACCTGTACCCACAAGTGAGGATCATTTTCCTTACTACATTTCACAACTCACACTTAGCTGTTGATCTAAAATACAACTTCACAAAGAAATGCTAAGACAAATACTGCCCAAAATCTCTTCTGAAACACTTTCTCTCCAAAAGCTTCTAGCTAAGTATACGATCACACTAAAGTCAAATGTACAAAAAAATTGCAACAACTGGGCAGGAACACAAGCTCTGGACACTAAGGGGTCCATTACAATGGGTGGGAGACAAAGCCCACCCGCAACCGCTACACCATAGGTGCGGCGGTCCAGCCTTCCTCATTAGGATGCCCCTGCCACACTGGCGGGTGCATCTCGCATTTCATACATTGTGGTGGGCGGTGCTGTCAGCAGCACCCGCTGCAATGTAAGAAATGCATGGTGTGCTTGCATGTTGCATGCACAACGTGACAGGCACCGCCCGGTGCCTGCCACCTTGTGCATGCAAATGCAGGGGGGTACCATAGGTACCCCCCATGTGCACCCCCAACACCCTGGCGGCCCACAACGGGCCCCCAAAAGCAAAGACTGCATGCCTTTCCGTGGTGGCAACGCGACCATGGAAAGGCTGATCTCCGCCATCATCCTAATATGGATAGCAGTGTCTTGCAGACACCGCCACCATATTAAACATGTTTTCCGCTCGGTCGACAAGTCGACCGGCGGAAAGCAGCGGATGGTCTTTCCGTCTGCCGCGGACCCCCCAGCCATCCTAATATATCTGGGGGTCTTTTAGGTATGGATGGCGGGCAGATCGACCCCGCGGGGCCAGTGGTGGCTACAGCCGTCCTGGCAGTGGCGATCCGCCCTCCATTGTAATGGGGTACTAGGTTCTAACGATTTAAACATTCAGCCCCATAAACATTTTTTAACTTCGTAGAAATGATTGACAATCCATATTATGTTGTAATATTTGCATCGGATCCAGTACCAGTACATGACATTTCTATTTTAGAGGCAAAAAGCCAATTAAGAGAGGGTTCTAGATCAAGTGGCACATCACATATATTAGCCCTTGTAAAATTGGATCTTGGAGTTTTATAAGGAAAAATCCATCAATATATCATATTATCATTAGCCCAGTTTAGAAGTCTTATAGTTCTATGACGTTTTTCCTTACCATGGCAAAAGTTAAACGTCACTGTTTAGATTGAGTGAAACTTTCCCTGTCTTGGGTAGACTTGTGTTGAGAAGCCAGATGTTGAGATAAGGTTCAAAGCCCTTTTTCTGAAAGTAGTCAGTTTGTGTTATTGTTGAAATCATGTTTTGATCAAACGTTTTATGTTCAAGATAATATTTTTGGAAAAATCGAACTGGCTCAGCATCGAACCGACAAAGTCCTAATCAGCCCAAAATGTTTTAGCAGTTCAAGCAGTTCTGGGATGGTTGCTTCAGGGGTGGATAGTGTAAAAAAATATTGTTGCAAAAAGGCAAGATTTATATTTATTTTCACCTATTTTGACGTATGAAATGTTATTGTTAGTCCTTGTAGCTATTATCAAGGGTTCAAGGGCTGTATTAGGTAGTAGAGGTGATCATGGACACCTTTTTTATTTATTTATGAAGATGAACTGTCCTGGATAATAATCTATTTGCAATAAAATGTACTTTGGAAGCATTATAAACAGGTTTAACGCTATCAACAAAGGCAGCTCCAAAAGTTCACTCAATGAAGTTTCAAACAAATATGGCAAATTGGCATAGGCAAACTCATTCTCTTTTTCTAGTTGTGTTATCTTACAGCATATTTATAAATTGCAGGTACACCAGCAAGGTTTCACGGTGCTGAAAAATACAGAGGAAAGATAAACTCAAATCTTAACCATATGCCTGTTTAAAGAGCCAGGTTTTTAAGAACGGCCTAAAACTCATATAGGAAGTTATTGCACTGTTAGAGGGAAAGAAATTCCAGATGCTTGGGTCGAACAAGGAAAAGCTAGCTCCAACCAATCTCATCCTGTAAAATTTAGGGACGTCTAATAGATTTTGGAGTGCCGACCTCAGATTGCGCTTGGGAGTGTATTTCCAGATTCTGGAGGTCACAAAAGTTGGGCTTTTGACGAATCAAGATATGAAAATAACACACCCAGTTTTTAAAAGGGGTCTCTGAGCGACTGGAAGCCAGTGTAATTTTACCAGCAGAGAGGTCTGGTGTGGCAGAATCTAGGCAGATGTCAGACCAATTTAGCCACTTGGTTTTCGCCCAACTGGAGCCCCCCGACTTAAACCCCTGGGAATGCAAAGGTACAGAGATTTATCATGGTCAATTCGTGACATGACCAGAGCAATTGGATGAGGGCCTTGATGGAAAAGTATTTCCTAAATGTTTTTATTTTTCAAAGTTGTAAAAAGCAAGACGAAGTCACAGTGTCTGTCTGGGGATTCATTTAGAGATCTTCATCGCCTAGAATCCAGAGGCTGTTAACTCCTTTTTTCAGGATGGGGACATCCATCTCCATTGGCCAGATAGAGGGATTCTAACCACACAGTTTGATTTTGGTCATTACAATCTCAGTTTTGTTTGAAATCAGCTACAGCTGATGACAGTTTATCCAGTCACGGATATAAAACATAGTGCTCTGAAAAAACTCTATAGATTCCGGTGAGTAATCACAGTTGAAGAGTAGCTGCATGTCATAGTTATATATATTCACCCTTCGCCTCTGTAGAATGTGTGCCTATGGGTGGATGTAGAGATTGAATCAAAGGGGGGGAGATAGTGGAGCCCTGAGGTACTCCACAGTCAAGTCTGACCTTGGAAGAACAGAATAGAAAGAGGCGGACCACCTGAAAATGGTCTAAGAGGAAGAATATCAACCAATCTAATGCTAATCCCTGAAAAACAGCAGCCTTGACATGGTCAATTAGGATGTCCTCATTCACCGTGTCACAGGCCACAGAGAAGTCCAAAAATACTTATGCCTGGGCTCTTCCTTTGAGAAGAGATGTTGGGCGATGTGTGCCTCCCATATCTTGGCTAGGTAAGGAAGTAAGCCGATAGGGTGATAGTTCTTTAAGACCGATGAATCTTTCCCAGATGTCTGTAGTAATGGAGTGACTACCAACTCCTTAAAGGTATGGGGGAACATGCCCTGACTTATGGATAGATTGAGCAGAGAGATCGCTAGCTATGGAAGATCTGAGAAGGGAGAGCGGCAAGTATCATTAGTGGAACAAGATTTAACCTTGGTCATCAGCTTCGAGAGATCATCTTTGATGATTTTCGGAAATGTTGTGAATTTTATTAGGTTTATATCTTCAAAGGGGAGATCACTGGTGAGAGGGCTGGGGGGCACTATCTTTTATCATCTGAATTTTCTCGACGAAGAAAGAGTTCCAGTCATCACACATTTTTTAGTAGGAACCACTGGGGCATTTGGGCGGTCCAGGTTTGAGAGTTCAGTAATCATCTCCGACTCCGAGGATGGTAGTCCTAACTACAAAAAAAGGAGGACCGATGAAGATTTTAACAATGTTTGCATCTTTGTCTTGGCCTACTCCGGCTACATTCCCTATCCAGATGAGGTATGGTAAACTTTCTTTTCAAGCAGCTTATTCAGTATATGTTTGTTCAGCACAAGTTATTAGTGTTCTCTTTGGATCTCTGTAGAATTATGCAAGGTTTTTTCAATGCATATAAAATGTGATATGTCACTTGTCCAAGTGCCTACGTGGAGTAACACATCTGCGCCAAGGATCTGTGTTTGACCTCACTGACTCGAGTTGAAATCCTGTGAAAGCTCACTCTGCCTTTCATCCTTCTAAGGTCGTTAAAATAAGTACCATTGAGTTTTGTAACAATAGCTAGTTGTCAGTAGCACCAAAGGGTACACAGTCAAAATATCGAGTTGTAAATATCGACCTACCAGAATATCGTGTTAGAAATTTCGAAGGTATAGAATATCGATGTCAAGAATATCGTTGGACAGAATATCGACCCTAAGGTAAGTAATATCGAAATTATTTATATCGATGTAAGTAATATCGAAGTTAGTAATATCGATAGCATATATATCGATGTCACTAATTTCGATGACACTAATATCGATATTTGTATGATTTTTTTGTTTTTTATTATGTATGTGTTATATGTGTTACTTAAGTATTTAAAATAAATAATATTATATGTGTATTAATTTTATATATTAATAAATTTATTTATAAGCAAATTATATGTTTTAGTACCGGAGCGGGTAGTGGGTTTATAGGGGAATAGGGTGGGAAGTAATTTAATTATGTTTAATTAAGTATTAATTAGTAGGAGTTATATATTAATTTTATTTAATTTTAATTATTTGGAAATTATTTTTAATTAATTGATAAATATGTTCTGTAGCGGGTTGTGGGTTTATAGGGGAATGGGGTGGGAAGTAATTTAATTATGTTTAATTAATTATTAATTAGTAGGAGTTATAAATTAATTTTCATTAATAGCTAAATAATTTTAATTAATTGGAAATAAAATATAATTAGTTCATTAATTGATAAATATGTTTTGTAGCGGGTTGTGGGTTTATAGGGGAATAGGGTGGGAAGTAATTTAATTATGGTTAATTATTTATTAATTAGTTGGAATTATAAATTAATTTGAAATAATTGCTAATTAATTATAATTAATTGGTTATTAATTTTAATTGATTGGTAAATAATTTTCATTAATTCATAAATAGATAAATGTGTTCTGTTGCGGGTAGTGGGTTAATAGGGGAATATGGTGGGAAGTAATTTAAATGTAATTAAGTAATAATGTATTTAAATTAATTGTTTGGTTAATAATATAATTGATAATTATTAATTGGTGATTAAATAATATACATTGGTATTTTTTAATATTTAATTTGGGCTAAATATATTTTGATAATCATGTATTTAACCCCTTCGATGCTGATGACGAGCTCAGCTCGTCATCAACCACGGGGGGCGTGTGCGGATGACGAGCTGAGCTTGTCATCTAACGCGGCTTTTCGAAAAAAGCCGCGTAGTGCAAAAATCACCGCAGCAGGATGCGGTTAATAATTATGTATAGGCATTGTGTATGGTTTATATTTATTTAATAGTTTAAATTTTTATTACTAACACATTTTTTTATTTATAAGTATGTTATTTTAACCCCTACGCTTCTCCAACGCTTTCCCTAATATTGCACTCTCTGGAGTGGGAATAGTAATTTTTAACCGTACGCTATCCTACGCTTTCCCTACTGTTGCAATCTCTGGAGTTGGAATAGTAATTGTTACCCCTACGCTATCCAACACTTTCCCTACTGTTGCACTCTCTGGAGTGGGAATAGTAATTTTTACTCCTACGCTATCCAAGGCTTTCCCTACTGTTGCACTCTCTGGAGTGGGAATAGTAATTTTTACTCCTACGCTATCCAACGCTTTCCCTACTGTTGCACTCTCTGGAGTGGGAATAGTAATTTTTACCCCTACGCTATCCAACGCTTTCCCTACTGTTGCACTCTCTGGAGTGGGAATAGTAATTTTTACTCCTACGCTACCCAACGCTTTCCCTACTGTTGCATTCTCTGGAGTGGGAATAGTAATGTTTACCCCTACGCTATCCAAAGCTTTCCCTACTGTTGCACTCTCTGGAGTGAAAATAGTAATTTTTACCCCTATGCTGTCCAATGCTTTCCCTACTGTTGCACTCTCTGGAGTGGGAATAATAATTTTTACCCCTACGCTATCCAACGCTTTCCCTACTGTTGCACTCTCTGGAGTGGGAATAGTAAAGTGTACCCCTACGCTATCCAACACTTTCCCTACTGTTGCACTCTCTGGAGTTGGAATAGTAATTGTTACCCCTACGCTATCCAACGCTTTCCCTACTGTTGCACTCTCTGGAGTGGAAATAGTAAATTGTACCCCTACGCTATCCAACGCTTTCCCTACTGTTGCACTCTCTGGAGTGGGAATAGTAATTTATACTCCTACGCTATCCAACCCTTTCCCTACTGTTGCACTCTGTGGAGTGGGAATAGTAATTTATACTCCTACGCTATCCAACGCATTCCCTACTGTTGCACTCTCTGGAGTGGGAATAGTAATTTTTACTCCTACGCTATCCAACGCTTTCCCTACTGTTGCATTCTCTGGAGTGGGAATAATAATTTTTATCCCTACGCTATCCAAAGCTTTCCCTACTATTGCACTCTCTGGAGTGGGAATAGTCATTTTTACCCCTATGCTATCCAACACTTTCCCTACTGTTGCACTCTCTGGAGTGGGAATAGTAATTTTTACTCATACGCTATCCAACACTTTCCCTACTGTTGCACTCTCTGGTGTGGGAATAGTCATTTTAACCCCTATGCTATCCAAAGCTTTCCCTACTGTTGCACTCTCTGGAGTGGGAATGGTAATTTTTACCCCTACGCTATCCAACGCTTTCCCTACTGTTGCACTTTCTGGAGTGTGAATAGTAATTTTTACCCTTACGCAATCCAACGTTTTTTATAATTAATTGTAAAAATATTAAAAGTATATTTAATTTTGTATGTGTTTTACATTTTATTTATGTTATTGTTTTATATTTGTAAATGTATTTGTAATTCAGAATATATTTTATTAATTTATAAATTACTAAAATAATTATTACAACTTATTGTTCAGTACATATATATTATATATTTACTGTATATATTTAAATAATGTTTTATTATTATATATGTATTATTTATTAATTTTAAACATTATTAGATACTTTTAACTATGTAGAATGTATTTATTAGTGTTATTTACTTTATTTTACATTTATATGTAAAAATAAAACGATATTTTTAACATCGATATTTTTAACATCTATATTATTTTTTCGATATTTTTGTACTTACCATGTTGTAGATAGGATGTCGATATTCTTGCCTTCGATATTTTTGATTCGATATTCCTGTAGGTCGATATTTTGAAGGTCGAAATTGTGTCAATGATTCGCACCAAAGACCTTCCTTGGGTGAACATTACATTGTACAAATAGGCATGTTATTTTATGTAGTCTATCATTTGATAGGCTGGTAACTTGTCTCAATCACGGAATGTCAAAGGAAAGCCTTTACCTGGCAGGCGAATTAAGTGTACAGAAAATTGGGTAGATGTAGGGGTAGGGTTCGTTTTTTGTATAACAATATACCCGCCCCTCCTCTTTTTAGGTCTCGTCTAGTGATGCAGCGCATGCGCTGCTCGCTTGCGAGATCTATTGTTGTAGATTTTTCTTCAGAAGGGGGACAGGAGATGTGCACGCATATTCTGATTGCGCACGGAGTCTCTTCTCCATGCATACAGCATCTCTTCCGCCTTTCTGCACGTTCTTGTTCATTGCAGCTCCCACTCTTAGTAACTTCCCGAACAGCCGGAGGCCGGTCGGCAGAGGAGCCCTCCGTTGTGATCTATTGTTGTAGATTTTTCTTCAGAAGGGGGACAGGAGATGTGCACGCGTACGGACAGGAGATGTGCACGCATATTCTGATTGCGCACGGAGTCTCTTCTCCACGCATACAGCATCTCTTCCACCTTTCTGCACGTTCTTGTTCATTGCAGCTCCCACTCTTAGTAACTTCCGGAAAATCCGGAGGCCAGTCGGCAGAGGAGCCCTCCGTTGTGCGCTCTACTACGTGCTGGTTCTATGGCCTCTTACATATTCATCCCCACTGCCACATTCAGCCGCTGAATTGCAGCAAATTGCTGGACATATGCCCTGCAAGTCACAGGAACATCCCGGGTGACGCCATTACTCACAGCCACTTTGCCCCTCCTACAGACGGTCTCAGCTTGTATGCAGTCTTCAAGGCCCTGTGGTTGGCAAAGCACAGGTACTTGGAGCCCCGCAGGCTCCGTGATCTACACCTGGTCACCCGGGCCTCTTGGGCACTACTCGGGACCAGTGCGGCAGTCACCCCGGGTGGCCGCAAGGCAAATCCGCAGGCAGGCTCCAGCGGCGGTCTCTTTATGCCCCGCCCTAGGGATCGCCCACCACTCTGCTCCCCCCGTCAGGCTGCACCACAACTCTGGCCGCACAAGGTCGGCATGCACACCGTCACCAGCAAGGTGTCTAGAGTGGTTCTGTGGCTGTAGGTTTCACAGCCGCTGTGACTCGATGCCGCTGCCCATCTCCCCCGTCGCAGGCGTTACACCCTGCAGGCCTCAAGACAGTCCTTAGGTGCCTCCGCAGTCTGTTGCCGCTACACTTCAGAACCAAGGGCCCCAGTAGGTATGTAAATTAACAGGAGCTACAGGTGGTTATGATAAAAGTAATCCACTCACATTTGGTTGTGTAGTCCAGGTTGGCTCTTATAAATTGCATATATTTGTTCTCTTTTCAGTTTCGGAAACAAATGTGGTTACCATTTTTTTCATTAACTTGTTTTTAAAGTGACGTCAACACCGCCCCATTGCTTTATACATTGGCTATTGTGGTGCTACATAGGTGGGAGGGGTCCTTCGGCGACGATGCAGGTTCCACAACGGCTGGTCTGCAGCTTTTTGTTCTGCTGATGTGTGCGTCTGGAACAGATTGATGATCGCCTTATACATGCCAGGCAAGAGCGAGGTGCTGAGAATCAAGTGGCGAGACCAGGACATGGAACAGGGAGAGCCTGACACAAAAGAGCTGTAAATCTGCTTCTAAAGATTAACAATCAACCCCTGGCTGCCCCCAAATATAAGATTAGCAGGTGATTGTCACTGGGATAACTATATGCAATCAAGTTATTTTGTCTCATTGGAATTGAAGAAAGACTACATGTCCCAGAATGCATCTATTTATTAACTGAAAAGTCCAATCGGGCCGCACTTTCAATGCACGACCCATTGAAAGAACCTTAGTAGAATGCATGGTTGATTACTGCATTCAGGCCCGGCTTGGTTACCAGGTTCTGAATACTATTTTACATCTCTTCTCGCTCCTGCCTTGGGCGGCATCTGCCTCCGTTTTCGAAGAATAGTCCCTCATTTCAGGCAACATACTACTCTTGTCATCTCTGCATTCTATAATGTATAAGCGCTTACAGCCCTGCCGATGACGCAAAGCACTAAGCACTAGAAAGTACCAGGTGAATGGCAATTTGGATCTCTAGGGGTGGAGTTGGGTTAGGCCCGTTGGGGGCAGAGGATGCCTTTCCGCAAATATTTATCTGTCCCTCATTCCCCCTCACCCCACCCCATAACAGTACCCTCCTTCAACAGTCAAGGCGTCCAGTGCCTAAAAGGGCAATGGGATTGGCACATCTCGGACAAGGCGGTTTTAGCCGGATCTCAGGCTCGTCAGAATAGGATGAGGGCCTAGCATTCGTTCAACTGGGAAGCAATAGTTTCATAATGCCATTCAATTGGTTTCTAAATGCTCCAAAACCGCAAGACATAAAAAATTGTGCCCAGGATTACACGGTCTGTTCATGCCTGGGCGTCAGGATAAGACTTTCTTCTATTTGTTAATTATAATGGCATGCCCCGTTATTGAGTAATAAAAGATTTTGTAGATCTATGTTGCAGATATGATGGTTGGTTTTGGTCACTTTTTACCTTCTTTGAGATTTTGCAGCTTTTTAAATGTAATGTACGGACTGTGGTCTTTTTATGCATGATATCGTTGTGATAGTTTGAAAGAGCATTGTCTACGTTTCCTAGACTATGTAGGTGTCTTTATTCACAGTGCTTTCTGCTGCAGCTTTGGCAAAGAGTAAGAAACGGGTGCTCTGAATTTACCCAATTTACTCATATAAACCTTACAAGAATGAGACCCAGCGAGACATACCAAAATTTTAACATACGTGTGTGTGCAGGTATTATTGTTTGTGCACAGTCGTCAGCTGGTCCTGTGTCGAGGCAGTTACTCTCAGTTCACTCTATATTATCAGATGACAACACTAATGGATATTGAAACTACAGCCCACTAGCCCAGCATGTTTACAGTTGTTAAAAAAAATCTTTGCATCATGCGTGTTGTGGTGGTGGAGGAAGGACGTTTTGGAGTTATATTTTTAAGCCGGAGTTTCTGCAGTTTCTAAGCACTCTCGAAGTTCGACAATATTTTATTATTCCTTAAATTGTGTACTCTAAGCTCCTATAAAAGCGCCACAGGATTTTTCAGTTTGTGTTGGCCGCTATGAAAATATGTTATATTATTTTATTTGTTCTTGTTACTAATATTATCCAAAGTTCCAGTGTGTTTTAAGAAGGTTAGCATCAATCATCTGCCTTTTCATCAAAACATGGGGGAGTGAGCCACTGCGCCTGGTGAGTTCTAAATAAACTTAAAAAAATACAGTTGGCATTCTTCACCCTCCCCTTTCCCATAATTCTCACTCCCTCTCAGAAATCCCCTCGCTCAAGGTGCCCTGGCATTTGAAGACAAAAGGGTATAGAAGAAGTTACATAACACATATCAAAAGTAAAAGTTACAGAACAAATATCAACAATATCGATATCCATGTGAGGCGCGTAGCAGAGAATAGGCATCAAGTCAATATTAAGTGTAATCAGTATTACCACATTAATATTAGTAAATATATTTTATTTGTTTTATAGCGTTACTTATATAGGGTGTAGGGTGTCAGAGCGCTATACGTCACAAGGGACAATGAATCATACATATGTAAATCAGTCTATACAAATTTTCCATAAAAACAATGAGGATTACAAGCTGTAGGAATCATTTAATCCAGTTGTCAGTATGATTTAAGTGTCTGATCTGGAGAAGCACAAACTCAGGATTTAAAAGTGACATCCTTGGTTGGGGATGGCTTTACTAAGAAGTGTGAAATTCTATCTAAACAAATCTTTCTTAGAAACATTACCATAATGAAAGATTAGGGATAAAGCAGCTGTCTCCGGCTCAGCACCGAAGATCTGGAACTCTCTCCTACCGGAAATACGTAGAATCTCCTCCAAGGTTGCCTCCAATTGGAAGTAAAAAGATTCCTTATGAACAAGTTCTTACCTTAATAGGTTGATGGAACGTCTGCTCTAATGTGTTGGACTTACACCTTTAAGCCCTGCGCTGGATACTATTTCTTTTTCTATTGTTTCCTCTCTCTCGATGCACTTGCTCCCCACCCCATTTCGCTATCTACCAGTTATTGTCTTATTATTTTGCTGACCCCTTGTACTTGTAGCAGTTCTTGTCCTGTGAGTTCTATTTTGATATGTGATTTTGTCTGTATTCCTATTTGACACATGTGCTGCAACTGTTACCTTCCTTTCCCCACAATTGTAAAGCGCTCTGATATCCCTCGGGATCATGTTCGCGCAATATAAAACTTTATAAATAAATAATATCAAATATTACTTTGATTTTGTTTTCAAACTTTGAAATTTTATTAGAGAAGTAGGTAAATTTGGCCTCCCACATCAATTTCTTATAGGCCTTAAATTGCAAGACAAAGCTATCTTTTTTGTCTGGTAATTATGCTTTCCACCATTTACTCTCTGATTGGCGTAACTCGAGTTTAGCTTTCTTTCAGGTATCTGTATACCATTAAATGCTTCATAGCAGTGAATTGATTTTATTTTATGCATTGGGGCATGCAAATTTCTGGCTTATCTGAACTGTTGGTAATTGCCCCATCAAGAGCGTTTAAGCTCTTACTATAAGAGGGTTGAGACTGTGCCAAAAAGAGTTACAGAAAGTGTTAAGGTTAACACACATCCCATTTCTGGAGGAGATGCTGGACAGGTGAGGGATTTCCTAGATGTTATATAGTTAATTTCAAATTTGATTAAGTGATGATCTGGCCCAGGTACAAGGGGTGACCGTGAGGTTGGATATAGTAAGACCAAACCTGATCTAGTGTATGGCTCTTAATATATGTGAATTTAAACAACTGCTAATCAAAGTTCAGACTAATGAGAGATTCAATAAGATCAGAGGAGATATGGCTGCCATTTTCCTCATTGGCCCACAGGTTAAAGTCTGCAGTAAATAATATTTTTGCATAATTGCTAGCTAGAGCAGATAAAGCATCAGTTAGGTGTCAAGGAAAATGTAACCTATAGCTTGGGGGGTATTCCTTTAAATGAATGATGTGTCAGTTTGGATTTTGTGAGGCATAATAAATCTGGAACTTCTCTTAGGTTGTTACTGCCCAATTTGCCCTTCATGATACTTGTTTGGTCTTGTGCTTATTAAGTGGAGTACTATTTTATTCAACCTGTTGACCAGTATTTTAGACAATATTTTAATAGCAAGATTTATTAGAGAGATTTGTCTGTAGTTTGAACAGTCTTGGTAGCTTTCATTTGGCTTTCACAAGAGAATGACATAGGGTGTCACGAGAGAATGACATAGGGTGTTTACATGGATTCAGGGAATGTTTTGTCTTGTATGCATTTTTATACTAAAGTGACCTGAGCACGAAAATATGACTTTACAACGCATACAGTGGCGTAGCTAGGGGGGGCTGCACTCCTTCTGGCCTGCTTTGGTAACCGCTGCACTGTGCACACAACACAAACGCGGGACTTCGTTTTTAGCAATTTAATTGAAATGACTGCAGGTGGCTGCGGTGCTTTCAATTAAATTGCCAAAAACTAAGTCCCGTGATTGTGTGTCCTCGGACTCCTCGACCGTTGTTGCCCCCCCACCCGTCCCAGCCTCCAGAGTCCAGGGCCATCAATCTTGTGGCACGCACGAGCGCTACCAATGACGGCTCTGTAGTGACATTTTGGCCAGCCCTCGCGATTAGAACCTAGCAGTGACGCGTTACCCGCTTCCCCGCTACGCTCTCGTGAGTAGTCAGTTCAGGCCTGGGGAAGAGCTTTATGCTTGCAGGCAGCTTTGGGCATTTTGCTGGCTCTCTGGACTGTGAGTCTGGCTTCTGCACTGCAGACTCAGTACAGTAGAAGTCATTTGGGGAACAAAGTTGGAACCGAACCACCCCTGCCTGCCATAGAGACCCTGCCTGGAGCGAGTGAGGTAAGAGAAGAGCAGCAGGTTCAGAGGGGTGGGTGGCGGAGTCTGTGGCTCATCCATGATAGCTTCAAGGTTTCAGATTGCTATGTGTGGCACTTTCAGAATTTCATTGTAATTATGAGTGACATTTCAACGTCTAGGAGTCACACTTTCTCACGGGCAAAAATTAAAATCACTCAATAAAGATGAAGGAAACATATGAATACCAGAAATTACACCTATTTGATTATGAAGAAACTCTAACATTTAGAAACAGGTGCAAAACAGCTGATCTTTGCAGCATGCATTTTAACCCTATATGCACAATTTTATGGAGAGTCAAAACTTTCTACTAGACAAGTAACTATCTAGCAGGCGCTTTTACACCCATGTCTAAGTCCATCATCCTGTCTGCACCCTTGCTATTCAGTGAAGATGTTTGAGATACAAGGATGGGCTGTCTGCGCCCTTGTTATTCACTGAAAAGGTAAGAGATACATGGATGGCTTGTCTGTGTCCTTGTTATTTCATGAAAAGGTATGAGATACATGGATGGCCTGTCTGCACCCTTGATATTCAGTAAAGAGATATGAGATAGATGGATGGCCTGTGTGCACCCTTGTTATTCAGTGAAGAGGTATGAGACACATGGGTGGCCTGTTTGCGCCCTTGTTATTCAATGAAGAGGTATGTGGCACTTGGAGGGTCCTGTGGGCGCCCTTGGTGTTCAATGAAGATGAGTGAGATACATGGGTGGCCTGGGTGTGTGCCCTTGTTATTCAATTAAGAGGTATGAGATACATGGGTGGCATATGTATGTCCTTTTTATTCAATGAAGAGGTATGAGAGACACTGGTTGACAACTGTGCAGCCTTTGACCATGTCATGTATGTGCAAGTAACTTGCATGATCGAGGTAACTATTAGCGGCAATACTACGTGTCTCTCGAACATCTTTCAAGTGCTCGCCATCCTTTTTCCCCAGCAGCGCCCCCCCCCCCAAGGGGCGGCAATCTGAAAGATAGCCCCGGGCGCCACAAGCTCTAGCTACGCCTCTGAACGCATACATTTCAACACATGTTTTTACATCTCAGTTTTTACAATGTAAATACCATTAGATTGCATTTTTTTACAATGCATGTACATGGAGATATAGTAAAACAACCATTACAACGCATTCCATCACAATGCATACTATTACTACGCATACCATTACAACGCATACTATTGTTTTATTTTTTAAATAAATTTGTATTTTTTTTTAACCTTCCCCTGGGACGGGATGCAAGGGTAATAGGGGTTTTGGGTGGGGGAGATTATTATTACCCAGGCATTAATTTTCCTACTTGCATACTTTTTAAAGTACTTTTCCATTAAAATACCTGAGTATTAATTTACAATTCCCCCAAAAATTTCGAAAAGACGGGGAAAAAAGCATGCATTTAAAACAATTTCCAAAAAATAAACACACTACTCTTAGAGCCAAAAATAGATTAAACATACAATCTTCTTTGAAGAACATAAAACATAAGTCCTTAAACTATTTTATTCCACTCCCTGTACAAGCAACTACACAAAATAGCTGACATTCCGAGAAGGAATGTATAAACGAACATTTTTACACATGATAAAATAAATATACATTCTGTCAAGTTGTGAATCCTGCGAAAATACTGTTTCCAATACATGTTTTCTTTTAAATTATTGTTTACCCTCAAAAAACGTACAAAAGTAGCCGACCACCATTTTGTACTCAGTGGTCAACTGACTTCCGAGGTGCCCACACAGCAGGAGTAGCAGGAGAATACTGCCATTTGACAAATTGAACACTGCCATCTACAGACCGAAGTAAGTCTACGTTTTCAATAAAACAGCATCAAAATATTGACACATAAATCACAAAAACTCACAATATAATTTTACATTAATATACAGGATTTACACATTTTGGAAAGCAATCTAAAGCAGAAATTAGACTAAATATCTTAACATTAAAAAGTAAGAGGCCCATTAGGATGGCGGGCGGACGGCAGTCCTGCACCGGTGATTAGGATGCCACCACTACCGTGGCGTTGGTACCCTCCATTCCCAGCATAGTGGCGGGGAGTGCTCCCAGCACCGCCCGCCACAATGCTGGGAATGCACTGCTTGCATTGACATGCACAAGGTGACAGGCACTGCGAGGTGCCTGCCTTCATGTCCATGACAATGCAGGGGGGTACCATAGGTATCCCCCATGTGCATCCCCCCCCCGCAACGGGCCCCGTTAGAGAGTTCCGCATGCCGAAACGGAAAGGCATGTTTCCGCCCCCATGCTAATATGGATGGCGGTGTCTAGCAGACACGCCACCATATTAAACCCTTTTCTACCCGGTCGACTTGTCGACCAGGCGGTAAAGCGGCGGAGGGTCTTCCCGTCTGCTGCGGTACCCCCGCCATGCTAATATGGTGAGGGGTAAATGGGTGGCAGGCGGGAAAGTATGTAGGGCGGATTGCCACTGCCATACGGGCGGCGGCGATCTGCCCTACATCCTAATGGGCCCCTAAGTGTTTAAAAGAAAAAAATTATGTCAATTTGAAAAAACCCATAAGGTAAAAAAAAAACAATAATCTGAACGTAAAAAAAAAAAGCTTAATTGATCCCATAAATAAATCATTAGCAGACAAAGATCAGAATTATTTTTTAAAATATTACTAATTTAACTACTTCTTGTTTCTAACTCAAGAAACAGGCTGAGGAACAGAGATGGATAATGGTGGGGGCACATTTACTATTCCTACTCTGACAGGTGCTTGCCTCAGGGAAAGTGCTGGATTGTGGTGAGAGCAAATTTACTATTCCTACTCTGACCTGTGCTTGCCTCAGGGAAAGAGCTGCATGATGGTGGGGGCAAGAATTCCTCAATAACAGTGAATTCAAAAGCTCATCACCACTGGAGAAGCCAAAGCATACGAGGTAAAAAATATTCAAAAACAACATTAAGCTTTTTTTGTTGCTGGTTTCAAGTAAAGAATCAATTTATTTTAAAAAGAATCTGTGCAATAAAAACGTCAGCCTCATAAACAAAAGCAAATTATTTTTTTCAACGTCAAAAACACTAATCAATTTCTTTGCAGGCTAATTGCAAAACAAAAAAAATAAATAACAAACTATAAACGTTTTTCTACTTTTTACAGAACCAAAGAATCCAAACCACCAAACAAAACATAAGGCTTATTACAATGGCAGACGGACATGAGTCCGTCTGCCTTCGATGCAAGGACTGGGACCGCCCGCTTGTAAGGCGGCGATCCCGCACCCCCGATTACGATGCATGGCTGTCGCATCCTGCAAGTTTAATATTGAGGCGGGTGCTGCTGGCTGCGGCCGGTGTTGCTGGCTGCAGCACCCTTCGCAATGCTCAACAAGCATGTATCACACAGGGAAATGTAGGGTGGTACCATAGGTACCCCCCAGAGCACATCCACCTCCCACAACACAAGGGCGGCCCGCAATGGGCCCCCGAACTCAATCCTGCCAGTCTTTCCATGGTGATTTCACTGCCATGGAAAGGCAGCCACGGACCAGCATAGAAATTTGGCTGACGGTGCCTACTAGGCATCGCCACCATTTTACAGATACTTGGTGGGTCCAGCAGGCATTTGGAACGATTGCCTGTGGCAGACCCAAGGAGGACGGACTTTGCATCCGCCAGCACACCGCCCACCATCATGATATGGTGGGCGGAGAAATGCTAAGAGATGGCCGTGAAACCTCCACCGGCACACTTCCAGTGGCGGTTTTACCGGAATCATAATCAGCCCCATGGTGAAGAACTGCAACAAAAATCCAAAGTAAACCAAAAAATACACCAGGCCTTTTCAACAAGACAACAGAAAAGACTTAAAAAGGTAACATTTACCATTCTGTAAAATATGACCAAAATTAACCCTTTTTTTTCATCCAAGGAACAAAAGCAGGAAACAATTCAAACAAAACATTTTCAAAGCAATGCGATTAAAACCTGGTACAATTTTGCAAAAAATTAAAGCTGTAAAATAAACAATGTGTACTAACCTTTCACTTGCAGGCAAATTCGTTTTTAAAACAACCACTTTTAAAATCATTAAAACAATCTTTTTTTTTTCTACTTTCTACATAGAATGGCAGCAAGAAAAGAAGCCAAATATATCCAATCAAGCCGTGGTGATAGACTCTTAAATCATAGTGGCTATGTTTATTGTAAGGAGAGATTAACTGAGCCCAAGTGTCATTGGGGGTGTGTGCAATATTACTTATCCCATTGCACAGGCAGAGCGGTTACTCTTGGTGACACTGTTTAAAGGACCACCGAGCATAACCACTCTGCCTCTGCAATGGAGATAGAGGTAATAGAGAAGACTACCTAGATAATATTGCACAAATCCTTCTAATCTACACTAACTCCTAAATCACCTTACTTGCCTGTTTTCCACAAACAATCCCCCTAATTCAATTGGCATTTAAAAAAAAATGTAAACAAAAAAAACAGTTGGCTCTCTTACCTTCAGTTCAACTCTTGGACTTACGTACAATCCAGCATTTCACCAAGAGTCTTGAGCAGTCCTTTAAACCATTGCAAATAATCGATAATCCGCGAAATAATCCATGACCCAAGTTAAACTAACCAAAATGAGCACAGTTCGGCAAAGCCATATTTTTACAGCAAAAAATGAAACTGTAAACTATACTGCGCACACCTACAAAAAACACACCTCAAATAAAAATCCAGAAAAAGAATTCTTGTTTGGCAAAAAACCCAACAAGATTCCATCAATACAATCCTCTCTCACTCGAATTCAAGTTTAAAAAAACCATTAAAAAGTAGTAAAAGTTCGAAATAAATCACACCCCGAAAATACATTGTTGCAATCCGCTCTCAACCAAAGTCCAGCAGAAGTCCCAAAATCCTTTCAGCAATGGTTTAACAATAGCCCATAAAGTTTTTTTCCAACCCACAATGTCTTTCTCCATGTTCCTTCATCCTATCCGGAAAACCACGATGACGCAATTACAAATTTTCTAAAAACCCGTCGCAACAAAAAAATTACCAAAAAAGATTACTGTCATGACACTTTTGTTTAATAGAATAAATAATCAATCTTTTAAAATTCATTCTACTAAACAAAAAGTGTTACAAAAGTAATCAACCTGATGTGGGACTACATCTGATACCTGTTTTGGAAAAGATTTTTAAGTTAACACGCACAATAACATCAAAATATACCTATCCTAGTTCTTACTACCTCCCTCCTCTCTCCTTCCGATAAACTTTACCACCTTTAATCTATTTTTAATAATTTAAATTTGCCTTACCTGGATGCTGCTCTCCCTTGCTTCTGATCCGGACCACAACGAACCTCGCAATGACAACACTTACGTATATGCCGCATGTCATCTCTTTCCGTAAAAAGGGAAAAAGGAAAATTTCACCCATTGCCTTCAATGGGCAACCGTGGGAAAACTTTAAAATAAATAACATTTAAATATGAATTAAAAAAAAAAAAAATATTACTAATAAGATATTTTTCCAAATTTTTTAACATATTTATTTAGTCTATTTTATATTTCTAATAAATACAATACAAATATTTACAATACTATTAATGTGTCTTGATTGTTTTTTTTAAATATTAAGGGGGTTATTAGGATGGGGGCGGACTTTGTCCACCCGCCATCCTTTCGTGAAATGGGACCACCCGCCATTGCTGCGGGAGGTCCCGGGGGTGCCATTAGGATGCACCCGCCACACTAGTGGGCGCATCCTGCATTCCTAGCATTGCGGCGGGCGGTGCTCTCAGCACCACCTGCCGCAATTCCAAGGAGGCATGTCGTGCACTTCCATGCACAACGTGGTAGGCACCGCACGTTGCCTGCCATGTTGTGCATGGAGCTGCAGGCGGTACTATAGGTACTCCCCATGTGCACCCCCCAGGATCCCTGGGGGCCCGCTATGGGCCCCCAATTGCGTGAACCGCCTGCCTAAAGGCATTTCCCCGCAGACATTCTAATATGATTGGCGGTGACATCACCACCATGTTAGCAGCTTTTCTGCCGGGTCGACTCTGCGACCAGGCGGAAAACCAGTGGACGGTCTTTCCGTCCGCCGGTGTCCCCTGCCATGGTAATGTGGCGGGGGAATTTGTAAGCGGGCGGTGGTTTATGGATGGCAGATCGCCACCGCCATATGGGCGGTGGCGATCCGTCCGCCATACTAATGACCCTCTAAATTTTTAAATTACATTTTTACTTCTCCAGATTTTATATGTCTATTTCTGCATGTCTATGGTGTACAATTATGCTATATTTATTTTTTGAAATAATATAATGAACTTTAAAAAATATATATTTTAAAAAATTTAAGTTAAAAATATTATACATTTTTCTAATTATAAATTACATTTTTTCCTTCACATCAAATCACCCCTACCCAAAATCACCCAGATGTTTTCTGCACAGTACTTTTTTATATTATTAAATTAAAAGTTTAACAATTAAAAAACATATAAATTAAATATTAAATAATACTCAAGAATTAAAATTAATACCTAAGTATTAATACAATCCCTCACCAAAAAACCCTGTTTCCCTTGCATTCCATCCCAGAGGATAGGTGCAATTGTCTTTTTAAATATTATTAATTACATTTTTTTTATAATTTACTATCAGTAAATCTGAATATCAATTAATACTCTTGAATTTTAAAAACATACCTGAGTATTAATACTCCCCCCCACCCAAAACACCTATTTCCCTGACTTTTGGTGCAAAATACTTTTTCAATAAATGACGTTTAAATTAATTAAAAAATTAACAAACAGTAAAACTTAGGAGCACATTAGGACAAAGTCCGCCCGCTATCCCGTCGTAAAAAGGGACCACCCGCCATAAGGGCGGGGGTCCCGTGGGTGCCATTAGGATGCGCCGCCACAGTGGCCGATGCATCCTGCATTCCTAACAATGTGGCCAATGCCAGGAAGGCATGCCGTGCACTTCCATGCACAACATGGCAGGCACCGCGCGGTGCCTGCCATGTTGTGCTTGCAACTGCAGGGGGGTACCATAGGCCCATGTGCACCCCCCAGAGTCCCTAGGGGCCCGCAACGGACCCCCTCAAGCAATTCCCGCATGCTGCCGCCACGGAAAGGCATGCTTCCGCCCTCAGAGTAATATGGCTGGCGGTGTCTAACAGACACCGCCACCATATAAACTGCTTTTCCTCCCGGTAGGCATTCGGGCGGATTGCCTAGTGGCAGAAAACCGGCAGACGGTCTTCCCATCCACCGGGGTCCCGTCCGCCATGGTAATGTGGCAGGTGGAAATTGGTAGCGGGCGGAGGTTTTTGGCGGGCGGATCGCCACTGCCATACTGGCGGTGGCGATCCACCCGTTATCCTAATGTGCCCCTAAATTTCTAATAATTCTCAAGTATTTATATTAATACCTGTGTATTAATACATTCTCCCACCCAAAACCCATGTTTCACATACATTTATCCCCAAATTATAGAAGCCTTAACAGTTTACAATTATATAAATTAAAATTTGTTTTTTGAATTTTTCATTATAAATAAACATTATTTTAATATAAATGTTAATAAATATTACCAGGGTAATATAATAATAATAATAATCTTTATTCGGCATATAAAAATATGACCATAAAATATATATACATCAGGCAAAAGCAGTTTTTATAAAAGAAGCCGTATACACAATAAAACCAAGTTTATATAATGTCATAGTCCCCCACTATCGCTTAATTTCAAAGTACATCCAACCAATTTCACTGCAGGTTAAAAAGTATATAAACAATAAAATACTCGACTAATACTTTTAAGCAGCAAAAGGATTTTTATAGGCTTCAAACACCCCTTGTGGTTCTTAACTTTAAAGCAGATCTTAAAAAGTTGGAAGCACAATAGAGTGTAAAAATATCTGATGACAATTTTAAAAATAGTAAGAACTATTTAAATCTAAGCTTCAGGAACCCTCTTCTGGGATATGGATACTGCAGAGGAGGGCAAAATGCAAGGTATCCTGTGGAGACCTATTGTCGCAGCCACATGCTTTGCTGGGCCTTTGGTTGGAATTGTATTTTTGCTCATAACTTTGCTTGGGGTGGTCATGGGAGGATTGGGCCATCACTGAATCATTCATCATGATATGCTCTTGTGTTCAAGGCATCTGCTTGCCCTCCCCCTAGGTTGGGGTGACCCAAAATCATCACCTCTCCCATTGCCTGGTATTTTTCAAAGTTAAATTCTGTGAATTGGTTATATGCTTTTTAGTATGTAAAGGTAAAGTTGTTTTATCAAAGGGTTGTGGATGCAGTAGCTAACTCCACTACGTGGCAGAGTTGGAATTATTGCATGAATTTTGTGTTTTCAATGAAATGCGTAGTTACCAAATCTCCACAACCTCTGCTAGCAGAGCGGAGTTCATTGCCAACAGTTAAGACAGCCAATAGATGATGAAATAAAGTTAGTCCAAAACGTGTAATTAGAAATCTGTCATGTGACTAGTTGTGAGCGATAAATATGGTTCCATGCCCTGCGTTGACTTAACTAAGATGTGTTCTCACACCGTGGGCTGGTTAAATTTCCTATCCTCACATTGCGTGGTAACATATTTAAAAAACAGGTCTTTGATATGTGCCTTTACCTGAGATCCCACCTGATCAGGATTAGTGGACAGGTCTGCACACCCTAGTGTTGAAAGGGTTTCCTTTACATATTTTAACCTTGGGATTTTTAGCGCATCATCAAGGGAGAGACAGTCCTGGATTACCAGCCTATTAAAACCTGCCTGTTGGACCAAATCTTCACCCAACACAATAGGGGTTTAGCAGCCACCATGTCAGAAATGTATTTAGACCCTAATTCTTTGTAAACAATATGCACAGGGGTGCTGCGAAGGACTTTCAGCAAGCGCCTAAAATATTTATTCTCTTCAGTTTGTTATTTGTTAAACACCTTGAATCCCAAAACCTCACTACCATATAAAACTTTGGAACAACAGATGGAATTATATAACTTTAAAATCATTCCTGGTGACCAACGGCCTAATCTATGAGTAAAATTAGCGATTGCTCCCGTGGACCTTATCAAAGTGAGGCACTTCTCCTCTAATTTAAAATTCAGTTTACCATCGAATAAAATACCCAAGTATGAGAGGCCAGTACTTTCCCTAAGGTATGTGTGCCTATGGTGTAATTGTGAGGCTTTCTGCACTTCTTCCCAATTTCCATTATGTATGATTTAGTTAGATTAGGGGACAGATTCAACTTATTCATGAAAGTCACAAAACCATCTATTAAAAGCTGCAGGCCCCTTGGGGTGCATGGGAGGAGTACCGCATCGTCTGCATAAAGCTGAACAGGGACCGATCTTGTGCCTATCCTCGGGGAGTCCGCATGTAAGGCCATCAGGGCAGAGTCAAGGCCATTGATACACAATGTAAACAAGAACGGCACTGATATACAGCCCTGTCTAACTCCACTAGAATAGTTAAAATGATTAAGAGTTTTCCCCTCCTGTGTATATCTGCCTACTACTGTGGTATTTGAGTGTAGGGCCATTTGAGTGTTAATTATTGCTGGGTCCACCCCGAGGTTTCCCATGAGTGTCCAGTGTTTGCAGCGGTTCACTCGGTCATAGGCAGCAATGAGATCCATACACCCTATATGCAATGCCCCTGGTTTGGCTAATGTGCAATTAGCAGTGATAAGATAAAGATTGATTCAGAAATGGGGGTGGTGATGAACAGAGTGTCTGAATTAAGCAGACCACTCTTACCCAGTCCAAAGATCAGGGCTTGATCCATCACCGTTATTTATCTCACTGCACCATCCCAGTTCAGAACCTGGCTATATGCAAATCAGTCTGTCCCTGGCCCAGTGCATCATGGGAACAGGGCAGACTAAACTACCAAGCCAATTCTTCACCAGAAAGGAGACAAGCTACCGGGGACCGGTTTCTGGCATTTCAGCCGTCGTCGGCCCGGCTTGCTTGAATCCTGATGGTGCAGTGAGAAAGGGACTCATGTCTGAGTATACCCTGCCACACCTATAGTGGCCAAAAACGATTCAGAAATGGGGGTGGTGATGAACAGAGTGTCTGAATTAAGCAGACCACTCTTACCCAGTCCAAAGATCAGGGCTTGATCCATCACCGTTATTTATCTCACTGCACCATCCCAGTTCAGAACCTGGCTATATGCAAATCAGTCTGTCCCTGGCCCAGTGCATCATGGGAACAGGGCAGACTAAACTACCAAGCCAATTCTTCACCAGAAAGGAGACAAGCTACCGCGGACCGGTTTCTGGCATTTCAGCCGTCGTCGGCCCGGCTTGCTTGAATCCTGATGGTGCAGTGAGAAAGGGACTCATGTCTGAGTATACCCTGCCACACCTATAGTGGCCAAAAACGATTCAGAAATGGGGGTGGTGATGAACAGAGTGTCTGAATTAAGCAGACCACTCTTACCCAGTCCAAAGATCAGGGCTTGATCCATCACCGTTATTTATCTCACTGCACCATCCCAGTTCAGAACCTGGCTATATGCAAATCAGTCTGTCCCTGGCCCAGTGCATCATGGGAACAGGGCAGACTAAACTACCAAGCCAATTCTTCACCAGAAAGGAGACAAGCTACCGGGGACCGGTTTCTGGCATTTCAGCCGTCGTCGGCCCGACTTGCTTGAATCCTGATGGTGCAGTGAGAAAGGGACTCATGTCTGAGTATACCCTGCCACACCTATAGTGGCCAAAAACGATTCAGAAATGGGGGTGGTGATGAACAGAGTGTCTGAATTAAGCAGACCACTCTTACCCAGTCCAAAGATCAGGGCTTGATCCGTCACCGTTATTTATCTCACTGCACCATCCCAGTTCAGAACCTGGCTATATGCAAATCAGTCTGTCCCTGGCCCAGTGCATCATGGGAACAGGGCAGACTAAACTACCAAGCCAATTCTTCACCAGAAAGGAGACAAGCTACCGGGGACCGGTTTCTGGCATTTCAGCCGTCGTCGGCCCGGCTTGCTTGAATCCTGATGGTGCAGTGAGAAAGGGACTCATGTCTGAGTATACCCTGCCACACCTATAGTGGCCAAAAACGATTCAGAAATGGGGGTGGTGATGAACAGAGTGTCTGAATTAAGCAGACTATTCTTACCCAGTCCAAAGATCAGGGCTTGATCCATCACCGTTATTTATCTCACTGCACCATCCCAGTTCAGAACCTGGCTATATGCAAATCAGTCTGTCCCTGGCCCAGTGCATCATGGGAACAGGGCAGACTAAACTACCACGCCAATTCTTCACCAGAAAGGAGACAAGCTGCCGGGGACCGGTTTCTGGCATTTCAGCCGTCGTCGGCCCGGCTTGCTTGAATCCTGATGGTGCAGTGAGAAAGGGACTCATGTCTGAGTATACCCTGCCACACCTATAGTGGCCAAAAACGATTCAGAAATGGGGGTGGTGATGAACAGAGTGTCTGAATTAAGCAGACCACTCTTACCCAGTCCAAAGATCAGGGCTTGATCCATCACTGTTATTTATCTCACTGCACCATCCCAGTTCAGAACCTGGCTATATGCAAATCAGTCTGTCCCTGGCCCAGTGCATCATGGGAACAGGGCAGACTAAACTACCAAGCCAATTCTTCACCAGAAAGGAGACAAGCTACCGGGGACCGGTTTCTGGCATTTCAGCCGTCGTCGGCCCGGCTTGCTTGAATCCTGATGGTGCAGTGAGAAAGGGACTCATGTCTGAGTATACCCTGCCACACCTATAGTGGCCAAAAACGATTCAGAAATGGGGGTGGTGATGAACAGAGTGTCTGAATTAAGCAGACCACTCTTACCCAGTCCAAAGATCAGGGCTTGATCCATCACCGTTATTTATCTCACTGCACCATCCCAGTTCAGAACCTGGCTATATGCAAATCAGTCTGTCCCTGGCCCAGTGCATCATGGGAACAGGGCAGACTAAACTACCCAGTATAAGAATTGGCTTGGTAGTTTGGTCTGCCCTGTTCCCATGATGCACTGGGCCAGGGTCAGACTAATTTGCATATAGCCAATTTCTGAGCTGGGATGGTGCAGTGAGCTAAAAAACGGTGATGGATCAAGCCCTGATCTTTGGACTGGGTAAGAGTGGTCTGCTTAATTCAGACACTCTGTTCATCACCACCCCCTTTTCTGAATCAAGATAAAGATTGAGGCATTGGTCTGCAGTAGATTTACCAGACCGGAACCCATATTGGACGTCCGTTATAATTTTGTTAACCTCTACCTATTTCGACAGCCTGTTTAAAACCGCCTGGCCCAGAACCTTCACTGTCTCATCAATTAGAGATATGGGGCGATAGCAATGTAGCTGTTCCTATCTCCTTTCTTAAAGATGGGAACAATAGTGGTATTGGACCATGTTGCTGGCATTTAATACCCTCACTAGGAGCAGTACTCATACCTCTATATTACATCAGAGGAGGTCTAGCGAGATCCCATCTGGTCCCGGTGCCTTGTTCCGTGAGGGACCCTCAATTCCTATTCTCACCTCGTCTAGAGAGAAGGTAATGGGGTCAGCTCTCTGCTCCGGTTTTGAGGCCGAGGTTGCCCTGCTCTATGGGGGTGGTTATACAAACCCTCAAAATTATCCTGCCATTGATCTGGTAGAATGTTGTGGCTTTAATCCTGGTTTATTCGAGTCTTTAAAACATGGATTGTTAATGACCCTCGAAAAACGAGTAGAGTCCTTTAGCTCAGCTGCCTCTGTTAACTCCTCCCAGGCTTTCTGTTGTAGTTGGCCCGTTCGCCCTTTGAGGGCTTGCTTATAAATGTTACAGCAGGTCGCCACCCGATCCCTATCTCTCGGGGACTGCTTAAGGGCCAACTTTAAGTCTCTGAAGGCCCGAGAGCATTGCCCCTCAGGCCATCTTGGGGTGTCCGTACTAGGGTAATAAGCTGGTGCTTTAAGTAAACCATCCACTAATTGCACAATATCACTAAAGGCCTCTACTAGTTCAACCCCTTGCACTACTGGATCTAGACATTTCAAAATCACCTGCTTACCTATATTAAAAAGAAAAATGTTAAAAGCAGCATGTTCTACCTGTGCCCAGTGTAGCCGCCTACCTTGATCAGTTGTGGAGATCGTACCCCCAGCTCCTCTATGAGGTGCTGGATGATGGTGTGAGATAACAAGTGACAAAGTCAACATATTATGGTCACTAAATGCGCTATAAATCAATAATTGATGAGTGGTTTACAGCGAGCACTAATACTCTTTGAGGAATTTTGTCACAGGCGGGGTCTTGAGATAAATGTCTCAAAAACGAAATATATGACATTCGACCCACAAAGATCCTCAGGAGGAGTAATGGTATTGAATAAGCGCCCTCTGGAGAAGGTGAAAGATTTCACATACCTAGGCGTTATTATTCAGGATAACATGAATTGGGGTAAGCATCTGGACAAGGTCACATTAAAACATCGCCAGCTAGTGGGAATTTAATGCATCTTTTACCAAGCCAGTGAGTCCTCCTCTGACCATCTATAACATGAAAGTTGTCAGTGCAGTCCTATATGGGGCTTTAATAACCTGTCTAAACTGGCGCGGAGAATAGTTTCTTCAGAAAAATTGTGAACCTCCCGCAAAGCACCCCAGTAAAGCCCCTGCTCAATGATCTAGGAAGGAAGGGATTAGCGAATGGTGCTAGACTACGCCCCCTGTTGTACTGGTGGAGAATCTGGACGACCTCGGAATTGGCACATTATGCTGAGGGCTTTAAAGATCTGATACGCTGTGATCGTTTTAAAAAGATTACTTGGTTACAGCAGGTTAGATCGCTTTTGTTAAATATTGGTCTGGTGGCCTTGTGGGAGAACCCTGAGAATTCCCGGTTCCCGTCCAGAGAGCAAATGAAGGAAATGTATTGGGGATGTGTGGTCGCCAATACATTTAGGAATAGCGACCCTTTGACACTGACGGGTCAATTCCTCATGGCTAAACCAGTCCAAAAAATAGAACCTTACTGGGACACTACTACAAAGCAACAAGATAGATAGCTCCTGTTTCAATTAAGAGTAGGCACGCTTCCAGTCAAAGTGTTTACTGCAAGCTGGGAGGCATCAAAGGATACTCCTTGCCCCAATTGCAAAGAAAGCCCCGATTCTTTGGCTCACTTGCTATTTGCCTGCCCCGCCTATATAGTTCCAAGGCGAATATGGCTGGCCCCCATTTGCCGAGTGGTGGGGACAAGGAAATGTGATGAGGCTTTAAGATTGATTCACACCGAAGCATGGTTGCCACTTAACATCACAATAGCCAAGTATTTAGGTTGGACATGGATTATAAGAGCTAAAGCAATCGTGGCATCATGATCAATGTATATTGTGTATATATTTCTAAATCTTATAAAGACTTGTTTATATATGAATTTATATACGATCATGGCCCCCAATTGAATAACACTGTATTGTTCCATTTCTATTGCCATTATGAGCTGGGATTTCATGAGTGATTACTGATTTTGTCCTGGTGTTTTTATAACTTTTTATACAGATGTTTTATAATTGAGAGATACTACAAATTTTTTTGATCTGTTTTATTGGGTGTTTTATGTAATGGATTATGCTTTTATGTCAAATTGTCGAATAAAGCTTTATTGATGATGATGAATAATTGATGAGCAACTTCTCCCTTTGTAAGTCTGGGGCACAGCTATGTCCGAATGGGTGGCAATCAAGTCCAGCATGTGAGATGACCCATAGGTGTTTTTAGGAGGCCACTCAAATCCAGCCCTTTCAGAGTATGCTTCATGTGTGGTCCCTCTCTTAGCGTACAGGACGACCAATCGTGATGGGTCTCCCTCAAGTTTGAACACAGATGGCAATTAAAATCTCCGACAAGAATCAATTGGGACTATGCCAGACCTACATCATGTATTTGCTCCAGCCATGTATTTAATTCATTGAGGATAGTCAGTCCCTGAGAGTGTGATTTTGCATTATAAAAATTTATTAAAACTCGCCTGTACATGTTGTTAAAGAATGTAAGTCCTTGGGCGACATCCGAGTCCCATAACTGAGTCTTCCACCTACAGTGAATTCATAGCTCTATAAACATGATTAGGCCACCTTTGCTGTCCCTGAACCCGACCTTAATGCTGGGCAGAAGAAAGTTTTATAACCTTCAATGGAGAAGTTATTTTCTGGCTCCCACGTTTTCTGGAGGCATTTTATATGGAATTCTCTGATGTAATGGAGCCACTGCTCGTCCGTGAACTTGTTAGTTAAACACACTACATTCCGCGAGATTATTTTTAGATCGCCCACAATATGCCTCTCCAAGGAACCAACGGACGGGATGATAATAGGGGCGGTAATAGCCCTCTCTATGCTATCTGGTCCCAGCTGAGTTTGGTCCCTGCACTCGTGGGGGGTTTGTGTTGTTATCCCTAAATTGATCAACACCCTCCCCCATGCTGTACCAATGGATTCAGGCCAAGTATCAGTAACTCTACCCAAGCCCTCCCTTTCTTGTAGTCAATTTATGTCATTCCTGCTACCTGTAACAACTCTTACTCCTTCCAATGCTCCTGTTCCTGTTTTTGTACATATCTTTTTCGTCCTATTGTAATCAAATCGCTCGCCGATCATGAAACTGATTGACCCTTGTATATTTCCACAGCTTGTCCTACTTTTGTCATTACCCCAACCCCCATCCTTGTATTCTGTCCATGCCACCCTGTACTTGGACCTGTACCATTTATTGTATATATATCCTCCTTTTGCCTTATTGTACTCAAGTCTTCGCGAATTGTGGAACTGAATTGACTCTTGTATATAGCCACGGCTTTGTCCCACTATTGACTTTTCCCCATCCCCCATCCCTTTACTTTGCCCTTGCCTTCTTGTACATATCATATCTTTCCTTGTAAAGCGCTCTGATACCCTAACGGGTCATGTTCGCGCTATATAAAACTTAAAATAAATAAATTCAGGTCCCTCGATGGTGCAAATGCATTAATTAAAGTCAAGGGTTCCCTGTCCTGGGTAAAGCCCTCCTCTTGTCCTGCAAAACATTGAGACCGTTTTAAGCTAAGCGGTGGCCTATAAAAGAAGCCCAGCTGTAATGGTTTGATCCCTGATTCTACTGGAAATAGGTGCGAGGGGAGAAATAGAATCTTGTGGACCAATTCAGGATACCTAAGCGTGACAATCACACTGTCTCCTGAAAATGCTTTCCTAGTCCTGCCATTTCATGATACCCTCCTGGCCATTAGGATATATCTATGCACGGAAATATTAAATACAGCATGTTTACACAGCCAGTGGGTCACTTTATTGATTAAGTGGGTGGTGGACTCATCATTTGCGTTATTAAGTTCTGGTACACCTGTCAGGACCACTGTTGGGGCCGTTTGCTGGTGGGAGGTCTATGAATGGTAAGTCTTGGGTATTTGGTGGCAGCTAAAGTAATCCCCCTGCATGGCTGGTGTTGCAATCGATGATCCCTTTACTATTAAAAGAAGCCAGCGGCCCGGGCATCATTAACCCCGGATTCGCGACCTGTGCAACAGGCCTTGTTGCACCGGGAATATTTTGAAGGATCTGGGTCTCGGTATGCATCTCAGCCGGAGGAAATACCGGGGGATTACTTGTTGAACCTCCTGATTAATAGGTACTGCGTTCTGCACAGCCTGGCTAGAGGGGGACAATGTGTTACCAAATTTATTGAGTGTTGCCCTTGTTTCTGCCAATACTTTTACGAATTCATTTAAAAAATCATTCAGACGGCCTGTCACTGTTTCCACAATTTTTTTGTTTTGTTTCAAGGGCCCCCACAAATCTTCAAAGTCCTCAGCAACCTTAATGTCTGAGCTTGCGGTGCCTTCCCCTTTCTTCGCCAGAATTATTTTCTTTGTTGCTTTCCGTGTTTCTTTGGGGCTGGTGGGCCACTTAGTTCCGCACCATGAGTGTTGGTCGGCCTGGCCCTATTGCAAGTTAGGGTAAGACTGGTTCCTGGGTTGGAGCCTCCTGAGACATCTGCAACCTTGTCTTGACATTGGCCTTGTCCCAGAGAACCTCCTGCTGGTTTTTCAGCCACCTCGCAGCCCTGTCTATCCCTTTGGTAATTGCCCCTACTTCTTTTACCAGAAACTAGTCAATGGTTCCCTTGTTTAAGTCCTGAGGGGAACACGTGGGTGGACCTTTCCTCTTCCCAATAGTGTGTTTTAAACGATCAGCCTAATGGGCCCACCTCCTAAGTAAAAGTCTAAGATGCTTCAAGGAGCTTCGGAAGGAGGTAACGAGGGAGAAATTACTCACATAAGCTGGTTCAATTGTCACTGTCCTGCAGTAAGCCGTCGCCAGCCCCAGATTGCTTCCTTGCCCCTCTGTCTCATTGCCGAAGTTAAAACAAAGATCACACTGCTCCAGCCCATGTTGATGTTGATGTCATTACTGTCCCACTAAGAGTCGGCCTGGCCTTAAACGGCCGCGGACGTGCGCAGATGGGCCTGCCCTTGGCCTGGGCTTCGCCAGGGCGCGTCCCGCACTGCTGGAACCCAGGGGTGACTTTATGCGCCTCTGGGCGCGGCGGTCTCACGTCGGCACCTACTGGTGCAAGGGGCACTTGGGGGCTGGAGTCCCAGGCTCAGCAGCAATGTGGCGGTGCAGTAAAGTTTGCTATAAGGGCTCCCACTCAGAGGGAGCCCAGGGTGACTTTATGCACCTCCGGGCACAGTGGTCTCACGTCGGAGCCTCCTGGCACAAGGGCACCTGAGTATTAATACACTCCCCCTCACAAAACCCCTATTTCTCATACATCTGTTCCAGGCAAAAAATGCACAGCATATTTAATATTTTTTAATTTATGAATTTATATTATAGATTATATATATTTTTTTAATGAACTCCTAATCCAATACTCGAATATGTTTTTTTAACAGAGAATTATTACACTAACCTATCCAATTTAAATAATTTATATGATATATATTTTTTAAAAATAATAAAAAATAGTTTAATCTATTTTAATATTTTTAAAATAATACTATTACTATTAAAATAATCAAAATTAACAACTTACCTCAATTACAACGATTACTTACCTTACAATGCTTTGAAATGGTATGCGTTGTAATGACATGCATTGTGATGGCACATGTGTTGTAATAGCATGCAATATAATGTCACCTGCATTGTAAAATTTGTGTTGTAAAGGCATTAGGATGTACTGCCTGCATTGTAATGAACGTCCCCCCCTTAACACACTGTGTATGATATCAAAAAGCATCATTCATCTGAGTAAAAGTATAGGTATTTCATTTTGGTTTTAAGGAGTTTTGTTTTAAAATGTTTACATTTTTGTTAGATTTTTTAATTATTTTAAAGGTAAGCATTTTAATTATTACAGCAAATGTATTTCAGACTCATGGGTATTTAACTGTTAGTAGTTTGGAAATGTAGGGCCTGATTACGATGTTGGTGGGTCTGACACTGATGGCTCGCTGGTGTCGGACCTACCGACATCTGCAACTGCGGTCTGCCTGTGGCATTACGATGCGGCGGGCAGAGGCATCTGGCGGAGCCATTGACCACTGCACTTTCGATGGGCTCAAGGAGCCCGTTGGTGCTTCGAAAGGT
Organism: Lissotriton vulgaris; assembly: GCF_964263255.1. NCBI lineage: Eukaryota > Metazoa > Chordata > Amphibia > Caudata > Salamandridae > Lissotriton > Lissotriton vulgaris. The sequence continues at coordinate 1,427,431,562 of NC_141689.1, read as the reverse complement.
CAGTAATTCCTACAATGAAGGTGGCGCCTGCTCAGGCACTGCCGCAGAGTTTACAATGTCCTTTTCCTCCTGTCCTTTCATGGCCGTTCACCCACCAAGAAAAGGCAGGCAGAAAGTGACTTTGAGGCCCCTAACAGGGCCCTCTTAACCCCTGGCCCTCTGCTATGGGGCATGGGGGCCACAAATGATGCCCCCCCCTAAACATCCCTGCACCATGTGGCTGGCACCACATGGTGTCTGCCACATGGTGCAAGGACGTTTTTAATGTGTTTATTTTCTATTGGGGTGTGTGCTGCTGCCCGCAGCACAAACCACAATAGAAAATATACACATTCAAGGCGGTCGCATTATAATCAGGGCAGCGGGACCGCTGACTTCTAGTCCGGCGGTCCTGCTTCCCCTATGGACCGTCATCGTAATCAGGCCCGTAATTTTATAATTTTCTTATTTTTAGTACAATAGTGTGTTGTGGGGTTTATAGGGGTGCAGGGTGGAAAGAAATTTAATGATGATTATTTGACTTTTAAATAATATTTTGTAGTTCATTTGTTATTAGTTATGTTAATTATATAATGATTTTTGTAAAATTAAGTTTTATGTGTGGGCTGTGTGTTTTCTAGGGTTATAAGGTGGGAGGTAAATTAATTATAGATAATTAATTAAAATGTTATAAAAATGTAATTATTTAAATGATAATTAAATATGTTAATTGTATAATTATGTGTTTGTTTTAATTAAGTTTTAGCTGTGGGTTGTGTGTTTTGTTGCAGTATAGGGTGGGAAGTAAATTATTTGAAATTAATTATTAATTTGTAATTAATAAGTATGTAATAGATAATTATGGTAATTGTATAATTATTTTTGTTTAATTAGGTTTTACGTGCTAAGTAGTGTGTTTTGTAGGGATCTAGAGTGGGAAGTAATTAAATTAGATGTATTTAATACTTTTATTTTTGTTGAATTAAATTTTAAATTATATTAATTATTTAAATGAGGATTGTGTAATTTTCCGGAATATATTAAATGTTTTTATTTTTGTTTGGTGCTGGGGGTTTTAAGTGTAAAGGGTGTGTAGGAAATTATTTATACTAAGTAGTACATTTATTTTATAATTTTTATAGAAATGATAAATAAATATATTAAATATGTACATAAAATATTATTTAAATTATATATTAGGTGTGAGTACTTGACTTTGTAGGAGTAAATGGTGGGAAGTTATTTTAAATCATTAATTAGTTAAATATTATTGTTTACTTGAGATTTAATTATGAAAATTATGGAAATAGTTAATTTGTATAATTGATGTGGGTTTTTTATGGGTAAAGATAAATGGTGGGATGGTAATTAACTTTAATTATTTAAGTAATAAATATTCATTATGAATATTTTAACTAGTATTTAATTCTTTTTTTAAAAATGATTTATTGTATGTGTTAATTGTGTTTTTAAATGTAAATAATATTGTATTTTCTGATATTTCGAGACTATGGCTTTGTATTTAAATTCAAATGTATAAAGTCTAGTAGTTTATGATATGTTTTTTAACATTGTAACGCAGATTGTATTTCATTTCAATAAAAAAATCTGTTTCCTTTTTTACATATTTATATTTATAATTGTTTATTTTTGTTGTTGATAATATTTTATTATGTTGATGTGAATTAGTTTGATCCTAATGTTGCATTGACTCTAGTGGGAATAGTAAATGTTACCCCTCTGAAATCCAATACTTTCCCATCTGTTGCACTGACAGGAGTGGGAATAGTACGTTGTCAACCCTCTGCAATCCAAGACTTTCCCTACTGATGCATTGACTGCAGTGGGAATGGTAAACTTTACTCCCCCACAATCCAACACTTTCCCTACTGTTGCATTTTAAAACATTTTTTTAATTTTTTTATTGAAGTTCTTGAGGTCATTAAAGCAAAACATACCAATATGTACTGCAGGATAAAGACACATAACAGGATTTACAAATTCTTTATAAAATGACAAGTATTGTCCTAAATCAATCAAAATAAAATCTCCAAATTTTATCAAACTTTCTCACCCCTCCAATTTGTTGTGCATATAGTAATTCACTCTTCCTAACTCTCTTCATCTTTTGCAGCCATTCCTGGGACAAGGGGACCTGCGTTGAGCGCCAATTCTGTAATATTGCCACTGCCATTGCTATATATATCAATTTTACCAAATGGTCTACTAATTCAAGGTCAGGGTCAATGTCATACAAAATTAATTTAACATTGGATCCGATCGTGATCCTGAGATAAGTTTGAAGGAAGAAAAAAACTTCATTCCAAAATGGCTTGATTTTAGAACAATGTACAATTATATGAACCAATTGGCGGGAGCGGCTTGCAAACATCTGAAGCAGTTAGCTGAAGTATTAATATACATTGTGGCGATAACAGCAGGAGTACGATATAATAACCATTTGCTAAAAAATAACATTCTACGCCAATTTGCGCCTCTCAATATACTAAAGTTAAATTTATTAATAGTCTTCCAGGAATAAATAGATAATAGATGGTTCTCTTGTTCTTGCCATTTTTTTATTACTTTTATGCTCAAATCTTCCTCCCTACTCTGTGCTAAGCACCGTTTCCATTCCCCGGGTTTTCTAGCTCTTATAGTCAGAAAGAGATCGTTCCATAACTGAGTAGGAGGGCTTATGTATCTTGGGTCCAATTGTGTCAAAGTTTTATAAATCAAACTGTAAGAATTTATTAACAAAAAAATTTCCGGGATTAATCGTCCCATCTCACCCTGAGATATCCACGTTCCATCCCTCAAAAAATCTGGTAATATATTGAGCCCAGCACGTTCCCAATTTCGAATTATTTCTGATCCCATTTTATTCCCCGTTAGGAAAAAAACATTCATTAAAGGGGTTGTTAAATTAATCTGGGGGAGAGAATATCTTTTGAGCATGGCTTCCGGTCTTTTAAACAACCAGTTCATAATCTTATATCGAACAAGTTTAGGTGATTTAGGAACTTGGGGGGGGAAGGAATTTGAGCCCCGAGACTGATTCGATCAAAAAAAAATTAATAAATATATCCTGCCTATTAGATCCAATTTTAAATCTTTCTAAATATTGTGCAAAATATGCATTGTAGTAATCTTTAAGATTTGGTAACGAGAGACCGCCCTGATCTGTATCTGCACAAAGTGTACCTATTGAGATACGAGGAGTTTTATTACGCCACACAAAACCTGAAAACAATGATTCTACTTTTGAGAAAAAGGTGCCGGGCAAAAAACAGGGAATAGTAGAAAATAAAAAATTAAAAAGCGGAAGTACGGACATTTTAATCAGTGCGACCCGGCCTAAGATGGATAATGGCAAAGGGTTCCACCTAGCAAACATAGAACAAACTTTCTGAAGAAGAGGATCAAAATTAAGTGTATATAAATCTGATACTGAGGCAGAGAACAAGACCCCCAAGTATCATTTGGGCCTTGAATTAATACAGCCGCTTAAATCTGGATGTAATTCTGGCTCTCCGCCTCCGCAGACCAAAATTTCAGTCTTTTTTTTATTAATGCGGTATCCGCCTAAAGCCTCATATTCTTCAAAAATCTGTAAAACATTAGTTTGAGATTGTAGATCTGGTTTAATTAATAACATGATGTCGTCCGCGTATAATTTAATTTTAGCCATAGAAATAATCGGGGGAGCCACATTCGCACAATTCCGAATAGCAATAGCTAGTGGCTCAATAAAAAAGCAAAAAGAATAGGAGACAGGGGGCATCCCTGCCGTGTGCCTCGTTTAACTAGAACTGATCCCACCCCAACAAAATTAATAATCACATTGGCTTTAGCGCCGGTGTATAAATTCTGAATTAATTTAATGATTTGTCGCTGTATTTTAAAATGCGCTAAAATAGTAAAAAGTGTTGCCCAAACCACCAAATCAAAAGCTTTTTCTGCATCTAATAGTAAAATTAAAGCAGAAACACCTCGTGTAGCAAAATAATCTAACGCCTCAGTCAAATAATGTGTGTTTGTAATTAATTGACGACCCGCAATAAAACCATTTTGATCCGGATGAATCAAATCAGCAGCAATAGTATTAAAACGAATTGATAGTAATTTTGTAGTAATTTTATAATCCAAATTTAATAATGTTATGGGTCTGTATGAATTGGGGTCTTTTGATTCTTTCCCCTTCTTCAGAAAGCTAACCACCGTGCAAAACGAAAAGAGTCTGGGGCTTGCCCACCTTCGAGTCTAGAATTTAACAATTGCAAAAATAAATCAGAAAAAGAACTGAAAAAAACTTAAAATATTCAGCTGGGAGCCCATCCGGGCCACAAGCCTTGCCAGTTGGAAGGTCTTTAACTATCAACTCTAATTCTTCCTTAGAAAAGGGACTAATCATTGTCTCTTGGTCTATTTGTGAAAGATAGGGCATCGCATATCTACCCAAAAAATTGGAAAGTTTTTGATGATCTGTAACGTGATCTTTGCTATAAATTTTTTGATTGTGAGACAACATAATGGAACCAATTTCCCCAGGCTGTGACATCTCGATATGTGTGATGGGGCATTTTAAAGAGCGGATTTGATTTGCAGCTGCATGCTCTTTAACCTGCCAGGCTAAGAATTTACCAGTGAAATTACTTTCCTCATAGATTTTTTGAGATTGTCTACGTAAAATGTCTTCACTTTGTGCGAACAGATCAGAGCTAAGTTCTCGTTTGGCTTCATTTAATTGCTTTTGGATAATACTAGAAGGATTAGATTGCCTTTGCAAGGTAAGGGCCTGAATTTTTTGCTGTAATAAATTCCTAGATGCCTTAACGGCCGACCGGTCAGCTGCATCCTTGCTTATAACGATTCCTCGAATATAAGCTTTCAATGAATCCCAAATAATATGAAGAGGGGCTGTACCAGAATTATGAGCAATAAAATCTGTAATCTCCAGTTTAAGTAAAGTGACCCAGTTTTTATTCTGCAAGTGCATTTTATTAAATATCCATCTCTTAGGAACTCTCAACTCCCCTCTCAATTTGAACTCAATGGCTAACGCATGATCCGAACAAACCATTATGAAAAATCTGCTGATAAGAAAAATCTAACTGCCTTGAAGCTAAAAAAAAATCGATTCGGGAGGAGGACTTAAACCTACCCGACCAGCAGGTGAAATCTGTTTTTTGTGGATTTTGTAGACGCCAGGGATCACACAAATCGAGTATCGTCATATTATTAGAGATTGATCTCCAAGATTTAGGTTTAAGCTGTTTTTTTGAGGATGTAGTAGAATCTAATTTTGTATTCATAAGAATATTAAAATCCCCACCGATGACGATATCTCCTCCCACCATTAACAAAGATTGAAATAAATCCTCATAAGGCTGGGGGTTATCGTTAGCATAGAAACAAACAAAGGTAATCGGCCTATGTCTGTTCTTCACTAGACATGTAGCCCAGCACCACCTGCCTAAGCCACCTTCTTCTGATTGTATAATTTCAGCCTCCAAGTTTTTATTTATGAAGAGTGCAACCCCCTGTTGGGACAATGCAGAAGACGAAAACCCCCGGAATGAGGCCCATGTCTTAAACATTGAGAACTCATCCATTCTAGATACAGAAATATGGGTTTCTTGTAACATAATTACCGCAGGATTTCCAGTTTTAATCCATGACTCAATTGCTCACATTTTTTTCCTATTATTTAGGCCGTTAATATTGAAAGAAATTATTTTAAGGCCCTTACTAAAAATGTAAATGTAAATGTACAGGAATTTATATAGCGCAAATCACCAAGCGGTTTCTAAGCGCTTGCTTAGGGAACCCGTCCTGGTATTCCCCTGTGAGATAACCCCGGCAGGGTATCCACAAGGTGAAAGCCAGGCATCCCACCGCAAGGGGCCGTTGTGGAGATTAAGCAAGCTATTGCCCAGAGTCGCAGAGTGTGAACCCATGAATCGAGTAGGCACCGGAGCGAGAATTGTCGAGTCCATGGACATTTTAGGACTCAAGACCCCGCCGAGCCGGGAATTGAACCCTGGTCCCGGGCTGACCTCTGCTTCCAGGTCTGCCTCCTCTAACCAGTGAGCCACACTTCTCTTTAAAATTATAATCATTAAAGACACACATTGCAACAATTATAGACAGATTCTGTCGGAACAGTTTTTCTCTTATTACTAACATATAATAACAAAAACCTTCAATTCCACAAGGAAAAACACAGCCTCCAATTACTTCAATATTTTTTTCTTTTTTCACCCCACCACCCGAGTCGCCCACCCCACCCTCCTACTCCTTACCCCATGGCCCTTCTCTACTCCTTTACTTCCCCCACACGCTGGCCACAAGGTACTAACCCCTATCATAGAGGTGCCTTGTTATTGCACCCCTTAACCCTCTGGGTCCCCCCCTTGACCCGGCCCCTCCTCTTCCCACAAACACCTGTAAAATCCATGCGAAGTTTCCTAGTAAGAGAAAAAGAAAAGGCAAAGACAAAGAAAACAAAAATAAAATAGTTGCCAATTAAGTCTTTCAGAACAGAAATATAGTAGCCAGACAAAAATAAGTCAAATCATTAGGGTCTTCCCAGTCTTCCTAATTTTGTGGAATCTGATTAAGTAGATCCTGTGCTTCATTCACGTCTGACAGCATATAGAATTTGCCCTTGACCAAAACTTTAAGTTTAGATTGTTGGGCAATCATAGCTTGGGCCCCTTTAGACTTGAATAGGTGCAATATTTTAATGAACTCTTTTCTCCTCTGGGCTGCTGCAGCAGACATATCTGAAAAGATTTGGCACTTCGTAGTGGCATTGGCAGTGAATTGTCTTTGTTTAAAGGCTTTAGACAAAATTGTCTCTTTAACTCGAACATCGGAAAAGTTAAGTAAAATAGTACGGGGAAGTGTGGAGTTAGGGAACTGATGAGCTGGAACCCTATAAGCTCAGGTGATCGTTAAGTCCCCTTTAAACTCAGGTATTACTTCATGCCGTAGAAAAGAGGTTACCCATTGCATCATGTCAGACCCCTCAATTTTTTCCAGGACTCTTACAGTTCTAAAAGTCGATCTTCGATTATAGTTTTCCAAATCGTCAAGTTTAGTCTCAAGTTCTTTTGAAGATTTGGAAATAATTTGGACCTCTTTCTTGACTTCTACCATTTGGTCTTCCAGACCTGAAATTCTAGTCTCTGCCTCTTGTAAGCAAGCAGGAAAAGAGGACACTGAATCTTCAATTTTATCCAAGCATTGATGAATAGCTGCTAACTCAGCTTTTTGAAATTGCTTCATTTCTCTTACCTCGCCCAAAATCAGATTTAACATATCTTTAACAGATATCTGAAATTCCCCAGTCGTCTCAGTATCCATTGCTAAAATTGGACTATTTAGATCGATGACAGCTGAAGATCTGAGATCAACTTGTGAATCTTTAGGATTTACAGAAACGTCTATTTCTTGCGCAGCAGATGTTGAGCTTTTTTCCTGAGAAGGTAAAGGATTGGCTACCGTAATATCCATATCAACAAATTTTACGGCAGGGTTCAAATTTTCCAAAAGGGGCATAGCAGTAGCTGGTTTATCTGGCAAAGCATTAGATATTAATACCATGGCAGGTTGGGTTGGACTATTAAGCGCTGACATACAGGATTTCTTCTCAAATAGGGGAAATTGTTTAGGAGCTTTAAAAAACGCCACCGGGATCTTCTGGTCTTTAAGTGCCTTAGAATTGTCAATAGTCCCCTCAGATGCCACTTGCTCTTGTACGAAATAATTTTCCAAATTGGGGTGAATATTCCCTAAATTAGGCTGTATAAGCACAACAGGCAAGTCCCCGAGAGACTCTTCGTCCTCCTCCACAGAGCTCCCAGAGATATCGTCGGGTGTCTCTTCCTTGCCCATCTCCATACCTGCCCGTTTGGCTGCGTCTGCCTCCTCTTTTTTTTTTTTTTTAAGTTTGAAGTTTATTAAGGTATAAAGAGGAAATAACAGGGCATGAAGAGACAATCAGAAGTTATAAAAAGCAATAAAACTCTCTTACATCAGAAAAATATTTGATCAAAAAAGGATGTGAAACAAAACCAATGGAATTCAAAATTGCAGAAATATTGAGGGTGGGGAAAAAACATGAGAGGCATACATCATAGAAGTGATAACAAAGAAAAAGAAATTAAGATGCATTAATAAATTTACAAATATTGAGATAAAACAATTCACGGTGGTTTTTGAACTTCAACAGAACGCGGTGGAGAAAGGGGGGAGGGCCTGGTAATTCTAGATAAATATTCGGTGAGGGGAAGCCATAAAAGGTCACGTTTAATTGCTAAAGAAATAGGGGAGACAAAATTAGTGTCTAGGCGGTGATTGAAACAAACTGCGTTCCACCATGCAGAAAAAGAAACATCCTTAGCTTGTTTCCAATGTGTTGTAATATGATGGAAAGCGATGGCTATCAGGAGATCAAGTAATTTGTGTTTATGGTGGGATCCAGAAAGGTCAGGGGAAAGGGAGCCTAGGAAAATCTGAAGGACAGAATAGGGGATAGTGAGTTGAAAAAGTTTTTGTATTTGAGACCAAACTAGATGCCAGAAATGGAGAATGGGAGGGCATTCAAAGAGCATGTGTTTCAAATCAGCCAAAGGGCAGGGACAGGACCAACAAGTGGGAGAAGTGTCTGGAGAAAAAGAAGACAAAATTGCGGGAGTGTATAATGTACGATTATAGATAAAAAATAAGGTTTGGGTAGTATTGGCAGCTCTAGATGTACTTAGAATTTTAGACCAAACTTTATCCCAGAGACTAGGGGGCCATGTTTGAGACAAATCCTTCTCCCACGCCAACTCAACCTTGGATTTAGTGCGATCTATAGGTGTTTGAAGGGATTTATAAAGAAAAGATGCAGAAGGGGATTGGTCGAGAGCATTTGAAATGGAAAAATGGAGTTTAGGAATAGTGTTGGTGGCGGGGAGAGAGGAAAGATATTGGGTAAGGGAGGGAAGAAGAGATAGATATTGTTTGCGAGACGAGGAAGGTAATGAAAATTGGGTTTGAAGTAAGTGGAAGGAGAGAGGGGAGGAGTCAGAGATGAGTTGAGATATCCATTTTAAACCACGAGAGTGCCAAGATTTCCAGTAGATTGAACGATTTTTAATTTTAAGAAGTTTATTATGCCAAATAGGTTGGGAAGAAGTAGAAGAAGCGGAGGGGTAGGTGGATATTAAATATGGCTGAAGAAGAGAACGAGTATGAGAAATGATGGGAGATCGAAGAGAGGTGACGCCAGAGGAAAAGGAAAGAACTTCATTAAAGTCATAAGGGTGAAGGAAAGATGATTCCAATGTCAGCCAAAGCGGAGGATAATATGGAGTATCCGAAGAAATCCAACGTAAGGCTTGTTTCAAGGAGAAAGCAGTATGATATGATTTAAAATTGGGGAATTTGACTCCGCCTAAAGATTTGTCTTTCTTTAAAGCAGAGAGGGCTATTCTGGATTTTTTGTCTTTCCATAAAAACTTCAATAAAATAGAATCTATTGATTTAAAATGATGATTGGGGATGCGAATGGGAATCATAGAAATAGTGTATAGGACCAAAGGGGCTAGCATCATTTTTATGGAATCCAGACGACCCCACCAGGAAAGAAAGAGAGGGTTCCAACGATTGATGGAAGAAGTGAGCTTAGTAGAAAGGGATTCAAAATTAAATTTGAGGGTGTCAGAGAGACGAGGGGCGAACCAAACACCTAGGTATTTAATCTTAGAGGGTTGCCAGGAAAATCCGGAAGAATCAAATAGATGTTTAAGACATAAGGGATTCAGGGGTAGTATTTCACATTTGTCCGTGTTAAGCTTATAGCCAGATACATTAGAAAAAGCGGAGACTTGGTTTAGGAAGGAAGGTAGGGTTGTTTGAGGGTCGGAGCAGTAAAATAAAATATCGTCAGCGTACACCGATAGTTTAATTTGTTGTTGTTGGGGGCCATATTGGAAACCGGAAATGTTCTCGTCACGTCTAATTTTGGTTAAAAAGGGTTCTAAAGCTAGAATAAACAAAAGAGGAGATAGAGGGCATCCTTGACGAACTCCCCTTTGGAGGGGAAAATAATCAGAAGTGAAGCCGTTGGCAAAGATGGAGGCATGGGGACTAGAGTAAAGTAAAGAGATAAGGGAAATGAATTTAGGTGGGAAACCGAACCAACGAAGAGCTTGGAACATAAAATCCCAGTTGATTCTGTCGAAAGCCTTCTCGGCATCAAGAGAAATGGCAGCCAATGGGGAAGTAAGGGAAGAGGCTCTACTTAAAATGTTAAAGAAAACACGAGAATTGTCTGTTGACAGACGACCTTTAACGAACCCAGATTGTTCCGGACCTATAAGTTCTGGCAATAGAGGATCTAATCTAAGAGCTATGATTTTGGCAAAAATTTTATAATCTGTGTTGACCAGGGAGATAGGGCGATAATTTTTGCATAAAGTATGATCTTTGTCTGGTTTGGGTATTAAACAGATTAAGGCGTCTTGGAAAGTTCCTCGAGAGGAACCAGAATCAGCAAATGACTGAAATAACAGGAAAAGTTTAGGGAGGAGGAGGGAAGAGAAATGATTATAGAATTCAATGGTGAAACCGTCAGGACCCGGGGCTTTACCTTTACGTAGGATTGAAACGGCATGAGAGATTTCAGAGGGGGAGATGTCTAGATTTAGTGGTTGAAAGTCAACATGTGCAGATTGTGGGGAAGGAATATCTCGAAAATAAGCAAGGAGGTCATCAGGAGCAGGGATAGATTCAGGAGTGTATAGGTTTTGGGAGAAAGAGACAAATTGAGCTAATATGTCCTTATCTTTGAAGAAGGAAGTACCGGTTGGACCCTGTAATGATTCAATCTTTGTTCTTTCTTTGCGTATTTTAAGGTAATTAGCTAACAGTTTACCCATTTTGTTCTGTCCCCCGTAATAACGGGAATTACATTTAAGGAGAGTGTTTGATGCCGCATTAGTGGTAAATTTATTGAATTCAATTTTGGCAGAGATAAGTTCGTTAAGTGAGGAGTCAGAGGAAGAGTTATAGTAGGAGTATTCAAGTTTTTTAATTTTATCTAAAAGTTGAGTTGATTTGGTGATTGATTGTTTTTTCTTTTGAGAGACAAAATCAATGATAAAACCTCTAGCAGCTGCTTTGAAGGAATCCCACACCGTAACAAAGGAAGACCCAGGGAGATGATTGAGAGTAAAAAATTCAGAGGTAAAAGCTGTAAATTTAGTGGAGAAAATGGGGTCTAGGAGTAAGGAGTTATTAAATCTCCAACGTCCTGAGTGAGGAGAGAAGGGAATAAGGTCAATATCAACAAAAACGGGAGCATGGTCTGAGATTAGAATGGAACCGATGTCCGAATGTGTGACCAGTTGTGCTAGGGGTTTGCTAAGGAAAAGGTAATCAATACGGGATTGGGAATGATGGGTGGGGGAATAGAACGTGTACTCTTTAAGGTCAGGGTTACATAGTCTCCAAATGTCTACTAAAGCATAATTCTGAAGAGAGGCAATAAACTGAGAGTGCATCTTAGAGGGAATAAACTTAACTTTGGAATTCCTGTCAAGAAAGGGGTCCAGAACTTGATTGCAATCACCACCAAAAATAACATATTTCTCATTAATTGTTACTAATTTGTCAGAAATAGCAGGCCAAAATAATTTATCAATACCTGTAGGAGCATATACATTGAAGATAACAATAGGAATTTTATCAATAAGAAGGTTAGTAACAACCCAACGGCCATTGTCATCATTTTCATGGGAGACAACTGAAACATTTAACTTTTTATGACATAAAATAACAGTGCCATTTTTCTTACCTAAAGCAGGAGAATGAAAGACATGTCCTACCCAGCAACGCTTAAGTTTATTAGCCTCCTTATCAGAAAGGTGAGATTCTTGGAGGAGAGCTATATCAGCTTTGAGGCGTGTCAAGTGGGTTAGGACACGTTGACGTTTAATGGGGTTGTTTAACCCCTTAACATTCCAAGTAACTACTCGGAATTTGTAACTTCAGTAGAATGGTGTGAAAGAAGATATAATGAAAAGTGAATATGAAAAGAAAGAGAACAGTAATAGGCATGTAAGAAACATGAGGTGGAAGAGAAAGAGAGCAAAAGAGAGGAAAGAGAATGGAGGAAAGAGACAGAAGAGAAAGAGGTGAAAAAGGGGGAAAGAGAAAGAGAACAGTAAAGAATAGAGAACAAAGTGTGTATAAAGAGTAATAGCATAACAGATAAAAAGAGATCAAAAAAGGACTGAGGGATGACGACGCCAGAAGAGGACGACATCAACAACGGAGACTCACATCGTCGAACACTTGAGGAACCAGCGAAGGAACGAAGTGGAGGGAAATACGAATACACCGGGATGAGGAAACACGGGAAAAGGATCTGTAAGAAGGTAAAAAAGAGGAAGAAAATATTAAAATACACATGGTAAAAGTAATAAAAAGTAACATAAGAATATGGATGAGATAGACAGGGGTGGAGAGCACTTAGTCAGACACGAGGATCAGAAACAATGAGAAAACATGGCAAAAAACAGACAAAACAGATCAAAATGGTCAGACGGGTCTTGCAGTGTCCATGCTTTCGGCTTCATAGTGACGCAGGAACTCTTCAAGGACGAGTGGATCTTCAAATGTAGTAGTTCGTTCTTTGTAGGTGACCTTGAAGAGGCATGGATGTAATAGCCCATATCTGGCGCCAAGGGCTCTCAAACGAGGTCTCAAATCCAGGAACTGCTTCCGACGGTCGGCTGTGATCTTGGCAACATCTTGAGAAAGGTATAATCTGCGGCCTTCCCACATAACTTGTTTTTTAGCCTTTACTGCAGAAAGTACTTGGAGGAGATCAGTGTATTGAAGGAACAGCATGATGACACCTCGAGGTTTATCAGAAACTTTCGGGCCAAGTCTGTGCGCACGTTGAATATTTAGAGAGGTGGAAGGAGGAAGGTCTAAGATTTTTGGTAGAAAAGTTTGAAAGAAGACTGTTGGATTAGACCCCTCTGTAAGTTCCGGAAGATTATAAAGGCGTAGGTTGTTCCTCCGGTTGCGATTTTCCAATTCCTCCGACTGTCGTTTTAGGAGGGAGACATCTTTTTCCAAGAGCGAAATTTTTGCATGTGAGGTATGAAGAGTCTCAGTCGATTGTTCCACCAAAAGAACCCTAGATTCCAACGTGGACCACTTGTCATGGAGAAATTGTAAGGTTTTAGTAGTTTCGGCCATGAAGGGTTTAAGTGCTCGAAGTTCCTCCAGAATAAGATCCATTGAAGCAGAATTTGATGATGAACCTGGAGATGGAGGATCTTTTTTTAAACGCTTCGTTGAACCAGGTTGTATAAGCTTACTAGTTGAAGTATTTTTAGGAATAGCGCCGTGAGTAGCGTTAGGTTTGAGAGAAGTGGGATCATCCATATTAGGAGTTGTGGAATCAGAGTCTGAGGAAAGTTGTGGCTTGTTTTTTGATGCTGTGAGCTTGAGAGTACGGAGTTTCCCCATAGAAGGCAGGAGAAGTAAATACAATGTCACCACAATGGGTTGATGAGAAAAATGTTGTAAATAGGAAGCAAAAGGTGATTTTTATAGTGGAAGGCACCAAAAAACGTGTATTTGCTGCACGAAAAATGAGGAAATGCAAGAAAAACAGTTAATTAGAGCAGTCAATAAAATATAGAACCTTTCCTCAGGTATAGCCAATAGATTTTCGTGGATATAAACTATCACCTCATGTCATGTCAGAGAGTTTGACAAGGAGGCGCTGAATGCAGCTGGAAAGTTCAATGAGCGTTATGCAAAGCAGCGCTCCGCCTTATTATGAGGAGATTATCATCTTCAGTCATGAGGAAACATCGATGAAAAATGAGGAGTGAAAACTGATATTAAAGCCAAGAACCAGCATGAAAGTCACAGACTGTATGTATCAGAGCAGGAAAGGGCGTTTTAAAGGTAATTGGCCGGTGTAAATAGCAACCGCATTGCACATGCTGAGGTAGAGAAGCGGCGCTCGTTGTAAAGGAAGCGCGCGGCAAGTGCAGAAAATGGCGGCCGCCGGGGAGCTGAAGAGCGTCACTTACGGAAGATATGCATTCCGTCGGAGTAGAGAAATGCTGCTCGGTTCTCCTTGTTCAGCTCACGTTCCGACGCACAAAAATATCATTTGCGCTCACCAAGGACCGGTGGGAGCGGAGAAAGTCGCCGGCTCCGGTGCTCGACTTGCGGAGCTCCGGTGCTAAGCCGCCATCCTGTGCGGCGTTCAAGCCACGCCCCTCGTCTGCCTCCTCTTTAACCTGCTGATGACGTATTCTTGTCTTAGAACGCGCAGTTAGTAGTTTCCCCATCACTTAACTGTTGGAAACTAAGGACTTAAAGAGGCCCCAAAGAAAGCAATCCAAAAACTAATTATGGCAGTACTCTTCAGTTTATAGCGGAAGAAAAGAGAGAGAAAAATAATGTGTCCAATGCGAAACTCACCCAGGAGTATGATTTCGGGCTTTTGGAGACAGGCAATTGAGACCCTAGCCGGGAAAGAAGTCCATCGGCTGCAAAATGCCAAACTCTCAGACGGGACCCACACCTGCCAAGGTTGCTGCAAGGAATCCTGGAGCTTGGAGTCCCTCCCGCACTGCGACCGCAGCCAGATGACCAAAAGGCTGCGGCGGCGGGGAGGAACTCACACCAAAGCAGTACGCAGTATGGACCCAGACCAGCGATAAAGCGAAGCAGGAAGCAACCAATTCAGATTTTTAATCCAGGCCAGTCTCTGATTCTCCGAGTCTCCGAGTCGCACCTCCGCCTGCACTTGATCTGACCGTGAATCAGCTCCTCGCTCCGCTCCAACTGCTACACAGTTAATTTCGTCCTCAGCATCCTCAGCCCTCGCGGTCCCCCGCAGCTCCAAACACTGATGTATATATCGCTTCAAACCGCACTGAAAAACTCAGCAACTTGGCGGCTACTCAGCAGAACAACGACATCTCGCTGCCGCCGCCATCTACCTCGTGGGAGGGAAGGAGCAAGGGAGGGGAAAGCCCAGGTGCAACGTGGAGGCGTGGAACTCCACCGTAGCGGCCCTCACCATCGCAGGTTCCCCCCCTACTGTTGCATTGACTGGAGTGGGAATGGTAAATTTTACCCCTGTGTAATGTAATATTTTTCCTACTGTTGCATTGTTTGAAGGGGGACTAGTACATTTTATTCCTCTTTAGTTGAATAGTTTGTGTACTTTTGTATAAACTTTAGATGGAATAGTATATGTGTTAAATGTAAAATATTATATTTTATTTTATATTACAATTTATATTATGATTTAGTTGATTTACAATTATATTTTTGAATAATATTTGTAATATATGCAATAGTTTTCGTTTATGTTTGCTTTTTAAAAAAAAGAACTGTTATTTGGTATTTGCGTGTATATATATATATATATATATATATATATTTATATTTTTACATTTAGAAAGTTATTTTATAATAGAAATTAAAATGAGTTAAATCTTTTTTAACTAGATATATTTAAATGTATGTTAATGTGTTTATCTTTAAAAAATCAGTTTAATGTTATATTTGTTTATATAAATACTAAACATATATTTTTCTTGTTCTTAATACATTTAATATTTAATATTTAAACTCTATATATATATTTTTTTAACTATAATTTATGCAACTATATTAGTGAAAACAATATTTTGTAAAAATATTTTTGTATTTGCCATTATAAGCATAGAATGACTATATTTTTGACATTGATATTTGTCACAATATTTTTGTATCTCAATATTTCCAGAGGTGATATTTTGTCAGAGAACAGGTTACTGTCATTCTCCACTGTTAAAAAACAACTTTAAAAACATCAATTAAGCAGTAGTGTTTCAAAAACGTATGGCATCCTTGCCAGCAATGGATCCTTTGCCTATTCACCTTCCACTTTTCCACTCTTTCAGTTTTAATTAACCACCTTTTTTTTTTTTAGATGAATTGTTGTGTGCCATAGAGGAGGATTGAAACAATGATTTTCTCCAGAATTTGTTTTACTATGGTGACAATCATCTTATGGTGGCCAAAAAGCTGCTTTTGTAGCTAAAAATAAGATATATCCCCCTTCAAAGAGCAATATCAATGTCATTTACAACATTAAAGCACCAACATTTAGTGAGTCCAACTACTCTGGAAACCTCAAATGAAAACAATATGCAGTTCAGAAACGCATGAAAGAAACAGTCATGAATACATTTGCATAGAAAAAACAACTCTATTATACATTCCCAGGAAGTTGTATCTTTCCATAAACTTGAGGACCATGGGGTTTACGAGAGTAGAGCAATTGGGTTTGCCCTGAAACCACAAGGCACGGGATGAGAACTTGACGGTGCTGATAGAGGAGTGAAGACACTCCACTGGCCCCTGTGCTATTGGATCTGTCATCACTGGGAGAAGGAGACACCAATAGAGTCAGTCAATGATTCTGTGCAGAAATAGCAGTGTACACTATACCTCTATGTTGGGAGTGGTCACCTAATGACACAATAGAAAACTATGCATAAGAAATATTACAGTAAGAAGACTGAGGCATGTCTTTCCTTATATGAGAGGCTTGGGTCTGCTGTGTAGGGAAACAGCCACTACAACGCGGTCATTTCCACGAACACCATAACCACGCATGCATTACAACGCATGCATGGTTACAACAAGAAGCCTTTACCACCCATACCTTTACTACGAAATATATAGTAAAGGCATGTGTGCTAAAGTAAAAAAAAAAAAAAGGGGGGGCTTGTGGGGCCTCCCCTCCCCCCAAAAAAAAGTGTGGGTTTAAAAAGAAAAAAACGCACCTGTTTGTGAAAAAGAAAGAAAAACATGTGAAAGGAGATCGACGTCATAAGAGGAAACGAAAAACACTTCGGCTTCCTCTTAATGACGTACAACGTCATCACGGAAAAACAAGGAGAGGAGAGGTAAGGAGGAATAAGCGGGTGGTGTAGCGGAGAGTTAAATTAAAAAAGTAAATTTTTAGGGTGAAAATCCTTTAACATGAGAATACCATTTACATGCATACGGAAATCGTTGTAAAAGTATGCGTGTAAAAAGTATTTTTGTGGTAAAGGATATGCGTGGTGATTGTATGCCCGTTGTAACCCATGCGTGGTAAAGGCATGTGTTACAATGGAATGCGTTGTAAAATCATACAACCGCTGTGTAATAGATATTAATGTAAGACTATCATGTTGTATTTTGGTGAAGGATGTCAGGGATTGGTTTCTTCTATCATCTCTGAGTTAAATCCTTTTGGTGCCCCAAAATTGAAATTAACGCACAGTATAGGTGTGTATTGGCAAAATGTGCTTAGGGCTTCTCCACTTCATTTTTCCACAGACGTAATTGGTTCTGGTCCTGTCAGGAGTGATGCAGACAAGCAAAACAAACCTAAGGCAACAGTGGCTCCTATAATAAGCCTTCCAGTCAAAAAATCAGAGCCAGCCAAAAAACAAGAAAAGCCAGTGAGGCCGGAGAGGCTAGCAAAGCCAAAGATTCATATTCCGAAGGAGGAAGATCCTGACAATACTTACCTGACTGGTAAGTATAGAAATCTTTCCTGAAAGCATAAATGCATGCAACTAGGTATGAATCACAGACATGGGTGTCCGTCCCTGCCTATTTTGTTTCTGCAGCCCGCATGCATTTGCAACTCATGGAAATAGTCCAGCAGGCAATATCAGGCTGATGTCTCATTGTTGTGAACTATAAATCTTTTATGAACATATCAGCTCTACTGAACAATTGTGTTAATTGGTTCAGTGTTTAACATTCTGCCAAATGTTGGTTATTTTAAAATTATTGAGCTATGTGATTATTCTCCCAAGAATGACTACAGGTGTGATATTTTGGAATGTTTTAGGGATAAAAGGAACATAGAAAACACAGGAGAAGTGCAGTGGGAGGTGGCCTAGCGTTCATTGTGACAGTTATTTCTGTAAGCAACCATTTAAGCAAGTCTGAGTCACAAAAATAAGTGTAGAACAGGCTGTTTCAAGAAATGATGTATTGTTACTGTTCTTCATATCTATGAGTGTATTGCCAAATAATAAAATGGTGTCTGTGGGGTTCTCTGGACAGTAGCATTTTGCTTGAGCTCAGTGGAAAAAGAGGGTATCAATGCATTGCATGAGCACGATACCCCAGTTTAATTTTAAAATAATTGCCTTACCAAAGGTCTGCTTTAGATTGGGGATAGTGGCATAGTGGTTCCTGGGCACCTGCTTGGTAGGCTCGGAGGTGGGTGGTCTTGATGCGGGGCACAGTGTTGAGACGGCTTAGAGGAGTAGGTAGCAGAGGTGTCTTCCCATGGTTCAAGTGGCCAGGAAACACCTGCAGAGGCATTTGATATTGCTGATTGTCTCAGAGGTGATAGTGGAGAGGAGCCTAGCACACCGGCAAAATTCAATCCGTATGCTAAAGCTTGCAGAGTTCTGCCTGTTGGGGTAGGAGGCTCTGGAGGAAGAATGTGGAACAAGTTCTGAGTGTAGAGCAGTAGTCACCAATTCAAACACAAGGGAATGTGGATACTGATTCAGCAAGGGATCAGTGTCCGAGCATGGAGAAAGCACAGAAGGCTGAGGACGTGACAATTCCACTACTACCCAAAAAACAGAATTAGGTTTTAAAGTCATTACTCCAGACTATCATGTAGTCTCGAACGAGTAACGTAAAGTACATTGAATGGTTTAAATTCAAATAAGGAATGAAATACTGTCAACCAGAAGCATTTCAAAAAGTCCCAAACATGGACGGTCAACCTTGTTGCACAGAGAGAAGATAAAAGGATGAGGAAAGTAACTATTAGAAAAAGAGGATGCCTGGACACTGGGGAGTCAACTTCCAAATTTCCCGGGGGGGTGAAGGCAGAGCTATAAGGCATAATCTTTGATCTCTGTGACATCACCAGAAGTGGTAGCACCAGAAGTGACGTTAATGTTCTGTGGCATTGAGGAAGCCACTGGATAAATAGGTTTTAAAATCTTAGGAAAATATACCAAGGTTCAGACAACCCAAGTGTGTACAAACACGTCACAGTCAAGTTCTAAGCTGCCATATATTTGTCTCTTACCGAAAATGCACAACTTCTTTGGATCTTGCATTTCCTGGATCAAATGTAAATGTGTAAATGTATGAAGCTTATATAGCGCATGACTTACCCTGGGGCATCTCCGCGCTTGCTTAGGGAACCCGTCCTGGTATTCCCCTGTGAGATAACCCTGGCAGGGTATCCACAAGGTGAAAGCCAGGCATCCCACCGCGAGGGGCCGATGTGGAGATTAAGCAAGCTATTGCCCAGAGTCGCAGAGTGTGAACCCGTGAGTCGAGAAGGCACCGGAGCGAGAATTATCAAGTCCGTGGGATTATTGAGCCCAAGACCCGCCGAGGTGGGGAATTGAACCCTGGTCCTGGGCCGAACTCAAGCTCCAGGTCTGCCGCCTCTAACCCCTGAGCCACACTTCTCCATCAAATAACTCACACTTAGGGACATACTTCTGACTTTTCCTGCAATGCAAAAATAAGCCCAACATATATTCCAATTAATGCCAAACTAGCCTCCAGAGAACATTTTTAAGCATTAATTTAGACAGTAACTTATGATCAATGCAAATCACCTATTATTATTACCTGTCATAATAATTACCTACCATAATATTTTGCCAAACGCTGCCAAGAACACAATACCTTTAAACACTACATCAACACTGAATACTGGTGACAGGA
This sequence comes from Lissotriton vulgaris, assembly GCF_964263255.1. NCBI lineage: Eukaryota > Metazoa > Chordata > Amphibia > Caudata > Salamandridae > Lissotriton > Lissotriton vulgaris. Next base: position 1,427,411,783 of record NC_141689.1, on the reverse strand, counting down.
AACGCTTCGATAACATATATAAATGGATCTTATAAGCATACAGCGACGGCTCGTGGAGGGAGTTACGGTGGGGCAGGAGGGCGGGGAGGGGGAGGGGCAGGGCGGAGGTTGCTAAAAACCGGCATATGGATAATTGCAGGTAAGTAAACAATTTAATTAATAAAACGAATTTCGTAGCTCGCACTGCATTGCATTTTGCGATGCAAGGTGCACTACGAAATTCGTTTTATTAATTAAATTGTTTACTTACCTGCAATTATCCATATGCCGGTTTTTAGCAACCTCCGCGCTGCCCCTCCCCCTCCCCACCCTCCTGCCCCACCGTAACTCCCTCCACGAGCCGTCGCTGTAAGCATATGAAAGAAGAACTATATATAGCAATAACTGAATGCCAGTGATGCACTTTTAAACACTGCTGTTTTTTTAACAGCCCAAGCAAGGGACAAGTGAAACTGTAAGCCCCTTAATGCAAGTTTTTACTGGCTGCAATGTCAGAACAGACTCAGGATGTTACACATGACATGAGAAGAATTGGGAGCTGTTCAAATTCACACAAAAAAAGCATGCAGGTGCCTGGGAAAAATGTGGCATGGAGCAATGCTTATTGGGAGAGTATTTGCAAGATGGTAAAAAGATAGATACTGAATGGGATGGAATGCTTACCTCTAAGAGAATGTGTAAATCAGTGATACATTTCTAAAAAAAAAAAAAAGGAAGTGATAGATCTGCACACAGAATTACAAGTGAACAACAAAGAGGGACCTAAAAAGGACAATATTTATAGGGGTCCAGTGAACCTGTCCTAAGAACCTGTAACCAAGTAATGTACAAAGTTCCCCAAATGATAGTATAGCAGAGTAGTCTCTCTCTAAATAAATGTGTGATCAATAATCAGGGAACCGAAGGGATCCCTTGTCGGAACTTAGGATGCCTCACACAACTAATTAGCTGGATGATTATTTCCATCCCGCAAGATGGTTGTCTTGCCTCATCATCGGCTTCCTGCTCCAACGTCAAGCCGGCGCTGCAATGCCTGACGGGTAGCACTAGGTGCTACACTTTTGTGGAGTTCTTTTGTTCCTTGCCGTTTGTTGAGTGCGTATGAGGGGCCTAAGGAGGTGAAGTAGTGAGCGTGAACAAGTGTGTTAAAAAAGGTTAGTTTAGTCCACTAAGACTACTTTATTCATGTGGCTAACTGCCTTGTTAAAATAGTGAAGGGAGGGGTACCGGGACTCAAAGTAATTATAGTTTGGTCTCGCTCAACCCTCACCTGTGGTCAACATGTTTCATGCCGTACAGGCAATTCTTCAGGACCTAATTTGTGCGCATAAACTTGAAGAATGCCCAACGTGGGCTGCAATGTATGTAATATACCACCTGAAGGGTCATTAACCAAGGCAGGCAGGGGTTCCTGCGTGGAAATCAGCCCCTCAAACCCTGGAAAAGGTCCCCACAGACTGTTCTTGTGGGACCTGTGCTTCCAGGTGAGTACCCAGTAAGCGCGAGGCCCTTGCATCTAGTCACCTACCCCCACACTTCGGCGTGGTAAATCACGCAGAACAGCCGATTATTGATCACACATTTATTTAGAGAGAGAGACTACTCTGCTATACTATCATTTGGGGAACTTTACACAGAATTACAAGACAATATTTTAAAGAAGAATTGTGAACGCTAAAATCAAATCTATGTGAGTTAGAAATTACAATTGTTCTGTCAGTAAACGGTGGCTATAGAAGAGAAATTGGAAAGTATGGAAAAACATGCTCTATTAAGAAGAAAGACAGACGTAGACTGCACAACAAGATCTAGAAAATTGCCTTTACAGTTTCTAGGAATTCCGGAAGGGGATGAAGATAATTCAACAACGGAACTGCTTGTTACAAATATAAATAAAGAGTCATCATTTTTAGAGCCCACTGTAGCGCTATAAGATGACAATTCCCAGGGCATATAGATTACCTTTCAGAGAAGCAATAAGGGGAGTTTCCTAGAAAAATTATGGTGTATTTTCAGGATAAATATTCCTTATATGTGACTTGAACGAGCCTAAAGCTCAATAATTAGAGATTCCATGCCTACGTTTAAGATACAAGGCACACAAGCTCTAATTGTGCAGCAAAGCAAAATGAGGATTCTGTGAAATACGAAGCTTTTAGCTTTTGAGGAGGTTAATAGGATAAAAAAAGAGATTAAACTAAAAGGGCACAGATTATTTTAATGGTCTATAGCCTTAGAATGATTGAGGGTCGAAATCAGAGGAAGGAATGGTAATGTGAACATTTGTGATAGCTTCAAGAGCGAGGTATTTAGGTCAAATTTAAGAGGAAACAAGTGTAGACATCCCACACAGCAAGTTAAGGAGGGTTTAAATGGGTACTCATTTTGGAAAACATAATCACCAGTCGATTGACAAGGGTCACCCCCCCAACTGGGAGTGGGATCCAAAGTCAACTAAAATCAGGGTGAGGAAGATAGAAATGGGGGGTGGTGAAAGATAAAAAGGTAAGAAAAGGGCGAGCAAAGGGGAACTAACTAGCAAGTGGACTTGCATATTTAAAAAAAGGTATGAGAGAGGAGATGGAAAATGTCCATGATTGTAAAAAATAAGTCCGTATGGAACTCATAATCAATGTGAATGAGCTAGTAAAACATAACAAATGCAATATGAAAATGAGTTTACTTGAGCAGTCTAAAGTGCTGTGTTATGTGAAGGGAAGCTACTTCAGGAGATACATCCCATGATGAAAATCAGGTATTAAATACATGTTATGAAGTACAGGAGAGCAGACAGTTTTTCGTGTTGGTGTCTGTATGAAGTGACAACTTTGCTTATAAAATAACAGAGTATTAATGGTAATAAAACAACAAAAGGAAAGGCATGGAGATGGATTTCCCTTTCGCTGAAATAAGTTTTCAGAAACATTTATGTTATGTAGTTATTACAGCCCTGTTGTAAATGCCCCACATATCATTGAGGAATTGCTCCTTACTATGGCTGCCTTCTCCACCTCATTGATAGGAGATGGGGTTTTCAAAGTAAACTTAAAACAAGTTGACAAATAAATAAAAGTATTCATTTGTCTAAAAGCCCCAGAAATCAGTGTTTGTGAGAAAACATTTGAGTCTTTCAGCACAGCCTTTGTTGGGCTGGTTGATATCTAGCAAGAACATTTTTTGAAACTAAAGACAATGCGTTTGGTGCATAATTATCGTTGCTCAAACAATCTCAAGATCAAAAGAGTAGAAATTGTTCTCCAAATTCTCACTCCCCAGTTTATATGATTTTGTCAGCTTGAAGGGAGACAGAAACTCATTAGGTTTAGTTTGGAGAAAAAAACCTGTCACTGTTTTCAGACCCTTATTTTATTAGTCTATGTCAGGAGGAGATTGTGGAATTTTTAAAGATAAATCTAATCTCAGCTAAAGTTGGTTTAACATAGGATGCTTTCAACACATATTTTTGAGGTCTTTTAATAGAAAAAACCCATTTATAATGGATTTCTTCAGGAAAAAGAATAATTACTGAAAAGGTCCTCGAAAACCATGATAAACAACTCCCAAAAATGTAAGCATAGACAGTTTTGAGGAACAAATGATGGAAGTTAAAAACCTTTGGGTACAAAAATAAATTGTAAATAGCAAAACTATGTTCCAGCGGGGTGATGTGGAGCGCAAGAAAATAGGGAAAATTGTTGATTGGAGACTACAATCTAGAATGAAAAAGAGTCGCCTAGCTAAAATGCATTGCTGGGATACAGGGACTTTACATTTCAAAGGGACTATATAGAGAGTCTTTGGCTCTTGCAAAAAATGTGGCTTTTCTACAGGAGGCTAGTCTGGTAAAGAGAACAGAAGAACAATAGCAATTTTTGAGTGGGCCAATAAGTAAGAGAAAATTGAGGAGGACTTAAGATCGATGACAACCGCAAAGGCTCCTGAGCCAGATGTAGTTCCAGTGGAGATATGTTAATTGTTTAAGCGTTAATTGATTCCTCCCTAATAAATACTTTATACTACTATATTACAAGAGACAGGGGCACCTCAATTGTTTAATCAGGGTAATGTAATTCTTAAAACTGCAACCTGAGCAATGTGGGTCCTATTGCCCTATAACACTGAAAACATTTTTTTATGAAATTTCTCTAATAGGCTAGCCAGTATGATCAAAGAAATTAAAAATTACACCCCAGACAGTATTTATTCCTGGGAAATTGTTATCCTCAGTTACCCATTATCTGTGGGAGGTAATTGATTTAGCAGGAAACCATAGCTCGCAGTTGCCTATCTGTTTTCAAGATGAAGAAAAGGCATTTGACCAGGTGAACGAGAAATCTGTGATTAAGAGCTTAGATGCATGATTTGGTCTCTATGGCATTTGTCAGAGGCAAATGCACTACTTTTTCAGAAGATGGCTGGTGGATTTCTAATAGGATGTGGCAGAGATACCCATAAACCCCCTTTGCTTTTCACATTGTTTAATAAACCCCATTAAGAGTTATATGCCATAATAAAATGATTAGAGTAGCACCAAAAATACTTGGAGCTACCCAGATAATGCTATATGCGGATGATGTAGCATGTTAGATTGGTATTTGATACTATTAACCAGTTCTCACAAATATCAGGAGATTAGGTAAACTCGATGAAGTCAGAGACCCTGCTGTTGAATTGTAGCTCAAAATATGTACTCAAGGAATTGCGTAGTACAGTAACTTCATGAGTTTCTTAATATCTAGGAATATGTGTTGAAATCGGTGGATGATATGTAGTATTTAAATTGTTGGATATTATTATTCAACTTGAAGATAGAGCTCAACAAGTGGTATACCTTTTCCCCTTCAATTGTACAACAGATAAATATTACTGAATATTGCTAAAATGGTAACAACCACCCTTATATTTTTTTATGTATAGCTTTTAAGGAAATTAATGGACTGATTCTTTGACCGGGCTACTTTTAAATGTAACCAGTATTCTTTAAACCAATAAACTCTCCCTCACCACCCCACCCCAGATTTCATTCGATAAAGGCACTCTTTCAGTTTATGAGAGCTGCTTGGGCATGTGGTACATGGACCGATACAACAGATTTTTTTTATCAATGAGTGGCTTTATGATAATAGGGAAATTCGGCCTTTCAAGCTGAGTATGATTTGGTGATTGGGATTAGGGTATTGAATCTCCTCTGAGTTTCCAATGCAAAGATCTCTTCCACCACAAACTAAAACAAGAGTGGTTAGAAGAGGGCCCTTCAAAGGGATGCATTGTGAGGGTAGGATTACACAGGAAACACCGCTGTTGCACACATTGTATTTGGAACAGATTGCAAGACTGAGCGATTTAATATTGGAATTTTCTGTTTCTGTGAGGTGTGGGACAGCACCAATTAAAAACCTTTGTAACACTTCAGCAAGAATATGAGCTCCACAAAACACAGCTCTTTAGATGCCTCCTATGACTATTGTTGAGGTCAGTCAGTCAGTCAAAACACGTTATTCGATTATTTAAAATCATAAAAGGCATGATTACAAACATTTACCATTGTTGAGAGACATGGATTTGTATTATAAACTACAGGAACAATTTTTCAAATCAGGAGATTATCTAAACTAACACAAGAACATATGGAGACACTGATGGGAACATTTTCAAATGATCCCTGGATAAATATATTGGGCCTGATGTACAAAGGCATTTTGCATTTTTTAACAGGCTAAATCGCAATTTTGGCCCATTAAGAAATGCAAAACAGCCTTTTCCTATGTAAAAAAGGCCTTAAGGGAATCGCAAAATGTGATTTCTACCCAGTAGAATTTGCATTTTGCGATTCCCTCAATAGGAAATCGCAAATAGGGATTTCCTATTTATGATTTCTTAGCACATGTACAAAGCATTCCCTAAATGCAAAATAAGCATTTATGAAATGCAATTACCATTCAATCAAAGTCTATGGTAGCCATGTGTAATGAAAAAAATTAAACACCTGAGGTGTTTCCTTTAAAGTGCAACAGAGCCCATACATGCCCCTAGGGCATATGTGTGCTCTACATGTGCACCACTAGTTTTGGGGTGCATTGTGGGGGGCCTTATGCCCATAGCCATCCATGGTTTAGCATTCACTAAATAGCTCTTTCCTATTTGGAAATTGCTATTGAGGAAATGCAAAACCGGCCTATTGGTACGAATGGCATGGGATATCCTAATAGCGATTAATACTCTGTAGGAATCGCTATTAGGGAATTCGGTAATTTCATACATATCATATTGCATTTCCTAAATAGCAATTCCTATGGAGTTGCTATTTAGAAATGTCAAAATTGCATTTTCATACATCTGGCCCTTTGAGTGTTACTTAACTAGTGATTTATGAAAATCTGCTATATTGTTATATAAATCTGTATTCTTAATCACCTTTTTAATGAAGGTGTATAGAATAATCCGGTCTGCAATGTCACATTGTTCATAAAAAATTCAATAAAAAATGTTTTATCAACCAAAATTATTGTGTTTATTACGTTTAACAAAAATTAAGTCAGCCACTGGAGAAAAGAGGTTTTGCCTTGCCTTACTTAGAATCATATTATTTGGTGGCTATAGTTCATATCTTCCTAGTTACAGAAATCAATAACTATTTCCAGATAGCCCTTCAAAGCCGTGAGTGGGAAGTCAGGCTTGCAAGGCTTTTCATCTAAATTTGCTAATTCAAAAAGATGCAAAACAGTTGATTTCCACGCGTTGTGTTGAGTGTATTTCCGTGGGATAAGAAAATCAAATGTATAAAATCAAAAGGAATGTGTACCACTATGGAATAATCCAGAGCTCCCTGCACAAATAATAGAAACAGTTTCAGAGAGGACAAAAAGGTTTTATGGTAAATTAGACAGATTTCAGATCAAAAGGGATTATGCCATTCGAAGAAATCAGGCAAAAAATGTATCTCTAGTATTTTATGGTTCCCACTAGAAAATGTAGGACTGCATATTCGGGCAAAAGGGCTTCAGAATGAAGGGACTAGGTTCATCTACATCATGAGAAACTGTTGGCCTAATTCTAGCTAGCTCACAGTGCGTCACCTGAACCCCTAAACCTTCTGGGGTGGCAGGTGATTTTGGCATTCTCGATCATGACACTCTGATCCCCAAAGGAATTGTAGTAACTGATCTTACACCTTTCATTGATTAGTCATGTGTGCCCTTGGTAAAACACAGGAAGAATACAAAGAAGGTTTTCAATATGTTTATTGAAGCACTAGTAGTCTTACATAGAAAGAATGAGCTACGATTATTAGGCCTATAAAACAAATCAAAGTAACCAGCATTGTCAACATGGTGAAAAGAAGGAACAGTCCAATCATTTCTATGTATCCAGACTCCTACCTAACTCTACTCTTACTCGAAGAGCATAATGGGTGTACCCTCTGCCCGATCCCCTAGAATTGCCTAAGACCCCATACCTGGATGATATGGTCTGGAGTTGGATTAACAATCCTCCTCTGCAAGATTAGCATGGAGAAGATCAGCATCTTCAGAGCTGCATGTCGAACATAACGTTCGTCCCATGTCCATTGTGGCTGGAGTGCCTCCTCTGGCTCACAAAGGAACAGTGCACTGTATATATAATAAAACCACTGTGTAATAGATACAGCTCTTATGTCTAGATGTTAGAAACTGTCTCCAAGTGGACAACACATGTACTAGGACATCTCGTACTTGAAGGGTTTAGAAGTTTTCAAAGAGGATTTCCATCACTGACACAGAAAACATTATATCCCAGTGGACAATAGGAAACTGTGATGACAAATTAAAAGCGGCTTGGGATTTGGATCTGAGCTTTCAATTTAGGGAATTAAAAGGGGCGAGCATAAACAGGTAGCTCTAACATTCAATATTTCTCTGTTTACTTATTGTAGCTCAACATAGAATGGATTTATATGATTTATTATACAATCCCTCTGATTACAAGGTACCACACTGAAACAGAAAACTGGAAATTTGTGTTCAGATTGCAGTAAAATCAAACCTTTATGGGATTCAATGTTTAACTGTCTGAGGGAAAGACTGAAGATGCAGTTTTGAACCATACCCTTGTGTGATATTGCTTGGCAGACGAAGAGCAATGGGAAATGCCTCTATATTTTGGGTTGCATATAACTAGATCTGCACAAATGGAGATATTTAGAGAGCCCTACAGCAGAAAAGCAAATGAAGAACCTGTAAAAGATAAGTTATTTGAAGCTCTTGCATGGCTGACCTCCTCCCTGGCAGATCATACCTTTTAGGTCTTCTCAACTAATGCAGTGTCCAACCCACATACCCCTTCCTCAGGAGTCCTGCAGGGTCGAGCATCAGGCCTAGGTTATTTAACATATATGTCCACCCTTTAGCAGACCTAATGGAAAGCTGTGGTCTCACCCTGTTCTCCTACAAAGACGACATCCATATACATTTTTCACTGACGTCTGGCTGGAGCACAACTCCGGAGATCTTACATCCTTGCCTCCTTCTTGTCTACTCCTGGATGAAAATAAACTCATTAACACTAAACAGTTAAAAGACTGAAGTAATTATATTGGGCAAAAATCCCCGTTACTGGGGACCCCAGCATTGGCCTTTTACTTCAAGGGCTTTTCAAGAACCAAACCACAAGGTGAAGAACCTAGGCTTCTTGCTGAACTCTACCCTATGCATGAAACCACAGGTGGGAAAAGCAGCTGCTGCATGCTTTGCCAGTATGAAATGGCTAATAAAGATTTTGTGGATTCCTCCTTTTTCGGCCCAAAGGACAGTAATCCAGGTTAAGATCTTATCAAGGTTAGATTATGGCAAAATCCTGTATCTAGGGGCAGATAAGGCTGTGATAAAATGCCTTCAAGTGGTCCAGAATTTGGCAGCCAGGCTTCTCGTTCGACTTCCAACACATGCCTCTGTGTCTGATTTCCTTTGAGACCTTCACTGGCTCAAAGTGGACAAGCAAATCCAGCTTTAATTTATGCATAAAATCAACTCTCATTCCGGACCATGGTACCTGTAAAAACTTGTGGTTCCTTAGCACCCCCCGTGCATTGCGCTTGAGGAATTGATCGCTATAAACAGTCCCCAGAATCAAACAGACCCGGATGGTTGGCCGTTACTTCTCTTTCCTGGGCCCCAAGCTATGTAATAATCTGAGTCCATGAGAAGCTGTACTTCCCTAACCCCTTTTTGTAAGGACCTGAAAAACTTGGTTATTTTCTTTCTTTTTTTTTTTATTTGTCCTCATCTCACCTTTTAAGCCTCTGCGGATCTTGTGAAGCCGTTTTCGCTAACATAGGACCTCTCGGCTTACCGCACATGCTTGGGTCATCTGACCTATCCCCTTTTGTACGGGGCTTGGTGTAATCATAGGACCAGCTAGATCAATCTTAGGCTGCGCCCCCAACTCATAAAAGGATGCCAGATGTTTAATGACTTATCTTCTGCGCCTTCATATTCTAGCCGGGCCATAGCAAACGAAGCTTTAAGCCAGTCCTCTCTTTTTGGTGGGAGGGGATCTTTTCATTTCTTGCAAATCTCTCTCCGCGCCAACAGAATCATATATAATAAAATACCTCTGTGTAGCTGTGAGGCTGTCTGGAAGAAGAAACCATCATCTCCGAATACAACTAAGGAGAGATTAACATCAATACTGGTTTTAAAAATATCCCGAAGTGAGTCACCCACCTCATTCCAAAGAAATTCCAATTCTGAGCACTCGAAAAAGACGTGGAGGTCATTAGCTAGAAGAGTGTGATATCTTCAACATTTGGGTGGAGGTACTGGAGCGAACTTTGCTATCCTTGCAGGAGTATAATATAGTCTATTATTGACAAAAAAAAAATCTTTTTCAGACAAGCAGGTTTTATATACTTATATAGTGTCTTCAATGATGACTCATAAAGGGACTCTACTGAGGATTCTAAGGGGGTTCGGTTCCATACCGCTTCTAGGGGAGGAATCACTAGATCTTCAGCTTCTAGTAGGTGGTGATACCATATTGAGATTTCCTTGTTGACTGGGAGAGCAGATTGACACAGCCTCTCAATCACTCCGTTTCCCCTTACTTCCTCCCTCTCTGCATCATACCAAGACACTAGCTGCAAATATTTGAATCTGGATAGTCCTGAACCTATCTTAAATCTCAGATATTCCCAGGGGTGTACTCCTTCAGAGTCTACCAGCTTATTCCAGGTGTTAATGCCTGCCCTCTTTATAGGCAATGCCAGGCTGTCTCTCAGTCACTCCGGAGTTACAGGCGATTCCCAGACTGATGCAAGTTCTGAGTAATAGCCTATCCCGCAAATGAGTTTTGCCCTGTGCCACAGCTCCAGAGCTGCCCTCAAAACCTTCAGACGTACCCGCTCAAACAGGCCCGGACTGGCCGTTGCGGGCACCGGGCAATCCCCCGGTGGGCCGCACGGGTGGGGGCCGGTTTGGGGCCCCTGGGGGCCGTTTTTGTTACAGGGCCGTTTTGCTGCAAAAACGGCCCTGTAACTAAATCGGCCGAAAACCGGCCCTGGCAAAGAGCGCGGCCACACCCCCCTCCCCTCTGGTGGAGGGGAGGGGGGGCCGGCCGAGCACTTTGCCAGGGCTGGTTTTGGTTCCCAGTCCGGCCCTGCGCTCAAAGAATCTGGGGGACCAAAACTTGTACATAAAAGCCTCGCCTCCTCCTTCAGCTCTCACCATTTCTTCCAGCAGCCTAGCCCAAGCTGACTCATCGGGTTTCACAAGTAGCATCCGGATGTTCCTAAACTGAAATGCTACTGCATACAGGCCGATGTCAGGAAGGGCCATCCCTCCTTTAATTAGTCTACGTCTGAGTTTTTTCCAGGCCAGTCGGACCCCCTTGTCCCCCCACACAAAGCTCCCAATCTTGCTCTGTACCTTACTAATGCTCTTTTTCGAGAAGGTTAAAGGTATAGTGGTAAATAGATAGGAAAGCTTAGGAAGAATGACCATCTTTACCAAATTGATTTTCCCGTAAATGGTTAAGGGGAGATTTGTCCATCTGCTAAAAATAAGGTCTATTTATTTGGTCACTCTGTTTAGATTGATCTGAGGAATTTTTTCCAGATCTTTCACAATATAAATCCCCAGATATCTAAACTCTGTGCTAACTGGTCCCCTCCACTGCTCCAGATTGCAACACATAACCTCTGTTTTTAAGCTGTTACCCGCATAACCTGACATGGACCCAAATGTGACCAATAACTCCTCAACCTGAGGAATCACCACCTACGGGTCATTTGTGTATAATATCAGGTCATCTGCATAGAGGGCTAATTTCGAGCTATAGTGTTCAGACCTATAAGGGCAGATTGATTCATTTAACCTTATAGCTTGAGATAAGGGTTCTATATAGATATTAAATAAAAGAGGGGAGATTGGCCAACCCTGCCTAGTTCCTCGCTGGATAGTAATACTTGATGTTAATAGACCATTTAAGAGAATCCGCGCAGAGGCTCCCTGATAACAATTTCGTAGGGTTTGGATGAAAATGGGACCGAATTCCATTACCTCCAAAACCTCCCAAAGGTACACCCAGCAGACTCTATCAAACGCCTTGGCCACGTCTAATGTGACCATGGCCCAGGGGTCAGATCTCTGAATTGCTAGATCTATATTGCCTATTAAAAGATGTGTTTGCTCCTGGATGTGCCTTCCAGCCACAAACCCCTTCTGATCTGTATGTATCAGCTTGGGAACCAGTTTTGCCAATCTCCCCGCCAAAATGCCCATAAAGATTTTATAATCGGCATTTAGCAGGGAGGTTGGCCGATATGAGTCTGCCCTTAAAGGATCCTTGCCTGGCTTTAAAATCAGAACGATTATTGCCTCCTTCCATGAGTTGGGTACTCTATACAGACAATATACTGCTTTAAAAATAGTGCCCAAAACGGGAGACAGCTCTTCTGCAAGATGCTTATATACTTCAATTGGAAGTGAGTCAGAGCCCGCAGCTTTTTTATTCTTAGATTTTTTAATCTACTCTATGATTTCTTCCAACATGATTGGAGCATCTAAAGTGTTCCTACCCTCCTCAGATAAGGCGGGCAATAGTTTATTGCTCAACCATGAGCGGATGGAACGCAGGGATGAAGCCAAGTCCTCTTCATAGAGGTCTGAGAACAGCGAAAGAAGCAGGTTTGCACATCATCATTTTTACTTGATGTCTCTCCGTTACCATTAACGATCAGTTCTTTAATGTCGTTTCTGGTACGGTCAACTCTGGCTTTCCATGCCAGTACAGCTCCTGCTTTTTCCCTATACTCAAAATTTTGCATATTTCTTGCGTCCCATTCCGCTCTACACCTTGCATCCAATTTTCCTCTATTCTCCTGTTATGCCTCTTCCAGGTCCTGCAGAACTTGCGAAAGGCATTCTGAGTCTCCATTATTTAAGCCATTTCTGTCCTTCTCTAACTGACTTATTCTTTCCTCAATATTTTTTAGTACCACAGCCTCTGCCCTATTCTTGGAGCCTATGGTGCCATGTAGTCTATGTAGTCTCCCCCTTAGACATGCCTTGTATGCATCCCAAATAAAATCCATAGTTGAAGATCTCATATTCAAGGGAAAGAATTCTAAAGAGAAAGACTTGATAGTCTCAATAACTTCAGGGTCGAGGAGAATGGCCCTCGTTAGCGTCCATATTGACTGTACCTGCAACCCTTTATTCTGAAATATATACTGCAATGGTGCATGGTCTGAAAGGTGGCTTGGCATAACGGTAATCCCCTCTATGCCATTCGAGAACTGTCTATCTGTGAAGACATAGTCGATCCTAGAGGGGTGGCTGTGTTTCTTACTATAGAACGTAAAGCCCTGTTGTTTACCCTTCAGAGCTCTCCATACATCAATCAGATCTAAATCTTGGATCAGGTTTAATAGTGCACGACGTATCTTTGGGGCGCCTATATAAGGACTCGGATTAGACCTGTCTTTTAAGGGGTCCAATAGGACATTGAAATCCCCACCTAAAATATAGGGAGATGACTCCAATGTCAGTATTGATTTCAGCTTGAGTATATCGGTCGAATCGTCAATATTGGGACCATAAAACGAGGCACACACTACGTCCGAGTTATTTCATGTAATTTGAGCCACTAACCATCTCCCAGAGGAGTCTGTTTGTGTTTTTTTAATGGAGTATAAGGCGCCATGCTTTACCAGTATTGCCACGTCCCTACTGTGAGACGTCTGATGAGACACACTAAAACATTTTATCCAAGGGACTTTAGAAAAAATCGAACAGCTTTCTGTAATACTCAGATGTGTCTCTTACAATAAGCAAACATGGGCAGTGGATAATTACAGATATTTAACCCCTTCGATGCTCATGACGAGCTCAGCTCGTCATGAGGCACAGTGCTCCTGTGCTCATGACGAGCTCAACTCTTCATGACCACACCCGTTTTCATTATGGCCCAGCACAGGAGAGGGATACCATCAGCAGGGATGTGGTTAAAGATTAGCCTTTGCCTCCGAGGGCACCTCAATCCATTCACGTTCCAAGAGATAAAGATGGTCCTTCTACCCCTTAGACCTTAGTTTCCTGCCATCTTCAAAATCCACCTGAATGGCCTGTGTGGCATGATGTATTACAAACTAAGGTGAGATTAGATTGTTTTTTATTTTTTACCCAATGCTCCCCACCCGTGTGCCACCCCCCACCCCCTTCCCCGACCCCCTGTGCCTATCCCCCCTATTCCCATGAGGAACCCTCCCTTCCAAAAGGCAAAGCCTATTCGGGTCCTCCTTTCCCCTGAGATGCAAAATCTAAGTTCCTGCTAGTACCGGTACAATAGAGTCAAAAGCTTTTTACTTATCTTTTACCTCTTACCTCCCCCCTACTTTTTAACCCCCTGCTCCTCCTTTATTTTTACAATGAGGGTGTCGGCTTCCTCGCCTGATTTTATCTGATACATGTGATTGTTCCACATCACACGAAGCAGTGCTGGGAACTTCAGCTGTGCCTTGGCCCCCATACTATTCAGCTCTTCCAGCCTTTTTCTCAACTCCCACTGTCTAGTATCGGTGACATAGGAAATATCTGATCTGATTTGAAAGGAGAAGGTATTAGAACTATTAAAGGAGATGAAACTTTCTTTTAGGGCAGAGGACAGGATCTGCTCCTTAACTGAATACGTTAAAAAATTAACCAAAATCTTCCTTTGTTTTTGCTTAGCAGGGTTCCTTCTAAAGGGATCACGATGCACCCTTGGATTTCGTGCACTAGGTCCACTCATAGCACTCCTTTCAGGACTGTTCCTTTTAACAGAGAAATTACAAACCCCTTAAGATCAGACCCCTCCAAAGCTTCAGGAACATTTAAAAGCCTTAGATTGTTCCGCCGAGAATTATTTTGTACGCGTTCAATATTCTCTTTCTATTCTCTATTCTGAGCTGATAATTTGGCTACCTCCGCTTCGGTAGATTGCATAGAGTCCTTCATCTTTGGGATTTCTTAATCCATGGCCTCAGTTCTTAATGTCACTTCGTCTAATCTTTTTGTTAGTATTTCACAAGAGGCTTGAATTGCTGCCTGATTAGCCACCGAGGTTAAGAATCTACTGGTCATCTCTGCTTGATTATTTTCGGAAACTGTAAACCTACAGGCTATTTCGTCCTTCATTGCCAAAAGGATATCCGCCAGAGTGAATGAAGCTACATCAGGTTTTCTTGTTATATCTGCTACACTATTAGTAGTACCATTATCCTCTACAACTCCTACAGCTCCTTGTTTTTCTAAATTACCAGCACCAAACAGCTCCATCGAGGAACTTCCTGGGTCATTGCTTGCCAAAACTGAATATTTATTTGATAGTGTTACTGCAGGATGAATCGTTATCGGGCTGTAACTGCTTGCCGATCCCTCGCCTCTTTATTTGCTGGACTTATGATATTGACAGTATTAGCAGTGTTGGCAGTGTTGGGGCTTCCCTGACTTACATTTTCTATGGTAACATCTGCATAGTTTGGTTGGGTGGGGGTTGTTGAGGTGGTACTGGTAGACATAACTTTATAAAAAGTTTTAAGCGAAGGGGTAACTTTCATCTTGGGAGGAGATCCCTTCTTACCCTTTCCTTTTCTTCTAACAGCAATATCTCCCGTTTTGATTTTAGACCCAGCGCCTTCGTCGGAGTTACACCCTTTAGTTTTACCTTGTCTGGTGCCAAACTCTTACTTCAGAGACAGGGGGGGAAACGCGTGGGAGGTAAACCGTTTTTTCGTTTAGAGGATCAAAAACTGACCTGGCACGGAGGGCATATCTATTAACTTTAAGGGCCTGAACCTACTTTGGCGGTGCCACTTCCGTGCTTCCAGGACCATCCAGTCCAGCAAAACTACCAATACTGGACCCTCCCTCTGCCTCCATCCATCTGTCCGAAGCCTTAAAAACTCTCTCCCCACTTTCTTCAGGCACAGTACATTTCTCCAGGGTCCGCACTCTCCTACAAGTCCTCCCGGAAAATAGTCTCTATTGGTGAAAACGGGACACCGACTCCCTACCTCAGTGCTGGTTTCCGCTGCAAAAGCTGAGCAAAAACTCACTCATCTCTCCGCTGCCTCTGCCACATTTGAGAACAAGCCCGCGCTACCACCTTTGCTCCCTCCCGCAACCCAGAACTGGAACAGAGCAGAGTTGCGTCTCCTACGTGCTGGAGCTGCTTCTACCCACCGCCAGCTCCAGCCGCGACTGCCGCCTCCTTCTCCGCCCGGACCGCTCTCCTCGCTGCACAGGGATCTAAAATCCAGCGCGACGTGCTCCGGCAGCATAACAAGTAATGGGGGGGGTTTGACTCCAATTTCAAATTCATAACCTAGCAGGAATGGATAAACAAACTAATAAAAACATCTCCTGAGGGGAGCCGCGCCGCGCCGTTCAGCTGGCGGCCGCCATGTTCCTCAAAACGTGGTTATTCTCAGCTCTTCATGTCTAGGCTGCCTACCTGTTGCCAAAGCGCTGAGACACCCTTTTGGGTAGCTATGCACTATACAAGATTGTATTATTAATATTTATAATAATATCTATTTCACAAAAGAATTGGACTTCAGAAGATATTTGACAAGAGATGGGGACAGCTCAAGGAATGGCTAGGCAGCAGTGTTTGATCTGTTAGATAAATAGTTTAATTTGAATATGCATTTATTTCTTTTTATTTCACAAGAAAATCTACCCTCATGAATTGCAATTGTAGTTTTATTCACTTTCTTAAAAAAGGTTTGCAAGGCCACAGTACATTTATGCATCAGCTACACGAAATATATTTCTTTTGGAGGGTTTTACAGTACTCACAAACATAATCCATGATTTTATTCCATGTTAAAAGCAGCTCAAAGCAACTTGCAATACAATTTACAACAAAATTAAAACAAAACAATCACTGTGTGGACCAATAATATTTTCATTAAAAAAAAAATTAAGCACAGGGAGAAAAGAAATGTATGACAGTAATATAGAGCTCTGTAATAAGATTTGGATGTAAAAGGGGAAGGACTAGACAGAGGTTGTGCATTTGCCCAGGTCAAACCAAGAGCTTTAGGAATGCTGCAGGAGTATGATGATGTTTACAAAAGGAAATCGGCCCAAATTAGCTGTGAGAGGCAGCTCAAGCTCTTACTGATGAAGGAAGGAGCCTTCCACTGACCAGTGCCTGCGGAATATCAACCATGGCAGGGAGTGGGGCTTTTATATCAGCAAAGGCAGGAGGCAAGGCTTTTACCTTGGGATCTGCACTAGACAGATAGTACCCCACCTCCTTCCTGGCCAGGACTTGCCCATCAAAAATACAACCATTAGGGAGAGTTGGTAGACTTTCGCTACAAAGCAGAATGTGAATGTGGGCTCAGCCTTTGGAGCCATCCTTCGCTCTGAACTCACATGACAGTGCTGCTGCAGAGTTCTTTGGAGTGTAGCCACGGTGTGAGTGGAGATAGAGTCTGTCTGCCGGTCTTGTGACTCATGGGGAAAACACTGTAGAAAACATCTACATGGGCGTGTTTAGCCCAGAGGTGGTCCTCCTCCTACAGAGTAATTCTTTAAAAATAGATCAGTGTTGTAGGCAAAGGAGGTCATCTGATGGGGAGGGTTCTCCTCAAATAAATTGTCTCTGGAGAATCCAGGAGCCATTTTTAACCTCACATACATGATCCCACTTCTACTCACTGCACATAGGCACCCTCCAAAAACATCCTTTAGCTTCACGATGGCAAACCAAGAAGTCCTCCGGCAAAGAGCCCCCGGTGGGGCCCGTAGGGCATTGCAGCACCGGCCCAACGAGGAGATGCCCTATGGTGAAGCATGACACCCCTCAGTGTGTGTGAGGGCTCTTGCTCCTTATTGAAGCTATCCCTGCATTAGCATGCACTGTCTTGTTTTATCTAGCACTTGTCCGTAACTGACAATACTGACGTGGCCTGCCACATTCCTCATCCCATTCCCTGTAGGAACAGCATACCTTTTTTCGTCTACCAGTATCCCCGGGTCTGTATGCTGGACCTAACAAGCCCTGCGTCCCTCCCTTTGAGATTGCAGCTAGAAGAGTGTCACAGAGGTGTGTACTTCCAGTAATGACATACTCAAAGAAAAAAGTAAAGCACCTGGAGAATGTCATATACTCACAGATCCTTTTGGCTCTGGATTGGCCGGCAGTGGCCAACTCCCACAATCTTTTGAAGTTCATTGTCCTGCGACAAGAGGTGTTGAGAAGATAGTGAAAGGGAGCAGGGGAAGGGAAGGGAGCATTGGGTTACATAGAGAGACTGAAGGATGATGGGGGAAATGACAAATGGTGGTGATCTTGTTTAGGTTGGAGGGTGTGGCAGATGCTGTTTTCAGGGCAGCCTATAGATCTGGATTTAGTGAGCTATCTATGCAGCTTTAGCACACTAGAGCAGGGCAAAAAGGAGAAAACCAGCAGGAGTGGACATAGACCACTATAGCTGTAAGATAGCCCCTCATGCAGATCAATACAAGAACTCGAGTGGAGAAGGAAGGTTGCATCCAAACAGCAATAGAATTAGGTGAGAGATGAATACTGCAGTGGGTGAGAGATGAATACTGCAATAATTTAAGCCAAGGCGTGCTTGATAAAGTCTCAAGCAAAAGGTTGTTAGAGACTCCTTGAAGAAAGCACAGCTTACACTGTCACATGCATGTTTGCCATAATTATTATTATTGTATTTCTGCAAATTGCCCACACCTCATTTCAAATATCGCAAATACTCCTTATTTGAAAGTCAAAATCCTGCAACCTAACAATGTCTAATCACCTCACTCATATTTGTTAATCCCACCAATCATGTGTGTGAAATCGCATTGTTACGACTAATGATCGCATCTAACCCTATCAATGTAACGTACCACAATGAAACTGGAACAAATGCATGGAATTCTGTCTTTGAGTGAGCAGGTCTAATCCCAATAACAAACAATAACCACTAACCTTACATTCCTGAGCAACATGCTGCCCAAAATAAAGCACTTCAATGCCTCATCAGGGGTAGTTTAGGAAATGCTACGTAAATGCAATTGCAATACAATAAGTTCAGACCTAACAAGTATGGTAAAATGTGCTTTTGAACATGCCCCTAATCTTTAGGGTTATTAACGCACATTTTACTAAACAATGTAATATTACTCTGCATTGCATCAATTATAACAATGGCAAAGCCAAATTCCAATCATGGCAATGCCATAATACTTCGAAGCATGGTGTGAAGAAATGCTAGTGCTTCCTCTGGATCGGCTAGAGCACAATTCTGACCAAAAGTAGTTTAGTGAGTAAGCCTGAAAGTATAGAATATGTCCCCATATGATCAGTAGCATTATACAGCAGCAGGTGTAGTGGCATTAGCAATTAGCATCATGTTAATGCATATAATTACGTGGTAGATGTACTAAGAATGCATTCAGTAAAAGGGATCGTGATTTGTAGTGGCATTAGCAATTAGCATCATGTTAATGCATATAATTACGTGGTAGATGTACTAAGAATGCATTCAGTAAAAGGGATCGTGATTTGCACATCAATTTGTACCAAACGTATTGGTATTTTGCAAACTGATTTATGTATTAACAGGTTGGTTCACAAAATACTGAATCGTAGTGGGTCGTAATTCGTCCTACCTAGCGAATATTAGTGAGGTAGGTTGCAAGTTGCTGCCTGTTACGATTTGCTAAAGAAACACAATTGATGGACGAAATGCAGAACAAATCAAAACATTCACCCCAGTCAAGAGATCTGGGTTAAATCCATCATTCTTTTGCTCACCATGCCACTCCAGTTTAGACCTGCGAGTTGCTGCCATCACAGTGATGGTAGTCTGTTGAGATCAGCAGACCACCATGTCTGTGATTGCTTTCAAGTAAAACTCTTTTTTTAAAATGCATCTTGTTTCCCTAAAGGAAAAAGAGATGCATTTCAAAAACAAATGAAAAGTTCCATAAACTTTTTTGTAGAAGTAAGCAGTGGTTTCCGGGAACACTGCATACTCCTAAAAAAATTTTTTTCAACATTTCGAAGCAAAATGGTGCTGTGGAAACCACTTCCTGATTATGAATGTATTACCACCTTTGTTTAGGTGTCGTAAAATATGTTTTTTTAGACCGGATTCAAGTCACAAAACATTAATACATACATAAGAAATCGATATATGGAAGGGCGACCTAAAAACAGACCTTTTAAATATTGATCCAGTTTGGTTTCCTAAACCCTTTCAACGATCTGGAAACACTTTTCCGAATCGTTAAATAGGTTTACTACCGTTGAAAAAGGGTCTTAACATTCGCAAACCCTCTGATTTGCTAAATCAGAGGGTGCATGGAGGGGAGGATCGGTTAATGGTTTATGTCCACCTGCATTTTTGTTGAAATTCAGCCACTTGTGTATTTTGAGAGGGCGGAGGTCATTAGGAAATGCACAACTCACTTCTGTTCTGTAGGATGTATAGTTGTCAGCTACTTTATTTGAACCTGATGTCTATCCGAGTGTTAGATTTTAATATGTATCCTTTATGAGCACAATGCTGCTGGAATGTTTGCCCTTTGGAAATCGGTGACGACTAGATCTAGAGATAGGACTGGCTAAGGGTAGATAACCTTGTGGTGAAACTCTCAGTGGGCAAAGTATTAGGAAACTGGGTGCCTTGGAGATAGGGAACATCAGAAGCAATTAGTCTTGGGACTGGGAAAACGTAGAGAAAAATACAGGGAGGCACTGTGTCGTGAACACACTTGGCACTGGACTGGTGAACAAAAGGAAATGGATGAGAGGGGGACAGACTGGATGCAAGTAAAAGAAAATGGAGAATAAGAGATATTTTGGCTCTGACAAAACGTACCACAGGAACATAACCCTCCAGAAACGTTCAAAAGAGTCACAGGCAACAAACTACAAAGACTGATGTTCAGTAACATAGGTGGAATGATAATTAAGACCGATAATGCGTAGGCAGTGCTTAATTTGTAATAGAACGAGTGCCGGTGCCCGAAGCTCTGTGAAGAAGCCCATGGCTGAAGCAGTTAAATATTGGTGCCCAGAATATCATTGCTGATAGTCTCAAGTTCACCTCATGCCTATTTAATCCACTACAGGCACACCCTGACCATTTATCTCACTCTTGCAGGTTCCTGCTTTCTCCCTTTGTGACAGTCTTTCCATCTTTCTCCTCCTCCTGCTTTCAGATTTGTTTGCCTTTCATTCCTTTTCTCATGGTCAATATCTGATGGGGAAAAAAAGTGCTGTGGCCCCTACCAGCAACCACCAGTGCAAATAAATCACTAGGGGAGGGGAGCAATACCCAAACAGCACCCTCTGCCAATGCCCTTTGGGAAACACATGTCCATATTTACAATCTCATGGACTATAGTGGCTGGTCAAAAGATCCCCTCTAAATCAATACAGAGCACAACCAAATATACATCACTGTATAAAACTACAACACCCACCTGCTCAAGGTTCAGGGGAAGGCACAAAGCCCTTTGGTTGGAAAAAAAACAATCTATGGCAGACGGCAGTCCTCCCTAAGAATCTAAAGCACCAAGAGACAAAGGAATTAAAAAAAACCTGCATTAACATAAAACGGCTAAAGGTGTAATTTAACATACTGTTTGGGAAATATTTCAAATAAGGCCACAAACTCTGTGCACTGTCATGATCTCTGCCTTTTGTACTTTCATAAAGTGGATTTTGAACGCAAACTTTCAAATACAAATGGAAATGGTTTGCATGTTTATTTAAAAAGCACTGGTTCATACTAAGTTAAGGCTTAAAAGCTAGTTCACTTGTCTGTCTTAGCTAACCATATTAGCATCATCTTAAGTCAATGCACATCTTGAAATATGCCAAGATGATTCACAGTTTGAAGAGTGATTGCAATTAAGAGCATCATTTAGTGGTTGTTGGTAAAGGGACATCGCTAAAAAGTGTCCTGAGAAATCACCTTCACTGTCCCCAAGTAACCAGAGTGCAGTGGAAGGAAAGTTCCTGATGGTAGACCTGCCAATGTCAGAGTATTTAGTGGTGCTCTATAGACTTTCTCGGGGCCACCAGAAATTGTGATGGAGGAGTTGCCCAATTAAGGGCAGCCCCAGCAATGTCATTCTTTCCACTAGACATTCTGTCTGCAGCCACCACTGAAACCATGACCATCCCAGACAGAAAAAACGTTTACATGTTCACCATGTTATGGGCCTTGGAGATGGGCCCTAGGTTGGGGGCAGGGCACAGGTCTGTCTTCATAAATCAATGGTGATAGAAGATCTTCCATGCCACCATGGCACTGCAGTCTTTTTGTCATTGCTTTTTGCCAGACATGGTTACCAAGGTAATTTTGAGCAAGAAATATCTACCTGACCAGTGGAATACTCTAGATTTAGCAACCTGGCCTTTCTTTGCCAGTGTCTGCCATAGCAGCACCAAACCCTAAGTCATCCCCCAGGCAAGCTGTAGAGTGTTTATTCTCTTAGAGTGGTGCTATATCAAGAGATCGACAGATGGCTAGTAAATCCCCTTTCATATTGCCACGTTTGTGAGATATATACTTGCTGACTCCCTAACACTGACTTGAAAACAATAGCACACTGGTAATGGCAACTCCTCATAGCATAAGCACTCAATGGTTCAAAGTATAGATTGTGTAACATTCATGTTTCTTTCCTGTATTTCAGCGGATGACACTGAAGATTTTCAAAATCCTTCGCTGGGATACAATGGTTGTGACAGGAATCCTGCAGGTGTGTCTCTACATTGTTATCTTTTAACTCTATATTCTGTTTATAGAGCATATAGATCCATTAGCATGTTTTCTTTCTCTTCTAGACAGATTATGCTGATTAATTGCTCCTTTTTACTTGTAGTTCATCGCAGTATTTGCCAATATACACAAAAAAATTTGGACCACATTGCTGCATTGCACCACTGGTACCATTTGACCATCCTACCAAACCACAACATATAGTGCAACACCAGACCTTCTCTTGCTTTTCACTATACCACACATTATAATATATCACATCACAGTCTTTACCATGTAACCTCACCTTGCAACATATGCCAACATACCTTAGGACACATCATACCACTAGACACCACAACACATGGGACACTGCATCCCGCCACAATGAACAGTAGCATAACTACCAATTTAATTCAGCGCTATCTCTTTGTATAATATCATAACGTAGAGGGGCACCACATTACACCTTACATGACCAAACAGCACCTCAAGACTCCACAACTTGCAAAACCATATAATATGCCATGCCATACCATGCACCAGCATGCTTTCCCCTTTGCATCATTTCACCATATCACAACACTTCTCACTAGGACTTCACACAACTATTCTCTACTTCACACTGCTCTGCAGCTCATACATATACCAAATTGACAACAAGTCATATGACACCACCCTTGAAAGACCACACCATTCTACAGCATCCTATTGTACAGGTTACACATAGAGGCTAGAGCCAGGGCAACATCTGGATGGGAGGGCTCATAAGTCAGAAAGATATGTGAGCCAGAGAGATATTAGGGCATGGAGACACTTGAACCTGGTAGATATGCGGTCATGAGAGACACATGAGCAAACAATACCCACCTCACAATGTTTAAAAGTAATATCACCAGGTTTGGACACAACTATACAACACCACATTACTCCATGTTAAACTACTACACCTCACAACCGAACATAACATAATAAATTAGATTTCACTATATACCACCTGTATAACTCACTACTACATGACTTAACATATCGTTACAATCTTCACACTTCAGCAAAGCTCACTGTGCCACCTATCTCTCAAGGAGTAACTGCTAGCAAATAGAATTTATTTTTAGGTTTGGCTTGATAACTACACTGTCGCTAGAATGTGTGCGATCAATGTAGAGAACAAGTTACTTACCGTCAGCACTGCTTATTCTGGTGAATACTCAATCCAACCGCAGATTCTTCAGCTAGTGAATATCCTGAGGTGCCAGACTGGATCTGGAAACTCAAAGCAGTGCTCCTGCATAACATTAGTTTGCTTTGTGCAACTCTGTGTCTACTTCATTCTGCTCCAGATGTGACAAGTGAAGCTATACATAGGCAGAATGGCTCAGATTAAAAACTCCTGCAGGACCAAACAGGCAAAATGTCATCCAGACGAACCTGACTGTCAAAGGCAATAGTGCTATGTGATTGTGCACTCTGATGCTTATGTAGCAGCCTGACAAATATCCTGGACTGGCCCTCAGTGTGCCAACACAGAGGTAGGAGCATTGGCTATGGTGGAACAAGCACTCAGACCTTCTGGATGCTGTGTCTTAGTCAATGTGTATCAGATCATAATACAAAGGGCCAATGTTGGAAATGGCCCTTTCTGTAGGGCCACCCTCAAACCTTTTGCCTTCCTCCTCCCCTTTTTAATAAAATAGTTATTGTGGGCCTTAGGACTCTGTGCACTTTACCAGTGCTAACCAGTGCTAATGTGCTGGTGCTCACTCCCCTAAACATGGTTTGATTGGCATATACCTAATTGCCATATTTTAATTTACTTGGAAGTCCATTATAGAGTGGTATTTCATATACCCACGGCCTGTAAATTAAATGCTACCAGTGGGCCTGCACCACCTAAGTAGCTCTCTAAAACTTGTCAGAGGCTTGCCATTGCGGTCTAAATGCATTGTCACACTGCCATATCGACCTGGCATTTAAACCCCTTGCCAAGCCTCAGACTCCCCTTTTATTACATTCAGGCCACCCCTAAGGTAGGCCCAGGGTAGCCCATAGGACAGGGTGCTATGTAATTAAAAGGTTGGACATGTACTTTTAAGTTTTACATGTCCTGGTAGTGAAAAACCCACAAATTCATTTTTCACTACTGTTAGGCCTACCCCTCCCTTAGGATAACATTGAGGATTCCTTTTATTACATATAATAAGCTATAATTTCTAATTGAGAGAAGGTAGATTTGTCATGTTTGGTTTCTACGGAATTGTAATGATAAACTCTCTTTAATGGTAACATTGGATTTTTCATTAGTTTTGAAAATGCCACTTTTAGAAAGTGGGCATTTCCTGTCCTTAACCCTTCGTGCCTGCAGTCTGTCTTGGATCACAGGGCTGGGTATAGCTGACAGACTTTTGTGAATTCCCCCGAGACAGCCCAGCTGCATGGTTGACGATTGACGGTTGATATGAAGCCCCGCAAAATGTAACATTGGTTCAACGCTCATTCGATAAATGGCCCTAATGAAAATGAACGCCTTGAGAAAGTAAAATAGACACAGTGAAAAAAGAAGAAGCCACTTTCAAGGTGGATTGCAAGCCTTTATCTAAAACGAAAAAGAAAAAATCCACTGGAAATATGGAGTGAAACACAGATGAAAATATTTAGTTCACGCGAGCAACAAAAAGAATGTGTACCACAAGAGTGAGTTAAGTTAATGAATACCTGATTACACCGTGGTTCAGCCCTGAAGATAATCCCTGACCTCAGAAGGGGATTAGAAACGCGTCAGCCTTTTTCCTTTTTCGCCAACGAGGGAACCTTATTAAGTGGGACTCTTCTGAGGGTGCAATAACATAAAAACACACCCCTAGAGAGAATACAAAGAATATCTAATTCCCCGTAGCGAGTCTGTTTGTGTGCTTTACAAAATAAAAAAGTGTTAATAACCTTAGCTCAGGCAGGCAGACGTTCTATAATATTGACTGGTGTAACTATTGTAGAATCTACAAAATAATTCATGCAATGGTATGCTTTATCGTATTGATATGTTTTTAATGGTTTTTTCACTATTGTTGGCACAAATTGTTCTGAAAAATGAGATGAGTATCCCTGAATGCACCTAAAATATATAACTGTTGGAGAAAGGAAATTGCAATATACACAAATGTTAAAGTGAGATACAATAACTGAATGTATTGTATTTGAAATCTGCTGAATAAATAAGCAGTAATGAGAATTGGAGGCCAGGTAATTTCTATTTGATACTTTTAGAAAGTGGGCATTTCCTTAACCCTTTATGCCTGCAGTCTGTCTTGGGTCACATGGCTGGGTATAGCTGACAGTCTTTGTGAATTCCCCTGAGAGAGTCACACAATAATTGGATTAGCTGAAGCTCAATGGTCCTATTTCTTCACAAAAGGCCTAAAAACCCTGTATTGTTACTAAAGCCAGCTTGGAGCCAGGGTACGGGAGTCAGGAGATTCCAAGAGTTTCAAAGAACATTTCTATACGTTTCTCCCACCTTCTAGGAGAAGGGCACCAGGGTATAAAAGTAGGGCCTTCAGACCCATTCATCAGTTCATTACTGGACCTGCGGAAATACTCTGAGAGGACTGTATGATGCTGTGACCTGCTGTGCACTGTGCCAGATGGCTGCTGTACCTGGAAGGATTGCTTTGCTGCCTAAGGTCTGTCTTAAACCCTCAGAGGCCAGGCCTACAGTTGAGCCCTGCATCTTCACCTGCACCCAGAACTACTAGAAGTGGATCCACAGGCTAGTTTACTGGCCTCCTGTTCAGTACCACAGGGACATAACAGGCTCCCACCAATTTGAACCTGCACCTGGACCCAGTCTGAGTGAGTCCTGAACCCACATCCAGCCCTTGACCCTTGGTTGTGCTGCTAATGGGGCCCACATGACCAATTTTCAAGACTGAGGACTTTGGCTAAAAAGTGCACTGAGAACCAGGGGGAGAACGGGACCAACCTGCTTGCCTAGCCGCCCGATGTGCATCGCTGTTCGAATTGAATTAGCTGCTTCTCCCGCTATGTTCTTCTCCACAGCAGCAAATCTGTTTCAGCGGTCCTTCGCCAAAGGGTTATCCGAACTCTTGGAACTGTCATCAATTACAGCATTCTGCTTCGTCCCACTGGAGAGTTTCAACTTCCATTTCGACAACTAAGTCCAAAGGTAAAAATCTTCACTGCGGCTTCGCTCAATGGCTATCCAATGATAACCCTCCCTCCTCAGACACTCCTGCAGCCTTGCTCAGCTGAACTTCTACCGTCTCAGACATTTTTCTTTCAAAATGCTTCTAAGTGCGAAGGTATGCACTGACCAGGCCTAATCCCATTCTTTTACCCGAACCCCGCTCCATTGCGGCTGGCCTTAACGTTCAACTTTGGTCCCGTCTCGCATGACCAGATGTCCGCCATTGGTGCTTTGATCTTTTAGACACTAGATTTCCTTTAAAACTTTAAAAATTCATAACTCTGGTTCTACTGATTGGACTTTTGCCATTTTGGTGTCAATTTATTAAAATGTACAAAAATTTTCTAAATTGGATTGGGATTGTTCATGTATTGTGTTTTCACTTTATTACCGTATGTGTACTGCATAAATACTTTACTCATTGCCTTTAAATTAAGCCTGGCTGTTTTTTTGTGCCAGGCTACCCAGGGTTAAGCACAGGTTAATATAGTGACTTGTGGTTCACCCTGCAAGTGATTGTGGCTTTTGCTTGAAAAATCTTCACACCCCAGTCAACCAGCAGCTCAGTTTCTCAAACCAACCGTCATGATATGGTCCGCTTCTACACCGCCTTGTCTTTCTTTGCCCCAAAGTCCACCCAGTAGTCCTTGGTATGATCAAATGTAAAAGCTCAATGCTTTTGTGGGGTCCATGCGATGCAGTCTCTCTACCTTGTTTGGGAGATGAGGCGCAGCAAAGAATGTTGGAAGAGTGAAGGCTTAGCTGACATGAGTGTGACTACCTTTGGCAGGAACGCACCTTTAGTTCTTAACACCAGTTTGTGCTGAGAAAAAAAAGTAGTATAAGGCTGTTGGACCAAGAGGGCCTGAAGCTTACTCGTGTGACACATGGATGTTATCGTGACCAGAAAGTCTGTTTTTAAGCTCAAGGGCTTAATGGACAACTGTGCCTTGGCTTGAAAGGGGTACACATTAGGAAAGTGTGAACCAAATTTAAGTTCCAAAGTGGCATCGGAAACATATGTTGCAAACCTTTTAGAAATCTGGGGCCAGATGCATCAAAGGGTTTTGCCTACTCTGTGTCTATGGGGAAATATGTTGATACATATGGCCCCAAATCACAACAGGTGATTTGAACAAGGACAAATTGTAGAGGAAACTTAAGAAGGCCAAGGGTGATGGAAAGCAACCTATAACAGTGCAAATTGCAAGTCCTCGCTGGCCCAAAGATAAAACATACGACAAGACTTTCAACAGTTTGGCTTGCAATGGGTGCATCTGGTGGGTGATGCACAAAGTCACAAGCTTATCTCAGCACCCAGCATACACCAAATTTGTGGAAGGCTGCATCACTGCCAAGATCACATCAATGACTTCATAAGAAATATCAAAGGACGTCATCTGCTGCTGCTCAATCTCCAAGCATGGAGGTGCAGAATGCTTAGGCCCAGGTGCAAAACCCTGCCTTGCTGCTGCAACAGAGGTTCCCCTGAAGTTACAGCCCGATCTGAGGACCAGTGCTCATGCCCAGAATATCCAGGTACCCTACTCTCCTCGCCCAATACGGAGCCGCTAAGATGACGTGGGCCAGGTGTTTCCTGATCTTCCTCAGTACTCCCGGTAGGAGAGGTAGTGATGGGAAGGCATACAGGAGTCCTGTGATATGCATTTCTGAAAGAGAGCCCTCTGGGGAATGTCAATGCACAAAAGGGTTGACGCTGTGCATTCTGAGCAGTGGTGAATAGATTGGAGCCTGGGTTCTCCCCGTTGCTGTAACATGCCCTGTGCCACCTCTGTGTGTTGCTGCTATTCGTGATCCACTAGGCATTGCCAGATGAGTTTGTCCACACTAGCATTCAAAGACCCCACCAGGTGGATCATGACATGGGAGATGTCCCAACGTCCCAGCGGCGCAGAGCTTCCTTGCACAGGACACAATCCAATCCCCCTCTGCTTGCTGTAATACCACATGGCAGTGGTGTTGGCCATGAAAAGCTATACCAGCCTCCCTTCAATGGTTGGCAGGAAGGCCTCCAACAGCAGGAGAATAGCCAGCAATTCCAGCAGGTTAACGTGAGGGTGAGGTCCATCAAAACCAGAGTCCTCTGATCTGTACTGAGGTGCAGTTAACATCTCTGAGCATATTGGGCGGGAACATGGAAATAGGTGTTCTGCATTCCCAACGTCACACTTCATTCTCCTCTGTCTAGGGCAGAGCAAATCTGGGCCTGTGTAA
Organism: Lissotriton vulgaris; assembly: GCF_964263255.1. Classification (NCBI taxonomy): domain Eukaryota; kingdom Metazoa; phylum Chordata; class Amphibia; order Caudata; family Salamandridae; genus Lissotriton; species Lissotriton vulgaris. The sequence continues at coordinate 1,427,383,092 of NC_141689.1, read as the reverse complement.
ACATCATGAATTTTTACTTCTTCTGGAAGATGTTGAGAGGTCAAAGAACTAAAATAGGGTGAAGTCCTCCACCTTCTTTGACACTTGAAAATAGCAGGAATAACACCCATTTCTGATTTCTGAGCCTGGGGTCATCTCTATGACTCCTTTCTCCAAAAGAGTCTGGACTTCCTGCAGAAAAATGTACAAATGATCCTGTGAAAGCCATTGTGATGTAGGTGGGATAGGCAGTGGTATCAAAAGGGATGGCAGGGCATAGCCCCTTTGGACGATCTAGAGGGCCCACCTGTTGGACGTTATTACTTGCCACCACTGGAAAAATGTATGATTCTGCCTCCCATGGGGGGATTGTGTAAGGCCATGGGTAAATGAATGTGGCTTGAAGGCTTCTGACAGAGAGGTTGGGGGCCGGGCATAGCCTGCTGGGCTAGCTGCTTTTAGGTTGTCTGAAGGCAGAGACCTTAGCAATGCCTCGAAAAGGGCAAAATTAATGTGGATACTGCCTTGTGGGTGTAGAAAGGCCAAGATAGCACCCAGGTGTTCTAATTTCTTTAAAGCTCTTGAGGGCAAAGTCAGCCTTCATGCCAAAGAGACAAGACCCATCAAAGTTCAAGTCCGTGAGTGATGCTTGGACGTCATCCGAAAAGTCCGTGCGTCTTATCCACCCGTGGCACTGGAGCACCACGCTACTACTCAAAGCTCTGCCCAAATAGTTATTGTGTACATTCCTGATTGGATGACATAATTGAGTCTCAAAATGCATGGCAGTAGAGTCCCATTAAACAGCTGGAGTTGACCAACATATGAGCAAGCCTGGCAGATAATTATATTTGACTTCTTGTCAGGCAGGGTCATAGAAAAGGAATTGTGGATCACTCTGCTGGTGGAGGTATGTATCCAGGCTCTAGAGAGTAAGATGCAGTGTAAAAAAAACAGGCAGCCATCAGGAGCTGAGCAATGGCACTGTGCTACTTGATTATTTACGATTGGACAAGAACAAGCTTTGGACAAGTACCCATTAGGGTATGACTCCAAGGACTTTTGTAAGTCCATATTTTGGGGAACTATCATCCCCGTCATCACCAAAACCAGGTCAGCTGTAGTCCAAATCGGATTCAAATAGATGTGCGAGTACTTGAGGACAGACTCTTGGCAAAACCATTCTCTTGTCTGAGTCAGAAGGAATGAGGTGGGCAAATAAGAACTGTACTTGTGCTTGGCTTCTATCTAGGTCAGGACAGATTTGGTTTGAAGTCATATAGAACTAGGATCTTGACCTCCTTCCCCTAAAGTGGGGTCAGGAGGTACAGGCAGTGTCAAAGGCGTACCCACCAACAGAAATCCAGTTGAAGGCCTCCGTGGATCCCTGGGTGCAAAGGCACACCATGTGAATCAGTAAGGTGCTGCATCCCATGAGCATCACCATTTTGCACACCATGCTACCTCAGTCTGGATCCAACCATATGCAAATCAGCCTTTACCCTGTTCCAATAGCAATAGCCCAGCCTAAACTGCCACTCCAAGTCCTCCCTGAACTGGAACCTAAGTACCCCAGAACTGGTTTCATCCTGGTTAGGGCTCCTCAGGCAGGTATGGCTTGGTTCCAGAGACACAGTGAGCATGGGACCAACATATGGGCATACCTGTCCGACTTAGGGCGAGACACTAAAGTATGCAAAAAAGGGATGGATAGACTGCTTGAATTAATCTCATCCACTGGTAATTACTTGGGGAAAGCACTCCAGTCCATTGCCATTCTGCACACAATGACACCTCTGTTGGGACGCAGCCATATGCAAATCAATCTTGACCCTGGTGCAATGGGAGCAGTCCAGCCTGAAATGCTGGGCCAGGTTCTCCCTGAACCAGAACACAAGCAACCCATGATCTTTTTCACCCTAGTTAAGCATCATCAGACAATGTATAGCTTGGTTCCAGTGACATTGTGCACAGGACCTACTTCTGGGCATTCCGTCCCATTTAGGAGTGCCTCACTAAGGTATACAAAAAAGTGATGGATGGATGGCTTGAATTAATCTCAGCAATTGGTAATTGCTGAGGACGCAGCTATTTTGGCACAAGCCCCATTTTTCTTGCTTGTAGTGGGGCGGCTGGTGCCGTTGCCACACCATTGCACCACACAATGTTGCACAGGGAGCCTCCTCGTGTTACAGAGTGGTCCATATAGCACATAGATAAGTCAGCAATGTTGCAGTTCACATTAATAATCTCTTCTGCCCCTTCCCTTCAGCTGAATGAGCAATCTGTCATTAACACTGGGGAGCTAGTATTGAGTTTCCTCTGTTTCTGTCATCTTGTGACTTTTGTTATTCATGCAGCTCTTGCTGGCATCTAACTCTGTGAATCCACATGGAGTTATTCAACACCATACACAGTGGCAGGTACAAATTATACACACACACATTTTTTTCTTAAATCTATGTAAGCTTCTCCTGCAACATACACAGGACACCTGACCCAAATGTGCAATCTCTGCAATTCAAGATGGAGGCAACACATTGAAAAGGAAAAAGTAACCTAATTGCTTAGTGCTAATCTTGTTCGGTAGGCGAGGGCGTCTCAAAGTCCCTGTGAGGAGAGGATCGAGTTTTCAATGGCTGACGAGAAGGTGAGCTCTCTGATGATGGTGAAGAGTTACTTGATTTGGTTGACGCTGGTCTCAATCCGGGGGGTCAAGGCCTCCTTTTTTAGACTTTGAGCTGGAAGTGGTAGTCATTGAGGGCAGATTTGTAGGTGGCTCAGTCAGTTTGGTTCCTGCTGGTGCTCCATCTTCTTTCCAGTTGCACCTGATTTTCAAACTGCTGAGTTCAGGAGTGTACCAGCAGGCTTGTTTGGTAGGTCTTTGTGTTTTGACTGGTTTGGTGGGAGCGACTCAGTTGGCAGTGCTGGTTATCCGGACTTTGAAGTTCTTCAATGTCTGTTCCAGGTTAATGGTGATCTTGTGATGTGTGGTGCTGAGGGCATCGGTCCATTGCTGATGAGTGACCGTGGCCCAGCTGCAGTAGTGGGCGCTGTGGTGGTTGGGGGTGGTGCAGAAGTCCAATGATGCTGAAGTGTATGATGGAGGGGTTGAATCAGGTTAGTTCAGAGATGTGCTTGTGTCTGATCCTGCTGCTGGACGTAAAAATGGACGTCCAGTGTGTGTCTTGCTTTGTGCATGGGTTCAGTGACTACCTGCTTGGTGTCAGTGAAGTCGTCCAGATGGAAGTTGAGGTCTCCCAGTGTTCGGATTCAACGGTGAGCGGGGTGATGAAGTCCGCAATGGAATCGCGAATGCCGGTTCATGGTCCTGGCTGTCTGTATTTGAGGGTGCCTTTGATGGTTGTTTTGTCGTCGGTGTGAAGCTGAAAGTTCATGTGTTCCATTATCGGTGTGGTATTGCCATCCATGATGGTACAGGTGATTGATCCCTTGTGTAGGATGGCGATGCCACCGCCGTAGGTATCATTTTGGCTACAGTGTTCCATCTTGTAGCTGCTGGGTGTTGCCGGGGCTGATGTGGGGGTGAGCCAGGTCTCAGTGGTGAAGGTCCATCGAGGATGAGGGTGGAGATGTTGTCCCGGACTTTGGTGGTGTGTTTGCAGAGGGATCTGGCATTGATTAGGAGGCAGCTGAGTCGTGCCAGGGGGGTGACGGCATGCAGGGTTGGCTTGGCGCTGTTTGCTGTGGTGTTGGTCAGTGCTGGGGTGGAGGTGAACCGGCAGCGGATGCAGGGGAAACGAGGTAGCAGTTGTTGTTGTATCGGGGGTCCAGGCAATTAAGGCCTGGAGTGAAATATATGTGAGGGTGCCAAGGGCTAGGGTTCCTGGCTCTGGTTGCGGGTCAAGAACGGACGGTCGCAGATGGGCTTGCCTTTGGTGTGCGTTTGGCACGCTGGCAGTGCGACCGCACAGCGGCCTCCATAAGTAGTCCTGGGAGGTGGGAGTGGCTGTACGTGAGGCGAGAGCAGGGGACTGGAAACAGCAGGAAAAGGGTGCAGGTGACAAAACAATAACAAGCCGTGAGGGAGGAAGAATACTGCAGAGCAGAATTAACAATGCGGGCACTGTAGTAGGAGCACAATAGTCCTAATTTAATTAAGCAGTTTAAATTAAGCAAATCCAAATTAAAGCAATCCCAAAAGTGAAGATGGGCAATACCAAACTTCAAAAGGCCTGTTTTTCCAACCGTGTAATTGTATGAAATATCAATACAACACTTTATTACCAGAGGAAATTGCTGGCACTGCCGGTTTCAGACCACAGCAAGGGGACAAGACAAACCCCTGGAGATATAGTATGATTTGCTGCAAATAATGAAGGAGGAACATGATGATCCATCTTGACGTTTCACCAAGTCTTCCTTGACAGGCAAGTTTCAGTAACCCACCATCCACCATCATGCTGCAGTTGTATCCACCCTTCTTGTCGAACAGATTCTTAAAGATCAACATTCAACATTTTCCATCAAGCAACAGGCTCCCTGAAGGGTTGTCCCCTTCTACGTCCACAATGGATGAACCATGTTCAGTATTAACATTGTGTCTCTTTTTTCCTGCTTTGTAAACTCCAGTTTAGTGCCATTCTTTTACCGATGACAAGCAATTGTACCTCATCAATGAGCCTGCGTTCTTTGACCCATTAATTTAATACCCAGATATCATTTAGTCCTGGGTGTGTGTGGCTGGCTGCAAGTAAGAGATGTGACTATAAGAATTCTATTGTTTGGTCTGAAACCATTGGAGATTCATCCCCACACTCTGCAATGACTCCTAATTCAATCTTCAAATTTATTTTATGCGAGGTACCTATTTTTTCAACGAGGAGAAACCAAAAGGCATGGCAGATGGAGGGGTGAAAGAGGATTGGTGAACGAGGCATAGTGGCACAAAGGAATAAATGTTTCAACTCAGTTCAGTTAGAACCGCATTCCTCCCACGGAGGTAGGGTTGTGCAAAGCTTACATTCGGCTGTGAGTTTGTGCAATCCAAAATTCACAACTTTGCACTTTCTAATGCCGCTCAACCTTGTCAGCGGGAGAAATATCTCATCAAAAATGTTTTAGTTGGAGACTTTTTCACAGTATATTTCTGTAGGAGAGCACTCACGCAAGACGTATGTTTTTTGGGTATTTTCTCCTGCCAAACCAATATTTTGTACTAGTAAATGTTCCTTTTTTCTTTACACTAACTTTGTGAAGTTCACAAAGTTGATGAAGTTTTTAAAATAAAAAAATAACATTTTATGAAGCAGACCCGAGCACAGTAGTTCTACTTCCCACATCTGTAATAGAATCCCGCCACTTTTCTTGGCTTTACGCACATTAGGGCTCCTCATGCCGTATGCATAAAAGGGGAACCTTAAAAAGCAGTATATGTCTATCTAACTGAAGATTCTCTGCAACATCTCACCCGAATTCCATTTTGCACTCGTCAGTCAATGTCATTACTTGGGTTTTGCTGTCTCAGGAGAATAGGATAGGATGAACATTTATATAGCACTACTACCACTCCAAGGAGCATCTTGGCGCTTTGACTCGTGCAGCTGCAAGATGGTCACAGCTCTCCTTTAGTCAGCTAGGGAGGAGGTTCACACTAGGGCTTTGCATACTGAGTCCGCAAGGCTATAGATCCATGTTTTAAGGGATTTCCTAAACTTCTGTTCAGGAGTGATTGTGCGAAGTTGGTAAGGCAGTTTGTTCCATGCCTTTGCCCCTTTTACCGACAGGGATTTTCCTCCCTTTGTCGCCAATCTGAATTTCGGGACTATCATCAGATTGGCTGTAGCGGATCTTAGTTCCCGCATGGGATGGTATCGCTTGAAGTTTTTGCAAAGATACAATGGGCCTTGCCCATGGAATGCCCTATAGGTAATCGTCAGGACTTTAAACAAGATACCCTTCTGAATTGGGAGCCAATGAAGGGTATGCAGCGCAGCAGAGGCCGAAGATTTCCGTGGCCATCTAAGTACTAATCTTGCCGCCGCATGTTGGACCATCTGCAGTCTGTGCAGGGCCGATTTATTTGCCCCTGCATACAGACTATTGCAGTAGTCCAGTCTAGATGTAATTAGTGCTACTGCGACTGTGCGCCTGGCTGCTATGGGAAGGTAATCAAAACATTTCCTAAGACCCTTTATAATATTGAAGCAGGTACCAGCTACTTCCTTTGCTTGCTGTATAAACATGAGTGTCTCATCAAATTTAATCCCCAAGTTTCGTGCTGCCATGATGGTATTAGGCGGGGGTTCAGCATCCTCTGGCCAGCACATCTGGGGGGAAAAAGAGTTGTTTAAGCCGAACGGCAAAATTTCCATTTTAGCTGAGTTACATTTAAGATGTTTATTTGTCATCCATGTAAAGGTCGCCGTCAAACATTCCTTCAGGGTCTGTTTGGCATTTGCCAAGTCCTCATCCAGGACTAGGACTAGCTGCGTGTCATCAGCGTAGGCTTTTGTGCTGATGTTGAAAGAGGAGATCAGTTCAATCAGGGGGACCATATAAAGATTGAAAAGAATCGGGCTTAGACTCGAGCCCTGTGGTACCCCTGACCTCAATACCTTCTCTTCTGAGCAAAACTGTCCCAGCGTAGTTACCTGGCGTCTGTGTGTCAGGAAGTTTTTAAACCATTTTAACATGGTGCCCGCTATACCCGCACTTGATAGACGATATAATAGGATAGCATGGGACACCGTGTCAAACGCTGCAGATAGATCTAATAGGATCAGGATTGCCTTCTTTCCCTGATCCAATGCAGCTCGTATGGTCTCTGTTGTAAACAACAGAGCAGACTCTGTGGAATGATGGGTTCTAAAACCAGCTTGGTTGGAATGCAAAATGTTTTTCTCCTCCAGGAAAGCTGTGAGCTGTTTATTAGTACAGGCTTCAGCCAGTTTAGATAAGGCTGGAAGGAGGGAAATAGGTCGTAGGTTAGATAGGACCGTAGGGTCCTGTAATGCCTTTTTCTGTAGCGGTCTGACAGCTGCCACTTTCCAGTGTGTAGGGATCTCCCCTGTTTGGAAAGATGAATTAATAATGGAGTTTATTACAGGATTGACCTCCTCTTGTATAGTTCTTAATAACACTGGAGGACAAGGGTCAAATGGGGATCCTGACTTAATTGATGATATGGCCTGGAGGGAGTCCTCCAGGGCCATCGGGGCAAAGGTCTTCCAGCAAGTTAAGTGAGAGTCAGTAATGTGAGTAATATCCATTAACTCTGGATCATCCAACTTAATCTGAGGGAAATCTTTCGTGATACTGTATATTTTCTGTTCAAAGAAATCCGCTATCTCATCACATAGTGTCTGAGACGCCGGTATTTCCTGAGATATTATTTTAGGATTCCTGAAGTCACTTACAATTTTAAAAATTTCTTTCTGGTTACTATTAGTGGCTTCTATCCTATTTGTATAATAGGTCGCTTTAGCCCGTTTAATTGACACGTGGTAATGCCTTCTAGCTATCTTATAGACCTCTTGGTCATTGCTATTATAATGGCGACGCCATCTGCGTTCCAGGACTTTCACTTCTCCTAGTGTCTATTTTAATTCACTCGTAAACCAGGGTGCAGATTTTTCCCTTTTCTAGCACTAGGCTTTGTCCCACGTGATTTCAACTTTTCCCCAATGGACTTCATCCACCCCTCATATCAGTGATTATCGGAAATTACATTCCCTGATAGTAATGGTTTACTCTCCTCAACCCAGCTTTTAAGGTCCGGATGCTCTATTATTTTCCCCCAACATGGCAAGGCCCTCCCAGTGTCTTGTATTACTGGCTTCATAGCCTTATTGCCATCCACCCTAAGTGTGAACGCAATAAATTTATGATCAGTCCATGTTTGAGTCAAGGGGGATTCTACTTTTATCGTGTCCAGGTATACAACCTATCTTCAGTAAATTACTGATGCTAAGTTAGTTTGCTTCTTTCCCCAGTATCTCCTTGCTCTTCTTGTTCTCTTATGGCAAAAATATTCTTCTGACGAAAATCACTTTATGCACCTCATGTGGAGTTACAGGCATGGAAATGATGTTGTCAGATTTCAAGATAAGGGTCAAATACCTTTCTTCGTATGGTCAATCACCTATGGTAGTCTTGGTCCTGTCACTGTAATGCTAACACAGCATATGTATGGATAGCATCACACATTTCTCCAGTTGATAAGTGTGGGCCTTCAAATGCTAATAAGTCACTAATGAATCTCCTGCTACAGGGTGTAGGTGGCCTTTTTACCATCTCATCACAATACTGGAAGCCTCCATGTGTCGCTTCTTCTAGCCAGAGAAAGAGGTAAATTGATCTTTAGAGAGAATATTGTCTTTTATAACTGCAAGTGTTAAGGATCACCCTTTTGGGCCCTCACATGCCCTTTCATGTGACTTCTTTGTTTGACTACGGTTCCCTCAGAACTATTGGTGCCTTACAAGAGAACGCCATTGCTTTGTGTGTCCCAGCCATCGGGTGAGGGGGAAGGGGTGCAGACAAGCAGCCCCGCAAGGGAGGTCCAGGGGAAATGAGCTCCAGTTGTCCCATCAGTGAGTGCTGGTAATAAGCAGTAGGTGCAAAGAAACAACCCCAACATCCAAAGCCTGGTTAGCAGCCGCTTAAAGGGAGCTTCCATCAGGAGAGTTGATCTGTGAACATCCCAGTTCAGCGGTGTCTGTCGTCCATCCGAACCGACACCCTACCAAGGTATGTATCCCAAGCATCCAGCAAAGGCGCCACTCCATGTTGCAATTGAAGCAAACGCCACGTGGCCATCTCAGCGGATGGCCATTTAAGAAGGTCCTTCAATCAGTGACAGTCGACAGCGTTTCAATCGCAGTGACTAGAGATCATCTTCAGGACATCGCATATGTGAGCCAGCTGAATCTATATGAAACATTACATACATTATTAAGGTATGGTCCCTGGACAATCTTATTTCATCATTGCTTTTTAAAACTAGTAAAGTACTGCTCCCAGTGAAATGAAGAAACTCATGCCTTTTGAACGCTTGGTAACTTAGTATCGTTCACTGTCTGGTGAACAATTCTCATGTCAGACAATTAATTAAATAACATCAATGTGGGCAAGGCAAGAATTAGTGCCCTGGGAATAAAGTAGTGAGTTGTTGTAGGCTTAAGAATGGAATCTTCTTATTTAGCAAGCAAAGGGCAAGGTTGTCTAGAGGTGCGAATAAGGCAGGGAAATTGGTTTTGTCCCAGCACGAATGGAAGGACAGAGAGAAAGATATAAATTAACATGCCACAGCGCAATTGCGTAGCAGAGGCATCTTGAAGCACGTAGTACGTTAGAGGGAGCACTACACTTACTCTCGAGACCGGAAGCAAGCCGGTGAAAAAGTGGAAGAGTGGTGAAGACACAATTAAGGTGTTCAGTCGGTAAAAACGTAGTCGAACGGTAAATGAAGACTGAGTCTGAAAAAGTGGGTTGTGAAGACCCAGGATGCTAAAGGAGACAAACGAGTGATCAGGAATAGAAAATATACACGTGCGACAGTTAATAAACAAGCATTTGCAATGCAATAGGTCTCGCATTAGGAAATTTTGAGCTATTGGTATTGTAAATGACAATTTTTTTATTTCTGTGTTGGTTTTGAAAATAGCTAAATTAATAACTTTGGCATTTACAATGCCAATAGTTATAACATTCGCAAATGTTACACCTATAGCATTTGTAATGCAATATGTGTTGTATTTACGTGACTTAGATGTATTGCTATTACAAATAACAATGGCTTTTAATTTTTTTAAATAATTAATACTTAAATAAAAGTTATTGTAATTTAAAATAGCAATAGCTTAAACTTTTGTAAATAACTTTTGTGAAGATTGTGTTAAGTGGATTTTATTGGGACGAAAATCCAAGAACAGAAGTAAAATATTAACATCTTTTTGTGACATTTGTAATAAAGTTTGAGACATTGAGAGAACATATTTGAACCAGTTGTTGTTGAATGGTTGCACAGATTGATGCTGTGGTGGCGCTGAGTGAGTGCGATAGAGTGAGGGCGATAGATAGAGTGAGGGCGATGGATGGAGTGAGGGCGATATGGATGGAGTAAGGGCGATATGGATGGAGTGAGGGCGTGCTGGATGGAGTGAGTGAGGGCTGGATGGAGTGAGTGAGGGCGTGCTGGATGGATGGAGTGAGGGCGTGCTGGATGGATGGAGTGAGGGCGTGATGGATGGATGGAGTGAGGGCGTGATGGATGGATGGAGTGAGGGCGTGCGTGCTGGATGGATGGAGTGAGGGCGTGATGGATGGATGGAGTGAGGGCGTGATGGATGGATGGAGTGAGGGCGTGATGGATGGATGGAGTGATGGAGTGAGGGCGTGATGGAGTGAGGGCGTGATGGAGTGATGGAGTGAGGGCGTGATGGAGTGATGGATGGATAGAAAGTGCCTATAAATTAACCCATCAGAAACATAAACACCTAATAAACAAAAATGCCTGATTATTGAAAAGGAATAGACCAAGATATTAGATTTGTGCAAATACAATAAACAGAAGCAAGACCGTGAAGGGGCAGGAGCGAGTGAGACTGAAAATGAGGAAGAGTGGAGAGGCCAAGACAGGGCAGACATGGCTTTGGCGGCGATGGGACTGCGTTATTACAGGGAATGTCTCAGCACCAGCTTCTGCACGATCGAGGTACTTGCAAAGTACTCGATAAACACTGCTAAGCTCCAAGTAATAGACCTGCTGAGATAGGTTTACTGTCTTAAGTGTAAGCCAAGAAATGATGTGTCCTAGTGCGCAAATCTGAATCCCCCCCAAAAAAAGGCTGTAGAGCAGAACTAGAAGATCCCATATCCTCAGCATGCAGACTCTGATAGCGAGAGTACATGTTCACTCTAAGATAGTTACATACCAGATCACCGCCCAGCAGTTCACCTCTCTGACACCAACAACAAATGCAGGCGCCCTCGACAAGGACAGACTGTATGAACACAAGTGGAATGAAAAGAGGTCAGTAAATTCAGTCACAAGAACATACCCGCAGACGACGGGCTATGAAGAAAACATGAAAGGGCACGAGAAGACAGGCTCTGCAGTCACGTGACAGCTGTTGGCGGATAGGTTAGTAGTTAGCGGCTCCAAGAGCCACTGCCAAGGGGGAACGAAAAAGCTTGTTTCAAATATTCAATTATTATCGTGTCATCCCTGTGACCGAGTATGCATGAGTGGGTCATAAAAAATGAAAAAGCGGAGTCTCTGGTAAAGCTAACATTGGGCCGGGCCGTGCATACCTTTCTTTCTCCCTTGCAGACAGCAATTTGACGCTTTAGAGCATGTGCCTCCGGCATCAACCCTCAGTGGTTGTGTGCAGTTTCCAGGCTGAACTGCACCATTTAATATGGGTTGGCGAACGCTCGCTGAATTTCACCTGGGCATCGTGTGAGTCTCATTCCTGGTGATTCCTTTAAGAACCATGTACTGGGACACTAAGTAAGAAGACTGCCATACATACACATTATATAGTTATTTGTGAACAAGCACTAATAAAGCCTATGAGCTCTATTGGCTTTGGCAGCGATTTCAGCAATGGTGACAGCTGCGTGGCTGCTGTTCAGCAGGATAGCAAATCAGTATTTTAAAAGTGCTATGACGCAGCCGGCACTAATGCGCGTAATAGATGGGTGATAAGTCAATAGACAGAGAGAAAAGGAAAGGAGAGTGGATGGGGATAGGACATGCGAGAGACAATGGGTAACCATACTGAAACCAGGCCGGTGCCCACCCGGCATTTGCCCCGAGTGCACTTTATCTAATTATTTACGGGACCCGTTTTTAGGTCCTTTGCGAGTGCCCACCTTGCATATATAATTATATTTTAATTCGAGGGTGCCTACCGCTCTTGCCCCCGAAAGAAATCACCGCCGCAGCCCTGCTCTGTGAAAACCGGAAGTCAGGCACTTTTGGCCGAGACGGGGGCGGGGCCTGCAATCCGGCAGGAAGTCCTGCCAGCCGCCGCCGAGGAAGAAGTAAAGCCGGCCGACTGATGGCCTCTCCGCAGACCGGGGCTCCCATGAGTTGAGGAGAGTCCCGGGACTGCCAACAGCAAAACAGCCAGAGTGTTGCGGGGCTCCCAGGTGCTGGAGGGAGCCCCGGAAGTGAAGTCCTGCCCCCTGGTGCCGCGACGAGACAAGACTGCCGCAGAGAGGAGCTCGATCCCCAGCAACAGCCCGGTGAGTGCCCGACCAGCGCTGCAGAGGAGACACGAAACACGCCGAAAGAGCCCGGTGAGTGGGAGGGGAGGGGGGTGTACGCGCGTGTGTCTGTGTGTGTTCGAATGTGTCTGTGTGTGTGCTCGTGGGTCTGCGTGTGTGTATGCAGTGCATGTGTGGCTGTGTATGTGCGCATGCGTGAGTGTGGAGTGTGTTTGCGCATGGGAATGAGGCACACGAGGTGAAATCTGCGCTCGTGCACCCTCTTGTGTCCACATTCCAAAATACGGGTAACATTAGTTGTCTTGCTGACAGCATTCAATGCGAAAGCATTGAATGCTAGGTCAGCTCGACCTAAAAAACGGGAGGAATTAGATTTACAGAGGGGTAATCAGAGCGAGTCGAGAATACTAATGCCTGATTAGAAGGCAATGTGTTAGGACCGCGCATACAGCCAAGAGCTGCAATTAGCAGGGTCTGTGAGAAAGGGGTGAGAACATCACTGATTAGGAAAGTGCAGTTTTCCGGGTCTGAAAAAGCACATGCCAATTACTGTTGGATTTACATTGCAATCTTAATTGGAGATCGCTAGGACGTGGGGCACCGCGAGCTGGCCATCGGAGGACAATTAGTAGGTCTTCCGATGTGTGTGATCTGGATGGAGAAGAGCAATTATTAGGCAATGGAGAGCTTATCTCGAATGAAAGCATTCTCTGGTGGACAGAAAACTTTCTTTAAAAAAAAACGCAAGTCAGTCGCCGCACGCTGAGTGAATGCAGGAAGTTCAGTGTAACACCTGTGCTTAAATCGTTGACGCTGTGCACGTGCAGCGTGCAGCAGCTAGATGGAGAAGGGTATGCGTCTGATAATCCAGGTGGGCCATTCCTGAGGCTGCGCGGTCCCTGAATACCAGGGGCCTCATTTATGAACCCTTGCGTCACTTTTACGCCGCCGGTGCGTCACTTTTTGTGACGCACCAGTGGCGTAAAAAATGCACCTTGTTGCGCCATATTTACAAAGTGACGCATCTAGGTAGATGCGTCACTTTGTAAACCCCTGCGCCACATTATACCTGCGCCAGGTATAATGTATGCAAGGGGGGCGTATTGACGCAAGAAAGGGTCGTAGAAGTGACGCAGGGAAATCTATGAGATTTCACTACGTCACTTCTAGGTCGCCGTTGCGTCAAAATCTTGCGCCTGCCTCACAGCAGGCGTAAGACTGATGCAGGCCCTTTCACATGGGGCTTGCCCTATGTGAAAGGACGCATTGCTGGAGTTGCGTCACTTTTGTGACACAGTCCAGCAATGCGTCACTTTTGCGCTTACAGATACGTCAGAAATACTGACATATCTGTAACTCCTTGCGCAATGATGCGTCATAATGTTAATATGACGCATCATTAGTGTCTCAGGGAGAGCGCAGTGAAAAGTGACGCATCGCTGTTTTCACGCAGCGATGCGTCACTTTTCATAAATGAGGCCCCAGGAGCAAGGAGTTAACCCTTGCAGAACTCCACTAATGAGGTGCAGTAGGAGCACAAGGCTTTTGAATTACTCGTGTTGACTTGAAGGGTAAATGAAATATGGGAATTGAATAAGCTGCATGGAAGGAAAGAGTTATGAGGGAAAAACCAAAACAATTAACACAATTGATCTAATTCAATGCTTAGGCTGAACCATGAAAGGATAACACAGCTGGGCATATAATTACAATTGGACCTCGGAACTGGGGATCTGGGTTCGAGTCTCGGTAACGACGCCAAAACCTCCTGTGATGCTGGGCAAATCACTTAATCTCCCCGTGCCTAATATGAATGTGTGTCCTCATGTAACGTAACTGGTGATATGTAAAGCACTCTGATACCTGATTCGGTTCGGATTCGGTTCGGGTCTAGTTTGCGCTATATAAAACTCTGAAAAAAAAAAACTCCAATAACTGGTTCAGCGATACAAACATTGCAGAATCAGGAAGGAGAACAACACCTGGTGCTGCGAGTTGCACAGCCAGTAGTTTATGTGATGGCATTCCATTCATCCATTGAATTTAGTCCGTGTTCAATTGTGCGGCAGTTAAAAATCCATTCGCACTGTAGTCTGTTTAGGGTGTGTTGTTGACTGCCACCTCTGCAGTTCGGGCGTAGATTTTCAATCACTTGCCAAGTGAGATACAGTTCAGAAAGTTCTTATTCGAGAAAATGTTCCACAGGTGATGCTGTTGTGACCTTACAGGGGATCCGGCTTTTATGTAGTGAGATCTTGGTCTTTATATTCTGGGTCGTCTGGCCTATATTGAACAGTTTGCATGGACATTGAATGCAATAAATCACATTTTGTGAATTACACTTGGAAAAGAAATTCAACGTGTGTTTTATGCCTCCATGCTCAAACACTTTAGTGTTCACCGCAGATTCACATGCTAAGCAGTTGTTACATTTGCAGTGACCATTAAGAGGCGGCAGCTTGAGGTAGGATTGGAGAGAATTGTCTCAACGTGCAGGTTTGTGTGCCTTAACCAAGTGGTCTTTGATATTCCGAACTTTTTTTAAAGAGAACAAGGGCGCTCCTGTAGTCAAATTCAAAGGAGACAGACTGACCAATGTTTTTTAATCATTTTAGGTTTTTATTGCTCACTGGTCATTATGTAGTGACACACGTGACTTTAGAAGGGGATGTTTTATGCGTAGGTTGTAGCAGGTATTCCCGGTGCGAGTACCATGCTCGTTTCATTGAGCGTTTGACTGGGCGTCTAGGATTTTTTTGTTTACATTTTTTTATTAGGGTTTTTTACATTTCCGAGATAGGTCACATAACAATCAACATAGATGCCAACATTACATGACAATTGCAATCGTGGTTCAATGGCAACAGGTTGGCCCTTGTCTCCAGAGTGTGATAGTTGTGCAATGAGTCCCCTGAACTCACCAGTGGGCTATCTTGTTGCAGGATGCCATGTCTTAGTGTACCTGATCCCTTGGACGATATGATTGTGGGGTCGAGTGGAGCTGTTACCCCTCCGTCAGTGTTCTACCCTACTTGACTTGTGCTAACAGTAATGTTGTATGTAAATGTGTCGGACTTGAACCTGCTGACTGAAGCTGAACTGGGAGCCACCCCCCGAGGATACCCCCCGAGGATATGAGAGGGAAGGAGGGGGGGAAGGTAGCATGAGGATGGGATAACAGCGAGCAGAGGGGGCGCGGCGCTTCCGGGCGGTGCCCTGGCGGACACCACCCCGTGGGATCTGGCCATGCGTGTCGTGGGGGGCAAACAGGGCGGGGGGGGAAGACCCACGGCCGTATCAAATGACCATATCTTCAGGGTCGGCCATCGCAGCGAATCGACTTCCCTGCAGGGGCCCTATGCATGCAGAAGTGGGGGGCCCGTGGGCTGGGGTCTTGAGGGGGGCCGCCAGGTTGGGACTGCGTTGACTCTGGGGTGTCTTCAGCCATCGTCTCGTGACTGGGCGCAGTGGGCGTCTAGGATAGCCTCTGTCCGTCAATTTTTTGCATAGTATCTCTGTGTCATTGAAAAAAATCCTCTTTGAATTTGCAATTCCTAGGAATTGTCCGTATGGTAGCCCATCTCTGAGTGCTTGGAAATAAAAAAAGGACATCTTGTACAAAGAGTAAAGTATCAGCAGACAGTAATGCTTTTAACAATGTTGATGACAAATGTCCGAAATGTCGCTGGAGTCTAGATGGCCAGTATTTGTATACACGTATTTGTAATGTTGAAACTTAGAGTCTCATTTAGAATTTAGTGAGGGAGCTGACAATACATTTAATTTCTGGAGAAAACTGTAATTATGGAGCACAATCCACCAGCTGGCCCTTCCTCCATCACAGGGCATATTTTGGAGTTAGTTTTGCCAGTGTTTTCTACTCTGTATTACAGTTTGCTCCAGAGACTGGAGGATTTTCAGTTCCCACCA
This sequence comes from Lissotriton vulgaris, assembly GCF_964263255.1. NCBI lineage: Eukaryota > Metazoa > Chordata > Amphibia > Caudata > Salamandridae > Lissotriton > Lissotriton vulgaris. The sequence continues at coordinate 1,427,366,985 of NC_141689.1, read as the reverse complement.
AACTCTGAATAAGGCTCTGGGTCGGAATCTTCGCCTTTAATTCATCTCCTACCCAAATGAAGACATCTGTTGATAACATTTAGTAAAAATTCCACGAAATCACTAATCAAAACTGAGAACAATTGGCAGCTTTGTTGTTCATCCCAGAAATCCCCTTTCAACCGCTCCCAAGGGATTGTATATTTCAGTTACCAACGCAAATGCACAGTAATGTTTACATTTAGATCACAGTCTGACTAAATATCCCCAGAACTTACACATGCAACATTTATTGGCCTTCACTGAAATCAAAAGCCCTCAGCTCAATTAGCTCCTAAATCATTTTATTTTTTGTGAAACTACCTAGACATTACATTGTAGACTTGCAAACATCTTATGTTTGCCTCCTCCCTGACGATCCACACGGAAGGCCTCTCAACTACCGAACTCATCAATCATTACAACACCTCCACGTCCGCCATCCTAGACCAACTGGCACCCCTAAAACAGAAAAAATCCAGGAATATCCCTTCAAGAACCTGGTTTAACAAGGACATCAACGAGGAAAGGAGGCTCCTCAGAGCCACAGAACGTCAGTGGAGAAAGAACCCCTCCTCTGGCCGTCGGGAGGAACTCAGAGAAATGAGAAGAAGGTACAAAAATCACATCAACAATGAAAAAACAAACTTCTTCTGCAATGCGCTTACAAAGGCAAAAAACAGACCAAGAGAACTCTTTGATATCATCAAAAAACAAACCTCCAAACCATCCAATGTCCATGCCCAACCCTCCAAAACCCTATGCGACAATTTCGTCTCCTTCTTCAACGAAAAAATATCCAAGATCGAACTATCCCTAGACATCAGCCCAGTGCCGAGCATCAACTTCAATACAACCTCAACACCAACCACTTCCGGAGACTCACCCCCCATTGCCTGGTCCTCCTTCGACCCAATCCACGAAGCCGAGATCCACAATCTAATCTCAACCTCCAAACCCTCCTCCCATAACCTTGATCCCATCCCCGCCCAATTGGCAAAAGACCTCAAACTCTCCCTTGCTCCACTCTGGTGTAAAATCATCAACAGCTCCCTAAAAACTGGCATCGTTCCGGACTGCCTTAAAGTTGGACAGGTCACCCCCCTCCTGAAGAAACCAGGGCTAGACTCTAACGACCTAAACAATTTCAGACCAGTCTCAAGTCTCCCCTTCCTAGCCAAAATCTTGGAAAAATGCGTACTTCGCCAACTCAACACCCAGCTCGACAACATCAACCTCCTAGACCAAAACCAATCAGGCTTCAGAAAAGGCTACAGCACCGAAAGCGCAATCCTGAACATAGTAGATGACATCCGCAACTCCCTTGACTCGGATCAATGTTGCCTACTCATCCTCCTAGACCTGTCAGCAGCGTTTGACACGGTTGACCATAGGCTCCTCATCAAGGCCCTCAAAGATCGAGTAGGTGCGGATGACGTGGTCCTGAAATGGTTTGACTCCTTCTTTCAGAACCGCTTCCAAAGAGTAAAAATAAAATCCTTCACATCCGATCCTCTCCCCGTGACCAGAGGGGTCCCCCAAGGATCTGTTCTTTCCCCTCTTCTGTTCAACATCTACATGGTTCCCCTCACCATCATACTGAAGAAAGCCAACATCCCTTTCCATCTATACGAGGACGACACACAAATCTACATAGAAACCACTTCCTACAATGACATTCTAAGACTCAATAACACACTAAAAGAAATCCATGACTGGCTAGGGACGAATCACCTCAAACTCAATCAAGGAAAAACGGAGATCCTCCTCATCTCCAATAAAGATGACAACCCCCAAATAACTGAATGGGTGAAGGCCATTGACGCCCTCGAAGGAAATCTCACCCTGTCCAACTCAGTAAAATCTCTTGGAATCACCTTGGATCAAAAACTAACTATGTCCAACCACATCAAGAACTCCGCAAAAAGCGCCTTCCTTAACCTGAAGCTCCTCAACAAAATCAAACCACACATCCCACAAAAGGATCTCCAACAAGCCACCCAAGCACTGGTCCTGTCCAGACTGGACTACGGGATCGCAACCCTAACCGGCACAGCCATATCCCACCTAGCGCCACTGAAAACCACCCTCAATGCAGCAGCCAGATCGGTCTCAGGCGCTAGGAAATTTGACCACATATCCCCCGCACTCAAAGATCTTAAGTGGCTACCAGTGGAAATGCGCGCAAAATTCAGAACGTCCTGCCTTACACACAAAGCCCTACACACAGGGAAACCGGAATATCTAGCCTCCAAGCTCAAAAAAGCGGGTCAATCCAGAAACCTCAGAAGCTCAAACTCCCTACTACTGATCCCCTTGAAAACGAGGAAACAAAAAACTGCCTGCCGCTCATTCGCCGGCAACGCCCCAAAAATCTGGAACTGCATCCCAGTGGACATCAGAACCACCCCGTCCTTCCCTGAATTCAAGAACCGTCTAAAAACACTCTACCTCAACCTTGCGTTCCCGAACTCTACCTCTATTGCACATCCGAGAACCATGACTACCTCAAAAACACTACCGCACAACCGCCCCTCAGGCGGAAGAACACTTTGTTAAACATTGAACTTATATGAAGCCTGCGGAAAAAATATATATATATATTTACTGTACCATTTCACACTTGTCACTCCCAATGTAAAGCGCTCCGATACCCTCGGGTCTGGCCAGCGCTATAGAAAACTCCAAAAATAAAATAAAATAAATAAAATATTGTGAAACAATTTATGTACTGAAATTCCCCATGAGCCACTTATTTTGTTTTTTTAATTTGTATTAATACTTGTTTATGTTTGATCTGCATCCTGGAGCTATCTCAAGCTACTTACAGCAGGACAGAATTGCATACATGTGGATGAGTAGATTTTGAGGAGAACCTGGGCAGTCTTATGGTTTAAGAACGTTGTTGGTATTCCATGCTCCCTATAAAGCAATTGTCAATCTTTTGTTACATCAGAATAATGTGTGGGGCATTACTGGGTGCCCTTTTTTAAACTTTGACATTGTTTGATTTTTGAGAAGGGTCATATATCTAGTTCAAAGTGGTGCAAGACAACGGCACAAACTCTGGACGCATCAATCAGTACGAACTAGAGCCACAGCTCATTTCGGGATACACTAATATCCACTCACAGCAAAGGGGTCGACGCAGCAAGAAATATTTGTGAGCTGAAGAATTAAAGTAAAAAATTAGGCCAATCACCCTATAATGAAGTTGCACGGTGATTGGTTGGTTCTGTTTTGTTCTACCACCACTGTGCTGGCATTCATACAGACACTTTGTGCACCGGAGAGCACACAAGGGTGCTGCTGCAGCGGCCTCGAACCAGGGCAATCAACCTCAGTGCTGCCCTTTAACATAAAAGAGATGTCATCAGGATTGGCTGGCTTCCTCTAGGCAGTCACCTGAGTGCTCCAGCAGCCTGAGGCTGGGGATTGTGGTATATCTTACACAGAAGAGGCCTTAAAGTGCGCAGGTCATGCCTGAACTGAGTTGCTTGACATGCACACTTTATTTCTAGGTGTTGAAGGCAGCACATTTGTTTAGCTGTCACTCAAAGTGTGGTCTTGCAGTGCGAGACAAGATTGTATGACAGAAGCACGCATGGCTAAACTATACAATGCTGCCCGAACAACTAATGTGTCTGACCAACGGATGCCATTACCACAAATGCCTTTGCCTCACATGCCTTTGCCATGCATGCCTTTAGTAAGCAATTTTGTGGTAATGGTATGACTGATAAAGGGATATGTGTGGTAAAGATCACAACCCAGCCCCCCCAAGCACTAACAACAACTCGACCCCTAAAAATAACCCCAACCCTACTCCCACTGAGCCATAAAAACAACCCGCCCCCAAACCTAGAATCAACCCTGACCCCCAGTCCTATAAACAACTCTCACCAAGCCCTAAAAACAACATCTACCCCAACCCGAAAACAACCCAGACCCCCTCCGAGAGCCCTAAAAACTACCCCAACACTTACAAACTACTTCCCAGCCCACCAAACCCAGCTACAGCCCCTCTTACCTCTCTTCCTCGAGCTTTCTGTCCTGATGCTTCCTGTTCTCCTCCCACCCATCCAGACATCTAGACCGCACACTGCCTTAACCACACATATGCGTGGTTAAGGCAAGCGTGGTTCTGCTCGTGGGGAAACGGCTCGTTTGGCTCTGCCCGCGTTGTTTAGGCCATTTCCCGCATGGCAACCCCTCCTGCTCAACATTAACTAACTCTCCACTGCAGCCATGTGCCACCTGGCAATAGTAGATATTTACCTTACCATGACATTAGGGTGAACTATTTCAAGCATAATTAGTCAGTGCAACGACTCACAGGTGTTGAGGTACTGCTCTAGCACCCCTATTAGCAAGCCACCCCTGCCACAATCACATGCTAATAATAATTTGTTTCTTATATTATGCTCCATGCAATACATCTGCCATACCTAAGCTCTATAAATTACAGATGCTATCATTACCCAAATTATGGTACTCATTTTACTAACCTTGGATGGGTGGAAAGCCAAACTCATCTTGCCAGGATGTGAACTTGTGACCTTCAGAATGCCGCCAGGCATTTAGAGTTTGGCAGATTTTTTGTGGTAATGCCTCGATTCAGTACTTGCATTACTGAAACCTTTAATCGTAATAAAACTGCAAACTTAGATCCAAATGCAAAATAACTTATTGGCAGAACATTATCCGCTTATAAAAATGTGATGTTAGCATCAGCTTTTTTGTTTGTGCTTTCTATTGCAGTGAACAGGTGTTACAGCGTTTTTAATGCGGTAATGTCACTTTCCTCTGCTTAAATTGCAAAATGCGAAAAACTCAGCTTCCACACTATTTGCCTGTTTTTCTAAAATGTTTTACCTTGGCTAAGTACGGGCCTGAATTAATCTGGTAGGCGGAGGTAAAAAAAAAAAAAAGTTCATTTTAAAAGAGCCAGAATTTGTGTTGTGGTCTGAAAACATGTGGCTTTATGTGGGGCGTTTCAGAAAACGAATGCTCACTTTTTACGATTTAATTTAATTGTATGTCTGGAGATTAATCTTTCACTGCACTTTGATACCTTTGAATTTTTCAAACGTTCAGTGCTTTGTACTGAACTGTGAAATTATTCTTTTTATGGCATTTCACCTGTTCAGATTGTTGATTTAGATCTTTTGCACTGATCCACTCCCTCCTATTTTTCACAGGACGCCTAAGCGATGAGCTGGTCGACATATTACAGAAAAGAAGGGAGAAGATGCAGCTATCGCCATCTACACGACCTGTGGCTAACCGAAGAACATGAACGTAGTGCTCAAATATCTCTTTATGGCACCTGTATATGACAGCATGACTAATTACCACCAACTTGGCCAAAACAAGCGTAGTGATCAGTTTGCGTCATAGCGCATACGAAATTTAGCTCTTGCGAGGTTCACCTACAAATAAATCTGCTCTGGATCTAGTTTGTGAAGCCAAATTGCTCTTGTAAATGCTGTACATTTTGTAATTATTAATTAAAATCTTAATATTCAGAAAATATTACAGGTCTTAATATTCAGGAAATATTCTCAAATGTATACCAAAACAGTTCGGATTTTAAATAATGTTTGAAGGTGTGGCAGCATCTTAGGCCAAGTTACAAGCAGTGATAAAATCGAACATTCTCATAATATACAGAGACAACTGAAGAGCAAGGAAAAGGGCTGGCACGAACTCCTGAGTAATGCAGGGCACACTGTAATGAGCTCTTAGGGAGGATGTAGCGAATGCAAATAAAACTAATCTTTGTATGGCTCACGTCTTTGGATACACCAACCCAACTACACACAAAGTGTTCCATTGAGAGAGAGGGTCTCTTACCAGGCACGATTACTTTCTGGATTTTCCAAACGGCGCCCTTCCTCATCCTTTCGCAGCAAATAGGAGGCTGTTGATGAGCAAACTGTGCAGGAGAGTCAACCATGTGATGATAGTGGTGCTTCCATGGAGCTGGGTGTCGTTTCCTGGTAAGATTAAAAACTACTATCAAGCAAGGGATGTCAAAGAAATACAATGGTTCCCACCCCCAAACGTCAACATGTTTCAGCCATTACGCCCAATGAGCCAAAGGCTTAATGGCTTTCATCAGGACAATCAGTCCCCTTTCCCTATCTAGAGTGTGTGCAAATGTGCAGAAATGATAGGAAAAAAAACTCGCAGTAAAAGGATCCAAAATATTTCCTAATAGAAGTAGAGATACATGTAACCCAGTCAATTATATTTGCTCATAATTTTCTCTGTATCGTACATTTAAGGTAAAACAATACACTCAGCCATGCCCCCGAACAGTGAGGGCATCTCTGTAGAACACCACAGAGCACACAGAGTAAAATATATATCTGTGCAAGAAACCTTGTATTAAAACAAGAGTCCTGTTGTCTTACATTTCCTGCAAAAAACGGATTTAGAGCCCCATGGATGAAAAGAGGAGGTAAACCCTCTAGTCAAACTCTGACCAAGAGGATGGGGAGATATCCCTCAAGAGAAGAGAGTTAAGACGATTGGCAATTCAACATTAGAAACGTCACAAATGGCTTCATCAAGGATATTACTCCCTGGTGCACATGTTGCTCTTCCGTTTTGTCCAGATGTTAAAGCTAAAGTGTAAGCTCCAAGCTCTTAATCTATGCGCCTCACACCGTCATGTTGGCGAAGGTGCAGCGACTGTGGCCATTCCTTGAGTGGGCATCCTCACCTGGAGTGAGCGAATCGCCAAGCTTCTGTCTTGTGATTCCGTAGCCTAGGCTCAAGGACGGCATGCTGACAAAGGGGGTCCCACCTAGTACCCTACTAGGATGTATGAAAGCTTATAGCCATCAGAGGAAGCCACCATATTTCTAGAAATATAGGACTTCTCAATGTATGTGTCTCAAACTAACATTCCTAAGCCAGTGACCTCAATTACCCTCCCTAGTAGCTTGTTTTGTCATCCGTGCTGTAGTATTTTCAGCTGTTTGTATATGGGGAGAGGGGACAGTCTGCAGACTTCTATTTCGTACATATTTCATTAGACAGCTTTTTTCCATTGTTATTTAAAGCTCACAGATGTGATTCAATGACAACATTGCTTCACGCATAGCTTCTGAAATGAGACCATTCATCAGAAGTTGGTTGGTTGCAAGTGTTGGTCATTAACCATGTGTAAAGCATGGATAACCTTGGTTTGTCCATTAACATGATCAGGAGGACTTGTCTAGGTGTTAAATGGACAAATGAGCATAGAAATATTTCATTAATTCCCCATCTTGTTTTAGATGTACTAATGTTACAGTCTATATATCCTGAGCACAAGTCCTATTAATGGCTACATTATTATATTGAGTGCAAAATGAAGAGAAATCACGTTCACTGAATAACTCCTACCTCACACATCTTGAGGCCACTTTCATAATATAGGGCCTGATTTAAGTTTAGCGGTCAGACTGAAGGAAGACAAGGTGAAGAGCTTTACTCCGCCTGCCAGTTTGAGAGATGCTCGCTAGCCCATGGATAGCTCTATACATTGGCAGGAACCACTGCCATAGTGGTTTCTGTCAATGGTGGGAAAGATTGGCGTAGAGCACCGTCAAACATGAGAGTCGGCTCTCAAACTTTTCCAAAGTTTTACAATTTTCAAAAATACTCTCAAAGCTGGGGTTTGGTTTTTGAGAAATGTAAAACAAAGGGCCCCAACACCATGGGATTTTTCTCCAACGGTGTGGGGCTCATTTTTCTTATCTTTACTGTACCTCACAGATGTACAGCAAAAAAAAGTCCAGTCTAATCTGAGAAAATAGTTAGATGACTTACATCCTACGACCCGTACTCCGTCATGCTGTCTGAGGAGAATGCCGAAGATGGAGCCGGAGTAGGCTTCGCCGTCTACATATGACTGCTCACTCAGCTCTAAATCACAGGAGTGGACTGAGTTTGGTGCAGAGGGTACTCCGTTGCACCCTTCCTGCCAAGCTCTAAATCAGACCCATGGCTATTTGGCTGAAAGTGGTATCTACAATTTTGGATTGGTAAAAAAAAACCAAAGCAAATGGCTCATGCATCATTTTGCTGGCACGTGGATGTGTTGTGATGCATACACATGTCTACATCATCAGACAGGCATGCACCAACGGAAGGTTGCAACAGCCAGTGGTTCTTCATCGTGTCTTTTTGAAAAAAACAAATCATTGATGCTGCAGAACATTGGGAAAAAGCTTTTTCCTTTTACACCTGCCGCTATAGCATCACCAAAAGCCATTGGCAGAGAAAATGCATCCCAGAGGCAAGATCTATTGGCTTTGCCAATGCTTTTTGAAAAAGTTAAGATGGAGTACCACACTTAATTACTTTAAATGCTGAATAAGTAACTTTAAATTTCACCCTAGCTCCCAAAATCGGACACCGTATGCTACACTTAATGGGAGTATGCAGAATCTTTGCTACAGCATAATGTGGAACCCTAGAGATAACTATTTCAAATAATTTCAAAGGTGTCTGCAAATTTTACATTTGACTACATCCATATGCAAGTGTAGATCCATGTTTTGTGAATAGAAAACACAAATCAATTGTGTTCTTTGCAAATAAATATGTGACAAATATTTTTCTTAATGTATTAAATATTAAAAAATGTAGTACCTATATATTTTTTTATGGCTGCAGTGTTTGTATTTTAGAATGAAATCAATAAACCAACATGAACAGCAAAAAACATATCAGCAAAGTACTTTCCTAGTGGAAGAATGGGAGATCATGGGAGGCGTGGATTGAGGAGGTGGGACCTGATCAACAAGAGTAATGTTACTTACTGTTGTGGTTCTGTGCACCTAGCAACAGATACACAGACTGCCCCAGCTATGTTCACACTGCTTCCATTTGAAAGAATGTAAACAAAGGGAAGTAACTTGTCCGTTAACACTAGGAAGTTTTGAAGTATTGTCTTGCCAAATTCTAAATCTTTCCTGAAGCGATCATCCGAACAGTAGTGTTTTAAAAAGGAATGAAAGAAAAATATAGGATGATTTTTGAACGGAGAGCCACTCCAAATCCATGTGTTAGGAATCATCAAAAACAGAATGGATGATGGAGACTGGGTAACATCACTTAAAGACAGCAGCGGCACATCTGTACCGGTAAAGGGGCTGTGACACCCCACCTTTTTCCTGACAAGAATAATGTCTGTCAGCCTGAGCAAAGGAGAAGGAAGATTCCTTCTCATCTACCATGCCTCTCCCTGAACTCGAGTGTTTGTATCTTTGCTCAAGAGTTAAAGTTAAGTAATGTCTCTAATTCCTGTTGAACGCAAAATTCTGACCAATCTCCTTCTCACAGATCTGGCTGGTGCAGCAACTAGAACATCATTTTTGTATCTATTTCAGTAAGCCAATTGGGCTCCAAAGTGTAGACTGCCAGCCACTGCCAGAGCAAACAAACAAGTTACTTACCTTCAGTAATAACACTATCTAACTGCAGATTTCTCAACTTGTGAATTTCCTCAGGTGCCAGACTGGATCCAGAAACTTTTTTTTATAACCAATTGTTATTCTTTTTACATTTGCTTGGTGCAAACAAATGCACAATAAGCCATCAACACATCTTCATCGGAAGTAAACATGGAACAAAATGCAAATAGCAGCTTTATCACAATATATCCACAGTGTCTCAGCGTCCACCAACAGCTTTGACTTCAGCAATTTTGGAACATCCAGTCCTTGCCCACTTCTCCCCACCATTTACTCCAGATCTTATGATACTTGGCAGGGCAACCTCTCGCTTCACATACCGGCTTTTCCTGCTGGGCGCATTAATTTACCCCTCTTCGCCATTGATTGACCGTCGAAAGTGTTGCCAATTTCCAGTAAGCAGTTATGTCCCTCTTGGCTACAATGGTGGCCGTGCCTAGCAGGGCTCTATGTGACCCCATGCCCCCTCACATCAACTCCAATATCCCCAGTAAGAGCAACGTAGAAGAAAGTTCCACCTCCCAATCCAACGCTGTTGCAAGCTCCGCCACTACCATCTCCTAATATCTTTGAATGTGGGGACATTCTCAAACTATATGTTAGACATTTGCCGGAGTGTGGGAGCATCTGGCGCATTCAGCGTGTGACATAAGGACCGCTTTATGTAATCGTTCTGGCGTGAGACAGGCACAGTGTAGGTATTATGTTTGGACCAGTCGTAGCCTTGATGAGATCGACCCAGGTGCCATCATGGCATCCCTCCAATCATCTTCCATTGGCCCACCCACTCCTCCCATTTCACCCGGAAGGATCCAACCGAGTCTGGGGCATTAATGATGTGTTCGATAGATCTGTGAGATCCCTCCTCTCCCAATGGCACCCAACATGAGCTACCCTTCAAGTGGGCTGAATTCCGGTAGGGTGGTGCAATGAATTTAATTTGGGTATATAAAGCATAGCGCAGTTGCATTTGTTAAATTGGGTCAGGAACAGCTTATATGTTGCCTGAAAATCTTGGACGGAGCACACATGTGATCCAATCCTTACATCTCCAAATAGGGTAATGCCTAGTGTATCCCATTGACTGAATCCTTCGGGTGCAGACACTTCAGCCAACCATTTACCATGCCATAGGAGGGTTTGTTCTGTCAGTCCAACCAGTGTGAGTCAGCGCCGCCCTCCAACCAAGAAACACCATAGATGTCACCTCCGGCATGGTAATGGGGATCATGGCCCCAGGCAACATAGCCATAAAGGTTGAAAAGTCCATAGCAGCAAGTTCCACCCTATATGCCGGGTCAGACTATCCCCCTGAAAAGCAGTAGTTCATGATAATTATGTTGCTAGATAGTATAGATATAGGTATATCATGCCAAGGCTCCCATCGTTTGGCCAATCTGGTTCTTTTGTTTTGCCATTAAAAGCATGTGGCTAGGGAGTTTATCTCCTGGAACCAATGTCAAGATATCACTTCTGGAAAATTTTGAAAAACACATAAAAATCGCAGAAGGACCATCATTTTGTATACAGCTAACCTGCCCATAACATTCAGGGGGAGGGGTTGCCACTTCTGTAGGTCATTTTTAACTTTCTTGATCACGGGTGTCATATTAAGGATCTATGTGAGGGTCAAATGGATTGCCACCTAAATATCAGAAACTTAGCCTTCCCATTGTGATGTCAGTTACCAGCTAACAATGTCATGTGTGGGCGATAACGATACCAAGGTGGATTTGGCAGAGTTAAAGTTCAAGTCCGAGGCTTCGGCAAAGAACTGGATAATCCAAAGGTAGCAAGGACCACTCTGCTCATGGTCAGAAAGTGTAGTAGGACATCATCCGCGTGTAACGATATTCGGTTGTTATGGTCGGTGTCCCACTTCCAGCCTCTAATCTGCGCATCGCATCTGATGACGTAAGTTAACGGCTCGATTGCCAATGCAAAAAGAAGTAGGACAACCCTACTCGGTCCTTCTCTGTATGCGAAAAATGTCACACACCACCCCATTTACCTGGACCTGTGTAATAGGGTTGTACTAAAGTATTAGGATGATTTTTCGAAAAAGGGATCCAACACCATTCCTTGTAGGACCTGGGACAGATATCCTCAGCCCACAGTATCAAAAGCTTTCTCAAAACTGCCGGCGTGCTAGGGCTACGTGTACCCTGCTCAGGCAATGCAGAGTACTCCTCGTTGGCATGAAACCACATTGGTCTGCATGGATGAGGGCCTGCAGGATATGTTTCAATTGTGTAGCCAGAAGGGTAGCAAGATTTTTTTCTTCTCTGTTGAGAAGCGAAATGGAAGGTACTCCGGAGACTGATGGGTGCTGGGTCTTAGGGGATCACCGCTATAGTGGCTTGATCAGTTTTCTCCGGAAAGAAGCCTGTTTCCATTGTCTCCGTATATCATTTTAATGAGTACAAATCAACTATATCCATGTATTTAGCGTAAAATTCTGTGGGGCAGCCATCCAGGCCAGGAGTGTTCCTGGTTAAGGGCATTGCAATGCGCTTGTTATTTCTTCAAGTCAGACGGGCTCATCGAATTCCCCCTGCTCTGCTGGTGTAAGTCGTGGTAGGGGTATTTCTGCTAGTAGTGAGGCCGCCTCATCTGAGGGTTGTGGCACTGCCACATAACATTGTGTATAATAGGTAGCAAATGTCTGGGCTGTGGCCCCAGAAGTGTGTTGTGTTCTACCCTGACTATCTACGATTTCGGGAATTACCCTACGAGCCAGTTGTCGGGATGCCAACCAGTACAGGAGATTGCCGTTTTTCTCGCTCCAGCCGTAAACTTGGGCCGTAGTCGCTTCCCAAATCTGTTTTGCTGCCTCGAGGGACATAGTGCATATCTCCTCTCGTATCAACTCTAGACGGCGGTTATTGTCGACGCAGGTGTAGGAGGGGACTGTGTTTCCAGTCGGAGGGCTTCGGCCTCAAGATGGGTGATATGTAGGTGTACGGCATGTTCCTGCCGTCTCACCAAGGCTTTGGCATGACCCCTGAATGTGGCCTTGCAGGCCACCCACAGGGTGCCCCCAGACCTCACTAACACTTCATTGATCTGAAAATAAGTTTTGATCTCTTCTCCCACTGCTTGGGCGTACTAGTCATCCTGTATGTACCGCGCATTTAGGTGTCACACAGGACGCAGGCCAGTTGTCTTATCTTTGATCACTAGCTTTACAAGTGCATGATCTGAGATCCCACATGTCAAGATTCGTACCGCTGAGATGCTCCGACAATCAGCAGCTGCATGAGGATCATGTCAAATCGGCCTTGAGTGTGATGGGCAGCTGAGGTATGCGTGTATGGTTGTTCCCATGGGTTCAGCAGTCAAGTCAAGTCAAAGGATTTATATAGCGCACTACATACCCAGAGGGTCTCAAGGCGCTTGAGAAGGGGTGGGGAGTTACTTGTCAAATATCCACGTTTTGAGTTGCTTTCTGAATGCTAGGTGGTTCTGGGTAAGGCGAAGGTGAGTGGGAAGAGAGTTCCAGGTTTTAGCTGCCAGGTAGGAGAAGGATCTACCTCCCATGGTGGTCTTGTTGATGCGAGGTGCAGTGGCAAGGGCTTGGTTGGAAGATCGAAGCTGGCGGGAGGGGGTGTAGAAGGAAAGTCGTGTGTTGAGGCATTCTGGTCCGATTTCGTAGAGTGCTCTGTGTGCGTGGGTTAGGAGCCGGAAAGTGATCCTCTTATTGACGGGAAGCCAGTGGAGGTTTTTCAGGTGACCAGAGATATGTTCTTTACGCGGGATGTCTAATATGAGCCTGGCAGAGGCGTTTTGGATTCGTTGGAGTTTTTTCTGGAGTTTAGCGGTAGTCCCGGCGTATAGGGTGTTTCCGTAGTCCAGGCGGCTCTTGACCAGTGCGTGGGTGACCGTTTTCCTAGTTTCGGTGGGGATCCAACGAAATGTTTTTTTGAGCATGCGAAGAATGTTGAAGCAGGATGAGGAGACGGCGTTGACTTGTCTGTTCATTGAAAGTGATGAATCCAGGATGACGCCCAGGTTCCGTGCGTGGTCTGTCGGGATGGGTGCCTTTCCAAGGGCTTCTGGCCACCAAGAGTCGTCCCATGCGGAGGGGGAGGAACCTAAGATGAGGACTTCTGTTTTATCAGAGTTCAGTTTCAGACGGCTGTGTTTCATCCATTCGGCTACTTCTTTCATTCCTTCATGTAGGTTGGTTTTGGCGGTGCTAGGGTCATTGGTGAGTGATAGGATCAGTTGAGTGTCATCCGCGTAGGAGATGATGTTTAGGTTGTGTTGGCGGGCGATGGCCGCGAGGGGGCTCATGTATACGTTGAAAAGGGTGGGGCTGAGTGAAGATCCTTGTGGTACGCCGCAGATGACTTCAGTGGCCTCTGACTTGAATGGTGGGAGGCGGACTTTCTGGGTTCTTCCGGTGAGGAACGAGGTGATCCATTCCAGTGCTTTTCCTTGGATTCCGATGTTTCTGAGTCGCTGTAGAAGGGTGCTATGGCAGACTGTGTCAAAGGCTGCGGAGAGGTCGAGGAGGATGAGGGCGACTGTGTCTCCATTGTCCAGTAGGGTACGAATGTCGTCTGTTGCTGCGATGAGGGCGGTCTCAGTGCTGTGTTTTGCTCGGAAGCCGGACTGTGAGGAGTCGAGGGATTTGTTGTCTTCGAGGAAGGCGGCGAGCTGGTTGTTGACAGCTTTCTCGATGACTTTGGCCGGGAATGGAAGGAGCGAGATAGGGCGGTAGTTTTTGAGTTCGGTGGGGTCAGCTGTGGGTTTCTTCAGGAGGGCGCAGAGTTCAGCGTGTTTCCAGCTTTCCGGGAAGGTGGCGGATTTGAAGGAGCAGTTGATGACGTCTCGGAGGTGCGGTGCTATGATGGAGTCTGCTTTGTTGAAGCGCTGTTGGTGGAGCATAAAGACAAGAAAAAACTCAGTGGTTCCCCTCCAGTGTCCTGGTGAGTGCAAGGTATCTCCCCTGGGGGTCCGGCCATGTCTGTGTGACCACCATGGGGAAGCCATGGCGCAGGAGTATTGCCACCCTGCGGACTGCTCGAGTATAGCCCACGTGATAGACTCGATCAAACCCCTGACAGGCCAGGAATGGGCAATGATTCCCCAGCAAGCGGGCTTCTTGTAATATAGGAACTGAGGGACTGAAACAGTGGTCATACCTCAGTAATGCAGAGTATTTTATATGGTCCAAGAGACCGTTAACATTCCATGTCATAACCTGAATAGACGCCATTGCCCCAGAAGGTACATAAATGTGGGAAGGTAGTGTATCCTGGTTCCCCCAGGCATAAAGAAAGAATGCATAGGGTGTGGCTCCTCTCTCTTAGTCACTGTGGTTGCACGCCAAACAAAACTTAAGTGTCAGCGGGATGGAACGTGTCAGATGTGCACAATAAGAACAATCAAACAATATCTCCCAAGATATCATAACAAAACCCCTTCCCCCAACCACCTCCCACCACATTCTCCCTCCCAGAAGCATCTGTAGCCCGAACTTGATAACAAAACAGAAGAACATAGTGTTCATGGACGTGGAGTGGTGGACCCCTCCTTAATGCAGGATCATTGGTGTTTGTGTGAATGTAACTCTTCTAGCGGCTGGTAATTGATTCTGTTACTTTGGCATCTCAGTTCATTCCAAGCCCTTTCCCAGGTGCTCCCGCTGTAGGCAAGGGGAGATGCGGGCGGAGGCAGCGAATCCCTTTCCACCACCCCCTCACCAGAGAGTTTGTTACTTGAATTTCCTTCACAGGCCTGTCATTGTGACCGCCCAGGCAAGGCCAGTGATGAGCCAGATGCCGGGTAGGACAAAAGAGCTTGATGCAGTCTTCCCCCCTGTCGAAAACTGGTATGGGTCCACCTTCTATGACCTCCCATTACTCTAGCAGCTTGGGTTGGGAACATGAGCATGTGCGACAGGTTTAAAGCTCGAAACATCTACTTGACAGTCTCAAGGGAGCGCCATTTTGCCTGGACCTCCTCGGTGTAAACCAGGAACAGAAGATTTTGACATAGGAGCTCCGTGCACCTCCTTACCTCTCTGAGAATGCTATGTCTGTCTTTGAAATTAAGAAATGAAGCAATCACCGGTCGGGGTGAGGACCCAGTAAGGGTGTCTGGGAACGAGCACCCTATGTGCACGTTCTACGGTGAACCACGTTGAGAATTTCTCTGCTAGCATTCAGCATTTGATCTATTGTTCCAGGAATTCGGCTGGTTGGGTGGTCCCAATCCCTTCAGGAAACCCCACAAATGGGAGGCTACTGCGCCGCAAGTGGTTTTCCGCATCCTCTGTGTGCCGTGCAGTTCATCTGTTTGGGTGACTTTAGTCTTGAGATCTGAGACATCGTCTTCCACAGTAGAAATTTTTCCCTCCTCTG
The DNA here is from genome assembly GCF_964263255.1 of Lissotriton vulgaris. Taxonomy (NCBI): domain Eukaryota; kingdom Metazoa; phylum Chordata; class Amphibia; order Caudata; family Salamandridae; genus Lissotriton; species Lissotriton vulgaris. The sequence continues at coordinate 1,427,351,123 of NC_141689.1, read as the reverse complement.
TGATTCTTGCTGTAGCATTTCGCAGGTCTTCGCGGCGGACCACCATGTCCACTTGTACTTCCCTGTTTTTTTTTTTACTGAACCGCAGCCTGATAGGACTGTATTGCTTTGAGAATCATGATTAGGTCACTTTAAGGTGGTGCCTCCTTCTCTGTCACTGCCAGTCCATTTGTGCCAGTGCCAGAGGTGAACTGGTCGATACGGGTCTGGGAGGGCTGCTGCTTCTGAACCTTGTCTTTCCCCATGGTCGTCGCCAGAAACTGCCTTTAATATATTGGAGGGCTTCAGCCCACTTGCTACCCCCTGGCAGCAGAGGAGCTGGTGTCCGCGGTGGTAATAAAAGTTTCTTTGAGGGTAGGAGCTGCGTGCCTTCCTCCCCATGTTAATAAATCAGCCCCCAGGGGATGGGGTCCCCAGGATGAATACAGCTCAATGATGGGAAACATGCTCTCCCCTCCCCTTAATTAAACAATGCAGCCCTGGGCCACCATTTAGTTTTTTTTGCCGCGATCCTGTGGGACTCCCGCAGTATCGCATCAAAAATTGCTGATTTGTTTTTAACATTTTGGCCCAGGTGCTGTGGGGATCCCTTTGGGTCCCTCCCATGGGGCTTGGGGGTCAGGGTATCCCCACTGAGCCCCCTTATATGATTTCTGTCTTTTTAAGTTCAGGACAGGGGACTAAATCCTCCAGTCCTGTAATGGCTGCCAGCAACATTTTTCTCATGTTGCTGGCAGCCTATTAGAGTGCTCACTCTGGCAGTAGTCTGAATCCCATGGGAGCTAGATGCCCCAAGTGGAAAAAAGCTTCCTGGGTCAATCAGAACATATTTTTTTAAATTGTGTTACAGGAACTATCGTGAGAGTCCCTCGAATCCAAACATCCAGCTATACAAATATTTTTTAACGATAATTTCTCAAAGACTACAGAAATTATTTGCACCAAAATGCCACATCTGCAGACCAGGGTCTAGCTCCCTGGCAAATTTAGTGTAATTAAGGACAGCAGTTTGCAGTTTTTGCTGTAGCCCTGCCTGAAAAAGTCTATGGAAAATCTATACAAAATAAATCCAACGGCGGACTTATAGGTATGCACCTCACGCTAGTTTTGCAAGCATCGTGTCATGCGCACTGACTCTCCAGCCCCAGCCGTTGTGTGGTTCCAGATCTGTGAAATAATGAAGCAACCGGGGTGCACCAGGTAATGAAGTCCAAAACACTGTTGTAGTTTCAAAATCTTTATTTCAACTTACTCTTTTCTTTATTTCAATATGACATACAGCTCAGCCAATGCGTTTCATTCCCACAAGGAGAACTTCATCATGGTTTAAATGACTTAAAAGTCTTAATCCTTATGCATCGATATCCAATGTGTTTACTCCAGATTATTGAACTGGATGAAAGGGAAATTCTCAGGGCATTTTCATACCCGTAAGTGATGACCTTGTCACCCTTATTGCAGGCCTATCGAGTCCTAAGGCAGGGTGAAACATTTCTCATGGGCAGAGCATGTCGTTTTACATGTTCAAATAGTAAAAACGTGATCTTTCATTCTTGCTGTAGAAAGGTTTGGTTGCCTAACTAGAGGGTACAGAGTGACAAGTTGACCCATCAGCTGTGCTAAGCCGACCTGGTTACAAGGTCGAAATTAAGGGAACAAGTTGCAACATGCAACTTTAGCAAAGTTGCCACTTTGTTATCTTAAGTCCCCTGTGCCCACACCAGTTTCAAATGGTGTCCTCTTACCAAGACAGCTTTTTACCTTCCAGGGGAGATAGTCTAATGACTCCCAGGAAAAGATACAACAGGGGCCCACTCTGGAAGGAGGTGCCTCCTCCCTCCTGCAGGAAGCCACACAGGTGTTGGCCCAAAAGGCGAGCTTCAAAGAAAAAGCTGCCTTTGAAGAGCAAATGGGTAACACTTGGGACAGGAGCTGCTCCATTGTTCAGGCAGACAGACTTGCACTAGGGACAGGAAAGGGGAAACCAGCTGCCATATGTGTTTTTTTCAGGGGTGTGTAGCCCCCTTGGTAGTCACACCTCTGGGTTGAGCTAGGGAGCTCCACACGACAGGAGAGAAGATCTGCCATATTGGAAGTATTCAGAATGGTGCATCTCGAAATGCCCAGATGCCACACTTCGCAGGAAGTGGTCACCAGGTGGGAGGGAACATGGTAGTCCATTGACTACCAACCGAATCCTGACCTGAGGGCCTTTTCTGAGTACAAGTAGTGCACCCCTGGCACCCCAAACTCAGATCTCGACTGGACTGGAGGTAGGACAGAGAAAGGACTGCCCTGCTGCACCGTGGAACCGGCAAAGAGAGGCTGCACTTTCGTGGCCTGCACCTTCTGCACCTGGAGGCCAGCAAAGGAAAGGGACTGTGTGCTGCTCAAGGGACTCCAGGGGCCAGGTGAATGGCCTCCTGTTCGCAGTACAGGGACGCTACAGCTGAAGAAGTCTGTTGGGGAAGTTGGTAGTGCAATGTTTTCAACCCGCTGTCAACTGCTGCCATGAAGCACCTGGGACCAGGATCTGATGCACAAAGGTGTACTCAAGTTCGCTGAGCCTCGGTATGACATCAGAGTGCATCATGGAACCCTACAGAGGACAAGGTATCAACCCAGCAAGGATTGACCAGCAATACTGGGCGGCTTGTAGTCCAGTGTTGAATTGACTTCTGCCAGCAACACAGGACTTTGTGAAAGATCGACCCTGTGACAAGGACCACCTCAACCCCTTTGTAGACGGAGGAGTAGTTGCAGCAACATCCCAATTGACTGCATCACATCCACAGCATCCATTATCACTTGCATTAGGACCACTTCTATAGGAAAGCCCTGCAAAGTATAAAAATACATGGAATGACTAAAGACTGCTTCACCTGTCGACGTAACTGTTTCTGAGGACCTTGCTTGTCCCACTGACTGGCTCCTTACTGGAGTTGGTCATCTAAAATGACTCCAAGTGAGCGCATTACAACTAGCCCAAACCAAAACCTTTTAGTGAAAATGTCTGTGCTGAGTAAAATGCTTTGATTTGCTATACCCTGTAAGTTCTATAACTCCAAAATCTTCCAGTGGATTTCTTTTCTTTGTTGTGGTGTCTAAAGATACGTAAAATACAAGTTATTTTTATAAATTGGTGTTGAATTTCTTGAGTGTCTCATGCATTTCTTCTTCCCATTGTTTTGGTGCTGTTTAAATGTTTACCACTTGTTCCTTTGTGTAATTCTGACTGCTACAGCTGCCCAGGGTTCAGCGTAAGGTTTAACAAATTAAACCTAATGGTCCTGAAGAGGTTGGTAAGTGTGTTACACAATGAGGTCGCACAACCATACCATATAAAACACCCCATTTTCTCACACTGTGGAATTCAAGTGTGAGTTCTGTGTGGGAGGTTGATGATGAGTTTGGCTGCCAAATTCCTTGTGGTTTGTAGTCTTCTAGTGATTTGCCTGTTAATCCGGATTAAGAGGGTGTTCTCATAGTCCAACTTGCCGGTGACTAGGGCATAAGTGACAGTTTTTCTAGTGTTGATTGAGAGCCATTTGAAGTCTTCCTCAGCATCTTCAGGATATGGAAGCAGAACGTAGTAACAGTACTGATTTGTGCAATCATCTAGTTTGCTGTCGATGATTACTCCAAGGTTCCTGGCATGGAGGCTAAGTCTGGGTCCAAATTCGGCTGTCCACCTGTTGGAGCTCCATGGTGCGGTTTCATGCTGAAGATCACTACTTCTGTCTTGTCGATGTTGAGCTTTAGACAGCTGGCTTTCATCCAGTTAGCGACTTCGGTCATGCAGGCGGTTAACTTATTTTTTGTGTTGGGGGTCTGATGTGAGAGGGAAAGAATGAGTTGTATATCATTGGCATAGGAGAGGATATTGATGTCATGTGCATGGATTACAATGGTCAGAGAGATCATGTATGCAATGAAGAGGGTGGGGATGAGCAATGAACCTTGAGGCACTTCACAGATGAGTTTGTTTGCTTTTGATGAGTAAGGTGCCATGCTGAGAGCTTTAGTTCTATCCATTAGGAAGAAGCAGTTCCAGCAAACAGCGGGTCCTTGGAAGCCAATATCGTGCAGGCACCTGATGAGGATGGGATGTGAGTCCGTGTCAAATACTGCATGGTGTGAGATCGTGTCAAATACTGCAGAGAGTTCCAAGAGAATGAGGGTTGCCATGTCTCCTCTGTGAATGATCATGCGGTTGTCGTCTTTTGCAACAATAAGCCCTGTTTCTGTGCTATGTTTGGGCCTGCATTTGGACTGTATGGAATCAAGGAGCTGGTGGTTGCTGAGGTGGTCAGTGAGGCATCAGTTGATTTGTTTCTCTAGGACCTTTCAGAGGTATGATAGCAGAGGGATGGGTCTGTACTTGGCAATCATGCCTGGGTCAGTGGATGGCTTCTTGAGCAGGAACATGATGGTGGAATGTTTTCTGGTGTCTCGGAAAGGTGCTGAATCGATGGCGGCACTGATGATGGGCGTTATGTCTCCACTGATCGGTAGGAGTCCTTTGGCGAAGGTGTGGTGAGGGCATGGGTCAGATGGGGTCCCTGAGTGAATGCTCTTCATGGTACCAGCGATTTTGATAGTGAGGCACTGAGCCATGAGATGAAGGTTTGTTCTTAGGTATGATGGGAAGTTGAGGTGAGATCCTGGCTGGGTCAAAGATTCTGTATATGGAGCGGATTTTGTTACAGAATAATTCTGAGAGCTTGTTCCAAATGTGTTGTGAGGGGTGATGTTGCTGGAGGCAGTAGAAGGTGCAGTAAAATCTTCGATGATGGTGAAGATTTCCTTGCTGCTATTAGGGCAGGCGTCGATGCGAACTGCCAGAGCTGTGCACTTGGTGTTTCAGATCAGCTGGTGGTAGCGTCTTGCGGCTGATTTGAAGATCTCATTATATGTGGTGTCTTGACTTGTCCTCTATTTGTGTTGCAGTTGCTTTCAGTAGTGTTTTGACAGCCTGAGCTCCATGGCGTACTGTAGCGAAATGGGTTCCAACCCATGTAATCATCTCAGATTTGTTGCTAGTGGATGACCTGATTTTGGACTTTTTACTGTGGGTGAGCTCACTCACTCACAGTAAACGGACTGCACATGTTCACCAGTGCTGGAGTGTGGTTTTTACCACATAGGTTTGCCTGGAAATGTGCTATCTGAAATAAGACACTCATCTGAATATGCAGGAATTGAGTCAGGAGTGACACTATTTATTCAAACAAGTTAGAAAATAAATGTCAAAGATACATCATTAATCGAAAATAACACCATGAAATCTAGCAAGTAACAAGTGTCAAAGACACATCGCAGATCCATGTCCTGAGGATGGTCCCTCACACGAAAGAATAGAGACCGAAACGTCGACTGTGGCTTTATCTACCATTGAATGTTTAATTAATTCTGTGATAGGTAGAAAAGCTTGAGCAATTGATGTAGTAAGGGCTGTGTAGACTAATGTATTTTCCCTTCTGCGTCATTGCTGTTCATCTTGTACCCAACATTTTAACTTGATTTGATAAAAGATTAAATACTTTTTTAAATATACACCCGTCTTTCAATCCCTTTTTGCTCTCTCCTTTTTCTGATCACTAACAAGTGACAGTCTTGAATATACATCCATCTCTGTTGTTGCATAGCTAGCACTAGTGGGCTCAAATCACTAAGCCCACACAATTTCATTCCTTAAGTGATTCCAAAATTCTTGTTTTACTAAAATCCCTTGAAGGTATCTTCACCCTATTATATAATTCTAGGCAGTCAACGGCTGTCCTGATTTCAACCATTGAGATGGGATCATTTAGAAACTATGAATGTCGTTGAGCCTTGCAAGTGTTACCTCATTTAAGTTCTTTTCAATTAGTCTGGTGGAGACTACAATCTTGAGGTATACAATTGGGTGTAAAATGCTGTAAAAGTCTTGTGCATACTAATGCTATCTGTCAACCCCACTCTCCATCTCATAAGATTTCCTATAAGGCCCTCTAGCCTCTCTTTAGTAGTCAAGCGAGAGTCCTCCTAACAGGCCTCTCTACCGCACCATTTTGATGAGCTTTCATAGGTCTGCATGGGTAGGCTTCTTCTTCGTCTGCTACCACCGAAATGTCTGGAGAGGTGCACTGAACTTGAAAAGACATTTAGGGTTGCTGGTTTCTTTGTGGCAGTTTTTCATGCTGTGTAGCTGTGCGGGTAGCGTTCTAGCATACTGCCCCCATAGAAGTAGCACATTCCTAACGACGATGGTGTATTTGGGAACCAACCATATATTTATTTCAAACTGTTCTCTGGTTAACATACATATTTAATTAAGAAACTTGGGGTCTAGAAGTGCAGCTGATGGAAATCTTCAGTATCCGGCGGTAAGACTATGTGTGATTGTCATAATCGTGAATGACCAGACATGGCAAGTATGTGACACTTGATACCCATGGCACCACGTGTCTCAAAAAAAGACAGTCATTTCTATGTGACATTGAGTCATGTACTAGCGAGTGTTGGACTTGGCCCTGTTTGGCTAAAGTTCCCAAAACTTTTTGCATTCCCCTAGACCTTTTTTCTGACATGGTGTTGCCAGCTTAGATGCTTTGGGCACTTTGCCACTGCTGATCAGTGTCAAAGTGCAAGTGCTGCCTGTGTATAGTGTTATGTTTCATTTCATTTCATAAAGCTTTATTCGGTATATATAAAAAATGACCATAAAAGCACATATCACAAACACTTTTGGACAACAGTACAGAGTTAATCAGTTATACACACATAGTTAAAACATCATACTTTTCCTGGCATTCATTCATTTATATAAAAAAGGTGGCAGTAAAAAAGCAAATGTCTGGGTTTTGCATGCTTCATTGCATCATTTACAGTACAGATACCATTTTTTATAAAAGTAGGTTTTAGGTAGGCGATACGGAAATTCAAATGAGAAGAAAGTGCAATGTACATTGTTTAGATTGACCATCACACGGGCAAGGGCCTTCCGGGTGCTTTTTAGGATGGGAGAAAGCCACCAGGTGATGTACCAGACCGAGCCTAAGCCTAGTAAGGATAAATCTATGTGATTTTCTACTCACCTGGCTTAGGTATAATTGAAAACCTTCACGATCTATATATTTGTTATAAAACATACTGGTAGACAGTTGGCCACTGATATTCGAACGCCTCTTAGCTCTGTAGGACATGAATTTATTCTTCATCTCAATTTTTGGTATTGCCAGAACAGCATATGGGTCAGACAAAATATTTATGTCAAAGATTTCCTGAAAGCCATATACAATATATTTTAACCAGGGAATCCTAAAATAATAATCCAGTGTGAGGTAGTCATTAATAAGAAGTCTGTTAAAAACTGTCTCCTCCTTTTGCCAAATAGATCGCCGGATCATTAGAGGCCTGAGAGATATCAGATCTGCCAATTAATTGATCCCGATTTCTCTATGGATTAAATCAATTGGGGCTGAGGTTGGTAGACACAATAATTTTTTAATGAAAATATTTTCCTCAATTTGTAGGCAGCCATCGAGGCAATATTGCCACACCCCAGCTCCATAGGGCGATCGACACACATCTGGACTGATAGATCTGCATCATGTCCCTGATATGTCTGTCGCCTATATTTGCCCAAATCTGAAAACTCCATGGGCACTTTTGGCCATCTTTGCACGAACATTGGTAATTTCGTGCGACCTTGTTCTATCTTTTGCGAAGGTAATACCTAAGTAACAAAATGTATCCACTTGTTGCACTCTCTCTCCGTCTATAAAAAAGGCATAGGATCTCTTGCGGCCTACCCTGCAGATCATTGTGTCAGTTTTATTCTTATTGATCAGCAATTTCCTGTCCTTCATAAAAACAGAAAACCGATCCATTTACCCCTTTGGTGCTGATGACTGCCCCAATCCGTAATGCACCGCAGTGGGCGTATGCTGATGACGGCTGGGAGCCGTCATGAACCCGCCCACTGTTAAAAACGGCCGCACAGCGCGAAAATTGCGCCCGCGCCCAAGGGGTTAAACGCTGGAGGCGATAGGGGTCCTGGACAATAACACAGCATCGTCCGCATATAAAAATACCGGCACATCAATCCCTTTTACCTGTGGTGCATCTGCGCTTACTGTTTTTAAGACTGCATCCACCTCATTAATAAAAAGGGTAAAAAGCAAAGGGGCAAGGACACAGCCTTGTCTAATGTCACATTTAACGTTAAATTTGAGAGTACACTCCCCTCTTACCCCATATCGGACGCAGGTTTGCAGATTTTCATACAGCCGGGCTAAAAAGAAGATTATTCCTTCTGGGTCCCCAAGCTTTAGCAGCGTTGTCCATAGGGTGGGATGATCCACCAGGTCAAAAGCGCTACTTAAATCCGCAAAGCAGAGACAAAGAGAGCCCTGTTTGGCCTGGGTGTATTTTCCAATTAACAGATCTAAGTTTATACACTGATCGCACAAGTTACCACTTGTGTAACGATATATCTGTAAGAGACATTAGTTAGTGATAGATTCCTTACCTTAGAATATCCCCAGGCGTCAGACTGGATCCGGAAACTTTTGCGTAGCAATACCCCTGCGCGCCGGTAGGCATCGTCTGCGGCTCCGCGTCCGTCGTCGGCGTCGTGAGCGCCAGAATGACATCGTCGGAGTACTTAGACGGCGCCCATGCGCGCTGACGTCAGTTCTGATACACAGCTTTTCCGCGCCAGATACGCAGAGCCATGATAGAACTAACACTGGTGCCATGAAACTAGGGCCCTGAAAGGGGATGACCTTAACCCTAGATATCGGTTCGCAGAGCGGGGAGGATGGGTGGGTCGGTAAGGAATCTATCACTAACTAATGTCTCTTACAGATATATCGTTACACAAGTAGTAACTTGTGCATCTGAAAGAGACACGTTAGTGATAGATTCCTTACCTTAGAATAGATACCCCAGCAATACCAACCCCGGCGGTGGGTCTGCGAACCAATATTACACTGGAGGACGGAACGGCCAAAGAAGCCATCCCTCCGGACTTGACTGTCCAGGCAGTAGTGTCTTGCAAACGTGTGCAGCGAGGCCCACGTAGCTGCCTGGCAAATGTCCTGTAAGGGGACTCCTCGGCCCAGGGCAGTTGTTGTCGCCGTGGCCCGAGTGGAGTGAGCCCGCAGCCCAGCCGGGGGCTCCTTCCTCGCCATGGAGTAACATGCTTGAATACACAAGATGATCCATCTCGAAATGGTCCTTTTGTGTACAGCCTTTCCCTTCTTCGCGCCCACGTAACCAACAAAGAGTTGGTCATCCACCTGGAATTGGCGTGTGCGATCTAAGTAGTAGGAGAGCGCACGTTTTGGATTTAGACGGTGGAGCCTCTCTTCCTCTTTCGAGGGATGCGGAGGCGGAAAGAAGGTGGGCAAAGTGATGGACTGCCCGATGTGGAAGGCCGTGACAACCTTGGGCAGAAAGGAAGGTCGTGTACGTAACACCACCTTGTCAGGATGAACAGACAGGAAAGGTGGAGAAGAAGAAAGAGCCTGGAGCTCACTCACTCTCCTGGCAGAGGTGATGGCAACCAGGAAGGCAGTTTTCAACGTGAGAAGACGGAGAGGACAGTTATGGAGTGGCTCAAAGGGAGCACACATCAGATAAGTGGGAACAAGATTCAAGTCCCACTGGGGCATCACGAAGGGAACAGGAGGGAACATGTGTGTGATGCCCTTCAGAAATCTACTTACAATGGGGGACTTGAATAAAGAAGGCTGATCAGGTAGCCTTAAGAAGGCGGATAGAGCAGAAAGGTACCCTTTAAGAGTGCCCAGAGCAGAGCCATGCTGGGCAAGGGAGAGAAGAAAGAGCAGCACTTCCGAAAGGGGTGCAGAGAGAGGATCCACAGCCTTTGCTGTGCACCATGCCACAAATCTGTTCCACCTGCAGGCGTATACCGACTTTGTGGAGGGACGCCTGGCTGCCAGAATGATATCACAGACTTCAGGAGGCAAATCAAATGGCCTCAACTGCCGCCGCTCAATCTCCAAGCTTGTAGGTGGAGACTGGACAGGTTCGGGTGCAGGACCGTCCCCTGCTGCTGCGACAGAAGGTCCTCCCGAAGAGGCAGACGAATCGGGGGATCGACTGACATGCTGAGTAGCTCGGGATACCAGTATCTTCGTGCCCAATCCGGAGCCACAAGGATAACCTGGGCCCGGTCGCGCCTGATCTTCTTCAGCACTCTGGGCAGAAGTGGTATAGGCGGAAAGGCGTACAACAGACCGCAGCTCCACTCGCGACGAAAAGCGTCTCCGAGCGAGTGCCGCCTTGGAAATTCCAACGCGCAGAACTGATGACATTGCGCGTTCTCTTCTGTGGCGAATAGATCTAACCAAGGCTCTCCCCACTGCTGAAAGAGACCTTGCGCCACGTCCGAGTTCAGACGCCATTCGTGATCCATCATGCACCGACGGCTGAGTTCGTCCGCCCTGGCATTCAGAGAGCCTGCCAGGTGTTGAACCACCAGGGTCACGCCCTGATGTTCCAGCCATTGCCATAGGCGCAGAGCCTCCTGGCAAAGGGTCCACGACCCCACTCCGCCTTGTTTGTTGCAGTACCACATGGCGGTGGTGTTGTCGGTGAACACTTGCACTACACTTCCCCGGACAGAGGGGAGGAATGCCTTCAGTGCTAGACGAATCGCCCGAAGCTCCAACAGGTTGATATGGAGCCGGGACTCCGCCGGAGACCAGAGGCCTCTGATCTCCGCCTCTCCCATGTGGCCTCCCCAGCCCTGGAGGGACGCGTCCGTCACAACTACGTGCTCCGGGTGGGGCAGGCAGAGGGATCTGCCACTGACCCAGTCGCGGTCCGTGAGCCACCACTGCAGTTGTCTCGCAGTGCCCTCCGAGATCAAGACATGATCGGACAGGTTGCCCTGATGCTGGGCCCACTGAAACTTCAGGTCCCACTGCAGAGCCCGCATCCGCCACCTGGCGTGACGCACCAGAAGGATGCAGGAGGCCATCAGCCCCAGAAGCTGCAGCGTCAACCTGACCGAGACTCGGGATAACGACTGGAAGATGGGAACCAGAGCCTGTATATCCCGAACCCGCTGTTCGGGTGGGAAAACCCGAAACTGCGCCGAGTCGAGAACCGCTCCGATGAAGAGGAGCTTCTGAGAGGGACACAGGTGTGACTTCGGCACATTGATGGAGAACCCCAGCAGGTGCAGGAGGTCGGCCGTAGTCTGGAGGTGGCTGACGACTGTCTGGGGCGAGCCCGCCTTCAACAACCAGTCGTCGAGGTAGGGGAAGACTGATACCCCCTGCCTGCGCAGATGAGCTGCGACCACCGCCATCACCTTCGTGAACACCCGTGGGGCGCTGGTAAGGCCGAAGGGGAGCACGGTAAACTGAAAGTGCTCTTGGCCTACCGTGAACCGCAGGTAACGCCGGTGGGCCGGCAGGACGGGGATGTGGAAATAGGCGTCCTGCAGGTCCAACGCTACCATCCAGTCTCCCCGGTCCAGGGCAGCCAGGACCTGAGCCAAAGTCAGCATCTTGAACTTCTCCGTCCGGAGGAAGCCGTTGACGTTCCGCAGGTCCAAGATAGGGCGTAGGCCCCCTTTGCCCTTCTTGGGCACCAGAAAGTAGTGGGAGTAACATCCACACCCTACTTCTGGCCCAGGAACGCGGTCGATGGCCCTCTTGGCCAAGAGGGCCGTGACTTCCTCTTGCAGAAGTTGCAAGTGATCCCCCGACACACGGTGGTATTGCAGTGGCATGGATGGAGGGGACGCCTCGAAGGGGAGAAAGTAGCCCCTTCGGACAATCTGTAGCACCCACCTGTCCGAAGTGACTGTGGGCCAGTGGGAGAGGTGATGGCGAATCCTGCCCCCCACAGGCGTCACATGGGCCTGAAAACTCGGACTAGGAAGGTTTTGAGGCAGGTGCTGCTGAGGGAGGTGTGGACTGGCCTCGCCGCGGTCCCCGACCGCCGCCACGGCGGTTTCCACGTCCGCCACCGCGCTGCTGGACATTTTGCGGTGTGTGGCTGACGGTACGTGGTGGGGCGCCCCTTCCGTGGCCACGAAAGGGAGCGAAAGGCACCCGTTTGCTGGCGTGGGGCCGTGAGGCCCAAGGACTTGGCCGTAGCCCTGGAGTCCTTGAAACGTTCCAGCGCATGGTCTGCCTTGTCGCCGAAGAGGCGACGGCCATCAAACGGCATGTCCAGGAGTGTGGCCTGGACATCGGCCGAGAAGTTGGCGGACCTCAACCAGGCGTGGTGTCGAACCGCCACCGTGGTTGCCATCGCCCTGCCCAGTGAGTCCGTGGTATCCAGCCCACACCGGATAGAAAATCGTGCTGCATTTCGGCCGTCCGCAAGGGCTTGGCCGAGTTTAGCCTGGACCTCCTCCGGGCATTTTGGCAGCACCTCCGCAACCGTGTCCCACAGAGTGTGGGTGTAGCGGCCCAAGAGACAGGCGGTATTCACAGACCGCAGCCCTAAGCTAACAGACGAGAAAACCTTCTTCCCGAACTGTTCGTATCTCTTGGATTCCCTGTCGGGCGGGGCAGACGGGAATGCGGTCTGGGAGTTTGAGGCCTGGATGACCAGACTCTCGGGGTGGGATGGGTGGACAAAAAGCATGGGTCGCCCGGGGCCGGGCGGTAGCGTCTGGCCACGTTCCTATGCACAGGCGGGCCTGTGGCGGGCTTGGACCAAGTGCCCAGAAGAACGTCACATAAGGCTTCATTGAATGGCAGCAGAGGATCCACGGAGCTTGACTGCTGTTTGAGGACCTCAGTGAGGAGATTAGTCCTCACGGCCGCGACGGGGAGCTTAAGGTTTAGGGCCTTAGCTGCCTTCGTCAACACTATGCTATAAGTAGAACCCGCCTCCGAAGCCACAGTCGGAGGTGAGGTAAATCCAGTGTCTGGCGATGTGTCAATACCACTGGCCTCCCAAGCTCATATGTCCAGTCCTGCTGTGACTGGCAATCTTGTGCCAGAGGGTCCTCGGACCCCTCCCAATTTTCCTCGTCACCTGTGTCCAGGAAACCAGGATTAGCAGACAGGGCCTCCTCGTGGAGATAAAAATCCCCAAAGGCCGTCGGAATCGGCGCACAGCGGTGCCCTTCCGGCGCCTGAGTAGGACCGCAGGAAACATTGGGGGCGGCAACCACATTGGCCGCCGGGGGCGACACCTGAAGGGACGGCGCCGGCGAGGTCGTAGGGTCGACCGGCGAGGTCCCGGACCCGGAACCGGATCCAGTGAGGTCCTGCGGCGCCGAGACCGAAGTTGCCAGCGGCGTCGGAGCCGAAGCACCCGACGGCGTCGGGGCCGAAGCGCCCGACCCGGAAGGACCTCCAGACGGAACCGATCGGCCCGAAGGCGCCACGGGAACCGACTGAGGAGGGAGGGCCCTCATGGCCATGAGGTATCTCTCGACCTCCTCCGGCGTCGCGCCTTGCCCAAAGACCCGAAGGAGTGGGGCAGGCGGCGACGCTTGCGACTCCCACGGAGCCGCGTGGGCGGTGTCACCCGAGCCCCCGGCCGCATCGTGCGAGCGTCGGGGCGGGTCGGAGGATCGATGACGTCGCTCCGACTTCTCAGGCCTCTTACCTGAGGACTTGGAACCAGACGATCGGTGTCCACTTCCGGAGCTTCGATGACTCAGACCTCGCGACCTGTCCCTCGACCTCCCGTGGGACCGGGACCGGGACCTGGAGCGGCGCAGGGCCGACTGCCTCAGCTCGAGTCGCTTGCGGGACCGCTCCCGCCTAGCCTTCGACGTCAGGGCCCGGCAGTCGGAGCAGGTCCGATCGTCGTGGTCGAGGCCTAAGCACTTCAGGCACCGGCGATGGGGGTCCGTGACCGACATAAGTCGATCGCACTTCGAACAAGGCTTGAACCCGGGCATCCCTGCACCGATAGAGTCGAGAACTCGACAAAAATGAGAGATCAAAAGGATCAAAAAGTTCAGTCAAAAATTGATTGGGGGTAGAGCTTCTTCCGGATCTGCGCTAGCTGGCGCGGAAAAAAGAAGAACTGACGTCAGCGCGCATGGGCCCCGTCTAAGTACTCCGACGACGTCATTCCGGCGCTCACGACGCCGACGACGGACGTGGAGCCGCAGACGACGCCTACCGGCGCGCAGGGGTATTGCTACGCAAAAGTTTCCGGATCCAGTCTGACGCCTGGGGATATTCTAAGGTAAGGAATCTATCACTAACGTGTCTCTTTCAGATAAGTGTTCCACGCCCTTTCCTAAAGCCATACTGAGTACTGGCTAGAATCCCATTAGCCTCCGCCCATTCTTCCAGCCTTACCAGCAGTGTCCTACTCATGATTTTAATGGAGGAGTCTAGTAGGGAGATAGGGCAGTAGTTTTTAGCATCCGACCTGTCTCCCTTCTTGTGTATCTGGATTATAATAGATTCTCCCCAAGTCGGTGGAACACCGCTGCTCACAGCTGCATTAAATACAATAGTTAGTAGAGGGACCCAAAACAACGGTGCAGCTTTATAGATCTCTATAGGGACCCCATCCGGTCCCTGGGCCTTCCCTCCCTTGCTAGCTCTAATGCCTTGTTCTACCTCTACTGTGGTGAAATCTAGGGGTACAATAGGCCAGGATCTATAATTAGCACCATAAGGGCTATCAGCTTTAAATATAGCAGAAAAATGGGTTACCCAGGCCTCAGTACTAACATGGGACGTGAGCTCTGGGATCGAATCATCTTTTAGGAAAGGGGATTTAACTGTTGCCCAAAGAGGGCACAATTAGACGTTTCTGCTGCCTGTGCTAAATTTTCCCAGGTCTCTTGCTGCAGCTCTCCTTTCCTGTGCTTTAAAGCAGATTTGTAATCGGTTCTCAACTGGGTTACCAATTTCTGGTCCCTAGGCCTAATCGCTAATGCCTGCTTTAGTTGTGAAAGCAATGCGGAGCAGGTATGGTCAAACCATCCCTTACTATGAGTAGTTTTCCCATTGCCAAGCCTAGTAAAAGTGGTGTCTATGAATTTATTAATACTTTTAAAATTCCCTAAAAAAAATTATGAGTCATTATCAGTGTTCACAAAGACTTCAAAGACATTTAGGGGGATAACAATGAGAGCTGAAACCCCTGAATGTTGGAATGATCAAGACTGAAAAGGATTAAAACGACTTTGTGGTCAAGAGGAACCTCTGTCAACGAAGAACAGCTGAAGAGACTGAAGAGAAGGACTGACCCTTGCTGTGTGTTCTGGGGCTGGCCTGCAGTTTGCTGATTTAATAAGCATAGGCTAATAGGCTTTGCTGTGTGCTGTGTCCCCCCTGCTTGCAAGGACTTTGCTGTGTGCTGTGTCCGGAGGTAACTTGTCCCCTAGGGCCCAAGGAGAGCAGGCTCCCTGTTGTGGAAACTGAGGAAAATGAAAGTTTCCAAGTGAGTATCAACGACGCTGTATGCATGTGCTTCGTGCAGCCTGAGACCTTCGTGAGGATTGCCCTGTGATTGTGCGCACCCGGAGTCCAAGTGAGTCTCAGCGACGCTGTGTGCATGTGCTTCGTGCATCCTGAGACCTTTGTGAGGATTGCCCTGTGATTGTGTGCACCTGGAGTCCAAGTGAGTCTCAGTGATGCTGTGTGCGAGTGCTTTGTGCAGCCTGAGACCTTCGTGAGGAATGCCCTTTGATCGGGTGAACCCGGAGCTCAAGTGAGCCTCAGCGACGCTGTGTGCATGTGCCCAGTTGCAGCCTGAGACCTTCATGAGAAATTGCCCCGTGACTGTGTGTCCTGGAGCAGTCTTGTTCTCTGCTTCGATCGACAGCGTGACCGGAAGTGCTGCGATCGTCAGTGCTATTGGCCCGGACCGGCATCCCCAGAGGAGCTGTGAGAATTCACCGCCACCAACCCAAGCCTGCCTTTGCCAAGGAGAGACCTCGAACCATGACCGTCGGGGTCCGAGTTCCACTGCCCAAGATCAACGAAGTCGCATAGGAGACCCAAGCCGCGAGGAGAGGAGAGCAGAGTGAGATTGTACCCCCACCAGGTAACGCTCAGCAAGCATGCATGTGTCACCGCCTGAGGCGGGGTGCGGACTACGAGAGAAACGCTCTCTGCCTTTACCATCTTTGCAGTGCGAGCCTCCGCTCAAGTCCGTATCACGGCCTGTACTTGCCGAGGAGTTGCAGTACCAGGGCCAGAGTGTGGAGCTGCACTTTGTTTTTTATCAGAACAGTGTTAGGGGCATGTTTTGGATTAGCTGACCGCGAGTCAGTAGGAGTGGCATAGAGACCGTCCAGAGCATCCCGATCAGTGCCGGAGTGCATTATTTTAGCATTACGAACTGCCTCTTTGTTGCATTAGGAATTGCATTATTTTTGCATTACGAACTGCCTGATTATTGCATTACAAATTGCATTCTGTTTGCATTACGAACTGCCTGATTGTTGCATTACAAATTGCATTATTTTTGCATTACGAACTGCCTGATTGTTGTATTACGAATTGCATTATTTTGGCATTACGAACTGCCTGATTGTTGCATTACGAACGACATTATTTTTACATTATGAAGTGCCTGATTCTTACATTACGAACTGCATAGCAATGCATTAGGACTGCATTGGATCACTGAGTATTGCTCATTAATACTGCAAGAACCTACAAGGGCTTCCTGGCCTTATAACTGGCAGGGTGAAATATAAAAGAATTAGATTATGTCGGATTTTTATTGTGTGGTCTCATCGTATATTTTTTTTTATAAACATATAATTGTTTTTTTTTATTAAACTCGTGTGGAGTCCATTTGTGGTGTTATCATTGGGTTATTGAGAGCGTGGTTGCAAATACTTTACACATTTGCCTTGGAGATAAGCCTGGTGACTCATTCCAAGCTACCGAGGGGGTGAGCAGGGGCTATCTGAGAAGCTGTCCTTTTTTCCCTGACTGAGAAGCAAGGGTCCCTATTTGGACTAAGGTACCTACCTCAGCCAACTAGAGACCCCCAGTTCTAACAGCGAGCAATATGAAAACTATTTTTCAGTGTCATGCCTCCAAATAACTTCCTCTTCCGGTATGTCTATAATGTGTTGCATTGCCTTTGCTGCATTGTTCAGGCATCCTGGTGTCGAACTGATTCGTCCTCCTGAATGAGTGACATTGAGGTCCCCCCGACAAGACATAATACTTCTAGTAGTACTCTCGTCTCTTTCCACCGGTGTATCTTGCAACAGGGCCTTGTCAGCCTCCGGCCTCTACATATATAGTACAAGTCGAGTATTTACTATTTTGAGAGTTCTTTACTTAAGCTCTATGTTCCAGGGAATTATCGAGATATATTTTTCTTATTAAAGATGATAGCCATCCAAGCCAACTTCTTTTGTACAAATGAAGAGATGTATTACTCTGCCGATTTTCTAATAAGTAGCCTCTAATTAGGTGTAGACAGATGTAAAAATCCCTCGAGTTGATCATCTAAATATGTGTGACAGTCGCTACGATTCCGCCCTTATCTAGAGCAACAAAAAAATGGACCCTGTTACACATGCACACACACACACAACCTGCCCCCCCCCCATAAAGATTATCACTCTACCCTCAAAGCCAATAACATATAAAGCAATAACTCCTGGTTTTGCAAAATATGTATTTTAGTGCCCATGTGTCTAGTATCGCTGGTAGCCTCTACGATTCTTATTTTTTATGTTGGCGGACCCAGTTTCACTATAAACCTCATGAGCCGCCTGATATCAGCCAGTCCTCGTATCCCATAAGGAAGCCCTGTTATTTACAACATCAATAGTATCCTGAGCAATTTCCAGAGTGTTCACAGCATGGATTCGTTTGGTCTTGTTATGTCTTCCGGTCACTTTCCTTCTCTATGCGCTAATTGACAAATTATGCAGGATAATGTGGATTGGAGAAGTGAACTTTTCCCTGGGGAGTTGTGGGTAAATTGGCTGGACAAATCGATTAGTATTGCACATCCAGTGCTTTCAGCCTCTTCTTGACATGTAGGAGTGCTGGACAATGGTCGAAGGGGACCTTCTCCTTGGCCTGCCTCAAGGCCATACTGTGATTTCTGGTTTAGAATTGTAGGTATATGATGGGTAACGAGATGCAAGTCCCTGGCAGGGAAGCCAAGTCAGAGTCATTTCCAGCACTATCCACGACCTCATTGCGCCAGTCCATGGGGGAGGAGCGGGAGAGGAGCAAGGAACAGGACTCCATATCCCAGACTCCCCCGGCACCACTGTAAGCCTCGCTGTGCCCGGAGGCGCATATATTACAGCGGCAGCTCCCGCGGCGCAGGACGCCCGCGGCCACACCCAGGTCCGTCCGCACCTGTCCAAGTCCAGAGGAGGCTTGGCTGGGCCACCCCTCTTGGCTCGGAGATCTGTTGGTAGGAGCCTGGCTTAATGCACAAGTTACTTACCTTTGGTAACATTATATCTGTAAGAGACATTAGTTAGTGATAGATTCCTTACCTTAGAATTACCCCCAGGCATCAGACTGGATCTGGAAGTTTTTGTCAGCAGGAGCCCTGCACGTCGGAAAGTGGTGTCGTGCGGCTCCGCGTCCATCTTAGGCGTTGTGATCGCCGGGATGATGTTGCGGCAGCTACTTAGATGTTGCGGCAGCTACTTAGATGCCGCCCTCACGCGCTAGCGTCAGTTCTGTACACGACTTTCCGCGCCAGGAACGCGGAGCCATGCAAGATACTGCCCACTGGCGCAGTGAAACTAGGGCCCTGAAAAGGATGACCTTAACCCTAGAAATCAATTTGCAGAACGGGGAGGATGGGTGGAGCGGTAAGGTATCTATCACTAACTAATGTCTCTTACAGATATATTGTTACCGAAGGTAAGTACCTTGTGCATCTGAAAGAGACGTGGAAATTGCCCTGCCCAGCGAGTCGGCGGTGTCAAGATCACAACGAATCGTCAACTTGGCTGCATCTCTCCCCTCAGCGATAGCTTGGGAGAGCATCGTCTGGGCCTCCTCCGGACACTGAGGCAGCACCTGTGCCACTGTATCCCACACAGAGTGGGAATAACAGCCCAAGAGGCATGCCCTGAACTGACCGAAGAGAAAATATTCCTACCAAACTGCTCCAGTTTCTTGGATTCCCTCTCAAGAGGTGCGGAAGGGAATGCACTTAGGGACGCAGAGGCTTGGACAACCAAGCTCTCAGGGGTAGGGTGTTGGGAGCCAGGCGATGGCGTTGGGCCACGTTCCTATCCACAGGAGCCCCTGTGTTGGGCGTGGACCAGGTGCCCAAAAGGACATCTGAAAGTGCATCATTAAAGGGCAGCAGCGGCCGAAGCACTTCTGTCATGAGGTTAGTCCTGATGGCCACTGTAGGGAGCTTGAGGTGGAGAGCCTCTGCTGCCCTACGCAACACCACAGAAGAAGTACCACCCTCCTCCGTAGCCACGGTAGAAGGAGACAGCGCGCCAGGTTCTGGTAAGAAATCCAGATCAACTGCGTCCCCAAAATCCTCTGCCCAGTCCGGGTTTAACTGGCATTGGTCTGCAAGAGGGTCTTCAGACCCCTGCCAGTCCTCCTCTTCCTCCATAACCTGCTGGGCAGGTGGAAAAGATGTACGAGGATGGAGATAGGGATAAAAATTCCCCATCAGCCTCGGAATCGGCGTCAATCGACACCGGTCCGGGACTGTCTCCATGTCGGGGTGGAAGCCGGGGACGGTATCGGCCGGGGGTCCGGCTGACACCGGTGGCGGTGCCTTAGAAGTTGATGTCGGTGGAGGTCATACAAGGTCCACCAACATCGGCTTGGATCCATGTATGGATCCATGGGCGTCTCACGGCACCGAGGTCAGAGCCCTCGATGATGTCGGGGCTAGAGCCGCCGACGAAGGGCGAGAAACCCCAGTTGGACCCGCAGGGCCTGAAGGCGCACCGGCGGGGCCCGACGGGCCAAAGAGGGGGGCAATGGCAGACAGGAATTCCTGCACTTGGGCCGGAGTCGCCGACGGACCCGGGGGCTTCGCCGGAGGCACCACCCGCACCCTGAGCTGTGCCGCGTGACAGGCTAGGGAAAGCAGAAGAGCGACATTGCTTCTTCAACTTCTTGTGCTTCGCCTCACCTGACCCTGAGTGGAAAGACTTCGTCGAAGGATGGTGGCGGCTCGGCGACCAGGCCCTCAACCTCCCACGGGACCGGGACCGGGACCGGGACCTTGAACAGCGGGAAGCAGACTCCCGGGCCTCAAGCAACTTTCGGGACCGCTCCCGCAAAGTTTTCTGAGCCATGGCCCGGCAGTTGGGGCACAACTCGGGGTCGTGGTCGCACCCCAGGCAGTAAAGACACTTACGGTGCGGATTCACACTGACATCATGCAGGGACAAACCGCGCAAGACTTGAGACCGGGATCCCTACACACCAGGATTCAAAGACTCAAAAAGACATAGACAAAAGTCCCCAAAAACTCAGTCAAAATTTGACTCGGGGTACAGCTATCTCCAGATCTGTGCTTGCTGGCGCGGAAAAAGAAAGAACTGATGTCAGCGCGCGAGGGCGGCATCTAAGTAGCTCCTGCAACGTCATCCCGGGAATCACAACGCCTATGACGGACGTGGAGTCACACAACACCACCTTCCAATGCGTAGGGGTACTGCTGACAAAAACTTTCTGGATCCAGACTGACGCCTGGGGGTAATTTTAAGGTAAGAAATCTAACACTAACGTGTTTCTTTCAGATAAATCTATGTACAATAGGGGACTTGAAAAGAGACGGCTGCTCAGGAAGGCGAAGAAAGGCCGATATGGCCGAAAGATAGCCTTTATGTGTGCCCAGAGCAGAGCCCTGCTGGGCCAAAGAAAGAATGAAGAGGGGAACCTCTGAAAGGTGGGCAGAAAGGGGATCCACAGCCTATGCCGTGCAGCATTTCACTAATTTGTTCCATCTACAGGCGTATACCGTTTTAGTGGAGGGACGCCAGGCTGCCAAGATTACATAACAGACTTCTGGAGGAAGGTCGAAAGCTGTCAACTCTCGCTGTTCAATCTCCACGCAAGGAGGTGGAGGCTGGAGAGGTTCAGGTGGAGGACCGTCCCCTGCTGCTGCGATAGAAGAACCTCCTGAAGAGTCTGTCTGATTGGAGGATCGATGGTCATGTTCAAGAGATAGGGATACAAGACTCTTCATTACCAATCCGGAGCCACTAAAATCATTCATCATTTGATAACTTTATTTCGGTCATAGACCATAAAAGTGCACATAAAATACATACAAGCACAGCATTAAAATCCATTAATAAAAACAAATTAAAAAAAATTATTAAACAGTAAGTTATCAAGAGAGGGTTATTTCCCCAGTTAATTCCTTAAAACGAAATTGGTCCTTCTGCGCCAGAATCCATGTAAGAAGCGGGAAACCGAAAAAACAATAGGAGGGAGAAAGGTCGTATGTTAAAATTCTGCAAGCCTGTGCACATTGTTTAAGTCCCAAGTTTCTGCACAGCGGTGTCAACCAATATTTCCGTATTTTGCTATATGCCGGGCAGAAGAACAAAACATGTGCAATATCTTCTATGCTATTGTTGCAGGCTGGACATGTTCCCTCTTCAGAGTCGGCCCATTTAGAAGTCAGTGCCCTAATGGGCAGGCAGCCATGTCTTAATTGAGTGTATAATTTTCTTGCGAGGGGAGGCTGTACTATATCTAAAAATTCCTCTCTCTTTGGTGCAATTGTCACCTGTAAAAATTCAGTGGACAGCCTACCCACAGTAGTCGAACTATGTAACACACTAATGCTATAATATCTCATAGAGGCCAGCAACTCAGACCTCTGTACCCTCGGGCAATTCTCCTCAGGGGACTCCCACAGTTGAGGCAGGCCAATTTGGTAGGTGAGGGCCTTGATGTGAGATAACCAGGTATATTTTTGTTCTTAATCGGCCCCCAAACTACAGAAAATTCCGCTCTAAAATCTACAAGCTCCGGTACGGACCAAAGTCTTCTCCAGTAGAGCAGGAGGCGTGCAGCTATTGATTCTTTGATGGACTCTGGGCCCAGGTCTATCCGCAGAGGTATGAGAGGGGTGCTTTAGGGTAGGCCCACCAGATTTCTCATGAAGGACTGCTCAACCTTTAATAAGCTCAGTGTATTCTTGTGTCCCCAAAGTTCTGCACCATACATAGCTGCTGGTCTTGCCTGAGTTCTATAGATCTCGAGAACAGGGGCAACTGGTTTAAAATGAGATGTGTTATGGAATTTACCAATACCCCCTATAATCTGTGAGAGTCTCAAGGCGGAGCTAGATACCTGGGAACCCCAATCAAAGTCTTCGGACAGCTTAACTCCAAGATAGACAAAAGTTTTTACCCGTTCAAGCGGGGTGCCATTCAATACAGGGTTCGGGCGGGTATGCCTCAGGGGATTGAAGATCATAAACTTGGTTTTCTCCAAGTTTATCTACAATCCCCGCGAGGCACAAAAGGTTGCAAACCCGTCCAAAACCCGCTGGATGCCCGTTGATGTTCGGGAAAACAACAGAGTGTCATCCGCGAACATCAAAGCTGGCACCCGGCCAGTGGCCAACCACAGGGCATCGCTATCCCGGACTCCGCCCAATTCATACACCAAGCCATTAAAGTAAAGGCTAAAGAGTGTAGGGGCCAGGGCACAACCCTGGCGTACACCCCTGGTTACGGGAAAACGGGCCGATAGTTCACCGTTCCTCCCACACCTCACCTGGGCATAGTTCTCTGCATGGAGTCGAATCAAGACATTATAAGTAAGACGGAAGACCTAGTTCTTCGAGCACCTTCCATAGTCTCTCCCTGGGCACAAGGTTGAAAGCGGCCCGCAGGTCTACAAAGACAAGGTAGAGGCTGCCACCCTCTACTCTTGCAGTTTTCCAAAAAAGGACCTGCAGCCTAAAGATTTGGTCCAGGGTTGAGATCCCAGATCTAAATCCGGCTTGGAGGGTGGTCAATATTTTATGTTCCTCCATCCACCCGAGTATTCTGTCCAGTAGGATCCGGCCCATTAGTTTTTGAGGGGTATCTAATAAACGAATGGGCCTGTAGTTAGATGGAACTAACGGACAGCCCTTCTTATAGATGGGGACGATCTCAGCTCCCAACCAGGTTTCCGGTACCTTGGAACCCCAAAGGACTGCGTTAAACAGAATTACAAGGTACGGTGCCCAAATTTTGGGCTGGGAGCGAAAGAGGTCCCCAGGTAATTTATCAAGGCCTGGAGCTTTGTTTGGCAGCAATCTATCAATAGCAGATTCCACTTCCTTGAGAGAAATACTCTCAAGCTTTTCAGAGGGAATAGTCTCCCGGGGATCCGACAGGTCCGACCGAAGACCCAAGCCCGAGGCCCCCGGCAGTCGATACTCGTGCGGGAGGTCTAGGGCTGGGGAAATCCGAGGGGCACTATCTACTTTTAGCATCTGATCTTGTAGTATGTGTGCCTGGAAGCCAGTCTCGGGACTAGTGTAGAGGGCTGCAAAATGTGCCTCCCATACTGAGGGTCTAATGTTCGGTAGTACAGCAAGTCCTCCCCCTTTGGCACCCAGATTAACTATGGCCCAAAATGATTTGGCATCCTTTGAGTGGAGCGCATATCTCAGTTGCTCCCACCTTGCTTCCTCCCACTCTCTCTTGCCCCTGATGATCTCCTTTTTATACAGCAATCTAGTTGCCCTAATTTTTACATTATCTTTAGATTTGATTGCCGCAATGAGATCCCTTTTTACTTTCTTACAGGTATGATCAAACCAGGGGTGTGTCCTAGACGTGTGCCGTGTATTTCCACTTGCAGTGTAGAACACTTCCCCTAAAGTCACGGCTAACTGCCTGTGTATTTCTACGGCTTGCTGACAATGAGTCTGGTCACCCATCTCGCTTATGTAAGGAATTGCGATCTGGTATATTTTTGCAAGCCGGGTAGGGGAATCCACAAAATGGGGCCATTTAATCCTTCTCTTGTTATTTGTTACCATGAGAGGTGGCATCACCATAGCTTGGTTGGGATCGGAGTTTGTAAGACCAAAAGAGCCGGGCTTAAGGGTTAAAACCAGGGTATTATGGTCACTATCATGCCTTGGGACAACCCTGAATTCTTTCAGCCTAACCCAATGTTTTGCTTCAATCATGAGATAATCAATGATCGAAGTTTGGTTTGCCCTATTAAACGTGGCCTGGCCTGGGCAGTCGGGATCCAATCTCCCATTGCACGCCCGCAAAGACGTTGCAAGGGAGAGAGATTTTAATTGGAGCACCAGCGGGGTCCATGCCCTGACCGGGGTGATCTTAAGGTCGGAGATGCCCCAGAGTGAGTCTACTTCGTCTTGTTCATACGACTCCAGACCGCCCAGAGGCTCAAACTGGCAATTGAAGTCACCGCCTAAGATTATCGCAATTGCGGGGTCTAATGCCTGGATAAAGAGATCAAGCGCTTTAATTGTGTTTGACTCCAGCCCGTTCCTGACTGGCCTTGAGTAGATATTTATTATAGCTACTTGTTGTTTATTTTGAGGTGTTAGTAAAACACACTGGATGTCCAGGGAATTGGTTTGCATTTGGGTAGCCTGTACACCCAAATGAGTGCCTATCCATATCGATAGCCCGCCCGAAGGGCGGCCCCTACCTGTAGAAACTGCCAAGATATCATAAGTTGCAAAGGCCGGGCTAGTGGTCTCCTCTAGTGCCCAGGTCTCCTGCATCAGGCAGATACCGTGAGTGGCCATAAAGGAGGCCCACTCGGGAGTGAGCAATTTGTTTTTTATCCCCGCTATGTTCCAGGAAAGGAGTTTTAAGCAACCTTGCACTACCTTTTCAGAACACTGTACGTCCAGGTTTGCCTTTTCTCTAGACCCTTCCCTCATCAAGGAGTCGAATACTAAGTCATCTCCAGTGGGGGTAGTTGGAGCATTTTCCACCAAAGACCGTTCTATAGGGGGCTCAGCATTAACGGTTAGTGAAGGAGGATTTCTCTTCAATACGAGTCAATCTACCTCCTCCAACACGCTAAACCTATTCCAATGAGGTTGCAGCGGGTGGAAAGGATTGTATAGAGGCATGCCCTCCCCAGATGTTAGCCAGTGTTGCATTCTATTCGATGGGGGATAATAGCCCCTATTAGGAATAGCCCTGTTGGAGTAGGTTGGATTAGAGTTGGGGGTAGGGTAGAAGTATGACAGATGTAGTGGGTGTATTTGTGAATTTGACCTACAGGTTGGGGCATTGCAAATGTAGTCCACAGCAGAGGTGTCCCTAAAATGTATGATTACAACACCTCCTGACACTGTTTTTGGTCCCCTCCCTATCCAATCTGTTCTTCTAACCGCCAATATTTCCCCTGATACATTTGGGGGTAGTGGTCTATTTACACTTAACCATTGGATGCACTTGTTTTTTAACAAGTGCAACCAGTCGCGTTGGGCGCGTCACTCCTGCTGCGCCTGACCAGGTGGTGCTGGGAGTTGTAGTTTGCCCAGCGCGGTCGCCTTCACAGCGCGGGGCTCTCTGGTGGTAGAGATGCCGTTGCCCTCACGGCAGGTAAATTGCGCCGTTCCCCTCACGGCGGTGATGGACTCTGCTGCTCTGCCCCCACTGCCACTAAAAATGACTTGGCCCCTGTCGAGCTTGACATTCTTCAGCACTTTGGGCAGAAGTGGCATAGATGGAAAGACATATAGAAGACCGCAATTCCACTTGCGGAGAAAAGCGTCGCCAAGCGAGTGCCGCCTTGGAAATTCCAACGCGAAGAACTGCTGACATTTTGCATTCTCTTCGGTGGCGAACAGATCTAACCAAGGCTCTCCCCACTGCTGAAAGAGACCTTGAATCCCCTCTGAGTGAAGACATCATTTGTGATCCATCAAGCACCGGTGGCTGAGTTCCTCCACCCTGGCGTTCAGTGAACCTGCCAGGTGTTGAACCACCGGGGGCATGCCCTGATGTTCCAGCCATGTCTAGAGGCGAAGGGCCTTTTGACATAGGGTCCATGACCCCACCCTGCCTTGTGTGTTGCAGTACCACATGGTGGTGGTATTGTCAGTGAACACCTGCACTACTCTCCCCTGACAGAAGGAAGGAAGGCTTTCAGTGCAAGACAAATAGCCCGGAGCTCCAGAAGGTTTTTTTTTTTAAACTTTATTTATCATTTTCCAAATAATAAATCAAGGATGCGGCGTGAGTTACATATTGTAACATATCAACAATATCGCAGAAGGAGAGGACACACATATATCACATAACAAAATACATCATGGTGTTCAGGTACTGAAATTCGTTCGGGTTACCACTGACTTTACAATGATGCTAAGTAGGGCAGCACGAAAGAAAGGGAAAAAGTTAACAAAAAGGACCAGCATAATGAGAAACAGTGACCTATGCAATCAAATCAATCCGATATGACATATGTTACGATCAACCAATTGATATAACCCCGGTGACCACGAGAGGGGCCCCCAGCAACTAACAATGTAAATGCATATTTAAAAACATACATAGCATCTCAGCCCACTCCCACCGGGACTATATGACTCTGTAATTGAGTCTGCTGCTCAGCCGTGATCTTGGCAATGTAGGAACGTTATGGCCCCCAAATATCAATAGGCCGGGACGGCCCAAGGATCTGTGCCGAATATTCAACGCAATTAATATTGCAAAAAGCCATACTCCTTAGCCAGGACTTCACACTTGGGGTCGTCTAGCACACCAGAGCAATGCCACCTCCCTTTTTGCCAACAGGAATCCTAATGCTGCAAATTTACGAATAGTGCGTGGGAAATTGTAAACATAGCCCAGCAATGCTATTTCTGGGGTGGGAATCAGATTCAGCCCTAGGATGCCGCTGAAAGTGCGGTGCACTTGAGACCAGTAATAATGTAAAAGGGTCCAAGATAGATGGGCGAAGTCGGCGTTGGGGGCCCTGTATTTGGGTCACTGGTGGGAGCGACTAGAGTCTATTTTGTGTGAAAACGCTGGGGTGTGATAAAGTCTACGTAGGAATTTAAAATGAATGAGTTTATGTCTGCTGTTTAGAGACACATCCTTCGTAGCTTTGCAGCACTGCGCCCATTGATCGTCCGATATGGGTTTTCCCAGAACCTTAGTGTCCAGAGTGGGAAGTGAGGCACTGCACAATCTATACATTTTAGAAACCAGGTGCGTTCCCAGTGGGTGTTGTATGATGAGTGTGAGAGGGGGGCCTCCTCAGGGGCGAGCGGAAATGTGGAAAACACAGCACGCATCATGGATCGCAGTCTGGTCAATACAAAGGAGTCCATGAATGAGCGATCAGAAAATCGCTGATCTTCAGCAGTGGAAAACGCGTGGCCTTCAGGAAAAAGGTCGCCGACAGTGTGGATGTGAAATTTGGCCAGAGAGTGTTTGACCACTGTCTCCTCAGTAATCGGGAGCCAAGAGACATTGGGCAATGGGAGGGCGGGAGAATACAGTTGGTCTAGGCCAAGGAGCCTGCGTACTCTATCCCAGGCCCAGCAGGTAGATGAGACCGTCTGTATGTCTTGCGGGTCCCGGGGGAAACCCTTATCCAGAACGGTGGAAAGCGATCCAGGCAGGACCAAATCCACTTCCGGTTTTAAATATAGAATGCGGGCATCCGGGTGGAACCAAGAATATGCAAACGAACATTGTGCGACTAAAAAATATAAATAAACTCCATTCGAGAGGATAAGTGCAAGTCCATTCTGTGGTACTCGGGGTAAGCGGAAAGATGACTGATTTGTGTCAATTGATGCGGAGACCAGAGCATTTGCCGAATCGTGTTATCTCCAAAATAAGAGGTTCCAGATTGATGTGTGGCAGTCTGACATACAAAATTGTGTCATCCGTATATAAAGATACCAATAGAGGGCCCGTGCGGAACTGGAGTCCCCGGTGTAGGTGTTTTTCCTGAAAGTGGCGCACCAAGGGATCCATTGCCAAGATGAAAAGCAACGGGGACAAGGGGCACCCCTCACGTGTGCCACGTGACAAGGAAAACTGCTCAGTAAGGGTGCCGTTGAGGCGCAATCTGGCCGTGGGTGCAGTATACAATAATGCTAATGTAGAAACAAAACATTCCGGCATACCCATGCGCCTAAAGATGGACAGGAAGAAGGGCCATTCTAAGGAATCAAAACGCTTTCTAAGCGTCAAGAAGGACCGCGGCAGCCGATGTGGAAGGGTCTATTTGGTGCAAAACAGAGAACAGGGTCCTCAAATTCAAAGAGGTGGAACGATGTGGGACAAATCCAGATTGCGCTGGAGATATAATACACTCCATCAGTAAGGAGGGCCTAATGGCGATGACTTTAGCTAAAATCTTGAAGTCAAGATTTAATAAAGAAAGAGGTCTATATGAGCTGCACAATGTGGCATCCCTGCCTGGCTTGGGAAGGAGAATTATAACTGCCTCTCTGAACGTGGGAGGAAGGCATCCCGTCTCAAGAGCCTCCGCGTTCGCCTCAACCAGCCGCAGAACTAGGACCTCCTTGTTGGCTTTGTAAAAATCATCAGAAAAGCTGTCTAGGCCCGGTGCCGAGGAATCCCTCAACGCCTCAATGGCTTCTACTATACTGTCCTGAGTGATGGGTGTAGCTAAGAATTCCTGCATGTGCTTTTCAAGATACACCATAGCGATCTCGTTTAGGTAGGCCCCTTGGTCCCCCAGGTCCCCGGCCAGCGTGGACGTATAGAGGCGTTTGTAATAGGATAAGAATGTGTTGCCGATTTCTGGTGTGGAACGAAGCACCTCTCCCTGCGGGCCTATAATCTCTGTGATATAACGTGCCTGATAAGGGGGGCGAAGTAGTTGCACCAATAGTTTACCGGGTCTGTCGCCCTCCCCATACTGTTGCGCTGTGTACTATGTGGATAAAAACCGCAACTCCCTATCTGCCTCCTCACTAAACGCCATCAACAATGACAAGCGTCTGGTCTCGGTGTCCTCCGATGGATTCTGTAACAATTCTTCATCGAGTGCAGCAATGTCATTCTCAATGCGAGATAGAGTGGGGCGGATATCTCTCAAAGCCCCAACATGTTTGGCGATGCAGGCACCCCGAATAGTTGCCTTGAACCCCTCCCAAAGAACTGCCCAAGACTCCACCGACCTGGTGTTCAAGTTGAAGTAGTCCTCAATGGCCTGCCGTATCTCCTCAGTGAAAACAGGGTCAGTCAGAGCTCTCCCGGGAAATCGCCACTGCCTCTCATACCCACCCAACCTTGGGATCTTCAATTTAAGGATTATTGGAGAGTGGTCTGACAGAGTGCACGGGAGAGTGAGAAGGTTCTCAACCCACCCAGCAACCCCAGGAGAAAGGAGCCAATAATCAATTCTGGTCAAGGTGTTGTGGAATCCGGAGTGGTGTGTGTACTCGGGAAGCTGTGGGTGAAGCTGTGCCTCTATGTCGATTAAGGAGAAGTGTGTGCATATATCTAACAGAATTGACCGTGATCTAGCTTTAGCATCAGGGGAGGAGGAAGTGCTGTCCTTCGTCGGGTTCAATAATAAATTAAAGTCTCCTCCAACACTCAATAACCCAGAGTCGAGTGTGAGGAGTCTCACTTGTAAATCTTGAAAAAAGGAAGGGGTGTCAGCATTGGGGCCATGGATCCCCACTAATGTGAGCTTGTACCCTAAAAGTGTACCAGTGACTATCAGGTAGCGACCCTCCCCGACACTGCTGGATAAGGCAAATTGCACTCGTTTGTGTATAATTATGGCTACCCCCCTAGAGTATCTGCTATAATGAGAAAAGAACAATGGGTACCGCAACTTTTCGCAAGTAACGAGGAGTCAGAGGGGGCCAGATACAATATCAATCCTGTGCCTAGTGATGTAATTAAAAACCTGTCTGTGCTTTCTGGTATTATTCAGCCCCCTGACATTCCAGGAGATCAATGAAAGCCCGGAAGGACCGAACTGAAGGCCTAACTTGGCCATCTATTAGACCATGACATAAATATACCAAAATGTGTGTCACTCCATCTCGACTCAAGTACCTGATAAATGATGTAACAATCGCAAATACAAAAGAACCAAACAAACCCCTCCCCCCACCCAGCCTCATAGCAACCCCATAGAGGCCAACCCACTGTAATCGTACAGCAGAACGCAACAATATACATGCCACTGACCTAAAAAGAGGGTAATAAACAATTTCAAAAGAACCCCCAAAAAACAATAACACAAAGGCATCTGTCATGGGGGCAGCAACGCCACACCGGACAGGCATACCCGTAAATTAGAATATGAATAGACCTAGAATATACATAATCATGTAACGTCCAAAAAAAAGCAAAAGGATATGCATTATTGGATCTTCAGCCAGTCCCAGGTTCCATAAAAAGTTCTGTGAATCGCCATGGACCGGGGAAAGTGAACCAGCAGCCGAAGTCACACTTGACCCCTGCTTTTTATACTGCTGGCAAAACTCCTGAGCTTCCGCAGGTGACTCAAAAATGCGGATTCGTCCGGCAACCTCCACCTTCAGTCGTGCAGGATATAGCATACCATACTTGAGGCCCAAGTTTCGGAGCGCGGCCTTCACCCCATTATATTTCCGGCGAGCCTCTTGGACCATAAAGGTAAAAAAACG
Source organism: Lissotriton vulgaris (assembly GCF_964263255.1). Lineage (NCBI taxonomy): Eukaryota > Metazoa > Chordata > Amphibia > Caudata > Salamandridae > Lissotriton > Lissotriton vulgaris. The sequence continues at coordinate 1,427,320,574 of NC_141689.1, read as the reverse complement.
GAAAAAAGGATATGTTGCTGCCCTGCCACTGGATCTCACCCTTTTCACGAGCAGCTCGAAGGGCAGCGTCGCGGTCCCGAAAATTCATGAGCCTAGCAATGATGGGGTGAGGGGGCAGACCAGGGCGAGGCCGAGGACCCAAAGATCTATGGGCCGGTCCACCACAAACCCCTGCGTGAACACTTCTCTGCCAAACAGGTCGACGAGCAGCTTCTCCACGAAGAGATCCATCCTTCCAGTCGACGTCGTCTCCGCCACGCCAAGGATGCGGATATTGTTGCGGCGGCTACGCGCCTCAAGGTCCTCGTTCTTGATGGCTACTTCCTTGAGGATCTTTTCGGCACGCTCCTGTCTCTTGAATGACTTCGATGCGTTATCCTCAATGTCTGAGACTCTAGACTCCACCACATCCAGCCGCCGGTCGTGGGCCTGGACCTTAGATCCCATGTCCGCTAATTTTTGTTCGAGACTGTCGAACCGGCCATCCACGACTTGAAGCCCGCCCTCATCTCAATCATTATGGCAGTGACCAAGGAGGTCGCGTCTTCGCGATCCGCAGATTCCACAGCACCCGTGGAGGAGCCTGGCGGAGCATCAGTGGCGAGGAGGGACGCTTTGTCAAAGATGAGCTTGCATTGGTTTGGATCCCTTTTCCCCATGGTGGAAGTCGAGGGGGAACGAGAGGTGCTGAGGAAGGAACGCAGCAACCGGCAAAGGCTCCGAATAACAGGTATGGAACAATTACCAGCACAAAAAATTTCACTATCGCTGTCAAGTGAGAGGCCAAGGCAGCGATTGGCGTGCCTCAGGGAACGCAGTGACGCGAGGGCCGCAGCAAAAGGTGCATAAGAGATCAGCACTCACGCCCGTGGCCTATCTTGTAGCTGGCCAGGGGTCACCCATAGTATATAGCTCCGTCAAGAAGTGCCTGGTAGCAGCAAAAGATTGTGGATGTAGCTGTGGCAACAGGACCGCTTCAACAAAATGGCTACGCAGTAAGGGGCACCGATCACGCTGCCACGCGGTCCCAGGAGATCCACCAAGGTGTTCTCAGGGCTAGGCCGATCATGTACAAAGGGCGCAGACGGGATCCCAGCCCAAAGTTCGCTAAATCTGGCCATGCGGTCAGGCCAGGGGAGCACCCTCGATATAGTCAGCCCGTGTGTCACAGGAGGGCATATGCAAACAGGGGCGTCTTTGGCATGGAAAACAGGACAGCGGGATGCCAGGGCAGGGTCACCACAATGCCGGGGGGGGATACCAGCACCGCAGCGTCCACCACCGCTCCCACACACCCCCGCGGCCCACAGAGCGCCCAGGCCCCACCCCCCAGCCCCAACGGGCCAAGCCGCAACTCAAGGCCCCGGCCCGGGACAGCGCTGTAAGCCAGAGAGCCGCTAGCGCATCCCCGGGCGGCCGGGAGCAGCACCACTCAACCCGGAGGCAAACGGGGCGAAGGCAGGGCAAACCAAGCACCGCAAGAGGGCGCAGAGCGCGGCAGGGGCACGACAAGCGCGGCACTCACCGTCCGGCCGGGCGCAGTCAGGGATTCTTCCGCGAGGGTTATAGGCCCTCGGTCCCCTCCGCCGTTCTTCCTTCTCACGCCGTCCCCAGGTTCCGCGCGGGTGTCGATAGACACCAAATCGGGGCTGCTGCAGGATGGAATCGATTTGCAGGATGGAATGTGGGAACTTACATGCTTAAATGTTTATACGGGAGCCCGGCCGGCGGAGCTTCATGCAGAGGCAGCCATCTTGGTTGCCTCCGTGGCCAGGCCCCCGGAGCTCCAGAAGTTTGATGTGGAGCCGGACTCCGAGGGAAACCAGAGGCCTCTGATCTCTGCCTCTCCCATGTGGCTGCCCCATCCCAGAAAGGGACGCATCTGTCACCGCTGTGAAGTCTGGTTGTGGAAAAGAGAGGGATCTGCCATTGACCCAATCGTGGTTCGTTAGCCACCACTGCAATTGGTGTGCAGTGCCTGCAGAGATCTGGATGATGTCCGATAGATTCCCCTGCTCCTATGCCCACTGGAAGTTCCCACTGCAGAGCCCGCATGTGCCACCTGGCATGGTCCACCAGTAGGATGCAGGAAGCCAGCAGCCTTAAGGTCTGTCTCATCAGAATCATAGGCCAAATATCCCAGACTCGCTGCTCGGGAGGATAAGCCTGAAACTGCACTCTATCCAGAACTGCTCAGATGAAAAGGAGCTTCTGAGAGGAATCAGGTGTGACTTTGGCACGTTGATAGTGTGTAGTGTAGTTCCTATTTTCCCAATAGGCTCTGCGCATTGGAATAACAAACAGCAGTGTAGACGTAGGACTGAGGTCATCTAGGTCTCTACTGACTATGTTAAACTTAATTTAGGTTTGCACCAGCTAGCTCAGAGGTCACTAGAAACTTTCTTGAATGAATAGGGAGGGATGAACTTCCCTGACTCAGACAAGAAGGGATTCAGTTTCTGACAACCGCATAAACATGACAACTTTGCTCCCTCAGGATAAGAGTGTAACTCTAGAGTCGTGTGAAAACAATAGGCAGCTATTTCACTCAGTCAACCGTGCATACTTAGTTTCACCAGAGTGCAGAGAAATAGAGAGACAGGCGTTTTCAATAAAAGGTGTTATTTATTGAGCAGTCTTCTTTCTCATGCAAGAGAAATGAATTGCCACAATTGCAATACTCATCATAAAGTAAAGTTCGTACAGTAAAAGTAGTATTATGAAATAATACTTTAAAAGCATTGATATGGTTTCTTAGCCATATGATACTTTAAAATGGATAAAATATATACATACATAAAAACATTTGACTAACGTACTCAACTGGTCTTCTAACTACGCCTACCCCGGTGTACCTGACCTAAGCCTAATACTTAGGAAGTAGTAAGTAAGTAGAAGTTTAAGTTAAGTTGGTAAAGATTGTTTTGCCAAGAATCTGCATCAAGAATTCTCTTAAGGGTTTAGTCAGCTCCGTACCTTGGTAATAGAATGTGGGAGGTCTGGTATCTCTTTCCTCAGGACTCGATCCCCCAGCAACCCACAAGGGTAGGCTGGAAACACCGGAGCTGGATTTTCTCGGCAGGAGAAAAAGACAGCGTCTCTCTCAGTGCGTCAAACGGGAGGGGCGGCTTCCGTGGGCTCTCGTATCAGCTGGGCTCTCGAGCAAGTAGATGGCCGCTCTGCTCCAAACTACCGTGTGTTTGCTCAAGGCAACTGTTGGTATATTTATACCTGAAAGGTGCCGAGTTTGACGTAAGGTTGGACATAAGACGTCAATAAGAACTAACAGTTCTTTCTGGACTCCAGGAGTTCTTGTTCAAATCAAAACAAAAGCAAGGGGGGATTTCCCGGGCTGCTGGAGGCTTGGTTTGTTTAAAGAACGCGTTGTGCTTTCTAGGAGTCGATGGGAGTAGCCGTGCTGTGCTTTGGACTGCATGGGCTATTACTGAATATGGATATGATTCTTATGCCTTTATCAGGATATTATTGATTATAACCACATAAGGGCATGAATCAGGAATATCGAATTAGGGTCCTAGATAGAAACACAACAAGTGAACCCTAGCGAATGCGGGAGGTCCGCCGTAGTCTGGAGGTGGGAGACGACAGCCTGGGGCGAGCCCACCTTCAACAGTCAGTCGTTGAGATGGCTGAAGCCTGCAATCCCTGATCTGCACCAAAGAGCTGCGAGCACCGCCATAACTTCTGTGAACACCGCGGGGCGCTGGTAATGCCAAAGGGGAGCGCAGTAAACTGAAAATTCTAGTGGCCTATCGTGAACCGTAGGTAACGCTGGTGGGCAGGCAAGACGGGGATGTGGAAATAGGCGTCCTGCAAGTCCAATGCTACCATCCAGTCTACAGGGTTGAGGGTAGACAGGACCTGAGCTAACGTCAACATTTTGAACTTCTCCTTCCGGAGGAAGCGGTTGACGTCCCTGAAATCCAAGATAGGATGCAGGCTTTTGTCCTTCTTGGGCACCAGGAAGTAGTGGGAGTAGCAACCACAACCTACTTCTGGAATAGGGACTCGCTCGATGGCTCCATAGGCCAAGAGAGCCGTAACTGCTTGATGGAGAATGGCCAAGTGATCCTCCGACACGTGATGGAGTGTTGGTGGCATGGAGGGAGGGGTAGTCTCGAAGGAGCGGGAGTAGCCCCTTCGGACTATCTGCAAAACCCAAATAAACAAAGGAAGAGTGTCCGTCAGGCAAGCATCTCAGGTATGGGTCAAGGGTATTGACCCAGCTCAGAAACTGTGTGAGGCTGTCTTCGTTCCCTGTCCATAGGAGGAGAATGTCATCGATGTACCTCCTCCATAATCCTATGGAGGAGGCATAGGGGTTCGTGGTGGGTAAGATGTGCTTAGTTTCAAAGTCATATACATACAACCCCGCTATGCTGGGGGCAAAAGTGCTCCCCATTGAAGTGCCCGTGCACTGGAGGTACAGTTGTCCTTTATATTCAAAATAATTCTCTCTGAGTGCCATTCTCGCACACTGCAAAATGAATTCCTTTGGGGTGGTGTACTCCCAAATGACTGTATTTAGTGCTTCTGCCAGTACCCGCAGTGTTTCTTCCTGGGGGATACTGGTATAAAGGCTCTCTATGTCCATGGTGACCAGTAGGACAGAGTCCCTTGTAAAAGAGATATCTTGAAGTAGTCCGAGTAGATACCCCAGACTGACAAGTTTGTATCTTTTAATGCACCGTTTTACGCATAGTAAAAATTTTAACTTTCATTTCCTTTGGCAGGGTGGCCTTAGCGCGCCCATACCTGTCAAGGTAACACTCGCTTACTGGTCCTGAAGAAAGCCCTGTAAATTCACACATAGCACGGGCAGAAACATGTCGACCTTCCTTTAAAAAGGGAAACACCAGTATAATTTATTTGGTTAGTTTTCCCCACACATAGTTTTTACCATGTCAGGTTGACCAGCCAATAAATGATTTTTTGGTACAACCTTTGACATTTTTTACTCACCACACTTTTTTCACTCCCTATCCTCACAAAACAACCAGCTCCGCAGTCACCTGGCGTCGCAGCACACCGGGGAGATATTCGATCTCACCCGGTGGACCCAATGATGAAGCATGTCACCATTAGGGTGAGTGAGGGTTTCCTTAGAAAATACTGTATTTTTTCTTGATTCTGGTCATGCCATACGACCACTCACAACTGGCCTCTCTTTCACGTGCTATTATCATTTTTTGAATGCTTGCCTGACGGACACTCTTCCTTTGTTTATTTGCTATTGATTGGGGACCGAGAGTGCCCGAATCCCTCTCTCTCCTTTTGTTGATTGGTATCTGCAAAACCCACCTGTCCGACGTGATGTTGGGCCAGTGGGGGAGGTGATGGCGGATTCAGCCGCCCAATGGCAACTGGTGGCCCTGAAAGGTCGGACTAGGAAGGCTTAGAGGCTGCTGCAGAGAGGGCACTGGTGGAGTGGCCCCCAGCCCCACAGCGCTGGGTTCCATGTCCCCAGCCGCTTGTGCCGGCCTGTGACCCTGAGCGGAACATGGATGATGGTGGGGCACCCCTTCCGTGGCCACAAAATGGGTAAAAGGCAGACTGCGCAGAACGAGAGGTAGTAGCGAGGCCCAAGGATATGGCCGTAGCTCTAGAGTCCTTGAAGTGCTCGAGCGTGCTGTCTGCCTTGTTGCCAAACAGGCAATGGCCATCAAAGGGCATGTCCAAAAGAGTTGGCAGTGTCCAGCCCACAGAGGTTGGCAAACTTTGGTGCATCTCCCCCTTCTGCGACCGCACAGGAGTGTGTGACCCGGACCTCCATTGGGCACTGCAGCAGCACCTGCGCAACCATATCCCACACAGAGTGAGTGTAGCGGCCCAAGAGACATGCAGTGTTCCCCATCTGCAGTCCTATGCTGAAGGAAGAAAACATCATCTTCCCAAGATGGTCCAGCTTCTTGGATTCCCTATCTGGGGGAACAAAATGGAACGCACCTTTAGATGTTGAGGTTTGGACCACCAAGCTCTCAAGGGTAGGGTGTTGGGAGAGGAAAATGGGGTCACCCGGGGCTGGGCAGTGGTGTCGGGCAATCATCCTATCCACAGGAGCCTCTGTGCTAGGCCTGGACCATGTGCCTAGAAGGATGTACGTGAGAGCCTCATTGAACAGCAGCAAGGGCTCCGAAGAGGCCGCTGCCAGCTGAAGCACCTCAGTCAGGAGATTTGTCCTGACTGCCACCGTAGGAAGCTCAAGGCCTAAGCCGCAGCCACCCTACGCAACACCACAGCATAAGAGGCTCCCTCCTCTGTGGCCACGGTAAGGGGAGAAAGCATGCCAAGGTCTGGGGAGGTATCCAGACCACTGGCTTCCCCCAACTCCTCTCTCCACTCCGGTTCCTCGCGCTGATATGCCAAAGGGTCACCCGACCCCTTCCAGTTCTCCTCACCTTCCTCTGAATGCCATTCAGGGTGCTAGGGAATGCCAGGGGAGAACAGCTGTACAAAACAGGCTCCGGTTGATGCCGGTCCGTCTCTGTGTCCAATGCAAACGGGAGGCCGGGGTCGATGCTGGTCGGGGGACACAACTGGTGTCGGAAGCGGCGGAGGTGTCATCAGAGGTATCGGTGCCGGAGGAGGCATTGTGATGTCGACTGGCACCAAACCGGATCCAGGTCTGGATAGGAGCTGAAGCCGCAGGCATTGAGGGCTAAAGCCCCCAACTGAGTCGCAGGGCCCAAAGGCGCGCCTGCGGAGTCGGGTTGCCCAAAGATGGAGTGGAGAGCGTCGTAAAACTGACGAAGTTGGGAAGGGGAAGCTCTGGCTCCTGGGAAAAGAGGGATGCTCGGAGCTGTCCCCAGTAGGGTCCGTGGGCGAAGGCAAAGGACAAAGACCTTCCGCATCCCGCGTCCCGTCGGCCGGGGAGAACGCGAAGAGCGTCAGTGCTTCTTCGCCTTCTTTTAGTGCTTCGACTTACCTGAAGACAAAGACTTCGACGAAGAATGATGGTGGTGACTTCGCGACAGGTTCAGGAGCCGGGAAAGCGAGATACATCGGATCTGGTACCACAGGCTCTGGAGCCATTCAGGGAGGAACTAGAAGGGCCGGACTCACCCTTGATGACAAAGTCTGACAGATCTCATCCCTACGATGACGTCTGAGACTCAGGGACACCAACTTCTGAGTTGCATCCTTCGAAAAACGGTGCATAGAACAATGGCACCACATCTTGTTTTTCATCGAAGACCTCGAAGTGTGTGGAGTTGGTGACTTCGACTTGACCCCCTGCAACTCTCTTCTACTTCCTCGCATTGGCAATGAACAATTTCGCCTCCCTCTCCTTCAGCGCCTTTGGATTCCTGCACTTGCACAAAGTGCATGTCCCAACGTCGTGGTCCGACGAGAGACACCACAAACAATCCTCATGGGGGTCAGTGATGGGACATCTAGCCACCCCATTCTTTGCATGGCTTGAAACCAGACTTCCTCAGAGTAGTCATCTTCATACAGCAACAAAGTTGAAACAGCAGCAACAAAAGAACTCCCCGAAAGGAAGAGACTGGGAAAAAAACGTTAAGGGTCGATGGCGCGGACACAAGGGATCTGACGTCAGCACGCCGACGAGGTCTTCTTATAGCTCCGATAACGTGTTGTGGAGTCACATGCCGAGCTGATCCATTGTGATGTCCTTGTTGCTGTGGGAGAGCTGAGGAGAAAGGTTTCAGTGGAATGCTGCGCATTGGGTAATTCAAAAGGTGAGGAATCCACAGACAGATGTGTCCATCAGATAATTATATTCATAGCAGCCCCTAGTTTTGTATATATACGTTTTATATAGCACCTGTGCACTTTAGTTCACTCACTTTCACTGCGTAGTTTTTGCCTGAGCACCTTTTTTGTGATGCAATATGTTCATATATATTTTTAAGATGTTTTATAACAAATACCTTTGATTCAAATCCTTGAAATCAATCAGTTGATGGGTTTTTATATTTGACATGAAAGCTGAGGCTTAACGCTTCCCTGAGGGGAACAGTGTTTTGTTCTATTACTGATTTTCCCCGGTTTACAAGGCTATAGGGCTGCTCCTTTTATTTAGCACTGGCCCATTGTCTTGGCTTGACCAGTTGTCGTTGCTTGACTTGGCCCCATGCAACTCCCCTTCAACCCCTTATTCAGGTTGTGTTACTTCTCTGTCGCTTCTACCTTCCTCCTGTGTTGTGTTGCTTCAGCCTGTGTCCAATCCTGACCAATTTGTTGCTATCCCTGTCCTGCTCTCTGCTCACAGTCTGTTGTGTTACAAGCCCTGTCTTGCCCTCTCTCTGCTATCCTGCGAGTTACTTGTCTCCTACCACCCTCCCCCTTCTGTTCATGTTGGCTGCCCCACTCACCATAAAAAACAAGCATTTACAATGCAACGGACTCGCCTTTGCAAAAGTTAGAGCTATTGGCATTGTAAATGACAAACTTTTTATTTATTTCTTAGTTTCAAAAACAGATAAATAAATGGCATTGTCATTTACAATGCCAATAGCTTAATCTCTCGCAAATGCGAGACCTATTGCATTTGCACACAAACACTCACAGAGAGCCACACACACACACACACACACGCACACACACACACACACACACACACATAGGTCATGATACTTAGTACACCCCGGGGATTTTTCGGAGTGTAACTCATTCCCCTGCGCACTGACCACTGGAGACTTGAAGGCCTCATTAAAACAGTCATCAGAGCTTCTGAGAGATCCACTTTCACAGCACGGGTTGTCTCGTGCCAGCGGTCTGGAGACATCAAGGACGGGTTTGTTCGAATCCAGGGTGTCTGTTGCAGATTATCATTTATTATTTGTATGGTTCATTTTCCCCATGTTATCAGATGGTGGCTTAGAAGACTGTAAACCGCTGTGTTCTTCTCATAGCTCTGCCAAGACACCTCGATTAGGTTTTACACAACCCTTGCTATTCCCATATATGCCAGCATTTAAGAACAGAAAGGTGGGAGGTGGTGAAAAGTAATCAGGGGAAATATATTTTTCCCATTGACTTCTATCGAAACGGGGGCTATTTCAGGTGGGAGACTGCTAAAATTAAGCCATTTTTTAGGCACGGAGATATGAAGCGATTTGCCCGGAATTACAAGATGCTTCAGCCTCCCACCAGACTCGAACCCTGTTCCTCAGCTTCATGGTCGGTCGCTCTAGCCGTTGCGCCACATCCTCTCCTAAAACCCCACGACTCTCCAGCCGAAGCCGGTCTATTGGCATCTCTTCCTGCCCTGTAATCGGAGCATAGAGTTGCCGATGTAACACATAAATTCCAGCATCCTTTGCTACTCTGACTGACACCTGAACTCTGCTCTTCCAACGCACCTCAATCCACTTTTGCTTCTGCCATTTCTGCTCTGAAACCTACACCCAAACTGTTCCGTTACTAGGACATCTCTAATCTGCAGCAACAAGCTGTCTGTTCTAGTACTTGACTGTACAAGCGGCTCTGTCAATGCAACTCTACAGAGGCCTGCTGCACCGATCTGGGTCCTAGGAAGCAGCGAGCACGGATAGCCGCCCAGTGCATTGCGTAACAGTGACAGTAATGAGGTGCGGAAGACGGGCCACACCGGCGAGCAGATACAAAACTAGGCAGCGGAATGAAGAGGTCAGCCACAGGGTCACAGCAGGATGAGGAACGGCCTGTCCGCAACATCCTTCTGGACGTCGGACTGCAGTATATTATCTGCTGCTCGGTGCATTGGCTACCGTGCAGGCCGAGCTCGGCACACCGGCCTCTCCGCAGCGCTCAGCGGAGACTGGTAACTGGATGAAGAGAAAAATACCAGCCGCATGTAGTAACAATCTATTTTCTAATGTAGCGCCTCTTGACTCACATCTACAGTGTCTAAGCGCTGTAAACAGATACTTCTATTAGCCACTCAAAAAGTGCCTATTTTACAGATGCAGGAAGAATGAGGTGGCCTTTCCAGACACTAGGAAGCCAGGCACGGGTTCTAAAACATCCATTGATTATTATTTTTTTCCTAGTGTCATTGTTGAACGTGTAAAATTTGTTTCTCTTAGTTTTAGGATAAACTCGGGAGGATTTTTGGAACTCGTTTGGGTCTCTGCTGTTTAAACAAGCACTGCCATTTATCTCTAATCCCCGTCCTTTTCGGATTGGGGGCGTGTTTTTGACTGACAACGTCACAGGTAGAAAGAAACTAAAAACACGCCCCCCAATCCGAAAAGGTTGGGGCTTAGATCGAGAGGATGTCGTCACTGCGACCTCTTCTCCAATGGCTGGCCGCCGTTTAGGAGGCCAGCCAATGGTGAAGAGGGGCGGGGCTTGACCTCCCTACTCTAAGACTTTAAGTCTCCCCAACGAGACTGAACATGTGCGCAGTTCGCAGGCGGACACCTAATTAAAACATTGTATTACTCTGCGGCGTCCCGTAGCGTTGCTGCTAGCCAGCTATAACTTTTCTGCTCTGTCCCGCAATGCTTGCCCTGATTCTGCCACAAAAAAAATGGACAAAGTCAATTTGTTCTCGCATGTGTGAGAGCTAATTAGCTTTGCCAATGTTTTTACACATGTTGTACACCAGCACAGTTGCTATGTAGCATGGCTGAAAGTAAAAAACTAAAAAAACGCTATGAAGCTGTTGACCACGTCATAGCACTTTTTTTAAAAAACTTTCTGCCTTGCTGTACAGCAGCCGTCCTGCCATATAAGAAAAAAACATTGGTTGGCTTTGGTGTGCCTTTCATTTGCTTGCTTTTTTGGTCTCGCCTGAGCAAATGCGCTTGCACATTGTTCCGGCGAGATTATAGTAAGCGGAAAAGAAAAGTCTACCAAATCGGCTGCGGATCGCATACAGTTCATGTGATCTATGCGCGTTCACACCATCGCTAGCCACATAACACACCACCATTTGTATGTGCCTCGGCATCAGAATACAAAGGCTGCCGCTCCCCCGCATCAGACTTCAAAGGAATGCGCTCCCGCTCCCCCGCCACAGCAATGCTGAGAGCTTGTTTCTGGATGAAAGTGAAAGCCTACCGTGCTTGTTTACAGTAGCCTTGCTCCTCAAATGCTGTTGCTGTGTTGACATCTCTCTAGGGACACTCCGCTTTAAAACACTGGATTTGCTAGCTGCAATGCTACACCCGCTATGCTTTGCCTCTAGACACGTTGATCCCTCGCAGACTGTGCGGACTCTGCCCCTCCTGATTCTGAAACTGACCAACGCAGTCACCACGCAGTCTCTTCTCTCGGTCTTATGATGTCTGCCCTGCCACCATTTACTTTGGACCCTCACCCTCACACCTCCACACCCTCACCCCCATCACCCTCACACACCCTCTCTCACACCCTCACCCCCCCATACACCCTCACCCAACACATCCCTCAGGAACCACACCACATCACTCAGGGACACCACCACATCACTCAGGGGCACCACTCAGGGGCACCACCACATCACTCAGGGACATCTCCACATCATTCAGGAACACCAACACATCACTCAGGAACACCACCACATCACTCCACCACATCACTCAGGAACACCACCACATCACTCAGGGGACACCACCACATCACTCAGGAACACCTCCACATCACTCGGGGACACCACCACATCACTCAGGGGACACCACCACATCACTCGGGAACACCACCACATCACTCGGGGACACCACCACATCACTCGGGGACACCACCATATCACTCGGGGACACCACCATATCACTCGGGGACACCACCAGATCACTCGGGGACACCACCAGATCACTCGGGGACACCACCAGATCACTCGGGGACACCACCACATCACTCGGGGACACCATCACATCACTCGGGGACACCACCACATCACTCCGGAACACCACCACATCACTCCTTGACACAAACACATCACTCGGGGACACCACCACATCACTCGGGGACACCACCACATCACTCGGGGACACCACCACATCACTCGGGGACACCACCACATCACTCGGCGACACCACCACATCACTCCGGAACACAAACACATCACTCCTTGACACAAACACATCACTCGGGGACACCACCACATCACTCGGGGACACCACCACATCACTCGGGGACACCACCACATCACTCGGAGATACCACCACATCACTCGGCGACACCACCACATCACTCCGGAACACCACCACATCACTCCTTGACACAAACACATCACTCGGGGACATCACCACAGCACTCGGGGACACCACCACATCACTTGGGGACACCACCACATCACTCGGGGACACCACCACATCACTCAGGGACACCACCACATCACTCAGGGACACCACCACATCACTCAGGGACACCATCACATCACTCAGGGGCACCACCACATCACTCAGGGGCACCACCACATCACTCAGGGCCACCACCACATCACTAAGGGACACCACCACATCACTCGGGGACACCACCACATCACTCGGGGACACCACCACATCACTCGGGGACACCACCACATCACTCGGGGACACCACCACATCACTCGGGAACACCACCACATCACTCGGGGACACCACCACATCACTCAGGAACACCACCATATCACTCAGGAACACCTCCACATTACTCAGGAACACCTCCACATCACTCAGGGACACCACCACATCACTCAGGAACACCACCACATCACTCCACCACATCACTCAGGAACACCACCACATCACTCAGGGGACACCACCACATCACTCAGGAACACCTCCACATCACTCGGGGACACCACCACATCACTCGGGGACACCACCACATCACTCGGGGACACCACCACATCACTCAGGAACACCACCACATCACTCGGGAACACCACCATATCACTCGGGGACACCACCAGATCACTCGGGGACACCACCAGATCACTCGGGGACACCACCAGATCACTCGGAGATACCACCACATCACTCGGCGACACCACCACATCACTCCGGAACACCACCACATCACTCCTTGACACAAACACATCACTCGGGGACATCACCACAGCACTCGGGGACACCACCACATCACTTGGGGACACCACCACATCACTCGGGGACACCACCACATCACTCGGGGACACCACCACATCACTCAGGGACACCATCACATCACTCAGGGGCACCATCACATCACTCAGGGGCACCACCACATCACTCAGGGACACCACCACATCACTCGGGGACACCACCACATCACTCAGGTGCACCACCACATCACTCGGGAACACCATCACATCACTCGGGGACACCACCACATTACTCAGGGGCACCACCACATCACTCGGGGGCACCACCACATCACTCAGGGGCACCACCACATCACTCGGGGACACCACCACATCACTCAGGGACATCACCACATCACTCAGGGGCACCACTCAGGGACACCACCACATTATCGGCTGTCGCAGAATTCAGGAGCAGATATTGTCACGGCACTCCCAGTGGGCTTCAGTATGCAATGCCAACATAGGTCTCACGGGAAAGGGGGTGGACTAGCGATAATACATAGGGACAAATTTGTCTGCAGAGTATCAGAGGGTGGTGTCAATGACTGTGAAAGCACTCACTTCAATTTGCAAATTACCCCAAATAAATCACTATCAGGCCTATTAATATATCGCCCTCCGGCCAGGCCTGGTCAATTTACAGGATCACTTTTAGAGAACACCATAGCCCTAGCCTCGGTTGCACCCAATTTTATCCTACTGGGGGATTTAAATGTTAATTTTAATGACCCATGCGATAAGGGGGCTATGGATCTTAAGTTTGAGTTAAAATCCCTGGAGCTGGATCAAAAAAATAAAGATGCCACTCACATTAAAGGGCATCTTCTCGACCCCATATTTACGAATGTTGTACATTTGGCATCAAGGCCCCCCCTCCCGTTACCCTGGTCGGACCATTTTCTGGTCCCATTTGAGTGGCAAATTAACACTGACCGTCCACAGGCACTTTAGAGAGAGTGTGGTCCAAACTCCCTTTGGAGAGCTGGACTCACAGACTGGAGCAGACAATTCCCCCTTCGGATCCTGACCCCGTAGAGGCGGATAAAAACCTCTCAAACTGGCTCAATAGCTCCCTGGAGGTAAGATTGGGCCTCCCACAATAAATTCGAGTATGGAGCAGCTATGAGGACATACAAATTATCCCGGAAATTGGCTCAAGCCGCATACTTTGAGGAGAAAATTAGAACTTCCTCTAATTCATCTAGAGAGACATTTAAGATTGTTAACAATCTCTTTAAGGCACCAAGCCCCCCGACTGTGCAAGAGGCATCGGAAGCTAGGTGTAATCAATTTGCCGCCTTCTTTGAAAGCAGAATTCAAAATATATTGAAAACCTTGCCGCGGAACGATCAATCCTTTGACCTAGCTTACTCCTCGGCCTTTCCCTCCGGCCCCCGCCTTGATTCGTTTGCCCCGATTTCAAGGGACGGTTTCCAAAAAATTCTGCCCACCGTGAAGAGTGGTTCTCCTAATGACCCTGCTCCTATGCATATTTTGAATCGGGTAACGGCCACCATTGCCCCAATAATCACAGATCTTCTTAATGCCTCCTTTACTCAGGGAATTGTCCCCCCTAGCTGGAAGCAGGCCACGGTCAAAGCGCTCCTCAAAAAACCAGAGCTCGATCCCGCAGAGTTGGCTAGCTTCCGACCAATCTCGCTGCTACCGGGCATTAGCAAGATGGCGGAGAAAATAGCTAATCATCAGCTTCCCTCTTTCTTAGAAAGTAATAAGCTGCTTCGCAACTCCCAAACAGGCTTCCGCCCAGGGCAGGGAATAGAGCCTGCCCTATTAGCAGTGGTGGAGGAGGCAAGATGCATCTTGGATTCAGGAGGATCAACGATGGTGATCCTCCTGGACCTAAGCGCAGCCTTTGACACGGTGGACCATAAGATCTTAATCCTTCGCCTGAGCAACATGGGAGTGTCAGGCACAGCGCGGCGATGGCTCACATCTTTTCTGGAGAATCGAACCTTCCAAGTTTGGGAAGGAGCAACACGCTCCAAATTAACCCCCCTCGAGTGTGGGGTCCCACAGAGCTCATCACTGAGCCCTACCATGTTCAATGCATATACGGCTCCCCTGGAGGATGTGGTGAATCCATTTGGGATTAAAGTAGTCACCTACACTGACGACACCCAACTGGTCGTCTCGCTCTCCCAAGAAAAACATTGCATGGAAAATCTTCACTCCTGCCTCTCAGAAATCCACTCCTGGATGAATAGCTCGCGTCTCAAATTGAATGGAGCTAAAACAGAGCTCATGCTGCTAAGCCACCATATAACATCCTTACCTGATTCCATCTGGCCTGCCTGTCTGGGACCCGCACCCACCCCAAAGAATGAATTAAAAAGTCTGGGGGTATGGTTGGAGCAGGATCTGACATTTAGGACCCAAGCAAAAAAGGCATATGTATGGGGTTACTTTGCTCTGCCCGAAAGATTCTTCCCCTATTGCCAGAGCACTCAAGGAGACTACTTATTCAGGGACTGATCCTGTCAAGATTGGATTACAGTAACGCTCTTTTTTTGGCTGCCCCCGAAACTACAATTAATACTCTTCAACGAGTCCAGAACTCGGCAGCAAGACTGCTTACTGGCACTTCCCGCAGATCGTCAGCCAGACCTGCACTCAAAGCCCTTCACTGGTTACCAATGCGTGAAAGGATTAAGTCCTTATGTATTGCTCACAAGTCCCTACAGGGGAAGGGACCCCCTATTTTAGGGAATCTTGTCCGCCCATACAAGGCCACTAGATCGCTTCGTTCCGATCATGGCAATCTGGCTATCGTTCAGAGAGTCAGGCGGACTCAAACTGGGGGACGCCGTTTCTCAGTGAATGCAGCGACCATGTGGAATGCCCTTCTGCCCAGGATCCGGATGGAGCCAAGCTATTCGAAGTTCCGAAAGCTTCTCAAAACCTTTCTGTTCCCCCAGGACTCCTAGACGCTGGTACTTCCCTCGGTATTCCTTGTTCTATAGCGCTGGGACGCTCTCGTGCAGCCATGTGCTGTACAAATCCATTTTCATTTCATTTCATCACTCGGCGATACCACCACATCACTCGGGGACACCACCACATCACTCAGGGACACCATCACATCACTCAGGGACACCACCACATCACTAAGGACACCGCCACATCACTAAGGACACCACCACATCACTCAGGGACACCACCACATCACTCAGGGACACCACCACATCACTCAGGGACTCCACCACATCACTCAGGAACACCACCACATCACTCAGGAACACCACCACATCACTCAGGGACACCACCACATCACTCGGGGACACCACCACATCACTCGGGGACACCACACTCGAGGACACCACCACATCACTCGGGGATAACACCACATCACTCTGGGACACCACCAAATCACTCTAATACACCACCACATCACTCAGCCCAACCACATCATCACTCAGCACCACTACAGCACTGTCCTTGCTTGCTACCAACAAGCATTGCCATAGCCAATAGGACTCGCATTAGGAAAGTGTAAGCTATTGTCTTTGTGAATAACAATGCTATTAATTTATATATTTTCAAAGCCAACACATTAAAAAATGTTGTAATTTACAATACCAATAGCTCACACTTTCCTAATGCGGGACCTATTGCATTGCAAATGCTTCTTATTATTGGTTAGCATGTGCAGGTTTTTGGTTCTCCTCATGTTTGTGCCTCCCCTGAAGCATTGCCTCATTATTTGAGTACTTCCACTTCATACTAAGCTACAGCCCCTGTGTACTTCTCTTCCCCCTGCCACCGCACTCCGTATTGCTTCCTCTAGCCTGTGTAAATCTACCCCACTACCAACCATGTTATGCGCTGTTTTCTTGTCTGCATCATTTCCCCCCCCCCCCCCCCCCCGAGCTCTACGTAGCTCTCTCTCGACCGTGTGCCTCTCTTCCCTGGCACTCCACGTTGCTCTCTGTCACTTGTATCCTGTATAGATGCTTTTTACTGTACTTTTATGATCTTATACTGTAGACATCGAATAAAGTAAATTGACTGACTTGTCTCGTGTGTTTCTCCAATCGCTCTCTGTATTGCTTCCGCCCCCTCATGCTACTTATGCCCCTCTCTATGTTGCTGCCCACCCCAGCTTCACATTTAAAAAAAATGCTTTTCCGCTGCTTTTTTACTTTTTATTTACTAATCCAACTCAGATTGGTACATGTTTTTTAAAAAAAGAGACTGTCTTTTTGTAAGTGTGATTCTGTGAATTTCGCAAGACTACTAAATGGTGCAGCCAGCCATGTCGCAGGATTTTTATTTCTTTCCCTACCACAAAGGTGAGACGTATTGGCTTTGCCACTGCTTCTTAAGACTGGACTTACACAAGCATGGAATCCATCCGACTTCTTCTTTGGGAAAAGGGCAATTCCTAAATGTGGTCAACATTTTCATTCATTCAAAAGTCTCAAAACACAAACTTATTTAAAATAGCTGCTCTTTATTCTTGTATAATCAGTGCTTTTATTAAAAAAAAAAAAGAAAAAAAAAAGAAGAAGAAGTAAGGAACACTGGCACATTTGGCTTAAATAACCCTTCAGAATCTGTTCTTAGGAGTGAGTTAAATAAACGAAACAATAAAATGCGTTGTGACTACCCGTGTATTAAATATGTTCCTGTTCTGCAATTTTGATCAATTTTCCATGACCACTCATGGTTGAAATGTATCCGCGGAAATGATACAGGTGCCATCTGCAGCAAACTCTGGTTTTGCTCTCCGCCATTTTCTATCTGCAGGTGCTACTCTGTGTTACTTACTAATGGCTAATAAAAATGAGAGATGCCGATGGACCGAGTGATGCTACGCGTTCAGATTCTGTCATACTGCTCATTAGTGCAATTTATTATTAGCAACCTCTTGTTTTAATTTAAGGCATCACTATTTGGAAATCAGTACCATACATTTGAACAAATGGAGCTAGCAAAATTCTTGCAGAACAATTGGCCCTTAAGTGAAAAACTGTTCAAGTTTCATTAACTGTTCTCTTGGCTAAAGTAGTATCTCACAGGAGGCCCGGCTAAATCTTCATCGCCATCGGTTTCAGGAGCAAACGATACAGTCAGATCAATATATTTCCTGTTTGCAGAAGGTTTCACAAGCTTGTGCATCCTGTAAAGTAACAGGGAGAATAGGAATGACTATGAAAATCATAACATGTATACCCATCGATTAACAATGAAGGAAAGACAAAACGTTAGACTCATGAAAATAAGTGACATCAAACAGCTGTGCAGCATTTCTCCAATTTGCAACTTTACGGAATTAAGTATCCTGAAATGTGGCCTACAATTTAATTAGGAAAGTATTTATGGATTTAATCAAATATGACCCACGTGGAAACAGTTACATATATGCTAATCTGCTTACTCTTGGCGTCCAACTTAGAGTTCTTTATAACTGAAAATCAACTGATTTAGCATTTGCTCCAGAAACCAGAGTTATGTTTTTTCTATTACCACCCAACACTAACCAAGCTCATGCTCTCCTTTTGCTAAATTGTACGAACTGCTGCCCCCTTGGGGAGGGATTGGCAGCGATAACGCATTTTTTTCTGACATTAAATACACTCTACTGATGAAACCAGAAATCTGTCTAGCAGAGAACTTTTAGGCCTCATACTTCATCTGGTTTGTGTTGTTTGTTTCCAAGAGATCTGCACCACGTGGACAGACAAACTCGTATTTTTCATTCCTCAGTAGAATAATCTTGAATATTCTTTTCAGAGGAAAGACAACGACCTTACTAAAACTGTTCCTATTCAGGATTACACCTTGCAGTTTTAGCTGAATCACATACAATGCAACAATATTTGGTCCAGTATAGGTAGTGTTTGTGAGAAGCTATATGTTGGAAAATTATGAGAGATATTCTTAATGTTTATCTTTTCAGCTGCTTCACTGTGCTTAATTCTGATTGGTTGAATTTACGGCAACCAGGAAGAACCGTCGGAAATGTATGAAATCCTTTGTTCAGAAAAGTGAGTTCTGCTAGGATGTGACAGAGGTCTCTCCTTACTGACCTCTGGTGGGGAATCATGCCTGATTACTCTCCCATTTAATTCTTTGTATTTTGCTGACCAGAACTTCAGTGAGTTCTTTGATTGATTCTACTTTAATTGAGCTTTGCACTTTGATTTACAGATACATCGATTATAACTACATTTATCAACTTTTGTAGGACAAAAGAACACGTTACTTACCTTTGGTAACCATATATCTATAAGAGACATAGATTAGTTATAGATTTCTTCCCTTAGAATTACCCCCAGGCGTCAGACAGGATCCAGAGATTTTTTTCGTCAGCAGTACCTCTGCGCGTCGAAGGTGGCATCGGTCGGCTTCGTGTTCGACGTTGGCGTCATGCTTGCCGGGATGACGTTGCGGCAGCTACTTAGACGCCGCACTCGCGTGCTGACGTCCGTTCTTATACACAACATTCCATGCCAGAAGCGCAGAGCCATGCAAGACACTGACCATTGGTGCACAAAACTAGGGCCCTGAAAGGAAGTCCTTAACCTTAGAAGTCAGTTCGCAGAACGGGGACGATGGGTGAGGCGGTAAGAAATCTATAACTAATCTATGTCTCACAGCTATATCGTTACCGTAGGTAAGTTACTTGTTCATCTGAAAGAGACAATTAGTTATAGATTCCTTGCCTTAGAATAGATACCCCAGCAATACCAACCCCGGAGGAGGGTCTGCGAACCAAGTTCACACCAGAAAATCCTGGAGAACAGAACGGCCAAAGAAGCCATCCTTCCGGACTTGGCTGTCCAGGCAGTAGTGCTTTGTACATGTGTGCAGAGAAGCCCATGTAGCTGACTAACAGATGTCATTGAGAGGAACACCACGTCCCAAAGCAGTAGTAGCTGCCGTCGCCCTGGTGGAATGGGCGCGCAGCCCCACTGGAGGCTCCTTCTTTGCCAAGGAATAGCAAGCTTTGATGCACAAAACAACCCACCTAGAGATGGTTCGTTTGTGTACGGCCTGACCTTTTTTGGCGTCCACGTAGCTGACAAAGAGATGATCATACACCTGGAATTTTTGGTGGGATCCAAATAAAACGAAAGTGCATGTTTTGGATCCAGACGGTGGAGCCTCACTTCCTCCTTAGAAGATTGGGGAGGCGGAAAGAAGGTGGGCAAAGTGATGGTTTGACCAATGTGGAAATAAATAACCCCTTTAGGAAGAATTGAAGGCATGGTTCTTAGGACGACCTTGTCCGAATGAACCGCCAGAAAAGGAGGTTTCGAAGAAAGAGCCTGGAGCTCACTCAACCTGCGAGCAGAAGTGATGGCAACCAGAAAGGCGGTCTTTAAAGTAAGAAGTCTTTGATGACAGTTATGAAGCGGCTCAAAAGGAGTGCATATAAGGTAAGTAAGAACCAAGTTCAAGTCCCACTGAGGCATTACGAAGGGAAGGGAACAGGAGGAACAAGATGAGTAATGCCCATATGGAAGCGATTTACAACAGGAGACTTTAAAAGAGAAGGCAGATCAGGAAGCCTAAGAAAGGCTGGAATGGTTGAGAGGTAGCCCTTCAGAGTGCTCAGAGCAGAGCCCTGCTGGGCCAAAGACAGGAGGAACAAGAGAACCTCAGAAAGAGCGGCAGAAAGGGTATCCACAGCCTTTGCTGTGGACCATGCCACTAATTTGTTCCATCTTAGTCAAGGGACGCCTGGCTGCCAAGAGAACATCATAGACTTCGGGAGGAAGGTCGAAGTCAGTCAACTCTCACCGCTCAAACTCCACGCAAGGAGGTGGAGGCTTGACAGGTTCGGGTGGAGGAACGTCCCCCGCTGCTGCAACAGAAGATCCTCCCGAAGAAGCAGTAGGATCGGAGGATCGATGGCCATGCGTAACAGCTCGGGATACCAGACTCTTCGTGCCCAATCCGGAGCCAAAACAATGACTTGGGTATGGTCGTGCTTGATCTTCTTCAGTACTCTGGGCAGAAGTTGTATAGGTGGAAAGGCGTATAGAAGACCACAACTCCACTTGTGACTAATAGCGTCGCCTAGCGAGTGCCGCCTTTGAAATTCCAACGTGCAGAACTGCTGACATTGCACATTCTCTTCGGTGGCGAATAGATCTAACCAAGGCTCTCCCCACTGCTGAAAGAGACCTTGCACCACCTCCGAGTGAAGACGCCATTAGTGATCCATCATGCACCTGCGGCTGAGTTTGTCCGCCCTGGCATTGAGTGAACCTGCCAGGTGTTGAACCACCAGAGATATGCCCTGATGTTCCAGCCATTTCGAGAAAAGGAGAGTCTCTTGACATAGCGTCCTCACCCCACCCCGCCCTGTTTGTTGCAGTACCACAAGGAGGTGGTGCTGTCTGTGAACACCTACACCACTCTTGCCCGGACAGAGGGAAGAAAGGCTTTAAATGTAAGCCGGTTCGCTCGCAGCTCCAGAAGGTTGATGTGGAGCCCAGACTCCGCCAGAGACCAGAGGACGCTGATCTCCACCTCTCCCATGTGGCCGCCTCACCCAAAAAGTGACGCATCCGTCAAGACTGTGAACTCTGGTTGGAGAAGGGAGAGGGATCTACTGTTGACCCAATCCTGGTTCGTTAGCCACCACTGCAATTGTCGTGCAGTGCCCTCCGAGACCTGAACTCAATCGGACAGATTCCCCTGATACTGTGCCCACTGGAACTTCAGGTCCCACTGCAGAGACCGCATACGCCACCTAGCGCACAAGTTACTTACCTTCGGTAACAACATAACTGTAAGAAACAGTAGTTAGTGTTAGATTCCTTACCTTCGAATATCCCCAGGCGTCAGACTGGATCAGGAAAGTTTTCGTCGGCAGTACCCTTGCGCGTCGGTAGGCGTCGTCTGTGGCTCTGCGTCCGTCGTCGGCGTCGTGATCGCCGGAATGACATCGGAGTACATAGACGCCCCCCTCGGCGCTGACGTCAGTTCTGTACATAGCTTTCCGTGCCAGGAACGCAGAGCCATGCAAGAAACTGACACTGGTGCTATGAAACTAGGGCCCTCAAAGGGAGATACTTTAACCCTAGAAATCGGTTCGCAGAACGGGGAGGATGGGTGGGGCAGTTAGGAATGTAACACTAAAAACTGTTGTCTACAGATATATTGTTACCGAAGGTAAGTAACTTGTGCATCTGAAAGAAACAGGTTAGTGTTAGATTCCTTACCTTAGAATAGATACCCCAGCAATACCAACCCTGGTGGTGGGTCTGCAAACCAAGATCACACAAGAAAGTCCTGGAGAACGGAACGGCCGAAAAAGCCATCTCTTCGGACTTTGCTGTCCAGGCAGTAGTGCATAGCAAATGTGTGCAGCGAGGCCCACGTAGCTGCCTGACAGTTGTCCTGCAAGGGGACTCCCCGACCCAGGGCAGTAGTAGCCGCCGTGCCCCAAGTGGATTGGGCCAGCAGCCCAACAGAAGGCTCCTTTTTCGCCAAGGAGTAACTGACCTTGATGCACAAAACGACCCACCGAGAGATGGTCCGTTTGTGCACCGCTCGTCCCTTCTTAGCGCCCAGGTAACCAACAAAGAGCTAGTCATCCACCCGGAACTGGCGTGTGCGGTCTAGAGAAAAGGAGAGTGCACGTTTTGGGTCCAGACGGTGGAGTGTCTCTTCCTCTTTCGATGGATGCGGAGGCGGAAAGAAGGTGGGTAAGGTGATGGAGTGCCTGATATGAAAGGCTGTAACCACCTTGGGCAGGAAAGAAGAACGAATTCTCAAAACAACTTTGTCCGAATGGACAGAGAGGAAAGGAGACTTAGAAGACAGAGCCTGGAGCTCACTCATTCTCCTGGCAGAGGTGATGGCCACCAGAAAAGCAGTTTTAAGAGTCAGAAGAAGACAGTTGTGCAGTGGCTCGAATGGAGCGCACATCAGATAAGTTAGAACAAGGTTCAAGTCCCACTGAGGCATCACAAAGGGAACAGGAGGGAACAGGTGGGTGATGCCTTTCAAGAATCTATTTACAACAGGGGATTTGAAAAGAGAAGGCTGATCAGGAAGCCTCAAGAAGGCAAAAATGGACAAGAGATAGCCCTTGATAGTGCCCAGAGCAGAGCCCTGCGGGGCAAGAGAAGGAAGGAAGAGGATAACCACTGAAAGGCGGGCAAAAAGTGGATCCACAGCCTTTGCTGTGCACCGTGCCACAAATTTGTTCCACCTGCAGGTGTATACCGATTTTGTGGAGGGATGCCTGGCTGCCAGAATCACATCACAGACTTCAGGAGGCAAGTCAAATGGCCTCAACTGTCGCAGCTCAATCTCCACGCATGTAGGTAGAGACTGGACAAGTTCGGGTGGAGGACCGTCCCCTGCTGCTGCGACAGAAGGTCCTCCTGAAGAGGCAGACGAATCGGGGGATCGACTGACATGCTGGGTAGCTCCGGATACCAGTATCTTCGTGCTCAGTTCGGAGCCACAAGGATGACTTGGGCCTGGTCGTGTCTGATCTTCTTCAGCACTCTGGGCAGAAGTGGTATAGGCGGAAAGGCGTACAACAGACCGCAGCTCCACTCGCGACGAAAAGCGTCTCCCAGCGAGTGCCGCCTTGGAAATTTCAACACGCAGCACTGATGACATTGCGCGTTCTCTTTGGTGGCGAATAGATCTAACCATGGCTCTCCCCACTGCTGAAAGAGACCTAGCGCCACGTCCGAGTTTAGACGCCATTCGTGATCCATCATGCATCAGCAGCTGAGTTTGTCCGCCCTGGCGTTCAGGGAACCTGCTAGGTGTTGAACCACTAGGGTGACGCCCTGGTGTTTCAGCCATGTCCAAAGGCGCAGAGCCTCCTGACAAAGGGTCCACGACCCCACCCCGCCTTGTTTGTTGCAGTACCACATGGCAGTGGGTTTGTCCGTGAACACCTGCACTACACTTCCCCGGACAGAGGGAAGGAATGCCTTCAGTGCAAGTTGGATCGCCCACAGCTCCAGAAGGTTGATATGGAGCCGGGACTCCACCGGAGACCAGAGGCCTCTGATCTCCGCCTCTCCCATGTGGCCCCCCATCCCAGGAGGGAAGCATCCGTCACTACTACGTGCTCCGGTTGGGGTAGGGAAAGGGATCTGCCACTGACCTAATTGCGGTTCGTAAGCCACCACTGCAAGTGACTCGCAGTGCCCTCCGAGATCAGGAGGTGGTTGGACAGGTTGCCCTGATGCTGTGCCCACTGAAACTTCAGGTCCCACTGCAGAGCCCGCATTCGCCACCTGGTGTGATGCACCAGTTGGATGCAGTAGGACGCAACCCTGCCATGGTCAGACCTTTCCAATCTCCGTCCTATCTCCCTACTTCCTCATATCAGCAAGATGACCGAGAAACATGTGAATACCTATCTATCTAAGTTTATCGAGGCAGCGGGTGGTCTGGACCATTCTCAATCTGGGTTCAGACCTAACCACAGCACCGAGTCGGCCCTCCTCTCCATGACAAATACCATCAGGATGGCACAGGATAGAGGAGGCTCCATGATCTTGGTGCTGTTGGATTTATCCGCCGCCTTCGATCCGGTTTCACATGACATCCTTCTCGGTCGTCTGCAGAAGGTGGGAATAGGCGGTTCGGCTCTGCCCTGGCTAAAAAGCTTTCTCTCGGGTCGATCACAAACCGTCAAGTTGGGCTCCCATCAATCGATCTTTAGGGAGCTCACTAAGTGGGTACCACAGGGCTCATTCCTAAGCCTTACACTTTTTAATGTGTATGTGGCCCCCTTGGCGGACATTGGGAGAGAATATGGGTTCACCCCAGTATCGTATGCTGACGATACTCAGCTTTTGTTCCCCTTCCATTCCCTAACACCGGCAATTAAGCATGCATTTGCCACCGGTATGAGAGCAGTATCTGATTGGATGACCTCCAATTGCCTACAATGCAATGTGGGCAAGACGGAGGTCGTGCTTTTTGGAGAAGCCCCCCTCCTATGGTCGCCTGAGTGGTGGCCTATGGATTTAGGAGCTGCTCCCTGTCCTAAGCAGATAGTAAAAAATCTGGGGGTGCGACTTGACCAGGCGTTATTACTAAAGGAACATGTGAGTCTGGTGGCGGGAACCTGTTTCAGGACCATTGGACTCCTGAGGCGTGTGTTCCCGTTCCTGGATGACTGCTACAGGAAAACACTGGTTCATACATTGGTCGTCAGTAGATTGGACTACTGCAACGGACTACTCCTATCAGCCAACGAGGAGCAACTGAGCCGTCTGCAGGTAGTCCAGAATACTGCGGCCAGATTAATCCTGGACGCTCCTCTTAGGTCCCCTTCACGCCCTCTTTTGCATAAACTCCACTGGCTGCCTATCTGCCAGCGAATTGAGTTTAAAGTGTGTTCTGTAATTCACAGATGTCTTTATGGATGTGGCCCTAAATATCTGGCTGAATTATTTCAGCCATACATCCCGACCCGCTCATTGCGCTCTAGCAACTTATTATTGCTGCAGATCCCTCGGATTAAGAAGGCAAGACAAGGGGGTCGTGCTATGTCCTACAAGGGCACCACTCTATGGAACACTTTGCCCCTTACTTTAAGACAAATTACTGATCTACATGCCTTTAAGAAATCCTTGAAGACTCATCTATTTCCGGTTGTATAAGATCTAGGGCTCTCTATGACTATGATACTGATCTGGCATCTTGGAAGATCATAAGCGCGGAGTTACCTCTCGGGGTCGATTCCTGCGCTATAGAAGAACATACATAAATAAATAAATAAATAAATAAGTAGGCCATCAGCTCCAGGAGCCACAGCGTCAACCTGACCGAATAAAGGCTGAAAGATCGGAATTAGAGCCTGAATATCCCGAACCCGCTGTTCGGGAGGATAAACCCGAAACTGCGCCGGGTCCAGAACCGCTCCAGTGAAAAGGAACTTCTGAGAGGGGCACAGGTGCGACTTCGGCATGTTGATGGAGAACCCCAGAAGGTTTGTCGTAGTCTGATGGTGGGAGACGACTGTTTGGGGCAAGCCCGCCTTCAACAACAAGTCATCGAGATAGGGGAAGACAAACTCCTGATCTGCGCAGATGAGCTGCGACCACCGTCATCACTTTCGTGAGCACCCGAGGGGCACTGGTGAGGCCGAAGGGGAGCACAGTAAACTGAAAGTGCTCGTGGCCTACCTGGAGCCGCAGGTAGCGCTGGTGGGCCGGCAGGACGGGGATGTGGAAATATGCGTCCTGCAAGTCCAACGCCACCATCCAGTCTCCAGGGTCTAGAGCAGCCAGGACCTGAGCCAAAGTCAGCATCTTGAACTTTTCCTTCCGGAGGAAGCCGTTGACACTCCGGAGGTCCAAGATAGGGAGTAGGCCTCCTTTGCCCTTCTTAGGTACCAGAAAGTAGTGGGCATAGCAACCAAGCCCCACTTCTGGCCCTTGGCCAAGAGGGCCGTAACTTCCTCCTGCAGAAGTTGCAAGTGATCCCCGATATACGGTGGTTTTGCGGTGCATGGCTGGAGGGGTCACCTCGAAGGAGAGGGAGTAGCCCCTTCAGACGATTTGCAGCATCACCTGTCCGACGTGATGGTACGCCAGTGGAGGAGGTGATGGCGGACCCTGCCCCCACTGGCGTTGAATGGGCCTGAAAGGTCGGACTAGGAAGGCTTTGAGGCAGATGCTGCGGGAGTGGACTGACCTTGCCGTTGTCCCCCGGCACCGCCACGGTGGTTACCACGTCCGCGTTGAGGCTGGTTCTGCGGCCTGTGGCTGGCATGACATGTGGGGACGCCCCTTCCTTGGCCAAGAAAGGGGCGAAAAGCAGATGTCTGCTGGCGCTGGCCCGAAAAGCCCAAGGACATGGCCGTAGCTCTGGAGTCCTTGAAATACTCAAGCGCACTATCTGCTTTGTCGACAAAGAGGCGATGGCCATCGAAGGGCATGTCCATGAGCATGGCCTGGACATCCCAGAGAAATTGGCGTACCTCAGCCAGGCTTGGTGGCGAACCACCAACATCGTGGAAATCGCCCTTTCCAGCGAGTCCGTGGTATCCAGCCCACACCTGATGGAAGAACGTGCTGCATCCCGCCCCTCTGCAAGGGCTTGGACGAGCCTCGCCCGGGCCTCCTCCGGACACTGGGGCAGCACGTCCCCAACGGTCTCCCACAAAGAGTGGGTATAACAGCCCAAAAGGCAAGAGGTGTTGATAGACCGCAACCCCACACTTAATGAGGAGAACAGTTTCTTTCCAAACTGATCAAACCTTTTGGATTCCAGATCCGGGGGAGCGGTCAGGAATGCGTTCCGCGAAGTAGAGGCCTGGATCACCTGGCTCTCGGGGTGGGGTGCATGGACTGAAAGCTAGGGTCGCACGGAACCGGGTGGTGCCGTCGGGCCACGTTCCTATCCACAGGGGCACTGTGGAGGACTTGGGCCAGGTGCCCATCAGAATGTCCATGAGGGCCTCATTCAACAGCAGTAGAGGCTCCGAGGAGCTTACTGGCGGCTGAAGCACTTCAGTGAGGAGGTTAGTCCTCATGGCCACAGTAGGGAGCTCAAGAGCCAAGGCCTTGGCTGCCCTGCACAACACCGCACCATAGGTAGCATCCTCCTCCGTAGCCACGGATGGAGAAGAGATGAATCCAGTGTCAGGCAAAGTATCCAAACCACTGGCCTCCCCTAGCTCGTCTGCCCAGTCCTGGCCCAACTGGCACTGCTGGGCCAGAGGGTCCTCAGACCTCTCCCAGTCCTCCCCCTCATCCGTGTCCTGGTAAACAGGCAGAAATGACGGAGCCGGGTCGTAGGTGAAGGCCTCACCCATCGACGCCGGAGACGGTGCCGATCGGCGCCATTCCGACGTCGGACCGGGGCTGAAACTCAGGCCGACGTCGTGATAGGATGGCGCCGGGAGCAACACCATCGGGGTCGGCGCCAGCGGAGGAGTCGTGAGGTCAACTGGCGTCGACCGGGATCCAGGCCTGGATCCCATGGGGACCTGTGGCGTCGGGACCGAAGTCGACAACGGCGCCAGGGCCGAAGCCCCCAACGGAGCCGGGGCAGAAGCCGCCGGCCCGCTTGGGCCCCCAGTCAGGTCTGCGGGGCCCGAAGGTTCGCCGACAGACCTCGATGGAGGGAAGTGAGTCCTCATGGCCATGAGGAAATCACGTATCTCCTGCGGCGTCGCTTGCAGGCCAGGGACCGGAGGGTATGGGCCTGGGAGCGGCTCCGGCGGAGCCGCGCGGGCGGTGTTGCCCGAACCCTCAGCCGCGTCGCGCGAGCGGAGTCAGAAGAGCAATGTCGCCTTTTGACTTCTTTTTCGAATGCCTCGACTTAGGACTTGGAGCACGACGAGTGGTGGTGATGACTCGACGAGCGACGGCTACGGCTCTGGACCGGTCCCTCGACTTCCTCCTCGTCCGGGACCTTGAGCGGCGCGGAGCCGACTGCCGGATCTTGAGTAGCTTACGGGACTGCTCCCGCCTACATTTCGAGGTCAAGGCCCGGCAGTCGGGGCACGATTTGTAGTCGTGGTCGGCCCCGAGGCAGTAGAGACACCTGTGGTGGGGGTCGGTCACCGACATCAGACGGTGACAGGCGTCGCACGGCTTGAAGCCAGGCATCCCTACGGCACCTGGAGTCAAAGTCAATTTGAAAAAAGAGATCCAAAACAGATCAAAAAGTTAGTTGACTAAGAGTACTGCTCTTCCCGGATCTGCGCTAGCTGGCGCGGAAAAAAGAAGAGCTGACATCAGCGCGCGAGGATGGGGTCTAAGTACTCCGACAACGTCATTCTGGCGATCATGATGCGGACGACGGACGCGGAGCTGCAGACGACGCCTACCGACACGCAAGGGTACTGCTGACGAAAACTTTCCGGAACCAGTCTGACGCCTGGGGATAATCTAAGGTAAGGAATCTAACACTAACCTGTTTCTTTCAGATATGATCTACCAGCAGGATGCAGGAGGACATGAGGCCCAGCAGCAGAGGCTGAAACATCGGTACCATAGCTTGAATATCCTGGACTTGCTGCTCGGGAGGATAGACCCGAAACTGTGCTGACTCCAAAACTGCTCAGATGAAAAGGAGCTTCTGGGAAGGATTCAGGTGCGACTTTGGCACGTTGATTGTGAGCCTCAGCGAATGCAGGATGTCCGTTGTAGTCTGGAGGTGGGAGATGACAGCCTGGGGTGAGCCCACCTTCAACAGCCAGTCGTCAAGATAGGGGACGACTGGAACCCCAGATATGCACAGATGAGCTGCGACCACCGCCATCACTTTTGTGGTGCTGGTAAGTCCAAAAGGGAGGATGGTAAACTGAAAATGCTTGTGGCGTACCATGAACCATAGGTGACGCTGGTGGGTAGGCAAGACGGGGATGTGAAAGTAAGTGTCCGGCAAGTCCAACGCTACCATCCACACTCCAGGGTCGAGGGCAGACAAGACCTGACCCAAGGTTAACTTCTACTTCCGTAGGAAGCGGTTGACGTCCCTGAGGTCCAAGCTAGGACACATGCCTTTGTCCTTCTTGGGTACCAAGAAGTAGTGGGAGTAGCAACCACAACCTACTGCAGGCACAGGGACGAGTTTGATAGCTCCCTTGGCCAGAAGACACTGGCACAGGGACGAGTTCAATAGCTCCCTTGGACAGGAGAGTCGTAACCCCCTGGCGGAGAAGAGCCAAATGATCCTCCAACATACGAAGGAGTTTTAGTGGCATGGAGTAGTCTCGAAGGGAAGGGAGTAGCCCCTTCGGACTATCTGCAAAACCCACGTGTCCCACGTGATGTTGTGCCAGTGGGGTAGGTGATGGCAGATCCTGCTGCCCACTGGCAACTGGTGGCCCTGGAAGGTTGGACTAGGATGGCTCGGAGGCTGCTGCAGGGAGAGTTTTGATGGACTGTCCTGCCTGCTGGCCCCGAGACCCAAGATGCTGGGTCCCAGGTCCCCGAACATGCAGAGGCTGGGTAGCTGGCGCAGCCCCGTGGCTCTGGGTGGAACGTGGTGGGGCACCCCTTCTGTAGCCATGAAAGCAGTGTAAGGCTGACTGCATGGGGCGAGACGTTGTCGCGAGGCCCAAGGATCTGGCTGTAGCCCTAGAGTACTTGAAATGCTCGAGCATGTTGCATTGTCACCAAACAGGCAATGGCCATCAAAGGGCATGTCCAAAACATTAGA
The DNA here is from genome assembly GCF_964263255.1 of Lissotriton vulgaris. Classification (NCBI taxonomy): domain Eukaryota; kingdom Metazoa; phylum Chordata; class Amphibia; order Caudata; family Salamandridae; genus Lissotriton; species Lissotriton vulgaris. The sequence goes on along the minus strand of NC_141689.1, from coordinate 1,427,290,438 downwards.
TTGGGCATACCCATGAGAAGCCAGACATTCTCAGCCAGGTGTAGCACCTCAGGGCTACCAACATGAAAACCGTTCTACCCAGCGAGTCGGCGGTATCCAGCCCTTACTCGATAGTGAACTTTGCTGCATCTCGACCCTCAGCAAAAGCGCGGGTGAGCACGGCCTGGGCCTCCTCCGGGCACTGTGGCAGTACTTGCGCAACCGTATCCCACACCGTGTGTGTATAACGGCCCAAGAGACATGCTGTGTTCACCGACCGCAGTCCTAAGCTGGCAGAAGAAAACAACTTTTTCCCAAGATGGTCCATCAAGATCTCAGGGGTAGGGTGTTGGAGAAGAAAAGTGGGGCCCCTGGGGCCGGGCGGTGGCGTCGGGCAATCATCCTGTCCACAGGAGCCCCTGTGCTGTGCTTGGACCAAGTGCCCAGAAGGATGTCAGTGAGGGCGTCATTAAAAGGTAGCAGGGGATCCAAAGAGGCTTCTGCCGGCTGAAGCACCTCAGTCAGGGGGTTAGTCCTGACAGCCACCGTAGGAAGCTCGAGGCCCAAGGCCTCAGCTGCCCTAAGCAACAACACAGAGTAGGCGGCTTCCTCCTCCTTAGTCACGGTATGCATACAAAGGTCTGGGTATCCAGACCACTGGCATAACCCAACTCCTCTCATCGGTCTGGCTCCTCAAGTTGGTCTGCTAAAGGGTCAATAGACCACTCCCAGTCCTCTTCACCCTCCTCTGGCTCCCACTTAGGGCGGTAGGGAACATCAGGGATGAACAGCAGTAAAAAAGTACCCTCCGGCGCCAGTATCGAGGTCGGTCCGGCACTGTGTCCACGTCGGGGGTGAGGCTGGGGTCGACGTCGGCATTAGTGGTGTTGCCACTGGAATCAGCGCACGGGAAGGTACAGTGAGGTCGACAGGCACCGATTGGATCCAGGCCTGAATCATTTGGGAACCTGCAATCCGAGGCCGGAGCCGCCGGCATCGAAGGCCTGGGGTCCCCTGCTGAGTCCGTGGGGCCCGAAGGTGGGCCTGCGGAGTCGGGCTGCCCAAAAATGCTGTGCAGCGCTTCGTAAAATTGACGAAGCTGGGCAGGGGACACTCTGGTTCCGGGAAAGGGAGGTAAGCGTGGAGCCCTCCCAGTGGGATCAGAGGAAGGTGCCGGAGAACGACGACTCTCTGGGTCCCGTGTCAGCCGACGGACAGGAAGAAGGCGAAGAGTGACAATGCTTATTTGCCTTATTTTTGTGCTTCGATTTACCGGAGAAGTGCGAAGACTTCGAAAAGGAATGGTGATGAATCTGCGGCCGGTCTCGTGACCTTCTTCTCGACGGGGACCTCGAGCTGCGTAGAGCGGACTGCCAGGCCTCCAAAAGCTTTCAGGGCTGCTCCCGCAAAGACTTCGGGTTCATGGTCTGACAGTCGGAACACGACTTCGGATTTTTTTTTTCAAAACCATTTTTATTACGAGTTCAAGCAAGGTTTAGTACAGCCCTCCACAATCAGGAGGAGACTGTCAACGACAGATATGAAAAGACACAGCATTGACATAGCATTGAGCCCAGTGTTATAGAACGATATATCCCTAACTACCCCAACCCACCCAACCCCAAAAAAAAACCCCAACCCCTCCCTCAGCTACCCACCCCTTATCCCACCCTAACCCAGTGCACGTGATCACAGTTCAGCAACATGAGATGGCAAACACAAGGTGGTGCTGGCCAGCAGCCTAGGGTACGGAAAACACATCTGGAGGCAGTGCATCATCAATGTCCATGGGGGGGTCGAGGGTCAGGCCCCTGTAGTCCGCCCACCGTTTCCAAATTTTGTAATGTTTGCGGGGACACCCCCGGGCTTCGAAAACAGGCTGCTCCAGACCCATGAGGAAGTCCAGGCCCGCCTTCCAGGCACCGAGTGGAGGGGCACGCTCGCTCTTCCAGGCCTGTGCCAGATCCCTCTTCGCCACCACAAGCCCCAACAACAACAGATGACGTTTGTAGATGTTACCCCCAACATTTTCCAAAACATGAAGAAGGCCCAGCCTAGGGGTACGAGGCAGGTCCCACCCCAACACCTCCGATAAGCAGTCCTAGACCCCTGCCCAGAACCGAGCCAGTCTCTCACAGGACCACACAGTATGGAAAAGCGTCCCTCTTTCAGTACCGCACCTCAGGCATTCCGGAGCTGCTATAAGGCCCGCCCGCCATAGACGGTCCCTAGTGTGATAAGCCCGGTGAAGGTATTTGAACTGGATAAAGCGGAGGCGGACAGCTATGGCAGCACCACGAGGAGATTCAAGGGCCTCACGCCAGTCATCTTTATCCAGGGGACCGATATCATTCTCCCAGGAGGCCTTCAATGTCGAGAGGGAAGGGGAGCAGTGCGTGACCAGGGAGCGGTATATCTGAGAGACCTTCTTGTCGCCCAAGTCTCCCATAAAAAGTTTCGCCTCGATGGGGCTAAAGTCAGGGAGTTGCTCCAAGCCCACTAGGCTAGGGGTAAGGGCATGGCGAAATTGGAGGTCGCGGAAGAACTGGGACCGGGGCATGCTAAATTCAGAACTGAGGTCCTGAAAGGACTTAAGGGTAGTGCCAGAGAGAACATGGCCGAGGGATGAGATCCCGATCGCGTCCCAGCCGTCGAACCCAGACAAGGACGCCAGCGCCGGTAGGAGGCCATTACGCCATAATGGAGTCTCGGCCGTCAGTCTACCCCACCAACCCATACGGTGCAGGGCCCGCCGCCAGACCGCGAAAACCACCTGGGTAACCTGCGGAAGCAGCCGCCTTGGCCTGGCCGAGTACAGCAAGGTGTGGAGGGAAGCGCCACCCATCAGAGAGTGCTCCAGAGCATAAGCCGGATCGCTACGGTCCCCATACCACCACTCGTTAAGCACAAGAAGATGGGAGGCCTGATAATAGGACAAGATATCCGCGGTTGCCAAGCCGCCGCAGTATGTAGAGAGGAAGCATGTGCATAGCGCCACCCTGGAGGCACCCCCAGCCCACAGAAAACGACCCAGCACAGAGTCAACACTCCGGAACCACTGCGGGTCAATCTTGAATGGATGATTCTGTAGTTGGTATAGGAGACGAGGCAGGGCCACCATCTTAAAGATGGCCGACCGGCCGTAGATGTTAAGAGGCATACGCGTCCATGTCTTGACGTCCATTTGGACCCGATCCCACACCGGCTGGACGTTCTGGTCCCACGCCACCGTGGGCGAGGCAGAGAGGAAAACACCCAGGTACTTCACACCCTCCACAGCCACCTGAAGGGACGTAGCCCAAGGACAGGTCACCGCGTCACCCCCCAACACCCATAGGGTCGACTTGCGCGTGTTAAGGAAGAGCCCCGACGCCCGACCAAACTCTTGCATCAGTTCCAGGACACGGGGGCCCGTACGCTGCAGGTCGGTCATGAAAAATAGCACGTCATCGGCATACAAGGCTATGCGGTCCGAATGATCCGCACTCCACACGAAGCCCCGATAAAGCGCATCAAGGCGTACCCTGGCGGCCAACGGCTCCATGGCCAACACGAAAAGGTAGGGGGAGAGCGGACACCCTTGACGCGTGCCCCTGGTCACCGGGAACCGAGCCGAAGTCGCCCCTGAGACACGCACCGAGGCAGTGACCTCAGTATAAAGTAACTTGACATAAGAGATGAAGACCGGGCCCAGGTTCAGCAGCGGTAAAAGAGTAAAGAGAAAGGTCCAGCTGACCGAATCAAAGGCACTGTCGATATCAGCCAACAGCAGCGCCGCCTGATCCTCCGAAGACCCGACTGCGTTGATCGCAGCCTGCGCCCGCCGAATGTTGTGCCTTGTCGCCCGGCGCGGCATAAAGCCTGCCTGATCCGGATGAACGAGGGCTGAAATGTGTGGAAGCAGGCGGTTCGCGAGCGCCTTGGCCAGGAGCTTGGCTTCGAAGTTAATGAGGGATATGGGGCGATAAGATTCATGGCGATCAGGGGGCCTACCCGGCTTCTGGAAAACCACTATTTCGGCATGGCGCCAATCCGGTGGGAGGCGGCCATGTTCTCGCGCCTGCTCCAGGACCCGCATGTAATGCGGCCCGAGCTGCAGATGAAATTTCTTATAGAATTCACTGGGAAATCCGCTCGGCCCCGGTGCCTTGCCCACATTCAGTTGACCCAACGCGTCGCCCAGCTCCTCAGCCGTCAGGGGAAGATCCAGGGCATCGCGTACTTCATCGGACACAGCGAGTGGGGGGACTGTCGCGAGATAACCCGCGATGTCGGCAGGGGAGAGAGTCTCCTGGGAGGCATATTGGCGCCCATAATAGCGCGCAAAGCTCATTGCAAGCGTGGCCGGGTCCATGATCGTCACCCCGGCGTCGTCAACAAGTCCCGGCAGAGTGAGGGGCTGCAAAGTCTGTTGGCAAAGCCTGTGGAGCATAGTGCAAGACTTGTCGCCCCACTGGTACACTCTACTACGCGTGGCCAGCCACGCCTGGCGAGCCTCGTCTAATAAGACCGAGGAGTAGGACTGCTGTGCCTGTAGGAGCAGCCGCAGCGCGACGTCATCGGCCGCCTCCCTGTGTCGAGCCTCTAGTTCCTCCACCCGCACCGCAGCAGCAACAATACTTTCCTGCCGAGTCCGGCGAGCAGAGGCACACCAAGCAATATCAATACCCCTCAGGGTGGGCTTCATGGCCTCCCAGACAGTCACTGCGTCCACCTCCCTGGTAAGGTTGTCCTGCCAGTAGCGAGCAATCGCGCCGCGGAGATGCTGGGAGTAATCAGGGCGCTGCAGATGCCACGTGGACATCCGCCATCTGAAAGGTTGGCGTGCCTTGCATAAATCAATCTGGACTGCCACGGGGGAATGATCAGATAGCCCGCGAGGCCGGATCGCCGCCCCCTTCACCCTATCAAGGAAGGCCCCCGGCACAAACACACAATCTAGGCGCGAAAGGGAGCCATGAACAGCCGAAACATAATGTACTCTCGCCGCTCGGCATGCAGGTGCCTCCACACATCCACCCATCCAAGACCATCAATCATAGCCCCCAACCATGAAGGGGAGGTCACAATTGCCACCCCTGGCCTCCTCTGCCTGTCCAAAGCCACGTCCACCACATCGTTCCAGTCGCCACCAATCACAGCCAAGGAGTGGGGGAGCTCAGTCCATAGGGCAAACAATTGTTCGGCCAAGGCCCATTGCAGGGGGGGGGGGGGCATACACACTACCAAACACCACAGGTTCCGCACCAATCTTCCCTTGAACAAATACAAAACGACCCTGAGGGTCGAGCCACTGACGCTCGTGAGTGTACGCCAGCCGCCTATGAATCAGAATGGCCACTCCCCTGGATCCCCTAGTAAACCCGGCATGAAACACCTGATGAAAGCCAAAGCGCTGCAGACTCAAGGCCTTGGTACCCAGCATGTGCGTTTCTTGGAGAAGGAGCACATCCGCCAGGTCCCTCTTCGCCCAGCGAAGCACCGCCCCCCGCTTAATCTTGTCTAGGAGTCCCCGAACATTCCAGCTAAGAACATGCATGGAGGCGCCAGATGACGCCAAGTGCGGGACATCAACCATCATCACAATGTGCCCAACCCCACAATCCCCGGCTCCCGGCCCAGGCCTCCAACACCATAGTTGCAGAAATCACAAAGATCACGTGCACCCCACAAAACAGGACCCCAAAACCCACAACCCCCAAAGAACAGACCCCCCCCAACTAGCCTCCCAACAGCCCAGGTCCCCCCTCCCCCACCCCAATACCTCAAGAAACAATGAAGTATCTGTCGAGGCATACGGTACTTCAGGCCCAAAACGTAGCGCCGAAAGTCAGACATGCCAAAGGATCCCCAACCGCCCCACTACCACCAACCAGGCACACACCCAATACCACCCCCCAGTCCCAACAGGAGGAGGCAGCCCTTGGAATATGCCCCAACCCCCCCCCCCCCCCCCCCCCCCCAGCATAAATCACATCCAAAAGCAGTGCATGGCATAGAACATCAGGCCACATGAATCCCCAGTAGAAGCCAAAGAGCTAGGTAATACTGCACCAAGTCATGTCTGTACCGCCGACCGGCAGGCGGCCGCCGCAGTTGACGGCCAAGGAAGAAAAGCAAGGAGTAAAAAGCCGGTGAACAGTAGTCAAGGCCCCTTGCCAGAATGATCGGTCTCCGACTGTGTGTCCCCCAAAAGGGGGTCTCGGGACAAGGACCTCCGCCTCGAACGAGACTTGCGGCGTCGCTTCCCTTTGTTCGGTTGGTCGCCCCGTTCCTGGGAAGAGCTGCGTGAGGAACCAGAGTGCAGCCCCGGCTGAGCATGTGGTCGAAGCCTGACTGTCTCGTCAGTCCAGGCGAAGACGGCCTCCGAGGAATCGAAAAAGTGGGTCTTTGAGTTAAAGATCACACGGAGGCGGGCCGGGTAGAGCAACGAGTACTGAATCTTCAGGCCTCGCAGCTTGGCCTTGGCCGCCAGGAAGGAATGTCGTTGCTGCTGGACCAGCCTGGTATAGATCATAATTTTACAGTTATTAAATAGCAGAGTGTCCTTGAGCCGGGCCTCTCGGAGGATCACGTCTCGATCATGGTAGTTGAGGATCCGGGCAATGATCGGGCGAGGCCGCTCCCCAGCCGGCGGCTTTTGTGTCAAGGCGCGGTGGGCGCGCTCCACCACGAAGCAACGTGACAGGGTGTCCGGGGGTAGCCAGCTCTCCAGCCACCGGGATAGGCCCTTTCTCGCAGTCCTCCGGAAAGCCGACAAAACGCAGGTTGTTCCGCCGCGCCCGTCCTTCAGCGTCCTCCACACGGAGCGCTAGGCCCCGCTGCGTCTGCTACAGGTCGGCGACCCTCTTCTTCAGGGCGCCGACGTCGCCCTCCACCGTTGTGACCCTGGTTTCTGTTTCAGTGATGCGAGCGACCGCATTACGAAGGTCCTGGCGCAGCAGTATCACATCGGCACCCACCGCGCCAATCTTCGCATCCAGCAAATCACGAGATTGTGTGATGGCCGTCAGCAGCGCTGCATTGTCCGGCCCAGCAGGCTGGCTCCCTCCGGCCGCCCCGGCACCACCTCCGGAGCCGGTGAACTTGTCTATGGGCCCCTTCTTGGCGGCGGTATTGCCACCCCCGCCTTTAGTCATGGCTGCAGCAGAGGCGGTCCGGTGATATGCACCCTCAACGGGGTCACCCCGTGAGAACGGCCAACAAGCAGGATCCGGGGCGTCCACGCCAAGCCCCCGGGATCAGCTCGCCCCCAGCCCACCGAGACACAGGCCAGAGCCAAGGGAAAGTCACTCCATCAAAGCGCAGGTATCACCAGGCAGAGGTCCAGGGCGGGACCGCCGGAATGGCGCCTCCAGTGTATCCGCCACAGTCAGTGCGGTAGGCCCCTCGAGCCCGTCAGGGTAGTCCGATCAGGACGGGCGTCGGATCCGTGTAGCCGATTCGTTGAAACCCCACTCCGCAAGATGTGGCCGACGGGCCCCTCGTCTCAGAGCTCCAGTGACTCCGCTCCAGCCACGCGGGCCAAGACGTGTGACGCCCGGCCGGCGACCAGTGTTATCCGCCGGGCGGAACAAAAACTTGAGGTCCCGGCTCGCCACGCGGCAAGAAGGCCCAGCGGGCACTGTCTCTAACGGCCGCGTCGGCGGAGGTCCGAAGCTCCAACGACCACACCACCGTGTTCCGCCGGTCACCAGCAACCACCTGCACAATTAGAGACGAGGGAAGAGGGTGTAGGGCAAGGATAAATCAGCGGATAAGGATCGGGCTGGCAGGAGCTCTACAGAGCCGCGTCCGCCATCTTCGCCCTTGAAGCCAGGCCCCCACGACTTCGGATTTTGGTCGCAATCCTAGCACCAAAGGCACAAGAGGTGCAGATCGGTGACCGAAATCAACTTGTGACAGGAGTCACAGGGTCTGAAGCCGGTACGATGATGGCACATTCCTCGTGCCACCAGGAGTTGAAGACTCAAAAAAGAGGTCGACAAAAGTAAAAAAAGGGTTTCGTGAAAAAGTGACAAAGGGGCACGCTCTCTCTGGATCTGCGCTGGCTGGCGCGGAAAAAGAAAGAACTTACGTCTGCGCAGGGGCAGCTTCTAAGTAGGGACCACGACTTCATACCACGACGCCAACGACTGACGTGGCGTCGACAACACCACGTACCGACGTGCAGGGGTACTGCTAAGAAAATATTTCTCCGGATCCAGTCTAATGCCTGGGGTATAGTATCTTTCAGATATTTACAATGCTTTAACGTGTTACAGGTCCAGCAAGAAGCACCAAATTCTGTAAAGGGATTAACACCCCTCCCGGTCCATCAGTAGCACAATTAGAACAAGATGGTGAGCAACATCAGAAGTTATAGCTAAAAATCATGATCTTAAATACTGCCATGAACACACTTTTGCCACTATCCCACGGGCACCTATCATCCAGTTATCAGTGAAATATTTTCACGGAGTGTTTATTTCTTGCACTGCCTACAGCAAGTGCAGGACGCTGCTACAAAATTGTGATGGGTGTCAGACAGACAGCCCTGCATAGGGCCATGCATCGGGGTTAGACTAATGCATTTTAGTGCTGTGTCCACATCACCACACTAACATGCATTAATCATGCATAATAGCGTCCCTGGGACCATCTGAGTGCGATGCGCGCTCCAGGAGTCTGAGTTTAACAAAGGATTGCTCTGGCAGTGCTTGCTGCTTACTAGAACCTCTGATAGTTGCTTTACATTTATTCACAGGAATGGAAGGGTGATTGCGGATGTCTATGTGATTATTACTATACTAAAGATGGGCATGGCTCTGAGCCTCTCTGGATGGACCACGTGATTTGTCTAAGAGAAGCCACTCTGGATGGTTAACGTGGTTTATCTAAGGGAAGCTTGGTAAGGGTGAGCATTCAGCAGCTAGATCATTATTACCTGGATGGCAGTGTGCTTCAAAAGGCCACTGCAGTTTTTTTTATTTGCTATCTGCGCCTGCCGCCAAAGCAGACAAGTGGCGCCTCTCAGGTGTGACCATCACGTTGCTCTGTACTGTAGAGGACAGGAGGCCATGCTGGTGAGATTTTGTTTTCCTTGCATTTCTAGCCCTGCCGGTCCCTTCTGCAGCCTCAGCTCCACATGCCAGACAAAATTTTGTCTGGTTACTGGATGTTAAAGACTTTATCCTACAATGACCATAATGGCAGCGCCTAGAACCAGAGTCGAACTGGAAATACATGGTGTTGAGCAAATTCATCTCTCTTCTACAGACTTCATCCTGTTTGTCATCAGCAATTATACATCAGTAAGAAGCAAGTCATTTACCATTTTAGATGACAGACTGTTTAGTGGGTGGTTTATTATATGGTAAGGTAATAAAGTAAGCCATGGTCATATATAAGCTAGAAACCTTCTAAATGTCGGAATGCACATGTGAACAAGTTACTTACCTTCAGTAACACCTTATCTATTAGAGACTATCAAGCCTCAGATTCCTTGCCTTAGAATTATCGCCAGGCGTCAGAATGGATCAGATATGTTTTGTAAGCAGTACCCTTGCGCGCTGGTACGGGTGTGGTTCAGTTCTGCATGGTGTTGTCCGTGCTGGAAGTGAAGTGTGTGGTGCCTATATAGGTGCCACACCAGCAAGCTGAGGTCCGTTTCTTTTTTGCAACTTTCCAATCCAAGAGCGCAAAAACACGAAGAACACTGAGTACTTATGTGTAAAATTAGGACCCTGAAAGGGGAACAGCCCTGTTCCTAGAACTCAGTTTGCAAAGCGGGGAGGATGGGTGAGTCGGTAAGTAATCTGCAGCAAGACAGTTTATTCTAGGTAAGGCATTACAGAGGGTAAGTAACTTGTTCAACTGAGACTTCTAGCTGCAGATTCCTTGCCTTGGAATAGACACTCAAGCAATAAGTCTCCAGAAGTGGGTCTGTAAAACATTTACACACTAAAAGGTCCTGCAGGACCGAATGAGCAAAGTGCCTTTCCCGATGGATCTGGCTGTCCAGGCAGTAGTGCATTGTGAACGTGTGCCGAGAGTCCCAGGTTGCTGCCTGGCAGTTGTCCAGGACCGGGACACTGCATGCTAATGCATTGGTCACTGCCTTTGCTCTGGTGGAATGAGCCTATGGACTCGACAATATGTCGAACAGGGCTCACTGTATGGAAGAACAGGCTCATCCCCCACTAGACTTTTATTGTTTGTTTTTTTTAAAGAGTTTTATATAGCGCAAACTTGCCCCAAAGATCTTAGGTATCAGAGCGCTTTACATGAGCACCATTTTCGTTACAGATAGACACATTGATTTTTGTTAGGCACGGGCGATTAAGTGATTTGCCCAGAATCACAGGATGTTGAGCGTCCCTGCCGAAACTCGAACCTGGTTCCCCAACTTCGTGGTGGACCGCTCTTGCCGTAAAGCTACATCCTTGCCCAATAAAGGACATCAATCAGAGGGTCGGTGGACTTCTCCACCGTAGGCAATTAAAAGTCCAAAACTGCGGCCACTCTCCTCAACACATCTGCGAAGGAGGAACGTGCCTCAGTAGAGAGACTTGGAGGTGTAAGTAGTATGGTCGGAAAGGCGTACAGGAGGCCTGAGCTCCGGTCGAGACGAAAAGCATCTATGAGCGAGAGCTGCCTTTTGAAACTCCAGCCCGCAAAACTGCTGAAATTGTGCATTCTTGGCAGTGGTGAACCGATCAAACCAAAGTTCTCGACTGACCGGTCTTTTCGACGACGACGTGGAGGCTTTTTGCCCTTCTCCCCCCCCGCTGAGTTAGTCTGCTGTGGCATTAATAGAGGCAGCCAGGTGTTGAACCACCAGGGATATGCCCCAACGATCAAGCCATGTCCAGAGGTGCAGGGCCTCTTGACACAGGGTCCTTTACCCTGGTGTTGTCCATTAACACCTGCAATAGCCTTCCCTCGATGGAGGGTAGAAAGGCTTTTAATACCAGCCGAATCACTTCAAGCTCCAATAGACTGATGTGGAGTCTGGATTTTGCCATGGAGACCAGAAGCCTCTGATCTTCACCTCTTCCAGATAGTCGCCCCACCCCAGGAGTGACGCATCTGTCACTACTGTCAGATCTGGTTGAGGAAGAGAGAGGGTTCTGACGCTGACCCAATCGCAGTTAGTTAACCATCACTGCAGATCTTCTGCAATGCCCTCCGAGATCTAGGCCATGTCAGAGAGATTCCCATGATGCTATGACCACTGGCACTTCAGGTCCCACTGCAGAACCCACATATGACAGCAGGAAAGTGTCACAAGCAGAACAAGAGGCCATGAGGCTCAGCAGTCTCAGATTCAGTCTCACCGAAACTCAGGATAGAGGTTGAAACATCAGTATCATAGCCTGAATATCCGGGACTCATTGTTTGGGAGGATAAGCCCCAGACTGCACTGTCAAGAACAGCACCGATGAAAGGGAGCATCGGATAGGGAGTCAAGTGTGACTTGGCACGATGATAGTGAACCCCAACGAATGCAGGACGTCTAGTGATGTCTGGAGGAGGGAGATGACTGCCTGGTGTGAGCCCGCCTACCACAGCCAATCATCAAGATAGGGGAAGACTATTATGTTTTATGTTATAACATTTATAAAGCGCGTAGCTGCCCAGAAACGTGGGCTCCGCAGCACTAATCAAGAAACAAAACAAACTGCGGCAGATGACTTGATAGAGAAAATGCTAAAGAGAGGATCCTAATAAGAGAAAAGCCAGGTCTTCAAAGTTTTCGTGAAGTGCAAACGATTCTGGATGTTCCTGATAGCAAAAGGAATCACATTCCAGAGAGCTATGGCCTTCGCATGTAAAGAGCAGCCTCCACTCTTATTCTCTTGACACAGTAAACAATAGCCAGTTTGAGATTAGTCAAACGCAGGGGATGTGAGCACCAATACGGGGATAGAAGACCAGACCGAATGGGGGCCCCCTGGAAATGTAAGATCTTACGGGCGAACAGAAGGTCTTGAAGTGCACACGCTTATCCACAGCAAGCCAGTGTAGTTTGCAAAGGAGGCCGGAAGCAGGGCAACATTTCAGAAGAGCGAACAACAGACTAGCTGCGGTGTTTTGAGCCAGCTAGAGTCTTTTGATCACTGGCGTATTGGCTCCCGGGTATAGAATGTTACAGTAGTCTAAGCGGGATAGGACTGCTGCCTAAATGATGGTTTGTCGGGTGCAAGGATCGAAAAAAAACAAGAATAGGTTTAAGGCCTTACAAGAGCTCGAAACAAATGCCAGCAAGATTATTCCAGTGCTTCAAAGGTTAAGGTGCTGTCCCCCCAGACGCCTAGATTTTTGACAGAGGTCTTGGGTCCAGGGGAAGCCCAAGGGAGGAAGGTCATCATCTGGGGTGGGTATCTTTTTCCAATAGGATTTCTGTTTTGCTTCTATTCAGTTATGAACAGCATCTATCCACTCTGCGACAGCAAGCATCCCCCCCTTGAAAATTGTCCAGGTCTGACATGTGATTGTCAGAGAAAGAGAGAACGGGCTGGGTGTCGTATGCATAAGACACCAGTGCAAGACTCAAGGATTTTACGAACTGAGACAAACGTTGAATATAAATATAGAACAAGGTAGGGCTCAATGTAAGAGCCCTAGGGAAGGCCATGGTGCAGAGCATGTGATTGAAAACTGTAGGGGGGAAACTACCTGGAAAGATTGATCAGATAAAAAAAGAGGCAAACCAGGACAGTGAAGGCCACCTCAGCCAATATCCTGTAAGTGTTGGAGCAAGATTGCTTTGGGACAGTGAATCAAATACGGCGCTTAGGTCAAGCAAGATCAACACTGAGGATCTACCTTCATCTATAGCGCTACAGAGTTTCTTCATAACTGCAAGAAGTGCAGATTTTGTCTTGTGTGTCGGCCGAAAGCCGAAGTACGAGTTACTTGACTTTGGTAACGATGTATCTGGTAGAGACGTTGTCTAGCCGCAGATTCCTTAACTTAGAATATCCCCGGGCATCAGACTGCATCCGGAAATATTTTACAGCAGCACACGACCCTGCCCTGCTGTCGACCACGTATGTGATGTCAGCGAGGTCATATAAGTCCCTCCTGGCGCGCTGACGTCAGCTTTCTTCAGAGAAACCTTTCCACGGCACAACGCGGAGCCACCAACAAAAACTGTGAAAGTATGGGAACAGTGTGCAAGGCATGAAAAATCTGTGAATAAAGAAGGAGGATGGTGGAAGGTACCATCGTAAAAGACAGAATTAGACACTACGTACAAATATGTGAAAAGCTGTGAGAAAGAGCCCCGCAAGCTAAGCGAAGACCCTTCACCGAGTATAACAAGGGAAGAACATCTCAACAGGCAGAAATAGACTGATATTGCCATGTAGAACTGTGCCGTCTAGGAAGAACGGAGCACAGAAAGAACAACAGTCCACTGTAGGAAGGTATGAAAAGACTGGCCCTTTTCCTATAATAATAGAGGTTGGATACAACCGACCCCCAAAGAGGACGACCAAGAGGAGACCAGCACCCCGAGTCAATAGAGAAGACAGAAGGAAGGAAAGGTAACTGGAGAGGACAACGAATCTCCTCGTGAATCAAAAGGCACCATATTACAGAAAGAAGTGTAGGAGAGTAGGATCTACTTCCTATGGTTACCCCCACTTTTTGCTGTTTCACTGTTTTTTCGACTTTAGTCTGTCTGTGGCCTTGCTAATCAGGACCACAGCCTAGCTGTTCTCTCTCTAGGTACATTTTAGGTACATACCAGATTGGTTACTGGGTCACCCTTATGAGTCCCTAGTATAGGGTACCTTAGGTACCAAGGGCATAGGTACTCCAGAGGCCTACTAGGGGCTGAAGCATGTATTATGCCACCCCTGGGAAGCCTTCCAAAATGGCACGCAGGTCTGCACTTGCAGCCTTGGTAAGGTGGTGTAAGCACCCCTTACTTAGATATAGTATACCTATATCTCCCTATATATATATAGACACATATTAACCTATACGCCACTCCTATGGCAGGCCTTGACAGTCCTGAAGACAGAGTGCTTGGTTTTGAGTGAGAGGGTGCCCTAGCATGAGCTCAGCCCCTCTGCAGCTTTCGGAATCCCTACCTTATAGCTGTTCTATGATATAGCCATACCATATACTCTTAAGGGCATTATAATCCTCGCGGTTAATGCTAACTGGAATGCATTTATCAAAACATGTGTTTGGTGTCAAACACTTTGGAATACTACCCCACCCCGCCAGTTCTGGCGGCGGGGGTAGCATTCCACTCCTTTAGAGGGAGAACGCATGTACACACTTACTTACCCGGTAAATGTTTAAATGAGCCTCAGCATCACAAAATGGATGTTGCTGCCACAGACACGAGTCTGACCTCCTGCTGCTGGACGAAACTTAGGCAGGGGAGGCCTGGACAATAGGTTTCCTGTCCAGGGAGGTGCCAGCACCTCCCCAGGCAGGCTTTAGTGTATTGGGGCAGGGTGGGTTGCATTCAGTAAATGCTTTTCAGACACTGCCTGGGGCACACAAGGTGCTCCATGCATTTGCCAGTTCAAACAGGATGCTGGGGCACTCAACCCCAGCTCTGGCGTGAAACTGGACAAAGGGGAAGGGGTGTAACCACTCCCTCCCCAGATCCTCCCATAGGTGGGACCCTGGAGTTAGTCCAACCCCTAAACTTGGTATAAGTATAGGAACCCAGCCACTGAGACTTTAGATTACCCTGGACGAAACTCTGAAGAAGAAATCTTGGACCTTCAATATTCCATATCTACTTGAAGATGGAAGAAATTTCACTTGGGGTCAAGGAGTGACTCCCCTGTTCAAACAGGCACCAAAGAGGCATCTTGCCAGTCTGCATTTTCAAGGCTCCTGACGGATCCCGAAGAATCTGCGACACAGGACACGGACTTCCAGACATCTCCGAGGCTGACACGAGTCCCCAGCGAAGCTGAGACCTGTAGCTATCACGAGAGACGTGGGACCGGAACTCCTGGACATCCTGCACATTTGCTAGTGCATCGACTTCCCGAGCTTTCCCGAAGTTGTGCATTGGGCTACTTCTAGTACAAGCCCTGAGCATCTTTTGCCTCGAAGATTGTGGGCCTACACTCCACGAGTGTTCCGTGGGCCCGCTTTTAGCATTTCCGCTCAAGGCTCCTTCGCGATCCCTAGACATTTGGCTAGTGGGTCCCCACGAAGGACAATCCTTTGATTCTTGGGTTTTCCTTGTTGCTCCAGACGTGCCCGGACTCCCCTCCAAAGGGTGAGTCCCTCAGACCTTGCTGGTCTGCACATAAGCCAATCTCGTCATCTTGCGTGGGCTGCTGTTGCCAAGGCTTGTTGGGTTCAATCCGGATACCGACGCAACAGCACTCGACATCCGACGTGGGACAGCTCGAATCCAGCTCCTAGTTGTCGTCGACGCCTCCTGGACCTCGTGGCTGAAGAGTCAAGCTTCACCTTAAAGCACCCGACTTTGGCTAGCATCCTCCTGTCGCCATCCTGGTCACTGGCTAGTGACCCTGACTCTGGCCCCTCTGCTTTCAGGTTCTTCAGATCTCCGATCCACCTTTGGATCCATCCGGACACTCTTCTCCTGGACGCCTGCAGCTTTTCTTTGCAACTCTCCATTGGAATAGACGACGAAACCCGACACGAAAAGACACCTATGCACCCGTCTTCCCTGGGTGAGGTAACACGAGTACTTTGGTGCTCCCGTGGGTCTTGACTCTCGAAGTGTCTAGTTCTAAAGGGGTTTCACCGCAGTCCACTCCTAAGTGTCTTTAAACTTTAAAACTGTAACTTAATCTTTCTCCATAGAAGTCAATGGTGATTTGCAACTGTGTTTAGACACTGCACGCATTCCCCGTGGCTCTCCTCCGTCCCTACCTTGGGTAGTTCCTGGTTGCCCCAGCGGTTCTACAGGCCCTAGGCCTCACTTCTAACCCTAACGTGGTTCTTATACCACTTTCTTATATGGTTTGTGAGGCCCTAGGGTAAAACATATACTGTGCTAGTTTACTGTGGGCTATTTAAGTCCTTGTATTGTACTTTTGCCTCTAGCCTCATAAAGAGACTAGAGGGGTTGTGTTTGGAAAAAATACATACATTTTATATCTATACCTGGTGTGGTGCTCTTTTATTTGATCCTTCAATAGATTATAGACTGCTAAAACAAGCTGCTTTACATTCCTTCAAGACTTAGAATGAAGGATGCTCTCCACAGCTACCACTAGGATAGCTTTCTATAAAGGTTGTCTTAAACCTACCATCAATAAGGGACATTTAGACTGGTGTAAGGTGCCCACTAGAATAGTGGACATCATATGCCAGGCCAACTTCACACAAGAAGCCCCTCAGCAGAAGTTAACTGTATATGGAAACACTCAGTGGGGTGCAACAAACTGAACTCCCTTGAGAGATAACCCAATGGCAACTAAAGAGGCTAGTTTAGAACACCACTCGGCAAGGTCCTCGCAGAACAGGGAGGCTGGGTGGGCATTAAGGAATCTGCGGCTAGACAACGTCTCTACCAGATACATCGTTACTGAAGGAAAGTAACTCGTACATCTGATAGAGAGATCTAGCCACAGATTCCTTAACTTAGAATAGATACCACAGCCATACCCCAAGGAGAGGTGGGTCTGCGACAGAACAACAGAAAGCGCCAAGCATCTGATCCGGGAACAGAGTAACGAATAAAGGGGGAGGGTGTGGAGGAACAGCCAGACAGCAACCCAAGCAACTCGAAAGAGCAGAAATAACGGGATGGTAGACATCCTAAAAATGCCAAATAACCATATAAAAATGACAGGTAGAAGGGCATGAGCTATATACCAGAACAAAGAAAGAGAGAGAGAGGAAGAAGGACCACTCACTGCTTAATGGCACACGATGAGTACACTGACCTAAGGTCCAAAAGAACCTGAAGAGATGCAACCAGAGCCTAACAGACTAGCCTATAGAAGGAAAGCTGAAGGAGCTGGTGCCAAGAGCCCAAAGGCACGAGCTAAAACCCAAGCAATGTGTTGGGAATAGTAGGTGGGACAAGAAACACACCAAGTGCACACCCAGCCCAAAAAGGGGAAACAGGGGCGAATAGCAGCAATTTTAAACCCACTGAAGCACGTAGAAACATGCAGCAGGCAAATGGCCATAGACACCGTACAAAAGACCACCAAGCAAGGCATGGAGCCCACAGGATCTTCAGGCCCAGATGAGATAAGCAGAGCAATATAATAGCATACAAGTACCCACAAATGATGTATGCACACTCCAAACAACGGGGAAGCTCTTAGGGCAATAAAGCCAAGGCAAAAGAGCACAGTAACGAACTGAACCCGTGAACATGAGTTACGATCCGAACTAGAGGATTCAAAGATGTTCCTACCTCATGACTTAAGCCACCTGGACACCCGAGAGGGAGGAAGCGGTAGTGGGGGCAGGGAAGGAAAGGCAGTCTGCAAAACAAACCCCTGCACATCAGAGTGCACAAAAAGACAAACAGGATCATGCGAAGCTGGACGGTGGCGGTGCAAAACTGAACGAGCCACCGGGTCACCTGAAGCAGGCCAAACCCAGGAACCCAAAACGACATCATAAAGGGAAGCCTCAAAGGGGAGAAGCGGCTCCACATTCCCGGACCCACGGTGAAGGACCTCAAGCAAGGGGTCCACAGACAAGGGGGCAGAAGGGGGTTGCATGTTTAAAATGCGAGTGGCCAATGAGACCACTCTCAGAAAAGCTGCACTAACCTGGGTAGCCCTCCGCGGAGGGGACAACAGCTCATCAGTGGGGGAGGGTTGTAAGCTAACCCTCCCAAGAGGGTGCGACCAATGCCCCACTGAAAAGAGCCGCATTGAAGAATGAGGATCCTGATGGTGCTCCTGGGGAGGCGAAGAGCCTGCTAGATCTGGGAGCTCCAGAGGAGGCTCCACAAATTCCAAGGGGGGCATTAGCAAGAATACCTCCGGCGTCGCTGGGCATAAACTCTCTCCAGATGCCTCCAGAGAAGAGTCCACAACTGGGCGTCGACAGGGCACCAAAACGACGCGTGCCGTGATCGTGCCCCTTCAGTCGCCGACTCGGCTGCATCCGGCGCAGACAAGCTCCCCTTCCAAAGAACGAGAAGGCGCCGGAGCCGGGGAGGCAAGCTTTCGGCACCGCTCTGGTGCCGACTCTGCCTCAACCACGACAGGCTCCGACTCCGGAGAAAGGAGGAGAGGCGGAGTCAGGGAGGCGAGCCTACGGCGCCGGATCAGCATCGACCCTCGCTCCGGACAGGCGGTCGCCTGCCCGGAAGGCTGGGGTGTGCTCAAGGCAGGGCTATGAGCAGCGGCAACCACCTGCAATACCACAGGGAGCCCAAGGGAGGCCTGCAAAGCCACGGCATATGCCTCCATTTGGGCCCGAGTCACCCCCACACTCGGAAAGGGCGGCTAGAGGGGGGGCCACTGTCGGGAGCGCACGTCCGGAATGTTCCGGGAACCAGTGGCCCTGACAACAGAAGAAAGGGAGGTCGTTGACTTCGGCGACCTGCGCCTTGACTTACCAAGTGGCGAACGACAGCCATGGGCCCCAGAGGGAGATCGACGGCGGAACCAGATAGTAGAGGGACCTGCCGGCGATGAAGAGGCCGGGGGCGAGACGACTCCGACCGGGACAGCCAAGCCGATAGAAGCTTCATAAGGTACTCCCGCCTAGACTTCGGTTTCAGGTGTTGGCAGGCTTCGCAGTCCGTGGAGTCATGGTGCTCGCCCAGACACCACATACAAATAAGATGTGGGTCCGTCGCGGACATCTGCCACGAACAGGAATTACAAGTTTTAAAGCCAGAAGGCATTGCACACTGTTCCTGATACGAAGCGTTGAAAAGGAGGCCTGAGGAATCCCTCACTCCGGATCTGCGTTGCACGTGGAAAAGAAGGAAACTTACATCAGCGAGCCGGGAGGGACTTATATGACCTAGCTGACGTCACATACGTGGACGACGTCAGGGCGGGGTCATGTGGCGCCGTCCCCCGGTGTGCAGAGGTGCTGCTGCAAAACATTTCTGGATCTAGTCTGAAGCCTGGGGATATTCTAAGTTAAGGAATCTGAGGCTAGATGTCTCTATCAGATCAGCTACACATGTGGCATGCACAAGCAGCTTGCTTGGACCACGGCAAATTCTCTGGGAGAGCATGTCATTCTTCAGGTTACTTATCTCCTATTTCGTAGCCAGCTGTAGTGTCTTCCCCCAGCCTGGGTACCCACAATGACTACGTCACACATGAGCAAGTATTACACGTCTTTATTCATCTGCATGTAACTGAGTAATCAACATTCTTAAACAAGCCATCATTGTGTTCCACTCTGAAACCGATATCATATGTCTACGGAGTCCGTTCAGAGCCAAAAGGGGTCATAAAACTAGCAAGATACTCCCCCTGGGACCCCATACCCTGCAGGCGGGCTCACTAGCTATGCCCCGGGAGCCCACTTCTGGACATAGCGGTTTCCCTACCCGCATGGCTGGAGCATTTTTGAATCTCCAGCCAAGTGGGCGCAAACTCAAAGTCTGCTCCGTACAGGAGCTTTGAAGATGCTCCCACCAGCTGGGAGCAAACATTTGATCTGATTCCCTGCCCGCACTGATGGGGGGAGGGAAACAGAGCAAAATATGGCTCCCGTACAGAAGGAGCTGCATTAGAATTGCTCCCTCCGGGTGGGAGCAATGCTGCCTGTGGGGAGCAAAAGATACAATTGATGGACGGAATGCAGAACAAATCAAAACATTCATTCCCAGTCAAGAGACCCAGGTTAAATCCATCATTCTTTTGCTCATCATGCCACCCCAGTTTAGACCTGGCCATATGTAAATCAGTCTTGACCCTGTGCCTCATGGGAACAGTCCAGCCCGAACGGCCAAGCCAGGTACCCCCTGGACCGGATACAAGCATCCTAGGACCGGTTTCGGGGTTTCACCCCTCTTCAGGCAGGATAGCTTGATTCCTGTGGCGCAGTGAGCCCAGGACTCACGTCTGGGCATACCTGGCACTCTTTGGGCGAGAAGCAAAAGACACACAATTGATGGACGGAATGCACAACAAATCAAAACATTCATCCCAAGTCAAGAGATCTGGGTTAAATCCATCATTCTTTTGCTCACCATGCCACAACAGTTTAGACCTGGCCATATGCAAATCCCGCTTAGGCCTTGGGGCTCCCTGGGCGGCCACCAAGGAATGTATGGTAGATGCCCTGCGTGGTCACCAGGGTTCCCTTCTTTAATGATGCGAGCCTTGGGGGATGGGGACCCGGGGGGCCAGAAAAGGCTTGGGGAACGGGGGGCACTTGATTCCCCTTCCATTTAAAAAACATAAGGCCCTGGGGGACGTGGTCCTTGGGCCGGAGGCTTAGGGAGTGGGGCCATGCTGACCCCTCCCATTAAAAAAACAAGCATTTGCAATGCAATAGGTCTCGTATTAGGAAAGTTAGAGCTATTGGTATTGTAAATGACACATTTTTTATTTAGGTTTTGTTTTTGAAAATTGCGAAATTGATAGCTTTGTCATTTACAATGCCAATAGTTATAATTCTCGCAAATGTGACACCTATAGCATTTGTAATGCAATATGTGTTGTATTTACGTGACTTACATGTATTGATATTACAAATAACAATGTTTTTTAATTTTTTTTAATAATTAATACTTTAATAAAAGTTATTGTAATTTATAATGGCAATAGCTTAAACTTTTGTAAATAACATTTGTGAAGATTATGTTCAGTGTATTTTATTGTGACGAAAATCCAAGAATATATGTCAAATATTAACATCTTTTTGTTACATTTGTAATAAAGCTTGAAACATTGAGATAACATATTTGAACCAGTTGTTGTTGAATGGTTGCACAGATTGATGCTGTGGTGGAGCTCAGTGATGTTGTGGTGCCACTGAGTGATGCTGTGGTGGTGCTGAGTGATGCTGTATGCTATTCTATGTTTTGTTTTGCTATCCTATGTTTTGTTTTGTTATGCTATGCTATTTTGTTATGCTATGCTATGTTTTGCTATGCTATGCTATGTTTTGCTATGCTATGCTATGTAATGCTATGCGATGTTTTGCTCTGCTTTGTTATGCTATGCTATGTTTTGCTTTGTTTTGCTATGCTATGCTATGTTTTGTTGTGTTGGTATGCTATGCTGTGTTTTGCTATGTTATTATGTTTGGTTATGTTTTGTTCAGCCATGCTATGTTTTGTTTTGTTAAGCTATGCTGTTTTGTTGTGTTTTGGTATGCTATGTTTTGTTATGCTATGCTATGTTTTGTTTTGCTATGCTATGCCTTTTTTGTTATGCTATGCTATGTTTAGTTTTGCTATCATATGCTTTGTTTTGTTATGCTATGTTTTGTTGTGTTTTGTTATGCTATGCTATGTTTTGTTGTGTTGTGTTTTGCTAGGCTATGCTTTGTTATGCTATGCTATGTTTTGTTATGCTATGCTATGTTTTGCTCTGCTATGCTTTGTTATGCTATGTTTTTAATGCTATGCTATGCTTTGTTGTGTTTTATTATGCTCTGCTTTGTTATGCTATGCTATGTTTTGCTGTGTTTGGTATGCTATGCTGTGTTTTGCTATGCTATATGTTTTGTTATGTTTTGTTAAGCCATGCTATGTTTTGTTGTGTTTTGTTATGATATGTGTTGTTGTATTTTGTTATGCTATGTTTTGTTATGTTATGCTATGTTTTGTTATGCTATGTTTTGTTATGCTATGCTATGCTTTGCTGTGTTTTGTTATTCTTTGTTGTGTTTTGTTATGCTATGCTATGTTTTGTTATGTATGTTATGGTTTGTTGTGTTTTGCTATGTTTTGTTATGCTATGTTTTGTTTTGCTATGCTATGCTTTGTTATACTATTCTATGTTTTGTTTTGCTACGCTTTATTTTGTTATGCTATGTTTTGTTATGCTATGGTATGTTTTGTTGTGTTTTGTTATGCTATGCTATGTTTTCCTATCCTATGCTTTGTTTTGTTATGCTATGCTATGTTTTGTTATGCTATGCTGGTGAGGGTGAGTGAGGGTGGGTGAGGGTGGGTGGGTGAGGGTGGGTGGGTGAGGGTGGGTGAGGGTGGGTGGGTGAGGGTGGGTGGGTGAGGGTGGGTGGGTGAGTGAGGGTGAGTGTGTGTGAGTGAGGGTGAGTGTGTTAGAGCGAGGGTGAGGGTGAGAGGGTTGTGAGGTTGTGTATCTTATGCTTTTTTTGTTATGCCATGCTATGTTTTGTTATGCTATGCTGATGAGGGTGTATGAGGGTGAGTGAGTGAGGGGGAGTGAGGGTGTGTGAGGGGGGGTGAGGGCGAGGGTGTGATGGTGTGTGAGGGTGAGAGGGTGTGAGGGTGATATTCTTCCAAACCCTGATGTGCTGACCTCCTGATTAACACTCGACAATGAGTGGCGGAAAAGTGAATCAACCAATATGTGCACCATGTGCAGGAAACAAAATTGTAAAAGTGCCAATATAAGAACGGTCAACAACAGTCCTAGTGCTACAATATGGCAGTGAACCATATCAAATCAGTCAACTCAACATGGCCTTGTATGTAATAATGTGACCAAAACCCCGTGTCACAATAAACAAAACTAGAAGAACACAAGAAAGTACCAACCACACTTATTTTAATCCTTCTAATGAAGGAAGAAAAAACAAACCAGGATTGCTCATAGGTTTGTTGGGTATTTCTTACCCTTTTAAATTTATTTTTTAAATTTTCAAGAAGAAATTTTATGTGTAAAAAGGAACACAAAACATTTAAGACATTGATACATAAATACAAAACATTATTCACACATATATACACACTGTACAATATTCTCTTATTCTGATTAATGTACACAGATCCTTGTCTAAATTTGACAAAGTGACGCTCAATATCGGTCTTACTTCAAAGCATATTAATGCAGACAATCAAAATGTATTCAAAAAAATATATATAAACAATATCTCAATTCATTGGTCTATAAATCAAATTGATGTCGCGTTTTATATGCCTACGCGTTTCGAACCAGTTGATTCAAAAGGGTAAGAAATACCCAACAAACCTATGAGCAATACTGGTTTGTTTTTTCTTCCTTCATTAGAAGGATTAAAAAAAGTGTGGTTGGTACTTTCTTGTGTTCTTCTAGATATATATGGTCCAACCAACCACATGTCCCAGGGCCTAACTCCATTTTTTTGTATAAAACAATAAACAAAACTAGCACGACTTCATGAACCAGTCATCTTCCCCGCTCAGAACCAAAGCACACAAACTTGCACATACTTGTATTCACCCTTAAGCGTTTTTAATTCCAGAGTCAAGGGAGAAGCTGTGAATATGCACCCTGGCACTGCAATAGCCGCTTTTATTTGAAACAGTGAAAGTGGAAGGAAGCGCATGACTAACTTTTGAAAAGTGCTTTCTCAACAAGCGCGAAGTTGAAAATTGACATTTTCAGTGCGATGTCAGTTGAAATGCACATATGTAGTTGTATGCACATATGTACTACCGCTGGGTTGTGATTTGGTCCGCCCAGATTAGCACTGCACCACTGTAATCGGTGAGCTGTACTTACAGCACCGCCACTTTAAAACAATATCTTCTCTTTGTCTGGTGCAGCAGCATTGTTTTAAAGTGCTCCGTTCTAGCTCTCTGCTGCAGCAGGCTGATTCTACTTCTGATCATACAGTCACGTCAGCTGATTATAAAACAGGATTTGTGTGCGTTCAGGAGTAAACACAGCTGCCTGCTGTGTGCCCCACCCCCGTGCAGCCATGCCGTGAGATGGGTCCTCGTGTGGGATCAGTGGCTGTCACCGGATAAAAAGAGAGATTTTTGTTTGTAAAGAAATACAAGTTCCAGTTACTTACAGCATGGCGGTGCTCGAAGGCATAAGATGCACAAAGGCCTCTAATTTCGACAAAAGCCTATAAAGACCTGTAATTACACGGCAGGGGTGGGCAACACACACCGTCTTCACGTGCCGACGCGTTTCGGAAGGTCGGCGGCACAATGTGTCTGTGCTGTACAGTCACGTCAGCTGATTATAAAACAGGATTTGTGTGCGTTCAGGAGTAAACACAGCTGCCTGCTGTGTGCCCCACCCCCGTGCAGCCATGCCGTGAGATGGGGCCTCGTGTGGGATCAGTGGCTGTCACCGGATAAAAAGAGAGATTTTTGTTTGTAAAGAAATACAAGTTCCAGTTACTTACAGCATGGCGGTGCTCGAAGGCATAAGATGCACAAAGGCCTCTAATTTCGACAAAAGCCTGTAAAGACCTGTAATTACACGGCAGGGGTGGGCAACACAATATGAATAGGAATTGAACAAAGGTCACATCGGCACACTGTGGATAGAGTCGGCCCGCTGAAAAGTGGTAAATAGCCTGCCTTTGAAACGGGCACACAATTATGGCTTTCCATTTACTGTGCTGAGCGCACGAAAACATGGCTTTATTGCGTGCAGCCGGGATCCCTTTCATGTCAAAGAAACTCAGAAAGTAACTTTTAGACGCCAGCACACATTGTGAAAATAACGTCAAGGCAGCGTAGGCAGAAATATAGATTTATATGTCATTGTTTTTCATTTTTTGGTCAGCTATTCGGTTCTTTTACTTCATGGTCGTGTTTATATCTGTTGCATGGGGTCCCACTGCACCACGTAGTGTTTGCTGTTTAATCCTAAAATAGAAGTTTAACCATATGGTACTCCGAACTTTGGGCTTGCTGCCTCTGGTGCAACCCGCTATTATGGAAGCACTGCTCTTTTCTCTCTGGTTTGTCAGCAAACGTGAATTTCCATTTTCCAGTCTGAGAGGAAATATGTTCTGACTAAATAAGTATTTCTCCCGTGCCGAGTTGTCTCTAGTCAGTATTGGGGCGAGGTGGTGTGTGCTTGATGCGCAAGATGTCAGATCTGCCTCAGAAAACGCCACAGAGCACACAAACCCTGTCTAAAAGGTTTGCCGAACACAGATGGGGTGAAAAACAACGAAGGCCAGGAATCCTGCAGTTCTGCACAGAAACATTGAAAGACCAGCATTAGCAAAGCAACCAATCAAGCGGAAAACGAAAGCTGTGGAAAACTAGATGTGCCGGCCGGCCAGCAGTGAATAATTAGGGGAGAGAGAGGGGAGGTGCTGGGGAACAGATGGCCGTGAAGCAGGGGGCGGGGCAGCGGAACCCTTTGAAGTCACGGCCTGCGGCCGTGAATAAGTGACGGCGGGGGGCGGGGCAGCGGAAGCCTCTGATGTGGCAAATGCTGCTGGCAGGGGGAAGCTCGTGCACGAGGAGCTTGTCACGTGATTCGCTTCTCGTGAACTATTGAAAATCCGGATCGTAAAAAGTGGATGGACGGCATTAGGTCTCTCCACGAGACCTAAAAAAAGGACTGGTGGATGGGGTCACCAAGGTCTAATAAGGCTCAGGGAAGAGGGCCACTTGGCACTCCCTCCCCTTAAAAAAAAAAAAAAAAAAAAGGACCTGAGATGGGTTGGTCCTACACTAAGAAAACGAAGGATAAAGTAACGTCATAGTTAAGTGTGATAAGATCTGGTTTTGTATAATAATAAAAAAATAAATCGAAATTCACTGAAGTCTTTTCATGAACCCTGAACATTCTAACTCCAATTGTGGTCCTTTGTAAGCTTCCCTTGCTGGCAGCAGCTTCAAAAATCTCTAAGCATAATCACTGACTTTTGTTCCATAAACAGTTTTTACATGGAAGCTGAGCATTTCAGTTACAATCAATGCTCATTCTTAGCTCTGCTTTACTAGCAGATTACGGATTTCTTTAGCCTGCATATGTTTCTTTAGAAAGCAAAGCCTGTTTAATCTGAATCCCTGAATTCTTAATTACACAACAAAACAATTTTCTTTTCTTTTTACTACGAACAGCGTAGTCCAGTATTTCAGTTAATGGTTTCAATAAAACTTTCCCTGCTAGAAATAAAGCTGTGTTTTTGAGCTAATTACACCTAAATAAACATGAAATACAAAAATACATACTAGTCAACTTGTGTAATATGTTCCTATATCAACATTTCAGGATTTTTGGTGACATTTACAAACCAATCAACGTTCAGCCTGGGGATTAACTAGAACCTCTTGAAGGCAAAATATCATGACATAATACAGTTACCTTGTATGTATTCTCTAAATATTGACATGTTTGGGTGCTTTTATTACATAATCCACATTTCATAGGGGGCTGTGAAATAGTTTCTATATTTCGCAGAAATTATATCACAATGAAGGACTCTGCACGTTTCATCATTGACCACTGTTATGTTAGTGCCATTTTCATGAAAACTGAAGCAAAAACAAAACATTCAAGTTGCATTCAGGGCCAATTTATTAAGCGAACACTGCAGGAGACGCCTCTCTGAGCTTAGCTGCTGGTCATTGTTCAAAAAGCTGTCAAGCCAGGGGCGCTAGAGGGCGCTCGGCAAGATGGCCGCACTGCTGTGAGGCTTTGCCTGACCGGGCCACTATCCGCCTAATATCCGCTGCATCTCTTGGTTTCTATGCCTGCTGGTGGACTGAGAGGTCATCTGACTGCCTGCCGACCGGACGAGTGCTGTTTGTGCCCTTCTGGATGCTCCACAACTGATCTGTGGTACTCCCTTGCTCTGCCCACGAGGCTGTCTGTAATGGCGGCCGGTGGTCTGTAACAGGCCTCCTTGGCGCTGGAGGCTGGCTGCGCGGTATCCTGTAGCGACTGCCCCTCACCCGGGGGCTTTGCACGCCGCATCAGAGGCACTTGTGGTTGGGCAGTGGGAACCCTGCCGGGAGAGAGTTACAGGAGGGACCTCTCACCTAGGAGTGCTGTCGAGCTCCGACCCGCTGGGTGAGCGGAGGCGGGAGACGGAGCTCGGGTGAAAGTAATGCGGCGGTTACGGCGCCTGCAGCGATATCCTGGTGTGGACTGGTGCGAACGCCTGGGACCTGGAGGGCTCGCTGGCGGCGGTGAGTGGGGTCGGGGCCTGAGAGGCCGGGGCCACTGAGGCGGGACCGGGGCTTGTGCTGCGGCCGGTGCGGGCTTATGGAGTGTGGCTCCGGCGGAACCCTGAAAGCTTCGGGGGATATCTGCTAGCTGCTCCCTGCATAGCGCTGGATTTGCATGGCCTGATAATACTTTCGCACCACATATATGGGGCACCCAGGCTAGGCCGCAAATCCCCGGCCTCGATTAGAAGCTTGTCGACCCTGGGGCAGAAGCTGTGGTGTATGGGCCCCCACCTAACTATGATTGGCGATTTGTGACTCTTAGGAGTTCATTAGCCCTAGCAGCAGGATCTGATATATGGAGCTTACAGTTTAATTGTTCTTCCGGGGGCAGCTGATTGACTTACATTTGGACTGGCTGAGGCGGACTTTTTTCAGTTTGCGCTGCTCCACACTGTGCTTGGGCGGTGGGCATACTTAGCTAAAGTGAAGTCTCACAACCTGGGGACTTTACTGGCTGGGGTGTTTTACGGCGCTATAGCTCTGTGCTTGAGGACTGAGGTGGTGGCACAAAGTAACAGGGGATTTGTGGTAATTGCGCTTGATCACTATGAGGAGGAATGATAAGTCCCAGTCGCGCTTGAACTTTGAGCAGTGCAGGGTCCCCAAGACCCCTCAGAAGGCGGCCTTAGACTCTGAGGCAGATGCACAGGTGGACGGTCCTCCCACCTTGGAGAAAACGCTGCTGGCCATGTCGCGTACTTTGCAATCCATTGAGGTCGCAATGACTGCAGTGAATCATCGTTTGGACCATACGTCATCTCAATTAGAGAGGCAGGCCACGCAGGTGGGTGAAGTAGAGCAGAGTCTCGGCGGCTGAAGATGGCCTGGGCACAGTCACGGACAAGAAGCTCAATATGGAGAAGGTACTGGCTCTGATCCAAGCTAAGAATGAGGACTTGGAGGCGCGCTCCCGGCGCAATAATCTACGCATCACGGGCCTGCCAGAGTCAACGAACGTGGGGAAAATGGAGACATTCGTTGAACGCCTTGTATCGGACATTTTTGGCACAGAGCATATGTCGTCCAAGTTTATTGTGGAGCGGGCGCATTGTTCGTTGGCGGCACGACCAGTTCCGGGGGCTACTCCTCGTCCTATCATTGCCAGAGTGCTGAATTATAGAGACTGAGATACAATACTGCGTCTAGCCAGAGAGAAGGGTACAATAGTTCACCAGGGTAACATATTGGCCTTCTTCCCTGATTTCACTGTGGCAGTACAGGCGGCTCGATGTGAATTTGGCACTGTAAAGCAGTTTTTGAAGTCTGAGGGAGTTCCCTATGCCATGTTAAACCCGGCCCGGCTCCGTGTAGGGACTGTTGATGATAGTAAAATGTTCTCTTCCCCCAAAGCCGCTATAGAGAATGCCAAACAGTTGAAGCGGAAAAAGAGAGACTCCATGGTTACGCCTGACGACGAAGAGTAGTGGGGCCTTCTGACGATCCTATGGGGCTTAGCTGCTCTGTTAGACATTCGCCCTGTGATTGAGACATTTACTACTCTGATAGTTAAAGTCTGCCTATGAATATGGACATCGTGTTTATATCCAGTTATGCTTGCCTTATCTATTATTATTTCAGTTATCTAGGGACTACAATGCACCGTGATAACGTATTGTTGGGCAAGCCATATGTTTAAGTAGTGTAACTTCAGGCTACTATGTACTGGGTTATGGGTGATCATATCCTAATTGTCGGCCTTTAGCCTTCTCCTTTCTTTCACATTCTGTAGGGCTTGATAATTGGCCGAACAAGTGGGGGTTCTGCATCATTCAAACTGGACTTCTGGATGAGTGTCTTGCATGCTGTGGATGGCTCCCATTGCTGGTCGAACATTTAACGTTATAGCCTATTCCGTATTATGCTATGCCTATTGTTAGCACTAGGGTGTATGTGATATTGGTTCGAACTGTCGGACCCTGCACCATACTGGGGCTGTGCTGAATCTAGTTCTAACTACATTGAAATGTATTGGATGTCCCTGCGTCATGGTAGGCACCATGTTATGTCTGTTAAGGTGTTCTTGAGCTTGAGATGCATTCTAGTTACATGAGCGCTCAGTCAACTCCTACTACGTAGGAGTGTATTGCCTCGTCGTTCCCCACACATGGGTATTCCCCACTTGTTGTTTACTATTTTGGGATAGCTGGGGTGGGTTGGCTGGGTGTTGGGATGGCTTTGGCATGGTTGGGGTGCTGAAGTGGGTGGGGGGATGGGGCTGATTGGGGTGGGGTATCTGTTGGGGCGTGCACTCACCCTGGTTGGCAGCGAAAGCAGTTTACCTTGCTTCGGGTCTTGCTCTGTTATGGACCTCTGCAGAGTGCTTGGAAGAAAGGGGTTGGTGGGGGCGGTGGGGTGGTTCTTGACACAATGATGAAGTTGGGGCGGCAGGGGGGGGGTTGTTTGTAGCATTAGTTTTAAGTGCGGCTATGTGGCTTGTGTGGATGGTAGATTATATAGTGCATCTAATGGAGTGACCGCTGATCCGTTACATGGGATGTTATACTGGTTTGGAAGTTCATGGGGGGAGCTGGTAAACTTACTTGGCTTACGTGGAATATCAGGAGGTTAAACAATCAGAAAAACACTTGGCAGGTGCTGGCATATCTGGACCGTCACAATGTCCATGTGGCGCTCCTTCCAGGAGACACATCTTATGGAACGTGTGGCAATATCGGTGGCCAAAAAATGGGCTGGTGTACGTTTTCCATCTTCTTATTCGTCGTACGCAAGGGGTGTGATGGTGTTAATCAAAAAGAATGTCCCATTTGTTGTTACACATGAGGAGACCGATAAAGATGGCAGGTATATCATAGTGCAAGGGAGGCTGTGTGGCACTTTGATTACGATTGTGAATGTCTACGGTCCGAATGTCGATGATACAGAATTTTATAAAATAATTTAGAACAAGGTTTATAAATTGCCGGCATCTGAGATCCTGTGTGGGGGGGATTTTAATGTGGTGCTGGATAAGGACATGGATAGGCATTCGACAATCAACGCTACTGCTAAGAAGGCTGCGCAGGCAGTACGGGATGGAATGTGTGACTTGGGGCTTACGGATGTTTGGAGGTTGCGGCACCCTAGATTGCGAGAGGTGACATGCTATTCTTACGCACATAATACCTGGTCCCGGCTTGACTTTTGGTTAGCGACTCATGATGTTACTGCCTGGGTCTCTCGGGTGTCACACTTGCCCCGTCCTCTGTCGGACCATGCGCCTGTTCTGCTTGATCTGAAACGGCCTACATATGCCCCGGCGCCCTTTCGATGGAGATTGCAGCCATCAGCTTTGCTAGATCCCGTTTTTAAGGAAGGTTTACGGACGGCTATTAAGACTTACTTTGATAACAATGTAGGGTGAGTGCAGAGTGTGGGTACGCTATGGGAGGCGTTTAAGGTGACTATTAGAGGGGCTTGTATAGGCCTACAGGCAGGTGTGCTCAAATCTTTGCGGGGATCTCTGGGGAAATTAGAACGTGAATTGATGGGTTTGGAGAGGTAATATACAGAGACACAGGATGCGACCATCTTATCAGCCATACGGTCGCGAGTAACTGAATATAATGACTTGGCTGACCAGGAAGTACGGCATTTGGTGAGGCGCAGTAAAGCCCGATATTACGGTGAAGGAGGGAGACCTGGCCGTGCGCTAGCCGAGAGGATAGCTGCACCCTGGGCCAAATATTGCAATGTGCAGGGGATTACAGCAAGGTGTGTTAATATCGGACTCCGCTGGCATTGTGGAACAATTGGTCACCCATTACAAAGAAATATATGACAGTCGGCGGACAGCTAGTGAGGATGAAGTTGCAGAGTATTTGGACGATGTAGCATTGGTCTGGTTATCTAAGGGACAACAGGATTTTTTGATTCATACATTGACCGCTGAGGAACTTACTGAGGCCATTCCCGCATTACCTAACGGTAAGGCTGCGGGAACTGACGGTCTTCAGTCTAAATTTTATAAAGAATAAGCAGATCTACTACTTCCACATCTGGCGGCCATGTATTCTGAGGTGTTCGACCGACAGCGTCTACCTGACTCCGTTAGAGAAGCATTGATAGTTGCGCTACTGAAACCGGGCAAACAACCGGACCGGTGTGAGTCGTACAGGCCGTTATCACTCATGAACACGGACGTCAAAATATTGGCAAAAGTGTTAGCGACACGGTTGCGGCTGTTGTTAAATGTAATGGTGCTTCCGGACTAGTCGGGATTTGTCCCTACTCGCTCCACGGCGCACAATCTGCGGGCGCCTTTTGCTGTTCTGCATTTGTTGAAACCTGATCTGCCGGCCGCTGCGGTTCTATTAGACGCCGCAAAGGCATTCGATTACATTCCATTGCATGGCCCTATATGTTTGCTGTGCTACATCGGATGGGGGTGCCTTTTTTCTTTACAAATTGGATAACATTACTTTACACTGATCCCATAGCTAGGGTGCCACCACCACCCCTACCCACCACCGCTATGCATCACCACCACCACCCTACCCACCACCACCACCCTGCCGACCACCTTCACCCTACCCACCACCTTACCCACCACTCTACCCACCACCCCTACCCACTGCCACCCTACCCACCATCACCCTACCCACCATCACCACCCTACCCATCACCACCCGACCCACCACATTTACACCCACCCCTACCACCACCACACCGACTACCACCACCCTACCACCACACCCACCACCATACCCACTATCACCACCCTACCCACCACCACCCTCCCCACCATCACCACCCTACCCACCACCACCACCACCCTACCCTCCACTACCATCACCCTACCCACCACTTTACCTGCCACCCTACCCACCACCGCTATGCATCACCACGACCACCGTACCCACCACCACCACCCTGCCCACCACCTCCACCCTACCCACCACCTTACCCACCACCACCCTACCCACCACCACTAAACCCACCACCCTATCCACCACTCCTACCCACCACCACCCACCACCCCTACCCACTGCCATCCTACCCACCATCATCCTACCCACCATCACCCTACCCACCACCACCACCCTACCCACCACCATCACCACCCTACCCATCACCACCCTACCCACCACCACCACCACACCCATCCCTACCACCACCACACCCACTACCACCACACCCACCACCATACCCAACATCACTACCCACCACCCTGGCCAAAACCACCACCCTACCTTCCACCACCAAACCCACCACCATCCCTACCACCACCACCCACCACCCTTACCCACCGCCACCCTCCACCCCTACCCACCGCCACCCTCCACCCCTACCCACGGCCACTAAACCCACCAGCACCCTACCCACCACCACCAGTAGTAGGTGGTGGAGTAGGAGTAGTAGGTGGTGGAGTAGAAGTAAGAGTAGTAGGTGGTGGAGTAGGAATAGTAGGAGGAGTAGTAAGTGGTGGAGTAGGAGTAGTAGGTGGTGGAGTAGTAGGTGGTGGAGTAGTAGGTGGTGGAGTAGGAATAGTAGGCGTAGTAGTAGGTGGTGGAGTAGGAGTAGTAGGTGGTGGAGTAGTAGGTGGTAGAGTAGGAGTAGTTGGAGTAGTAGATGGTTGAGTAGGAGTAGTAGTAATAGTAGGTGGTGGTGTAGGAATAGGAGTAGTAGTAGGAGTAGTATGTGGTGAAGTAGGAGTAGTAGATGGAGGAGTAGGAGTAGTAGGTGGTGGAGGAGTAGTAGTAGGTGGTGGAGTAGTAGGAGTAGGTGGCGGAGTAGTAGGTGGTGGAGTAGGAGTAGGTGGTGGAGTAGGAGTAGTAGGAGTAAGGAATAAGAGGAGTAGGAGGGGTAGGAGTAGTTGGTGGAGTAGTAGTAGTAGTAGGTGGTGTAGTAGGAGTAGTAATAGTAGTAGGTGGTGGAGTAGGAGTAGTAGGTGGTGGAGTAGTAGTAGTAGGTGATGGAGTAGGAGTAGTAGGAGTAGGAGTTGGAGTAGGAGTATTAGTAGGTGGTGGTGTAGGAGTAGGTGGTGGAGTAGGAGTAGTAGGTGGAGAGTAAGTAGTAGGAGTAGTAGGTGGTGGAGTGGGAGTAGTAGGTGGCGGAGTGGGAGTAGTAGTAAGTGGTGGTGTAGTAGGTGGTGGAGTAGGAGGTGGTGGAGTAGGAGTAGTAGGTGGTGGAGTAGGAGTAGTAGGTGGAGTGGGAGTAGTAGTAGGTGAGTAGGTGGTGGAGTAGTAGTAGAAGTTGGTGGAGTAGTAGTAGTAGGTGGTGGAGTAGTAGTAGTAGGTGGTGGAGTAGGGGTAGTAGGTGGTGGAGTAGGAGTAGTAGTAGGTGGTGGAGTAGTAGCAGGTGGAGTCAGAGTAGTAGTAGGTGGAGTAGTAGTAGGTGGTAGAGTAGGAGTAGTAGGTGGTGTAGGAGTAGTGGGAGTAGGAGTAGTAGTAGATGGTGTAGTAGTAGGTGGTGGAGTACGAGTAGTAGTAGTAGGTGGTGGTGGAGTAATAGTAGGCGGTGGAGTAGGAGTGGGAGTTGGTGGTGGAGTAGTAGGAGTAGTAGTAGGTGGTGGAATAGTAGTAGGAGTAGTAATAGTAGTAGGTGGTGGAGTAGGAGTAGTAGTAGTAGGTGTAGGAGTAGTAGTAGTAGGTGGTGGAGTAGTATTAGTAGTATTAGAAGGTGGGGGAGTAGAAGTAGGAGTAGCAGTAGTAGGAGTAGGAGTAGTAGGTGCTGGAGTAGGAGTAGTAGGTGGTGTAGTAGTAGTAGTAGGTGGTGGAGTAGTAGTAGTTGGTGGTGGAGTAGTATCAGTAGTAGTGGGTGGTGGTGGAGTAGTAGGAGTAGGTGGTGGTGTAGGAGGAGTAGTAGGTGGTGTAGCTGTAGTAGGTGGTGGAGTAGTAATAGGTGGAGTAGTAGTAGTACTAGGTGGTGTAGTAGTAGTAGCAGTAGGTGGAGTATGAGTAGGTGGTGGAGTAGAAGTAGTAGGTGTTGGAGTCGAAGGAGTAGTGGTAGGCGGTGTAGTAGTAGGTGGCGGACTATGAGTAGTAGGTGGTGGAGTAGTAGTAGGTGGCGGAGTAGGAGTAGTAGGTGGTGGAGTAGGAGTAGTAGGTGGTGGAGTAGTAGTAGGTGGTGGAGTAGGAGTAGGTGGTGGAGTAGGTGGTGGAGTAGGAGTAGCAGTAGAAGTAGGTGGTGGAGTAGTAGTAGTAATAGTAGTAGGTGGTGGAGTATGAGGAGTAGGTGGTGGGGTAGTAGCAGGTGGTGGACTAGGAGTAGTAGATGGTGGAGTAGGAGGAGTAGTAGTAGGAGTAGGTGGTGGAGTAGGAGTAGTAGGTGGTGGAGTAGGAGTAGTAGAAGTGGTGGAGTAGTAGGAGTAGTAGTTGTAGATGGTGAAGTGGGAGTAGTAGGTGGTGGAGTAGGAGTAGTAGTAGGTGGTGGAGTAGTAGGTGGTGGAGTAGAAGGTGGTGGAGTAGTAGGTGTTGGAGTAGTAGGTGGTAGAGTAGTAGGAGGTGGAGTAGTAGTAGGTGGTGGAGTAGGAGTAGGTGGAGTAGTAGGTGGAGTAGTAGGACTAGGTGGAGTAGAAGTAGTAGTAGGTGTAGTAGGTGGAGTAGAAGTAGTAGTAGGAGTAGTAGGTGGTGGTGAAGTAGTAGTAGTAGTAGGTGGTGGTGAAGTAGTAGGTGGTGGAGTAGGAGTAGTAGGTGGTGGAGTAGTAGGAGTAGTAGGTGGTGGAATAGTAGTAGGTGGTGGAGTAGGAGTAGTAGGTGGAGTAGTAGGAGTAGTAGGTGGTGGAGGAGTAGTAGTAGTCGGTGGTGGAATAGGTGGAGTAGGAGTTGGAGTAGTATTAGGTGGTGGAGTAGGAGTAGGTGGTGGAGTGTGAGTAGTAGGTGGAGTGTGAGTAGAAGGAGTAGTAGTAGGAGTAGTAGGTGGTGGAGTGGGAGTAGTAGGTGGTGGAGTGGGAGTAGTAGGTGGTGGAGTAGTAGGAGCAGTAGGAGTAGTGGTAGTATGTGGTGTAGTAGGAGTAGGAGGTGGTGTAGTAGGAGTAGTAGGTGGTGTAGTAGGAGTAGTAGGGGGTGGAGTAGGAGTAGTAGGAGTAGTAGGTGGTGGTGGAGTAGTAGGTGGTGTGGAGTAGGAGTAATAGGTGGTGGAGTAGTAGTAGGAGTAGTAGGTGGTGGAGGAGGAGTAGTAGGTGGTGGAGGAGTAGCAGTAGGAGTAGTAGTAGGTGGTGGAGTAGGAGTAGTAGGTGGTGGTGGAGTAGGAGTAGTAGGTGGTGGAGTAGGAGTAGTAATTAGCATTTCTTACAAAGCCCTTGGACTATACCATTTCCTGCTGAAAGGCAATATTTTTTTCCATTTGGTCCTATACCTGGCTTGTCACGCAGTTTTGTGCTTGCTTACCCTCTATGTTAAACAAGCATTTGCAATGCAATAGGTCTCGCAGTTACGCAAGTTTTAGCTATTGGCATTGTAAATGTATATGCCTTTCATTTATATATTTAAAACCAAACCCAAAATAAAAGGCCTAGCCATTTACAATACTACCCTAATTCCCTTACCTTTTATCTGCATATCTTCCCCTTCATTCTAATCTAAATACTCGATCAGTACAACACATCTTACAAACATATACAATATAGGTTGCCCTCTACCAAACACATATAGTTTACAGTTAGACACAATAAGTCTGTATATATCACATTAGGCCATTTAGTACTATCTTTTTACTTTTATTTAAAATTACAATTCATTTTCATTATGTTTTACAAAATAAAAACAACACACAAAAAACAATGTCATTTACAATATCAATAGCTCTAAATAATGTCACTGCGAGACCTATTGCATTTTTAATGCTTGTACTATCTATGTGCACAAGCGCAGTTTGCCTATTATTGGCACAGTGTGCCGCCATTCACGCCGCATGTGGCGGTTGAGGCAGGCGCGGTGCACCCCTTACCCTTGAAGGCAATGATAGCAAATACACATACAGTCTTTCAGCGGGGCGAAGTGGACACAGTTAAATGTACGACTCGGTTTTGAGAAGAGATGGGGAGGCGGGCGTCTACCTCTGTATGCTCCGGCTATGCCGTTGTTACATCATGATGCGATATCTGTCTCGGGTGAGGCTGGTGCACTCAAGGTACTGCAAACTGCTGGGATAAATACCATGGGTGACACCTATGTGGGCGGGACATTTATATCGTTGCATGATTTCTTAACAAACTGGGTGCATGAGGTTATGTCCACGTTCATATACGCTAGACGGAGATCAGCCGTGCGTAGTCTGTATTCCGACTTCCCTGATGAGCCTCCTGTGTTGGGGGCTTTTCAGTTGCTTGCTATATACGGTGCAGAATAAAACTAAATTAGTTCCGCGGCTCTATTGTGCTTCACAGCTGAATGAGGGTGCGGCCCGAGCAACTCCCGGGCAAAATGGGATGAATACCTATTGCAACCATTGACTGACGAGGAGTGGGAAGAAAGCTTTCGAATGACTGGCAATTTTGCTATAAATGGGAACTTCAAACTCCTTCACTAAAAGTATATACACCGAATGTACTACACCCCCCACCCAACTACATAAATATGGTTTGCGGGAATTGTATAATTGCAGGAGGTGCGGGATGGACAATGCAGATTTTATACATTTAGCATGGGTATGTCTGAAGGTGCAGGCCTTCTGGGTAGCAGAACTGACAGTGTTGACCGAAATGACTGCGGCACAAGTGCCATGTGATGCGAGGGTGTGTTTACTGGGTGTTGTGTCTATGGTCCCGGCTGGAGTCCGAAAATTAGTGGTATTATCGCTGCAATTAGCTAAACTCAGGGTTGCTATCTGTTGGGATGGCCAACCGGCACCAACGCTGAGACAATGGTTACAGGACCTTGCGTATTATCATGATCAACTACCTTGTTATGCAGAGGAACTGCCGAGGGCATCCAGGCCCCGGGATGTGTGGGGCCCGTATGCTGCTTATATGCCGATGTACAGTGGAGCTAATGCCATGTAATGAGATGCCATGTAATGATGTAACCTCCTGACCTTTTCTCCCTGCCTTGTGTTTTTATACTTGGTACAATGGATTATGGTTGTGATGCACTTCATATTGAAGTATTGGGTATGATACGGTTTCTGTCCACATGTGGATGCTGCACTATGTATCTGTTTCTTTTTTTGCAAAATTTATAAATGAAAGTATTTTTAAAAAAAACACAAAAAAAAACTGTCAAGCCAAGTAAAACCTGACCATAAGAACAATAGTTACTTACCTGTAATCTGTGGTTCTCCAGTATTGGTGTCTTTCATAGATTCACATGCCTGAATCATTCCCAGTCGTCGGAGTGGGAGTCCCACGGTACATAAAAAAGCAATAATATGCCATAAATATGTAGTAAATACCAATGAAAACAAACCAGGAAGTAAAGTAGCCAAAGCTACAGTAGAAAAAACTTCCACACCTATGACTATCCCAGTCATTTTGTATAGTCCAAACTACAGCCAATCAGGCGCCAGCACCCACCAGAATGTTCTCCCCAGAGGCTCAGGCTCTCAGATTTTCTCGCAAGGAGTGAAGGTAAACCAAAATAGCCTAAACGCCTCTGAGGGGATGTGGGCGGGTTGCATGTGAATCTATGAAAGACACCAATACTGGAGAACCACAGATTACAGGTAAGTAACTATTGTTCTGCTCCAGTATTAGGGGTGTCTTTCATAGATTCACATGCCTGAATCAGAGTAGCTAGCAGTACATATCAGTGCTAGGCAGACGCCAATGGTTTTCAAGCTTGTCAGCATATAAGCCATATAACAGTGTAAACTGAAAATACACATATAATTTTAAGCATAGCAGAATGCAATCATGTAAGCATGTGTACAAACATAACATATGAAGCGCCTGACAGAAGTAATGGAGGTGGGAAACAGAGGCTCACCTTAGTTGAAAAGATTTCGTAGAACTGCACGACCCACTGTCTGGTAAATGTATGGCGACTGGCCCAAGTAGCCGCTCTGCAGATCTGCTGAAGAGGAACTCCAGCAAATAAAGCCATAGACGATGACATTGCTCTTGTGGAATGAGCTCTAGGAGCTGCTTGCAACGGTCGTCCTGCTTGCATATGGCAAAAGGCAATGGCAGAAGATATCCATCTCGCAATAGTCTGTTTCGAAACTTCCTGCCCCCTACGAATAGCACCGTAGGTGATAAATAGTTGGTCAGAAGTGCGCAAAGCGGATGTCCTCTGCAGATAGAATTTAAGACATCTCTTCCAGCGTATGCAACGCTCTTTCCGCCGGTGTTAGCGGGTTAGGAAAAAATGACTTTAGAACTATAGGTTTGTTGAGGTGAAAATCCAAAGGTACTTTAGGGATGTACTTCGGATTAGTGCGGAGTATCACAGAGTCACTTGTAAACTGCAGGAAAGGATGGTGAACAGTGAAAGCCTGGATATCACTGACTCTCCTGGAAGATGTTAAAGCCAGCAGCAGTGATACCTTCCACGAGAGATATTTCAGGTCGGCCTTGTGGATGGGTTCGAATGTGTGACGCATGAGTTGTGCCAGGACTACGTTAAGATGCCACGCAGGAGGTGGTCGGCGTACTGGAGGGAACATCCTAAAGAGGCCCTTAAAGAATTGCTGTATAATCCTCGCAGAGTAGAGGGAATTAGTCCCATCCAGCCGATACCTTGAGATCGCCGCCAGAAAAACCTTCAGGGTTGTGTGAGACAGACCTGATTTTGCTAATTGCAGGAAGAAAGGTAGAATCTCTTCCGGCGTTGCAGAAAAAGGGTGAACCCCGTTTGAGCGACACCAGATGCAGAAACGCTTCCATTTAAGACAGTATGTCTTTATGGTAGCGGGTGCCCTTGCCTTGGCCAGAACCTCTTTGCATTCCTCCGGGATGTTTAGGTGGGCGAACTCACGGTACTCAGGCCCCAGGCCGCTAATCTCAGTGATGCTGGATCCGGGTGATAAACCTGACCGTTCTGCATGCTGAGTACATTCGGGATTGGATTCAACTGAATCGGTTCGCACTCTGACAGAAGAAGAAGCTCTGTAAACCAATACTGGCGTGGCCATCTGGGTGCAAATAGGATCAATCGGCACGGTTCCTTTTTCATTTTCCCAGAACCTTGGGGACTAGTGGAATCGGTGGAAAATGCATACGCATATGTCAGAGACCAATCTATTGAAAACGCATTCCCCTGAGAGTCCTTGTGGGGATGCCAGCTTGCGAAGAATTGGCATTTGCTGTTGGTCTTTGTCGCAAATAGATCTAGGTCTGGTCGACCCCACAGATGAAATATGCGTTCCACTGTCTGCTGATGCAGTTCCCACTCGTGAGTGGAGACCGTCGTCCTGCTGAGTGCGTCTGCCAAGACGTTCTCTGTTCCTGGAACATGCACTGCTTCAAGATTTATATTGTGCTTTAAGGCCCATGCCCATAGCTCTTGGGCTTCTTGGGATAGGAGAAGAGATCGTGTTCCTCCCTGCTTTTTGACGTAATGCATGCTTGTGTTGTCTGTTCTTTTTAACACATTGGCTTCCTGAATGAGTGCACAAAATGCCTTGAGTGCCAGAAAAATGCCTCTCAGCTCCAGACGGTTGATGTGCCACCGCCTTTGTGGAGTAGTCCACTTGCCGCTGATTGTGAGACCCTGAAGATGCACTCCCCAGCCCTTGAGAGACGCATCCGTAGTGATGGTGAGGCTTGGTGCATTTTGACGGAATGCACACCCTTGTTGGAGATGTCGCTTTTGTGTCCACCAGTGGAGAAAATTCCGCATGAGCGGTGTGATCCTGATGAGATCTTCGAAAGTGCCGGAGACCTGTAGCCATTGCAGGCTTAGTTCTTCCTGAAGCGGTCTCATCCTGAGGCGACAGTTTGGTATTAATGGGATGCAAGATGATATCATCCCCAGAAAGACTTGTACAGTCGAACGGAAACTGACTTTTTTGATAGCAGATTCTGCGCCATGTTTTTTATCTTCATTTGTCTCTCCTCCGAGACAAAAGCTTGGAGCTTCTGGGTGTCCAATGTTGCTCCTAAGAAAGCTCTTTTTTGAGAAGGTCTCAATTGGGATTTGTCGAGGTTGATGGACAGACCCAGAGATTTAAACAGGTGTAGACACTGTTGTAGATGAGAATGTACGACCTTGTGAGAACTGGCCTTTATAAGGCAGTCGTCTAAGTATGGGAAAATGTGGATTCCCTCCAGCCGGTGGTGCGCCGCCACTGGAGCTAAAACCTTCGTAAAAACTCTTGGCGCTGACCATAGTCCGAAAGGAAGGACTTTGAATTGGTAATCCCTGCCAGCCACCCTGAAGCGCAGGAATTTTCTGTGGTGAGGTAGAATGGGGATATGGAAATATGCATCTTGGAGATCTAAGGTGACCATGTAATCTCCCGCTGCCAAAAGATGTAATATTTCCTGAGGCGATAACATCCTAAAAGTTAACTTCCTTAAATACTTGTTTAGAGCGCGAATATCTAGGATCGGGCGCCACTCTCCGTTTTTCTTCTTTATTAGGAAAAATCTGGAGTAAAACCCCATTCCCCTCATCTTCTGAGGTACGCTCTCGATCGCTCCTTTTTGCATCATCAATCTGATTTGGGAAAACAGCTCCTGCAGGTGAGCTGGAGGTGGTCCTTTCGGGGGAACATTTGGAGGAAATTTCTCGAATTCTAGGGCATGGCCCCTGGCCACAATCTCCAGGACCCATTTGTCTGATGTTATTGACAGCCAATTTGAGTAAAATTTTGATATTCGCCCTCCAATTTTTTCTCGAAAGTGGGGCAGTGGTGGTGGCAGGTGAAATGTCTCATTGGCGCTTATCCTTTCCGCGATAATTTGTCTTTCCCCTGTTCTGGACATAAGTGGACTTTCTCTGGCCTTAAGATTGGTAGCGCTGGGTCTGATAGCGCTGATTGCCTTGTCTGTAGGAGGATTGTTGGGTATATCCACCTCTGTTGGAGGACGCTCCCCGTCCTCTCGCTCCTCGAAAGGGCGGCTTGCGGAATTGAAGGGTGCCCAAGGATTTCGCTGTTTCCGTATCCTTTTTTATCGTCTGCAAGGCTTCCTCCACCTGTGGGCCAAACAGATATTCGCCATCATATGGCATGTCCAGCACTTTATTTTGGACCTCTTGTCTAAAGGAAGTGGAACGCAGCCACCCCTGCCTACGTAGAACCGCAGAACCTGCTAGCTGTCGGAAGCCCGTTGAGGCTACATCCACTGCTGAATCAATAATCTCTTCTGAGATTCTTTGGCCTTCCAGCAGTATCTTGAGCGCTTCAGCCTTGGAAGGTTCTGGAAGGAGGTCAATGAATGGTGCAATGTCTGACCACATCTGTCGGTCATACCTTCCTAGGATGGCCAACGAATTAGCTGCTCGAACAGTCGTAGCCGCCATAGTGGAGACGCGCTTCCCAATCAAATCTAGGCGTTTCCCATCTCTGTCTGGCGGGGCTGTAACAGGAAAAGAAGGGTTCCTAGCCCTCTTTTGGGCTGCTTGGACAATGACAGAGTCAAGCTTCGGCTGCCCAATAAGGCACGCAGGAGATTTGTCCGGTGCTCTGTATTTCTTTTCCATTCTTGGCAGGACTGGAGGAATGGATGCCAGCATTCTCTTTGTCGACGGTAGAGCCTTCAGAGGAGCCGACGACGAGGCGTCGACGACGGCCATCGTCAACGAGAGAGGTCTAACGGATACATAGACCATAGTTGGTGAAGAAGCTGTCGTCGACAAGATCATCTTGGGTTTAGGAGATTAGAAAGTCATTGTCGACGTAGATGTAGCGTCAACGGAGGTCTTCGTCGACGAGAAGACAGAAGATGGCGTCGTCGACGATAATGAAGTTTCCTGAGGTGAAACTTTGTTAGTTGTCTGAGGCAATCTCTTGGTGGACCGTTTTTGAGGTGCAGAAGAACCCTCCAAGTCCTTGCCTGTGGGGGCAGCCTTAGAAGTGGAAGGCTTGTCAGATCCCTTTGGAGGTTGATGTTTTTTAGCAACCTTAGCCCCAGGCGATGCCAATACATCAGACGCAGGCCTCTTCCTAGACGCTGAAGTGGAACCAGAGACAATACTGCCAACCTCAGACACA
The DNA here is from genome assembly GCF_964263255.1 of Lissotriton vulgaris. Classification (NCBI taxonomy): domain Eukaryota; kingdom Metazoa; phylum Chordata; class Amphibia; order Caudata; family Salamandridae; genus Lissotriton; species Lissotriton vulgaris. The sequence continues at coordinate 1,427,248,413 of NC_141689.1, read as the reverse complement.
GGATTATCAGAATCCTTAAGCTTTTGTAGCTACAAAAGCAACCAACCCTCTCTGTCTCTCAGAGTCTTTTGAGGAAAAGTTCTGCAGATCTTACAGTCCTTGACTTGGTGATCTGGATAGAGACAATAAATACATTTTCTTGTGGGGATCCTCTTTAAAAAGCCGGAGCTTACCACAAGATTCCCAAGCTCTAAACAGAGACTTCTTTGAAGACATTCTTGAAGAAAAGATCCAAAAGGAAGATAGAGTTGAAAAAATCTGAGCACAGCTCAGGGAGACTTCCTTCACACGACGTGCGGTAGAAAATCTGAGAGATTGAGCCTCTGGAGAGAACATTCTGGTGGGTGCTGGCGCCTGATTGGCTGTAGTTTGGACTATACAAAATGACTGGGATAGTCATAGGTGTGGAAGTTTTTTCTACTGTAGCTTTGGCTACTTTACTTCCTGGTTTGTTTTTATTGGTATTTACTACATATTTATGGCATATTATTGCTTTTTTATGTACCGTGGGACTCCCACTCCGACGACGGGGAATTATTCAGGCATGTGAATCTATGAAAGACACCCCCAATACTGGAGAATAAATGCTACCAGGGCTGACTGTTTGCTGAACATTGCAGAAGTAGCTTCATAAAGTACAAGTTACTTACCTTCGGTAACGATGTATCTGGTAGAGACGATTCTAGCCACAGATCTTTAACGTAGAATTATCCCCAGGCCTGAGACTGGACCCGGAAAACTTTTTGCCACAGCATCTCTGCACGCCGCGGTGGGCACCACGTGACTCCGCCCTGACGCTGTCCGCGAACGTGACGTCAGCGAGGTAACATAAGTCCCACCCGGCACGCCAAACTCAGTTTTCTTCTAAGAACTTTTCCGTGCCACAACGCGGAGACATCACAAACAAAACTGTGTATTGGGAACAGTGTGCGAAAAGATTAGAGAAACAGAAAGGAAAGAAGCGAATGGTGAGGACATTCGGGACAGTGCCAGGCACTGCGTCACTGAAAGTCACAGAGGGAAAAGAGCAGAGCACAGCTCCGAGGAGCAACCTTGCAAAGCAAAGGCGATAACCTCCCTGAAAGCCTGCACCCACAATTTAAAACAGCGAGGGGGCAACAAGTCCAGAAGAACAAGTTACTTACCTTCGGTAACGCTTTTTCTGGTGGATACAGTATCTGCCTGTGGAGTCCTCACCTTGTGAATATCCCCCTGCGTCAGCAACATTCGGAAATTCTTTTGTAGCTCTTCACGCAGGCGTGGACGACGTCACAGAACGCACGGCTTCGCGCGCGTGGCTCCGCTGACGTCAAGGCCTCCGTCGGCGTGATGACATCAGTTCTGCCCTTTTTTCCGTGCCTTTGAGGCACACGGACGGACCAACAACAGTAGATATACACACAATGTACACAGTACCAAATAATCAAAATAACACACACACAGTATGTAGTCAATGCAGGAAAGCAATTATAACAACACATTTCCTTTGACAATAAAATATTTACATAAAATCAATAAATCTAATACAGGTGTAGAAGAGTGGACAACGGGGAGGCGGGTGGGTCAGTGTGGAATCCACAGGCTGATACTGTATCCACCAGAAAAAGCGTTACCGAAGGTATGTAACTTGTTCTTCTGATGGATACATCTGCCAGTGGATTCCTCTCCTTGTGAATAGAGTCCCACAGCAGTCCCCACTCCTGGAGGAGGGTGTCCACACTCCTATACCAGAAAATCCTGGAGGACAGAACGCGCAAAGTGGCAGTCCCTCCTCACTTCGGAATCCAAGCAGTAATGCTTCGCGAAAGTGTGGAGGGATGCCCAAGTTGCCACTCTACAAATGCCCTCTACAGGCACACCCCTAGACAAAGGAGATGTAGCAGTCCTTGCTCTAGTAGAATGAGCTCTTAAACTTTCAGGAGGTTCCTTACCCGCCAGTGAGTAGCTTATCTTGATACACAAGACAATCCATCTTGACAGCGTGCGCTTGTGGCTCCAACAAAACCCACAAAGAGCTGGTCATCCACTCTGAAGTCTCTGGTTCTGTCCAAGTAGAAGCTCACCGTTCTCTTAGGGTCCAAGTGGTGAAGTCTCTCCTCCTCCTTGGAAGGGTGAGGGGGAGGCTAGAAGGTAGGAAGGGTAATGGACTGCCCTAGATGGAAAGGAGTTACCACCTTAGGCAGAAAAGCAGCCCTGGTCCTGAGAACCATTCGTTCAGCATGAATAGTCAAGAATGGGGGCTGTGAAATAAGAGCTTGAAGCTCACTTACCCACCTTGCCGAGGTAATTGCAACCAAGAAGACCGTTTTAAAAGATAACAGTCTCAAGGGACACTTGTGCAAAGGTTGAACCCGGTAAACCCATCAAGAAAGTGAGCACAAGATTCAAGTCCCACTGAGGCATAATAAAGGGAGTAGGAGGAAATGTATTTGTAAGGCCCTTTAGAAACCTTAAAACAATAGGAGATTTAAATAAGGACAGCTGATCCGGCAGACAGAGAAATGCCGACATGGCCGAAAGAGAGTAAAGAAGTATGTTAACCTGCAAAGACTACTCCCTTTAGGAGAACATGGTTTTTCACGTTTGGCCCATTCAGGGCAATATGATAAGGAAATAATGTGAAATCGCTGGCACAGACATAGGCCACCTAGTGAGAAAGAAGTTTCTAGAATATCCTGTGAAGAGAACAGGGAAAGCCCATTAAGGGCGAAATAAACTGGAAAATTTAAAATGTAATATGATTATATGCAGAATGAAATGCACATTGTACTATAGTGTTGGAATTGAACAATGGAAAGTTATTAATTTATTCCACACTATGTGGAAATTGTTATGACAACTGGATCAAGCATCTTTCTGGCATTGTAAGATGGCCGCCACAGTAATGCAGTAAATTAACTGTGCCTTCTTTTATTTTGATTTTAATCACGTGTGTGAATATCACGCTGTAACTTTATTTAAACGGTTTGAAAGTTGGCATCTATCGACACTGACGAAGGCGGCAACGCCGAAACGCGTTTGTTGATACGATTGTGCAGCGCCTGAAATAAACTATGGCAATGAAAAACTACGTGAAAGTGCTGTGAGTGCCCTTAACTGCGGAACGGTCCCGGGAGCGAGGACTGTGTGTTTGTGGAAATATTTACGCACCTCACCGTGCGGTAAGGAGGCACCCGAGGCAAAGAGGAGCGACGGGTGGTGAAAAGGAGAAACTGAATATATATATATATATATATATATATATATATATATATATATATATAATATGTGATGCTATTCTGCTATTCCGCGGGATAATATCCCGCATACCATTACTCCGCATTTTTTATAACGCAAGTGCGTTTACTCCAACCTACCATGACCCCGCAAACATTTACTCCGCATATGCTTTTACCACGCATGTCATTACAACGCAAAGGCATGCATGGTGAAGGCATAGACTTTGTAAAAGGACTATGTGTATATATATAGTGGTTGTGCGGTGGGGACGGAAGGAGGCTCCTTTAATTGCTAACATGGGAGACCATTGGACAGCGAGTGCGCACAGTCCTGTATTATGGCGTATTCTACTGTCATCACCACCGCGGGACCCCGAAGTGGAGCACTGGGTCCTGTAGTTCGAGCACCTACAGTACGAACTACCTTTGGCAGAGCCCTTCAGGGGGAGGAGCAGCCGCAGCCAATCCAGCAGCGGCAGGACATTCAAAGGTGCGGACTTACTTCCCTTCCCCCATCATTTCCACGGCGCTGACGAAGGCTAAATATGCCAAAATGCATTCGCCCTGGTGGAATTTTGCAAAATAAAGGCTTCCTACCTGTTCCCTTACCTTTTGGTAAGGACTTTTGTGTGTGTGTGTGTGTATATATATATATATATATATATATATATATATATATATATATATATATATATATATATATAATACACATATTACCTACTGGCAGTCGCCAGTAGGTAGTTATAGTTAGGACCTAGTTTCCATAGGAAATCCGCAACATTCTATTGAGAATGGCAGCGGACTATCTGGATCTCAAGATATATGTAGAAGAAGGACACCTCCACACTAGCCTCTTCAGAAAAGAAACTGCTGGCAATTCAACACTCTTTGCCAGCAGTAGCCACCCTCCCCAATTGATTTCTATGGGGAATTACTCAGGCTTCGCAGGAACTGCTCCAAAACGTCTGACTTCGAAGCGGCCGCTTCGGAATGTGTATCCCGGTTCAGGATCAGGGGTTACGGTGATAAGCTACTGAATAACACCCTAAATAGAGTCAGGAAAATTGAAAGACAGACTCTCCTGACCAACAATCCTGACCATGGGAACCGTAGGGGACCACCAGGTGACAGTAAAGGCAAATTCAGAGTCATAACCCCCTATTCATCAGGAGCTGAAACCCTAAGAGCTATGTTAAGGAAGAATTGGCACATTCTCCTAACGGATAATGTGCTCAGAGAAGACCTACCAACCCAGCCACTCCTAACCTTCAGTAAAGCCAGATCAATAGGCGACATGCTGGTGACCAGCCACTTCGAAAAACTGCCCTGAAGGATTAACACCCTAAGGGAGCAAAAAGGCTTTTACCCCTGCGGACGCTGCAAAGCGTGCGCAGGAAGTAAACGGGTCCTTTCCTACATCATAACTGATACTGGAAGGAAAATGAGCATCAATAAATGTATTACCTGCAGTACGCAGTATGCCGTCTACTGTCTACAGTGCCCCTGTGGCTTATGCTACATCGGGAGCACTATTAAGGAGCTCAAGCTAAGAATACTCGAGCATCTGAGGGCCATTGATAAAGTGGACCAGGCTTATCCGGTGGCACGCCACTTTGCAGAGGCCCATAATCGAGACCGGAGTAAACTCCAATACTTCGGCCTAGACATTGTGCCTCCCAATATACGTGGCGGTGACCGTCTACGCAGGTTAAGGAGACTTGAATCCAGATATATCATAGACCTGTCAACTAAACACCCTAAAGGTCTCAACAGTGGGGAGGAGATGGCCTTTCACTTGGGGAAATAAATCCAATTGACCGAAGAATAACAACAGGATTACATAGATCTATGATGACATATCATTTGAAAAAACTGTAATTAGAACTACTTGAGTGTCATCCTCTACAGACGACCCCCATACTAACGTGTACATAAGCTCTAGGTTAATACTTGATTTGTGTCATATGAAGATATTTCTGTTAGAGACTTTTTCATATCATGTTGCCCAACTGTAAATGAGGAGAATCTCATCAGGATTATGATATACATACAGTTAGATATTGTGACAATGTCTGATAGTGAAAACAACTTATCTTAGACAAACTTATAATTCTTGGAATTCCAATTGTATAATAATATCGAGCCATTTGAGCATGAGGGCAACATGATTTAAGGTATTTGATTTGTCTTGAATCTTGACCCTGACATGATTCTAAAGTATAATTCAAGACTTATAACTGATGAATGTTTGATCGGATCTATATATGGATTTACTGGAAAAGTACTCTTTCATTTTTTCACTATATTACTTTGATTTCCACTTTCTTCTCGTAATTTTTAGAGATTGTTCTCAAAAATGAACTGTGATTCTTAGATTTGTAATTAATCTAATGTGTTTTCTGCTGCTATACGTGATGCATCCTACCTTATGAACCCCACATTTCAGCTATGAGCAACTTCAACTGAAACGTTATTGAACCTGAAGTCTCATATTTTGATGAATTGCATTTGACTATTTATTCTATAAGGGGCCATTAGCCGATCCACGGCTTGATGTTTTTGTCCATTTTGGATTATTATGTGACATATACCGTACACAGAATATGGCTATTGCCCATCAGTGGGCTTTAATGTTTACTTCACGTTTGATGTTAATTTGTTTGGCATTCAAAACAAACATTGTAAGATGGCCGCCCTTATTCAGTGTATGGTGCGAGTCCCCTTTCTTTGTCTATGCTTTACAGAACGTGGGAGTGACTGGATAATGTTTAAAACAATGTCGGAAGTAAACACAGTGTAACACACACTGACGAAGGCAGAACGCCGAAACGCGTCTGTGTGTACCCCCTCGCTGAATAAAACCTAGCGTGTTGAAACTTTCCACCCTCGAGTGCTGTTTGGTTCTTCTACAAACTTGGAAGGAATTGGAGCGTTATATATATATATATATATATATATATATATATATATATATTACACATATTACCTACTGGCAGTCGCCAGTAGGTAGTTATAGTTAGGACCTAGTTTCCATAGGAAATCCGCAACATTCTATTGAGAATAACTTTGGCGCCGGTGGACGAATCTTTGCGAATGTCTCAAAGAAGATGGCCTGCTCCGCTCCGCTCCTTCCCTGAAAGTTTGGGGGGGATTCGTCAAGTGGGGGCTGAGATAAAAGGGGGGTCCCAAAACATGTTTTCCCCATGTTATTTTCCATAGGACGTTTAGGCACGGCTACAGCTCGAACGGCTGAATGGATTTATAAGAAATTTGGTAGAAAGGTAGAGTCCAGCTCAGAGATTACGCTTTTCTTTGAATGGTGTAAATCTGTTAAGTAGTTGCTGAGAAAATTAACTTTGAAAAAATATATATTGGGCTACATTGGGCTATATATATGTTAGAGCCCAAATGTAGCCCAATGTAGCCCAAAGATGGCCACCAGAGACAAAAAAAACAAATGTAGCCCAAATATCAGCCAGATGTAGCCCAACTATAGCCCAATGACAGAATGTCCCAGAGTGGTCTAAAGAACAACTAGAGCGCTAAGAGTCTTACTTATGACAAAAGTATGGCACACCTGAAGTCATCTTGATTGGAATAAAGTGGTAACACTTAAAACATTTAATTTGAAAAGGAACAAAATGAGGGGTTTCATTTTGCCATAGAAATTATATAATATATATATATATATATATATTTACTGAAAAAACCATAGGTTTTAAACACGTTATAGTTAGGAAGTAGCATTTAAAAAACCTATGAAATTCACTGAAAAGACCATGGTTTTAAACCAGTTATAGTTAGGAAGTAGCATTCAAAAAACCTATGAAATTCACTGAAAAAACCAAAGTTTTTACACACGTTATAGTTAGGAAGTAGCATTTACAAAACCTATGAAATTCACTGAAAAAACCATAGGTTTGACACAGGTTATAGTTAACTGGACATTTTACTCATATAAAACCAATGAAATTCCCCCGTTATAGTTACTTCAGCTAACTATAACTCGCGCACCCGCAATGCACTGCTGATGACGTCACATATTATATCACTCATGACATGGTCAGTGACATCACTCATGACATCACTGATGATATCTGAAATAACATCACTGATGAAATCACTGATGACATCATCCTTGTAAAAGAGTGGTAGACCTCCTCTCAGCGTAATATAACCTTTGATACACACATTTAAAAATAGAAGCTAAAATGTTCAAAGCATGAGTGATGTAATATGTGACGTCATCAGCAGTGCATTGCGGGCGCGCGAGTTATAGTTAGCTGAAGTAACTATAACGGGGGAATTTCATTGGTTTTACATGAGTAAAATGTCAAGTTAACTATAACATGTGTCAAACCTATGGTTTTTTCAGTGAATATATATATATATATATACACACACATATATATTTTGTTAATTTAAAACATTTTTTTAATTAAATTGAATTATTAAATATATATATATTTTTTTTTATGTATTTCTTTTTTTTTTAAATTACCCTGTACACCCTAAAAAAAGAATTCCACCCTGGTCCCTTTAAATACCCCTGCACCCCATAATCATAACCCACCCTTACTCCGTAAAATACCCCAGCACCCTTAAACAGTAACCCATCCTGACCCTAAAAATACACCCTGTACCCCAAACCCATACCTAGCCCTGAACCCTAAAAATACCCCTGTACCCCCAAACCCATACCTAGCTCTGAGCCCTAAAAATACCCTGTACCCTAAAACCCATACCTAGCCCTGAACCCTAAAAATACCCCAAAACCCAAACCTATCCCTGAACCCTAAAAATACCCCTGTACCCCAAACCTATCTCTGAACCCTAAAAATACCCCTGTACCCCAAAACCCAAACCTATCCCTGAACCCTAAAAATACCCCTGTACCCCAAAACCCAAACCTAGCCCTGAACCCTAAAAATACCCCTGTACCCCAAAACCCATACCTAGACCTGAACCCTAAAAATATCCCTGTACCCCAAAACCCATACCTAGCCCTGAACGCTAAAAATACCCTGTACCCCAAAACCCATACCTAGCCCTGAACCCTAAAAATACCCCTGTACCCCAAAACCCAAACCTAGCCCAGAACCCTAAAAATACCCCTGTATCCCAAAACCCCAACCTAGCCCTGAACCCTAAAAATACCCCTGTACCCCAAAACCCAAACCTAGCCCTGAACCCTAAAAATACCCCTGTACCCCAAAACCCAAACCTAGCCCTGAACCCTAAAAATACCCCTGTATCCCAAACCTAGCCCTGAACCCTAAAAATACCCCTGTATCCCAAACCTAGCCCTGAACCCTAAAAATACCCCTGTACCCCAAAACCCAAACCTAGCCCTGAACCCCAAACCTAGCCCTGAACCCCAAACCTAGCCCTGAACCCCAAACCTAGCCCTGTACCCCAAACCTAGCCCTGTACCCCAAACCTAGCCCTGTACCCCAAACCTACCCCTGTACCCTAAAAATACCCCTGTACCCCAAACCTAGCCCTGAACCCTAAAAATAGCCCTGAACCCTAAAAATACCCCTGAACCCCAAACCTAGCCCTGAACCCTAAAAAATACCCCATAACCCAAAACCCACCCTGAACCCTTACAAAATTAATAATCTAATAAAATAAGTAATGAGAAAACAATAATATAAAATACCTCTGAACCCCTAAAACCTATACCCCAACACCCCCAAACTAAAACCCTATACTTACCTTAAACTTAAATATTAAAAACATATGCTTTTACCATTCATGCAACGAATTTCGTTGTAAAAGCATGCGTGGTAAAAGTATATAAGATATAATGCCAAATCATATATGTGTTTTGTATAGCGCTACCTGACCCAGGTGATCAGAGCGCTTCACAGCATATACAATAATGTGCAAACAGATGATACAGGAAAATGGTAGAACATGGGGGTTTGAGCAGGGAAGGGAAGAAGCATATGGGCGAAAGTGAGGTTCCGTGACGATTTGAACCCGTGTTTCCAACATTGTCGTAAACTTATAATTTTGGTATCAGTGAACCGCAAATGATCCATTTAGCATATCCTGGTGTTTTCGCTACGCTACGAGCAAGAGCACTTCTGTTATAAGCACATTTCTGATCTACCCATGGCATCCATCTTTGATTGCGGAAGCCATTTTGTATTCTTGCCCTCACATAGTCAATGGACACACAGTGACCTCTGATCAACCCATTTCACTTAAGGACACGTAAGCTTTAGCCGGCGATTCACCTTGCTAGTGACACGTGCACCTTAGGACAGAAACGCTGTGGCCGCATGACTCGGCAGAAGCTGCCTCCTCTGCCCGAGGCCAGTCCTGCTATACTGGTTCTCGTGTTCGTTGGCCTGATCATGATTAGGCGGCCGAAGCTGGTAGCCTTGCCCATTTACGACCCACAAACATCTCTTATCCTGCTTTTCTATCTTCTACACCTGGCTCTGCTCCTTTCCTTCTGGGCCTTTATTAGGGGGAGGTAACGAAATTTACGATGAGGCGGTCCGGCTCTTGAATGAAAAGTTGACATGGGATTATGATGGAACAGTGGAAACCCCTCGTTCGTAATGTTTTGACATCAGATATTGTTGACGATTCTTGTGTAACGCCAAATATTTATTGTTTAGGACATGAAGGTTTAGAAATGTACTAGCATGTGAAGAATGTTGCCCCAAGCTGAAAATTTAGTATTTAAGGAGCAAACCACTTTGTACAAATCGAACAGTCTCCTAGATTCTGCCCGTGTGTAGTTTCTGTGACTTCTGTGTCCCTGCAGTAATAAACCTTTGGTCTTTGACGCCACCATCGAGAAGCCCGTGTTTCTGTTTATTTGTGCACCGAGACAGGTAGAACTCAGGGGTCTTCGGGTGTTGTCCCTGACACCTCTGGACGGTACCAAAAAGTCCAGAACTCCAATTGGCGCCCAACATGGGGCGACGTCATTCGGTTCCGGTCCAAAAGCCTGAAGAGTTCGAGAAGCTTCGTGTGAAGATTCCAGAGGGAGGCGCCCCACTTCATCGATCCCGGCATATTGCAAAAGTGGCCCGACGTTCTCTTCCACGAGGGTTCCCGTTCGGACGGCTGCAGTGGTCCGTTGCCTTGACCGTCGCCCTGTCTTGGACCCGAGGTGCAGACCTTAGTACGGCGAGACGAGACGGGTTTCTCCTTGGTGACGTCTTCAGTACCTCAGTTAAGTATTAAGTCGTTGCTAGTTGTTTGGTTACTTCGTAAGGGTTTGCTCCTGTTTGGATCATCCTTTTAGTTTCTTGGTTTGGTTTGGTTTCGTAAGATTATCACTGGTTGTTCTAGTTACGATAATCATTTGGTTTAGTTTGGGTATCGATACATTTGTTCGCTTTGGTAGGCCTAAGTTCTTGGTTCGAGTGCGCATTTCTGTTTGTGTCTGTTCTGTGTTCCGGTTTTTCAAAATGGTAAGTCGGAAAAATTGTATGTTGTCGTGTTTTGGTTGCAACAGTGATTCCCGGTTGGAGGACTCGTGTTCGGTTCCTCCAATTGGAACTCCCCTTTATGATCTATATTGCAAGTTTGGTGTAGGCCCTATATCTTGTAATGAGGTGTGGGTCCGATATACAGAGAAAGATGGTGTCCTTAGTTGGCCACTACATGGTAGTTTTGAACCTGAAATTCTCGATAATCTGGAAAGAAAATTGTTTAAAAAGAAAGCCCGGCCGGCAATGTTTGATTCTTTCCGTTGTTGGCGAAAAGAATCCAAACAGAGAGAGACTAAAAAGTTGAAGAAAGAACAGAAAGAAAAGGAGTTGACTTTAGAGCAGTCTGCCAAGCAGCTGCAACTCAATGAATCTGAGAAAGCGATAGAGGTAGCCGATAGAGAGCGTAATTTAGCGATAGACAAGTGCTACCCTGCCTTGCCATCGAGTACAGCTAAGATAGTAGAGGACCCCGAAAAGGATCCTCTGTTGTCTTACTTGTTGAGGTCACCTCCACCGTATGCACAGGGTGCTACGGCTCCACCTTTACCGAATGTTCAATTACCGGTTGCTGGACAGCCTGGTATTCCTGCTCCTGCTCCCCTGAATCAAGCTCCTGTCGTCCCCGTGGTTGTCAATGTTCCTCCGGCACCCCCTCTTCCAGGGTTGCCAGCTCCTTTGCCTATGCCTGTACCGCTGATACCTGTTGTTTCACAAGCTACTTTGCCTGCTACCCCTACTGTTGCTGTCTCTTCTGTCCCGACTACTACTCTTCTTCAAACTTCTGCAAGCTATATGACTCCGCTTTCTGTTCGTCGGAGAATCACTGATTCTGTCACTAATATTCTATCTCCCTTTTACAAAACTTTGATTAAGAGTCCTGTCGCTGACTCCGTTCAGAGACGTAGTCAGCTTCCTAGTAGTGAAGAACGTGGAATATTAGACTCCACTGCCCTTAGGTGGATTTCGAAAGTTGGGAGGTATAGTGTGCGAGATGTATTAGATACATTCATGCAATGGAAGGAACCGACACAGCGCTATGTGTTTGATGTCATGTGTTCCCTTTTACGTGAAGAATGGGAAGAGAGCGAATCTGAACAGGTACCGGATGAATTAATCCAAGTTCAACAAAAATTTGCTGCAGGTATGATAGTTGGTCAGGAGATAAAAGAAGCAATGGAATTAATTTTAGATTTTAGATTCGATCCTTCCCATCGTTCACCAAGAGAGTTAGAGAAATGCAGTACGAAACAGAATCGACAATATCCTATGAGGGAGGTTCCTCCAATTTGGCGTGAAGCTGTGCAAGCTGATGCGCACCGTGGTATTGCAGCCGCTCCGGCTCAATTCCAGAGAGTGTGGATACACATTCCGTGGAAGCGAGCCGAAGTGTTAGCAGTGAAACAGGCCTTGCCAGATCCGCGTAAAAATCCAGCCGGATACTACAAAGAATTAGCGCAAACGGTTGAAGCTTGCGTAATGAATTTAGCGGACATTGACATGTTATTTGGCAATGTAGTACCACAACCAATTTGGGCTAAAATTCGTAAAGAAAATCATCCAGTTGCTCTAGGTGGTGATTGGGCAGCTATTATTGCGGCAGATGGTCAACAAATAGGTGGTTCCAAACCTGAACCTCTAATTGCTAATTTGCCTGGTAGAATAATCGATTTAATGAAAACTTTGATGCCAGCATTGCGTGTTAATTGGGACAAGTTGTCCGCATGCAGGCAGAAGAAGGACGAAAGTGTCTCCGACTTCTTCACAAGGTTTGAAGAAACTTTCGTAGATCACAGTGGTCAGGATATGAGCACGGAAGGAGGACAGAGACTATTTGTTGATAAATTTGTGCACAATCTGTTACCAGAGCTCAGTAATAAATTAAAAGATTCTGAAAGTGCGTGGGCTGTCTCTACGACTGCGCAAATACTTGCAACTGCCCAGTATTATGAAAATAGGGATAAAGAAGAGAAGGAAAAGTCAGATAAGAAAACAAAAGATTTAAAAACTAAAGTTCTTTTGCAGCAAGCATATCCGCCTCGCACGAATCAGACTAACACACAGCAAGGGCCATATCAGAGGACAGATTATGGTTCTCAGAGACCACAATACCAATGGAATCAGTGTGCTTACTGCAAGAAGGAAGGTCATTATAAGAATGAGTGTCCAGTATTAGCACAAAATAATGCTGCAGCAGCTCAGAGAGGTCGTGGTGGTTCTATGCAAAATTCTAGAGGTCGAGGACGAGGTGCTATGCCTCCACAAACGAATGATCGCCCTTCTAATTATTTTGATCAGAGAAATGGACAGTCTGCACAACCGACTAGATCTCAACAGTATCACGTTGAAGACTACTGTGAAGTTAGTGAGGAATTTCAGCAAAATGAGTACTAGGACAGCCAAGGACAAAGAGAGGGAGTAGTGTCAGTACCAGTAGATCAGAGTGGGCCTTATGTCGTAGTAGCAACATCAGGTGTAGTCGAACCGTTTCTGTTGGATACTGGTGCAGCAAAAAGTTCTATCATACACACGAAACTCCCTGGCGCACCTTTGTCCGGCTTAACAAATGTTTCTGTAGGTTTTTCAGGCGCCCCTGTTCACAACCCCGTTTCTGGTCCTTTGTCTATTTCTGTTGGGCCTCGTCAATTGAAAGCTCCCTTGATTTTGACGACTGGTTGTAATGAAAATCTGCTTGGTTTAGACTTGTTAAAACGCCTATATGCGACATTGTACTGTTCTCCGTCAGGAGTACAGCTTACATTAGGTAAGAGAATCATCTCCCCGATGTACTTGTCAATGGATGCGCTCCCACTGGAGCTGCGTTCTCTCCCTGATACTCTTTGGGCGACTGGTCCTAACGATGTAGGCCTTTTGGAAATTCCACCATATGTAGTCACTTTGAAGGCGAATGTCAAATTTCCACGAATCCCACAATACAAGATTTCTAGTGAAGGTGAACGTGCGCTTTTATTGATCGTGCAAGATTTGATCAAGAAAGACGTAGTAGAAGAAACTAGAGGAAATGTCTGTAATAGTCCTGTACTGCCAATTCTGAAACGAACTGATCCTTCAAAGCCTCCAGTCTATAGGTTTGTAATCGATCTTAGAGAGGTTAACAAAATTGTGATCCCACAGTTTCCTGTGGTTCCAGACATTACTGCATTGTTAACGTTGATCCCTGCTACAGCAACATGGTTCTCTGTGATCGACTTAAAGAATGCCTTTTTCAGCATTCCGATAGCCGAGGAAAGCAGAGATATTTTTGGCTTCTCTCTAGGAGGACGAAGCTTCAGGTTTAAACGTGCTCCACAAGGGTATTGTGAAAGCCCATCCATCTACAGCCAGGCATTAAAAAGTCAGTTAGATTCTTTTGTACTTCCTCCTGGTTCCGCCTTGGTGCAATATGTCGATGATCTTCTAGTGGCTGCCGATGACAAGGAAACTTGCAAAGCAGCTACAATTTCCCTACTGCATCATTTGTCTAGTTTAAATCACAAGGTGTCACCTTCCAAAATGCAATACTGTTGCCAAGAAGTGACCTACCTAGGTCATCTCTTGTCAAAGGAGGGAAGAAGGTTGACCCCAGAGAGAATAAAAGCAATTACGCAGATGAATGTTCCTAGCACACAGAGAGAAGTGCGTGCGTTTTTAGGAATTACTTCATACTGTAGGCAATGGATCCCAAATTTTTCTCTTTTGGCAAAACCATTGGTGGCCTTGACTGGGAAAGGTGTTCCGAATCCAGTGCCATGGTCTGACGAATGTCAGCAGAGTTTTTCTGAGTTACGAAGTGCATTATGTTCAGCTCCTGTGTTGGGTACGCCCGACTACAGTAAGCCATTCACACTCTACGTTCACGAGAGAGAAGGTTGCGCGTTGAGTGTTCTGACGCAACGATTTGGTGATAAACAACGCCCTTGTGCGTATTTTTCATCAACATTAGATCCGGTAGCCAGAGCGTTGCCTAGTTGCTTGAGAGCTACAGCAGCAGCTGCAGCGTCCATTCGACAATCTGCTGGTTTGGTCATGAACAACATGCTAGTGGTCATGGTTCCTCATGCTGTAGATACACTCATGAACCGAACCAAGACGCAACACCTTACCAGCGCTAGATTATCAGGCTACGAGCTGACATTGCTAGCGAGTCATATTCAGATTAAAAGATGCAATGTATTGAATCCAGCAACATTGTTGCCGACTAGTCAGGAGTCGAGTGATTCTGAACCACATGACTGTTGTTTCAGAACCGAGGAAGAAACAAAAGGACGAATTGATCTTAAAGACACTCCGTTACCAGATCCAGATGGCACGTTGTATGTTGATGGGTCTTGTTTTAAGTTGGAGAATGGTGATGTGACAGCTGCTTACGCAGTAACGACTTTGAGTACGATTGTGGAGACTGCAAGAGTGAGTCAGAATTCTGCCCAAGCTGCAGAATTGATCGCGTTGACTAGAGCGTGTGTTTTAGCTAAGGGAAAGAGAGTGAATGTGTTCACAGATAGTCAGTACGCGTTCGGCGTAGCCCATAGCTTTGGCCGTTTGTGGAAAGAGAGAGGTTTCATTACGTCCCATGGGACTAAGATCCAACATGGTCAGCTAGTCAATGACTTGTTGGAATCTCTAACCTTGCCGACTGAAGTTGCGATTGTGAAGTGCAGTGCTCATCGAGCAATTACGGATGATGTTGGTCGTGGAAATGCCTTTGCTGATGAGACCGCTAAACAGACAGCTAGGAATATGATGAGTAGAATGTATGTTGCAACGTCTGCAAGATGGATTACTGAATCAGGAATATGTGAGGATACAGTGGAAAGTGTGAAAGCAATTCAAGATGAAGCGACTGAAGAGGAAACGCTTGCATGGAAAGAGAATACGGGTAAATTGGACTCGAATGGATGTTGGATTGATTTGTCGGAACAGCAGCGTTGGATGTTGCCTGATGCGTATGTGCTTGCGGTAGTAACGATGGCGCATGGAGCAGCGCACATTAGTTCTAAAGGGATTTGTAAGATGTTGGCTCCAGTCTGGAAGAATGATGGAATTAGTAAGTGTGCAGAAAGAGTGGTGAGAAATTGCATGATATGCCTGATGCATAATCCTGGCAAGGGAATTCCCACACCCGCTGGTCACTTCGCTCCTCCTTCTTGCCCCTTCGAAGTGATCCAGTTAGACTTCATCCACATGGATCGTTGCAATAATCTTAAATACGTCCTAGTGGTAGTCTGTGCTTTTTCAAGGTGGATCGAAGCATATCCACTAAAGGACAATACTGCCTTGTCCACTGCCAAAATCCTTCTCAAGGAATACTTCCCCAGGTTCGGCATGCCACGGATTGTATGGTCAGATAATGGAAGTGAATTCGTAGGGAAAGTTATGCAGAGTGTGTGTGCAGGCTTAGGGATAAAGCAAAAGTTCCACAGTGCGAATCACCCCCAGTCTGCAGGTTTAGTCGAGGGTTACAATGGCACCCTCAAGCTGAAACTGGCCAAGATACAGGCCTCCACGGGCTTGTCCTGGCCAGACGCCTTACCTTTGGCCCTGTTATCCACAAGAGCGACTGTACATTCTCGAGTAGGGCTTAGCCCTTATGAGATTGTATTTGGTCGACCTGCAAATATTTGGGGGGTACCTAGACCAAAAGAATTTAGGCAGCTGGAATATCCAATGCTAATTGATTACCTTTTTGACTTGACTGCTAAATTGAGTCTCATTCACCAACAGGTTTTCGATGCTTTACCAAAGCCACCGGAGAGTCCAGGTCATCAGCTGAAACCCGGTGATCAAGTCGTCATAAGGAACTTTGGACGGACCAGAAATCTCCAACCCAAATTCGTCGGACCATTCCAGGTCCTGTTGGCGACGAGGACTGCTATACGTGTGGCCGGCAGAAAGAACTGGATCCATGCGACGCACGCAAAACGTGTACCCCTTCCACTTCCTTATGACAACTGGGTGAAAAAAGGAATCGGTGCCTCTGAAACTGAACCAGTACCTAGATACATTCCTTTCAGCGATGCAGAACTGATTATTGATTCACCAAACTCTGACTTCCCTTCTGAAACTGCTCCTTTGAACACTGAGCATTTGTCCTCTGCATCAAAAGAACATTTGCCATCTGCGAACTCGAACATTGCCACCCCTGCTGAAAATAGACTGTTTCCGGATCAAACAGTTCCAGGAAAATTGAGATACAACTTACGTTCTCACTCAAAGGACAAATAAAGCAGGAAACTGCCTATTTTACGTATTTGAATTTTGATACATTGCCTCCAGCCAGGAAGTTTGCTAATATTTTGTATTTTTCTATGTATGTTATGTTGTTTTAATTACCTTGCCGTCTGGGTAGCCGTAGGGTCGTGGCTGTGTGCCTAGTTGAATCTGCGGGGGTCAGACACAAGGTCGGTCTTTCTGTTAGTTCTGGGAACTCCCAGGGCTGATAGAGGCATTTTCAACTACGTACACATCATCAGTGGTCGCGAGCGGTTGTAGAAGATGGAGCTTCCTGGGCTGTACCGAGAGAATGTAATCTATGTTCGCAGAAATAGACTTTACAAGATTCTTCATAACAAATGTTTTCTGATGCAATGTGCAATTACGTTTTTGATTGTTTTAATAACGTTGGTGGGTGAAATCGTCTTTGGTGTGCATTTAATTTTGTCACCGATAACAGCTGCAGTACCTCCCCTTAATCCTGTTTCTTCTACTATTGCTTCTTACCATTCCTTTCATCCATTCCCTGAACATGAGCAAGCTCGACGCTCAGAATTCATAAATAACACTTTTGTACAACTCTTGCATCAACACCAACTGGTAGTTAACACAACAGACTGCTGGGTATGTGGTTTGAAACCACACACTATGGATAAAGGCATTCCCTATCTGGTCTTGCCTTTTAGCTATAATGGATCATTTCAGGCCTTTCAGACTATTTTTGTCTATGCCCTTGAGACCTATCCCCCGCGTCCACCACGTTCCACTAAATATAACTCTGCCAATAAAGCTTTAGTCAAGGGAATCATTGACATGATTAAAGACATCAATAACACCCCATCTTATCCTAGAGATGAATTACGAGTATATCTGAGTTGGAATTCTACGGAGTATCGCATTAGTTTGGGTGAAAGCAAGCGAAAGAGCTCCACTCCAATCTGGGTCGTACCTCACCGAGGTCAAGTCTGTCTGCAAGGAAATGGGAGAAATCCGAGAGCTCAGCTAGGGAAGAGTGAGTGCGTTGAGACTTACGTGTATCCGTCTAACTCTTCCCCTGCCTTTCTTACTGCTAGGGGTACCTACTTCATCTGTCAGGATAGAGCATATACATGGCTGCCTGCTGACTTTTCAGGTTCATGCTATATTGCTCGACTATTGCCTCCAACATACACTGCCTCTCCAGATTATCACAAGACCAGAATAGGAAGAGGTGTTTTCAGCAAAGAAGATACCGCTGGTCAGGAAGCTGGAGACTTCTTCAAAGGTTTCCTTCTGTTCTGGGGGCCTATGGCCAATAGTAGAAATCTACGTCAGCTAACACGGGTAGTTGAATCTACTATTACAGAAACTGCTGGTGCCCTTAGTAATTTAACAGCTGAGCTTCAGGCGGATCGTCTCATGACGTTACAGAATCGTATGGTTCTTGACGTAATACTTGCAGATCGAGGTGGGGTATGCAGAATGATCCAATCGAGCTGCTGTGTTTTCATCCCCAATAATGCTCCGACTGTATATGAAGCGATCTCTAAGCTACACAAGATTTCCGACTCTATACATGTAGACAAGGGAAATTGGTCCCTAATGGAGTGGCTTTGGACCCTACTATCAGCGTGGGGATGGAAGGTTCTGATGGTCGTTGGTATTATCCTAGTATTCCTGTTCTCGTGTTGCCTTATTGTCCAATGTGGTCCCGCTCTGTGTAGCCTCTGTGCTGCAACCTGTCTTAGAAAACCACCTGTGTTTGGAGACAAGGTACGAGAAAGGATGATGATGCAACAACATATCACTGACCTGATGAACATCGAGATAGACTCTGACATAGACTGAGTAATTGCCTATGTAAGGGCAAAAGGAGGGTCTGAGGTTCCGTGACGATTTGAACCCGTGTTTCCAACATTGTCGTAAACTTATAATTTTAGTATCAGTGAACCGCAAATGATCCATTTAGCATATCCTGGTGTTTTCGCTACGCTACGAGCAAGAGCACTTCTGTTATAAGCACATTTCTGATCTACCCATGGCATCCATCTTAGATTGCGGCAGCCATTTTGTATTCTTGCCCTCACATAGTCAATGGACACACAGTGACCTCTGATCAACCCATTTCACTTAAGGACACGTAAGCTTTAGCCGGCGATTCACCTTGCTAGTGACACGTGCACCTTAGGACAGAAACGCTGTGGCCGCATGACTCGGCAGAAGCTGCCTCCTCTGCCCGAGGCCAGTCCTGCTATACTGGTTCTCGTGTTCGTTGGCCTGATCATGATTAGGCGGCCGAAGCTGGTAGCCTTGCCCATTTACGACCCACAAACATCTCTTATCCTGCTTTTCTATCTTCTACACCTGGCTCTGCTCCTTTCCTTCTGGGCCTTTATTAGGGGGAGGTAACGAAATTTACGATGAGGCGGTCCGGCTCTTGAATGAAAAGTTGACATGGGATTATGATGGAACAGTGGAAACCCCTCGTTCGTAATGTTTTGACATCAGATTTTGTTGGCGATTCTTGTGTAACGCCAAATATTTATTGTTTAGGACATGAAGGTTTAGAAATGTACTAGCATGTGAAGAATGTTGCCCCAAGCTGAAAATTTAGTATTTAAGGAGCAAACCACTTTGTACAAATCGAACAGTCTCCTAGATTCTGCCCGTGTGTAGTTTCTGTGACTTCTGTGTCCCTGCAGTAATAAACCTTTGGTCTTTGACGCCACCATCGAGAAGCCCGTGTTTCTGTTTATTTGTGCACCGAGACAGGTAGAACTCAGGGGTCTTCGGGTGTTGTCCCTGACACCTCTGGACGGTACCAAAAAGTCCAGAACTCCAATAGGGCAGAGGAGAACAGGGTGCAAGCCAAATCTGATGATCATCCGAGGGTAGTAGACAATCACACACATGAACGCGCACAAGCCACGGCTCACAAAAGGTAAAGCCTCGAATAGCATAGCTCATGATGCCCCACCTAACTTTAACGGTTTTCTAACAACAAGTTGCTTCATTTGGCACATGAGTTGGATGTCTGAAAGACCACCTATTCAGGAATTGTAGCTGGTGCAGCGGTTTCTGCAAAGGAGGTGAACTTACATTAGGCAACATCTATTCCCAGATACACTGCAAACCTCCCTACCTAATTTGAATGTGAATTTAAAGTATTTATATAGCGCGGCGTACACCATGCGGTTTCTTGGCGCTTATAAGTACCTAGTAAGGTAACACCAGATGAAGACTATTTGATACATCCAATACTTTTGCTAAAAGAAAGAAAAACCTCAAATTAATTACCTCATGATTATTCTACTGAGATAAATCCCAAAGTAATTTATCGCCCTGATGAATTAATTTAATCAGACACACACTTTGATGCTCTAAGCCATTATGTATTCTTTGCCCTGGTTACTGTAGAAGAGGCTATCGACTTACGTCAGTTTTAGTCGTTTTGAGTGCCCAGGCATGACGGGTACATACAGCATTTTGACTCCCTGAACAACCATTGTAGGCTCAATTCCGTACTTCTCCTATAAAAGATACATGAACAGACAAGATATATAATTATTCTTAGGGAACATACTTCTTTGGACTACCGAAAAACAGTTTTTAATTGCATTTAACAAAAAAGTACTAACTCATCAAACTGTAAAAGCAACAAAAAACGAGTTGACAAATGAGGAATCACACAAAGGTTACTCCGTTAAATTAGTACATTTACATTCAATGTATGCATATGCAACACTACTTGTTTCAAATGTACTGTTCAGCTTTGAAAATTGATTTACAATTATGAAAGGACATCTTGCCGTAACAATGGGACAATCACATGCTCATTTACTATGAGGAGTAGGGTTTGGCTTGATTTAATTTTATCTTCAATGTGTAAATGTTTAACAATACCAGGTCCTTATTAATTGACTGCCATTCCTTTCTGTGGAGAAGTAAACACATTTTCTCTATACTTCTACTTGTGTACACACTAGAAATCTAAGAGTTTTTTCACTTTCAATTAGGGTCCATACTGAAAAGGCAGTGGAGACGCTTCTCTTCCTTAGAGGGATGCTGAAGAGCAAAGAAGAGCGTGATAGACTGACCCAGATGGACTGGGGTCACCACCTGCTGCAAAAATGAAGCACAGTGCGCAGCACCACTTTATCTGGGAAGGTCATCCTGGAAGGAGGAGTAGAAGACAGCACCTGCAACTCACTCACCCTCGGGCAGATGTTATCACCACTTGAAATGCTGTCTTGATGGTAATCAGCCAGAGGGGAGAACTGTGTAAAGGCTCGAAGGGAGCACACATAAGGTAAGTGAGGACCAAATTAAGGTCCCACTGCATTATAACAAGTGAGCCACCCCTTCTAAAACCTATTTACAATCGGAGACCTAAAGAGAGAGGGTTGGTCTGCAGCCGCAAAGAACCGGGTAGGGCAGACAGATTGCCCTTGAGAGCTCCCAAAGCAGATCCCTGTTGGGCAAGGGTTGGAATGAACTGAAGAACAGTGGAAAGAGAAGCAGAGAGAGGGTCAACAGACCTTTCTGTACAGTATAATACAAACTTCTACCAATGGCAGGCGTATACCATCTTAGTGGAGGGTTGCCTGGCTGCCAAAATAACGTAACATACTTTGGGAGGAAGGTCAAAAGCCATCAACCGCTGCCACTCCAGGCATGGGGGCGCAGAGTTGATAAGTATGGGTGGTAGACACTCCCTTGTTGCTGCAACAGAAGATCCTCCAGACAGGCCAGCCTGATCAGAGGATCGATGCTCATTTTAAGAATCTCTGGATACCAGACTCTCCTCGCCTAGTCTGGAGCCACAAGAATGACTTGGGCCGGGCCGCTCCCGATCTTCTTCAGAACCCTGGCAGGAGTGGTATCGGCGGAAAGGCGTACAGTAGGCCTGAGCTCCACTCACAATGAAAGGCGTCGCCAAGCGATAGCTGCCTTGGAAACTCCTGCGCACAGTAATGCTGAGGCTGCACGTTCTCTTCAGAGGCAAATAGATCTAACCAAGGTTCCCCCCACTACTGAAAGGGACCGTGTGCCACCTCCAACTGGAGGTGGCATTCATGATCCGCTAGGCATCGACGGCTGAGTTTGTCTGCCCTGGCATTCAGAGAACCAGCCAGGTGCTGAACCACCAGGGTTATGCCCTGCTCTTCCAGCCATGTCCAGAGACGCAGGGCCTATTGACAAAGGGTCCATGACCCCACCCGCCCAGCTTGTTGCAGTAGCACATGGCGGTGGGGTTGTCAATGAACACCTGCACTAACTTCCCCTGGACAGAGGGAAGAAATGCTGATATCCACCTCACCCAGATGGCCGCCCCATCCCAGAAGTGACGCACCTGTCACAACTGTGAAATCTGGTCAGGGAAGGGAGAGGGGTCTGCTATTGACCCAATCGTGGTTCGTCGGCCACCACTGCAGATCTCTTGCAGTTCCTTCCGAAATCTGGACCGCGTCAGTGAGATTTCCCCGATGCTGTTTCCACTGGAACTTCAAGTCCCACTGCAGAGCCCGCATACGCATACACCACCTGGCATGCTTTACCAACAGGATGAAGGAGACCATGACGCCCAACAGCCTCACACCAGGCTCACCAAAATTCAGGATAGAGGCTGAAACATCAGAAACATAACCTGAATTTCCTGGACTTGCTGCTCAGGAGGGTAGGCCTAAAACTGCATTGTATCCAGAACAGCTATAATGAAAGGGAGTGTGAGAAGGAGTCAGATGTGACTTCGGCACGTTTATAGAGAACCCCAGAGAATGCAGGAGGTCCTCCGTAGTCTGAAGGTGGGAGACAAGAGCCTGGGGCGAGGGCGCCTTAAACAGCCAGTCGTCAAGGTAGGGGAAGAAAACAAGTTACTTACCTGTAACTTTAGTTCTCCAGTATTGGAAACTTTTATAGATTCACATGCTTGACTGATTCTCCGTCGTCGAGATGGGAGTCCCTGGTATATAAAAATAGTAGTACAAATCATTACAAATCAGAAACTAGGCCAAGGCTCATTCTAGTTTTGTATCCACCTCTTTTCGTAAAAGGAACCAAATAAAATCAACAACCAATCAGATTAGCCTCACCCTGTAGAACCTTCCTGAGAGAACCTCAGACCCTCAGATTTTCGTAGCCCTAGTGCCACAATATAACCATAAAATGCAGAAGGTCGAGCTTTCCCAGGGGAGGAGGGTGGGTTGCATGTGAATCTATGAAAGTTTCTAATACTGGGGAACTAAAGTTACAGGTAAGTAACTTGTTTTCTTACTCCAGTATTAGAACTTTCATAGATTCCCACGCTTGAATCAGAGTAGTTAGCAGTCATCAGCACATTTCTATGCATGAATGAAACCCCAACCTATATCCACAATGCATCAATAATATTAAAGCAAACCATAAATATCAAATGCCGCAGTTTAGACTTTACCGATTATTATTATTTTTTTTAACCCCTTGCGTGCGTTCGTCAGCAGCACTACCTCGGTAGTGCTGCGCACGTCGTTGGCCGATGCGGCCCCGCCTGCGCATTCGAAAGCCTGCACCGTGGCGGAATTGCTACTGCGGTAAACAGGTTAAAAGGCAGTGAAAGAAAAGATAACATCACACTCAATTGTAAACAATATATCGTTGCATGCACTCAGAAATAAGCACTCATATTGAAATCTCTCAAAGAATGTGCGAAGAAAGTATAAGGAAAAGAAAGGAGGGATGAGAGGGAAAGCTCACCGCTTATTGAAAGAGGTTTCTCAGGACTGCAGTAATGTCTTGTGAAGCTATGAGTGCTCTTCCAAGTAGCTGCGGTGCATATGTCCCGGAAAGGCACTCCAGCAAAGAGGGCCGTGGAATAAGAGATCGCCCTTGTGGAATGAGCACGGACCTTCCCCTCAAGGGGCTTTCTGCTGCTTGATGACAATATTTTATAGCGCTTTAAATCCAACGTGCAATCCCCTGATTGGAAAGGGGAAATAATTTAAGAGGGGCGCTGTAAGCCACAAGGAGCTGAGGTGAGTTTCTAAAATCCTTAGTCCTCTGAAGATAGAACTTCAGGCAATGTTGAATATCCAATGAGTGAAGAGACCTTTCAGCAGGAGTCGTAGCCTAAGGGAAAAAAGACTTAAGTATCACTGGTTCATTTAAATGAAAGTCTGAAGGTACTTTTGGAATTAACTTGGGGTTGGTGCGGAGTATAACTGTTACATTCTTAAATTGAAGGAAGGGCTCCTGAATGGTGAGTGCCTGTAACTCGCTGACCCTCCTAGCTGAAATCAAGGCTAGAAGAAGAGCCGCCTTCCAGGAGAGAAACTTCAAGTCTGTTTTATGTATAGGCTCGAAGGGATGCTTCATGAAATGGGCCAAGACCAGATTAAGGTCCCACAGTGGTGGAGGAGGTTTCACTGGAGGAAAGGCTCGAAAATGGCCTTTCATAAACTACTTAACAATCCTTGCCGACAAGAGCGAAGAGCCTGTTCTCCTGAAGCGAGATATGGCTGCAAGATGAACTTTAATACAGGAATGAGCCAGACCCGCTTTCGTCAAGGAAAGAATGTAAGGAAGGATTTCATGAGCTGAGGAAGAGAAAGGATGAATCCCCGAGTCATGGCACCACTTCAGACGGTAGGTCTTGTTTGTACTTTGAGCACAAGCTTGAAAGAGAATGTCTCTACATTCCGCAGAGTCCTACAACGAGAAATTCTGTGTGCTCAGGAGCCACACCGATAATTGCAGGGATCAGGGATCCGGATGCAACACCTGACCCCGGGACATTGTCAACAGAGAAAGGATCGGTTCCAAAGGCACCGATGCTCCAGCGATAGAAGAAGAAGCTCAGTGAACCAGTACTGGCGAGGCCAAGACAGCGCTATTAGAATCATCCTGCATGGCTCCGTCTTCAACTTTCTAAGAAGACTGGGGATCAGTGGGATGGGGGGGAAAAGCGTAAACAAAGGTGCCTGACCATGCCATCGAAAACGCATTCCCCAAGGATCCCTGATGGTGATGCCAGCTTGCGTAGAACGGCTTTTCTTGTTGATTGGAGTAGCAAAGAGATCTATGGCGGGTCTGCCCCATAGACAAAAGATTTCCTCTAGAGTCTGCTCATCCAACTCCCATTCGTGGCCAACTGACTTCAGTCTGCATAGAATGTCTGCTGTCTCGTTTAGCTTCCCTGAGAGATGCTCCGCCTTTAGTGAGACTCCATGCAGGATCGCCAATTCCCAGATGGCCTGAGCTTCTGCTCATAGCAGATGAGATCTTGTGCCGCCCTGCTTGTTGATATAATGCATGGCCAAGGTACTGTCTGTCCTTATTACAACCAATACATTTTTTATCCTTGGGAGGAAAGCCTGTAAGGCCAGGCGAATCGCCCTGAGTTCCAGCAGACTGATGTGTAAAAGACGTTGGTGGTCTAGCCATCGTTCACTTATCTGGAGGTCTTGTAAGACCGCTCCCCAGCCCTCCAGCGATGCGTCTGTTGTGATAATTTGAGGAGCTGGGGTGACCATGAAGAGAGACCTTGGGAAATGTTCTCCTTGCGTGTTCACCATGAGGTGGCTTCCCTCATTGGCGCCGTCACTGTGAACGATCCTTCCACCTGGCGCCACTGCAAGTCCAGCAGTTCTTGAAGGGGGCACATTCGTAACCTGCAGTGAGGAATTAGAGGAATGCAGGACGAAATGGATCCCAGAAGGGACTTGTAGAGGCGAACTGAAAGTGACCTTGTTCGAAGCAGGTGGGCCATAGACCTTACCTTTGCTTGTCTTTTCACTGTAGGAAAAGCCTTACTCTGAGACGTGTCCAATATGGCTCCCAGGAATTTGGCGTTCCTTGAAGGGCACACATTTGATTTTTCTGAGTTGAGGGAAAGGCCCAGAATCCTGAACAGCTTTGTACAAGCTGTCACCGACTTCTTGGCTGCCGCTTTGGTAGGAACCTTTAGCAACCAGTCGTCCAGGTAAGGGAAAACCTGGTGCTGTTGTTTCCTTAGAAAAGCTGCCACTGGAGCTAGGATGTTTTGTAAAGACTCTTGGTGCCGATCTGAGGCAGATGGGAAGGCCCATGAATTGAAAGTGGCTCTTGGCTACTGTGAAGCGAAGTAACTTCCAGTGGGATGGATGAATGGGAACATAAAAATATGAATCCTCTAGATCTAGAGTGGCCATTAAATCTCCTGAATTTAAAAGACGAAGAATGTCCTGTCGGGAGACAATTTTAAACAACTGTTTGATGAAATAGGTGTTGAGCTCCCTCAGATCTAGAATAGGGCGCCACTTTTCCACAGTCTTGTGGACCAGGAAGAACCGGGATTAGAACCCATCTCCCTTCTGCGAGATGAGGACCGGTTCTATTGCCTCTTTCTGCAGCATCTGTTGGACCTCTAAACACAGGAGACAAAGATGTTTTGTTGCTGTAGCATGAGGGGGCTTGGTTGGAGGAGGATGGTCAAACTCCAACGTGTGGCCGAATTGATGATATTGAGAACCCAGCGATCTGATGTTATTCATTGCTAATCCTGGGAGTACTGCAATATCCTGCCCCCCACATGTGTTACATGAGGGGGAGGAACAATAGACAGAGCCAGGCAGCCGCTATTGGCACCTAGGGGACTCCTTCCCCTGGCATCATGCTCTTCATTGGTTCATAGTTCTTGAATAAGATGAGGACTGACCCTGTTGCTGGTTACACTGCGGACGGTAGGACTGCGAGGCAGGCGCATACGAGCAGTACGGATATTGAGGGTATCCTTCTCTGTATGAGGGAAGACATCTACCTCTTGCACCTCGAAAGGGGACCTTGCGGTATTGCAGAGTCCCTAACGAACGCGCAGTGTCTGTGTCTTTTTTAATGTCTTGGAGCGTATCATCGGTGTGTTCACCAAAAAGTGCTTCTCCATCAAATGGAAGATCTAAAATCTTGTTTTGAACCTCCGATCTGAACGAGGTAGCACGGAGCCATCCTTGGCGTCGTAGGACTCAAGCTCCCACCAGGGAACAGAATGCAATTGTTGCAATATCCATTGCGCAGGCGATTACCTCCGATGAGGCTCGGTCTCCTTCCTGGAAAATTTTCTGTGCTTCAGCCTTGCTGTCCTCAGGCAGTTGGTCTAAGTAGGGGGAGAGATCACACCACATCTGGCAGTCGTAGCGCCCTAAGATGGGTAAAGCATTAGCCGCCTTGACGAGCAGACTGAACTTTGATGAGAACCTTTTGCCAGCATTGTCCAAGCGTCTGCTCTCTTTATCTGGAGACGTTGGTAGAGGAGCCACTGGATTTCTAGATGTGCTGCCTGGGAAATAACAGAGTCCGGCTTCGGCTGGCTCACCAGGCAAGCTGGGCTGTCCTTCGGTCCTTGTATTTCTTTTCCAAATGAGGAAGCACCGGAACCACCGTAGCTGAGGTCTTCATAACCTTGAGTCCCTCTTCCCAAACGTGACCAACAATAGGGATTGTCCTCACCGATCTTTTAGAAGGCTCTTTAAAGTCATACAAGAAACATTCAGACTTCACCAATGGCATAGGCAGATCAAACGTTTTAGCTGCCCTCTCCAACAAATTATGGAAACCACCAATGTCACCAGGCGGAGAATCTACTGGCACCGGAGAAGGGAAAGCAGGAGTAGGGATAATGTAATCATCCCATTACCTATCCGGAAGATCTGTCTGACCCTGGTTCTCATCCAAGGAATCATCCTGGGCCGGAGGAACTGTAGGTGGTGGACCCACTATCAATTGCACTGGAGGTAGCGGCAGCTGAGGAGTGGAAGGCCCCGCTGGCGGAAAAGCAGGAACTGAAACAAGCTCCTGCACCGGAGATGGCGTTAGAAACTGCTTTTTATAGTCAGAAAGCATGAACCGCAAATCCGAAATCAAGGAGGATGGCATACACACCATCTCCTGTAGGTAACAAGGACCCCCTGATATAATGGATATAAAATTCCTAGGACAGGGCAATACACAATGAAAAATAACTTCCTAGGCAATAATTGTATATAACATTTCTTATTTTGTGTGTCTAGTTGAACTAAGTGTAACAACAAAGTAATAAAAAAAATACAAAAGTTTATTCTTTACATATCAATGTTCAGTGTTGTGCAACACAATATAAAAACACCATTTTAGATGTAAACATACAATTTCTTTGTCATTTGTAACAAAGTTGTCATTAAAAAAACAATTGTTAAAAGAGACAATGTCGTGGCAGAATACTTAATCTTCGACGCGCGTTTCGGCGTAAAGTACACTTTCGTCAGGAAAAGCCACAAATCCTTTTCTTTTCGGGTACAAGCAGAGTGGAGTGACGCTGGACACTTCTGGGGGTCTGATATGGTTTCTTAAATATAATGGGCGGTACTCTGTGGCATGATAAGAATCTGATTTTTTAAACTTGAAAATTGTAGCATAGTGTGGCAGTCCGCATAGATGGTGGGTTTCTGATAAAATAGGGTATTTTTCCTTTTTATATTTATCCCATAGGTTGGAGGCGTTGGTCCGATGTATTACCAGTGTTAGAATGGCTGCCGGAAGATCTCCTCCTGATAACCTCCATGATAGTCTTGGGGAGGATCATATTCCTGTTCGTCATCATACCCATCCTCAGAATCCAAGTCCTGGCACTTGACGTGCAGCTCAAAAGGGCGATGTGCATAGCCATATGGACCTTCTTCTTTCGAATCCTCCTAGTCTAGGAGGTGAGTATGCAGCAGAGGTGTCACTTTGCTTGGGGAAGTGATCTCTGGAGTAATGTGACGTTTTTTGATGGTTACAGCAGAAATTGCATCCGTCGACTTCATCGACGGTATCGTCGACAATGTAGATGTTGTCATTGTCGGTCCCGTCGACGATACTGTTGTCATCACCGTAGACATCAAAGCCATCGGGGACGTCGTAACTACAGCCATCAAAGACGTCGACGACACAGTAAACATCTTCGCCATGACTGATGACGCTGCATCAGACTTCACCACAGTCAACGATGTAAACTACACGGTTGGTGAAGGTAAGGAGACTCTCGTCGACAATCCCGTCGTCGGAGTCACAGAAAACTGTGGAGATTTTACCTTTTTGCTGCGTGTCGACGAAGACGATTTCTTCGTTGATGCAATGGGCGTCAGCGTCGTAGATGGCGGAATTTTCTTCACATGTTTTTCCTCAGAGGGAACAGAAGAGATCTTTTTGATGTCCTTTTTTCTGTGAGGAGAAGATGGAGGAACAGAACTTTCATTCCTCACTACAGTCTCTCCTGTAGAAAGTCCTTCCCTATCCTTTACACCTCAGAGAGGAGATTTGACTGGACCTTGCCATGAGAGGTCTTTTTAGAGGCTTTCCCAGGACGGTTTCAGAAGAAGAGGGGTCAGATCTTCCCCTTTTGAGAGATCTTCTAGAAGACGCAGCCTCATCACTGTCGTCACTGGAGCTAGGCTCCCTCCTGGATTTTTAACTTCTGGAGCCAGGTCAGGAGACGACCCTTTCAGTCCCTCAAGGTTTTGGTGGAAAAAGTACGGCATACCTTGCAATCCTTGGCCTTATAATCTGGATACAGGCAATAGATGCAGTCCTTGTGAGGGTAATCCACATAAAGCCTCTTTTAGAGCAGGTGGCACAAGCTCTAAAGAACAAGTTACTTACCTTGGGTAACGATATATCTGTAAGAAACATTAGTTAGTGATAGATTCCTTACCTTACCCCCAGACATCAGACTGGATTCGGAAAGTCAGCAGTACCCCTGCGCGTGGGTGTGTGGCTCCGCATAAGTCACTGGCGTCGTAGTCGCTGCGATGACGTTGCTGGAGCTACTTAGACACGCCCACGCGCTGACGCCAGTTCTGTACACGACTTTACGCGCCAGGTACACAGATCTTAACCCTAGAAATCAGTTCGCAGAGCGGGGAGAATGGGTGGGGCGGTAAGGAATCTATCACTACCTCAGGTTTCTTACATATATATTGTTACCGAAGGTAAGTAACTTGTTCATCTAAAAGAAACACGTTAGTGATAGATACCCCTGCATTACCAACCCCAGTGGTGGGTCTGCGAACCAAGATCACACCAGAAAGTCACGGAGAACAGAGAGGCCCAAAGAAGCTGTCTCTCCAGACTGGACTGTCAAGGCAATAATACTTAGTAAAAGTGTTCAGCGAGGCCCACGTGGCTGCCTGAAAAATGTCTTGCAGGGGGACACAACGTCCCAATGCCGTAGTTGCTGATGTCGCCCTGGTAGAATGGGCGCGCAACCCCACCGGAGGTTCTTTTTTAGCCAGAGAATAACAGGCCTTGATACACAAGACAACCCAGCGGGATATAGTCCTCTTGTGTACATCCGGGCCTTTCTTGGCATCTACGTAACCAACCAAGAGCTGGTCATCCACCCGAACTGTTGTGTGTGATTCAGGGAAAATGAGAGGGCACGTTTTGGGTACAGCCTCTATTCCTCTCGGGAAGGGTGCGGAGGTGGAAAAAAAGTGGGTAAGGTGATAGTCTGCCCGATGTGGAAGGCAGTGACAACCTTTGGCAAGAAGGAAGGACGAGTGGGAAGCACAACTTTGTCAGGATGGACCGACTGAAAAGGAGGCTTACAGGAAAGAGCCTGGAGCTCACTCACACGTCTAGCGGAAGTGATGGCCACCAGGAAAACAGTCTTCAAAGTCAATAAACGAAGAGGACAGTTGTGAAGTGGCTCATAGGTAGCGCACATCAAATAGGTAAGAACCAGATTCAATTCCCATGGTGGCATCACAAATGGAATAGGAGGAAAAAGGTGAGTAATGCCTTTGAGAAATCTATGCACAGGGGACTTGAAAAGAGAGGGCTGATCAGGGAGCCTGAGAAAGGCCGAAATTGCAGAAAGATAGCCCTTAATAGTGCCCAGAGCAGAGCCCTGCTGGGCCAGAGAAAGAAGGAACAAAAGGACTTCTGAAAGAGGGGCAGAAAGGGGATCTACAGCTTTTGCTGTGCACTATGCCACAAACTTGTTCCACCTGCAGGCATATACCGATTTAGTGGAGGGACGCCTGGCTGCCAGAATGATATCAAAGACTTCAGCAGGCAAGTCAATAGGAATCAACTGTCGCCCCTCAATCTCCATGCATGTAGGTGGAGGCTGGACAGGTTCGGGTGGAGGACCGTCCCCTGTTGCTGTGACAGAAGATCCTCCCGAAGAGGCAGTCAGATTGGGGTATCCATGCTCATACGGAGTAGCTAAGGATACCAAACTCTTAAGAGCCCAGTCCGGAGCCACAAGAATAACTTGGGCCCGGTCGCACCTGATCTTCAGCACTCTGGGTAGAAGTGGAATAGGCGGAAAGGTGTACAACAGACTGCAGCTCCACCCGTGACGAAAAGCGTCGCTGAGCGAGTGCCGCGTTGGAAATTCCAACGCGCAGAACGATGACATAGCGCGTTCTCTGCGGTGGCGAATAGATCTAACCAAGGCTTTTCCCACTGTTAAACGAGACATTGCGCCACCTCCGAGTGAAGACGCCATTCGTGATCCATCATGCACCTGCGGCTGAGTTCGTCCGGCCTGGCGTTCAAAGAACCTGTCAGGTGTTGACCGTCAAAGAAATACCTTGACGTTCCAGCCATGTTCAGAGACGCAGAGCCTCCTGACATAGGGTCCACAACCCCACCCCGCCTTGTTTGTTGTAATACCACATGGCAGTGGTGGTGTCTGTGAACACCTGTACGACTCTCACTTTGACAGAGGGAAGGAATGCTTCCAGTGCAAATAGGATAGCCCGGAGCTCCAGAAGGTTGATATGGAGCCTGGACTCCGCCGGAGTCCAGGCCGGTTGGGGAAGGGAGAGGGATCTGCTGCTCACCCAATGCTGGTTTGTGAGCCACAACTGCAACTGTTGTGCAGTGCATTCCGAGATCTGGACGTACTTGGACAGGTCCCCTTGATGCTCCGCCCACTGGAACTTCAGGTCCCACTGCAGAGCCCGCATATGCTATCTGGCATGATTGGTCAGCAGGATGCAGGAGGCCATGAGGCCCAGCAACCTCAAGGTCATCCTGACCGAAACCCAGGTCAAGGGCCGAAAGATCGGAAACATAGCCCGAATGTCCCGGACTTGCTGTTTGGGAAGATAAACCCGAAACTGCGCCATGTCCAGAACCGCTCCGATGAAGAGGAGCTTCTGAGAGGGAATCAGGTGCGACTTCGGCACATTGATGGAGAACCCCAGCAAATGCAGGTCGGCCGTAGTCTGGAGGTGGGAAACGACTGCCTAGGGCGAGCCCGCCTTCAACAACCAGTTGTCGTGATAGGGGAAGACTGAAACCCCTGATCTGCACAGATGAGATGAGACCACCGCCATCACTTTAGTGAACACCCGAGGGGCGCTGGTAAGGCCAAAAGGGAGCACGGTGAACGGAAAGTGCTTGTGGCATACTGTGAACTGCAGGTAACGCCGGTGGGCCGCAGGCCGGGGATATGAAAATATGCGTCCTGCAAGTCCAACGCTACCATCCAGTCTTGCGGGTCGAGGCTAGACAAGACCTGAGCAAGTGTGAGCATCTTGAACTACTCCTTCCGGAAGAAGCGATTGACGTTCCGAAGGTCTAAGATAGGACGCAGGCCCTTGTCCTTCTTTGGAACCAAAAAGTAGGTCGGAAAGCGATCGATGGCCCCTTTGGTCAAGAGGGCCGTAACTTCCTGCTGGAAAAGTGCCAAATGATCCCCCGACATGCGGTGGAACTGTGGTGGCATAGCTGGGGTTGGTAGACTCAAAGGGGAGGGGGTAGTCCCTTCCAGAACCCACCTGTCAGATGTAATCGTGCGCAAGTGGGGAGCTGATGACGAATCCTGCCACCAACTGGCCTCTGGTAGGTCTGAAACACCGAACTAGGAAGGTGTGGAGGTACTGACAGCGAGGGTGGCCGCACGCAGGCCCTGTGACCTGCCTCTGCGGGTCCCACGTCCGCGGCTGCGCTGGGACTGTTGCTGCGCAGGCCTGTTTTGAAACAAACGTGTTTGGACGCCCCTACCCAGCTACAAAAGGAACGAAAAGTAGAAGCGGAAGGAGTACATGTGGCCGAAAGGCCTAAGGACTTGCCTGTGGCTCGAGAGTCTTTGAAACGCTCCAATGTGGAATCCGCCTTATCACTATGTTGTAAATGAATCTAGGACCCTAGTGTGATTGTCCTGATTCATGCCCTTATATAGATATAAATTACCCGATCCTTATATAGGCATAGAAATCATTACCATATTTAGACTGAGCCTATGCAGCCCAAATACGGCATGGCTACTTCCACAAAGTTCCGAGAATCAACAACGATTTCTTAGAGAAACACCCCTAGAGGTAGCGGTAGATGGAAATGCCTGGGTTCAAAATTTTTCAAACATTTTTAGACAAGAAGAAGATAGCACTTTGGGTACAATTGATCACCCACAGCAAGCAAGTTATCCCATGCAGCTAAATTTTACAAACAAAGAAGTGATAAATGCCTTCAAAATATCAAAATCAGGGAAAGCACCAGGCCCCGACGGGGTTCCAGTGGACCTCTTTAAATATAATTTAGACCTATGGTCCCCCGTTTTAATGAGTCTTGGAAGCAGCTAGTAAGATTGGATTAGTTGAGTCCTGGTCCACATCAATCTTGGTTCCGATTTTTTAAAAAGGCGACCGCAATAGTCCGGCTTGCTACCGGCCCATATCGCTTTTGGATTCTATCGGTAAAGTCGCTGGCCGAGTCCTTGTAGATCGTCTCCAGGTATGGGCATCTGATAAAAGTGTAATATCAGATTTACAATATGGCTTCCGAGAGGGTCTGGGTACAGTGGACCAAGCTCTGGACCTCACTCTTTTAATGGGGAAGTACGTCCTAGCAAAGGGAGAGTTTCTTCACATGGTTTATGTGGACCTGACAGCAGCCTTCGACTGTGGCAGTCATTCTAAACTGTGGACAATTATTTTAGCTATGGGGGTGGATCTCCTGCTGGTGAATTTTTAAAGGGAACTCTATTAATGGGGTTCGGCCAGAGTAAGATATGGGGCAGGGGACGAACTTACTGAGCCTTTTAGGATAGAGAGGGGGGTCAGACAAGGGTGTGTTTTGGCCCCCTTCCTATTTACATTATACACCAACGGGCTGGAACTAGAGATGGTGAAAGGGAGTCAAGACCTGCCAACAATACGCCGTTGGCCGATTACAGCATTACTGTATGCCGACGACGCCGTCATCTTGGCAAGAACCCCCGTTCAGCTCCAGCGATCACTAAATAGTTACTGCACCTTTATGAGCTCCCTGAATCTTAAAGTCAACATAAAAAAAGACATACATCATGCATGCTGGCCCGAGATAAAAAAAAATCAAAGACATATTCGTTAATAATTCTAGCCTAGAGTCTACGATATCCTATCCCTATCTAGGGATTTTAATAGATAATAAGCTTAAGTGGACTATGGCCATTCAGGCAAGGAAATTAGCTTTTTTAAGGACTACGACAGCATTGATGGCATTTGTGCAGAAACTAGGAAAGAGATCTGCCCAAGAACTGTTAAAGATCTTTCAAGCAAAATGCATCAGTGTTGCCAGTTATGGTACAGGCCTATGGGGCATTTAAACACCGATGACCTACAGAGAGTAGAGAACACTTTTCTGCAATACTTTCTCGCAGTCCCCCAAGGCACCACTACATCCGGATGCCACTTATAATTGGGGTTGGATCACATTTCAGATATCTTAAAGATCCAACCCATAATGTTGTGGCGGCGTATCTGGACCACTGAGCAGTGTAAGATAACCCGTAGTCTTATTGAGGAATGTATGGAATTCGATAATATGAAAAAGATAAAATGGCTAGCTTATGTAAAGTCCTTTTTTCATGACTTAGGCCTTCTTAGATATTTCACTCACCCACTTACTGTTTCTGAACTGTCGAGAAAAGAGTTAAGAAAATTGTGTCTTCTCCATTTAGGCGAACTGCGACTGACTCAGGAAATAGGAAAAAGCTCA
Source organism: Lissotriton vulgaris (assembly GCF_964263255.1). Classification (NCBI taxonomy): domain Eukaryota; kingdom Metazoa; phylum Chordata; class Amphibia; order Caudata; family Salamandridae; genus Lissotriton; species Lissotriton vulgaris. The sequence goes on along the minus strand of NC_141689.1, from coordinate 1,427,213,588 downwards.
GTGCAACATTTGCTATCCATTCAAACTACCTTTTCGATCCAACCCTATTTAATGTATAATTTGAATCAGTTTGAAAGAATCTTGTTAACTCGATTTAGATTAGATTCCTTTCATCGGTTGATTTCGTTCCCTCAGCAGAACGATTGGTTTAGGACTTTACTATCTTGTCCGTGTGATTGTAATTCTCGACAATCTACAATCCATATACTTTTGTTCTGCCAGCTCTACGAAAACCCACGTAGACGTTGGATAATTCCAATACTAAGAATAATGGGGCTTCAAACCTGCCGCCCGCCTTTTTAGCACTGCAATTGTTGGATAATGAATTACTTGCTAAATCTATTGCTCGTTTTTTGAAATTCTGTGAAAATCACCGACGCAACCTTAATTCTAACTAAACGCTGCTATTATTTATGTTTGCACCAATCATGTAATCTTTAAAAAAAGTTTGATTGTAAATATGTTTTATGTGTACTTTTATGGCTTTCTACGAATTATGGAAACTGAATAAAGATGAACTGATTGATTGATTGAAGTCTAATATATACGATAGAGACCTAGTCGACCTCAGTCCTACGTCTAAACTATAGTATATGATATTCCAATGCGCAGAGCCTATTGGGAATATAGGAACTACACTACATGGCGCCCAACGTGGGACAAGCAATCATTTAACGCTAGATAATAGAATGACTCAGTCGTGCTTTTCACACAGACCCCTTTTTCCCCGTAAAATACTCCAAGAGATGTCTGGAGTGGGTAAAAGGATATAATATCCACCATAACTGAGTAGGACGAAAAATCCTATGTATTAGTTTTTGTTTTTTTCAACGTTAAAGGATACAGTGTTCTAAAATATTGTGCAGCTAATCTTTGTTTTCTTGAAACTTTGCACTGAAAAAACTTCCAGTCGACAAAAATGTTGGATAGTGAAGAGGAAAGGCGTAGAACTGCAGCAGCAGCTCAACCAGTCATGGAAGACACAGGTCTTCAACAAAACGAGGATGATGCTATAATCATCCCGGCAAATGTAAGAAAAACTATAACTTACAAACGCATAAACAATGGGGTATCATCGAGAGGTGGTAAAGTAATCTTTGTTATAGAGGCACATGAATATCGGCAGACAGAGGTATTCTATTCATGGATTCAGTTTCCTGCAGCAGATGCAGGAACACATGAGTTCCACTACTACAAAGTAGAGGAACCTCCAGCGGGATACGTTCCTTTCGAGGATGTTGAAATTCCACTAACTAACCAAGAGCATTAGCTCAGGTTTAAAGGCACCCTACTACATCAAAATCACATTACCAGGCTCGGTCCACTAGGTAGACCAGGAGCAACATGTGCGGTACTAGCTAGCTACACACCACATCCTGACATTAAAGAAATGACAGGTCCAGAACGGTTAGCTCAGCTGAAACAGTTAATTAAAATACACAGACAATTGGTTCAATATGTCATGAGGAATTAAACAGTCCAACCAGCTGTAAGGATTCCACAGCACACTCCTCACCAGGAGAACACAAATAAAATCACACCACAGACTATACAATCAGTCATTGGTAAATTGCCCGCAAAGAGGGAACAAATTCCGTTCTGGTTAGCTCAGAAAATTACTCAAACAGAGGCAGTATTCCCTGATAGTACACCTCATCAGAAACACAGAATTCTGAAAATCTGTTTACCAATGGGGATCGCACCACATGTGGAGGACTGTGACACTTGGGGTACAGTCTTTGCTTCAATCTACACAAAAACACATGGTGTACCGTCCATGGCGGTAATACCAGACATCCTAAGACAAATTCAAAATGAATATGGACCAGAACCTGCTTTAAATCTTGGTATGAAATTACTAAAAGATTTCAAACAGGTCTCGGCTATACTATTAGCCGAACATTAAAGGTGAAGCAGCATCCGTGGCAATCAGCCAAAAACTAAAAGAAACAGATATAACAGAGCAGCCATATGAACTTGCAAGAATTATTGAGAAATCATATGAAGAACTAGGAAGAGATAGTTTGGGTGGGAAACCATTAAAACCCCAACTAACAGAAAATCCTGAAAAAGTTTTTATTAAAAATAAGCTTACTACTCCTAAAAAGAAGTGGGAAAATACTAAACAGATACTTCCTAAAGAGAGAAGTTCTCTGTCCAGGGGAAGATCTCCAAAACGGGAGCCCTCTGAAAAAAGATATAACCTTAGAATTAGGGATAATTTGAGAAAATATGATAGATATGAAGATACTGATAATCTTTCCTCTCGTACCTTTCAGACTTCCTCGCAGAAATACGAAAGAAGATCAGAACAGAAGGAAGAACGAGTAACGTCCAAAGACGAACAGCACGTTCCAAAAAATAAGAAAACTCAATTTACAAAGAAGAAGGTAGCAAGCATGAAAATCAGACATGCCGCGGATCTTGAGGACACAACTCAAGAACGGGGAGTGGGCCCAGACAATGCTAGACAACGCAGCAGAAGTCACCATAGTTCGCAAGATCTTGAAGGATCATATGGAGACAGTGGACTTGAATGAATACATTCAAGTTGAAACTGCAGACACCAGGGTTAGTGTACCCCACAAATTATATGAAATAATACTCCGGATGGAGGGGGACATAACTAGAAAAATAAAAGTACTGTTTTGGGAGAAGCTCTCTAAGCTATGACATTCTGGTCACCTGAATTTGTCAGGGAGTGCCCACATGGCGAAGAGATAATTATGCCAGCCTTCTCAAATCACATTCCAATTCATAAAAATACACATATGCTAGGAAATGGGCAGTAGCTCAAGCTCCAGCATTATACAAAAATCATGCAGGATGGGATGAGGACTCTCCTCAATATAAAATCCAGTTAAAAAATCAGCCCACTGCACAAAGGCAGTATCCAGTTAAGCAAGAAGCTAAAAAACAGGTCAGGGAGATTTTAAATCAACTTGAATACCAAGGGGTGATTGAACCATGCACCTCGTCAATCAACAATCCTTTGTTTCCTGTCTCCAAACCAGACAAATCATATCGTCTAGTTTTGGATTACAGACATCTAAACTCCTGTTGCAAAATATTTGCAGTACAAAATGCACATAGTGCAGCATTGATGAATAACATCATGCGGAAAAAATATAAAACCACATTAGATATTTCAAATTGGGTTTTCTGTCAAAACATTGCACCTGAAAGCAGGCATTTGACCGCTTTCTCAATTATGGGGCCACAGCGACAATTTTGCCGTCTCCCCCCCAAGGATTCAAGAATAGTCTAGGGTTATTTTCAGCCAGGGTAACAGAGTTACTACAAATGTATGATGATGAGGCATTATCTTATGTTGATGACATCTACCTTAGAGACGACGATTTGGACGTGCACTTGAAAAGAGTGAACACCATAATACTTGGGTTTGCTTCCAAAGGGTACAAATTCAATGTTAAGAAATCACGAATTGCCCACCACAATGTCCTATTCGTAGGATATAAACTTTCAAGTGAAGGCAAAAGCCTGGCAGCAAACTTTCTAGATAGATGTGCACTGCTCCAGCCTCCAAAGACGCTGAAAAACTTACAGTGAATTCTAGGTTTCCTACATTTTGGAAGAACTTATGTTCTAAACTACGCAGAAAGGGTTAAACCTCTCTACGAACTAATCAAACCTGATTTCAAACCAACTAATTGGACTCAAAACCATACAGAAATGTTGCGTTCAGTGTAAACAGACATGTTAGCAAAAACACAGTTAGAGACACGCGACAATGTGCGCAATCTTGTGATCCGAATCATCCCTGGGAGATGCAGATTCACGTACCTGACCTTTAATGAAGGTGAAAAGGTACCAATAGCATACAAATCACACTTGCACACACATGCTGAAATAAAAATCACTTCTACAGAAAAAATTCTGACAGCGGTTCAAACTGCAGTAGCAAAAGAGAGAGCTCTCGCACAGGGTAAACGCATAATGATCGTTACACCTGTACCTGCTTTAGAAGCAGTGACGAAAGCGAGCATTCCGAATGCTAAAGCTTTACATCCAAGATGGATACAATGGGTTAACTCTCTTGCTGCAACAGACGTTGAATACATCTTTGACCCCTATTTGAAGACACAAGAATTCCAACAATACGAACACAAATGTCCTCTGCCGACCGAGATTCTGCCTCTAGAACATTACGGATGTATAATCTATACAGACGGATCAGCGCAGCCCGCAATTGGGGGTAAACAATCCTATAGTGCTGCGTGCGTGATTGTTAAAGGTCACTGGCACAAAGGTAAATTTAGACCTGTGGACACTAAAACTCAATCACTCGGAGACTGTACAGCTCAGCGAGCTGAACTACAGGCTTTCAAGATGGCGCTTGAAAATACCGATCGCGAATTCCCCACACTAATAGTGTGCGATTCATATTACTGCGTCCCGTCTTAAAACGAATACCTGCAAAACTGGGTTCAAAATGGTTTCAAAGATGCGAAAGGTGGCACAATTAAGCATAAAATCCTTTGGGAACAAATAGTTCTTTTACAGAAAGAACTACAAAAGACTCACGTGATTCACACACTGAGTCATCAGCGTGATGGCGTTCACGTTGCAGGGAATTCCTTGACTGATGAAGCAGCTAAGGCAGCTGTGCAAACGGCTTCCGTAGCTGCAATCACTCGGTTAAAAACTAAAATAGGCAGCGAGATAATGTAAGCTGTCACTACTTCAGTCAAAGACAGTGGTAAGACAATCCCGAAAGGATTCCAGTAAAGTACTCGTATATAACTGATGCAAATAATGTTCCTTTTGCTCGAATCCCTGGAGTGGGGGATAGGGTAATTCCAAACATGGAACATAGGTTAGGACTAATCTTAGCAGCACATGAAGGACTCCCTTCTGCACACGCAGGAATTTCCGCCACAGTATCATTATTAAAAAAAAGATACTGGTGGCCGCGCATGAGGAAACAAACTAGAAACTATATTCTAGAATGTGAAATCTGCCAAAAAATGAAAGTTTCTACTGTGAAGAGACCTGCACAGACGCCCCTTCTGATTTCAGATAAACCACTAGCGTGCGTTTATCCGGACCACTGTGGTCTCCTTTACAAGGGATGGCAACTATAAATATATCATGGTCGCAGTGGATTCCTGCACAAGATTCATTCGGATGTGGCCCCAGCGCTCGGCTGACGCCAGAACTGTTATAAAGGATTTGCGAGCCTTTATCGGCACATACGCAATCGGCACACTACATTCTGACCAGGGTCCTGCGTTTAGCTATCGAGCTTACAAAGAAGCCATGGCTAGCTTGGGAGTTGCATTGCGGTATTCTAGTCCCTTCCATCGTGAGGGTAATGCGGTAGTGGAAAGAAAAATCTGTGACATATAGCAATCCCTAACAGCTAAGGTATTAGGTTCCGGTGATGGGTGGTGGGTGGGTCAAACATCTAATAAGTGCTCAACGTAGTCTTAACAATCTGCCAAGAAATTCTCTGGTTGGAATCACTCCATATGAATTAATATTTGGTACTAGATTGATAATCGAAGACCTCGATTGTCAAACTTCAGTGGTGGAACAAAAACCTTTTGATGTCAAATATCGTTTGGCTGTTTTACAGGACTTAAATGAAACTAGAAGTAGTCTGAGTAACACGATACAGAAGCCAACGACCACTGAAGAAAAACCACCTGTCCCAGCAAGATCTGTCTGGATTCCAAAGATTGGGGATCTAGTCAGGGAAAAGATTGCGGTAAATAAGGAATTTGGGCCTTCTTACAGAAAAGCAGTACCTGTCTTGGCAATCCAAGGAACAAGATCAGTGGTACTATAGCCCCTTGCTAGTAAAAGGGAGAACCGACTTGTGTCCATCAACCTGGTCAAACCACATCATGTGGCCAATAATAAGTAGTAGGCTCCCAAGATGTAGCAGAAGACCAAATCTTGCTACTATCCAAGAGGTTCAAACTGAAAGACTTATCACCTTTGATAAACCTGCAGTAAGAAAAGAAGGACTATGTAACAAAGTCATGGAACTTGTGCCTCTGGATACCCAAATAACAGTTCGTCAAGAAACACCTGTCTACAACGATGTAGCATCTGACTACACAAATATGACAATAGAAGAAGCAGCTCCAAAGATTAATAACAATCCTGATGCAATTCCAACAATTGACAGAACTGCCTCTGGCTATTTCATCAACTTTGATACATTTTCTGAGGATCCCAGAGAACCTGAAAATACGCCAGCAAATAAAACTTTCAACAACAAAAAAATAACAGAACTCTTTCATCAACTTGAAAAAACATATCTGGTTTTACCATGGATTGAATTTTGGATTATGTTAGGTGTACTTTTTCTTCTTCTCTGGCTCATTCTGGTTTTAAGCTTGGGAAAAAGGATAGATGGAAAATACAGTAAAATGGACACAGCAAGTAAGAACATCAACTTGCTCCTGAAACCTCACAAATCATCTCATCGTGAACGAAGAGACCTGTCATCAGTGAACATCCCAGCCATTCCTATACCTGGTGGTATAGCATGGGAAGGAACTGATTATGACATCTATAGCCCGGTGGAACTGCTGAAGATTCCACACCAGTTCAAGGTTTCTTGGAGTGACTTTGTATCACCCAGCACATTTTCTGATGATTGGAACTTTGAAACTGTTAATAACATGATGACAGACTTAGAAATGTCAGCTAAATTCACAGAACATGAATACTTAGAAGGTTCATGAGATTATGAACAAATGTATTGTTTTAATCACTATGGTCACCATTGTTTGCATAAATCTGCAAGCCCTAGGAATGTTTCTACTTATAATCAATGGGAACAATGTCCTACGCTGCCAAAAGGTAGCTCAAAAACATTTAATGAAAAGTTTCCGTACTCAGGGTTCAATGTAGAAACGTTTTATTTCAAAAATATGAATAAGACAGGAATGAAAACAATGTTAACCAATACTAAACAAATGTATTCTGCAAACTTTTATGCTCCGCTGTCTACATTAGGTTTTGACTTTTGGAAAGACAACATTGAGACAAAACTGTCTGGGGCACAAAAGAGTGGCAGGTGCAAGGCTTAAAAGCCTTATTCAGCGCCTGCATTATACCAGAACAAATAATGTTTTTAAATGACACTCTTTAACAAACTTCTTGTCTTTGCCTGGCTAAGATAAAAGATTTAAATAAACTGTCTATACCTGAGCCTAGATCTGACAGTATTGAAACTGCAGAAGAGGAGGTAGACGTGCCCTATATTTTAAAACAAAACAGAACTAATCCTGATTGGAAAAAATGGTTAATCTGGCCCACAGACACAAATAACTGTCAAAATAGATTCCTGAACAAAACACAAGGGTTCAAAGTGAAAAAGCAAGATCCAAGATACTCCCAGAGACAACATCCTGGGATAGTAACTACTTACAGTGTAGGAAAGCTATGCCTTGAATGGCTACAGAAATCTACACTTCCAGAAATTAAACAACACTTGTCTTTACTTAAAGAAGGCAATGATTTGTGAGATTTCTTAATGGGGCCTCGCAAACCCCGTCAAAAACGTTTCATATACGCCGGTATATACGCTGCGTACAACGAAGCTTGGAAAATAACGCAAATGGAAACTGCAGAAAGAATACGAGAAATTGATTGTATTAATTTAGAGAAAACTCTCTTTGTAGCGGACAATGGGTTAATGACTCTGTCCTCCAGAATATATTCTTTGGACAGCATTATATCATCTGCAATTGACATAATAGAGCAGGACTCGCTAATGTTACAACATGGCCAGTCTCAATTACGTTCCATAATGCAGCTAGGCTGGACGTTACAAAATCTTCGTTCAGGCTACCTGCCATGGCGTCCAATCAACACAACGTCATTGTAAGCTGTATTTAACCTTACAGATAAACAAATCTCTTTGGCATAAAGAGGAGCAGACTATACGGTGCTGAGCATTGAAAAACTGGAAAGATTACCATGGACAGTTTCTGAGAAGCCTGTTATTGAATGGATAATACATGGCACCATTACGATACCAGTGACTATTTTCCAATTTCAGTACTGTCTACAGCATATGCAAAAACCACAGTTGATGGACAGAATACAGAACAATGTCATACATTCACCCCAGTACAGATATCTGGGCCTAAATCCATAGTTTTTTTGCACTCCACACCACCCCAGTTCAGACATGGCCATGTGCAAATCAGTCTGACCCTGTGCCTCATGGGAACAGTCCAGCCAGAACTGCCAAGCCATGCCTTCCCTGGACCTGAAACAAGCTTCCGTGGACCGGTTTCTGGCATTCCAGCCGTCTTCAGCCCGGCTTGCTTGAATCCAGTGGTGTGGAGTGCATGGGACTCACGTCTGAGCATACCCATCCCACTCGGGGTGACAAATGCAAAAACCACAGTTGATGGACAGAATGCAGAACAATGTCATACATTCACCCCAGTACAGAGATCTGGGCATAAATCCATAGTTTTTTTGCACTCCACACCACCCCAGTTCAGACATGGCCATATCCAAATCAGTCTGACCCTGTGCCTCATGGGAACAGTCCAGCCCGAACTGCCAAGCCATGCCTTCCCTGGACCGGAAAACAAGCTTTGAAGGACCGGTTTCTGGCATTCCAACCGTCTTCAGCCTGGCTTGCTTGAATCCAGTGGTGTGGAGTGCATGGGGCTCACGTCTGAGCATACCCATCCCACTTGGGGGGAAAAATGCAAAAAACACAGTTGATGGACAGAATGCAGACCAATGTCATACATTCACCCCAGTACAGGGATCTGGGCCTAAATCCATCGCCTGTATTGCTTTCTCTCCCCATCAGTGTCCGAACCACACTTCCAGTCCTCGCTGCCTCACCGCCTCCTCTCTATCCCTCTCTCTCCGTTCTTTTCCCATCTCTCCGTCCTCCCCTCTCATTTTCTCAATATTCTTGTTTTTTATTTCACCCTCGTTTAACTTGTTAACATTCTTTTCCCTTGCTTACTGCAGGTTCTTTAGCTCAGCTTTATTCAATATTCTTATACTAAACATTTTTTTTTCAAGTGTTTGAGTAGATAATACTAGAAGTGTGGCGTCCCCCTTATATTAACCACAGGACTTGTTTTTATCTTGCGAAATGTGACAGAACACAATTGTAGGAGAGTAGGGTCTGCAATCCTATGGTCACCCCCGATTTTTGCTTTTTGCTTCACTGGTTTACGACTTTCCCTGGCTGTGGGCCTGCTAATCAGACCCACAGCCTAGCTGTTCTCTCTCTAAATTGACAACCATGTACCTTAGGTGCATTTACCAATTGGTACTGGGCCCCCTTATCAGTCCCTGTACAGCATACCTTAGGTATCCAGGGCATAGGTGTACCCAGGGCCTACCAGGGGCTGAAGCATGTATTATGCCACCCCTGGCTGGCCATCTAAACAGACACAACTGGCTGCACGACAGCTGGGGCAAGGTGGTGTAATCACCCTTTGCTTTAGATATAGTATCCCTATCTCTAACCCTAAAATGGACACATATATTCCTATCAGTCACTCCTATGGCAGGCCTTATCAATCCTGAAGGCAGAGTGCTTGGAATTATGTGAGATGGTGCTCTGGCATGAGCTGAGCCCGTTTGCAGCTTGCGGAACCAAGTCCTAATAGCAGTTCCATGATAACGCTATACCATATACTCTTAAGTGCATTATGAACCTCGCGGTCAAATGCTAATTTTGGTATAGCATTATCAAAACATGTCGAGTAAGGTGTCATACGAATTGGAATACTACCCCCTCGCCAATTCTGGCGACGGGGGTAGCATTCCACCCTTCTAGAGGGACACGACATGTATGAAACTGTGAACCCCGGTTAAAGTTAACTCGAGCCTCAGCATCACAAAATGGATGCTGCCACCACAGACACAAGTCTGACCTCCTGCTGCTGGGAGTCCTTCCAGCGAGGGAGGCTCGGACAAAGGGTTTCCTGCCTTGGGAGGTGCTAGCACCACCCCAGACAGGATTTTGTGTATTAGGTAGTACAGGGCTGAAAGGAATGAGACATGCCTGGGGCACACGAGGTGTCCCAGTGCATAGTCCGGTCTAAACCAGTTCCTGGGGCACTCCAGTCCCAGAGCTGGTGCAAGACCGGACAAAGGATAGGGGGTGTAACCACCCCCCTTCCTGGTCCCACCCAGGGGAGGGACCTAGTCGTAGTGCAGCCCCCTTTAGCTGAATAAAGGTAGGAGCTAGTCCCATTCCCAGTTAGATTAATCTTGACAACTTCCACGAAGAACTCTTGACCTTCGACCTCCTGAACATCAGAAGACTGAAGAATCTCCCCTATGGTCAGGGAGTGACCATCCTGCTTCGCAGGCACCATCAAGCTCTTGTGCGGTTTGCTGCAAGTCCTTCCTTCCTGGAACCCGACGACCCAGCTCGACGAGACCCGGACCTCCAGACTAATCTGACCTCTACCCACATCCACAGCCCAGCTGAGACCCGTGGGTGCGACGAGCAACTTGGAGACGGCCATTTTGAGAAACCTGCACAGCGCTTCCAGCACGACCGCCGCGGGATCCTCGAGTGAGTGCACTGGGGTTTGAGAAGCCCCACACCGACGCAGCTCCTGCACCAAAGACCAGCCCCCCAGCATCCACGATATCTGCGTGGGGCCCTTTTGCCTGGTTGCTGCCTGTCCTGTTGTCTGGTCATTTGCCGGCTGGCTAGTGACCTCTGAGACGACGACCTGAAGATTTCAACACTGCTGGTCTGGTCCCCCAGACGGGCCCTTGCTTCCCTGTGAAGGAGAAGTACCCCGGACCCTCCTGGTCCGCACCAGACGCCATCTTTGTTCCACCGCGTGGCTTGCACTTGCCAAGGCCTGTTGACCAGATCGACGATCCAACACCGCCAACAGCAGCAGACTACGTGGGACAGCTCGTGCCTCCAGCCTGGTCGTAGAGAACAGCTCCTGGTCCGCGCAGCTACAGAGAGAAGTGTCCCGTTCTCCACCCGACTGCGGCGACAGCATCTGGTTCCCTCCTCGTTCCAGCACCGTCACTGGCTAGTGACCGAGACTCTGTCCCCTTCCCTTTCAGGACTTCTTCTTCCTAGTTCCATCCTTGGAACCACCGGACTCCTCCATCTGGCTGCCTGCCAGCAACTCCTTGTTTCAGGCATCACCGGGATCAACGCAGCAAACCCGACACCACTTCAGCCCTATGCACCCGCAGCCTGTGGGTTAGGTAACTAAAACTTCTAGGTGCTGAAGTCAGTGTTCATTATCCTAGTGTCCAGGTCCACTGTTTTCCCTCCATTCAGCCGGGTTCGTCCGGAATCCGTAACTTTGTAAACTGTAACATCCATAGACGTTGGTACGCATCCCGCGTGAGAGTTTCCACTCTGCACATGAGTCCCGTGGGCCTCCTGTTCTGTACTTATCTAGTCAGTAGCGTAGTCCCAGCGATCCTCTAGCCTCTGGATCTTCGTACAGTACTTTCTTTCCTCGAATTCCATTGTTCCTAGTATATGGTTTGTTGTGCCCCTAGGGCACCATTGTAAATCGTGCAACTTGAGTGTATTTTTCCGAAGAGTTTGTCATGTGCTTAGCCCTCTGACCACATAAAGAGTTCAGAGTTGTATGTTAGTTAATAAATACTTGTTTATTTTCATAACTACCTGTGTGGTGTCCTTTCATCTGGTATTCAAGGGGTTGTATGTGGTAAAACAGCTGGCTTCACATGCCAATAGAGTTTAGCCTAAGACTGCTTTGTCCATGCTACCATTAGGATAGCTGGTCTATAAGGTTGACTTACAACCAATCACCATAAGGGTTGTTTGGACTGATACAAGGTGATCACTAGAACTAGTGAGCATCATATATCAGGCCAACTTCTCACAACAATCACATATTTGGTTGTATAATGCATACAGAGACTGGAGTGTTCAGTGACTTAATAAGGGAAGTCACCCCAGTGCCTGAGACCATTGGAGGGACTAGTTTGCGCTTTATAAAATACCAGCGTATTTTGATTACTGATTCTCTCCCAGTAAATGTATAACAGCAATGAAGATACTCTCTCTTTCAAATGAAAGAAGCGCAGGTGCTCAGTGCCGGAAGGTACATTCCCATTTATAGCTGCATAGTTCAGTGGTATTTCTTTAGCTCCCCACGCACCCCAGCCATGCTCTGTAGCTCCTCTTTAAAAGCAGTTTTGAACTTGCTCACTGTGTTTACAACCTCTGGAAACACGTGTTTCTATTAGAAAAACCCATGAAGCGCTGTATAATACGGTACATTTATTAAGTACATTTCACTAAAGGGCAAAAGGCACACTTTAAAATGTAAATGATCAGACCTGAAAAAGTGAAGCAGGCACGACCGTGAAACATCTGCTGCCTCGAGATCAGTGTCTTTGGCAGGACAGACAGACTGCCCATCCATCCCTTTGAGGGACAGACATCCTACCTGACACCGAAAGAAACTCAAGGCGGGGCTGCAGGATTAACAGTCAAAGAAGTGTGAATGTTCATTTGCGCATTACACAAGAGCCATTCCCGCGTCAAGAGGCCAGGGGCTGCCTGAAAACAACTCAAGTCTGGCAATCTTCCCTACTGGGGTGGGGTGGGAGGGGAGCACCACTTCTAAAGAACACACCTTGCAACAGAGCAGCATCACCTGCTTCACCTGACCGGAGGCAGAAAGCATCGCAGGCCTCAAGACAGAAGCGGGCTACAAAAATAGACTTTTACTCACGCACTTTAAGGCCTACAACTATAACTTCCAGGCGCACAAGTAACTGTTACGCACAAATAGCAGAGGTGATGATTTTATAATGTAACAGTATTCACGCTGCCGCTTCATTCAAAGATAGAGACGAGCAAAACAAACCAGAACCTGTTTATTTCTAGCAGTTCCAAACTGGACAGTTTATAGAACAATTCTTTTTTCCCTTGGACATGCTTTATTCAGATATTGCCTTTATGATATGCAAAGCTCGTGCTGCAGACAGACATCCTGCTGAGGGGGCTTTGCTACGAACTCCGCCTCCAGACTGTCACCCCACCAAAGCGTTGCTTCATGCCATCCTTATCTATATGGCCCGAGGCGTTGGGGTCCTGATGTCATTTAATGCAGCAGATTCTCTCAAATGTATTCAAGTCACTGACTTTAGAGCGGGTCCCATGGGCTTACACAATGTCACGTGTCCTTTTTAGCATTATTTCTCGGCTTTAATGCCTTTTAACTGTCTTATAGATATGTGTCCATTAAAGCAGTAACGCTGAAGAATGTTAGCTACATCAGAGTGATTAACCAAAACATGACAACAATTACATTTCCGGATGGAGACTTTTTTTTGGGAAGTAAAATTTGAAAGTGATTTACATTGAAATATTTATTAAAATGTCTTTGAAGAAAGTAGCATTTTCCGAATGCTCCGTTTACTCCGAAAGTAAAACTTGGGCTTTTAATCTGAAGTCAACGTAATGTAGGTGTGTTCTGAGTTCTGCACGGTTTTTGGCTGGTTGCTTCAAAATTAAGGGCAAATGAAAGTTGAAGGTACTAAGTCACACAATGCACGCACCTTGCCTAAACGCAAGTAGAACACACCTGTGCACATTTCACATGTCTAATGTATACACTTTAGACATGATGTGGGCGTATGTTTATCGTTTTGAAATACTTCCTCATTGCAGAGAGTGGCGGAAGGTCATTTTCATTTGTGGGGAGCTCCGCCTCGGCATGTCGCGCACTCTCATGCTATGGAGTGGACAGTAGCCCCTAGTTACAGCGACCCCCAGAAGCCGCAGCTGCCCATGCTATGCTGCATGCTATTCCGTGGCCCACCACAGCGCGCCCACAGGCCGGCCACTCGTGCAGAGGGCAGCGCCGACACTCACCAGCCTGCTTCATACAGGCCGATGGGTCTCTGCGCGTGCTGCGGCCCGTCGCACCCTCTCTGTTCCCCAGCAGCATGCGCAGAAGATTGTACTTTAAATAGCAACATCCGCGCGCAGCTTCTGAGTGAGCGGCCGCGGGACTCCCACAGAAGCGCACCAGGGTCCATCACCACCCCCTTTTGTACCAGGGTTATTAGTGGGCACGATGGCCCAGGGTTATTAGTGGGCACGATGCCATGGGTCCTGGTACAAGCAAGTGAAGCTGTCCTTGTCGCTGCTGAGGCGGCGATAAAACACAACAAATATCAGCATTCCAAGGCCCCTAAGGACTCAAGTTCCTGACGCCACTGCACCTGCTGCACCAATAGTAGGCACACTGCTGGTTTGAGTTCGCCAGCATGGGGTGACCATGGCAGTTGTGGGGGGAGGGTATTGCTTGCTTCTCGGCCCATTTGGCACTGCGGAGTAAGGCAGGAACCCACAAGGAGTGGCTTAAAGGCCTGCACAGGTGGTTTATCAAACGTACCTCTCTCTCTTTTCTACTGCAAGGCTCCAACGTGCTTTAAGGTATTTAAAAGACTAGGCCAGGTATTCTGGCCTTTTGTATACAATTCAGTGTTAATCGCTCATAGGAAACAAAATAACTTTAAAAAAAGAAAACTCACTAATGTCAAAAACTGGTGACATTGGGCTGTCAGGCAGCAAGATTCATATTTTGGTGGTAAAAACAGGAACATAAAGTGCAGCTTCAGCTCGCAGTCTCATTGTGAGGTGCTTTGGCTACCAAATAACCATGCAGGGGACATTGTAAGCCTCGTCGCCATCTGAGCCCAGTCCACCCTGTTTAGCAGCTCAACCTTGCGGTACATTTGAAGGCACTTACTGGCACATCATATAAACAATACTACAACACAAATAGTATCAGCTCTAACTACTCTCACACATAGAACAGGTACACAACAGCAGCAGTGCAAGCATCAATAATAAATAAAAAAAACAGCACAAACAGCAACAGTGCAAGCTTCCATCATATCGACAATAGTACAGCACACGCAGCACACAATTCCAATGCAATAAGTCGGATATTACTAGTCATTAAGCTGCTACTGTTGCACTATTATTAGCAATACCAACAGCTCAAACTTTTAGAATGCGAGACCTATTGCATGTCTCGCATGCTGTCCGTTTTTCTTTTCTGACTGGCTTTATCTCAACGGTCTCTCTTCTTATTTGCCTTTGTCTCATGGGAACTGCCGATATCGGCCCTCACTGTCTCTCCCTCACTGTGTCTGTCTACTACCTTATACCTTTCTCTACATGCCCCCTACCTTCCACTTTCCTCCATTTTCTGCTGGCCTCTTGTCCTCTCCTTGATCTACCTGCAAAAACTCGTTGTAGGCAAACCCAGGGTATCTTTCACTTTGTTCCTGTCTCTCTACACTCTGCCTGTTTCTTTCTTCATCCCAAGCATGTTTCCTCTCCCTTTATTCCTCTCTCACACTCAGGCACCACTCGGCGCCACCACAGCACCACTCGGCGCCACCACAGCATCACTCAGCGCCACCACAGCACCACTCAGCGCCACCACATCACCACTCAGCGCCACCACAGCACCACTCAGCGCCACCACAGCACCACTCAGCGCCACCACAGCACCACTCAGCGCCACCACAGCATCACTCAGCACCACCACAGCACCACTCAGCATCAATACAGCACCACTAGGCACCACAACAGCACCACCTCAGCACGACCACAGCACCACTCAGCGCCACCACAGCACCACTCAGCGCCACCACAGCACCACTCAGCGCCACCCCAGCATCACCCCAGCATCACTCTACACCACCACAGCACCACTCACCAACACCACAACATCACTCAGCGGAACACAGGTTATCAATGTCACACTTGAAATTGGTAGAACTATTAACATTGTAAATGAGAAAATTATTACTTTAACTAATTTCAAATCCAGAACATAGCAAAATGTTTGCTCTTTTACAAGACCAATAGCTCAAACATGCCTATTGCGAGACCTATTGCATTGCAAATGCTTGTTGCAATTGTCACCCCGAGTGGGATGGGTATGCTCAGACGTGAGTCCCATGCTCTCCACACCACTGGATTCAAGCAAGCCCGGCTGAAGACGGCTGGAATGCCAGAAACCGGTCCATGGATGCTTGATTCCTGAACAGTAAAGACATGGCGTGGCAGTTCGGGCTGGACTGTTCCCATGAGGCACAGTGTCAAGGCTGATTTGCATATGGCCATGTCTGAACTGGGGTGGTGTGGAGTGCAAAAAAACGATGGATTAAGGCCCAGATCTCTGTACTGGGGTGAATGTATGACATTGTTCTGCATTCTGTCCATCAACTGTGGTTTTTGCATTTGTCTACAGCATATACCAGCGGGCCTGTATGAAAGGTTGGGTAAAGAACATATTAAGTCGACCTGGACTTTACCTTACACACACAAATGTTGGAGTGGGGGAAAAGAGGTATTCCTTAGTGGTAAAAACTGTAAAAACTCACTAAGTGGTACACTTTTGTGCCAAGGTATTAATTTACACGGAGCCTGCAAAGGTTCTGCAAATAACCTCTCTTGCCACCTGCACGGTACACCCTCCACAGTGATAGAACCAATTTTCAGGCAGCTATTCAATGACAGCTACGTTATGCTCAATGACCACAGCTGTTGTGGCATGTTGCCAGGAAAAGCGTATCTAGTTAGTGTGTCATCCAGGGTCTGTTGTTGTATGCAAGTATTGTATCCAAAGAGCAAGACAGACAGGGAGACGGCATTATGGCCTTCACTGAATATCTCTTCTATACGAACTGATACTTTAAGCAGAATGAAAGTCATTCTTTTGAAAAAAACTGTGCCACTGACCTCGTCTGATCTGCAAGTTACAAGGACTTCTGCAGAGATACATGCATTATTATCAACGAACTGCCCAGTACATTTCGCAGAAATGTTAAGTCAAATCTTAAACATGTCTGATACCAGTGGCATCGCACATGTATTTAAGACGATTTTTTCGGGACTGTTAACACCTTTTGGAGCAGTCCTCTGCATTTTTCCAAATTTCGTGCACTCTGTGTTCGGCGGCCTGCATCTCAGCTTGGGACTCGTAGCAGGAATTCTATTTTTATTCCTTCTGCTCCGATATGGCAAGTCCGGTCACCAGCGATACCCAGACTACCATGGAACAATGCCTCCTTGCCATGAGGTATCATGAGAGAATTACACAGATTCTTGGCTTGGCTCGTTTAAGAGATATGAACACAACTTGGTTTCTATTGTTCAGACCAATCTGGCAAGATTGCATCTTACCTGTTCTGCGATGCCTGCTTTGCGGAGAAGAATGCGTGTTGGACATTTGTCTTACACTTCAATCGGTCCAGCCATAAGTGTTGACGCTTTGCTAGGTCCGGTAACGACTCATGCATCGTGTTGCCCCCAACGGCTGCCAATTCTGGTGATAGCATTCATTGAGGTCTCACCGGCAAGTCTAACTGAGGGTGAGATACATGACACTACAGGCACACAGTGACAGGGTACTGCTCGCTCTGGATCTGTGTTTGCTGGCGCGGAAAAAGAAAGAACTGATGTCAGCACACGTGGGCACGTCTAAGTAGCTCCAGTGAAGTCAACTCGGCGAATACGATGCCAACGACGCACGCGGAGCCGTACGACTACGCCTATCGACGCGCAGGGGTACTGCTGACGAAAGCTTTCCAGATCCAATCATACGCCTGGGGATATTCTAAGGTAAGGAATCTATCCCGAACGTGTCTCTTTCAGAAACAAGGTGCAGTAGAAAGTCTGAGGTTCTCTCAGGAAGGTTCTACAGGGTGAGGCTAATCTGATTGGTTGTTGATTTTATTTGGTCTCTTTTACAAAAAGAGGTGGATATGTTACAAAACTAGAATGGGCCTAGGCCTAGTTTCTGATTTGTAATGATTTGTACTACTCTTTTTATATACCCGGGACTCCCATCTTGACGACAGGGAATGATTCAAGCACGGGAATCTATGAAAGTTCCAATACTGGAGTAATACTGAATTCCCTAACCTGCGCAGATGAGTTGCGACCACTGCCATCACTTTTGTGAACACCGGAGGGGCACTGGCAAGGCTGAAGGCGAGCACGGTAAACTGAAAGTGCTCTAAGCCTACCTAGAACCGCAGGTAACGCCTGTGGCAAGGCACGAGACCTGAGCTAGAGTGAGCATCTTGAATTTCTCTTTCTTTATGAAGAGATTGGCGGTCAGAAGATCTAAAATGGGCTACAGCCCTTAGTTCTTCTTCAGAATCATAAAGTAGCGGGAATAACAGACACTGCCTACTTCTGAATCTGGGACCCTCTCTATAGCTCCCTTGGCCAAGTGAGTTGCAACTTCCTCTTGGAGCAATTTTAAATGATCCTCCTCCAGCTATTCTTCAGTTGGTAGAATGGGTGGTGGAAAAGAAAGGAAAGGCAGAGAATAGCCCTCCTGAATGATCTGCAAGTCCCACTTGTCCGATGTTATGCACCTCCAGTGAGGGAGATGATGATGTATTCTCCCACCAACTGGAGTGGTGTGGTCTTGCACGGTCAGACTAGGAATGCTTGGAGGCTGCGACTGCTGAGGGCAGAGTGGTTGAAGGCTTCTGGCTTCCATTCATTGATCGGAATGAACCGAGTCCCTGTCCTCCCACAACTTGGGAATTCTGCGCAGGATGGTGGCTCGGATAGGGCTGGCGCAGTTGGAAGTACGAGTTACTTATCGTTGGTAACAATGTATCTGGTAGAGACGATTCTAGCTGCAGATTCCTTAACGTAGAATTATCCCCAGGCGGGAGACTGGATCCGGAAATGTTTTTGCCACAGCATCCCTGCGCGCTGGCCTTGCGTGACTCCGCCCAGGCGTCGTCCGCGCATGTGACGTCAGCGAGGTCACATAAGTCCCACTCCGGCGCACCTACGTCAGTTTTCTTCAGAGAACTTTTCTGCACCACAACGCGGAGCCATCAGACAAACTGGGGGAACATGGGACCATGGGAACAGTGTGCGAAATAGCAGAACATTTGGAAAAAGGAATGGTGAGGAACAACACCATAAGGAGTAGTGTCAGACACTGCAGTACCCAAGGGCAGGGTAAATAGTAAAGAATAAACGACAGAGCCCAGCACTGAACCACCACCCGACCAGAATGTAAACAGTACCCCCTTGAGACAAGGCACACATGCAAAAGGTCATGAGAACTTGAGCAGGAGTATGACCCCAACCAGGAATGATGAAGGGAGAACAGTTCCAAGACAAACAGGGAACAACAACCTACCAAGGCAACCCTAGCACATAGTGCGACAACCCCCTAAGGAAAGAAGGGGCAAAATGCTGTAGGGTGACCCCAACCTAAAAGGGGGAGAGCAAGGCAAGCCCCAATCCCGAAGTAACCAGGACAGAGGGGCACAGGAGTACCTATAGACCCATCCTCCAATTGCCAAAGAGGAGGAAGGAACAAGAAACAGGACAAAAACATCCTGTCAGAGAGCGAAGAATGCACTCACAGAAACATAGCCATCCACCGGAAGGCGGGTGCAGAAGGCCAAGCCAAAAATGTCCTCGCAGAACGGGTAGGAAGGGTGTGCCGTGAAGGAATCTGTGGCTAGAATCGTCTCTACCAGATACATCGTTACCGAAGGTAAGTAACTCGTACATCTGATAGAGACTACTAGCCGCAGATTCCTTAACGTAGAATAGATACCCTAGCCATACCCACGGGGAAGGAGGGTCTACGAAAGGACCCCACCAGCCTGGACATAACAAAGGGTCCCACAGGGTACCAGTCCAACGGACAGTGCGAGGAGCCCTTCTACCCAGGCAAGGGGAAGGCTACACCAGAAAAGTGGAGAACATGAAACGATCTCAGCCTCCACGACAGGAGCCGAAGGCGAGGAAATACCCGGACACACCCCCACGCGGGGTCCGCGCACATGAACTAAAGAAGCATCTGCAACATACATAAACGCCATGGAGAGCAGAGGCCAGAAGGCGACCACAACCCCCTAGGACAGCGCAAGCTATATAACAGCTACCACTACCCCACATAGGGTATGTTAAGTCCCAAAACATAGGAACCCTCTTTGGAAGAAACTTCTGCAGCAGAGGAAAAAACGAAAGAGCAGCGGGGCAAAAACCTGCGCTGACGGCTTGACAACCAGCCCAAGAGAAAACATAAGGCCTAATCTCACACCCAGGCAACAAGGGCCGTCCAGCAGCCAACACGCCACAGTCTCCGCAACGAGGACTCGAGTGGCCATAAAACACACAGCACAACAAGGGCGACTTGCTCAAAGAAAACGTCCAAGAATCAGATCAATTCACCCGTCACTGAGGGGGAGAAGGAGGAGGAGGAGGACGAAGTCCACCCAAGAACCTCTGGATGCCCAAGTCTGCCAGGAATGGAATAACAGGGTGCAGTCGAAGGGAAGATCAACCAGTCGTTCCCTAACATTCTCAGGGAACACATTGTCCCGCAGCCAAGCGTGGGGGCGAAGGGCAACCGAAGAAGCCATGGCACGACCCAGCACTTCCGAAATGTCAGGAGCAGTGCGAAGGATGAACGTCGCCAGCTCCCGGCCATCCAACCCATGATGCTGCAAGTCAATCTGAACAGTCTCAGCCGAGTCCCACAAAGAAGAGGTGGCCCTGGCCAACACACATAAGGTGTTAAGAGCCCGCTGAGCGGCGCTGGTCAAGGTGAACATGTTGCGCCTCCAAGAGTCCAGCCAGCGGGCCTCCCGAGACGGTGGAGACAACAGCGGTGGCAGGGAGGGAAAAGCAGTCCGCAAAAGTGGACTGGAAGCAGAGGGGTGGAGGGAAAGGCATGCCGGGTCACGGGGTGCCGGTGCAGGAGGTGATGGGGCACCGGGTCTCCTGTGGCAGGGCGCCCCCAAGTCCCCATCAGGGAAGAAAGGAGCGAACCCTCAAAGGGAAGCAACAGCTCCCTCCCACCAGAGCCCTGGTGGAGAGCCTCCAGAAGATGATCTGCAGGAAAATGAGCAACCGGGTCACCCATGCGCAAAATACCCACAGCCGTGGACACAGCGCGAGCGAAGGCTGCACCCGCCTCCGTAGAGCCCCATGGTGGAAAAAGCAGCTCCTCCGTGAGCGACGGCTGCAAACTAATGCGGCGGTCCCCGAAGCTAAGTAGGGCAGGCAAAGGCCAGACCTGAAAATAAGAAGGAGGGACCGAGGAGTGAGGGACCTAGTGCTCCTCCGGCGAAAGCTGCGGCCTCGGAAATGGCGGGGAACCACCTTTCGATGATGCCGGGAAAAAAGCCACCACACGGCGGCCCGTCTCCGGTGAGGATGACACCATCAAGCACCCAACCACCGGAGAAGACGAGTCCGCAACCAGACGCCTGTCCGGCACCGTAGAACCCGCCGCCTGAGGCAGGACGTCATCACCATCCAGCGCCACGGGAGACGCCGGACTGGCCTCTTCCACGTCACACAGCACCGGGGACGGGAGCGGGGCAAGAGCTGAAGCAGCCAAGGAACGGTGCTGGAAAGGGGCCGACTCAACCTCCGACGAGGCAGCCGCCTGCGTGGAGGGACGAGAGGAACCGGGGGAGTGGCAAGAAGGAGTAGTTTCTGTCCTGTAACTCCAGTTCTGTAGTAGGGGTATCTCTGTTATAGTCATAATCTAGTGAATAGTCCCGCCAATGTGCGTGGACCCCGGCAATCAAAAATAATCTCTTAAATTGTCAAATCATGCAGAAACTGCAAAGACACTTAAGAGAGAATTTAAAGACAAATAATGCAGCCTATATCCACAGGCTACACTGTCCAGTACTTCAACTAGAAATTTCACCAAACATCACCACACACAGCACAGCCTGCCCAGTTTCTACCATAGAGAAACTTGCCTCCACCAGTAAAAGACTCTGGAATGATAGAAAGGAAGGCATGGACAGACAAGCCCCATAGGCTGCCATTATGTGGCTTAAATAGGATACTGTGCCTTTAAGAGAACTTTCCAGAACTTTCTCCCAGTATCCCAGAATGCATAGCAGGTCCCTCTTACTTTCAGTTCTTTTTGAAGGCGTAGCACGCCAGACCTATGAAGGGCATTTCCTGTAGACAATCAATGCAGCAAGATGAACCTTAATAGAATGAACATTAAGTCCAGACTGCACCAGATACAGAACCTCTTCCACTTGTAAGCATAGGAAGTCCGAGTGGAAGGTCTCTTAGACTCCTTCAGTATGTCCATGCAATCTTCGGGCAGATTCAGATGGCCATATTGCACTATCTCAGGAGCCATGCCGCCAAACTCAAAGACGAGAGGTTGGGGTGTAACATCTGTCCCCCGAACTTCGTGAGAAGGTCCGGCCTGCACGGCAGCCGAATGTGAGGAAGGAGAGGCCGGTGAAGCAGGTCCGTGAACCACCACTGTCTGGGCCATCCCGGGGCAATGAGTATCATCCGAGCCCTGGACCGGGCCAGCTTGATGAGCACCGCCGGAATCAGGGGAATGGGTGGAAAAGCATACAGAAAGCTATTCGACCAGATGATCCATAACGCATTCCCCAGCGTCCCCTGCTGGTAGTACCTGGAGGCGAAGTCTCGGCATTTGCTGTTTTCGGCGGTGGCGAACAGATCTACGTCTGGAGTTCCCCACCATGCGAAGACTTCTCCTAGTACTTCGTCCTTTATGACCCATTCGTGGTTTTCCTGAATCAGTCTGCTCAGTGCGTCCGCCTGAACATTCTGCACACCTGGCAGATGGGTAGCCGTTATCGTCATCCCTCTGGCCAGAAGCCATTGCCAGATCGTCTGCGCCTCCTGCGACAGAGTGCGTGATCTCGAGCCCCCCTGCTTGTTGAGGTAATACATCGTGGTGGTATTGTCCGTCTGTACAAGCAGAGAGTTGGTCTGAAAGGACGGAAGAAAGGCCTTCAGTGCCAAGTGAACAGCTCTGAGGAAATTGATGTGATACGTGGCCTCCATCGGGGACCACGTTCCTTGAATCTGTAGGTTGCCGGAGTGCGCTCCCCACCCCTGGAGAGAAGCATCCGTCACGACAGTCTGCGTAGGAATGTCCTTGTGGAAGGGAACCCCTCTGAGGAGATTCTCCGCTGAACACCACCACTTCAGAGACCGAAGAGCATGCAGAGACAGTCATATCTTGTCGTCCCAAGATCCTTTCCTCTGATCCCACTGGTCTTCCAAGCTCTCCTGCAGCGGTCTCATGTGCAGCCGTGCGTGTGGTGTCAGGAAGATACAAGAGGCCATCGATCCCAGTAGAGAAGACACCGTCCTCACTGTTGTAGATGGAGTGGTCATAAGAGCCTGAGCCTTCCGAAGGAGTGACAATCGTCGCTCCTCCGAAGGAGACACGCTTGCTGACAGCGTATTGATGGAGGCTCCCAAGTACTGTATGCATTGGACCGGAGTCGGGACAGACTTGGACATGTTGATGTGCAACCCCAACTTGTTCAAGAGAACGCACGTCTTCTGGAAGTGTGCTCGCGCTTCCGAGAAGGAGGATGCCTTGATCAACCAATCGTCCAGGTACGGGTAGACAAACACCTTGTTCTTCCGTAGGTGTGCTGCTACCACCGCCATGCACTTCAAGAATGTTCTCGGCGCAGACTTTAGTCCGAATGGGAGTACTGTGTATTGATAATGATTGGCGCTGACTTGGAACCGCAGGAACTTTCTGTGTTTGTGTGCAATGGGCACATGGAAGTACGCATCCTGTAGGTCTATAGCACATAGCCAGTCTCCCTGTTGCAACGGAGGATAAATCTGATGCAACGACAGCATGCAAAACTTTTCCCTGCGAATCCATCTGTTTGCCTGTCGCAAGTCCAGAATGGGCCTGAACTGGTTCTTGTCCTTCTTGCGAACCAGGAAGAACCGGGAGAACAGACCTCTTCCTCTCTGAGACAGAGGTACGTCTTCTATTGCCCTTTTCCTTAACAGGATATCTTCCTCCGCCTGAAGCTCGCGCAGCTGAAACTGCGAGCTGACCGGTGGAATTGCTGGAGGCGGGCTGGTGAACCCAAGACTGTATCCATTGCAAACAATTTTCAGCACCCACTTGTCCTGAGTAATTTTTCTCCACTCTGCCAGAAAAAATTGAATGCTTCCCCCTACCGGAGTGGGTAACAGATCCGGGGGAAGTAAGTGCTCAGGGCCTAGACCCGGCCGGGCCTTTGGCCGCTGGAGCCAACTGTTGGCATCTTCTGCCCTTCGGGCGGTTCTGTAACGGCTTACGGAACTGTTGATGTTGCTGCGACTGTCCCGAAGGCTGGCCACGTCCTCTGCCCTGCCCACCGAAACGCCGTTGGAATGGGCGGTACGATTTCTTCGCTTCTTTGGGCTTCTCCAGGCCCACACCTGTGAGCGTTTCGGCCTCCGCCTTCATGCGGGCCATTTCGTCATCCGCATGTTTCCCAAAAAGGGTCTCGCCAGAGAATGGAAGGTTGGCTACCCTTTGCTGTGCGTCCGGTTTTAGTGACGTAAGGCGGAGCCAGGCGTGACGTCGCTGGTTAACCCCATGGCAAAAACCATGTGCGGCTAATAGGGAGGAGTCTGCTGTAGCGCTGATAATCTTATTCGCTACCAGCATCCCTTCGTTTAGCACTTCCTGGAAGTCTTCCCGCTTCTCGCCAAGCAAGTGTTCCGCAAACTGCTGGAGGGAGTCCCAGAGGGCGCGGTCGTAGCGTCCCAACAAAGCCGTGGCACTCGCAGCCTTAATAGAGGTCGCCGATGTTCCACATACTTTCCTTCCAGCTGAATCCATCCATCTAGACTCTTTATCCGGGGGAACCGTGGATGACGGGGTGGTGGCCTGTTGTTTGCGGGCCGCCGTCACAATCACAGAATCCGGAGGAGGTTCTGCCCTTAGAAAGGCCGGGTCCGAATCGGGAGCCCGGTATTTTTTCAGCAATCTCGATGGGGCCGCCTTAAACACCGCAGGGGTGAGGAAAAGGTCCATGGCCGGTTCCTCCAGGCCGAGCACCAGAGGCAGCAGTGGACGAGACAGGTGTTTCTGGTGCAGTGTCTCGAAAATGACTGATGCTTTAGGCGCGGGCACCGTCAAAGATATGCCCAATTTGGCAGCGCCTCTCAAGAGGACATCATGGAACGCCACCAGGTCATCAATCGCGACACCCTCGTGTCCGGTGATCCCGACAAGGTCGGAGAGTAGTCCCTGGTCCCCAAGGACCTCGTGCGAGAGCGAGATCTGTGCCTCCTATGTGGTGTCTCGACCGCGTGGACGACCTTAGGGGCGATCGCTCCTTCCTCCTAGAGCGAGAGCGTGATCTCCCGGCTCGTGGACGCTCTACAGGTTTCCGTGGGGGCATCTTCCTCGGTTCCTCCTGGGGCCTAGGTCTAGGGGTCCCCTTAGGAGGTGTCGGCAGAGGAGGCAATGACGTCGACCTCGGTGGAGGGACCGGGGGTATCACCGACCGAGGGGCAGGCCCATGCGGTGGAAGCGGTAGTAGTGGTCGTCCTGGCGGAAGTGGAGGGTTGGTGGGAGGGTCCTCCTTAGGTACAGGAGGAGGGAGCGACTTAGGCCGAGTTGGTGTATACACCACAGAGTACACCGAGCCCGGTGACTCCTTCGGCGAAGGGGACTGTGACCCAGCCCCTTCAGCAGGCGATCGCTTTCTCTTGCGTCCTCCATTAGATCCAGCTTGACTTCTGGCGCCAGAACTCCTCTTGCGCCGTTTAGGAGAGTTAGAGCGACTCCTAGACGCCGATCTCTTCCTTCTCGACGCTGAGCGTCGCTTTTCTGGCGTTGAACGTAGCCTCCGCGACTCTGGAGTCGAACGCCGCCTCCGCGACGTCGACTTCTTCTTCCTCGACGCCGAACGCCGCCTCCGCGACGTCGACCTCTTCTTTCTCGACGCCGAACGCTGCCTCCGCGACGTCGACCGTTCCATTCTCGATGACGAGCGTCGATCCCTCCTCCTCGAGGTTCTCGATGTCGAGGAGCCCCTCGACGCCGACCGTCGTCTCGATGGCGACCGGCGGTGTCGCCTCGACGGCGAGCGCCGATGCCTGTCGCTCCGTCTTCGATGTCGATAGGTCGACGCAGACGTCGACGATGACGATGAAGATGCAGATGCAGTCGACGGTGGTCTCGACGGCGGCCTATCCAGGCCCTTCGACGTCGAATCTTCACGCCGTCTCGACCCGGAGCCCCGGGGAGATGGGGAACACACCGTCGTCATCCCTCTCGACGTCGTCGTCAATGCAATCAACGCCGACGGAGACCGGGACCGTTTGCTGGCCTTCCTGCCTCAGGGGAGCCCCCCCAGAGGCCTCAGCAGAGGCAGGGGGAACCTTCCCAGCCTGTCCAGACCTCCTGCAGTCATCTCTCTTCAAGGCCTTGAAGCCTAATCTTCAGCCTGTCCCTCAGGGTACTTGCTGAAAGCTGCTGGCAGATGTCACAGTCTTCAGGGACATGTGTGTCAGGGAGACAGACGATGCAGACGTTGTGTGGATCACTCTTGGCCTTCTTCCTTCCACATGCTGGGCATTTGTCGAAAAGACCAGGCATTTTAGAGTCCTAAAAAGCCTGAACCAACACACAGGAGAGAAGAGAAGCACCAAGAAATATATATTCAAACACTTTTATCCAAAAAAGTGACAAAAATCCAATAAACCCTTGAAACAAGGGAGAGCTCAATGCCAGGGTCCTGTTAGCAGGAGCCGGAAAAAAGAACTGAAAGTAAGAGGGACCTGCTATGCATTCTGGGATACTGGGAGAAAGTTCTGGAAAGTTCTCTTAAAGGCACAGTATCCTATTTAAGCCACATAATGGCAGCCTATGGGGCTTGTCTGTCCATGCCTTCCTCTCTATCATTCCAGAGTCTTTTACTGGTGGAGGCAAGTTTCTCTATGGTAGAAACTGGGCAGACTGGGCAGGCTGTGCTGTGTGTGGTGTTGTTTGGAATTTCTAGTTGAAGTACTGGACAGTGTAGCCTGTGGATATAGGCTGCATTATTTGTCTTTAAATTCTCTCTTAAGTGTCTTTGCAGTTTCTGCATGTTTTGACAAGAGATTATTTTTTATTGCCGGGGTCCACGCACATGGGCGGGACTATTCACTAGATTATGACTATATACAGAAATCCCCTACTACAGAAGCCCTCTGCCAGCCTCGACCCAGACTGGGACGTAGGGGGTCCGCCGACCCATGTGAGGCCGCCACGGCCGACTCAACCTCTGACTCGACTTCTGACAAGGCAGCCGCCTGCGTGGAGGGACGAGAGGGGCCCGGAGGGGGGCGAGTGGTCCCCTTCCAGCCTCGATCCATAGCGGGACAAGGGGGGTCCACCAACCCCTGTGGCACCGCCCAGGCCAGCAGCTGCCGGTGCCGTAGCGGCGTCACCTCAGTCGTAGACAAGGCCGCGGCCTGTCCAGGGGGCCGAGAGGGGCTCGGGATGCAACCCGAGCCCAGGCGACTTCCGGCGACCCCACAGGGACTCCCACAGGAGTTTGCGGCTAAGCAGAGGCGCCATAGTCCGAAGGAGGGACCCCCAAAGGGCTGCACCCCAACGGCACCACATCCTCCAAGCCTGGAGCCGAACCAGTAAGTGCTGGGGCTGGAGCCGAAGCGGAGGGACCCGCGCAATGCAAGGGATCACCCGACGTCCCAGGAGGGGAAGGAGGAGGAGAAGCCAGCGAGGCCTGCAAAGCCACCACATATGGCTCCATCTGGGCTCTCGATTCCCCCTCACCAGGAAACGGTGGATAGGAGGACGAGAAGCAGGGCTGCATCACCTGCGAAGAGCCCACACCCCCAACAGGCCAGAAACCAGCCCTCGGAGACAAACTGCGGCACTTACCCTCCGGGGAGCGATGCTCGTGTGGCGCAGGAGAGGGATGAGGACGACGACAGCTTTGAGAACCTTCCATCGAAGCTGAACGACGGGAAAAAGCTGACCTGGAGAGACTCGCTGAGAGCAGTTTCATCCAGCACACCCGCCCCGACTTCGGCTTCAACTGTTGGCACGCCTCACAATCAGGGGAGCCGTGATCCTCCCCTAAACACCACATACAAATGAGGTGAGGGTCTGTCGCCGACATAAGGCTAAGTGAAAAAGAACAACAGTGCATTTATAAAAAAAAAACAGTATTTATTATAAGACACACACTAGCACACAATAATATCTCCTACCCAGAGATGACACGTTGCACACAATACTTTGCAATAAAAACAGGTAAGTAGCACAAATACACAGTGGCCGCCTGAGGGAGACCCAACCATATACTAAAATAGGGGCATGTGAATCGCAACTCGAGTCAAGACTATACCCAGAAGATGTAGAAATGCTGGGGGACCACCCAAGGTACCCAGGAACTCCACCGAGGTGGTGTGTGGAGTGGGAACAAAACGTGTTGTCAATTCAAGTCAATGGGTAAGTGGTGGTTCCAATTTTAAAGAAGAAGGACCCTTCCCAGTGGACCCTGAAGAAACCCAACAGAAGACCGGAGGTTGGAGAGCCAACCCATCCATGGATACCCTAGGAACCGGAATACCTACACCAGGGAACCCAGGAGCATATGTGTGAAGTGGTGTCGGAAACCGCTGGTGAACTCAATAGAAGACTTCAGTTAGATGCCGCTGTTGAAGAAGGTTGAACCCAAATGTGGATTAGAGTTAAGAAGTACCTGCAAGCAGAAGGGATAGAGTCTATGCCATTCAGGAGTCACCAGTGGATACAGGAGACAAATTTCCACTGATGCAGGAGAGCTGATGATGACCTTGGAGCTGCAGCTGTGTGCACAAGGCGACGCTGTGGAAGAACAGGAGAGGTTCATGAGCTGTTTCATGCTGATGACGAGAGCTGAAGGGTCGTGTCCGTATGGATCACCAACAAGGTTTGGCAACCGCAAACGTGGCAAAGGAAAAGGTGCAGAGTTAGGACCAGCTAGGCCCAACTGACTCACAAGAAACAGGGGAGTAGGAGCAGGCCCAAAGCAATCAGGGGAGCCCACTGAAATCAAACAAGTCCCTGGGAAAGGACCCGGAGATCTCTTGAGACAAGAGTCGCCAGCCTTAGCAAAGGCCAGCTGACGCGGTGCACAGGGGCTCGGTTCCAACAGTGCTGATGAGGGATATTGGATGCAGACTCGCTCTGAAGACAGTGCAGGTCTCGATGGAGCTGTGGAACTGCTGCCTGTGTTACTGAACCTGTTGGAGTCCATAAGAGCCCAGGATCAGCAAACCGGTCAGCAAACTGGTCAATTATGTTGCAGTGCCTGCAGATGCAGGGGAGTGACTTCTTCATCCAAGGGAGATTTCTTTGGATGTCTTGGATGCCCACAGGGCCTGTGAGGGACTTGTGTAGAGCACAGACACTGACGCTGCAGAAGACTTGCAGGACACGGAGACCTAGAGCAGTCGGAGTCTTCCCGGTTGCAGTCTCGGTTCCTAGAGTGAAGTTTGTCGCGGTCAGTCCAGACGGTTGACGAGGAATCAGAGTTGAATCGGATTAAATCCCACAATGAATCTAAGAACCCACCCACAGGTAAGCCCTTAAATACCCTAAGGAAAGGGATGGGATGATTCAGGGGTCCCTCTCAGAGGAGGGGTTGGACAGTGGGGAGGATACCCCCATGTCCTTATCCAGTTTCGCCCCCGAGCCAACGGTTCCCTGAACTGGTTTGAACTGGAGTATGCAAGGGGGGCACCAAATGTGCCCTGCAAGCAGTCTCAGTGGTGCTGGCAATTACCCCCACCCTGCCCCAATACAATAAACCCTGTCTGAGAGGTGGTCACACCTTCCTATGACAGGATATCTATTGTTCTGCCTTCCCCTGCTTGAACTTGGCTCAGCAGCAGGAGGGCAGAAACATGTCTCTGGACGGCAGCAGTCGCTGGTTGCTGTCTGGTTCAGGAAGACTGTACTGGGATCACTGAGGGTCTCCAGGAGGAGATATACAGTGCGTGGAATCATACCTCCCACACTGTATACAGTGTGGAGGTATGTTTCCAACATGTTTGACAGGGTTAGTGACAGCAAGTTTAGAGATGGTTATCGCGTAATGACGCATTGCCACTCTAAATGTCGTAATGGCGGATGCCCTTACAACCCGGGATAATGGACTCAGAAGGTTGTAGGGGTGCCCTGCTCTAGCAGGGGCAACCTCACACTTAGAACCGAGCACCCTGCCTTCAGGATTGAAAGGCCTACCTTAGGGGTGACTTATCGGTTTTAAGTGTAGTGACCTAAGATATAGGGAACCCTATATCTGCTGTAAGTGATGCTAGCACCAGCTTACAAAGGCTTAAATTGCAGGCCTGGAATCATAATATGAGTGGTCTCTCATGGGTGGCATAAAACATGCTCCAGCCCATGGGAGAACCCTGGTGTACCTATGCCCTAGGTACCTTGGTGCCATATACTAGCGACTTACAGGGGTACACCAGTAGTCAATCTGGGGTGTACCTAAGTACTTACCATATACAGTTTAGGGGAGAAAGCACAGAGCCTGGGGTCATGATCAGCAGGATCCCTGTCAGACTAGTCAGAAGCAGCATAACACCAGGCAAAAAGTTTAGGTAACCATGAAAGCAGATCCTACTTCCTACACAGTGGTTCTCCCACTGCTGGAAAACACCATGCACCATCTACATGTGTAACTGCCATTCACATCTGCTAGGCATTGTCGGTTAAATTTGATTGCCCTGGTGTTTAGAAATCCCGCCCGGTGGTTCCCAGCCAGGGAAATGCAGTGGAGAATCAGCTGCTTCCAGAGATGCAGAGACTCTTGGCACAGGAGTCAAGATCCCACCCACCCTGCGTTTTTGCAGTGTCACATGGCGGTAGTGTGGTCTGTGAGTACCTGTAAATTTCTTACCATGAGGGACTGTCGGAAGGCCTTCAAAGCTAAGCGGATTGCACTCAATCAATTTGACGTAGAGGCTGGTGTCCGTCATAGACCTCCGATAGCCACCTCTCCCAGATGGCCCCCCACTCAGTTAGTGAAGTATTCATAATTGCTGTGGCGTCTAGGTGGGATATGGAGCAGGGTCTACCCCTGGCCCACTCACAATCTAGCTGCCATTACTGCAGATTTTTTGCAGGCCCCTCCGCAACCTGAATGGAATCCAATAGCTTACTCTGGTGTTGTGCCCACCGGGACTTTAGATCTACAGCAAGGCCTGCATGAACTGTTTGAATATTGGTACATTTGACCTCCGAAGATGTGTGAGACCACCCCCATCCCTTTCATGAACAATCAAGGGATGCTGCTAAAGACACAGGGGAGAATGGCAAACTGGAAATGCTACTGGCCCATTATAAACTGTAGGTAACATCTCTGGGCCTGCAGGATAGGAACATGGAAATGCCCGTCCTGCAGGTCCAACACTACCATTCAGTCTCTAAGATCAAGGGCAGACAGAACTGGACTAGCAGGAGTATCTTGAGTTTGTCTTTCCACAGAGGGAATTAAGGAGGAAGCTACTTAAAATAGGGTGATGCCCTCCATCATTCTTCTGTACAAGGAAGTAGGAGGAGTAACATGCAGTTCCTACTTCCAAGGCAATAACCCGGTCTACGGCTTAACTGGACAAAAGGTCCAACAATTCATGCTGCAAAATGAAAAATATTCTTTTATCAGCTGTGTTGATGGGGGAGTCAAATGTGGCAGAGTAGAAAGAAATGGGAGGACACATGCGCCCTAAGTAATGGCTTACCACTCTTGGAGGAAATGCCGGATTCTGCCTCCTACAGGGTGGATGTGTGTTGAAAATGACAAAGTGAAGTGGTTTTGCAATGTGGTTTCCGGAGCCTCATGATGCAGCGTCCTTACCCAAAAAATGACTGAGCAGGCTGTTGTGCCAATGGCAGTTCTGGCACTGACAGTGTTGAAAAACCAGTCTACATAATAAATCTTCGCAATAAAACATACGTTTTTCATTGGAGCACAGGGTCCAGCATATTATAATTTTAATGAGGCTAGGGATTCTTCCCTTAAAGACCCAAACTTCTAAATGGGACAAATCCGAAAGTTCCACAGAAACTTGTGATTTATGTAAGGGAGGACGGCAAGATTTCTTACATTTGTTGCTAGTCTGTCCTAAACCTATTCTGGTAGAGGCCCGGCGTCGGTATATAAACCCTATATGTTTTACACATAATCTTTGCACAGCATAAAGCTTGAGTTTTGTAAATCTCCGCTTGATGAATCTGCTTGTTATAATATCTATAATTTTTTTAAGCTTTTTTAAATTGTTCTAATGTCGGAATAGCTTAAAGGTTTTACTATTTACTAATCATGTATTTGCTGACCACAGTTGAGGTCTGAATAGTACATTTCTTTTATTATTTTATTAATCATGTACTTGTTGACCTAAGTCAAAGTCTAAATCAAATTTAATAATTCTGAATTTGTATTGGAAAACCCTAGGGTAACAACAGAAGGGGAGAAACTGCTGAAGAAATTATTTAGTAGGGGCAGACAGCCCCAGGGAACGCACTGTGGCACAACTCTTTAAATGTTTGCAGTGCTGGGTCCGCTTCATCACCAAAAATGTGAGAGCCATGTCCATCAAAGTTGTGTGACACCCCAAAAAAAGCCTGTAAACCTCATCCAGACATGGTGCTAAAGCTCTGAACATGTGCCCTTTGCTTGACCCTTGCCGTCAGTTGTATTGAGGCCAGACCTTATCAAAGAAAGAATAAGTTTCATGAGTGCACTCCTTTTAATCCTTCAGTTCATGGGATAAACCTCTCAAGGGTACTATATGAGTGCACTATGTGTTCTCAAGTGCCTATATATCAAAATGTTAGCCACTTATGAGATAAAAAGTTTTTGAATCTGATTCTTTGCTGTGTCCAGTTTTGAATCAGAGACCAGACCTTATGACAAATGTTGCTGCATCCTGGCTGGTTTGGATAAAAGACGCACAAAGGTCCTCTGGAACTGCCAGCAGGATTTGTCTAACTGTGTCTTCTAAAGCATGACTGTAGTGGCCTAGGAGGCAGCTTAATTTGACTTAGGGCAAAGCAATACTAGCCAATGAACACATGAATTTAGATTCACTGTAAGGGGGAGTCAATAGAGAGGCGTTAGGGTTTGCTATGCCAGTCCACCAGACTCAATGGCGTAGGTTTGAGGAAATAAGAATTTTATATGGTCAGTGTGTCCCCCACTCGCACCCTATCCATGCACCCGTGCCCTATGTATGTTCATGTAATTCCCTTCCCGTGCCTGTCATGATAATGCCCCTGCATTTCCGTCTAATGTTAACATGTCAGTTATTAGGCCTTCCATGTATGTAGTATGAATTCCGCACTAAGGCCTACGTTTCCAATGCATTTACATGGTGCACTTTTAAATATCGCAAAGCACACGTTTTTGTGGCCCAGCCGAGCCAGACCCTGAATTCAGGCTCCGAGCCACTTCTGTCTCTGAACACCGCAGTTTTGGTATGCATCCCTGACCTCTCCCTCACTCCCTGCCCAGCCGAGAGGTGCCCGGCCTGGCCTGCCTGCCAAGATGGTATTTTGCCTACAGTTATCTGTTCAGCCTCCGCAAAAACACATTCCAGTCTAGTGAAATAGGTAAACATCTTTCCGCCTGCAGAGCATAGGGCCTAGCCTTCCTGTCTCCATGCAAGTGATTTACTGAACCCGTTGCCATAGTAGGCCCATGGCCCCACGCAATGCACGTAGAAATATATGTGCACACTAGCATTCAGTGATGAACAGCCTTTACTCGAGAGACCTTTACTTCAGACAATACATCCCCCAAACATAAGATATCAGATATGCCAAAGGTACAGGTCGCTCTGACACCCCAGACTCCAGACTCCTCTACTAGTGCTAAAGTCACAGCCCCCAGCTCTCCCCAATTACACGTCAATCTCACGTCATGTTCAGTTGCGCGCACATGTAGGTTAAAGGTTTCTGCTGACCCTGCAAATTTTCTCTATGCATCCACCCACCTATGACACCTCTATGACTCATCAAGTGCACACCTACGTGTACGCCTCCTTACACGCCTTCTTTTACACCCATATGTTCTTATCTCTCTCTTTTCACTTGTTCCGCCTACTGTATTCATTGTAATTGTATGATTTTACTATATATAATGTGTGATGTTAATAAAACGTTAGATATCCCTTCCTGAACCTTAGTGGTGATGGAACCCGATTCTCGTTGACTCGAGTCATCTTAATTAAAGCCAATATGACTCAGATACCACGGACTCTGCCTCTCATTTTTATGAGCTATTCTTATTGTTATTAATTTATGGAAAAATAGTCCCGGTAATATTATTTACCACAGGTTGGTGTGTTAAAAGTCATGATTGCCCAGTGCCAGTCTACAGCGATGAGCTACCTGTCTCTTGACTGGTGGCCCAGAGCATGGCTTTGCATAAGAGGTTACACATTAAGGCCTCATTGAATGATAAGAGATGTTCAGTAGGTGCATGGCCAGGATGAAGAACCTCTGCCAGGGCTGTAGTTCTGACCACAATTGCAGGGAATTGCAGGTCAAGCATCTCTGCAACCTGCCTAATGACCATAGCAAAAGATGCATCCTCCTCAAGAGCAGGACCAGAGTGAGAGACAAGTTGAGTCCCGGGGTAAGAGTCCATACCACTGGTATCCTGTAATTCAGCATCCCAATTGCCCTAACCGTACTGTGGGGAAAGTTTGCCCCTCTCATCATAGTCTTTATCTGATCCAAAGAGCGGATTTAGAGTATGAGATATACTGCATGGTATGGGCAAGGCATTGAGTCTGAAGGATTGGTTATGGGCTGCTCTCCAGTGGGATCAATGCATGGCTTCGGTCGAGTCGAGCCGGCCTGGAGTCAGACATCACTATGGGCAATGCCTCCTCTTCAGGGCTCGGCACTGGTGTTGATTTGCAAGGAACCTGCACAGGGAGCAGCGCTAGAACCACAGCGGATATTAAAACTGGTGCCAAACCTGAAGTGGGCTCAATAGGCACAGACTGCACCAAGGATGAACTTGCCGTGGGACCCCCATTGAAAGCTGTTGCAGTTCCTTGCGGCTTGAAGACGCGACAGAGGAAACCATAAGCATGTCCAATATGCGCAGCATGGCCTCCCTAAAGGCTTTCTATTTGCTAAATGTTGAAAAAGAACTGGAAAACTCGAGCTGCATCAGGACCAAACTAGGAATCAGTTCAGGAGGTCCACAGTGAGACTAAGAGGCACGTTGATGCCCTTGCACCTTCTCCTGAGTTTGAGAGTGGAGGGAAGGGGGCGATTGGGGCTTCGGCATATTATGCGTCTTTTTAGACTTACCCAAAGACTTCAACAGTTACGAGGACCTGCCTGGGGAACGACTTTGGGAGAGAGAACAGCACTTTCCTTTCGACTGGTCATGTTGTGAAGTCTTCTGATGCTTGGCGACTTAGAGTTTCAGCTTGCAGTCTCATATGGACTTGGTTCATCTGAGCATAATCGTCGCACGGTCTGGAGTCGTGTTTCAACCCCAGGCACCACTGACATACTTTGTGAGGATCTGTTGCACACATTTGCTTTCAACAGTCTGTACAAGGTTAAAACCCTGTTGTTTTGGGAGATGACATTTTCCTATGCACATTGGTAAAAAAAAATAGAATATTGTACAAAATTACTAAACAAAAAGGAGAGGAGTAGAGCTCCAGATCAGCGTCTGAAGGCACGGAAAGAAAGAAATGGACATCAACGCCCTTATGTGGTGCTTGTATGCGGCCCCTCTTATCACTTCTGGATTTAAACAATGTGGGTGCAGAGCCACAAGATGTCACTTATAGGGTGCAGGAGTACTGCTTTTGAGTTTCTGGCTTCAATTTGACGCCTCGGGAATAGTCACAAGGTGAGGAATCTGCGGTTAGAAGTACACATCAGAAATCCCTTTACTGGTGATACAACAGCTACAGAAAAAAAAGAGGTCAGGGACTTTCATGTTCTTATCTGAGAGAAACCCTTGAAGTCATCCAAGAATAAAGGATAGATTTTTTAATTAAAGCACAGGTGCAGGCCTTTTCTCCAAGTCCCAAGGACGCCACTAGATACCACCAAAGAGCTTAGATACCAAAAAAACAAAGAAACCCTTGGAAACAAATGAGATGCTACCTTCCAAAAGGTAATTTGGAAGATCCAGATTCCATCAATGAAAGAAACTAAACAGGAGAGTCTGTGTGTTTCAAAATCAGCAGAAAGCAAGTTACAATAGGTACACTTTACGTAAACCTTAGAAAGCAACTGCGAAACAAACACTTGCAAAAGATCAGCACATTCATTAGGATTAACGGATGGATGGTACAATGCCGCGACATGTTTAGGCATGTCAACAAAGTTAGGATATTTGGATTTTAATGGCAAAGCAAAGCTGATTTGCTATCAACTGAATTTCTAGTAAACAGATACATCCTTTACAGAAGCAGTATTTCCAAGGGTTTAAGTGTAGCAGTTACCAGGACTGCCTAAACATAAGACACTTTCAACAAGTATAACACATTCCAGAAACAGAGAATAAGGAAGTGGGGAAATTATACCTTGACAGCACTGATGAAATCTGAGAGAGTAAAATTTTCTTTTCCATACACTGTCCACCTGTCCCAGATTGTGAAAGTGATTCCATTTCTTCTCCAACAAAAAAGAGAATAAAACAGAATTAAAATAAAGACATTTCACTGACAGATGGTTTATGCAGTGGCAAATAGTCTTGTTAGAGCAATTGCCTTTTCTCTTAAATCTGAGATAGTGGATGACATGTGAAAGTTGACAGTTTTGACCCAACGTCTGAATGTTTTTTCTGAAGTAGTGTGTGTAACACTGAGCAAAGAAACAACAAAATGGGCTACAATCATAAAACTAATTCTCCAGATTTGCAGGTGGTTTCCATTATTCTACATAATGACATCAACTTAGAATGTGAGTTTGTATGTGTTTAAACAATAATTGGCAACTATGATACCATAAAAGCCCACAATAACTCTGACTCATTCAAATCAAAATGTCAAACAGCATTTGGCCTAATTGCAGGAGCAGCTTACCATGCAAACAATAGAAAAAACACACAAATAGTTGAAAATAACAAGCATTTGCAATGCAATAGGTATTGCATTATTCAAGTTTAAGCTATTCGCATTGTAAATGGCAATGTGTTATTTTTATGTTTCAAAAACAAAAACATAACTAAAAAGCATTGTCGTTTACAATGCCACTAGCTCAAACTCGCGTAAATGCGAGATCTGTTGCATTGCAAATGCTTGTTTTTAATATCGGTATTCACTGTTGTTTTAAGTAATCTGCACCTGTGATGTCTGTGGCTAATCCCAATTTCTTCGCAGTGTATCAAATGTAATCTGATAATACGGCTTTTAAAGTTTTTTTTAAGGCATTTTTACTTTTTTTATGTGCTTGTGTCACTCAGATATTGTTTTTTTTAATTAATACCTCACATATTGCTTTCTTTTGGATAATCCGTACTGACATTGTAAAGATTTTTATGAACCATACAATACATGTATTATTAATGTCCTTGTTGGGGTAGGGCCAAGACTGATTTATATGTGTTTGCCCTGGTCTTTAATGGAATAGTTTTCTTAATAAGGTGCATACTATTTAAACCGGCTATAAACTGTACATATTCAGAAGGCTCTATTAAGGTATGGAAATTATCACAAATAGTTTTTATATTTAAATGAGATAAAAACTGATATCTATCTATCTATCTATCTGTCTGTCTGTCTGTCTGTCTGTCTGTCTCAATGCCCTGCGCAGCTCTAAGTTCTTTGATCCCCGGCCTGTCACTGCCATTAGTAGAAGCAACATATCCTTGCTTCTGAAAACCATTAGGGTCTTAGGGTCATGCCCCCGAGCAGGGCTTCTGCCCGCTACAGACGCCCACGGTTTATCTTCTGCCCCCATCCGCTGACCCCAGACGAGCGCTGCTGCAATCAGAGGGGACTCGCCTGCCTTCTAATGGGCCCACGGGCCCCGAGAGAGCTGCAGCGGCCAGTGATATGCTGAACAATGTCACGCTCGCAGACATGATTTAGCGCCCTGAAGTCACCCAGAGATTCTCTGCCATTAAACGCGCCTGTCAGTTATGCAGGGGCACAGGCAGCGTCTGTGAAGCAGGTGCAGTAGCACCACGGCACGAGGGTGCGTAAGAGTGGCCCACTGTACCACGGTTTGCTTCATTGACTTCCTGCTGCTAATATGTGAGTGAATTTCTGTGTTTTTAAAGTTTGGAGGAACCCACCTACCAGGAGAGCACCGCTAAAAGGGCAGTTGGGAAGAGAATGGGAAGAGAATGACATGTGACTGACTCTGCCCCAGCCCAACCTCCCTTCCCCACCCGGCTGCTTGTGAACCTTCTGTTAATCAATTATTTGCTCAGTTCTGAAAGATTCTCGCAATCGCTATAAATCCGCACTTGACTCAGCCTCCAGTCGAGTGACTGGCATGACTTCCGGTTGCAGTGACAGACTAACTTTACACAGTGATTGGTTCCGAATTCCAGTGGCTCCTCCCATCTATGTTACCGAGTCCTTCTTAGCGGATGTCCCGGACAGAACGACCAACCTGTTGAAGCTTTGAACGTGCTGTTTTTTTTTTTTTAAATATATTTTTATTGTATTTTTTTTACATAGATAGGATATACATAAAAACATAAACGAGTACATATGCTCTTTCTGACTCGTCGATCACTTCGCCTTACATCTTACATCCTAGACAATTTGGTGATCTGTGCGTTATTTAACTCTGTTGGGCGGTTGCTTCTCCGTCCTTTTGGGCTAAAAATTCTATTCCCTGTACCGGTGGACTTCTTACGTTGGCTATCTTTTTCGTGAACATATAACACGCAACATGTAACACATATCTGTTGGCAGGTGGTTTAAGATTGTCGTCCTTCCGTGTTTTACAAAGCTGTGGTGTATTTGGCTAACACAGCCATGGTATATTTGGCTAAGGTGGTTTGAATGGGTCTAGTGCGCAGTCTAGCGCTGACCACATCTGTCTATTGGGCTTCTTCCAGGGGGTGTATTTTAGAGCTGTTTTGTCAGCGCCTCTTAGGAATGTAACCCAGTTTATCCATCCCTTAAAGGTGGCTTTAGAGGTGTTTTTCCATTTGGCTAGTATGATTTTTGTGGCGCTTGTTAGGAGGAAATCTAGAAGGTTTCTATCTTGTTGTGTGTTGATGTCTGTGTTGATGTGTGCTGGTATTAGGGTGCAGAACTCCCTCTTGAGGGTGCAGTCTAGTGTCTGGTTGGTTAATTCAAACACTGTCCCAGAATTTTCTGACCTTGCCACAGTGGAAGATTAGATGCGCCAAATCCCCTGTTGCTTTGTTGCAGTTCCAGCACAGGCTATTCTTTCTTAGGCTCATTTTTGCTAGTTTTTCTGGGGTCCAGTGTGCTTGGTGTATTAGCCAAAATTTGGTCTGTGCTAGTACTGGCGAGATTATATTCTGCGTGGGGGAGGCCCAGATGGTCAACAGTTCCTTCTCTGTGAGGGTACGGCCTATCTGGGTTTCCCAGTAGAGTTTATGCTTTTCATTCAGTTTTGAGGTCTTTGGGCGGAGAAGTTTGTATAGCTGTGAAATGTGGTGCCCTGTTTTGTTTAGGTCTTCCATTAGTTGAAACATGTGTGGGGTGAGGCTATTTAGGTTCGCTCTTGTAATCGCTGTTCTGATGGACAGGAAGTTATATAGTTCCACCTCTGGGAGGCCGAACCTGCTTTTTATGGTGCTATAGGAGAGCGGTTTGCTTTCCTCTTCTAGATGTGCTGGATGTGAGAGGCCTAGTGAGCTCCACGTCTTTATGTCCAGGGGCTTCCCTTTGTTCCTTATTTTTGGGGTTAGCCCATAGTGCCACCCATTTCGAGTTTTTTAGGCTTACTTCTAGTTTCTGATCTACCTTGAGGAGGGCACATCTTGTTGCTTTGAATATTGGGTTCCCTTTTAGTGACTATTTATTGGCTGTGAGGAGGATTAGGGGGTCCGAGTTGTCTAGAATGGCTTTTTCCATTGCCAGCCACATTGGTGTGTACTTCTAGTTTTGGGTTACCCAATGGAGCCTGTGTCTGGCTATGCAGGCTGTCTGAAATGTTTTTAGATCCGCCACGTTTAGGCCTCCTAGTTCTTTTGTTAGTCTAAGTTTTTGGAGTGCAATTCTAGGTTTTTTGTCCCTCCATATGAATTTATTCAGTGCTTGATCTACTTTTTTATGGAAGTCTTCGGTTAGAGCTAGGGGAAGCATACTGGCTAAGTTGTTAACTATAGGTGTGGCCATCATTTGGACTGTCTCTATTCTTCCCCACCAGGTGATATATTTAGGCGACCATTTTTCCAGCAGGTCTCTTATCTTTGTCGGTGTTCTCTTTTCGTTTAGGTCTAGGGTCATTTTTAGGTCTTTGCAAAAGTTTATTCCTAGGTATTTGATTGATTTAGTTTGCCACACTAGCCCAGAGTCTCCTAGTACCTCTTATGTTGTGTGTACATTCATAGGCATGCACTCTGACTTGTCTCTGTTTAGTTTGTATCCTGAGTGGGAAGCATATGTATCAATAGTATGCATGAGTGCGGGTATGGAAACTGTTGGGTCTTCTGTGACTATCAATAGGTCGTCTGCGTATGCCGCCAGTTTGGCCGTCGTTCTGTCGATAGAGATGCCTGCTATGTTCTCGTTTGTGAGAATGTCTTTGATCAGGGGTTCCAGTACTAGTAAGAATAGTAGGGGGGGGCAGCGGACATCCCGGTCTAGTTCCTCTTTGTAGGTGATAAGGGGCTGAGGTTGTGCTGTTTATTGCGATCTGCGCTCTTGGGTTTCTATACATGGCCATGACCCTTCTGGCAAACATGTCGCCCAGGTTGTATGTTTGCAGGCACTCCTCTAGGAAATGCCATGATACCCTATCAAAGGCCTTTTCTGCATCAAGTGCAATTGTTACTACTGGTTTATGTGCGTGAGAGCAATGTTCAATGACTTGGCACAATAGTCTGGTGTTGTCGCTGGACAGTCTGCCTCATGTATCCTACTTGTGTGTTGTTTATGAGTTTTGGGAGCACGCTGCACAGCCTGGTAGCTAATATTTTAGCGTATAGTTTGCAGTCGAGGTTGATTAGTGATATGGGTCGGTAGTTCTTTGGCCATTGTGGGTTTTTACCTCTTTTGGGATAACTATGATGTTGGCTTGTGCCATTGTCGAGGTCACTTCCCCTGCCCTCCTGCAGTAGTTAAAGGCTTTCGTTAGAGTGGGCGCTAGATGTTCTTGGAAAGCTTTGTAGAAGGTGGCTGTGTAGCTGTCTGGGCCTTGCGCCTTGTTTTCTTTTAGCGCTTTGATGGCTGTTGTTAACTCCAGTGGCTTAATTTCTTGACCTAAGGCCTTCGCTTCCTCATCTGTGACTTTTGGCAAATTCAGGCTCTCTAGGTAGGCCTTCGTTAGCGCTGTTTCGAGTCCCCAATCTTTTTTGTACAGTTCGCTATAGAATTCTCTGAAGGTGTCAACAATGTCTTTGTGTCTTGTGTGTGACTTGCCTCCGGTGTCTGTGATTGATGTAATGTTGTGTTGTCTCTGCTTGCGTTTGAGGTATGCAGCTAGCGTTTTCCCTGCTCTGTTTGCTTCACACAGGTTGATCTCTTTGTACTTTTTTATCCAGAGGCCTGCTCATTCGCTGAGTATTCTGTTGAATTCATATTTCTTTTTAGTGAGTTCTGTTAGTGTGTTTTGGTTGTCTCTGTCGTTTATGTGCTCTGTCTCAAGCTTTTTGATGTCTTTTTCTAACTGTGCTAACTGATCTTTTTGTTTCTTTGTCTCTTCTACCTTTTATTTCCATCAGGACTCCTCTTATTGTAGCTTTTAGTGCTTCCCACACTGTGCCCGGGTCTGTATCTGGTGTGTCATTCGCTGCGGTGTATTCTCGGATGGCTGTCTGAATCCTGCCTCCGTCTTCTTTCTTAGCTAGGGTTGTGGGGTCAAGGCGCCATCTGCGTGTGAGTTGCTCATTGTGTCTACCTGCTAGGTGAAGGCTGATGCAAGCGTGGTCTGATATGGTTATAGCTGAAACGTGCTGCTTTTCATCTCAGCGCCTCTGCTGGCTGGCTCTGGCCTGCATTTCACCTACCACTAACCCGGCTTCTCTTGGTACGACGTGTTTGTCAGAGGTCTAGTGCTTGAAGGAGAGGCGCCTATTACAGAATGGACGCCTATTACAAAATGGACGTGTGGCTCTAGAAGACTACAGTTCTAATTCCGGTTTCATGTTTTGTTCAAATGGTGTGATACTGGGCAAATCCAGTTTCCTCTTTGTGCATCACAGTGCTATAGGCTTTAACCAGTGCTTACTTTGCAAACAAATAAGTGCCTGGGCTCTTGTCATGAGGCTGCTGCAGCTTGCACCGCTCGACATGTGCAACTACTAACCATCACACTCGTGCAAGTGTAACACGTAAGACTAATCCAGGACCCCAAAGTGGGCGAATTAAAAATACAAGCCTGTGAGGCAGCAGAGCTCGGGTGGGCGGGGGAGGAGGAGGGGCAGGAGGTTGCCTCACCACAACGGCTTGGAGGGAAGCGAGATTGTGTGCCATTCTCTCTCCACCTAAACAGAGGCGCGTGATCCGTCACTACAGGCCTAATCAGAGAGCCGGAGTTGCGTGTGCTGCAGGCATGAAGGCAGCATGACTGAGCTTCAGCTTGCTGAACTCTCCCTGAACCTTTCCTTGACAGCCTTATCAGACAAGCTGATACGAAAAGTATTCACGACGGCCGAAAAGCAGTGTCTGTACCGTATCAGGCGGGGCCGTCCCAAAAGCGAACAGGGTGTCAACCAAAAACCCTATTTTCCAATGGGAAGCCAGAGTTTACCATGAACACTGATGCTACCCAATGGAAAAGAGAGGCGGGGCTTAGAGTCCATTTTCCAAATCTTGTATTTACAAGATCTCTCGCAGAGGCGGAACAAGGCTCTGCCCTGCCATGCCCCAGCGAGACCTAAAAAGAG
Organism: Lissotriton vulgaris; assembly: GCF_964263255.1. Lineage (NCBI taxonomy): Eukaryota > Metazoa > Chordata > Amphibia > Caudata > Salamandridae > Lissotriton > Lissotriton vulgaris. The sequence continues at coordinate 1,427,170,718 of NC_141689.1, read as the reverse complement.
ATGCAGCTCCAGTCAATAGTATCTATCGGCAGATTGCTCATCTTCTGAATATCCGAGGTGCAGATTGCATGAGAAAACTTTTTTAATAGCTCTTCCATGATGGTAGGTGGTGCTGATTCTGTGTTGGTGAGGTAAAAGATACCACTGTGAAGTATTTGGAGTCATAAAGTGCCTGCCTTCAAAGAGAGTAGGTTGAGAATAGAGTCATATAGTGACAAGTTGCAGCAACTACCTTGGAACGTTATTAAGAGAATTAAAAGTTCATCAACCTTCAAACGGGGAGGTGGATTGATGAGGTGTCTGCAGGTGAACAAAGTATCCACCAGAAAGATAGTCACCAACGGTAAGCGACATTTCTTCTGATTGATACTTCTACCTGCAGATTACTCACCAACTGGATATATCCCCAAGCAGTACCCAATTCGGAGAAGGGTCTGTACAAACAAATCCTGGAAGACAGAGCACACAAAATGTCAATCGCTCCTAACCTTCAAATTTGAATAGTAAAGCTTTGCAAAGTTGTGGAGAGATGTCCAAGTTGCCACTTTGCAGATTTCGGCCATGGGGACTCACCTTGCCAGGGGTGAGGTTAAGGTTTTCGCCCTGGTGAAACGAGATCTTATACACTTTGGAGTATCCATGTGTGCAAGGCCTTCTTAAATGCTTCAATCTGCTGTGTCATCGGTGAAGATCCCAGGGGACTTAGGGTGCAACAGCATCAGCTGAGGAACCAGCTCCACAAGCAGAGACTTCGAGGTTGAATAACTCACATCATGACCCCCTTGAGTATTCACTTTAGGTTCAAAGTGGCAGGATGAGTGTCAAGTCACACTTCACATTTTCATATCTGGTTTGGACATCAACTTGGTCTTACCGGAGGACTTTGAGTGCCAAGTTGAACGCTTGCAGGAACGACCTCAGGAGTGGGACAGAGTCCGCAAATTGGAGGGGGACTTTTGCAAAGAATGCAACGTCTTCTTTTGTTTGGCAACATAAAAAATCACTTCCTTAGCCCTGATTAGTTTTGGGTGCATGAGGGCACAATTATCTCATTTAGCTCAGGCACCAGAGGCACATATTGTGTAGGTTTGTTACAGACATTTGTTTTCTGCAGTGTGGCATGTTTTAAAACCTAAAGTTGGAATTGGATTTAGAAGTTGTCTGAAGATCATCAAAATTGGGAGCAGAGCTGCAGATCTGTGTCGAAAGGTGTAGAAGGAAAGGAACTGTCATTAGCGCATAGGGATTGCACTTATATGCAGCACTGCTGCGACACTTCTGCAGTGGTACAGAGTCAACGCGGTGTTACATGGTGCCACCTAAAAGCATGCTGGAGCACTGCTTAAGAAAGGTTTAGGGATCCAGTCTGAAGCTTGAGAAATATTCTAAGGTGAGGAATCTACAGTTAGAAGTATTCATCAGGATGTAGATTTGAAAATAATACATTTTTAGTCTGCCTTGCATCACCTTCATTGCAAAAGGGGTTGCAGCCTGACAGACCTACATTGAAAGCTGAAAAAAGCACCTTCTCACTTTAACATTCTAGGAGCTTCCACTATCCAGGATGCATTGTACTGGCTGGGAAGGTGGCAGATCGTTTATGTCAATGAAGATTCCTACGATGCAGAGCTAGGACTACAAATAAGTAACATTTTCATTTGCATCGTGGGAACATCACTGATAGTCATAAATGCTTGAACAAAGTAGAAAGCTTACTGAAATTACAAAAATCAGCTATTGGGCAGAAGGAAAGGTCAATGAATATGTAAAATCAAGGGCTGCTCTTAGATGTACAAAGATTTAAAAAAAATCTGGAGTTTTATATAGCGCAAACTTGACCCTCAGGTTTTAGAGTGCTTTATAAGATCACCATTTGCGTTACACACGGACCCATTCATTTTTGTTAGGCACGGGGAGATTAAGTGATTTTCCCAGAATCACAGGATGATGAGCGCCATTGCCGAGACTTGAACCCGGTTCCCCAGATATTAGATCGACTGCGCTAGACGTTAGACCACATCCTCTACCAACATACATTGCTTGAATGAGTTAAAAAGTGTTTTCTGGCCCAACCTCACAGCTGTCTAGGCAATGGCTAGTAAATGTATGTACTGATATTTAGGTTGCAGTTTTACATGTATCAGCTAATGGAACAACCCTGAGACATGAAGTTTAGCTGCTTTAGCTTTAGTGGAACGTGCTTTCTGCTTACCAGGAAGGGCATTATTCTTTTAGCAACAGGCAGCTCAGAGTTGCTAAACCTAGGCTAAAATGGTCATAATTTATTAAACCTCCTAGGACTTCAGTCTTGTCAAGGTAGAATTGAAGTACTCTTCTTATGTCTAATGAGTAAAGGGACTGTACTGCAGGTGCCAAAGGAAGAGGCTAAGGTACTGGTTTGATTAACATGAAAATCAAAAACAAACTTAACAGGAAAGAAGCATATGTCCTCATCACTAACCTGATTTTGGTGATTTCCTGTAGACTGCAATAGCTGCCAATGTACTTTTATAGCTGAAAAGCTTGGCTTGGATTGAGTTAAATTAACAAGTTACTTACCTTCGGTAACGCCTTAATTGGAAGAAACTCTATCAATCCATAGATTCCTTACCTTTTAATTATTCACAGGCATCAGACTGGATATGGACATTATTCGGAGCAGTCCCATTGTGTGCTCGAAGCTGGCGTTGTTCTGCTCAGCGAGGAAATTTAGTCATCATTCACGTCAGAAGAGACATGGGCAGTGGCTATATAGAAGCCACCCCAGTGTGGTGACCTCAGTTTCACGACTATTTTTCCATGCCAGAAGCATGGAGCCATACTGAGGTAGCATGAACTAGTGTGCCAGACTGAGGTCTTCAAGGACCTCTTCAGATGGATGTGACAGATCGTAGAGTGAGGAGCGATAAGGAATCTGAGGCTAAACAGAGTCTCTACCAGATAAAGCGTTAACGAAGGTAAGTAACATGTTCATCTGATAGAAACTTCTAGCTGCAGATTCCTTAACATAGAATAGATACTAAAGAAATATCTCCCTGGAGGTGGGTCTATGGACTGATTATACTAAAAATGTCTTGGAGGAAAGAACAGGCAAAGTGCCCATCATGCCGTACCTGACTGTCCTGGTAGTAGTGCTTGGTGGACATGTGCAGTGAAGGCCAAGTAGGACAGGACAGGGACTTTGTGAGCTAACACAGTGGTAGCAGACTTGTCACTCACCATGAGGGGGTCAGGAGACTTCCAGCGCTGTGTAATCAAACGCTTGGCAACTATGAGTCACAGATCTAAAGTAGCAGGAATAATAACCACAAACTACTTCTGATACTGGCACCCTCTTGATGGATCCTTTGGCCAGAAGAGTCTGGACTTCCTGTCACAAAAGCAATAGTGGTCCACAGTCAGTTGAGCAGAGGATGGTGGCACAGGTGGCAAGTTGGAAGGGAAGGGCATAACCCTGCTAAAAGATCTGAGGCATCCATTTGTCTGACATTATCATCTTCCATTGGGGCAGGTGATGTTGTATCCAGATGGTAACAGGTTACCCATGATGTTATGAGAGCATATTAAAGGAGCTTTGTGGCTGAGGCTGCTGGGGGAGGGGGAGTGGATTGGATAGACCTCTGGTCTTGGTTCTCATTAGGTTTGTGGGAGCCGTGGCCACTAAAGGACTGAAGGCCGTGGTGGGTAGGGATTAAAGAACACAGCTGATAGCCCCTATTGTAGCCATGGAAGTAGTGAAAGGCGGATTGCAGTTGTCATGGGGCCAAGGTGAAACTCAATGACCTAACGGTGACCCTGCTATCTTTAAAACACTCAAGAGGCAAATCTGTCTTGTAGCTAAAGAGGGGAGTGAAGTCAAAAGACGTGTCCATAAGGGATGCCTATACATACCCCAAAAAGCGTGTTGTTTTCAGCCAGGCGTGACGTCTAAGCACCACCGTAGAAGCAATGGCTATGCTCAGCAAGTGCTTTCCAACCTGCAGCTAATAGTAAACTTTACTGCATGTCTACCATCAGCAATAGTTTGAGAGAGTATGGCTCGGGCCTCTTTTTCGAGACCATAGCCCCTGCACAACAGAATTCCATACAGTATAACAATAGAGGCCATAGCAACTGCACAACAGAATTCTATACAATATAGCAATAGAGACCATAGCAATGAACTCTGCAGCAAGACTGATTACAGGCTCCAAACGAAATAAGCACATATCCCCAAGTCCTTAAATCTCTCAACTGGCTACCCTTTGACGCACAAATCCAGCTAAATATTGCAATCCTGACGCACAAAGCCCTTCACTACAATATCCCCACTTATCTAGCACAAAAACTTGAATTATCCTGTGAACTCTCTTCCTCCAGATGTACGCAAACTTGCCTCGACGACGGCTTGAAAACTGGAAGCCAAAAGATTCTTAATGAGCAAATTCCTACCATAAGGGGTTGTGGCACTCATAGTCAAGTCAAGTCAAGTCAATAAATTTATATAGCGCGCTACATACCCAGAGGGCCTCAAGGCGCTTGAAGAAGGGTGGGGAATTACTTGTCAAATATCCACGTTTTAAGTTGCTTTCTGAATGCTAGGTGGTTCTGAGTAAGGCGAAGGTGAGTGGGAAGTGAGTTCCAGGTTTTAGCTGCCAGGTAGGAGAAGGATCTACCTCCCATGGTGGTTTTGTTGATGCGAGGTACAGTGGCAAGGGCTTGGTTGGAGGATCGTAGCTGGCGGGAGGGGGTGTAGAAGGACAGTCGTGTGTTGAGGCATTCGGGTCCGATTTCGTAGAGTGCTTTGTGTGCGTGGGTCAGGAGCCGGAAAGTAATCCTCTTATTGATGGGGAGCCAGTGGAGGTTTTTCAGGTGACCAGAGATGTGTTCTTTACGCGGGATGTCTAATATGAGCCTGGCTGAGGCGTTCTGGATGCGTTGGAGTTTTTTCTGGAGTTTTGCGGTGGTACCGGCCTAGAGGGTGTTTCCGTAGTCCAGTCGGCTCGTGACCAGAGCGTGGGTGACCGTTTTTCTAGTTTCGGTGGGGATCCAACGAAATGTTTTTTTGAGCATGCGAAGAATGTTGAAGCAAGATGAAGAAACGGCGTTGACTTGTCTGTTCATCGAGAGTGAGGAGTCCAGGATGACGCCCAGGTTCCGTGCGTGGTCCGTCGGGACGGACTATATCGTCTGCTTAATACTGTACGCAAAGGAGGATCCTTCCTCTATAGCAACTGTGAGAGGAGACAGGAGGTCAGTGTCTGGGAGGTATCCAGACCACGGACATCAGCCAGTTCCTCATGGACTCTTCTAGGTGGTTAGGATAATTGCAGGGATCCTCAGATCCCCTGCATTTGTGTTCCTCACAGGGCCTTCCAGAAAAATAAAGCTATGTCTCTAATTCGAGCCATCTGGGTTCAGTCGCTGGTGTCATGTGACGCTGGACTGGCTCTGTTTCAGAGTCAGAAATCACAATGGGGTCGGCAGCGCTGGGAACGATGCCAGTGGAACAGATCCCAAAGGAGGCTGTGAAATAGCAGCCAGGTCCGATTCGGATCCACCAACGAATCCTGAGGGCCCAACTAGCACAGAGGGCGAACCTGCCAACAGGAATCCAGTTGGTATCCCTCCCAAACCCATGGCACCTGAAGGCACACATGAGGGGTCAGGCCGCTCAAAAATTAGGTGCATGGCCACCCAGAACTCATAAATTTGGGCGGGGGTTGCTGCAGCTCAGGGAAACTTGGGGAAACACAGAGCAGGCCCAGGTTGAGGTTCCACAGGGACGACGTGAGAGCAGAGCCTAGATTTGTGTCGTTGTTCCTGCATCTCCTCCAATGACTTGGACTGGCGCTGGGAAGTCCAAGAGTGCTTCAACTTCTTGGACTCCTTCTTGTGAGACTTACCTGAAGAAGTCCTGAATCACGACGATGACTGGCACGTGCGACTCAGAGTGTGGTCCTGGGACCTTCCTCGTGACTGGGACTGGAATGTGTTGAGCAGTCAGGACCTTCGTGGCTCTCTGCAGGTGGCCTTCTGATTCATGGTCTTACAATCCAAGCAGGTCTTGGACTTATGGTTTGGCTCCAGGCAACAAAGGCACATCAAGTGGAGGTGTGACACATATTTGCCTGCGACAGGCACCACTAAGAAATAAATTACTGACCTGTAACGCAGTTATCCAGTATTGGTATCTTTCATAGATTCACAAGCCTGAATCATTCCTCGTCGTCGTAGTGGGAGTCCCACGGTACAAATAACATAGCAGTAAGTAGTAAAAAACCATAGGCCTAATAAATGCAAACAAACATTGCATAGCCTATTAATCTTCTTTCATAAAAAGGACCAAACTGAAAAACACAACCAATCAGACACCATCACCCTGCAGAACCTTCCCAAGAGAGGCTGAGTTTCTCAGATATTCCAGCACAAGTGTGGTAAGTACCATAGTATAGAGGAAGCCTCACCGGGAGGAGAGTGGGTGCATATGAATCTATGAAAGATAGCAGTACTGGATAGCTGCAATTACAGGAAAGTAACTTATTTCTTATCCAGTATTGGGGTATCTTTCATAGATTCACATGCCTGAATCATAATATAAAGCAGGGCCCCAAATGGATAATGGAAACATATCCATAATTATATGCAGGCATACAGCTGGTAAATACCTTAGTGGACAGTGGGTAGTGCTAATATACTTTGCATAGTAACCACACTACATATGAGAAGTGATGGATGTAACACAAACATGTTCTACTACTAGGAAACAGTCAAAGATGCTATATAACACAGTAAGTGTATTTAACAAAATCTACCAGTACATGGTAACAGGAAGATACATACATATACTCCTTTTTTCTTACAAAACCTCTAACAAAAATTGGTTTACCTTAGTGAAAAAGATTCCGTAGTACTAGTACCGCCTGTCAAAAAGCTGCATCCACTCTGTGCGATGACTCAAGGCAGTAATGCTGTTCGAACGCTTGGGTTGTCTTCCATGTTGCTGCTTTGCAGATTTTGTCAATTGGCACTCGGGAAAATAGAGCAACAGAAGCGGAGACTGCTCTAGTGGAGTAGGCTCGTACAGTTCGTGATAAAGGCTTGCCAGCCTTGTCGTGGCTAAATTGTATTGCAATTGCTACCCATCTAGCAATGGTAGCCTTGGTGACTGCAGTTCCCAGGTAGTTTTAACCATAAGCAACCAATAAATGATTCGATTTGCGGATCTGTTTTGTACGTGGCAAGTAAAACTTGAGACATCTTTTTAGGTCAAGAGTGTGCAAAGTTCTTTCAGCCGGAATTGACGGGTTAGGAAAGAATATTCTGAGGATCACTGGTTCATTCAAATGGAATTGAGATGGCACTTTCGGAATGAACTTAGGGTTTGTTCTTAGAAGGACTGTATCATTAGAAAAGCTTAAGAACGGAGGAGATATAGTGAACGCTTGAATTTCACTAACCCTTCATGTGGAGGTGAGAGCCACAAGAAGGGCGACCTTCCAGGTTAAGAATTTCAGTTCCGCCTTATGTATAGGTTCAAACGGTTGCCTTATCAACTGAGATAACACTACATTCAGTTGCCATTCTGGAGGTGGACCTTTGATGGGTGGGAAGGTTCTAAATAGGCCTTTCATGAACTCCTTCACCAGTCTTGATGACCAGAACGAGGGGCCGTTGGGCAATCACCTATATCTTGATATAGCAGCAAGGTGAACTCTAACCGAAGACTGTTTGAGACCAGATTTCGCTAAGGAGAGCAGGTAAGGTAAAAATTCCTCAGCAGCCGAGCAAGGAGGATCTAATGCTTTGCGTCTACACCATATACAGAAACCCTTCCATTTATGTTTGTATTATCTACTGGTGCTGTCAGCTCTTGACTTAGCTATAATTTGTTTACACTCCTGTTCAATGTTTAGGTCCTTAAAATCAAAGAATTCAGGAGCTAAGCATGTAATTACAGTGTGGCTGGTTTCGGGTGACACACTTGACCGTTGCTCCTGGATAACAGTGTTGGCTCTGGAAGGAGGCGAATGGGCATCGCTTCTGACAATAGGAGAAGTTCTGAGTACCAGTGTTGCCTGGGTCATCTGGGGGCTATGAACAGAATGCAACAACGTTCCCACTTGATATTCGTTAGGACCCTGGGAATCAGTGGTATGGGAGGAAAAGCGTACGCATATATCCCAGAAAAGCGTATTTCCCCGGGAACTTGGGAGAGGGAATCTGCTTGCGAGGAATCGGCATTTGGAATTGATTTGGGTCGCAAAGAGATCCAGTTCTGGCTTCCCCCATATCGCAAATATCCTGTCCAGTAATGATTGTTCCAGCTGCCACTCGTGACATCCATCGTTTGTTCTGCTCAGTGCATCCGCTAGGGTATTCCTTAAATGTGGAACATGTTCCGCTGTTAAAGAGATCTTGTGAAATGTTAGCCAATCCCAAAGTTATTGGGCATCTTGTGACAGAGATAGAGATTTGGTCCCTCCCTGTTTGTTGATATAAAACATGCTCGTGGTGTTGTCCATGCAGACTAGAACTGAGGATCCGTGAATCCGTGGTAAGAAAGCTTGGAGTGAGATTGATATGGCCTTCAACTCCAACCTGTTTATATGCATCCCGTGTTGAGCTGAGGACCACTTCCCTTGACCTTGTAGGTCTTGTAAGTGTCCTCCCCAGCCTTCCATAGAAGCATCTGTTGTCACCACGTAGTCTGGAATAAGCGGGAGAAATGAAAGCCCCTTGAATAGATTTGATTGCTGAGCCCACCAGGGGAAAGCTTCTTTAATTCGCGGAGTAATCTCCACTACGTCGTCGAAAGAACCTTTGGTCGGTATCAACTGGGATTGCAATTCCTCCTGAAGAGGTCTCATGCGCAATCAAGTCGTTGGCACCAGATCTACTGCTAAAGAAATCATTCCCAGCAGAGACTTGAACACCCTTACAGAAATGCACTTTTTTCTGGATAGTCTTTGTGCTAGCATCTGCAAACATTATTGTCTTTCCTGGGAAAGGAAGGCCTTGTTCTGGATGGTGTCCAACAATGCTCCCAGAAAAACCATTCTCTAGCTTGGAATTAGTGATGATTTTTGATGGTTTAATGATAGGCTTAATTGCTGGAACAGAGAAATGCAATCTCTTGTTGTGCTTTCACTAGACAAACTGTTGGCGCTTTCAAAAGCCAGTCGTCAAGGTATGGAAATACCTGATTACCTCGGCTTCTTAATGCTGCTGCCACTGGAGCCATGAATTTCGTTAAAGTTCATGCAGCTGATTTGAGGCCAAAAGGAAGGACTCGAAATTAGTAATGGGTACCAGCCACTGTGAACCTTAAGAACTTTCTGTGTTTCGGGTGAATAGGGATATGGAAGTATGTGTCTTCAAGGTCTAGTGAAGTCATGAAATCACCACTGTTGAGGCGACGTAAGATGTATGCGAGAGTGACCATCCTGAAAAAATGAGAGTAGAAACCCTTCCTCCTCTGCGAAAAAGGGACTTTCTCTATTGATACTTTTTGAAGCATGAGCTTCGCTTCATTCTTGAGTAGGTGCAGACGAGGGGGGTGCGATCCCCGAGGGGGGGGGGGGGGGGGGGAGGAGGGGGGTGTATTTGGTGGCATCGGAATAAACTCCAAGGTGTGGCCGTGAGATACGAGATCTAAAACCCACTTGTCTGAGGTGATGTTGCGCCACTGGTGAAAATACCTGGAGAGCTTCGCACCTTTTAAGGGGAGAGGAGTATTCAATGGTACCCAACTGAACTCATTGTTTGTGGCCGGAGTCGCGGCCTTGGGATGTTGATTTTTGCCTTGACGAGAGAAACCAGCTGTAGAAAGTGCAGCATATCTTACAATGCCTTGCTTCATGCTTTGGATGAAGGCAATAAATACGGTCTTTGTGGGCATCATCAATGTGAACATTTTTCTTCCCACAGGACCAGCAAGGCCTGAATAATCCTTTAGAATCCGACATAATCCTGATATAGTAGAAGATAAAACACTTATCTGAATTTTCTGTAGAACTGAGCCAAGCTCAGGGAGACTCCCTTACACAAAGAAATGCGGAGAAAATCTGAGGAACTCAGCCTCACTTGGAAAGGTTCTAGAGGGTGCTGGTGTCTGATTGGTGGAGTTTTTCAGTTTGGTCCTTGTCTTGGCAGGGTTTTTGGCTCTATTTAGCAGTGATATAGACTTTAATCTTGCTCACATCTAGGATAGGTATTCTTAGCTTGTGTTGGCCCTTTTAAGCCCTTTTTTCCAGACCTAGAAGAGGATAGCTGCTTAATATGATGATAGATCCCTTATTCTTGACTCTAATCTGTCTATTGCCTATTGGCTTTGACATACTTGACACATTGGTATGGTTTATGTAGGTATTCTGACAGAGCTAAGGGGTATTTCATCCCTTTCAGGCCTACAGGCCTAGAACTAGAGGGACTCCATCTTGATGGAGCTGAGAGGCTTTCAGGGTAAAGGTAAAGTTTATAGTTAAAGCTGTTTTTTACTTGGAGAGAACCGGTCTGGGCCAGCCCTTATCGGTAGGCTGTATTATTCTCTGTGTGGAAGACACAACAAAAGGCCGGCCGGCTGGGTGTGTGTCCTTGGCGCGGAGTGGTGCAGGGATCTGATGGGCGGCAGGCTGATGGCTGGAACTTTCCATGAGGAAATAGCATTCTATATCAGTGAAGTGCAGAGGCGGAGTCAGTCAGTCGAGTGGAATTGGAGGAGCGGAGAGGAGTCAAGCAGGAGTGGTAGAAGAGTGAGGAGCTGTTGGAGTAGGAGAGAGAGAGAGAGAGGGTTCAAGCTAGAGAGAGCTAAGTTGAATTGGAGGAGCAGAGAGTGTTGGTAGAGTTGGAGGAGTGGAATTGCAAGAGGAGAAGAGACAGGACATGCTTGGAACAGAGAGAAGACAGACAGACAGTCAGTGAGCTGGAACTGAAGGAAGCAGTCAGAAGCAGTTACTTATCAGGAGGAGGTGTGAATAGCTGGAGTCTGAAGTAATGCCTTTTAGAAGAGACGGAGGAGAGATCGTGGACTAACCTGTGGGAGCAGCTGGAGTTAATTGGACATTGGCACAGAGACGAACAAGTTACTTACCTTCGGTAACGATATATCTGTAAGAAACATTAGTTAGTGTTAGATTCCTTACCTTAGAATATCCCCAGGCGTCAGTCTGGATCCGGAAACTTTTGCGTAGCAGTACCCCTGCGCGTCGGTAGGCGTCGTCTGCAGGCGTCCCCTGCGGCTCCGCGTCCGTCGTTGGCGTCGTGCGCCGTGATGACGTCGCTGGAGTATATAGACGCCGCCTCCGCGCGCTGACGTCAGTTCTTTGCACACAGCATTTCCGCGCCAGGAGACGCAGAGCCATGAGAGAACCAACACTGGTGCCATGTAAAACTAGGGCCCTGAAAGGGATGACCTTAACCCTAGGTATCAGTTCGCAGAACGGGGAGGATGGGTGGGTTCGGTAAGGAATCTAACACTAACTAATGTTTCTTACAGATATATCGTTACCGAAGGTAAGTAACTTGTTCATCTGAAAGAAACACGTTAGTGTTAGATTCCTTACCTTAGAATACATACCCCAGCAATACCAACCCCGGTGGTGGGTCTGCGAACCAATACAATACTACACCAGAAAGTCCTGGAGGACAGAACGGCCAAAGAAGCCATCCCTCCGGACTTGACTGTCCAGGCAGTAGTGCCTCGCAAATGTGTGCAGCGAGGCCCACGTAGCCGCTTGGCAAATGTCCTGCAAGGGGACTCCCCGGCCCAGGGCAGTAGTAGCCGCCGTGGCCCGAGTGGAATGGGCCCTCAGCCCAACAGGAGGCTCCTTCCGAGCCAAAGAGTAGCACGCTTTGATGCAGAGGACGACCCATCGAGAGATGGTTCGTTTACAAACCGCCCGTCCCTTCTTCGCACCCACGTAGCCAACAAACAGTTGGTCATCCACCCGGAACTGGCGTGTGCGATCCATGTAGAATGAAAGCGCACATTTTGGGTCCAGACGGTGGAGCCGCTCTTCATCCTTTGAAGGATGCGGAGGCGGGAAGAAGGAAGGGAGGGTGATGGACTGCCCGATGTGGAAGGCCGAAACAACCTTGGGCAGGAAAGAAGGTCTAGTCCTCAGAACCACCTTATCAGGATGAATGGACAGGAAAGGAGGTTGGACAGAAAGAGCCTGGAGCTCACTCACTCTCCTGGCAGAGGTGATGGCAACCAGGAAAGCCGTCTTTAAAGTCAGGAGACGGAGAGGACAAGAATGAAGGGGCTCAAAGGGAGCACACATCAGGAAGGTCAGAACCAGGTTCAAATCCCACTGAGGCATCACAAACGGAACAGGTGGAAACATGTGAGTGATGCCTTTTAAGAACCGAGTTACAATCGGGGATTTGAACAAAGAAGGCTGATCAGGAAGCCTCAAAAAGGCTGAAAGGGCAGAAAGGAAGCCCTTGATAGTGCCCAGAGCAGAGCCCTGCTGGGCAAGAGAAAGAAGAAACAGAAGAACCTCCGAAAGAGGGGCAGAGAGAGGATCCACAGCCTTTGCTGTGCACCATGCCACAAATCTGTTCCACCGACAGGCGTATACCGACTTAGTGGAGGGACGCCTGGCTGCCAGAATAACATCACAGACTTCAGGAGGCAAGTCAAATGGCCTCAACTGCCGCCGCTCAATCTCCAAGCATGGAGGTGGAGACTGGACAGGTTCGGGTGGAGGACCGTCCCCTGCTGCTGCGACAGAAGGTCCTCCTGAAGGGGCAGGCGGATCGGGGGACCGACTGACATGCTGAGTAGCTCGGGATACCAGTATCTTCGAGCCCAGTCCGGAGCCACAAGGATAACTTGGGCCCGGTCGCGCCTGATCTTCTTCAGCACTCTGGGCAGAAGTGGTATAGGCGGAAAGGCGTATAACAGACCGCAACTCCACTCGCGCCGAAAGGCGTCGCCGTGCGAGTGCCGTCTTGGAAACTCCAACGCGCAGAACTGATGACATTGCGCGTTCTCTTCTGTGGCGAATAGATCTAACCAAGGCTCTCCCCATTGCAGAAAGATGCCTTGCGCCACGTCCGAGTTCAGACGCCATTCGTGATCCATCGAGCACCGACGGCTGAGTTCGTCCGCCCTGGCGTTCAGAGAACCTGCCAGGTGTTGAACCGTCAGAGTCACGCCCTGACGTTCCAGCCATTGCCAGAGGCGCAGAGCCTCCTGGCAAAGGGTCCACGACCCCACTCCGCCCTGTTTGTTGCAGTACCACATGGCGGTGGTGTTGTCGGTGAACACCTGCACTACACTCCCGTTGACAAAGGGGAGGAATGCCTTCAGTGCCAGACGAATCACCCGCAGCTCCAACAGGTTGATATGGAGCCGGGACTCCGCCGGAGACCAGATGCCTCTGACCTCTGCCTCTCCCAAGTGGCCACCCCAGCCCTGGAGGGACGCGTCCGTCACGACAACGTGCTCCGGTTGGGGAAGGGAGAGGGACTTGCCCCTGACCCAGTCGCGGTCCGTAAGCCACCACTGCAGTTGTCTCGCAGTGCCCTCCGAGATCAAGACGTGGTCGGACAAGTTGCCCTGATGCTGGGCCCACTGAAACTTCAGGTCCCACTGCAGAGCCCGCATCCGCCACCGGGCGTGATGCACCAGAAGGATGCAGGAAGCCATCAGTCCCAGCAGCCGCAGCGTCAACCTGACCGAAACTCGGGATAGCGGCTGAAAGATGGGAATCAAAGCCTGAATATCCCGAACCCGCCGTTCCGGAGGATAAACCCGAAACTGCGCCGAGTCCAGAACCGCTCCGATGAAAAGGAGCTTTTGAGAGGGACACAGGTGTGATTTCGGCACATTGATGGAGAACCCCAGGTCGTGCAAGAGGTCTGCCGTCATCTGAAGGTGGTGGACGACTGTCTGGGGCGAGCCCGCCTTCAACAACCAGTCGTCTAGGTAGGGGAAGACTGAAACCCCTAACCTGCGCAGATGGGCTGCGACCACCGCCATCACCTTTGTGAACACCCGTGGGGCGCTGGTAAGGCCGAAGGGGAGCACGATAAACTGAAAGTGCTCCAGGCCTACCGTGAACCGCAGGTAACGCCGGTGGGCCGGCAGGACGGGGATGTGAAAATAGGCGTCCTGCAAGTCCAACGCTACCATCCAGTCTTGCGGGTCTAGAGCAGCCAAGACCTGAGCTAACGTCAACATCTTGAACTTCTCCTTCCGGAGGAAGCCGTTGACGTTCCTTAGATCCAAGATAGGACGTAGGCCCCCCTTGTCCTTCTTGGGCACCAGAAAGTAGTGGGAATAACAACCACGCCCTACTTCTGGCCCAGGAACGCGCTCGATGGCCCCCTTGGCCAAGAGGGCCGTAACTTCCTCCTGCAGAAGTGTCAAGTGGTCCCCCGACACACGGTGGTTCTGCGGTGGCATGGCTGGAGGAGAGGTCTCGAAGGGGAGGGAGTAGCCCCTTCGGACAATTTGCAGCACCCACCTGTACGAAGTGATCGCGCGCCAGTGAGCGTGGTGATGGCGAACCCTGCCACCCACTGGCGTAACATGGGGCCGAAAGCACGGACTAGGAGGATTTTGGGGTAGATGCTGCGGGGGAGGGTGTGGTCTGACCCCGCCGTTGTCCCCGACCGCCACCACGGCGGTTTCCACGGCCGCCACCGCGTTGAAAGGATTGTTGCGGCGCGTGGCTGGCAGCACGTGTGGGGGCGCCCCTTCCTTGGCCACGAAAGGGGCGAAACGAACCCGGTTGCTGACGCTGGGTCGAGAGACCCAAGGACTTGGCCGTGACCCTGGAGTCCTTGAAGCGTTCCAGCGCGTGGTCCGCCTTGTCACCGAACAGGTGACAGCCATCAAACGGCATGTCCATCAATGTACTCTGGACATCTGCCGAAAAATTGGCGGATCTCAGCCAGGCGTGGCGACGAATCGCCACCGTCGTTGACATAGCTCTGCCTAGCGAGTCGGTCGTATCAAGACCACACCGTATTGAATATTTCGCTGCATCTCGGCCCTCAGCCACAGCCTGACCGAGTTTTGCCCGCACCTCCATGGGGCATTCTGGCAGGAGTTCCGCGACCGTATCCCACACAGAGTGGGTGTAGCGGCCCAAGAGGCAGGCGGTGTTGCAAGACCGCAGGCCCAAACTAATGGACGAGAAGACCTTCTTGCCAAATTGGTCATACCTCTTGGATTCCCGGTCGGGTGGGACCGACGGGAATGCGGACTGGGAGGTCGAGGCCTGGATCACCAGACTCTCAGGAGTGGGGTGGGTAGACAGGAACTTGGGGTCGTCCGGACAAGGACGGTGGCGCCTGGCCACGTTCCGATCGACAGGCTCACCTGAAGCGGGCCTGGACCACGTGCCCAACAGAACCTCCGACAAGGCTTCATTAAACGGC
Organism: Lissotriton vulgaris; assembly: GCF_964263255.1. Taxonomy (NCBI): domain Eukaryota; kingdom Metazoa; phylum Chordata; class Amphibia; order Caudata; family Salamandridae; genus Lissotriton; species Lissotriton vulgaris. The sequence goes on along the minus strand of NC_141689.1, from coordinate 1,427,155,343 downwards.
AGCAGTGGCTCCTGTGGGCATGACTGCGGTTTGAAGACCTCGGTGAGGATGTTAGGCCTCACGGCCGCGACGGGGAGCTCAAGGTGTAAGGCCTTGGCAGCCCTCATCAGCACCACAGAATATGCAGCTCCCTCCACCGATGCCACGGAAGGAGGAGAGATCAAACCAGGGTTAGGAGAGTCGTCCAGACCACTGGCATCCCCCAAGTCACCTGTCCAGTCCGGGTCATACTGGCACTCGCGTGACAGAGGGTCCTCGGACCCCTCCCAACCTTCACCGAACTCTTCATCTTCTCCGTATTCGGAGTCAACGATGTAGACCGGCTCCTCGGGGTTCATGGGCCCCATCGGCGCCGGGACCGGCATCGAGCGACGCCCGTCCGGCCCCGCGTCCGGCGTCGGTGAAGGTAAGGGGACGGCGCCGCCCGGAGCCGGAGCCGGAGCCCCAGTGCCGCCCGAAGCCGGCACCGAGGAACCGGCGTCGCGCGGAGGCGGAGCCGCGGGCAACCCCGATGGAATCGGCGCCGGGTTGGGTGGGCGTCCATCCGGCGTCGACCCCGAAGGCCCTAGCGGCGCCGGGATCGGCGCCGCCGGCGGCGCCGGAATCGGAGCATCCGACGGCGTCGAGGTAGGGTCAGCAGAACCGCTAGGGCCCCCGGACGGGTTCACTGGGCCCGTAGGCGCCGTGGAACCCGCCGGAGGAGACAGGGCCCTCATGGCCATGAGGAACGCCTCTATCTCCTCAGGCGTCGCACCGTGCCCAGGGACCTGAGGGTATGGGGCAGGCCGCGCCGGCGACTCTCGCGGAGCCGCGGGGTTGGGGTCACCCGAACCCCCGGCCGCATCGCGCGAGCGTCGGGGGGAGTCGGGGGTACGATGACGACGCCCCGACTTCTTGTGTTTCTTACCTGACGAGGATGACGATGGTGTCGACTTCCGGAACGCTCGGCGCGGCCCCGCGACCGCTCCCTCGAACGCTCTCTCGACCTCCGGCCGGACCGGGACCGCTCCCGGTCCCGACGTGGGGCCGACACCCGGAGCTCCAGTAGCTTGCGGGACCGCTCCCGTCTAGCTTTGCTGGTGAGGGCCCGGCAGTCGACGCAGGAGTCCACGTCGTGGTCGGGGCCCAGACACCGGAGACAGAGGCGGTGATGGTCTGTGACCGACATCGTGCGCTCACAGTCATCACAGTGCTTGAACCCAGGCATCCTAATAGGCACAAAGTGATAACAACTCGAAAAAACTTGGTCAAAGACCGGAGTACTGCTCTTCAGATCTGCGTCCACTGGCGCGGAAAAAAGAAGAACTGACGTCAGCGCGCGGAGGCGGCGTCTATATACTCCAGCGACGTCATCACGGCGCACGACGCCAACGACGGACGCGGAGCCGCAGGGGACGCCTGCAGACGACGCCTACCGACGCGCAGGGGTACTGCTACGCAAAAGTTTCCGGATCCAGACTGACGCCTGGGGATATTCTAAGGTAAGGAATCTAACACTAACGTGTTTCTTTCAGATATTTAAAATAGAGTGAACAAGCTAGTGGAATGAAGAGCATCAGAGCGGCAGAAACCATTAGATTGAAGCTGGAAGGTGGAGACAGTTCATGGGGGAGAGGAGTCCAGTGCAAAGTGATCAGCGCAGAGGTGTATCCAAGAGTGCAGGAGAGAGAGTCAGAGATGAGCCAAGGCACAGACGAGAGAGGAACCCAGATGACAGCTAGAACAAGACTTCACACTAATCAGTGATATCGGTCCTGTCATATTAGTTTACACTTACATCTTAATCTTGTCTTTATTCCCTAGGCTATTGTATTGCTAATCCTTTTCCTTGCAGCGGTGTGTTCTATCTATAGTCTTTGTCAGTTACATGTGGATGTGTCCATTACCATACAAATCTGTGTAGGTGTTTATATTGTTAAAATAAACCAACCCCAGTTTATTAGTGAACTGAAATGTGCCTTGTATTCTTGTTCAATCCGGGTAAATGTAGTTCCTAGTTGATGATTGTTTATGTGAACGGATGTTCAATCCCGATCAGGTAAGTGTTGATCAAATAAATAGGGAGCGAGTGAACCTTTGATGCCAAGAATAAGAGGTACATTATATTAATTGGCTAACTCCTAATATTGTAGTAGCAAGCCCTTAGTGAATAGGGAGAGAGAGACTTCCCAACATATAACTGAAGGTGTTCATAGGCATGTGGTCGTCGTTGATATACGGCGTTAGTGAGAGCGTTGGGGTGGATTACCAACGTGTATACCCACAGGATTGTGGCTTGTGTAAGTGAGAGCGTTGGGGGGGATTACCAACGTGGAGGTTTGCCGGATTGTAAACCGTTTGGAAAAGAGAGCATTGGGTTCTGCAGGCCCATGTGTAGACACACCGGATTGTGTGTCATATCTGCCCTGGGGTAGATTAGTCTGGGTCTGAGTGGCCGCAAGACTATAAGGTATGAGTGTGGTGTAGGGCATGGATATCCTTAGTAATCAGTGAGTATTCTTAGTATCCCTATAGATTTAGTGGTGTTTCTAATAATATGAGCTTGTATATTGCGAGTTCCCCATCCTCAGGTAGGTACCCAGGTGCCTGGATAGATGGTCCTGAGGAGGGATGTGATTACGTTCTGGCTGGGTTAGAGGGGCCCCTAGGGGCTGATCCCATCTAAGCAGAAAATCCGGCCATAACAGTCCTTTTTACAAAAGAAGACTAATAGGCTATGCAATGCGTAATTGCATCTATTAGGCCTAAGGTTTTTTATTACTTACTGCTATGTTATTTGTACCGTGGGACTCCCACTACGACGACGGGGAATGATTCAGGCATGTGAATCTATGAAAGATACCCCAATACTGGATACGTTTAAAACCAGTTGTTGTTTTAGGGGACATAGCCCAAAAAAGGGTTGAAAAAGGAAAACTGGTGTAAAGGTTTGAAAAAATACCACAAAAGTCAGACAAAAAGTGACTGAGCGGAACTTGATCCGGATCAGAGCTGATGGCACGAAAAAGAAAGAAAGGAGGTCAGTCTGTTGGTGTAGAACCTATAAAGTACCACGCACAACACTTCTGGCACAGATGACGCCAATCAGAGCCTGATTCTCCCTAATAGCATGCAAAGGGACTGCTCAGAAACATTTCCAGATACATTCTGATGCATGAGGATAAATCTAAGGTAAGGAATATGTGGCTAGAAGTCTCTATCAGATGCATAAGGTAAGGTAAGGCTACATCCTCTTGACAGGCAATAGAGCTGTGCCCATCGTTTTGACACCATAAACAGAATCTTTTCCACTTCATGGAATAACAGGATCTTGTGGAAGGACGTTTGGCCTCTTTTAAAAACGTCCAAGCAAGTGGGATAGAAAATGTAGATGTTCATACCGTTGGACTTCAAGAGCCATTCTGACAAATTAAATGAAGGGAAGTTCAGGTGTTGAACCTACCCCTGACGTTTTGTCAGGAGACTGGGTTTGAGTGGCATCCTCATGAGTGATATGTTTGACGTTTGTTGAATGTCTGGGTATCACCACTTTCTCGGCACATCTGGGGCAGTAAAGGTCATATTTTCTGGAGACTTTCTCAGTTTCACTATTACGGAGATGTGATGAGACCAATGGATCGGAGGAGAGGCATACAAAAAAATCTTGTGCCGAATTCATCAAAAGGGCATTGCCCCTTGATTCATGTTCTGGTTTCCTGAATAGAAGTCTTTGCATTTTTTGTTTTGTGCCATTGAGAGGTAATCTAAAAAAATATGTTCCCCACTCTTTGAAGATGTTGTCAAAAGATTTGGCATTCAGGCTCACTCATGGTTCTCCTCATAACAGCAGCTGAGAAAGTGTGCCTGTTGATTCACTGCCCCTGGGATATGGATGTCTGTTCGAGATAGGTCTCTGGCCAAAGTCCAGTATCAAACTGACTGATACTAAAATAATTACTGCAAAGGTGAACACGCCTGCATTTCAGTACAAGAGCAGCGAATACGGGCCAATGAGTCTGGAAGTGGAAAGACTCGGAGGAAATCCACAATTCTACAGTGGAAAACGTTTCCATCAGAATCAGTAGTGAAGGCAAAAGAATTACACACGGGCACAGGAGACGTGGTGCTCCTAAGCAATTGAATTTCGATATCGTTTGCAGACAGTATAAATCCTGAAAATAAAGTCTAAAGCGTCTGCTCTATGTTGGAAGTCAGAATATCCTGACCATTTATATGAAGCCCTGATGAGAGCCCCAGTAGCAGCAGCATGGATCTTGAAACGCGTTGGCATTTCGAGATACGGAGGAATTTATATAAATTTGAACTTTGTTGTTGGAGTGTTTGAGGGAATTTGTCCTTGATTAATACATTAACCAGACAATCTCAAAATATCCCAGTTGACAAAATATGTTTGGTCCATAAAATTGGATAATTACATGTTTATTAGTTCTATTTTCATGTTTATGATGCAAATGGTAAATGTTCTGGCATTAAATTAATGTACATAGCAATTTGATGGTCCTTTGTCTATTGCAATTTGTTGAAAGTAATTTTTTATGATCTGTATGTGTATTGATGTTTATGATTGTAGTCCTTTGTGAATTATTTGATATATATATGTTGTGTTTTGTATGTCAATTTGAGAAATAAGTGTTTCTTTTATTCTCAGTCATTTATAAGCTCTATTGAATAATTTAAAGACTACCAAAAAAAAAACTTTTTAAATAAAAATTCTATTTGAACAGCCAGGAGAGTAGTATGTTTGTTACTCCATTAGTAATAGGAGTTGAAGACAGAACGGAGCCAGGCTGCCCTTTTGTGTTTTGAATTCATTGAAAGGGCATTGCCCCTTGATTCCTGTTCTGGGTGCCTGAATGGCAAAATTAAAGTCTCTGCATTTTTTGTTTTGTGCCATTGTGAAGAAATCTAAAAAAAGATGTTCCTCACTCTTTGAAGATGTTGTCAAAAGATTGGCATTCAGGACTCACTCATGGTTCTCCTCATAACAGCAGCTGAGAAAGTGTGCCTGTTGATTCACTGCCCCGGGATATGGATATCTGCTCTAGATAGGTCCCTGGCCAAAGTCCAGTATCAAACTGACTGAGTATCAGTGGTTAGCGGTTGTGACTTGATGTCTGTTTGTGGTAGTGCTGTCTTTCTGAATTCTGAGCTCTCAACTCAAGGTCATTTATGTGAGATTTTTTATCATTTTCTGTCTATTGTCCTTAAACCGATAGATGATTCAAGGGGGCATCCCAGCCTGCCACAGATGCATAAGTGACTATTGTTTGTAGACAATCCTCTTTCTGGAAGGGAACTGTGAAGTTTTTATCTATTGCCCCACCATGCTAGGGATTGTTTTGATGCAGTGTTTAGTATCAATTGGCCTTGCCAATCATTCATTCTGTGACACCATTAGTCCTCTAAGCATTGTTGCACGGGTCTCACTGTAGGCGTGCATTTAGAAGAACGTAACAAGAAGATGTGATAGAACCTAGGAGCAATGAGATCTGACTGGTTCCTAGATCGCTGGTTTTCAACAGTAGATTATGCTTGTCCTATATACCTGATAATTTCTCTCCGGTAAGAAACACTTTTGCTTTTATGGTGTCTATAGTTGCCCCCAAGTAGGACAGCCTTTGTACTGGAGAGAACGTTAATTTTTGGAAGTTTACCTGAAGCCCCCATCTGTTCACCGGCTAGATCTTAAAAGAATGTCTTGTTTCACTTTTTGCTGAGTGTTAGCCTTCAGCAGCCAGTTGACCAGGTAGGGATAGATGAAGATACCCTCTCATGTTAGGTGGGTTGCTACCACAAACATAGTTTTCGAGTAGGTGTGAGGAGCTTAGGAGCAAATGACAGGTTTGCTATTGACCTTCTCCTATAAAACAGCATAAGTACTTTCTGCGCCTGAAAATTATTTGTATGTGAAAATTCACGTCTTGATAGTCTATCGCATACATCCAATAGTTCCGTCTTGGATGAAGAATTTAAAAGTCTCTCTGTTGATGACTGTTTGTGAATCATAGGTCGGAACTCCAGCATCAGGCCCCTTTTTCACACTACAAAATATCTGGAGTATAGCTCTAGGCCTTTTTCGTTTGTGTGGTACCAGTTCTATAAATTTGTTTGGAATTAGGACAGATGTTTTCTTCTTCAGAAATGACCTTTGGAACTTTGAGGATGGTTTTGGAGAAACTGTGATCGGAATGTTTTCGAAAAGTAGAAAGTATCTGTGAGGTACAATATTTTGCACCCGTTTTTCTCTTCTGATTGCAGTCCACTCTTAAATTTGAAGAAAACCCTTCCTTCACTTCAGTGGGAAATAGCAGAGAGTGAGGGACGGGGGGGATAAATGCAGTGGGCTTATACGTCATCTTGGGTTTGAATGATCCTCTTTGGTATGGGTATATCTCTGGTTCTGCAGATACAGTTGGTGTAGCTGTAAGGGCTTGAAAGGGGACTGAATCCACTGTTGGAAGTATCTGCTGTGCTTAGTCTTGTACTGTTGCCCTAGAATTTCTTCTTTTCTTCCAATACCACTGCCTTGAGGGTGTCTGCTTCGATTTTAATTTTTACCATTTTGTCATCTGCATAATGACCAAATGAACAAATTACTTACCTCCGGTAACGCTTTTTCCGGTGAATACAGTATCTGCCTTGTGAATATCCCCTGCGCCATCAGCATTCAGAAAAATGTTGTAGCTCTCCGCGCTGAAGAGGACGACGTCACAATAGCATGGCTGAGCTCATGGCTCCGCTGACGTCACTAAATCCATAAGAAAGCCTAGTCGGCATGATGACATCAGTTCCGCCCTTTTTTTCCATGCCTTCAAGGCATACGGACGGACCAACAACAAATATATATAGTATACACAGTACACAGTATTCAAACCAACACACACAGTGTGAAATCAATGCAGGAAAGCAAAAAGAATAATACACTTCCTTTGAAAGTAACAGATAGATTTTATAACATTATCACTATTGCAGGCATACACGGGTGAACAACGGGGAGCGTGTGGGTCAGGGAGGAATCCACAGGCAGATACTGTATCCACCAGAAAAAGCATTACAGAAGGTAAGTAACTAGTTCTTCTGATGGATACATCTGCCAGTGGATTCCTCACCTTGTGAATAGAGTCCCACAGCACTCCCCACTCCCGGAGGAGGGTGTCCACCCTTCTATACCAAAAAGTCCTGTAGGACGGAATGAAAAAAATGTCCGTCCCTCCTCACTTCGGAATTTAAGCAGTAATGCTTTGCGAAAGTGTGGAGGGAGGCCCAAGTTGCCGCTCTACAAATGTCCTCCATAGGAACACCTCTAGACAAGGCAGGTGCAGAAGACTCTCTGGTAGAGTAAGCTCTAATACACACTGGGGGTTCCTTACCAGCCAAAGAATAACAGATCCTGATGCTCAAGATAATCCACCTGGAAAGAGTGTGCTTGTGAACTGCTCTGCCTTTCCTGCGGCCAATGAAGCCCACGAAGAACTGGTCATTCACACGATAGTCTTTAATCCTATCGAGGTAAAAACTCACCTCCTAGGGTCCAGGCGGTGAAGCCGCACCTCCTCCTTAGAACGGTGAGGGGGAGGATAGAAGGTAGGAAGGATAATGGGCTGCCTCAGATGGAAGGGAGTTACCACCTTAGGCAGAAAAGCAGCCCTGGTCCGGAGTACCATCCTATCAGCATGAATGGTCAAGAACGGGGACTTCGAACTCAAAGCTTGAAGCAAGGGACACTTGTGTAAGGGTTCAAAGGGATAACCCATCAAGTAGGGTAAGACAAGATTTAAGTCCCATTGAGGCACAATAAAGGGAGTGGGCCGAATTTTGTTTGTTAGGCCCTTAATGAACCTTAACACAATGGGTGATTTCAACAAGGATGGCTGATCCGGCAAGCAAACGAACGCCGACACAGCCACAGCAAAGACCTGCTGAGTTAGAGAGAGAGCAAACTGAAGGATGTGGGATAAACGAGCCCTCAGAGGATCAGAAGATTTCTCTCCACACCATATGACAAATTTGGACCACCTGGAGGAATAGATAGACTTGGTAGAGTGTCGCCTGGCCGATAAAATAACATCCACCACGTCAGGCGGGAGAGAAAAAGAGTTCAGGTTGCCCCGTTCAATCCCCAGGCATGAAGGTACAAGCTCCGGAGGTGGGGGTGTAGAACCTGCCCCTGCGAGAGGAGGTCTGCCCTGAGAGGGAGATGGAGCGGAGGGTGTGATGAGAGGTGGAGTAGATCTGTGTACTTCACCCTTCTTGGCCAATCCGGGGCGATCAAAATGACTTGGGCCTGGTCTTGGCGAATATTCCTCAGAACCCGAGGAATCAAGGGTACGGGAGGAAACGCGTAAAGGAGTTGTGAGCTCCCACTCAACTGAAACGTGTCCCCCAAAGCTCCCTGCATAGGATACTGGAGACTACATAATGACGGGCAGTGAGCATTCTCGTGAGAGGCAAACTGGTGCAGCTGAGGAGTTTCCCACGTCTGAAAGACGTAACGAACCACCTCCAAATGGAGCCTCCACTCGTGGTCGGCAGAAAACTGCGGACTGAGACTGCACGAACGTTCAGAACTCCAGCCAGATGATTTGCCATCAGACAAATCTGGTGGTCCTGAACACAGGACCAGAGTCGTAGAGCCTCTCTGCAGAGATGATGCGACCCTACTCCTCCCTGCTTGTTGACATATCACATCGCAATAGTGTCGTCCTTCTGGACCTGAACTGACTGACCGCAAAGGGAGGGAAGGAAGGCCGTGAGCACCAAACTAAACTAAACAAACCAAACCAATCGCCCGCAACTCTAGAAGGTTGATATGAAGCAACCTTTCCTCTGGAGACCAAAGACCCTTGATCTCCAGATCCCCCAGATGAGCACCTCACCCTAGAGTGGATGCATCCGTTATCACTGTGGCCACAGATGGAGGAAGAACGAAAGGATTTCCGTGAGACAGATTGCCTTCCAGCTCCACTAAGACAGATCCCCTGCAGTGTCTCTGGAGATCTTGATCGACTCCCTGAGATCCCCGTTGTGCTGATACCACTGCCTGCGGAGGCACCACTGGAGTGCCCTCATGTGCCAGCGTGCATGATTGACCAACAGAATGCAGGAAGCAAACAGACCGAGCAGGCGAAGGATCTTCAGGACTGGAACGATCGCTCTATTGTAAAACAAAGGAATCATTTCCTGTATGTCGAGAATCCTTTGAGGAGGTGGGAATGCTCGACACACAGTAGTGTCCAGTGCCGCCCCTATGAACAGGTTGCGCTGAGAGGGAACCAGGTGAGATTTGGGCACATTGATTAAGAAACCCAATTTGTGTAACGGCTGGGTTGTCACCTGCAGTTGATGAAGTACTTGCTCTGGCGACTCCGCCTTCAGCAGCCAGTCGTCCAGATAGGGGAAAACTGGAAACCCCAATCTCCTGAGATGGGCCGCCACCACTGCCATCACCTTGGTGAAGACTCGAGGTGCAGTAGTACGTCCAAACGGGAGATCCGCAAACTGATAATGTTGCGACCCTACCGTAAAACGGAAATACTTTCTGTGCGACTTCAGGATTGGAATATGAAAATACGCATCCTACAAGTTGATCGACACCATCCAGTCTTCCTGCTGCAGCGCTTGAAGAACCTGCGCTAGGGTGAGCATCTTGAACTTTTCCTGCTTCAGAAAAAGATTCAAGATCCTGAGATCCAGGAATGGACGTAACCGGTCATCCTACTTGGGGAATCAAGAAATACTGGGAGTAGCATCCCTGACCCCTTTCCCACTCTGGTACCACCTCTATCACACCTTTCTTTAGTAATGTAAGGACTTCCTCCTGCAGGAGAAGAAGGTGGTCCTCTGAACATGCCCTTTGGCAAGGAGGGTAATTTGGAGGGAATTCCCGAAGGGGAAGAGCATACCCATTTTCAACAAGATTTAGAACCCAAAGGTCCGTAGTGACGATTCCCAATCTTGTAGAAAATGGACAAGCAGACCCCCTACAGGACCCACATAATCCAGAATGGTGGTTCTAGGGCTGCTTTGCTGTGGCAAGAGGGGGGAGGTAGAGGAGAAGGAGGAGGAGGAGGGCTGACGACCTCATGGACGTCCTCAGTTCTTGCCTCTATATGATTTATACAGAGTATTTTGCTGATGCTGCGGTTGCTGAGGCTGTCTGTAGGTCCGAAAGGACAACCTTCCAAAACCTCTGTATCTTCTGTAACTAGAACCTCTAGGCTGTGCCTGCAGGCCCAAGGACTTAGCCGTGGCTTTGCTGTCTTTGAACCTCTGCAAGGCTGAATCTGCCTTCTCACCAAACAGCCTGGAGCCATCAAAAAGGAGGTAAAGAAGAGTCGCCTGCACATCCGGAGAAAACTCAGATGATCTGAGCAAAGCACTTCTCCTCGTGGCAACCGAAGAACCCATAATTCTAGCAATAGAGTCTGCAGTGTCCAGATCCCTCTGTATAACCTGGCGTGCAGCTGCCTGAGTGTCCGCCAAGACTTTGTTAAAATTCTGTCTGTCCTCTTCAGACAATTCAGGAGCAAGCCGTTTTGCATAGTCCATAAGAGCATGTATGTAACAGCCCAACAAACAGGTGGCTTTTGTAGACTTCAAGGCCATACTTGCTGATGAAAATACCTTTATAGCACATTATTCTAACCTCTTAAGAGTCCCCAGGGACTTGAGGAAAAGCCCCAGATGATTTCTTAGAACAAGCTGCCTGCACCACAAGGCTCTCCGGAGAAGGATGAGATGTTAGGAAATCCGGATCTCCTGGAGCCGCTCTGTACCTTCTAGCAACAGACTTCGAAACTGCAGGAGCTGAAAAGGGCTTACACCAGACTTCCAAAACTGGTTCAGTGATAGCATCATTAAAAGGCAGTAATGGCTCTATCACAGTGGAGGGAGAATGTACAGCAGCGGTGCGTCCATTGGGGCGTAGGGGCGTAGCCCCACCAGCCACCATGGACGCATCGCGGCCGCCAGCCTATCTAATTAAAAGACATTGCGCTGAACAATCAGCCGCCTCGAATGTGCAGGGGGGGTGGTCTGCTGCAGCTTTTAGTCTGCAGCATTTAGACACTCATGAAATTGAAAGTTAATTTTCAGCGACTTTCATTATCGGCTCGGCCCTCCTATTCATTAGAATCCCATAGCTCAGAAGACGCCGGCCCTCTATGTCAGTCAGCCACTGGAGACGGAAAAGGTCACACAAACTAAGCGTCAATAAATGAACACGTCGTGCCACAAATTCCCTGTGCTCAGCAAAAAAAACGGCTGCGCCTCTCTCTATTTTACTCTGAAACGCAATAAAACAGGAAAGGATGGTATTGATGCTCGCAAAGGCTAGACGGAAATAACGACTAGGTTCCATGTAAGTGTCCGGCGGATGATGAAGAACTGCTCCCTGCATGCACCATCGCTTTGGTGCTGACCCGGCTTTTTAAATTTATTTATTTATGCAATTTTATATAGCGCGGACTTTACCCGAAGGTGTCAGAGCGCTTCACAAAAGGACCAATAATGATACACGAGGGAGAGCGGGTGTGGTGTGCGTATGAGCGTTAGCAGTTGACCGTCTAAGGGTTTCGGGCGTTTTGTATGGGATCAGTTAGCTTGTTTGTATATGCTGTACTTTCTGTTGCCCTGCTACATGTCATTTTTTGCTGGAGGTCCTTTTCGGTGGCACAGTGTGTTGTCTCGACTACTCCAACCAGAAACAAATAATGCCTTTACTGGAATGTGTGTGTATATTTGTGAGATAAATAAAGGAAGCCTGTTAGATATGCTCGGATTACAAACTGCCAACTGTAGTGATGAAGAATGAAGTATCGGAGGGTTATGAATAAAACTCCGAAAGGTTTAAATTGTATTAAAATGTATATATTAAATTACCAAAAGGCCAACCAGCAGCCGGCAAGGAGCGCGACTGCCAGTTGAGCAGTTGACAGGGAAAGAATGTAAGGCATTCGATGACGTCACCTATATACAAACAGAGGGCTCCATTGCGCGTCACGATAGAACCAGCAAGTGTGAATGTTGTGTTGCGCAAACAAGGGCGATTGAATACTTTATGAAGACCATAGAGGTACAGCACCTCCCTTTCCTAACGGTAACAATTCAAGCCTACAGACATTTTACCCTGCATAGGAGCTGAGGTACAGAGATTAGTAGGTGTTCCTTTGCTAACCTGCTCATATGAGTCAACAGGCATCCATAAATAATCATTTTCAGATTCTGAATTGTTACTCATGGACTCTGCAATAAGTTCTCGCTGACCAGGTTTGAGTTTGGAAACATCACTTTTACTTCTCAATCCTACATTGTCCAAAAGGACAGAGCTATGAGTGGCTTCCATTACTTCTGAGGGGTTTGTGTACTTGGATTCACCTTTTTGAACTTTAACTGTTTTTTGTTTACAATGACCCAGTCACCTTTTGTTATGTCTTGGCTCATTATACACGAGTAACAAAATATAAAAGCAAACATTAAGTTACATGGATCAAAAGTGACACTAGTGAGCGACCAAAATACATGAGGTAGCAATCGGAGCATTACAGGAGAAATAAAAGTGACAGGCAATGGTGGCCGGGTGCAAGTATCTAAAGCAAACAAAATGTGCGAGGTAGCAAACAGTGTGTTACAAGACGCTTCGTAGCTCGTGTGTCTGCTTGTTGGGATTGGTGGTCAGTTTGTCTGGAGCCTGTTTTGTTCGTAATGTCCACAGTCACCTTCGTTGCCAACATTTACAGATATTCCTGATGTCCGTTGTTGCGAGGCAGTTCTATGGATAAGAACTTTCTACCCTATGTAGCGCCTGTTGTACACGGGCTGCTTGATGAATAAAAGACTGCTGCTGAGATGAGATGATTTGGATGGCATAATTTCAAACCTGCAAGGCTGACTCAGCCTTCCACCCGTTCGATGACCTGTCTGCTGGCTATTGATTCGGCTGGGGTTCAGGCAGCCATCACTCGGATGCCTGCTCTCTGCAGCGATAAAACATGATTATCTGGAGCCCACGTGAGGATCTTCCATTACCGACATGTTAGGACGGGTGGAGGAAAGCACACTGTAAAATCATTCCGCTTCCTCGGTCACTGCATTTTATGTCTGATACATGATGATTGAAATGACAGCAGAAATAACAACACAGGTTTTAAATCGTGGTTTAAAAATCATTTCTTTCTACCAATCCCAACAATTACCATAGGGCATGTGAGCAAATTTTAGTACAAAAGGTTGTTTGACAACAAACAGTTTGCTTTTAGTTGCACAAAAATTACGTGAGTAATACAGTATTACTAAACTGGGTAATGGCAACAGCTGGTATTTACAGCGGCTTAGAAACAGCACAAGGGCGGTATGAAGCGCTTTATTAAAAGGAAATTATGGTTATTACACTGAAAAAATAGGTTTCTTCTACACTGTGGTATGTCCATGTTTATAATATGACCAACATCTCAGGGGAGTAAAAAAATATTAATTTGACTTTAAAGAATAAGTGATTATGTCTGCTCATAGATAAAAGCTGGCATTTTGAACGTACACAGATGATACGTTTACAAAAATGGCTTTGATCCGAATGCCTCAAAGCACTTTCCTCTTACACCAGGTGATTAAGCCACCATTCTGTAGGCATGCTTGTGCTTCACCTCCTTAAAGGTGAAAACCACATGCTCCCCTCAATAGCCGTTTGCACGAGTCCTCGTGTCCGCTGCTACAGGTCAACGTTTACTCAAACCCTATTAAAGCGGCCAAATGAAAACAGCTGACCTTAACAAATGTGCTGCTAGCTGGTGGCTTAGAGTTATCAAAGATTTGCAGAATATTGGCAACGCTAATACCGGGTGCGAGGGCACGGACTTCCAGGTCATGCCATTGCCCCGACTTGATGAGACTACAAAGCTGCTGGTTTGAGCAAGACATGGGTCCAGATTCCATTTTGACATTATGTGATTTGGGGCATATCTATCTCAATGTGCACAGAACTGTAAATGTATATGTCGATGTGCTTTGAGTTACGTGCCGACTCGAGTTATATGCCAAGTACATGTTACTGCGTCTCTTCCATTGAATCTTCTCAGCACACATCATGCTGTTGTAGCTACCGCACCCCATACCCAGCATTTTTATGGTAGAGCGTTTCAGGGCCTTTCAACATGGCAGTGCAAAAATAAATTTGCAGATGTGTGTACCAGCGATGAGGTTGATCAAATCCATGTGTTGTGAGGCAGGAGGTGGGTCTTGCAGTGGGGTTAAAGGAACAGGGGCAGCGGGACCCATGGGAGGAGGAATGTTACCAGCATCTGAAAGTGATCCCATGCAGTAGTCCGAGCTTGGTGTGGTGTGTTCTTGTTTGCAGAACTGCTGGCGAGAGTTGTCTGTAAGCCTTGTCTGCGCAGTTTTTATATGTACGTCATGTTTGCTGTCAGTTGACCTCTGTTGCAAATGTATATTAAACAGTTTTGGATGGGAAGGGAGTTCTGCCGAATCCCAGGATAGTACCTATTGTATTACGAGGGAAACTGGGAATTGCATTTATATAGCGCCTACTACCCCTGGCCATTCGTTGGCGCGCTACACTGCATGTATCCAGTTGTTCCGACTACCGTCCTCAATGTAGCATCCTTGTTGGCTAGGCTACCCCGGCATTCGATGGCGGCTGTATAACTAGTTATTTTTATGTAATTAAAATGAAAATGGAATCGATTAGTCGTTGACTGCGAAAAGCAGAATTTGTATGATTTCCAAAGTCGTCCTAAAGAACATTGTAACAGAAAGGTGTTTTTTTTCTCACCAGTGCACTTAAATTGGTGTGAAATCCCCTTTTATTTAGCTCTGCGGGTTAATACATCTGCTGCAGAAATATGCAAGTGCAGATCGATTTGAAGCGCCCCAAAGGGCTGACTAAGAGGTTCGTTCTTCTGTACTTAGGAAGATTTCCTTTTTTTACTAAGGGGGGCGAGTATATCTTTTGCGACCGATACCCACATCTGGGTACATTGCCTTCCTTCCCAAAATCCCATCAGTGCCCGATAAATGAGCCGAACAAAGGGTTAACACAAGCGTCTGTAAATACGCGATGATATGTAGAATGCAGGAAAGCGATTATCAGCTTTACTTTGAGACGCCTTCACCGCACCTTGGTGTAAAGGTCACTTCTGGGATTGTGGTGGTTCTTTCGAGCTTGTGCCGCATACTTGGCTCTGGAATCGACTAGAAAAGTCCGGGGTGTCAGAGCGCGAGTGAGTGGGTGTGTGAAAATTAGATGCACGCTGCTTCCAGCGCTGCAGCCGCGCCATGTGATCTTGTGCATGCCCATCCTCCACTGTGACCCCTGTCATTCTTTGTGCATGCTTACTGTAGTTCGTTGTCACACTTGTTTCGCTTTTGCCAAGAGGGACATGTTTTTAACGTGCCTTTTTATTCTTCCTTTTTAGTTTGAAAGATTGGAAAGCCCGCATGAACTACTTCCTGCAGCATTCCCCCGCTTCCAACGACTCCCCGAAAACCGTCCAGGGCAAGAAGGGCAAAAAGTACGCCTATTGCAGGTAAGAGTGCCACTACCTTGTGTGTACATATTGCATCTCGGGTGCTGAAGTGCACTTTATACTTTGCTTTTGGGTGACACCAAGTATTGCTGGTTTAATTGGATTCAGTTTGCTGACTTGTGATGCACGGCTTGATGGGTGCATGCGTTTGTTTTCCTGTGACTAGTTTGTTCTGATATAATTGTCTTATTTGCAATAGTTTTCAGTACACAATTTGCTCAATCAGTTATGATTTTGTGTGACTACCTGGATTCCTGGAGTGCCTCTGACTTCGTTCTGTTTCTTTACTTTTTGTGACTGCTGGTCCTGCGGGGAAACATTTTCAATTCATGTTGTCTTGTTTACTGGGAGCATTGCTTTTATTTTCCTTTAGTGTAATAGGCTGGCTGGTGAAGTGCACTTCCCATAGTGTGCAGTCACTTCAATTTGCCTTTAGGTGACTACCTGGCTTGATGGTGGTTTTCTATTTGATTTCATGTAAATCCTTGTCTTGATGAGTGCATTGGTTTTAGTTTGTTTGAGGTAACTGCTTCACATGCCGGTTTCATCACACAGCTGACACCCACCCTGAGAAAGCCAGAGCTGCCCTGTTAGTGGTATCAACAACAGTGCGCTTACGTTCCTTACAGCTCCTTCACTTGAAGTGGGTTACCACCTACCCATTACTTTTTGTATCCTGCTCGTACCAAGTCAGATCCAGACCCAGACCAGTCCCCACAGTTGCTCCGGATTAAGGGACATTGTCATGTCATCTCAGGCGCGATGTAAAGACTCCCAGTGAGCTGAGGACTCTTGGCTCAAGAACCAACCAGATGGAGACACTTGTGGTTGTTTAAAGATTTAGGATCAGCCTGTAACTCAGTCTTGAGCTGGGTGGGTGACCTCGATTACAAAGTGGCTGTGCCAGATGTCCCATTATGACCCCTTTTGCCTGTCTCCCCTTCAGACACACAGGGCATAAAAGTGGGGGGTGCTCAACCCTGCCAAAAAACTGAGGGGTGACCCTAAGAGCACAGCTGCCATCCTATCATTGGTGGGATGCTTTGGTGTGCTGGTCTGGTTTTCTGGATGCATTGGCTCAAGTTTTTTCCCATGTAATTGATTGGGTGTCTTGGTAAGTTGCTTTTATGTGAATGTCTGACTAATGACTGCGCATTCCTTTCAGTGTGCACTTGCTTCAGTTTACTTCTTGAGTCACTGTCTAGTTTGCTGGATGTATTGCTTTCATTTTTCTTTCATTAAACTGTTTGACTTGCTTGGTGCTTTTATGTTGGTGCCTGCATGCTGAGGTGTACTCTTCTTCAGTTTAAATGTATGTGACTGGCCTGTTGACTAGCACCCTGCTTTCAAAGTGAAGGTTCACAGGTTCACACTTGCTTTAGTTTACTTTTGTATGGTTGACTGCATGCACAGTTTTGCTGGATGCATTGCTTTAAGTTACTACTTGATGCATTGCTTTCAGTTTGCTTTCAAGTAATTGCCTCTCATTTTCCCAATGCTTGTGAAGGCTGTTTCCCAACTGCTGTGCAACTTCTTCTACTCTTAGAGCTGAGATTTTCATGAAAGTCTTATAGTCTGAATTCAGCACCTGAGCGTAATAGGACGGAATGTATGAAGCTCTGTGGTTATACTGAATAAGCAGCTACCTATGTTATGCCATCTATTAATGTAATAACTGCACTTTCACAATGGCTTTATTAACCTTCCTGCTTTCTCAAATTTGCTTGAAAATGCACGATTTGTCTGCTTTTTTTTCAAAATTTTCTTGGGGAGGGTTATCCCCCCAAACCCCCCTTTTGGGGTTCGGGCTCGCTCGCTACGCACGCTCGCTACTGTGCTGGATGCTAATTACTTTGCGCCCCACCACTTTCAAATGTCACCCACCGCTACTGAGAATGTAGACCCTCAGTTAAAATATTAGACAAACTCAGCTGTTGGAAGCTGTAGATCTAAAAGCTCTGCTGCTTTCTTAAAAATTGTGTGGTAAGGAGCCACATCCTTAGAAGGAACATCTGTAGAAGGAGAAAGTTCCCACTCCAGGGACGTATCTAGACCACTTGCCTCCTTCAACCCCTCAAATAAGTCTTCCGACACTTCAAGCTCACCTTCCTCTATTTCTTCCTCTGCTTGATAGAGTTGCTCCTCCAAAACTCTCTGCGCCTCTCGCCTCAACCTCATCCTCGGAACCAACATCGCCGGCGCCAGACACGACTCCGACGGATCCGGAGCCGGCGTCGAACTTGGATCCGGAGGCACAGCCTGAGTTGAACGAGGTTGAGCTGACGGCGCCAGAGATGAAGGATACGGCGTCGATGTCCTCTGTGCTGGGAAATGCCAGGATGGAGCCGCTGGTAGAAATGGCATAAAAGGGAGCCTGAGCATAAGCCTGAGGAGCTCCCAGGTTAAATGCCATAGGACCCATGGGACCCGAAGGTGCTCCAGAGGGGTACATACCTCTAATAAAGACTCCATACATTGCATTCAAGTAATGTGATGGATCCGTACCCGGGCAAGGGAAAGGTGGGTAGGCCCCCCGGACAGTCTCCGGCTGAGGCATTACCGGACTCGGGCCAGTCGGCGCTGAAGGTGGAGCCAATAGAGCCACTGATTCATCAGGGACCGGAGCTTCATCCACCGGAACAGGAGACTGAGCCAGAGTCGGAGAATGCGCCGGTGAAGCTTCAGGCGAAGCCGATCGAACAGGAGTACCTTGATTTGAGCTTGAAGGGGATGGAGAGACGAAATCCTTACGATGTCAAGGAGCTGGTGAAGTCGACTTCGGAGCCGTATCCTTGTCTGAACGGGTCGAGAGCTGTGTCTCTTCTTTTTCTTGTGCTTCTTTGACTTCGAAGCATGACCCGACGTCGACTTCGATCTCGATCTTCTTCGAACTCTCTTCTCTTTTCTCATCTTTGCCATGAATAGTTTGGCCTCTCTCTCCTTCAAAGCTTTTGGGTTCATCTTGCAACATCGTGATCCGACGACAGGCACCAGACACAATCCTCGTGGGAGTCCATGATGGACATATGACTCCCACACTCTCTACAGAGCTTGAAACCAAACTTCCTCTAAGACATCTTTAGAAAAGAAAGGAGAGAAGCAAGCCAAAAACACAATGTAACCACAAAACGAGGGAGAGTCCCAGAAAACCGTTAGCGTCGACGGCGCAGAAAAAAGGGAACTGATGTCATCAAGCCGACGAGGCTCTCTTATGGGTCTAGTGACGTCAGAGGAGCCGCGAGCGGAGCCATGCTATTGTGACTTCGTCCTCGTCGGTGTGGAGAGCTATGAAAAATTTCCGAATGCTGCTGGCGCATGGGCCATTCACAAGGTGAGGAATCCACTTGCAGATGTATCCATCAGAAAGAGATGACCCTGAGAAAGGGAAGTTCATGACCTTAAGTTCGCCTTCTGACTTCAGGCTGGTAAATGATGACAGCTGAGCTGATTACCTGGATGGTAACCAGAGAACTCTCATTGAGTTTTCTGAAAAGCCTTGTTGCTGTTGTTTAAGCAAATGGCCCAAGAATAAACTTATGTAGTCCATATTTTTTGCTGGTACCTGCCCAGGGCAGCTACTGCACTAGCATTTTTAAGTTGCGTTGCAGCCTTTTCGCAAACACATTTTTGACAGAGGTATCCAGGGATTTACAATAACTATCTGGGGGATGCAGTGGTCTCTGACACGGATATCTGTCTACATCTCATGGATGTTACTGTTATAGACTCTGGTTTAGGATCAAATTTTACTAAGAAATGTGATTCGATTCTTTATCTTTTTAAGAGACACTGTGTTGCAGCCTTAACCATAGCAGGTGGGAGGATTTTCCTTCTATTTTGTCTGAAAGCCCAGTGACCAATGGTAAAAAAGACTTTGGATTAACATTCATTTGGAAAGTCTAGAAGACACTATAGGATGAGGAGTTTCTAAAAAATATTACATCTCGAAGCTCCTCTCAACAACACTTAATGGAGGGCAGTTATCTCTTGTATAGGTGAGACATGCAAAGGAGATGCTGCTGGGGATGTGGACATAGAAGATGAATGTGAATCATCAGTGTCTGGATAAGGAGATCTAGATCTCACAGGACATCTGTGCCATCTTTTCTTCTTTGGGGTCAGAGCTGTATTCTTGATGAAGTGGAAGTGAAGGGTGTCCATTGCTCGTGGCCTGGACACCATTCTTGTTGAAGAAACCTGTAAAGGGTGCTGAGATTCTTGTAAAGGAACTTCAAATGGGATGATGGGCTGCACAGGCCTTAACAGCAGAGGATGAGGATCCAAGGAGACAGGCATTCATAACTTCTGAAGTGGTCTTGTAATGCTTTCTATTGTTTTCCTCTTCCTCGATGTCAGAGAGACAGGAAACGTGTAGAAAACCTTAAAATCAGTGTCTGATTTGCTGATGTGAGTCTTGGGAGAGTGTATTGATTTAGATTTGGCTATTGAGATTGCCAATGGTGAAGAAGACCCTGACATCCCCCTGGATAGTGATGGAGAGGGAGATATATCCATTTTGGTTCTTCTTGATGTTGATGGTACACAGTGGTGTTTTAAATGTCGAGGGCTCTTCCTCAACATCTATGGTGATTGTGTACAAGTTGAATTATATAAGCTTTTGACAATGCCTCATCATTGGTACACCGATGTCTGTGGTCTCTAAGTCAGCAGTGAGTTAAAGTTGTGGAACCCACCTTACACAGCGAACAGGTCAGTGCCGAAGCGTTCAATGGCATTAACCCTAATGGCACTGTTGAGCAACATTGAGAATGGTGACAGTGATGATGCTTACAGCGCTTTCTTTCCTTTGATCACCCCCTTAGGGCATCCTTTTCAGGAGCCTCTTTGCTTTTAGAAGAGCATTAGAGGAGGCTTTTTCAATCCTCTTCTTCTTCTTCTTTTTCATCTCTTCCCCTCACATCCTGGGCAGGGAAAAGAACAGGCACTGTGAGGCAGCTGCTAGTACAGTGCATCACTGGGAGGGAAAGCTCCTTAAATGCTAAACGGCCAAGATAACGTTTTTTCTCAGCTTTAAATGTAGGCCTATCAGACTGCATGTTTTCCTTCCCATTATACATTTTCAACCCCGTTTGCCACTGAGATTTTGCAATGCAGACGAGAAATGGGTTATTTTCCATCTTACAGACTATGCTCACAAAATCAATTGCCTTCAATAGGTCCTTAAAGCTTACTACTGCAGCTTGCACGCAGGGTACAACTTGGAGAGGGGACAAGGAACATTTCCATGTTCAGAATCCGAAATGTGGCCTAGGCACTGCTATTCTGTGTGATCAGTTCACAAAAGATTTGTAAGCCCATTGTGTCAGCTTGACATGTTTGGTTGGGCACTCTGAAGTACATATGCCTTGTGGTGACTTTGCAGGAACAAAGGTGGCTTGCTGAATACTTGCACTCAGTGGGTGAGACTTGGGTGAAACATTCAAGTTTGGTAGCATGCTCAAGAATTTCACGGCTCTGACCTGGGGTTTCCAGCCTCAGTGAATAGATGGGTCACATTCCATAAGGGGAACGTGGCATACTATTCTCCAATAACAAGAAGGTGCAGTCTCCACAAGTAGGAGGCAATGTGAAATTTATGATAACGGCAGTGATGGTGGTTAACAGTGGAGAAAATCAAGATTGCAACATCACAGTCCTAATAGAAAAAAAGGTGGAAACACCAGTCTAGGAGGAACAACACTTCAAATAACAAAAGTGAAATCAGTGGTTAGTCAGCATGTGTTTTTCCTGCTCTCGCCTGGCAGTAAGAGTCGCTGTCCAAGGCTGATTCTCTTGCTCGCCCACCCTCTCTTTCTTTCGGAGGGACAACAAGAGGAAGGGGAGATGTGATATCCACGTTTGATGCAATGCTTCTTAGGTTGTTGGCAGTGGCAGCAGCACTCTGATTTCAGTTAGCTGCTCGTTTCAAGAGCCTTCTTAGTTCTCACCATAAAAGGCTGACTACATCCTTGTCTTCAGGTCCAATAAAACCACAAACTTTTTTCCTCTGTCCTAGCGTCTAGAGATGGCTATTAAAGGACTGCACCAACAGTTGTGTTCCTAATTCAATCATTTTCTCTGCACTGGTGCATAAAGCCCCACTGACTTTCCGACTCACAAGAGCAGCCTATAGCCAAAGATTGTAGCAATTGGTGCCAAGCCAACAAGCAACTTAGATCCTGCACAACACCTATAATTTGAAGGGAATCAAAGTGCCTATTTCCAGGTATACAGTCTAATATCACAGTAGACTACTGATAATATCTGGTTATTGCGGAAATGCCATAAGGCTAGCAGATAATTTGAAGTGGTTGCAAATAGATCTCAGCTATTAAAAGACTGCTGTGAGACCTTGCAGCACTCTAACCAGAGCTAGACACATGATGCAGGGGACAAGCATTTCTCATAGGAGACAGCAAAGGCTCACATCCATTGCCTTGGCTTTTGTGTAGGTGTTGCTTGCTACCTCCCACAAGCAGTCCTGTTTGTATTGGTAGTGGTAGGTAAGACAAACATCCCCTCTTTCATTCGATCCACGGTTTGAGGCGATGAAGCCGCTCTTCCTCCTTAGAGGGGTGAGGCGATGCAAAGAAAGCTGGTAAGGTGATGGATTGCCCTATGTGGAAGGGCGCAACTACCTTTGGCTGGAATGCTGCTTTTATCCGAATGGCAAATTTATTTGGTACGAAGAACGTCTATGAGGGAACTACAGACAGTGCCTGAACCTCACTCACTCGTCTAGCTGATTTAATGGTAATGAGGAATGCTGTTTTGATAGTATGAAGGCGAAGAGTACAGCAGTGCATTGGTTTGATGGGAGTCCACCTCAGGTAAGTGAGAACCAAATTAAAGTCCCACTGTGGCAAAACAAATTATGTTGATGTAAACATGTGGAACATAACCGTAAAAAAAAACACCACAAAGGGTGACATGAAGAGCGATGGCTGATCAGGTAAACTTAAGAAGGCCGAAAAGACCGAAAGGTAACCTTTCACTGTTGCCACAGCAAGCCTTTGCTGGGCTAAAGACAGACAAAATAAGAGAACGTCTGATAACTCTGTATTCAAGGGTTGTAGGTGTTGACAGGAACACTTAGCAACAAACATTTCCCCACTATCCTGAGTAAACAGACTAGGTAGATGGACGACTGGCTGGCAAGATGACACCAAACACCTCGGGAGAAGGGTCAAAAGCTATCAAATGTGCCTGTCAATCTCCAACCATGCATGGAGGTTTAGGTTGTGCAGACTCAGTACAAGACTTGGCCCCCGCTGCTGACACAGAAGGCCTTCTGGAAGGGAAAGCTGAATCGGTAGACTTGTGCTCATGGCCCGAAGTTCCAAGTACCACACCTTCCTCGCCCAGTCTGGAGTCACCAGGATGACTCTGGGCTGGTCTTTCCTGATCTTTTTCAGCAATCTGAGCAGAATGGTGGAAAGGCGTACAAGAGTCCTAATCTCCAACGCTGACAGAAGTCATTTCTGAGGAAGAACTGCCTTGGGAATTCCAACATGCAAAACGTTTGCCACTGTAAGTTCTCTGCAGTCGAGAACAGATGGATACATGGTTCTTCTCATTCTAGGAAGTTGCCCTATGCGACCTCTGTGTGTAACTGCCATTTGTAAACTGCTAGGCACCGTCGGCTAAATTCGTCCACCCTGGTGTTTAAAGATCCTGCCAGATACTGTTTAATCAGGGAAATGCCCTGAGAGTTCAGCCATTTCCAGTGGTGCAGGCCCTCTTGGACCCAGAGCCACGGACCCACTCTGCCCTGTGTGTTGCAATACCACATTGTGGTGTGTTTCTGAGAACCTGCACTCGATTTCCCTTCATGGTTGGAAGTAACTCTTTTCGTGCCAAATGAATTTCTCGCCACTCAAGTTAATATGGAGGCCAGAGACCAAGGTCCTCTGATCTCCACCATTCACAGACAACCCGGCAATGATGCAAGTGCCATGATTGTTAGCTCTAGGTGGGGTAGGGATAGGAGTCTGCTACCAGTCCAATTGATCTCAATCAAACAGCCACCACCCACCACTATAGCTCTTTCACAGTCTCCTTTGACACCTGGATGGAATCCGATAGGTCCCCTTGGTGATGACCCACAGAGATTTTAGATCCTGCTGCAGAGCCTTTGTGCCACCTAGTGTGGTCCACAAATAGGATGTAGGAGGCCAAGAGGCCCAGAAGCTTCAGGTTGTTTATGACTGTGTGAGATGACTCCACCTTCATCAGCAGTCGACGTATGGAAAGACTGGTGTCCCCAACCTTCGCAGATGGGGTGCAACCACTACTGACTATAACCTTTGTTAACACCTGAGGTGCACTGGTAAGGCAAAGGGGAACATGGTGAACTGAAAGCGTTATTGGCCTACCTGAAACTGCAGGTAACATCTGTGAGACTGCAGAAAGAGGATGTGGATATATCCATCCTGCAAGTCAGCGTAACCATTCATTCTCCTAGATTCAGGGCATTTAGATCTTGCCAGGGTGAGCATTTTGAACTTGCTCTTCTAGAAGAAAAATTTCAAAGGGGGGAGTTCTAGGCGAAGGCCTCTATCCTTCTTCGGCACCAATAAGTAATGGGAATAGAAACAAGTCCCTATTTCTGATACCGGCACCCTCTGCACTGCTCCATTGGCCAAAAGAGTTTAACTTCTCAGCAGATTGAGGACAAGTGTCCCTCTGGGAGGTGTTGTCATGCAGGTGGCATATCAGGAGGGGTAGGACAGAAAGTGTAGCAAGTACCCATTTTGCATGATCGGGTGCACCCACTGATTGGACGTAATGCTCCCCCAGCAGAGAAGGTGAAAGCTGATGCAACCTCCTACTGGCCGATTGTTCAGCGCCAATGACAAATTAAGTGGTTTTCCATTGGCTGCCTGGGGGAAGGGGTGGGGCCTGTGTAGCATATTGCCCCTGAAGGCCAAAACACTGGCGGCTGGATCCCAGGCCTCGCCTTCGAAAAGGCTGGGAGCCCTGTTGTTGCTAAGGCCCATACTGGTGATGCCTCTGCTGGTGTTCCCTACCAAATTCACAATGGGGTGCTGTTGTTGGGGAGACTGTTGAACCTGCTGAACTACCTTACATAGCGGGAGGTGGTCTTGTTGGCTTTATAGAGTTCCAAGGACGAGTCAACCTTTGCTCAGGGACAGCCTAGTGCAATTGATGGGCGTATTCTCTAAGGACTGGTGGACGACTGAAGTGAAGCCTGTGGAGCAAATCCAGGCATTCGCATAAGCATCAGACTGGTTCTGACAGCCCTCCCAAACAGTAGGTAGTGTCCAGGTCAGATCTGGCAATATTTTGCCGCATCCTGTCAGTCCAAAATCAGACCTTGAAAGGTGGGGCAGAGTTGCTCTGGTAAAGTTGGCTAGATGTCCACTACCTTGTCCCATAGTGCTTGTGAAAATCTTCCTAGGAGGCAGGATGTGTTTATTACCAAAGGGCAAGGTTGCACAAAGACTAAAGTCTCTTAGTGAATATTTCCATCAACTCTGATTCCTTGTCCAGTGAAGCAGTAGGAAATGCACTGGAGTTTAGCCAGCTAGTGGAGGCTTGAACCACCAGACTCTAAGAAGTAGGCTGATGGAGTATAAAATATGGGGGTGAGGGAGGGTCTGTGTTGCCTTGCCACCTGTTTGACTTGGCAGAGATGACCAATGAGATATCACTGAGGGCTTTGTTGAACCGCAGTAGAGGGTTTCTGACTGGGTTGTCCAGGGTTCAAGACCACAATCGATACATTAGATTTGACCTCTTGAGTGGGTAGAGTGAGGTCTAGTCCTTATGACAGTGGCAAACGAAACAGACTCCTCAGAAGCTCTTGCTGTAGTTGGGGAAGAAAGGTCAGTATCTGGTGAGGTGTCAAGACCACTGCATCGTGCAAGTCATTAAAGTGGCTGCCATCACCATGATAGTCGTAATCCTCTTCACGGGCATCTCCTCCATCATCAAAATGCGGTGAACAGGAATCTGGTTCTGAGTTGGCATATTGTTGAGGTCTGGAAGGTAGAGCATGTCCCTCTGAGTCAAACACGACAATCGGCTCCAGGTGGTGGAATTGTGGTGTTGGCTGTGGTGCCGGTAACATCATCAGTCACGGTGTCAGAATAGATATCGGTGGGCCCACTCCAAGGGAGGGGTTTGCGTTGGACATGTCGCCAGACAAGAGGGACATTGGAGCCGCATATGAAGAAGGATTAGACTTCAGTTGGAGGCTGAATGGTACAGTCTGCACTAGGGATGGACCAGCCAGAGGAAAACGACTACAGACCATCGCTGATCCTTGGGGGCCAAAGAAGCTCCAGAGCGATCAAATGAGGCACCAGAAATGTTGTCATATGGCAGTGTTATCTCTCTTTATAAGTGCAATGTCACTGCCCGTTCAGGGTTCCTAATGTGGGATCAGCATGGTTATGGTCTTTGCCAAGGGAGACTGGCTAAGCGGCCTAGAGGGTCTTGGTTTATTGCACGACTCGGAATGGTGGAAGTGGTGGGATGGAGAGACAGGCCTGGACAATTTACGCTTTCTATGCAACTTTTTGGACTTACCCTTGCCGCATGACTTCGACAAAGACTTTTCATCGCAGCACGCTTGGGAACGGGCACCCGTGACATTGACCAGGACCATTTCTTTTCAAGATGGACAACGACTAACGTTGCCTCATGTTCTTGGAAGGAATTCTTATTCATTTTCCTACAGCAGTCACACAACTTCGAGTCATGCCTGGTTCCGAGGCAAAAGAGGCAGTTTACATAGGCGTTGGTAACAAATGTTTGTTAGTTACAGGGCCAATACGGTTTGCACCCTGTTGTTTTAATGGGAATATCTCTGTCAGAAATGACAGTATTGAGAAACAGGATCGGCATCGGAGAAAGGAAAGAAAGGAAGTGACATCAGAACGCAGAGGAGGGGCAGATAGAGAGGCCCAACATAATGTCCAAGGCCGGATGGTCCCAACATGGAGGCACACAACGCCATATGTTGGCACACCAGGAAATTGCTATGAAAGTTTACGGATCCAGTCTGGAGCAATTCACAAAGTGAGTAATCTGTGGTTAGAAGTCTCTATCAGAGCTTGCTGTATTATTATAAGAAATGCCTAATGAGGGATAGGAGGTCTGAAAACCAAGCAGTGCCTCTGCTTTGCTTGATGGACTCGAGGGAACCACCATGCTCCCTGGACAACCTCTTGGCATCAAAGGACAGAGGAAATGTCCATTTGACACACATGCTAATTCCTAATGGAACACCATGCAGTATCCATGAAATTCGCCTGACAAATCCAGTACCCACAGACAGGTTAACAAAATCCCCAAATCAACCACATTACAAAGCAGGGTAGGTTCTGTTTTTCCAGTATGTCTTTGACCAGCTGTACAATCTGATCTCCTGTGGCAAGGCAGGTGAACTGCCACTAATTTCACAATTTCCCACACGGTATGGGAACAGAAGGAGAGAATGTGGGAGGTAACTGATGCCCTGAAGCCGAAGGTGCCCGAGGCAAACCAGGAAATCAGTATATTGTGTGCTTCCAAGTGGTCATCCATGCTACTGGTGTGATATTGTAGAAAACATCCTCCCAGCAAATTCGGACCTAAATAGTGCCTCTAAGATAGGAAATTGTTTAATTCTGGTGAACATCTTATCCCTGGATGCCTTGTGAGAATGAATCCAATGCTATGAATTAGATCTACTAGCAGAGCCTTGAAGCTAAAGCTGGCTGTTCTAGAGCTGTAGACTTAACTTGGCTGTGACATGAGGCAAATGCTGCCATGGCGATGCCGAATGAAAAGGAAGAGTGAACCCAGAAGTACGGCTGAGGTCCTCAATATCTGAAGCATAACAACCTTAAATGCTTCCCTACCTGCACCACACTGCACACCAGGAACAGAAAGGGAACATTCATCTTAGACTGAGACTTCTGCAATGGGCATGGAGGTTTAAGACTATTAATACAATAACTCAGTATGGAGCTTTTTCTTATTTGAAGTCAATTAGAGGGGTGAGTAGGAACAATGACACTTTTTCTTTTTGTGCCATGGGAAATCTTCTTAACTATTTTAGAATGACTCCTCTAACTGTATCATCCCTTGAAAAAGGAAGGTGATTTAGAACCACTCTGCTGCTGGTGTGAAGCCAATAAATGCTTTCACTTTCTCTTGTTAGGCAAAAAATGTCACTGGCCTCATCATTCTCAATGTCCAGGCACCACATATACGTCACATGCAGATTCATTTCAGACATAGGTCTCTTGTAAGTACCACTGCCTTAAACCACAAGGGTGTTCCAGATGACACTGGGTTATAAAACAAAAATAGCATGTTAAATCTCAAAGAAGTTGAACTTTGTTAAAAAAAAATACTACCAACATGAGCATAGTCAGAGCTTTAAAGGAATCAAATTGTCAATGCTGGTGATTTTGTTGGCAACTCCACATTCAAGCACTACCTGTTGCAGGTGAATCTGCCTGAAAAACAATTCCAGAACCAATTTAGGGCTTGAGGAGATTTTTTAAGATAAGGAATCTGCCTGAAGACGTTTCCAATATAGATAGGTTTATTGTTATGTATTCTCCCTTTGTATTGCATACTGGATCTTATCACCTGTGTTTTCAATACTGCGGAACATCAATTTTACTTTAAGGGCAATAAATAAAATCCTAACAAATCTTTTAATTAAGTTCTCAGAAGGGCAATGCATGCATGCGAAATTGCACAGATCTTTCCTAAGCAGCGTCATTAATTATTTAAAAAATCTTTCTAAACTCACAAAGTTACGTGCAGGTTTTGGGTGAATTTTTGTTAAAAAAAAGAGGGTTTGCTTTGGCGAAAAAGTACATTTGTAATACAGAGGACACAAAATGAGAAATAGCATATTTCATACCTGATTGGAGTTTTTTTTACTTCTGCTGTCTCTGTAAGCACGATAATGGGAATAGCTAAATTAAGGAAACAGTTCTTGTAAGCTTCGAAAGGATGGTCTGCTGCGATTTTTATCAACTCCAGTGAAACCTACATAATGGGGGAGAAAACAGTTACTAGTCCTGTCAAACTTCAATCAAAGTGATCAGTATGAAAGGGAGGAGGCCACAGAGGTTATTTTTTTTCACAATGCAACAAGTGTGCCCATCTAATTTTTCTGGCGCCAGAGGAGTTTGAGACCAATTGAATCCCTAAATCTTCTGCATCTACAGAGACACTTAACTAGCATATAAGTAACTGCGTCAGACAACGTGACTACATTTTCCCCAGCCCCACTGCCTCCACAGAGAAACATGTGACTTTCCAGACTTTGACACTACTGTTCATTCTACTGTATTTGCATGCATTTCACAGACAGATGCTCCTAACACGAGGCACTCGCAGGTTCACCTCGAATACAAAACACTCTATCCTGGCCCTACCGGTTATCCAGAGGAACTGATCTGACCCAAAGGAACTGATCTGACTTCTCTGATTGGACAATAGCCTCGCATGCTGGGCCAGAAAGGCTGACATGACATCTGAGTAAATGAACAATTGCCTCTCAGTGATGTCCGCTTGTAATTGTATAGCTTATGAACAGACTGTCAAGCCTCCCAGAAACACATTCAATACATATGGCTGGCTATCCATCCATACTAGACTCGCAGAAATGAAACTGTTACCTTAAACCTTCATGCCTCCGCACCTATACCTGAATTGGACAGCATAACATACAGCAGACTTTGCAGAAACCTACATTTTTTTTTTTTAAAACAGATTTTATTGGATGGATTGCACATATATTGCAGCGCCCCGTACTCTGGAGTCCACTACCAGCCATACACATGCTATCAGTGAATTAGCAATCTGTACATCATTTTTAGCCGGCAATAGTATCAACTTTAAAACATGTTGGTCCCCCCATCCCACCCAGACCATCCAACTTCCCCCCTCCCCTGGATCCCCCCCGCCCCCATGGTCACAAGTCTCCGTCTCCACATTTCTACAAAATATATCCAAGTCCAGAGTAAACCCACACCTTTCATTAAGGCTCTTCAAACAGTTTCTAGATTGGTCTCTTGACACACCGGAGGTTCTAGCCACAGGCCTCGATAATCGGCCCATCTCTTCCATATCTTATAATGCTTACGCGGGCAGCCGCGTGCCTCGAAGATTGGCTGCTCCATCCCCATATAAAAATCTAGTCCCTTCTTCCACACCGGAACAGAAGGAGCCCTGGGGTCCTTCCATGCCCTGGCTATATCTCTCTTGGCAGTGGTCAGGCCCAGTAGCAATAAGTGTCTCTTATACCTGTTCCCCCCAACCTCCTCCATCACGTGCAAGAGACCTAAGCGTGGCGTGCGCGGGAGGCTCCACCCCAAAACCTCAGCCAAGCAATCTCATACTCCTTTCCAGAACCTAGCCAGTGAACCACAGTTCCATATTGTGTGCATCAGTGACCCCACTTCCCTCTCGCAGCTAAGACAATTTGGGGATGCAATGAGGCCCGCCCGCCACAGCCTTTCCCTGGTATAATAAATCCTGTGCAAGTATTTAAATTGGACAAGTCGCAGCCGCATCGCTATGGCTGCCCCTCTAGGGGCCTCAAATGCCTCCCGCCAATCCTCTTCCTCAAGCTCTCCTACATCTCTCTCCCATGCCTCCCGGAGCTTCTGCAGTGTTGTGGAGCAATGTGTTACTAGTGTTTGGTAAATGTGGGATATTTTCTTTTCTCCTAGGTCCCCCATAAATACCTTGGCCTCTAACGGACTAAATTCTGGGAGTAATTCCAGGCCCTCTAAGCTTGGTGTGATTGCATGGCAAAATTGCAAGTATTGGAAAAATTGGGACCGGGGCATGTCATATTCTGCTTGTAGGTCTTGGAAGGACTTAAGTGTTGTTCCCGACATTACATCCCCCAGGGTCGAAATTCCTATCGCGTCCCAGCCCCTAAAGCCTTGCAGCGACTCCAAGGCCGGGAAGCGTCCATTATTCCACAGTGGGGTCTCCTCGGTCAGCCTACCCCACCATCCCATACGATGCAATGCTCGCCTCCACACCTGGAATACCAGTTGGGTAGCCGGCGGCAACATCTTTCGCAGCTGTGCTGCGTACAATATCACATGAAGGGAATTAGAGCCCATCAGATGTCGTTCCAGGGCATATGCGGGGTCACTCCTATCCCCATACCACCACTCATTCAGGACTAGGAGATGAGAGGCCTGATGGTTGGAGAGAATATCAGAGGTCGCCAAGCCACCACAGTAAGTTGAGAGGAAACATGTCTGCAGTGCCACCTTCACCGCTCCTCCAGCCCAGAGAAACTGCCCAAGCGCTGAATCCACCTGGCGAAACCACTGGGGTGCTATTGGATAGGGATGATTTTGTAGTTGGTAAAGTAGTCAAGGAAGGGCCACCATTTTAAATATGGCCGATCTGCCATATATAGTGAGGGGCATCCGGGACCAAGTCTTCATTTCGGTCCGAATTCTATCCCAGACTGGCACTAGGTTACGTTCCCATGAGATCGCTGGGACTTTCGAGAGGAACACTCCTAGTTATTTGAGACCCCCACCAGCCACCTGTAGCGCGGATTCCCAGTCTCCCACCCCGGTTTGCGCCCCGAGTACCCATATGGTGGATTTACGAAGATTGAGATATAGACCAGATGTTTCACTGAATATTTGCGTTATCTCAAGTATACGTGGCCCCGATCTGTTAAGGTTAGTAAGAAAGAACAGGACATCATCCGCGTACAGAGCAATCCTATCAGACAGGCCCATCCCCCATTCAAAACCTCTAAGTTGTGCATCGATTTGCACCCATGCTGCCAGCGGCTCCATAGCCAGGGCGTATAAGTATGGTGAGAAGGGGCAGCCCTGTCTAGTGCCTCGCCCTATCGCAAATTTATAGGAAGTCGCACCAGCCACCCTAACCGATGCCGTCAAATCCGTACACAGAAGTTTTAGGTAGGACAAGAAATGGGGCCCTAGACTGAGCCGAGGCAGCAATGCAAACAGGTAGACCCAGCTCAGGGAGTCAAAGGCTCTATCTATATCTGCTAGGAGAAGTGCCGTCTGTATGCCGGTATCCCGAATTGTCGCCACCGCTACCTGGGCCCCACGAATTTATTTCTAGTTTTTTTTTTTTTTTTATAGAGCGCGGCATTCATCCCATGGGATATCAAGGCGCTAAAAGAAAAGAAAAGGGACTGCTGGGATAGTGCGGGGGGAAGTTAGTTTTTGGGGAAAAGGTGGGTTTTGAGTTTTTGCCGGAATTGGAGGAGGTTTGCGGTGTGTCTCAGATCCATAGGTAGTTCGTTCCATCGTTTGGCCGCCAGGTGAGAAAAGGCTCTTCCACCTGTCCTTGTTTTGTAGATGCGCTTGGGTTTTGCCAGGGCTGAGTTATTGGATCTTAAGTTCCTGTTTGGAATATAGAACTCGATTTTCCCTTGCAGGATAGTAGGGCCTGTTTTATGAAGGGCTTTGTTGCTCGTGGCAAAGTAGTTTAAATGTGGCACGCTGGCGCATTGGCAGCCAGTGGAGTTGTTTTAGGCATGCTGATGCCGAATCTCGTTTGCCTTTGTTGCATACCAGTTTGGCTGCCTGGTTTTGCAGGACCTGTAGGCGGGAGAACAGTTGCTCGTTCATTCCTTTAAAAAGGGCATTGCCGTAATCCAGGCGGCTAACTAGGAGGGCCTGGGTGATCGTACGTCGGCAGTCAAGTGGGATCCAGGTGAAGATTTTGGCTAGGAGTTTCAGGATTGCAAATCCTTTACCCCAAAGTATGCGTACATGATCCTTCATGGATAGTGCGTCATCCATCATAACGCCAAGGTTTCTGGCGTATTGTTTCGGGGTGGGGGCTGTTCCCAGTGATGATGGCCACCACGTATCGTTCCACGATAGTTTGGCTCCTCCGAACAGTAGTATTTCGGACTTTCCTGCATTGAGCTTAAGGCAGTGGTTGCCCATCCAGTCTGCCATTTCGGAGAGGCAGCTGTGGAGTTTGTTTTTGGTTATTTCTGGGCTTTCGGATCTTTCGTCCATGGTCACCATCAACTGTGTATCGTCGGCATATGAACAGATGCCGATGCCCCACTTTCTTCCAATGTCGGCCAGAGATGAGACGTAGACATTAAAGAGAGTGAGGCTTAGGGAGGCCCCTTGTGGGACTCCACAGCTGATGGGACGGGGTTTTGAATGGAATTGGCCCATGTGCACTGCTTGGGTGCGGTTGCTCAAAAAGGATTCAATCCATTGTAACGCTGTGTCTTGTATTCCTTTGCTCCGGAGGGTGTTTAATAGATGTTTGTGCGACACTGTGTCGAACGCTGCCGACAGGTCTAACAGTATCAGAGCCACCGATCCTCCTTGGTCAGTGATGCATCTGATATTGTCCGACACTGCCAGCAGCGTAGCCTCGGTGCTGTTGTTGGATCTGAATCCGGTTTGGGTGGAATCCAGAAGCGAGTTGTCCTCCAGGTATTTGGACAGTTGTAGGTTGACCATTTTCTCCAGTGCCTTGGAGAGGTAGGGAAGCTGTGAGATTGGTCTATAATTCTCGGGGTTGAGGATATTGGAACCAGCTTTCTTCAGGAGGGGGGTTACAGATGCGTGTTTCCAGCAATCTGGAAAGGACGCGGAGGCGAGGGACTGGTTGAAAAGTTTGGTTATGAGGGGGCAGAGAGTCGGTGCAATTTCAGAGAACACAAAGTGCGGGCAGGGGTCTGCAGGAGAGCCAGATTTTATTGCTCTGAGAATCGTTAACACCTCTTCTTCGGAGAGTGGTTGGAAATTGGTTAGACGTGGGGAGTTGCTTACGTCTAGATGATCGTTGTCGTTGTCAGATGTGGGTGGACATACATCAAGGTTGTCGTGAGGGGTGGTGGAACGGGAGGGAGTGAAGGTGGAGTAAATGTTGTTGATTTTTTCGGAGAAAAAAGTGCTAATCCGTTCGCATGCTTCTGTTGAGGGGGTGAGAATTTGCGAAGTGCTAGATGGGTTGCTGAGCTCTTTCACGATTTTGAACAACTCTTTTGCGGAGTTGTGGTTTTCGTGAATTCGTTGGGTAAAAAATGCTTTTTTTGCCTCTCGAATGGCAAAGATGTATTGTTTTCTTTTGGCGGTATAGATGGCTCTGGTAACAGGGTCTTTCGTTTGTCTCCACTGGTGTTCTGTTTTTTGGCATTCCCTTTTGAGGCTCTTAAGGGTAGGGGTGTACCATTTTTCGTTAGTGGTAGTTTTTTTCCTGACTTCTCGTAAGGGTGCTATTTTGTCCAATGTTTGGCGGATTCCGGTTTCTAGCCGGATGACGTTGTTACCAATAGATGTGTTGTCTGGTAGAGAGATGTCAATTTCGTGAAAGTGATTTTGGAATTGATTAGTCTCCAGGCTCTGTTGACGGTGGGGGAGGTAGGTCTGGTTTTCACGGGTTTACCCTGAAGTTCGAGTGAGAATGAGAGCATGAAATGGTCGGACCATGTCAGGGGGAGGATTTCCTTGAGGGTGGTCGACTCGATGTTAGTGAAGAGGAGATCCAGGGTGTGCCCTGCTGTGTGCGTAGGGCCCTCGACCAGCTGTTTAAGTTGGAGGATTTCCATGTCGTATTTGAGCTGTGTAGCTCCAGGGGCATTGGGATTTTCGTAGTGGACATTAAAGTCCCCGATGATCATGTAGTTTTTGTGCTTTAAGCACAAAGGGAGTACTTGATTCAGGAGTTTGGCGCTGAGGTTGATTTGTTGTCCTGGTGGATTGTAGACAACTGCGCCTGCTAGCATAACGAAACTGTCAGCGAGAATTTTGAATGATAGTAGCTCATGTTCGGGATATATGTTGATTGTATCCGTGAGACAAGTTAGGTGGTCCCTGAAAATCACGGCGACTCCACCTCCTTTTTTCTTACTTTGTCTATTTTGTGTGATTATTTTGTAGTTGGGGGGGAGGGCGTTGGCTAGGTCGGGGGCATTGGCATCAGATAGCCACGTTTCGGTGATAAAAACCAGGTCTGGGGTTTTTGAGGTTAAAATGTCCCATATGTCCAAGGCATGCTTGGGTAGGGATCTAGCGTTAAAGTATAGGCAATTTAGTTCGTGCTGGTGGCTGGTAGGGTTTGTGTGGAAATCCGTTGAGAGTTGGCCCAAGCTGGTCCATTGACATGAGCGGCATGAGATGGGTCAATAGGATAGGCCAGGGCCAGTTTGGGTGCAGTTTGTCGTTATGATAGATTTGTTCAAGGCTAGTAATTCGCTGCGATTGTAGCGGATGGTAACTGCCCTGGATGTACTGAGGCCTATAGGGGATATGGCCCCTGGTCCCGGTCGGTCGCGGACGGGCGCAGACGGGCTTGCCTTAGGCGCGCCTTCGGCGCGCAAACGTCGCGCCCGCTGCGCTCGCCCGCTGCGCGACCGAGGATTACACATATTTTATGCGCGAGTGTTGTGGGGGGCGTGGCCTCAGGGGGCGTGGCCTCCGCTCGTGGTGGGAGGGCGCGAGGGGAAGAGATCGTGTGTTGTCAGCGTTTGCTCCGCTTTAAACATGCTAAATGCCGGTGAGTGCAATATAATCACAAGTGGTCTGTGCTTAGATGCAGGTTTAAAGGTGACAATAAAATTTTAAAAAGTGCTCAGCCTTACTCCCCGAACTCCACGAATATTGTGTCTGGTAGCCCTATGGGGCATAAATCCGGCCTGTTCCGGGTGAACAAGATCCGCAATATAGGGCAGAAGACGGTTAGCCAGCGCCTTAGCTAGTATTTTAGCCTCGATATTCAATAAAGATATGGGCCTGTATGACGCATATCGCTTCGGGGGACTGCCCGGCTTATGGAACACCACTACCTCGGCAGGTCTCCAGTCTTCAGGGAGGCAGCCTCGCTCCCTGGCCTCCTCCAATGCGGCCTTGTAAGGCGCGCCGAGTTGGAGATGATATTTTTTGTAAAATACGCTTGGGAACCCGTTTGGTCCCGGAGCCTTCCCAGTGTTGAGGTCTCCCAGAGCTTTCCCCAATTCTTCAGCCGTCAGTGGGAGCTCTAGGCGCTCGCGCACCGCGTCCGGTATCGCCCGCGGCGGTAGGTCCGCCAGAAATTTGTCTACCATATCAGCTGGGAGGCATTCACACGGGGGTGTATTGGGTCGCGTAATATGTCACGAAACTATCAGCTAATATCTTGGGGTCTGCAATCGGGTCTCCCTCCGCATCAAGGATCCCTGGCAGAGTCTGAGCTTCGAACGTGCCCTGGCAAAGTCGGTGCAGCATCATCCCTGACTTATCTCCCCATTGGCAGATTCTGCTGCGTGTCGCTAGCCACACCTGAAGAGCCTCGTCTAGAAGCAGTGATGTATAAGTTTGCTGTGCCAGTAGGAGTTGCCCCACCATTTGGCTTTCCCCGCCTGTACTACAGCGACGTTCCAGAGCCGCAATATAGGCCGTGGCCCGGAGCATGTCCGCTTCGCGCCGCCGCCATGCACCACGAGATGTCTACTCCCCGCAGCGTGGGCTCCATGGCTTCCCACACCATCCCGGGACTGGTGTCCGATCCCACATTGTCCACAAGGAAATGCACAATGGCTTCGCCCATATGTTTCCGGTAATCGTCCTTTTGCATATGCCATGTGGAAAGACGCCACCAAAACGGCTGCCGCCTTCTGCCGAACATTAGCTCTATACTGATAGGAGAATGATCCGACAGGCCCATCGGCAAGATGGCTGCCGACCCTACTCTGCCGATAATCCCTCGCGGGACAAAGATATAATCTAATCTAGAGAAGGATTTGTGGACTGTAGACAAAAATGTGTATTCTTTCCCCAATGCATGAAGGTACCTCCATGTGTCAATCCAATTCAGACTTCTGAACATGTCTCCCAATCTAGTAGACGCCGTGGCTGACCGCCCACCCGCAGGCCTATATCTGTCTACCAGTCCGTTCATTATATCATTCCAGTCCCCTCCTATTACCGCCGGCATCTCCGGAATGACAGCCCAAACAGCAAAGAGCTTCTCAACTAGGGACCACTGTAAAGGAGGTGGAGCACATATACTACCCAATACCAAGGTCTCCTCCCCAATCCTGCCCCTGATAAAAATGTATCTACCCTGCGTGTCGACCCATTGAGTGGCATGAACATAGGAGATCCTACGGTGCACTAGTATAGCCACCCCCCTGGAACCTCTAGTAAATCCTGCATGGTAATCATGCTGGTAGTCAAAGCGCTGCAAGCTAAGTGTTTTGTTGCCTAAAAAATGTGTTTCCTGTAACAATAGGATATCAGCGCGCTCCCTCTTGGCTTGTCGTAGCACCGCGCCCCTCTTAATTTTGTCCAGTAAACCTCTCACATTCCAGCTTATGATTCTAAGGGTCGCTTCAAGGTTCCCTGTGCCCGCTACAGAACCTGCCATCTGGTAATAATGTAGAGCATTGCCCAGGTGCCGGGCCTCTGAGATACATGCAAATATTTCAAGGAAACATCCCAATGAACGTGTGACCTAACCCCAACAACCCCCCAGTGTAGAACGACCAACTGCTGCCCCCTCCCTACCTCCCGGATCCCACTCCCATACCTCAAAAACACTGAAGTACCTGTCGCGGTGTGGGCACCTCCAAGCCCAAAACGGAGGGCCTGAGCCTTACCACACCAATGGATCCCCTTTAAGCTAACCATAGACCTACCTCTCCCCCAAGAAATCCCTAACTAGGGGAATGGCCCGCCCCTCTTACATTTCCCCCATCCCGCCACTTCACAAATAACATCTTCCGCAAATATGAAGAGTCCCTTCCGCCCCAGCTCCCAGTCAGGGCCACAGCTTCTCGACATCGCAAACACATCAGTGGCAAGACATTGTTGGATATGCAAGTCCCCTTTACCAACAGGACCGGCCATCAAGGATCAACAACAGGAGAATCAGAGGCATCCCCAGACCCCCCTCCTCCCCTCCCTCCCGACTCGGAGGACCTTCTGGATCTGGAGCGACAAGTCCCTTTGTTCCGCGCTCCCCGTGCCGTTTGAGTCTGTATTTTCATCTGCGGAGCATCCGAGTCTCGGCCTGGGGGGTATGTGCCCTCACCTTCACTGTTTCATCTGTCCATTGGAAGACCTCTTCCCGTGTATCGAAAAAGTGAGTCTGAGACTGAAATACCACCCTCAGGCGAGCCGGATACATAAGGCGTATGGAAGCTTGAGGTCCCGTAGACGCGCTTTTGTCGCATGAATGATTGTCGTTGTTGTTGCACTATTTGAGTGAAGTCCGGGAAGATGAGGATCCGTTGGATATCATAGAGAGGCGGATCTTTCGCCCGTGCCTGTTGTAGGATGACGTCGCGATCATGATAGTTTAATAGTTTGGCGAGGACAGGTCGGGGACGAGCCCCAACTGGCGGTTTCTGCACCAGAGCCCTGTGTGCCCGTTCTATTACAAAACAGTTCGATAGGGAGTCAGGGGGGAGCCAACTGGTCAGCCACTGAGCCAAGAATTTTTCCATGCTGCCTTTCTCGCATCCCTCCGGCAGCCCAACAAAACGCAAGTTG
Organism: Lissotriton vulgaris; assembly: GCF_964263255.1. Classification (NCBI taxonomy): domain Eukaryota; kingdom Metazoa; phylum Chordata; class Amphibia; order Caudata; family Salamandridae; genus Lissotriton; species Lissotriton vulgaris. Next base: position 1,427,117,311 of record NC_141689.1, on the reverse strand, counting down.
TTCCGCCGAGCCCGCCGTTCTGCATCCTCAGCCCGGAGTGGCAGATTCTTCTGGATATTCTCCATGTTGGCCACTTTGCGCTTCAGAGTCGCCATGTCGTCTTCCACTCCCGAGAGTCTGGTTTCAGCTTCGGTGATGCGGACACGGCGTTGCGTAAGTCTTGGCGGAACAGCGTGACATCTGCTCCTACCGCTCCAATTTAGGCGTCCAACATATCTCTAGATTGAGTTATGGCTGCCATCAGAGCTGCATTGTCCGGACCTGGGCCTGGGGGCCCCCCAGCTGCCCCGGCCCCCCCCCACTCGGCTCTGTGAATTTATCAATTGGTCCATGTTCAGTGGTCCCCCCCGCCCCGGCCCCACCTCTCGTCATCTTGAACGGCAGTCCGGGACACTCACCAGCTATCCAGCCGTCTCGTCCACTTATTCCTTTTCCTTGCCCCGGATGAATATTCGAATTCCGGTGTTCCGGGTCTCCCAGTCCGTACCCGATAGGGCAGCTCAGCCACTCTCAATCACTAATCGTCGCAACAGGAGGTCACTTTCCCTGCCCCTTCAGATCTCCAGTGGGGTCGAGATGGCACTGACCCAGATGTGCCAAGCAGATCAATTCCAGACCTTTCACGGGCGCCCCAGTCTAGGACCAGACAGGAGTATCAGACCCCTTGGGTCACAAACACCTCAATTGACCTAAGGATTTCTGCGGCCCAGTCAAGCCCTCCACCACAGATATGTTGCACTAGCTGTCGGCCAGCTGCCATCTTCTACGACTTTCACCTTGAGGGCCCAGGCACCATGTCACAGCGACCAGCCCTGCAGTCTTCCGGCCACCGACCACCACTGTGTCCGCCGAGGGCCGATATGCCCCCCGAGCTCCCACTGGTCCTGTCCCTTCGGGTCTGAGCTGTGTCGCTGGGCCTGGACCAACAGACTGCCTTCGGGCCGTCCAATCTCTGGGCCCAAACGCCGCCTCTTGGAGCAGGATCGAGTCCCTGCTGCGGCCTGCCCTGACCCCCTGGCACCTCCTGGGGGGGGCAGAACATCTATTGGGCACTCCCCCGGTGTGTCTGGCCGGCCATTATGCGGGACACGGGCGGCCGCTTTGTGTTTTCGGGGAGCCCGAAAATCGAGGCCCCGGCCTCCGCTTTGTGGACTAGGCCGGAAGTCGGCGTATGTCTCTCCCGCCGTCCGGGCAGTTTAGAGCCCCACAGCCTTCACCGGAGCCTTGCCCCTCCAGTCGATGGCCTCTGGGTGGGCCGGGGCAGTGGTCAATTCCGGCCTCGGAGCGCCGGTACAGCAGCTCTTGGCGGCCGCCCCAGCGAAGCACGAAAATTCAGGTCCCGGCTTCCCCTCCGCAGACCAGGTCCGGGTCTGCCGCTTCATATAGCTCAGTTCACAGGTACTCCAGGGCTCCGCTAGGCACACCGGGGCTGCACCCCGCCGTCGGATGCCGAGTTCCTCTCCTCAAACCTCTAAGCAGTGCGGGGGAACAGGATATTGCCAAGGATTAGTGACGGGCGGGACGGAGCTACTCTAGGCTGCGTCCGCCATGTCTGCCCGCTAAGCCAAGCCTAACCTGCATGTTTTTTAAGTTCAATTGTTTGCAACAGATAACATTTCTTAGAAGGAATGTTATGGCAAGATGCTTGATGATGATATACATTACGTTTTAGAGGTTCCCACTATGTAGTTATGGCTCAGCTGCACTGTTCAATTTGCCTATAGCTTTGGCCCCAATTGCCTGAGCCTTACTCACTTAGCCTAGTCAGTTTAGGTCCGCCAAATTTCTTGCAGACCCGAGCAGGAGGGGGGGGGGGGGGGTGTTTAAACAGAAGTAGAGATGAGGTTGGAAGAGGGGAAAGAGGTTGTAAATAAAAAAAGGCTAAGGTTTCTCATTTCAGAGCCTATAGGAAAATGTGCTTACTTTTAAGGCCAACAACACTGCAAGGAGTTACAGGAAACTTAGCATGATTGTAAATCTTCATTCAGAGAGCATACCTTTTGTAGTTTTATATGAATTCATTCAGTAGCTTTTGAGATATTAGCGTTTCAAACCCATGCATGGTGGGCTTAAAAGGGTTAACACTTTTGCCAATTTTGGAGGGTTTGTTTTCTATTGATAAGTCAAGTTTTGTGTCAATTAGTCGACAAAGGGTAGGAGTAAAGTTAAAGAGGACATGGTCAATAACATGTTAATTTGTTATAACGTTAGTGTTATTTGATTACTTTGCATCAAATGTGGCAAACAGCAAATTGCACAAAGTGCTTGTATATCAGGTTTTGTTAAGGGGGTAGGGAGGTAAAGTTAATGCTGGGCTCAAAACATTTTTTATCACTTTGGCCACTTTTGGTGGATCTGCATATTTCCATGAACTTTGCTGGAGACATAGCATATTTAGCCATGCTCTTGGTTTTCTTAATTTCCAACAGGTTCTTCAGGGTGTGGGGGTGTCAAAGAAGGGATAATTTGCTAATAAATTTGGTAGTTTGAACAATCAGCACAGAATGTGCCAGACATTTGGCTGGTTTAGCTTTTTTATTGACTATGTGCTATTTTAAACATATTAGTCAAGGAGAAGGCAAAGATAAATTGGGTGCAACACAATAAAAATTGTGGTAAAGGTTTAACACATTAAAAACTTGGGCACTGTTGAATAAGGTACTTACCTTTGATAATGCCTTACATGGTAGAGACTATCTAGACACCTGCAGGTGGCATTGTTCGGTTCTGCGCGAGCAGCACTTTCCGCAGCAGAAGCGACATGCGCAGTACTTATAGGGACACCACCTAGGCGTTCTGACGTCAGTTACTTTGGTGATTTTCCACGCTAGGAGCGCAGAGCCACGATGAAAACGGACCACTGGTGTGAAAAAGACTAAGGCCCTGAAAGGCGTGTCCCTCATACCTGAACTGGTTCCCAGAGCAGAGAGGGTCAGTATGAAATCTGAACCTAGATATAGTCTCTACCAATTAAGGCAGTACTGCAGGTAAGTAACTTGTTCGATAGACATTTAGCCATAGATTCCTTACCATTGAATGGATACCAAAGCAATACCTCCCCAGAAGTGGGTCTGCGAATTCAATCAAACCAAAAAATCCTGCAACACCGAGCAGATGAAGTGCCCATCATGACGGATCTGACTGTCCAGGCAGTAATGTTTTGTGAACGGATGCATGATGCCCACGCCACTGCCAGGCAGATGACAGATGTCCAGGAATGGAACACCGCACACTAATACAGTGGACGCAGCCTTGGCTCGGGTACAGTGAGCCAGCAAGCCTTTAGAGGGCTGTTTCTTGGTCTATGCATTACAGAGCTTAATACACAAGTCAGAGGCCACCGAAGTCATCTGCGGCGTCCCTCAAGGATCCTCGCTGAGCCCCACCCTCTGAGGAGAAGTGTGGCTCAGGGGTTAGAGGCGGCAGACCCGGAAGCTGAGATCGGCCCTGGACCAGGGTTCAATTCCCCGCCTCGGCGGGTCTTGGGCTAAAAAATTCCACGGACTCGATAATTCTCGCTCCGGTGCCTTCTCGACTCACGGGTTCACACTCTGCGACTCTGGGCAATAGCTTGCTTAATCTCCACAACGGCCCCTCGCGGCGGGATGCCTGGCTTTCACCTTGGGGATATCTCACAGGGGAATACCAGGACGGGTTCCCTAAGCAAGCGCCGGGAAACCCACTGCGGGTAGCTGTGCGCTATATTAGCTCAAACACATTTACATTTACATTTACAACGTCTACATGAGCCCCCTCGCGGCAATCGCACGCCAACACAACCTCAACATCATCTCCTACGCTGACGACACCCAGCTGATCCTCTCCCTGACCAACGACCCCGCCGCCGCCAGAGCCAACCTTCACGAAGGGATGAAAGACGTAGCCGAGTGGATGACGACCAGCCGCCTGAAACTGAACTCAGACAAGACGGAAGTCCTCATCCTGGGCTCCTCGCCCTCCGCCTGAGACGACTCCTGGTGGCCCCCCGCCCTGGGCACCGCACCTAACCCGACAGACCACGCACGCAACCTGGGCTTCATCCTGGACTCCTCCCTTGTCTCCTCGTCGTGCTTCAACATCCTGCGCATGCTACGGAATATCTTCCGGTGGATCCCCACCGAGACCAGGAAGACGGTCACCCAGGCCCTCGTCACCAGCTGACTGGACTACGGCAACGCCCTCTACGCCGGAACCACCGCCAAGCTCCAGAAGAGACTCCAGCGGATCCAGAACACCTCAGCCAGACTCATCCTCGACATCCCACGACACAGCCACATCTCCGGACATCTGAGAGACCTGCATTGGCTCCCCGTCAACAAGAGAATCACCTTCCGTCTCCTCACCCACGCACACAAAGCCCTACACGATCAAGGCCCGAGCTACCTCAACTTCGATCAACCAGCCATGCCCTCGCCGCCGTCCCTCGCATCCGAAGAACGACAACAGGAGGAAGGTCCTTCTCCTACCTGGCCGCCAAGACCTGGAACTCCCTCCCTCCCGACCTGCGCCTGACCCAAGACCACCTCTCCTTCAGGAAGAAGCTCAAGTCCTGGCGATTCGAGCAGTAGCAGCCCCCCCCCCACCCCCCCCCCCCCCCAGCGCCTTGAGACCCTCCGGGTAAGTAGTGCGCTTTATAAATGTCTTTGATTGATAGATACAGAAAAATTAATCTAGAAATGTTTCTTTTCTCTACAGCTTTTCCCTTTTTTGCTCCCACATAACCCAACAAGAGTTGATCATACACCCGGAACTCTTTTGTGCAGTCAAGCTAGAAAGACAATTCTCTTTTTTGTTCCAGGCGGTGGAGCCTCTCCTCTTCTTTGGAGGGATGAGAAGTAAAGAAGAAGTAAAGAAGACAGGCAGAGTGATGTTCTGGCCCACATGGAAAGGAGTCACATACTTTGGTAGGAAAGAGGCACGTGTCCGGAAGACCAGCTTGTCTGGGTAAAAGGTGGTTTAAGGAGGGAGTGCCGAGAGCGCTTGGAGTTTGCTGACCCTCCTGGCCGATATTATGGCCACTGTAAAAGCTGTATTGATGGTCTACAGCGAAAGAGGACAATTATGCAGAGGCTCAAACGGAGCGCACATGAGAAAGGTATCGACCAGGTTAAGGGTCCACTGAGGCATGATAATGGGCTTAGGTGGAAACATATGTTGGAGGCCTTTTAGGAACCTAGCCACAACTGGTGACTTAAAGAGAGAAGGGTGCTCCGACAACTGCAAAAATGCCAAGATGGCAGACAGGTAACCCGTAGCTGTGCTCAAAGCAAAGCCCAGCTAGGCCTAAAACAATGCACATAAAAGAACTTGTGATAGAGGTGCAGCCAGAGGGTCAACAGTGTGAGAGGCACACCATAATACAAACTTTTCCCAAAGGCAGATGTATACTGTCTTGATGGAGGGACGCCCGGCTGCTAGAATAACTTTACAGACTTCTTGAGGAAGGTTCAATACTGTCAGCTGTTGCCCGCTTAATCTCCACGCATGTAGGAGGAGGGTGTGTTGGTTCAGGTGCAAGACCCCGCCTCGTTGCTGCGACAGAAGAGTATCCCATTGAGGAAGCCTGACCGAAGGCCTGATTCGCCCGAACTCAACCACTCGGGATACCTGATTCTAAACCCAATCCGGTGCTATAAGAATTACTTGTACCTGGGTGTTCCTAATCTTTTAGAGAACTCTGGGCAGGAGTGGTATAGGCAGAAAGGCATACAGGAGGCCGGCGCTCCACTCAAGAAGAAAAGCGTCTCGGAGCAAGACCCGCCTTGGAAACTCCAGCATGCTCAACTGCTAACATTGCACTTTCTCAGCATTAGTGAATTAACCAAGGCTCTCCCCACCGCTGAAAGAGACCTTGGACGAGACACCATTCTTGATCCGATAGGCATCTTCGGCTGAGTTCTTCTGCTCTGGCGTTCAGAGAGTCCACCAGGTGTTGAACTACCAGGTAAGTTCCCTGATGTTTCAGCCATGTCCAGAGGTGCAGGGAATCTCGACACTGGGATTCCCAAACCCACCACGCCATGTTTGTTGAACTACCATGGTGTTGTCTGTGAACACCTGCACCAGCCTTCACTTTTTCACAGGCTTTTGATGTTAATTTAATCACCCGGAGATCCAGCAGTTTTTTGTGAAGCTTGGACTCTGCTGGAGATGACTGTCCTCAGATCTCTACCTCTCCAAGATGGCCACCCAAGCCCAGAAGTAACACATCTGTCACTAATGGCAGGTCTGGTTGGGAAAGGAGAGGGATCTGCCACTAACTCAATCAAGGTTTCTTAGATACCACTGCAGCTCCTTCGCAGTTCTCTCTAAGATCAGGACCATGTCAGAGATTCTCCTGATGCTGCACCCACTGAGCCTTCAGGTCCCACTGCAAAGTCTGCATATGCCAGCGGACATGCATCTCCAGCAGGATGCAGGAGGCCAAGAGGCCCAACGGCATCATAGACAGCATCACCGAAATTCAGAGTAGATGCTGAAACATCAGTTTCATAGCCTGAATAGCTTGGACTCGCTGTTTGAAGGATAGACCCGAAACTGCACGGTATCCAGAACATCTCTGATGAAAGGGAGAGTCTGAGAGGGTTTCAGCGATTGCAGAGGTTTGCTAAAGTCCAAAGTTGGGACGACTGCCTGGGGGGCCTGCCTTCAAAAACCAGTTGTTGGGGTAGGGGAAGAATGAAATACTTGGCCTCTGCAGATGAGCTACGAACACCACCAAAACTTTGGTGAACACCCAAGGGGCACTGCTAAGGCCAAATGAGAACACAGCAAACTGAAAGTGCTCCTGGCCCACCAGGAGCTGCAGATAGCGTCTGTGGGCCGACAGGAAGGGGCTGTGGAAATAAGCGCCTTGCAATTCCAGCACTACCATCCTGCACTTTCTGACAGAGCAAGGAGAGGTGGTCCTCCGTCAGCCGGTCATATGTGGGTGAAATGGGCACAGGAGGTATCAAAAATGCACAGGAGTAGCCCTTTTGGACGATCTGTGGTACCCATCGGTCTGATGTTACAGACCGCCAGTGGGGGAGGTGATGTCATATCATGCCTTCCACTGGGTGCCCATGATAGTTTGAGGGCGGACTAAAGTGGCTGAGAGGCAGCAGCTGCCGGGAGGGTGGAAGACAGACCTGACCTCTGGCTCCCATGTGGTTGCTAGTACCTTCGCCCTCTGCGACAAAAAGGATGGGAATCCTGTTGGCTGTGGTGCATTGGAGGGCATGGGCGTGGCTGGAGACCCCTTCCATAGCCAGGAAAGGCAGACTGAGGTGAACAAGGGGCCATAGATAAGCTCAAGGACCTGGCTGTGGCTCTGCTTTTGTGGTGCCACAAGGCCACCAAAAAGGAAATCGATCTGCCTATCGAGTTGGTCGGACGAAATCCACATCTGATAGAGAACTTTGCTGCATCTCTCCCTTCAGCAACCACCTCAGAGAGTATGGCCTGCGCCTCCACCAGGACTATAGGCAGCACTTGCACAACCGAATCCCAAAGAGTATGGGAAATACGGCCCAATAGGCATGCGGTGTTCATTGACTGCAGTGCAAGGCTAGTGGAAGAGAACATTCTCTTAACAAAGGTGTCTAGCCTCTTGGATTCCCTATCCGGTGGAGTGGTAGGGAACGCGCCAGGGTGGATGAAGAGGCTCAGACCACCAAGCTCTCTGGGGTGGCAGGCTAGGTAAGGAAATTGGGATCCTCAGGAGCAGGGTGATGGCAGCGGGAAATCGTCCTAGTCAAAGGAGGCCCTATGCAGGCATTGGACCAGGCCCCAAGTAGGACGTCTGTAAGACCTTCATTAAACGGAGTCTGCGGTTAGAAGTCTCTATCAGATTAATGACTGCATGAAATTTGTCAGACAGTTAGCAAATTAAGACCTGTGCAAGAGCAGCCGGGCCCTACAACCAAACGCTGTTGTGCACGGCTTAACGGAGTTGGGTGGACTGTGTAGTACACAATGGATACACAGCAGATGCGCGCAATATATCATTTAAAAGAAACAAATTCAATTAAAAAACAAAGTTGAATGTTAATTATGGGTCAGTGAGCAAAAAACTGAAAAAAGCCCTGACATTCGCCAGTTATGGTGTGCAAAGCACAGTACCCATCATAAATTACATCATGCTCAGAACGCCCGTTAGTCAATGGCATGCAAAAAAAAAGGCTATCTGTAAAACATAGTTGAGATTGGGAGCTGTTGTGTGAAGAAACAAGAAGCATCGCTTGAAAATGATTATGATAAAATGAGCGAGGAAATGCATGCTACTATTACATCGTGCTTTCCTACCAAATAGGCAGAACATCAATGTTCCGTATCTGGACAAACATGGGATATACGGCGTAAGCAACTTAAGTGAAAGAGGTCATCTGATAGAATTTGAATAATGTTCAGTGACATGGAGGAGAGTATCTGCTTTGTGGCAAGAACATCTGCTCATTACCCCAACAAGTTTTTTTCCAGCTGCTGCTCTGATGTGGTCCAAATGTCTTGTGCTGTTATGTCACAAAGATAGGCACCCCAGCCCAATAAGAATGCGTCAGTGCCCCCCTCTTCAGCTGTTTATGTCCTGGTTGTTGATAGACTGCACACACGTTCCCCACAGCAGAACATGGCTCAGGTGTCATCTGCTGCGTCTCTTGTCAGATTCCTTACTTTAAAATAGATACCAAAGCAGTACCTCTCAAGTTGGAGGGTCAGTGGAGGAGGCTCAGAGCAAAAAATTGTGCACGATAGAACAGGCTAAATGTCCTTAGAGTCAGACTTGGCAGTCATGCTTTGTGGACAAGTGCGCTGATGACCACGTCACAGCCTCACAGATGTCAAGGACAGGCACTGGTGGGTGGATCCTCAGTCCTTTCGGACGCTGCTTTTAAGCCAATGCATAGAAGTTCTTAATGCAAAGGACTACATATTGACAATGTCCTTTTTTTGAACTATGTTACCTTTATTTGCTCCAGAGATCCCCAAAATAGCTGACCATCCACCCGATGGACTATGGTATGACTGATGTAAATGCTTAAAGCTCTTTTTGGGCCCAACCACTAGGGTCTCTTCTTCTCTTTCGAGGGACGAGGTAGAGCAAAGAACTTTGGGAGAGTGAAGGATTGCCCAATGTCAAAAGGAGTCACAACTTTCGTCAAGAAGGCCACCCTGGTCCTCAGCACCAGGTTGTCTGAAAAAAGGTAATATAGAGCAGTTGCGCAGAAAGAGGCTGTTGCGCACTCATGCAATGAGCTGAAGTGACAGACGAGGAAGACAACCTTTAGAATCAATAAACACAGTGAGCAGCTGTGCATCAGCTCAAAAAGAGTACACGTGAGAAAAGTCAGGACCAAATTAAGATTCCAGCTGTGGCATTACAAAAGGTTTGAGAGGAAATGCAATGTGTGTCAAACCTTTAAAAAAATGCATCACAACAGGTTACTTAAACAAGGACGATGGTCCGGTAAATGCACAATGGCCAGAAGGGTTGACAATTAACCCTTCTTGGTGCTCATGGCAAGTCCGTGCTGAGGCAAAGAAAAACCAAACAATAAAACATCCACCAATTTGGCTAGTAATAGGTCTGTGTTGAGGACTCCACGCCTGGACACAAATTTGTTCTAGCAACAGGAACAAACAGACTTTTTTGAGAGAGCCTGTCCTACAAGAATAACATTTACAGCTTCAGAAGGTAGATCAAACAATGTCAACTGACACTACTCACTCTCCACACATGGAGGTGTAGATTACACAGGCCGGGTGCCGAACTCTGCTGCGAGTAAAGCGCCTCCAGTTATGATACTCTGCTGGTCCAGTTTGAAGTCACTAGGATGATCTAGGCCCTGTCATTCCGGTTCTTTTTCAAAACATGGGGCAAGAGAAGCACTTCCAGAAAGGCGAACAGGAGTCCTGTGCTCCACTCTAGCTGGAAGAAGTCTCCCAAACTGCACTTGATGGACTGTAGGAAGGCCGAGTTGCATTCGCATGGTGTTGATGTAGATTAGGGTTTTCATTAGACACCAGAGTTCTCTGATCTGCATCTATCCCAGATGACCTCCCTTACACAGCAGCAAAACATCCGTCACCATTGTCAGATATGGGCGGGGAAGAGAGCAAGCCTGCTGCAGGTCCAACTGTGGTTGAGCAGCTATGTCCACGTCGGCGCGAAGCTACGAAAAGAATTTCCGAATGTTGCTGACGCAAGGGGATATTCACAAGGTGAGGAATCCACAGGCAGATACTGTATCTACCAGAAAAAGCGTTACCGAAGGTAAGTAACTTGTTCTTCTGATAGACACATCTGCCAGTGGATTCCTCACCTTGTGAATAGAGTCCCACAGCAGTCCCCACTCCCGGTGGAGGGTGTCCACACTCCTATACCAGAAAATCCTGGAGGACCGAATGCGCAAAGTGGCCGTCCCTCCTCACCTCGGTATCCAAGCAGTAATGCTTCGCGAAAGTGTGGAGGGAGGACCAAGTTGCAGCCCTACAAATATCCTCTACAGAAAAACCTCTAGACAAAGCAGAGGTTGACGACTAAGCTCTTGTAGAATGAGCCCTTATATCCTTACCGGCCAAAGAGTAGCAGGTCTTTATACAGAGGATGATCCATCTTGAAAGAGTTCTTTTATGAACCGCGCTTCCTTTTTTGCAGCCAGCAAACCCAATGAAGAGCTGGTCATCCACTCGACAGTCTTTAGTTCTGTCCAGGTAAAAGCTCACCGCCCTCCTAGGGTCCAGACGGTGTAACCTCTCCTCCTCCTTGGAAGGGTGTGGTGGAGGATAAAAGGTAGGGAGGGTAATGGATTGTCCTAGGTGGAAGGGAGTCACCACCTTAGGGAGAAAAGCAGCCCTGGTCCTAAGAACCATTCGTTCAGCATGAATGGTCAAGAATGGGGGCTTGGAACTAAGAGCTTGAAGCTCACTTACCCTCCTTGCCGAGGTAATTGCAACCAGGAAGACTGTCTTAAAAGTCAAAAGCCTCATAGGGCACTTGTGTAAGGGCTCAAAGGGAGCACCCATCAAGTATGTTAAGACAAGATTTAAGTCCCAGTGAGGCACAATAAAGGGAGTAGGAGGGAATTTATTACTGAGACCCTTCAAAAATCTTAAAACTACAGAAGATTTGAAAAGAGACGGCTGGTCCGGCAAACACAGAAATGCCGACAAGGCAGAGAGATAACCCTTGACTGTGGCAACACCAAGCCCTTGCTGCGCCAAAGAGAGAGCAAACTGGAGAATATCAGATAAATGGGCTTTCAAAGGGTCTAAATATTTCTCTCCACACCAGGTGACAAATTCAGACCATCTGTAAGAATAAATGGATTTAGTGGAGTCACGCCTAGCCGATAATATGACATCCACCACATCGTGTGGGAGAGAAAAGGAATTCAGGTTGCCCAGTTCAATCTCCAGGCATGAAGGTGTAATGTCTGGAGGTGAGGGTGTAGAACCTGCCCCTCCATCTGAGAGAGGAGGCCTGCCCTGAGAGGGAGACGGAGCGGCGTGTGAGAGGAGAGGTGGAGAAGATCTGTGTACCACACCCTTCTTGGCCAATCCGGGCCGACCAATATGACTTGGGTCCAGTCTTGGCGAATCTTCCTCAGAACTCGAGGAATCAAAGGTATGGGAGGAATCGTGTAAAGGAGTTGTCTTCCCAAACTTAACTGAAACGCATCCCCCAAGGCTCCTTGCATCGGATACTGGAGACTGCAAAAAGACAGGCAGTGAGCATTCTCGTGAGTGGCGAACAGGTCCACCCGAGGAGTTCCCCACATCTGAAAGATGTCGTAAACTACCTCTGGATGGAGCCTCCACTCGTGGTCGGCCGAGAACCGCCGACTGAGAACGTTCAGAACTCCGGTCAGATGATTTGCCATCAGACAAATCTGATGGTCCTGAACCCAGGACCAGAGCCGCAGAGCCTCCCTGCTGAGACACTGCGACCGCACTCCTCCCTGCTTGTTGATGTACCACATTGCGGTCGTGTTGTCCGTCAGGACTTGGACTGACCGACCGCGAAGGGAAGGGAGGAAGGCCTTGAGCGCCAAACGTATCGCCCACAATTCCAGAAGGTTGATATGAAGCAACCTTTCCTCTGGAGACCAAAGACCCTTGACCTCCAGGTCCCCCAGATGAGCACCCCACCCTAGAGTGGATGCATCCGTTATTACTGTGGCCACCGGAGGAGGGAGATGAAAAGGCTTCCCCTGAGGCAGGTTGCCTTCCACGCCCCACCAAGTCAGATCCGCTGCAGTTTCTCTGGAGATCCTCACCGACTCCCTGAGATCTCCGTTGTGCTGATACCACTGTCTGTGGAGGCACCATGGAGTGCCCTCATGTGCCAGCGTGCATGGTTGACCAACAAAATGCATGAAGCCATCACACCGAGCAGGCGAAGGACCTTCAGGACTGGAACGACGGCTCCATTGTAAAATAAAGGAATCATTTCCTGAATGTCGCGAATCCTTTGAGGAGGAGGGAATGCACGACATACAGTTGTGTCCAGTACAGCAACTATGAACAGGATGCGCTGGGAGGGCATGTAATGGCTGCCTTTTTGCTGGCTCTTTGGAGAAGGAGAATGATGGAGAGTGACTCCAGCCTATCACCCCCATAGCATAGGGATTAGGACTATAGACAGGGACCCTGTCTTACATATATTAGGGCATTTTCGTGCCATTTTCCTTAAAGTAAGGCTTATGAATTTAAGTTAGGGGATAGATATATAAGTATTAGTTATGATTTGCTCATTTGCTAACATGCTGGGCTATTTTCCATGGAGATATGCATATTGTGGGCTCCGTAGGCCTTAAACGAGACAGACTCCATTTTGCTTTCTGCCCGGTAGCCGAGAAGGCTTTCTAGGTCAAATGTAGTGTTTTAGTTTCAAGCTGTTGTTCGCTTGGAGAGAACCGGTTCAGGCTGACCCTTATCGAAGGAATGTATTTTTCTCCACTCCGAAGACACAACTTCAGGCCGGCCGGCTGGGAAAGTGTCCTTGGTACGGGGAGGTACAAGAATTTGGTGGGCGGCAGGTTACTGGCCGTGAATTTCCATGAAGGAACGGGCTTTGATATTAGCGAAGGTGTTAGTCAGTTTGTCAGTTAGTCCGTAGGCGGCATCTAGCCGTTAGCATCTCTGCCATTATTCATCTTATGGTGGACAAGTCGCCATCTTTGAAGTCTGAGAAAGATTTAAGACCGAAACTCTCTGAGAAAGACTGAACGAGAAGCAGCGCGGAGCGCACTGATACAGAGAGAGAGAGAGACGGTAGCTAATAATCAGCAAGGTTCCGGTGTCCTGAAGAGAAGCAGACGAGGTTGAGCCTAGCGGTGCAGACGTGTACTTGTGACGGCTGGGGGTGACTGCAAGGCGAGCCAGGATACAGAGACGAGAAGGGAACCTAGATGACTGCCGAGTTCAGACTTCCCCCTAATCAGGTGACCTCCGCCTAACTCTAATAGAATGTGCACTCTAATCTTTACCTTTTCTTTGCAGAAGTTATGTTGCATAGTAATGTGATTTGTGTCTATTGTTAATAAATACCCTAATTCTTATAGAATTATCGTGTACCTGGTGTTCGTGTTCAATCGTGGTAAACTTAACTTCTAGTTGGGAATTGTTTATGTGAACGGATGGGAAATCCCGATCAGGTAAATGGTGATCAAATAAAGAGGGAGTGAGTGGACCTTCGATGCCAAGAGCAGGGAGTACACTATATAATTTGGAACTATATTCAAAGTTATTATTGTAGTTTTATCCCGAGTAGACAACTGAGATATTATCCCAATAATTGTTCATAGGAATGTGGTCGTCGTTGATATGCGGCGTTAATGAGAACACTGGGGGGGGATTACCAGTGTGGATACCCACTGGATTGTGGCTTGAGTAAATGAGAACACTAGGAGGTCGAACTAGTGTGTAGTTTTGCAGGATTGCAAACAATTTGGAGAAGAGAGCATTGGGTTCTGCAGGCCCGTGTGTAGACGCACCGGATTGTGTGTCATATCTGCCCTAGGGTAGAACGGTCTGGGCCGGGGTGGCCGCGAGACCAACTGATGTGAATAAGATATTGTAGAAAATCCATATATGTATATTATCATTCCCCATCCTTAGGTGCGACCTGTATATATATCTGTATAATCTATCCATTGTGAATATAATCTGAGGAGGGAAGGTGAGTACGTTTTGGCTGGGTCATAGGGGCCCCTGGGGGCTGATCCCATCTAAACAGAAAATCCAGCCATTACAGGGCACCAGGTGAGACTTGGGTACATTTATCGAAAAACCGAACCTGTACAACAACTGGGTTGTCTCTTGCAGATGTTGGAGCACTCTCTCCGATGACTCTGCTTTGATCAGCCAGTCATCCAAATAGGGGAATACTGGATTCCCCGACCTTCTGAGATGTGCTGCCACCACCGCCATCACCTTGGTAAAGACTCGAGGCGCAGTAGTAATTCCAAAAGGAAGGACCGCAAACTGATAGTGTTGCGACCCCACCGTAAAACGGAGATACTTCCTGTGCGACTTCAGGATTGGGATGTGAAAATACGCATCTTGCAAGTCGAGCGACACCATCTAGTCTTCTTCCAGCAGCGCTTGAAGAACCTGCGCAAGGGAGAGCATCTCGAATTTCTCTTGTTTCAGATAGAGATTCAAGATCCTGAGATCCAGGATTGGACGAAGTCTGCCATCCTTCTTGGGAATCAGGAAATACCGGGAGTAGCATCCGACACCTTTCCTGCTCTGGAACCACCACCTTTCTTAATAGAGTCTGCACTTCCTCCTGTAGAAGCAACAGATGTTCCTCCTTGCAGAAACCTTGGCAAGGAGGGTAATTGGGAGGGAAATCCCGAAAGGGAAGGGCATACCCATTTTCTACGAGATTGTGAACCCAAAGATCTGATGTAAACGATTCCCAATCCCGTAGAAAATGGGTAAGCCGACCCCCCACCAGACCCGCATGATCCTGAATGGCGGATCTAGGGCTGCTTTTCTGTGGTTGGGGGGTTGGAGGAGGTGAAGGAGGAAGAGTCCTGACGAACAAGCTACTTACCTTCGGTAACGATATATCTGTAAGAAACAGTAGTTCGTATTAGATTCCTTACCTTGGAATATCCCCAGGCGTCAGTCTGGATCCGGAAACTTTTGCGTAGCAGTACCCCTGCGCGTCGGTAGGCGTCGCCTGCAGGCGTCCCCTGCGGCTCCGCGTCCGTCGTCGGCGTCGTGCGCCGTGATGACGTCGCTGGAGTATATAGACGCCGCCACCGCGCGCTGACGTCAGTTCTTTGTACACAGCTTTTCCGTGCCAGAACACGCAGAGCCATGTGAGAACCAACACTGGTGCCATTTGAAACTAGGGCCCTGAAAGGGATGTCCTTAACCCTAGGTATCAGTTCGCAGAACGGGGAGGAATGGTGGGGCGGTAAGGAATCTAATACTAACTACTGTTTCTTACAGATATATCGTTACCGAAGGTAAGTAACTTGTTCATCTGAAAGAAACAGGTTAGTATTAGATTCCTTACCTTAGAATAGATACCCCAGCAATACCAACCCCGGTGGTGGGTCTGCGAACCAATACAATCCTACACCAGAAAGTCCTGGAGGACCGAACGGCCAAAGAAGCCATCCCTCAGGTCTTGACTGTCCAGGCAGTAGTGCCTCGCAAACGTGTGCAGCGAGGCCCACGTAGCCGCCTGGCAGATGTCCTGCAAAGGGACTCCCCGGCCCAGGGCAGTAGTAGCCGCCGTGGCCCGAGTGGAATGGGCCCTCAGCCCAACAGGAGGCTCCTTCCGAGCCAAAAAGTAGCACGCTTTGATGCACAGAACGACCCACCGAGAGATGGTCCGTTTATGTACCGCCCGTCCCTTCTTCGCACCCACGTAGCCAACAAACAGTTGGTCATCCACCCGGAACTGGCGTGTGCGATCCATATAAAATGAAATGGGTCCAGACGATGGAGCCGCTCTTCATCCTTTGAAGGATGTGGAGGCGGGAAGAAGTAAGGGAGGGTGATGGACTGCCCGATGTGAAAAGCAGAGACAACTTTGGGCAGGAAAGAAGGTCTAGTCCTCAGAACCACCTTGTCTGGATGAATGGACATGAAAGGAGGTTTGACAGAAAGAGCCTGGAGCTCACTCACTCTCCTGGCAGAGGTGATGGCAACCAGGAAGGCCGTCTTTACCGTCAGGAGACGGAGAGGGCAGGAATGAAGTGGCTCAAAGGGAGCACACATCAAGAAGGTTAGAACCAGGTTCAAGTCCCACTGAGGCATCACAAACGGAACAGGTGGATACATGTGTGTGATGCCCTTCAAGAATCTTGTGACAATGGGGGACTTGAACAAAGAGGGTTGATCGGGTAGCCTTAGAAAGGCCGAAAGGGCAGAAAGGTAGCCCTTGATAGTGCCCAGAGCAGAGCCCTGCTGGGCAAGAGAAAGAAGGAAGAGAAGAACCTCAGAAAGAGGGGCAGAGAGAGGATCCACAGCCTTTGCTGTGCACCATGCCACAAACTTGTTCCACCGACAGGCGTATACCGATTTTGGGGAGGAACGCCTGGCTGCCAGAATCACATCACAGACTTTAGGAGGCAAGTCAAATGGCCTCAACTGTCGCCGCTCAATCTCCACGCATGGAGGTGGAGGCTGGACAGGTTCGGGTGGAGGACCGTCCCCTGCTGCTGCGACAGAAGGTCCTCCTGAAGGGGCAGGCGGATCGGGGGACCGACTGACATGCTGAGTAGCTCGGGATACCAGTACCTTCGAGCCCAGTCCGGAGCCACAAGGATGACTTGGGCCCGGTCGCGCCTGATCTTCTTCAGCACTCTGGGCAGAAGTGGTATAGGTGGAAAGGCGTATAACAGACCGCAACTCCACTCGCGCCGAAAGGCGTCGCCGTGCGAGTGCCGTCTTGGAAACTCCAACGCGCAGAACTGATGACATTGCGCGTTCTCTTCTGTGGCGAATAGATCTAACCAAGGCTCTCCCCATTGCCGAAAGAGGCCTTGCGCCACGTCCGAGTTCAGACGCCATCCGTGATCCATCGAGCACCGACGGCTGAGTTCCTCCGCCCTGGCGTTCAGAGAACCTGCCAGGTGTTGAACCGTCAGAGTCACGCCCTGACGTTCCAGCCATTGCCAGAGGCGCAGAGCCTCCTGGCAAAGGGTCCACGACCCCACCCCGCCCTGCTTGTTGCAGTACCACATGGCGGTGGTGTTGTCCGTGAACACCTGCACTACACTCCCGTTGACAAAGGGGAGGAATGCCTTCAGTGCCAAACGAATCGCCCGGAGCTCCAATAGGTTGGTATGGAGCCGGGACTCCGCCGGAGACCAGATGCCTCTGATCTCTGCCTCTCCCAGGTGGCCTCCCCAGCCCTGGAGGGACGCGTCCGTCACAACAACATGCTCCGGTTGGGGAAGGGAGAGGGATCTGCCTCTGACCCAATCGCGGTCCGTAAGCCACCACTGCAGTTGTCTTGCAGTGCCCTCTGAGATCAAGACATGGTCGGACAGGTTGCCCTGATGCTGGGCCAACTGAAACTTCAGGTCCCACTGCAGAGCCCGCATCTGCCACCGGGCGTGATGCACCAGAAGGATGCAGGAGGCCATCAGCCCCAGCAGCCGCAGCGTCAACCTGACCGAAACCCGGGATAACGGCTGAAAGATGGGAATCAAAGCTTGTATATCCTGGACCCGCCGTTCCGGAGGATAAACCCGAAACTGCGCCGAGTCGAGAACCGCTCCGATGAAAAGGAGCTTTTGAGAGGGGCACAGGTGTGATTTCGGCACATTGATGGAAAACCCCAGCTCGTGCAGGAGGTCTGCCGTCATCTGAAGGTGGTGGACGACTGTCTGGGGCGAGCCCGCCTTCAACAACCAGTCGTCTAGGTAGGGGAAGACTGAAACCCCTAACCTGCGCAAATGGGCTGCAACCACCGCCATAACCTTTGTGAACACCCGTGGGGCACTGGTAAGGCCGAAGGGGAGCACGATAAACTGAAAGAGCTCGTGGCCTGCCGTGAACCGCAGGTAACGCCGGTGGGCCGGCAGGACGGGCATGTGAAAGTACGCATCCTGCAAGTCCAACGCTACCATCCAGTCTTGCGGGTCGAGAGCAGCCAAGACCTGAGCCAAAGTCAACATCTTGAACTTCTCCTTCCGGAGGAAGCCGTTGACGCTCCTTAGATCCAAGATAGGACGTAGGCCCCCTTTGTCCTTCTTGGGCACCAGAAAGTAGTGGGAATAGCAACCACGTCCTACTTCTGGCCCAGGAACGCGCTCGATGGCCCCCTTGGCCAAGAGGGCCGTAACTTCCTCCTGCAGAAGTGTCAAGTGGTCCCCCGACACACGGTGGTTCTGCGGTGGCATGGCTGGAGGAGTGGTCTCGAAGGGGAGGGAGTAGCCCCTTCGGACGAGCTGCAGCACCCACCTGTCCGATGTTATCGTGCGCCAGTGGGAGAGGTGATGGCGAACCCTGCCACCCACCGGCGTCACATGGGCCTGAAAGCACGGACTAGGAGGATTTAGTGGCGGATGCTGCGGGGGGAGGTGTAGTCTGACCTCGCCGCTGTCCCCGACCGCCACCACGGCGGTTTCCACGGCCGCCGCCGCGTTGATAAGTCTGTTGCGGCGCGTGGCTGGCAGCACGTGTGGGACCGCCCCTTCCTTGGCCACGAAAGGAGCGAAACAAACCCGTTTGCTGGCGCTGGGTCGAGAGACCCAAGGACTTGGCCGTGACCCTGGAGTCCTTGAAGCGCTCCAGCGTGTGGTCCGCTTTGTCGCCAAACAGGCGACTGCCATCAAACGGCATGTCCATCAATGCATTCTGGACATCTGCCGAGAAGTTGGCGGATCTGAGCCAGGCGTGGCGACGAATCGCCACCGTCGTGGACATCCCTCTGCCCAGTGAGTCGGTCGTATCAAGACCACACCTGATGGAGTATCTTGCTGCGTCTCGGCCTTCAATCATAGCCTTGCCGAGCTTAGCCCGTACCTCCGGCGGGCATTCAGGCAGCAGGTCCGCGACCGTATCCCACAGAGAGTGGGTGTAGCGGCCCAAGAGGCACGTGGTGTTGCAAGACCGCAGTCCCAGACTCAAGGACGAAAAGACCTTTTTGTCATACTGGTCGTACCTCTTAGATTCCCTGTCGGGCGGGGCCGACGGGAATGCGGTTTGGGAAGTGGAGGCCTGGATCACCAGACTCTCAGGGGTGGGATGGGTGGACAGAAACTTGGGGTCATCCGAACATGGACGGTGGCGTCTGGCCACGTTCCTGTCAACAGGCGAACCTGAAGCGGCCTGGACCACGTGCCGAAAAGAACGTCAGTTAAGGCCTCGTTGAACGGCAGCAGTGGCTCCTGTGGGCATGACTGCGGTTTGAGGACCTCAGTGAGGATGTTAGTCCTCACGGCCGCAACGGGGAGCACAAGGTTTAGGGCCTCGGCAGCCCTCATCAACACCACTCCCCCTCCTCCGAAGTCACGGTAGGAGGTGAGACAAAGCCAGGGTTGGGGGGAGTCGTCCAGACCACTGGCGTCACCCAAGTCACCCGTCCAGTCCACGTCGTACTGACACTCACTGGTCAGAGGGTCCTCAGACCCCTCCCACTCCTCTCCGTAATCTACATCTTCACCATATTCGGAGTCAACAATGTAGACCGGCTCCTCGGGGTTCACAGGCCCCATCGGCGTCGAGTCCGGCGCCGGAGAGGGAATGGGGACGGCGCCGCCCGGAGCCGGCGCCGGAGAACCGGCGCCGCGCGGGGGCGGTGCCTGGGGTTGCCCCGATGGAATCGGCGCCGGAGAGGCCGGATGACCAGCCGGCGTCGACCCAGAGGGCCCCTGCGGCGCCGGGATCGGAGCCGTCGACGGATCCGGGGCCGGAGCACCCGACGGCGTCCAGGCAGGATCACCCGAACCGCTAGGGCCCCCGGACGGGACCACAGGGCCCGAAGGCGCTGCGGAACCCGTCGGAGGAGACAGAGCCCTCATGGCCATGAGGAACGCCTCTATCTCCTCGGGCGACGCGCCTTGCCCAGGGACCGTAGGGTATGGAGCAGGCCGCGTCGGCGACTCACGCGGAGCCGCAGGGGTGGGGTCACCCGAACCCCTAGTTGCATCGCGCGAGCGTCGGGGGGGGGAGTCGGGGGCACGATGACGACGCCCCGACTTCTTGTGCTTCCTACCTGAAGAACCAGAGGAATGGTGACGACTTCCGGAGCGGCGACGGCTCCGCGACCGCTCCCTCGATCGCTCCCTTAAGCTCCTACCGGACCGGGACCGCTCTCGACGCGGGGCCGACACCCGGAGCTCGAGCAGCTTGCTGGACCGCTCCCGTCTAGCTTTATTCGTCAAGGCCCGGCAATCGACGCAGGAGTCCACGTCGTGGTCGGGGCCCAGGCACCGGAGGCAGAGTCGGTGATGGTCTGTGACCGACATTGTGCGTTCACAGTCGTCACAATTCTTAAAACCGGGCATCCTACCGGCACCGTAGAAGAGTTCAAAAAAGATCAAAAACTTGGTCAAAAGACCGGAGTACTGCACTTCTTCGATCTGCGCTAACTGGCGCGGAAAAAAGAAGAACTGACGTCAGCGCGCAGAGGCGGCATCTATATACTCCAGCGACGTCATCACGGCGCACGACGCCGACGACGGACGCGGAGCCGCAGGGGACGCCTGCAGACGACGCCTACCGACGCGCAGGGGTACTGCTACGCAAAAGTTTCCGGATCCAGACTGACGCCTGGGGATATTCTAAGGTAAGGAATCTAATACTAACCTGTTTCTTTCAGATGTCCACGAGGACGAGCTCTTTGCTTTCCCCTGTAAGATCTGTACAAGGTATTCTGCTGCTGCTGTTGTTGTTGTTGCTGCTGCTGACCTTGTCGATAATTGCGAAAGGAAGAGCGTCCGGAACCTCTGAATCTCCTGGCCGAAGAACCTCTGATCTGGAGACCTAAAGATTTGGCAGTAGCTCTACTGTCCTTAAACCTCTCTAAGGCAGTATCGGCATTTTTGCCAAAGAGACCAACACCATCAAATGGCAGATCCAATAAAGCTGCTTGAACATCTGCAGAAAAATCTGATGATTTTAGCCAAGCCGACCTTCTCGTGGCAACCGCAGTGCCCATGATGCGAGCCACAGAATCAGCAGTGTCCAATCTGCTTTGTATTACTTGGAGTGCCGCCGCTTAAGCGTCAGACAACACTTCCTCAAAATCACTCAGCAATCTTAGGAGCCAAAGAACGCATTGAATCCATAAGTGCGTGCACATATCTCCCCATGAGAACAAATGGCATTAGTGAACTTCAATGCCATACTTGCTGAGGAGAAAGTCTTTTTGGCCACCTGATCCTGTTTCTTGGCCTCCTTATCCCCAGGCACTTGGGGAAATGCACTCAAAGACTTCTTTGAACATGCTGCCTGAATGACCAGGCTCTCAGGAGAAGGATGAGATGTTAAAAAGGCAGGGTCTTCTGGTGCAACCCTGTATCGTCTTGCCACACTTTTGGAAACAGCCGGAGCAGTTAGAGGCTTTTTCCACACCTCCATAATAGGCTCTGTTAAAGCCTCATTAAACGGAAGCAACGGTTCCACCACCGAACTAGGCGAGTGTAGGACCTCAGTAAGAAGATTAGACTTAGATTCAACTGTTGGCAAAGTCAAATTAAGAAGTCCAGCAGCCTTCCTCATTACTACATGATAAGGCTGGACGTCCTTTGAAGGTGCATCAGAACCTGATGTTATCTCCCATTCCAGGGACAAATCCAGGCCACTAGCATCTGCCAGATCTTCAAAGCAGTCTCCTTCTAGTTTACCTTCCTCCACATCAGGATGAGAGTCAACATATCTCTGCTCCTCCAAAAGGAGTGCTGCCTCCCTCCTGGACCTCTCCTTAACACGCCTCTCCACTGGATCCACCATCGACTCCAACGGAGCCGGAACCGACCTCGGTATCGAATCCAATGGCCCAGTGGGTTGTACTCGAGGTCGACTTGGAGCGGGCGACGCCGGGACCGGCATCGACTACTTCGACGGAGCCGTGTATTGCCATGGCGGCGTCGGGCCGGCATAAACGGCATAAATGGAGCTGGGGCATAGGAGTGTGGCACCCCCAAATTGTAGGCCAGTGGACCCATGGAACCCAAAGGTGCTCCAGAGGGGTACCAAGCCCTCGTAAAGACGCCATACATTGAGTTAAAAAACGCTGATGGGTCTTGGCCTGGGGCAGGAAAAGGTGGCTGAACACCCTCAGGCTGGACTTGAGGTGGGAATGAATCCGGCTCCTCCACAGGCACAGATTCCCCTTCCACCTGAACTTCTTCTTCCTCTCGGGCAGGGGACGGTGTCGGAGATGGATCGGAAGCCCGAGTCGGCGACTAAACCTGTGACTCGGAAGGCGAAGCCTCACCTTCCCGATTCGAAGCTTCCTGCGGTGGGATCACCTTCGATCGAACCTTCTTTGGCGACTTCGATCTCGAGCCCAACTCCTTTCCCGAGTGACGTCGGGACACATGTCCTCTCTTCTTATGCTTCCTTCTTGTTTTTGAAGCATGTTCCATTGAGGACTTCGAGGTAGACTCCTCTCGAGATCTAGATCTTGACTTCGACCTCAACCTTCTCGAACAAGATCGTGAAGACTTCCTACCTTTGTCAGCCTTCAACTTCGCCACCAGGAGCTTGGTTTCTCTTTCCCGCAGGGCCTTCGGGTTCATCTTTCGACAAGATGAACACCCATCCACATCATGATCAGAGCTTAAGCACCATAAGCAGTCCTCGTGCGGGTCCGTGATAGACATCATCTTCCTGCATTCCTTGCAGGGCTTGAAGCCAGTCTTCTTCGTCAACATTGTCACGAAACAAAGAAGCAGAAAAACGAAGGAAATAGCAACAAAGTCACTAGAAAGCTACTGAGATTCCCCGAAACCTTTAGCGTCGACGACGAGGAACGAATATGCTACTTACCAGTATGCATCTGTTCTTGGCATGTAAGGCTGCTGACATTCATATCTGTGCATAGATCGCCGCCTAGTGTTGGGTCCGGATGATTGCACATTGTTGTCCTGGAAGAGTCTTCGAAGTATCACAAGATAGGTGGCTCCTTCCCTGGACTACAGTGCGCATGGGCATCGACTCCATCCCCAGATTGTTTTTAGCCATTGTGTCCAAGATGGAGTGAAACTCAGTGAATGATGACCATGCTATGAGTATATGTGAATACTGCAGCTGCTACAGGCGCCGGGGAGGAGGGCGGGCGATATGAATGTCAGCAGCCCTACATGCCAAGAACAGATGCATACTGGTAAGTAGCATATTCGGTTCGAGGCATGTGGGCTGCTGAATTCATATCTGTGCATAGAATACATAGCAGTCCCTCCATTAGCAGCGGCCGCCCGTGCCAGCTGCAGCAGTTTGGAAAAGTGTTTTGAGAACAGCCTGCCCTACAGCTGCCTGCTGTTTGGAGTGCACATCAACACAGTAATGCTTAGTAAATGTGTGTGTGGTAGACCATGTGGCTGCTCTACATAGGTCTTCCAAAGGAATGTTTCCAAGGAATGCCATAGAGGCCCATAACTTTCTGGTAGAGTGGGCTCTTGGCGGAATGGTAAGAGTGCGTTTTGCTTTAATATAGCAGATCTGGATACATTTAACGATCCACCTAGCAATACCAGCCTTGGAAATAGGGTTACCTTTGTGGTGTGGTGCAAAGGCGACAAAGAGTTGCTTAGTTTTCCTAAAATCCTTGGTCCTATCGATGTAATACATTAGGGCCCTTTTTACGTCAAGGGTATGGAGCATCCGCTCCGCCATTGACTCAGGATTTTGAAAGAAAACAGGTAATTCGATTGTTTGGTTGATATGAAAGTGAGACACAACCTTTGGAAGAAATTTAGGGTTAGTGCGAAGCACTACCCTGTTGGAATGAATTTGAATAAATGGCTCTTGGATAGTTAGGGCTTGTAATTCACTAACCCTCCGTAGCGATGTAATTGCTATGAGGAAAGCCACTTTCCACGTCAAGAACTGAATCTCGCAGGAATGCAGTGGTTCAAAGGGAGGACCCATCAGCCTGGTAAGGACCACATTGAGGTTCCACTCAGGAGCTGGTGGAGTCCGTGGAGGAATGACTCGTTTGAGCCCTTCCAGAAAAGCCTTAATGGCAGGCACCCTGAAGAGGGAGAGGTGCTGCCTATTCTGGAGATAAGCGGCCATTGCAGACAGATGAATGCGAATGGAAGCATAGGCCAGATTACACTTGTACAGATGGAAAAGGTAACATATGATGTTCTGAATAGAAGCATCCAGCGGGTTAATGTTGTGGTCTGCACAATAAATGACAAACCGCTTCCATTTTGCCGCATAGCATGCTCTAGTGGTGGGCTTCCTTGCCTCCCGAATGATGTCCATACAGTCGGAAGGTAAGTGCAGGTAGCCAAACTCTAGGACTTCAGGAGCCAGATCGCCAGGTTGAGCTGTTGCGGATCTGGGTGCTGAATGCCGCCATGGCTCTGCGTCAGAAGGCTGGGTGTGAGATGTAGCCTCTGATGCGGTACCTCGGACAGTTCCAGAAACGTGGTGTACCATGGTTGGCGAGCCCACGTTGGAGCAACCAGGATGAGAGTCATCGAGTGCTGCCTGAGCTTGCGTGCCACCAGCCGAATCAGAGGTGCTGGGGGAAAAGCGTACGCAAATTTGCCTGACCAGTTCATCCATATCGCATTGCCCTGAGACTGTGGGTGTGGGAACCTGGCGGCGAAGCTTTGGCATTTTGCGTTCTCCTTTGTGGCGAACAGGTCTATCTCTGGATGACCCCACCTTCGGAAGTACGGCTGGAGTACTGATGATTGTATCTCCCACTCGTGCATGTGGTGGCTGTGCCTGCTGAGCAGGTCCGCCATCTGATTGTCCTTGCCCGGGAGATGCTCTGCCATGAGGAAGATGTTCCTCTGAATGGCCCACTTCCACATGCTCTGAGCCAGATGAGACAGCTGCGGAGAGTGCGTTCCTCCCTGCTTTTGAATGTAGTACATCGCCGTCATGTTGTCCGTCCGGATCAACATGGCCTTGTTGCACAGATGTATCTTGAATGCTTTCAATGCCATGATAATTGCCATCAGTTCCAGAACATTGATGTGCATCTTCCTTTGTTGTTGCGTCCATAGTCACTGCACAGTGTATTGGAGTACATGCGCTCCCCATCCCTGGAGAGAAGCGTCCGTCGTCAGGACAATCTGTGGCACAGGCTCCTGGAATGGTCGGCCCTTGCAAAGGTTTCGTGGATTCCACCAATGCAGAGAGTTGTATGCCCGACCGCTCACCAACACTAGGTCTTTCAACTGGTTGTGAGCCTGAGTCCACTGACGTGCTAAGCACTCCTGAAGCGGACGCATATGTAGTCTCGCGTGCGGGACAATGGAGATGCAGGAGGCCATCATGCCTATCAACTGCATGAATACTCTTGCTGGAAGGGAGTGTTGAGGTCTGAATCGTCAGATCAGCGACTGAATGCTGCTGACTCTCAATGAATTCGGCTGTGCTGTGGCCGCCAGAGTGTCTATAGTCGCACCCAGATACTGCCGTATGTGGGCGGGCTGGAGGTGGGATTTTGGGTAAATCAGTGAGAATCCCAGATCGTGCAGTAGGTGAATGGTGTGGGACACGTGGTCGGCACACTGCTGGGCTGACTTCGCTTGGATGAGCCAGTCGTCCAGATAGGGGTAGACGTGGATGTTTTGACGTCTCAGATGTGCCGCCACCGTCGCCAGGCACTTTGTGAACACCCTGGGTGCCGTGGTGACCCCAAAAGGCAAAACCCTGAATTGGTAGTGCTGGTTTTGGATGGTGAACCTGAGGTATTTTCGGTGTGAAGGATGTAGTGGAATGTTAAAGTACGCATCCTTTAGGTCTAAAGTTGCGAGAAAGTCCCCCTGTTGGAGCAGCGGGAGCACTTGCTGCAGTGTTAGCATGTGGAAGTGCTCGGACAGGATGTAGAAGTTGAGGGGCCTGAGATCCAGGATGGGCCTGAGGGACCCCTCCTTCTTTGGAATTAGGAAGTACAGGGAGTAAACTCCTGTGCCTCTTTCCTGCATGGGCACGAGCTCTATTGCCCCTTTTTGCAGCATGACGTTGACTTCCTGCTGCAATAAGTGCAAGTGCTCGCCTGACATAGGACGGTGCCTTGGGGGTATGTTGGGGGGAGTGGATGTTAACTCCAGACAATAACCAAATTGGATAAGTTTCTGACCCACCTGTCCGTGGTGATGGACTTCCACACGGGCAGGAACTGCTGGAGTCTCCCCCCGACCGGTGTTGTGTGGTCGGGGGGCAGTGACAATGCGTCACTGTTTGTTGGCGGTAGAGGACCTGGAGCTGTTGTTGCCACGTCCCCTGCCTTTGGCGCTGTTGCCGCGGTATCCACCCCGACTTTTATTGGCATAAGTAGTCTGGGTGTTGCCTTTGTAGAACTGCGCGGGCTGTGAAAGCTGACCCCTTGAGGTGCCTCTGGTATTGGAGCGACGAAAGGACCCACCCCGAAACTGCTGGGACTGCAAGGCACCCATGGATTTTGCAGTGTCAGTGTCCTTTTTCATTTTTTCTAGGGTGGTGTCAACCTCCGGGCCAAACAGGTGATCTGGGTTGACTGTTTGGTTCAAGATGGTGGTCTGGATGTCTGGCTTGAAACCAGATATTCTCAGCCAGGCATGTCTCCGAAGCATAACACTGGTGTTAATGGCGCGTGCAGTGGTGTCAGCCGCGTCCAGTGCGCACTTTATGGAAGCGTTGGAGATCAGCTTCCCCTCCTGTATTAGCATCTCAGCCCCTTCCTTATATTGATCAGGCAGGTGTTGCAAAAGGGTCTCTAGGGTATCGTAGTGCGCCCTGTCTTAACGCGCCAGGAGCGCTTGTGTGTTTGAGATGCGCCATATGTTAGCTGCCTGCGCTGCTACCCTCTTCACCGAAGCCTCAAAGACCTTGGATTCTTTGTCTGAGGGAGGAGCATCACCCGTAGTCTGAGAATTGGCCCTCTTCCGGGCATTCGAGACCACCAGGGAGTTCAGAGGCAACTGTCCTTTAATATAAGTTGGATCAGTAGGCGCCGCCTTGTACCTTTTGTCAATCCTCGGGTTGATGACTCTAGCCCTGGTGGGTTCTTTGAAGACCTCAAAAGCGTGCTTCAAAACGCCTTTCAACATTGGCAGAGTTTTCACAGTCTTTTCAGACACAGAAAAGGTGTCAAAGAGGAAATCTACGTCCACAGGGTCAGCATGCAGCTGGACATTGTGATTGGCTGCTGACGCTCAATGAGGGCATTGAAAGCCGCAGAGTCTTCAGTAGGTGAAGTTTTAGCAGAGAAGAGCTGAGGGTCCGGTCCTGACTGTGGATCCCCAGGCTCAGCACCGGCAGACCAGGGTTCTGTTACATCCTCTGGGTCTGTGTAGACTGGATAGCTATATTCATCCTCGTCATCGCCCTCACCAGCGTCCACATCGGAGTAAGTGGGCGAGACCTCGTGAGCTTGTGGTGAAATGGGTTCCACCAAGGCTGGGGTACCAGCAGAGTCCATTTTCCTCTTTAGGGGGATTTTGTAAGACTCCAATTGGGGTTCTGGGGTGATTTTCCTCTTCAGTAGGGAAAGCCTGCCCGTCTCGGCGTCGATGAAATGTTCTTGACGCTCCTCCTCTGAAAGTTGTCGAGGCCGCGGGCCATGGACCACTAACGATGCCTTCGGCGTCGAAGATACCTTCTCGGGTACGCCGGCCCCCGGTTTAGCAGCGGAAGCCTTTGGCGCCGTCTTAGGCGGCAAGGTAAAGAGGATCGGCGTGGACGCCTTTGCCGGTTTCTCCAGAGGCTTGGCAGGTGGAGGGTCCTTTGGCTCGACTGCCGCGGTGCCGTCCCTCATGCGCTGCAGGGACTCTGTGACCTTCTTTGTGAACGCGGCAGATGGACGTGCCGGTTCGACGGAGTCCTTCGAGGACGGTTTCGGAGTGGAGTCCTTCAAGGTCACTTTCGGAGTTGACACACTCGGCGCAGCCGCCTTGGCTTTGTCGTGTGGAAGCGGGGCAGAGAGGACTTTTGGGTCGTCGGGCCGCTTCTTCGGGTCTGCAAGAGACTTTTTGGGGTCGTCAACAGCCTCCTTGTGGTCGACCCGACCCTAGCCGGCGTCGATTGTCTTCGGCGCCGATGCGACCGGGTCTAACCCCTTCACCTTAGTCTTCGACGCAGTAGCCTTCGGCTCGGCCATCTTGACTTGGCCCTTCGGCTCGACGGCCATCTTAGGTTTCTTCGGCGCCGAGGCCTCCGAAGTCTTCGATCCGACCAATGCGATGCGCACTTTCGGTTTTGATATCTGCCCCTGCGCAGTATCTGGCGTCGAGACCGTAGCTTTCACTTTCGGTTTCATTTTCACCGGGAGTGACTCGGTACCAATGTCCGTGGCCGGGCCTGCAGGCGGGGCCGAGGAACTCAAATCAAGGTCTTGGGTAAGGCCCGAAGGCGATCCCTCGACCTGGGCCTTATTGACTGGCACGGCCCCAGAGTCAGTCTGAGGAAGCTCCTCGTCCGAGCTATCCTCCATGACCCCTAGGGCCCCGTCGTCGTCTCCTACTTCCTCGACGACTTCTTCGCTTTCGAAAGCTTCGGCCTCAGCGTCGTAGTCTTCCTCGACATCCGACGCGGGGTTAGATTCTGAGACGTCCTGGATATCTTCATCCTCGACCTCCCCAGCATCGAAAATGTCCGTAGGCGCCGGTGCAGATTGCTGGGCCTCCAGGCACGCAGCTCGACGGAGCTTGAGTGTCTTCTTGGACCGGAATCTCGAACAGGCCATACACTTGGCCTCATTGTGGTCCGGCGACAGGCACTTGTTGCACACCGGGTGGACGTCGATGTGTGGGTACTTCGAGTTAAACACCGGACATCTTTTGAATGGACTGCGGTCCATGATGGATGGTCGATGAGTCTGGAGCATCGACAAGGCCCTCCGCGCCAAAAGCACGTGGAAGTACAGAGCTCGGCTCAGAGCCGAGGAAAAGTTGCTAAGCCGAACGCAAGACAATACCGACGTAAGACTAAAGACCTATTGGTCTCAATGAAAGTTAAATGTTTCTTCTTTATCGATTCCGACAAGAGGGAACCAAAGACATCCGAACCCAATGGCGGAAAAAAACAATCTGGGGATGGAGTCGATGCCCATGCGCACTGTAGTCCAGGGGAGGAGCCACCTATCTCGTGATACTTCAAAGACTCTTCCAGGACAACAATGTGCAATCATCCGGACCCAACACTAGGCGGCGATCTATGCACAGATATGAATTCAGCAGCCCACATGCCTCGAACAAAAGGGAACTGATGTCATCACGCCTGCGTGGGCCTATTATGGGCGTCGGTGACGTCAGCGGAGTTGCGTGCGATGCCTTGTCTATGACGTCCAAGTCCACGTCGGCGCGAAGCTAAAAAAAGAATTTCCGAATGTTGCTGACGCAAAGGTGAGGAATCCACTGGCAGATGTATCTATCAGAATTCCAACTACTAGACGATTGCCAATCAGGATTTAGACCTAACCATAGTACAGAAATGGCAATTCTGCACATAGTAGATGACGCATTACTGGCTCTAGACCAAAATAAAGCATGTCTGTTAATCTTGCTGGATTTGTCATCCACGTTCGACAGTTAACCACAAAATGTTGCATGAACGTCTGGAGAACAGGATGGGTTTGTCCGGGAACGTTGTTGAATGGTTCAAGTCCTACTTGAGGAATAGATCACAAAGATTTCTGGTGAATAAGAACCTGCCAACTTCATTCCCCATTCAGATAGGGGTTCCTCAAGGATCAACCCTCTCCCCCTCACTGTTCAACTTATATGTGGAACCCCTAACGGAAATACTCCACCATGCCAACATCCTTTTCCACATTTACGCCGATGACACGCAGATCTACATTAAGATCTCCACCTTGGAGGAGATCAGAACAATGAACAAGGCTCTACGGGAGACGAAGCAATGGCTAACAAGCAACCAGCTTAAACTAAACGCCAAAAAACCCAGAATTCCTCCTAATTTCTCCCACTAAAAGCCCACCCACTATAACAGATTGGACCAATTTGGTCACTGCACTCAATTGCACCCCGTGTATCATAGATTCAACCAAATCTCTAGGAATAACGCAAGACCAAAGCCTGAACATGCAGTCACACATTAACACGCTGGCTAAAAATGCAAGATATCCCCTGAGCTACATTAAGAAATTGAAACCTTTCATCGAAACAGCGGACCTCAAAATGGCAGTTCAAGAATTAGCAATCTCGAGGATCGAATATGTATGCACAACACATTCCCCAAAATTGCAACAGCACCTCTAAAAGCCTGCCTCAATGCTCATAATAGGGTAAAGAAAATTCGACCACATCTCTCCTAACCTGAAAGCATTGAACTGGCTACCTTATGAAGCCAGAATTCAGCTTAAACTGGTGTGCATAACACACAAAGCTCTACACTTCAAGACACCAAGATAACTAGCGCAGAAATTGGTGATCTCTGGGGGAAACAGACAATCAAGGAGCGCCAGAGATCTAGTGTTGAAACCACCGATTTTCCGCAAAAAAAAAAAAAAACGTACAACAGTGCCGCACTAGGAATATGGATATGGAACTCGCTTCCTCCAGACATCAGAAGGCTACCCAACCATGCAAGATTCAAGAAAGAAACTAAGATCTTCTTAAAGAGTAAATTCCTACCGTAAACATTACAGAGCATCCACACATGGCTCGCCAAATACTCTCACCCTAGGTCACAAGCACTTTTTACAGAGAGCTAATTGTCTTTGGTCATTACAGGGTTTTGCTTCCCTTGATGACATGGTTACTTTGGCCTTACAGCCTGCGAACATACTCTAGCAGCTATCAATGATGTACCTCGGACAATGTGAGCTGGGTTAGAATATTTTAAATGTCATACAGAACTCTGTACGGGAAAAGTTACCACGTCCTAAACTGTGAAGCGCTCCGATACCCTACGGGGTCAAGTTCGCGCTATACAAAAGATGTAAATGTGCTGGACTTGTAAATGTGCTGGACTTGTAAAGCGCACAGCTGCCCGTAAGCGTCCCGGCGCTTGCTTAGGGAACCCGTCCTGGTATTCCCCTGTGAGAAACCACAGCAGGGTGTCCACAAGGTGAAAGCCAGGCATCCCGCCGTGAGGGGCCGTAGTGGAGATTAAGCAAGCTATTGCCCAGAGTCGCAGAGTGTGAC
Source organism: Lissotriton vulgaris (assembly GCF_964263255.1). NCBI lineage: Eukaryota > Metazoa > Chordata > Amphibia > Caudata > Salamandridae > Lissotriton > Lissotriton vulgaris. The sequence goes on along the minus strand of NC_141689.1, from coordinate 1,427,086,073 downwards.
CCCGTGAGTTGAGTAGGCACCAGAGCGAGAATTGTCGAGTCTGTGGAATTTTGAGCCAGAGACCCGCCGAGGCGGGGAATCGAACCCTGGTCCACGGTCGATCTCAGCTTCCGGGTCTGCCGCCTCTAACCATTGAGCCACGCTTCTCCTGAATAAATAAATATAAATAAGGTCCCAGATCACCTTTAGGTTCATGCACAGGCTTCACACAACTTGGGAGTCATGCTCGAGCCCAAATACCAAAAGCATAACTTATGAGGATCACCAACATCTGCTTACAAGGGTAGAAGTATGTGCTACAGAAAAATCCTTTGCATGGTTATAAACGTGTACCCCTGCCCTGAGCTCCCCTGCTACAGTGATATCTGGATCCTTGGTAACAATTTTTGGAGATAAGCTTACATCCTGCTTAGACAGGGAGGGGCACCAACAAAACTACTTTCAAGTGCTGGAAGGCTACTGCCTTCTCCGGAAGTTAACCACATCAGCGCGGCGCAGATTCCTGCGCTGTGCTGAATGTTCTAATGAGCCAACGGGCTCATGACGGAACGGTTCCGTCATGAGCACAGGCCAACCGACGCTCATGACGGAACCGTTCCGTCATGAGCATCGAAGGGGTTAAGTAGCACATGCACTGTAGTAGCAGCCTAACATGTTTTTAGTGATATGTAGAGGGAACAGGCCTTTTTAGCTTTGTCATGTGAGTGGCGCCTCCTGCCCACTTGATAAAGTTCCACTGCTGTGTGTTTAACTCACCCGTGGCCAGCATTGGACTGTGCGAAGCGCTGGTGTGTATGTTTGCCTGTGGGAGGTTACAGTGAATCGGAACATTGAGCACACGATTGCATGTTTGCACCTCTGAGAAGGTACAGTGCAACAGGAAATGTGTAGTTTTGAGTAGGTGCTGGGTTATATGTGTGACTGTGATCTGGTACAGCATGTAGGAGTTACCATGCGGTGTTGCTGAGTGTGCTGGGATGTATGAGGGTACAATATATCGGAGGCTGTGCATGTGTGTGTGCAGTGGTATGTGTGTGTGTAAGCTTCAAATGGATACCACTCATGGAAAACACTGGGTTCCATTTGTGGAGGCCAGGGCTTGCAGGCAGATCATGGAAAGGTAGAGGTTTTCTCCAGACAGCTTTGTGGATTGCTGCGTTCCTGAGAGCTGGGTGGGACACACACTTGAGGAAGGAAGATACAGGATCTTTGGAGCTCATGAACACGGGCTCTTTGTTTCTGTAAGGAGGCACTAGTCAAATGGACCTGCGCACACTGGAAAAAGGAGATGAGGCTGATAAGAATCAAAGAGTAGGGCTGGGGCTCTTTGGTAACCCATTGATGCACCTATCACTGAGGCTGACATCCAGGTGTGAACCTCTATTCACTCCCATGGTCTGTGTTTAGGGATACCATGACTGGAGACTCTTACTGTGATGAACTGTTCTCTGGAGGAACAAGACAACAAAAAAGTAGGGACGAAAAAGTGGGTAGCCCCCAGAACACAAACTTCTTCAAACAAAGACACTAAAGGGCCGATTACGATGGCGGGCTGTTGGACCGCTACCTGCTACTGCGGGGTCTGACTGCCGCATTACAATGCGACCGTTGTGCTGGCAGTCCGAAAGTGCTCCTTATCATGGCGGCTTGTGCTGTGACCAAGGAAAAGGGCCTCAGCACACGCTGCCATGATAAGGAGCACCTCTTTCACTTGCATGCAGCGTGTCATGCACCATGTGGTGTACGGCATACGGTGCATGCAGGTGAGTGGGGGCACTACATGTACATTGTACAGCGGGCCACGACAGATGAGGCCCCTTTTTTGGGCCCCCATATTTAGTTTACGACAGCCTCTTCACAGTGGTCTTCACACCATGAAAAGGCTGTCGGACAGAGATATCGTAATCCTGATGGTGGTCCCTGCCTCAGCACCACCGCCACTACCATTCTGGACTACCAATCCGGCCGCTGCCCCGTTGGGATCACTGATCCTGGCAGGGGTGGTGGTCTCCCGCCAACCACTGTGAGTCTGACCACTGGTATTGTAATTCGGCAGTCGGTCGGACCTAGGGGTGTCGACGGGCGGTTTGCCTGCCATCATAAGACCCTAATCACATGTGTATCTGGAAATGGATTATAAAAAAGGAAAGCTTGAGACTCCCCAAATGTCAAACTGAAGCTGTACATCAGCCAACAGAAGCTTATCATGAATTCTGCTTGTGGTGACTAAGACTGAGGGCATCACCCAAGGCTCACCCCAGAAGAAGGAGACTTACCACTGGATCAGAGATGTGCTGTGGACATCTACCACTGCAAAAACAACAGTTGATGGACAGAATGCAGAACAATGTCATACAGAGATCGGGCCTATATCCATCGTTTTTTTGCTTGCCATGCCATTCCAGTTTGAACCCAGCCATATGTAAATCAGTTCTGACCCTGTGCCCAATGGAAACAGTCCAGCCCGAACTGCCAGGCCAGGTCCTCCCTGGACTGAAAACAAGCATCCTAGAAAGAATGATGGTTTAAACCCAGATCCTTGTGACTGAGGGTGAATGTTTGCATTGTCCAGCATTCCGTCCATCAATTGTTTCTTTTGTGTATGACACCCTAAGTGAGAAGGGTATGCCCAGACGTGGGTCAAGTGCTCACTACACCACTGGATTCAAGCTACCCTGGCTGATGAAGGGTGATGCCCTGAAACCGGTCCCAGGATGCTGCTTTCCGGTCCAGGTAAGACCTGGCTTGGCAGTTTGGGCTGGACTGTTCCCATGAGGCACAGGGTCAAGACTGATTTGCAAATGGCTGAGTCCAAACTGGCGTGGTGTGGTGAGCAAAAGAATGATGGATTAACCGAGTTCAATGGGGGTGAATCTTTGCATTGCCCAGCATTCCGTCCATCAATTGTTTCTTTTGCAGTGGACATCTAAAAACGCAGCCGCAGACTCAGACTCTAGAGACCCTCTCACCACCGGGCAGGGAACACTCGCCTAGGAACTCTAGACCGCCAATCCAGAAAGGGCGGTAAAACTGAAACTGGGCTGTAGGGCCCTGGGTGAACTTGTTCTGACTAACGAGCCCATGTGCGAAGACATGTGGACGTTTGATAAAAGCCATCTTAGAACGTTAAAGACTTGAACTCACTAGAGGGGCCTAGCTTGGATGTTGCCACATGGGAATGGGTAATTACCGGGAAGTGGGACAGCAGTTGACCCTGGTAACATTAGAAGACTTGCCTGAAGAAGACTGTCTATATTAGTTACAGTGTGTTGTACTGAACTTTGTATTATAAGACAAATAACTCATTTTACATAAAAGGAAATATTGGATTGGAAAAACATTTAATGGAGTTACCGGTCTTATTTTAACCCCTTGCATGCTGATGACGAACCCCAGCCGTCATGCACTACGGTGCTCGTGTGCTGATGACGGCTGGGGTTCGTCATGGCCCGCCCCTGTTCATTTGTTTACAGCACAGGGGCGGAAACGGGCCAGCAGTGAAGGGGTTAAGTTGTGAGTATTTGCTCACCTTTCATGTACCTCCTCCCCAAAAGCCTTGGGCTGGTCAACCCATGCTATCACTGATAGTCAAGTGATTAACGGTTATTTGGACGAATTCCTCAGAGCCCACAGTAGGCCGAGCCCCAAGACAATCAGAGTGAAAGATATCACCCACCACGGTTGGGCCCAGAAGCTCATGCTTACCCATCTGCCTTATTACAAGTGCATTACATCTTATGGCACTTGTGAAGTGGAGTGAATACCTGACATATTGCAATGGAGTAACCCATCTGCCAAACTGTAAATCTGGCCCCAAGTTCCTTAGAAAGCAACAGAGAGAGATACTGAACTGCCATCAATCATTCCAAAAGTGAAATTTACTCACTAAACCAGACACAGCTGCCGTAGAGGTTGCTATTGCTGGAATGATATTCCCAGCAATCCGCTTTGCTTTGAGGCGGTCTGCAGGTTCAATGTTGTACATCTTGGCGCGAAGGTTAGAGGCTGCAGTTATGAAATTTATATGCTCATTACTGTCATCATCTTTTTCAAATGAAAGTGTCTTCATCTGCAGGTTACCTAGTCCAAGGGAAAACCCGAAGTTAATCCAGTTTAGAAGTACTGAGATTAGAGTGAGAGTAATGCACAAAACTGAAAATCAAGAGTCCTTTATTCAAAACAGAAACAACAATGTCTGTTTTAATCAGGTGCTAAAGGAATGTATTAAATCAATGCATTCTGAAAAGTACAAAACTGTTGTTTCTAGCTAAAATGTTCAATATTTTCAGGTTCATTGTTTATAGGCACTTGAGTGGGCATCAACAAGTTGTGAAAGAATGATATGAAACAAGGTCTGGTATATTGTATGTCATGGCACCCACTGCTCATACATTTAAAAGCTAAGAATAAGACTAACATGACAATGGGGTCTTGTTAAACACTAGGTAACAACATTTTAACTAACAAATAGACGAAAGACAAACAAGTTACTTACCTGTAATTCTGCATTAGGATAAAAGAGGGCAGAAGGGAATAAATTCAGACCTGACATCAGGAACCTGAAGTGACAAATGCTCTCGGTTTGGGTTTTCGGCCTGTAGAGGGGGTCTTCCACCAAAAAGTCTTCTCCTTTATTGGAGCCTTACATTTTACGGCTGAAAGAAAGAAGGATTCTCACAAGCATGCTAGAAGTGATGGAAGGCCCTTGTTCTCATGAGGGATACTTGTACATTGAGCCATTTTCTCAGGGAACAGGTGATTTCTAGAACGTTAAAAACTCTGTAACTAGACTTTGCAGGGGATAGACTTCATTACCCTTTAAGCCTTGGGGAAAAAATAAGAATCCTCGATTTTCCCATGTCCATTCATGAGTTAACCAACCCAGTTTTTTTTTCCTTAGCCTTCTCGGATTGTAGCCCTATTGATCCCATTATATAATCAGGACAACAAGTGTGAGAGAACTAAGAAAAAATCTTGGGTTGAAAGAGATTCTCACGCATGGACCTTTGCAAATTGAGTGCTCTGAAAAAGCTATTGCAAGGCCTTGCATTTGATCTTGCAAAATCTGTGTCCCAAGGACTACATTGGGTGGATATGTGGACAACTAATACATGCCCAAAAGACTACAGTCTATCTGTTTTACAATTTCTCTCCGAACACACAGAACATTTTCAGGTGTAAGATCACAGACCTGAAAGTATGGTTACACTACATTCAGGTAATGTGAAGGATGACCTATAGCAATGGCATGTTATGACTTCCACGAATTATGGCTGGAGATTTCACAACTCTTCAGTCTCCTATGTGCGTGCTATTTTAACTGTATTCTTAATCTACCGCTCGTACGCTTAACTATGTTGCCCAGCCAAAGGAACACAAACTGAACTTCTACATATAGATGGAGGGGCCACATTACTGGAGAACAAGTGGACTTCTGTTTCTTGCTATGATGGGAAAGTAGGCCAGTCTGGGAGCTTTGTTTATCCTTTACATACACCAAGCACATAACCCCCTGATTAGACTTCAGCTCTATACTCAGAATTAGGGATTAGAAAGTGTGCACAAACACACATATTACTATCAGTCATTTAGGTAAATTACTATGAGCGAATGGCACCCTGTCTAGATCAGTGAATGGAATACAACTGCTGCAGGCTTAGACTTGACAGAGTCACATCTTTTGCATAGTTATGACACTTAATGGTTAGCCGGACTTGGAATATTATTTCAGACAGAGGTCTGCTCAAACCACATAGGCATATGCTACCATCGAAAAGTCATACTAACTTGCTACGTCTTCTGTGCCTATTGATATCTATGTTTGTGTGCCGCGTTCAGCTACCTTTAGCAACCTAGTATTCATTGGAAATTGGTATGGTCCTCTGACTTCCACGTGCTGGAGGTCGGGATCTAGAAAGCATTCAAGTCTCCATGTGTGTGATAGTGTTGCCTTGCAGTTGGCTGGCAAAGAAGAAGGGAAATGAGGAAGATTTGGTTTGAGACCTGAGGAAACAGGGCAAGGCAGGTAAGATTCAAATGCCACATCTGGAAACTCTGGTTTAGCTTTTGCCAAGATCCAAAAGGGTCCAGACTCTTCCGGATAAGGACGAAAACAGGAAAAGTTACTAACCTTCTGTCAAAATTTTTTGATGGCTTCTCTACCTGCAGATTCCTCAACTCTGAATATCCCAGGTACAGAATGGATCTGGAAAAGATTTGCAATAGCTCTCTGGTGCCAGCGGGTGGAGTCAACTCAATTGCGATGTCAGACATGGAGTTGGGATACTATCATCTGAGTCATAAAGCCTCGCCTAACATCAGTTCTGCTGGATTTGCCACAACATACGAGGCCTATTCGAGAAGATTGAAACTTGTATATTGGTGCTGTTCCTTAGAAACTTGTGGCCACATGTGCAAAAAGTTTTAGCAGTCGCAAACAGAGAATTGGGCCATTTGTGACTGCTAAATTGCCTTTTGACATGTTCTTACCCTATTTTGCGAGTTGGTAACCTATTACCGACTCGCAAAATAGGGTCTGAGAGTCGGTATTAGGAAGGGTTGTATTCCTTTCTAATAACGATTTGCAGGGGAATGTATGAATGTTTTGCGACCGGAATGCTGTTGCAAAGCATTTGCAGGTTACCACATACTTCAAGTGGGTGTTAAGACAGTCGCAAATGGAAAGGGGTCCCCAGAGGACGCCTTCCCCTTTGTAAATGGTTGCAAAAACCTTTTTGGTGAGAGCAGGCTGTGGTCGCACAGACCACCGCCTACTCTTAAAAAATGAACCTGAAACGTTTAATTTTTCTTCTTGAAACGCATCATGTTTTCCTTTAAGGATAATGGGCTGATTTTTTTTCTACTTGCTTTATTGAAACGGCATCCATAGACATGGCGGTCTGCTGACCCCATCAGGCCACCATCCCTGTGATTTTGCCCTTTTCCAAAGGGTCACAAGTGCAAACTGCCTCACGAATATTAATGAGACAGGTCCATTTGAGAATCACTGGGAATTGCAAATAGTGTCAAACACACTGTTGTAAATTGCATTTTGTGACTTCCTAATTGCGAGCCGCAAAAAGTTGCAATACGGAACTTGCGAAATATATTGTTTGTGCACATGGCCCTTGGTACCATGTTAAAAAAGGGCCACATGGTATAAGGATTTTTCTCCACAAGATAGAATGCTTGGAGAGTCAGTGAAGAATCTACTGGTAGGTAGAGTATCTCCTACAAAGATCGTTACTGAAGAAGAAGTTACTTACCTTTGGTAACGTATTATCTGATAGACACAATCTATTTGCAGATTCCTTAACTTTTGAATTCTCCCCAGGTGTCAGACTGGATCCGGATTCTTTCAGCAGTCCCTCTGTGCACCGAGGATTGGAGTCTTACGACTACTTGATGACGTTGACTCCGTTTGTGACGTCAGTGGACTTGTGACGTCAGTGCACTGGTGTCCACCCGTCATAGGGGAACTTTGGCGCGTGGACACTAGTTTCTTCTGTGAAACCTTCCGTGTCAAAAAGCGGAGCCGCTCTAGTAACTGGCTGTGGAAATGGTGCGTCAAAAAAGATCAATATATCTTTAAAACATAATTAGAAAATGAAAATAGAGGGTATGATAATACCTAGACAAAACCCATAAGGAAAGACTAATGTTGTGACAAAGCAATTGGAAATGAAAGGTATGGCAATACCTAGTCCAGATTTGAGATGTCTGACCTAATGGTTCGTTGAATTACCCAATTACGTGAAACAGTGATCACTGTTATATACAACCAGTGCTGAAAAGGGAATAATCCTTACAGTTCAGATAATTCGCAGAGGGGGAGGCTGGGCAGGACGTTAAAGAATTTGCGGCTAGGCTGTGTCTCTACCAGATAATATGTTACAGAAGGTAAGTAACTTGTTCATCTGATAGAGACATCTAGCTGCAGATTCCTAAACATTTGAATTAAATACCATAGATATACAGTCTGCAAATTAATCCTACCAAAGCTCTCAAAGAGAATCAGCTGGTCGAACTTGACCACAGACCAGACATACGTAGGAAGTAAACAAAAAAGAGCATGGCTCTCCATAAAAACTGTGGCAATGACCGCATACTATGTAAATAAGAAACAACCACACAGGCACCGAAAAACCAAAGCCTCAAGGGGAATAGGCTAATACCCTGTTAGAAGACATCTGACAATAGTCAGACAATAGTATTTAACCCCTACAGGGTAAGTGAGCCTTTGAACTAGACGTGCCAAAGGCAAAGCGAATGCCATGTAACCCACATTCTTTACATTAGTAAACAAATATCTGCAGGAAAAACTGCTCCCTTGGAGATTTCCAGAGGCACCAGCCAGGGCTGTCTGCTATCCCCACTTCTCTATGCCCTGGTCGTGGAGCCATTGGCGTGCGCCCTCAGGGAGTACCATAGCCACAGGGGTATTCGCTTCCCTACTTACAAGTTTATTATTTCTTCCTATGCTGATGATACGCTCCTGTATATCTGCAATCCGGAAGTCAATCTCTCTCCAGTGCTGCGGGAAGTGGTGAATTTCGGGGAATTCTCAGGACTTAAAATGAACTGGTCAAAGTCCACTATATTCCCCCTGACCACCGGCATTGCTCCCAGTGGATCTGGACTACCCACTTGCCTGGTCTACTGACCTGGAGCGCTATTTGGGGATCCAAATACACACAAACTCCCGAAATAGTATTTAAGGAAAATTACGGCAGACCAATCACTAGACTCGTAGATGATGTGCATAGGTGCATTCTCCTCCCCCTCCCTCTCCTACAAAGGATATCGCTCATGAAGATGGTAATTCTACCTAGATTCCTTTTCTTATTTTTAAATATCCCAATTGTCCTCCCAGCTCATTTATTCCAACACCTTAAGTCTTTACAGGTTAAATTGGCATGTACCGGAAAACATCCTAGAGCCAGATGGGATGTTTTGACTCTTCCATGCTCGAGGGAGGGAGTGGGAGCTCTGGACTTAGACCTCTTTTACTGAGTGGCTTAATGCTCACATTCTTATTACTGGCTATGCCAACAGCCCCCCCCCAAACATTCACATAGAAAGGGTGGCAATGGCACCTTCACACTTGACTACAGCACTGTTCCGTGCACAGATATGAAGCACTGGGACTCTAGATTCCATAAATGTGACAACACACGCCTGGCATAATCTTATTAACAGTCAGTGGTCTCTATTCTTTACTCTCCTCTCACCCCCATTGAATGGTGTGCCTGGCTTCCAACTATCACAGAACCAGAAGTAGTGCGAGCTATTCAAACTCTAGACATAGGAGTAATTGGGAGCTATTTTACAGATGGGAAGGGGGGACTGGGAAGAGCTGGTTACGAATAAACCAGTTGTTCTCCCCTTAACGATATTTTATTACTAGAGAACCCGAAGTGCACTTCACGAATTGCTGGGGGACGAACTGCTGGAACCACCAGAAGTAGTACCTCTCATCACAATGTTACGCTCTGACTCCCCGAGTAGGCTAGCCTCGCATATATACAGCAAAACACAGGAACGACGACGGAACCAGTGCATTAAGCCCAGAGTGGAGTGGCAATTGGACTTAGAAATCCAATTAGATGACGACACATGGAAGTACTGCTGTGAGGCTAAGCACTGCATTTCCCTTAATGGCATACACCGCCTCATTCAATTTAAATTCCTTAATAGAATATATTATACCCCAGTCCGGTTACACAGGTTTGGTCTGTGTGAAACTGACAAATGCGAAAGATGTGGGGAGGAGGCGGCTGGCTTCTTACACTTAGCATGGCTTTGCCCCTCAATCACTAACTTTTGGATACAAATTTTTTAAAAGCTAAGTGAGACTATAGGTGACAATATCAGACCAGACCCACTGCTAGCCTTACTGGGCTTCTCCAAGCGAGTCCGGAAAAATATTAGGCGCTTAATTGACATGGGCCTTCTGATAGCTAAACGAGTGGTATCAATGCACTGGGCGGGCGATCCCTCCCCTACCCTGACACAATGGTCTAGAGACATGCTGTTCTACAATACGCAAACTGAATCATACAGTGAACTGCTTCCCCCAGAAGTTGTCCTAAACAATTCTGGAGTCTATATAAGAGTTACTTAGAAGGTCAGAATGAGGGAACTCAATAGCAGGCACCCTAGGTTTTAAAGGGATTTGAAGCGTGCACAGATGCCACCTATTTCAGACTACCTATGTTTGTATGCAATACCCTTGCAGTATTGAAATGTGATGTACATTCATGATCGCTGGTGCTGTTTTTTTCCCATTGTAAGCTTATTTTTTATCTTTTCCTTTGGTTTGAAATGTATGTATTGTATCTCTTCTTTTTTTAATCATAAAAACCAATAAATAAAATAAAAAATATCTACAGGTAATCTGTCCTGATAATTTCACAAAAGAAGGGCTTCCAAAACCCATTCCCATGAAAACCAAGAAGAATAAACCCATTCATTGCAAGGTTAGGACGATCAATACAATTGTGAAGGCAGATGATCGTAACAGTGCATCCCTAACATAAGGAACTTTTATTTTGTTAGACAAATGACCACCTGAAGGTTCACACAATGCAAAGTGCCCGTAAAGACGAAAAGATGGCAATTAAACAGATATGAAACTGCTATAAATACTCATCAATTATACCCAGATCTATATATATATATATATATATATATATATATATATATATATATATATATATATATATATATATATATATACGTTCCACGCATACATATAGACCAAAAATCAGATCATACGTTCACACTAGAATCCCTTAAAGGGCTGTAAGTTACAGAAAATAATGAATGCTTAATAGAGAAAGAGAAATGCCCCCAAGGAGACAGAGAACCTCCAACTTCCAGACGAACAAGTAACTTATCTTCGGTAACGCTTTTTCTGGTGGATACAGTATCTGCCTGTGGATTCCGCACCTTTTGAACATACCCTGGGGCAGCATTCCATGGAAATTTTTCGTAGCTCTCCGCGCCGACGAGGCCGTCATATCGTCATGGCTCCGCAGGCGGCTCTGCATGACGTCACCAGAGCCATAAGAGGACCAGGTCGGCGTGATGACATCAGACCACGTCGGCGTGATGACATCAGTTCCACCCATTTTTTACCTGCCACCGAGGCAAAACGGGCGACCGACCATATAGACAATGCATACATAGTATACAGTATTCACATAAATACACTCAGTGTATATTGAAAAAAGAAAACTTACATTTCAAATAAGTCAACAATATACAAATAGAGGTAGTAAAGTCTTGAGTACACAAAAACATCAAATAACCAATACCTCATCTTTTAAGGTATAAAAGGGTGGACAACAGGGAGGCTGGTGGGTCGGTGAGGAATCCATAGGCAGATACAGTATCTACCAGAAAAAGCGTTACAGAAGGTAAGTAACTTGTTCTTCTGATGGATACATCTGCCTGTGGATTCCTCACCTTTTGAATAGAATCCCACAGCAGTCCAACCCCCGGAGGAGGGTGTCCACCCCTCTATACCAAAAAGTCTTGTAAAAAAGAGCGCTCAAAATGGCAGTCCCTCCTCACCTCGGAATCTAAGCAGTAATGCTTCGCAAAGTGTGGAGGGAGGCCCAAGTTACGCCTTACAGATGTCCAACACAGGAACACCCCTGGATAAGGCAGAAGTAGACGATTTAGCCCTGGTGGAATGAGCTCTAATGCCTAGAGGAGGCTCCTTCCCAGCCAGGGAGTAGCATACCATGATGTACAAGATGATACATCTTGATAAAGTGCGCTGGGCACTGCCTTGCTCTTCATTCGACCAGCATATCCAACAAAGAGTTGGTCATCTTGACGAAAATCCTTTGTTCTATCCAAATAGAAGCGATTCGCCCTCTTTGGATCCAAAGACTAAAGTCTCTCCTCCTCTATGGATGGATGAGGGGGAGGATAAAAAGTAGGAAGGGCAATGGACTGACCTAGGTGGAAGGGAGTTACCACCTTAGGCAGAAAATCAGACAAGGTCCAGAAAACCATCTTTTCAGCATGTATGGTCAGAAAAGGAGGCTTTGAACTCAAAGCCCGAAGCTCACTCACCCTTCTAGCCGAGGCGATAGCCACTAAAAAGTTTGTTTCGAAAGACAGTAGTCTCAAAGGACATGTATGCATAGGTTCAAATGTGGAAACCATTAAAAAAGTTAACACCAGATTCAAATCCCACTGGGGCATAATGAAAGGAGTGGGCGGAAACATGTTAGTGAGCCCCTTAATAAACCTCAAGACTATTGGAGACTTAAAAAGAGAAGGCTGATCGGGCAAATAAAAAAAAACGGCGAAAAACCCTTTACCAGTGGCCACAGCACAACCCTGCTGAGCCAAATAGAGTGAAAAACAAAGAACATCAGAAAGATGCGCTTTCAAGAGGATCAACAGATTTCTCTCCACACCATCTAACAAATTTCGACCACCTGCAGGAGTAGATAGACTTGGTGGAGTGTTGCCTGGCCGATAAAATAACATCCACCACGTGAGGTGGGAGAGAAAAAGAATTCAGGTTGCCCCGATCAATCTCCAGGCTTGAAGGTGCAGGCTCTGGAGGTGGGGGTGTAGAACCTGACCCCCCATCTCAGAGAGTAGGTCTGCCCTGAGAGGGAGATGGAGCGGAGGGTGCAAACAGAGGTGAAGAAGGTCTGTATACCACACCCTTCTTGGCTAATCCAGGACGATCTATATAACTTGGGTCTGGTCTTGGCGAATCTTCCTCAGAACCCGAGGAATCAAGGGTATGGGAGGAAATGCGTAAAGGAGTTGTGAGCTCCAACTCAACTGAAACGCGTCTCCCAAAGCTCCCTGCCTTGGAAACAGGAGACTGCAGAATGATGGGCAGTGCGTGTTCGAGAGTGGCAAACAGGTCCACCCGAGGAGTTCCCAACATCTGGAAGACGTGACGAACAATCTCCGAATGAAGCCTTCACTTGTGGTCGGCGGAGAACTGTCGACTGAGCCTGTCCGCACGCACGTTTAGCACCCTGGCAGATGATTTGCCATCAAACAAATCTGATGGTCCTGAGCCCAGGACCAGAGACGCAACTAACCCCTCCGCTAGCCTTCTCGAACAACTCAAAACGGCCAGAAGACATTACAAAAAACACATCCACAATGAAAAAGCCAACTTCTTCTGCTCCGCCCTAGATAATGCAGAAAACAGGCCCAACAAACTATTTAAAATCATCAAGCTACAAACCATTAAGCCCACAACAACTTTCGCCCAGGCCTACACAGAACTCGGCGAAAACTTCACCACCTTCTTGAAGAAAAAACCAACAAGATTTAACACTCTCTAGACACCAACATCGATCCCGCCAACCAAAGCCTGCCACTTGACACTATAGAAATCACTTGCACTCTCAACACAACTTCATGGAATGCCTTCATTCCCATTACCGAAGCAGGCCCGGACTGGCCATAGCGGGGACCGGGCAATCCCCGGTGCGCCGCAAGGGTATGGGCCGGTTTTGAGCCACTGGGGGCCGATTTTGTTACAGGGCTGTTTTTGCAGCATAGCTGCAAAATCGGCCCTGCAACAAAATCGGCCGAAAACCGGCCCCTGCAAAGCGCTCGGCGGCACCTTCAACCCCCCCCCGGGGGGGCGGCCGAGCACTTTGCCAGGGCCGGTTTTGGTTCCCAGTCCGGCCCTGTACCGAAGGCGAGATTACCAAGATAATCTCCACGTCCAAACCCGCTTCTCATCTCTTGGACCCTATACCGACTCAACTGCCCAAAAATCTCAAACTCTCCATAGCTCCTTTCTGGTGCAGAATCATCAACAGTTCCATGCAATCCGGCATTATACCGGATTGCCTCAAAGTTGGCCAAGTCACGCCACTACTAAAAAAAACGGGCCTTAACTGCACAGACCTGATCAACTTCAGACCTGTCTCTAACCACCCCCTTTTATCTAAAATCCGGGAAAAATGCGTCCTCTCTCAGCTGACTCAACACATGGACAACATCAAAATACTTGACCCACACCAATCGGTGTTCAGAAAAGGCTACAGCACAGACGGCGATCCTCAACATCATAGAGGACATCCACCAGTCACAAGACTCCGGGCAATGCTGCCTTCTCATTCTCCTCGACCTATCGGCAGCATTTGACACAGTAGATCACCAACTTCTCATCAAGACCGTACAAGAAAGAGTTGGTGCCGAGGAAAAGGTCCTCCGATGGTTCACCTCTTTCCTCCAGGACCGCTCGTAAAGGATAAAAATCAAAAACTTACATCTGACCTCCACCCTGTCAGCAGGGGTGATCCCCAAGGCTCAGTGCTCTCACCCTAACTGTTCAACATATACAAGGAACCTCTGACCACCATTCTTAAAAAGGCAAAGATCCCCTTCCACCTATACACAGATGACACCCAAATCTATCTTGAAACCTCCTCCCCAAACGACATCCTCAGACTTAACACTCAAAATTCAACACTGGCTATCCCAAAATCACCTTAAACTCAATCAAGACAAAACGGAGATCCTCCTTGTGAGAAGTTGGCCCGATATGCAACGTTCGCTATTCTAGCGACCGCTATGTATCGTTCCAACGACCCTTATGGTGTTTGGTTGTAAGTCAACCTATAGACCAGCTATCCTAGTAGCGTGGATACGAGCAGTCTAAGGCTAAAGACTCGAGAGGGCGCGTTAAGCCGGCTGTTTACCACACATGTACCCCTTGAACACCCAGTGAAAGAACACCACACAAGTGTTATGAAAATAAACAGTATATTTATTAAGAATCACAACAGCCCTGTACTCTTTATGAGGACAGGGTACTAAGCACAAACCAAATCTCTTTAGCAAATACTTCAAGTGCACAATTAAAACAAGTGTCCGAGGACACGGAAAGATTAAGGTCTCGGGCGGACCCGATAAGGCAAGTCGGAAGCGAGGGACTCAGGACCCTAGAGTAAGGAGGCTATGCAGGCACCGAAATGCCGAGTTACCTAGCCACGAGGGCTGCGGCTGCACAAGTCTTACAGGCATCGGGGTCTTCGCTGACGAGCCAGGAGCCGGAAGAAAAGGAGTTGCTGGCCGGCGACCAGTGCTGAATAGTTCGTAGAGATCCAAGCCTGGATCGGAGATTGATGAAACCTGAAAGCAGAGGGGACCAAGTTCGTACTACTAGCCAGTAGTCAGAGGGTACCAGGAAGGCACCGGTTGGCCGTCACCTCGACCAGGTGAGTGGGCGACGCTAGGCTCTGCAGTCTCACGGACCAGGAGGCGTTGTCGGCGACCACGGTGGAGGTGCGAGCTGTCCCACGAAGGATGATGCTGTCGGCGTCGCTGGGCCCAGGATGGGGCAACAAGCCTTGGCAGATCTCAGGGCCACGTGGTGGGCCTAAGATGGCGTCTTGAGTGGACCAGGAGGGTCCGGGGTGCTTCTCGCAAAGATGGAAGCAAGGGCCAGTCTGGAGCAACCAGACCAGCAGTGATGATTCTCGGATGTCGTCACAGAAGGGCACAAGCCAGCGGCTAGTGACCAGACAACGTGCTGAGCAGCGAGCAGAAGGGCCCCACGCAGATCGTGGAGATGCTGGGAGACTGCACTTCGGTGCTGGAGCGGCTCAGGGTCGGGGCTTCTCGGACCCCAGAGCACTCACCAGAGAGTTACCTCGATGGTCGTGCTGGTTTTAAGAGCGTGCAGGTTCTGATGATGGCCGGTCCCTCGAGGTCTCGTCGCACCCACAGATCACAGCTGAGCTGATGACGTGGGTAGAGGTCAGAGGTGCCAGGGAAGCCGGTTCTCGTCGAGCTGGGCCGTCGGATTCCTTGAGGAAGGACTTACAGCAAACCGCAGAGTTCTTAGTTGGTGCCTGCTGATGCAGGGTGACTACTCCTTAGTCACAAGGGAGAAATCTTGAGAGGGAGGCCTTTGCTGTGGTTTGGGCCCTGAAGAAGCTGAGGCCATACTTGTTTGGCACTCACTTCAAGATTCAGACCGACCATAAGCCCCTCTTGTGGCTAAATCAGATGAAGGGTGAAAACCCCAAACTGCTTAGGTGGTCCATTTCCCTACAGGGGATGGACTTTACAGTGGAACATAGACCTGGTACTGATCATGGCAATGCCGATGGGCTCTCCAGATATTTCCACTTAGAACAAGAAGACTCACCTGGTCAAGGTTAGCTTATTGTTCCGACGTTTGGGGGGGGGGTCATGTAGGAGAGTAGGGTCTGCAATCCTATGATCACCCAGATTTTTTGCTTTTGTTTCACTGGTTTACGACTTTCTCTGGCTGTGGGCCTGCTAATCAGACCCACAGCCTGGCTGTTCTCTTTCTAAATTACGATATGTACCCTAGGTGCATTTACCAATTGGTACTGGGCCACCTTATCAGACCCCGTAACGCAGGGCATAGGTGTACCCAGGGCCGCCAGGGGCTGAAGCATGTATTATGCCACCCCTGGCTGGCCTCCTAAATTTGACACAACTGGCTGCGCGACAGCTGGGGCGAAGACGTGTAACCACCCTTCGCTTTAGGTATAGTAGCTCTATATCTAACCATACAATGGACACCCGAGTTCCTATCAGTCACTCCTATGGCAGGCCTTAACGATCCTGAAGGCAGAGTGCGTGGGCTCGTGTGAGCTAGGTTCAGGCCCGAGCCGAGCCCGGTTGCAGCTTGCGGAATCAAGACCCAATAGCTGTTCCATGATAACGCGTACCATATCGGTAACTCCGGTGCCGCGTTATCAAGGCATGTCGAGTAAGGTGTCATACGAATCGGGGTGCTGCCCTCTCACCAATACTGGCGACGAGGTTAGCATTCCACCCTTCTAGAGGGACACGACATGTACGTAACTGTGAACCCCGGTTAAAGTTAACTGAAGCCTCAGCTCCACAAAATGGATGCTGCCACCACAGACACGAGTCTGACCTCCTGCTGCTGGGAGTCCTTCCAGCGAGGAGCACTTGGACAAAGGGTTTCCTGTCGAGGGCGGTGTTCGCACCGTCCCAGACAGGGTTTGTGTATTCTGGGTAGGTAGGGCTTTGGCGAGAAGGTGACTGCGGAGTGGCACCCCGGTGCTCACTACGCATCTGCCGGTTAGAACCAGTTCCAGGGGCGACAGCCCTGGCCTGGGGAAAGTCCGGCAGGGGAGAGGGGTGTAACTACCCCCCTTCCTGGTCCCACCCTTAGGGCAGGACCTAGTCATGTACCCACCCCTTTCTTTAGAATAAAGACCGGAGCGGGGACCCTTCCAAATTAGATCATCTTTGATTCAAGAACTACTTTCTACGAAAGGACATTCAAGACTCTTCTCAAGATTTCTCCCTTGTGACTAAGGAGTAGTCACCCTGCATCAGCAGGCACCAACTAAGAACTCTGCGGTTTGCTGTAAGTCCTTCCTCAAGGAATCCGACGGCCCAGCTCGACGAGAACCGGCTTCCCTGGCACCTCTGACCTCTACCCACGTCATCAGCTCAGCTGTGATCTGTGGGTGCGACGAGACCTCGAGGGACCGGCCATCATCAGAACCTGCACGCTCTTAAAACCAGCACGACCATCGAGGTAACTCTCTGGTGAGTGCTCTGGGGTCCGAGAAGCCCCGACCCTGAGCCGCTCCAGCACCGAAGTGCAGTCTCCCAGCATCTCCACGATCTGCGTGGGGCCCTTCTGCTCGCTGCTCAGCACGTTGTCTGGTCACTAGCCGCTGGCTTGTGCCCTTCTGTGACGACATCCGAGAATCATCACTGCTGGTCTGGTTGCTCCAGACTGGCCCTTGCTTCCATCTTTGCGAGAAGCACCCCGGACCCTCCTGGTCCACTCAAGACGCCATCTTAGGCCCACCACGTGGCCCTGAGATCTGCCAAGGCTTGTTGCCCCATCCTGGGCCCAGCGACGCCGACAGCATCATCCTTCGTGGGACAGCTCGCACCTCCACCGTGGTCGCCGACAACGCCTCCTGGTCCGTGAGACTGCAGAGCCTAGCGTCGCCCACTCACCTGGTCGAGGTGACGGCCAACCGGTGCCTTCCTGGTACCCTCTGACTACTGGCTAGTAGTACGAACTTGGTCCCCTCTGCTTTCAGGTTTCATCAATCTCCGATCCAGGCTTGGATCTCTACGAACTATTCAGCACTGGTCGCCGGCCAGCAACTCCTTTTCTTCCGGCTCCTGGCTCGTCAGCGAAGACCCCGACGCCTGTAAGACTTGTGCAGCCGCAGCCCTCGTGGCTAGGTAACTCGGCATTTCGGTGCCTGCATAGCCTCCTTACTCTAGGGTCCTGAGTCCCTCGCTTCCGACTTGCCTTATCGGGTCCGCCCGAGACCTTAATCTTTCCGTGTCCTTGGACACTTGTTTTAATTGTGCACTTGAAGTATTTGCTAAAGAGATTTGGTTTGTGCTTAGTACCCTGTCCTCATAAAGAGTACAGGGCTGTTGTGATTCTTAATAAATATACTGTTTATTTTCATAACACTTGTGTGGTGTCCTTTCACTGGGTGTTCAAGGGGTACATGTGTGGTAAACAGCCGGCTTAACGCGCCCTCTCGAGTCTTTAGCCTTAGACTGCTCGTATCCACGCTACTAGGATAGCTGGTCTATAGGTTGACTTACAACCAAACACCATAAGGGTCGTTGGAACGATACATAGCGGTCGCTAGAATAGCGAACGTTGCATATCGGGCCAACTTCTCACATTGGTGAGCAGCGGTTGGGATTTGAGCTTGCTGTTGTTTTACCACACGTATCCTAAGAATATCTTGTTGAAAGATCGCACAAGTACTGTTAGTACATATAACTAAAAGCTTAGAATACTCTGAGTTCTACTGAACCAGCTGTTGTAGCTCCTCAAGGCTTAGCACACCTTGGCTACAACTCTTAGCAAGGGTACAGTAGGTAAACACGTAGTGTAGGTAGGTGCATCACTTACACCACACTAGAAACAGTATGTCGGACAAAGGAGGAAACTCTGGGTTTCCCCTTGTGTCAGTTGACCCTCCACAGGTCATCCCTTCAGGATATACTGTGCTGAGCTTCAAGGAGTTAAGACGACTGTGTCACTCCAGGAAGATTCAGCAGGGGTCTAACCCCACAACGTCCTTTCTGATTGGTCTCTTGGAGACTTATGATGCCAGAAGAGCTGAGAAACTTCGTAGCTCTTCTAATCCAGAAGGAGACATGCCTCCCCTCGAGGGAACCCGAGACGATCCTGACCTCATCCACCTCGCAACTGAGAACGAAGATGTGGAGGAGGATGAGGATGAGGATCTCTCTGGGGATGAGGCAGATAAGGGACAGGTAGAAGTCGTCAGACTAAGCAGGTCCAACTTAAGCAAACATGATAGCGGTACTGGGGGACCCCTGGGGCCACTATCAGGTCAGCTTAACATTGGGAATGGACGAGCCCGATCTCTGTCAAGGGGCTCTGGCAGATCCCTTCAAACCAATGGCTCTCACAACTCTTCTCAGAGAGGGATGACGTCCCCTCAGAGGAGAGTGTACGAAGCTAAGGAAAGGGCAGCCAATCTAAGGATTGAAAGGGAAGAACTTGCCCTGGCCAAAGAGAGGCTTGCCTTTGCTAGAGAGCAACAGTTAAGTGGGGCAGTCCCCACTGGTGGCAGCAATGTACCTAGTAATAGGGAAAAGAGTTTCGATACGAAACACCTTGGTAAGATAGTGCCCCCCTTTAAACAAGGGGACGACATCCACAAATGGATTACTGCTTTGGAGAGGGCCTGCACTGTGCAGGGTGTTCCCCAGAGTCAGTGGGCAGCTATCTTGTGGCTCTCCTTTGAAGGAAAAGGAAGAGACAAGCTCCTCACCACAAGGGTAGAGGATGCTAACAATTACCAAATCTTGAAAAATACACTCGTTGAAGGGTTCGGCCTAACCACTGAGCAGTACAGGGTGCTGTTCAGGGATACCCAGAAAACGCAGTCTCAAGATTGGTCTGATTTTGTCGATTGTGCCACTAAGGCTTTTGAGGGCTGGTTGCTGGGCAGTAAGGTTACTGATTATCAAGGATTGTATAATTTGATGATGAGAGAACAAATTTTAAACAATTGTCAGAGCCAGTTGTTGCATCAGCATCTTGTCGACTCGGATCTGACCTCTCCCCAAGAATTGGGAAAGAAGGCAGACAGATGGGTTCGTACAAGAGTTAAACAGAACCAGGGCCAGAATCAAGGTGGTCAGAAGAAAGCAGACCAGAAGGGTAAAGATTCTAAAGGGGAACAAAATGACCAGAAGTCTTCGACAGGTCCCCAACAACCCAAAGAGGGTGGGGGTCAGGCTCCCCAAAAGAAGAAAGAAGGCCAATCCAAAAGATGGTGCCAGTACTGTAAAAGTAAATCTCACTGGTTTAGTGAGTGCACCAAGAAAGGAGGAGGGCAGACTCCTGCCACTGCAGCCCCTAAGGCACCTGTGCCCCCTAGTACAGTCAGCAGTGGTAGTGCGCCTCCCAAGGGTTTAGTAGGGTTAACCCTGGGTTCTGAGGGGCGTGACAACTTAGTTGGCACACTCACTCAGGCTGTCCTTGTCAGTACAGGGGACGCGGACGTATCCCCTGACGTAAGCCCCAATACTTTGGGCAAATACCGACAGACGCCTTTCATAAATGGAAAGATGGCTCAGGCCTATAGGGACACTTGTGCCAGCGTCACCATGGTGACGCCTAACTTTGTGGACCCTGGACAGATCATGCCAGGTACAGAATTCCTGGTGACCAATGCAAGCAATGTCACTACCAATCACAGTATGGCAATTGTAGCTTTCTCCTGGGGAGGGGTAACTGGCCAAAAGAAGGTTGTAGTTAGTCCAGACCTCCCAGTGGATTGTTTGTTGGGCAATGATTTGGAGTCGTCACAATGGTCAGAAGTGGAGCACCGGACTCACATGGAAATGTTAGGTTTGCCAGCACATGTGTTCGCTGTGACTAGGTCACAGGTCAGGAAATGCCCCACTGAACAGGTGCTGGATCCTGGAACAACGGACCAGACACCTCCCAAGAAAAAGAGCAGTAGGGTTAAGGCTGCGCCTTCCCCCTTGCCCCAGGTCGAGGATCAAGTCTCGGAGGAGGCTGACCTACAGGAATTGAGGGAAACTGAGCCTAGGGAATTCGAACTTGATCAAGTTGAATTCTTGGGTTCAGGGGGACCCTCAAGGGAAGACCTGGGGAAGGACCAGTTAGACTGCCCTTCTCTTGAACCCCTCAGACAGCAGGCTGCTGCTGAGGCTGCTGGGAACGCCACAGGTACCCACAAGGTATACTGGGAAGATGGACTCCTGTACACTGAGTCAAGAGACCCCAAGCCTGGCATGACCAGGAGGCTGGTTGTACCCTTGTCTCAGCGTGGTTTCCTACTTACCTTGGCCCACGAGATTCCCTTAGCAGGTCACTTAGGCCAGACGAAAACGTGGGACAGGCTTGTCTCACACTTTCACTGGCCTCACATGAACGAAGATACCAAGGAGTTTTGCCGCTCCTGTGTCACTTGCCAAGCCAGTGGTAAGTCAGGTGGCACGACAAAGGCCCCCCTTATACCAATGCCTGTGGTGGGGGTGCCCTTTGAACGGGTGGGGATCGACATCGTCGGTCCCATGGAACCACCTACAGCATCAGGGCACAAGTTTATACTGGTGGTAGTGGATCATGCCGCCAGGTATCCTGAAGCTATTCCCCTTAGGACCACTACAGCGCCTGTTGTGGCAAGAGCCCTAGTTGGAGTGTTCTCCAGAGTGGGCTTCCCTAAGGAGGTCGTCTCCGACAGAGGTGCAAACTTTATGTCGAGCTACTTAACTGCTATGTGGAAGGAATGTGGTGTTAACTACAAGTTCACTACGCCCTATCATCCACAATGCAATGGGCTTGTTGAGAGATTCAACAGGACCCTAAAAGGGATGATTCATGGACTACCGGAAAAGCTTCGGCGTAGATGGGACGTCCTGATCCCCTGCCTCTTGTTCGCCTACAGAGAAGTCCCGCAGAAGGGGGTTGGCTACAGCCCTTTTGAACTTTTGTACGGGCATCCTGTAAGGGGACCCCTGTGTTTGGTGAAGGAAGGATGGGAGAGACCTCTCAAAAAGCCTGCAGCCAACATAGTGGACTATGTGCTTGGCCTCCGCTCGCGGATGGCTGAATACATGGAAAAGGCATCTGAAAACCTTAAGGCCAGCCAAGAACTCCAAAAAGCTTGGCATGACCAAAAGGCTGTCTTGACTGTTTACCAGCCCGGACAGAAGGTGTGGGTGTTGGAGCCAGTGGCCCCAGCAGCACTCAAGGACAAATGGTCCGGGCCCTACACCATCCTGGAGAAAAAGGGAGAGGTCACCTACCTGGTCGACCTGGGAACTCCCCGGAGCCCCCACAGGGTGCTTCATGTCAACAGGCTAAAAGCATATGTCGACAGGAAGGACATGAGTTTGCTCATGGCCCTAGATGAGGGACAGGAAGAGGAGAGTGACCCTCTCCCCGACCTGCTCACTCAGAATCCTGACGATGGCTCGGTAGATGGTGTTGTCTTTTGTGGCAGCCTCTCCGAACATCAACAGAGCGACTGTAAACAGGTTCTTCAGTCGTTCAGACATATGTTTTCTCTAACACCCAGTCAGACCGATTGGTGCACCCATGAGGTTGACACTGGTGACAGCTTGCCCGTCAAGAGTAAAATCTACAGGCAGCCTGATCACGTTAGAGACTGCATCAAGAGTGAAGTGCAGAAAATGTTGGAGCTGGGAGTCATTGAACCCTCGGATAGCCCTTGGGCTAGTCCCGTAGTTCTAGTGCCGAAACCTCACACCCAGGGTGGTAAGAGAGAGATGAGGTTTTGCGTAGACTACAGGGGTCTCAATGCAGTCACTAAGACTGACGCCCACCCAATACCAAGGGCAGACGAGCTTATCGATAGATTGGCTTCGGCCAACTACTTAAGTACGTTTGACCTGACAGCTGGGTATTGGCAAATCAGGTTAGCTGAGGACGCCAAGCCTAAAACCGCATTTTCAACCCCTGGTGGGCATTATCAGTTCGTGGTAATGCCCTTTGGTCTGAAAAATGCACCTGCCACCTTCCAACGGTTGGTGAATCAAGTCCTTACTGGGCTGGATGACTTCTGTGCGGCGTATCTTGACGATATCGCTGTCTTTAGCTCCACCTGGTCCACCTGCGGAAGACGTTAGAGGCCCTGCAAGCAGCAGGTCTCACTATCAAGGCCACCAAGTGCCAGATAGGGCAGACACAGGTTGTATACCTGGGCCACCTTGTAGGTGGAGGTCAGGTTCAGCCACTGGAGAGCAAGATACAGTCAATCAGGGACTGGGCTCCTCCAACCACCCAGACTCAGGTCCGAGCTTTCTTGGGCCTGACTGGTTACTATAGGAAGTTTGTCAGGAACTATGGTTCCATTGTGACACCATTAAACGAACTGACAAGTAAGAAAATGCCAAAAAAGGTTCAGTGGACAGCGAGCTGTCAAAAAGCATTCGATGACCTAAAGCAGGCCATGTGCACGGCGCCTATCCTCAAGAGTCCGGACTACTCCAAACCATTCATTGTCCAAACAGATGCTTCTGAGTTGGGTGTGGGAGCTGTTCTTTCTCAACTGAATTTTGATGGTCAAGACCAGCCCATTGCTTTTATAAGCAGAAGGCTGACCCCTAGAGAGAAGAATTGGTAAATCCTTAGGAATCACCCTAGACCCCAAACTGGACATGACCAACCACATCAAAAACTCTGCCAAGACTGCCTTCCTCAACCCTAAGCTTCTATACAAAATCAAACCATTCATCCCTGCCAAAGACCTCAAACAAGCCACACAATCGCTGATGCTATCCGGGATTGATTATGGCAACGCAACCCTAACCGGCGCCACAAAATCCAACCTGGCTCCCCTCAAAACAACCCTCAACGCCGCAGCCAGAATGGTCACTGGAATAAGGAAGTATGACCACATCTCACCAGCTCTTGGAGATCTTAAATGGCTCCCAGTTGAACAGCGAGCCAATTTGAGAACGGCATGCCTCACATACAAAGCCCTCCACATTGGAAAACCGGACTATCTAGCCGCCAGACTTAAAAGGGCTGGGCGGACGAGAAACCTCAGGATCTCAAACTGCCTCCTTCTCATCCCCTTGATGAGAACACGCAAACACAAAACAGCTGCAAGATCATTTGCTGGAACAGCCCCTAAAATTTGGAACTCCATTCCAGCAGACATCAGAACTATCCCTTCATTCCCAAAATTAAAAAAACACCTTAAACCCCTCCTGCTGAACCGCGCCCTCCCGAATGGATAGCCACGCTATCCCTGTCGCCGGTGCTCCCTGACTATACACTGCTCACTTCCCCCTCAACCCGCCTCAGGACTAACTGTGCACTTTATTAATGGCGCCTTCGGTCTACCTCAATTTCAAAATGTAACTAGACTACCCCTGGGCTCTACCACTACCTCTAGTAGACTCAACATGCTTGGACGGCTGAACTTCTTCTGTCTACCACAATTAGCACTCATGAAGGCTACCTCTGGACTCTATCCTACCTCTAGAAACCTCAACTCTCTTTGGACCACCTAAATTCTTTGCTGAGGACTGTTCTAATGATGTTTGTATATCCAGAAACAATGTTGTAAAGCGCTCCGATACCCACGGGTCTGGCCAGCGCTATGTAAAACTCCAAAAATAAATAAAATAAATGAAGACGGTACGACCCTACTCCCCCCTGCTTGTTGACATACAACATCGCGGCATTGTTGTCTGTCAGGAGTTGAACCGCATGACCGTGAAGGGAAGGGAGAAAGGCCTTGAGCGCCAAACGAATCGCCCGCAATTCTAGAAGGTTGATGTGAAGCAACCTTTCCTCTCAAGACCAAAGACCCTTGATCTCCAGATCCCCCAGATGAGCACCCCACCCTAGGGTAGAGGCATCCGCTATCACTGTGGCTACTGAAGGAGGAAGATGGAAAGGCTTTCCTTGAGACAGATTGCCCTCCACGCTCCACCAAGACAGATCCGCTGCAGCGTCTCTTTAGATCCTCACAGACTCCCTGAGATCTCCGTTGTGTTGATACCACTGCCTGCGGAGACACCACTGGAGCATCCCCATGTGCCTGCGTGCATGGTTGACCAACAAGATGCAGGAAGCGAACAGACCGAGCAGGCGAAGGACCTTCAGAACTGGAACAACCGCTCCATTGTGAAACAAGTGAACCATTTCCTGAATGTCAAGAATCCTTTGAGGAGGAGGGAAAGCTCGACACACAGGGGTATCCAGTACTGCCCCTATGAACAGGTTGTGCTGTGAGGTCACCAGGTGAGACTTGGGTACATTCATCGAAAAACCCAATTTGTACAAAAGCTGGTTGTAACCTGCAGATGATGACACACCATCTCTGGTGACTCTGCTTTCAGAAGCCAGTCGTCAAGGTAGGGGAAAACCGGGATCTCCGACCTCCTGAGATGGGCAGCTACCACTGCCATCACCTTGGTGCAGACTCGAGATGCAGTAGTAAGACCAAACGGAAGAACCACAAACTGGTAATGTTGAGATCCAACCGTAAAACGGAGATACTTCCTAAGCAACTTCAGGATTGGGATGTGGAAATACCCATCCTTCAAGTCGATGGACAACATCCAGTCCTCTTGTTGCAGCACCTGAAGAACCTGCGCCAGGGTGAGCATCTTGAACCTCTCCTGCTTGGGAAACAGATAAAAAATTCTGAGGTCCAGGATAGGACGTAACCTGCCATCCTTCTTGGGGATCAGGAAATACCGGGATTAGCAACCCTGACTCCTTTCCTGCTCCGGGACCACCTCTATCGCATCTTTTTGTAATAGGAACCTCCTTCTGAAGGAGAAGCAAATGAACCTCTGTACAAAACTCCTGACAAGGAGGGTAAGGAGGAGGGAATTCCCTGAAGATAAGGGCGTACCCATTTTCTACAAGATCTAAAATCCAAAGGTCCAAAGTGATTGATTTCCAATCCTGTAGAAAATGGGTAAGCCGGCCTCCCACGGGACCCACATGATCCAGGATGGCGGATCTAAGGCTGTTTTCCTGCATTACAAGGAGGGGTTGGGGAGGTAGAGGAGGAAGAGGAAGAGAAATGACGTCCGGCTCCACGAAGGCGACCTCTGTCTTTAGCCTTTAGCATTTATACAAGGGGTTTTGCTGCTGTTGATGCTGAGGCTGCTTCAACCCTCGAAAGGAAGGCTTCCCAAAGCCACGGTATCCTTTATATCCATAGCCTCTTGATTGAGTCTGCAGACCCAAAGACCTTGCCGTTGCCTTACTGTCCTTAAATTTCTGAAGGGCAGAGTCCGCCTTTTCACCAAAAAGCTTGGAACCATCAAATGACAAATCAACAAGAACTGCCTGCACGTAAGGGGAGAACCCTGAAGATTTCAACCATGCATGCCTCCTTGTCGCAATAGACGAGCCCATGACTCTGGAAACAGAATCCGCTGTATCCAGGCCAGACTGGACAACCTGGCGAGCAGCTGCTTGAGCATCCACCAACACCTTACTCAGGTTTCCCTTATCCTACTCAGACAATTTAGGGAGAAGCTGTTTCGCAGTCCTTCAAAGCGTGGGTGTACCTGTCCAAGAGACAAGTGGCATTGGTAGACTTTAAAGCCATACTGGCTGAAGAAAATACCTTTTTCGTAGACTGCTCCAAATTCTTAGAGTCCCTGTCTGCCGGAGCTTGTGAAAACGCCCCTGATGACTGAAGCATGAAGACTGCACAACCAGACTTTCAGGAGAGGGATGAGAAGAAAAAACACCGGATCTCCAGGAGCAGGTCTATATCTTCTTGAAACTGACCTTGAGACTGCAGGAGCCGAAAGAGGATTATGCCGCACATCAAGTATAGGCTCAGTAAGGGCATCATTAAATGGCAAGAGCGGCTCAACCACAGAAGAAGGAGACTGAAGCACTTCTGTAAGAAGATTAGGCTTATACTCCCCCACAGGAAGCTGCAAGTCCAAAAGTTCAGCAGCCTTCCTAATAACCGTGTGATATGGAGCAACATCCTTAGAGGGAGAGGCTGTCTGAGAAACAAAGTCCCACTCTGGAGAAGTGTCAAGCCCAATTGCTTCTAACAGACTTTAAAAACATCCTCGGTGTCATACACCTCTCCTTCCTCCCTCTCTTCATTCCGGGACTGCTCCTCTTCCAATAACCTCTGCGCCACTCTCCATGAACGCATCTTCAGGGGTGGCGTCGGCGGCGCCACACCACGCAGCGTCAACGGCTTCGGAAGCGGCGTTGAAGATGTATCCATAATGGCGCCGTTCGAATCAGAGAAGCTTCACAGGATGGAGCCGGAGACTGCCCATACGGCGTAGACATCCTCGGAGCTGGAAAATACCAGGACGACATTGCTGGCATGAACGGCATAAAGGGGGCCTGAGGATACTGGTGAGGCACACCCAAATAAAATGCCAAAGGACCCACGGGACCCGAAGGTGCTTCAGAGGAGTACGAGGCCCTGGTGAAAACACTATGCCTTGCATTTAAAAAATGGGAGGGATCAGAACCCGGCGTAGGAAATTGTGGGTAAGAAGCCGGTCCTGGATTCGAACAAGCTACCACTGGATTCGGAGCCGCTGGAGCCACAGGCAGATCAGCCGGAGCCGAGGGAACCTCATCATCATCACCTGGATTCGACGCTGAGAATCTAGGCGTCGCTGCATGCTCCAGAGTCCCCTTATAGGAAGGAGAATGAGCCAGTCACCTGAGGAGACACTGAAGGTGATCTAGAAACAAAGTCCTTTTCCCGACGTCGAGGAGCAGGAGAAGGCGACCTCAACACCACCGACTTCGAAGATCGGCACCAAGAAATCATCATCATCATCATCATTTCTTTATTTCGGCCCATTTGCCATAAAAGATAAAATCACATTATACAGTTAAAAACAATGAATTGGATCAGATCAATTAATCATAAAGTCATAGAAAAAACAGCAGCATGGTTCCTTAATTCATATCATCATAAATAAAATGTTAGTTGTTCCGAGAGCATTAAAATTATTAAAATGATGATTGAATAAAGATGTTATTTAAAATTTGAAATATTATTCCACAGCCCTGGGTAATAAGCGTCTTCTCTTTATCCAGAAGTTTTCCAAGTATTTGGCCACAGCAAAAACAATCATGCCTGAAAGATCTATTTTAAAGACCCTATATGCCTGCAGACAATGGGTGAAGCCCAAGTTTTTACAGGCCGGTACAATCCACTGCCTTCTTGCCTGCACATAAGTTTGGCAAAAGAACAATATGTGCATCTCTGTTTACTGCTCATAGTTGCACCCTGGGCAGAAGCTCAGGGAGGGCTCGGTCCATTTGCTAGGGTAGGCACGGATCGGTAAACTTCCATACCTCCATTGTAGGTACAGTTTCCTAGTAGTAGTTGGGAATATGACATCTAGGATTCCCTCCAGCTTGTATATGTCCTTAGTCTGTAGAAAAGAGTCAGTCAGGGTACCAGACTGTGTGCCATGTCTATGTGCCTCGATTTTACTTTCGTGGTACAGTAAAAGCAACTGCTTCCGAGAAATCATAGGGCAAGCAGTCGCGGGATCAGACCACAGATTAGCTAGTCCCAGATGACCCAGGTCATTTTTTATGTAATGAAACCAGGGGATTTTCCCCAGGTTCAGATAGGTCAAGATTTCCTGCAGCTCGGACCTGTAGTTCATAAGCTCTGGTGTGGTCCAGATTCTGCGCCAGAAGGTTAGGGGCCTGGCACCCAGATCTTCGTCAAGTGGTCTCAGTCCCAGATCAAGCCTCATTGGCAACAAGGGGGTACTAGGAGGGAGTGATAGGAGCTGCCTGATAAATGTATTCTCAATTGCGACCATCTCACGTTTACAGGTGTGGCCCCATAGTTCACTTCCATACATGACCGCTTCCCTGGCCTGCACTCTATATATCTCTAATGGGGGAGTAATCGCCTTGATGGTGGATTTATTTTTATTTACAAGGCTAACAACACCTCCCGCCAGTTGGGCTAGTTTAAGTTGGGATTTTATTTGATGGTGACTCCAAGACATGTTCTCATTAAGAGTCACCCCTAGGTATTCAAAGGTTCGGACCCTTTCCAGCCTATTTGCACCAATACACGGGTTGGGACGTGTTTTTGGTGGGGGATTAAAGATCATATATTTGGTCTTGAGAGTATTAATTTAGCAATTGCGGCACCAACCTCTGCCACAGTAAATTCTTCCTGGTCCACTCGGGGATCAAAATCCACCATTAGAGTGCCTGTGTCCTCTACATGCTCTATACTAGCCTGTTCATATAAGGTACGAAAATGAACCTCCCAGACACTAGGAGCAATATTAGCTTCTACCGCAGGTATTGGATCAGTGGAGCCAGTTTTAACTACCTGCCAAAATTTCCAGGCATCTCTAGTGTTAAGGGCTCCCACCATTTCAGACCAGTTATCATTGTCCCATTCAATCTTGGCATTTTGGATAAGATGTTTATAATCGTTCCATTTAGCCCTGATCATCACAGTGCTACCCCCTTGTTTCATAGCCTCAAGGAGATCAGCTTCGGCCTTCCTACAGGCTGTGTTATACCATGAGGCTTTTGTCGGCTTGCTTTTCTTTTTCGTTATTCGCTGGTTCAGTACCTCCGCTAAAGTACTAGTGAGCTCCACATGGAGGTCTTCAAGTTTGTTATGAGTCTCCGCAGACGGGGGTAGTATAGTTAGTTCCTCGACGCTTTCTAACACTGGAACTACCAATGCATAAAGCGGAGAAATTACTTCGGGATTTCCTATAACTTTAGCCCACCTGACTCTTCGTCTATCGCTAGATAGGATCACTCTGGGATCCGGGGGAACACTGGCCATCTGGTTATCAATAGCGGTACCAGGCACCAAGAATTTCAAGGTCAGCGCATTGTGATCGCTATCATCACATAAAATTACCTGGAAGCTCCTGACCTTTGCCCAGTCACGCATCTCCACGAAGATATAATCCAAGCGTGACTCCCGCCCCGGTTTATTAAAGGTAGGTTTCGATGGAATGTTCCCAGTGACCCGCCCATTGCAGGCCCTTATGGAATTATTAAGAGTCAGGGCCATGATTTGGGTAGCAAGCGGCGTCCAGGACTTCACTGTTGGACCCCCCACGGGTGGTATATCCCATCGGTCGTCCTCCTCCATTCGGGCGCCCTCCAGAAAAGATGGCAACGGCTCAAATTGACAAATAAAGTCACCCCCTACCAAGTATGGGGTGCCTTGGGGAATAGTCCCCAAGAAGATGGATAGATCCTCAATTCTTCTTGAGACTTTGGTTATGCCCGTTGGTCTTGAGTATACATTAACTAGTGCTAATTTACATGCGTTTGGCCATTCCAACACCACACACTGGATGTCCTCAGAGTTAGTCTCGCATGGCCTAGCATGGCATCCCAAATGTGAGCCCACCCAGACGAGTAGGCCACCCGACGGGCATCCCTTCCCTCCCCACTTTGCCGGAATTGAGAATGTTGCGAAGCCAGTTCGCCAGTGATCCTCCCTGGCCCAAGTTTCCTGGAATAGGCAGACATCTTGTATGTCGATAAATGACCCCCAATCAGGCGAGTCACGTTTGTTTGCTATCCCTGCCAAATTCCAGGAAACGATAGACAAGGCGCCTGGTTTGCCAATTTCTCCTTGGCTATTGTTATTTGCCTCAGATTCACCCCGCAATGATGGCGTACGGGTTGTAATTTGGCTAGTTAGTCCACTTAAGTTGTTGGTAATCCCAGTGTTACTAGGAGGGGGAGAATCCAATTCCCCTGTTAGGCTAAGTGGATCGGGTTTAATTCCTCTAGGCCTAACTTCACTCAGGCCACTTATGGGCACCTTTTAATGTGCACTTCTAATCTCATGGGCAGGGACGATGGATCGCTGCCCTCCCCTTGCCTAGGCTAATATCAATCGACCATATCCAGGCATTTAAATCTGTTGGGGTGTAGAAAAGGATTGTAGGAATCACAGTGATAGGGATTGTTCCAAGTGTCCTTATTAAATCCTCTATTTATGGACCTGTGCCAATCCTCTCCACGCAGTTTTCTGGGAGCTACCCAGGACCAACCCTCATCCGCCCCCCCCCCCCCCCCCAAACTGCTCAGGTGTGTCGGGATAAAAGGCGGCTAGCGGCAAAGTTTGTATAGCAGTATCTAAGTTGGCCAACGGCCAGTTACAGATATGAGCCACTGTCCTGGGGTCCCTTAAATTTATGAGGACACAATCGCCTATGATGTTTTTCTTTGTGGTACCCACCCATGGAACCCTTCTAACCAGCATAATTTCACTAGTGATCCCAGGGGGAAGAGGTCTGAATTTGTTAAGCCAAGCAAGAACTTTATTTTTTTTAAGTTATGAATGATTCATTGTAAGTACCATCAAGCTCAGGCACTCCACTTAAAACAACCACATATGGTGCTGCTTCGGGGGGTAAGTGTACTACACGATTATTGTAACCAGAACCTTTACTGCCTTGAACCTTTTTCCCCTCATTCTCCATATTCTTATGAGGACCCAAGTCAACATTTGGGAGATGGGTTGCAGTGGGGAGAGGGTGAGTAATTGGGAATGTACTACTCACAGATGGGAGGGAGGTGGCCACACTGTGGGCTTGGACATGCGATATGGGGTCCTTAGTAATATTTACTGACTGCCCTTGCTGCGGTTTAATTGCCTTTAGGTAGTCTGCAGTAGCCCCTGTTGCTTGTTCTATCTTGGCTAATCTAGCCTCTATTTGTGCCAGCCTAACTTCTAGAGGATGGAGAATGGACTTCAGCAAACTACCCAGATTGCTATGATCTTGAGAAACACTACCCACCCACCGAGTATCAATGAGCTAGCTAATGAGGTAGACTGTGTTTTGGGAGCAGTAGCGATTTGGGGACCACTAACTATGGGTACAGTATCTCTAGCAATGTCAGCCGTAGTATTCTGTGGAATGTTGCGATGTTTAGAGACCTTCGCTTTTTTACCCCCAGATGTATGTGGTTCACGTTTCCTTTTTGGGATTGCACCCTCCCTTTGCTGCTTATTAAGTAAGGTTTCATTATCGTCCGGTGGTGAGACAGCATTTGTGGTCGGGATTAAAATTAGCTCGGGGCTAGCAGCAGTATTTGGAATAGGGTCCCTTGAGCTATCATCAACGCTCCCCTGGTTCAGCGGAGTACCAAGTATAACATTTACATCTAAAGGCACTAACTGTCTGGTGGGAGATAAGGCGTTTGCTATATTTCCAAGGGAAGATCTTTTAGCATTCTCAATTCCCTGCGAAATTCTTCTTTCTAGGGTGGTAATTTCATGCGACAAAAGGAAGCTCGCTCTTACAATGAAATTGTCCATGGCGCCAACTGTATGAGCTGCCAATGTGGCGGTTTTACTCCTGGTTTCTCTCCCCGCCATAGTGCAGGTAAGCTGTATCCTCGCACAGCCGCCTATCTAGTCTTACCCCAAATTAATGGATAGTAGAAGTCCAAGTGCAGCAGCCAAGAGGGGTGGCCCGGTCCGGTCTATAACGGGATAAAACGGGCTCGCCCTTGGCCCGGGCTTCACCCGGGCACGTCCCGCGCGAGCGGGATAGTGGGCGTATTATATATATGAGAGGAGGTGGAGCTCAGGAAGAGGATTAGCTGCGGCAGGTGAGGGGCCGCTAAGCACGCTGGTCCTCGCAGTCCCCTTCCAACACTTTCAGAGTCTCTGCAGGTACAGCCCTCCGCCTTCCAGGGCACACGTAGCGAAAACAAAATGTCCTCCTCAAGCAGCAATCTCCAGGTAGTGAGCGGCGCCGAGAAATATGACTCCTCTTCTTCTATTTTTCTTCTTGGAGTCACGCGACGTCGAAGAACCCGATTTTGACCTTTTTCGACTCTTCTTTACTTTTCTAGCTTTGGCCATATAAAGCTTTGACTCTTGCTCCTTCAACGCCTTCGGATTCATCTTCCTGCACAAAGAGCATCCCTTGACGTCCTGGTCTGAAGACAAACACCAGAGGCAATCCTCATGCGGGTCGGTAATCAACATATGTTTACCGCATTCCCTGCAAGGTTTAAACCCCGACTTCCTTGGAGCAGACCTTCCTACTAAGAAAGGAAGAGATACAATCAAAAATACAAAGTATCCAAACGAAGCATGGAGAGTCCCAGAAAAAACCGTAAGCGTCGACAGCGCGGAAAATAGGGAACTGATTTCATCACGACGACGTGGTCCTCTTATGGCTCTGGCCACGTCATGCGGAGCCGTGTGCGGACCCATGACACTATGACGACCTCCTCGGCACGGAGAGCTACGAAAAAATTCTGCGGAAAAATGGTGCAGGGGATATTCAAAAGTTGAGGAATCCACAGGCAGATATTTCCATCAGAAAGGCAATGTATGACTACCAATAGTACCAATGCCAAAGAATATGGAAACATCCTGGATGTTCTTAAAGTGAAGAAGGATCAAAAAGCAAACCTTCTCTTCTGAACAACAGAAATCTTTTCAACCATGTTAGACATGGTTGTAAACAGCCCTAAGGGAAATATTCAGACACTGCATTTCAGATAATGGTAGAAGCAGAACTCGTGGCACAACCATGTTCTAAAATTGAACGCAAGAATACAAGTCACTTCCAGAAATGGAATAAATCAAAACTTTAAGTATTCAGAAGAATACAAATGTTATGTTATGTTATTGGTTTTTGTAACGCGCACAGCTGCCCCAGCAAAGGGGCGTCCTGGCGCCAGGAGAGGTAAACACAACATCACAGAACGCAGCAAAGTCAGGAAAAATTAGTTAAAAAGAAAAGTTTTGATCAGACACCTTGAATTGCCAAACTTAATGTCTCCAGAAAAAAGGAGCACACTTACATGGAATCAAGTCCTATGTGCAGGTAAGGAACACATCACACAATAAAGCTGGCATGACCCCATCACTGGGAAGCATAACCTAAAAGTTATCCAACGCAACAACTATAAGTGCACCACTAGAATTCAATGAAAAGTACACTCCGCAAAAAATGCTAATAAAAAAAAAAATACACTCCGCTAAAATAGTGGAAAGGACTGCGTTGGAGAAACTAGAGACCAAAATTCCCCAGTAGTGGAAATTCAGAGTATTCGCAGATAAGTATACAGGGTCCCCCTATTGGCATAAGTAATATGTCTGTATAAGAGATACTGCAAGTTAACAGTAATGCATACCAGCCTACCAAACTGCTTCGAAAGAAGCATGTGAAAAGGTAAACTTCCTAACTGGAAGACATACCACCTGCAAATGACCTCTTGAGCATGAAGTCCGCGTTCAGAGGAAATAGAAAAAAAGGAAAAACTATTCTTCATGTATCCTTGTACCACATAAACTGTTAAAGACAGTATTGAAACAATAACATCTTCTCCTCGCAGGAACCTCAATCTGGTGTAACCAAAATATGGACATGTCAATACCCTAACAAGGCTAGTTCCTTAAATAAAAAAATTCTGTATCACTTGTACAACTCAATAATAGGGGCAAAACTAAACAACATATAAACAGACAAAGAGTAATTAAGACTCTGTATCACGGAGGAGGAGCTTAGCGCGCATCCAAGATGGTCGCGTGAGCACAGGGCTCCCCGGACCCATGCCACTCTTCGCAACTGATCCTGATAACATCCTGAATTCTTGGACGGATTCTCGAAGATGAACCTCGACTGAGTCCATAACTCTTTTCAGAATTTAATTCGGACTTGGGAAACCGAAATTACAGCGATTTGAACTTTTGAGGCCCACCTAGAAGCGAGCCGGGGACTTGGTGACTTGTGGAGCCGGGACGAAGTTGAACAACAATGGCAGTGGGGTCTCCTCAGTAGCCCTACTCCAACTTTCGGTTTAGTTCTGGGTCCTGGCACGGTCTGATTACAAGACAGTTTCACTTGGTCGGGGAACTGTCCAGCCTCCATTCTGTGCGAGCGCTACTTCACCATCACAGCCGCTTGGGTCAAGTTGTGACTTTGTCTTGGCCGCGCGAGCCAGCTTTTGTGGATTTTTGGTGCCTTGCTTGCAGGCGGCCATTTTCACTTGGTCTCGCGGGCCCCTCCGGGGCGCATCTTCCAGCATGGCAGCCAGGGGTGAAGCCGAGAAGCGGAAGACTAAGACGCCCCTTCGTGGGGGACCGGTACAGTCCAATGTTATGGACCGGTACACTCAAGCAAAAGGATCCCCTGGGGTCTCCAGTCGTACCCCGGAAGACGCCAAAGAGGATCCATCCGCCCCTACTGATTTGTCCCTGCAAGACATCATGGGCGCCATCACCAACATGAAGGAGACCATCGGCCAGCAATATGAGGCTCTTGCTCATAAAATTGACATGGTTGCCATTGATGTCACCCTGATCAGGGCCGACCTGTCCAAGACCAATGAGAAGGTGAAGTCATTGGATCTTAAGACCTCTAGTCTCACGGCCGATGTGTCGGAACTTCAGACCGAACTTGGCAATCTGAAATCGGCTAATGACCTGAAGTCTCATCGGCTGGAGGATTTTGAGAACAGGGCAAGACGTAACAACATCCGCGTCATAGGTGTTCCGGAAAATCCCAAGACTCACTCGGTTGACCTCCTGGTTGAAGATCTTGTCCTGAACCACCTTGCCCCTTCTGGACTGAGAACGTTTTTCGCTGTGGAGCGGGCCCATCGAGTTCCGGGTGGTAAGCCTAAACCGGGCGCTCCCCCAAGGCCTATCATCGCAAAACTTTTTCATTTCAGGGACCGTGATGCGATCCTGCAGGCATCGAGACTGAGCGGCCCGGTGAAATTTGAAAACTCTACCGTTAATTTTTAACCGGACTTTACTCAGCTTGTTCAGAGACAACGGATGGGCTTTCAGGGAGTCAAACGACGTCTCCGGGACTTAGGATTGAAGTACGCAATGCTTTTCCCTACTAGGCTTCGTGTGGAATACGAGGAGCGGATTTTCTTTTTTGATCGACTGGACAATGTGAGTGACTGGCTGGATTCCCTGCCTGGCCGAAACGACCGGACAGAGCACCCTGGTGATGCCGAGGGTGGTGAGCCTACACAGAAGTGACCTATCGGCCCCTGTTCTCCGAACACTAGAAATTGCTCAGCTGGGCTCTATTTCTCCTGTATATTATGTTTTATTGCTGTCCCCATCCGGGTGGCGGGTGGGACGGGCCTCTTTCCTCCTCCAGGGTCTTTTTGTAGAATGGGAATGTTAGGGCGACAGGCACACTGCATGTTGGGGTGGCTTTTTAGTCTACTGCAGGGGAGCAGGGATGGGGAAGTTGTAACGGGCGTTGGTTGGGGGGTGGGATGGGGTGTTTGTGAATGTATTTTTTTTCTCAAGGCGACGTATTGGTTTCTTCTCTGCTTCAAGTGTCCTGCTCTTTGTGGGGTGACTCATGCATCACTTGTGGGGATGGGGGGTAGTGGGTTGAGGTTACTTTCTTGGAACGTCAATGGATTGGGGGATCGCATAAAACGGGGTGTTGTACTGAAGTATCTGCGTCGTTTGTCTCCTGATGTGGTACTTTTGCAGGAGACACATTTGGTGGGAAATATGTGTCATGCTATGAATAGGTGGGATTATCGCTTGGTCGCACACTCCGGGTTCACCACTGGTTCCAGAGGGGTGGGTATTCTGGTTCGGGCTTCTCTCCCTCTAGAGATTGATAACGTAACCCTCGACGATAGGGGGCGTTATGCCGCCCTCACTGGTAGGTGGGAGGGTAAGACTCTTTCATTGCTCACTGTATACGTTCCCCCGGGTCTCCAGACCTCTACCTTCTCAGATATTGGCCGGGTGATGCTGGGGCTCCCTGATAGTGTTCTCCTTATGGGTGCGGATTTTAATTCTGTGTTTTCTGGCAACATGGATCGCCACCCCCCCAGGGATCTTCCTAATTCCCAATCATGGCTCACTGGGTTCTTGGACACCTTTGGTCTGGTGGATTGCTGGAGGTTAATGCATCCGACACTATGTCAGTACACCTTTCACTCTGGGGCTCATGGGAGTTTCTCCAGGCTTGATTACATCCTTATGCCAGCTGCCCAGTCATCCTCCGTTGGGGAGATCAGACACTTGGCCCGGGGCATTTCGGATCATTCTCCATTGTGGCTTTGTATGGACACTGGGGTGCACGCTGCGGGGCGGATCGCCCCCATCAACCCTTGGTATCTGCGAAATCCCAAGACCCGTAACAGTCTGATAGGGACCCTAGACCACTATTTTCTGGAGAACGAGGGGTCCGATTTGTCCTCTGTATCCCTGTGGGAAGCCTTTAAAACTGTTATCCGTGGACAGGCCCTATCTTTAATAGCCGAGACCAAGAAGGCTAGGAATCAGGAGGTCGTGAGTCTGGAGGCCGAAATACAGGAATTGGAGACTGACCTAGAATCAGGCGTTACCCAGGATAGACTCCACACCCTTAGTTTAAAGCAGTTTGATTATAAATCCCTTGTCACGGATACTGCCAAGACGATGTACAGGGAACAGCAGGGTAGACTGTATGATGTTGGGGACAAGGCGGGTAAATTGATTGCTTGGCTTGATGAGAAGGAAAGAGCGAATCGTGTGGTCCCTGTGATTCAGACTTCGGATGGTGTGAGTGTGACTGACCCTGGCGAGATCGTTGAGTGTTTTGCTGACTATTTTCGTGTGGTGTACTTCCCGGTGTCTGATAGAGACGAGGATGACTCCCACTCATTGCTGCGGGACATTGCGCTGCCCTGACTTTCTGAGGAGGATCGAGAGTGCATGGAGGCTCCGTTGTCGGTAGACGAGATTGCGACCGCAATTCGTTCTCTCCGTTCGGGCAAGGCTATGGGCCCAAACGGCTTGCCTATCGAGCTGTACAAACTGCGCCCGGATAAAGTTGCACCTTATCTTCGCGATATGTTCATGGAGTCACGTGATCTTGGCACCCTCCCTTGTGACCAGCGTTTGGCAACGATCGTAGTAATTCCCAAGGAGGGCAAGCCTCGTGATCGTTGCGCATCATATAGCCTATCTCTCTGTTGAATGCTGAGCCCAAGATTCTCGCCAAGGTCCTCGCTAATCGTTTACTCACAGTAATTTGTGACCTGATCCATCCGGATCAATCCGGTTTTATTCCACACCGGAACACTGCTCTCAATTTGCGGCGCTTACATGGTGTTCTCGCTAGGGCGGAGTCTCTTCCGGAGCCGGCCATCTTGGCTTCCTTGGACGCCACGATGGCCTTCGATACGATAGAATGGCCCTATCTCTAGGCCGCCCTGGCGAAATTTGGTTTTGGTTCAGAATTTGTCGGATGGGTGAAACTTTTATATACGGAACCGCTGGCTCAGGTGGTGGTTAATGGTCGGGTGTCCCAGCCCTTTACCCTCGGGAGGGGTACTAGACAGGGGTGCCTGCTGTCCCCCCTGCTCTTTGCCTTAGAACCGCTTGCAGCCTGGCTCCGATGGGAGCCGTCGATAAAGGGCATTCGGTGGGCCCCCGACTTTGAAGACCGAGTCTCTTTGTACGCCGACGATATCCTCTTGTAGCTAACCTCCCCTCGTAAATCCCTTAACGTTCTGTTTGACGTTCTCACCTCATTCGGCAAGAACTCTGGTTTGATTATTAATTGGTCTAAATCGTGTGTATACGTTATCTTGGGCGGCCTTCCTCCATTACCAAGTAGATTTCCCATTCAGATCTCTCAATCCGGCTTCAAGTATTTGGGGGTCTTTATATCGCTAGACCCAACTGCCCGCTATGAGCACAATCTCCTTCCTACTCTCCGACGATTGAACTTGGACGTGGTTCGATGGCGTAGATTGCCGTTGTCGCCACTCGGTCGCACGACACTCTTTAAAATGATGTCCCTGCCTCGGTTTCTCTACGCACTCCAGAATTCGTTTGACGTTATTCCGGCGAGCTACTTTCGGGAGGTGGAAGGTTTACAGAGGAGTCTCGTTTGGGACGGCCGCTCACGTATCGCTCTCGCAAAGCTAACTCTCCCCTGGTATGACGGGGGCATGGCGCTCCCGGACATCAGGAGGTATTATTAGGCCTCCCAGTTGTCCGCAATCAACCACGCAATGTACGCACACGGTCCAAATCCTGCTTTCGAGATGGATAAATATCAGTTGCCCGGCGGCAACTTCAATAGAGCGCTCTACTCTCGGACAGCGGGGAGGAACCTAACGGGACCCACCAAGATTGCGGTGCGTGTGTGGAAGGATGCAAATGCGGCCATGGGATGGAACGATCGATTGACACGAGCGACCCCTCAGTATGCTTCTGAAAGACTGGGATGCCTCTGGACAACGAAAGGTTTTGAGAACTGGGATATGATCGGTATAAGCAGAGTGGGTGACCTCTGGGTGAAAGGCACGGTCAAGATCTTTGAGGTGCTTCAGAGTTAGTATGAATTGAGTGATAGAGAGTTTTTCAGGTATGCACAGGTCCGCCATGCTTTGCTGTCGGTCTTCGCCACTGGTGTTAATGTTCCGAGTCCTCCCCACTTGAGGACCGTATACTTGATGGTCATCTGCCCGATAGTACGATCTCTTTGATCTGTAAGAAGTTAATTAACAATCCGGCAAATCTCCTTGTGCGTCTCAGGGAGGCCTGGACCGGAGACGGGTTGGAGTTGGATAACGAAGACTGGCAGTCAGCACTGTCCTCCCCGAAAGAGGTCGCCATTCCTGCCCGTCTCCGTCTCGTCCAACTCAAAATTCTTCATCGGGTGTATGTTACTGGTCCCCGTTTGGTTGCTATGGGCTTTTCCTCGGATGGGTTATGCAAGCGCGGGTGTGGATTGAGTGCCACCTTTCTCCATATCATCTGGGAATGTCGTGAGGTGGCGGCGTATTGGAATCGTGTGCATGCGGTAATGGAGTGTGTCACCGGGGTCGCTCTGCTGCCTGAGGCTCCGAGATGCTTGCTGAATGTGTGGGAGCCGAATGATTACAACGTCGCCCAGGCCTGGTGGGCGGCCCTTGGGAACATGATCGCAAAGAGGGATATTGAGCAGCTGTGGGGTTCCCAACGGCCCCCCACCGGGGCAGTATGGAACGAGAATATGGACTGGAGTATGTTTAGAAAGAACACTGTATATTTGGCTACGGGCAAGCCTAGGGCGTGGAATAAAATCTGGGGTCAATGGAATGCTTACCGAGGGAACATCTGTACACCCCCGTTTGAGGACGATCCAGACATTACTCTGTCTCCCTGATCCTGACGTTCCTGAAAGAATTTACTCTTTTTCCTGATTGTCTGACTTCCCCACTGACTCCCCCCCCCTGGTCATCTCTATTGCCTTCCTGATTATCTATCCTGTACTGAAGGTCCCCCCCGTCGGAGCTCGACCTTGTCCATAATGCTTTCCGCCTTGAGTTTTGTTTGTCTGGTTTTTCTTTTTGTTCCTTTAAAAAAAATTAAAAATAACTATATCCTGATTCCATCCTGTGTTGCAGAGAAATGTATCCTGTGATTTGCTGGACCTCCAGGGGATCAGTCGGTGCTCTGTGATGTTTTATGATTGCTTTTTCTGTTTTAGGGGCCGGCCCCTGTGGTTGTAGGCCCATACTTGTAATGATATTGGTATTGCACAATAAAGTTTTCACAACAAAAAAAAAAGACTCTGTATCACTTTGTCTATCACAGAAGCATCTCAATGCTGAATTGGCCTGAGCCCCAAAGAGATAGGCGCTGTCAAAGGGCATATCAACCAAAGTCGCCTGTACAGCCTCTGAAAAACCTGAAGTTCTTAACCATGTGCAATTTTTTTCATGTCACCAAAGATGCCATGGTCCGACCTACTGTATCAGTAGTATCCATGCCACATTAAATTATAAGTTTGGCCGCCTGTTGGCCATCTCTAATCAGTTGTTCAACATCAAAATGTAGGTCATCCTGAAGTGATGGTAACCTAGTCTGCAAAGAATCTCACAAAGCATGGGAAAAATGCCAAAGAACACAAGATGCGTTGATGGACCTTAAAGCAGAACTAGCAGAAGAAAAGATGTGTTTATCACATGCATCCTAATTTTTAGACTCTCTAGTCAATGGAGTCTTGGGAGAAGAATCAATATCCTGTGAGGCTGTAGCAGGCTGAACTTCCAGGCTACGAGTGGTAGGCAAACACAAGGAGATAATGGACGGAACGCTGAAACATTTCAGACACTCACCCCAGTCAGAGATCTCGGTTGAATCCATAATCGTTCTTTAGCTCACTTTGCCACCCCAGTTCAGACCCAGCCATATGCAAATCAGTCTTGACCCTTTGCCTCATGAGAACAGTCCAGAACGAACTGTCAAGCCAGGTCTTCCCAGGATCGGAAACAATTATCCTGGGACCGGTTTCGGGGTAACACCCCTCAACAGCGAGGCTAGCTTGAATCCAGTGGCAAAGCGAGCAAAGGACACATGTCTGGGCATACCCTGCCAACTTAGGGCAAACAAAGCAAACACAAGGAGATGATGGACTGAGCGCTGAAACTTTTCAGACACTCACCCCCAGTCACAGATCTTTGTTGAATCAATTATTGTTCTTTAAATCAGTCTTGACCCTGTGCCTCAAGGGAACAGTCCAGATCAAACTACCAAGCCAGGTCTTCCCTGGACCAGAAACAAGCACACTGAGACCGGTTTCGGGGTAACAGCCCGCATCAGCCAGGCTAGCTTGAATCCAGTGGCAATGTGAGCAGGGGACCCAAGTCTGGGCACACCCTGCCAACTTAGGGTGAACAAAGCAAATATAAGGAGATCATGGACGGAGAGCAGAAACTTTTCAGGCACTCACTCCCAGTCACAGATCTGGACCTAATCCATCATCGTTCTTTAGCTCACTTCGCCACCCCAGCTCAGACCCACTCATTTTCAAATCAGTCTTGATTGATGCCTGAGGAGACAAACTGGGTTTCCAGGAGCAGGTAGGTGCCTGTGAGATATAGCTTGTTCCACCGAGACCCTACATCAGGCTTGACCCAAGTACCCACAGTATGTTGAACAGAGCCTCACTGTATGGAAGAACATGCTCTTAGCTCCAACGGTCCTTGATAAAGGACATCCGAGGATCAGTGGACTTCTCCACCTTGGGCAGGGACAAGTCCAAAACTCCAGCCACTCTCCTCAACACATCTGCAAAGGAGGAACTTGCCTCAGTAGCGAGACTAAACGGGGAAAGTAGTCCTGAGGCTGATAAAAGGCTCCAGCTCACTGGCCTAGTCTAGTCAAGAGCAAATATCCAACTCTCTTCCAACTGAGATAGAATAATCTCAGAAATGGGCTGAAAGGGCTCAGGCCACCTTGCATCACCCTTTAGAAGGTGACACTCTGAAGTCTCCCCCTGAGAAGGAAATGAGAATGCCACATTCCTTACAATTTGTTCTACCTACACTGATTGGTGTCGAGAAGGCGATGCTTCGACGTAGATAGAAGGAGGAGAGGCTTTGACCAGTGCCGCCGAAGTCAATGTCAGAGTCAGCTAATCGATAACGGACGCTGGAGGTCGAGTCCCCGAAGGGCCGTGCACCGGTGCCATAGCGGAGTTGGCCAACACCAACCGGCGCTACCCAAAGACTTAAATGGCCCAACCAACACCGAGGGCGAACCCACCAGTATGGCTACACTCACCACCTTTGGGTTCGGGGGCGCTCCAGAGGAAGGTGGTGGCCCAAAGATGAGATATAGAGAGTTATAATACCCCCTTATCGGGACCATCGAAGCCCCAGCTCCCAGAAAGACGGGGAGACGTGAGGCTGTGTCGCAAACTATATCCTCAACCAGCGAGCAGGAGGAGCCGAAGGAGACGGAGTCTCCATGCGGGGAAGTCGGGGGTGCTGCAACTTCAAAACCCCATGCTTACCCATGGACATTTCTGAAGTACGACGTCATGGAGAATGGCTGCTAGCACGGCCTCACGAACTGACCTCCACATTAGAAGAAAGAGGCCACAAAGTGTCCAAGGACCGCAACAGACATGCCAGCAATTTCATGTGGAGGTCTTTGAGCGCCTTCGGCTTAAGTCTCTGGCAAGAGCCGCACACCTAGGAGTCATGGTGCTCTCCCAAACACCACATACAAATGAAATACAGGTCTGCAACTGACATTTGTCGAGCACAGGACCCACAAGGCTTAAAACCCGACGACATTGGAGAAAGGCACACTGTTAACACTGACAGAAACTGTCGAAATAGGCCAGAAACACAGCCTGAGGAACTGCTTCTCCAGATCCGCATTGCAGAGTGCGAATGAAGAAACTGAGGTCTGTGCGCCGGAGGGGACTTATATGACTCCACTGATGTCACAACCGGAGTCGACGTCATAACGGAGGCATAAGGTGCCATCCCATGGCACATAGAGGGGCTGCTGAAAAAGTTCCGGTTCCACTTTGTTGCCTGGGGAGAGTTCAAAAGCTAAGGAATCTGCTGCTAGATTTCTCTATCAGATGGCAAGTAACGTTTCCTTCTCATGGATAGTTCTACCTGCAAATTACTCAGTTTTGAATAGATTACTAAACAATAACTGGAAGGAGAATGAAATGGAGATGAGTTGTTTAGATTAGAAAATCTGGAAGTACTGAGTGGGCAAACTGATCGTCTGTTTTAACTTTAAATTTCAAACAGTAATACTTGGCCAAGGTGTGACTGCCTTTCATATATCTGCTGCCGATTTTCCCTTAGCTTCAGTTGCTGTGTAAGACTTGGCTGTGGTTAAATGAGCCCTTATTCCTTCAGGTGGATCGTTGGTAGCAAAGGTGTAACAGATTTTAATGTACAGGATAATCCTTCTGGAAATTGTGCGTTTCTGGGCTACTTTATCATTTTTGCTACCAGTGTAACCAATGAACAATTGGTCATCTGATATTATGTCCTTAGTATGGTTGATGTAAGAGTTATCTGCTCTTCTAAGGTCTATTTTGTGCAGATGTTCTTCTTTAGAAAGATGCAGAAGTGGATCCAAGTTTAGTAGTGTGAGAGATTGCTTCAGATGGAATGGGGACACCACCTTAGGTAGGAAAGCAGTGTTTGCTCACTGCACCCACTTGCCTGGGAAGAAGCAGGTGAATGGAGGGAAGATAGAAAGGACCTGAAGCTCTCAAACATGCCGAGCTGAAGTAATGGTTTCCAAGAAAACTGTTTTGAAGATTAGTAGCCTCAACTGACAACTGTGCAGGTATTCAAATGGAGTCCACATTAGAAACTTCACAACCAGGTAACAATCCCGTTGTGGCATAATGAATGGCATCTGTAGATACACATTTGTCAAGCCTTTCAGAAATCTCAATACCGCTAGAGGTTGCTATGGTAGACAAAGGAATGCTGATAAAGGTGCAGGCTATCCCTTCAACACAGCTACTGCATACCCTTGCTAAACTAAGGACAGTTCAATTTGTAGTACATTGGTGAAGGATGCCTTAAGAGGATCTATTCCTAATTCAGCGTACTGGGTAACACATTTGTTCCACTTGTCTAAATAGATCGACTAGTTAGAAAGGCGAAGTGCGGGAAAAAGATCAGATCCACCACATCTGGTGAGAGCTGGAAGGTACTCAGATGGCACCGCTTAATCTCCACATATGAAGGTGTAGCTTCTGAAGATTGGGGTGTCCCGACTGAGACAACCGATCCTCTCTGAGCGGATGACAAGACGGACCTGAGACAGTGAGGTGCCTTAAGTCTGTGTATGATAATCTTCTCTGTCAGTCCTGGGAATGAGAATAACTTAGGCAGCGTCATGGCGAATCTTCCTAAGACCTCGAGGAATCAAGGACATGGGGAAAAACAAACGTAATGAAGTGGAAATTT
Source organism: Lissotriton vulgaris (assembly GCF_964263255.1). Classification (NCBI taxonomy): domain Eukaryota; kingdom Metazoa; phylum Chordata; class Amphibia; order Caudata; family Salamandridae; genus Lissotriton; species Lissotriton vulgaris. The sequence continues at coordinate 1,427,041,318 of NC_141689.1, read as the reverse complement.
CCATGTCAACTAAAAAGCATCCTTAATGCTCCCTGAAAGGGATCCTAGAGGGCACAGATTTTCAGATCAAGAGAGTTGCTCTAAATTGTGAATAGGTATGCCCCAAAGAGTGAAACTCATTAGAGGCTGTCGGAACGGGTGTTCAAGGAGCCCACCAAGTGATTGGCTTCCAGCCACAGGATGTTGATGCACTCATGTGTAGAGCTTCAGGGCGTTTTGATGGAGAGAATGAGACCCCACATCCCCTTGTCTGTTCAAGTACCATATCTGGGTTGTGTTGTTGGTTAAAATCTGGAGTAAATGGAGAGGAGAACAACTTTGAGTACTGTGGGACTGTCTCCTTGCTGGAGTGCCCTGTGTGCTGGCCCCTCGGCCTTACATTGCCCTCCCTGATGCCCAGGACTTCTTGGACCTATTGCTTTATTGTTGCTTTTGCCTGGCTTGATGCTGCCTTAGAGCCTGGGGGCTGCGCAGCGCGGAGTAGCGGCCCTTGCCGAGGGAATCCCCCTAGTAGGGATTCCCCCTCCTTATGGGCTTTTGCGGGTGCCCACCCCGCTTATTGTTGCTTTAATTATGCAGGTGCCACCCTGCGTCTTTGGGTGCCTTTTTTTTTTCGGCGGGTGCCCACCCCGCATGTTTGCCACTCCGAGCGGGTGCCCACCCCGCTTTTTACTTTCAGATGTAGGCGGGGCCTGCGGCTGGGCCGGCGGAAGCCAGAAGCAGCGCGAGCATTGCGGGGCTCCCATTAGCTGGGGGAGCCCCGGAAAGGAAATTAGCCTGGAGCCTCGAGCGCTCCCTACCTTAAGTCCTGGTCCTGAGATGGGGGACCGGGTGAATCATGGCACCGCATCTTGAGAGAGGAGTCCCGTGGTGGCGGCTGCCCGAACTGAGAAGTCCCCTGCGCCGGAGCCCAGTGAGTTAGGGCTGGGCAGGAGACATAGCCGCATTCTCGCTCCTGCTCCATGAGGGAGCAGATTGTGGTTGCAGTGCCAGTGCGAGGCACCTAGTCAGAGCGGCCAGTCTGTCAGCGGGCCACTCCCACGGTTGGACTTTTGTTACTTGAAGGGCAAGAGCGGCCCATGGGCAGTTCCAGGCCCCACAGTTGTTTCCCCGAGCCAGACGGCTCCAAACTCTTGCTAATTATTTACGGAGCCAGTGCGCTCCATGGGGGCAGATTATTGTCAGAGCCAGGTGGCTCCATCGCCCGCAGTATTTGTTTTAGAGCCCAGATGGCTCCAACAAAGGGAGCACATAATTGTTCACAGGGCCAGAAGAGCCAGTGTTCTTTTCCCAGTGCTTGGGGACATGTTTCTTTACAGACCCAGATGGCTCCAATGTTGGGCACAGTTATTTCAAGGGCCAGTGAAAGCCCATGCCGCATTTTAACTTTTACCGCTGCGCAGCAATTAGTGCCTGCTGTTTTCTTTTAGGGGACATGGTTAAGCCAGAAGTGAGATGCACTCCTTCGCCCCCCTCTTTGCCTGCACAGCTGCGCAGCACTTAGTGCCAGCTGCTACATTTAGGTTTGCGCAGTGGTGCACCCTTGACTTTCGCTGCCTAGGCAGCAGCCCTGACTCTCTGGACATAGGGCATTTGAGCCCCCTTTTTGAGATGGCCAGTTGGCCAGGGGGATTGTTACATTTATAGGGCGCCAGGCCCTAATGTGATTTATGTGCTAAATGTGATGTGGTGCTAGGAAATGTAATGCATGTAGTATGATTGCGCACCCGGTTTTAAACCTCAAAATGCAGTTTTATGATTATGAGGTTGTTCTGCATATCACTTTTTGTGTTAGTGAGATTATGCTTCACTGTGTGATTTACGCCCCTAATGTGAGGATTTATGTGCTAAATGTGATGTGGTGCTAGGAAATGTAATGCATGTAGTATGATTACGCACCTGGTTGTAAACCTCAAAATGCAGTTTTATGATTATGAGGTTGTTCTGCATATCACTTTTTGTGTTAGTGAGATTATGCTTCACTGTGTGATTTACGCCCCTAATGTGTGTTATACTTAGGAGGTTAGGGTCTAATATATTTAGACCTGTGTGATACTGTGCATAATGTAGTTTATGTCACAGACTGATGCTAAGTACAGTGAGTACCAGTGTTTACTGGTTGTACATTTATGATCTACTTTACTATTACGAAGTTCACTTTGTGATGGTTCTGACAGTGGTCCTTGTGGCCCTGTCAGGTGTATATAATCCCTTGCAAATATTGCCCAGTGCCAGTTGGCACAGTGTACATTATGTGTTTACTATTCTAATGTGTTTTGAGAATACAAAGGCTATTTTTTTATATAACCGTGGTGGAGTTCCTTTTGTAGTGTGCCTGGGATGTTGTTGCTGTTGTGTGCGTGCGCAAATGCTTTACACATGGCCTCCGGGATAAGCCTGACTGCTCGTGCCAAGCTACCAAGGGGTTGAGCAGGGGTTATCTTTGGCTTGCAACTCCCAAGCCCTGACTAGAATGGTGGTCTCTGCGTGGCTTTGGCGCAAGCCTTAGACAACCAGAGATCTCATTTCTAACAAGTACCTGAATAGCCCTCAATTCCAGCATTCTTAAGGATAAACACTTCTCTTCTGGAGACCAAAGGCCTCAGAGCTCCAGGTCCTCTACATGGGCATCCCACCTGAAGGTGGATTTCTCAGCCACCATGGTCACCTCTGAAGGGGGAAAGACAGGCCTTTCTAAAGTGCGATTTTTCTCGTTTCCCCACCACCTCTACTCCATTTCAGCATCTCTGGAGACCACAATGGATTCCCCCAAGTCTCCCTGATTTTGGAACCACTGTATGCGGAGGCACCATTGAAGAGCCATTATGTGCCAGCGTGCATGTGCTACAAGGAGGATGGAAAAAGCCAACTGACTAACCAAAAGCATGACCTTCAGTACTAGTACTTGAGCTCCCGGCCAAAACATTGGAAGCATATCTTGAATGTCTATGTGGAGGACGGAGGACTCGAAGAATGGCAGTATTCAGTACTAACCTAACAAAAAGGATCCATTGAGAGGGCTTTAGACAAGAATTGGATGATTGACTGAAAATCCCAAGTCGTATAGCAACGAAGCAGTCAATAGGAGGTGGCGAGAAACCAACTCGGGCCAACTGTATTTGTTGAGCCAGTCCGCTACTAGTACCAAGAACTTTGTGAAGACTTGAGGTGCTGGATCAACTCAAAAGGAAGCACTGTGAACTGGTAATGGGCAGAACCCACTACAAAGTATGTCCTGTGGGCCTAAAGGATCGGAATGTGGAAAGAGGCATCCTGCAGGTCTATCAACACCATCTAGTCTTCCAAGTCCAATGCCAGAAAAACCTGACCCAGTGACAGCTTCCTGAATTTGTCCTTCTTTAGGAACCAATTCAGGAACCTGAGGTCGAGTTTTGTACGAAGAAAGCCATATAGCCCCTTTCAGCAGCAGGACAGACACTTCATGCTGCAGGATCCGTTGCTGTCCCTCAGATTTGTGGGAAGAAAGAGGAGGCAACAGAGTGAATGCCAGCAGGCGGGTGGACTATATCCCTTTTCTAAGTGCTGAAGGACTCTGCAGTCCGAAGTAAAGGCCTTTCAGATCTGTAGAAAAATGGACACTCTTCATCCCACCAGCATGCCATACTCCTTTACAGTTGTACTGCTGCTGTTTTTGTGTTGGTGCTGGGAAAGAAAAAGTAAACTCAAGCTGTTTGTCACGTTCTTGTACTCATCCTCTGTACTGGAGAATGAAAGGATTTAGTTACTCTTCGTGACCAGGGGCTTGCTGTTTATTGCAAACTTCCATGGTAAAGGGATAAGGTTTTCAGAATTAACAAAATGATCCACAAGAAGATTGTAATCCCAGAGATTTGGCTGTGGCTAAGTCACAGGTGTTCTTCATCAAAGCGCATGTCTACGAGGGTGTTCTGAACATCTTCTGAGAACCCCATAGATCATAGCCAGGCATGTCTTTGTAGGATGTCAGACAAATTCATGACTTTAGCTACAGAGTCAGCAGTGTCTAGGCCATCTTATGTGAATGTGTTTAAATGTATATTGCAGATGTTTTACTTTAGAAAAATAGTCTTTACAGTGGTTCGGGAGGTTGGGCACAACTAAGACTACCATACCCCAGAGAGATTCAAGCATAAGGGGATCTGAAGGCGAGACTTCCAGCAAAGAATTTTGTTCTACCTATAACCTCCAGTTTTTTTCAATTACCTATCTGGAGAATGTAGTGAGGTGCAGCTGATTAAGTTTTGAAGTGGAGGAACTCTGTAGCACCTTGCTCTTGGGTTATCAGTGCGCAGATAGAAAAACAGGATAACCGGGCACTGCTCTGTACTGGCGAGCAATGGTTATATGAACACTTGGGGAAGCTGAAGATTTGAAACTTGGCTCCTTTAATGTCGCAGTAAAAAAAGAAATTGATTATTGGGTGACTTCCCACCCCAAGGAATAACCAAAGCCCTTGTCAAAGTGAACTCTTAAAGATACTAAATTAACTCGACTTCAACCCAACTGGTATCTATAGCACAGAGCAGACAGATTTAACTAGGGGCAATATTTAATAATATGTACAGTACCAAAACAGTAATAAAGTAAAAATCTGAAACAATAAAAATCCTAATCTGAAAAAGAATTTAGCAAATAAAAGGACACCAAAACAAAAATCTAGTAAAGGAACCAGAGATTTGATTTTTTTAAAGTACGAGTTACTTACCTTCGGTAACGGTGTATCTGGTAGAGATGATTCGATACGCAGATTCCTAACGTAGAATTATCCTCAGGCGTGAGACTGGATCCGGAAAACTTTTTGCAACAGCATCCCTGCGCGCTGGGGGTATGGCACCACGTAACTCTGCCCTGACGTCTTCTACGTCCGTGACGTCAGCAAGGATACATAAGTCCCACACTCCGGCGAGCCTACGTCAGTTTTCTTCGGAGAACTTTTCAGCGCAGAACGCAGAGCCATCACAAACAAAACTGTGAGAATACTGTTACAGTGTGCGAAAAACCCAGCTAAACAGGAGGGAAGAAACGAAAGGTGAGGACCAGCACCATCCAGAATAGTACCAGGTACTAAGGCACCAAAGACATGGAATGAAAAATAGAGGGCACAGCTACTAGAAAGCAATCCTGCAAACCAATACAACAGCCTACCCAGGGGCAGAAGCATGTGAAAAATGCACATCAGACCAAGAAGTCTGCAGCCATCGCCCAGTACAGAAAAGGGCACCAAGGTCAGAAAGGAGACGAACGACCATCCAACCGCAGACAACATCAACAGGGAGAAAGTCTCCAGAAAAGCTAAGGGTCGAAACTCAACCAAAGTACCTCAACCTCAAGGACTGCCAAGAGTCAGAAGTGCAAGCAACAAAAGGAAGAAGAGCACGAGCGAACCCCACACCGGAGACCAGGATGCAGGGACCCAGAAGTACCCATGAGTTCATCAACTAAGCACCAGAAAGGAAAGAATGGGGGCAACAACAAGGCGAGCATCCCCCTAAGGAGGGAGTAAGAAAAGACACTTGCAAAAGACAACCACCCGGAGACAGGCAAGTGCAAAGGATCAATAAGGGCCCTCGCAGAACGGGGAGGAAGGGCGGGTCGTGAAGGAATCTGAAGCTAGAATCGTCTCTACCAGATACACTGTTACCGAAGGTAAATAACTCGTACATATGATAGAGACTACTAGCCGCAGATTCCTTAATGCAGAATAGGTACCCTAGCCATACCCAAGGGAAAGGAGGGTCTGCGAGAGGACCTCTCCAGCTCAGGCGAACCCATTTCCTCAATAGGGGACAATCACTGGGACAGGGAAAATAGCCTAGTCCTCCCCAACAGGGGATGAGCCATAGGGACAGGGGAAAAAGCCCAGTCCCCCCCCCTCCCCCAAGCAGACTAGAACCTCAGCATCGCGGAGAACACCGCCCCACAGGGGATGTGTCATAACGACAAGAGGCAGCCCAGCCCTCAACAAGCAGTAGAAAGGAGGGCAAAACGAAAGGAGGCCAGCAGCCAATGTACCAGGGAACTCCACGGGAGGCCCCAGGTACAGGCAATACAAAAGGAGGTCAACAGCCAATGTACCAGGGACCTCCACCGGAAGCCCAAGGTACAGGCAACGCAGAGGAGTACCAAGGAAGAAGAGCAAGCCAGAGACTCCAAGGAGAAGAGTAGAAACGAGGACAAGAGCCCTTCACTGGGAACACACCCAGTGAAGAGGGCAGTCAAATCCATTCCTGCTGCAAGTCAACAGGCAAGACAGAACAGCGCCTCAGAAATAAGGCAGGTGGGAGAAGAAATACATAGTCCCACACAAAGCTCCCGCAAAACAAGCAGCAGAGGTGCCAGGCCCCACTCTAAGGCCCCTGGTCGTAGACCATAAGAACAGGCGGGCCCAGCTGGACGTCGACAAGTGTCATTAAACTAAACGTCCAGATCGCAATGTCTAGGCGGGCACAGCTGGGTGACAACAAGCAACCAGCCGGAAAACAATATGAAAAACAAGTAGGACGAACCAAGTCGTCAACACAGGAAAATAACCCTTCTGGAACACCAGACAGAGGACCAGGCCGAACGGCAGACAAAGGGCAAAAACAACGCAGCACAACTCCGCAGCTGCCCAAGAAAATTCACCAGAGGCATACAGCAACACCAGGAAGGGTGAGGAACCTGCAAGGAGGAGTCCACACCCTACCTGTGATAGACAGGGCTATCCAATAGCTACAAATACCCCACTTAGGGTAGGACACGTCCCAAGAAGTATGGGAACCACCCTTAGGGAAGAAATCCTGCATCAGGGAACAAATTATAAACCTGCGGCAGAACCACAGAAGGCTTAGAAAGTAGCCAAAATGTATACGCTTGCCAAAAACCGGGGTGGGGGTGGGGCTGAACCAGCAGCCAACTAAAGAAGCGGGTCAACCAAGGGACCCCGAGGGCACAGGACCCCCCCCAGAAAGTGTAATGGGCACTCCAAACACCAGAGTCCTGGAACAGGTGGGATAACCCATACCAGCAAGTCTGGGAGAATCTAAAAACCAGCCTACGGAGGAGGAGGAGAAGAACGAAGGCCCGCAAGAAGAAGCTGAAAGGCAGAGTTTGCATGAGTGTTAAACAGAAGGACCCCGTCAAAGGGTAGGTCAACCAGACGTTCACTGATATTTTAAGGAAAAACCGCATCATGTAGCTAAGCATGGCAACGGAGAGCCACAGAAGTGGCCATAGCAAGGCTGAGAGCATCAGCAACATCCAAGGTTGCACAAGGAATAAATACGACCAACTCCCTGCCATCCAACACATGGCACCGCAGATCAGCATGGGCACCCTCATGAGAGACATGAGAAAGAAGGGACTTCACAGAGTCCCACCGACTAAAAGAAGCCCTGGTCAACACACACAAAGTGTTAAGCGCCCGCAAGGCAGCACTAGACAAAGCGAAGACATTACGCCCCCATGAATCCAACCACCGGGCCTCCTGAGACGGAGGAAACAACACCACAGGCAAGCACAGAGAGGCATTCCGCAGAAGACAGCCTTGAGTAGAAGAGTGGAAAGAAAGACAGAGAGGGTCATGTGGAGCAGGGAAGGGACGATGCAGAAGCGCCTGAGGCACCGGATCACCCATGGCAGGGCGCCCCCAAGCCCCCATAAGAGAATTGTGGAGTGACGCTTCAAAGGGAAGGAACAACTCCCGTCCACCAGAGCTCTGGTGGAGTTCTTTCAAAAGGTTGTCCGTAGTTAACGGAGTGACAGGTTCACCCATTCGCAGAATACCAGCGGCTGTGGAAATAGCCGGAACAAAGGCAACACTAGCCTCCGTAGTGCGCTGCGGAGGAGAAAGTAATTGCTTCGTTTACCGCCATAAGTGCGCTGGGGATACTCAGACGTGGGTCCCAGGCACTCCGCACCACTGGAGTCAAGCTAGCCGGGCTGATGAGAGGTGTTACCTCGAAACCGGTCCGGTCCTCGGATGCTTGATTCCGTTCTGGGAAGGACATGGCTTTTGTAGTTCGGACTGGACTGTTCCCATGGGGCACAGGGTCAGAGCTGATTTGCATATCGCCATTGTCTAACCCAGGGTGGTGTGGAGTGCAAAAAAACGATGGATTTGGGCCCAGATCTTTGGACTGGGGTGAATGTGTGACATTGATCCACATTCGGTCCATCACCTGTTTTGTTTGCAATTACCGCTATAAGTGCGCTGGGAATACTCAGACGTGGGTCCCAGGCACTCCACACCACTGGAGTCAAGCTAGCCGGGCTGATGAGAGGTGTTACCTCGAAACCGGTCCGGTCCTCGGATGCTTGATTCCGTTCTGGGAAGGACATGGCTTTTGTAGTTCAGACTGGACTGTTCCCATGGGGCACAGGGTCAGAGCTGATTTGCATATCGCCATTGTCTAACCCAGGGTGGTGTGGAGTGCAAAAAAACGACGGATTTGGGCCCAGATCTTTGGACTGGGATGAATGTGTGACATTGATCCACATTCGGTCCATCACCTGTTTTGTTTGCAATTACCGCCATAAGTGCGCTGGGGATACTCAGACGTGGGTCCCAGGCACTCCACACCACTGGAGTCAAGCTAGCCGGGCTGATGAGAGGTGTTACCTCGAAACCGGTCCGGTCCTCGGATGCTTGATTCCGTTCTGGGAAGGACATGGCTTTTGTAGTTCGGACTGGACTGTTCCCATGGGGCACAGGGTCAGAGCTGATTTGCATATCGCCATTGTCTAACCCAGGGTGGTGTGGAGTGCAAAAAAACGATGGATTTGGGCCCAGATCTTTGGACTGGGGTGAATGTGTGACATTGATCCACATTCGGTCCATCACCTGTTTTGTTTGCGACGGCCGCCCAGCCCCATGTCCAGGGGGAAGCAGCCAGCTCCCGAATATTGGGGGATCCAAAGAGGAATGGAGAACCTGAGGGGCCCCAGAGGAAGGCAGAGAGGCCGGTGGAAAAGCCATCCGCGAGCCACGAAAAGTAGGGTTCGAGAATTTAGGCCGCGGGGACGGCGAGGAGCCCTCCTTGAAAGATGCCGGTGAAAAGGCAATAATACGGCGCCCTGCCTCCGGGGAGGAACACACCAACAGCTGGCAAACCTCTGGAGAAGATGAGACCTCAGGAGACGAAATCAAGAAACCAACGCTGGTGTGGCTCCGTGGAGTTTGCCAACAGCGCCTGATAGACATCGATCGGCGCGGGAGTGGGTACTCATGGCACCGTGTTGACTTCTGCCACCACCTGCTCTCCAGGAGGATGGAGAGGGGTCGGCGCCAGAACGGCGAGGGAGCGGCGCCGGCTCGGCCTCAGACGTGGCAGCTGCCCGCGTCGAGGAACGAGAGGGACTCGGGAAAGCGCCCCAGGTCCCTGCCTCCACCCGCGACTCCATCGGACCTGGGGAGGAAGGCTCCCTGCGCCAAAACGGCGCCGGCTCGACCTCTGGAGAGGCAAGCCCGGAGTCCCGGAGAACTCCTGCAACACCACAGGGAACCCCGTAGGGATTTGCGGCGAGGCAGGGACGCCAGGCCCTGAAGAGGGGAGCACCGAAGGACCGCACCTCGACTACACCATCCTCCTACGACCTGAAGCCGAAACCTCCAGCGCCGGGGCCGGTGTGCCAGCGACTCAGCGGAAGTCCCCGCGCGAAGCAAGGGATCCACGGACGTTTCAGGAGGTGGAGTAAGGGCCAAAGAAGCCTGCAGCACCGCAGCATAGGCTGTTGTTTGCGCCCTAATCACCTCCGCGCAGGGAAACAGCAGGTAGGAAGGCGACAGGCGGGGGCGCATGTCCCGGGGGGAGCCAGCGCCTACCGCGAAAGGAGGACAGGGCTTCGGAGATAAACTGAAGGACCTACCAGCAGGTGAGCCATGCCCTTGGAGCCACAGCGAAAGATGATGTTGCAGACGAAACCCGCGCATCCTTGCTTCCGAGGTAGGGGACGGATGCTGGGATGACACCGACCTGGAGAAGCGTGCCAACAGCAACTTCCTTCAGTGCTCCCGCCGAGATTTAGGCTTAAGGTGCTGATAGGCGTCGCAACTCTCCGAGTAGTGGTGCTCACCCAGGCACCACATGCAAATTGGGTGAGGGTCCATCGCTGACATGGGACGTGCACAGGAGGTACACGTCTTGAAGCCCTAAGGCATTCACACACTGTTCCACTTAACGCCAAAGCGTGTAAAAGAATAGAAGGCCCGATCAGGCCAGGACACAATCCGGATTGGTGTTGCACACAGAAAAGTGAAAAAACTGACGTAGGTGCGCCGGTGTGGGACTTAAGTATCCTTGCTGACGTAACGAATGCGGACGACGTCAGGGCGGAGTCACGTGGTGCTGTCACTCCGGCGCACAGGGATGCTGTGGCAAAAAGTTTTGCGGATCCAGTTTCACGCCTGGGGATAATTCTACGTTAAGGAATCTGCCGCTAGTAGTCTCTAACAGATGTTTCAAGTATAGTTTTAAGTAACAGCACCAAGTAGCACACAGTCTAATGATAGTAAACAGTTGCAGTAAACCATAACTAGGCGCAATATGAGGCTGGCTATAATGGAGCGCGGGCTGGATACACCAAACGAGTTTTACCTTATGACTTACTCTTTAATGTCCTAATCCACCACAGAAGTATACTTCTAAAGCCCGCCAGGACCTTAAGGAAGGCAGTTAGAGACTCACAGGGTCTCAGGCAGAGGCTAACAGCAGGGTCCAGAAAAGAGTGCCCTAAACTAATAATTAAGGCCCACTAGGGGTCCTGTCTAGCATAAAATGCGGTGCCAAACTCACCCAGATGAGAAGCAAATCAGACTGTCCAAAACCAACTCATTATAAAACAAACTTAGTTTTTTATTTTTTCAGTATATACATATATGATCTTTAATCGCAAAAGACATGATAACAACAATATCACAACATATATATGACAATTCAAAAGGCGTTATGACATTCAATTAGAAACACCCATTCGTTCCACCATACATTCAAGGAAAAAAACTCATATCTCTCCAAGCAATCAAAAATCTTCTGAAGGTCTTAAGGTGAACTTGGCATCGCACATATAAAAACATCCACAATGTAAAAATAACATCAAAACATCGTCACTTTTTTGAAAAAGTGACGATGTTTTGAAGTTATTTTTACATTGTGGATGTTTTTATATGTGTATATAGTCAAAATGTCTATACCTATCTACATGTGCTTACTACAGGTTCTAGGCTCAGATTATTTATAAATGTGATTACCTTGTGCAATGCCAAGTTCACCTTAAGACCTTCAGAAGTTTGACAGGATTATGTTGCCATGGCCTGTCATTTGCGATTAACTGTATGTAGAAATGAAATGTGATAAATATTATATAGACTTGTCTGAAAGAAATTGTATTTATTTTATTTATTGCAGATTGCTTGCGGTTGTGCACCTGTTTGTTCGTTTATGCTGTATGCCCTGATGAAGGTGTGGCCTGTATTCCGGCCGAGCACCGAAACGCGCGTTGGCGCTCAAAGTCGGTCCTGAAATCTTTTCGTTGAGTCCCCTGGTTCCTCTGGGGTGACTCTTTCGGAACTAGTGCATCACTAAATATTTGGCAACTGTTATATGTTATGTTGATGATGAATGTTGCTTGTATGAGTATGTGTGGGAACTTATGGATGTATTAAATGATTTTTGATTGCTTGGAGAGATATGAGTTTTTTTCTTTGAATGTATGGTGAAACGAATGGGTGTTTCTAATTGAATGTCATAACCGCCTTTTGAATTGTCATATATATGTTGTGATATTGTTGTTATCATGTCTTCTGCGATTAAAGATCATATATTTATATACTAAAAAAATGAAAAAATAAAAAACTAAGTTTGTTTTATAATGATTTGCTTCTGGTCTGGGTGAGTTTGGCACTGCATTTTTTGCTAGACAGGACCCCTAGTGGGCCTTAATTATTAGTCTCTATAAGTCTTTATTCCCCTGCTAGTTTGCCCTACATCAGCCTTTTTCAGGGGGCCCCTCCTTGTTGAGAGATAACAGCAGGGTCCACTCTAGGTCCAGTTGCCAATGGTCAGCTGAAACAATGCGAGAAAGGTCTCTTGTAGATGGTTGTATCTCTGAAGCCTGAACAGGAGGTCATTCTTGTCATTCTTGAAGCCCACTCGTTTGTCCTGGGTACAAGAGGGAGCAGGTCTAGTCATTCAGGTCTCCTCTCAGGAAACACAAAAAAGGTCCAGTCCTCCTCTGTTCTTCTTCAGGTTCAGAAAATGCTCTAAAGTGGGTGCCGGGAGATGCAATTTTTATGTCTGCCACAAGCTAGTGGGTGAGAATGACTCCTGGACATGCCCTAACCAATGGCGTAAAAGTTCCAGGGGCCAACCCTATGAACTTGGCGCATTTTTAAGATGGTAAAAGTATATGACCAGACTCTGCTTCGTCTATGATGGCTGGGTGTGTATATGGGGTGGACTATAGTAGAACTAGTGTCTTCCCACACCTAACAGTAAAACACAGTTTTAAGCAGCCTTTGTAGCTTCAATAAACCAAGAGACAGAAGTTGGGTAGGATAAAAGAACAAGTTACTTTACCTTTGGGTAGCATCTTTTCTGGTACAGACTATCTAACTGCTGATTCCTTAATTTCACAGGGATCAGACTGGATCTGAAACCGTTTCCATAGCAATGTTCTCCAATGTCAACAGGTGACGTCTTGGGACGTCATGGCTCCGTGTCCGACTATGTTGTGCAGCTCTGGAGTCGTCTTCTCTATATATACGTTACCTGCTCATGGCGGCGTCTTTTTCTTTCCATCCTCTGTCAATACCAACAGACGTGGAGTCTTAGGAATCCAATTTCAATGTACATGTTAAGTATACATTTTGTGTGCCTAGAAATTCACAATCATAAATGAGTATCCATATTACCTCTATGTGAGTCCGTTCTACAGAATGGGGAGGTGGGAGGATAGGTGAGGAATCTGCAGTTAGATAGAGTCTCTACCAGAAAAGGTGTGCCCGAAGGTAAGTAACTTGTTCTTTTGATAGGGACTTCTAATCGCAGACTCCTCACCTTTTGAATAGATACCGTAGCAATAACTCCCAGGTAGTGGGTCTGTGGACTGCTGTAAGCTAGGAAATCTTGCAGGAACAACTGTGCAAAATGTCTTTCCCTCCTGACCGATTTTAACAATGCTTGGTGAACGTGTGCAAAGATTCCCAGGTTCCAGCTTGACATATATCCAAAATCAGAACACCCCTAGCCAAAGCTCTAATAGAAGCCTGTGCTCTAGTTGACTGTGCATGAACCCCTCTGGAGGTTGTTACTAAGCCAAACTATCACAGATATTAATACATAAAACAATCCATCTAGAAATTGTTCTTTTTGTACTGCCTTCCCCTTCTTTGATATGGAAAGACCAACAGTAAGTTGTTCATCCGGTCAAAACTCTACTTCTGTCCAAATAAAAACTGAGAGCCCTCTTAGGATCAGGATGATGTACCTGCTTCTCCTCCTTTGTACGATGAAGTGGTGCATAAAAAGAGATAAAGTGATGGATTGTCCCACATGAAAAAGCGTAACCATCTTAGCAAGTAATGCTGGTCTTGTTTAAAGGACTAACTTATTAGGTAAAAAAGAAATGACTGGTAAATAACCTTTAACTGTAGCTACAGCCAGACCTTTCTGAGCCAGGGATAAACAAAATAAAAGAATATCTGAGAGGGAATCTAGTAAGGGTTTGAGCTGACGTCAGGAACACCACAGCACAAACCTTTTCCAATATCCATCATAAACAGTCTTTGTAGGTGGGCACTTGAAATTCAGGATTACACCAACAAGTTCAAGGAGAAGAGCATAGGCTCCATGCATGGAGGTGTAACCAACTAGGACTCGGGTGCAGAAACCAACCCTATTGTTGTAACAGGAGGTCGTCCCTCAGAGGCAGCTGAATGGGTGGACTGATGCACAAGTCCAGAAGTTCTGATTACCACACTGTCCTTGCCAAAGCCAGAGCCACTAGGATGACTTCTGCCCAGTCTCTCTTTGTCTTCTTGAGAACTCTGGGTAGTGGCGGATAGGCATACAGGAGTTGCAGGCCCCAGTGAAGGTGAAAGACATGTACTAGGAGGACTTCCTTGGGTACACCAATGCGTAACATTCTTGACACTGGACGTTCTCTGCGGTGTCAAATAGATCGCGCTAGGGGCCCCCCCCCCATTGCTGGAAGGCACCCCATACCAGCTCTGAGCACAGATGCCATTTATGATCCGTTAGGTATCGCTGGCTGAGTTCGCCCGCTCTGATGTTTAATGATCCTGATAGATATTGGACAAGTAGAGATATGCCCTAATCGATCAGCCACTCGCATAAGCAAAGAGCTTCCAGACACAGGGACCCACTACGCCCAGCTTGTTGCAACACCACATTGGCGGTTGTATTGTCCGTGAATACCTGTACTCATTGCCCTTTGATCCTAGGAAGAAAAGCTCTTTAGGCCAATTGGATCGCCCGACGCTCCAACAAATTTATGTGAAGACAAGCTTCCGCTGGGGACCATGGTCTCCCGCGTTGCACTACTCATCATTCCCCCCTCGCATGAGGTACACGGGCCTTCTGCTGAACTTAGTTCTCCAGCTGAGAACAACGTTAAGCAGAAGGTCCCTGTACCTCAAGTGATTCTGGGGGGAGAGGGGGAGAGAATCGGGGAGTATGATGAGTAGTGCAACGCTGGCGACCCATGCTTCGACATTTTATGCTTCTTGTGGCTCTTCCTTGACTTTCTTGACTTCAACGTAGACCTATCTTTTGACCGACCTCTCAATGGAGAACGAGTCCAATCTCATGACCTCTACCGAGATCATTGAGCAATGGACGAACATGACCTAGTCTTCGATTTCCTGATCCCCGCTACTGCACGTTTTGTTTGCTGCACACAAATTGCCTTTTTAGCAATCTTGGCATACGACGAATACGAATGAGTCGTGGCCGAAGCCAAGACCCAACAAACAAAAATCATGTGTATTTGTAACCGACGTCTGACGGTTACACGTCATACATGGTTTGAACTCTGACTGTTTTGGTGACATTCTGGAAACAAAAAAGAAATGTCTAAAAGAATTTAACTAACAATTATTGAATGACAGTTAAAGCTCTGGATCCACGTAGTTTGGCGCAGAAAGAAAGGAACTAATGCCAGCGCAAGCAGGTGGCGTATATGTAGGGAAGCTGACATCACACCCGCACGAGACGGAGTTGCACGTGGAATCATAACGTCAAAGCTGGAGGACATTGCCCCATAAATGTTTCCGGATCCAATCTGAAGCCTGGGGAGTATTTAAAAGGTGAGGAATCTATGTTTAGAAGTCTCTTATCAGCAGCAGGGTTATCCATCAACCATACAGGGGATACACAAGAATTGTCTTGGCATCCTGTTCCCTTCTTTCCAAGGCTGCCCCAAAGGATATATGCAAAACTCAGAGACAGAAGTCTGGTAAGACAAAGAAGGATCCTTCAGCAAGCACACAATGAAAACACAAGAACTGTCTTGGCATCCTGTTCTCTCCTTTTCAAGTGTTACATGTAGCTCAACAGACTTGTCAAGCAGGATTTGATACCGTACTGTCAAAAGGAGACCCACAGCTTCAATCATGTTTATTCTGTGAGGTTCAGAGGAGTTATCTCTGCCCATTTTGGTTGACCAATCAATCACACTGACCTATTGTGTCGCTCCGTAGAGGAGTTTCACACCTCATTCACACCTATTCAAATGGCTGGGAGAAGTTGGAGAACATATTCTATAGTAACTTCAGCCAGAGAAATGGTGATTTTTTTAAAGTTACTTTTCCGTAACATATATTAAGAGTCTTCACCATTTAACTGGATTTTTTATAACTATTGAAAAGACTTCCAATTCCAGAGATACAGTATTAGGATTTTAATCTGTACTCTGGTTTTCCACATAGGACATCTAGCTAGGCCTGCAACAATGAAAGATAGCTTTTGGGCGCTAGTGTTAATGCACAAGTTAACTTAGAATATCACCAGGCGTTAGTCTGGATCCGGAAAGTTTTGCTTACCAGTATACTCCTGCTCGTCAGTAGGTGGCATTCTGCGGCTCCGCTTCAGTCACTGGCATCGTAAGCACCAAGATGACGTCACGGAGAGTACTTAGTCGCCACCCATGTGCGCTGATGTCAGTTCTGTACATGACTTTCCGCGCCAGGAACGCAGAGCTATGCAAGATACTGACCATCGGTGCATAAAACTAGGGCCCTAAAAGGGATGGCCTTAACCCTAGTAATCAGTTTGCAGAACGGGGAGGATGGGTGGGACGATTGAGTCTTTCACTAATGTCTCTTACAGATATATCGTTACACAAGTAGTAACTTGTGCATGTGAAAGAGAAACGATAGTGATAGATTCCTTACCTTAGAATAGATACCCCAGCAATACCAACCCTGGTGGTGGGTCTGCGAACAAGATTACACCAGAGAGTCACGCAGCACAGAACGGCCAAAGAAGCCGTCCCTCCGGACTTGACCGTCAAGGCAGTAATGTTAGTAAATGTGTGCAGCGAGGCCCACGTTGCTGCCTGACAAATGTCCTGCAAGGGAAGGCCGCGTCCCAAGGCAGTAGAGGCAACCGTTATCCTGGTGGAATGGGCACGCAGCCCCACAGGAGGCTCCTTCGTAGCCAACGAGTAACAGGCTTTGATGCACAGAACGACCCACCGAGAGATGGTCCGTTTGTGCATGGCCTGACCTTTTTGGGCGCCCACGTAGCCAACAAAGAGCTGGTCATCCAGCCAGAACTGCTGCGTGCGCTTTAGATAGAACAAGAGCGTATGTTTTGGGTCCAGAAGGTGGAGCCTCTCTTCCTCTTTCGAAGGAGGCGGAAAGAAGGTGGGCAAAGTGATGGTTTGCCCGATGTGGAAGGGCATGACAACCTTTGGCAGGAAAGAAGGACAAGTCCTGAGAACCACCCTGTCCGGATGAACAGAAAGGAAAGGAGGTTTGGAAGAAAGAGCCTGGAGCTCACTCACTCTTCTGGCAGGGGTACTAGCAACCAGGAAAGCAGTTTTTAAGGTGAGAAGACGTAAAGGACAGTTGTGAAGCAGCTCAAAAGGAGCGCACATCAAGTGAGTCAACACAAGATTCAAGTCCCACTGGGGCATTATAAACAGAACCGGAGGGAACATGTGTGTAATGCCTTTCAGGAAACGGTTAACAACCGGGGACTTAAAAATAGAAGGCTGATCAGGAAGCCATAGAAAGGCGGAGATGGCAGAAAGATAACCTTTGATAGTGCCCAGAGCAGAGCCCTGCTGGGCCAAGGAAAGAAGGGTAGTAAGCAAAGAGAATACGAAGTTCCTCTGTGTAAGTAATGTGGAAGACAAGGTGGAGGGCAAAGTGTAGTGAGTCCAAAGAGACCATTCCGTGTGTACAGAAAGGGAAAAGGGGGGAATTCTCTTTTCGGAACTAAGACTCTCACACACCGAGCAAGCAAGGTGTCATGCTTCATCATATGAGACTGCCCCTCGTCAGGTTGGCACTGCAATACCTGACGGGCACCCAAACCGGGGCTCTTTGCCGGGGATCTTTTGTTCCTGCCGGTGGGTGCAGTGGGGGTGAGAGGCCTAGTGTGTAGATGTGGGGTGCAGTGAATGTAAAAGAGGTCAGTTAGTCCTAAATTACTTTATTGGGGGGTAAACTGCCTAATATAAAGAGTCAGAGGGGCACAGGACTAGTAATGATGTATCTAGTAGTGTATGTCCTGATCTACATGTTTCATGCCATAGTTGTCCTATAGATCAGGGCACTTCCTCAGGATCGAATAAAATGCTATCAACACTACAGGGGTAAGTAAATGTTTACGTACCCAGTACACAGGTAGTTGACCTATAGATAAAGTGAAGAGAAAACAAGAACATATTGGCATGTGAATGATGATATAAAAGGCATGCTGTGTCCACATTGCCCAACCAACCTGTGGTGCTAATTGAAATAATGTGCTATATACAAGGCCATATTAATCATGGACCATCCAGTGTGCACTACATGTAGTGCATGAATCATGCTGTGTAGGACTGTGAACTATATAGGATTATAACTATATCCAGTGCCTAGGTGGTTTATGATGGTATGGAAGAGTAAGAATGCAACAAGGATGATGGCATTACAAGTAGATGCAGTCAAAAGAACTTTCACTGGACTCACCTGGTCTGTATGTGAGATATACTCGCAACAGTGAGTCGGCGGTATGAAAAGGACACCAATTGGGTCCTAGGGAAGAGATAAAACCATTAAAGAAATACACAAGAGTGGTCAGGGGTGGTTCTTGTAGGCAGACCTCGACCTGTAGTCTAATAAGCCAATAACCAAAGGGGAGAGTGCATTAACGGTTGCTCACCAGTAAGAACCTTAGGGGACCCAGTCCGAGGTACTAGATCAGATCGGCAGAACTCCTCTGATGCTGCGAACGTACCCACGTGCCCAGCTGGTCACCCCAGGGACAGGGGACCAGATGGACACTAAGCGAGCGCCACAGGCAGACACCCGCAAGGACCCGACACCACTGCAAGGAGCAGTAAGGTCGCAGGAGCAGGCTCAAGTTATGGCGAAACTATCGCCACCGCGCTCACTCACCTCTAGTACTTGAGGGATATCAGTCCAGCTACTCACCGGCGAGTTAACTCTCCTTGCGTTAAGACCTACCCTGCTGTCGACACCGGGATGGTGGCGAGCAGGGGTCAGGAGCGTCTAAGCCAGCCCACCGGAGCCCAAGTGTGGGCGGTACCAATGACGTGCAGAGTCACGTGAAGAGCGGGAGTGCAGTAACCTGTTCTAGTTACATGGTACACAGTGTATTAGACCGGCGGGCATGTTGTAATGTGCTATCTCAACCCTGCATGGAGTGCCGCTAGTCCGTTATGATGTACATAGTGTATAAAGGTACGGACCGTGCGTGTAAATTGGTGGAGATTAGTAGCCCGGTATGATAGAAAGGTAATAAGATAATAGCCTGCATGATAACCCGAATGCTGTGTAGCGGATAATTGTCCCCAAATTGTGTAGAGTAATATGCTGCCCGCTGTAGCAATGGGTAGAGATATCGAGAAAGGGGGTCAGTGTTAGCACGGAAGGGTACTGGTAGACTGGCGGCACCAGTGGCGGCCATATTGGGATGTGTGGGCTCGAATCGGGATGCCTGATCGGAAAAAGGTATCTTGTTAGCAGTGCCTAATAAAGTCCAAGTAGCTCATAGGGTGTGGAAGCACAGTTACCACGTGATTGAGCCGCTTGCACAGCAATCATGGCACTGGATGGTGGCCCTCCTTACTGGAGTGGCTCCATTATAGAAAGGAAGGGGCAAGTAGACCCGCCACACATACATGGAGTTCAGTGGCATGAAAAATAAAAATACATGATGTATACTAGGTGGGTAGGGGTCCTAGTGTTGGTGATTCAGGTCAGGGCACCCCATGGTATATCGACAAAGCAAAACAAGGGGCCCCCTGAGGGTACTGATGCAGGGCAGACTCGCAGGGGTAAAGGAGAAACTAGCAAGACACAGCAAAAGACTGCCCCCTAAATAATATATACCGGCTCAAAAAGAGTCATTATATATTATTTAGGGGGAAGTCTTTTGCAGTGTCTTGCTAGTTTCACCCCATGGTATATCATCATTTAGTCCATTGGTATGAGTGGATAGTCTGTGTACCCATCTTTGTTCTGCTTTGAACAATGCAGTCTTGGTGGTCTGGGGGTATGCCTCTAGGACTATCCAGCGAAGTGTTTCAGGGGCGTGTTGTGCATCCTTGAAACGTGTGTACAGTTTTGTGGTGACCCTTTGGCACCTAATGTTGCTTTTGTGCTCTATTATGCGTGTCTAAACTAGTCGCATGGTCACCCCAATATATTTGAGATGACAGGGGCAGGTCAGCATATAAATGCATTGTTTGGTATTGCAAGTTTGTGTGCCTCTTCAAGGTCCAACTGAAGTTAGATGACAGTGATAATTCTTTGGACGTTATAGTCAGCGGGCAGACCATGCAAGTTCCACATGGGTAATGTCCAGTGACTCCCGGGAGGCCTCACAGAGTCCTCTGAGAGTCAGTATTTTTCTTCCTAGGTCTGTGTGTATTTAGGTATCCTTAAGTTTGCGGGTTCTTTTGTATGCGAACTTGGGTTTGGATAGTTGTAATTCGCCTGTATTAAAAATGTCCCAGTGTTTTAAAAGGATTCTTTTAATCCGTGGGTAATCTGGGGTAAATGATGTCACGCAAGTCAAGGTGTCAGTGATTGGTTTCTGGTGTACTTTAAGTAGAGACTCTAGCTCTCTTCCAAGATTCTCTAACATGTTTCTGTGGATAGCCCCTTGCTTCAAGGTTAGATGCCAAAGTATTGTTTTCTTTCTTGTAATTGCTGACCAGCTTACAATTGTGTCTAATTTGTAAGATTTGCCCAAATGGCAAGTTGTCTCTTAGTGGAGAAAGAAGGAACAGAAGGACTTCTAAAAGAGGGGCAGAAAGGGGATCCACAGCCTTCGCTGTGTACCATGCCCCGAATTTGGTCCACCTACAGTCGTAACCGTTTAAGTGGAGGAACGCCTGGCTGCCAAAATCACATCACAGAGGAGGACCGTTCCCTGCTGCTGCGACAGAAGATCCTCCCGAAGAGGCAGTTGGATCGGGGGATCGATCGCAATGCTGAGTAGCTCGGGATACCAGTATCTTCGCGCCAATTCGAATCCACAAGAATGACTTGGGCCCGGTTGTGCCGAATCTTCTTCCACACTCTGGGCAGAAGTGCTATAGGAGGAAAGGCATATAACAGACCGCAACTCCACTCGCGATGAAAAGCGTCACCGAACCAGTGCCGCCTTGGAAATTCCAACGTGCAGAACTGATGACATTGCGCGATCTCTTCGGTGGCGAATAGATCTAACCAAGGCTACGTTTGAATCAGGTCAACCATCTATTTTTCACAAGCTGCCGTGCTGTCATTACTACAAATTTGGTATCAGGGTGGAACCTCTTTGAAGGCCACACACACAGATTCATTATTTAGTCCTAAAGAAGACCCCCACAGTTGATTACACAATCGCAATATTGTCCAGGGGTCGAAACGTCGACGCATACTATTGAGTGTTAATGATCACCCAGAACAATCGAGAATAACTAGACTAATTGCTAGTTGGGTTGAATCACATTTTCATATACCTCACACTGTGTTTAAATGTGTGTCTTGAATATATGCTCATTTGGTATGTATATATTGTGTTGTGATATGTAAATATATTCCTTTGTTTTCACTTCACGTCACCAATTTAAGTGTATTTGTATAGTGTATATCTGTGTCTGCATATATTTGTTCTATTCTCATTTTTTGAGTAGACAACTTACACTAATTTGCTATAAAATCATATACTGATTCAGAAGTACACGAGTTTCTTTTCTGTTTGGACTTAATTTGGATAGGTTTTATTAAATGTTAGTCCTATCTTAGTAGAGGAACAAAATTGTATAAAAAGGTTTTACGCTTTATGAAGATAATGGGTAGAAGAACCACTGTTCACTTAATGTACGAATCCCCAGGTTCTGTATGTAACTGGGTTACCCCATTATCTTATACTGTCCATTTGTTTTCAGCAGGGGTATGAGGAGGAGAGAGGGCAAACAACTATATCCCTCATACGTGCATGAACTTCTTTTTCACAGTCCCCGAAAACATGATCATTCACCAATATACACTTGTTATGCTGCAGAATAAAAGAAACCCTTCAAAGCAACAAGGGAACTGATTCGCTGTTTTGGCTAAAATCTGATATAAAAACACCGGAGTGGTCCATTTCTTTCTCTCAAAGACTTGCCATATTGATCTCAATTAATATTTTGTTTTATCTATGATTGTTAAAAGGTAGATGTAAAGAATAGGCAGGTTTTGAATGAAACAAAATCACATTGCTCTAAAACCCCACACTTTTGACATTACCACAGTTTCACACACTTTGGTTCCATTTAATTTCTCTGTGGGATATGGAGCACTCATTGCCAAAGGCAAAACATCTTCTTTATTCTTTATGTGTTTAACAAAATGGCGATTCCTTTGATTCATAGTCAGATGTCTGGAACAATCACAGGAATACAGCAAATAGGTAGAGAAACACAAACTGACCTTGGTTTCTTCAGAGAAACAAATGTTAAGTACCGAGAAACAAACCTATTTACTCCCAAAGGAAATGGTTTAAGAAACTGCAGGTATTGAGTAGAACTACAAAAACACAATGCAGCAGAATAGAAGTCGGGAACATCTAAACTGGCAAACTGCAGAGCAGGAACACATATTGTTGAGATGCACTGCAATCGAGATGGAATGAGGGAAAGGAAAACACCGGTTTTGGGCAAACGTCCTTGGAGTGCTCAGCTCCTAGGAGTAAGAATGCAAAACATGCTGCTGAGCTAAATGAGGTGTTATTGTTAAAACTGGAGTCCCTGGGTCTACAGGGCACCTGCACCATAGTGAAGCATGAGGTGGAGGGCAGACAAAGTAACCCTGTCAGAGGATGCCCTCTCCAGGGTACAAAGTAACAACAGGCAGGTCAGGTTTGCATTTAAAGAACAAATACTTTCATGGCATGAACGCCATGGGGTAGGTGGATGCTGAATATGGACGTTAAAACGCATGCAATTACATTGCATGCCGTTGTAAAGCCAACCTTTACCCCGACTTTCTGTTAGGGGAGCGCTGGAAGTTCGAATAGATTAATTTTCTATTCCTACTCCAGTGTGAGGAACAGTAGGGAAGATGTTGAAGTTAAATCCAACACCTTCTACCTACTGCTGCACACCTTTTTCGTTGCAATGACATGCAATGTAATGGCATGCATTGTAACGGTTGCGTAGTAAGGAATATGCTACTTACCAGTATGCATCTGTTCTTGGCATGTAGGGCTGCTGACATTCATATCTTGTGCATAGATGGGTCCAGATGATTGCACTTGTTGTCTTGGAAGAGTTTTCGAAGTATCACGAGATAGGGGACTCCTCCCTTGGACTACAGTGCGCATGGGCATCCTCTCCATCCTCAGATTGTTTTTCGCCATTGTGGCAGAGATGGAGATAGCAAAGTAAGAAATGGCCATGCCAGAGAGAATGCTGCAGCAGCTACAGGCACCGGGGAGGAGGGCGGGCGATATCAATGTCAGCAGCCCTACATGCCAAGAACAGATGCATACTGGTAAGTAGCATATTCCGTTTGAGGCATGTGGGCTGCTGAATTCATATCTTGTGCATAGACTGTATAGCAATATCTCCTCTAGCGGTGGCTACCTGTGCCAGCTGCAGCAGTTTGAAAAAGAGTTTTAAGGACAGCCTGGCCTACAGCACCTTGCTGTTTTGTTTGTACATCTACACAGTAATGTTTTGTGAAAGTGTGTATGGTGGTCCATGTGACTACCTTACAGATGTCTTCAAGAGGAATATTTCCTAGGAAAGCCATGGATGCCCCCATTTTCCTAGTGGAGTGTGCTTTTGGGGGGACGGTTAAAGTGCGTTTTGCCTTTTGATATCTGAATGTATTTCACTATCCATCTTACTATTCCTGATTTTGAAATTGGATTCCCCTTGTGCTGTGGTGCAAAGGCAACAAACAGTTGCTTTGTTTTCCGAAAGAATTTTGTTCTGTCCACATAGTAAAGTAGAGCTCTCTTTACGTCTAGTGTGTGCAGGGCTCTCTCAGCTACTGACTGTGGATTTTGAAAGAACACTGGCAGTTCTATTGATTGGTTGATATGGAAATTGGACCCAACCTTAGGCATGAATTTAGGGTTTGTTCTAAGAACCACCCTGTTGGCGTGTACCTGCATGAAAGGTTCTTGAATTGTAAGCGCTTGTAATTCACTCACTCTTCTGAGTGAGGTGATGGCAACTAGAAAAGCAACTTTCCACGTTAGGAATTGTATTTCACAAGAATGTAAAGGTTCGAAAGGAGGGCCCATGAGTCTGGTAAGCACTATATTGAGATTGCAGACTGGGGAAGGGGGGTGCCAAGGAGGAATCACCCTTTTTAGACACTCCATGAAAGCTTTGATTGCTGGTATTCTAAACAGGGAAAGGTGTTGTCTGTTTGAAGGTATGCTGCAATGGCAGCAAGGTGTAGCCGTATTGAAGAGTATGCTAAGTTACATCTTTGTAGGTGCAGCAGGTAACATATAATGTTCTGTATTGATGCGTCTAATGGATTGATTTGGTTATTGTTGCAGTAAATAACAAATCTTTTCCATTTAGCTGCATAGCACGCTCGTGTGGTTGGTCTTCTTGCCTCCTTAATGATAATCATGCAATCTGGGGGCAAGTTAAGATATCCAAACTCTAAGACCTCAGGAGCCACATCGCTAGGTTCATTTGGTTGGGATCTGGGTGTCTGATTTCTCCATGGTTCTGAGTTAGAAGATGAGGTGCAAGGTGCAGTCTTTGATGGGGAACTACTGAGAGTTCTAGGAGCGTGTACCACAGTTGTCTCGTCCATGTGGGAGCACCTAGGATTAGTGTGAGGGAGTGTTGCCGCAGTTTGCGTGCCACCAGCGGGATCGGGGGTGCTGGGGGAAAAGCGTACGCAAATCTGCCTGACCAGTTCATCCATATTGCATTGCCCTGTGACAATGGATGTGGCAACCTGGCGGCAAAGGATTGGCATTTCGAGTTTTCTTTTGTGGTGAACAGGTCTATTTCTGGGTGACCCCACTCCTCGAAGAATGGTTGGAGGACATGGGGGTGAATCTCCCATTTGTGTAATTGCTGGCTGTGCCTGCTGAGCAGGTCGGCAACTTGGTTGTCCTTCCCTGGAAGGTGTTCTGCTAGGAGAAAAATGTTTTTGGGAAACGCCCACTTCCAGATGCTCTGTGCCAGATGGGACAGCTTGGAGAGTGCATTACTCCCAGTTTCTGGATATAGTACATTGCGGTCATGTTGTCCGTCCGGATCAACACTCTCTTGCTGTACAAGTATTTCTGAAATGCTTTTAGAGCTAGGAATATCGCTAGCAACTCCAGTTGGTTGATATGCAGCCTTCTCTGCTTGTTTGTCCAGAGCCCCTGTACTGTGTATTGAAGGAGAGCAGCCTGTCAGTGATGCGTCCGCTGTTCGTACTAGTTGTGGAACCGGCTCTTGGAACAGTCGCCCCTTGGAAAGGTTTTGTGGGTTCCATCACTGCAGAGAGTTGTGAGTGTGACTGTCTACCAACACTAGGCCTTTTAGTTGTCCTAGAGCCTGGTTCCATTGCCGTGCTAGGCATTCCTGTAATGGGCGCATTTTGAGTCTGGCATGGGGGACAATGAATATGCAGAAGGCCATCATGCCTATGAGCTGCATAAAGACTTGAGCTGGCAGTGAGTGTTGTGGCTGGAATTTGCAAATGAGTGTCTTGTTGAGTTTGGATACGCCTTTGCCACAGAGGTGTTTATGTTGGCTCCCAGGTACTGCTGTATGTGGGACGGTTGCAGATGTGATTTTGTGTAGTTGATTGAGAATTCTAAGCTGTGTAACAGCTGGATTGAGACGTGTGTGCTGCGCATTGGTGGTACGATTTTGCTTGTATAAGCCAATCGTCCAGGTAAGGGTACACATGGACGTGCTGCCTCCTGAGATGTGCTGCCGCGGTCGCTAAGCATTTTGTAAACACTCTTGGAGCCGTGGTAACCCCGAAGGGCAAAACCTTGAATTGGTAGTGTTGACCTTCTATTGTGAACCTGAGGTATTTATGTGGACTGGATGGATGGATATGTGGAAATACGCATCTTTGAGGTCCAGCGTTGCTAGGAAATCCCCTGTTGTAGCAACAGGAGCACTTTCTGTAATGTGATCATATGAAAGTGCTCCGACAGTATGTATTGATTTAGGGGTCTGAGGTCCAATATTGGTCTGAGAGAGCCGTCCTTCTTGGGAATAAGGAAATATAATGAGTACACTCCCTTCCCTAGCTGTTGGAAAGGGACTTGCTCTATGGCCCCCTTTTCTAGCATGCAGTTCACCTCTTGCTGTAATAGGGTGATGCGTTCTCTGGACATTGGACAATGTCTTGGTGGTATGTTTGGTGGTTTAAAGTCAGTTCTAGGCAGTAGCCAGACTGGATAATTTCTCTCACCCACCTGTCTGTGGTAATTGTGTTCCAGACGGGTAGGAACTGTTGGAGTCTGCCTTCGACCGGTGTTATGTGGTCTGGAGGAAGTGTGATAGAGTCACTGTTTTGAGGCAGTGGAGGCTCTGGTGTTATTGCCTCCACGTCCTCTTCCCTTGGTATTGTTACCTCTGTAGCCTCCTCTGGTGGTGTTTTTAGCAAAGGAACTTTGTGCGTTACCTTTATATGAGGCCGTTGTTTGTGAGGTATGTCCTCGTGTGTTTGCCCTGTATGAGGAGCGACGAAAGGAGCCCCTTTGGTGCTGAAATTGCAATGCCCCCATAGATTTTGCTGTCTCTGTGTCCTTTTTCATTTTATCCAAAATGGTGTCGACAGCAGGGCCAAACAGAAAGTCCTGGTTAACAGGCTGGTTAAAGATAGTTGACTGTACCTCATTTTTAAAACCGGAAATACGCAGCCATGCATGTCTGCGGAG
This sequence comes from Lissotriton vulgaris, assembly GCF_964263255.1. Lineage (NCBI taxonomy): Eukaryota > Metazoa > Chordata > Amphibia > Caudata > Salamandridae > Lissotriton > Lissotriton vulgaris. The sequence continues at coordinate 1,427,014,745 of NC_141689.1, read as the reverse complement.
TAGAACGTTAGTATTGATTGACCTAGCTGCAGTGTCTGCTGTGTCAAGCGCGCATTTGATGGAGGAGTTTGTTATGAATTTTCCCTTCTGTATGAGATCTTGGGCTTGTGCTTTGAAAGGCTCAGGTAGGTGTTGCATTAGGGTCTCTAGCTGGTCGTAATGCGCCCTGTCGTACCGAGCCAGTAAAGCTTGTGTATTAGCTATCCTCCACGAGTTGGAGGCTTGTGCTGCTACTCTTTTCCCTGATGCCTCTAGTATCTTTGACTCTTTGTCTGGGGGAGGTGCTTCCCCGGTTGTTTGGGAGTTGGCCCTTTAACGTGCGTTGGCCACTACCAGTGAATCAAGTCGTAACTGCCCTTTGATGTAAGCAAGGTCTGTAGGGGATGCCCTATACTTTTTCTCTATTCTGGGGCTGATTACCCGTGCCCTGGCTGTGTCCTTAAATATGTCAGGTGCATGTTTCAGAACTCCCTTTAACATGGGAAGTGTTTTGACACTTTTTTCTGATGTAGGGAAGGTGTCAAATAAGAAGTCTTCTTCAACGGGGTCGTTATGCATATCCACGTTGTGGAACTGTGCAGCTCTGTCTATGAGCTGATTAAAAACTACTGTGTCGTCAGTGGGAGATGGTTTAGTAGGATAAGAGGACATGTCAGGGATGGGATGGGTGTTGTAAGTGTCAGTTGGCTCTTACCATGGTTCCTGTGGTTCAGTGTCCTGTGGGAAGTCATATTGAGGCTGTGGCTCATCCCCTGTGTTACACTCGTTGTCCCCGTGATGAGAGGGAGAGTAAGGAATATAAGAAAGGAGTAGTAGGTATGATAGGTTGAAAAGGAATGAAGGGTCTAGAAGGAGAAGTTCCAAAGTCCTTTTTCCTTAGTGGAATGGGGGACTGAGGTTTAAAGTCCAAAGGCCTCTTTTTCCTATGCAGGATGGTAACTTCACCAGTCTGTGGGTCAATAAAAATGTTTGCTTGGTCGTCAGAGGGATCTGGGTGGAAGAGTTCTTCCTTAACAGTCCTTGGCTGAGTCTTAGGCTTTGGCTTGTAGACGACTTTAGGTTTAGGAAGTGGCTTTTTTCGGCTGGGCCCTTTGTCTGATCGACAGTGTCTTTCGGGTCGACACTTTTTTGGTGCTCCGTAAGCTTCTTCAGAGAAGTGTCGTCTCCGGAGTCGATGTTTTTGTTGGGATCGACTGGAGTCTTTTGTTTTTTCGGCTGAGCGTCCTTTCCGGAGTCGATTGTCTTTTTTGGATCGACTGGTGTCTTCGGATTCAGTGTTTTCGGTCCAAGAGGACGTTCTGGTTTGGACGCGTGCTTCTGTACGGCGCCTTTTGTCGGCTCGACGTTTTTCGGTGCCGAAGGCTTGTTTGGGTCGGCGACCTTCTTTGGTTCGGCGCCCTTGGGTTGTGTGGCCTTGTTCGGGTCGACAACCGGTTTTGGGTCGACAATTTTGGGCTGTGCGGCCTTCTTGGGGTCGGCAGTCTGTTTCGGCTCGACGCTCTTTGGCTGTACGGCCGCTTTTGGATCAACGCCCTTCGGGTCGGCGACCTTCTTTGGCATTAGAACCTTCTTCGGGACGATGTTACTGGGCCCTGGGGTTTCTGAAGGTTTCGGAGCCGAGCTGGATGGCGGGGGAATTGAAACTTTTTTATGATCTTGGCTAAGGCCTTTCGGCGATGCCTTGACCGGAGCTGTTGTTATTGGGGTACATGGTGTCAGGGGCAGGGTACTCACGATTTGCCCCGGTGGGATCTCGTCATCGGAGTCCGAGTAGTCCTCTACGGTGACGATCTCTAGGTCCGAGTCTGGCGCCTCTTGTAGTTCCTGGTCGTCATCGAAGATGTTGTCCGGGTCTGGTGCCTGTTGCTGCATTTCTTGCCTGGCTGCACGTCGGTTCCGAATAGTTTTATTGGATCAAAACTGTGCACAGGCTGGACAGCTTTCCTCTTTATGGTCTTGGGAAAGGCACTTGTTGCATACTGAGTGCTTATCAGTATGTGGGAACTTGGCGTGGCATTGCAGGCACCTTTTAAATGGGCTTCTTTCCATCAACGGTCGGCTCACGTGGCGTCGAAAAGGCCCAACGGCCCGCGTCGACGACCGCTTGGAGATGGAAGGCTGGATCGAGTAGAGAGGTACCGATCGAGAACAACACCGTCGAATCGAAGGCCTTTTGGCCTTTAGAAAAGTTTTGTTTTCGCTTCTGAAGTTGGAGTATAGGAGTTTGCATCCGAACCCAATGGCGGAAAAAAACAATCTGAGGATGGAGAGGATGCCCATGCACACTGTAGTCCAAGGGAGCAGTCGCCTATCTCATGATACTTCGAAAACTCTTCCAAGACAACAAGTGCAATCATCCGGACCCAACACTAGGCGGCGATCTATGCACAAGATATGAATTCAGCAGCCCACATGCCTCGAACAGGCTGTTTCCCGTGGATGCTGGGTGTCTAAAACATGGTAAAGGAGACATGTGCCCATTGGCAGCCATCTCCACCAACAGACAGATATCTGCCTCATTACAGTCCAGAAGAGGAAGAATTTTCCCTCCCACAAATCTATTGCAAGGCATAAGAATAGTGAAGGGGTGGTCATCCTACTTGGTGGTTCTGACCCTACTTTAAAAACACATTCTAAAGGCCTCTCCAATGTCTACCTTGACCATTTAGTTATGATGTGTGACCATGATGCAGTTTCCACTTACTGATCAAATGAGATGACATGGTCTGCTTTGCATTTTGTTGTTGCTTCCAACAGAAGAGTTGACACCGAAGGAGACTGCTTACAGAGGGGATAGGCTTGACTAGTGCATCCCAGGCTTCCTCAGACGTCACACTACCGCATTCCTGAGGCCATCACAATAAGACCCCGTTCTTCCACAACATCCATGGGCAAACACACACTGGGAGTGCCTAAATACATGAAGACATTTCAAACATTTATCTCATTGATCCCACCAATCAGAAATTGGATACTGCATAGAGACAGACAACACCTACTTTTTAGCTTTCCATCCCTGTTGCTAAGGAATATAACTAATTTCCCTCACCTCTATCAGGGGCACTGCCCACTGCAGGATTATCAGGGGTTTGAAAATCTCTTCGCTCCAACTTTCTGGACTGTGCACTGGCACAAATGCAGCAAGCATTCCAACAACATGCAGTGTCTCAACATTCACTCCTGTAAGACAACCTTTCATGGCCGTAGATGAATACTCTCTGTTGAGACCTTTGTTATAGTAGATATACACCAGGCTTTTCCTGGTTGGGCAGGAGTATCAGACACAGCCTCATTTCAAAGTCAGGAATTGAATAAATGGTGGAAAGACGTCCGGAAATGTAAACAATGTATAATGGAAGGAGACGACTTACATTCTGATGCTTCACTGGACAATATGACTTTTTCTAGTTGGGTGATAGCATTCCTCTCATCTTCACTGCTTACAGGGATTTGGTCCGGTTTCCTCACGGTTTCATCAGTTTGAACAATCTGTCAACGTGTATACAAAAAGGTAATTTCTTCTCAGTAATTCTGTATAGAACTGTCACTTGAACACACTATAGTTATTTACTATAGGAGAGAGAACAAAGTTTGAAGTACTTAAACAAGTTAATTACCTTTGGTAACACACTTTCTGATGGACATTCTATCAAACTGTAGATTGTTCACCTTATGGCTTCCCAGACGCTAAACTGGATTTTGAAAACCTTTTGCAATCATTTGTGTCCAGCACCAGCTGGTGCCATTAGCCCCTGTTGCACACCCGGCCAGGACAAAAAGGAGCTTCATATAGGTGCCTTCCCTGAACCCAGACGCCAGCTCAGACCATCACAACACTGACAAATTAAGGATGTTGACAATTTGGATAATTTAACTCTGAACCGGATTACCCTTGGAAACTACACTTTGCAAACAGGGCAGTGTGTGAGGAACATGTGCTTTGAGTATTCACCAGAAAGAGCATAAGGGAAAGTAAGTAATTCACTCTGATTGACCCTTCCTAGCACATATTCCTCAATTTGAGAATCAATAGCAAAGCAATTCCACCTCAAAACGTGGGTATGAGGAACAGACTTCATACCAGAAAATAATGCAGGACTGAGTGGTCGAAATGATCCTCCCAGCCGTCCTCAGAGTCATACAGTACTACCTAGTGAAAGTATGGATAGATGCCAATGTGGCGGCTTGGCAAATGTCCAACACAGGAACACACTGAGCCAGGGCTGTAATAGCAGCTTTCACCCTGTTGGAATGAGAAGGATCCTTTCTGGTCAAACTGTAAAACTGGCAAGGGCAATCCATCACAACAAGGTTCATTTCTGCACTGTATTTCCTTTATTTACACCAGCAAATCTGGCAAAGTGGTGAGAGTCTACTTGTATGTAAAAACTGAGGTCCCGTGGTCACTGTGCCACTGGATTGAAGCTATCCTGGCCGATGAGGAGTGATACCCTGAAACCGGTCCAGGGAGGACCTGGCTTGGCAGTTCAGGCTGGACTTTTACCATGAGAAGCAGAGTCAAGACTGATTTGCATATGGCTGGGTCCAAACTGGGGTGGCGTGGTTAGCAAGAAACCGATGGATTAAACCCAGATCTGTGACTGGGGTGAATGTTTGCATTGTTCAGCATTCAGTCCATCATCTGCTCTTTTTACAAAGTGTAACATAGCCAAGGGTAATCCATTGCAACAAGGTCCATTTCTGTACTGTATTTTCTTTATTCACACCAGAAAATCTGGCAAAGTGGTGAGCGTCCACTTCTATGTAAAACTGATGTCCGCTTATTAGTCAACAAGTGCAGTATGATGGACTGCCCGACATGAACATGTGACTCCAGTTTTAAAAGAAAGGATGCATATGCTAAAAACACAAATTTGATAGAAAAAAAAGGCTTGACTGATAAAGCCATAATTCACTGACATGACACACAGATGTATGAGTAACACAGTCTTCAAAGTTAAGAGCCCTTGGGAACAACTGTGCAGAGGCTTGGAAGGAGAGCACACATTAAAAAAGTAAGGACCACATTCTGATCTTACTGCTTAATAATGAAGGGGGCTGGGAGAAATGTATGGAAGACCTTTCATAAAAGCATCACAACTGATGACCTGAATAAAAAATGGCTGAAGAAAAGACAAAAGGCCTTAGAAGCAGTATTTAACAGTGCCCACAGCAAACTCTTGCCGGGTCAGGGACAACGCTAACCGGAAAATATCAGACAGCTTAGCCTGGATAGGTTCAACCTGCTTGATGAATTAAGACCATCCTCCAGAATAAAAACTTTGTGAACAGTTGGTGTGCAGCCAAAATGACATATACCACCTACGGTTAGGTGACCTAGACTAATCCTAACTGTGTGTTCAGAATTGCTTCCAAGTAAGGTTGAATTTGTAGAGGTTCAAGGTGAGACTTGGGAACTTTACTAGGAAATTCTAGTCTGTGAAGTAGATCCAGTTTCAACTGAGTGGGTTGTTGGCACTGCTGGAGAGTGCTGGCTTTGATGAGCCAATCGTCCAGATAGGGAAATACATGGGCATTTTGACTTCTCAGATGTGCTGCAAACACTGCAGGCATTTTGTGAAAACTTGAGGTGGTGTAGTCACCCCGAATGAAAGCACTTTCAATTTTACCCACTATGACAAATCATAGGTATTTGAGGTGAGCAGGGTGAATTGTTTTGTAGAAGTAGGTGTCCTTTAGGTCTAGTGTCGCCATAAAGTCGCCCAGTTGTGGAAGAGAAATGACATCCTATAACTTGACCAGATGGAAGTGTTCGGATAGTATGTACTGGATTAGAGATCGGAGATCTAAGATTGATCCTAGCTTTGGGAATCAGAAAGTATAGGGAGTATACTCCTGAACCTAGTTGTTAAGGAGGAACATGTTCTATGGCCCCTTTGTGAAGAAGAGCTTGGCCCTCTTGTTTGAGAAATGTTTGATGTTCGTGTGATAACCTGTGACTGCGAGGTGGAATGTTGGGCAGTGTGGTAATGAGCTCTAGACAATAGCCATGTTGGACAGCACTCACTAGTCTGTGGGGATGGAATCCCAGAATGGGTGGAAAAACTGTAGTCTGCCCCAAACAGGTGTTGTGTGGTCAAGGGAGAGTAGTAGGATTGGCTAGTCACTGTTTGGCAGTGGGTGTTGCTCCATGTGCGGAGGCACCTCTGCCCCTTCCTGTGTTGTTACTTCCTCTGAAGGAACCTCTAAAATAACCCTTGGTGTAGAGAGATTAAGTTTGTTTTTGTTGGGAAGTATCTGTGGAGGTGTATTTATATACCCCTCTATAGGCTGGCTGACACAAGGAGCCTCTAGAAGTGGAAGTTTGGAATGCTCGGATCACCTTAGCTTTATCAATGTTCTTTTTTTCATTTTTATCAAGGGTAGAATCCACCTGTGGTTCAAAAAGGTGCTCCTTATCAAAAGGCATATTTAAGACTGCCTGCTGGACCTCAGGTTTGAGCCAAGAACACCTTAGCCATGCGTGCCTACTGAGAAGGACACTGGTATTAATACTTCTGGCTGCTGTATCTGGTGTCTCAAGGGCACAGTGGATGGAGTTGTTTGTAATGGTCTGCCCCTCTGCGACAAGCTGCAGACCCCTTTTGCGATGTTCTTCCATGAGGTACTGCAAGAGTTCCTCTATACCATCCCAATGGGCTCTACAGTAGCGGGCTAGAAGGGCCTGTGAAATGGCAAAACGCCAATGGTTGGTTGCCTGTGCTGCACCCTCTTCCCAGCCACATCTATGTGTTTGCTTTTCAGTACGAGGTTATCCCCAGTAGCCTGACTGGTTGCCCTTTTGTGTGTAGTAGTTGCAACAATGGAGGCAGGAGGTACCTGGATCCTGATAAACAAGGAGTCAGTAGGCACTGCTTTATATTTTTTGTCCACCCAAGGGGTAATGACCCGGTCATGGACTGTCTCCTTAAAAATGTCCTCAAAATGTCTCATCATGCCAGGAAGCATGGGCAAAAATTAGGTGGCTTTGTGTGTGGAAGAGAGGGTGTCAAATAGAAAGTTCTGCTCTAGTGATTCTTTGTGTATCTCAACATTATGAAAAGTCGCTGCCCTAGATATAACCTGTTGGAAGGAAGTGGCATCCTCAGGAGGGGAAGAACAAGCTGGATATAGGTCTGGATAGTTGGGGGTTGTGGGATCAGTGTTGTATATATTCCCAAGGGTCTGGATCACCCAATGGCCCTCCCAGTGTCCCCAGTGTGTCCCAGAGGTGAAATATCAAGTGGGTCCTGTGTTGGAGAGAGTGGGGATGGAGGCAGTGGGGATGGTGTTGGTGGAGGAGGCAGTGTTTAAGGAGGATGGTAGGCAGGGCTGGTGGCATTGCTCTTTGTTTTCTTTCGGTCAGGAAAAGGAATATCAACAACCTCCTCAAATGTTAATTTCCTCTTTGGAGGCGGAGAAGCAAGGATTCGACCAGTTCTCTCCTGTATCTGAGTTTTTCTCTGACAAATGTACATTTTTTCAAGAATGGATTTGACAGGAGACGTGGATGCTGATGATGTTTTTGAGTCTTTCAGCTACGAAGGTTTTGGTACAGAGGTTTTCAGCTTATTAGTGGGATGCTTGGTCGGCGCAGAGGAAGATGGAGTCGGCTACAGAATTGGTACAGAAGATCCGCAGAGTACCGAAGCTTATTCTCAGTCCAAAGAGGTCAATGCCGAAAGCTTGGCTTTGGGATAAATCTTTGGTGCCGGGCCAGAGGGCGAGGCTCAAAAACAGTTTTTCAGATCAGACCATGACCCGACGGCAGTGGTGGTCTGGCAACGGGAGAGCTGAAAATGTTTTGGTTGGTTTGAATGGAGGAGCTGGGGTCACAGTACTCATGTGCTGACCAGATGGTAGTTCCAGTATCTCAGTATCTACCTCCAGGTCGGAACCAGAGCTTTCGTCGATAGAGAAAGCCTCCTCTTCCTAGGCGGTCGGCTCCTCGTGTGCATGTTCTTCACCAAAAAGGTCAGGGGCGTCTTCTGTGGCTTTCTGAGACATTTCCAGACAACAAGCTTTTTGATCCCAAAGGGTTTTCTTGGACTCAAACACCTTACACTGGTTGCAGTCAGTTTCCTTAAGGTCAGGCGAAAGGCACAGGTTGCACACGAGGTGTTGTGGCAAAACGGGCAAAACAAGAAAGGTGTACATTCCATTAGAAATGAATTTTCGATGGAGGCGTTGACATGCAAGAAGGTAGGCCAGAGATGGGCGGTCAGTCAAAGCCCGAACCTACAAAATTGGACAGTAGCACAGAAGTGGAAAGTGAGATCAATAACAATACCATCAAGGACAGTAAAGAAACCAAAGAATTATACTGAATGGAGTCAAAATACGGAGAAGAGGCTTGCACGTCCGAACCAAATGACAGAGAAAAGACCAAGTTACTTACCTTCGGGAATGATGTATCTGTAAGAGACATATATTAGTTATATATTCCGGAGATTTTTTCTTCAGCAGTACCCCTGTGCATCGGTAGGTAACATCGGTTGTCTCTGCATCTGTCGTCGGTGTCACTGGGATGACATTGCAGTGCCTACTTAGACGCTGCCCCAGCACACTGATGTCAGTTGATCATCCACCTGGAAATCCTTTGTGCGGTCAAGGTAGAAAGACAGCACACGTTTCGGGTCCAGACGGTGAAGTCTCTCCTCCTCCTTGGAAGGGTGCAGGGGCGGGAAAAAGATGGGCAGAGTAATAGTCTGCCCAATGTGAAAAGGAGTGACAACTTTAGTTAGAATACCTTAGAATATCCCCAGGCGTCAGACTGGATCCGGAAACTTTTGCGTAGCAGTACCCTTGAGCGTCGTTAGGCGTCGTCTGCGGCTCCGCGTCCGTCGTCGGCGTCGTTATGACGTCTCCGGAGTACTAAGAAGGCCCCCTCGCGCGCGGACGTCAGTTCTTATACACAGCTTTTCCATGCCAGAAACGCAGAGCCATGATAAAAACCAACACTGGTGCCATGAAACTAGGGCCCTGAAAGGGGATGACCTTAACCCTAGATATCGGTTCGCAGATCGGGGAGAATGGGTGGGGCGGTAAGGAATCTAATACTAACTACTGTTTCTTACAGATATATTGTTACCGAAGGTAAGTAACTTGTGCATCTGAAAGAACAGGTTAGTATTAGATTCCTTACCTTAGAATAGATACCCCAGCAATACCAACCCCGGTGGTGGGTCTGCGAACCAATGATCACACCAGAAAGTCCTGGAGAACGGAACGGCCGAAAAAGCCATCTCTCCGGACTTGGCTGTCCAGGCAGTAGTGTCTTGCAAACGTGTGCAGCGAAGCCCACGTAGCTGGCTGACAGATGTCCTGCAAGGGGACTCCCCGACCCAGGGCAGTAGTAGCCGCCGTGGCCCGAGTGGAATGGGCACGTAGCCCCACAGGAGGCTCCTTTCTAGCCAGAGAGTAACAAGCCTTGATGCACAAGACAACCCATCTAGAAATGGTTCGCTTGTGCACCGTCGACCTTTCTTAGCACCCACGTAATCAACAAAGAGTTGGTCATCCACCCGGAACTGGCGTGTGCGATCCAGATAGAATGAGAGCGCACGTTTTGGGTCCAGATGGTGGAGCTTCTCTTCCTCTTTCGAGGGATGCGGAGGTGGAAAGAAGGTGGACAAGGTGATGGACTGCCCGATGTGGAAGGCTGTGACTACCTTGGGCAGGAAAGAGGGTCATGTCCGCAACACAACTTTGTCCGGATGGACAGAAAGGAAAGGAGGTTTAGAAGAAAGAACCTGGAGCTCACTCACTCTCCTGGCAGAGGTGATGTCAACCAGGAATGCAGTCTTAAGAGTAAGGAGACGAAGAGGACAGTTATGAAGTGGCTCGAAGGGAGCGCACATCAGATAAGTCAGAACAAGGTTCAAGTCCAACTGAGGCATCACGAAAGGAACACGAGGGAACATATGAGTGATGCCTTTCAAAAACCTATTTACAACTGGGGACTTGAACAAAGAGGGCTGATCAGGGAGCCTTAAGAAGGCGGAAATGGCAGAGTGCCCTGAGCAGAGCCCTGCTGGGCAAGAGAAAGAAGAAAGAGGAGAACCTCTGAAAGAGGGGCAGAAAGGGGATCCACAGCCTTTGCTGTGCACCACGCCACAAATGTATTCCACCGATTTTGTGGAGGGACGCCTGACTGCCAGAATCACATTACAGACTTCAGGAGGCAAGTCAAATGGCCTCAACTGCCACCGCTCAATCTCCACGCATGTAAGTGGAGACTGGACAGGTTCGGGTGGAGGACCGTCCCCTGCTGCTGCGACAGAAGGTCCTCCTGAATAGGCAGACGAATCGGGGGATCGACAGACATGGTGAGTAGCTCGGGATACCAGTATCTTCGTGCCCAGTGCGGAGCCATAAGGATGACTTGGGCCCGGTCGCGCCTGATCTTCTTCGCCACTCTGGGCAGAAGTGGTATAGGTGGAAAGGCGTCTCCGAGCAAGTGCCGCCTTGGAAATTCCAACGCGCAGAACTGATGACATTGCGCGTTCTCTTCTGTGGCGAATAGATCTAACCAAGGCTCTCCCCACTGCTGAAAGAGGCCTAGCGCCACGTCCAAGTTCAGACGCCATTCGTGATCCATCATGCACCTGGCGTTCAGGGAACCTGTCAGGTGTCGAACCACCAGGGTCACCCCTGATGTTCCAGCCACTGCCAGAGGCACAGAGCCTCTTGGCATAGGGTCCACGACCCCACCCGCCCTGTTTGTTGCAGTACCACATGGCGGTGGTGTTGTCTGTGAACACCTGCACTAAACTCCCCCGGACAGAGGGGAGGAATGCCTTCAGTGCAAGCCGGATCGCCCGCAGCTCCAGAGGTTGATGTGGAGCCGGGAGTCCCCCGGAGACCAGAGGCCTCTGATCGCCGCCTTTCCCATGTGGCCCTCCCCAGCCCTGGAGGGACACGTCCGTCACAACGGTGAGCTCCGGTTGGGGTTGGGAGAGGGATCCGTGAGCCACCACTGCAACTGTCTTGCAGTGCCCTCCGAGATCAAAACATGATCGGACAAGTTGCCCTGATGCTGGGCCTACTGAAACTTCAGGTCCCACTGCAGAGCCCGCATCCGCCACCTGGCGTGATGCACCAGAAGGATGCAGGAGGCCATCAGCCCCAGAAGCCGCAGCGTCAACCTGACCGAGACTCGGGATAACGGCTGAAAGATCGGAATCGGAATCTGAATATCCCGAACCCGCTGTTTGGGAGGATAAACCCGAAACTGCGCCCGGTAAACGGAAAGTGCTCGTGGCCTACCGTGAACCTCAGGTAGCGCTGTAGCGCTGGTGGGCCGGCAAGACCGAGATGTGAAAATAAGCATCCTGCAAGTCCAATGCTACCATCCAGTCTACCGGGTCCAGGGCAGCTAAGACCTGAGCCAGTGTCAGCATCTTGAACTTCTCCTTCCGGAGGAAGCCGTTGACGTTCCGCAGGTCCAAGATAGGGCGTAGGCCCCCTTTGCCCTTCTTGGGAACCAGAGAGTAGTGGGAGTAGCAACCACACCCTACTTCTGGCCCAGGAACGCGCTTGATGGCCCCCTAGGCCAAGAGGGGCGTAACTTCCTCTCGCAGAAAATTCAAGTGATCCCCCGAGACGCGGTGGTACTGCGGTGGCATGGCCCGAGGGGTCACCTCGAAGGTGAGGGAGTAGCCCCTTCGGACGATTTGCAACACCCACCTGTTCGATGTGATGTCGCGCCAGTGGATGAGGTGATGGCGAACCCTGTCCCCCACTGGCGCCACATGGGCCTGAAAGCTCGGACTAGGAGGGCTTTGAGTTGGATGCTGCGGGGGTAGATCTGGACTGGCCGCGCCGTTGTCCCCGGGCACCGCCACGGCGGTTACAACGTCCGCCACCGCGCTGGATGTTAGTCTGTGGCCTGTGGCTGGCAGGACGTGTGGGGGCGCCCCTTCCTTGCCCACGAAAGGAGCAAAAGGCAGCAGTTTGCTGGCGCGGGCCGACAGGCCCAAGGACTTGGCCGTAGCCCTGGAGTCCTTAAAGCGCTCAAGCGCACTGTCTGCCTTGTCGCCAAAGAGGCGACGGCCATCAAACGGCATATCCATAAGGGTGTTTTGGACATCAGCTCAAAAGTTGGCGAGCCTCAGCCAGGCGTGGCGACGAATCGCCACCGTCGTAGCCTTCGCTCTGCCCAGCGAGTCCGTTGTATCCAGCCCACACCGGAGGGAATACCGTGCCGCATCTCGACCCTTCGCAAGGGCTTTGGGCGAGTTTAGTCCGGACCTCCTCCGGACATTGTGGCAGCACGTCCGCGACCGTGTCCCACAGAGAGTGGGTATAACGGCCCAAGAGGCACGCAGTGTTAACTGACGGCAATCCCAAACTCAGTGAGGAGAACATCTTCTTACCATACTGTTTGTAACTCTTGGATTCCCGATCGGGGGGAGCCGTCGGGAATGCAGTCTGGGAGTTAGAGGCCTGTATGACCAGTCTCAGTGGGGTGGGTGGACAGGAAGCAAGGGTCGCCCGGAGCCGGGCGGTGGCGTCTGGCCACGTTCCTATCTACAGGGCGACCTGTAGCGGGCCTGGACCAGGTGCCCAGAAGAACGTCAGACAAGGCCTCATTAAACGGCAACAGAGGCTCCGAAGAGCTTGCTTGCGGTTTAAGGACCTCAGTGAGGAGGTTAGTCCTCACGGCCGCGACGGGGAGTTCAAGGGATAAGGCCTTGGCCGCCCGCGCCATCACCACACTATAGGCAGCCCCCTCCTCCGAAGCCACGGTAGGAGGGGAGACAAAACCAGTGTCTGGCGAAGTGTCCAAACCACTGGCATCCCTAGCTCACCTGCCCAGTCCTGATAAGACTGGCACTCAAATGCCAGAGGGTCCTCAGACCCCTCCCAATCCGCCTCGCCACCCATCTCCTGGAACTCAGGGTAAAATGAGGGGACGGGATCACAGAAGAAAAAGACTTCTCACCGCATCGAGCGGAGCCGCTCTGGCGTCGGAACCGGGTCGAGGGGGGGACCGGGGACGTCGTATGTGAACGCCGCCGGGGGCGACACCCTAGGGGCCGGAGCTGGCGAGGTCGTAAGCTCGACAAGCGATGATCCGGATCTGGAACTGGATCCAGCGGGGCCCTGCGGCGTCGGGACCGAAGTCGCCGACGGCGCCGGGGCCAAAGCACCCGGCGGCGCCGGGGCCGAAGCACCTGGCCCACTTGGGCTCCCAGTCGGGACCGCTTGGCCCGAAGGCGCCGCGGAACCCAACGGAGGAGTGAGCGACCTCATGGCCGTGAGGAAGGCGTCAATCTCCTCCGGCGTCGCGTTCTGCCCAGGGACCGGCGGGTATCGAGCAGGCCGCGACGCCTGCGGCTCCGGCGGAGCCGCGTGGGCGGTGTTGCCCGAACCCCCGGCCGCGTCGCGTGAGCGTCTGGGAAAGTCGGAAGAGCAATCTTGCTTCTCCGACTTCTTATGCATCTTACCAGAGGACTTGGAGTTCGAGGAGTGGTGTTGACTCTCCGAGCCGTGATGACTCCGGCCCAGCGACGGGTCCCTCGACCTCCTTCCGGACCGGGACCTCGAACGGCACGGGCCGACTGCCAGAGCTCGAGGCGTTTGCGGGACCGCTCCCGCCTAACCTTCGACGTCAAGGCCCGACAGTCGGGGCACGACTTGTCATCGTGGTTGGGTCCGAGGCAATGTAGACACCGGCGATGGGGGTCAGTAACCGACATCAGTCGGTTACAGTCGACGCAGGGCTTGAACCCGGGCATCCCTACCGGCACCGTCTGAGTTGTGCGACTTCGAAGAAAGATCAAAAATGATCGAAAAAGGAAAAAGTTTAGTCAAAAATTGACTAAGGATACCACTTTTTCCGGATCGGCGCTTGCTGGCGCGGAAAAAAGAAGAACTGACGTCAGCGCGCGAGGGCGGCATCTAAGTACTCCTGTGACATCATCCCCACGCCGATGACGGAAGCGGAGCCACAGACGACGCCTACTAACGCGCAAGGGTACTGTTACGCAAAACTACCAAGACATGGCTTGGTAGTTCGGGCTGGACTGTTCCCATGAGGCACAGGGTCAAGGCTGATTTGCATATAGCCATTGTCTGACCTAGGGTGGTGTGGAGTGCAAAAAAACGATGGATTTAGGCCCAGATCTTTGTACTGGGGTGAATGTAAGACATTGTTCTGCATTCTGTTAATCAACTGTGTTTTTTGCCCTATATCCCGAGCAGCGCCACCACTGAACACTCTTGGACCAGACTTCCCTCTTCGATCTTTCTCTGATCCAGAAAGGGTGCCCTTGGAAGTATTGGTAGTGGGTTTTTTTCTTTCGGAGTATCCTGGGATGTCATCACCAGCCTGAAGGCTTCTGTATCCTGAGCAAAGGACACCACATCCATCCTGCACGACCCACCGTCCGTTATCTCGCCATACCTTGACCCCAGTGTTTTCTTGGACAGTAATCTTTCTCCAACAACTGAAGCCACATCCTAATACACCCAGCAAATTCTGTGTCCCACGCTTCAATAAAACAATTTAACACCATTCTCCGGCCTCCTAGCTTTCATTTCCGACCATCCCTCCAAAATAGTACCAATCAGCATAGTCTCCTCCTGAGAGGTGGAGCTGGGTTCAGACATGGTTTTGAACCAAATTTGGCTGAAAATGTGCACATTTTCGGCCACATCTGATTGTAGAAATGTTTAAAATATGTACATGAATTCATGATCTTATGATGTATTATGAAAAGGACTGTGAAACAATTTTGCAATTTTATTAGATTCTCAACCTGAATGATAGTGATTTATTGTTTAGTCTTTTATTAATTTTGGGTGACTATAAATATAATATATATTTGTATGTTGATGTTTCGTGTATATACTTCTGTACATTTATTAATCTTGGTTTCTCCTTTGGGGAGTTTGTTTCTGGTTTTGTCTGTGTGTCCCAGTCCCCTTAGTTTGCTGAGGGGTGTCTCTCTTTTGTTTTATGATTCACACAATGTCTCTAGACATAAAAAGCTATCTTGGTTTATCTTCAACCTGGAACAAAAATGCCAGAGGAAGTCCTAGACCTCTTTTACTTCTGGTATTTTTTTAGTAGGATCTTCTATTAAAAGAAGTGCTCTTCAACAAGGTTCTAAACCTGAATCGATTTGAAGTTCGATTCCTTCAGAGCTGTTATGATGATCCTGTCTCTCAAGGATAGCCATAAAGTATATTTACTCACTCAGGTAACAGTAACTAACTGAATATATTTGTACTGTACATGCTACAACAGCAAGTCTCCTGGTGCTGGTCCAACATAGAAACTAGAAAGTTAGCTTTAAAGGAAAAGATAGGCATTGAGGTTTTTCCTGAAAGGGAGTCAGGGACTTGTATTGCCATCAGTTGGGGCATTTAAATTAGGGTCTATAAGCCAAGTGAAGATAAATATTTCTCAGGCCCCTGCCAGGTGTGCAGACATGAATTCGAGCAACTAGGTAGCACAGGCACACATGATAGCATCATCCGTGCTGGGGAATCAAATATAATCTGACTGGGACACTACCCACAAGGCTTGAAGTCCAATGACTTGTGTGATGGCATAGTTCCAAAAGAAATCCCAGTATCTGCACAGGAAAAAAGGGAGCAAAGATTTGCAAGAAAAACCAGCTGCTCTGGTGTCTGCATCAGTAACAAGAGATAACAATGGGTCGGAGGTCACTGGGCGCCTGAGGTGCTTTTTAACAATCCATTTCGCCACTTTCAGGGTTGTCTCATGGATCTTTGGCAGAACCTAGATGGCGCTAATAGAGTGCTTTAACACGTTCTAGATCCATCCTGATGCCTCTGGAAAGGTTCCCATAAGGAATCGGTGGGAAGGAGTATTCATTAAAGGATTTCTTTTCTAAATGGCTAGCTCCACCTCAGTGCAACTTACTTGCTGTAATCACAGCACATGTGAAAACTGCCTTTGCTGCCTTGGAAGTTGCAACACGGTACTCTTCCTATTTGCGTTGCACCAAGTCAGCAGATACCCCTCAAAGGGAGTCAGGTTTTTGCTTGCCCTTGTTTACTTCTAGGCTCATGGAGCCAGTGGAGCAGCTGCATGTATCTGAAGAGTTCTGATTTGGAAAGACCACACTCATACTTCAAGTGTTCAAAGGTTTAATTTCTCCATGATCAATCATGCTTTGCATTAACCGTTCACCCATTTTTGGTAGGGTAGCCCATTCAGACTGGAAATAAAAACAGTATTTCTCTATGAATGTGAGGGGAAGGAGGTAAGCCTCTTTTTGATCATCAAGTTGTCTCAAACCTGCAGGGTGGACAATGTTACTAGTAACACACACATAGTGGGAGTTCTTTGTGCTTTTACTTGCCAGGGGACGTCCAAGAGTGGTCCTCCCATGAGAGTATAGCCTATAATACACCAGCTCTTTTTAGCCTTCAAAGAAATGCAGGTGGTCTGCTTCATAATAGTTGAATACGTAAGGGACCCCTGCTCCGTGGCTGTCACCTGTACTATTTAAAACCAAAAGTGGGAAACTGATCAATGTGACTATGAGGCCATGTCAGAATATTGGCAAAAATAGTAAGAAAAAGTTACTCAACTTTAATCCAAATTTTCTGTCATGTGTATCTTTTTTGAATTCACAAAGATTGGAATACCTACTCTTTTGTGTGTCATCAAGAAATAAAGAAATAGGCCCAACAGCCAGGATAGTGTCGGACAGCCACATAACATCATGGTCGGTGGGAACACAGCAGTTGGAGGGACAGACTGACGCCTCCGACAGGCTCAAGGAGCCCGTCTGGGCATTGGTCAGACCGTAATACCTACAATAGGGGAGGTGCCTGCGCAGGCACTGCCATAGGGATTACGATGTCCCATTCCTGCAACATTTTCAGGAAAGGGACTTTGGGTGCCCCTAGCAGGACCACTGTATCCCTCGGCCTCCACTATGTGGCCTGGGGAGCCAATGTGGTGCTCCCCCAAACAGCCATACACCGTGTGCCAGGCATCACATGGTGCCTGGCACACAGTGCATGGATGTTCAAAAACATCCCTTTTACATTTGAGGCTTGTGCTACAGCCCTTTTCTGGGCCGCAGCAGAAGCCGCAATGGGAAAAAAGCCGTTGTATCCTAATTGGGCAATCAGGACCAACGACTCCTTGTCGGACAGACTCGAGTCGGAAACAAGGCTGGTTGGACAATCGTCCGACCGCCATCGCATTGAGGCTGCAGCTAAAATTTATATTTCTGAACATTAGACAAACAATTGGATGGACGGAATGCAGAACAAATCAAAACATTCGCCCCCAGTGAACAGATCTGAGTTAAATCCATCATTCTTTTGCTCACCATGCCACCCCAGTTTCTGAACATTAAACTGAAAAGAACAAATACCTAACATATACCTGCCATGGATTTCCTGCACTCTTCAAGGAGAAGTGCTTGAATCTAAAGGGTGAAGTCTAAATACATCATTTACTGAATTTGATTTTAAGCTATATGTGCTTTACAGTGTGTAATTACCAGTAAATTAAAAATGACCAGATCGTGAATCTACACACATTTAAAAGCAATACAAAAAGGAGTTGATTTGTTAATAATACTGTTAACCTACTTTATTAGAAGGTGTAAACGCTTGAATTTTTACTTCTGATAAAATCTTCCTGATAGCCTCTTCAGAACTTTCCTATAAGAAAGAAACCAAGTTAATTATTAACATATTAAGGATTCTAGCAACTGAATATACTAAATGATCAGACTCGTTTGATCATCCTGTACAATTACATATAGTATGTATAGATTTCTTTATAAAGCTAGCCACACATGATTGTCAGAGAAGCAGATGAGTGACAACCAAGTAAATGCAACGTGAGGGAGGATCAGCTGTTTAAAAAGTATGAATTTGATTATTGACACTTTTAACTGTGTAAATCTTCTCCCAGTGTGACATCCCACAATGGGCTCCCCAAGATAGTGTTTCCCTAGGAGCTGGCACAAGAAGACTTATAGTACAACATAAGTATGGAAAGGGTTATTTATGAAGTAATTTCCTGTGGTTAGAGCAGCGTGCAGAAACATGCACATATTCTAGTTAGAGGCAGTAAAAACAGACAAAAGGGAACAAGGCAGATACCCTAAACAGTTACTCATTTCATGCTCTGTTTTGCACTTGCTACTCTAATACAACCTTAATCTTGTTGAATTTGGGCTTATCTCTCATTTAAGAAGGCAGGTCTCACTATTTCCCAAATTTTTGAGTCACAGGATGTTACCAACAAGGGTCCATAGAGTAGAAGTCGGTAGCAGTGTCACTAGTGGTGTGGTAACGGTTACCAAGGGGACAGACATCACAGGGGATGAACCTGCCATTATTAAGACAACCAGAGGGCCCGGTGGTGCTATGGGGACCTAAGACGAGCCAGAGGCAGTCAAACCGGTTGGAAATATGCTGCATTTCCTTCTTGACGGCAGGATCAACAACAGAAATGAAAATTCAGTTCATGGTGGGACCAAGCAAAGAATCAGTGTAGTAGACAGAGACCTTGAAGGAGTGCGACTGACATCATGATGCCCTTGGGTCTTCTCTCCGGAGTCAAGAGTGTCATAATGGGGTCAAATCCTGGTTTGATTTCTTATGCTTGCTCTTGGACTTCTACTTACCAAAGGACTTTGAGAATGAAGCTTAACAATCTCAGGAGTGGTCTCGAGACAGGGACAGCGTCCGAGCCCACCGCTAGGAGCATGAGCGGGACATAAACGAAGGTTGCAACTTCTTTTGAGTTCAATATTATACATCACCTCCTGCTCTCGGATAGCTTTCGGGTGCATGAGGTTGGACTTACTGCAAAACTTAAGAGTCCAATTCCAAGACCAGTCACTAAAGGCACACCTCATGTAGGCACATTAATTAAATCTGCTTCCTGCAGTTGTAGCATGGCTTGACACCTGTTTTTGGTTGGGACATTGTTACCAGCACACTGAAATTGTCGGGAAACTAACAAAAAACAGAAACAGAGCATGGGTTCTACATTGGAAGGCATGCAAAGAAAGGAACTGGTATCAGCGCACAGTGATGCCGCTTATATGCGGCTCCACTTCGTCACTTTCGGGGCAGTGTGGAGTCAGCTCAGAGCAGTATTACGTCACCTTGCAGCACGCTATAAAACTTTTCCTGGATCCAGGATCGCACATGGTGAGTATTTTAAGATCAGGAAGGGACACGGGCCAGGAAGGCAAAGCCGGACTGAATTGGGACCCCGTAAGAAACACCCCCTGGGGGCGGGAACCAACCTCCTAGCCCGCGAAAAGTAGGGGCGCACTGAATTGGGTGACCCAAAGACAAGGACTGGTAGCCAATCAGGGCCCAGAAAAGAAAGCGGCTGGGGGGTTCAAAAGGGAATTAGGGTCCACCTTTTGAACACGAGAAACCTCTGTTGCAGTGGAATCCGCCATCGTTGGAGTCACTGTCGTGGAAGGAGAATCGCTCGAAGGAAGGAGAAGCCAGCCCGGAAGGCGAGCGTCTGGACTCCTGCTCATTGGATCTCCAGACTGAGCAGAAGCACCGAGGCGAAAGAGGAGCGAATGAAGAGCCCGCCGATCCAGCCCTGTAACTGTTGAAGGGCCGTCTGGAAACGGGTCCACGACCAGCACGAACAAAGAGTACGGCTGTCAGAAGGGGGAAGCAACATCGCATAGCGGCCGTAAGGGGCGGTGCAAACTCGCTGGGCGGTGCCGCAAGTATCAACCACCTGCCCCATTCCTGGTACCTGGGAGCAGACCGACGAACGTGACGAACAGGAATCGGAGGCAAGTAGAGCTGCTCAACCACCAGGGCAGATGAGGTGGGGAAAAGAAGCACACGCTGCCCAAAGTCCCAAGCACACAAGACTGAAGGCAGTGGTGACCTAATTGGCTGCCTGAAAAAAAGGAAGGCAGTCAATAGGGCTTACTCGCAGGTGCATTACTGGAACTAAACAACACTGATATGGCACAAGGACGCAGTGCCATCACGAGAGAGAAGGGTTCCAGCCCGCTTTAGGAAGGCTGTAGCAAGCGATTGGTGCAAGCAAATGGGGAAGAAGGAGCTGCACAGGCCCGGAAGGTAATGAGCCCGAGCTGGATGGTGACCTGGCAGTTCTACTTGAGAAGGCAAGGGCCTTGGCGGCCTTGATAGGCGAACAGTGGATGGACGAGCACATAGAGAGGCCAGCAAAAAAAGAAGAGATCAGTGCCAGCACCAGCGCCCCCTCAAGGCCTGGTAAGGAGGAGCTTGCAGCCAAAATGGAGTCCCCATCTCAACCAGGCAAGAGGGGCCCGAGGAAGGTGCCACACCCTCCTGCCGTGGCAACAGGGGGAGGGTCAATGGGCTCCAGACCAGGAGTTGGAAGACGAATCAGGAGCATTCCGGCACAACTAGAAGCAGCAGAGAACCTAAGACATAGAGGTTGGCAGCCGCAGCGACGAGGGGTCGTGGCCAACACAGCGGCCCCCTAGGGAGCCACGCAGCATGTCACGATCCAGTGAAGACAACAGCGATAATGAGAACCAAGTGCTAAGCGTAAGGGGGAAGCCGCGCAAAAGGATACAAGGGCAGAAGGGTAACAATGATGAGATGCTTTATCATATCGCAAACTTTGGCACACATTTAAGGGGTAAATAATTATGCAGCGCAGGCACCATGGGCCCCACCGCCACCATGGGCGACATACCCGAAGGGGGGGCCAAAATGAGTTCCGGAGGGAAGCATGGGGGAAAGTAACGCCGCATCCAGGGGCATGGGTGACATGGTGGACATGGCCAAGGCCAGGAGCCCCTGCTGGTGGGGAATCTTGGTTAGGAGCCAGGGGTAACGAAGGGGACAAGGGGATCACTTAGAACAAGGGACAGAGGAAGGGTCTGACAGAATGGGATGACCATCAAGAAGCTAGGAACACGGAGGGCACAGGGATTGGGGTTGTCACCCGAACAGTCAGAGAGAGGGTAGAACACCTAAGGGCCCACAACTGCCCAAGACAGTGGAAGGGCGGAACCAGCAGGTAAACCTGCAAGCGAATACATCTGTCCCTCCTCGCTGGAAGTAGGCTTAGACCTGATTGTGCAGGACAAAAAGGGCAAGTACATGAGGGAGAAGTGCAAACCTAGAGTGGCTACGACAATAGAGAACTGGCTGCGGGCCTTCAGGACTTGAGTAATCATAGAAAAATTCCCCAAGAGCGCAACAGCCCTAATTGTGTATGAGGAAAAGGTGCGTGAGGCTCAGCAAAATTACCAGGGAGAATCATGGCTTAAGTACGATGAGGGTTTAAGGGAGAAAATGCAGACCTGGCCAGTTATAGAATGGGATCACCAAGATATGGAGGGTTTCATGACCCACATGGTGGCGGCAAGGGAAAGGCTTGGCAACCGGGAACCCAATTTTTGTCCCTCAGGGTTTAAAGGGAAATATGAGTGCCAAGGACAGGTCAAAGAAAGACAGAAGGAAAGGTCAGGCTGGTGGAATACCTAGGAAGACAAGGGTGGCTGCATGCTGGAAATACTATAAGGACGAATGTAGATGGGGGAACGCCTTCAGGTTCAAACATTGCTGTGGGAACTGCAGTGGCAGCCACCCCGCCATGCATTGCAAACAAAATCAAGGCGCAGGTAACCGGTAACAATAGAGACAAAGGCAGCGCAAAGAAGCAATAGAGGAAGTGGTACGATGCCTGGGGATACAGGAGGGACGTAAAAGGGGCTGCACCTGCCCACACACATTCATTCAATGAGACTTATCAAGCTGCTAAGCAGTTATCCAAGAATCCGAGACAAACAACAATTGGCTGAAGGGTTCACAATGGGGTTTCCCATCCCTTACAAAAAACATGTGGTCCTCGGCTTAGTAGCAACCTAAAATCTATAGGGGACAACCCTGAAACAGCGAGAAAACAGTGTAGCGTGGAGTGGCATGGAGTGAAATGATATAGAGCAGAGTGCCATACAGCAGAGTGGCATAGAGTCTAATACTGTAGACTAGAGTGGTGCAGTGTGGAGTTCCGTAGAGTGTAGTGGCATAGATTAGAATAGCATAGAGTGTAGCGGCACAGAGAATAGTGGTGTAGAGTGGAATTGCGTAGCTTGGAGTGCCTTGGCGTGACATATAGTAGAGTGGTGTAGAGTGCAATAGCGTGGAGTGGTGTATAGCACAGGGGCATTGAGTGGAGTGTGGCAGAGGAGAATAGTGTAGAGTGGAGTGGTGTAGCGAGTAGAGTTTAGTAATGGAGAGTGTAGGGGCATATAGTGGAGTTGCATAGAATGAAAAGGCTCAGAGTGGAGTGCCACGGAGTGGTGAACAGTAGATTGGTATACAGTGGAGTAGCAGACACTGGAATAGCATGGAGTGGAGAGGCATAGAGTAGAATAGATTTGAGTGATTTGGCTCAAAGAGGAGTAGCGTAGAGTGTACTGGCATAAAGTTGAGAGGAGTAGAGTGGAGTAGAGTAGAGTGGATTGGCATAGAGTGGAGTGGTGCCGAGAGGAACACTTTTGAATGGAGTATCGTAGAGTGGAATGGCGAAGGGTAGAGTGGAGTGCAGTGTAGTACAGTAGAATGGTACAGAGGAGAGTGGCTTAGAGTCAATTAGCAGAGTGTAGTGGCATACAGTGAAGTGGTGTGTAGTGTAGAAGAACCTAGTTTAAACAGACACATCATGAAAGTGGGTGAACGGATGTTGATGAATATAGATTATGGGTTGGAAAAGCTATTTTTTGGAATGTTGATGAATATAGATTATGAGTTGGAAAAGGTATTTTTTGGAAGTAGCCTTAAATGTATTACTTAGTGTTAAACTTATAAGTCACAAAAAAAATTGTTATACATGGGGCTGAGGTACACTGCAATAACTTCACGGTAATCCGATGTACATGCCGAACATAAAGCAGTATATCATTAGCTAATGACTTCATTTAAAAAAGTAAATGGCAGCCATCTAGTCACCACCACACGTTTGCTGTCTCCTGGTTTAGTGCCTTAGATATAGGTAAGTATAAGGTTTTACACAAGGTCCCTGGAATTATGCGATTGTGCGGCCAGGGCGATTTTGACATAATTGTAGATTTGCTACATTTGCTACATAATCCAGATTTTAACATAAGAAATTGTTTCTAGCTCAAACAGTTCAAACGTTACTAAAAGTGCAGCACCACATGTTGCTACGCAGTGGAAGGCCTTTGCAAAGATAAGGCGATACCGAAGGTAATATTCGTGTCCATTTGATAGAGATATCTGGCCGAGCAATACCATACTTGGAGGAGGGGCTGCTAACTGACCTCATCCAAGATCCCCAAACAGGAGAAGCCGGTCCAAAAGATAGAAAGGGACCAGACTGTCTAAAAGTTGATAGGTGAAGCAGGATGTGCACCAAAGGACTGATCTCCAAGAAGGACTACGGGAAGCCCACAGGGAGTAGAAAGCTACAAGGCCCTGAGAAACCCGGTATAGAACCAGTAAAAAGACAGCCCCAAAAAGGGATGCAACCTACAATCGGGGAATGAAAAGGAACCAAGGACAATAGTCCATAGAGTCCAGGTTCAAAGCCAATAGAAGGAGCCTACACAGCATGCTCAGCCACAGCTAACACATACAACAAATAAAGAGCACCCACCGATCGTCAAGGAAACTATCCTGAGAAACACATTTTGAAAAAAGATTGATAGAGGAAAAGACAGAAACAAGAATGCTGAAGAGCATCGCTAGAAAGACAAGAACGGTAAAAGGAAACCGCTCTAATACTGAGAACCTTGATAGATAGATAAGACACCCTTCGAAATAATGTAACGGAGGCGCTCATTGAAGAGTAGGAAGGAAACATACAAGTAGAACCAAGAAGGTTGAACCTTGTCACCAGCAAGGGTGTAGGTAAAATGCAGCGATGTACAGCGTATAGATGGCCAGACGACCATATGTGCAAAACACACACCTATATAAACCTGAAGCAAATGACATCTACAAGAGATCCATTCAAGAGATAGGCATACATGTGCATAAAAAAAAAACATAGAAATTCCCGTAGACCCAATCAGTCATAGAGGATACAGCAAAAGCATATCCAACTCCACCGAAGGAAACTCATGTGATACGCCGGTGAGAGAGCGGGAGGACGATAAGTGGAGGAATGAGGGACACTCTAAGAACAGAGGTAACCAAGGAAGGACAGAGATAATATATCATACTGTCGTAAAAAAGCGGTTACAACAGTAACTGAGGTAGAAACAGAAAGACAGAGATGGGAAACTGCAACACAGAGCCACATAGAGAAGGAAGTGGAAGACATCACCCACCCACTGACGGAGGAAGGATGCCAGCAGAAGGTAGCAGGAGAAGCAAAGAATAAACAGCATGTGGAAAGTCCAGTATGAAAGAGAAGAATAAGAAGAAGACCGCCAGGGGAAACGAAGGGCCGGGGGAAGCTAAAGGCAACAAATAGTTGATTATGACACTTACACATGGAAGCAGGGGGAAAAAGGTAAGAAACCTGAGCATGCTTCATGGAAAGATAGGATGGAAAGGGAAATCCTGTCTCTAGTGAAATAAGGATACCAGACAAGGATCCAAACAATCAAGGGGACAGGTGTCCCAGGTGAAGAGAACTGAAGAACAGCAGACACAACAGGTACCTCACAGGTGTGATGGTAGAGATGTATAAAACCCCCTTGCAGAAGGCAACAGCAGCAACCGAACCCCAAGAAGGTAGGCAGAACACCAGAAGGGTAAAAACACACAAAAGAACACCAGATTGTGGAAGATAAGCAGCATCAGGACCACAAAAAAGGAGAAAAGGGAGGGATGAGCACACAATACAACAGTGTCCAGGTGCAATCGAAATAATATGCCAACAAGATGCTGATACCATAATGGCATCAGGGAGGGGGAGTCGTGGAATACCAAGAGGACCATAATATGAGTAGGAGAAAATCAATGAGAAAGATAAACAGGCCAAGAGTGTGCCTGTCTGTGGTACCAGTGTCGCCCATATGGAGGGGGCAGAAAAAAGAAAAAGAAAAAAATCGAGACACTGCTGTAAGGGATACTAAGTGTACAGACAGCTTATAAATTGCCTCTAAGGCACACACAATAAGGTCCTCAAAAATAAGTGTGCATCTACACAACATAAAAGAAAACCCGCCACCCAGTAAGCATTCGGAAGAAAAAAATCAAGCAAGAGAAAGAAGCCATAAGAACAGACTCCCATTAGACAGCAAAGCAAGATGGCTGGAAAAGAAACCTGTCACTGACAGCATAATTGAGAAGAAAAGTACCTGCAGAAATCAGGAACACTACACCGGGTGTAACCCAGGAAGGGAGAGAGTACTCCGCTCTATGAAGGTGGAGAGGAGTAAAAATAAGAGGAAACAATCTTCCCCAGACAACCTCACTACAACAAATAGTTAAGACTCCGCACCACCATGACTATCTCTGACCCGGCATAAGGCAGAGTCGGCATGAGCGCCAAAAAGGGAGGAACCATCAAAAGGCATGTCAATTAAAGAAATTGCACAGCTCCTGAAAACCTGGAAGTATGCAACCATGCACGCCAGCACAGACCTATGGTGGAGGCCATAGCCTGACCAACAAAAAAATCAGTGGTACCCATACCGCAGCAGATGCTAAGAATGGATGTTTGTTGCCCATCATGTACCAGGGGAACTAGAGCATTCCGGGCTTCCACCGGAAGGGAGGGCAGGAGGCGTTCTAGTAAGTCCCAAAAGGCATGAGAGAAGCGGGTGAGGACACAAGAAGTGTTCAGAGAGTGAAGGCAGCGCTAGAAAAAGAGAAAATACACTTACCACAAGCGCCAAATTTCCTGGTCTTTCTCTCCAGGAGGGACAAGAGGGAGAAATCAATGTTTTGGATGGCCAAAACAACCTGAACCACAAAGCGCCTGGTAGAGGGATGTCTAAGAAGACAGGAGGGATCCCCGGGGCCGGCGATGCCTTTGGGAAATAGAATGATCCTTAGGTTTAGCACAAGCACCTAGTAGGATATCAAAAAGACAGTCACTATAAGGAAGTACAGGTTCAACGTTGGACTGGTCAGGATGTAGAACGCCAAGTAAAGGGTCTGTGGGCAGATCCACATAAGGAAATTGTAAATCCAGTGTAATCGAAACTTGATCGAGCATGTCCGCTGGAGCGGAACACAACTCTGTAGCCTAACCAGGAAAAGGCTGGAGAAGATTCCAGGCCACTGGCGTCACCCAAGTCAAGTAACCAGTTAGACTGCATGGGGGAGGGGGGGGGGGGTGGAGTCCTCTCCAAAATGGGATGGAGACAAACAGAGGAAGGGAGTCTGAGATGGTTGGCTCCATCTGCACCGCATCCAATAACGTAACTCAAGCTGTTCGACATCAAGAAGGCGAAGCTTCGCTGTTGGAAGGAGCATGAATGGCACCACTATGGGAGCCGGCAGACAAGAGTCCGACCCCGTATTCGGAGTCTACAGACCTGAAGCAAGAGCTGAATAAAGGAGCCTTGAAGGCTGTGCCCCGGCGTCACTAAGGTGTCAGACACAGGAGGCCAACCTGAAGCTGGATGAGAATCCGCACTTTCGTGGGGCCCGAGGGCGCTCCAGAAAAAGGTAATTATCTAAGAATAGAATAAAGAGTTTGAGAATATTGTCTCATCTGGGTCAAAGACGCCCTGACCCCAGGATAAGTGGGCAGATGCAGGGCGGACCCATGTCCCAATACTTCAACATGAGTGAGGATCAGTGGTAGGCGACGAAGGCGGGCGACACCACGACTTACCTCCGGATGTCAAAGGAGAATGACGCCTGCAGGAATAGCTACTAGCGTGAACGTGCAGTCGGTCTGGAGAGCGCAAAGGGGATAGAGGATGACCTGAAGACTTAGATAATAGTGACATCTAAGCCTCATGGCGTTTTATACAATATTTCCAGCGCTTTTGGTTGGAGCTGGCGCCAGGAGTCACACTCTTCAGAGTCATGGTGCTCACCCAGGCACCACATGCAAACCGAGTGAGGGTCTGTGGCAGGCATCTGTCGTCCGCAGGGCTCATAAGGCTTGAACCCAGAGGACGTTGAAGATGAGAGAAAAAAGGGCACACTGCTACGTGTACGAAAAAATGTCAAGTAGGCTGAAAAATGGCGGGAGGAATTGCAGCACAATTTGGGTAGTTAGCACCGGGAAAAAAGGTAGTGACATCAGAGTGTCAGTTGAGGGCTTATATGCCATCCTTTGGCATCACATTCAGGAGACGACGACGCTGCAGTGTCGCTCGATACCCTCTACCGAGGCTCAGGGGTACTGCTGAAAAATTGTCCAGATCCAGTCTGGCACCTGGGGAGGATTCTAATATAAGGAATCTGGTTCTAAATGTCTCTATCAGACCATAAACTACTTCTGCTGTTCTCCCTTCTACCTGACACCTCAAACTCAGAACACATGCTGCTCATCCTGATGTTGCTAAGAGTTTGTTCTACCTTCTCAGTGACCTTTGACCCTGCTCTCAGGCAGGTCGTTCCCCTCGGCGCTGTAACAGCTCCACCTGGTGTGACCGTATCCCCCCCCCAAGCCCAGCTTGCTACTGCTGCCGGTCGTTAGTTCGAGGCTCGCTTGCTGCACTTGGTTTTGTATTGTTTTGTAATGTTCTTGCCACTTGTATTTTGCTTCACCCCCTGTGATTTCGGCGCTCTGTATATTGTTTTTTGTGCCCTGTATTTAGTTTCTGACTGCGTTTCCTTTCCCCCCCTGTGAGTCTGTGCCCCATTACCCTCTGTTTCCCTCCGAAGCACCTCACCCGTTTTCTTCCCGCCGCTGCATGCCGCCCCCCTGCTCGCCCATTCGCCGCCGCCCGCCTCCCAGCTGCTCCTCCCTCCCACCTCTCCATATATGCCGGCCGCTGTGCGATGAAAGGAGCGACCTTTTACCGTGCTCTCAGGCAGGTCACTTCCCTCGCTGCCGCACCAGCTCCACCTGGTGTGAACGCCCCCCCAGCTTGCGATTGCTGCCGGTCGAGAGTTCGAGGCTCGCTCGCTGCACTTGATTTTGTATTGTTCTGTGTTGTTCTTGCCACTTGTATTTTCCTTCACACCCTGTGATTTCTGCGCCCTGTATATTGTTTTTTGTGCCCTGTATTTAGTTTCTGCCTATGTTTCCTTTTCCCCTCTGTGAGTCTGTGCCCCATTGCCCTCTGTTTCCCTCTGCCGCTCCTCATCCGTTTTTTTCCTCGGCGCTGCGTCCCCGCCCCCCCTGCTCGCCCATTTGCCGCCCCACCCCCACCTCCCAGCTGCTCCTCCCCCCCACCTCCACATATATGCCGGCTGTTGCACAGCCGTGCCTAAGGCATGCCCGTCTGCCTCCGTCCGCCCGCACCTGGACCGCGCCCAGTGCCAGAACCCCTGGCCCCGCGAACGCCACGACTCCCGTCTCCGCTACGATGCCAGCACCCTCCACGCACTCAACACAGGACGCCCACACTCCTGCTTCCTGGCTGCCCCGAAGCGCACCCAAGGACCTTTCTCAAGGACCTTTCTCCTTCCGGAACTGCAGCTTCACCAACATCCGACCCGCCAACCCAACCACCAGGAAAGAACCCAACTACCTCAGATCTCAGATGCAATCTCCTCAACACCCGCTCCTCCCGCTAACACGCCGTTGAACTCTGGACCTACTTGATTCAACCTTCCCAGACGTCGCCTTCCTGACGGAGACCTCGCTGAACCCCTCCTCGGCACCCAACATCGCCATAGCCATCCCAGACGGCTACAAGATCACCCGCAGGGGCTGCACCAAAGGAGTAGGAGGAGGTATCGTCATCGTCCACAGGAACATGCTCAGAGTCTCGACCAACACCGACGACACCCTCAGCGCTGCCGAACACCTGCACTTCCAGATCCACACCGATCCCAACACCACCCTCAGAGGAACTCTCATCTACAAACCCCCCGGACCCCCACCATACAAACAACTGACCTGCTAGCTCGAGGAGAACAGCATCCTGAACCCGTCCCAGTCCAGGTATCGCAGAAAACACAGCACCGAAACTGCCCTCATCGCCGCCACCGATGACATCAGGGACCTGCTAGACAACGGAGAAACCGTGGCCCTCATCCTCCTGGACCTGTCAGCCACCTTCGACACGGTCTGCCACTGCACCCTAGGCACACTCCTCCACGACGCTGGGATCCAAGAGAAGGCCCTGCACTGGACCACCTCCTTCCTCTCCATAAGAACCCAGAGCGTCCGACCCCCCCTTTCCCCTCCAAAGCCACCGAGATCATCTGTGGCGTACCCCAGGGCTCATCCCTCAGCCCAACACTACATGGCACTGCTCGCCCACGTCGCCTGACTACATGACATCAACATCATCTGCTACGCCGGCGACACACAGCTGTTCCTCTCCCTCACCAAGGACCGCCACACCTCCAAAACCAACCTCCACGAAGGAATGAAAGCCGTCGCCGAGTGGATGATGAACAGCCGACTGAAGCTAAACTCAGACAAGACAGAAGTCCTCCTCTTCGGATCCACTTCCTCGGCCTGGGACGACTCTTGGTGGCCGACCACACTGGGAACAGCTCCAACACCCACCGACTACACACGCAACCTACGGTTCATCCTCGACTCCACCCTCTACATGACTAAGCAGGTCAAGGCTGTCTCATCCTCCTGCTTCAACACCCTCGGCATGCTCTGCAAGAGGATCCCCACCGAAACGAGAAGAAGGGTCCCCTAGGCCCTCGTCAGCAGCAGGCTGGACTACGGCAACGCCCTCTATGCAGGAGCCTCGGCCAAACTCCTGAAACAACTTCAATGCATTCAGAACTCCTCTGCACACCTGATCCTCGACATCCCTCGCAGCAGCCACATCACACCCCACCTGAGAGACCTGCACTGGCTACCCGTCAACAAGAGGATAACCTTCAAGCTCCTCACCCACGCACACAAGGCACTCCACAACACCGGACCAGCGTACCTCAACAGATGCCTCAGCTTCTACACCCCAACCCACCAGCTTCGCTCCGCCGACCTCGCCACAGTCCCCCGCATCCGAACAGCAACCTCTGGCGGCAGATCCTTCTTCCACCTCGCCGTCAACACCAGGAACTTCCTCCCCATCCCCCTACGGCAGACCTCCATACCTGCTGACCTTCAAAAGACTCCTCAAGACCAGGCTTTTCAAGCAGTAGCAGCATCCCCCCCGCCCCCCAGTGCCTTGAGGCCCTGACAAACAAGTTACTTACCTTCGGTAATGCTTTTTCTGGTGGATACAGTATATGCCTGTGGATTCCTCACGTTGTGAATATCCCCCTGCGTCAGCAATGTTCGGAAAAATCTTTTGTAGCACGCCGGCGACGTCATAGGAGCACGTCATCGCGTGCGACTCCAACTGATGTCACTGACTCCTTATTAGGCCTACGCCGGCGTAATGACATCAGTACCGCCCTTTTTTCCGTGCCTTCGAGGCACCCGGACCGACCAATGACAGTAGACATATACATATACAGTGTACACCGTACATAATATCCAAAATTATACACATAGTGTGTAGACAATGTATGAAAAACAAAATATATATCCAAATATAAATATATATATATATATATATATATATATATATATATATATATATATATATATACATATAAATACATTAAAATAATGTCATAAACACAGGTATAGAAGAGTGGACAATGGGGAGGCGGGTGGGCATGTGAGGAATCCACAGACAGATACTGTATCCACCAGAAAAAGCATTAGCGAAGGTAAGTAATTTGTTCTTCTGCCAGTGGATTCCTGCCAGTGGATTCCACTGGCAGTGGATCTGCCAGTGGATTCCTCACCTTGTGAATAGAGTCCCACAGCAGTCACCACT
Organism: Lissotriton vulgaris; assembly: GCF_964263255.1. Lineage (NCBI taxonomy): Eukaryota > Metazoa > Chordata > Amphibia > Caudata > Salamandridae > Lissotriton > Lissotriton vulgaris. The sequence continues at coordinate 1,426,983,900 of NC_141689.1, read as the reverse complement.
CCCGGAGGAGGGTGTCCACTCTCCTATACCAGAAAATCCTGGAGGACAGAACGCGCAAAGTGGCTGTCCCTCCTCACTTCGGAATCCAAGCAGTAATGCTTCGCGAAAGTGTGGAGGGAAGCCCAAGTCGCAGTTCTACAAATGTCCTCTACAGGTACACCCCTAGACAAAGCAGATGTAGAAGACTTTGCTCTAGTTGAGTGAGCTCTTATACCCTCTGGAGGGTCCTTACCCGCCAGGGAGTAGCAGATCTTGATACATAGTATAATCCATCTTGAAAGTGTGTGCTTGTGCACAGCTCTTCCTTTTCTGTAGCCAGCAAATCCAACAAAGAGCTGGTCATCCACTCGATAGTCTCTTGTCCTATCAAGATAAAAGCTCACCGCCCTCTTAGGGTCCAGGCGGTGAAGTCGCTCCTCCTCCTTGGAAGGGTGAGGGGGAGGATAGAAGGTAGGTAGGGTTATGGACTGTCCTAGATGGAAGGGAGTTACCACCTTCGGCAGAAAAGCAGCCCTGGTCCTAAGTACCATTCTTTTAGCATGAATGGTCAAGAATGGGGGCTTTGAACTAAGAGCTTGAAGCTCACTTACCCTCCTTGCCGAGGTAATTGCAACCAAGAAGAACGTTTTAAAAGATAAAAGTCTCATGGGACACTTGTGCAAAGGTTCGAAAGGAGAACCCATCAGAAAAGAAAGCACAAGATTCAAGTCCCATTGAGGCACAATAAAGGCAGAAGGAGGAAATGTATTTGTAAGACCCTTCAGAAATCTTAGAGCCACTGGTCGATAGAATGATATCCACCACGTCATGTGGGAGAGAAAAGGAATTCAGGTTGCCCCGTTCAATCTCCAGGCATGAAGGTGTAAGGTCTGGAGGTGGGGGTGTAGAACCTGCCTCTCCATCTGAGAGAGGAGGTCTGGCCAGAGAGGGAGACGGAGCGGCGGGAACGAGGAGAGGTGGAGAAGATCTGTGTACCACACCCTTCTTGGCCAATCCGGGGCGACCAATATGACTTGGGCCCAGTCTTGGCGAATCTTCCTCAGAACCCGAGGAATCAAGGGTATGGAAGGAAACGCATAAAGGAGTTGTGAGTCCCAACTCAACTGAAATGAGTCCCCCAAGGCTCCCTGCATCGGAAACTGGAGACTGCAGAATGACAGGCAGTGAGCATTCTCCCGAGTGGCGAACAGGTCCAACCTGAGGTGTTCCCCACGTCCGAAAGAAGTGTCGAACTACCTCTGGATGAAGCCTCCACTCGGGGTCTGCTGAGAACTACCGACTGAAACTGTCTGCACGCACGTTCAGAACTCCGGCCAGATGATTTGCCATCAGACAAATCTGATGATCCTGAACCCAGGACCAGAGACGCAGAGCCTCTCTGCAGAGACACTGCGACCCTACTCCTCCCTGCTTGTTGACATACCACATCGCAGTGGTGTTGTCCGTCACGACCTGAACCGACTGACCGGGAAGGGAGGAAGGCCTTGAGAGACAGACGTATCGCCCTCAATTCCAGAAGGTTGATGTGAAGCAACCTTTCCTCTGGAGACCAAAGACACTTGATCTCCAGATTCCCCAGATGAGCACCCCACCCTAGAGTGGATGCATCCGTTATTACTGTGGCCACCGATGGAGGTAGTTGGAAAGGTTTTCCTTGAGACAGATTGCCCTCCACGCTCCACCAAGACAGATCTGCTGCAGTTTCCCTGGAGATCCTGATAGACTCCCTGAGATCTCCGTTGTGTTGATACCACTGCCTGCGGAGGCACCACTGGAGTTCCCTCATGTGCCAGCGTGCATGGTTGACCAGCAGAATGCAGGAAGCCATCAGACCGAGAAGACGAAGGACCTTCAAGACTGGAACGACCGCTCCATTGTGAAATAAAGGAATCATTTCCTGTATGTCGCGAATCCGTTGTGGAGGAGGGAATGCCCGACATACAGTTGTATCCAGTACCGCACCAATGAACAGGTTGAGCTGGGAGGGCACCAGGTGAGATTTGGGTACATTTGTCGAAAAACCCAACCTGAGTTGTGACTTGCATATGATGGAGCACTTTCTCTGGAGATTCCGCCTTGATTAGCCAATCGTCCAGATAAGGGAATACTGGAATCCCTGACCTTCTGAGATGTGCAGCCATCACCTTGGTAAAGACTCGAGGCGCAGTAGTAAGACCAAACGGAAGGACCACAAACTGGTAATGCTGCGATCCCACCGTAAAACGGAGATACTTCCTGTGCGACTTCAGGATCGGGATGTGAAAATATGCATCCTGCAAGTCGATCGACACCATCTAGTCTTCTTCCAGCAGCGCTTGAAGAACCTGTGCAAGGGTGAGCATCTTGAACCTCTCCTGCTTCAGGTAAAGGTTCAAGATCCTGAGATCCAGGATTGGACAAAGTCAGCCAACCTTTTTGGGGATCAGGAAATACCGGGAGTAGCATCCCTGACACCTTTCTTGCTCCGGAACCACCTCTATCGCCCCTTTCTCAAAAATGCCAAGACTTCCTCCTGCAGAAGAAGCAGGTGGTCTTCTGAGCAAAAACCCTGGCAAGGAGGGTAATTCGGAGGGAATTCCCGAAAGCGAAGTGCATACCCATTCTTCACGAGATTGAGAACCCAAAGGTCCGACGTGACCGATTCCCAATCCCGTAGAAAGTAGGTAAGCCGACCCCCTACAGGACCCGCATGATCCGGAATGGCGGATCTAGGGCTGCTTTGCTGTAGTAGGAGGGGGGTGGGCAGAAGAAGAGGAAGAGGAGGAGGAGACCTGACGCCCTCGAGGAGGACCTCTTTTTTTCCCCTGTAAGATTTATACACCAGATTTTGTTGCTGCTGCTGTTGCTGAGATTGCTTGTAGGGACGAAAAGAAGATCTTCCAAAGCCCCTATATCTTTTGCCCACAGATCCTCTAGTTTGCAAACCTAAAGATCTGGCTGTAGCCCTGCTGTCCTTGAACCTCTCCAATGCAGCATCAGCTTTTTTACCGAAAAGGCCTGAGCCATCAAAGGACAAATCCATTAAAGCAGTCTGAACATCCGCAGAGAACTTGGAAGTCTTCAGCCAGGCAGCTCTCCTGGTGGCAAACGAAGACCCCATGACTCTAGCCACCAAATCCGCTGCGTCCATACCACTCTGTATAACCTGCCGAGCAGCAGCCTGCGTGTCAGAAACCACTTCATTCAAAATTCTTTCTGTCCTCCTCGGGAAGCTTAGGAGACAGCTGTTTAACAGTATCCATCAAAGCATGGATATATCAACCCAGTAAACAAGTGGCATGTGTAGATTTTAAGGCAATACTGCCGGACGAAAACACTTTTTTTGCATTTTGGTCCTGCTTTTTGGAATCCTTATCACCAGGTACCTGGGGAAATGCACCTGCAATTCTTTTAGAGCAGGCAGCTTGTACTACCAAACTCTTTGGTAAGGAAGAGTAGACAAAAATTCAGGGTCGCCAGGAGTCACTCTATAATGCCTTGCAACGGCCTTCGAAACAGCAGGAGCCGTAAGTGGTCTATTCCATACCTTCAAGATGGGATCTGTTAGAGCCCCAGTAAAAGGAAGAATAGTCTCAACTACAGACGAAAGGAGAATGGAGGACTTCAATCAGAATGTTCGACTTGTACTCGACAGATGGCAAAGTCAAATTCAACAAATCTGTAGCCTTTTTAATTACCACATGGTAGGGAGCCACATATTTAGAAGGAGCATCAGACACAGTGGCCAACTCTTAATCAGGAGACAGTTCAAGACCACTTGCATCTCGAAGTTCGTCAAAATAATCATCCTGATCTTGAAGCTCTCCTTCAATTTCAGCTTCCCCATAACTCTTCTCCTCCAAAAGGCGCTGCGCCTTTCGCCTCGACCACTCAATTCGAATCGACTTAGTCGGATCCGGAATCGACTCCGAAAGAACCAGAGCCGGCGTTGAATGTGGAGCCGGAGTCGAACATGGAGCTGGAGCCGGCGTCGAACTTCGAATTGCATCTCGAGGTCGTTCCGGAGCCGGTGAAGCCATAATCGACGTTGATGACCTCGGCGGCGCCGAGAGATGCCAAGGTGGAGCCGGAGCTGGCAAGAATGGCGCCGGAGCATAGGCTTGGGGATCCCCCAAGTGTATGCCAACGGACCCATGGGACCAACCGGTGCTCCAGAGGGGTAAATTGCTCTCTCAAACACCATACATGGCGTTTAAAAAATGCGAAGGGTCCTGTCCTGGACCCGGAAAAGGAGGATACGAATCCACCAGCTGCTCCCGAGGAGGCTGCACCGGAGTCGACTCCTCTTGTTCCACTTGTTTCTCGGATTGGTGTGAGGTAATATGAATTTTTATGGTCAATTGTGTCCCCTAACGTAGACCCCAACGGCTCCATGTACGTGCTTCAAGTACATGTATGTTCCCTCCACAACCAGCTATCAAGACGCAAATACATTTGCGTCCAACGTTAACATGTCCTCTTTCAGATCCACCATGAATGGGTCGGATATTCAGTTCCTAAGTATGCCTTGCCACCGTCTTTACATGGTGCACTTTTACGTTTTCCCGGCTCTGGCGAATTAGGCCCTGATTTCTGCCATCGAGCTTTTTCTGCCTTCTGCCTCTGGAAGCTGCAGCCTGGACCTGCATCTGTATCCCTGACCTTTGTCTTACTCCCTGCGCGGCTAGCGGTGCCCGGCTCGGCCTGCTTGCCTGCCAAAACAGTATTCAGCCTTCAAGTTATCTGCTCCGCTCCTCGAAAATACATTCCTGTCTAGTGGTTTAGGTAAACATCCTTCCCAGCTGCAGAGCAAAGGGCCCGGCCTTTCTGTCTCCATGCAAGTAATTCATAGCTCCCGTTACCATGGTAGGCCCATGGCCCCCTTACTTTACACGTAGACACGTAGTCGCATATGCACGCACTAGCAGTCAGTATAGAATAGCCTCTGCCAGAGAGACCTTTCCTTCTAGATAATACAGTTCCTCAAAACACAAGATACTAGATATGATTTGGGATTAGGTTGTTCTGACACGCCAGACTTCTGTCTCCCAGTATAGCGCAAATGTCAAGTCCCCTTCACCCTCCAGTTCTACGTCAATCACACGTCATGCTGCTGCGCGCGCATCTCTGCCATGTAATTCTGCTGACACTGCAGGATTCCTCTATGGATCCACCTACCTGTGACACTTTCATATGACGTTGTCTAGCACACACTTCCGTGTACGCCCTCATGCACGCCTTCTGTTACGTACATGTGTTCTTATCTCTTTTCTCTCAGCTGTTACGCCTTCTGTATCTATCACCATTAAAATGCATTCACTATATATATTGTAAACTGTTAATAAAGCATTGTACATGTCCATGTCCATCCCCTTCCTGAACCCTCGTGGTGATGGAACATGATACCTGGTTCGAACCAATTCCTTTTTAAGGAATAAAACCCTTATAAACTCAGATGCCACGGACTCTGCCTCTCATTTATTTGACTGAGTTATTCTTATTGAACTTTACCGCATAGAAATTAAGTATAGGTAATTTAAATTTACCACAGGTGAACCGGAGTCATTGAGTCCTGAGAAACAGGAACTTCTTCTTCCTCTTCATGTTCCGTAGATTGAGATGGATCCGGAGACGGATGCAACACCGGAGCCGGTGAATGCTCCAGAGACTCCAAAGGCGAGGCCTCACCTTCAGGATTCTGAACTGGAGAGGGAGATACCATGTCCTTACGCTGTCTTCTAGAAGACGACTTCCATTTTAGAATCAGACTCCTTACCGGAATGGTGCCTTGAACTATGCTTCCTTCTCTTATGCTTCTTCTTTGACGATCTAGAAGCATGTCCCAAAGTCGACTTCGAAGCCGACCCGACCGGGACCTCGACCTCGACTTTGACTTCGGGAGTCTCGATCTCGAGCTCTTCCTGGCATCCTTACCCTTCAATTTGGCAACAAGAAGTTTTGCTTCACGTTCCTGAAGAGCCTTTGGGGTCATCTTCAAACAGGATCGACAACCTTGGACGTTGTGATCCGAAACCAGACACCATAGACAGTCACCATGCGGATCCGTAATGGACATCATCTTTCCGCATGAATCACACGGCTTAAACCCAGTATTCTTCGACGACATCACGACAGAAGACAGCAATACGAAGAGATACAGAAAAACTCTCAATAGTAACAAAGTTACTATCAACTCAACAGAAGATCCCTTGAAACCGTTAGCGTCGACGACGCGGAAAAAAGGGAACTGATGTAATCACGCCGACGTAGGCCTAATAAGGAGTCAGTGACGTCAGTCTGAGTCGCGCGCGATGTCGTGCTCCTATGACGTCGTCCACGCCGGCGTGCTACAAAATAATTTTCCGAATGTTGCGGACACAGGGGGATATTCACAAGGTGAGGAATCCACTGGCAGATGTATCCATCAGAGGAGTAAGTAGTGCGCTTTACAAATGTTTGGATTGATTGATTGACTGTCCACTGGTTCTGCCGCAAGGTGGTTCAGCTGCCTTCAGCAGCTTACACTGACTAGATCACTACGGAATCACTGCTGCTCGTGAGTGATAGGCTCTGAGAGTGAGTTTAAAGTTAGGTCAAGCCGCACTAACAGGGTATTGCCTTTCTGCTGTGTCTTTGTATAAGCATGTATGCATCATCTGGGGGTTATGTGTGCCTTTTTGCTTGTCTGCTGAGACCGCCTATATCACTAGGATGTCATACACGCCTCATTGCAGGACTCACTCACAATTTCTACATGCCTGAATGGGTATATGTGTTCTTAACTGTGCACCTTTGTGTCGCTGTATCTGTATGCCTGCCTGCATGCCTATGTGCCTGCATAGGTGCCATTCTGTACTACACAAACTATCTCAAATATGTGTAAGCTTCCAAAAGATGTGTAATTACTGGGGTATTGTAGAAACCTATGCAAATGTGTACAATGCTGCTTGTTTATGAAAACTGTACAAAAAGTGAATAACTGCAGATCCGGGAAATATGTGCATTAGTGTGGCATTGTTGAATTTGGCAAATATGTGCACTTAGGTTACACAGTAGAAATTCAGCGATTATGCCTAACTAGGTCTTTTGGTAAATTGGCAAAAAGATGCATTACTGTCGCACTAAACTTGAAAATGAGCATTACTGTGTCAGTCCAGAAATTGGACAAATATAGAAACTGTACTTTCATTGCAGCAGCTAGTAAACTGTGCATTACAAGGATATTATACAGACCAGGTAGTAATGTTCTAATATGAAAGTTTGGCATTTGAATAAGTGTACCTATTTGGCTTGTGTTGGTTGAGGTTACCCTAAGCACTAAAACAAATGAGGAAGAAAGATATTTGCTCACATTTGCATCAGCTTTGTTCTTATTTAAATTTGTGGGACAATGAAATGTTAACATATATGCATATCAGCAATAGGCAAGTGTAGGCTGATAGTCATTGTGTTACTGAGGGATTATGGCACTTATTCTGGGTGTCACTGGCGATGTGGCACAACCGATTGGTGTATTGTTGTGGTAGAGGCAGTGGTTGTCATCTGGAATCCTCTTCTGGCCTACTGCAGAGGCATGGTGCTTATCTGTACAGACTGCACAGATGTATTTTTTTCTCTGGAGGCATCAATTAGGAATCTTAAGGAAACCAACATTATAAAATGCATTCAACAATTTCTTTTTAACCGATGAACCCATTTTGTAGATGTGAATCTTCACAGGCGAATCACGGGGAGCTGCTGGTGTCATTAATAAGTGACATATCAGTGTTTTTAGTCTGGCTCGACAACAAAGCTGTTGAAAATTATTTAAAATACACAGTGTCAAGCTTCGGCTCCACCTAGGAGAGAATAACCCACCTCTTTTTTTTCCGCTATTTGGTGCATTATTCAACTTCCTTGGAAGTGTATCAATTTGAAGGCAAGAGGGGCTATTTTATCACACTGCTTGTCACAATCAACTCTTTATTTCCTATAAGTATTCAATAAATAATATCAGTGAAAATGAAAGTCGAACAGCATCCCAAATACATGTCCGATTTCCCTCAGGGGCGGGCCACCGGCACCGCGACATATTTGGGACCTCAGATATAGAGTGACAACACTTCCTTCTACACCCGCACCTGGGACTGAGTGTCCTGAGGGCCACAAGACCCCTCCCCCAGCATTCGACCATCATCCCCCATGATATTATTATGAGTCAGATCTCACACAGATTGGAAGGGTATCCATACCACGGCCTGACCAATACAATCTGCATGATTCCTAACACACTGATTTATTCACATTTTGAAAACCACATAACAGACACTTCAGGGTCGAAGGGACTGGGTAGAAACAGTTGGGAATGTCAAGTTGCATTGGGTAGAACAGAGGTGTCACCTCTTTTAGATTTACCCTCTTGATGATCTCCAACGCCTGGACCTTCTGGTCTTAGAGGGTGGATAACCACTGAATTTTAAGCAGCATGTGATAATAGAATGCTGGCAACCGAAAAACCAATAAAAGTTGTTAAAAAAGTATTCTAGAAAGAAAATCATTTTTTCTTACTTTTCCCTCAGCACTGGTAAGACCAATAAGCCAGACGTTAATGTGATAATGAGCATGTGTGTGTGCAATACACATAAATGGAATGAGAGAATGCCTGTTTACATATGTTGGAACATTACAATCAGACCTACTGGCTTCGCAAATACTTGTTCAACAAGCAGCTGTTGAGAGATTATTCTTCTCTCAGTAGAAGGAATGAGCTTTGAGGTGTGCGGAGTAAAATAAATGAAGTCTTGCAATCAACTGAACTTGGCCCATAGCATTACACCTTGAGATGGCTATTTGCAAAAGATTGTGGCAGCTTTCCAAGGTTTACAATTTCTAACAGTAGGCAGAATAGTGTTATCAAATTAACATCTGTTAAAAGTCATTTGCGATCATAAGGGTGGCTTGAGGCGTCAAGATGGCGGTCGCACTCTAAGAGTGCTCTGGACCCCATCCGTCATCCGCCTGCAATCTACTGCCAACAGCTTCCATCAGACCGGGGCTAGCAGTCCCGGTTTTCTGCCACCATCGCTGCTGTGCTTTGCAGCTCTATTGACCGCGCAGAAGCCTCCGCCGACCCGATTTTGCCCCTTGCCTGCGGGCCCGAGAGAAAATGGTGGACCTGCCCGCGGCCCGCTCCCAGCCGGAGTAACTGTCAGTCGCTAGGGATCTGCAGGGTGGCCTGACGCGGCGCCGGAGAAGTGGTGGCCCCAGCGGATTGCTCCCGGTGCATCTGCGGTGAGGTGGAGGCGGGGGGCTGCGCGGGATCACAAAGCACGGCCGCCTGTTGCCCTGGACGCAGAGGAGGGGGGCTCCGCCTGCTTGCTGGGCCCTGGTGCTGCCCCCGAGACGGAGCCGGTGGGGACAGGGCTGGGCTCGGCCGCCACTGCCTCCGAGTCGTGGACCTGGTCTGGGGAGACGTTGAGCCCGCTCCGCTCCTGGATCTGTGAACGGCCCAAGACCTCGGGACAAGGAAGCTTCGGCCTGGCTGGCTCGGCCACTGGGATAGGGCGGCGGCGTGTGGTGGCGGAGTGGTCCCGTGGTCGGCCGGGCCCGTGAATCTCCTGCGGCCTGGGCTTCCCCGACCCCCCCCATGAGTGAATGAGCCGCCGGGGGTGTGTGTTCTGGTGCCCTGGGTCGGGCCTCCGCTCTTGGTGCTGTTGATGCAATTTGGTCTTGCTGTGGCGATGAGACCTCACCCAACCCCCCCCCCCCCACCCCCCCCCCCTGCCCTGTGACTGAGGGATGGAGCCTGTGTGCCTGGCCGGGTGAGGAGGACTGGCCCCCTGCAGGCAGTGTCCCGGGGGAGGGGCTAATTACCTCCTCCAGTGCTGGTGTGCGGGATTCCGGGTTGGGGTCGGCCACTGTACCAGGTGACGGGAGGGGTGGAGGTGACCTTTGGCCTCCCATTCCCCCCTCTACTCTATTGCCCTTTCTGCTCTACCCCCTCTGGGGACCCTGGAGTGGCTTTGCTACACGGCAGCTGACTACGGACCAGGCCCCTGTGCTGTCTGGGGCCACAAGCGGTGCTCTCCTTGGTGCAATTGACTGGGCTGCTCCAGACTGGACTTTTGGAACATTGCTGCGGCCCGGTGCGGGCAGAGTGGACCGTCCGCCATTGCCGAGTCACCCGGGACCAGACTCGGGCGTGTTCCCTCCCCACTCATTCAGAACTTACTGAGGTGAGTGGGGTACAGTCAGGGGATCGGCCACTGTGTCGGGTGGCAGGGCCCCCACACTCTCTTTTCATCCTTCGGCAGGGAGTGGGGCTGACGGACTGCTGTGACATCGGGCGCCTGGTCTGGCCTGGCCGTCCCCCAGGGGGTCCGCCCGGCCCCGGGGGCGAGCCCGGGTTGCTCTCCCCCTCCTGTCTCAGTCGGGTTTGGGGGGTGGACCTGGGCGCCCGGATCTGAGCATTCACGGTTTGGGTGGCTGGGGGTCCCCTCTCCCCCATGCCACTCCTTGGGGGGCCGACGCCCGAGCACGCCGGGTCGGGTCAGACCTCTGCCCCGGGAAGATGGGCAGAACCCGCACCACACAGAATCCTGTTCCTCCAACCCAAACGAAAATGATCAATTCACTACATCGGATCGGGATCCGGGCGGAGGGGCGCCTGTCGCATCTAGAACCGCCAGGGGCGATTTTTCCACCATCCTTCAGGTGCTAAGTTCATCGCAAGCTTCAGTGGAGAGCAAAATTAGCGAAGTGAGGGTGGATGTCGCTCTTATCCGTCAGGACCTACACAATGCCAAGGTGTGCATCACGGAGGCGGAATCCCGCTTCTCCACGGCAGACTATGATATCGGCCAACTCAAAACCCAGGTGGCCCGCCTTCAAACAGAGACTTGGAGCTTCATCGTAGGGCCGAAGATGCCGAAAATAGGGCGCGAAGGAACAACCTGCACCTTCTGGGGTTTCCTGAAGGAGTGGAGCAGGGCCATGGTGACACATTTATAGAAACAGGGGTGCGTTCCTGGATGCCCAAAGAGAAACTTTGACCCTGGTTCGCCGTGGGGCGGGTTCACCGCTCTCTGGCTCCCAAGCCTCTGCTTGGAGCTCCTGCTCGCCCCATTATGCTAAGAACCTTCAATTTCCAGGACAGGGACGCTATCTTGGGGACACAGCTAGGGTGCATGGTCCGCTGCAGTTCCAGATCTCCAGAATGATGGTCTTCCTGGACAATTCCAGGGAAGCGCAGACTCAACACCGATCCTATGATGAAGTCAAACAAAAACTCAGAGCAATGGGCCTTCATTATGGTCTCCTCTTCCCGGCTCGGATCAAGGTCATCTTCTAGGACAAGACATTCTTCTTCGACATCCCCCAGGCGGCCTGGACCTGGCTCACGGAGGAGCGACCCCTCCTGCCTGGACCGACTCTCTCCCGCTCGGAGGGTGGCCATGCAGCCGCACCCGGACGCGCCTAAGCCCCGGCGGCACCGGACCAGGTCTCGCAGAAAGACAGGCAGCGGGGAGGGGAGTCCTGCTTACCGGCTGCACAGACTCAGGGCTCTCCGTCCTGGACCCCGACTCGGAGATCCACCTCCCCCAGCCTGACTACTTCACTGATCGATATGGGCAGCGTCCGGGGGCCCTCGGAAACCCTGCGAAGGGCTGTGTCGGACTCAGACCTGTCCGGGAGCCTTGTGATCCATGGATCTAGTGGGGAAGAGGACATCTGACCCGCGCCACACAATGTGCAATCTGTATCTCACCTTTTGAGGGTCCCTGCAATGTGACCGCTCTTGAACCTCCTGAGTCGGGCCGATCCGGCTCTACTAACCCACCCGGTTTGATGACTCTATCTCCACCTCAGTCCCGGGTCTGGTATATAGTACTGGTTGCAAGATTATCTTATCAGGATTACAACAGTTGACATTTTATTCAATTACATGGAGGGGGGTCCAGCTCAGTCATGTTCTTGTTTCGCTAACCGTTATAGCTTAGCAGTTTCCCTCACTGTGGGGTTGATGGGGTTTCCTTCAGGGCGACAGATGCTTCCACTTCAGAAGTGTAGGGTGGGGGGAGCTGGGGGTCGAAGAGAGGGAAGAAGACCGTTGCCTCCCAACAGTTTGTGGTTTCTAGCTGCCTACAGGCCGCTGTTTCCTGTTCTCATTGGTAGCCGAGTGCACATATATGTCCTTGCCAACGACATGCAGCTCACCAGGTCCCACAACTTCCACTCACGGTCTCGGGCTTTGGGTGGGTGTATCCTTTGGGTCTCGGACGCCTCCACGCTTGCATCCGTTCCTCCACATACCACCCATCCTTGTGACCCGCACCTTTAATAGGACCCTCCACATCCTCTCCTGGAATGTTACAACCTTCTTGACTGGATCAAACGCACGGCGGTCCTCCGTAGCGCCCACTGTCACACCTCCTGGGCTCAAAATGCAACTTCTTCACCTGCTATGGGTTTGACAGCGTCTGGCACTTACTTAGGAAAGGGCTTCCCTTTACCCTGGCCAGAGCCGAGACTGATAGGCAAGTCCTCTATGTGGCCATGACTGGGACGATCGAGGGTCACCCTCTGAACCTCCTGTGTACATACATTCCCCCCGCCGTCATGGCCTCCACCCTTCGTTGCCTCACACCGGTGATTTCCTTCTTCCCACAGGGCCTGACTGTTGTTGGGTCGGCTTTAACGCCGTCCTGCAGCCTTTGCGTGATGCGACAGGTATTTCATCAGCCCACTGTCTTGCCTCTGCAAAGTGCCTGTCTGGTTGTTCCTCTGCCTTGGGCCTCTGTGACATCTGGAGTGTGTGGAACCCCCGTAAGGAACAATACACCCACACCTCGGCGGCCCATCACACCCATTCCTGTATAGACCTGCTCCTGATGCCTGCGACGGACTGTCAATTGATGTCTGGAGCTGCTATATTGCCCAGGGGGATCTCTGATCATTCCCCCGTCTCCCTCCGTATTGGGGCCTCCCCTGTTGGCCCACGTGCGGTTTGGCTACTGAACGCCTGGTTCCTGCAGGACTCGACACTTGTGGAATCCCTCTGGCAGGATCTGCAGTACTATTTCTCGACTAATACAGGCTCAGTTCCCTCACCAGGGACGTTGTGGGAGGCCGGCAAGGCTGTGGTTCGGGGTGTGGCCAGAGGTCTGGTCCATGCAAAACGTGTGGAGCAGCCAGCTCAGCTCGTGCAGCTGGAGGCCCAGGCAGCGCAGTTGGAGGGAGTCCAATTTACCGCTGACAACGATGACTCCTCTTGGCAGCTTACACTGGTCCGCGAAGAGATTAGTCGGATCTCGCTGGAGTTCGCTAAAGTGCTCTGGCGCTCTTCGGTGTGAGGTAATAGAAATTTTCAGGTAGCTAATGTGTCCCCCACTCGCACCCTATCCATGCACCCATGTTCCATGTATGTCGTGTAACTTCTGTTCTGTACAAGCTAGACAGACGCAAATACATTTGCGTCCATCCTTAACATGTGGGCTATCCAACCATACCAAGAAATCTCGTTAAATATGTTCCTAGGCATACGGTGCCACCGTCTATACCTGGTGCGCTTCTGAAATCCGCACATGTTTTTCTCCATGTTTCCTGGCCCAGTCGAGCTAGGCCCTTAAACGAGGCCTCTCTGCCTCATCTCTCTTGTCTCCGAAAGCTGTACGTATCCCTGACCCCTGCCTTACTTCCTGTCAGCGCAGCGGTGCCCGGCTCGGCCTTGATTGCCTGCCAAGTTCATGTATTACCTACAGTTATCTGCTCAGCCTCCTCGAAAACACATTCCAGTCTAGTGAAATAGGTAAACATCTTCCCGGCTGCAGAGCAAAGGGCCCGGCCTTTTCTGTCTTCCTTGCAAGTGATTTACTGACTCCGTTACCATGGTAGGCCCACGGTTCCACACGTTGCACCAAGACACGTATGCACGCACCAGTTTTCAATATTGGATGGCCCCTGCCCGAGAGACCTTTTATTCCAGACACTACATCCTCCAAACATTAGATACCAGATACGCTATAGGTACAGGTTGCCCTGACACTCCAGACATCCGTCTCCTCTACTAGTGCTGAAGTCAAAGCCCCCTGTTTCACGTCATACTAGTTGCGCGCGCATACGGGTGAAGGGTTCCTGCTGATTCTGCGACTTTCTTTATGCATCCACCCACATGTGACGTTTCTCTGACATGTACAGTGCACGCCCATGTGTACGCCTCTTTTTCACGCCTCTTCTTACGCACATGTGTTCTTATCTTTCTCTTTTCACCTGTTACGCCTACTGTATTGGATTCAATTATGCTACTTTACTATATATAATGTGTAATGTTAATAGAAAGTTGACTGTCCCTTCCCGAACCTTAGTGGTGACGGAACATGATATCCATCCTCGAGGATCATTGTCCATTAAAGCCCGTATGACTCAGATACCACGGACTCTGCCTCTCATTTGAATGAGCTGTCTTGTAATAATAATTATGCGGAAAAATGTATAGGTAAATTTATATACCACAGGTGGCACGTATCTATGGCTGGGGCGATAAAAATGGCAAATTACTTCACAATCTAGTATCCTATCCCAAAGTTAACCGCATTATCCCTGAGATTTGGACGGAAACTGTGATACACCATGTGACGTCCATGGTCATTGCGCAGACTTTCGCTGGCTACTACGCGACCTTCTATGCTGCCTGCCTTCTTTGAACTCCCCTGTCAGATTTGTTGCCTGAGACCGGTACACAGCTGCCCTGCCTTCCCCAGGCGGTCTCCGAAACTCTGGACCACCCTTTTACCCCAGAGGAAATACATGGGGCAATTTCACTGTTACACTCTGGCAAACGCCCGGGCCTGAAGGCTACCCCCAGGAGTATTACGCGACCTACAGTGACAAATTGGTTCCCCATTTGACGGAGTTGTTTAAATATGTAGTGGAAGAAGGGTCCTTCCCACCCGAAACTGATGTGGCCACTATTGTGGTCCACCCAAAGACACAGCCACCCTCCCTTGATTGCGCCGACTACCAACCAATCTCTCTGATTAATACGGAGGTAAAGATTTTCGCCCCTTCAATAGCCCAATGGCTCCGTCCACTCCTGCAGGACTTGGTCGATCCCGACCAGTGAGGGGTCATGCCTGCCAGGGGTACCCGACATTGCATACGCGGCTCCACCTGGCTCTGGCCAACTGTCATCATCTGACCTTATACCTGGCGCTGCTTTTCATTGATTTTGAAAAAGCCTTTGACACGGTGGACTGGAGCTACCTCGAGGATGTGCTGGAGAGGATGGGTTTTGGCCTTCCTTTCCGACGCCTTATTAGGGTCCTTTATTGTAACCCTAGGGCTCGTGTCCTCATTAATGGCGAGCTATCTGAGACGTTCCCTATCCGGAGGGGCACCTGCCAGGGTTGCCCACTTTCGCCGCTCCTTTTCGCTTTGGCGATGGAACCCCTGGCGGCGCTCATCCGCCAAGAACCCCTCATCCGTGCATGGGCCTGGGATCGGAATTAGATTGACAAGATAGCCCTATATGCGGACGATGTCTTGCTTTTTCTGGCAGACCCAGAAAGCTCCGGTCCCAAATGCCTAGAGGCCCTTTCCGTCTTTGAACGGGTCTCTGGTCTTCGACTCAATCCGGCGAAATTCACCCTAGTCCATTTGCATTCCACCCGGGCATGCTTTGATTGGCAAACGAATATTCCCCTCCGCAGACAATCCTTCAAGTATCTAGGTGTGTGGGTCACCCACTTACCGGAGCTCGAATGGGCCCTGAATGTTGCCTCCTTGGTCACTAGGGTGAAGGCGGACCTCAAGAAATGGCAAACCCTCACCCTCAACCCCCTGGGCAGGAGTGCTCTCTTTAAAATGATGATCCTCCCCTGCTTCCTGTACATCCTACAAAATATCATCACTCACCTCCCAGGTAGCTGGTTATGGGAATTAGATGGAATTTTCACCCGGTTTCTATGGGGAGGAGGGAGGCCGCGAATGTCCCTTGCAAACTGTCGTATTCCCCCCTTTGACGGGGGCATAGGGGTGACTAATCTCCACCTCTACTACCTGGCCACGAGGCTCATCGTGATCCACGATTGGTTCGCGGGCGGCTGTTCCGACCTGGCGTACCGGGTGGAACTCAGGGAGATGGACTTCACGCGGATCCAGGCATTCCTGAATGGCAGCCTGGTGCCGCAGGCTGTACCCCCTGTCAGCTGGACGGTGCTCATGGCCTCACGTACAGCTCTCCGCCATGTACAGTGGGCCCGGAAACTCACCAGACAGACACCTATGTGGAGTGGAGCTTGGCTGCAGGAGGTCTCGTCCCTACGGGATTTCTGTCGCTGGGATCTCGTCAGGATCTCGCTACTCAGAGATGTGTGGGTGATGGACCACATTAGATCTTTCGCAGACTTGCAACAACGCCACGCCCTCCTCCCCTCCCAATTATATAAATATTTACAACTCGGGTACGAACTCCACACACACATTCCATCCCCCGCCTCCTTCCCGGAATTCAGTCCCTTGGAGGCCCAGGTGATGATGGGGAACCTGGGTAGGTGGGGTGTTGTCACAAATCTACCAGTCCCTGGTGAACAATGGTCCTGCGTCCTTGGATCGGCTTCGGGCCCGCTGGGAGGGGTGGCTGGGTCCCATGGAAGAGGCGGATTGGAGAGACGCCCTTATGGCCCCCAAAACTTTGACAACATCCTCCAAGTTACGCCTCGTCCAATTTTACTACCTCCATACGACATATCTCACTCTGGCGCGCCTCTTCAGCGCCTGCATGCGATCCTCCCCAGCCTGCGTGCACTGCAATCACGCTCCAGCAGATTTCTATCAAGTGGTATGGCAGTGTCCTGCTCTGGTGCCGATCTGGAGAGGAGTGGAGCTCAAACTCACACGGGCCCTTGGGTGGGAGGTTCCCCACGACCGGGTGCACCTGCATTTGGGGGTGTTTGATGGCCTCGACGGATCCAGGGTGGACAAGCGCTTCTTGGGGACAGCAGTGGCAGTGGTGAAGAGAAATATAGCAACGCTCTGGTACCAGGCCAAGTCACCTACTGTGCAGAAATGGAGGAGAGGGGTGGATTGGTGCGGAGCCCAGGAAGAACCCCTCTTTGAGGCCCGGGGATGTCCTGAACTCTTGGACAAGGTGTGGGGTAAATTGTTCAATTTATTACCTGTTTGAAGGGCCCGACTAAGTCTTGTACATGCATAGTTGTATGTGAATGTAGCACTCACTTCAGTTATGCCTCATGTGTTTTTTGTCAGCTTTCCCTGAATGTACTTCACCTTAATAATGTGCTTGATCTGATACCAATGAATTTTTCTGTTACCAATAATGTTGATTATCAAAAAAAAGTCATGTGCTTCTGTGACAGCTTCACACTTATAATGTTAGAAGGGACTGAAAAGGAAAATATTCCTCATGGTGCATTACCACACACTAAAGAAGTAAAAAGTAAAATAACATTTCATATAGTTTCTAAAACAGTATTATTCATAAATTCTGGGTAAGACGCTGCAGTATATTTTAGAAAAACAATCTAACATCACCGCAGAAACCATTATTATCAGCTAATAAATGCAAGAAGAAACATCCAGATTAAATGTTACTGTTCTTAAAATAATTTTCAAATCAAGTTG
Source organism: Lissotriton vulgaris (assembly GCF_964263255.1). NCBI lineage: Eukaryota > Metazoa > Chordata > Amphibia > Caudata > Salamandridae > Lissotriton > Lissotriton vulgaris. The sequence continues at coordinate 1,426,966,302 of NC_141689.1, read as the reverse complement.
CTTTGCTGGCTTCTGGTAAACCCACAGAAAACAGAGTTCCTCCTATTTACAACTTCAAACAAGTGTACATTTGGAACTAGACTCTCTGAAACTTGCTGTCTTCTCTCCTTCAAGTTCTCCCATAATAGAACCACCTGCCTTAATCCTAGATCCCACACTAACTCTCATATCATAGAATAACATGGCAAAATCATCTGCGATCCCTCAAGGAAATTAAACATTTCATATCTACAGACCACCAAATAATAGCAGTTCATGCTCTTCTTGAGTCCAGAGTGTACTTTGGAAATGCATTTTTAATGAAGTGTTTGTAGCAGATGTAAGTCCTACACTTGAAGCTATCAAATTCAGAAAATAACCAGTGAAAAAACGTTCTTGCAGTGTGCCTCATAAGATTTGGAAGGAATTTGAGGAGGAAGTTTTCCCTTCACTCCATCTAATATGTAATCAATCTTTTGTGACTGATACTGTCCCAGCTCAATGGAAGCGGGTGTTAGTATCTCCTTTGTTAAAAAAGCCCTCTCTAGACCCGGATCGTTCTAAAAACTACCGACCCATCTCCCTGCTACCGTTCCCCGCCAAGATTTTTGAACGTTTGGTAAGCAACACCCTCTCCAACCATCTGGAATGTCATCAATTACTAGACGCTGATCAATTTGGCTTCCGGCCTGACCACGGAACCGAAACTGCCCTTATCACCGCTATGGACGAGCTTCAGAGACGTGCAGACAGAAGGCAGGCAGCGTTTCTGATCCTGCTTGACATGTCTGCCGCCTTTGATACGGTGAACCATAAGATTCTGCTGAAGCGGCTGTTGGAGGCGGGAGTGAGAGGGTCGGCGCTGCAGTGGTTCCACTCATTCCTGCAGGATAGGCAGCAGGCGGTGTCTATCCCCCCTTTTCAGTCAGCTTTTACTCTGATTTCGCATGGGGTTCCCCAGGTCTCAGCAATTAGCCCAATCCTTTTTAATCTTTATCTCAGACCTCTGATCTCACTCATCAAAAGCTTCAACATTAAGATGGTCAACTACGCTGACGACACGCAGATGATCCTCTCCTTGGAAGGCGAGGACTCTACATCTGTGGAGGTTTTCCACAACTGTCTGCGTGATACTTCTTGTTGGCTAAAGGACAACTCCCTCCAGTTTAACGCGGGGAAGACTGAGGTGCTCTTTAGCGCCGGTACTAAGATTCCCCGGCCATTTCCAGATAACTTTTGGCCCCCGAAAACAGGGACCAAAGTCCGGCCGGTGGAATCAGTCCGTAATTTAGGGGTCATGCTGGATCACAGGCTCAGTATGGAGACGCATATACAAAAGATATTGTATATGCGTTGTTTTGCCATCCTTCGCTCCTTAAGGAAAGTCCTGCCTCTTTTACCTACCCATGCTCGTGCCCAAGTGGTAAGGTGTACCATCCTCAGCAGACTGGACTATTGTAATGCCCTTCTGCTAGGATCCCCTGGGTTCCTGCTGGATAGGCTTCAAAGAGTCCAATCAGCAGCTGCTAAACTGGCCTTGGGGCTTCAGAGAAGAGCACACAGGCCGTCCTCTCTGGGCAAACTGCACTGGTTGCCGGTGAGACAGAGGATACAATTCAAGGCCCTTTGTATAGTCTTTAGGGCTCTTCATGGAATTGGCCCTGCTTCCTTACAATCGAAATTTGCCTGGTATACTCCAACTAGGCAGCTTTGTTCTTCTGAGGCCAAGCTGGCAGTGGTTCCCAGATTCAGGAAAGTCAGAGCCGGAGGCAGATCCTTTGAAGTAGCAGCTGCCAAACTCTGGAATACGCTCCCGGCCGAGATTAGGCATACTACTGAACTTCTCCCATTCAGGAGAATGATTAAAACCTGGTTATTTCCCACGGTAACCGCCTGATAATTCACACTCCCGTGATCACTTCCGTTTCATCTGATCTAGTCAGCGCCAGGATGCCTGCAATGGTGATAGTGCGCTTAACAAATTCCTAAAATAAATACATAAATAATAAGTATCGCTACTAGTAACTGAAGCACTTTTACCCTTCAACTTCATAACTATGTCCAACCTCTCTGTCTTTAGGAAGCACAAAAAAGCCCATCTCATTATTTGAAATAAGTGCTTACTTGCTCTACTTCCTACTTTACAACTCCATTTATCTATACAGTTCTCCCATTGAGTTGAAATCATTTTGCTAATTTTTCCATAGTAACTATGTCTAAACTAGCAAGTTACTTACTTTTGGTAACGCTTTTTCTAGTAGAGACTTCTAACCGCAGATTCCTCACCTTAGAATATTCCCTAGGTGCCAAACAGGGTCTGGAAAGTCTTGAGTCGTACCTCTGTGCGCAGGTAGGGGGGCACTTAGCAGCTCCACATCAACATCATCCGTATCAGAAGTGACATGCACGGTGTCGATATAGGCACCCCACCAGCGCACTGACATCAGTTTCTTTTGTGACAAATTCCATTCCAAAGCCGCAGAGCCACGACTGAAAAATGTATGACCAGTGTGTAGAACCTAATAAGATTTTTTCAGTGAGGACCATTTCACAAAGCAAGGAGTAAGAGAGGATTGGGGAGAATCTGAACCTAGGTAGAGTCTCTAACAGAGTGTTACTGAAGGTAAGCAACTTGTTCTTTTCATATGGACCTCTAACTGCAGATTCCTTCCCTTAGAAAAGATACACAAGCAATAGCTCCCAAGAGGTAGGTTTGTGAACCGGCTTAAACCAAAAAGTCCTGAAGGACTGAACAGGCAAAATGCCTGTCTTGATGGGCCTGACTGTCCAGGCAGTATTATTTTGTGAATGTGTCGAGTAATGCCCACGTAGCAGCCTGACAGATGTCCACGACATGACACCACACGCTAATGCAGAAGTGGGTGTCTTGGCTCTGGTGGAGTGAGCTCACAAGCCTTCAGAAAGCTGCTTGTTAGCCAAGGCATAGCAGGTTCTTATGCAGAGCACAACCTAATAGAAGAAGGTCCACATCTGCAATGCCCTGTTATTTTTTTCTCCAGTGAACCCAATGAAGAGCTGATTTTGCACTCAGTGCTCTAGGTACAACTGATTTAAATGTCAAGAGGATGAAACCTCTCCTCCTCCTTGAAAGGGAGGAGGTGGAGTGAGAAATGTCTGCAACCTGATGTTCTGGACAATTTGAAATGGGGTCATCACTTTAGACAGAAAAGAGGTTCGGGTTAGAAGAACCAGTCTGTCTGGGTAGAAAGTGGTGCAAGGGTGCGAGGGGGCTTAACAGAAAGAGCTTGAAGATCGCTTACCCTCCTGGCATATACAATTTCCACTAAAAGGTTTCCCTTAAGTGTCGGAAGCCTCAAAGGGCAGCTGTGCATGTGTTCAAAATGGGGAACACATAAGAAAATTTAGAACCAAGTTATGGTCCCATTGGGACACAACAAAAGCCATAGGTGGAAACAAATGCTGTAAGCTCTTAAAAAAGCTTGCCACAATGGGTGACGGAAATTAAGAAGGAGCTGATGCAGCACCCATAAGAAGGCAGGAATAGCAGACTGGTAACCTTTAACAGTTTCCAAGGCAAGGCCTTAAGGGGATAAGCATAACAAAAACAACAGTAAATCCAACAGGGAGGCAGCAAGTGGGTAAACATGTCATTTCATTCATTTCATTTCATTTCATTTCATTCATGGAGAGCACCGAGCCATAAACTTGTCCCAACAGCAGGCATATTCTCTCATTGTCGAGGAATGCCTGGTTGCTAAAACAACACCACTGATTTTGGGAGGAATACTAAAGGCATTCAACCGTCGTCGTTTAATTTCAAGGCATGAAGGTGGAGTGTGTGCTGGTTCGTGTGAAATAATCTGCCCTGCTGTTGTGACAGGAGTTCCTCCCAAAGTGGCAGCTTGCTAGGAGTTCAAATGCTTATTCACAGAAGACTACCGGGATGACTTGGGCCCGGTCGGTCTTGGTCTTCTTGAGAAATCAGGGTAGGAGTAGTATTGGCGGAAAGGCGTACAGGAGTACGGAGTTCCTGTCTTAGTGGATTCCGTCTCCTTACAAGAGCCGCTTTGGAAACTCCAATGCAAAAAACAACTGATATTGCAAGTTTTCCTGAGTGGAAACGGATTGAGTCAAGGTTCTGCCCAATCTTGAAACAGACCTTGTGCCACCTCTAAATGCAGACATCATTCATGGTCCACAAGGAATTGACAGCTGAATTTGCCTGCCCTGGCACCCAGATTCCACCAGGTGTTGTATGACCAGGAAGATGTCATGACAATCCAGTCATGTCCCGAGGCGCAGTGCCTCCAGGCACAGAGCCCATAACCCCACTACGCCCTGTTTAGTGTTGTCTCTGCACACATCAACCAGCCTTGTACCCGAAGGATGTGAGGAAAGCTTTCAATTCCAAGTGATAGCATTAAGCTTCAGAAGGTTGATATTGAGCTGGGATTCTGCTGGAGAGCAGAGTACTCTGATCTCCACCTCTCCCAGGTGGCTACCTCAACCCAGAAGTGATGAATCGGTCACCACTATCAACTCCTTGTGGGGAAGGGAGCGGGTCTGCTTCTGATCCAATCAAACTTAGACAAACTCCCCTGCAGATCTTTTGCAGTCTCCCCCGAGATCTGAACCAGGTCGGAGAAATCCCCATCATGCTGTGCCCACTAGGACTTCAGGTCCCATTGCAGAGCCCACATGTGCCACCTGGTGTGCTTCACCAGCAGGATGGAGGAGGCCATCAGACCCACGGTCAGTCTCACTGAGATCCACGACTGAAGCTGAAACATCGGCATCATAGCCCGAGTGTCCCAGACTCTATGATCTTGAGGGTAAGCATGGAACTGCACTGTGTCCAGACTGGTTCAGATGAAAGGGAGCATCTGAGGAACCAGGTGTGACTTCAGGATGTTGATAGTGAATCCCAGCGAATGCACAGAATTTGCTGTAGTCTGGAGGTGGGCGACGACTACCTGGGACGACCCCGCCTGTAACACCCAGTCATCGAGGTAGAGGGAGACTGGAAATCCTAATCTCTCCAGATGTGTTGCTACCATCGCCATCACATTCATGAACACCTGAGGGGCACTGGAGAGGCCAAAGGGAAGCACAGTGAACTAGAAATGCTCCTGGTCCACCGTGAACCACAGGTAATGCCTGTGGACCTGCTAGACGGTAATGTGCAAATACGTGTCCGGTAGGTCCAACCCTACTATTCAGTCTCAAGGATCCAAGGCAGACTGACCTAAGCCAAAGTGAGCATCTTGAATTCCGCTTTCTGTGGGAAGGCATTGCGAAGGTGAAGATCTAGGATCGGATGGAGGCCACCGCCACTTTTTGGCTTCAGAAAGTAGCAGGAATAACAATCATGCCCTACTTCTGATGCTCACACCCTGTCAATGTCCCTTTGGCCAACATGACATGCACTTCCTGACTTGTTAAGGAGGGATGGTCCTCAGTCAGCCGTTATGAGAATGATGCAAAAAACACAGTTGATGGACAGAATGCAGAACAATGTCTTACATTCACCCCTAAATCCATCGTTTTTTTGCACTCCACACCACCCTAGGTCAGACACTGGCTATATGTAAATCAGCCTTGACCCTGTGCCTCGTGGGATCAGTCCAGCCCGAACTACCAAGCCATGTCTTTCCTAGACCGGAATCAAGCATCCAAGGACCGGCTTCTGGCTATCAGCCTTCTTCAGCCTGGATAGCTTGACTCCAGTGATGTGGAGAGCCTGGGACTCACGTCTGAGCATACCCAGCCCACTTGGGGTGAAAATTGCAAAAAACACAGTTGATGGACAGAATGCAGAACAATGTCTTACATTCACCCCAGTACAAAGATCTGGGCCTAAATCCATCGTTTTTTTGCACTCCACACCACCCTAGGTCCGACTGGTGACTTGAGTATGCATTTAGAGCATGCAGCGCTTAATCGCGTAAATCTGTGAGGCTTGTAGTGATAAATTTTTAATATTCCAGTTTTGGTATTTTCTTTATTGTATTTTGTGCCTTCTCCCCCGGTTTAAATAATATGCCCACTTGCCTGCACTGTAATTGTCTTCTCACCACTTTTGCGGCGGGCCCCCTTGCCAAGCATTCCCATTTTGGCGGACATCTTTGAGGGAGGGAAGGACGCCTGGCGGCGCCATCTTGGCTGACGGTCTAGTCGTCAGAAGGACGCTAGACCCTCATTTACGGCGAGTGATTGAGCCGGTCAGTCCTTAGACCCGACTGGTGACTTGAGTATGCATTGAGAGCGTGCAGCGCTTAATCGCGTAAATCTGTGAGGCTTGTAGCGATAAATTTTTAATATTCCCGTTTTGGTATTTTCTTTATTGTATTTTGTGCCTTCTCCCCCGGTTTTAATAATCTGCCAACTTGCCTGCACTGTAATTGTCTTCTCACCGCTTTTTCGGCGGGCCCCCTTGCTAAGCATTCCCATTTTGGCGGACATCTTTGAGGGAGGGAAGGATGCCTAGCGGCGCCATCTTGGCTGACGGTCTAGTCGTCAGAAGGACGCTAGACCCTCATTTAATACGGTCATGCTTACGCGCAGCGGTCACGCGCAGCGGGCTCGCCGGAGTGGCGCCAGAGTCCAGCCCGTCTGCGCCCGTCCGCGCTCGGTCGGGGTCAGGGTCCTGGCCTTCTGGTCGGCGACAGGTATTTTCCTCTAGAGATCTACTAGATCTGGATACTGGTAGGCAGATGTTAGATCCCACCATCATGACTAAGCTAGAAGATCTGAATATTCTTCGACCATGCAGGGGAGGTTCGGGTCAGTCCAGCCTTCTCTGAAATTAACCAGCCTAAACACAAGGTCACTGCAAAAGCACCATCTTGAAATTTTTACTCTCCTTCAAGATGAGGACATTGATGTTTTAACTCTCACGGAGACATGGTTGGGCGAAAATTCCCCGCCTGACATTACAGCTGCCCTTCCCAACGATTATGATGCGCTATGGCACAATTGTGGGGATAACGCCAGGGGTGGGGGGGTAGCAATTCTGTTTAAAAAAGACCTAAAGGCTGTTAAAATAGCGGCTGAGACCGTAGAACTAGCCGACATACTTGGAGTGAAGATCACTCTGAATAATTCCGGTCTAGTGATTTTTACAGTTTACCGCCCTCCAAACTCCACCTCAGCATTCAATGCTTATTTGCCCCTATCATGTCTGATTTATGTACAAGATACCAAAAAATTGTGGTAACCGGGGATTTTACCATGCATTGGAATAAAGCCCAGAAAGACCCGCCAAATCGACACCTGGAGAATACTATGTCCTCACTTGGTATTAGACAGCTTGTAGATGCCCCCACACATGTTAAGGGGCACACCCTGGATCTTATTTGGACTTCAGACCCTAAGGTAAACCTTGTGGACATGGTCCGACCAGATACAGGGTACAATCACTTGGTGAACTGTGAGATTCCAATTGCAAGTTATCCGTCCCAAAAACCTCCAAAACTGAAAAAATTCCGGCAGTGGATAAAAGTTGATTCACAATCCTTGATCAGTAGTCTTCCTGATCGTGTCCAATCATTAGTCTCTAGTGGGGATTTAGAACAGGACTATAAGGACATAACGCGGAATCTGAGTCAGGCGATCGACCAGATAGTACCTGAGAGACTACAAAAAGCAAAAGGAGTAGGAAAAGGTGCTCCATGGTTCACCCCGCTCCTGAGGGACCATAAAAAGAAACTCTGCCTTCTAGAAAGGACTTGGAGGAGAACAAAAGACGAGATAGATCGGGAACAATATAAAATTTCACTTAAGTCATATAAAAAACTGATTATGGCAACAAAAGCAGAATTTTATGAAACCCGTATAAATCAGGCCGAGAACATTCAGAAGGAAACGTTTAAAATCTTAACTGAGTTGAGTAAAAAAACAGAAATGATGGAAAAACAATAAATGCTGATAGTTTTCAAAGCTTCTTTCTTGAGAAGGTGGAGATTATCCTTTCTGAGATTAAGAAAAGTGCCCTGAAGGGCCCTTTTTCGTCACAGGAAGCTCAAATTCCCTCGGAAGTATATATTTCAAGGTTTACCGAGATAGACTCTCTAAGTATTGAGCAGCTTATGAACAAAACCAAGTCAGGCTCCCCGGCGGACCCGTGTCCCGCTAGGGTTTTTCGTCTGGCGCGTCCTATCTTAGAAGACCATATTATCTCCCTTCTCAATAGCTCAATGGAGACTGGCCATCTACCATCGAGCCTCAAGGAGGCACGTGTTAAGCCTCTGTTAAAGAAGTCTGGAGCCGACCCGGCTATTTTAAAAAACGACAGGCCGATATCCCAATTGCCTTTTCTGTCCAATGTTTTGGAGCAACATGCGCTGAAGTCCCTTTCCTTATTCCTGGAGTCACACCATCTACTCCAGGAGCGCCAGGCAGGGTTTTGTGCACACCACAGCACCGATTGGTGATGCTCTCGGTGCTGGATGAGCTGAGAGGTATGGCTGACAGTAAGAAACCGAGCACCCTGATACTCCTAGACCTATTGGCGGCGTTCAATACTGTCAGCCATTCCCTGCTACTGGACAGACTGGCCACTTTTGGGATAAGGGGTTTGGCCCACCAATGGCTTGAATCCTTCCTGACGGGCGGGACGCAGAGGATTCAACTGGGGGATTTTATCTCCGTGGTGGGTATTCTGGAGTGCGGAGTCCCTCAGGGCTCCGCATTATCCCCACTACTATTCAACCTCTACCTCCAACAGTTGATTGACTCTCTAGCGAACATGGGCTGTCGTGTATTTAATTACGCCGACGACACCCAGTTGCTACTGAGTATTGACAACACGGTTCTGGCGCAGACTAATGCCCAGAACATTCTCAGATATACGGTTGGCTGGATGACTGCAAACCTGTTGAAAATAAATCCGGAAAAAACGGAGGTTCTGGTGGTTTCGACCGTAGCCTCACCCTGGAGTGACCTATATTGGCCCCAGGAACTAGGTCCCTCACCGATACCGTGTGATAAAGTAAAAAGTCTCGGTATTAGGATTGACAATGAGTTGTCAATGGCCAGTCAGATTTCCTCAGTAAAAGGGATGTGTACTGGTTTGATCAGACAGCTGCGTAAGTTGGCCCCTCTTCTCTCCTTTTCAATACTCCGTATGGTTGTCTCTGCTACCATCGTCTCGAGGCTGGATTATGGGAACGCCCTTTATTTAGGTCTGCCTAAAATCCTGACCAACAGATTGCAGGTGCTCCTGAATGATGCGGCGCGTCTGATCTTCAGGCTACCTAGAAGATCCCACGCTTCTCCTCTACTGCTCAAGCTACATTGGCTCCCTATCGAGCAGAGGGTGGAGTTTAAGAGCTTGTGCACGGCCCATAAGGCTATCTATGGGCAAGCCCCTGCCTATATTAAAGAACGCTTGGAGGTTTATACCCCCAAACAAGTCTTGAGGTCTGCTGATTCCCAGTTATTGGTCTGCCCTCGTTACAAGCTAAAAACCAAAGGAGGGAGATCTTTTTTGGTTCTGGTTTCACAGATATGGAATAAATTACCAGAATCACTTCGGAGAGAAGCGAATCTCCTGCGTTTCAGGAAGCTGTTAAAAACTCTTCTATTTAGGGAGGCATTTGGCCCATCCAAATAAGTTGCATTATAGGCCTTTTCTGCCTCTCTCACGTTCTCAATCATTGCTGTTTGTCATCTGTCTTGAGCGCCTAGAGACCTGTAGGTGAGTTGGCGCTATAGAAACCTAAGTTAACAATAACAATAAATATAACACTGGCTATATGCAAATCCGCCTTGACCCTGTGCCTCATGGGATCAGTCCAGCCCGAACTACCAAGCCATGTCTTTCCTAGACCGGAATCAAGCATCCAAGGACCGGTTTCTGGCTATCAGCCTTCTTCAGCCTGGATAGCTTGACTCCAGTGATGTGGAGAGCCTGGGACTCACGTCTGAGCATACCCAGCCCACTCGGGGTGAAAATTGCAAAAAACACAGTTGATGGACAGAATGCAGAACAATGTCTGTCCATCAACTGCGTTTTTTGCAATTTTCACCTGACTGTATGATTGGACCACCACTTGTTGGAGGTTATATCTTGCCATTGGGGGAGGTGGCATAATATTATTCTGCCAACAGGATGGGTGTGTTGCGTTGAGGGCCCATTAAATGGCTCTGGAGGCTGCGGCAGCCGAAGGGGTGGGAGACTTGACAGTAGATTTGGTTGGGCCCCACATTCTCTGTGAGGTTCGCGTACCCACTCACAAAGAGACTTGAATGCCTACTGGCTTGAGGGAGGGGGGGGGGTGGGGGGGGGGGGGTGTACTGGCACACTTGGAAGCCCAGGCCACGGAAGGGCTGAAAGACGAAGTGCTGATGTGTGGAATCCAAAGAGAGCCCCAGGGATCTGAAGTTTACCCGACTCTCCTTAAAGTTCTCAAGCGCTGTGTCAGCCTTATTGCCAAATAGGCTAGAACCCAGTCAACCTCAGCAAGGTGTGACGGTGGACCACCGATGAGGACACTGCCATGCCTAGCGAGTCAACTTTGCCACTTCCCAACCATCTATCAATGTGTGTTTCAAGATGTTGAGGGGTGGGGTTGTCGAAAGTTGGCAGTGCCAGTGCGGGTTGGCATGTTTCTGCCGGTGCCTAAGTCGAGCGGTATTGAGGAGGCAGCATCTTGGTCTCAGAGAGGACAGGTTCTTCTTCATTGAGTGGCATTGGTAGCAGCGCTAAGGGGAGTGGAACTGGCACAGATGTCAGTGCCTGTGACAGCATCTGTCTGGGTGTGGCTCCAGAAGCTCAGCGCTTACTAGGAGAAGCCAAAGAAAACTTGTGCTTTTTTGACTTGCAGGACGACAATAACTTGGAGAGGGATGAAGATAGTCTGCGGGACCAACTGCGTGCCCGATCAGGATCAGGACTGAGAATGGAACAGAGCCTTCTTCTGCCGCGCCAGTAGGAGTTTAATCGCCCACTTGCGAATCTGCCTAGGAATGCATCCACTTGAAGTCGGTGCAGGCCCTGGAGTTGGCACGAAAGGCAAATTAAATGGGGATCAGACAGACATCTGTCTGTGTCATTCCTCACTGGGTTTAAGGCCTCAGGGCTTGTTAGGAACCCAAGACTGTGGTAGCTCTCCGGATCAATGCTGTTATCATGAAAATAAACAAATTGATTTCAGCGTGCCAGGTTGGCACCTATATGGGCACCGCTTAAGTCAATTCTGACAAAGATAAATTTGACGCAGAGCCGCTCAATGCCACCTACCGGCATGCAGAAGTACTGCTCAGGATTTTCCAGATCCAGTTTGACACCTTGGGAATATTCTGAGGTGAGGAATCTGGGGTTAGAAGTCCATATCAGAATGAGTTATTTGCAAAAAACAGCAAAACCCAATTTGTGTAGATGCTAGACATCCGACTGAACATGTGCACACAAACACGCAAGCAGCAACACTTTAATCAATGTCTTACCTTCTCAGAGTAAGGTATGCCGTAAACTTCTGCAAATAGCTTTGATGCACTTATTATGAAGTTCAAATGTCTGTTGAACAAAAATTATGCAGTTATTAAATGTTCAAGAGCATACATAACTTCATGACTCAGTATTATACGAAATGCATATATGATCAAAATTATACTGGTTCGGTGGAGGGTTTAGATTAAGACAGGAAGAAAATGGTGCTCAAGCAAGTTCACAATGTAGTGTGTGATGTAAGCAATGAATACGGTGCTACCAGGTCAGGGGAGACAAACCCAAACAAAAAGCCCCTGCGAGTGTGTGGGTCTGGACCCACACTGCAAATTACAACCAAGTCCTGTGCACACGTTTAGGGTATTGGTTTTAGTGTAAAAACCACTATTTGAAGTACTTTCTGTGCAGCAATTATGAAGGTCGACATCAGCAATATCTTTATGATGATTTTTATATGACGTTTCTTGATATGTACAGAAAGAAAAACCAGCCGACACGTGTTTCGTCACTAGGGAGTAATCCTGTGACTCTTCAGGGCTGGGAAGGACACAAGGCATAAGGTATAATACAAAATAAAAAGAAATCAAATATGGCGCATGAAAAAAAGAAACAAATGTGAGGTGAGGACTCAGAAAACACCCCTATTCATGTGGAGACCCTATGGGATTATTGTAGAAAGTACAAACAAGTGACTTCACTGCAATTACAAAGAGAAGCGTCTCATGACACGTGAAAATGTAGTTATTTAGTAAGCAAAATAACATAAGAAAACAAACTAATCATGCCGTAATGAGCACGCCTCGCAGTTGAGCAATGTATTCAAATCATACATCCTAACATGGTGGTATTTAGTGAAATGTGAGTGGGTGCATCAATAGTGATTTAAAAGCATTTGCGGTTCACATCAAGACACTTTGAAGATATGTATAGAAGTCCGACAAAATAAAACTGTGGGAAGCACCACACAGGAGCAACATTCTAGCTGTGTAGATAATATACCACTTAACAAAAGGTCCTAAAGTGTCATGCGGTAAAGCTAGATGAAAAGCAAAAGTATCTGATGTGCGAAAGTCTGGGGAAACAAAGGGTTGCCCTTTGTTTCCCCAGACTTTCGCACATCAGATTTTTTTTTCCTACAAGTAGAACCTTTATTTCTCTATACTTTTGCTTTTCATCTAGCTTGACCGCATGACACTTTAAGACCTTTTGATAAGTGGTATATTAAATCCAGTAAAGGAAGATCACATTTGGAAATAGTGGAGGAAAACGAAACTAATCTTAAAGTATCATGAAAATGAACATTGACTTCTAAATTTTAATTTCTGTATTCGGCGTTATTCCCCCCACCCCCAATTTCATGCAGGAAACAACACAATTTTAATAGCCTGTCACACTTAATTCAGCTTAAACAAAATGCTGAGAACTAGTTGCAGTTACTTAAAAACCACATAACAACTGTTTGAGAAAGAGGCAGAATTTAACATAAAATGTTTGCTATCCACTTTCACAGGATTCTGAACTGAAACAGGTGATCCAGTGATGTGATGCTCTGCAGCAGCCTCAGGAGCAGATAAATTGGCATCTTTGTTTGAGACATTCTAAGAACATCTTCTGCTTCAAATGCAGTTGAGCGAGTGTAGACCCCTCCACCAGCATCATAAATGCTTCAGTTTTCCGCCAAAGAATGGGCTTTCATGCAAAATATTTAAGCCAGGGGTTAAAGGAAAACGAACCCAACACAATATGGTCTTTAGCCAAACCTGGCAAAAATAGAACTGTTGCTGGGCTTTTACGGACAAATCCGGAGGGATGGGGAGCAACACAGAGTGCAGGAAGGTGGGGATATGCAGTTGAAGCAGCACATGGAGAGAGAGTGACAAAGTAAGAAAACACATTCCCTTCCACAGAGTAATGAAAGTAAAAGAGGAAAAGTATTGGCCTGATGTGAGCTGAGTAAGGACACAAGTCATCCACTCAAAAAGATACTAAAGAAGTTAGGCTTGAGGGCGGCAAAGAAGACCCATCAAACAAGAAGCTAGTGAGACTGACAAGAAAGAAATGCTAGTATTGTTCAAAATAGGTGTGTGACCTAACATCCTTGGTGTAGTCTTCCCAAAAGCATTTTCCTTCACCCCTCCTGTTTTCTGATATTAGTTTTTGTCAACTTTTAGGAATCTTTGCACTTTACTGCTGCTAACCAGTGCTAAAGTGCTTATGCGCTCGCCCTAAAACATGGTAAAACTATTTTACACCTGATTGGCTCATTTAATTTACTTATACACCCTTAGTACATGGTACTACATGTACCCCACAACCTGTAAAATGAAATCCCTCTAGGACGGACTGCAGCACTCATTGTGTCACCCACTACAGTAGCCCTTTAAAACATGTCTCAGGCCTACAATTTCAGCCTGTAGTACAGTTTTAAAAAGTCAATTTGACCGGGAAAAACAAACCTTTTGCCAGGCTTAATCCTTTCTTTTTAATACATACAAGTCACCGCTAAAGGTCCATAGTGCAGGGTGCACTGCATTAAAACAGTAGGACATGTCGAGTTTTCCATGTAATAGTAGTGAAAAAAAATCCTAAATGTGTTTTTCAGTATTGTTCCGCCCCTCTCTCAGATTGGATAACTTTTTACATTTAATAAGTGCTAACATTTAACTGGGAATAGGTAGAAATCTCTTGTTTGGACTCAAATGAATTAAAATTTAAAATCATTTTAAATGGTAAAGTTAGATTTTAGATTTCAATTTTGGAAATGACAGTTTTAATAAGTTGCCATTTTCCTGCCCAAAAGCATCTAAGGCTTTCTTGGAGTTTCCAGCTGCCTGGGTCTGTTAATAGCTCCTCCATTAAGAAGGTGTATGGGGCCCAGATAGTGACAATAGGGGACTAGGTATGGGAAGGATGGGTAATTTCTAATGGCTTGCCTCCAGCACACACACAAAGGAACCTAACGCAATTATTTTGTCACCCCAAACATCTAGGTGCCTTTGTAGGGGAAGGGAAGAACATTCCAGAACCAGAAGTGAGAGTATTCTAGAACATGTCCCCACTTGAAAAGATTACACCAGGTATAAATGATGGACCATATATCTAAACTGGAAAGGACAGAGAGGTTACGGTCCAACACACACACTCTCAAGATACATAATCAAACAAATAAGTGTGCTGTTCCAAGTTGGAGGTCCAGGCACCTATCCTAAGTATCCAGGCCTTAACTGGTCATGTGGATCCTTATCTTGTTGAAGCACAAGCCATCACCTATCCAAATGTTGCATGCTTATTAAGTGGGTTCTGCTCGTCATTGGGCTGATGGTGCAATTCCCAACGGGCCCTTCAAGGGGGCTCTTTGCCAGAGATCTTGTAGTTTTGCCCTGGGGTTTGCAATTAACCAACCCAAACCCCTCTAAAATGTATGAAGGGAATAAATATTTGACCTCCTTAGCAACTTTACTGTTCACTCGTGAACCTGCGGAAAATATAGAGGAAGTACGGCCTTCTTCCCCTGGGGACAGCCCTTCACCGCTGTCGGCCAGAACTTTTCTCCAGTCAGGCAAAACCAGATAACCATGAGATGTGTAATGTGCTTTGAATTTTAGGCACAATACTTACCTAAAACTTTGAAATTACATATCTCCAGTTCAAATTATTGAATTTTTATCATCTTGGTCTCATTTAGATTTAATAAATAGTATACAACGCTTCTAAATTGGTTTAGAATTTTTCTTTATTGCAGTTTGCGTGCTGCAATAATACTTTACACTTTGCCTCTAAGTTAGGCCTGACTGCTTTTGTGCCAAGCAACCAGAGGGTTAAGCACAAGTTCATTGTGTGATTTGTGTGCTTTGCCCTGAAATGGATTGTGGTTGTGTCTGAGTGGGGCTTCTACCCCCTCAACCAATTACCCAATTTCTTACAATAGTTATTTGACAACAGGAAGCCAAAAACTGTCTGCAGTGAGACCTAAATTTAAATGCAAAAATATTCATTGCAAAACATCAACATTTGTTGACTGCCCACCAGGAAGATATTTTCCTTGCATATATTAAATAATACATATCATGTATTAGTGAATTCACTTTTCCTGTGTCTACTGTACTAAATGTAGTCAGAATTTCGACACAATCAATGAAGGCTATATTTGAGTACATCTGGCTATGTGTTGTTTTACATTTGGGTTTCAATACATCAACATGGAATGAACAATAAAGATTATTGCATTGAATTTCATTTACAAGTTATTACAATTCATTACATGTGCAACGGAAATTGCTACTTTAGGACTGATTTTAAACTGCAGGTACTAAAAGGACAATGCATATTCTTTGCATGACATGCCCATAATCCTTACAGAAAGAATTCAGGAATTTGTTCTAATGATGATATGTAAGGGACTCTTCCGACCTTCAAGGAATATGCTGCAGCTGCATGGCTTGTTTAGAAAAGCTGACCTTTTACCCAGTCACACTTCATTTGCCTCCCACCTCACAAAAGACTAGTCACAGGCAAAGTGTAACAAGCATATTGTTTCATATGCACTTCTAAATGGTTTTGAGCAGTCTGAAGTATAGAGAGCATCATGATCAAAGTAAACATGGCAAACACAGAATGGCGACCATAAGAGATATTTTCAGGCTTCTCCTTCTCACCCTCTCTCTGCCCTTGGAAATGGGGACATTGGGGAGCTTTAGATCCCGGGAAAGGTATTTCTAAACGTTTAGTGCCATTCAGAAATGACTAAACTTTCAAGTGCGTCAAAATAAGACTGCTCCTGCTGTGTGGGATGACTAAAGATGTGATTCTTCAAAAAATGCAAACTCCATTTCCTTTAACAAAGAAGCAAAACTTAACTTTACTTTAACATACTATTAGCAGATAAAGACAATGTGGTTTCTCCCTCAGTTGTTTGAGGACATTGAGGTACAGATGGACACCTGCGGCTCTGATGAAGATTAATGCAGAAATTGGCACTCAAACAATGCCAAGTTTTCTAAATAGAATGGTTATTCTTACGGCAGACTCTGTCTATTCCCACAAACATAAAGCAAAAACCACAGTTGATGGACAGAATGCAGAACAATGTCATTCATTCACCCCAGTACAGAGATCTGGGCCTAAATCCATCGTTTTTTTGCACTCCACACCACCCCAGTTCAGACATGGCCATATGCAAATCAGCCTTGACACTGTGCCTCATGGGAACAGTCCAGCCCGAACTGCCAGACCCTGTCTTTACTGGACAGGAATCAAGCATCCATGGACCGGTTTCTGGCTATCAGCCGCCTTCAGCCAGGATAGCTTGACTCCAGTGGTGTGGAGAGCATGGGACTCACGTCTGAGCATACATATCCCACACGGGGTGACAAATGCAAAAACCAATGTTGGACAGAATGCAGAACAATGTCATACATTCACCCCAGTACAGAGATCTGGACCTAAATTCATTGTTTTTTTGCACTCCACCCCACCCCAGTTCAGACATGGCAATATGCAAATCAGCCTTGACCCTGTGCCTCATGGGAACAGTCCAGCCCAAATTGCCAAGCCATGTCTTTCCTGGACAGGAATCAAGCATCCATGGACCGGTTTCTGGCTATCAGCCGTCTTCAGCCAGGATAGCTTGACTCCAGTGGTGGGGAGAGCATGGGACTCACGTCTGAGCATACCCTTCCCACTCGGGGTGACAAATGCAAAAACCACAGTTGATGGACAGAATGCAGAAGAATAAGTTACTTACCTTCAGTAACAATATATCTGTAAGATACAGTAGTTAGTATTAGATTCCTTACCATAGAATATCCCCAGGCGTCAGACTGGATCCGGAAATTTTTGTGTAGCAGTACCCTTACGCGTCGGTAGGCGTCGTCTGCGGCTCCACGTCCGTCGTTGGCGTCGTGGGCGCCGTGATGACATTGTCGGAGTACTTAGACGCCGCCTCCCCGCACTGACGTCAGTTCTTAGACACAGCTTTTCCGAGCCAGAAACGCAGAGCCATGTTAAAAACCAACACTGGTGCCATTGAAACTAGGGCCCTGAAAGGGGATGACCTTAACCCTAGATATCGGTTCGCAGAACGGGGAGGATGGGTGGGGCGGTAAGGAATCTAATATTAACTACTGTTTCTTACAGATATATCGTTACCGAAGGTAAGTAACTTGTTCATCTGAAAGAAACAGGTTACTATTAGATTCCTTACCTTAGAATAGATACCCCAGCAATACCAACCCCGGTGGTGGGTCTGCGAACCAACAATCACACCAGAAAGTCCTGGAGGACGGAACGGCCAAAGAAGCCATGGCTGTCCAGGCAGTAGTGTCTTGCAAACGTGTGCAGCGAGGCCCATGTAGCTGCCTGACAGATGGCCTGCAAGGGGACGCCCAGGGCAGTGGTAGTCGCCGTGGCCCAAGTGGAATGGGCCCTCAGCCCAACAGGAGGCTCCTTCTTCGCCAAGGAGTAACAAGCCTTGATACACAAGACGACCCACCGAGAGATGGTCCGCTTTTGCACCGCCCGTCCCTTCTTAGCGCCCACGTAACCAACAAAGAGTTGGTCATCCACCCGGGACTGGCGTGTGCGATCTAGATAGAACGAAAGCGCACGTTTTGAGTCCAGACGGTGGAGCTGCTCTTCCTCTTTTGAGGGATGCGGAGGCGGAAAGAAGGTGGGCAAGGTGATAGACTGCCCGATGTGGAAGGCCATGACAACCTTGGGCAGGAAAGAGGGTCTAGTCCGCTACACAACCTTGTCCGGATGGACAGAAAGGAAAGGAGGTTTGGAGGAAAGAGCCTGGAGCTCACTCACTCTCCTCGGAGAGGTGATGGCAACCAGGAAAGCAGTCTTCAGAGTAAGAAGGTGGAGAGGACAGTTGTGAAGTGGCTCAAAGGGAGCGCAAACGGAACAGGAGGAAACATGTTTGTGACGCCTTTCAGAAAACGAGTTACAATAGGGGACTTGAACAAAGATGGTTGATCAGGCAGCCTTAGAAGGGCAGAAAGGTAGCCCTTGATAGTGCCCAGAGCAGAGCCCTGCTGGGCAAGAGAAAGAAGGAAGAGAAGAACCTCTGAAAGAGGGGCAGAGAGAGGATCCACAGCCTTTGCTGTGCACCATGCCACAAATCTGTTCCACATGCAGGCGTATACCGACTTTGTGGAGCGACGCCTGGCTGCCAGAATGACATTACAGACTTCAGGAGGCAAGTCAAATGGCCTCAACTGTCGCCACTCAATGTCCAAGCATGGAGGTGGAGACTGGACAGGTTCGGGTGGAGGACCGTCCCCTGCTACTGCAACAGAAGGTCCTCCTGAAGAGACAAACGAACCGGGGGATCGACTGACATACTGAGTAGCTCGGGATACCAGTACCTTCGTGCCCAGTCCGGAGCCACAAGGATGACTTGGGCCCAGTCGCGTTTGATCT
Organism: Lissotriton vulgaris; assembly: GCF_964263255.1. NCBI lineage: Eukaryota > Metazoa > Chordata > Amphibia > Caudata > Salamandridae > Lissotriton > Lissotriton vulgaris. The sequence continues at coordinate 1,426,947,470 of NC_141689.1, read as the reverse complement.
TCTTCAGCACTCTGGGCAGAAGTGGTACATGCGGAAAGGCGTACAACAGACTGCAACTCCACTCGCGACGAAAAGCGTCTCCGAGCGAGTGCCGCCTTGGAAATTCCAACGCGCAAAACTGATGACATTGCGCGTTCTCTTCGGTCGCAAATAGATCTAACCAAGGTTCTCCCCACTGCAGAAAGAGACCTTGCGCCACGCCAGAGTTCAGACGCCATTCGTGATCCATCATGCACCGGCGGCTGAGTTTGTCCGCCCTGGCGTTCAGAGAACCTGCCAGGTGTTGAACAACCAGGGTCACGCCCTGATGTTCCAGCCACTGCCAGAGGTGCAAAGCCTCCTGGCAGAGGGTCCACGACCCCACCCGCCCTGTTTGTTGCAGTACCACATGGCGGTGGTGTTGTCCGTTTACCCCTGTACTACACTCCCCCGGACAGAGGGGAGGAATGCCTTCAGTGCTAGACGAATCGCCCGCAGCTCCAAAAGGTTGATATGAAGCCAGAACTCCGCCGGAGACCAGAGGCCTCTGATCTCCGCCTCTCCCATGTGGCCTCCCCAGCCCTGGAGGGACGCGTCCGTCACAACTACGTGCTCCGGTTGGGGAAGGGAGAGGGATCTGCCGCTGACCCAATCGCGGTCCGTGAGCAACCACTGCAGCTGTCTCCCAGTATCCTCCGAGATCAGGACATGGTCGGACAGGTTGCCCTGATGCTGGGCCCACTGAAACTTCAGGCCCCACTGCAGAGCCCGCATCCGCCATCGAGTGTGATGCACCAGAAAGATGCAGGAGGCCATCAGCCCCAGAAGCCGCAGCGTCACCCTGACCGAGACTCGGGATAAAGGCTGAAAGATTGGAATCAGAGCTGAATATCCCGAACCCGCTGTTCGGGAGGATAAACCTGAAACTGCGCCGAGTCGAGAACCGCCTTGATGAAGAGGAGCTTCTGGGAGGGGCACAGGTGTGACTTCGGCACATTGATGGAGAACCCCAGCTGGTGCAGGAGGTCTGCCGTTGTCTGGAGGTGGCTGATGACTGTCTGGGGCGTGCCTGCCTTCAACAACCAGTCGTCGAGGTAGGGGAAGATTGAAACCCCTAACCTGCGCAGATGAGCTGCGACCACCGCCATCACTTTCGTGACGCTGGTAAGGCCGAAGGGGAGCACGGTAAACTGAAAGTGCTCGTGGCCTACCGGGAACCGCAGGCAGCGCCGGTGGGCCGGCAGGACGGGAATGTGGAAATAAGCGTCCTGCAAGTCCAACGCTACCATCCAGTCACCTGGGTCCAGGGCAGCCAAGACCTGAGCCAGTGTCAGCATTTTGAACTTCTCCTTCCGGAGGAGGCTGTTGACGTTCCGTAGATCCAAGATAGGGCGTATTGGGTACCAGAAAGTAGTGGGAGTAGCAACCACACCCTACTTCTGGCCCAGGAACGCGCTCGATGGCCCCCTTGGCCAAGAGGACCGTAACTTCCTCTTGCAGAAGTTGCAAGTGATCCCCCGACATGCGGTGGTATTGCGGTGGCATGGCTGGAGGGGTCGCCTCGAAGGGGAGGGAGTAGCCCCTTCTGAGGATTTGCAGCACCCACCTATCCGATGTGACAGTGCGCTAGTAGAGGAGGTGATGGCGAACCCTGCCCCCATCTGGCATAACATAGGCCTGAAAGCACTGACTAGGAGGGTTTTGAGGCGGATGCTGTAGGGGTAGGTGTGGACTGGCCTCGCCATTGTCCCCGACCGCCTCCATGGCGGTTTCCACGGCCGCCCCCGCATTGGAAATTAGTCTACGGTGTGTGGCTGGCAGCACGTGTGGGGGCGCCCCTACCTTGGCCACGAAAGGAGCGAAAGGCACCTGTTTGCTGGCGCGGGCCGAGAGGCCCAAGGACTTGGCTGTAGCCATGGAGTCCTTAAAGCGCTCAAGCGCATGGTCTGCCTTGTCGCCAAAAAGGCGACGGCTATCAAACGGCATGTCCATGAGAGTATTCTGGACATCGGCAGAAAAGTTGGCGGACCTCAACCAGGCGTGGCGACGAATCGCCAACGTAGTTGCCATCGCCCTGCCCAGTGAGTCGGTGGTATCCAGCCCACACCGGATGGAATAAAGTGCCGCATCTCGACGCAAGGGTTTGGGCGAGTTTAGCCTTGACCTCCGCCGGGCATTCTGGCAGCACGTTCGCAACCGCGTCCCACAGAGAGTGGGTGTAGCGGCCCAAGAGGCACGCGGTGTTGGAAGACCGCAGTCCCAAACTCAGGCAGGAGAATACCTTTTTGCCGTATTGCTCGTACCTCTTGGATTCCCGATCGGGCGGAGCCGACGGGAATGCGGTCTGGGAGTTGGAGGCCTGGATGACCAGGCTCTCGGGGTGGGGTGGGATGGGTGTACAGGAAACAAGGGTCGCCCGGGGCCGGGCGGTGGCGTCTGGCCACGTTCCTAACTACAGGCGGGCCTGTAGCGAGCCTGGACCAAGTGCCCAAAAGAACGTCGAGCAAGGCCTCATTAAACGGCAGCAGAGGCTCAGCTGAGCTTGACTGTGGTTTAAGGACCTCAGTGAGGAGGTTAGTCCTCACGGCCGCGACGGGGAGCTCAAGGCCGAAGGCCTTGGCCGCCTGCGTCAACACCACACTGTTGGTTGCCCCCTCCTCCGTAGCCACGGAAGGGGATGAGACAAAACCAGTGTCTGGCGTAGTGTCCAGACCACTGGCTTCCCCAAGATCACCTGTCCAGTCCTGCTGGGACTAACACTCACGTGTCAGAGGGTCCTCAGACCCCTCCCAATACTCCTCATTACCCATTTCCTGATAATCAGGGTTGTCAAAGGATGGGGCCGGTTCATTGAAGTAGAACTCTCCAAGCGGCGCCCAGCGGCTCCGGAACTGGATCGAGGGAGGTATCAGGGACGGCGTACCTCGAAGGCGGCGCCGGAGGTGAGACCCTAGGGACCGGCGCCGGTTTTTACATTTGTCACCCCGAGTGGGAAGGGTATGCTCCGACGTGAGTTCCGTGCTCTCCACACCACTGGAGTCAAACTATCTTGTCTGATGTAAATGTAAATGTGTCTGATGGCGACTGATAGCCAGAAACCGGTCCTAGGATGCTTGATTCCGGTCCAGGGAAGACATGGCTTGGCAGTTCGGGCTGGACTGGGACCGGTTTCGGGTTCACAACCCTCATCAGCCAGGCTATCTTGAATCCAGTGGCAGAGTGAGCAAGGGACCCACGTCTGGGCATACCCTGCCAATTTAGGGCGAACATAGCGATACCAAAGGGGATGATGGTCGGAGAATTGAGCAAATCAAACACTCACCCCCAGTCAATTGATCTGGGTTTAAACCATCATCATTCTTTAGCTTACTTAGCCACCCCAGTTCAGATATGGCCATATGCAAATCAGTCTGACCCTGTGCCTCATGGGAACAGTCCAGCCCGAACTGCCAAGCCATGTCGTCCCTGGACCGGAAACAAGCATCCTGGGACCGGTTTCGGGTTCACAACCCTCATCAGTCAGGCTATCTTGAATCCAGTGGCAGAGTGAGCAAGGGACCCACGTCTGGGCATACCCTGCCAACTTAGGGCGAACAAAGCGATCCCCAAAGGGGATGATGGTCGGAGAATTGAGCAAATCAAACACTCACCCCCAGTCAATTGATCTGGGTTTAAACCGTCATCATTCTTTAGCTCACTCAGCCACCCCAGTTCAGATATGGCCATATGCAAATCAGTCTGACTCTGTACCTCATGGGAACAGTCCAGCCCGAAGCAGGACCCCTGCGCGTCGGTAGGTGGCGTTGTGCGGCTACGCGTCCGTCCTGGCGTCGTTAGAGCCGAGATGACGTCACAGAGACTACTTAGGGGCCACCCATGCGCTCTGACGTCAGTTCTGTACACGGCTTTCCGCGCCAGGAACGCAGAGCCAGGCAGGAAACTGACCACTGGTGCTAAGAAACTAGGGCCCTGAAAGGAATGACCTTAACGCTAGAAATCAGGGAGGATGGGTGGGGCGGTAAGGAATCTATCACTAACTAATGCCTCTTACAGATATATTCTTACACAAGTAGTAACTGGTGCATCTGAAAAAGACACGTTAGTGGCAGATTCCTTACCTTAGAATAGATAACCCAGGAATACTAACCCTGGTGGTGGGTCTGCGAATAAGATTACACCAGAAAGTCAAGGAGGACAGAACTACCAAAGAAGCCGTCTCTCCGGACTGGACTGTCAAGGCAGTAATGCTTGGTAAACGTGTACAGCGAGGCCCACGTAGCTGCCTGACAAATGTCCTGCAAGGGAACGCCCTGTCCCAAGGCAGTAGTGGCTGCCGTCCCCCTGATAGAGTGGGCACGCAGCCCCACAGGAGGCTCCTTCTTAGGCAACGAGTAGCACGCTTTGATGCACAGAACGACCAACCGAGATATGGATCGTTTGTTCACGGCTCGACCTTTTTTGGCGCCCAAGTAGCCAACAAAGAGCTGGTCATCTACCCGGAACTGTTGTGTGCACTTCAGATAGAACGAGGGCGCACGTTTTGGGACCTCTCTTCCTCTTTTGAAGGAAGTGGAGGCGGAAAGAAGGTGGGCAAAGTGATGGTCTCCCAGATGTGGAAGGGCATTACAACCTTTGGCAAAAAAGAACGACGGGTCCTTAACCTCTTGGATGCTAATGACAAGGGTAACTCGTCATGAACTTTCCATTCATTTCAATGGAAAATGAATGTAAATAGTAATGGTGCCTTAGCAGTAAAGGGGTTAAAACCACCTTGTCCGGACGAACAGAAAAGAAAGGAGGTTTAGAAGAAAGAGGCTGGAGCTGACTCACTCTTTTGCCAGAGGTGATAGCTACCAGGAAAGCTGTCTTTAAAGTGAGAAGACGTAAAGGGCAGTTATGCTGGGGCTCAAAAGGAGCACACATCAGATAGGTCAAGACAAGATTTAAGTCCTATTGAGGTATTATGAAAGGCACGGGAGGAAACGTGTGTGTAATGACTTTCAGGAAACGGTTAACAACCGGGGACTTAAAGAGAGAAGGCTGATCTGGAAGGCCGAAAGATAACCTTTGATAGTGCCCAGAGCAGAGCCCTGCTGGTCCAAGGATGGTAGGAACAGAAGGACCTCAGAAAGAGGGGCAGAAAGGGAATCCACAGACTTTGCTGTGCACCATGCCACAAACTTGTTCCACCTGCAGGCGTATACCGTCTTAGTGGAGGGACGCTTGGCTGCCAGAATGACATCACCTACTTTGGGAGGAAGATCGAAAGCTGTAAACTGTTGCCGCTCAATCTCCATGCATGCGTGTGGAGAATGGACAGGTTCCGGTGGAAGACCGTCCCCTGCTGCTGCGTGTGGAGAATGGACAGGTTCCGGTGGAAGACCGTCCCCTGCTGCTGTGACAGAAGATCCTCCCGAAGAGGCAGTCGGATAGGGGGATCGATTGCCATGTTGAGTAGCTCGGGATACCAGTATCTTCATGCCCAATCGGGAGCCACAAGGATGACTTCGGCCAGTTCGCACTGAATCTCCTTCAGCACTCTGGGCATAAGTGGTATAGGCGGAAAGGCGTACAACTGACCGCAGCTCCACTCGCGACGAAAAGCTACGCCGAGTGAGTGCCGCCTTGGAAATTCCAACGTGTAGAATTGATGACATTGCGCGTTGTCTTCAGTGGTGAATAGATCTAACCAAAGCTCTCCCCACTGCAGAAAGAGACCTTGCTCCACGTCCGAGTATAGACGCCATTCGTGATCCATCAAGAACCGGCAGCTGAGTATGTCCGCCCTGGCGTTCAGAGAACCTGCAGGTGTTGAACCACCAAGGTAATGCCTTGATGTTCCAGCCATGTCCAGAGGTGCAGAGACTCCTGACATAGGGTCCATGACCCCACCCCGCCCTGTTGAACAAGTTACTTACCTTCGGTAACGATATATCTGTAAGAAACATTAGTTAGTGTTAGATTCCTTACCTTAGAATATCCCCAGGCGTCAGTCTGGATCCGGAAACTTTTGCGTAGCAGTACCCCTGCGCGTCGGTAGGAGTCGTCTGCAGGCGTCCCCTGCGGCTCCGCGTCCGTCGTCGGCGTCGTGCGCCGTGATGACGTCGCTGGAGTATATAGACGCCGCCTCCGCGCGCTGACGTCAGTTCTCTGCACACAGCTTTTCCGCGCCAGGAGACGCAGAGCCATGAGAGAACCAACACTGGTGCCATGTAAAACTAGGCCCCTGAAAGGGATGTCCTTAACCCTAGGTATCAGTTCGCAGAACGGGGAGGATGGGTGGGTTCGGTAAGGAATCTAACACTAACTAATGTTTCTTACAGATATATCGTTACCGAAGGTAAGTAACTTGTTCATCTGAAAGAAACACGTTAGTGTTAGATTCCTTACCTTAGAATACATACCCCAGCAATACCAACCCCGGTGGTGGGTCTGCGAACCAATACAAAACTACACCAGAAAGTCCTGGAGGACAGAACGGCCAAAGAAGCCATCCCTCCGGACTTGACTGTCCAGGCAGTAGTGCCTCGCAAATGTGTGCAGCGAGGCCCACGTAGCCGCTTGGCAAATGTCCTGCAAGGGGACTCCCCGGCCCAGGGCAGTGGTAGCCGCCGTGGCCCGAGTGGAATGGGCCCTCAGCCCAACAGGAGGCTCCTTCCGAGCCAAAGAGTAGCACGCTTTGATGCAGAGGACGACCCATCGAGAGATGGTTCGTTTACAAACCGCCCGTCCCTTCTTCGCACCCACGTAGCCAACAAACAGTTGGTCATCCACCCGGAACTGGCGTGTGCGATCCATATAGAATGAAAGCGCACGTTTTGGGTCCAGACGATAGAGCCGCTCTTCATCCTTTGAAGGATGCGGAGGCGGGAAGAAGGAAGGGAGGGTGATGGACTGCCCGATGTGAAAGGCCGAAACAACCTTGGGCAGGAAAGAAGGTCTAGTCCTCAGAACCACCTTGTCAGGATGAATGGACAGGAAAGGAGGTTGGACAGAAAGAGCCTGGAGCTCACTCACCCTCCTGGCAGAGGTGATGGCAACCAGGAAAGCCGTCTTTAAAGTCAGGAGACGGAGAGGACAAGAATGAAGGGGCTCAAAGGGAGCACACATCAGGAAAGTTAGAACCAAGTTCAAATCCCACTGAGGCATCACAAACGGAACAGGTGGAAACATGTGAGTGATGCCTTTCAAGAATCGAGTTACAATCGGGGATTTGAACAAAGAAGGCTGATCAGGAAGCCTCAAAAAGGCTGAAAGGGCAGAAAGGTAGCCCTTGATAGTGCCCAGAGCAGAGCCCTGCTGGGCAAGAGAAAGAAGAAACAGAAGAACCTCCGAAAGAGGGGCAGAAAGAGGATCCACAGCCTTTGCTGTGCACCATGCCACAAATCTGTTCCACCGACAGGCGTATACCGACTTAGTGGAGGGACGCCTGGCTGCCAGAATAACATCACAGACTTCAGGAGGCAAGTCAAATGGCCTCAACTGCCGCCGCTCAATCTCCAAGCATGGAGGTGGAGACTGGACAGGTTCGGGTGGAGGACCGTCCCCTGCTGCTGCGACAGAAGGTCCTCCTGAAGGGGCAGGCGGATCGGGGGACCGACTGACATGCTGAGTAGCTCGGGATACCAGTACCTTCGAGCCCAGTCCGGAGCCACAAGGATAACTTGGGCCCGGTCGCGCCTGATCTTCTTCAGCACTCTGGGCAGAAGTGGTATAGGCGGAAAGGCGTATAACAGACCGCAACTCCACTCGCGCCGAAAGGCGTCGCCGTGCGAGTGCCGTCTTGGAAACTCCAACGCGCAGAACTGATGACATTGCGCGTTCTCTTCTGTGGCGAATAGATCTAACCAAGGCTCTCCCCATTGCAGAAAGATGCCTTGCGCCACGTCCGAGTTCAGACGCCATTCGTGATCCATCGAGCACCGACGGCTGAGTTCGTCCGCCCTGGCGTTCAGAGAACCTGCCAGGTGTTGAACCGTCAGAGTCACGCCCTGACGTTCCAGCCATTGCCAGAGGCGCAGAGCCTCCTGGCAAAGGGTCCACGACCCCACTCCGCCCTGTTTGTTGCAGTACCACATGGCGGTGGTGTTGTCGGTGAACACCTGCACTACACTCCCGTTGACAAAGGGGAGGAATGCCTTCAGTGCCAGACGAATCGCCCGCAGCTCCAACAGATTGATATGGAGCCGGGACTCCGCCGGAGACCAGATGCCTCTGATCTCTGCCTCTCCCAAGTGGCCACCCCAGCCCTGGAGGGACGCGTCAGTCACGACAACGTGCTCCGGTTGGGGAAGGGAGAGGGACTTGCCCCTGACCCAATCGCGGTCCGTAAGCCACCACTGCAGTTGTCTCGCAGTGCCCTCCGAGATCAAGACGTGGTCGGACAAGTTGCCCTGATGCTGGGCCCACTGAAACTTCAGGTCCCACTGCAGAGCCCGCATCCGCCACCGGGCGTGATGCACCAGAAGGATGCAGGAAGCCATCAGTCCCAGCAGCCGCAGCGTCAACCTGACCGAAACCCGGGATAGCGGCTGAAAGATGGGAATCAAAGCCTGTATATCCCGGACCCGCCGTTCCGGAGGATAAACCCGAAACTGCGCCGAGTCCAGAACCGCTCCGATGAAGAGGAGCTTTTGAGAGGGACACAGGTGTGATTTCGGCACATTGATGGAGAACCCCAGGTCGTGCAAGAGGTCTGCCGTCATCTGAAGGTGGTGGACGACTGTTTGGGGCGAGCCCGCCTTCAACAACCAGTCGTCTAGGTAGGGGAAGACTGAAACCCCCAACCTGCGCAGATGGGCTGCGACCACCGCCATCACCTTTGTGAACACCCGTGGGGCGCTGGTAAGGCCGAAGGGAAGCACGATAAACTGAAAGTGCTCCAGGCCTACCGTGAACCGCAGGTAACGCCGGTGGGCCGGCAGGACGGGGATGTGAAAATAGGCATCCTGCAAGTCCAACGCTACCATCCAGTCTTGCGGGTCTAGAGCAGCCAAGACCTGAGCTAACGTCAACATCTTGAACTTCTCCTTCCGGAGGAAGCCGTTGACGTTCCTTAGATCCAAGATAGGACGTAGGCCCCCCTTGTCCTTCTTGGGAACCAGAAAGTAGTGGGAATAGCAACCACGCCCTACTTCTGGCCCAGGAACGCGCTCGATGGCCCCCTTGGCCAAGAGGGCCGTAACTTCCTCCTGCAGAAGTGTCAAGTGGTCCCCCGACACACGGTGGTTCTGCGGTGGCATGGCTGGAGGAGAGGTCTCGAAGGGGAGGGAGTAGCCCCTTCGGACGATTTGCAGCACCCACCTGTCCGAAGTGATCGTGCGCCAGTGAGCGTGGTGATGGCGAACCCTGCCACCCACTGGCGTCACATGGGGCCGAAAGCACGGACTAGGAGGATTTTGGGGTAGATGCTGCGGGGGAAGGTGTGGTCTGACCCCGCCGTTGTCCCCTACCGCCACCACGGCGGTTTCCACGGCCGCCACCGCGTTGAAAGGATTGTTGCGGCGCGTGGCTGGCAGCACGTGTGGGGGCGCCCCTTCCTTGGCCACGAAAGGGACGAAACAAACCCGGTTGCTGACGCTGGGTCGAGAGACCCAAGGACTTGGCCGTGACCCTAGAGTCCTTGAAGCGTTCCAGCGCGTGGTCCGCCTTGTCACCGAACAGGTGACAGCCATCAAACGGCATGTCCATCAGGGTATTCTGGACATCAGCCGAAAAATTGGCGGATCTCAGCCAGGCGTGGCGACGAATCGCCACCAGAGACATAGCTCTGCCCAGCGAGTCGGTCGTATCAAGACCACACCGTATTGAATATTTCGCTGCATCTCGGCCCTCAGCCACAGCCTGACCGAGTTTTGCCCGCACCTCCATGGGGCATTCTGGCAGCAGCTCCGCGACCGTATCCCACACAGAGTGGGTGTAGCGGCCCAAGAGGCAAGCGGTGTTGCAAGACCGCAGGCCCAAACTAATGGACGAGAAGACCTTTTTGCCAAATTGGTCATACCTCTTGGATTCCCGGTCGGGCGGGGCCGACGGGAATGCGGACTGGGAGGTCGAGGCCTGGATCACCAGACTCTCAGGAGTGGGGTGGGTAGACAGGAACTTGGGGTCGTCCGGACAAGGACGGTGGCGCCTGGCCACGTTCCGATCAACAGGCGGACCTGAAGCGGGCCTGGACCACGTGCCCAACAGAACGTCTGACAAGGCTTCATTAAATGGCAGCAGTGGCTCCTGTGGGCATGACTGCGGTTTGAAGACCTCGGTGAGGATTATAGGCCTCACGGCCGCGACAGGGAGCTCAAGGTGTAAGGCCTTGGCAGCCCTCATCAGCACCACAGAATATGCAGCTCCCTCCACCGATGCCACGGAAGGAGGAGAGATCAAACCAGGGTTAGGAGAGTCGTCCAGACCACTGGCATCCCCCAAGTCACCTGTCCAGTCCGGGTCATACTGGCACTCGCGTGACAGAGGGTCCTCGGACCCCTCCCAACCTTCACCGAACTCTTCATCTTCTCCGTATTCGGAGTCAACGATGTAGACCGGCTCCTCGGGGTTCATGGGCCCCATCGGCGCCGGGACCGGCGTCGAGCGACGCCCGTCCGGCTCCGCGTCCGGCGTCGGTGAAGGTAAGGGGACGGCGCCGCCCGGAGCCGGCGCCGGAGCCCCAGTGCCGCCCGAAGCCGGCACCGAGGAACCGGCGTCGCGCGGGGGCGGCGCCGGGGGCAACCCCGATGGAATTGGTGCCGGGTTGGACGGACGGCCAACCGGCGTCGACCCTGAAGGCCCTAGCGGCGCCGGGATCGGCGCCGTCGGCGGCGCCGGAGTCGGAGCATCCGACGGCGTCGAGGTAGGGTCAGCTGAACCGCTAGGGCCCCCGGACGGGTTCACTGGGCCCGCAGGCGCCGTGGAACCCGCCGGAGGAGACAGGGCCCTCATGGCCATGAGGAACGCCTCTATCTCCTCAGGCATCGCACCGTGCCCAGGGACCTGAGGGTATGGGGCAGGCCGCGCCGGCGACTCTCGCGGAGCCGCGGGGTTGGGGTCACCCGAACCCCCGGCCGCATCGCGCGAGCGTCGGGGGGAGTCGGGGGTACGATGACGACGCCCCGACTTCTTGTGCTTCTTACCTGATGAGCCTGACGAGTGGTGTCGACTTCCGGAACGCTCGGCGCGGCTCCGCGACCGCTCCCTCGAACGCTCTCTCAACCTCCGGCCGGACCGGGACCGCTCCCGGTCCCGACGTGGGGCCGACACCCGGAGCTCCAGTAGCTTGCGGGACCGCTCCCGTCTAGCCTTGTTGGTGAGGGCCCGGCAGTCGACGCAGGAGTCCACGTCGTGGTCGGGGCCCAGACACTGGAGACAGAGGCGGTGATGGTCTGTGACCGACATCGTGCGCTCACAGTCATCACAGTGCTTGAACCCAGGCATCCTAACAGGCACAAAGTGATAAACAATTCGAAAAACTTGGTCAAAGACCGGAGTACTGCTCTTCAGATCTGCGTCCACTGGCGCGGAAAAAAGAAGAACTGACGTCAGCGCGCGGAGGCGGCGTCTATATACTCCAGCGACGTCATCACGGCGCACGGCGCCGACGACGGACGCGGAGCCGCAGGGGACGCCTGCAGACGACGCCTACCGACGCGCAGGGGTACTGCTACGCAAAAGTTTCCGGATCCAGACTGACGCCTGGGGATATTCTAAGGTAAGGAATCTAACACTAACGCGTTTCTTTCAGATTGTTGCAATACCACATGGCGGTGGTGTTGTCCGTGAACACCTGTTCTACACTTCCCCGGACAGAGGGAAGGAATGCCTTCAGTGCAAGTCGGATCCCCGAAGCTGCAAAAGATTGATATGGAGCTCGGACTCCGATGGAGAACAGAGGCCTCTGATCTCCGCTCTCCCAAGTGGCCTCCCCATCACAGGAGGGATGCATCCATCACCACTGTGTGCTCCGGTTGGGGAAGGAAGAGGCATTTGCCATTGACACAATCGCAATTTGTGAGCCACCACTGCAATTGTCAAACAATGCCCTCCGAGATGTGGACATGATCGGACAGGTTGCCCTGATGCTGTGCCCACTGGAACTTCAGGCCCCACAGTAAAGCCCGCATATGCCACCCGGAATGTTGCACTAGCAGGATACTGGAGGCCATCAAGCCTAGGAGCCGAAGGGTCATCCTGACTGAAACCCGGGATAGGGGCTGAAAGATCGGATTCACAGCCTGAATATCCCCGACTCGCTGCTCGGGAGGATAAACCCGAAACTGCGTCAAATCCAAAACCGCTCCGATGAAGGCGAGCTTCTGAGAGGGACTCAGGTGCGACTTCGGCACTTTGATGGAGAACCCCAGCAAATGCAGGAGGTTGGCCGTAGTCTGAAGGTGGGTGACGACTGCCTGAGGCGAGCCTGCCTCCAACAACCAGTCGTCGAGGTAGGGGTAGACGGACACCCTTGACCTACGCAGATGAGCTGCGACCACTGCCATCACTTACGTGAACACCCAAGGGGCGCTAATAAGACCAAAGGGGAGCACGGCAAACTGAAAATGCTCATGGCCTACCGTGAACCACAGGTAACAACGCCAGTGGGCCGGCAGGACGGGGATGGGAAAATATGTGTCCTGCAAGTCCAACGCAACCATCTACTCTGCAGGGTCAAGGCCAGCCAAGACCTGAGCCAGAGTCAACATCTTGAACTTCTCCTTCCGGAGGAATTGATTGACGTTCCTGAGGTCCAAGATGGGGTGCAGGCCTCCTTTATCCGTTCTTGGGGACCAGAAAGTAGTGGGAATAACAACCATGCCCTATTTTTGTCCCAGGTCCGAGTCCTCCTCCCACTCCTGTTCGGACTCGCACTGCCGTGCAAGAGGGTCCTCCGACCACTCCCAGTCATCCCCTTCCTCCACTGCCCGAGGCACAGGCAGCAGCGGCGGGGGAGGCAAAGGGGAAAACAAATGCTCCAACGGCGCAGGGAATGGCGCCGGGAACGGGGTCGATCCTGCTCCATGTCCCAATTTGAGTCCCAAGCCGGAGCAAAATTGCCCGGAAACTCAGGCAGGGGCAGGGGCGGAGGTGGGGTGAAAGGAACCCAGTGCGGCGCCGGGGCCAAAGCCGCTGGCAGAGGATCTTGCGGAGCTGGGGTCGGAGCTGTCGGCGGAGGACCTTGCGGCGCCGGGCCGAAGCTGCTGGGTGCGCCGACGGCAAGCAAGGGGCCTCAACAGGGACCGCGGGGCCCGAAGGCGCGCCGGCGGGAGCCCCAGGCATGAAAAGTCTGTCAATGGAGGCAAGGAACTCTTGCACCTGGACCGGAGTCGCCGACGGACCCAGGTAAGGCGGGTAGGCAGAGGGTCTCTCAGGCTCCAACTAAGCCACAGAGGAAGGACCCCTGGCCCCCCGTCCGAAGACCGACGGAGGGATGTCGGAGAGCGTACACGCTTCTTCGACTTTTTCTTGTTACGCTGTCTTGACAGGCTTTTTGGCTCTATTTCGGAGTGATAAAGACTTTAAGCTTGCTCACATCTAGGATATGTATTCTTAGCTTGTGTTGGCTCTTTTAAGCCCTTTCTTCCAGACCTAGAAGAGGATAGCTGCTTTATATGATGATAGATCCCTTACTCTAATCCATCTATTGCCTATTGGCTTTGCCTTTCATTATTTTGCCTATAGTAGAGGGTGGATCCTGTGGTCCTGACTTTATATTACACATTGGTATGGTTTGTGTAGGTACTCTGATAGAGCTAAGGGTTATTTCATCCTTCTCAGGCCTACAAGGCCCAGAACTAGAGAGACTCCATTTTGCTTTCTATCCCTGCAGAGATGAGATACTTCAAGGGGAAAGGTAATGTTTATAGTTAAGGCTGTTGTGTGCTAGGGGAAAACCAGCCAGGACTGGTTCTTATCGGAAGAATGTGTTTGTCTCTTGGGCCCAGACGTAACATGCAGATTGCCACTGCGGTTGCGCAAAGAGCTCTGGAGCTAGCACAGGAATTCGGTGGGAGGCAGCCCTCTGTTGGAAATTTCCATGAGAGGAGAGGAATCCATATTAGCGAAGTGCAGAAGAGGAGGTGTGGTCAGTTTGGTTCTTGAAGAGTGGAGAGTAGGATGTCTGCTGGAGCTGCAGAGTGCAGTGCAGTTCTATTGGTTTTCTGGAATGGAGAAAGAAGGCAGATGATTGCTGAAGCTGAAGAGAGCAGTACAGAATGCATTAAAGCAGATGGAGGAGTTGAGGCTGTCAGCTGGAGCAATTGAGCCAGAGGCGTGTAGCTGTGGTGACGGAGGGAGAGACAGAGAGAGAGCCCTGATCCCACCAGAGACAGAGAGAAATCTTCCTTCTAATAGGTGAGGTAGTCTAAACTAGTCCACTTTACACTTACACCTTAATTTTGTCTTTATTCCCTAGGCTATTGTATGTCTAATCCTTTTCTTTCAGCGGTGTGTTAAAGTTCCTGTTAATCAAGAGACCCCGCAGATAACCTTGTCCTCATACTGTATGCCTAATCCTTTTCTTTCAGCGGTGTGTTAAAGTTCCTGTTAGTTATAGAGACCCCGCAGATCTGTGTATGTGTATTTTATGATTATTGTAATAAAGATACCCCAGTTCTTAGTGAACTAGTGTGCATGTGTTGTTCTTATGATAGAGAGCGTTTTAATGTCTATTGTTCTTAAAGCACAGGTAACCTTTTCTTCTAGTCAGGTGTTATAGCCAGAACAGATGCTGCCCCTGATCCGGTAAGTAGCCTGAATAATTAGGGAGAGAGAAGAGCCCTTGAGCTAGGGAATTATTGACACTAAGTGATTCGGCCATCCCATAATATTATTGTAGTAGCGAACCCTTAGTGAATAGTGAGAGAGACTTCCCAACATAGAGACAGAGAGCTGAAGGTATTCATAGGAAAGTGGTCATCATTGGTAAGTGGCGTTAGTGAGAGCACTGACTGTGGTCAGTGTGTATACCCGCAAGATTGCGGCTTGAGTGAGCACTGAGGGTAGTCAGTGTGTAGATCCGCCGGATTGTGGATCCTGTTGTAAGTGAGTGAGCACCGGGGGGATACGGTGTGTAGGTCCGCCGGATTGTGGGCCAGATAAAGAGAGAGAGAGCACTAGGGCTGCAGCCTAGTGTGTAGACACGCCGGATTGCGTGTCGAGTGAGCACTGAGGGTAAGCAGTGTGTATGGCACGCCAGATTGCGTGTCAAGTGAGCACTGAGGGTAATCAGTGTGTAATGGTAGATAATCAGAACTGCCCCAGGGTAGATTAGTCTGGACCCATGTGGTCGCGAGACTATGAGGTATGAGTGTGGTGTAGGGCATGGATGTCCTTAGTAATCAGTGAGTATTCTTAGTATCCCTATCGATTTAGTGGTGTTTCTGATGATATGAGCTTGTATATTGCGAGTTCCCCACCCTCAGGTAGGTACCCAGGTGCCTGGATGGATGGGTCCTGAGGAGGGAGGTGGTTACGTTCCGGTTGGGTTGGAGGGGCTCTCAGGAGCTGATCCCATCTGGTCTAGAACCCGGTCGTTACAGGCGCCTCTTACCCGATTCAGAAGGTGAAGACTTGGACCCCGAGGAACTATGATGATGACTCCGCGGTCGTTCCCACAAGCGACCCCTGGACCTCAAACGGAGCGGAGACGACTGCCGGGCCTCCATCAGCTTTCAGGACCACTCCTGCGAAGCCTTCGGAGCCATGGTCAGACAGTCAGAACATGACGTGTAGTCCAGACATTAGAGACAGATGCCATGGGGATCACCACCGATATCGTACGGTGGCAGGCCCCGCAGGATTTTAAACCCAGGCATCCCTAGGTTGCACCAGGAGTCAAAACTCAAAAAGAAGTAGAGACATGTCTCGAAAAAGTTAGTCAAAAAGTGACTAGGGTACGTGCTCTAACCGTATCTGCGCTTGCTGGCACAAAAAAAAAGAGCTGACGTCAGCGCGCATGATTGCGCCCAAGTAGTCTCTGTGCTTATGACGCCAGCGACGGACGCAGACCCACACAACGCCACCTACCGAAGCGCAGGGGTACTGCTGACGAAAAACTTTACGGATCCAGTCTGATGCCTGGGGATATTCTAAGGTAAGGAATCTATCACTAACGTGTCTGTTTCAGATATGTTTCATAGATTCACATGCGGTTCTCCCTGCACTCCTCTCTAAGCTCACCTGTTGCTATTTTATGACCTTGCATCCATCATATGTGCTTGAATATCTGAGAGGTAATGACCTCTGCAAGAAGTGGAATTTATGGCCCTTCAGCCTCAATGGCTGAAGTTAGGGTCTTTTCAAATGAGGTTGAATGGATATACACAATATGTATTTGTTTCTATGCAATTTATTTTTCTGCTCAGTATGTACTCGAGGCTCCCACTTCGACAACAGGGAAGCTCTGAGCAGCATTGGAGAATCAAAGTTACATGTAAGTAATTAATTTTCTTCTGAAATAGCAATGGCTTCACACCAATCCTGGACCCTGGACCTAAAGAGGGTCAACTGTTACACCAGGCATGTCCCTTCAAGATTGTGACAATAAAATTCATCATTTTCTGGTTGCTCCTGGGGCCTTTCCGGTCATGGATGACTTGCAGAGTTCCTACAGTGACCACAGCACTATGTTGGAACCTACTGTTTGCTTGCAGCAGGTGTCTGTCATTTCTATGCAATCCTGTTGCAATTCCAGCTTAAATATAGCTTCAACTGAAATCTTTAATCCATCTCTCAAGCACTGGGGCCTGTGGGATGAGTGACTGACACAGAGACACACCCTCACACTGTGCCACGCCTATTCAATATCGCTCTAAAGTAACAGATGAAGACTTTAAAATTCCACTTCCCATACCAGGCTGCACATTATTTGGATATAGTGCTGCTTAAACTTTTGAAAAAAACTATTGTGCGTCTCTGAATAGTTGCAACTGGCTTGGAGGTGAACCAGGTTGAAAGGCGCGTTGTAAAAGTCCAAACGTTAATTTATTAATTCAGTCATAATTGATTTTTCTCATTCCTACGGGTTACTGCATGTATTAACTAATGTTCCTTCATTGAATCAGTAATGCATGTATTTAATTTTCGTTCACACATTCACGCATATCCATACATATTCAATTAGCTATTCACTCATTCATTGATCCCATCCCATTTACCTACTAATACCTTCAATCCAGCCACTGTGAATTTAAAAATGTTTACAATAAAGCCCTTCTGTCCTCTCAGCACTACCACTCTCTGCCACCAACACAGACGTTAACAATGAGGCTAGTCTACCACTCCAATACTGCCCACAGAGCTCCCCAGGCTATATCCAGTACTATTCCTCCAGCCACCGCAGGCAGTCCCATAATGTTGTCTTTGCAACCTATGCTTGTATAAAGATTACGAATATGTGCATGTTCCATGCACCAGTGGGTGCCTCAATGTACATTCTCTGTCTGCATTTCTACACACACATATGCCTCTACGTGTATGTGTGTGCATGTTGCCTGTGTGTGCTCCAGTATGAGTTGTGTGGAGATGCCGGCTGCCATGTTCTTTGGTTTAATGCATGTAAGTAGCGTTATTTATGTGCACATGCATGCTTCTATATGTGCTGCCATTGTGTACCTCTTTTGTATATTCTCCAGGTTACGCAGACAATGCTAGCACTGCTGTCAGAGTTTACATAAGGTTCTAGCAATGCAACCTGGGCATAGCCACATAGTTAGAACTCTAACCAGGATATACAAAATGTGCAGACTATAGAGTCTGGCAACATGTAATCTGCTAGCATTGCAGTCAAGAAACGCATAGACTATTAGCATGGCAGCAACGTATGCACACGTGAATGAATAAACACAGCAGATATCGACACTACTAGCTTTTCTCAGGCTTTGGTGGCCACATGCACTGCTACTAAGATATAACAAATGTGCGCTTGCGTAGATATATAGTCACAGAAACACGCATGCAACAGGCAAATCAAGCACTACAAAAGGCATGCACATGTTGACAGTTGTTTAGCTGTGGTGGTGTTACACATTCTGTGGATCTTGCTCTCCACACAGTACAGTGTCAATCAATTATCTTACTCTATATGAAATAACTGAGTTAAAGTGCTTACACCACCAATTCCTGTGCCCTGGGTCATTTGTGCTAGTGAACCAAAGAACAGTGATGTAGACGAAGAAGAAGAAAGGAAGCTGCAATAGGAAGACATAGACCCTACAACATTAGTAGCAGCAATAGTAACAAAGAGTTGCACTTACAACTTCAATAATACTTACAATTGCTCAGTTGGATCAAAATTTATTGGAGTGGGTGGCCTCTTTGGAGACTGCCAAAACAAGCCTAGGATTAGAAACACACAGTTTTGACTTTAAAACCAACCAGATTAACTGAAATTAGAACCAAAACATAGATAACTTACACTCACGTCATTGAAAGGACAATGACATAATACATGTTAAGTTTATGTTGGATCACATCTTTGGTGCCTTTTGGCCTCAAGACGTAAACTCAGTAAAGAATAAATTACTTATCTTTCGTAACGTCTTTTCTGGTAGAGACTCTATTTAAGTGCTTATTCCTTACCTTTTGAATATTCCCAGATGACAGACTAGATCCAGAAATTGTTACATAGCAATTCCCTCCAGCACAGGTGGCGTTGTGGAGCATTGCATTGAGTCATGCCGCTCGGTCCTGTGCAGGTATGACATTGGGACCAATAAAAATAGATCAACTGCACCCGCTGGCATTAGTTTCTTTCTGTAATCCCAGCCAACAGACGTGAAGCCTCAAGAAACCAGTAATAGGGTGCGAATTTAACATTTTTCATCTTCTTACCAATGCCCAGTATGCGTCCACTCCACAGAAGAGGGTTATGGAAGGGTAATTGAAGAATCAACGGTTAGAAAGAGTCACTACCAGAAAAGGTGTTGTTCTTTGATAGGGACTTCAAACAGTAGATTCCTTACCTTTTCAATAGACACCAAAGCCGTACCCTTTAGGAGGTGGGTCTGTGGAAGGGCTCAGACTAGAAAATCCTGCAGGACCAAACGGGCGATATGAATGTCCTGTCAAACCTGGCTATCCAAGTAGTAGTGCTCAGTGAATGTGTGGAAGGACACCCAGGTAGCAGCATGGCAGATGTCAAAGATCAGCACACCGTGCGCTCGCACTGTGGTAGTAGTAGCATTTTCTATCGCAGAATGAGCATGCAAGCCTTTTGGATGCTGCTGCTTGGCTAGCTCATAGCAGAAATTAATACTTTCAAAAATTCTATCTAGAGATGGTCCTCTTGTGCACCGCCTTGTCCATTTGTGAGCCAGATAAACCGATAAACAGCTGTTGGTCGTCGGAATTCCCAGATTATCTTGTTATATATAAACTAGGAGCTCTTTTATGATTAAGGCAATGCAGTCGCTCTTCTTCCTTTGAGGGGTGAGGCGATGCAGAAAAAGATGACAAAGTGATGGGCTGTTCACCACGAAAGTGCATTATTACCTTGCCTCCGAGAAAAGGAGCAACTTGCCCAGAAAGGAGGAAACATAAGGAGGCACTGCCGAAAAGGGCTATACTTCACTAACTTGCCTTGCCCATGTTATGGCAATAGAAATGAGGAACACTATTTTAAGAGTAAGCAACCACACACAGCAAACCCCACAAAAGGAGGTTTGCTGCAGCAGGAGACGCTGAGGGCTGGCTGAAACACTGTTCTTGGGGCCTAAATGTTAACGCCCTGCCCCCCAACCTCTTCCTCTAAAAGATTGGGCAGTCTGCCATTGCTGAGACAAATATTGCCTCTGTCTCTGTATGAAGCCTAGAAAAGGATGCTGTGTTTGGGGAAACTGCAGAGTTTGTGTAGCTAAGCCCAATGAGTGGGCAGTAACTTTACTGTCTTTGAACCTTTCAAGGACTGAGTCCGCCTTTGTCCCGAAAATTATAGGGCCTTCGAAGGACATATTCATCTAAGACTGTTGCACATCTGTAGAAGTCTGTAGAGCAAATACAAGGATGGTGTCTCAGCATAACACTAGAACGAACTATCCTACTAAGACAATCAGTGGTGTCTAAGCCAGATTAAACAGAATACTTTGCAGAATTCTGCTTGCTGTAAATCAGATGCTGCAATACTAGCCGATTACCTCAGAAAGTGCTGAGAGAATATCAGCCACCCTATCCCATAAATCATGTGTGTTTCCCCCTAAACGACAGGGCATGTTAACTATCCTAAGGGCCAGAATGGTTGATGAAAATACCTTCTTTGCAAACACTTGCATTCTCTGTGCCTCCCTCGCAAGAAGAGTAGTTGGAAGCGCATTCGGGTTTATATGACTCATAGAAGCCATTCCCTCAAGGCTTTCCGGGTTGTATGTTGCAAGAAAAAAATCTGGATCTCCAGGAGCTGGCCTATAGCATCTTACAATCTGGCTATTAATCAATAGTCAAGGTCCTGGTTTTGCCTAAGTGCCCACTAGAACATCAATTAAAGCATAGAGCTGGGTTCAAAACCTCTGCCAATAGTGTCGTTTTACCATTCTGAGCAAGCAGGACATGGTCTATGCCCTCTGCTGCCCTCCTATCACTGTGGCAAAAGAAGCTATCTCCTCAGTGGCCAATACAGGGTTAGCGGATGCCAACCCAATATCAGCTGAGGTATGTAATTCACTAGTATCTCTTAGGTGGTCATCAAAAAGATCACCTTGTGCATAAAAGGGTTGATATTTGACATTGATAAAAAATTCTACCTGTATCTGACTGAGCATACACTCTTGGCCTAGATGGAGGAGCATGTTCTGACTCTGACAAACAATTGGATCTTCAAATGGTGTTCGTGACGTTGGTAATGGAGTTGGTAACAGCGCCAGTGGCACCAGATGAGGCAACAGTCATGTTACAAGTGCTGCCAAGTTTTGAGCCAAGGGTGTCTCCTGTTCTGTATTCAATGGAAGAAGAGCAGTTGTCTGAATCAATCAACTAATCATGAATTATAATGCGCTGCAGATCACCCACGAGGGTATCATGGTGCTGGAGTTGCTAGCTACTCTGTGGTGATGTGTTCATTTGAATAGCCATGTCTCAAGACCTTTCCTGAATTCCCAGAGCGATGAGGCGGTCCTAAAGTGCAAGGGAAGGTTAATTCAAGCTTTGGCTGTTCAGGTGTTAGAAGGAGCGTCCTTCGCTGTTGCTTCGGTGGATCCGGGGACTGTCTGCGAGGAAGAGTGAGGCAGATTGTAGGTGTCTGGTCGGTTGGTGGAAGGTCATGCATTTGTTGATGAATGCTAATCCTTCATTGTGCAGGGCTTTGTATGAGTGCACCAGCATCTTGAACTGGCATCTCTTCTGGATCCGGAGCCAGTGTAGCTTCTTGAGGTGCGATGTGATGTGCGTCCATCTTCGGAGGTTGAGGATGAGTTTTGCTACTGAGTTTTCTATTGTCTGTAGTCTCTTCAGGAGGTGTGCGGTGACTCCTACATAGAGTGTGTTCCGGTAAGCCAGCCTGCATGATCGTCCTTCTGGTGCTGAATGGGAGCCACATGAAGATCTTGCAGAGAATACGTACGGTGTGGAAGCAGGTGGATGAGACTGCGTTTACCGGTTTCTTCATAGATAGCTTGCTGTCCAAAATTATGCAGAGGGTGCAGGTATGGTCCGTCGGGGCAGGGGATGGGCAGAGTTCAGCGGCCCACCTCGCTTTGTTATATGGCGAGGTATTGTCCTCAAAGATGAGGACTTCCGTCTTGTCAGAGTCAAGCTTGAGACAGTTGACCTTCATCAACTCAGCGACGATCATCATACATCTGTGGAAGTAGGCTCTGGTGGTGGAGGGGTCTCCTGACAGCGGAAGGATGAGCTGGGTGTCGTCAGCGTAGGAGAGGATTTAAAGTCTCTGCAATCTGATGGTGTGGGCCAGGGGGTGTCATGTATGTGTTGAAGAGAGTGGTGCTGAGGGTCAATCTTTGGGAGATGCCACAGATCTTCTTGGGTTCTGAGGTGAACAGTGGGAGATGGATTCTCGGGGTTCTTCCAGTGAGGTATGAGGTGATCCATTTGAGAGTGTCTCCCTGGATTACGATGTGGTGAAATCTGTTGATCAAGATGTGATAGGAAACGGAGTCGAAGGAGGCTGACAGCTCCAGGTGGATGAGGGCTGCCATTTCGTCACGATCTAGGAGGGCTCTGATGTCGTCAGTGGCTGCGATCAGGGCTGTCTCAGTGCTGTGGCTGGCTTGAAATTCAGACCGAAAGGGTTCCAGGTTGTTGTTGTGTTCCAGGTGTTCAGTGAGTTACTGGTTGATTGCCTTCTAGAGAATCTTCACTGGAAAGGGGGAACAGGGAGATGGGCCTGTAGTTCTTTGGTTCTGCTGGGTTGGCGGATGGTTTCTTCAGGATGGGCCTCCATTCAGTGTGTTTCCAGTCCTTAGGGAAGGAGGTCGAGGTGATGGAGGTGGTCAGAACTTTCTTGAGCTCATCACCAATTGTCTTGCTTCCAAGGCTGAAGATCTGGTAGCGGCAGGGGTCCGTGGGTGCTCCTGAGTGCATGGAGTTCATAATGGAGATTGTAGCTTGAGTGGTCAGGGGATCTCAATAGGTAAGCAGGTGTTCAGGTTTGTGTTTGTGAGCAGGCTGATAGTGTCGGGCAGGTGGTTGGGGTTTGAAGTTTTCATAGATTACTGATATCTGGTTGTGGAAAAAGTCTGCCAGGGTGTCACACAGTTCTTGGGAAGGGATGACGTCGTTCTCAGCGGCTCCGGGGTAGAGAACTCGTACACAATGGCGAAGAGCTCCTTGCTGCGGTTTGCGCTGGCTTCTAAGTGGTCTGCTAGGGTGTTATTAGTTGCTTCTTTCAGAAGGTTGTCCTACTGGTGAATGATGTCTTGAAGGTAGTATGGTCTCCTTTCTCTTTGCTGGTGTGCGACTTCCTTTCTAGTTGCCGGCAGTTGCATTTGGTGGATTTCAGGTCAGCGGTGAACCAGTTGGCTGTTCTGGCAGGTCCTTTGGATTTGGCTGGCTTTGTTAGGGTGACGTTGTTGGGGCACTGTATGATCCACTAGGAGAAGTTCTTCACAGCCTGTTCTGGGTTGGATGTTGTGTCAGGGAGGTGCAATTTGAGAGGGTTGTTCCACTGGTCTTCTGATATCTTTTTCTAGTTTTTGTGCATGGAGCTGGGTGGCACGGTGCCAGTGCTGGTAGGCCCTGAGATGGTGAAGTAGACGCTTTAGTGGTCGGTCCAGGTGAGCTGTGAGACTTGGTTGTACTTGACTTAGTCACTGTGGAACGTGGTTGTACTTGACTCAGTCACTGGACATGAAAATGGGGTTGAGCGTGTGTCCTGTGATGTGGGTAGGGTTGGTGATAAGTTGCTTTAGGCTGATGTTCTTCATGCTTTCCAGAACGTCAGTTGTGTTGTTGTCACAGGGGTCACTGAGGTGGAAGTTAAGATCCCCTAGGAAGATGTACTCAGAGTCATTGGTGATCGGGCGATTCGCTTTTTCCTTTTGCGTGAAGTTGGAAGCTGAGATGCTCCATTATTGGGATCGGGTGGCCTGAGGAGGTCGTGCAGCAGATTATGTCCTTGTAGACTATGGCTGTAGGAGAGTAGGGTCTGCTTTCCTATGGTCACCCCACTTTTTGCTTTTTGCTTCACTGGTTTTCGACTTAATGTGGCTGTGGGCCTGATAATCAGACCCACAGCCCAGCTGCTCTCTCTCTAAATTCACTACAATGTACTTTAGGTACATTACCAATTGGATACTGGGTCGCCTTATGGGCCCCTGTACAGTGTACCATAGGTACCCAGGGCGTAGGTGCCTACAAGGCCTACCAGGGGCTGCAGCATATCTTTTGCCACCCCTGGCTGGCCATTCAAATCGACAACTGGCTGATCACTCAGCTGGGGCAAGGTGGTGTAATCACCCCTTGCCTAGATGTGGTATACCTATATCTAACCTTATGTCTGGACACATATACACCTATAAGTCACTCCTATGGCAGGCCTTAACAATCCTGGAGGCAGAGAGCTTGGTTTTATGTGAGATGGGGCTCTAGCATGAGCTGAGCCTGCCTGCAGCTTTCGGAAACATGTCCTTTAGCTGTTCTAGGATATTGCATACCATTTTTTTTTAATTTTTTTTGAAGACGTTTATTATTGAGAAAAAAGTGCAGTACATATAGCAAAGCCTACAACCCTGCGGGCCGGCTGCGAGAAGTCCGTGTATTGTTGGGACATAGGGTTACAGGGGAAGGCAGTATGCAGCGTCTCGTTCGTTGTCTGGCGTGCCTTGTCACTAGTAGATTATGCATATTCTTCGCATTTCGCACACGATCATTTCTATAATTGACGTCTCATTTTACATTTTTCTATAATTCAACCATTAACTCTTCAACATAAAACAGGTCTGTTCACATCAGTATGTCCCAGTGTGTCTGTGGTGCCAGTGCTGCACCACGTACCATCGGTGCGCACGGCACCAATGTCCCATCAACTTGTTAGGCATGCGCTGGTGGCGCGTCAGTGAAATGTGGGATCTATGGCTCGCTTGTATGGTTAGCTGTAAAGCTGGTGGGAAACAGGTTCGGTGAGCGGTGGTGTCCCCCCAACTGTCGGTTCAGTGTACGGCGTGTGTGGCAGACATATGTGTCGCCCCTGTTGCACTTTCGGTGGGTGTCACCCGCTCCCGTGTTCCCTGCCGAGTGTTCAGTCAGCGGCACCTGTCCGCCGCTGTGTGATGGTGGGCATACACGCAGCTAGTAAGAACAGGAGTGCGAAACCTTTAACAGGGGAGTGTGTAGGGGGCGTCGGAAATAGGGGTGGGGGGGAGTGTACTCGTGGGGGCTGTGTCAAGGCTATGGTGCTAAGAGCAGTGGTCGGGCCATTGTGTGGTGGGGAGCCCTCGTGTGCGTGGCTGATTGTGGTCGCGGCTTGTGTGTCGGGGGTCGGTGTTGCTCTCATGGAGGGGCGGGGGGGGGGGGGGGGGTGAGCGCGGCGCGCAGCCCTGTCTATGGTGTCGCCGCTCGCGGGGCGCCTACCCTTCTCAGCTGTCTCTGCGTGAGCCCCAAGGATATTGCATACCATATACTCTTAAGTGCATTATAATCCTCGCGGTTAGATGCTAACTATGGTTTGGCTTTATCAAAACATGTCGAGTAAGGTGTCATACGATTTGGAATACTACCCTCTCGCCAGTCCTGGCGACGGGGGTAGCATTCCACCCTTCTAGAGGGAGAACACATGTTGTTCCTACTATTCCCGGTTAAAGTTAACCAGAGCCTCAGCATCACAAAATGGATGCTGCTGCCACAGACACAAGTCTGACCTCCTGCTGCTGGGAGTCCTTCCAGCGAGGGAGGCTTGGACAATAGGTTTCCTGCCTTGGGAGGTGCTAGCACCACCCCAGACAGGACTTTTTTTTAATGGGACAGGGAGGGCTTAAAGGATTGAGACACTGCCTGGGGCACACAAAGGTTTCCCATGCATAGTCCAGTTCAAACCGGTGCTGGGGCTTTCCTGCCACAGCTCTGGCACGAAACTGGACAAAGGGAAAGGGGTGTAACCGCCCCCTTCCCTGGTCCCACCCATAGGAGGGACCTAGCAGGTAATCCAACCCTTTAAGATTCGTATATAGGTAGGAGCTGAGTCTAGCGACTTTAGATTATCCTGACAAACACTGAAACGAAATTCTGGACCTTCATCACTCTACTTTGGAAGAAGACGACTGAAGAATCTCCCTTGTGGTCAAGGAGTGACCACCCTGCACAAGCAGGCAACATCCAGCGATCGACGACTTGCTTTGCCGCCGCCTCCCGCCGGAGCCCAGAGCCTGAAAGAACCGGATTCCCAGACATCCAACAGCCCGATCCACAGTCCCTGCAAAGCTGAGACCCGTGGAGGCGACAAGAGACGTGGGACTGGCCATCTTGAAAAGTCTGCGACCTGCTAACTGTGCAGCCCCCGAGGCCTCCTCGAAGCTGTGCATTGGGGATTGAGAAGCCCCAGCCCCGAGCAGCATCTGCACCAAAGATCAGCCCTGTACACTCCACGAGTTCTGCGTGAGGCCCTTTTGCATTTTCCTGCTCGACGCGTCTGCCCGGTCACTTGCCTGCTGGCTAGTGGCCATCTTCGCGACAAATCCGAGAAACAACACTGCTGGTCTGGTTGCTCCACACTGGCCCTTGCTTCCCGCAAAAGAAGCAGCCCTTCAGACCTTGCTGGTCTGAATAAGAAGCCTACATCGATTCCTGCGTGGGTTGCCTTTGCCAAGGCTTGTTGCCTCCAATCTTGAAGCCGACACTGCCGACAGCGAGAGCCTTCGTGGGACAGTCCGTGCCTCCATCCTGGTCGTCGCCGACGCCTCCTGGTCCACGTGGCTGCAGAGACAAGCTTCCCATCAGCACCTGATTGCAATGCGACATCACCTGGTTCCATCCTGGTCACTGGCTAGTGACCCAGACTCTGTCCCCTCTGCTTTCAGGTCCTCTACATCTTGGATCCACCCGCACTCTTCTCTTCTGGCCGCCTGCAGCATCTTTACTCCAAGGCTCCATAGATCTCCACGACGTAACCCGACACACTTTGGGCCCTATGCACCCGCTTCCTGTGGGTTAGGTAACGCGAGTACTACGGTGCTCCTGTAATGGTTTACACTCCTAGTTTCAAGTGGTTAAGTTCTAGTCCAGTCGGAAGGCTCCCAAACCTTTAACCTTCCATTTTTACGCATCCATTGACTTCTATGAGTGCACACGTGTGCCTTTAGACTCTGCACACGCCATCCGTGGGCCTCCTGCTCCCTAACCATTGTTAGTCCAGTGTAGCACCAGCGATTTCCAAGGCCCTAGGCATTACCATTGTTAGTGACGAGGTACTTATACCACTTTTTTAATATATGGTTTAGCGGGCCACCCGGCCCTATCCATAATTGTGCAACTTTTGTCTATTCTATTAAGTTACTTGTTTTGCGCTTGTGCTTCAGTGCTCATAAAGAGTTCAGGGGTTTGTTTAGAAATAAATGCATATATATTTTGAATATATATCCTGTGTGGTGTCCTTTCATTTGGTATTAAAGGGATTTCATATGGTAAAACAGCTGGCTTCACATGCCCTCTTGAGTTTAGCCTAAGACTGCTTTGTCCATGCTACCCCTAGGATGGCTGGTCTATAAGGTTGACTTTACAACCATCACCATAAGGGTTGTTTGGACTGGTGCAAGGGCTCACTAGAATAGTGAACATCATATATCAGGCCAACTTCTCACAATGGCAATTCCCCCTCCGTGTATGTTGGCTTGGTCCCGGTGTGTTATCTTGTAACCTTCGTGGATGGCGAATGTCCTGCGCAAAGGTTCAGCCAGGTCTCTGTGATGAAGACGACGTCTGGGGTGAGGGAGGAGATTGTGTCCCAGATCTCCGTGTTGTGTTTGCCGACAGATTGAGCGTTTAGTAGAATGCACTAGAGTTGTGCAGTGACAGTCTTGGTGAACGTGGTGGATGTAGTGGTGTTAGTGGTGTCTCCGGTGCAGTCGGTTGTTTCGGTGTTGCAGGTGAAGCTGTAGTGCTGGCAGAAAAATGGTTCTCTGGTGGTGCAAGGAGATGTGTGACAGCAGTTTTTGTCAATGCGCCCGGGATCCAGGGCTTAGAGATCTGGGGTGGTTTTACTAAGCGGGGTGGAGGATCCAGGGTTCCTGGTGCCTTCAGTGCGCTGGCAGCGCACCCGCTGCACGCATTCACTAAGCTTTCACATGGTGGAGATGGGGCACTAGGAGGCAGGAGCTGTGGGACAGGGAGCGGTGAGGCTGGCTGGCTCGATGTTCGAAAAGCACAATTTACACCAAATGAAAATGCTTAGATTGCAAACAGGCACAGAAAATGCAGATGAAAAACATAAAATCACAATCAAGGCGCAGGGAATAACAGTAAAGGAAGGCTGTCAATTAAAGCAAACACAGAGGGCAAAATTAAAAATCAGGAAATATGCATAGGGCCTATGGCAGAGAAGTGGAGCTGGTGCAATGACCTGCACCTGCATCAACCTTGAGACGAGACCAAGAGGCGCAGCTGGCAAGGTCAGTTCTGTTGATGGTTGACAGCTAGAGGCCCTCACAGATCCTTAGGAACTGAAGGTGCACCAGAATAATCTGGCATGGCACCAAAGATCTTCTCCATAGATAACGTCACCTGAGGGAGCTGCCCTGGCATCGCCACCAAACCCAAATGAATCTGAGAAGGGAATGGCGTTGTTGTGGGTTCCGCAATGGGCCAGCTTTGTGCCCTAGAGTTGCCAGATGCATCGTGACACTCCAAATCAGAGTGCTGTGATGCAGGGGAGCCATGCTCTGACTATACTTTTTATGGTTCTTTCACGACATACTTGAGTTGGAGGAAGTCCAGTTGTGAGAATGACCTCTGAAAAAAGAGCAAGTTCTCTCTCTCGACTGGGACCGCTGTTTAGCAGATTTGGTCTTTGATTTCTTCAAGTACGCAATCGCAAACTTCATCTCACAGTCACAAAGGGCGTTCTTTTTTACAGCACACACCCACAACTTCGATTCATGGCCTGCACTAAGACCCCAAAGATAGACTTGTGGACCTATACTGACATCTGTCTGTTAAATGTCATACTTGGCTTAAACCTTGACAGTGCAGGTAACTGGTTGCCAGTAAAAACATAATTATGCCAAAAACTGTGGAATGACATTTTAAGGTCCAGATCCGCATCGGTTTGTGCAAAAAGAATAGAACTGATGCAAGGGCATGCAGGTGGTCTTTTTGTACTGGTCTTGATGACATACCTGCACGGAACGAGTGGCACGATGCAATGTGATGCCACACGCACCCCACCTGTCAGAGCTAAAGGGAATTTCTATGAAACACTTTCTAGATACAATCTGCCCCTGGAGCTATTCAAAAGATGAGGAATCTGCTGTTAGAAGTGTCTATTAGAAAGAAAACCTTCAATAAGTATACAGCGGGCACCTACCGGGTAAATTAAACACGATTCACTTAGATTTTTGGGATCTAAAGTAAAAGCTTGAATTCCTAAAAAGCTCTTTTTGACACCAAAACCTCCACAATCTGATGACCTCTCCTAAAGGCACCAGGGGGCAAAAGTATGTTGTTTTAATAAGCAACCTCTTGAACTGTCGGCATTGTTACTATTTCGAAAAAGCAGGCTAATTTCATTATACCTCTAATCCATAAAATATTTCTGTCTCAACTACTACCATCTAAATACAATAAGGGAGGGCATAGAGGCAATTAAAAAAGGTAGCATAGCACATCGTCTCTGTAATCCTCAATAGTACCAAATAATACTATGCTTGCTTGCCAAGTACCATCCAGGAAACTACCCATGTATCCCAACCTCAGCGTATACTTTAAGTGTGCTTCCCAATAGGATGTTGAGCTTTGACCAGTAGACCTTTTCTGGAAGAGCCATACCACTATGTCAGGGAGGAGTCACATTCTCTTGACTTGTAGAGGCTCTTACAGTCTCTGAAAACTGACAGCATTCTCACAAGGAAGAACCCCAAATAGAACACTTTATTTTGCAGAGATCTGAGGACCGCTTCTCGTGCCCTTTCCTGCAGTATGGATAGGACTACAGTCTGAAGGAGCCTAAAATATTAATGCACAAATTATTTTTGTTTCATGCGGAGCGCGAGTTGGTCTTTCCCCAAACTCCAATATGTGCTGCTGTTGGACCAGGTTCATGATCCACTGGCCTGAGGTGATTGACTAACATTCTGGGAGGTTGGTTGAAATGTACAAGTTATTACTTGTGTAACAATATATTTGTAAGAGACATTAGTTAGTGATAGATTCCTTACCTTAAAATATCCCCAGGCATCAGACTGGATCCGCAAAGTTTTTCGTCAGCAGTATCCCTGCTCGTCAGTAGGTGGCGTTGTGCGGCTTTACGTCCGTCAATGGGGTCGTAAGGGCTGAGATGACATCACAGAGAATACTTAGGTGCCACCCATGCGCGCAGACCTCTGTTCTGTACACGACTTTCCACGCCAGGAACGCAGAGCCATGCAAGAAACTGACCACTGGTGCCATGAAACTAGGGCCCCTAAAGGGATGACCTTAACCCTAGAAATCAGTTCGCAGAACAGGGAGGCTGGGTGGGGCGGTAAGGAATCTATCACTAACTAATGTCTCTTACAGATATATCGTTACACAAGTAGTAAATTGTGCATCTGAAAGAGACATATTAGTGATAGAGTCCTTACATTAGAATAGATACCCCAGCAATACCAACCCCGGTGGTTGGTCTGCGAAAGAGATTACTACCAGAATGTCACGAAGAAAAGAATGGCCAAAGAAGCAGTCTCTCCGGACTGGACTGTCAAGGCAATAATGCTTGGTAAAGGTGTGCAGCTAGACCCACGTAGCTGCCTGACAAATATCCTGCAAGGGAACGCCACATCCCAAGGCAGTAGTGGGTGCCGTAGCCCAGGTAGAATGGGGCACGCAGCCCCACAGGAGGCTCCTTCTTAGCCAACGAGTAACAGGATTTGATGCAGAGAGATGGTCCGTTTGTGCACGGCTTGACCTTTTTTGGCGCCCACGTAGCCAACAAAGAGCTGTTCATCCACCCAGAACTGGCCCCTCTTCCTCTTTTGAAGGGTGCGGAGGCGGAAAGAAGATGGGCAAAGTGATGGTCTGCCTGATGTGGAAGGGCGTGACAATCTTTGGCAGGAAAGAAGGACGGGTCCTTAAAACCACCTTGTCCAGATGAACAGAAAGGAAAGGAGGTTTAGAAGAAAGAGCCTGGAGTTCACTCACTCTCCTGGCAGAGGTGATAGCTACCAGGAAAGCAGTCTTGAGAGTGAGAAGACGCAAAGGACAGTCTTTGTCATCGTGGAGCGATGATGAAGGCTCCGCAGACAGCCCCTTGAGCGACCCCTGGACCTCAAACGGCGCGGAGACGACTGCCTGGCCTCCAGCCACTTTCGGGACCGCTCCTGTAAAGCCTTCGGAGCCATGGCCAGACAGTCTGGACATGACCGAGAGTCATGGTTGCCCTCAAGACAGTAGAGACAAACGCCATGGGGGTCGGCTAACAACATTGTACGGCGACAGGCCTCACATGATTTAAACCCAGGCATCACTACTTGGCACCAGGAGTCAAAGACTCAAAAGGAGGAAAGACAAAAGTCTCAAAAATAGGTAAATAAGTGACTAGGGTTCGTTTTCTAACCGGATGTGCGCTTCTGGCGCGGGAAAAGAAAGAATTGACGACAGCGCGCATGGGTGGCACCTAAGTAGTCTCCATGAAGTCATCTTGGTGCTTACAACGCCAGTGACGGACGCGGAGCCGCACAACGCCACCTACCGACATGCAGGGGTACTGCTGACTAAAAACGTTCAGGATCCACTCTGACGCCTGGGGATATTCTAAGGTACAGAATCTATCACTAAAATGCCTCTTTCAGATTCTCCCACTCCTTCACTAGGCGATGCATTGGGCTAAAGATCAAAATCATCGCCGGTGAGACGGGTGAGGCAGGGAAGTCTCTGCTGACAACAGTCATGGACCTTGGACTGTCCCCTCCTTGAAATCTAGAAGACTGTTTAGACAAGGAGGATCTTGGCTGGTCTCTGCAGTGTGTCCAAGGATAAAAGAGCTGACAGTAATAGGGTTGGTAAGGTTGTGTAAGCTTGCTAGGCTAGTGAACTTCTAAAGCTGGTGGCTGAATTCAGCCTCTGGAACGAAGAAAGGATCGCTTCTTTCATAACTGAAGGGCCCTTAGAGACTTTGCCATCACAGTGTTGGTGTTGGTCCTCATGTGCTGCAGTATGTAATTTGCTTAATGCTTCTCCTGCATGTCAAGGCACCTCTTTTGAATCAACTATCTACATTGAATTTATTATACCAGAGATAAACTATGGCATCTAGATTGAGACCAATCCTCCTCATACCTAACAGGCAAGAAGAAATAAGAACCCTCCTGCATTCTGAGGCATACTGCAATAATAAAGCAAGGCCATTGAGATGTTCTTGTATCTGATCATGCAATACAACCTGAACAAGAAAACAGTGCTGTTCTAGAAGAGATTGAGTTAGAAAGGTACAAGAAGACCTTTGTAGATTTGACCTTTATTACTGCTGAAACGGATACTGCATAAACCTGAACAATGACAGTAGACCCCAGTGTGCCAAATGGAGAGCAGGTTTTAATCGTTGTAGGATTCTGAAGAAACAGATTTATGAATTGAGACAATGTCCGCGAAACAAAACTTTATATGCGGAGGAAGGGGGTCGATGGAACAACTTGTACTCTTGGGTGATGATGACGTGAGAAATGCTAATGTATTATATGCTTGCTAAATAAATATTTGATGACTTGCCAACAGATGCTACTTGATAATAATACCCAACTGTTTTGCAGAACTGTACATTTTGAGAGGCCACTAAAATGCTTTATAAAAAATGAACATTGTTATGTATCTCAGAATGGAAGAGGTGCTTCTCACCGAGTCGTGAAGGGCACCTGACTTGATAGAGGGTGGAATCTGGTGGTGGCAAAGTAGATCTCTGGATTAAAATGATCTAACTCTTCCAGAATCAACTTTGCATCTTCGTTTTGTTTATAAGCCCTAGCAGTAAGAGGGTTTGTGGCCTTGGTCAAGATGGACACCATAGCCATAACTTGCTAGCCAATTGGGTCCAGGTAACTGAGAGAAGGTCTACTAAAGCTGTCACTTAATACTACTATTAATATGTGATACCAAGCACACAATCACGAAGGGCTGAGAAAGAGAGAGAGATTTTCTTGTTGTGCGTTTCCAGTCTTTTGCTATCAGGCAGCATTACCATAGGTAGCAGCAAATGCTTACCATTTTCGGTTTTAGTACAAAAACACATGAAAACTCAATTTCTTTAAAGAACAATTTGCTTCAATACTCCTCAACGACTAGCATTATTTTTGACATTGAATTTTTTTTTTTACAAGAGCCATTTGAAGGGGGGATCTGTTCCGTCTTTTACTCCCCCCATTACCTTTCTTTCCCCTTTGGCTGTGCATGCTCATCTCACTGCTCAAGAATTTGTTTTCGTGAAGCAAAGCTACCATTAAATAGAACTACATACATAACAATATAAATATGTTTTCCCAGTATTTACAAACTAACTAGGTTAGACAGAACATTTTAATGCAGGATTTAATTTTAAACACATATTAGTCAAAAACACCAAGGGAAATTCATGTAATCCTTTAACTTACTTCCATCTTTCAACTGTGTGTCAAGAGGGAATGAATGAAGAAGCTGAAGAGCCTATAAAAGAGGAAACAATGTTAATTTTGCTTATTATATAGGAATATCAGGAATGTAATTGTCTGCAAGTCTTACACATAGCATTTTACTAAGTAGTTTTCTAGAAGTATGTCAATATTTTTGGTGATAAACCCAGATAATTTACAGGGGCTGGCACGGTGCAATATGCTGAAATAAGCAACTATCTTTGATTTCAGCTAATTTCTAAAGGCAACAGCATTAATAAAGAACATATTACCTAAGGAAAGGAGCAGATATAGAGTGGCTGCCAAATGTATCACACTTAAATAGCGGATTTGAGTCAACAGATCATTTACAAGCAAAATGCAAACTCGATTACAAATATTTTGAGGCCCGATAAGCACTGTTAAAGAGGCTTAAATAAGATTTAAAAATGTTTACCTGAGATTCACCACAACATTTCAGGTGCCCTAGAGATAAGTGGTTCATAAAGACAGACTACACCTCGAGTGATCAAAACCCTGCACATAAACAGCAGATAAAAAGAAAATTGTGACTTTTTTGATCTTTGTCCTATTTACATGTGCAGAATGCCTGAATAAGTGCAAAAGTTGCACTTCATTTTGTTGATTCCAGCCAGATGAATGTCAGCCATGGAGTGTCTGTGGTCTAGCACCCAATGAATATGTTACTTACCTTCAGTAACACTTTCTGGTAGACAGATAGCTTTCTCTAACTGTTGATTCCTCACCTTGAGAATCTTTTGCAGTAGCTCCTGCATGCAGATAGGTGGCACCTCAGACTCAGTCATGACTCCGTTCTGCATTGTGAAATGACAACACAGAGCCAAAGAAAGATGCCACTCCTCAGCACTGATGTCAGTTGTCTCCAATTTCTAACCATCCTCACACACAGAGTTTGGCGGAAAAGATTGAGTTAGAACCAGCAGTGTGAAAAAAGTAACTTGGGGGCGTATACCTGAAACTCCTCTCCACAGAATGGAGAAGGCGGGCGGAGGGAACCTGTGGTTAGACAGGAGTATCCCCTAGAAGGAGGATTTCTGTACGGAAGTAACGCATAAGTTACTTACCATCGGTACAGTGTCAAAAGAAGGAATGCACAGTTCCCCTGGATCCAAAACCTTGGATGAGACAGTTGAAAAATAAAAGTGAGGGAAGGCACACAGGAGAGGAATCCTCCTTTTCGGAACTAAAGACCTCACACACCCAGCAAGCTAGGTGTCATGCTTCATCATATGGCCTTGCCCCTCGTCTTTAATATCACTTTAACACATCTACACCACTCACTTCCACTTCCTAGGGCCATACAGCAGGAATAAAAGATCCCCGACTAAGAGCCCCTTTATGGGTGCCCGTCGGGTATTGCACAGCCGACCCGACGAGGGGCAAGGCCATATGATGAAGCATGACACCTACTTGCTGGGTGTGTGAGGTCTTTAGTTCCGAAAAGGAGGATCCCCCTCCTGTGTGCCTTCACTCACTTTTATTTTTCAACTGTCTCATCCAAGGTTTTGGATCCAGGGGAACTGTGCATTCCCTTCTTTTGACACTGTGCTACTAGGGCCATGCACTGGATCCCGTTAAATAAAAGCCCTACCTGTCCCTCTTTTTGTTTATATTACCTTCCGTAACAAAATATCTGTAAGAAACATTAGTTAGTGTTAGATTCCTTACCTTAGAATATCCCCAAGCGTCAGACTGGATCCGGAAAGATTTCGTCAGCAGTACTCCTGCGCGTTGGTAGGCGTCGTCCTGTGGCTCCGCGTCCACCGGTGTGGTGATTGCCAGAATGACCTCGCTGGAGTACTTAGACTCTGCCCTCGCGCACTGACGGCAGACCTGTACATAGCTTTCCGCGCCAGAAACGCAGAACCATGCAAAAAACCGCCACTGGTGTCATGAAACTAGGGCCCTGACAGGGAAGTTCCTTAACCCTAGATATCAGTTCGCAGAATGGGGAGGATGGGTGGGGCGGTAAGGAATCTAACACTAACTAATGTTTCTTACAGATATATCGTTACGGAAGGTAAGTAACTTGTGCATCTGAAAGAAACACGTTAGTGTTAGATTGTTAGGGGCAAAATATCCGTCAGTATGTCATCGATCTCTGTGCAGAAGCATTCCCTGAGTTAAAAGAGTGGGAATGGGAGAGGGAGCTCCAAAGAGCTCATAGGTTTCCTTTCCAGATTCGACAGGTCCCAGGGGTGTGGAGAGTAAACCAAGGGCAATTCTTATCTGCCTTAATAATTATTTATTACGGGACCAGTTATATGATCTTGCTCGCCCCGACCGTAAACTTAGGGCAAAAGGTTGTGAGTTTTTTGTTCATCCTGACTACTGTCAGGCGACAGTACAGGAAAGGTGGCATCTTCGTCAACTGATTTCTAATTTTCAAAGTAGGGGGGCACACAACTTTTTGTTAAATCCTGCTAAATTGAAGGTCATTGCCAAAGAGAACATTTTTTTTTTTACTTCTGAAATTAAGGCAAAAGAGTTCTTTAATACTTTGTAATGTTCAGCTGGTGTTTACAGTATGTTCCGTAAATTTGTTAACATGTCTTTTGGCCTATCCAGCTGACTATCTAATGTTGTAGTGGGGTTTCTCTCGTTAAGGTATCCTCATGTTTTTTTTCGATTTTTTCAGTGGCACCTCCATTCTATTTTTTTCTCTTCTGTTGTATCTTTTAGTTGCTCTGTAAATGGAGGACCCACAATTATTGCAGGTGGGATGGAGGGCGGAAGGAGAGCGTCCATACCTTTCTTTCCATCACTTAGAGGGACCATTCAGTCCCTTAGCCTCATAGAGGTGGGTTCGTTGGGTGGTGGTGAGGGAGTAAGGGGTTTTCTGGGTTGGTGGGGTGGGTTGCGGTTCGAGGGGCAAGGAACAGGAGCTGCAGAGTTTGTTTAGTCTGTGGGGTGTGGTTAGTAGCTAAGGATTTGAGAATGCAAAAGGGACGTTGCAACAATAAAATTTCATTAGTCTTCTTTTTTCTCTTTTTTGATAATGGCTTAGTTTCTCATATGTTCTTGGAATGTCTGTGGGCTTAATAATAGGGAAAAAAGGGGGGTCATGGCATTGATCTTAAAGAATATGTCTGTTCAACTTCTATGTGTCCAGGAAACACATATTGTGTGGAATAACAGGGACTGTCTGAAGGATTTAGGGCTTGAAGTTTTGGTGTGTACAAAGCAGGGCTCAACAACTAGAGGCGAAGCGATTTTGAAAAAATTTGGTTGGGGGGAGTGTAAACGGGCAAAAGCAGACCCTTATGAGAGATGGGCGATCATTGAACTGCTGGTCAACACTTCTGTTTATACTGTTTGTTCAATATACTCTTCTAATTTAGATGACCCGGAAATGCTCAATGAGATCAGTATCGAGCTTGCTTCATGGCCCGCCCCTCTCGTGATTTGCGGAGATTTTAATCTCCATTTACCGTCAGATTTTGATACCTGCCACAATAGTGTCTATTCTGGCAGAAAGCATAAGGTCTTTAAAGCGACTAGGGGGATTGTTAAGGAGTTTGGTTTAGAAGATGTTTGGTGGCTGAAAAATTCCGGCGTGCCCGGCTATACGTTTTATTCAGCCCCTCACCAAAAGCATGTCTGTATTGATTATTCTTTTGCCCCCTCAGAAATATTAACCAATGCTAAAATTTACATCTATCCCAAGATAATTTCAGACCACAATCCGGTCATTCTTGAATTAGTAAGTGACACTGTGCCATACTCCAATAGGAGTTCATGGACTTTTGATCGTCAGCTATTGGTGGACCAGGCGTATGTACAGCACATGGTTAAATGGATACCAGACTTCTTTGAGTTCAACTTAAAATCATCTCCGATTTGAATTGTTTGGGACGCTTTCAAAGCCGGTGTGAGAGGGAAACGTTAAGTTTCTCCATAAATAAACATCCCATATTAGGACTAAACAAGCCACGGAATTAATTAAATTACATTCTTTAGAATTGGCTTTGGCGCATACCATTAACTCAAATCCACTATATGAACAAAAACTGAAGGAGTTGGCAATTCAAAGAATTAACATTTATTAAGTCTTCGTTGAGAAACTGGCGTCGCAAATAGCAATACGTCGCTCTGACATATACGAGGTTGGTGAAAACTCAGGACGTCTATTAGCCAAACGGCTAAGACAGAAAGTAGTTGCCAGGAAGGTGGAGGCTATACAGGATTCTAATGGTGTAATACATACCGAACCGGGAAAATTTTTTGAAATATTTAGAGAATTTTACAGTAATTTATACTTAAACGAAGACTCTCTATATACTGCTGAGGAGGTAGCCAAATTTATTTGTGACCAAGAATTCCCGAAACTTACTAATATCCAGAGGGAAGTGTTAGAGGGGGAGTTTACGGCACAGGAGCTTGAAGTGGCGATCTCTTCTTTGGCCGTGGGGAAAGCAGTAGGTCCTGATGGGATCCCCTTGGAATTTTTTCGTACATTTTTCTCATTAAATAAGGACCATATGCTGGAAGTTTTTGATACCGCACAAAAAGGGACATTTCCTGCTTCTTAGCAGAAATCTACAATCACAATGCTTTTAAAGAAAGATAAGCCTCCCTTGCTCCAATCATATAGACCAATATCTTTAACGCTGATAGTAAGCTTTATTCCAAAATCATAGCCACTCGACTCTCTGGTTTGATTTCCTCTTTAGTATCCCATCTACAACACGGGTTTATCCCTGGCCGTGACACGACAGACCATGTGCGTCGTGTTATTGCCCTAATAGACTGGGCAGAGGTGACTAAAACAGCTATCGGTGTGACCGTGTTGGATGCCGAGAAGGCATTCGACAGGGTCGCCTGGCCCTATCTTTGGGAAGTTCTTCCCCTGAGGGGCTTCGGGCCACGATTCCTTCAGGCAGTCCAGATTATGTATTCGGAGCCTATGGCATCTATATGTCTAGCTGGAAATGAGTCAGCCTTTTTTCTGATTCTACGGGGTACCAGGCAATGCTGTCCGTCTTCCCAGTTATTATTTGCCCTATATATTTAATTTTTTGGGTTAAATTAACTGAATGTAGAGATATCAAACCTATCACTATCGCCGAGGTGGATTATAGAGCATTTGCATACGCTGATGGTATTGTGGTAATAACCACTGACTTACAGCCTGCATTATCAACCGTGGAAGCCCTGGCGAAGCAATTTGACCTCTTTTCGGGTTATAAGTGGAATATAAATAAGACCCAAACTCTGTATGTGGGGGATAATCCGCCGGCAGGTATACTCTCCGTAAGAGAGGCTACATATCTCGCTATTAATATCTCCTTTCCAGTTAGCAACATTCTAGAAATCAATTTTAACCCAGTTTTAGATAAAGTCCACTCCATTCTAGAGCGCCTCAACCATTTGCACTTATCACTACATGGAAGATCAAATGTGTTGAAAATGATGGTACTACCGAAATTTCTTTATTTATTTAGATCCATCCCATTAGAGTTCCCCACTGGAAGTTTCAAAAGACTTAAAAATATCTCTTCAAGATTTTTGTGGGGCTTTAAAAGGAATAGAAGGGCCTACAAAAAAATGGTACTTCCCAGATCCACTGGGGGATGGGGTATCCCATACTTCTTGTTCTATTATTGGGCATCAGCTTTGAAATTTATTTTCCCTTTAGTTGTTGGCAAAAAACGTAAGCATTTACCATGTCATTACCCCTCTATATATAAGTTTGCTATAGGAGAAGAGGCCAATTGGTGCTTTTTGAAAATACTGGAACCCAGCAATTATAAAAAAAACAAGTTTAAGGTTCTTCTAGCGGCGTTCTCTGGAGGTGGAAGACGACTGTCTGGGGCGAGCCCGCATTCAACAACCAGTCATTGAGCTAGGGGAAGACTGGAGCCCCTGATCTGCGACCACCGCTTTCACTTTCATGAACACCCGAGGGGCCCTGGTGAGGCCAAAGGGCAGCACGGTAAACTGAAAGTTCTCGTGGCTTACCGTGAACCGCAGGTAACGCCGGAGGAGCGGCAGGACGGGAATATGGAAATAAGCGTCCTGCAAGTCCAATGCTGCCATCCAGTCTCCAGGGTCTAGGGCAGCCAGAACCTGAGCTAAATTCAGCATCTTGAACTTCTCCTTCCGGAGGAAGACGTTGACGCTCCTGAGGTTCAAGATAGGGCGCTGGCCCCCTTTGCCCTTCTTGGGAACCAGAAAGTACTGGGAGTATCCACCACGCCCTACTTCTGGCCCAGGAAAGCACTCGATGGCCCCCTTGGCAAAGAGGGCCGTAACTTCCTCCTGCAGAAGTTGCAAGTGATCCCCCGACATGCGGTGGTACTGCGGTGGCATGGCTGGAGGGGTCATCTCGAAGGGGAGGGAGTAGCCCCTTCGGACGATTTGCAGCACCTACCTGTCCGAAGTGATGGTACGCCAGTGGAGCAGGTGATGGCAAACTCTGACTCCCACTGGCGAGGAGTGGGCCTGAAAGCTCGGACTAGGAAGGCTTTGAGGCAGATGCTGCGGGAGCGGATGTGGACTGACCGGCTCTCTGACCCCCTGCTCCGCCACGGCGGAATGCATGTCCCCGTTGAGGTTCGTTCTGCGGTCTGTGGCTGGACGAACGTGCGGTAGCGCCCCTTCCGTGGCAACGAAAGGAGCGAAAAGGAGAAGTTAGCTGGTGCTGTGCGGACAGGCCCAAGGACTTGGCCGTAGCCCTAGAGTCCTTAAAGAGCTCCAGCGTGCTATCTGCCTTGTCGCCAAAGAAGAGACGGCCATCAAAAGGCATGTCCATGAAGGTTCTCCTTACATCCCCTGAAAAGATGGTGGACCTCAGCCAGTCGCGACGACGAATCGCCACTGTTGTTGCGATCGCTCTGCCCAGCGAGTCTGTGGTGTCAACTTCAAATCTAATGGAGTACCGTGCTGCATCCCGACCCTCAGCAAGAGCCGGGGAGAGCTGTGTCTTGGCCTCCTCCGGAAACTGGGAAAGCATGTCCACCACCGTATCCCACAGAGAGTGGGTGTAATGGCCCAAAAGGCATGCTGTATTAATGGACCACAACCCTAGACTGACAGAGGAAAACAGTTTCCTGAGAAACTGTTCCAGCCTTTTGGATTCCCGGTCCAGAGGTGCGGTAGGGAATGCGGTTTGGAACGTGGATGCCTGGATAACCAGGCTCTCAGGGGTGGGGTGGGTGGGCAGAAAGCAGGGGTGGCCGGAGCTGGGCGGTGGCGCTGGGCCACGTTCCGATCCACAGGAGGGACTGTGGTGGGCTTGGACCAAGTGCCCATCAGAACGTCATTAAACTGAAGCAGAGGCGCCGAAGAGCTTACTGGCGACCGAAGCACCTCGGTGAGGAGGTTAGTCCTCAAGGCCGCTGAAGGGAGCTCAAGGCCCAGGGCCTTGGCTGCCTTGCACAGCACCACAGCATAAGTTGCTCCCTCCTCTGTAGCCATGGAAGGAGGAGAGAGAAAACCAGTGTCAGGCGAAGTGTCTAGACCACTGGCCTCCCCTAGCTCATCTGCCTTGTACTGACTTAACTGGCACTACTGTGCCAGAGGGTCCTCAGACGCCTCCCAGTCCTCCCCTTCATCCATGTCCTAATAAACTGCCAAAAATGACGGAGCCGGGGCATAGGTGAAAAGCTTACCAGTCGGCTCGGAGACGGCCGTGAGCGGTGCTGCTCCGATGCCGGGCCGGGGCTGAAACCAAGGACGGCGTCGTCCGAGGATGGCACCGGAGGAGGCACCGAGGGGGTCGGCGCCAGCGGAGGGGTCGAAAGGACAACTGGCGTTGACCGGGATCCAGGCCTGTATTCCACGGGGTCCTGCGGCGCCGGGACCGAAGTTGCCAGCAACACAGGGCTAGGACCCCCAGTCGGACCCAGGGGGCCCGAAGGTGCACCGGCGGGTCTCGACGGCGGAAAGAGAGTCCCCATGGCCACGAGGAAGTCTCTGATCTGCTCCGGAGTCGCATCAAGCCCAGGGACCGGAGGGTGTGGAGCTGGATGCGACTGCGCGGGCCCTGCCGGAGCCGCGTGTGTGGCGCCACCCGAACCCTTGGCCGAGTCGCGTGACCGGCGAAGGGAAGGCGAAGAGCGATGATGCTTCTTTGACTTCTTTTTGCCATGCCTCGACTTACCCAAGTACGAGGAAATGGATCCAGACGATCGATGGAGACTGGGGCTCCGCGACCGGTCCCTCGACTTCCTCCTAGACCGGGACCTCGAGCGGCACGGAGCCGACTGCCAGAGCTCGAGGAGCTTACGGGAACGCTCCCGCCTAGCCTTCGACGTCAAGGCCCAGCAGTCGGGGCACAACTTGTCATCGTGGTCTGCCCCCAAACAGTAGAGACACCGGCGGTGGGGGTCGGTAACCGACATCAGTCGGTAACAGGTGTCCCATGGCTTGAAACCGGGCATCCCTACTGGCACCAGGAGTCAACTTGATTCGAAAAAGATAGACAAAATATTTCCAAAAAGTTATTCAAAAAATTACTAAGGGTATGATCTTCCCGGATCTGCTCTTGCTGACGCGGAAAAAAGAAGAACTGACGTCAGCGTGCGAGGGCGGCGTCCAAGTACTCCAGCGACGTCAATCCGGAGATCACGATGATGGACGCGGAGCCACAGGAC
Source organism: Lissotriton vulgaris (assembly GCF_964263255.1). Classification (NCBI taxonomy): domain Eukaryota; kingdom Metazoa; phylum Chordata; class Amphibia; order Caudata; family Salamandridae; genus Lissotriton; species Lissotriton vulgaris. Next base: position 1,426,905,655 of record NC_141689.1, on the reverse strand, counting down.
GACGCCTACCGACGCGCAGCGGTACTGCTGACGAAAACTTTCCGGATTCAGTCTGACGCCTGGGGATATTCCAAGATAAGGAATCTAACACTAATGTGTTTCTTTCAGATGTCTTCTCACAGATACTTCTAATCATAGATTTCTTATATTGTGAATAAGTACAAGAGCAAAGCCCCCTACAAATAGATGGGTCTGAGGAGTCAATATAAACACTTAACTCACAAAGGACCAAATGGAGAAATGATCCCCTATGCGGACTTGTGAATTGATGCAATAATGCCTGGTAAAGGTGTGAACATATGCCCACATGGATGCCCGGCAGATGTACAAAAGCACAACATCCAGAGCTAAACAACTGGGGGCTTTCACCCCTGAAGAATAAGTACTAAGGACCTCAGGAGGATCCTTTTTGATCAAGGCATTATACAGTTTGATGCAGACCCAATCTACTGCAAGCACGTCAGTTTCTGGAACACTTCAGGTTCTATCCCTTATGAACAGTTTAATGCAGAGGACAAACCACTGCAAGAATGTCAGTTTCTGGAATACTTTTCATGTCCTCGCACCTATAATCTCAACAAACAGCTGATCTTCAAAACAGTACTCTTTATGAATACAAATGCTAAGGGAAACGCAGTGGGTTGGACTAATGAAGTCTCGCCTGCTCTTTAGATGGTCGAGAAAAGAATGCAGGGAGCATGATGTACTGCTCCACGTGAAAAAGACGGGACTACTTTCGAGAAAGGGTGTGTGGAACTTAAGTAAAAGCTTTCTAGGGATAAAAGTAGCATAACGTGTCTGAAATGACAATGCCTGCAGCTCCCAAACCTGACGTGCAGAAGTGATGGCAATGGGGAACCGCTTTCAAGGTCAACAGGCACAGATTACTGCTGTGAAGAGGCTACACAGCAGTGGGCCTGCAACATCTCTTCAATTGTCTAGAGGTCTATGCAAAAGAAAATTGTCTCTCAATAAACTTAAATAAAACAAGGACCATGACAAACAAGAAACGAAAAAAGCCCTACCAGTGGCTCCTGGGTAATAAACACGTCGAGTCAGCAGAGGCTTACAAATATCTAGATATATCTAGATATATATATATCTAGATATATATCTAGCATCCCCTATGGGGAAATGCTGCGCCTCAAGAGAATCTGTAGCACTGAAAGAGAATGCATTCTTGCACAGACCCTTAGCAAGAAACGATTCCTAGAGAGGGGGTATGGTAAGAATATTGTTGATGAAGCAATCAAAAAAACTACTAAGTTCACAAGACAGCAGACTCTAGAGCATCATACAACCTCTATTGTAGAGCAAGGCGATACACAATGCAGGGCCATTATCACCTACAGTCAGCAGCATGCCGAAATCCGCAGAATATTCACAAAAAATTGGAACTTAATACAGGGGGATCCTGTTATAGGCGGGTTGGTAAAAGGGAAACCTGAAATTACCTTCAGAAAGTCACCTTCACTAGGCAGTGCCCTGGTTAGTAACACTCTTGAGGTCCCAAAGAAATGGTGGGAGAAAATTACAGGTTTTAAGAAATGTCAAACTTGCAAGGCCTGTAAACATGCAATAAATAAAACCCACTATCAAAGTCCTTTTCAGGAAAAGCCAACTACGATAAAACAAAAGCTAGGATGTAAAACTGAATTCGTAGTCTACGTTCTGTTATGTCCATGTGGTCTACAGTATGTTGGCAGCACTCGGCTGCCGGCACACAAACGCATCCTGCAACACCTAAGAGCCATCACGGGGAAGGACCAATCCTATCCTGTTGCTAGACACTTTGAAAGTTTACACAACAGCAATCCAGACCTTTTACAGTATTACCTGATAGACTCAGTCCTACCCCTCAAACGAGGAGGGGACAGAGATGGCAAGTTGCGCCTCCTGGAAACGCGCTATATATTAGAGCTTAATAGCAAACAGCCAGGAGGGCTCAACAGTAGTGAGGACCTCTACACATGCTTATGAAACAACATCTAGAGCCCACTATTAGCTGTGAGACATATATGCATATCATGAATACTGATTCCTAAACCTGAAATACTAATATTTTATCTATTAAGATTTTTTTGATTTTTGACACTAGCACTTTATACACTATTTTTAACACAACCCTATAGGAGTTTTCATATTGTGCATTATTCATACTTCTTATTATGGATGGTCAATAGATATCATTCGCTCACTTTGGGCATGATAACAATTCACAGTGTAATGTTTACATTCGGATTTTCCCTGACTCATGTGCAATACAAACGTAATTATGAATTCCATACTGGCTTTTAGACAACATAATTTTATTGTTCTAAATGAAATGGTTTTTATAACAATTTTCCCTTTTTTAAATATTTTTTAAGGAAAATAACAATATTTATGCTATGTGTGTATATATATATTAACTTCATACTTATGACGTGTGTATATATATTTATGTCTTTTAAGAAAAACGACTTTTTCTAGTTATAGACTATATCATATTTATGTATTTGCATATTTTTGCACATTAATAAGATCTTCACACTATTATTTAGTGTGGGAAACAGGGATCCTTTTGAATGTATAAAAGTAGGGCACTATGCCCAACATTACCACATATATTGCTACTGTGACTTTAAGAAAATATGACTATGCACTGGTCACATGACCACCCAAACTATATATGTCACCTCCTATTTTCCTAGCATGACATGTGATCAAGCCTCGGCTGAGGCGAAACGCGTCATGACGACTGGTGGGCTGCATATTCACAATAAACTGCACTGAAATTGGAAAACGCGCTTATCTGGTGGCTTTATTCTCCCTTTCCGAGTTGGTTCGTATGCATCGCTTTGAACTCCGGAAACTCGTAGAAAATATATATATATATATATATATGGTCTAGCCAACAGCCAGCAACAGGAGATCAACAGGAAAGGGCTGATTCTTGCACTCTCTCTGAAGTGAGTCTCAGCCAAATTACTGGGCCCCACTCTGAATCCACTTTTGATGGTAGCCCGGGCCAAAATATTACCTTCTATTACTTACGGCACTGAGGCACTGTGCGGGAGAGCTAGCAATCTGCTGGATAAAACAGTTGTTAAACCATATAGAACATTGTTCAGCCTCGCGACCTACACTTCACCGGCACAAATTAGTCTGGAGTTTAGCCTCATAAAGCAAACTTGGGCTAGCTACGGTGCTTTCATTAACTGCTGGCACAAGATTAGGTCAGCAAACCCTAACACATTAAACTACCTCCTCTGGTAAGAGATCCAACAGAGGCCGAAATCACCCGCAGGCCAATATCTTGAGGAGGCTTTGACGATCACAGGCCTCCCCCTTATGGGACACACACTGCCTCCATTCGGCGTTCAAAAAAAACGGTGCGGAAGACGCTGAAGACACTCTCCTTGCTAGAGGATAAGGCGACCTTCTCGCTTAGAGTGCATGCCTGGATGACCTTGGCCACATATAAGTACTTAGCCCCACAACATTACTTTAATCTGGGATATTCAAAAATACTAAAATAAAATTTTTTAAAGTTCAGACTTGGAGTGTTACCAACTACGCAGCAGCTCCCACCTTGGAAAAGGGAGCAGGCTTTTACTCTTTGTAGTCTGTGCAACAAGGATCTGGGCGACATCATTCCCACAATCTGCACCTGCACGGAGCTGTGTCAAGAAAGGAGACGGCTGCTAAAAATTCCCCTCAATCAAAGAGGTATTAGGACAAGGAGACAAGCTGTCCTGGCATGCTTTGATCCCTCATCACCACAACTGAACACTAGGCTAGTTAAATTTCTCGAAGCAGCTCGCTTAAAAATGCCAAACTGATCGTCACTTTGTAGACAATTGCTCTATGGGGGAAATTTTACTAAGTGACTGGATAAATCTCACAGCGGACTGCATCTTTTCACAGGCAGTAAAGACAAAACCACCTGGGACATTAAAACTGTATTGACATAGAAACGTCTTTTGCAGCTCACGTTGCGACGCTCATGAGGGAGCATGCACTTTTAAATATGGAACATTTTAATATGGTTGTATTATTTGTATGCAATGCAATGGTTTTAAGTAACTATGCAAATAAAGTTTTACCTGTTACCTGCTGTGAAGAGGCTTGAAGGAAGCAGATATGAAGATTAAGATTACATTAAGTTTTGACTTAAGCGCAATAAAGAGGAAAACAGGAAAATACTTTTAGGAATTGCATTAAAATGAAATAACTTAATAAAGGGCTGATCAGGCAAACAAAAAAATGCAGTAAGAGCTGCAAGGTAAATTTTAATGGAGCCAGTGCAACACCCGATCAGGCCAAAGCCAGTTTACACAAAAGAACATCATACAGTTTTGTCAGTTTCTACTCACACCAGGCAAGAAATCTAGGTCAATAGTCTACCAAGTATAGACTTGGTATGGTGGGTGTATATTGTGGAGGCTCATATGTAGTACTGTGCCCTGCTGCTGGGACAACACATCCTCCCAAAGAGGTTGCAGAAGTGGAAGGCTCATGAACAGGACCATAGAACAGTTATGAATATCAGAATCTCCAAGCCAAATCCAGAGCTATTCGAATGAGCAGAGCTTGGTCCTGCCTGACTTTTTCTGCTCTTGTGGCATACGAGGAAGCGGTGGGAACACGTCTAGCATAATGAAGTCCCATCGAAGATGGAGAGTGCCCTCTAGATCCCTCTGAGAGGGAAACTAAAGTGCTAAACGTTGGACACTGAGCCTTTTTGGAGGTGGCTATAAGGTCTACCAAGGGTGTCTCTACTGGACAGCATTCCCTCATGCCACTTTCGGGTGCAGATGCTATTCATGATCAGCACAATGACTTCTGCTTCTTTTGCTACAATGCTGAAGAATCTTGCCAGATGACTGACCATTAGAAAGCTACTGCAAAGCGTCTGCTAATGCAATAGCTTTAAAGCTTATAGAGAGAGAAAAGAGATCCTGTCTCGCCCAGCGTGTTGCACTACCACATGGCGTTGTGTTGTCCATTAACATCTGAAATAATCTTCCCTTAATGAAGGGCAGAAAGCTTTTGAGAGCCAGCTAAATGGCACACAACTCCAGAAGATTTGTGTGATAGTACTAACTAAACCATCAGAGATTAAAGGCCTCCGATCTTCACATTATCCAGGTGAAAAGAGACACATCCGTCACCACCTTGACCTGTGGCAGGGGCAGGGTGAATGGCCAGATGAACGTCTGATTGGAGTTCCCCAACCTCCACTAAAGATCTTAAGTTGCCTTGTTGGACACATAGATCTTGTGTAAAAAGGCCCTCCAATGCTGGTCTTACTGCTGAATCAGATGCCACTGAAAAGCCTGCAAATGACAGTAAGAATAAAGCAAAAAAAGGATGCAAGATGTTGGAAGACTAAGTAATCTCTCGGAAATACTGAGATCATAGCCAGAATGTCCTTGCATCATTACACTATGGAAGCAGAAAGGACTTTAAGGCAACTGTGCATAAGATAAAAAGGATAGCCGCTGTGAGGGTTGAAGATGAGAATTGGACTCGCTGATGGAAAATCCCCAGGTTGGCAGCAACACCAATTTTCTGCCGCTAGCACAAGACTAACTGAGGCAATCAAACCCTCAAGAGCCAGTCACTGAGATATGAGTATATGTACATCTCTGACCTCCAATGATGAGCTGTGGCCACCACAAAGACTTTCATAAAGACCTAAAGGGCCATTATCAGGCCAAAACGCAGAATGGTAAAATGGAGGTGGTCTGATCTCATTACAAAACAAATATAATAAATGTGGGACAGCAGAACTGGTACAAGAAAAAACACATTCTAAAGGTCCAAACACACCATCCAATTCTTGTGGTCCAAGATCAGCAGAACCTGTGCAAGGGTCATCATTTAAACTTTCATTCTTGAAGAAAGAGTCCAACAACCTGATGTCTGGAATCTATTTCAAGCTCAGGTTTTAGATGAGGTATTATTGTATTCGACACCTTACCAGACCTGGATGCTGGCTCAATGGCAAACTAACCGAGTTTGGAAACATTACATGTAGAAGGAGGCAGTAGACGACTGATTGTGTTGTTGCGCTTTGGCACTGCTTCTTCCCACTACAACCCAGAAAATCTTCCCTTGTTTCTGGATGGCCTGAGAAAGTTGCCATTAGCAAACGACGAGGCTCCTAGCGTGATCTCTGAACTTTGTTTACTGCTGATGGAATTGGCGAGCTGGGGATAGCAACCCCAAAAAGCGAGCAGTAGATCTGTTGTTTTTGAAGCACTCCAAAGCTACATTGGCCTATACCCCAACATGTCTGACCATGTCAAAGGGAATGTTTATTAATAATGCCTGTATGTCTCAGGAGAATCCAGTGAAGAGAAACATGATATGGCATCTAAAAATGAAACTAATGCCCACAGCATAAGCCATGGGGTCAGGCATGCCCAGGACTGAACAAAGAATCTGTTTGGTTGAGTCCTGTTCATCTTGGACACTTTGTGCCAAACGAGTAAGCATGTCCTCATACAACCTAAACAAAACTTCACCATGTACAAAAGGGTGTGGCTGTAGCATACCAAAAGACAGATGGCGTTTAAGGAAAACAGTGCCAGAATACCCAGTGAAAAATCTTTCTGGTCAACTGCATCATTATTTTTAATTCTCCAATAGGTAAAGTTTAAGGAAGTCGGACATATGCGGTATGCGCTGACTCAGAGCATAGGTAGAGGAGCTTTGAAAAAAAGCACGGCACAACTCCCTGAAATAAAGTGCAATTTGTAAAGCTTGATTACACAGGCAACTGCAGAGAATGCACAATGAGTGCGATAGATGCACTCGCGAGTACACCATCATCCTCGTCAGAGCTGTAGTGCACACTGCTCGCTTGCAGACTGCATGTGTTTCAACGCACAGCAAATGTGACTACATAGGAACAAGGTTTACAGGTTTTATTATGGAGCTTGGAGCAAGTGAAAACATGAGCGCTTAACTGAATTGCTCAAAGGCAAAGAAAAAAGGAGCTCCTAAAGCATTTCCTAAAATGAGAGCAGTGGATGGATAGTAGTAATTGCTCCATGCTCTCGTGGAGGGCCAAACAACGGAAGTGGCATGACTCATGCATGTCTTGGACAGTTGGGAAGAAAGAATATGAGAGCGACAATGGAACCAGCAAATGGGAAGCCTATGGGAAGGCTGAGGCCCAGAAAGTAGAGGCATGTCTCTTTGAGACAGTAAATGTGCTATCTAGAGCCAAGACCTAAAAAGCACTCTTTGTGGACCAAGATCTAGCTTTCTGCCAAATTTAATGTACATTTTTGGCCCTCCCACACTTTCCTCGGCCCCCGATTAACAAATCACACCGAAATTTACTGTTGCGGTTTCGTACGGCCGGAGACATGTAAGGGTTAATAGGCCGAAAGCATCTTCCCTGGTTGTGAATGCGAGCAAGTTTACATGGGGGACTACAACTCCCATAAGGCCAAGGGGCAGAATAGCAGGAAATCGGAGCGGGAGAAGTGTGAGGCGTGTTCTTATTTAAGCTCCGCCCACACAGGACTCTGGGCTTGACAAACTTCCCTGATCCTTCAGAGTTCGTGAGAGCCTAATCCCCGTACCTTCAGAGTCCCTGACTTGGACCTTCTTCCTCGAGTTTCCAGTAATGCCACCGTCCGGTTTGTTACCGCATCACCAGCAGCGTTCATGAGAGTCGGAGATAGCGCAGGAAGGCGCTCTCCTCTCACGGACGTATTTTGTTCTTACTATCGTTTTCTTGCGGAGCCTTCAGCGCGGAGCCACCCATTACCAGTGGGCTTCAAAGAAGGCAGATTCCTGTTGTCACGCATGTAGGAAGGTGGATATCTGACTATGGTTGCCCCCCAACTTTTTGCCTGGTGTTTTGCTGGTTTTTCGACTTAGTTGACCTGGGGCCCTGCTATTCAGGACCCCAGGCCCACTGCTCTCTCTCTAAAATGGATTCCATGTACTCTAGGTACATATCTAATTGGATACTGAGTCACCCTATCAGCCCCTGTACAGTGTACCTTAGGTACCCAGGGCATAGGTGCACCCAGGGCCTACCAGGGGCTGAAGCATGTATTATGCCACCCCTGGCTGGCCATCTAAACAGACAACTGGCTGCACAACAGCTGGGGCAAGGTGGTGTAATCACCCTTTGCTTTAGATATAGTTCCCTATATCTAAACCTAAAATGGACACATATATTCCTATCAGTCACTCCTATGGCAGGCCTTATCAATCCTGAAGGCAGAGTGCTTGGAATTATGTGAGATTGTGCTCTGGCATGAGCTGAGCCCGTTTGCAGCTTGCGGAACCAAGTCCTAATAGCTGTTCCATGATAACGCTATACTATGTACTCTTAAGTGCATTATGAACCTCGCGGTCAAATGCTAACTTTGGTATAGCATTATCAAAACATGTCGAGTAAGGTGTCATACGAATTGGAATACTACCCCCTCGCCAATTCTGGCGACGGGGGTAGCATTCCACCCTTCTAGAGGGACACGACATGTATGTAACTGTGAACCCCGGTTAAAGTTAACTCGAGCCTCAGCATCACAAAATGGATGCTGCCACCACAGACACAAGTCTGACCTCCTGCTGCTGGGAGTCCTTCCAGGGATGGAGGCTCGGACAAAGGGTTTCCTGCCTTGGGAGGTGCTAGCACCATCCCAGACAGGATTTTGTGTATTAGATAGGACAGGGCTGAAAGGAATGAGACATGCCTGGGGCACACAAGGTGTCCCTGTGCATACACCAGTCTGAACTAGTTCCTGGGGCACTCCAGCCCCAGAGCTTGCGCAAGACCGGACAAAGGATAGGGGGTGTAACCACTGCCCTTCCTGGTCCCACCCAGGGGAGGGACCTAGTCGTAGTGCAGCCCCCTTTAGCTGAATAAAGGTAGGAGCTGGTCCCATTCCAACTTAGATTAATCTTGACAACTTCCACGAAGAACTCTGGACCTTCGCCCTCCTGAATATCAGAAGACTGAAGAATCTCCCCTATGGTCAGGGAGTGACCATCCTGCTTCGCAGGCACCATCAAGCTCCTGTGCGGTTTGCTGCAAGTCCTTCCTTCCTGGAACCAGATGACCCAGCTCGACGAGACCCGGACCTCCAGACTCCTCTGACCTCTACCCACATCCACAGCACAGCTGGGACCCGTGGGTGCGACGCGCAACTTGGAGATGGCCATCTTGAAGAAACCTGCACAGCGCTTCCAGCACGACCGCCGAGGGATCCTCGAGTGAGTGCACTGGGGTCTGAGAAGCCCCACACCGACGCAGCTCCTGCACCAAAGACCAGCCCCCCAGCATCCACGAGATCTGCGTGGGGCCCTTTTCCTGGTTGCTGCTTTTCCTGTTGTCTGGTCACTTGCCGGCTGGCTAGTGACCTCTGAGACGACGTCCCGAAGATTTCAACACTGCTGGTCTGGTCCCCCAGACTCGCCTGGCTTCCTGGTAAAAGAGAAGCACCCCGGACCCTCCTGGTTCGCACCAGACGCCATCTTTGTTCCACCGCGTGGCTTGCACTTGCCAAGGCCTGTTGACCAGATCGACGATCCAACACAGCCAACAGCAGCAGACTACGTGGGACAGCTCGTGCCTCCAGCCTGGTCGTAAAGAACAGCTCCCGGTCCGCGCAGCTACAGAGAGAAGCGACCCTTCTTCCACCTGATCGCGGCGACAGCACCTGGTTCCCTCCTGGTTCCAGCACCGTCACTGGCTAGTGACCGAGACTCTGTCCCCTTCCCTTTCAGGACTTCTTCCTAGTTCCATCCTTGGAACCACCGGACTCCTCCATCAGGTCGCCTGCCAGCAACTACTTGTTTCAGGCTTCATCGGGATCAACGCAGCAAACCCGACACCACTTCAGCCCTATGCACCCGCAGCCTGTGGGTTAGGTAACTAAAGCTTCTAGGTGCTGAAGTCAGTGTTCACTATCCTAGTGTCCAGGTCCACTGTTGTTTTTCCTCCATCCAGCCGGGTTCGTTCGGAATCCGTAACTCTTTAAACTGTAGCATCCATAGACGTTGGTACGCATCTCACGTGAGAGTTTCCACTCTGCACGTGAGTCCCGTGGGCCTCCTGCTCCTTACTTACCTAGTTAGTAGCGTAGTCCCAGCGATCCTCCAGCCTCTGGATCTTCGCACAGTATTTTCTTTCCTCGCATTCCATTGTTTCTAGTATATGGTTTGTCGTGCCCCTAGGGCGCCATTGTAAATCGTGCAACTTGAACGTATTTTTCCTAAGAGTTTGTCATGTGCTTAGCCCTCTGACCTCATAAAGAGTTCAGAGGTGTATGTTAGTTAATAAATACTTGTTTATTTTCATAACTACCAGTGTGGTGTCCTTTCACTTGGTATTCAAGGGGTTATATGTGGTAAAACAGCTGGCTTCACATGCCAATAGAGTTTAGCCTAAGACTGCTTTGTCCATGCTACCATTAGGATAGCTGGTCTATAAGGTTGACTTACAACCAATCACCATAAGGGTTGTTCGGACTGATACAAGGTGATCACTAGAATTAGTGAGCATCATATATCAGGCCAACTTCTCACATTGGTGTGCAGCGGTTGGGATTTGAGCTTGCTGTTGTTTTTACCAAATATAATCTTGAGATATCATTTGAAAGATCACATAAGGTACCATAGGTACATATAACAAGCTTAGAAATACTCTGAGTTCTACTGAACCAGCTGTTGTAGTAGAAAGGGAGTAGCACACCCCGACTACAACTCTTAGCAAGGGATCAGTAGGTAAACCCATAGTGTAGGTAAGTGCACCACTTACACCTCACTAGAAAAGCATGTCTACCACAGGAGAGAACTCAGTGGCTCCCCTTGTGGCAGTTGAACCTCCACAGGTCATGTCAAGATATGCAGCTCTTAGCTTCCAGAAGATGAGACAATTGTGTACCTCCAGGAAACTAAATTAGGGTTCTAACCCTACAATCAACTTCCTGATAGGTTTCATTTCAATCTTTATTCGGTTTAAAAAACCTTGTAAGATACAATACTTTAAAATCATAACACATCATATTACAATACATAGTAACAAACAACAGTGGGTAAAAATATCATCACATCTCATTTGCACAAAATACGTAAAAAATTTGATACATTTTCCAGACCATCTGCTTTGGGGTTGGCTAGATCTTGGTCGGTCCCTCTTCTATAAAGAACACTGAATAAATATACATATTAATAAAATAATAATTTAGACTTCTGTTTCTGTTAAAAAAGGTAAACACCATAGCAGTAGAGCAAGCAGCACTATAGTAGAATGAATCAATAACATGATAAAATAGTCCATTACATTTAGTTTTTTTTATTTTTCTTCTTCCTAATCAAGGCTACACATAGGAGAAAACGACTTAGGCTAAACACAATTGGTTGTGCAGTATCTCCTTTAAATATTCTGAGTCCAATCTTAATTTGTCTAAGGCCTAACCTGTTACAGATTGGCTTAAGCCATTTTTTCCTTGCTTTAAGGTATGCTGGGCATATAAATAGAACATGAGACTCATCCTCTTTCATCCCCAACTCACAGAACTCACAGATATCAGACCCAACGGCCCCAATCAGCCCCTTGTTACAGTTCCAGCTAGTTGTTCTGTCTTTTAATTGCAAGATACTGTACCGAAACTTTAAGTATAGGCTTTTAGCCAATGGAGGATGAATTTCATCCATGAGGGGCTCTAGTTGCATGTTCATTTTAGTTTAAAAAATCTTCGAGGTTAGGGTCCCTGTTCTGGGGTTTGTAAGCACTGAGTCTCTGATGTAGTCCCAGTACCTTTGCTTCAAGATCTTTTTTGAGCTGAATGTAAGAGAATCAGGGTCAAACCAAAAGTCACTTAACCCTAATTTTTCAAACCATTTTTTGAGGTACTCTAGCCATGGCAAATGCGTGGTATTCTTTATGGCCAATATCTCTTGCAATGCTTCTCTATAATCAGCCAGCTCTTCAGTGGACCATAAACGGACCCAATAGAGCAGCGGACGAAGAGCAGCATAATCGTCAGTACGCCTGAAATTAAGGTCCCATAGTACTGGTGTCAGTGGTGTTGACCCAGGTATCCCTAGAAGTTGCCTGATGAAGGAATTTTCCCTCACTCGGAAAGTATCCTTTAAAGCATAGGCCCAAAGGTCCGCACCATAAAGTGAAGATGATTGCACTTTATATTTAAATAATTCAATAGCTGGTGAGACTGCTTTGAAATGGCTATTCTTATGCTTCTTTAAGATTGGAACCTGATTTTGAGTTAGCCTTAGTTTTGAGTTCTCCAGTTGTGTTTTCCATGTAACATCACTATCTAAAATAATACCCAGGTATTTAAAATTTGGGACTTCTTCAATAGGTTTGTTGTTTATCTTAAAAACCTTGTTAAAACCTTTATGGGGGTCGATTGTCATAACTTTTGTTTTTGAGGAATCAATTTCTTATTCCTTGTCATGGCAATACAGACTAAATGTATTTAAAAGGTTTTGGAGCCCCCTTGGTGTCTGAGAGATTAAGATTGTGTCGTCTGCAAACAGTAATGCCGGAACGGCTTGCCCGCTCAATTTGGGAGAGTCATGCTCGCAGCCCAAAAGAGTATCGGGGATGTCATTGACGTATAAAGAGAATAAGGTAGGTGCCATTACACACCCTTGCCTTACCCCTTTTGCTATTTTTATTTTCTCAGTGACTTCTCCATTCGGTCCCCATCTGACTCGTGCGTAGTTATTCTCGTGGAGTCTGATTAAAATTTGAAGGATATTTCCAGGGACACCCATTCTATTTAATGTCTTCCATAGGGCTGCCCTAGGAACCATGTCAAAAGCTGCCTTCAAATCAACAAACGCCACGTATATGTGGGAACTCCTTATAATGGTGTATTTCCAGACCAAACATAAAAATCTAAAAACCTGGTCTACAGTGCTTATCTTGCATCTAAACCCTGCCTGGTATTTTGTGTAAATAGAGTGCTCTTCAATCCAAGAGGTGAGCCGACCAAGAACCTGTCGTGCGAAGATTTTTTGCAACACGTCAATTAGGCTGATAGGCCGATAGTGCGAAGGATTTGACCTATCACCCTTCTTGAACAGAGTTACAATCTCCGCCCCCTTCCAGGTTTCCGGAATAGGAGCTCCTCGAGCAATATCATTAAATAATAAATTGATATAAGGAGCCCAGATGTAATTTTCATGTTTCCAGAGATCACCTGGTATTCTATCAGGGCCTGGTGCTTTCCCTGGTTTAACTGCCTTGATTGCTGAAATAGTTTCTGTTAAAGAAAAAACAAGGGGTTCATCATGCGCGGCCAAAGAGGCCTGCAAACTATCCCAACCTCCACTCTCGCCTGAACTTCCACAGGAATATAACAAGGTAAAATGCTCGACCCATGTTTTTTCCTCTAAAAATTTGTCTTTACATTCTGTCACCCCCCTGGTACCTCTAGCGATGAGGCTCCAGAAGGAGGTCTGGTCTTTGCGCTTACATGCGTCCAACAAATCGGACCAAACCCTTTCGTCCCACTCTTTCTTGGCCTTTAGTAGAATTCTTTTGTACTGGGCTCTCTTAGTTCTCACGGTATCCGCTGAACCCCCCCTGACCGCTGTAATTAAGTCTGACTTGGCTTTCCGGCAGTCCTGGTTATACCAGGTGATCCCAGTTTGTTTACTCTTTTGGGCGTTATGTGATCTTTTTACCGCCCTGGTCAGGATCCCGCCAAGTTTGTTGATTAGATGTTCATGGGATTCTATGAAACTAGGGTTTTGGATGACAGTATTGTTATCTAAGAGAGAAGACATATGCCTCACAAATACATTATAAATTTGACTAATGGTGTTAGAGTTGTCTAATACCACTGGCCATTTCAGTGATCTACGGTTATTTGCCACTAGGGGATCCTGTGGCAAGGACATTGTGTTGTTGGCACTTTTGTCAAGGGTTTTAAACATCTCAGTTTGGACAGATAGGATCAGAGGATAGTGGTCGCTTTCCGTGCGATCATCCACCATTAGATCGATGGTCATAGGCCATAAGTTCAGGGAGACTAGTAGGTAATCTAGGTGGCTAGAGTGTATCCCTCTGGTAAATGTTGGTCTACTGGGGCAGTCTGATGGCAACCGCCCGTTACATGCACGTAGGCCAGATTCTAATGTCAGATTCAGTAATTGTAAGGCACTCACTGTGCAAGGTACTTTGTGGTTCGTATCTACTGAGGGAATGTTGTTGGCATTGTCCTCGTCCTTATAGATGTCTTCTAGACCTATTATGGGTTCAAAACCTCTGTTAAAATCACCACCTATAATCATTTGTGCATTTTGATCAAACCCCGCCACAAGATTACTCAGATGGGTTACAACTGTTGATTCTTTACATGATCGATGAGGTCTGCTGTAGATATTGATCACGTAAATGCTGTAACCCTTAGTATTTTTTAACTCAAGTAATAGGATGTCGGGATTATTTGTATCAATTTGCTTAAAGGACAAGCCTCCTGTGATTTTCACCCAAATTGTTAATCCGCCAGAGGGTCTCCCCCCATTTGTATTTACTGCGGGTATGAAAAAGGACCTATAGTCAACCTTAAAGTAGTTTTCAAGCCCCCAGGTCTCCTGAAACATAATTAGATCCCCACTAGCCAGATAGTCATGCCATGACGGATCTGGAAGATTTTTTTTCAGACCCGCGATGTTCCAGCAGATGATTTTTGTGCTTCCTAAAACACCTAATTTCTCTACCACCTGGCATGGTGCAGTTCCCCCAGTTGTATCTAAGTGCGATTGTTGTGCCAATATGTCAGCAGAATGCAATGGCTGTTGTAAGATTTTAATAGGTGCAATCTGCTTTGGTTCAACTTCAAGATGCAACCTAGGGTATGTGTGATGGTTTGTACTGCATGATGTTGTCGTAGCCCCTCCCTCAAGTCAGTCGCAATCAGCTAGGCCAGCTAATGCTTCAAACCTATTTGAGGTGCTGACTCCCCAGTTATAGGATGGGGGCCCCAAAGCCTCAGCCATTTATATGAGCATTCCATCTGGGTACGGGGGTAGTGGGAAAGGGTGGATTCTGGTGTGAACCCAGCCATCCTCCATTATAGTCAACATTACATGTAGGTGCTGGGGTATTAGGATACAGTACATTCTGCTGCATGCCTGGCCATCCTCCATTGTAATTGATATTTCCTAGAGGCCCACAGTTATTAGCTAATATACCAAGCCCTCGTCTGCCCATTTGGTTCCAGTTTTGCCCTAGGATAGTGTTGCGAGGAGTATTGTGTTGGTTTGCTAGCCATACACCTGCCCTATTTTGGGGAGCGTAGTTTGTGTCATAGGCTGGTAGTCCCCCTCCCCAACCATTATCTCTCACTGACCAAACTGGTTTCCGGGGTTTTTGATTGTTGGCCTTTTGTGACTCATTATAGAAAAATTCTAGAGTGAGAGGGATTATAGAGCTACTTCTCTTTTGTGGTGGAAGGATATTTGATAGAATATCGGGAAGAGCAGCTGGGGTTGAGAAATTTAATATCACACAGTCGCCCTTCCATTTTTTTTGCTTATTTCCTATCCAACCAACCCTCCTTGCTGTTTTAATTTCGTCAGCCAGCCGCTGTTCGCCCCCCTGTGCTATCCGCATGTTATTTGACAGCCAGTATAGTGCCTTGCTTTTTAGTGATGAAGCTGGCTCAGTTTGGTCCGGTGATAGGGTTGGTGTGTTGGCTAGCACTAGCACCAGCGGTGCTGCTTCAACTGCAAATTGTATTTGGTTTTCTTCAAAACTAGGGGGCACTGTAACATGTGGTGGATCAATTAATCGGACAGTTGGGGCATCTGTTGGCAAGTTGTTGTTAATATGACCAGTTTGCGGGCATTCTAAGGGAATTTCTCCTAATGGGGTAGCATCTGGTGTTACCCTGAGTTCATTGTCTTCCTTTGGGGATTCCTGGCCTTTATTGGCATTACTTAAGGCATTGCCTATTGCATCTGCTAAGACATTTTGTGTATTTCCAAGTTGCTTTATCTCTGCAGAAAGTTTATCAATCTTACTGATAAGTGGCTTAATAATTGTCTGGAGTTTTATTTCTAACAGCTCCGCTATTTTAAACATTAAGTCCTCGCCCAATATGTCCCTCGAATTGTTTTCCTCATTATTCTGGCAGGTACTTTTTGACTTTGGTGGTGATGTGACCTTATTTTTTCCTGAACGTGCCCCCCCACGTTTACTTTGCAATCTGCGACAGGCTCTAACAGCCCTTGAGGATTGTTTAGCCGGCGGTTCATCCTCCGCATCTTCTTTTTCATCGTTTCCTTCAAGCTCAATGACAACCTGTGCATCTGGGTTATTGTCCACATGTTGTTCAATGTCCCCCACATTCACTGTGCTGACATCAATGTTAACAGTTACTGGGGAAACTGTTGCATGGTTATCGTTGTTAGAGTCTAATAACAGAGACTCATTGATTTGCGCGGAAGTGGGTGGGCTCATGAGAGGAAGAATAGGTGATTGAGACAGACCCAACGATTGTCTACGTTCGCTGTTTATTTTACTGACCACTTGGACAAGGTAGTTTTCCATAGTGTTCTTTGGTGTTTCGGATGCCATGTGATGATTTCTTTTACGCATAATTATGCAAGGTGTGCGATAGTCTAGCAACCACAACTAAATAAGATAGCAAGGTATAGTTCTCAAAGTTAAAACAAAAAGTCTTACTTCCAAACTTGTGCCGATGTCCAGCTGACTCCTTTCCAGGTGAGTCGGTGTGTTTGTCCGCTATTAACTTTTCCACGTAGGTTTCTTAGAGACATTTGATGCCAGAAGGGCTTCTAATCCAGGCCCATCTGATCCTACAGAGGAAGATATACCCCCAATAGAGGAGGACTCCAATTTCCCTGAAACTGAAGAAGTGGAGGGAGATGGAGACTCATCTGATGGTGAGGTAAACCATGGTAAGGGAGGAGTCAGCAGGCTTACCAGGACCAACTTAAGCATACATGAGAATGGAAATGGGGACCCCCAGGCCCATCCTCAGGCAGGCTTAACCTTGGGAATAGACGAGTTAGGTCTCTCTCCAGAGGCTCTAACAGATCTGTTCATACCCATGTCTCTCAGGCATCTTCTCAAGGAGGGATGACATCCCCTCAGAGATGAGAGCATGAAGCCAAGATGAGGGAAGTCAATCTGAGGATTGAGAGGGAAGAACTTGCCCTTGCCAAAGAAAGACTTGCCTTTGCCAGAGAGCAGTAATTGAGTGGGGCAGACCACACTGGTGGCAGCATTATCATTAGAGATAAAGAAAGGAGTTTTGATACTAGACACCTGAGCAAAATAGTGCCCACCTTTAAGCAAGGGGATGACATCCACAAATGGATGACTGCTTTGGAGAGGGCGTGCACTGTCCAGTGCATCCCCCAAAGTCAGTGGGCAGCTATACTGTGGCTCTCCTTTGAAGGTAAAGGTAGATATAAGCTCCTCACTACTAGAGCGGAGGATGCTAACAATTACCAAGTCCTGAAGAATACACTGATTGATGGGTTTGGCTTAACAACTGAGCAGTACAGGTTGCTGTTCAGAGACACCCAGAAAATTCAATCTCAGGATTGGGCTGACTTTGTTGATTGTGCCACTAAGGCTCTAGAAGGCTGGCTACTAGGAAGTAAGGTTACTGATTACACAGGATTGCATAATCTAATTATGAGAGAGCAAGACTTAAATAATTGTCAGAACCAGTTATTACACCAGCACCTGGTAGACTCTGATCTGACCTCTCCACAAGAATTGGGTAAGAGGGCAGACAAATGGGTCAGAACCAGGATTAGGCCTAAAAACCAGGGTGGTGACCAAAAGAAAGAATCAACCAAGCCTCAAGAGAAGGGTGGGAATAAATCTTCAGATCAAACCACATCAGGGCCCCAAAAATCCTCTTAAAAGGGTGGGTCCCAGAATCCTTCCAATACCCAAAAGAAACCTTATTGCCATACCTGCAAACAGGTAGGCCATTGGAAAACTGACAGCAGTTGCCCAAGGGCCAACAACAATAAGGAGAACATACCCTCAAGTAACACTTCCAAACCTCCTGTTACTACTAGTAGTAATCCCCCAGGTGGTGGGAGTGCCCACAAGAATTTGGGTGCATTTACTTTGGGAGTTCCTGGGGACTCTGGCCTAACCAGGTCCCCTGACTTAGATACTCTTGTCTGTGAGACTGGCATGGGGTTTGCCAACTTCACAGCTTGTCCCAACACTTTGGACAAGTACAGACAGGAGCCCCTCATCAATGGTCTAAAAGTTGAGGCCTATAGAGACACAGGGGCTAGCATCACCATGGTGACTGAGAGCCTAGTCCCATCAAGGCAACTTATACCTGGAGCCACATACCAGGTGACCAACATTGATGGAGTGCAGAGAGATCATCCCATAGCAGTGGTCAATATCAGCTGGGGAGGTGTCGCTGGCCCCAAGAGAGTGGCAGTGTCATCAAACGTGCCTGTAGATTGCCTACTGGGGAATGATTTAGAGATCTCAGCCTGGGCTGAGGTAGAGCAAGAAATCCATTCTAAAACGGTAAACCCCCATGGTAAGGTTAGTGGGGCAGTAATGGCCACAGCCCCAGTCCAAGATGTCCTCCCTGACCAGATCAGGAGGGCTGTGCCAATCTCAGACAGATTCCTTCCCTGAACAGGTTGGCAGGGCTGTAATGGTAACAGTCCATACCCAAACTGAGTCCCTTCCTGAAAAGGTTGGTGGAGTTGTGATGGCCACAGCTCAAACTCAGACAGATAATAGTGTTGTGAAGCCTGAAACTATGGATCACTCCACTCAGACAGAGAGCATTGAGGAGGAAGAGAAATCTCCCTCCCACCAGACTTTAGGAAAGGATCAGCCTCCTCAGGGAACTGATCTGACCCCTTGTGAAGAAACTGCCCCAGAGGTAGTCAGGTCCAGCCTGGCAGAGCCTCTGATGTCAGTGGACCCTTCCAAGGTGGGACCCAGTCTGGAGCAGGTAACCTGCCCCTCTCTACCCTGCCTCAGTCAGCCCAGGGCTGTAGAGGTCAGGGAGGCCAGTGATGGACCCCAAAGGGCCCCCTGTCCAAAAGAACTCCCCAATCAGCAGATTAAGGGAACTGAAGCTAGTGGACCTAGCCAAGAGAATCTAAAACAGACTCCTGAGGGATCCCCCTTAAACTTAGTTAGGGACCTCCCACAGATGGACACTGCTGGGCACAGCCAAACCTGGGACCTGAGGGCCCCAAACCTGACCTGTCCCTCCAGTAAGCCAAACAGAGGGACCCAGCCTCCAGCTTTAGGTAGCCAGAGGTTGACCCTGAGAGCACACTGCACCTCAGTCATCGAAAGAAAGGCACATATGGTGGATAGTGATTGGAGGAAGTTGAGCCCAACATTAGTGGAGTCTCACTTCAGTACTCCATCCCAGCACCAGCCTTTTACTTTGGCAAAACACACCACAGGTAGAGATTCCCTATGGTGGAGACCCTCAGATACCCTTAGGGTGAGGGATTGCTGAGTGGACCATGAGATAGGGGGTAACCATGCCAGTGCATATACCACCTCATATGGCCACTCAGGCAATATAGGCTTACCTGGTCAAGGATAGCCTTATCTCCTTTCGTTTGGGGGGTGGGGGGGGGGGGTGGTTAAGTAGGAAGGTGGATATCGGACTATGGTTGCCCCCAACTTTTTCCCTGGTGTTTTGCTGGTTTTTCGACTTAGTTGACCTGGGGCCCTGCTATTCAGGACCCCAGGCCCACTGATCTCTCTGTAAAATGGATTCCATGTACTCTAGGTACATATCTAATTGGATACTGAGTCACCTTATCAGCCCCTGTACAGTGTACCTTAGGTACCCAGGGTATAGGCGCACCCAGGGCCTACCAGGGGCTGAAGCATGTATTATGCCACCCCTGGCTGGCCATCTAAACAGACACAACTGGCTGCACGACAGCTGGGGCAAGTTGGTGTAATCACCCTTTGCTTTAGATATAGTTCCCTATATCTAAACCTAAAATGGACACATATTTATTTAAGGTTTTTGTAGAGCGCGTAGTAACCCTTGAGCATCCCAGCGCTTGAACCTGAATTCAGGAGGGGTCAGCAACGGAAGGGGCTAAGAATCAGGGGAAAAGAAGGGTCTTCAGTGCCTTTCTGAACTGAAGGAGGTTAGGTTCAGTTCTTAGTCTCCGGGGGAGACTGTTCCAATGTTTGGCCGTGTGTACCGAGAAGCGGCGTCCTCCAGACCGAGCTTTTTTAACTCTGGGGACAGTGATGAAGTTCTCTCCGCTTGATCGAAGGGCTCTTGTCGCTTTGTAGGGAGTGATGAATTCATTGAGGATGGGTGGACCTTTATTATGGAGAGTTTTGTGGGCCAGACAGAGGGCTTTGAAAGCAACCCTTTCTCTGACTGGGAAACAGTGAAGAAGCTTCAAAGCTGGCTTTGCCGAGGATTTGGCTGGGGTGTGAGTAAGTAGGCGGGCCGCAGAGTTTTGGATTCTCTGCAGGGTATTGAATGTAGCTTCAGGGGCACCCAGGCAGATTGCATTGCTGTAATCTAGCCTCGCCAAGATGAGGCCCTGGATCAATAGTTTCCTGGAGGTGGCAGGAAGCAGGGGGAAGACCTTCCTGCAGGCCCTGAGGAGTCCGAAGCATATTCCTGCCGTCTTTTTGACCTGAGTTCTAAAGCTCAGATCCTTTTCGAGCCATACGCCCAGGCTCTTAACCTCCTCCTTGGGTGCAGGGGGGTCACCTAGACAGTCGGGCCAGATGTTAGGCGGCAAGGAGGGCCTTTTATGTCCGAGCAGCAGAATCTCGGTCTTGGACCCATTCAGTTTCAGCGCTGAGGTGTTCATCAAGCTGTGGATTTTGGTGAGACAGCTGTGAAGGTCAGAGAGATCTTGGTGAGGGTGTGAGAGGGTCACCACCAGCTGGGTATCGTCGGCGTAATTGATGATCGTTACGCCGAACGGGTTGACCAATTTCTCCAGCGGGGACATGTAAACGTTGAATAACGTAGGGCTAAGAGATGAGCCCTGCGGTACTCCGCAACGGAGGGGGATTGCGGGGGAGTGGCTGTCATTCTCCCAGACTTGCAAGGAGCGACCATCTAGAAAAGACGTAAGCCACTTCAAGGCCGTGCCCCTTACTCCAATGTCTCCCAGTCAATGGATTAAGGTGTGGTGGTTTACAGTGTCGAAGGCCGCACTGAGGTCCAGGAGGATCACTGCCACTGATCCTCCTGTGTCCAGAATGCTTCTGGCCTTCTCCACTGCCGCCAGGAGGGCGGTGTCGGTGCCCTGGCCTGGGCGGAAACCTGTCTGGGAGTTCCTGAGTAAGTTGTTGCTCTCTAGGAATAGTGATAGTTTTTTATTCACTAGCTTCTCCGTGATTTTACTGTTTCCTGGGAGGAGGGAGATTGGTCTATAGTTGGCTAGGTCCTGGGGGTCCAGTGAAGGTTTCTTCAGAAGACCTTTGACCACCGCCGCTTTCCAGCTTGGAGGGACTACTCCCTGAGAAAGGGAGGTGTTGATGAGGGATGTGAGAGGAGGGATAATGGTGCTGGACACTTTTTTTTCAGGAAGCGAAGCGGTGCAGGGTCGCTAGGGGAGCCACTTTTGATTGTGGCCAGCGTCGCGGCTACCTCTTCCATGGATACTGGGCCGAAGGTGTCGAGAATGGGTGAGGGGCCATCGGTGAAATGAGTGTGGAAATGGGGAGAGATGGAGGGATCCCCGTCCATATGGCCGGCGTCGAAGGGGGGTAGGGACGCGAGAATTTTTTGAATTTTCTCGTCGAAGAAAGTGGCTAGTTTAATACATTTACTTTCCGCTGCTTTGGGATCCAGAGGTTTCGCAGGGGTGTCTGGAGCATGAAGGAGTTCTTTAAGAATGGCAAAGGTTTCATGGGCCGAGCAGGAGGAGTTTTAAATTTTATCTTCGTAGAATGTGCTCTTGGTTTTGTGGAGTTCCGGTTTGTAAGATTTTAGGGAGGCACGAAATATGTCTTTCTTGTCTGCCGTCTTATCTTTCCTCCATGTGCGTTCATTTCTCTTGCATTCCTTCCGTAAGAGATTTAATTCGGGGGTGTACCAGGGGAGGGGTTGACTCTCTTGGTACGTTTAAGGGTGCTGGATCTCGGGAGGATGCAATCCAGAGATTGGGTGACCCATGTATTAAATTCAGTATCAGCAGTAATGGTGTCTTGAGAGGGGGGGGGGGGGGGATATCTTCCCTAAGTTTGGCTGCCCATTCATCTGGGACCAGTTTGTGCCAGCGTCTGATACGGGTTCTGATTTTGGGAGGTTGGGGTGGGGGAATGTTGATGTGCCATTCAAAGGGGACCAGGAAATGGTCGGTCCAGGGGAGGGGGAAGTGAGCGTGGGTATATTCCTATCAGTCACTCCTATGGCAGGCCTTATCAATCCTGAAGGCAGAGTGCTTGGAATTATGTGAGATGGTGCTCTGGCATGAGCTGAGCCCGTTTGCAGCTTGCGGAACCAAGTCCTAATAGCTGTTCCATGATAACGCTATACCATATACTCTTAAGTGCATTATGAACCTCGCGGTCAAATGCTAACTTTGGTATAGCATTATCAAAACATGTCGAGTAAGGTGTCATACGAATTGGAATACTACCCCCTCGCCAATTCTGGCGACGTGGATAGCATTCCACCCTTCTAGAGGGACACGACATGTATGTAACTGTGAACCCCGGTTAAAGTTAACTCGAGCCTCAGCATCACAAAATGGATGCTGCCACCACAGACACAAGTCTGACCTCCTGCTGCTGGGAGTCCTTCCAGCGAGGGAGGCTCGGACAAAGGGTTTCCTGCCTTGGGAGGTGCTAGCACCACCCCAGACAGGACTTTGTGTATTAGGTAGGACAGGGCTGAAAGGAATGAGACATGCCTGGGGCACACAAGGTGTCCCTGTGCATACACCGGTCTGAACCAGTTCCTGGGGCACTCCAGCCCCAGAGCTGGCGCAAGACCGGACAAAGGATAGGGGGTGTAACCACCCCCCTTCCTGGTCCCACTCAGGGGAGGGACCTAGTCGTAGTGCAGCCCCCTTTAGCTGAATAAAGGTAGGAGCTGGTCCCATTCCAACTTAGATTAATCTTGACAACTTCCACGAAGAACTCTTGACCTTCGCCCTCCTGAATATCAGAAGACTGAAGAATCTCCCCTATGGTCAGGGAGTGACCATCCTGCTTCGCAGGCACCATCAGGCTCCTGTGCGGTTTGCTGCAAGTCCTTCCTTCCTCGAACCCGGCTACCCAGCTCGACGGGACCCGGACCTCCAGACTCCTCTGACCTCTACCCACATCCACAGCACAGGCGGGACCCGTGGGTGCGACGAGCAACTTGGAGACGGCCATCTTGAAGAAACCTGCACAGCGCTTCCAGCACAACCGTCGCGGGATCCTCGAGTGAGTGCACTGGGGTCTGAGAAGCCCCACACGGATGCAGTTTCTGCACCAAAGACCAGCCCCCCCAGCATCCACGAGATTTGCGTGGGGCCCTTTTGCCTGGTTGCTGCTTTTCCTGTCGTCTGGTCACTTGCCGGCTGGCTAGTGACCTCTGAGACGACGACCCAAAGATTTCAACACTGCTGGTCTGGTCCCCCAGACTGGCCCTTGCTTCCTGGTAAAAGAGAAACACCCCCGGACCCTCCTAGTCCGCACCGGACGCCATCTTTGTTCCACCGCGTGGCTTGCACTTGCCAAGGCCTGTTGACCAGATCGATGATCCAACACAGCCAACAGCAGCAGACTACGTGGGACAGCTCGTGCCTCCAGCCTGGGCGTAAAGAACAGCGCCTGGTCCGCGCAGCTACAGAGAGAAGCGACCCTTCTTCCACCTGATTGCGGCGACAGCACCTGGTTCCCTCCTGGTTCCAGCACCAACCCTGGCTAGTGACCGAGACTCTGTCCCCTTCCCTTTCAGGACTTCTTCTTCCTAGTTCCATCCTTGGAACCACCGGACTCCTCCATCTGGTCGCCTGCCAGCAACTACTTGTTTCAGGCTTCATCAGGATCAACGCAGCAAACCCGACACCACTTCAGCCCTATGCACCCGCAGCCTGTGGGTTAGGTAACTAAAGCTTCTAGGTGCTGAAGTCATTGTTCACTATCCTAGTGTCCAGGGCCACTGTTGTTTTTCCTCCATCCAGCCGGGTTCGTCCGGAATCAGTAACTCTTTAAACTGTAGCATCCATAGACGTTGGTACGCATCTCGCGTGAGAGTTTCCACTCTGCACGTGAGTCCCGTGGGCCTCCTGCTCCTTACTTACCTAGTTAGTAGCGTAGTCCCAGCGATCTTCCAGCCTCTGGATCTTCGCACAGTATTTTCTTTCCTCGCATTCCATTGTTTCTAGTATATGGTTTGTCGTGCCCCTAGGGCACCATTGTAAATCGTGCAACTTGAACGTATTTTTCCTAAGAGTTTGTCATGTGCTTAGCCCTCTGACCTCATAAAGAGTTCAGAGGTGTATGTTAGTTAATAAATACTTGTTTATTTTCATAACTACCTGTGTGGTGTCCTTTCACTTGGTATTCAAGGGGTTATATGTGGTAAAACAGCTGGCTTCACATGCCAATAGAGTTTAGCCTAAGACTGCTTTGTCCATGCTACCATTAGGATAGCTTGTCTATAAGGTTGACTTACAACCAATCACCATAAGGGTTGTTTGGACTGATACAAGGTGATCACTAGAACTAGTGAGCATCATATATCAGGCCAACTTCTCACAACGCCCAGCCTCGAGAGTCGGAGACTGCATGTAAAGGCGCGAGCAGAACTCTAGAATCCAGCCTCCTTGCCACCAGTATCTTGGAGATACGAGCAGGTATTTCTGTAGTGTTTCATTGGGAGTCGGAGACTGCGCATAAAGGCGATCTCCTCCCGAAACGTTTCCTGTGTTGAAGGCGATCATAGCGGTCCAGTAAAGCCGCAGCACTGGCCACTCTCATGACAGAACCAGCTGTGTTACACATTCTCCTGCCCAAGGAGTCCATATTTTTACTGTCTTTCTCCGGTGGAGCAGAGGAGACAGACGTAGTAGAATGGGCCTTCCTGGCTGCCGCCACTATGAGAGAATCTGGTGGTGGATCTGTGCGCAGGAAAAGGGGATCTTGATCCGGTGCTTTATATTTTTTGGCAATTCTTGAAGGTCCTGAACCCACTGTTGCTGGCGTCAAGAATGTCTTCATTGCCGGCTGCAACAAACCGGGCACCAATGGAAGAAGAGGTCTAGCAGAGGACTTATGATGTAAAGTCTCAAATATAACAGAAGACTTCACCCGTGGCACTGGCATCGTATTGTTGAATTTGCTAGCCCCACGACACAAAACCTCATTGAAGGTTTCTAAATCATCCACAGGCGAAACCCTGGAGGGTGGAGTTGATGAAATCGTGGGCGAATAGTCTCTGTAAGAAGACCTCGTTGGAGAGGAAGAAGCAGGAGATCTATGCCTTCTCTCAGGGGTAGCAGACCGATGCCTACTGCGCTCCCTAGAACGTGAACGCCTCCTCACTGGAGATCTAGATCTTCTTGGAGACCCACCAGCCGGTTGTCTCGAAGCCTCCATAGTAAGTGGTCTTTGATCAGGCCTTGGTTGCATCTTCCAATGACGGATGCTTTCTAGCCATCTTGGAGACATGTGCACAGGTGGTGTTCTACGCACCGGAGAGCCCTCCGGGGAAACTTGCACAATTTGTATTCCCGAGGAAGAAGAAGATGAGGAAGTACTCCAAATAGAATGTGGAGATCCAGAAGATGGTGTCCGCACCTCTCTGGGAACCAACTGTCTTTCTCTTGACGTTGACTTCCTCGACGTCGAGCCAGAATGCACCACCACAGAAGAATCTTGGTGCGGAGAGGCTCCGACCACTGAAGACCTGTCCACAGATGCCCTGGACTGCAGGTCTTGTGCCGTAGACCTTAGAGGGTCATCCAAAGGCCTTGACGCCGATCAGACCTCGACAAAGACCTATGAGAGGTCCCAGAGGCTGATCCGGAATGTCTCGACGCCGACCGTGAGACAGGTGGCGGAGACCTCGACGACGACTTCCTCGACGTCGAATGTTTTCTCGATGTCGACAGGACCTTTTCAAACCTCGAGCCCGAGGCATGCCTCGACATCAAACCATGTCTCGACGGCGACCTTGATCATCTCCTTTTTTCAGGTCTCGACGTCGTACCTTCATCTCTCTACGTCGACCTCAATTTTTCTCTTGACGTCGACCGCACTCTTTCCTTCGATGTCGAATGTCTTACTTTCGACGTCGTCTTCAAAGCAACCGACACCAGATGTCTCGACGTCGACAAGCTTCTCGACGGTGACCTTATTCTCCGCTTCGACGCCTACTTATGCCTCACCGGCAATGTCTTCGACGTCGATGCAGTTTTCTCTGGTCTCGACGTCGACGACGATCTAGATTTCGACGCCGAACTCACTTTCTTCGACGTCGACGCTTCCTGATGTCGTTTTTTCTTGCTTTTACCTTCAGGAGAAGCAGATCTTCGACGTTTTGTCTGAGAAGAAGGCCTTCCAGATGAAAACACACTTTTTGCCCCCTTCTCACGACGTCCTTCTCTCTCTCCAGAAGTCCCAAAAGCCGAATCCTTTCTCTTTCCTTCAAAGTTCTGTTGGAAAGCTTGAGGCAATGATAACATGTTTCCACATCATGTGTGGAAGGTAGACAAACCACACAAACAGAGTGAGGATCTTTTTAGCCATCTTCTTCCCACAGGAAGGACAATTATAGAATAAAGGGGGCATAACTGACTAAAGAAGCTCTACAGATTTAGTCAGAAAAGGTAGAAAAACACCACTAATAGCAAATATTGTCAAAAAAGACAGGAAAACACCAAATTCTGACTGGAAACAGTCAAATTCAGCCGAGCTCAAGTTCCAGGTTCCTCACAGAACAAGCCGGAAAAAAGAACTGCCCTAACTGTCACCTGTGGGGCATGATGGGAACAGAGTTCCCCTGGAGGCCCTGAAGGCAAAGTGTTCAGATTCTCTGAGACCTTAAAGGCGAGGTGTCAGTCTGATTTTCTGTACAGGGATAGTATTTCTTTATGCAGCCTTCCTAGGCTAATTGCCTTTTATTACAGATTCTTGGATTAAAATAAAAGGTTGTGTTGTTTATGGAATGCATTTTAGGCGCATGCCTGTTTATTGCATTGTTTATTTTCATACTGCAGAAAGTATGTAATGATGGCTTTATTAGCCTATGGGTTATGGTTGGGCTGCATATTATTGATTTATACATGTATATGTGTATAATTTGTTTAGCACTATTTTTATATATGTACACATATATATGTATTTTGTTATGCTTTCCGGGTTCCCGCTCATGGGTGGAGATTATTCAGTGCTTATGACTATTAATGAGTATCCCCTGGAAGAGAACTGTACGGGTGAGTGAGTAGGTTTGTGTAGCTGTATTGGTGAGTGACTCAGTATCTGAGTGGTTGTTTGGATGTATGTGAGGGTGAGTGTCTGTATACCTGGGTGTGGGAGTGGCTTTTTTGGTTAGTTAGTGGATATATATATATATATATATATATATATATATATATATATATATTTGAACAGCGCTGCACACTGGTACCCAGTCAGTGTTGGTAAGTATAAAGTAGAGAATGAAAGAGCGAGGAAGGAGTGCTGTGTGATTCCCGGATCATGAGGAACCAATGATGTACAAGGAGATAACCTAACCCTCGAATTTCATTGATTCACCTAGAGGGGGCTGAGATTGAGAAAGCATAGTTGCTAAAGAAGTAAATGGAGGTGGTTCCAAATGTCACTGTTAAAAATCATTGCACAGAGATGGGGTAACACATTTCATCAGAATACGTATAATCAAGCAACTAAACAGAAAGTGAATTCTCCAAGACTAAATCTTGAAAAATAATCTACCTATAGGGAAACGGCACATGAAAGGAAATTACATTCACATACGCCCTGAAGATGCACAATGAACGCAAAACACATGTTGGCTGTTTAAGAATTAACTACATGAATAAATAAAGGAGTCACCATACGAAATTCTGCAGTCGGACACAGTTATTTTTCTCATTTTTGTTTTTTATACATATATATTCATTACAGGGACGTTGTGGTGAGGCTCAAATTTCACTCATGCAAATCTTATGAAATTCAGCAGTTACAGTTGCCTGAGCTAACTATTACTTACGGCCTCACAATGCAATGCTTATGACCTCACATATTACATCACTCATTACATAGTTGATGGCATCACTGATGACATCATATAGTAATTCTGGGTGTTTTCTAAATGTTTATGGATGTTACACATGTATACTAAGGTACCACAAAAGTTAAATTAGTATAGTTAGTGTACTACTGAGGGATTCCATTTTAAACCCTAGATTATGTGAGTGTCTGTGTAACTGTGTATCTGTGCGTGAGTGTGTGTGGCTGTATGCATGAGTGAGTGTGTGACTAGATGCATGGGTGAATAAGTAGGTCTGTGAGTAGCTGTATGGTTGAGTGAGTGGCTGTGTGAGTGGGGTGTAAGTGGTGTATGGATGAGTAAGTAGATATGTGAGAGACTGCATGGCTGAGTGAGTATGTCAGTGACTGTATGAGTGAGTGGCTGTATGGGTGAGTGAGTTAGGGAGTGAGTGACTGTGTGGGTAAGAGCATGTTTAAGTAGTGTATGGATGAATGAGTGGGTATGTGAGAGAATATATAAGTGTGTGAGTGGTGTATGAGTGGCTATATGGGTATGTGAGAGAATATATAAGTGTGAGTGAGTGGTGTATGGGTGGCTGTGTGGGTAAGTGAGTGTGTGAGAGGCTATATGGGCGATGGGCTGGTCTTAGTGACTGTTAAGTGAGTGAGTACATGTGTTAGTATTTGTAGAAGTAAATGAGTGGGTGTCTGAGTATCCATATGTGAGTGTGAGTAGCTGTATGGGTAAGTGAGTAGGTATGTGTGAGTAGCTGTATTGGTGAGTAGGTGGGTGTAAGAATGGCTGTATGGCCGAGTGAGCCAGTGAATTTCTAAGGTTTTTTTTTATTTGTATTTTCTAACTGTAACCTTAGACAGTGTGTGTGTATGTGAGTGGCTGTATAAGTCAGAGTAGGTGTGTGAGTGTCTGTGTGGGTCTGTGAGTGGCGATGTGAGTGCTTCTGTGGGCCTGTGAGAGGCTGCGAGTGCCTGTGTGGGTCTTCAATTCGGCTTGTGTGAATGAGACGGTGAGCGGGTGTGTGGCTAGGACTGTGAGTGCGTGTGTGACTGTCTGACTGGGTCTGTGAATTGGTATGTGATTGCTTGAGTGTGTCTGTGAGTGGGTGAGTCGGTCTAGGACTATCTGAGTGGATTTGTGAGGGAGTGCATGAGTCTGAGAGTGGATGCAAGAGTCTCTGAGTGGGTCTGTGAGTCTCTGAGAGGGTCTGTAAGTAGACAGATGATACTGAGTGGGTGAGTGAGTGGTTTGTGAGTGAGACCATGTCTCTCTGAATGGGTCTACAAGTGGATACATAAGTGTCTGTGTGGGTCTGTGAGTGGGTTCACGAGTTCCTGGGTAGGCCAGTGAATGGGTAGGAGAGTGTTTGAGTGGGTCTGTGAGTGGGTGCATGCATGTCTGAGTGAGTCTGTCAGTGGTGTGGAAGTCTCCGAGTAGGTGTGTGAGTGGGTACGAAAGTCTCTAATCTTCAATGTAGTTAGAAAATTTGAGGTTGTACAAATGGAGGGGACAATCCCCAGGAGCCGCCTGTTAGGCTCGCCGCCTGAAGGACCTTTTCCGCCGCCCCATTCACCCCGAAAGTTGATTGAAATGAATTGTACTTGATTAAGCGCAGATGAGCTTCCTAACACTTGGATCTTTAATCCCATTGCCGGGTTTTCATTAAGTTTTGGAACCTGAAGAGTCTGTTTATACATCTATCCTACAGTAACTTTTTAGAGCTGGTCTCTATAAATAAGTATTTCCGACTGCCCTACCTATCGGTCATGGAATGCCCACACTAAGGTGGTTTATCTCTTGTGTCCCACATATACATCTGGTCACCCTGATAAAGGTATGACCCATATTGGGTTAGAAACGAAACGCGTGTTGGCGTTGAATAACCTTGTGCTTCCGGATCTATCTACAATCTTCAACCAAGAGAATGCATGAGAGTCCCCTCTTTTTGTTTATATCTGCTCTCTGTAAAGGATTCTGTACCACCTTGTAATTGTATGGATCTATTTGTTGCCAAAATGTTGATGACTGGCTGGAATGTCTGAGCGTGTATGACATTTTGAATGAGTACTGATTATGAATGTTGGAATGTGGGTCTGTATTTATATGTAAACGTTTTGCTTAAGTTGAGTAATTAGATGAATATAAATAATGAAAATAAAAATGTATAGATTTTGTAAAAAAAAGTTGTTGTATATTAGCCCAGTTTCGTTGATTATTGAGAGACCCTAACGGGCACATGTTATTTCATTCACAGACAGGTTGATTTCTCTAAATTGACAAATGGAGGGGAGCGACAATTACCCATTAAGCACACCCCTTAGTCTGGCCATTATTCCAAGACAGAAGAAGGTTCTTCCTATTAAGATTGGTTAGACTAAATGCCTAGGAACAAGAAGCTTGGAGAAGCATTTAAGCTTACTGAAGGCCTTTGAATATAAATATGAGAAACTTACATCAGAAGAGGTACACTCTGACTTTTTACCATGGTATGAGGACATTATTAAAGAGGCTGTTGCATGTCTAAAAATCAAACCGAAGGTCTCTACTAATCCTCAAGATAAAACTAAAATCGTGAAGCAGGCAAGGAATAGTTGGTTTGATAAAGAATGTAGACTTTTAAAACATACAATAAGGGAGCTCGAAAGGTACATAAGGTATTCTGGAAATAACATGGGCATGCTAAGTTTTTATAGCTTAAGAAGAGATTTACAAATGTGGTGACTAGCAAGAAGCAGATTTTTAAAGCAAAATGTTGGGAAGTACTGCTTGAGACAATAGAGACAAATAATATAAGGAAGCTCTGGAGACTGGTACAGAATGCGATCGGAAATTCTCAGGGAAAACTGTCATGCTCGGAAAGTAAGGATTTATGGGTAGAACTCTTGAAGGAGGTCTAAAATAAAGATGTCACAAGCACTAAGGGCCCAATTAAATTTTGTGTAAGTGAAAAAACTAAGGAGAGATTTTCTGAACTATCAACTAAGAAAGCGATCAAATGTTTAGGCTCATAAGGCCAGCAAACCCAGATAATGTGACAGTGGTAATAATAAAAACGAAAATTGCCAGGAGGACCACCTTGCTCCATTTCTTTTTTCAGGAAATACTTCTGACTGAAAGATTTTCTGATAGCTGGAAGGGAGCTGTAATTAAACCTATATATAAAAAAGGCGAGCGTTTCCCCCCAGGAAACTGCTGACAGATAAACTTGCTAGATGTATATAGAAAGATCTTCACTAAAATCCTTTTGGGGATGTTGAGGGACTGGGCAGATACAAACACAATCACACCACAAGAGCAAGGAGGTTAAGAGGGGGCGGGTGGGCGCTTGACTATTGATTACTGTTTTAGCTTATGGCCATTGCTAAGAAATCAATAGGGTAGTGTGGAGGACTATATTGTAGTTTTGTAGATTTTAGTTCAGCTCAGTTGTTCGCAGCTTATTATGGGAAGTATTAAAGAACTCTGGAATCCGAAATTACTTACTTTTAATATTACAAGAAAAGTAAAAATAGATCTTAAGGGATCCCTCTCTAGGAGGATTAATATAAGAAATGGCTTAAGACAGGGGTATTTTCCATATTCCTGGCAGACCTTCCTAATATACTCAGCCAATCGAACAGTTATAGCCCTGAAATGAATGGCATGAATGTTAGCTGGCTCTTATATGCAGATAATTAAGAAATCTTTGTTTTAACAGAAACTGGTCTCCAGAGAAAGCTAGATGCATTTTCAGACTACTGTAGGAGTAAAACACTAAAAGGTAATATGAAAAAGACCAAAGTGCTCCCGATAGAGAAGAAGAGAAATACGGTTGACCTGGGCCATAAAAAAAGACAAAATAAAGACAGTCAGAAAGTATAAATACTTAGGGAAGTGATTCTCCCATGACCTTCGATGGAAAGATCCCCCAACTTCCACAGAAGCCAAGCCATTTTCATTTGTGGGGGGCCTGAAGAAATTTGATAAGCGTTATGGGGGTTCTTCCCTACGACCGGTGCTGACAGCCTATCAGGGTAAGATAAGACCACAATTTCAGTATGGCGCTGAGGTGGTCAGCATCGGAGGGGAAAAAGCTGGGTTCTTAAAGAAGGAAGGTGCTTATCTCTCCCACCTTCTACAATGGAACAAGCAATTAGAGTAGAAACAGGGCTGACAGGATGGACCCACTTAGCACGTGCATAGATAATAACATTCTGGATACGTATAGACTGTGAGGAGATTTCTAAAAACTCATTGCTGTGTAAAAGGGAGATATTACAAAGTGAGCTAACATGGGCATGAGTAGTTAGAGGGAGGCTCCTTAATTGCTGTAGGAAATTTAAAATAGAAGATGGTATTGATCATGTAGGGGTGAACAAGGCTGTCTAGAGAGGAGGGCTTTATACAACTAGAGAATAAGAAGCCAGTCTCCTACCAGGTTAAGTCATGGAGGGGATATAAGACCGTTCCTTACCTAAAGAAACTCCCAATTGTACAGATGCGGCGAAGTCTCCTGAAATTTAGATGTGCAATAAACCAATTTATGTCAAAAGTGCTTGTAAATCTGCTAAATGAAGATAAAATCTGTAAATGTAGCCTCAACATGAAGGAAGATTTGATACATATCTTGGTGGATTGCCTGCTGTCCTAGTACAACGTAAGTCCCTATTAAACTTGAATGAATAAAATATGATATTAAGGACAGGGGGCAAGCAATTAATTTACTTGTGAAATAAGATTCCTGAATGTAACCTGTGCTATAGGGCGGTTTTTATTGTCTGTGGATCCATTTTTACGGTCAAATTGATATATTTACAATGTATTAGGAGGAGCAATTTTTTAACTCTTGTGTTGTTCTAGCAATGTTTTAGCATAAGCATTGCTCAATTTTAATCATTATTTATAATTGGTATATATGTGTTTTAAGAATTCTTGTTTAAAAGACTAAAGTTGAAATAAACATGTGTTTTTGACTGACAAAAAAGTCACTAGTTGGATCTATGAGTGGGTGTATGAGTCTGTGTGGGTCTGGGTGTATGTGAGTGGGTGTGCAAGTCTCTGAGTGGGTCTGTGAGTGGGTGTGTGAGTCTCTGAGTGGGTCTGTGAGTGGAAGCTTGAGTGTCAGTGGGTCTGTGAGTGGGTGCATGAGTGTGTGAGAGGGTCTGCGAGTGTCTGAATGGGTCTGTGAGTGGATTTATAAATCTCTGAGTGGGTCTGTGTGTGGGTGTGTAAGTTTCTGAGAGGGTCTATAAGTGTGCCCATGAGTGTCTGATAGGATCTGCCTGGGGGTGCATGAGTGTCTGAGAGGGTCTGCGAGTGGGTCTTGTTACACAAAATGGCAGCCGCAACTTTCTGCACAGGTTGCAGCCAGCCAATCAAAGCATTCATGTTGACGTGCACATCCGTGACGCAAAGTATTTGCGACCATAGACATACAAATTTGGATTTTCTTTAATATCTCGGAAGCTACTGAACGAATTTAGACCAAATATGGCAAAGGGGCTCTTACCGGACAAAGAGCTACCTTTCTGCCAAATTTAGTGTAATACTGTCCAGCGGTTCGGACTGTAGTTGTGTTAAAAATCCCTATCTGAATTAACATGGAACGCATCTTTTTTGACCCCCACTTTTTTCTCGTCCCCTGCTTAACAGATCACCCCAAAACTTTCCATGCATAACAACACCCAACTTCACACTTTATTTGGAAAATTTCATGCCGATTTGATAAAAAACGCCAACGTTCGAGGCAAGTAAAAAAACGCTTTTCCTATGGAAACTAGATCGTAACTATAATTACCTACGTGTGCTCACAGGAAAAAAAGAGCCTTTATGGCTTGGACAACATCAGCTGAGTTGCCCAGAGCACAGACTGCATGTCAGTCTCAGAGTGAGGCTGCAGTCATCTTTGATTTGAAGGGACAAGGACAAGATACTTTGCAAGGAAGGACAGACACAGTGAATGCAGTGGCTATGGAGGCCATTGCTTCTGCTACAGAGGAAGAGGAGGACGAGGCTCCCGAAAGAGACCATTTACTGGAGTCTGGTACACTTCCAAAGCTGCAGGGTTTGTTAGCTGCTGAAGCGCCTACCCGGGAAGATTTCCGCATGGTACAGGAGCAGTGCCCTACACTTGTGGGACTTTGGAAGGAAGCCCAAGATCAAGTCAGCAAAGAAGTAGTGGGGAATACTATATAAACATGAAAAACAATGGTGGCTATGCCATCCAACCCCTTTGTTGGCTGGAAGGATGGTCTACTTTATAGTGAACAGGTAAATTCTGAGCCAGGTACTAGTAAGTGCCTAGTGGTTCAATTAGTGCACAGGAACGTCCTGTTATCACTTGTCCATGAAGGGCCCTTAGGAGGACACTTAGGGATAAGAAAAACCCAGTATAGGTTGCGTCCTCTGTTCTACTGGCCAGTGATGCACCGAGATAGAGAAATTCTGTAAAAACCTATCCAGCTTGCCAGATGAGTGGTAAGACGGAAGTGAGACAACGGCACCATTAGGGACTCTACCAGTTAAGTTGTAGGTATTCCTTTTGAGTGGGAGGGAGAGATGCAATGCTGCACAGTGCAAGTACAGGGACCACAAGTGCTGGGTGTATGTCTGTGTGTGTGCTTTGAAATAACACACCCTGGTGGAAGATAGAAAAGCTTCAATGCTGAAAAGTGTGCACAGACTGAGGTTGTGTGCTGAATAAATGTATACATGTTAGGGTACAATTTATAGAGGTGTTAGTGCTGAATACAAAGTGTGCTATGAAAGTACACTGAGTGAGTATGCCTGCAGTGGTCCATTCTATGGGACGACCCTGGGTTCCATTTTGGGAAGCCCAGACCAGCCTGGTAAAACAATGAGGTGGAGAGGAATTTCCCCAGACAGATTCCTCTATTGCTGCATTCCTGTGAGCTGGGTGGGGAAACACTGGAGGGAAGGAACAGACTTCCTTTTCATCTAAAAAGACTGATCTTTGATTTAGTGAGAATTCACAAGGAAGGGACCTCACAGGGAGGGAGATGAGGCTGATAGGAAAATCATAAAGAGTGAGGCTGGGGGTCCGGGATTAAACCTTTGATGCATATATTATTAAAGCTGACATCCAGGTGTAAACTCCGGTCATTCCCATGAATTTTGTTGTGGACAATCAACTTTGGAGTCATTCCTGCGATGGCAGATCTCTTTCATGAAGCAAGATGAAAAGAAGTGTCACTTCAAACGAAGCAGAAACCCCAAAATACATTTCAAAGACCCACACCATAAATCACATTTGGTGTCTGGAAAAGGGCTTTAAGAAGGGGAGGTTGAGTCACCAACAATTTGACATCTTACATGAAGCTAGACAGGCTGCATGAGAAGGGGAGGCTTTTCAAGTATTCTGCCTGTGACTAGGAATGGGGGCCAAGGCTTGTTAATCTCCTTGCTGGGTGAAGGGACATAACCCAGGGAAACAAAGACCTACTGCCCTAGAGCACCGTCGCCTGCCTGTATGCAAAGACAAGTTTGCCCTGTGAGGAAGAGGAGAACTTTGGGCGAAGCAAGGTACAGTGGGGAGTCGTACCGTGAGGACTCCCTGTGTAAGGATTCTGCTGAGCACCGATGGAGCCGACAATTGTGTGCAGGATTGTTTTCGGTGACTTACTTATGCTATGAGAGAGCTGCCATAGACAGAGCAGTGTGATGAGCATCATGAGGGTCCTGCTATACCCGTATCGCTGTGCTGAGGTTACCCTGCATGCCAGAGGGGGTCTCCGGTAAAGTACCACTCCCAGGAGTGTCAAGACTTGTGACTGCCCGAGCCAGGGCGCTGCTACTAGAAGAGTCAGCACCTATATCACCACATACCGTGGCAATTCCATATGCCAGGAGGGGCTGACAAACCAAGGTTGCCACAGGATTTGAGCTGATGCCCAAAAGAAAGTCTGAGGCTATGACTCGCGGGTTGGACCCACGCTGCAATTGAACTGACCCTGACCCACCGCGGAGGACTGCCAGAGATGCTGTGGATAACGTCACATCCTTGCTGGCTGACAGTTCAGAGCTGATGAAAAGGTTACCCACCCCAGTTGAACAAAGGTAAATTACTACTTCTTTGTGAGCAGGGAGCTACTCTGACATTAGAGAGAACTCTGGCAGTTCTGCTCCGGAGAGAATGGATGCACCTGCCTGGTGATGCTTCGAGCAGCCTGTCCTCTACAAGCTGAGCAGGTTTTGCAGGTGCGTCTTTGACAGCGCCTGCTGAACTCTTCTGTGCTGCGAGAGCGGGTATGATGAGAACTGGGCCCAAGGGGAACTCGCTGCAAAAGGTTCTTCGGCACCATAGACACTTTTGACTAAGTTCCTAAAAAGTCGGAAGGGAGAACCAGAGTACAGCCTAATAGTTATAATTCCCTGCTGCGGCCACCAGTGAATGGTGAGTAACCATGAGCATGTTACACAAAGGTGGATTGAACACTGGATTTGCCGGACAACTACTAGAGCCACGACCTCAAGGGGGATTGTGTTGTTGCACTTGAATGTTGCATTTCTTTGCATGTGTACAGTTAGAAATAAAATTCTACTTTTTCCTATAAAAGCAAGTATTTGGCTGGACGTTGACTGCTCGACCACAGCTACCGCTGAGAGTCAAATGAAGAAGGGTTATTTGGCCCAATTGAGGGGGATCCAAAGTAGGTCAGGCCCTGGGACAACAGGAATAAAATGCCTCAACCACCAGAGTTATGTTCAGTAGCCCCTGCATGTCCTCTGAAAGGGGTTCCGACACCGGCTACAAATTTATCCCGGCACTCAACATAAATGGATTTCATACAAGGGCGCCTGGTGACAAGTATAACACTTCAGGTGGCAAATCGACCGGCAATGTAAATTTTCACTTACTCTTCACACATATGGGTTCAGATTGTGTAGATTCCGGTGGAAGACATGACCCTGTTGCAGACAGGAGTTTCTTGTAAAATGGCAGCCTGATTGGAGGACAGATGGTTATGTCCAAAATGTCCAGGTACCAAACTCTCTTGGCCCAACAAAAAGCCAATAGTATGACTTGGGTCCCATTGTTCCTATGTTCCTAAACACCTTCAGAATTCAGGGCAGGAGAGGCAAGGGCAGTAAGCTTTTCTTGGACATCTAATGCCACAAGCGTTATCAATTGCTTCCTCCATGCTCTGTGGGAGCTGGCGAAAAAGACAATCATCAGACTTGATGACCACATTAAAAGACAGTTTTGGGATGTAGTCAAAAATGTACTAGCAATTGTAAACAAATCTTTTCTCACCTCCAGCATCCAAGCTGGCAGTGCAGGGGAACAGCTGTGCCAATAGATTGAGCCCTGTGCCAGCGGAATACAAGGTGCAGTTCAAGATTTGTTTACAGGTGTATTGTACATTGTGGACTAGATCCAAAAACAGCCTTTTCACATGGTCATTAAGTCTAAAGACTGTCTTCTTCTGCACCTCCCACAAAGCTTGGAAGAAGCTGTCGAAATGTCCTGTGGCATTAGCAATGTCAAGAATCCTGCTGCAAAAGGGGAAAACGATTTGAAGCCCATAGTGCTAAACCTTTTATACATCGTGTGGAGTGCTCATCAGAAAAGTATTAGGGTTCTGTTTAGCAGCCTTTCTGGAGAGAGATGACGATGATAAGAACTTTGTTTGCAGATGTGCAGCTCTGTGTTGTTGTGCAAATTATCTGTTTATTGGTCTGTGGATTGCAAAACCGACTCCAAGACAGCATTGTTGAAAGGTAGTAACATTACTAAGACTCCATACAATGGTTCCCAAGGACATTTCTAGACTTTGCAACT
The DNA here is from genome assembly GCF_964263255.1 of Lissotriton vulgaris. Taxonomy (NCBI): domain Eukaryota; kingdom Metazoa; phylum Chordata; class Amphibia; order Caudata; family Salamandridae; genus Lissotriton; species Lissotriton vulgaris. Next base: position 1,426,867,669 of record NC_141689.1, on the reverse strand, counting down.
ATCTGTACCACCAAACTGAAGGAACAGACGTCCTCTAAAAGAAGACCAACAGGTATAGATGGAAAAGAAGCAAGGCCACCAGTATTTCATAAATACATAAATAGGCCAGCATTTCTATGATGAGGAGGGAGGAGCTGGTCAGCTTCTGTGTCTTCCTCCTCTGTAAAGACACTGCCTTCATCTGGCATAATGGAAATGGAAGCACTGGAGACAGACCTACAAAATGTCTTTCATCTGGGTGAACCTTTGGGCTATAGGTTAGTGTATGCCTTGGGGCTCATTGTGAAAACAGTCTTGAATTCTGTCTCTTGCCACTCAGCTAAGTGTGGTCATGTCAGATCCAAGAACGGCGCCAGTGATGCTACTGAAGGTGATACCAAGAACATGGGGTTCAGCACCATGTAAAACACTGGCTACCTCGAAAGAATAGCTGAAGCCAGAGTCAGTGCAGGTGTGATGAAGCCTGGAGCTGTGGTAGCCTGAATCTCCAAATCAACAGAAATAGGCCTATCTTCTGGGAATATCCCACACAGAAGTGAGATCATCATGAATATATCAAGCATGGCCTGAATAAAAGCCTCATACAATGCAGGGTCAGCTGATGGTGTTAGGAATTCTGGCTTCATGTTTTATAATGTCAGAACAAGCTCCGATGATACGGTAGAAACCTGTGACAGGGAATATTGCTGCTCCTACAAATGATCAATCCTTCATGGAAGAGGGAATGATGATTTGGAGACTTCTTAAGCCATTTTTGTATATTTTGTTTAATAGGAAGACCTCTTTGAGGATTGTCTCCTATCAGGAGAATTACCTGAAGGAGACACAGAATCCTTTGGTGTGCCCTTGCAGGGGTTCGCCAAAATAAATGGGTCTCTCATTCTCGGATGGATTTTGGATATGTCAAGGAGCAGGGGTAACAGGCCGATGGATTGTGGTCAGATCAAAGACACCACATGCAGATGTCAGGGGAGCTGCCAAAGATTTCCCTTTAAAGCATCTACAGGAGGGTTTAGCCCTCAAAACCTTAGGAGTAGACATTTGAACTAGTCACTGCAGAAAGTTGAGAAAATGTATTGGCGAGACACTAATAGGAGCTCTGGATCAGCATCCATCAGGCTTGAAACACAGGAACTAATGCAACGGCACCAGTTGACAACTTTTCTGGTGCAGTCATATCCTACTGGGGTGAACTCCTGGGTGAATCCACATAGCGCCACCATGCGAACCTGAAAAGCTTCAGTAGCAGAGAAAAGTTGCACCACATAGTCTGGTGCCTGTAGGATATTTATAGGATGAAGCACCTGCAGGAAGAAGTATCCGGTAGAAAGCCGGGTAAGGGCATTCTAGCCTTAAATAATCATCAGGCACTGGACAGTTTTCTAGTAGTGGCAGAACGAAGTGCGACAGCTTTGTGAAACAGTCATAGGAGAAGTGCAGGTTGCACCACTTTAAGCATTGACAGCAGGCACAGAGATCTTGGGAGACTTCTTCCTAACCTATTTACTGCAAGTGTATAGCTCTTGAATGATGGATGAAAGCTAGTTGAACAGGGCAAGCCCTTTTCTTTTCTTCCAGGACAGCCCAACTTCTTTACCCTGCAGCGTCAGTATTTCTTATGGAGTCCTAGTCCTTACCCGCAAAAGGAAGAGATCCAGGATTCTTGCCTCTAATTTTCTTCCTTTTTCTATACAACTGTGCACAACCAACATCATGGCACTGTTCTTGCTGATGGGAGCAGCAAAAGAGATCAAGTCATCTTTATACCTCTCGTTTATCGACTACACTGCGGCATTTGATCACGTGGACCGCAATAAACTTTGGCAGAAACTGGACAATCAGGGAATACCGAAAAGCCTCCTAGATGTGCTAATACTACTTCACTCGAAAACCTGGATTAAAATCAAACTTGGGGCACGTACACACCTCTCGAAGGCCATCAGGACACCAAAAGGGTTAAAACAGGGGTGCGTACTAGCACCCTTGTTATTCAACCTCTTTTTAGCCGATCTAACTGGGGTACCTGACAAATGCCCCAATCATGCACCCAAATCAGGGAAAATCACCCTTTCCAACCTGCTATACACGGACGATCTGGTGCTGATAAGTCGGACGCCAACGGGCCTTCAGCATCTCTTGAATGCAGCTCACACCTTTTCAGTAAAGAATGTCCTTCAAATAAACTTCAACAAGTCAAAGGTCATGGCCGTGAATTATAGAAAAAAAAAAAGAATCTCTGTTGGCATTTGAATGGAGAAAAGCTCGATTGGGTGACCACCTATAAGTACCTGGGAGTAATCCTGGACTCAAAAACAAGTCTAGGGCACAACTTGACTCCTTACGAGGTAAGGCGACAACAATCTACTTGGCATTAAATCCATTAAAGGCCAAACTTCCCGATCTCACATTTAAAGCTTTCCTTTAAGTTTTGCGTGCAAAACTACAGCCTACTCTTACATACGGTAGCGAATCACTTCATGGGAAGGACGCTGTATTACTGGACACAGTCCTAGCCTACACATATAGGGCTATTTTTAACCTTCCGAAATATGTCTCTCCAGCTCAGATCCGACTAGAATTCAGCATCCTCAAACAAACACTAGAAAGGCGGAGTGCATGCGTAGCCAGCTGGCACAAGATTCGAACTGCTGGGACCGTCTCCTTATGCTCCAACGTATGGGAAGAGTTACTTCGCCATCGCAAATCTATGCCCAGAGATTACCTATTTGAATCACTCCAAGTTCTAGGCCTGACTGACATCTGGGAAACGTCAATAGATATTCTGTCCTTCAAAAAGGTTGCCAAAAAATCGGCATGCATTGTCTCAGCGATTGAAGACAAGCAGGATCTAGCAAACAGGGCGCACAGCTGGATAACCCTGGGTGATTATGGAAAAATACAATCACAAGCATACCTCAACATCGGTATGAAAATAAAAGTTAAAGAGAAGTTTCTAAAACTACGACTTGGCGTAATCCCTATACTCCCACATCTTCCACCCTGGGGGAGAAACAACTCATCGCAGCAGTGTCGCCTGTGTAAAACCAGCAACGAGGACATTGTCCATGTGATTTGCATCTGTCCTAGACTAAAGGACCTGAGGTATAACCTTTTACGACCATCCTTTAAACTACATGCCGTTCGGACTTGCAGGCAGGCAGTCAAACTGTGTTTTAACATCAAAAACACCAAATTGAACTGCCAGGTCGTGGGGTTCTTTGACTTAATAAGAAAAAGATTTAACAGCGTTTGACGAACATTGTAAGGTTCCGAGGATAACCATGAACTGATCTTAACCAATTTCTTACTTTTAATTTAATCTAACTTGATAAGCTTAAGTACAAATGGTTTTTCTAAATGTACCTACTGCTGTTTTATAATTTTGTAAAGGTTTTAATTAATCATGTACAAAAATAACTTTACTTACTTACACAACTGCAGAAATCATTGATATTAAAAGGGGGACACCGGGTAAGGATCAGCTTCCATACAGGCCTGTGACAGATGGCTCAAATTCAACTATTTAAATTCAGCTACAAACCCTTGAGGGAAACCAATTAACTCAAAGTTTCAGTGTGCCATTTTTTTAAAAACATTCTAAAAAACAAAGGTAAGGTAAGTAAGCTTTATTCGATAAAATTATATCATAAAAGCAACACATTACATCATTAAAAGCAATTTGGCAACAGTCAATACAAAATATCCAACATATTCATCATTGAGAATTAGAAAACATCTTAAAAATGACAAGGTAGCGGGGGAACATATTACTGGATCAGCAATTTTTTCACAGTTCTTATACGCCAAGCCCATCCTAAAAATTTTGCCATACAAGAGGCAAAAAAGGGTCTTACATCTGTGCGCAGTATGCGTAAGGCTTCCAGATGAGAGCGGGTTCCCAGGCTCTTACAAAGGGGCTTCAACCACCTCCGCCTAGGCGCTGCGTAAACGCTACACTCAAATAGCAAGTGGGCAACAGACTCTACCCTTGAGTCGCAGAAGGGGCAGTAAGGTACAGTTTGAAAGGGCGGTTTCCATGTTGAAGTAAACTGGCATAAAGGAAGCACCCCCACCCTGAATCTGAAGTATAAGGATCTGTCGCCTGGGTTATGGATAAAATCCAAATAGGGTTCCCTGTAAGGGATCTCCTTAGCTAACAGAAATTGGGCGACAGATTTACAATGGTTTGTGCTGCGTACTCTCTCGTTGTCCACCCATGACCAGTAGGCCTTCTTTAGTAATTGTTTTGAGGGTGCTGATTTGTTGACCCAAGCATCTCCCAAACCCAGCTTGTAGAGGAGCCTCTTAACCTTCCTAAGCCAACTAACCTTATGACAACCCGGAAGAGACAAAAGGTCGTTTAATGCTTCTGCATAGCTGCATAGTTCAGGAACATTCCAGATTCTGGACCATAATAACAGGGGGGGTAATTTGGCTTGGTCACATATTGGACGAGTGCCTGCATCTAGTAAAAGGGGGATTGTGGGGGTACTGTGGGGTAGGCTCATTAGATCTTTGTGAAAGTTGTTCTCAAGATGGGCCAAGGTGTCAACTCTCTGGATGCCCCACAGTTCGGCGCCATACAGTGCTGCACTCACAACCCTTGCCCTATAAATATCTAGGAGTGCCCCAATTGGTTTTAAAGATGAGGCACGCTGTTCTTTGAGCAAGGCACCTGCAACCCTCTTATGAGTCAAAAACACCTTTTGGTGGTGTGCCTTCCAACTCATGTTGTCGCTAAGGCGTATGCCCAGATAGTCAAATTCTTTGACTCTTTCGAGTGGAACAGAATCTAGAGTGGGGGGAACGATAGATTTCTTTGGGGGGTTGAGGACAAGAAATTTAGTCTTGCCTATATTTATAGCCAGACCTTTTGTGTCGCAGAAGGCCTTGAAACTAGAGAGCAATGATTGGATGCCCGCCGGTGTTTTCGAAATTAGGAGGGCATCATCCGCGAATAGGAGCGTCGGGATTTTCTTACCAGCCAGGGTGGGTGCGTCTGATGGATGCTGAAGAAGGTGCTCCACCACTCCATTAACATAAAGAGAAAACAGAGTAGGGGCAAGCACACACCCCTGGCGGACGCCCCTATCGACAGGGATACGAGGTGTTTTCTCCCCCTGGATACCCCATCTAATTTGGGCAAAATTGCTATCATGAAATTTTTGAAGCAAGGCCAGCAGATATGGGGGCAGACCTAACCCATCGAGGACATTCCACAGTAATGCTCGTGGTACCAGGTCGAAGGCTGTTCGCAAGACAATAAAGACTAGATATAAACTGCCCCCTCCCAGCACCACCACCTTCCAATAGATCATTAGAAGGCGAAATGTCTGCTCGATTGTACCTGTCCCTGTTCTAAAACCTGCTTGAAAATCTGACAGGATCTGGTTTTCATCAGCCCACTGGATAATCCTGCCCAGTACCACTTTACCCGCTACCTTTTGGGTTGAGTCCAATAAACTAATGGGACGATAATTTGCTGGGTCGTCCCTACAGCCTTTCTTAAAAATAGGGACGACCTCAGCACCCCTCCATGAGTCCGGGAACGAGCCTCCCAACAAAACCTCATTTAGAAGAGAAGCGATTAATCTACTCCAAATTGAAGGGTGGTTCTTTATCAAATCCCCCGGAATCCCATCAGGACCTGCCGCCTTATTTGGTACAATGCACTTAATTGCTCTCACTACTTCCAGGCTAGTGAATAAACCATCATGACATGGGAGGTCGGCCGTGGGGCTGGGTAGTGGACCCAAAGATGGCTGAGCTAGGTGAGGTGCCCCTAAAGGAGCAGAGTATAGTTTCGAGAAGTGGGCAAGCCAAACATCCCCAGGGATATTACAAGTTAGCTGCTGTTCAATAGGCTTTTCCCTGGCTCTTAGTAGATCCCAAAACCCCTTAGCATCTTTCCTAATACTTGCCTCTACTAGCTCCCCCCAAAAATTGGAATCATGAGCCTCTTTGGCCTCAGTCACAGATTTTTTGTAGAGTTTCCTCGCGGTCTTGATGTTAGCTGGGTCTTTGGTCTTTAGTGCAGAGATAAGTTCCCTCTTAGATGTTCGACATTTGGCAGAGTACCACTTATCTCTCGCCTTTAAAACACCTTTCGAGGCAACCCTAGAGGTGGGTTGATGGACAATAAACAAGCCACTCAGTGCCACTATTGTCTCTGTAAATAGTGGTAAGACCTTTTTGCTGGTAGGACATAAGGCATCGAGGCAAGACTCCACCCCTGTCAAAATAGTCCCGGCTTGCGCCATCCTTGCTTCGTCTGCTAGAACTTTGGCCTACTTTAGATGCCTGCCACAGTTTGTAGGGACGATTTCATGTGAAGCTTTCCACTTATGATCGGACGTGCCTTGGTTTCCAGCCTGCCAAGGAAGGGCGATGGTTAACGAGAGGGGGTTGTGGTCGCTGTCGCACGTCTCTATGACCTCCATGTCTTGGTGAAGTGACCAAAGATTGTAGTTGAGCATGGTAAAGTCAATTCTGGAGGAGTGGCCCGGCCTGTTATATGTATGAGCACCCATAAGATCAGATTTGGAGCGGCCATTTGTTGGTCTCAGGTTGTGCTCCATACAAAGAGCATTAATATCTATTGCACTTTGTGTCCATTTAGGGATCGGATCGAGGGTCAGGATTGGGATGCCTCTCCTAGTGTCCTCTTCAAAGGTATCCAAAATGTCTTCCCTGGCCAATGGCTCAAAACAGCAGTTGAAGTCTCCTGCAAGAAGAACGTAAGAGTCAGAATTGCAGGCAGATAGATTACTGCTTAGGCCTGTTGAAGTTAGACGTGATGCCCCACCTCTGGCGCCCCTCAGATAGAGGTTGAATATTTCCAAGTTTCTTCCCCCTTTACAGTGTATCGATATCCACTGGAGATCGGGTGATTGGGTGGACCTTTCGTTTACACTAAGACCTAGCGCTATACTGACCCATATAAGAAGTCCGCCAGACGGGCGACTTTTGGAACCTTGATGTTGAATAGCCGGGACAAAGTAGGTTGAAAAGCCTACTCTGTGTCTGGGTTCTTGGCACCAGGTTTCCTGTAGGAGGCAGATGTTATAGGGTTCTAGAAAAGCATTCCATTCAGGAATGTCAAAGTTGCGTCCGAGCCCTGCCACATTCCAACTTAGAATCTTTAGTGAGGGTTAGCCAGGAATGGAATGCTTGGAGGAATAGGTGGGCGGGAGAGGATTGGTCACAACCAGCCTAGAAGACCTTAGAGATGGCTCGATCTGTTGTTGATTCGGGACCACAGCTGTACCGAACAGATTAGTCCCTGTTACTTCAATAGGTTCGGATGAAAGGGGAATCAAACAGGGTGAGACTGACTGTTCTTCCACTCCACAATGGTCTAGAATATTGGGTATGGTTGACCCCCCATCAATAGGCAAAATGTTAGGTGGCCCTGCTGGGCCTGCTGGGTGATCGGGAGCTAAGCGTGCAGTTTGACCTGGAGCCTGTGATGGTATTATTTTTCTCAGTTGCTGTTGGGCCGGTTGCATAGAAAGTCAATCTACCTCCTCTAGGCTGCCAAATACCCTCCCACTGCATATCAAAACTGCCCCCACCCTCATCAAATGTCTGTTTAACTACCCTCATAGAGTAAGAGTTCTCTGATCACCAGCGCCGAGACACCCGTATGGGTATTTGCGCGCTTTAAAAATAGCAAAAAATAAATAAATAAATAAATAAATAAATCTATTGTAGGTTGAGAGGCCATTCCAATGTAGGAGGATATCCTTGTGACTCTGGGGATGGCTCATCCATGGACGATGTTGAACCAATGTCCAGTCATCCACCTGGTTGTGTCTTGGTCGAGGATGGTAAAAAAAGGACAGTGGCCTGGGTATGACAGGGGACGACTCGTCGCTGCTTGGCCAGGAACAGATATGGTGCGCCGTGTGAGGATCCTCGAAGGTCACCACTATACAGTCCCCAGGACTGGTTTTCTTCGTTGGACCCACCCAGGGAGTTCTACGAACCATCAGGACTCGACTTCTTCGGCCATTGGGAATCGGTCTGTTCACGTTGAGCCAATGCATTATCTTGTTTTTCAGGGACCAGTGGTTCTCGTATTGGCCGCTGCCAATCTTAGGGACACCCGTCAGCACAACCACGTAGTCATTGGCCTCTGGGGGAAGGTCAATATAACCCCTCCTGAAGTTGTCCTTTACAGGATGGCCCTGAGTTTCGCTAGGGTTGGGTCTGGGAACAACTTCAGGTTTAGGATTTTCTGGTTGGCGCGTGGAACTCCGTTTAGGAACCTGGGGTTTAGTAGTAGCGGAAGCATAGTCCACAGCCACAGTCCTTGGTTTAGGGACCGGCCTTGCAGTAGGTGGTGCTGGGATGGGAGGTTGCGGGACTTGGGATGCAGGAGCTAGTGATATTTGGTTAGCTGCACTGGGTCCCTGTTTCTCAAGACTTCTCAGGCCGAGAGAGGCCAGAGCAATAATGCTCTTTTCCATCTCGAGCAGGTTGTTTTCAATCCTTGACAATCTGAGGTCAAGGGGTGAGAGAAGTTTTTTAAGGGTTTCCCAAACCAGGTCTTTGAATTCCTTGTTGTTCTTATCCAGCCCCTCTGCCTGTGGGCCCTCATCCTCTAAAATGGTAGTAGGGGGAATAACTGGGCCCTCTCCGCTACCCTCAGATAGTGGCTGTGTAGTCGGAGTGCGCTCTGCTATAACATTAATTGCTGGGCCATTAGTCACTGCCAGTTGTTGAGAAACTGCAATTTTTGCCTTTTTACGAAAGTAGGCAGAGCGAGAATGGCGTTTTCTTTTTGGTTGCTTGCCACTAGCGCTGGTAGTGGTCGGAGATCTCTGAGGAAGTGGGTTAAGGGTAGAGTTCTGAACACGGGAAGCTGTGGGCAGATTTGCCTCATCTATGTTAGAAGGTTGTACTGGAGTTGAAGGAAGGATGGCAGGGATCGGGGACTGATGGACATCGGCCTGAGTAGCTACACAATGGGGGCGGACAGGACGCTCCGGAGTAACCGAAGCAGCTATGTGGCCTAGGGAGGATTTTTTTGAAAGTGCGATGACTTGAGACAGCCTTCTAGCAGCTACCAATTCTAAAGAAACCCGGGTTTGGAGTTTGGATATCTCTTCGTCTATAGCTATATTAGTGCAGGTGATAAAATCATCCATGGGGCCACTAATTTGTGGCCCGCCTTTAGAAGCCTTGCTACGTGTTACCCTGGTACTCATAGCGCTTAGCACAAGGGGACAACGTTGGTGAGGCGGGCAGAATCGGATTGTATGGCTAATTATTTGCCTTTATACGCTAGGAAGGATTATGGTAATAATAGACGAAAGAGGGTGGGCCAGTCCAGTCCGCTCAGTCCTCGAACGGCCTCAAACGGCCCGCTCTTAGCCCGGTCTTCGCCCCGCGCTGCGGGAGTCAAGTTAATTGATATAGGGGCGTGATGGGGAGGGGGGCGGGCCAGCGGGGAGAGCGGACCGGATGCTGTCTCCGTGGTCTCGCAGGGACTCCTGGTTGCTGGAGTCCCTGCACGCTCGCAGCCCCGCCGAGCCTCTCGCCCTTACCTCTGCCTTCCTGGTCCTGGTCCTGCTGCCGATGGAGAGTGGTCAGCGCACTCCCGTGCGACGCGGCACCCGCGAAGCGGGTGCGGCGAGGAGTAGGTGTGGAACTGGCCTCTGTGGTCAGGAACGTCTCTGCTACGCCTCTAGCCCACAAGGTAAATGCCCCGACAGGTGGTGGAGAGAGTCACTTTTAGTAACACAGGGAAGGCGGGGGGCGGGCCAGCGGGGAGAGCGGACCGGATGCTGTCTCCGTGGTCTCGCAGGGACTCCTGGTTGCTGGAGTCCCTGCACGCTCGCAGCCCCGCCGAGCCTCTCGCCCTTACCTCTGCCTTCCTGGTCCTGGTCCTGCTGCCGATGGAGAGTGGTCAGCGCACTCCCGTGCGACGCGGCACCCGCGAAGCGGGTGCGGCGAGGAGTAGGTGTGGAACTGGCCTCTGTGGTCAGGAACGTCTCTGCTACGCCTCTAGCCCACAAGGTAAATGCCCCGACAGGTGGTGGAGAGAGTCACTTTTAGTAACACAGGGAAGGCGGGGGGCGGGCCAGCGGGGAGAGCGGACCGGATGCTGTCTCCGTGGTCTCGCAGGGACTCCTGGTTGCTGGAGTCCCGTCACGCTCGCAGCCCCGCCGAGCCTCTCGCCCTTACCTCTGCCTTCCTGGTCCTGGTCCTGCTGCCGATGGAGAGTGGTCAGCACACTCCCGTGCGACGCGGCACCCGCGAAGCCGGTGCGGCGAGGAGTAGGTGTGGAACTGGCCTCTGTGGTCAGGAACGTCTCTGCTACGCCTCTAGCCCACAAGGTAAATGCCCCGACAGGTGGTGGAGAGAGTCACTTTTAGTAACACAGGGAAGGCGGGGGTGGGCCAGCGGGGAGAGCTGACCGGATGCTGTCTCCGTGGTCTCGCAGGGACTCCTGGTTGCTGGAGTCCCTGCACGCTCGCAGCCCCGCCGAGCCTCTCGCCCTTACCTCTGCCTTCCTGGTCCTGGTCCTGCTGCCGATGGAGAGTGGTCAGCGCACTCCCGTGCGACGCGGCACCCGCGAAGCGGGTGCGGCGAGGAGTAGGTGTGGAACTGGCCTCTGTGGTCAGGAACGTCTCTGCTACGCCTCTAGCCCACAAGGGTCAGATATGTGACACACACATTACAGAATTATAGGAAATATACTTAGAAAATAACACTTGATGTGAAGAGGCACAATTTACCCACCTGAAAAACTGAAGTCAAGCATATGACAAACAATTTCTTCAAACCCATCAATTTTATATGTGGAAGCACATCGTGAACAACAAAGTGTTCTTGGGCCAATGAGATTAATAAACACTTCACTCTATGGTAAAGGGATGGAATTTTAAGAACAACAGGCCCCAGTTCACACAAAAGTGACCAGAAGGATTTCTCAGTTGCTTAGCCCAATTATGAGCTTGTTGTGGCATTAATAGGTCTTTGTAATGATCTTAAATGTCCTGTTGAGCTACTTGAGATTAGCTGCTGTATCAACCTCTTAGTGTTAATCGACAGGTCACCATCATGGCTTTAAAACCATTTAGATGCAAAAAGAACACTTGATGGTCAGAATGCAGAACAAGGTCATACATTCACCCCAGTACAGATATCTGGGCCCACATGCATTGTTGTTTTGCTCACCATGCCATTCTAGTTAGGACCCAGTGATATGCAAATCAGTCTTGACCCTGCACCCAATGGGAACAGTCCAGTCTGAATTGCCAGGCCAGGTCCTCCCAGGACTGGAAACAATCATCCTAGGGCCGGTTTCGGGCTTTCAGCCCTCATCAGCCAGGATAGCTTTACTCCAGTGGCATGGAGAGCATGGGACTCACAACTGAGCATACCCATCCCACTCGGGTGACAAATGCAAAAAGAACAATTGATGGACAGAATGCAAAACAATGTCATACATTCTCCCCAGTACAGAGATCTGGGCCCAAATCCATTGTTTTTTGCTCACCATGCCATTCTAGTTTGGACCCAGCCATATGCAAATCAGTCTTGACCCTGCACCCAATGGAAACAGTCCAGCCCAAACTGCCAGGCCAGGACCGTGCCTGGCCTGGCAGTTCAGTCTGGACTGTTTCCAAGGGGCACAGGGTCAAGACTGATTTGCATATGGCTGTGTCCAAACTGGGGTGGCATAGTGGGCATAATAACAATGGATGTAACCCAGATCTTTTGACTGGGAAAGAATGCTTGCATTGTCAGCTTTCCGTCCATCATTTGTTTGCTCTAACACTTTTCGCCCTAAGTGGGAAGGGTATGCCCAGACGTGGGTGCCTTGCTCACTGTGCCACTGGATTGAAGCTAGCCTGGCTGAAGAAGGGTGAAATACCCTGAAACCGCTCCCAGGAGGCTTGTTTCCGGTCCAGGGAGGACCTGACCTGGCAGTTCGGTATGCAGTGTTCTCATGGGGCACAGGGTCAAGACTGATTTGCATATGGCTGGGTCCAAACTGGGGTGGCGTAGTGGGCAAAAGAACGATGGATGTAACCCAGATCTTTTGACTGGGGGAGAATGTTTGCATGGTCAGCAATCCGTTCATCATTTATTTGCTGTAACAATTAAAACCACTTAGATGCATCAGAAGATGCTGTGAAAAAAGGGAGAGGACATAGTATCAAAAAGTGTTTGTTAATAGTATTGTGAGTGTTCTAAAACCATTAGACAAAGGCACCAATTTAGTTGCGGCTCTAGCCCTAAGGGCAGTGAACTCCTATCCAATACAATGGTAAAATAACTTGAGGCTATACATTTCCTAATGATGTATCAATTAGTGGACATAAAGATAGGTCTAAAAAGTATTCAGACTCACCAATCACAGTGGTCTGCAGCCCAGGGAAGAACAATCATCCCCATGGAATAGAAATTACGTGGGCCAAAATTGGACCATCTGCAGGATTACGAATAAAGAACTTTTATTTAAAAAGGTACACAGCCTTGAATAAAAGGGGCTTGAAATTTCTGTAAGCTGCAAAACTTAACAATGAGTGGATGGACAGACATTTTGGCAAAAACTATCCCTGATCAGAGCATCTGAGTCGAGTGAATCAACAAATTTGGCTCACATCCTTCGAAAGAGATAATAACAGATACTTAACATTGTAAAGCAACAAAATAGAAATGTTAACTTAGGAAGTCTTTCATATATTTGGAAGAATGCCGCAAAACTTGTACAAAAGTGACATAATTAAATGGAGAAGCAGGGTTGGTCTGAAGTAATGCAGCAAGACCACTATCATCTGAACAAACAAAACACCTGTCTTTGGACAGTTGGCGGCGTATACTAGTCATTGTCTAGAAAATATTTCAGCAACTGAAAAGGGCTCTGGACTAGCTGCAGGAAGTGATGTGTCAAAGTGATAATTTAGAGTTCTAGGTAGCTGTGATTCGCTGGTGACTTCATATGTATTTATCAGATTACGTGTGAATACAAAACAAATCAAACGGAAATCAATGGGCAGTTGTAGGTTTTGTCAGGGGAAAAGAATAATCTTCCAATCATTCCCTGGTAACGTGAACCATGGACAGTACAAGCTACATGTTTTCTAGTCAGCACTGTAAAATCAGCCTTAAATAAATGGATAATGGAACAATCGAGAAATATTGTCCGATGGTACAATCATAATTTCAAATGTGTTAGTGAACTGGTTGACCGTAACATTTCACCCGTATATACATTTCAAAGAGTACATTCAGTTTGGAGACTATGCTCTGTTGTTGGAACATGTCAATATTAGTAAGAAAAATAAACTACCCGCAGAGCTCAACAAGGACGGGCTAACCACACATAGTTACAGAAAGATTACAATGTGTAACATGGAATGGTGACAACAGAACTCCATTTGTGACTAAATATTGAATTTTTTTCTTCTTTTGAGTAGGGACATTGACGAGATCAATCACTTTACCTTTAAGATCATTTTCAATATGGCCAAGCGCTAAATAGTGGCTGACCAGTTGTAAATTTGAATATCTGCAGCAGATGACAGTCTTTTGTAGTGCTATTTGCAGCACACAATCTAGGTTGTTTATCCATTAGATCAACTGATAGAGGCACCATGAGCAATATAACACACAACCGCAGTTACAGTTGTGGAAGAAGCATAGTGGGAAATCTTTGTTATGTGCAAATACTTTAGTGTTGGGTTAAAGGGCAAATCACTACAAAGGCCACCGGTAAATCCCTTTGTGGGTGTGGGATTGGTTGGGGGAGGCTACTGGTCAGGTAGGCGTTACTGGACCACAACTGTAGAGTTGGGGGTAATTTGCCTCTGGTGTCTATCTTTCAATGGCTCTGCAAAATGGGTCCAGTACCCCCCTTTGCACTTGACTCTCAGAGTCGAGTTGGTAAGCAAACAAAAAGATTTTAAGGAAGGCAGTGTGGGGTGCAACAAAACAACAGTCAGTCAACAGACACAATAATATGCTGTCCAGCCCAGTGATTTTCTTTTAATAAAAGAAACACTTCAATAGCACAATACAATATAATACTACAGATGGGAATGGGGTTCAGTTACAGGATTCTTCCAAAACTACTAATAATAAAGTTCTTAAACCCACTCTGGGTTCTAGGCAAGGGGCTCTAATTTGCGCCCCCTACAGAAATCCAGGATTAGGGTTATAGCTGTCACCCATCTACAAGGATGTGGTATTATGTTTATGTTTATCATTTATAAAGCGCGGCTTATACCCGAGGGAGTCTTGGCGCTGAGATTTGCAGAATTATTGATCAGTGCGGCCTGTAGTGTCCAAATTGTATGTTTATGTTTATGTTTATCATTTATAAAGCGCGATATTGTGGGAACACATGTAAAACTTTTTGTTTAGCAGTGCACAATATCAGCACAATTTATACAAAATAATCAAGATTCTTTTCTTCTTTTGTCCTTTTATTTTGTTGATCTTCAGACAGCCTACATATATTCGATGTGTGCTGGGGATTGCCATTGCATTCTGTTGGCTCAGGCCTGAATTTTTGGGAGTTCGTGATTCTCCCCAACTTGCAGCACGGTCACTGAAATAAGTCACTTCTAGATAATTTTGATGTGCCATTCTCCTTAGTGGTGCAAGTTTATCTTAATAGCATACCACTGTTCGAATATTCTCCTATTGTGGGAACACTCAGGCAAGAATTGGCTCAGCTATGAGTACACTAGTTAGGTTTCCAGTAGATCGCAAAATGCGGAGGACTCATAGGTCAGTCCAAAACTGATTCGGTATATGTGGTAAACAAAAAAAGTGATGGATGGAAAGCTTGAACTCATCTCAACATGTTGTAAGGTTTAACAGGGCCCACGCTCAAGTCTCCATTTTAGCTACACGTTTACACTTGACATGCTAATCTAATGCCCTGCACTTAGAAGATAACATACTTAGAAATTATTCTCCATGCAGCACATTTCTTAGTAAACATTTTATAATGTCGCCTGTACACTGTCCAAGGCTAGGAACATTCAAACGCAATGCCTTTGCATTTGGTTGTCCGGTTGGCGACAGCTCTGAGTCATAAGACAATCACATGAGCGCTGCACCTTTGACACACTGCGAATCGAACAGTAGTTTCATTATATAAACTGCCAAATTCGTCAGAGAAGCACTTCTGTGGATTATCCTGGAACGCTGTGTACTGGGACTGATATGCAGCCCTGCTGACTCTAGCATTCATCTTGCAACTCTAGAGTAGAATTGCTTTCTGATACATCATACAAAGGTATGAGGGGTTTGGTTGTCCCAAGAGATTTGGCAGAGGATACTACCCCTATGCTCTCTCTAGTGTAGGTAGTATTAGATAGGACTATAATTATAAACGTAAATGTATCATCATACAACAATTTTATATTGGTTGAACTGTATCTTTTTTACTATTCTTGTAATGCTGGTTACACTGCTTTGTTTCATCCTACTAATAATTGCAGCTCACGTTTTTTTACATAAGAATACAACTGTTTCAATAAATGTTTGAAAAGCCAATTTGTAGCTTTCTTGTGTCTCCATTGGGCATGCCTGAGTAACAACGAAAGGGTAGGTTTGTTTCAACAATTTCCTTGGGAATTAGAGTGGTCATGTTCTTAAGTTGCAGATACCATCTGGTACCCTGAAAGATTAGGGGTTCAGATGGTGCACTGTGAGCTAGCTAGGAATCAGGACCACATACTCTGATGTGTGTGGACGCAGTTCCCATGTTCTGCGTATGTGTTGTATGGATACACAGTCCTACTTAATTTGTAGAAACTGTATAATAAGTCACTGGTAATTACTTGAGCATCCCAGTCCATCGATGTTTTGAACACCATGCCACCTCAGTTTGGACACAGACAGATGCAAATCGGTCTTGACTTTGCTTCAATGGAAGCAACCTGAACTGCCAGGCCAGGACCCCTGAACTGGAACACAAACAACCCAGGACCCGTTTTGCCCTTAAAAGGGTTCATTAGCCATAAAAGTATACCTTGGTTTCAGTGGAACAGTGTGCACAGGACCGACATCTGGGCATACCCATCCAACTTAAGGCAACACACTTAAATAAACAAAAGAGAGATGAATGGAAATCTTGAACAGCCACTGGTAATTATTCGGGCCACTTCCCAGACTATCCTAATTATGCACACCATGCTACTTCAGTTTGAACCCAGCCATATGCTAATCAGTTTTGACCCTGTTTCCATGGGAACCCCGTGACAGGTTCCAGGAGATTTTCATTAAAAAGGAGAAGAGGCTACGTCACTGAAGAGAAAGGTTGTTATAACTGTCAAAATGATAGAATTCACCTCCACATAAGGCAGTGTTCCAAAGATTCTGCTGCTTTATGTAGCAGAAGTGAATGAAGACGTTTCTTCTAAAGGTGGGAAGGGATTACTCCTTCTGGTGAACTATTCATTTGACTTTAATTTTGTAAACCAAGATGCAGAAGGAAAATATCAGCCTCCAAGTTCTCCTTGGTGAACCTCTGAGCCCAAGTATGGTGTTCGACCAACGGTTCATCTTCAAAAAAAGCTTTAGCTTTGTCATTCAAATAACTTCAGCCAAATATGACGAATTCAAGGGTGGCGCCTTGGTCAGTTCAATGGGTGGGATCTGTATCAATGCCGAGGAGGATCCAATTGAATTATGGATCATACATTCTTAGGCAGGGTTACATTTTTTCATCAGAACCAATGGATGCGAAGCAGCTGGTGAAGTCAGGGCTGAGCCACCAAACTTGATTGAGAGGGGCACAGAGGGTACAGGAGCCGCCTGAACAAATCCAGCAGTGCCAAATGGAGCACCTTGAGGAACAAGTTACTTACCTTCCGTAATGCCTTATCTGGTAGAGACTCTATCTAGCCACAGATTCCTTACATTTGAATTTTCCCAGGTGTCAGACAGGAGCCAAAAGATTTTCTAGCAGTATCCCTGCACGTTGGCATTATTCGGTTACACATCGCCATCATCCACCTGAAGTAACGTGTGCGATACCTACCTAAATAGGCGCCTCCTTGGCACGCTGAGGTCAGATACTTTCGTGACTTTCCAAACCAGGAGAGCATAGCCATAATGAGAACTGAACACTGGTGTGGAAAAGAGTAAGGCCCTGAAAAGGGTGTCTTTTACACCTGAACCGGTAGATAGAGCGGGGAGGATTGGTAAGGAATCTGTAACTAAATAGAGTATCTACCAGATAAGGTGTTACAGAAGGTAAGTAACCTGATCATCTGATAGAGACTTCTAGCCACAGATTCCTTACCTCAGAATAGATTCCCAAGCAATATCTTCCCAGGAGGTGGGCCTGCAAACTCGATGAAACCAAAAAGTTCTGCACAATCGGATGGGTAAAGTGCCTGTTGCGATGGACCTGACCGTCCAGGAAGCAATGTTTTTTAATGTGTGCATTTATGCACATGTCGCTGATTGGCAGATGTCCAGGAAAGGACTGCCAGGAGCTAATGCAGTGGCTGCAGCCTTGGCTCTGGTAGAGTGAGCCCACACGCCTTCAGAGGGCCGTATCTTGGCCAATGCGTAGCAGATCTTCAAACACAGGACAGTCCATTGGAGATGTTTATCTTCTGTACAGACTACCCTTTTTTTCTCCCACATAGCCCACAAAGTGTTAATCGTCCCTCAGGAACTTTGTGAGGTCAAGGCTGACCCTCCAGACCAATGTTATGGGAAAGATAGTTTTGATAGTTAATAGCCTATGGCTGCAATCGTGCAGAGGCTCATATGATGCTCACATGGGAAAGGTTAGGACCAGGTTGAAGTCCCACTGAGGCATGATGAAGGACATAGGGTAGAACATATGTTACAGGCCTTTAAGGAACCTAGCCACAACAGGTGACGTAAAGAGGGAAGGTTGGTCCAGCAACCAATAGAATGCTGAGATGACGAACAGGTAACGCTTAACTGTGACCAAAGCAGAGCCCTGCTGAGCCAAAGACAATGCAAACAAGAGAACATGTAAGAGAGGTGCTGATGGGCAGTCAAGGTTGTGGGAAGGTTACCATGGCACAAGTTTCTCCAAACAGCAGGTGTATATCAAGTTAGTGGAGGGAAGCCTGGCTGCCAGAATAACATCATAGACTTCGGGAGGAAAGTCTAAAGCTGTCACCTGTCGCTGCTCAATCTCCAAGCATGTAGGTGGAGGGTGCTCAGCTTCAGGTGCAGAGCTCTACCCTGCTGCGTTAGAAGATCCTCCTGAAGAGCCAGACTGACTGGAGGACAGATG
Source organism: Lissotriton vulgaris (assembly GCF_964263255.1). Lineage (NCBI taxonomy): Eukaryota > Metazoa > Chordata > Amphibia > Caudata > Salamandridae > Lissotriton > Lissotriton vulgaris. The sequence continues at coordinate 1,426,849,413 of NC_141689.1, read as the reverse complement.
GTCCTGCTCAAAAGCTCGGAACAGCAGACTCTGCATGCCCAATCCTGAACCACGAGAATGACTTGGGCCCAGTTGTTCCTGATTTTCTAGATAACTCTGGGCAGGAGTGGTATTGACGGAAGGACATATAGGAGGCAAGAGCTCCTCTCAAGATGAAAAGCATCTCAGAGTGAGAGTCATCAATGTGAGTGTAAAACTGCTGATATTTCGCATTCTTGGCGTTGGTGAACAGATCTAACCAAGGCTCTCCCCACTGCTGAAAGAGACCTTACACCACTTCCAGGTGAAGAAGCCATTTGTGATTGGCTCTGCATCTTCGGCTGAGTTCATCCACTCTGGCGTTCAGAGATTATGCCAGATGCTGCACCGCCAGGGAAATGCCCTGATGTTTCAGCCATGTCAAGAGGCGCAAAGCCTCTTGACACAGACTCTACGACCCCACCTCTTCCTGTTTGTTGCAGTACCACATGATGGTGTGATTATCTATGAACACCTGCACCAGTCTTCCCTTGATTGAAGGAAAAAAAAGGCTTTTAACTCCAAGTGAATCGTCCGAAGATCCTACAGGTTTATGTGAAATTCGGACTCCACCGGAGGCCAGAGGCCTCTGATCTCCACCGCTCCCAGATAGCCACCCGAGCCCCGGAGTGATGCATTTGTCACCACCATTAGATCTGATTGCGGAAGGGAGAGGGGAAGGGAGAGGGGTCTGCCACTGACCCAATGGCAGGTCGTTAGCCAACACTGCAGGTCTTTTGCAGCTCCCTCTGACATCTGGACCATGTCCGAGAGATTGTCTGATGCTGCGCCCACTGGGCCTTCAGGTCACACTGCAGAGCCTGCATATGCCAGCAGGCATGTGCTACCAGCAGGATGGTATGCGGACAAACAGCCCCTAGAGTCAGTATCACTGAAATCCAGGATGGTGGTTAAACGTCAGTATCATAGCCTGAATATCCTGGACTCGTAGCTCAGAAGGATAGGCCCGAAACTGCATCATGTCCAGAATAGCTCAGATGAAAGGGAGCATCTGAGCGGGAGTCACGTTTGACTTTAGTATGTTGATAGTGAACCCAAGCGATTGCAGGAGTTTCACCATAGTCTGAAGGTGGGTTACAACTGCCTGGGGAGAGCCTGACTACAACAACCAGGCGTCAAGGTAGATGAAGACTGAAATCCCCGACCCCCGCAGATGAGCTGAGACCATCGCCATCACTTTGGTGAACAGCCAAGGGGTGCATGTAAGGCCAACGGTAACACAGCATACAGAGTGCTTGTGGCCCACCATGAACCGCAGATAGCGTCTGAGGGCTGGCAGGACGGGGATGCGGAAATATGCGTTCTGCAAGTGCAAAGCTACCATCCAGTATCCCAGATCTTGGGCAGACAAAACTTGGGCGAGCATGAGCATTTTGAATTTCTCCTTATTTAGGATTAGACTGACAAGGCGCAGATCTATGATGGGAGAAAGTAATCCATCCTCCTTTGGCACAAGAAAGTAGAGGGAATAACTAACCCAACCTACTTCTGATTCAGGCACCCGCTATATGGCTCCCTTGGCGAAGAAAGCATGCACTTCTTGACGGAGCAAGGAGAAAGGATCCTCCATTAGCCGATCATAAGTGGTTGACATGGGTGGAAGGGGTGGCACAAAGGGGAGGGAGTAGCACCTTTGGACTATCTGGAGTACCAACGGTCTGAAGTTACAGACCGTGAGTGGGGAAGTGATGACATATACTGTCTCCCAATAGGTGCCCATGATGGTCTGTGGGCAGACAAAAGCGGTGTGGAGGCATCGTTTGCCAGGGAGGTGGTGGACTGACCTGACTGCCCATGAACACGAAAAGGCTGAGAAGACTGCTGCCCGTGGTGGCTGGGAGGGAAGGGCATGGCTGGAGCCACAAAAGGGACAGATTGGGGCTGACGAAGGACCATAAACAAGCCAAATGACCTGGGTATAGCCCTGATGTCCTTCCAGCGCTCCAGTGCTGAATTGCCTTATTTTCAAAGAGACAAGAGCCATCAAAAGGAATGTCCATGAGGGAAGCCTGGACATCCCCTGAGAAGCCAAATGTTCATAGAAGATGACATTTCTTTATCCAGTTGGTCATGTCAAGTCCACCTCTGATGGAGAACTTTGCTGCATCTCACCCATCGGCAACAGCCCAAGAGAGTATGGCCTGGGCCTCCTCCAGGGCAAAGACAAGACACTTACACAACCGAATCCCACAGTTGATAGAAATAACCGTTTAGTAGGAACGCAGTATTCACTGACCAGTTACCATGTGAAAATGCTGAGAATTTTTGTTGGTGAAGCACAGAGAGAGTTCCTGCCCCAAGTTGACCAAGCATGAAAAACAGAAACTAAAGTCAGTGCCCTGGTTGGTACCTTATACATTCTGAAACTATCACATCTGGTGGTCAGATTTGTGGCTGACTCGTCATGGCACCATATGCAACAATGGAGAGCCAATGTTGGGGATAAGTTTTTCAAACCAGTCTGGTCCTGGAAGGATATTCATAACATTGTGCGGTAAGATGCGTCCATCAGAATTTCATCTCACATTTTTCTTCCTGAATTAACAGTCAAGTTGGTGTCTTCTTCTGAAGAGAATCTATTGAGTACCCTACTCTTGTCATCCCATAACTGCTTTATCAACGTGTAGTTTATAATACTCTGTTTCCCAGATGATAAAACAAGCATTTACAATGCAACGGTCTCGCCTTTGCAAAAGTTAGCGCTTTTGGCATTGTAAATGACAAATGTTTTATTCATGTGTTGGTTTTGGAAACAGATAAATAAATGGCATTGTCATGAGCAGTAGAGAGTGAGTAGTAGAGAGTGAGTAGTAGAGAGAGTAGTAGAGAGAGTAGTAGTGAGTAGTAGAGAGAGTAGTAGTGAGTAGTAGAGAGTGAGTAGAGAGTAGTAAGTGAGTAGTAGAGTGTGTAGTAGAGAGTAGTGAGTGTGTAGTAGAGAGTAGTGAGTGTGTAGTAGAGTAGTGAGTGTGTAGTAGAGAGTGTGTAGTAGAGAGTGTGTAGTAGAGAGTGTGTAGTAGAGAGTGTGTAGTAGAGAGTGAGCAGTAGAGACTAGTGAGTGTGTAGTAGAGTGGTGAGTGTGTAGTAGAGTGGTGAGTGTGTAGTAGAGTGTGTAGTAGAGTGTATAGGAGAATGTGTAGTAGGGAGTGTAGTAGAGTGTGTAGTAGAGAGTGTGTAGTAGAGAGTAGTGAGTGTGTAGTAGAGAGTAGTGAGTGTGTAGTAGAGAGTGTGTAATACAGAATGTAAAGTAGAGAGATTGAAGTAGAGAGATTGAAGTAGAGAGATTGAGGTAGAGAGATTGAGGTAGAGAGATTGAATTAGAGAGATTGAGGTAGAGAGATTGAAGTAGAGAGATTGAAGTAGAGAGTGTGGAGTAGAGAGTGGAGAGTCTGTAGTAGAGTGTAGTAGAAAGTAGTGAGTGTGTAGTAGAGTAGTAGAGAATGTGTAGTAGAGTAGTAGAGAGTAGTAGAGGGTGTGTAGTAGAGTGTGTAGTAGAGCGTGTGTGTAGCAGAGTGTAGGAGAGTGTGTAGTAGAGAGTGTGTAGTAGAGAGTGTGTAGTAGAGAGTGTGTAGTAGAGAGTGTGTAGTAGAGAGTGTAATGTAGAGTGTGTAGTAGAGTGTGTAGTAGAGTGTGTAGTAGAGTGTGTAGTAGAGTGTGTAGTAGAGTGTGTAGTAGAGAGTGTAGTAAGTAGTGACTGTAGTAGATAGTGTGTAGTAGAGAGTGTCTAGTATAGAGTGTGTCGAAGAGAGTAGTGGCTGTAGTAGTGAGTGTGTAGTGAGTGTGTAGTAGAGTGTGTAGTAGAGAGTAGTGACTGTAGTAGAGAGTGTGTAGTAGTGTGTAGTAGAGAGTAGTGACTGTAGTAGAGTGTGTAGTACAGTGTGTAGTAGAGAGTAGTGACTGTAGTAGATAGTGTGTAGTAGAGAGTGTCTAGTATAGAGTGTGTCGAAGAGAGTAGTGGCTGTAGTAGTGAGTGTGTAGTAGAGAGTAGTCACTGTAGTAGAGAGTGTGTAGTAGTGTGTAGTAGAGAGTAGTGACTGTAGTAGAGTGTGTAGTACAGTGTGTAGTAGAGAGTAGCGACTGTAGTAGAGAGTGTGTAGTAGAGTGTGTAGTAGAGAGTGTGTAGTAGAGTGTGTAGTAGAGAGTAGAGTGCGTAGCAGAGAGTAGTGACTGTAGTAGAGAGTGTGTAGTAGAGTGTGTAGTAGAGAGTGTGTGGTAGAGTGTAGTAGAGAGTAGAGTGCGTAGCAGAGAGTAGTGACTGTAGTAGAGAGTGTGTAGCAGAATGTGTAGTAGAGAGTAGTGACTGTAGTAGGGAGTGTGTAGTAGAGAGTAGTGACTGTAGTAGAGAGTGTGTAGTAGAGAGTGTGTAGTAGAGAGTGTGCAGTGATTTGAGTTTTACATCAAATTAAAAACGGGAACGGAACAAACTCATCCTATACATTATTGTGGTAGGTGCCCACGCATATAGGGTTAAATGATGCGTTAGATGCCACAGGTCCCACCAACACGCTTCCTTTATGATAGGAGAATGCCCAACATCGCGGAGATTTGCTCTCTGCTCTTCCCGGATATTTGTATTTTCAAATGTATAATGTTATCCTGCTAAACGAAGACGATGCTCAAACTATAAAAGAAGAGGGTTTCACAGATATGTTAGTCCTTCCGGGCAAACGAAATGACCCAAAGAAAGATCAAGTGATAGTTTAGAGCTCCAAGTGAGTCTTAATAAAATCAGTGTCTGGAACGCATAGCATCAAAAAACGAGCGGGGCATCAAACTGCAGTGTCATTCAATCAAAGCTTCAAGGCTTCTGAGCGCTAGCCGAGAATTATTTTTTGTGAAGCACTAATCACTGTGGAAGGTGCCCCTGCTATCCCAGATGTGAGAAGTCAGTCTGATATGAAAATAAGCAGTATTTGGAATGAATGTATTTGGCAGGGGGAAGGTGGGGCGGCGCAAGACCGTACTGACGAGTGAACAGGAGCCATTTTGTACCGAGTGATTCTGCCTGTGTGCATGTAGACAAACCAGGCAGCAGCATGAGCATGTGATTCGGTAAAATAACAAGCATTTACAATGCAATGGTTTTGCCTTTGTTAAAGTTAGAGCTATTGGCATTGCTCTTGACACTCTGAAGCTCCACTCTGCATTCTGAAGCTCCACTCTGCACTCTGAAGCTCCACTCTGCACTCTGAAGCTCCACTCTGCACTCTGAAGCTCCACTCTGAAGCTCCACTCTGAAGCTCCACTCTGAAGCTCTAAAGCTCCACTCTGAATTTGCACTCTGAAGCTCCACTCTGCACTCTGAAGCTCCACTTTGAATCTGCACTCTGAAGCTCCACTCTGCACTCTGAAGCTCCACTCTGAATCTGCACTCTGAAGCTCCACTCTCCACTCTGAAGCTCCACTCTGAATCTGCACTCTGAAGCTCCACTCTGCATTCTGAAGCTCCACTCTGAATCTGCACTCTGAAGCTCCACTCTGAAGCTCCACTCTGAAGCTCCACTCTGAAGCTCCACTCTGAAGCTCCACTCTGAAGCTCCACTCTGCACTCTGAAGCTCCACTCTGAAGCTCCACTCTGAATCTGCACTCTGAAGCTCCACTCTGCACTCTGAAGCTCCACTCTGAAGCTCCACTCTGCACTCTGAAGCTCCACTCTGAAGCTCCACTCTGCACTCTGAAGCTCCACTCTGAAGCTCCACTCTGCACTCTGAAGCTCCACTCTGAAGCTCCACTCTGCACTCTGAAGCTCTTCTCTGAAGCTGCACTCTGAAGCTGCACTCTGAAGCTGCACTCTGAAGCTCCACTCTGAAGCTCCACTCTGAAGCTCCACTCTGAAGCTCCACTCTGAAGCTCCAATCTGAAGCTCCACTCTGAAGCTCCACTCTGCACTCTGAAGCTCCACTCTGAAGCTCCACTCTGAAGCTCCACTCTGCACTCTGAAGCTCCACTCTGAAGCTCCATTCTGAAGCTCCACTCTGAAGCTCCATTCTGAAGCTCCACTCTGAAGCTCCACTCTGAAGCTGCACTCTGAAGCTCCACTCTGAAGCTCCACTCTGAAGCTCCACTCTGAAGCTCCACTCTGAAGCTCCACTCTGAAGCTCCAATCTGAAGCTCCACTCTGAAGCTCCACTCTGCACTCTGAAGCTCCACTCTGAAGCTCCACTCTGAAGCTCCACTCTGCACTCTGAAGCTCCACTCTGAAGCTCCATTCTGAAGCTCCACTCTGAAGCTCCATTCTGAAGCTCCACTCTGAAGCTCCACTCTGAAGCTGCACTCTGAAGCTCCACTCTGAAGCTCCACTCTGAAGCTCCACTCTGAAGCTCCACTCTGAAGCTCCACTCTGAAGCTCCACTCTGAAGCTCTACTCTGAAGCTCTACTCTGCACTCTGAAGCTCCACTCTGAAGCTCCACTCTGAAGCTCCACTCTGAAGCTCCACTCTGAAGCTCCACTCTGAAGCTCCACTCTGAAGCTCCACTCTGATGCTCCACTCTGATGCTCCACTCTGATGCTCCACTCTGATGCTCCACTCTGATGCTCCACTCTGAAGCTCCACTCTGAAGCTCCACTCTGAAGCTCCACTCTGAATCTCCACTCGGAAGCTCCACTCGGAAGCTACACTCGGAAGCTCCACTCTGAAGCTCTACTCTGCACTCTGAAGCTCCACTCTGAAGCTCTACTCTGCACTCTGAAGCTCCACTCTGAAGCTCCACTCTGAAGCTCCACTCTGAAGCTCCACTCTGAAGCTCCACTCTGAAGCTCCACTCTGAAGCTCCACTCTGAAGCTCCACTCTGAAGCTCCACTCTGAAGCTCCACTCTGAAGCTCCACTCTGAAGCTCCACTCTGCACTCTGAAGCTCTACTCTGAAGCTCCACTCTGCACTCTGAAGCTCCACTCTGAAGCTCCACTCTGCACTCTGAAGCTCCACTCTGAAGCTCCACTCTGCACTCTGAAGCTCCACTCTGAAGCTCCACTCTGAAGCTCCACTCTGCACTCTGAAGCTCCACTCGGAAGCTCCACTCGGAAGCTCCACTCTGAAGCTCCACTCTGAAGCTCCACTCTGAAGCTCCACTTTGAAGCTCTACTCTGCACTCTGATGCTCCACTCTGAAGCTCCACTCTGAAGCTCCACTCTGAAGCTCCACTCTGCACTCTGAAGCTCCACTCTGAAGCTCCACTCTGAAGCTCCACTCTGAAGCTCCACTCTGAAGCTCCACTCTGCACTCTGAAGCTCCACTCTGAAGCTCCACTCTGAAGCTCCACTCGGAAGCTCCACTCGGAAGCTCCACTCGGAAGCTCCACTCTGAAGCTCCACTCTGAAGCTCCACTCGGAAGCTCCACTCGGAAGCTCCACTCGGAAGCTCCACTCGGAAGCTCCACTCGGAAGCTCCACTCGGAAGCTCCACTCGGAAGCTCCACTCTGAAGCTCCACTCTGAAGCTCCACTCTGCAGCTCCACTCTGCAGCTCCACTCTGAAGCTCCACTCTGCACTCTGAAGCTCCACTCTGAAGCTCCACTCTGCACTCTGAAGCTCCACTCTGCACTCTGAAGCTCCACTCTGCAGCTCCACTCTGCAGCTCCACTCTGCAGCTCCACTCTGAAGCTCCACTCTGAAGCTCCACTCTGCACTCTGAAGCTCCACTCTGAAGCTCCACTCTGAAGCTCCACTCTGAAGCTCCACTCTGAAGCTCCACTCTGAAGCTCCACTCTGAAGCTCCACTCTGCACTCTGAAGCTCCACTCTGCACTCTGAAGCTCCACTCTGAAGCTCCACTCTGCACTCTGAAGCTCCACTCTGAAGCTCCACTCGGCACTCTGAAGCTGCACTCTGCAGCTCCACTCTGCAGCTCCACTCTGCAGCTCCACTCTGAAGCTCCACTCTGAAGCTCCACTCTGAAGCTCCACTCTGAAGCTCCACTCTGCACTCTGAAGCTCCACTCTGAAGCTCCACTCTGCACTCTGAAGCTCCACTCTGAAGCTCCACTCTGAAGCTCCACTCTGAAGCTCCACTCTGAAGCTCCACTCTGCACTCTGAAGCTCCACTCTGAAGCTCCACTCTGAAGCTGCACTCTGAAGCTCCACTCTGAAGCTCCACTCTGAAGCTCTACTCTGAAGCTCCACTCTGAAGCTCTACTCTGCACTCTGAAGCTCCACTCTGAAGCTCCACTCTGAAGCTCTACTCTGAAGCTCCACTCTGAAGCTCCACTCTGAAGCTCCACTCTGAAGCTCCACTCTGAAGCTCCACTCTGAAGCTCCACTCTGAAGCTCCACTCTGAAGCTCCACTCTGCACTCTGAAGCTCCACTCTGAAGCTCCACTCTGAAGCTCCACTCTGAAGCTCCACTCTGCACTCTGAGGCTCCACTCTGAAGCTCCACTCTGAAGCTCCACTCTGAAGCTCCACTCTGCACTCTGAAGCTCCACTCTGAAGCTCCACTCTGAAGCTCTACTCTGCACTCTGAAGCTCCACTCTGAAGCTCCACTCTGAAGCTCTACTCTGAAGCTCCACTCTGAAGCTCTACTCTGAAGCTCTACTCTGCACTCTGAAGCTCCACTCTGAAGCTCCACTCTGAAGCTCTACTCTGCACTCTGAAGCTCCACTCTGAAGCTCCACTCTGAAGCTCCACTCTGCACTCTGAAGCTCCACTCTGAAGCTCCACTCTGAAGCTCCACTCTGAAGCTCCACTCTGAAGCTCCACTCTGAAGCTCCACTCTGAAGCTCCACTCTGAAGCTCTACTCTGCACTCTGAAGCTCCACTCTGAAGCTCCACTCTGAAGCTCCACTCTGAAGCTCCACTCTGAAGCTCCACTCTGAAGCTCCACTCTGAAGCTCCACTCTGAAGCTCCACTCTGCACTCTGAAGCTCCACTCTGAAGCTCCACTCTGCACTCTGAGGCTCCACTCTGAAGCTCCACTCTGAAGCTCCACTCTGAAGCTCCACTCGGAAGCTCCACTCTGAAGCTCCACTCGGAAGCTCCACTCGGAAGCTCCACTCTGAAGCTCTACTCTGAAGCTCCACTCTGCACTCTGAAGCTCCACTCTGAAGCTCCACTCTGCACTCTGAGGCTCCACTCTGAAGCTCCACCCTGAAGCTCCACTCGGAAGCTCCACTCGGAAGCTCCACTCGGAAGCTCCACTCGGAAGCTCCACTCTGAAGCTCCACTCTGAAGCTCCACTCTGCACTCTGAAGCTCCACTCTGAAGCTCCACTCTGAAGCTCCACTCGGAAGCTCCACTCGGAAGCTCCACTCTGCACTCTGAAGCTCCACTCTGAAGCTCTACTCTGCACTCTGAAGCTCCACTCTGAAGCTCCACTCTGAAGCTCTACTCTGCACTCTGAAGCTCCACTCTGAAGCTCCACTCTGAAGCTCCACTCTGAAGCTCCACTCTGCACTCTGAAGCTCCACTCTGAAGCTCCACTCTGTACTCTGAAGCTCCACTCTGAAGCTCCACTCTGCACTCTGAAGCTCCACTCTGAAGGTCCACTCTGCACTCTGAAGCTCCACTCTGAAGCTCCACTCTGAAGCTCTACTCTGAAGCTCCACTCTGCACTCTGAAGCTCCACTCTGAAGCTCCACTCTGAAGCTTCACTCTGAAGCTCCACTCGGAAGCTCCACTCTGCACTCTGAAGCTCCACTCTGAAGCTCCACTCTGCACTCTGAAGCTCCACTCTGAAGCTCCACTCTGCACTCTGAAGCTCCACTCTGAAGCTCCACTCTGAAGCTCCACTCTGAAGCTCCACTCTGCACTCTGAAGCTCCACTCTGAAGCTCCACTCTGAAGCTCCACTCTGAAGCTCCACTCTGAAGCTCCACTCTGCACTCTGAAGCTCCACTCTGAAGCTCCACTCTGAAGCTCCACTCTGAAGCTCCACTCTGCACTCTGAAGCTCCACTCTGAAGCTCCACTCTGAAGCTCCACTCTGAAGCTCCACTCTGAAGCTCCACTCTGAAGCTCCACTCTGCACTCTGAAGCTCCACTCTGAAGCTCCACTCTGCACTCTGAATCTGCACTCTGAAGCTCCACTCTGAAGCTCCACTCTGAAGCTCCACTCTGAAGCTCCACTCTGCACTCTGAAGCTGCACTCTGAAGCTCCACCCTGAAGCTCCACTCTGAAGCTCCACTCTGCACTCTGAACGGTCAGACTCCAAAAATCAGCCCTAATCACAATAGTATTATTTCACCTGCGTGAATATAAGTCTTTGAAATTCTGGCCAGTGGTAATACACACAAGTAATATAAAATTGTTGTTCCAAAGAGCATTAAATGGAAATAAAACAAGTACCAGACCCATTGACGCCTGCACCTTAAAAGTGAAACTGACTGAAGCAAGCGCCAGGGCCACGTTGAAAAAAAAAGCCACACACATTAGATGCAGTCAAGGGGCGCTCACGAGGTCAGAAGGCACTCCACATGAACAACTACCAGACACATTGACGCCTGCACTTTCAAAGTGAAATGAAACAAAGTGAAACTGACTAAAGGAAGCACACGGCCCATTAGATGCAGTCAAGGCGCGCTCACGAGGTCAAATCTCCAAAGGAGAAGCTCGTGACAGCCTGACTACAGCAGAAAAAGCTCGTAACAGTCTGATGTCCACAATATTCCCAGAAAAGTGGCAACATAAGTTGTCTCGCATAGACAGCAAAAGCTTCGCTTTTGCTTTCGTCTAGGCGAGACCTAAAAAGTATAATTGGATAGTGAGTCTGATGTAGTTCTTCCATTAGTTCATCTACAATTATATTCTGTGATAAATCTAAGATGTACAGCACAGAGGAATCAAATATTCAGTTCGTAACAATGGGCATGACATGGACCCTTCATCCTTCAAATTACTTTTCTCACAGTATCCTTCTACATGGGTCACTTTGCCATTAAATTCACCCAGTAAAATGACTACTGATTCCACCTTTTTTGGAAATTCTGCTGAATCAATGATTACAGTAAGGAGGGTACTGAGTACTTAACCAGTATAGTGGGCAATGTTTTCCTATAGAAGGTTATAACAGTTGATAAGAAAGACCAATAGATCACCGCCCTGTAAAGGTTTTTATACAAAGAATATTTGTTGAGGTTAAGTTCTACTCTCATAAATTTACTTTCAATTTGGTGGAAAACTCAACCACAATGTTCCTACAAGCCTCCACTTTCCGGTTTCTCTGCTGGTTTACTGTAAGATACTAATCTTGAGCTGTGTGTCATGGGGATGGAAAAGGGGCGTACAGCCTAGTCATTGCCTCCAGGAACCCATGAAAGTCAAATGTGTGTACCCACTCAACCCAATCATGATTCTTTCACTTGACAAAATGTAACATACAGACACCATGGTATCCTTTGTTGGAGGAACTGTCTGAGCCGCAACCTCGTGTCCCAGCCAACCATCAACTTATTGAGATATGAAGTTAAGCTGCCTCTTGTCCTCTTCTGCAATTAAGACTAGCTGCAATGTCTACTTACCTGCACTTCCTACTGCTCAATATTTATATTTAGTTGGCTTCCACTGCATTGTACAACTGTCCTCACTTCCTCTCTTGCAATAGTGCAAACTGAGTGATTTATTAAAAACAATCCTGATGAATGGGTTTTTCGCAACGTTTTTCAGCAATCTTTTTTTCCTTTTAATCTAGCTCCCTTTGACGATTTAGTCGTACACTGCTCACTCTTGTACTAGATCTATTACTAGGTCCACCCTGTGACTTCATCAATTGTAAGAAGTAGAAGTACACAAGCTGAAAAATCATAATTGCATTATTTTTCCTGGTGCACTGGGGAAAATGTAAGTGGCTATCTCAACAACTATACCCCTACCTCGAGTGCCAGACTTCATGTGAAACTGCTATCCTGACTTTTTTTTAGCACTGGTGTCACACTGATATACTTTAAGTGCAGAGGCCTATGCCTGTACCCAACTTTGTAAAGACCAGGATCTGTACTTTGACACCAAGCCTACCCTCATAGAAGGAAGTGGACTACTGTCTCTATCCCAGAAGCAACACAGCGGTGGTGGTAGCTTATAACATTCTGTCATTTGTAGTCTGACACAACCTTTTTGTCTGTGTGCTGACTTGTGTAAAGCTCTGTGGTTATCCGATTCCCATACCCTAGCGCTGAAATCCCAAGCATACTGAATGCCTGTATGTGTACAGTGAGTGCATAACACACATATGGTAGCAAAACAATGTGTGTGAGTTAGACTACTGGGGATAGTGGGATCTATTATCAATGCCGATGGTTGTAGAATGGCGCAAGACAGAGGGTAAGGGTAGTTTCCCCAGACAGTGGAAGTATACTGATTGCGTTCTGTAGCTGCAAGGTGGAGACAGAAACACTAACCTCAGGAGGGTGTAGAAAGAGCTACCTTTAGAAATTGTATGAAGACTTGGCAAGCACGGTGCTGCTGATCAGTTCTTCTTTAGCACTGACGTTTGGTAGATAATATTGGTGAGGGGCTGCAGTTTCTGTTCAAGGTTAAGAATTTTCTAGGTCAAGCCTGCCCTTTTGTCTGTTTCTGATTACTACTTCAGGAAGACGGACAACACCAGGTACAGAGATCTCACACTTAATTGTGACCCTGTTGTGGGAGGGTGCTGCTGCTTGAAGACAGTCCGATTATTATCTGCTGTGCGAGCCATCAATTGCACAACTTGGGTCAGAAAAGCAGACTGCAAATGACATTTGAAAGGGAACCAAACCAAACTGGTTCTGAAGTATGAGACAGTGATCCACATCCCATTTGGAGTTTATGTATAAAAGTAGAATCCAAATCAACCCCACGTTGTTCATGTCTCAATGACTAAGAGAGGGAATGCCCCACAGACTACTCAAAGAGCAACTGTCTAACTAGGGCTGGTGTCTGTCCAAAAGCCAGTCTCCCAGAAGCAATGGAACATCATTTTAAGTTGAATCTTTCTGCAGGAAGAGCTGTTGACCTAGCTGAAAAAGGTAGAAGCTTGTCTGCTGGCTGAAAGAGGAAAGGAGTATGGCTGGTGCTGCAGCAGGAGGGATTGTCCAGGTGAAGATACCAAGTGAGTTCCCAGTATGACAAGTACCGAAAGAAAGCTGACAAACCTGAGAGAGCGATAAAGGAGCGACTGTTGCTGTAAAGAGGTCATACGGTCTGTCCGTGCAGTTCTTGAGGCACTGTAAATAAGATTGCATTACAGTGTCAGTCTGTTTATCCACAGCCTGCCATGGTTTGAGTTGCTATTGCTACCTCCATTGAGACGGAGTAGATTGAACCTCTGTTGAAGCGGGAAGCCCCAAATCAGACTGGAGGCTGCACCTACCCCAAGCACCATAAAGAAAATTATGGTTGGGGGACACAGCTTTCACAAACTAAAGTGCCAATCTGCAGCCCACATCAGAGGTTCACGACTAAGTAAGACTGGTGCCACTGCGTAAGCTTGTACCCATAGCAAGTCTTGTGAAGATCATCCTGCTTGTGGCACCTCTATGGTGATCTAGAAAGCAGGAGTTCATCTGTAAGGGCAGGAATGCCACCGGCCCAGTCACACAGTGTGGACAGCCACTAATCACCAACAGGTAACTGCAGGGCTTCGGTGCACACGGGGATGAGAATGAGGAACAGAGATATGCAGGCAAAGATACTAGTCCTGCTTGAGACTTGAGCTGCTAAAGAAACTAAACAGACTTGACCCATAGCTTGTGAGAACTTTTCAGTCTAATTCTTGCCTATGCCCCTAAGATGGTCCTTTCCATGATGTCGACAACAGTAGGAGGGAAGGCAGTTAATGGGTAAGGAAGAGAAAGTGTAGAACCTCACTGACAACTGTATGTGGTATATACATTGGTTCCAATAGTATTTGGTTCTGCTGTGAGTTTAAAAGTGCTTTCTTTTGTCATAAAGATAAGCACTAGGCAGGACATTACATCATTGTATCTGTTGTTTGACTGTTGAGTTCTGAACTCTTGCCCCATACTCATACTACTTCACTGACAATTTAGTGAATGCTCGCCATCACTACCATGAAAGGCAATTGCATACAGGACTGTGCTTGGACCATTTTGCAGAGCAACAGCAAGACTGACCCCTGGACACCAGTGGCAAACAACCTCCAATACCACGATTGGGCTGAGTAGCCTTTGTCTCCTCTGCCACAAGAACAGGGTGTGACAATACCATACAATCACTCCTAAATCTAATTCACAGTCATTCTATTTTCTGCTGTCACACTGCAATCTTCTATTTTCCAGCTCTGATGATAACCACATTTTTTGGGGCAGGGATTTTAATTGTAGGTTATGCCCACTTTCAAAGATGTCTGCCTTTAAATATATGGGAGAGAATGTCAGTATTTATGTAATTTTGAACATAGCCCCTGTGGCGATGCTTTTAACTCCATACTATGCAAATTCTCTCTTTTTTGACAATAGCCCTTATCACCTGGGCAGGACAGGAGATTACATATACTGGCAGAGGCCAAGGCAGTCTCATTGATTTAATCGCTCTTTCTAAATATCATAAACCGAAGTTCGTATGTTTCTCTATCCGAAAAATACATTTTAGTGACCACTTCCCTCAAAGTAAGAAAGCATCTTCAGATGTACCTCCGATAACCTATACCTAAAATAGGGGCTCATGAGTAAATGGGCATCTAGAGATTCTGATCATGTTCTTGAAATATTAGTGAATAAAAACAGGCCTCAAATTGTGACCTGTCTAGAAAAGGAAATAATCCCAAAAAGTATGCTGGAATCTTTCACTGATATAACCAAAACAATAAATGAAATCTTAAAAATTGACAGAAATCAAAATTATTTTAAATGGTTCAATAGTGAATGCTCAAGGAGTCCTAAAAACCTTATTATGGCTCTAAAACAGAAGCCCAGAGACATAGGGACTGTGAGATCCAGCAGATATCACAACAAACAGGTTCTCGTGGGTCACAGGGAGACTATTAGGAAAGAGGCGTGGGAGAGATTAAACAAAGCTAGTGTTACTAAAGACTCCGTCCTCTTCTGGAAGACTATATTGATGCTCCTTATTTTCAGGACAGTCATAACAGCGGCAACGATGCCACAATACCCCCTGATGAATCAGTCTATCACTTATCTGAAGTTTACAAGAGTGGAGGGGCGCACATCTGCACAAAAGAATCTGAAAAATCACATAGCTAGAGTGTGCAAAAGAATCCCCACCCCCCAAATTGTTCAGGAAGTAGTAAGGACACTAAATCAGACTATGAAGAACATAGCACCTGGCCCTGACGGTGTCCTGGCTGGTCTTTTTTTGGAAGCCCTGATCTATGTCTCTCGGTGTTAACCAACATCCTAAGCTGTGTCGCAATCTCGGGCCCATTAAAATCTTGGTGAGTGTAATAATTGTTCCCATTTTTAAAAAGGGAGTTAGGTCAAATCCTAAATGGTATCACCCAATCTCACTGATTGACTCCACATGTAAGTTAGTGGGTAGAGTTTTACTTGATCGTTTAGAAACATGGATAGCTGGAAAACTGACATTTTCAGACATTCAATATGGTTTTAGGAGAGGTTTGGGCACCGTCGAGTAATGCCTTAATCTCCATATGGTGATAAGTAAATATACGCTGGCAAAAAAAAGCAATCTTTACCTAGGATTCATGGACCGGACATTCACCTTTGACTAGGTGGTGAGAGGGATACTCTGGGAAAACGCTATTGGGAATGGGCATAGATGCATCCATGGTTCACTTTTTAGCTCAGATGCATCAGGATGTGACGGGCAGAGTTAGATATGGGACAGACCGTGAACTGTCAGCTCCAATTAAAATGAACAGTGGGGTTAGACAAGGGTGTGTGCTAACCCCCTTTTTGTTTTGTGTATGTTTCAACGATCTGGAGAGGGGCGGTAGATGTCCCAAAGGTGGGTCACAGACATCTTCCTGCATTATTATACACAGACGATTGTATACTGATTTCAAGAACTGGTGTGGGCTTACAAATCTTCCTAAATAAACTCAATGATTTTATGAGCAATTTGGGCATGAACACTAACACAGCTAAGTCACACTTCATGGTGGTGGGGAAAGCATATTCTAAATTAAGATCTTGTTTTATTAATATGGATAGGCTACTGCAGGTATACACTTTTTTTTATCTGGGTGTCCCTTTCAACCACAAAGGCTCTTGATAAAACTCTTGGGGCTCTATTCAGGTTCGCATTGAAATTGGGCTCCAAACCCATCAATGCAATAATTAACATCTAAATTGCACTGTGTTGTGAGGTCATCTTGTATGGAGCCGAGGTCTGGGGATTATGTAATGTTTCTACCTTGCAAACAACAGAAACATTTTTCCTTAGAAGACTGATATCAGTCACTTCCAGCCTCCCGAGCACCTTATGTCATATGGAATTAGGCCTGACACATGTAACACATCGCATTTCAACTGCTCAAATTATGTTATGGCACTTGATTTGGACAAATGAAGAACTAGCCCGTATTCGAGCAATAATACAAGATTGTTTAAATTTGGATCATGTTCACAAAATACCGTGGCTTAGTTACATCAAAAGGCAGCTGGAACTCATGGGCAGGCAAATTGCTTCACTAATCCACAACTTATCACCACAGTCATGAAACCTCAGCTAAAGCAATAACCACAGTCATGAAACCTCAGCTAAAGCAATAATGTTTAACTGTTCTACCGGAGCGTAGGGAAAACATGGAACTTAGCATGAAGCATGTCGCTGATTATCTCCCTTTGCTATACCAAAAGTACCTTTTGCTCCCTTTTTATCACTCCAAAAGATTCTACCTTATCAGATTTAGAATTATTATTGCTCATTTACTGGTTTCTTATCCAACATATTGTGACTCTCACCTGGAACCCTGCCCATGTGACTTCAACTCATCCCAGAATAATCTGCACTTCCTTTTTTTCTGCCAACTATACTCTAAACCTCAAAGAGAATCTAATATTCCACTATTGAGAGTGTTGAAAGAAGGCCAGCATTATTTTACCTCCAGCCCCTTCAAGCAGAGTACATATGTCAAATGATTTATAAATTCTATGTCAGGACTGGAGGAGAGGATTATGCCTTCTTTCTTCACTCATTATTACAACAGCAGCCATGTAAACCAACAAAACTACTTTTCCCATACATCGGGAAACAACTGTAGTTTAAACAACCAATGAGAACACCAATGTCCACCAATCAGCATAGAGCCTGTTCCATATAGTCCTTTCTATCTGTGTCCTTGTCCTCTTTCTTCGGTGCTGCGCAGCCAAGATAAATACTCTGTTTTCCTCACAGACATTTGGTTTCGTGCTAATGATTTTATGCATGCGCTTCCGTTATAGAGGAATTGTGCTTTATGCCGCTTCCGCTTTGTTGTGCAGTGCTTATGTGAGTGATTAACTGTTTGCAGCCTTTGTGGCGCGGGGTTTATGGTTTATGTAGCAGTTGTTTTTTTTTTGCTTGTATCGCGTATTGCACGTATAGTTTCATTCTGTGGTTACTTTAGGTTATTGAAAGCTCGCAGCGAGCTTTCCCAGACACGAGACTTCGCTCTTACGTATCCCTGTACCTGGAGAGCAGTGACCTTCCGCCCCAAGGGGGCGTGAGAGGCGCTGCGGAAGCAGCGTGTTCTTTGAATTCCGCTCAGAGGAATTTCAAGGTTCGGACGCTTCCCGCTGTGTGGTACGCCGGTGATGGGAGACACCTGTCAGGGTCCATACAGTGAGAGCCGGCCTGCTATTTCACTCGGCTGGTGACTGCGAAAGTCGGTACGTGTTTCTCTCAATACGCGTCTTGTGAGGTCACGTACTCACCGCTAAAAGGCACGTTTTGGGACACTACCCCCTGGCTTTTATTACCAGCTGCACATAAAGATTCTGGCTCCAGGTGGTGTCCCAGGGCTGTGACCCGACACCCAGCCCCCCATATTCAAGGCCATTTTCTCAAGGCTAACAGTCTGCCACCCAGACTTATTACTCTGTGGGGTCCCCACTGTTTAAAATTTTTTTCTCCATTGCCTGTTTTTTTATTTATCATGGCGTATAAAGAGGATTCACATGGGAGTGAGACCCAATGGCTGATCTCCCATGGGAAAACGATTTTTATGACACAGTAGAAGCCTCGATATATTGGGCGGCAGAGGAGGCTATGACTCCTTTAGAGGAGATATTTAGAGGAGAGATTATCACACCAGAATACCCAGGCATTTGACAAATTGACTCAGTCGCATGCGCAAGCCCCCCCCCGCACCTGTTTCGGTGGATCCTTTGGATCCTCCTGCAAAACGTACTTCTGAAGCAGGGGTGGATATGGACGCTTTTGATAGGCAACGCCAAGCTTTTATGGCATCTCAAACCACTTTACCACCTGGCATTGACAATGTTACCCCGATCATTCTCCCATCTACCCCTAAGGGTTCAGGGAACGTAGTTAATATTCCTGGTCCATCTGGTTTTGATGACCCAGCCGACCTCCTCCCCCCAACAACGATATCGCAGACATGCTGGACCCAACAGATATAATCCACCCTCGATCCTCTGAGTGGGCTCCAGCCGCTAAGGTTGTTTGCTATATGGCAAGTCATGTACGAACCCCGCTGGAATAGGAAGCACAGAACTACTTATGTGGAGAATGTCCCCGACCCTCTTTGGAGGGCAAAGTAGCCTTAACCCTGGAGATTGATCCACGCATGGCTACCTTTTTGCAGAAGTTTATAAAGGATCCAAAAAAGGGGATAGATCGTTCTTGGCGCGCATGCAAGGATAAACTACTGGATGCTTTGGGACCCCTAGCCAAAATTCTTGACATGGCTGAGGAGGCCAAGATTTCTGGTGCACTAATTTCACCTGAAACTCTGTCTGGGTGGGCTCAACGAGCTATAATATTTTTGGGTAACGCCAACTGTGCCCTTTCAACTGAGAGATGTCCATCTCTTCTCATAAAAGTGGACCTAAAGATGGGGGATCTTGCGGATTCTGAGGCAAGTGCTGTCGCCCAAGGGGCTCTCTTTGGAGAACCGTTTGTGAGAGATCTCTGCAAGTTTGTGAACATTTTCATATCCTTGGATAAGGCGCAGTCAACAATTAAGAAATCCAGTGAGTGTTCTCCCTTCTTCCCAGTTAAAGTTAGGAGGGCGTCTGGCGAAATTTTTCCCAGCTTTTGCATCCATCACAGGGGATGCATGGGTCCTTCAAACAGTCCAGGGTTTTTATTTAGAGGTTTTGGGGAACTCAATAAAACGAACAGGGCGTCCACGTCCCCTCCAGTTTTCTCTTAAGGATACCACCCTAGTAGATCAAGAGTTAGCTTCTTTGCTCGCCAAAGGCGCCATTCTGCTGACCGACCCTCATCCTTCGGGTTTCATCAGCAATATTTTTCTTATTGAGAAGGTAGATGGTGGCCAGCGACCAGTGAAAAATTTGAGCGAATTCAACCAGTGGTTGGTCTATCACCATTTAAAAATGGAAGGGATTCACCTTCTCAGAGATGTACTAAGGCCTCTAGATTGGATGGTCCGTTTGGACCTCAAGAATGCATATCTGGTGGTTCTGTTATTTCCTCCGCACAAGAAATTTCTACAATTCATCTGAAAGGACCAGACTTAAGAGATTGCATCCCTTCCGTTCGGTCTCTCATCCGCCCCGTGGTGCTTTACCAAGGTCCTCAAACCTGTCGTGGAACACCAAAGGACTCAAGGAGTACGGCTTATGGTCTATTTTGACGATCTTCTCCTCATGGACTCTTGTCCCCAGAGACTGCTTTTACACCTTCACATGGCCGGAAATCTCTTACAGAGCCTTGATTTTGTCATAAACGAGAGAAAGTCTCTTTTGACGCTGTCTCAGTCAGTAACGTTTTTGGGATTTATAATAGACTCCACCTCTGCCACCTTGAGTCTTCCGTCCAGAAAAGTAGCAAAGATTCATTACGAATTGAGGCAGACTCTGTCCAAATATCAGGTGACTCTCAGACAAATTGTTCGTGTGATAGACCTGGTCTCTTCATCGACCCAGGCCATCTAGCCGGGCCCCTTGCACTACAGGGCCCTTCAACGTCTAAAGGCGTCCCATTTCCGCTGGGGTTGTCTGTACTCTCACAAGGTGTCTCTCTCCGCAGAGGCTTGAGAAGAGCTCGATTGGTGGCTATGTCACATGGTGGCCTGGAACGGCCGAGCGATTTTCGGTTCAACCCCAGCTTTAGTTATAGAGTCTGATGCCAGCAGGACAGGCTTGGGGCAAGATGCGGTACGGTGGCCACGGAAGGTTTATGGACGCCAGAAGAACAACGCTTACACATAAATTATCTGGAACTTTTAGCAGGTTCTTTTGCAGTGCATTGTTGGACCACAGATTCTATTCAGTCGTGTGTCCTCCTAAATAACAAGTTACTTACCTTTGGTAACTAGATATATGTAAGAAACATTAGTTAGTGATAGATTCCTTACCTTGGAATTACCCCCAAGCATCAGAATGGATCTAGGAAGTTTTCGGCAACAGTACCCCTGCGCGTTGGTAGGTGTCGTCGTGCGGCTCCGCATACGTAACTGGTGTCATAGTTGTCGAGATGACATCGCTGGAGCTACTTAGACGCGCCCACTAATGTCAGGTCTGTACAAGACTTTCTGCTCCAGAAACGCAGTCATATGCAAGATACGGACCACTGGTGCATTGTAACTAGGGCCCTGAAAGGGATGACCTTAACCGTAGAAATCAGTTTGCAGAACGGGAAGGATGGGTGGGGCGGTAAGAAATCTATCACTAACTAGTGTTTCTTACAGATATATAGTTACTGAAGGTAAGTAACTTGTTCATCTGAAAGAAACAAGTTAGTGATAGATTCCTTACCTTAGAATAGATACCCCAGCAATACCAACCCCGGTGGTGGGTCTGCGAATAAAGATCACTCCAGAAAGTCACGGAAAACAGAACGGCCAAAGAAGCTGTCTCTCCAGACTTGACTGTCGAGGCAGTAATGCTTGGTAAATGTGTGCAGCGAAGCCCACATGGCTGCCTGACACATATCCTGCAAGGGAACGCCGTATCCCAAGGTAGTAGTGGCTGCTGTTGCCCTGGTAGAATGGGTACGCAGCCCCACAGGAAGCTCCTTCTTAGCCAATGAGTAACAAGCCTTGATGCAGAGAACGACCCACCGAGAGATGGTCCGTTTGTGGACAGCCCAACCTTTTTTGGCGCCCACGTAGCCAACAAAGAGCTTGTCATCCACCCGGAACTGTTGTGCACTTCAGATAGAGCAAGAGCGCATGTTTTGGCTCTAGATCGTGGAGCCTCTCTTCCTCTTTTGAAGGATGGGGAGGCGGAAAGAAGGTGGTCAAAGTGATGGTCTGCCCGATATGGAAGGGCGTGACAACCATTGGCAAAAAAGAAGGACGGTTCCTTAATACCACCTTGTCCGGATGAACAGAAAGGAAAGGAGGTTTGGAAGAAAGAGCCTGTAGCTCACTCACTCTTCTGGCAGAGGTGATAGCTACCAGGATAGCCGCATTGAGAGTAAGAACACGCAAAGGATAGCTATGAAGGGGCTCGAAGGAAGCGCACATCAGATATGTCAAGACAAGGTTTGAGTCCCATTGAGGCATGATGAACGGCACAGGAGGAAATGTGTGTGTAATGTCTTCAACTGTCGCTGCTCAATCTCCGTGCATGGAGGTGGAGGCTGGACAGGTTCGGGTGGAGGACCATCCCCTGCTGCAGCGACAGAAGATCCTCCCGAAGAGGCAATCGGGTCGGGGGATCGACCGCCAGGCTGAGTAGCTTGGGATTTATACAGTCTGTGAGTAGGTTTTTTAGTGTTCAGAAATTTGGCGCTCAACTTCTTACGGTAAGGTTTCAAAGTAACGTGGTTTCAGGGTAGGTGCTTCTTGGTCAGAGGAAAACCTTAACCTCTGTAAGGACGAGGGGTTCAGGGACCTCCCTCTTTTGTGATTTAGCAAGAATCCAGAGCACACTATGTTATCAAATGAAATTTCAATCCTCAAATTTGTCATACATATGGGATAGATCAGACAAAACGTAAATTTTCAAACGTTTTATTAATTAACAGTGATCTCTTCTTGGGAATCACTGTACCTGTCACTATAGCCTACACGTGTTTCATCACAGCATGTGGCTGTGAATCTTCAGGGCTGATCGTAATGATCGAGGCGCGTTATCGGTTGGCCGGTGATAATTCCGACCCGGTCCTTATCGGGTAGTTTCTGTTGAAACGAGAACGGCACCGATGGTATTCGGTTGCCGTCAATCACAATGTTGGGTGTTGGAGTTCACAGCGTTAATAATCTGTATATTCTGGGCCGTTTGTTGCCCGTGGCGATGCTTGGTGCAGCTTCGGTTTCCAAGTGCGGGAACAACCGATAACGCGCCTCGATCATTACGATCAGCCCTGAAGATTCACAGCCACATGCTGTGATGAAACACGTGTAGGCTATAGTGACAGGTACAGTGATTCCCAAGAAGAGATCACTGTTAATTAATAAAACGTTTGAAAATTTACGTTTTTTTCTGATCTATCCCATATGTATGACAAATTTGAGGATTGAAATTTCATTTGATAACATAGTGTGCTCTGGATTCTTGCTGAGTAGCTTGGGATACCAGTATCTTCGTGCCCAATCCGGAGCCACAAGGATGACTTGGGCCCGGTCACGCCAAATCTTCTTCAGCACTCTGGGCAGAAGTGGTATAGGCGGAAAGGCGTACAATAGTCTGCAACTTCACTTGTGACGAAAAGCGTCGCTAGCGGGAGCCGCCTTGGAAATTACAACGTGCAGAACTGATAACATTGGGCGTTCTCTTCGGTGGCGAATAGATCTAACCAAGGCTCTCCCCACTGCTGAAAGAGACCTTGCGCCACGTCAGAGTTCAGATGCCATTCGTGATCCATCAAGCATCGGCCGCTGAGTTTGTCTGCCCTGGCGTTCAGAGAACCTGTCAGGTGTTGAACCACCAAGGTAATGCCTTGATGTTCAGGCCATGTCCAGAGGCGTAGAGCCTCCTGACATAGGGTCCAAGACCCCACCCGCCTTGTTTGTTGCAATACCACATGGGAGTGGTGTTGTCCGTGAACACCTGCACCACACTTCCCTGTACAGAGAGAAGGAATGCTTTCAGTGCACGTCGGATAGCCCGAAGATCCAAAAAGTTGATATGGAGCTGGGACTCCGCCGGAGACCAGAGGTGGCTGATCTCCGCCTCTCCCAAGTGACCTCCCCATCCCAGAAGGGACACATCTGTCACCACTGTGTTCTCCGGTTGGGGAAGGGAGAGGGACCTGCCCGTGACCCAATTGCGATTCGTGAGCCACCACTGCAATTGTTGTGCAGTGCCCTCTGAGATCTGCACATGATCGGACAGGTTGCCCTGATGCTGTGCCCACTGGAACTTCAGGTCCCACTGCAGAGGCCACATATGCCAATTGGCATGTTACACTAGCAGGATGCAGGAGACCATCAGGCCCAAGAGCTGGAGGGTCATCCTGACTGAAACCCGGGATAGCGGCTGAAAGATCGGAAACATAGTCTGAATATTCCGGACTCGCTGCTCTGGAGTATAAATCTGAAACTGCATCGAATCCAAAACCGCTCCGATAAGGGGGAGCTTTTGAAAGGGACCCAGGTGCGACTTCGGCATTTTGATGGACAACCTGTCGAAGTAGGGGAAGACTGATACCCCTGAGCTGCAACCACCGCCATCACTTTTGTGTACACCCGAGGGGCGCTGGAAAGGCCAAAGGGGAGCACAGCAAACTGAAAATGCTCCTGGCCTACCGTGAACCGGAGGCAACGCGGATGTGAAAATATGCGTCCTGCAAGTCCAACGCTACCATCCAGTTTCCAAGGTCGAGGGCAGCCAAGGCCTGAGGCAGAGTCAACATCTTGAACTTCTCCTTCCGGAGGAAGAGATTGACGTTCCTGAGGTCCAAGATGGGGCCCAAGCCCCCCTTGCCCTTCTTGGGGACCAGAAAGTAGTGGGAATAACAACCACATCCTACTTCTGGCCCAGGAAGGCGCTCAATGGCCCCCCTTGGCCAAAACGTCCTGTTGGAGAAGCGCAAAGTGATCCCCCGACATGCGGTGGAACTGAGGTGGCATGGCTGGGGGGGGGGGGGGACTTGAAAGGGAGGGAGTAAAGCCTCCGAACAAGTTGCAGCACCCACTTGTCGGAGGTGACAGAACGCCAGTGGGGAAGGTGAAGTAGAATCCTTCCGCCCACTGGCGTAGGGTGCATCCCAAAGCCCAGACTAGGAAGGGTTTTAGGTGGATGTTGCAGGGGTGGAGGTGGGCTGACCCTTACGCCGGCCCCCTGAACTGCTACGGCGGTATAAACGGCCGCGCTGAGTCTGGTTCTGTGCAGGCTTCTGACTGAATGAGCGGGCCGGGTCGCCCCTCCCATGGCCATGAAATGAATGAAAAATAGACGTGTCCGGCCGCGTGGTGGAAAGATCCAGGGACTTGGCCGTAGCCCGTAAGTCCTTAAAAAGCTTGAGCGCACTGTCGGCCTTATCACCAAACAGACGATGTCCATGAGCGAGCTCTGGACATCTGGCGAGAACCCAGTAGATCTCAACCAGGCGTGGCGGCGAAACGCCACAGTCGTGGAAACTGCCCTATCCAAGGAGTCCGCGTTATCCAAACCACACGAATGGCGAATTTAGCCGCATCCTTACCCACGACCACAGCCTGGGAAAGCACAGCCTTTACCTCTTCAGGGCACTGAGGCAACACCTGAGCAACGGTATTCCACACCGCGTGGGAATAGTGGCCCGAAAGACATGCAGTGTTCACCGACCGCAGTCCCAAGCTGGCCGAGGAGAACAAATGCTTGCCGAACTGCTCCAGCCTCTTAGAGTACTTATCCGGCAGAGCCGTGGGAAAGGCACTCTGGGAAGTCGAAGCTTGAATGACCAGGCTCTTGGGCATAGGATGAATGGTCAAAAAGGCAGGGTCACCCAGCGCCGAGCGATGACGCCTCACGACGTTCTTATCCACAGGGGCCCCCATGGCTGGCCGCGACCAAGTACCTAACAAGACGTCAGTGAGGGCGTCATTAAATGGCAGCAGCGGCTCCGACAAAGTGGACGCCGATTGGAGCACCTCAGTGAAGAGATTAATCTTCAGGGCTACCGTAGAGAGATCAAGGATGAAGACCTCAGCTGCCCGACGGAGCACCACCGTGTAAGAGGCACACTCCTCCAGGTTAGGCGGGGGAGAGGCAAACCCCGGGTCAGAAGAGACATCGAGGACGCCTGCTTCCTCCAAGTCATCCGCCTAATCCTGCTCAGAGTGTGAGACGAGCAAGAGGGTCCTCGGACCCCTCCCAGTCGTCCTTCGCCGTATGTGGCGCAGCCCGCGGCGGCGTGGTAGGGACCGGGAAAGGAACAAACAGCATCCGAAATGGCGCTGGACGGGGCCGAGATGGCGCCATGTCCCAATTCGGATCCCAGGTGGGGACAATATTGTCCTGGAACTGGGGCAGGGGCAGAACCAATGTTATCCAATTCGGTGCCGGAGACGGAGCAGAGGGTGGCGCCGGCAGCGCTGGACCTTGTGGCGCCATGGCCGAACTAATCTATGTCTCTTACAGATATATCGTTACCGAAGGTAAGTAACTTGATCATCTGAAAGAGACAATTAGTTTATGGATTTCTCATCTTAGAATAGATGCCACAGGAATAAACCCCGGTGGTGAGTCTGCGAACCAAGTTTACACTAATAAGTCGTGGAGAACTGAACGGCCGAATAAGCTGTCTCTCCCGACTTGGCTGTCAAGGTAGTAGTGTTTGGTAAACATGCGCAGTGAAGCCCATGTAGCTGCCTGGCAGATGTCATGACGAGGGACTCCACGTCCCAAAGCAGTAGTAGCAGCTGATGCCCTGGTGAAATGAGCACGCAACCCTACTGGAGGTTCCTTTTTCACTAAGGAATAGCAGATTTTTATACAAAGAACGACCCATCCACCCGGAATTTTACTGTATGATCCAGATAGAAGGAAAGCGCACATTTTGGATCCAGAAGACAGAGCTGCTCTTCCTCTTTAGAAAGATGCGGAGGCTGAAAGAAGGTGGGCAAAGTGATAGTCTGCCCTATGTGGAAAGAAGTAACCATTTTGGGAAGAAAAGAAGGCCTAGTGCGAAGGACAACGTTGTCCGGATGAACAGCCAGGAAAGGAGGTTTAGAAGAAAGAGCTTGAAGCTCACTCACCCTGCGAGCAGAGGTGATGGCAACCAAGAAGGCAGTTTTCAAAGTTAAACGTCTAAGAGGACAATTATGTAACGGCTCAAAGGGAGCGCACATAACATCATCCAGAACTATGTTCAAGTCTCACTGAGGCATTACGAAAGGAATTGGATGGAAGAGATGAGTAGTGCCCTTAAGGAATCTATTTACATTAGGGGACTTGAAAAGAGAAACTTGATCAGGAAGCCTAAGAAAGTTTGAAATGGCTGAGAGATAGCCCTTAAGAGTGCCCAGAGCAGAGCCCTGCTGGGCCAAAGAAAGGAGGAACAAGAAAACCTCAGAAAGAGTGTCGGAAAGGGGATCCCCAGTCCTT
The DNA here is from genome assembly GCF_964263255.1 of Lissotriton vulgaris. Taxonomy (NCBI): domain Eukaryota; kingdom Metazoa; phylum Chordata; class Amphibia; order Caudata; family Salamandridae; genus Lissotriton; species Lissotriton vulgaris. The sequence continues at coordinate 1,426,822,861 of NC_141689.1, read as the reverse complement.
GCTGTGCACCATGCCACAAATTTGTTCCATCTGCAGGTTATACCGTTTTAGTGGAGGGACGCCTGGCTGCTAAGATAACATTACATACTTCGAGAGGAAGGTCGAAAGCCACCAACTGCCACAGCTCAATCTCCATGCAAGGAGGTGGAGGCTGGACAGGTTCAGGTGGAGGACCGTCCCCTGGTGCTGCGACTAAAGATCCTCCCAAAGAGGCAGTCTGATCGGAGGATCGATGGCCATGTGTAACAGCTCTGGATACCAGACACTTCATGCCCAATCCGGAGCCACAAGAATGACTTGGGCCCGGTTGCACTTGATCTTCTTCAGCACTCTGGGCAGAAGTGGTATAGGTGGAAAGGTGTATAGAAGACCGCAACTCCACTCGCAACGAAAAGCGTCGCCTAGCAAGTGCCGCCTTGTAAATTCCAATGAGCAGAACTGCTGACATTGAGCGTTCTCTCCGGTGGCGAAGAGATCTAACCAAGGCTCTCCTCACTGCTGAAAGAGACCTTGCACCACCTCCCAGTGAAGAAGCCATTTGTGATCCATCATGCACCTGTGTTTGTCCGCTCTAGCATTCAGAGAACCTGCCAGGTGGTGAACCTCCAGGGATATGCCCTGATGTTCCAACCATGTCCAAAGGCAGAGAAGCCTCAAACCATAGGGTCCACGACCCCAACCCGCCCTGTTTGTTGCAGTACCACATGGCAGTGGTGTTGTCCGTGAACACCTGCACCACTCTTCCTCGGACAGAGCGAAGGAATGCTTTTAGTGCAAGACGAATCCCCGAAGCTCAAGAAGATTGATGTGGAGCTCGGACTCCTTCAGAGACCAGAGGGTTATGATCAACGCCTCTCCCATGTGGCCACCCCACCCCAGAATTAATTAATCTGTCACAACTGTAAACTCTGATTGGGGAAGGGAGAGGGATCTGACACTGACCCAATACTGGTTTGTGAGCCACCACTGCAATTGTCGAGCAGTGCCCTCCGAGATCTGGGCGCAATCGGACAGATTGCCCTGATGCTGTGACCACTGGAACTTCAGGTCCCACTGCAGGCCCCGCATATGCCATCTGGCATGATCCACCAGCAGGATGCAAGAGGCCATGAGGCCCAGCAGCCTCAGGGTCAGTCTGACCGAAATCTGGGATAGAGGCTAAAAGATCGGAATCATAGCCCGAACATCCCGGACCCACTGCTCGGGAGGATAAACCCGAAACTGCGTTGTGTCCACAACCGCTCCGATGAAAAGGAGCTTCTGAGAGGGAGTCAGGTGTGACTTTGTCATGTTGATAGTGAACACCAGCAAATGCAGGAGGTCCGCCGTAGTCAGGAGGTGGGAGACGACTGCCTGGGGTGAGACCACCTTTAACAGCCAGTAGTTGAGATAGGGGAAGCCTGGAACCCCTAATCTGCGCAGATGAGCTGGGACCACCGCCATCACTTTCGTGAACATCCGAGGGGCGCTGGTAAGGCCAAAGGGGAGCATGGTAAACTGAAAGTGCTTGTGGCCTACCGTGAACCGTAGGTAACGCCGGTGGGCCGGCAGGACGGGAATGTGAAAATAAGCGTTCTGCAAGTCCAACGCTACCAACCAGGTTACCGGATCGAAGGCAGACAGGACCGGAGCCAGTTTCAACATCTTGAACTTCTCCTTCCGGAGAAGCAGTTGACGTTCCTAAAATCTAAGATAGGACGGGGGACCTTTTCCTTCTTGGTCACCAGAAAGTAGTGCGAATAGCAACCACAACCTACTTCAGGGACAGACACTCGCTCAATGGCTCCCTTGGCCAGGAGTAACTTCCTGTTGGAGAAGGGCCAGGTAATCCTCGGACATGTGATGAAATTGAGGTGGCATGGATGGAGGGGTAGTCTAGAAGGAGAAGGAGTAGCCCCTTCGGACTATCTGCAAAACCCACCTTTCCGATGTAATTTTGAGCCAGTGGAGGAGGTGATGGCCAATCCTGCTGCCCACTGGTGATAGATGGACCTGAAAGACCGGACTAGGAGGGTTTGGAATCTGCTGCAGAGGGGGTGCTGGTGGACTAGCATGCCTGCTGGCCCCCTGACAGGGCGGTGGGAACCCCGTCCCCGGTCGTGCAGAGGCTGAACAGCTTGCGCAGACCTCTGGCTCTGGGCGGAACTCAGCAGGCACCCTTTCCTTAGCCATGAAAGGGGCAAAAAGCAGACTGCGCTGGGCGGGAGTTGGAAGTGAGGCCTAAGGATCTAGCCGTAGCCCTAGAATCCTTAAAGCGCTTGAGCGCGTTGTCTGCCTTGTCGCCAAATAGGCGCCGGCCATCAAAACTCCTGCGACCTCCCTCTCGACTGGGACCACGAACGGCGTGGAGCGGACTGCCGGGCCTCGTGAAGCTTTCAGGACTGCTCCCGTAAAGACTTCTGGTTGATGGCCCGGCATTCGGAGCACGGCTTCGGGTCGTGGTCGCGCTCCAGGCACCAAAGGCACACAAGGTGCCCCTTGACCAGCATCAATTTGCGACAGGAGTCGCAAGCCTCGAAGCCGGTGCAACGTGACATCCCTCCGTGCACCAAGAGTCTATCTACTCAAAAGTGTCGACAAATGTTGCAAAAAGTAGAGTCGAAAAGTTACTTAAGGTACCGCTCTCTCCGGATCTGCACTGGCTGGTGCAGAGAAAGAAAGAAGGACATCAGCGTGTGAGGGTGTCGTCTATGTAGATACCGCAACATCATTCCAACGAGCACGACGTCAACGACGAACGTGGAGTCAACCGACGCCACCTATCGACGCGCAGGGCTACTGCTGAGGAAAAAATTCTCCGGATCCAGTCTGATGCCTAGGGGTAATTTTAAGGTGAGGAATTCTAAGGTGAGGAATCCATAACTAATTGTCTCTTTCAGATGTAATTATTTGCCTTGTTTGCACTGAACATGGCACACAAATCACTCTGTTCACTTTATATTGCTACATACAAAACTGCTTATTTTGAATATATCAACTCAACCTTATGCACAGGGTCTCTGTGCTCTATTTGTCATACCTACTTACCATTTCATTGTTGATTTTGCAACTCCCCTCACTCTTTAATTACATCTTTTTTATGAATAACATCACAAAACAATACAAATATAAAAACTTGGTGCATTGTGACATTCAAGACATAATATCATATAAGGTATAAAGAGGGGAGGAAAGCTTCCAAGAAAATGTCTTGGGGTAAGCAGAGATGCATCACAAGAGGCAATATGGAGCCCCAAAAGACACCAGAAAGACAGAAGGGACCTACTTTTCTCTCAAAGGGCCAGGAGGGCTACAGGCCCACTGCCTCACTGTATATCATCCAGGAAGTGACATATTGCCAAGTCTGTGGTGTCTTGCTGTCAGGAGCTGACATTTATTGGTGATGGCTCTTTCTCACAAAATCAGGGACATATGTCATTTGTCAATCCCCCAACCTGAGTTTTTATGTGCATCTTAAGGGGCTTCCAAGTTGTTTCAAATTTGAGGATTTCATTAGCTGGCAATGCAGTCAATTTTACCATTACATAGATGTGCAAAATCTTGATCCAACATAGCCCCAGTGGTGGTGGTCGGCTGCTTCCAACATAGGGCCTGGTCTACAACATTTTAAAAACATTTTCAAGATAATTATGTAATTTAACCGCTTTGCTGCTGATGACGAGCTCAGCTCGTCATCAGCTACGGCGCTGCTATGCTGATGACGAGCTGAGCTCGTCACGTAACGCGGCTTTTTCAAAATTGCCGCACACAGCGGGAAAAGCCGCCGCAGCGATGCGGATATGTATCAGAGAAGTACATCACTGTTTTCAGTTAAAACATATTAATACCCAAGTTCCACTTAAAAGTTGGTTACCCTGTTACTGATTATAAATCTATTTTGTAACCAGTGAAACTGCGCTCCTGGATTTCTGCATTTCATTTCTGACAGTTCTTGTTGTTGCACAGGGTAAACTCTCTTCATGCAAGATGGGAATATGATTGCATTGCCTTTAGATAACGTTGTTTTATAGGAATTGCTGAAGGCAGATCTCAGGTTGGCAGGTTAAACTTGTTCAGCCATTTGCAGTGAACACCAAAAAGTATCTCTAGCAGTACGTTGTCAAGCCACTTGCCATCACCATACAGGGAGCACTTGCAAGGATGCTTATGACACAGAACTCTTGTACGTAAAAACATACCAGGTCGGTCAGGAATTTTCAGCTCCACATATTTTGGTAAAAGGGTTTCTATCATTACACATTCGCAGAGAGAAAGCCAAAGCTCTGCTAGGGTTTTTGCTCAATATAAACAAAAGGTATCACAGAATAATCAATTTACAAACACATGTTATATACCCTCACCTTATGATTAAAATATTTCTCAAATTTTAATCTTGCTAATTCCACACACTGAAACCAGATCTTGGGCCTTCGACTTAAACATTTTATGACTTGAAAACAACCTTCTAAGCTCTCTCCACATTGTACTTTCTAGAAGCAAAAAAAGAGACAATGATGATGTAACAAGGCAATAAATATAGAATTTTCCACTCACTCTCTTCACAAAGGTGATCACCAAACATACAGCCCGAGAATCTAAAAGAGAAGTTATATAACAGTCGACTTTTTGAGATTATGCAAACATAATGCTTCTTAATTTTGAAAATAAGTATATGGTTTGTATTGAAATGGTAATGTTGATTTTATATACGGTCTGACCTTTTTCAAAGGTTTATTACAAATAAAACCTAATCTAGTTAAATATAAACATGAGAACACTCCAGGTTAGCTGTGTGGAATACAAACAACAGTTGTTTGTAGGTTACACTACTAGACTAGAGTGTTTGTATGCAACGTGGCTAGAGTGGAGAGTTTTCGTTTCTCTTTCCTATCGGAATACGGACTCTTACGTATTGGTGTATTTGTAGTATATTACGGTGTAATTTCATTACCCCCTCCCATGCTTGTGAGAGAACCGTTCCGTCACGAGCCTCGGGTGGGCTGTGCTGGTGACGGAACGGTTCCGTCACGGCCCGCTCGCCGTGCCTGCGCGGCGCGAATTCCGCGCTGGACGTTCTGAAGAGCGGCGGGACAGTGACTAAACCTTTCCGTCACAAGCACAGCTCACCCGCGGGCCATGAAGGAGCAGCTCCGTCACAAGCACGGGACCGCCGCGCAACCCCGCCTCCCCCTTAGCGCTGCGGCGGAATAGCCGCCGCAGCAAAGGGGTTAAAGTATTGCTTTACGTAATGTATATTTGTTTTTTCATATGATGTGGCTTTGGATTTTCAAATTGTTGTTTGTGGAATCTTGTGTTGTCATGTATTAAATTGAAGTTTGTGAGAACTAGGTTCTCCACAGACTAACAGGCTGCAACCTATATTTGTATAGTTTCCCTGGTATTAAGTTATGTTGGTAGGGTTGCCAATCTGGTGGATGGAAGTTTCGAAGATCAGGGTTATTGGAAAGATAAGTTGTCTCTTTTTATTCCTCTACATGATACCTTCTACACCCCATACTAGTAGTAAAAGTGTTTAGAAGAATAGAAACCCTTACTTTTAATATTAACAGAAAAAATGAATGTTCCACTGACAACAGATGGAATAGATATTTAACAATATGAAACTATTAAACATTTTTTGCAGGTTTTAAACTATACCACAATTCTTACCCGTAACACTTCTTCTGCAGATTGATAGGTTTGCCAAAATGTATTAAACAGTGAAGGCTTGTGAGAAAAGGAGCTTTCAAACTATAAGAGGATTAAAAAAAATACATGTTGATAAAGGAACTGATTTTCTAAAGAGACAATTCTTATTTAAGAAGGCCCAGTAGGGCCCTTGAAGTGCACCTGCACGGATAATTACCTTATCTCTTGCCCACTGTATTGTGTGTTCAATTGCAGCTGGAAAAGATTTTAAAGTGCAAAAGGGTATTTCTTCTTCTGGAGGATCCCGCTTAAAAAACAGGATGAAAGGATGAAATTAAGATCTCTGCATTTTTAATAATTGTACACGTTAAGAATCAAGATCAAAGATTTCTAAGATAAATGAAATTATTCTTATTGTCCACAATTATGTCAAGATGTCTATAACAAGAAACATTGTGGCTTTCTGAGATAGCAATTTAAACACCAATGGGTACAATTTAAGGTGGTACTCTATAGAGAAGATCAACAATATCTACAGTACTTTAATAGCCATAATAAAGGTTTGTGTTTCTGAAGAACCTCAGCTACCACAAGCATTTTAACAGGTGTCGCTTGAAATCCACTTCTACACATTCATCAGTCCGTCACCCATACCAATTTGTTGATAATCTCTAAAAACTCAGTTTGCCTTTCTTACCTCATTGAAACACTCACATTCTATCAATCAAATCTATTACAGTCCGCCTTAACAGCCTCACTTAAAAAGCTACACTTTTTAATGATGCTTATGTTTGCATAATCCATGCAACCTGTTCAAGTACTTTTGTTGTATTGGTTAATTTGGCACAGATTTTCTTCTAGTCAGTAAAGCTAGGCTTATTCCATACCCAAGGCAGATCCCTGATGTAATCCAGGGAACATCATTAATTTTTGCAGCTAGTCTGCTATTTTCTATGATAATGTTTAGATTGAAAAGAACAAGTTCCTTACCCTTTGTTAATGTTCTTCCTTGCGGATGCTATATCTGACCACAGAATACTCATTTTACAAGATCCCCAAGGTGCCAGACAAAATGTGAAGATTTTTTAATAAAGGTGTTCCGGAAAGCCACAAGTTGGCGTCCTGCTGCTATGCATTAGGTCATTGCCACCCCAGAAGTGACAGAGCAAAGCCACACAGAAGCACAAGCCTTATTTGCTGACGTCAGTTTCTTATCTTTTTTTGAAAACATATTTTAATTTATATATTTTTCCAACTTCAGCATCACATAGGAGAAAATCAAATAAACATTTGGTATTCACCAGGCTTCTTCAGACCCTCAAGCGCAAGTACATCTTAGTGATTCCACAGACAATGTATCAGACAATTTACGTTCCATTTACAGTCACGCTAGCCAGTGTAATCGGTCTGGGTTGTGCATTCATAGTCTCTAGTAGGCTGCTGAACTTTGTTATGCTTGCACTTGGATGCCTGTGAAGATAGGATATTACAGTAGAGTCTGGGAGTCTGTGGGGGATCGTCTCTATTTAAACGCGTCAAGAGCGAGCCAGCTTTGTACGCTTCAGCATGCTTTGTGCTCGTTTATGTGGTGTAATCGACTTGTCTTAGTGTTTCTAATAGCTCGGCATGTTTACTGTTGTCTTCTTGTAGTGCTGCTCCCTTGGTGTTGTCCACAGCCGCGTCCTGCTCTAACTTATTCAGCGAATTTTCAACCTCCATGACACTTATGTATTTCCTTCCTGATCCCTTCTGTTGTGATAATTGCTATTCCCCTCTTCACCTTCTTGAATGCATCCCACTCCACCTGCGTCGAGGAGGCAGTGCCAGGGTTCTCTATGAAGTAGTTGGTGATTCCTGCAGATAATGTGCTATGAAATACCTGGTTTTCGAGCTTCTGGGGCCATAGCTTCCAGGTAGGAACCGGAGTAGGGATTCTACCCCAGGCAAGAGTGACCTCTAGGGGGTTATGGTCTGAGAAGGTTTTTCCCAGGTAAGTGGCGTGTGTTACCTGGGAACAGAGGATCCGGTCGATTCTAGTGTGCAGTTGGTGTGGGTGTGAGAAAAAAAGAGTATTCCCTACTATTAGGGTACATTAGTCGCCAGGCATCCCCCAGGGACCATCCCTCCGCCCATTTGCACAATGCCTCGGCCTGTCTAATTGTGCCAGCACCGTGGAGGGGCCTGTGTGAACTAGCCTTGTTTATATCAAGTACGGCATTATAATCCCCCCCCCCCCCAAGGGTATGTTGTTCAGGGCACAAGGATAGGTTTCAGGTTCGTAAGGAATTTATCATGCTCACAGTTAGGGGTGTATATGCTCCCTAGCACTATTTGTGAGCCATCTAAGGTACCTCTCACATCTCTCCAGTGGGTCTACCCGTTGTTCCAGCGTCTTGAAGGGAACCCCACTACGTATCCAGATGGAGGCGCAGCGGGCAAAGGCAGAGTAGTATATGGATATGACCTGTCTCCTACATTTCTTGTGTAATTTGGTTGCCTCAGCCACAGTGAGGTGGAACTCCTGCAAAAAAGTTATATGCGCTTGCCGCCTGTATAACTGTGCATGTATTCTGTGCCTTTTGTAGTTGGACCCCAGTCCCCTTATGTTCCAAGTAATTATTTTGTAACTGTCCTGCATGTGTATGCATTGTGTACGCGTGTCCTGGACGTTACCCGCGAGAGGGGGGGGGGCAGCTGTGCGTATAGTAGCGGGGTGGGTTAGGTCAGGCTGAACTAACATTTGAACGCTAACTAAGAATACTCGGTCCAGCAGAGGAATGGTGCTGGTCCAAACCATGTTTACAACAATGTTAACTATTGACTGTGTAGTAGTTGTGTTCGCCATGAGGGGTTGTGCAGCTCCCGCTCTCTAACTCTGGAAATGTAGGTGGTTCGGGCTCTGCGCTGCCAGGACCGGTGTCAGTAGTGTGTGTCAAAATCAGGATTGTAGAAGAAGGGGGATGCTTCCCTGCTTACAGAGGTAGGTCTAACTGGGTGCTTCTTGTACAAAAACAGTGTCCTCCATTACCAATCCTCCCTCTAACCCAGGAAACCCTCCGCTGTTCGAGACGTAATACCACTAAACAATGCAATACTACTCCCAGAGTCCGAGGGCACAGTATGATGCGCGCCCTCCCAGAACTTGTTGGCCATTTCCAGCGCCTCCGCTCGTCCCTTTTGGGCCAGCCCCGGTGAGGGGTTCCTGTTTTGGGGTACAGTTTTCGCCAATCTGCGGCGCAGTCGTCGGCTCTGTTTGGGCTTTGTAGCGCCAGTTGTGCTCTGTGAGGAAGGGCCAGACCCCGGTGGGGGGAATGTAATCTCAAGCCATTCCTCCCCTTCTTCCAGGGTGTCGTAAAAGAGCGTGTTTTAGATCACATATCACTTATATATATATATGCCTTCATTTTCTTCATTATAGAGAATTTCACTAGTAGCTAATTGTCCACTCTGGTTCTTGGTACAATAAATGTAAAAGCTTAAATCCCTATTGAGGTCTAACCGATGGAGCATTCCTCTTCGAGGGGTGAGGGGCAGCAAAAAACACTGGTAGGGTAAATCATTGCTCAACGAGACCGGGAGTGAAGAATTTTGGCAAGAACACCGCCCTAGACCTCAGCACCAACTTGTTTACAAAAAGGTGGTGTATGGCAGTTCCACTGAGAGTGCCACACTGACCTGCAACTCGGGGTTGTTTCCTGCTTCATCCCCCAGCCTTCCCTTAGCACAAGGAAGGGCCGAATATGCGCTGGACATTTCCCACAGCGCTGGACGTGCAAAAAAGAGAACAGGGCTGTTCCCTGCCGCAGTGATTTTGGCAGCCCTGATGGGCTGGGACTTCATCCCCCTCCCTTCCCTGAGCACATGGAGGGGCCAAACGCCCTAAAAGTGCTGGACATTTTCCGCAGTGTGGGATATGCAACCTAGAGACCAAGGCTGTTTCCTGCTGCAGTGATTTTGGCAGCCCTGATGGGGTGGTACTTCATCTCACAGCCTTCCCTAAGCACAAGGAGAGACTGAACCCACGCTAAAAGTGCTGGATGCTCCATACCACCTCATAGATTCATAAGCAATTGATACTGTGCTAGAGAGAGAGCCGTAGGTGTTGTATCTAACGAAATAGCCCTAACTGAGCGTATACTATCTATGGGGTATGGGAGCAGCCTGGGAGACAGATAGCCCAACAGTGGAATTTCGTAAAAGGACGACGGAGGAAACGTTCTCCCTGCTGCGCAATTACCATGCACAGTGCTGTAACCAACAAAGACAACTGCTGCATCTGCCTGGTTCCCCTAAGTATCAATAGTTCCAATTCATCCCCTGAACCAATTGTGAAACGCAAGAAGATCAGCAACCACGCTCCCCATGTGAAACCTCAGCTAAACCAAGTGACCGCTGGAAAGGGTCCAGGCGCAACGCTTGTTGGAAGCACTAATGCTGAGGAGATATACAATTATTTTTCTGCAATTTTGTAAAACCAAAAAAGAAGCACTTGGCCGGAATAGAAGGCCACCTAGCAACCTTGTTTAAGCCCCATACAACATCCAGACCAATTCTACTTAGGGCCCTGCTGAACTTGCTAGGCCCCACATGAGCATGGCAGGGCAATCTCCCCAGGATGCATCAACACTAAGGAATATGGGTACTTCAATGTCTGTCACACGGAATAAACCTACAAGGGATGCTATGGGTCTCTGCTCTACGAAATATGGTGGGGGGAGGTTGAGGCATCGGCCTGCATAACATTCCCCCCTCAATTGCAGCAGTTAGGCTGAGCTACATGCACATGCCACACGAGAAAAACAGAGTCAAGGGTAACAAGCTCAGCACAGTAATCCTAAATCTACCACCATCGGTCGAGTGCCGCCCCTGAAACATAATCAAACTGAGACATGGATGCAGGCCTGCAATAAAGTCATCCATTGGCTTGGTGCACACAGAAATTTCAATACTGCAGATGGAAATGAGACTTTAATGCTTCGGAGGGCAGGCTGGATCTGCCCCTCAGCAAAAGACCTAGCTGGAGACTACACTTTTGTCAATTTTAGACGCACATGCAGTGTGGCGAGATTATTAGGCATAAACGCAGAGGGGTACCATTTAGAACTAATATTATTACATTACCCCTGGATAGTATTGCAAACTGTCAAAATAGGCAGTGCGCCCACTGTCATGTGACTACCAGCCTCAGCCATTTTGGTGTCTAATATGTAATAACAGGTATGTAGTTTTATCATATTGTAATGAGACTGATTGACACAGAGTGTCCAGGCCTACTGTGGGGGATGCCTTGTTAGTTAGGCATGGGGCTTTATTAGCATATCGATGTGTAACCACAAAGCGCCCGTGCCAGGCACATGCTGTATCTCTTGAATTCGCAGTCTCAGTTGAACCTGCATGCCCAGTTACAACATTAAGACCGTTGTGCCCAAAAAACACACTGCCAACTGAAGTTACACATGCTAAATGTTGGCTGATGAAAATATTTATCTGGAACATCGCAGGCCTCCGTACCAAGATAGCACTCGCGGATTGGCAACTGTTTATAAGATCCTATGACATCCTGTTAATGCAGGAAACCTGGGACACTAATCCTACAGTATTTGAACACTTTCTGTGTTTTAGCACACCGGCTGCTCTGTCCCACTAAGATCGAGCATCAGGAGGACTAACCATATGGATAAACCTGATGCTTGGTGGCCTTGCAGAGGCTCTTAACACTCCAGGCAATAACTTTCAAGTGGTACTTTTTAAGGGGGCTCTGGATTTTCATCTTATTAACTTTTATAATAATGCTTTTCTTAATGTGCCAAATCAAAGGTTTTCAGGTCTGTTTGACTTTATTTCTTCCAATGTGGAGAGAAAATCGAATCTGGGTCTGCAAATATACTTATGTTTGGCAGGAGGCTTTAATGCTAGACTGTCCAACCCTAGCGTCTGGAATGTGTCAGGAGCTGCCATGAGCGTTAACCCGAGAGGCAAAAAGTTGGAGGTTCTACGCGTCTCCTCTGATTTGATGAATGTATTACAGGTGGCTGGGGTACTTATGTCCCAGGGCTCCCCACTTTTAGGGGCGGAAGAACAAGTTACTTACCTTCGGTAACGCTTTTTCTGGTTGATACAGCAACTGCCTGTAGATTCCTCACCTTGTGAATATCCCCCTGCATCAGCAACATTCGGAAATTCTTTTGTAGCTCTTCACGCCAACGTGGACGACGTCACAGAACGCACGGCTTCGCGCACGGCTCCACTGACTCCATAATAGGACTCCGTCGGCGTGATGACATCAGTTCTGCCCTTTTTTCCGTGCCTTCGAGGCACACGGACGGACCGATAACAGTAGATATACACACAATGTTCGTTTGACAATAAAATATTTTCATTAAAACAATGACACCAATACAGGTATAGAAGAGTGGACAACGGGGAGGCGGGAGAGCCAGTGAGGAATCTATAGGCAGATACTGGATCCACTAGAAAAAGCGTTACCGAAGGTAAGTAACTTGTTCTTCTGATGGATACATTTGCCAGTGGATTCCTCACCTTGTGAATAGAGTCCCACAGCAGTTCCCACTCCCGGAGGAGGGTGTCAACTCCTCTATACGAGAAAATCTAGGAGGACAGAGTGCGCAAAGTGGCCATCCCTCCTCACTTCAGAATCTAAGCAGTAATGCTTCGCGAAAGTGTGGAGGGAGGCCCAAGTCGCCGCTCTACAAATGTCCTCTACAGGTACACCCCTAGACAAAGCAGATGTAGCAGACCTTGCTCTAGTAGAATGAGCTCTTAAACCTTCAGGAAGGTTCCTTACCCGCCAGAGAGTAGAGTACACAAGACAATCCATCTTGACAGCGTGCGCTTGTGCACCGGCTTGCCTCTTCCGGCTCCAACAAAACCCACAAAGAGCTGGTCATCCACTCGGAACTCTCTGGTTCTGTCCAAGTAGAAACTCACCGCCCTCTTAGGGTCCAAGCGGTGAAGTCCCTCCTCCTCCTTAGAAGGGTGAGGGGGAGGATAAAAGGTAGGGAGGGTAATGGACTGCCCTAGATGGAAGGGAGTTACCACCTTAGGCAGAAAAGCAGTCCTGAGAACCATTCGTTCAGCATGAATGGTCAAGAATGGGGGCTTAGAACTAAGAGCTTGAAGCTCACTTACTCTCCTTGCCAAGGTAATCACAATCAGGAAGACCGTTTTGAAAGATAAAAGCCTCAAGAAACACTTGTGCAAAGGCTCAAACGGAGAACCCATTAAGAAAGTAAGCACAAGATTCAAGTCCCATTGCGGTACAATAAAAGGAGTAGGAGGAAATTTATTTGTAAGGCTCTTTAAAAACCTTAAAACAATAGGTGATTTGAACAAGGACGGCTGGTCTGATAGGCAAAGGAATGCAGAGAATGCCGATAGATAACCTTTGACTGTAGCCACAGCAAAACCTTACTGAGCTAAAGAAAGAGCAACTGAAGTTTGTCAGACAATCGAGCCTTCAAAGGGCCAATGGACTTCTCCCCACATCAAGATACAAATTTAGACCACCTATAAGAGTAGATAGATTTGGTGGAATCACGCCTGGCCGATACAATGACATCCACCACATCATGTGGGAGAGAAAAAGAATTCAGGTTGCCCCGTTCAATCTCCAGGTATGAAGGTGTAAGGTCTAGAGGTGGGGGTGTAGAACCTGCCCCTCCATCTGAGAGAGGAGATCTGCCCTGAGAGGGAGACGGAGCGGCGGGCACGAGGAGAGGTGGAGAAGATCTGTGTACAACACCGTTCTTGGCCAATCCGGGGCGATCAAAATGACTTGGGCCCAGTCTTGGCGAATCTTCCTCAGAACCAGAGGAATCAAGGGTATGGGAGGAAACACGTGATGGAGTCTTGAGTCCCAACTCAACTGAAACGCGTCCCTCAAAGCACCCTGCATCGGATACTGGAGACTGCAGAATGACGGGCAGTGAGCATTCTCGTGAGTGGCAAACAGGTCCACCTGAGGAGCTCCCCACGTCCGGAAGACGTGACAAACCACTTTTGGATGAAGCCTCCACTCGTGATCGGCCGAGAACTGCCGACAGACTGTCTGCACGCACGTTCAGAACTCCGGCCAGATGATTTGCCATCAGACAAATCTGATGGTCCTGGACTCAGGACCAGAGATGCAGCACCTCTCTGCACAGACACCGCGATCCCACTCCTCCCTGCTTGCTGACATACCACATCGCAGTCGTGTTGTCCGTCAGGACCTGAACCGACTGACCGCGAAGGGAAGGGAGGAAGGCCTTGAGCGCTAAACGAAGAAGCCCGCATTTCCAGAAGGTTGATATGGAGTAACCTTTCCTCTGGAGACCAAAGACCTTTGATCTCCAGATCCCCCAGATGAGCACCCCACCCTAGGGTGGACTCATCCGTAATCACCGTGGCCACCGACGGAGGCAGTTGAAAAGGCTTTCCTTAAGACAGATTGTCTTCCACGCCTAACCAAGACAGATCCGCTGCAGCTTCTCTTGAGATCCTTACAGACTCCCTGAGATCGGCGTTGTGTTGATATCACTGCCTGCGGAGGCACCACTGGAGTGCCCTCATGTGCCAGCGTGAATGGTTGACCAGCAGAATGCAGGAAGCCATCAGACCGAGCAGACGAAGGACCTTCAGGACTGGAACTACAGCTCCATTGAAAAATAAAGGAATCATTTCCTGTATGTCGCGAATCCTTTGAGGAGGAGGGAATGCACGACACACAGTGGTATCCAGTACCACACCTATGAACAGGTTGCGCTGGGAGGGCACCAGGTGAGATTTGGGCACATTTATCTTAAAGCCCAATCTGTACAACAACTGAGTTGTGACTTGCAGATGATGGAGCACTTTCTCTGGAGATTCTGCTTTGATCAGTCAATCGTCCAGATAAGGGAATACTGGAATCCCTGACCTTCTGAGATGTGCCGCCACCACAGCCATCACCTTGGTGAAGACTCGATGGGCAGTAGTAAGACCAAACGGAAGGACCGCAAAATGATAATGTTGCGAACCCACCATGAACCGGAGATACTTCCTGTGCGACATCAGGATAGGGATGTGGAAATATGAATCCTGCAAGTCGATCGACACCATCCAGTCTTCTTCCAGCAGTGCTTGAAGAACCGGCGGAAGGGTGAGCATCTTGAACTTCTCCTGCTTCAGAAAGAGGTTCAAAACACTGAGGTCCAGGATTGGATGTAGTCTGCCATCCTTCTTGGGATTCAGAAAATACCGGGAGTAGCATCCCTGACCCCTTTCCTGCTCCGGAACCACCTCTATCGCACCTTTTCTTAGTAATGCCAGGACTTCCTCCAGCAGAAGCTGCAGGTGGTCCTCTGAGCAAAACCCTTGGCAAGGAGGGTAATTTGGAGGGAATTCCCGAAAGGGAAGAGCATACCCATTCTCCACGAGATTGAGAACCCAAAGGTCCGATGTGACCGATTCCCGATCGCGTAGAAAATAGGTAAGCCGACCCCCTACAGGACCCGCATGGTTCGGAATGGCAGATCTAGGGCTGCTTTGCTGTTGTTGGAGGGGGGTGGGAAGAGAAAGAGGAGGAGGAGGAGGAGGAAGCTTGACGTCCACGAGGACGAGCTCTTTGTCTGCCTCTGTACGACTTGTACAGCGGATTTTGCTGTTGCTGCTGCTATTGCGATTGCTTGTAGGCTCGAAAGGAGGACCTTCCAAATCCTCTATACCTTTTACCTACAGTACCTCTGAACTGTAGGCCCAAAGACCTGGCTGTTGCTCTGCTATCTTTGAATCTCTCCAACGCAGCGTTAGCCTTCTTCCCAAATAGGCCCGAGCCATCAAAAGGTAAATCCATTAGGGGAGCCTGGACATGAGCAGAGAATTCGGAAGACTTCAGCCAAGCTGCTCTTCTGGTGGCAATAGAAGACCCAATGACTCCTGCCACAGAGTCAGCCGTGTCCAACCCACTCTGGATGACTTGTCAAGCAGCCGCTTGAGTATCAACAAGCACCTCATTAAAATTCTGCCTGTCCTCCTCTGGTATCTTAGGGGCCAGCTGTTTCACAGAATCCATCAAAGCATGGATGTAACGCCCTAAGAGGCATGTGGCGTTCGTCGATTTTAGAGCCATGCTCGCTGAAGAAAAACCTTTCTTTACTGCTTGGTCTTGCTTTTTAGAATCCTTGTCCCCAGGCACCTGAGGGAAAGCACCTGCAGACTTGTTGGAGCAGGCTGCCTGTACCACCAAGCTCTCTGGTAAAGGATGAGAAGATAAAAAGTCTGGGTCTCTAGGAGCCACCCTATATCTTCTTGCGACAGCCTTCGAAACTGCTGGAGCTGTAAGAGGCCTATTCCACACCTCCAAGATTGGCTCTGTCAAAGCTTCATTAAAAGGAAGCATAGGCTCCACCACAGAAGAAGGTAGTGGAGGACTTCTGTTAATAAATTCGATTTGTACTCCGCAGTGGGCAGATTTAAATTTAACAGTTCTGCTGCCTTCTTGATGACCACATGATATGGTGCCACAACTTTTGAAGGGGCATCTGGGACAGAGGATAACTCCCAATCCGGAGACAGTTCCAATCCACTAGCCTCCCTTAGGTCATCAAAGAAATCAACCGATTCCTGCAGCTCACCTTCTTCCATCTCCAGTTCTCTGTACCTCTGTTCCTCTAGAAGTCGCTGAGCCTCACGTCTCGATCTCTCCTTCGGGAACGACGTCGACGATTCCGCAATCGACTCAGATGGAGCCGGAACTGGCGTTGAGCTCGGAGCTGAAGGAACAGGCCACTGCACTCTAGGTCGAACTGGAACCGGCGCCGGTGACAAAGGAATCGGCGTCAAAGACCTCGGAGGCACCGAGAGATGCCAAGGCGGTGTCTGAGCCGGCATAAATGGCTTGAACGGCGCCGGAGCATACGTCCGGGGGACTCCCAGATTAAAGGCCATCGGACCCCTGGGACCAACCGGTGCTCCAGAGGGGTACATGGCTCTCGTGAAGACACCATACATAGCGTTTAAATACTGTGTAGGGTCTTGTACCGGGCCTGGAAAGGGAGGGTATGAACCCACAGGCTGCTTTCGAGGAGGCACCATATTCTTGTCGACTTCTTCCCCAGGTTGGTGTACCCGAGTTGGCGAACCCTCAGGCAAGGGACCTTCTTCCTCCTCTCGAGTTGGGGATCGAGACTGCGCTGGAGAGGGATTCAACACCGGAGCCGCTGAATGCTCCGGTGACTCCATGGGCGAAGCCTCACCTTCCGGATCCAGAACATCTGGAGAAGGAGATATATCATCCTTACGATGTATTCTCACTGCCGACTTCGGTCTCGAATCTGAATCCTTCCCAGAATGGTGTTGTCACCCATGCTTCCTCTTCTTATTCTTCTTTTTTGTTGACCTGGAAGCATGCCCCGATGACGACCTCAATGGCGACCTCGAACGGGATCTCGACCTCGACCGCCTCGATCGCGACTTCGAACTCTTCATGTCCTTTTTACTCTTCATCTTGGCAACCAGGAGCTTCGCCTCTCGTTCACAAAGGGCCTTGGGGTTCATCTTCTTACAGCATGGACACCCCTGGACATCATGGTCTGAGGACAAGCACAGAACGCAATCTTCATGCGGGTCCGTGATTGACATCATTTTCCCGCATTCTCCGCACGGCTTGAATTCGGTCTTCTTCGAGGACATCTCGACAGGAGACAAAAGAAACAAGAAAACACTGAAAGTACCAAACAGTAACAGAGTTACTCGATAGCTACAGAGGATCCCTCGAAAACCATTAGCGTCGACGACGCAGAAAAAAGGGAACTGATGTCATAACGCCGACGGAGTCCTATTATTATGGAGTCAGTGACGTCCGCGGAGCCGCGCGAGCGAAGCCGTACGTTTTGCGACGTAGTCCACGTCGGCGTGAAGAGCTACAAAAGAATTTCCGAATGTTGCTGACGCAGGGGGATATTCACAAGGTGAGGAATCCACTGGCAGATGTATCCATCAGAAATTGCTTATCAGTAATTGACTACATTTTCGTCTCCCCTAATTTAAAGAATCTCCAGTTACATGGCACAATTATCAGTACAAATTTTTGGCAATCATAATCAAATGCGATATCTTTGGATGTGCAAACTAGAGGGGTTTTCAAATTGCAGATGGTTTCAGCAGCCTATCTTCGTCTACAGACTATCTTAGGCTCCTTTGGAAAATGTCAGATTCCTCACCCCCACCCCCAATTTTGGGGGAAGAGTAATTCTAGAGAATATGGAACTAGTTATGTGGTGCTTGGCAGATGACGCCGTAAACAGGGCGACAGTTGGCTCCATTGTGGCTTTTTGTTCCAGGATTAGATGGTCCCTTTCTAAATCCTTTAATCCGGTGCACCAGGCCTGCAGTAGTTTGACCACGAGTGCTCCCTGACTAATCGTCTTTTGGGTAGAGCCTTAAATAGGAGGCCTAGAGACTACGCTGCTGTGGCCACCTATAGGAAGCAATACAAAACAGTAACAATTAGGAGACGGAACAAAGTTATCACTCAGCAGTGGGACATACTAGCACACTCAGCCCGATTAAAAGATAGCAAACTCTTCTGGAGAGCTGTATCAAGTATGGAATCTATAAATCAGACAACACTTCTATCAGCTGCCATATAAACAGTGCATGTCTCATTTCTCCCAGATCTATTCAGCCACTGAGATAAACCCCACAATGTCAGTATAGAAGAACTCATCCTCATTTATATAAGTTTCTTTACTGGAAGTCATTGTTGCCATACAGTAGAGAGCAGGGACAAATGTTGCTCCTAATTATTTAATTACATGTAATCCCAACCTTGATGCCCAATATTTTTAATAGTTTAAGTCATTCTACGGTACAAAGCTCCTGGGTCACTTCAGTTATTGTTCCAATTTTTAAAAAAGGGGATCGATCTAGACCAAATTGCTATCGCCTCATTTCATTGAACGATATTCCAACTAAAATTCTTGGCAGGGTGCTGCATAACAGGATACTCAAGCGGGTCATGGACAACAACCTCTTAAACGCTTGTCAATATAACTTCCGTGCTGGCACGGGAGAGCAATGCCTACATTTGTACCTAATCATTGCGGAATATACAGAGGCAAAACAGACTTTATTGCCTCTTGCCTTCATGGACTTGCCCATGGCTTTTTACTGTGTCAACTGGTCGAGGCTGTAGTAACTCCTCTTTCAGATGGGGTTAGAAGAAGCACTTGTTTATTTATTAGCATCCTTGCACACAAAAGAAAAACCCAATGACAGGTTCGGCAAAACTTCCAAGTGACAAAAGAAATCAATACTGGGAGAGGGGTCCGTTAAGGGTGCATGCGTACCACATTACTATTTATTTTATACATAAAGAAGCTTAGTTTTCAGCTAACCTTGTGCGCCCCTGATGATTGCAAGATAAACGGTGTCCCTCTTCAAACATTACTCTATGCGGAGAACGCTGTACTAATCGCCCAGACACCTAAAGCCCTGCGCCTGCTAGTCCATTCCTTTGGACCAACCTCATTTTGTTAACAAACTTTGATAACTCATTTATAATGACATGTAGCCCTAAGTGCATTCAACTCTCAAGCATTACAGTTGGCCCTAACTCTTTATTGAGCACTAGTGCATTTTCTTTTCTGGGCTTCACCTTCAGTTAAACTTGTCTATGGGCTCCACACATCTCACAGTGCAGGGCAAAGGGATCTAGAGCAGACAGTTTACTCCTCAGTCTGGCGGCAGGGAACTACCCCCGTGTGGCAGATATATGCCGCCCAATGATTCCCAATAGCATCTTATGGGCGGAAATCTGGGGGACTGTTGAATGCATAGCCTTACAGAGGGAAGAAAACAGTTTTTTCAGGAGAATACTTTCTGTTCACTTGTCTACCTTCCATTTTATCTGCCATAAAGAGCTGGGCCTAACATACTTGAGTGATCGCACCCCCTTTGGAAGACAGAGGAAGACTCACTCACAAAGGACATAATCACCGACTGCTTGGCTTGTGATAGGGGCTTCTCTACCAATGGTTGGTGCATGTTAAAAAAATCCCTTGAAGGGATTGAATTGACCCAAATGTTATTTGACACAACATGTCACACTGCCTCTGGCAGAAAGCAAGAGCAAGCTTTATTACTAGCCCAGCTGCATGTAGATAGGCTAAGAGCTGAAACTTTGAAACCAACTGTTGCAAGCTATTTACGTTTAAAGCAAGAGAATTCTCTAAATGGTGATTTGTGGCACATCAATGGGAATTGGGAACGCTTCCTATTATTTCGCTTTAGAGCTAACACGATCAAATACTCACTCTGCTTCACCCTTGGCAATCAGTGTAAGCTTGACTCTAGAGTGTGTCCATGATACGATGTGTAAAACCAATTAATGTTACACTTCCTATTTTTTTGAAATTTGTACAAACCTAAACTAAAACGTTCTTAGTTCTTTTTATGAAAATGTGAAACCTTTGGCACTGCACTCAAGCTTATCATATCTCCAACAATTACCAGAGGAAGAGACTTTTATCTATGTAAGCTCATTTCTTCGTTCAGCTGTGTGATCCCAGGACACAATCTATTTCGACTAAGCCTGTTTTGATGCATTTTAACAATTTCATGATTTTTATAATTGATCAATGATTTTGTGTATTTTATATGCTTATTTTCTTGTATGCTTTAGGAAAATGTGGAAGGAATGTCGGACTGACACTGCCAGTGTTTTTATGTGCTTGTACACTTTTATGGTTGTTCTTCAACTGCATAGACTTTTTTGATTGAATGATTGATTGAAACACACTGACGCAATCACAATCAGGAAGACAGTCTTCAAGGTCAGGAGACACAGCAAGCGGCTTTGCATTTGCTCAAAAGGTGTAACATGAGAAATGTCAAAACCAGATTACGGTCCAGCTGTGGGATCCCAAATATTATTGGAGGAATTTGTGTCAAACCTTTAATAAACCTCTGCAAAACAGCTGATTTGAACAAGGACGGTTTGCTCGGCAAAATGTAGAAAGGCCGTATAGGTTGACAAGCAAGCTTTGATAGTGCCCATCGCAAGCCTTTGCTGGGCCAAATACAAAAACAAAAAGACGCCTGACTGCTTCGAGGGCAGGGGTGACAGTGTTGTGAACACCACACCAGGCCACAAATTAGTCTCAGCGCCCTACTTAAATGTATTTTGTGGAAGTGTGCCAGGCAGCTAGAAGGACATCTACCATTTCAGCAGACAAATCAAACTCAGTGCTAAGCTTTTCCTCAGTCTTCAAGCAATTAGGTGTAGATTGAGTACATCTGGAGGAAGGACACTCCTCCTGAGAAGACAGTGAGTCCTCATGAAGTGGCAGCCTGATCATTGGATAGATGCTCACAGCCACAAGTTCTGGGTAACATACTTTCCGGGCACAACCAGAGCCACTAGGATGACTTGGGCCCAGTTGTTCTTTATCTAATTCAGGACTTGGAGCTGGAGGGGCAGAGTCAGGAAGGCAAACAGCAGTCCCTTTTTCCATTCCAGTCAGAGTGCACCTCCTAACAAGTGGAAACTCCAATGTGCAAACGTTTGGACAATGTGTATTCTCTACAACAACCAAAATAAGTAGCCAGGGTTCCCCCCCACTGCTGGAAGATGCCCTGCACCACATCGGGATGTAGACACCACTCAATATCTGTAAAAAGCTTTCTGCTCAATGCATCCTATCTGTCTTATCCGTCCTAGCGTTAGGGGACCCTGTCGTTTGGTTTGTTATCAGGAAGATACTGTGGTGCTAAAACACTTCAAAAGGCATTAAGCCTGGCATGGGACCCAGGACCCCACTCTGCCCTGCTTCCTGCACATGGCAGTGGGATTGTCCAAGAGAACTTGCACAATACTCCCAGGAAGGCCTTCAGAGCCAGATGAATGACCCACAGCTCCAGCAGGCTGACATGGAGCCGGCCCTCTGCCAGATACCACTGTCCTCTCACCACCCTAGCCCAGAAGTGATGCATCCATTACCACTGTCAGCAGAAAATCCTGCCGCTAGACAAAATGTGCCCAAGTAGCCACTATTGCAAATCTCAAACCATCTCCTTTGAGACAAGGATGGCATTGGCAAGACTGTCTTGATGCTGGCCTCATTGGAACTTCAAGTTCCATTGCAGAGCATGCATATGCCATCTGGCACAGCTGACGAGGAAGATGGATGAGGCTAAGAGGCCAAAATACATCCACAACTCTCCAGACTCATCAATAATTTAGCGTCTCACAGTGACCCTGGCTGTAGTTTTGAAATGTTAAAAGATTTCAGCAATTAGGGACCAGTTTACACTCACTTAAGTTATTGGAATTAGTTTTAATGGCACAAAATAGGCATACAATTCAAAAATTAATTACCAGTTCTAGGATAGAGAAAGGTCCCCTGCATGATTCGGGAGAGTGTTCTCTCCTGCCTCTAAGTTAATTAAAGCAAGCTGTGGATTTCTAGCCCCAAACTCAGCAGACAAGGTAATCATGCATGTATGCTGGAAGTATTTGTGGCATGTATTAAGGCTCTATGGTCTGAAGGGGCACACCATGTGCATCATCCAAGTGTGACTACTGTCAGCTTGCCAGGCTGTAAAAGACTAACAGAGGAAGCAGTGATACAAGAGAAAAATAACTACTTTCCTCTCCCACATTAAATTGGTCTGCCAGCTCCCTGTGACCAGTTTGTTTAAATAAAGCACAAGGGACAAGTAGGTTGAATGTGTGCCCCTTTCTGAGTGTATAGAGGATACATGTAAAAAGCATGTGTACGACAGTGTGCCTTCACCACAATGGAATCCATTCCAAATGACACCTAATAAGGAAGACTGGAGAGATCCCAGGCAGCAGATATGAATTGCGGGGTTCCATCACATTCAAATGATCCTTAGTTTTGAGTCATAAATTGGATGTGGAGGAGAGGACCCTTTCAAGCTTATTGAGTTTCCCCTGCCTTTTAATGGACCACTGATCATTGTAAGACCTCCTCCGCAAAGGCTAACAGCTAGTTAAGTGGGGCTGCCTCCCTTTCTTCAGTATACTTGTTTTTGGCTATTCGTAATGAGCGTGAGATTCGGTACCATCATGGAAAGAGGGGACTGAGGAAACTGTGTTCTGTTCAGGTCCACTGCAAGACCAAGTGCCATGTGATGCTGAGACTGGACCAGAGTTCGCAGTGCCCGGGAAAGAGAAATCAAGAGTTCTGTAGGAGAACCATATCAAGGGAGAGGCTTGCACCTCTTCTTACCTGTTCCATCGCACAAAAGCATTAGTCACCTCTTACGTGCTAGTATGACGGGCAAGAGTAAGAGCACAACTCCTTGTGCAATGTGGGCAATGAAGTATACACCACATCGAGTGGCACTGCCTTCATCTTCAACAAAGGAATTAGCAGACAACAAAAAGGTATTGTGTATACACAGGAGACCCTGGGGATTGAGGGGTAGGAAATAAAGTCATTGTTAATGTGAGGGAAAATCACAAAGTACTGGCCCTCAACCAGGTCAGTCTTCCAGAGATTATCTACATGTCAATTGTTGCACAGGAGGCCACCAAGTACTGATTGTGATCTATTGCACAAGGAATACAAATAGGTTGTCCCATGGGAATAGTCCAGGCTGTTTTTCCATTATTCGCTAAAGTTTATAACTATTTCCAGCACATTTTGCTTTTATGTGTGCTATTGTGCTAGGTGTGTTGTAAGTAAAACTCTTCTTTTGTGAAGACTGAGAACTAACTGAACATTTAGTTATTGACTTGTATTGGTGGATATATGGGATTCTGAGGTTTGAACCTCACACCACCTCCCTGAGTAAGCTTTGGACTGCTCCGCTTCACTACCCTGAGGGTCTAAAATTAAACAGGTGTATTTGTTGGTCAGTTTTGGGTTACGGTAAGGCTACGTCACATGACATCAGAGGTACAAGGCTCCGGTTGAAAAGCTCCCACACCAGTCGTTACAGTGCTCAGAAGATGTACCACAGTATTTTGTAAAGTAAGCAAGGTCCCTATATGGACAGTAAGTACACACCATAAACCTTCGAAATAAGGCCACTTGCACACTTACATGACTGTTGTACGATTCAGTGAGATGAGGAATAATAACTTCTGTATGACCTTTGGTTCCCATTGTGCCAGAATCTAGCAGGGGGCGTAGGTTTGCTACTGAACGACTGTCAAGTTCAAAACAAACAAAAATCAAAAAACATTTCAGATGGTAACATTTCCATGTGGTTTCCTCAGTGTTACATACCACCTTCCCACCCGCCCCCAAGTCTCAAATAAATCCAATATCCCAGCGTGGGGTTTATAAAAAACAGAATTGTAATCAATCACAACAGAATAAAGAAGCTACACAGACAAGAGCAATATTAATTTTCATTGTAAGTGCTTTAGAGATTGTGTCCTTTTTGGATCATGGAAAGGAAAGGTCAGGGATGTGATGTCTCTACAGATAGTGGTGAAGGAAAGTTAATGATTAACAAATTCAGCACTGTTCGTTGCCAAAGAAATATGAGAGGTAGAGCAAACTTCAACACGACCAGGACAATGAAAAGTCTAATAGTTGACTGGGTATGCATTAAAGAGCCAATACTACTAAAGAAAGGGTCTGCGAAGTTTAGAGCCCCTGTCAGAATTATCGAGGTGAGGGGCAATGCTTTGCGTGTTTCAGATGGACAAGGGTGGAGTATAGGAAGAATAACTAAGGTAAATAAAGATGTTGTGGTAGGGAGCAAATTATTCTTTATCAATGACAACAGAAATGTCTCTGGTAAAGGCAATCAAAAAAAATCTATGTTGACAAGTGAATCAATTTCTACCAAAGACAACAAGAAAGTCTCTGTTAAAGACAATCAAATGTCTAATTTGATTAGTGAACATAATGCGGTTTCGAAAAGAAGTACTCGGGTAGTCAAGGTACCCAGAAGGTACACTGAGTTCGTCTTATTGCTATTATGATTTTTTTTCTAGTTTTTCAGTACTTTGTTTAATTTAAAAAAAAAAAATGTTTTTAAGGAACGAGATGTGTGGCATCCCGCATGTTGTCATCTTACAGGTTCTCTCTGGCTTCCCTTTCTATGAATGAATGATGCACTACTATGATGTAAAGCTTCTACTGTTATATGATTGGTTGTGTGTTCATTCTGCTTTGGAATTAATGAGTTGTCACTTGAATGTTAAGTCAGTTGATGGGCCCTGTTGTACTACTGAAGATTTATCAGCTGATCTTTGATAAATACTTCAACCACACCTCACTTGAGTCGATCCGGATACTCTAGAGATTTGCAGATCAAAGCAGTTACATAGATATGGAATACTGAATATCACTGAGAAAATGATTTCTTGTATAAAAAAAGCAAGCAAACGCAAGACCCCCCAAAAAACTAAAAACAGTGCACTTGTTAAGACAGAAATCTTTAAAGCAGACGATGTAAGAGGGAAGGAAGGAATAATGAAAAGCAATGGCAAAATGGAAGGGCGCAAAAGAAAAGTTGTAGTAATTAACAACTTTGGATAGAGATTGTGAAGCTGAAGAAGTAAGCCGCACAAATGAATGCAAGAATAAAAAAGAAGTGGGAAAAATTGAATATATATTCCGAGCTCTCAACTTAAATAATACATTTTTATTCAGTTGTAGGAAGATTAGTAGAATAACAAAGTACACAGTAATGCTACAAAAAGTTTCTTAAAAACCCAGCAGCTAACTTTGATGTACTCCTTCGAATGTATGCGATGCCTTTTCTGATCAGTTGTAACCATCCTAAGGTGGACTACCTGCAACAGGTTTATCAAGGCAAACTAGAGATTCATAACAGATCAGGCTACTTACAGTTTCTAGAATGAGTTTCATTATTTATATTAGATTTCATGATTCATTTCATTATTTAATTTTACATTACAGTGATTAAACAAATGTTCTTCGGTTTCTATTACAATTAACTGGCTACGGCTACAATGTTTTTCCTATAATACCTAAAAATATATTTTATTCCTTCAGTATAAGCCTAATTTTAAAGACCAATTGATCTTAGTTTTGCAAGACCATAATCTGCTAGAGATACAAAACACAGCTTTTCAGTGGATGTTGTGCAATACCGTGAACAATTAAATGTCTTATGGCTTTTTCATTCAACACTCAAAATATTTTTTAATGGTAGCCTATATTCTCTTTGCAATGTGAGGAAAATTGTAAGCTTGCTACAATTTATATAAATTATCTTGTTAGTCCAATTTGCTCTTTTTGAAATGTAAAAATAGTTTTATTCATTGTAATGCTGGGATATGTCCGACAGTACTGTCTTTGTCTTGCTCAAATGTTTTGGCTGTGTTCAGTCCTACTTGTTTATTGTTCAAATATATTTATTAATATGATAATTATTTTGTTAAAGCAGCAAAACGTTATTTATTAAGAATAACACACACACTTTCCCTCTAAATGCTAATTTGCAAAATGGCATTTATCTTCTTTATAATACTTTATAGTACTTGAAACCTGTTCATTTTATTCTTCATTGTCTTAGTACTGTCAAATTTTCAAAGCAGTTTACATAGGTAAAAATGTCTGAAAGGACTGTAAAACAAAAGTGAAACTTTGTAGGGGTTTAAAGACATTTGGTAAATTGCATTCATAAGAAATACAAATATTGAAGTAAAAAATGAAAACATTAAATTATTTTTCATGAACTTTATAGATCACCATATGGTAAGGTAATGGAACAAGCCATTCATAGGTTATTTCTGGCTGTTGAAAAGAAAATGTACAAGAATACTGGAAAAAAATGATGAAGTTGAGTCCAGGCAGAGAGGTTTCAAGCAAATAAGGTTAGATGCGCTTTTGAGACTCCAGGACACTTTGAGAAATTAAAAATAAATGCTGCATTGTCTAGACAACTTAGAAATAGACACTCTGTATGGTCATAAGTGTAAAGACAAACAATGCGAGATGGGTGCAAAGTTTAAAATGGTAAAGATGTTGGAAAAGACATGCCTGTCAATGTATCGCCGTGCTTCCACGTTGTCGAGAGCCATTACAACAATATCTTGCTGGTTGAAGAAGCTGTCTCCATATGTATTCTCAGTGGCTGGGCATATTTTGTTGAGATGCGGGTCTATTTTTAGCTGTGGGTTGATGTTCAAGGTCGCTAGTGCAGCAGTGCAGCTCTTGGGTTTCTTGTAAAATAACAGAAAAAACACAGAACTGTTTCCAAAAGATCAATTCAGGAAAGTTCCTGCAAACTGACGTACAATATGACTTCACCATCTCAAGATCAGAAATCTGAAAGTAAACGTTAATCTTTACTTTTATGGATGTGGTGGACATAGACAACGAAGATCATAATCTATAACAATTGACTGGGTTTTTTCAATGCTCCACAAAGAACTGTAAATATGCCCACTTTACATATAGACATCCCCCTCTACCAGTACAGGCATTAACTGGGTGGAACAGATTCTTACCATCCGCCCAGTCAATTTCATCCAGCTGTGAACTGGACCATGGTGCGGAAAATTCACAGAGTGAGAGGGAAAGTGTCCCCGCTTGCCCCTTCCCCATATGGGTGGATTGGTATGCCTTTTTCTGTTATAGAGCAAACCCTTAGTATATTCTCCACACCGCGGTGAGTGGTTAGAAGACCCAGTGTTACACCTAAGGTTACGATTAGTAAAAACGGGCCATATTCTGATAAGAGTTTTAAGGTGAAGCATCTCATATGTATGGGACACACTCCCACGCAAACTGCAAATCTGGTACATCCTCAAAGACTAAAACTTCAAGCAGTGCTTTGACACAGACATGGTAATGCTTGTGGAGTACTCTGTTAGATGCCATTCGCTTTTCTGTAAAGGGCAGTAGCTGCTACTGGTGCTATAATGGATTAGAATCCAGTGGTATGCTACTGCTCTTTCTACAATAAATATTCCTGGAGTTGTAAATAATTGCATTTTATATATTACAGTCTACATGAGCATTCACATTTGGAAGAAGATTTTACAGATTCCAGAGCCTATCTCTTGAAAAGCTATATTCATACAAAAGCAAACGTATTTAGCAGTGACCTAAAATGCCTAAAAATTGATAAACTTATCACAAACCCTTATCAAGTCAAACTATTAGACTGAATTCATTCTGTCACGGTGACACCATAAATAAACCAACAATACTAATCCAGTCCTCTCGGAGTTGGAGCTCCTAACACGCCGGTGGGACGCGGCACTGGTAAGATGGATCATGTTGGGAGGTAAGGTGTCCGTTCACGTGAGGCTTGGTAGTAAGCGGGTGCGTACGTGGGATTTTTTAATGATAGTGAGAGTAGATTGCACTTTCGGATGGATGCGTACACTGTGGGCGAAAGTACTGTGCAAGCAGTTATGCTTTAACTTTCAAGCAACTAAGTTGAATGGGAATCAGAGAGTATGTAAATCAGCTCAAGACCAATATAAATAATAGCGAACTTGAGGATTGTGTTATGAGTACATAATGAGAGCGCATGATTTGGAGAAAATGATATACAAATAATGGATCATGTATGCCCTTTCGAGTAAACTGTGTTTATATACTATTACAGAGGGCCAGAATGTAGACGGTCTTCTAAGGGACACGTGATCGATCGACACGTTTGTCCCAATGAGGAGGGTTGTAGGTAAGCTGTAATTTCGCAACCTCCTGGTAAAGAACAGTAATAATATTCAAAATGAACTGTGTGCCACTGCAATTTTGATATTCATGCTGTCCGAGTAGGAGGCATGTGAATTTTTACAACTGGCTCTATTTTGTGCGTTGTTGTCTCCCACCACAGGTTTTTATGTAATTATGAAGTGAAAGATTGAGAAGGTGAACCCCCATTAGCCCTGATGAAGTTGCGAGAGAATACAGCAACGAAACATGTTGGCAGTATAGAATTAAACATGGTTTGATGGGAACCATTTTTAATTTGGAAGGCACGATTCTTTTGTCTTACTATCATGTGTGTCACCAGGTTTTTATATGGTTCTCGAAAAGAACAAGCACTGTTTTTTTCCTTTCCTTTCTTCTCTTCACTTCACTTCTTTCACTGTAGAGAGTGAGTTACCGATGATGAGAATTGTGTAAACTGGATGAAAGGTGGGGAGTCTGGATGGTAGTGGTTATTGATGTTTTTAGTGAGACACTGTGACAAACAAGAGTAGTTGAATTGTATACACTCGAGGGAATTGAAAAATAATATTGAAAACCCTGGATTTGTCATTTATGTTTGGATTAAGTGTCTTTTAGGAGAGGCCCTATATTATTTATAATGACACCATAAATAAACCAACAATACTAAGCCAGTCCTCTGGGTTCCATGCATAGCAACAAGAGATACCTCCCTGGTTGTTCAAGGTTTGCACTAACCTTCCTTGCCATATGAAGTGATGGTCTGTTTCAAGTTTTGGTTCTGTGTTTCCAATCACTTCCAAATATTCAGAATGAAGATGTTTGTCTTTAGAAAATATATTTTTTTCCTAATCTCCATGTACCACGATATGTCCACGCAGTTTAACACTTTTGCCTATTATTTTGCTGCAGGTTTCTACTGCATGCACACGATAGGAATGGTACGTGTCCAATGCAATGTGGGTTTACAAATAGATAGCAGGCTTTACTAATGTGTGGGTCCTCACCAATATTCCTATGTCATCCGAAGAGTCCACAATCTTCAGTTCAAGAAAACCAAACTCCTTAGGGAAAATTGTATGAAATCAAAGACAACCCCACACCAATCCTGACCCAGAGTCTCCATCTTAACTTTAGTACGAGTTTCATGTGAGGACAGAAAGAAAAATATTACCTACTGTGTAAGCATCTGTTTGTAGAGTGTTGTGCTATAGATTCACATCCTCTGCATACTCCTGCTACCTAGTGTTGGGCTCAAACGTTTGCAACTTGGTTTGCTTCAAAGAAGTAATTCAAGTAAAAAGATGTGCCATGACTACTCGCTAAGGGGACAATGTGCCTGTGCATTTACTACATCTTAGATTTTTTTTTCACACAGCGGGTGAGAATGTTTATGAAGTGGGAAGTGAGCATAGCATGGTGCACTACACGTTTTGTGCAGTGTTAACTAGTTAATGAAAGAAGGAATTTGGGGTGTGGCCTGGGGCCGCATAGAGTTGGATGGGTTCCCGTAGAGCTCCGCAAGTGGTGACCTGGAAACACAGGGATCCTTATCTGTGCGGGCTGCTGCAAGAACTCAGAATCTCCTGAGGGGGGTCCGAGCCCGGGTAGACATCAGAGTTGGAGGTTCCCCTGTCTAAAAGGTCCTCCGGCAGCAGGAAAAGCAGCAGCAGAATCGCTGCCTGCTGAACCAAGATCGCGATGGGCTGTTGTGAATCGAAGTGAAGGTGCTGGAGCGGTTGCTACCGCACAGCCACCGACACAGGCTGATAGTGAGTCTGCATGATGAGACTGACCAGAAGGACTTGCAGAGGCTGGCTGGGGCATGAGGAGTGCAGCCCAGCGGCGCTGGTCCCTAAATTCATGGTACAGTGCCTGGGGCCCCTGGTGCGATGCTCCCCTCACCTGGGGGGTGAGGACTTGTGTGCCAGTAGAAGGCATTGGTCGGTCCGAGCACCGGCGGTGTCCACAGAGCCTGGGGCAGCAGCAGCTAGAGAGGCAGACACCTGGATACCTGGAAGAGGTAGTAGCTGGAGCAGAAGCCTGATAGAGAAGGGCCCACCTCGAGCTGGAAGAGGCCTGGGCTTGAATGGGCCTACCGGAGCCAAATGACAACGGAGTGCAATGGAGTAGACGCACAGCTTCAGTGGTGGGAGAGAACCCCCGGATTTATCTGGAGCAGGTTGCTAGAGTGTTACAATCCAGCAGTGAGGGGGTGGGCCAGAGTACTCGTGCACAGTGGCTGCAGCGCTTCACCAGGGACTGGTGTGTGGCCCCCTTGTTACCATTCCGGGGGACGTAGCTGGAGTGCTGGCTGCGGCCTGCGCATGTGGGGGAGGGGGAAGGCGGGAGGCGTGGTTGGCTTCTGGAGGCGGGCTGCAGTGTGCCAGCAACGTTGCAGCCTTGGCCTGCTCTGTCCTGTCAGCTGAGAGGCAAGATGGACGATGCGCTTAAACTGGTGGAGTTTGGTTGAAGAGGCCGAAGGGCCCGGATTCGTGGATGGAGGTAAACTCCCTGATGGCCGGCCCCAGGAGAAAGAAGTACAACAACTGAGTGATAGGCCGAGCGAAGAGGACAAAACAGGAGTGGCAAGGGGAACCATGGTGCCTGTTGGATGGCATGGGGAACCATCCCTTGGATGTGACTGACCGGATTCTGGGGTCCACACAGCTGATATTTTTGCAACAATCAGGGATACCAAGTCCACCCTGGAAATCAATACAGACACGGTCACCGAGGAGGTAGGGTTGCTGCTGGAAGACCATATGAAATTGCCACAGAGAGAAGGCACTGTAAAAAGCACCCTCACACAAATTACACCAACATTGGGGAAGGCTCAAACATGCCTAGACAAGTTAGAGGTGTAAAATGCCATCATGGCGGTGAAACTGGATAACCTGGAGGGGCGTCTCTTTTCTTAATAACATTTGCCTGGTGGGGGTCCCGAAAAGGGCAGAGGGCCAGTCGACCAAGTTGTATGTTGAGGACTGGTTGGAGACAGTGGTGCTAGCAGGGAAACGGTCACAACTGTTTACTGTAGAGAAAGCACACAGGGTGCCAGGAAGTCCTCCAACTCTCAGGTGCCTCCGCAAGAGCCACTGTGGCACAGCTATTTAACTTCCGAGACCGGGATCACATCCTGCAAGTTGCCAGGGTGCACAGAGTTTGACAGCTAGATGGCAGATAGGTCAACATCTATCTGGATTATACAACCAAGGACCAGAGGGAGTCCTATTTTGAAAGTCAGAAACAGCTGAGGTCTCTGGGTCTTAAATATGAATTGCTGTTTCATGCAAAGCCCTGTGTCACAGGCTCAGAGAGCTCCGATTTCTCCGGATCGTAGATGGAAGTTTGGGATTGGCTGGAGACAAAAGGATAACAAGTGCACTATATCCAGTGTCCAATAACAAGGGGAGCTGCAGGACCCTGATCTTCGGCCATCCTGGACACCCCCCCCCTCTCAATCTCACCACATTAGAATCCATTATGCACCAGCTGAAATCTGGCTCCCCCA
This sequence comes from Lissotriton vulgaris, assembly GCF_964263255.1. Classification (NCBI taxonomy): domain Eukaryota; kingdom Metazoa; phylum Chordata; class Amphibia; order Caudata; family Salamandridae; genus Lissotriton; species Lissotriton vulgaris. The sequence continues at coordinate 1,426,791,097 of NC_141689.1, read as the reverse complement.
AGACCCGGCACCCCCATGCGCTCTGCTGCCAGCTATTGGCAACATTCTTCCCACCACACTCGACCTGCTCAACGCCTCTATCTCCTCCTGCATTGTCCCTCCCCCCCTGAAGCTCGCCATGGTTAAGGCTCTCTTAAAAAAGCCTGACCTAGACCAACACAATCCCAGCAATTACCGGCCAATTTCCCTGTTACCATGGCTGAGCAAGATCCTGGAGAAATATGTAAACCCGTTACTGGTAGAGTTCATGGAGAACAACCATTTATTTGATCTCTCCCAGACAGGATTCCTTCCCATGCATGGGACCGAAACGGCTCTCCTCACAGTAACTGAGGAGGCCAGGAAGATCCTTGATCAAGGAGGCTCTGCAGCAATCATCCTCCTTGACTTAAGTGCCGCATTCAACACTGTAAATCATGACCTACTAATACACTGACTTACCAACTTAGGAGTTTCAGTAAACGCCATCACTTGGTTCATCTCCTTCTTGGAAGACCGTTCCTTTCAGGTTTTTGAGGACGATATCACCTCCCCCAGCAAGCCACTCAGCTGCGGCGTGCCTCAGGGCTCCTCCCTGAGTCCCACACTATTTAACGTTTATATGAGCCCCCTAGCTGAGATTGTCCGTCCTTTCCGCACAAAAATCATTACTTGTGCCGACCACATTCAGCTAGTGGTGGCCCTTAATCAACCAAACACTTTCTCTAACAACCTGAGTGGATGTGTGGAGGAGGTGGCCAAATGGATGACACTCTCCTGCTTAAAATTGAACGGGGACAAAACTGAGCTCATGCTCTTAGGTAAAACCCCCAAGCTTAATATAAACTCACTATGGCCCAACTGCCTAGGTCCTGTTCCAGTGCCAAAGGACACCATCAAGAGCCTGGGCATTTGGCTGGATAACTCTCTCAACTTTAAACATCAAGCAGCTAAACTCTCAGCCACCTGCTACGGTCTACTAAGGCTACTTCGAAAAATTGTTCCCCTACTTCCCTTCCAGGCAAAACAGATTATGGTTCATGGTCTCATCCTATCATGCCTGGACTTTGGGAACGCCCTCTATCTAGGGGCCCATCAATTCTCCTTGTGCAAACTCCAGGTCATCCAAAACTGCGCAGCCCGAACACTCCTTCAGAACTCCCAAACAATCCCAGACTAAGGAACCTCCACTGGCTATATCTATATATACATATTGACACATATACACCTATAAGTCACTCCTATGGCAGGCCGCGACAATCCTGGAGGCAGAGTGCTTGGTTTTATGTGAGAGGGTGCCCTAGCATGAGCTGAGTCCCCCTGCAGCTTTCGGAACCATCTCCTTATAGCTGTTCTATGATATAGCCATACCATATACTCTTAAGTACATTATAATCCTCGCAGTTAATGCTAACTTTGGTTTTGCTTTATTAAAACATGTTGTGTAAGGTGTCAAACACTTTGGAACACTACCCCCCGCCATACCCCCCGCAAGTCCTGGTGGCGGGGGAAGCATCCCACCCTTCTAGAGGGATAAGACATGTAGTTATTGGTGTACCCGGTTAAAGTTAAACAGAGCCTCAGCATCACAAAATGGATGCTGCTGCCACAGACACGAGTCTGACCTCCTGCTGCGTTACGAAACTCTGGTAGGGGAGGCCTGGACAATAGGTTTCCTGTCCAGGGAGGTGCTGGCACCTCCCCTGACAGGCTTTTAGTGTATTGGGGCAGGGAGGGCTGCATTTAGTGAATGCTTTCCAGACACTGCCTGGGGCACACATGGTGCTCCATGCATAGCCCAGTTCAAACCGGTTGCTGGGGCACACAGCGCCAGCTCTGGCGTGAAACTGGACAAAGGGAAAGGGGTGTAACCACCCCCTTCCCAGGTCCACCCATAGGAGGGACCTAGCCAGGTAGTCCAGCCCCCATCCTTAGTATAAGTATAGGAGCTGTGTCCCTAGGACTTTAGATTACCGTAGACAAATCTTTGAAAGACATTTCCTGGACCTTCAACGTTCCATTCTGACTGAAAGACAGAAGATATCTCCCTTGTGGTCAAAGAGTGACCACCCTGTTCAAACAGGCACCAACAGCAACTTTGCTGGTCTGCATTTTCGAGGCTCCCGCCGAATTTCGAAGGATCTGCTACACAGGACACGGACTTCCAGACATCTCTGACCCCAACCCACATACACAGCAAGGCTGAGACACGTGAGGGACACGAGAGACGTGGGACCGGAACTCCTGAACATCCTGCATTTTGCAAGCTGCACTCCTTCAACGAGGTATCTCGAAGTTGTGCTTTGGGGTGCTTGAAGCCCCAGCCACAAGCACCATTTGCACCGAAGCCCATGCCCCCACACTCCGCGAGTGTTCCGTCGTGGGCCCCGCTTTTGCATTTGAGCTCAACGCGTCTTCCCGGTTCCTTGCCCGTTGGCTAGTGAGCCCCCTGAAGACCTTCCTTTACAACTAACTTGCTTTCCAGGTTGACCCAGGCTTGCTCCAGCTTCCCTGCAAAGGAGAAGAGCCACAGACCTTGCTGGTCTGCAACAGAGCCAATCTCGATATCCTGCGTGGGTTGCGGTTGCCAAGGCTTTTTGGGTCCATTCCGGATACCGACAACACAGTTAACTAGATCCATCGTGGGACAGCTCGAATCCAGCGCCTGGTCATTATTGATGCCTCCTGGACCTCGTGGCTGAAGAGACAAGTTCGACTACTTCACCTGAAATCCCCCGACATCGACTGGTTCCTTCCTGGTCACTGGCTAGTGACCCAGACTCTCTCCCTTCTGCTTTCAGTTTCTTCAGATCTTCAATCCACCCAGACACTTTTCCTCTGGCCGCCTGCAGCACTTCTTTGCAGCTCTCCATAGAAAACGACGATAAAACCCGACACGAAAAGACACCTTTGCACCCGGCTTCCCTGGGTGAGGTAACACGAGTACTTCGGTGCTCCGGTGGGTCTTGACTCTCAAAGTGTCCTAGTTTAAAAGGGTTCCTTCCTAGTCCATCCGGAAGTGTCCTTAAATTGTATATTTGTAACTCTTACGATCTCCATAGAAGGTCAATGGTAACCCGCGCCGTGTTTAGACACTGCACGCGTCTCTGGTCGGACTCCTACCTCCTAACCTTTGGTCGACTAGAGTAGCCCCAGCGATTCCACAGGCCCCAGGCCTGCTTTCTAATTCTCTCGTGGTTCTTATACCACTTTCTTAGTACATTCTTTGTGAGGCCCCTAGGGCATAACGTATACTGTGCAACTTATTGTATATTAATTGTGTGACTTGTATTGTATTTTTACCTACCTTGTGTGGTGCCCTTTCATTTGGTATTCAAGAGATTATAATTGGTAAAACAACTTGCTTAACTCGCCTACTGAAGTCTTAGCCTGATGACTGCTGGTTCACGCTACCACTAGGATAGCTTTCTATAATGTTGATTTTACAACCACCATCAATAAGGGTCGATTAGACTGGTGCAAGGTGCCCACTAGAACTAGTGGACATCATATGCCAGGCTAACTTCCCACAGCCACTCCTTTGCTTATAACTCGGCTAAACTCTGGAACCCTCTCCCCCTCCTCTTGAGGGCAGAGCCCAATCTGCTCCCCTTCCGGAAGCTTTTAAAAACTCTGCTCTTCAACAAATCTGTATAGTTCCTAACTATCTTCTTGCACGCGTTTGTCCGCAGCACTAGGACGCCTTAGGGTAGCTATCGCGCTTAACAAATGGTCTTTTCATTTCATTTCATTTCAAGATGTAGAGGTCAAGGCAGGAAAAGTGGCGGAGCCCAGAAGCTGTCCCCATCAAGACCCCAATCTGAGATAGGCAGGGTAAGGGTAGTGGTGGAAATCTAGGGCGGCCATGCTTGGTCAGTGGAAAACTGGTGGTCAACTTTGGAGATGGACAAGGATGCTGATAAGGACACCACGGATAGGGAGTCTTTGGCCACTGCCGGAGAATGTGAGGAGGGGGCGCTTCCTGTGGTGACCCCCATGACGGATGACTTGAATGTGTGATTGGTTGTTTCTAATTGCGGGCCCCGGCTCGCTGCCAGCACCTTGTTTACAGTTCTGCATTCCTTAGACAGGACGGTTCAGTGACTAGTTGGGGGACAGCGACAGGAACCTCAAGCATTGGGGGAGGAGGGTAGTTTTAAGGTAACCGTGAGAGGATGTGAGGATGGTGCGGTTTTTCAGTTGGGGAGCAGGGCTGTTCAACTATTCGACAGTGGTAATGTTTCGTTCAAACAGGTATGAATGTCTTAGAATACGGTGCAGGGACCCGTAAGGCATGACCCCCCCGGGGATAGACAGTTGTGGGCTTGCGGATTCTTTCATGGAACATGAATGGTCTGGAGGGTAGTATCAAGAGAGGTGTGGTACCAAACTTCTTATCCAGACATGCCCCAGACATAGTACTACTGCGGGAAGCCAGGAATAAGTGTTGATTGTTTAATATAAGACTCTTTCAACGAGTTCAGGTGGGGTAGCAGGGGAGGTGGGAATGGTTGCAGGGCGGCAGCTTCTGGAACTTGGAAAGGGCTCCCCCTTATGATAGTCTCCTGGTATCTCAATCCTGGCCTACAAACAAGATGGCCTGGCACGTATGGGGGACTGGTTTGTAGATGTGCCAGAAGCCTTCACGATTCTTGGTGGGGGGGGGGGACCTTCACCTAACCATGAGTGGGGACATGAACTGGGTGATGCAGTTTCAGATACTGCCATGGGTAGATACACAGCTGGCAACGTTTCTGGGGTCTATGGATTTGGCGAATTTCTGGCATGACATGAACTGAGTGATGCAGTTCCAGATACTGCCATGGGTAGATACATAGCTGGCAATGTTTCTGGGGTCTATGGGTTTGGCGGATTTCTGGCATGATCTAACTCTGAAATCCCTTTCCATACTAGACTATCTGTAAGTCCCCAGGCACCAGGCTGGTTGGTTGGCGGGGGGAAGCCCGTGATCTGCCACGTAACGGCAAAATGCCAGGGGCCATGTGGGTCATGAAGAGGGGTATGGAGATTAGATACCTGGGACCTCATGGAGTGGAGCACCACGGAACAGTTGGTAACGGAGACTAGAATGTATTTTGAGGAAAGTAAGGGTACAATGTGCTCTGGGGTGGTACTATGGGAGGCCTACAAGACGGTGATATGGGGAGGGGGACATATGATTTCACATACTGTTGGTAAGAAGAGAGCGAATGTGTGGCCCTAGAGAAACAAATAGTGGAATCAGGGGCAGCATTCACAGCTGCCCCAACGCCAGGCTTAGCGGCTGAGGTTGAGAAGACCCTGGAGGAATATCGGGTGTTAGCACACCAAGAGGCCAAGGTCTGCTTTCCAGCTAAACAGGATTAGAGTTTGGAGACAAGGCTGGAAAGTTATTGCCACAGCTGTCAAGATGAGACGAGGGGCACTGGTGGATAAGGGGTATAAAGGGCAGTGATGGAACCCTGGCAGAGATGCTGAAGGCCATTGCTTGGCTGCTGGCATTGCACATGTGTGAAGTGTATAGCTCCTATGCTTCTGGTGATGGGGATGGTCTGTCGGGCTTTGTCCAGGATCTTTCGATGCCTACGCTAGCTGAGGATAACGGTGAAGCACTAAAAGTGGAGATTTCACATCCAGAGATTGCGGAGGCCCTCACCAAACTGAAAATGGATTGGACTCCGGGCCCTAATGGCTTCCCACCAGAGTTCTTTAGGTGTATTCGGTGCAAGTGGTGCCTCACTTGAGGTAACTCTATAGGTGTTGAGAATACGTCTCCCTACCTGGGAGACGTTCCCTTCGTGCACTGCTGAAATGCCCAGAAGACTGGACTTCTCTGGTTCATAAAAGTAACCAAAATGTTCACAAAATATTTGTACTCCGTAAAAGAAAATTCAAAACCACAAGATTGTCAGTTAAAGTAGAACGAGACAGGACTTATTACATCATCCTGGGATTCTTAAATTTCAAATCTGCATTCCAATTTTCAAATCAAGATATGGTGATGCAACTTTATAGGTGTGCCAGATGGGAGGGGAGCTAGCAGAAGGCATGCATCTGGCATTGATTGTCCCAATCTACAAGGAAGGGAAACCAAGGGAGGAGTGTGCTATCTATCGCTTGATATTCTTGATTAATTTGGATGCAAAAATATTGGTGAGTGTGCCAACAAACCGTATGCTGCAGATAATGGAAAACCTGGTCAAAGAAGACCAGTCAGTCTTTATGTCGCATAGGGCGACACATCACAATCTCCAACGATTATTTGGCTGTTTGGTAAGCAGTGGGACAATTCAGGAGCCCGCAATTATATGGTCATGAGACGCAGAGAAGGTGTAGAATACCTGGATTGGTCATACTTGTGGGCAGTATTAGAGGAGAAGCGTGGTTAGTTTCTGGGATGGTTAAATTGCTTTACCAGGACAGCATTACATGGGTGAAGGTGAACGGAGTGCTGTTAGAAGATATAAGGATCAGGAGAGACACCAGGCAGGGATGCCCACTTTACCCGCTATTGTTTGCTGTGACTCTTGAGCTGCTGGTCAGATGGATCCGGAAGGATGCCCAAATCAGGACTTTGAGCTGGAAACCCGGGATTGGAGGGCGCGATATTCCTCTACGTGGATGACATTCTAATGTTTCTGGCGGAGCCCAATCGGTCATTACGGCGCATTCTGGAAATATTGCAGGTCTACAGGGAATACACGGGTTGCCATCAACTGCCATATCTACTGACAGTGTGGTGCCCTCCGATGGGAGACTTCCCGGTACGGTGGAAACCGGAGGGTTGCAAGTACTTGGGTATCTATATTAAATCTAACTGGGAGCACTTCTTCAGAGCTAACCTGAGGAGGATTCTAGAGGCCAAAAGGCAAAATGTGGGTCAGTGGTACAGCCTCCCGCTGTCCTTGCTAGGCAAGGCAGCAATGTTTAAAATTAGATTACCTCCCAAAGTTCCTGTAGGTCCTCCAGAATACACCCTATGCAGTGTCGGACAGGTTTTTAGGTAAGTGGATGAGGTCACAAGAACGCTGCTTTGGAATAGGGCCCCCCCCCCGTATAGCCCTAACAACATTGACTAGGATGAGGGCATTGCCTTGCCATATCTCAAGGTGTATTATTGTGTGGCAAACCTGGTAGTGGTGAATGAGGATTAGTTACTTACCTGTAATCTTAGTTCTCATCCAGGGGTATACTCATCAAAGTCATAATCTATGAATAATCCCCGCCCATGTGCGGGATCCCGCAGCATATAGAAAATAGATACATATACATATATATGCATAAGTGAAAACATATATAAATGCAGCCTAAATATTTCCATAATGGCCAAAATGCTAAAAATTACATAGGTTTGTATAGTAGCACCTATACTCTCCCAACCCCTAAGGAAGAAAGAGAGCAGTAAACATTTGTCTTACAACAAAGCTTTATTGCCATAGAGAAACCTGTAATTGCAGGCATTTGCCAGTAGGCTGCAGTCGAGTATAAAGAAACAAAGAAAACTGACACCTTGCCTTTAAGGCATTAGAGTAGGGGTACCGTGTCTTTAAGACCTGCAAAAGACCCCTTGATCCCATGATGCACCACAGGTGGCAGTTAGGTCAGTTCTTTTTGGAGGTGTCTAATCACCTGAGTAAATTATCATACAATAACTTTGCAGTAATGCTCGTCCCGGGAGGTGGGTGGGAGCTTATGACTTTGATGAGTATACCCCTGGATGAGAACTAGGATTACAGGTAAGTAACTAATCCTTCTCATCCAGGGGATACTCATCAATAGTCATAATCTAGGAATAGATTAGCAAGCCCATACCCAAAGTCTCGCGGACAAGCAAACAAGTATACAGCAAAAAACAAGAATAAACATCTTATATAAAATGCAGTTATGCAAACAGATTCCTTAAAAAGGTCTGTCCCACTTGGGCATCGGCATGTTCATCTGAATCAAGGCAAAAATGGCAAGTAAAGGTATGTACAGAACACCATGTAGCGGCCTTACAAATCTCAGAGATTGGAATGTTACGAAGGAGAGCTGTAGTAGAAGCTTTCTCTCTGGTAGAGTGTGCATGAGGTCTGCTCTGTAATGCTTTGTTAGCTAATTGGTAAGACAGCGCAATACAGGAGACGAACCATCGTGACATAGATCTCTTTGAGGCCGACAGACCGGTATTAGTTGACCCATAATTAAGAAAAAGCCTGTCTGATTTCCTAAGTGGAAGAGTCTTAGCTAGGTAAAACATCAGAACGCTCCGGAGATCAAGAGAGTTTAGGGATCTCTCCGGGGGAGTGGTTGGTTGAGGAAAGAAAGTAGGCAGAGTAATGGTCTGATTAATATGAAAGTCCGAGACCACCTTAGGCAAAAAACCTGGGTGCGTCCTCAGAATCACTCTATAAGCATGAAAAACAGTGTAAGGTTCCTTGCAACATAGGGCCTGGAGCTCGCTCACCCTACGGGCAGAGGTGATAGCTACCAAAAAAGCAGCTTTCCAGGTCAGGTGCTGCAAAGACGCCTTATGGATAGGCTTGAAGGGAGCACCCATCAATTTTGTAAGTACAATGTTAAGTTCCCAGGGAGGAGAGGGGGATCTCACTGGTGGAAACACTTTCTTAAGCCCTTCTAGGAAATCTTTAACCACAGGCATAAGGAAGAATGATGTTTGAGAAGGAGACTTCCTGTAGGCTGTGATTGCCGCCAAGTGAATCCTGATGGAGGGGTACTTCAGGCCTGACCTTGCCAAATGTAACAAATAGGGTAGAATCACCTGCTCTTGACCGTGGATAGGATCAAGAGAGTTGTCTAAGCACCAAATGTAAAATATCTTCCATTTGAAAGCATAAGACTGTCTAGTAGAGGGCCTCTTTGCCTCTTTAAGAATGTTCATGCAATCAGCTGAAAGGTCTAGGTGGCCATATTGGATGACCTCAGGAGCCATGCCGTCAAGTGAAGGGAAGGGAGGCTGGGGCGAAACACCTTCCCCCGTCTTTGGTCAGCAAGTCTGGGCGGCATGGAAGTCTCCGGTGAAGGTCTTCCGACAGCTGGAGGAGATCCGGGTACCACCACTGCCGTGGCCACTCCGGCGCTATCAAGATCATCCTGGTGTTGGTACTGTAGAACTTCTGTATCACCGCCGGGATCAGAGGCAGGGGAGGAAAGGGGTAGAGCAATGTCTGAGACCAGCTGATCAAAAGAGCATTTCCGTGTAATCCTTGTTGGGGAAATCTGGACGTGAAGACGGGGCATTTTGCGTTTTCCGCGTCTGCGAACAAATCTATGTCTGGTACTCCCCATTGCCGAAACACCTCTTGCGGGACCTCTTCTCTGAGCACCCAGTCGTGCGCCTCTACGAAGTCTCTGCTTAGGCCGTCCACCTGAACATTTAGGATTCCTGGCAAGTGAACTGCCACAATGGAGAGGCCCCTCGCCAGAAGCCAGTGCCAAATGGCTTGAGCTTCCAGAGACAAAACTCGTGACCTTGTGCCTCCCTGCTTGTTCAGATAGAACATTGTTGTTGTGTGGTCTGTCTGAACTTGAATGTGGCTGGTGCGTAGAGACGGGTAGAGGGACGTGAGCGCCGGGTAGAGGGACTTGAGCGCCAGGTAGACAGCCCGGAGCTCCAGGAAGTTGATGTGGTAGCCTCTTTCCACATCGGACCAGAGACCCTGAACTTGAAGCTGGTCCATATGAGCACCGCAGCCGTGCATCAAGGCATCCGTGACCACTGTCTGTGATGGAGGCGTTTGATGGAATGGGAGTCCCCGTAAAAGATAAGAGCGCTTCATCCACCATCTGATGGAGTCTCCGGCACTTTGGTTGAGAGAGACCTGATTCTCCCAGTGTCCTGATCTCTGAGACCATGGGTCTTCTAGGGCCTGCTGCAGAGGCCTCATGTGAAAGCGTGCACTGGGCACGATGTAGATTAACGAAGCCATTGATCCCAGAAGAGACAACACTTGTCTGGCTGTGGGACTTTGAGTGTCTAGCAGGATGCGACACTTTAGAAGCATGGATGACAACCTCTCCGCCGAAGGACACACGCTTGCCTTTGCAGAGTCCAAGGAGGCACCCAGGTAGTGTATTCGCTGGGTGGGGTTGAGCATTGACTTCTTGTAATTGACCTGCAACCCCAAGGAATGTATCAGGCTGAGACAGTACGATAGATGTTTCTGAAGCAGAACAGGCGTGGAGCTTTTCAGAAGACAATCGTCTAGACAGGGGTAGATGAAGATTTTCCATCTGCGGAGGAAGGCAGCCACCACCGTCATGCACTTGGAGAATGTCCATGGGGCGGACTTGAGGCCGAACGGCAGCACTCAATACTGGTAGTGGCGGCGGTCGATCTGAAACCTGAGGAATTTCCGGTGCTTTACTGAGACAGGTATATGAAAGTACGCGTCCTGCATGTCGATGGCACACATCCAGTCTCCCTGGTGAAGGTGTGGAAAGATCTGGTGCAGGGTTAGCATGCAACATTTTTCTTTTCTGATGAACCTGTTCAGCAGAAGTAGGTCGAGGATAGGTCTGTACACTTTGACTACTCCTCGTTTTTGGACTAGAAAGTATCTGGAGTATAGTCCTTGATTTCTTCAAGGGACCTCCTCTATGGCCTTCTTCATGAGAGGGGTAGAGACTTCGCCCTTCAACAGCTGACTTTGAAGGCAAGAAAAGTGCTTGAGTTGAGGGAACACTTGCGGAGGAGGTGACTTGAACCTCAGCAAGTAACCATGCTGCACAATACTCAGCACCCATTTGTCTTTGTTATGGATTTCCACTCTTCCAGGTGGCAAGCTACACTCCCTCCCACCGGAGTGGTGAACAGTTGAGGAGAAAGCAACAACTCAAGGCTTTGGAGGCTGTTTGGCGGTGGACTGTTTGCTATTATTTCCTCTGCCTCTACCAGGGCGTTTCTGCTGAAACTGAGACCTTTGCTGTGTTTGAGATGACCATTGAGGGGTTTGAACCCTCTGTTGGTAAGACCGCTTGTCGCCTTGACGAAAACGCTTTTTGAACTCTTTGCGTTTCTCCAACCCAACAGCTTTAACCGTTTCCATCTCTGCCTTTATTTTAGTCATCACGTCGTCGGCTTGAGACCCAAACAGAGATGTTCCTTTGAAAGGAAGGTTTAGTATCTTCTTTTGAGCATCAGGCTTGAGGCCTGTAAGGCGTAGCCAAGCCTAGCGTCGTAAGCAAACACCATGGGATTAACCATGAGCTGCGAGGTCAGAAGCATCCGCTGCTGCACTGATTACTTGGTTGGCTACGAGTCCTCCCTCCTGGAGAATCTCAGGGAAGTCCTGCCGGTCTTCTTTGGGAAGCTTCTCTGTGAAACGAGTGAGAGAGTCCCAGAGAGATCTATCGTATCGTCCGAGGAGAGCGGAGGCACTGACAACTTTCATGAATGACGCAGAAGTGCTGCACATCCTCCTTCAATGCAAATCCACCTGCTTACTATCCTTTTCCGGGGGTACCGAGGACGAGGTGGAAGCAGAATGGGATTTCATGGCTGCCGCCACAATGACTGATTCAGCTGGTGGATCTGTCCTGAGGAACAAGGGGTCCTCCGCTGGAGCCTTGTACTTCTTTGCAATTCTGGAGTGTACCGACCCCACCGTCGCAGGAGCAAGAAAGGTGGCCATTGCCGGTTCCAGGAATCCGGGCACCAAAGGTAGCAGAGGTCTAGGAGCAGACCGGTGGTGCAGGGTATCGAAGATGATTGATGGGGGTATGCAAAGAAATGTTAAGTTTTCTTGCCCCCCTACCCAGAACATCAGTAAACGTGGAGATGTCATCTATGTGTGACACCCGTGAAGGTGGTGTGGAGGAGAAGGTCAGAGAATAGTCCTTACCGTAGATCTCATAGACGAAGACCATGTAGGAGATCTTGTACGCTTCTCTTATGGGGCATGTCGCGATGACGGCTGTGCCGGCCCCTAGATCTAGAACGATGTCTAGAAGGCGATCTTGGCTTCACGGGTGTTCTTGGCCTGGGAGGTGTTCTTGACCTGGCAGGAGATCTTGGCTTGGTAGGAGATCTTGGCCTCCGAGGAGGAGACTTTGATAGTCTGACTGGAGTACGTGTCCTTGGACCAGATGGCGAGTACGTGCGGGAGTAATATGAGCCCGGACTACTGCGACAGCTGGAAACAGCCCCCTGTGGATGGCGAGGCGACAAACTGAGGGCTTTCCCCTTCGCAGATTTGGGTGAGACTTCTGGAGAGATTTCCACAATCTTTAGCCCAAGAGATGATGACCGGTCCCCTGATGATACTCTGGACCCAGGGTCCAATCGCCTCTGTGACTCCACAATTACTGTGACCTCGCCTCTCGACATCGACGATGTCCGGGTTACCATTGGCGTCGAACGAGGTCTAGATGGTATTGACGTCGAACGTTCACGACGTGATGATCTCAACGGCGATCTTCGGCGTCGAGTTGGTGATCTCGACGGCGAACTACGGCATTGAGTTGGTGATCTCAACGGTGAACTTCGGCGTCGTGTTGGTGATCTCGACGGCGATCTTTGGCGTCGGTTAGTGATCTCGACGACGATCGTCCACGACGTCGTATGGACGGCGACCTTCCCTGGCGCTGGGTCGACGTCGATCTCCACGACGTCGAATGATGGGATCTTGACGATCCTCTCAACGGCTGCACGCCAGCCGGCGTCGATGTGATAACTGTCAGTCCTCACGACGCAGACCCCCTAGAGGGTGGTGGAGAGTGTCTCGACGTCGACAGTAGCCTCGACGTCGACGGAAGCCTCGACGTCGACGGAGACTTGGTCTTGTCAGCAGCCACAGACTTCGAGCCCGAAGTTTGGCGCCTCGACGCCGACTTACTTGGATGCGGCGGAGACTCTCGACGTCGCGGTGGTGTTCTGGAAGAGTGTCTGGGTCTCTTCGACGGCGACTTCGATGTCGATGGTGAATCTCTTCTCCCTTTCCTCTTCCTTTTTATTTATTTTTTTTATTTTTATTTATTTAAACTTATAGAGCGCAAACAAATACCACTAATGGTGTCTCGGCGCTAGGCTGATAGAGAGGCAGATAAAGAGAAAACTTCTTTGCATTTATTGACTGAATAGCCAGGTCTTCACTTGCTTTCTAAAGATCATCAGTGACGGGCTGCATTTTATTTGATGGGGCAAGGTATTCCAGAGCCTCGAGGCAGCTACCAAGAAGCGTCTGTCTCCCCATGTTACTGTTCTAACTCGTTGAATACAAAGGGAAGCAGATGAGGCAGATCTTAAAGCTCTCTTAGGGACATAAACCAACAGTGATTCCCTAAAGAAGTCAGGTCCTTGGCTGTTCAACGCCTTGTAGATAATACACAATGCCTTAAACTTAGTTCTTTTTCTCACCGGAAGCCAATGAAGTTGGTAGACAATGTGGGAAATGGGCGCAAACTTAGGAGTTTTGGTCAGGATTCGTGCAGCAGCATTCTGCACCATTTGCAATTTCTTAAATACCTGCTCCTGGGCATTCAACAGAAGCCCATTGCAGTAGTCCACCTTGGATAACACCAAGGAGGACATAAGTGTTTTCCCGGCAGACAGGGGGAGGAAAGGTAATAACTTTTTCACTTTTCGTAGCGTGTAAAAGGAGACCACTGCATTAGCATGATTGGTGAAACTCAGTTTGCTGTCAAACAGCACTCCTAAGTTTCTCACCTTCGAAACTGGAGTAGGTGGATTACCCATTTCTGGTGGCCACCAGACCGGGGACCAAGCTGGTTTTAGGTCCCCAAACACCATTACCTCAGTCTTATCGGTGTTCAATTTCAGACAGTTATTGTCCATCCAGTGACTAATAGCTCTCATGCCTATCTGAAAGTTGGCCGCTACCTCACTCCCGTTTTTATGCACTGCTAACACCAACTGAGTGTCGTCGGCGTATGAAGTCACTCCCATTCCATGGATTTTAATGACCCTCGCCAAGTCCGACACATAGATGTTAAAAAGTGTCGGACTTAGCGAGGATCCCTGGGGGACTCCACAAGGCAGCTCAAATGTGGGTGAATAAAAATTCCCCATCTTTACTGACTGTTCTCTGTTGGATAGAAAAGAGACCAGGAGCTCCACAGCCTTGCCCTGTATGCCCATAGCTGTGACACGGTCGATCAAGATGTTGTGATCGACCGTGTCAAAAGCCGCCGAGAGATCCAGCAAGATCAGGATTGCCGTGCCACCCTGGTCCATGATCTGTCTGATCTCTTCGGAAGCCTTTATAAGCGCCGTCTCCGTTCCATGGCCTCTCCTAAACCCGAACTGGGTGTTATCCAGCAGATTGTTGTGATCAATGTAACTGGCCAGCTGTTTATTTATAACCTTTTCATGTATTTTGGATGGAAAAGGGAGGGCTGCTATAGGGCGATAACTTTTTAATTCCAAGGTGTTAAGAGTGGGTTTCTTTAGCAGTGGCTTTATTATAGCAGTTTTCCATTTTTGAGGATAAATGCCTGATTCGCAAATGGTACTGCAGATATTCTCCAAAATTGGAGCTACTACCTCGGTTGTTGATTTAATGATGACCGGTGGGCAGGGATCCAAAGGAGAACCTGGCATAGTTGTTTTAATAAGGTCTTTTATTTCTGAAAGTGATGGGGGGATAAATTCATTCAGAGAAGAGGATATGAGCTGTGCGTTCTTGTGGCTCTCTGATGATTCCCCTGTTATATTATTGTTGAATTTATTATAGATTTCTGTGACCTTGGTCCTGAAAAAGTCAGCCATCTGATCACAGAACTCTTGAGTAACGTCTGTAGTATTTGCTGTTGGTGTATTTGTTAGTGTTGCCACTACCTGATATAATTGTTTACTGGAATTCTGGGCTTTTTCTATCTGTTCGGTAAAATATTTACTTTTTTCCAGTCTTAACAGCTTCCTGTATATTGATAATGCTTGTTTGTATTTCTCTTTATCGTTGTTGTCGTAGTTGATTCGCCAGCACCTTTCTAGATTGCGGCATTTCTGTCTTTCTAGTCTTAAAGTTTCGGAGAACCAAGGGGCTGATGGTGTTGCGCGATTGGGGCGCAATTTCTTAAGAGGCGCTACTTGATTAAAAGTATCTGTAAGCCATTGGTTATAGTTATTTGCTGCCAGTTGAGGGTCTGGCGTTCTAGATGGCTTGTTATTTTCCAATTTCTCAGATAGTGTCTTTGTATCTATATTTTTCCAGTCCCTGCACGTTCTAAGTTGTTTTTTGGCCGAGTGTTGATTTTTATGATTTTTAACACGGACGTGAAAGACCACTACTGCATGGTCTGACCATACAATAGGGACAACAGTGGGGGAAGTAATGGCCTGGTTATTTGTAAATAGGCCATCAAGAACATGACCTGCTTTGTGCGTGGCTGTAGTGACTAGCTGGTTTAGGCCAACGGCCTTAAAATCCTCAGTAAGGCTCAGTGTGTCTTTATCTGCTGTTTCTTCTAAATGAAAATTAAAATCTCCTAGTATAGTATAGTCAGAGGCTTCTGCTACTGGCTCTAATAAGATACTGATAGATTGGAGAAAAGGCATTCTAGTGGCTGGGGGACGATAGAGCAGAACTCCATTAAACATTTGAATAGGAGATAGAGTGATGGAAAAGGCTAATGTTTCTGCCGGAATGTTATCTAGTGTCCATGTTTTCAGTGTTAGTTCTAGCCGTAAAATAATGGCAAGGCCGCCCCCTTTTTTTCCTGTCGGTCTATCTTGTCTAGTGATATAGTAGCCCTCCGGGATGGCTGCTACAAGGTCAGGGTCAGAAGCCAGATCGGCCCATGTCTCTGTTATAAACAGAATATCTAATTTGTGTGCCGAAATTAATTCGGCCACATCTTCTCTATGTTTACACATAGATCTGGGCATAGATCTATCCTGGGGTTAGGAGAAGTGGAGGGTCGCCGTTTTTGGCCTTGCTTGCTGGAAGACGATGTCCTGGGTTCTCCATGGCCACCCACCTGATGTCTCTTATCTTTTTTCAACATAGCATGGAGTTGAAATGCGTTACTTACCTGTAACTGCAGTTATCCTGTATTGGTGTCTTTCATAGATTCACATGCTTGAATCATTCCCCGTCGTCGAGATGGGAGTCCCCGGTACATAAATAAGTAATGTCCCATAGACATATAGAGAATAGTAGGCCATAAGGCCTCACTTTTGTAAGATATCTAGGTCCTTTTGTAAAAAGGACCAAACTCTAGAATAGAGTCAATCAGCTGTCACCTCCCTCTAGAACCTTCCTGGCAGGAGCCTCAGTCCCTCAGATTTTCGTACGCACTAAGCTAAGTAGGCGTGTTACTGAGAGAATTAGGTGAGTCTTTCCAGGGGAGGCGGGAGGGTTGCATTTGAATCTATGAAAGACACCAATACTGGATAACTGCAGTTACAGGTAAGTAACGCATTTCTTATCCAGTATTATAGGTGTCTTTCATAGATTCACATGCCTGAATCAGAGTAGCAAGCAATAGAGAAAGCACATTTTGTATAGTACAGTATATGCAAGTTATTAGATAATAACATATCCTGCAACTAGTAATCGTCCATAGATGCAAACAATACCATCAGCAAAGAAATGTGCATATAACAGAAGGATGGAGGGATGAAAGAAGGCTCACCTCAATGAAACAGATGGTGTAGTACTGCTTGTCCCACTGCTGCATCCTTCATCAGCTCTGTGTCCAGGCAATAATGCCTAGTGAAGGTATGGGGCGACCTCCATGTTGCCGCCCTGCAGATGTCAATCACTGGCACCCCTGCAAAGAGTGCCAAAGAAGTGGATATAGCCCTCGTGGAGTGGGCTCGCACCTTAGAGCGTAGAGGCAGTCCTGCCTGCTCATGACAGAAGGAGATGGCTGCCGAAATCCAGCGTGAGATTCTGTTTTGTAAGTGGGAGACCCTTCCTGGGTCTGCTGTAGGCCACAAAAAGCTGATTTGACTTCCTAAACTCCCTTGTCTTGTCGATGTAAAATTTCAAGCATCGCTTGAGATCCAGAGAATGTAATGCCCTCTCCGCTGCTGTACTGGGATTTTGGAAGAAGGAACGCAAAACCACAGGCTCATTAAGCTGGAAATCCGACGGAACCTTTGGAATGAACTTCGGATTGGTTCTAAGGATCACTCTGTCATTTTTAAATTGCATAAAGGGATCCTGAATTGAGAGTGCCTGCAGCTCACTTACTCTCCTTGCGAAGGTGAGCGCAAGAAGTAGCGCTGTTTTCCAAGAGATGTATTTCAAGTCAGCTCTGTGCACCGGCTCGAATGGATGCTTCATGAGTTGATTAAGGACTACATTCAGATGCCATGTAGGTGGTAACATCCTCACTGGAGGGAAAGATCTGTATAGTCCCTTCAAGAATTGTTTGATTAATCTGCTTGACCAAAGGGAAGGTCCCGCTGCAGTTCTTTTATAACGGGATATCGCAGCCAAGTGTACTTTAATTGAAGAGTGGGCTAGGCCTACCTTCGCCAGATGTTATGTTATGTTATGTTATTCTTGGTTTTGTATAGCGCACGGCTACTCAAAGAGTGTCCCGGCGCTTTGGTTTGCACACCTATCTCATAACATAACAGATAAAAGGCAGAAAAAGAAGGAAAAAAAAAAAGATCCAGAAAAAACCCCAGGGGGACAACTAAGAAGTAAAGAGCCAAGTTTTAAGACCATTTCTAAATGCCAGTAAGTTTGATGTACTGCGCAATGTCACTGGAAGCGTATTCCATAACTGGGGGGCCAGCAGTCTAAAAGAACGTCCTCCAATGCGTGCCCTTTTTACACGAGGAACCGTGGCGAGAAACAGAGATCCGGACCTCAAGGGCCTAGCCGGGTGGTAAAAGGCAAGCCTTTTTTGAAGGTATTTTGCCCCCGAGGCATGAAGAGCTTTATGCGCCAAAGTCAAGGCCTTGAAAATTATCCGCTTCTGGACGGGCAGCCAGTGCAGTGACTGCAGGAGGCCCGAGGCTCTGGCACGGCGAGATAGTCCAAAGATTGCCCGTGCTGCTGAGTTCTGGACCACCTGCAGCCGTTGAAGCAGATATTCTGGCAGGCCGAGATAAAGAATGTTCGAATAATTAATTCTCGAGCCAATTATAGCCTGCACTGTTATCTTCCTATGCTCCTCCGATAGTAAGGGGAGAAACTTGCGCAACATCCGGAGCAGGCCGAAACAAGTGCCAGTGAGACCGATTATCTGAGAGCGCAGTGTTAGGCCATTATCGATCTTAATCCCTAGGTTTTAGCCACCTGGGACGGGGCTGCTGGTGGAAACATGTTCTCTGGCCACCACACCTTCCAATCCGGATCTGAACTGCACCCAAAGAAGAGGACCTCGGATTTATCCGAGTTACACTTGAGGCTGTTATGTTGGAACCAATTAAAAACAGCCCCAAGACAACCCTGGATACTCTCTCCGTCGAAATCCTCACCACTCTCACAGGTAAAGAGGAGCTGGGTGTCATCGGCGTAGGAAACGATCTGAGCCCCAAAAGACTCCACCAGCGCCGCCAGAGGGGTCATAAAGATGTTGAATAGAGTCGGGCTCAACACTGAGCCCTGGGGGACTCCGACACCCAATGGCGACATCTCGGCGGAGTAAGCAGAGGCCCAGACCGTTTGTCGACGGCCCGCCAAGAATGAACAAAACCAGCTGAGCACCGTCCCCCTTAGACCGACCTCAGAAAGTCTTGCGAGGAGACCCTCATGGGGGACGGTGTCAAAGGCCGCCGACAGATCTAACATCACCAGCATCGCCTTGCCACCTGAATCTAGCACCTCCTTAACCGCCTCCGAAACTTGCAGAAGTGCTGTTTCGGTGCTAAGATTGGTGCGGAATCCGGATTGAGTGGGGTGCAGTAGATCATGAGACTCCAGATAATCGGCAAGCACCTTATGCACATGTTTTTCAAGAATCTTGGCGAAAGCGGGTAAATGCGAAATAGGCCTGTAGTTCGCCAGCACCTCCGTGTCCAGTCCGGGCTTTTTGAGCAAGGGAATAATCATCGCCTGCTTCCATATCTGGGGAACCACACCCTGCTCGAGAGAACAATTCAGCAGGGGGTTCACATATGGGTTAATGACTTCTGCCATTTTCGCCATAAATTTGGCGGGGAAGGCATCAAGAGGTGAACCCGATTCCAGACAGGCCATCAAATCTAACGATGAGGCAGTGGAAAGAGGGGGAAAGACTGCCAGAACCGGGCCTGCACTGGACAAGACGGCCGGAGCGTCCTCCGCTTGGCAGGGCGCCACTGGCTCCTGCAAGGGGAAGGAGTCCTGGATCAGCCTGATCTTAGAGGTAAAAAATTAGCAATCGCTCTGACCCAAGACTCTGGGGGGGGGGGGTCTGACGCGACGACGCACGTGAAGCCGTAAACTCACGCACAATGGCGAATAGCTCCTTACAAGAGTTTGAGGCAGCTTCAATTTTCCTCGCAAAATAACCTTTCTTCTCGGAGAGGATATCTCGATGATAAGCTTTTACTAAAGACCTGTAGGCAAGTTTGGCCACCGGGTCATATTTTGCGCGCCATACTCTTTCAGCCACCTTGCATTGCCGACGTGAAGCCACCAGCGCTTCAGTGAACCAAGGGGCAGATGCCCGTTTATCTAAATTACGGGGGGGCCTCACAGGAGCAAGATCATCAAGCCTCTCCAGGAGCCATGCTTGCAGCCGCTCTACATCCCCGTCTAAGTCCCCTGTCAGGATGCAGGGATGAGCCGCACATGCCTGCGCCAGCAGATCCGGAGTGATCCGATGGAGTGCCCTAAATCCCTGGGAATCCTGCCGAGGGGCACAAGAGGATTTCCTTACCTCCGAGATATAATATTTGATCAGCCTGTGATCCGACCATAACACCTGAATAGGTGCATGAGTCTCTATAGGGGTGGTTGAGAAAATCAGATCCAGGGTATGGCCCTTCTCATGTGTCGGTCCATCATGATAGGGCGCCAGGCCGAGAGGGGCTGTTACGTCCAACATTTTTATCGTGTCGGCATCCATTTCGTCGTCCATATGGACATTAAAGTCACCAGCGACTATGCAGTGCTCCGACTTAAGTATCAATGACGAAGCTACCGACTGGAGCTCTTCAAAGAAAGTGCCCGTGGGCCCTGGAGGTCTATACACGAGGAGACCTTTCACAGATTGATACGGCGATAAAACAATGGAAAAGGCGAGAGATTCGCAACCCTTTATCGTATCCGAGGGAATGATGGTGCAAGTGGCACTTTTATTTACTATCAGTGCCACCCAGCCCCCACGCCCCTTCAATCTATCCTGCCTGAAGATGTTATAATCAGGAGGGATAGCTACGGCAATATCTGGGTTGGAAGACTCACCAAGCCACGTCTCGGTGAGCATCAGGAACAAAGGTCTTTCTGTGTCCAGCAGATCATAAATGTCCATTGCATGACGACTAAGGGATCTAGTGTTTAGCAGCAAACAAAGATGTTTAACACTGACTGCCTCCCTGCACGGAACGCAGGCCAGATATTTCTGAGGCCGCCAGCCGCACTCAGGGCATCGACTCTTGCCCTTGTGACGAGATGGAAATACCGTGCAACAGGAGCCTCTGGACCGTTGCAAGGAGCGGAGCTCCTGACCCGAGTAGTGCAACATGCTAGTCAACACATTGCACAGGACGAGCCGCCAGATCCAAGTCCAGCCCGTCGCCTGATGTGTAAGGTAGGATTTGTTCCGGCGAAGAAGAGAAGGGATGTATTCCATGATCTGCACCCCAAACACAAAACCTCTTCAATTTCAGGGAGTACGTTTTGGTGGTGCTATCTGCTCGTGCCTTGGCTAGGATGTCTCTACAATCCTGCGGAATGTTTAAATCCCGAAACTCTCGGAACTCAGGAGCCAGGCGGCTAACCTGAGAGACTTCAGATCCGGGTGTTGAATTTGCCGGCTGTGCATAGTGAGTAGAGATGGACTCTACTTCAGATGGACTGGCGGTTCCAGGGATAGACGGAGTAGCTCTGTGAACCAATGCTGTCTTGGCCAAGTTGGGGCTATTAAAATGAGAGTACACGGCTCCACCTTCATCTTCCTGAGGACTCTGGGAAGCATCGGGAATGGCGGAAAGGCTTACGCAAAGACGTTGCGCCATGCGATGGAAAATGCATTCCCTAGAGACCCTGATTGGGGATGCCAACTTGCGAAGTGTGGGCATTTGGCGTTGATCCTTGTAGCGAAGAGATCTATCTGTGGTGTGCCCCATCTCAAGAAGATTTGGTTGAGAATATTCTGGTCTAATTCCCACTCGTGAGACGATGATTTTTGTCTGCTCAACGAGTCGGCGAGTACATTGTCCATCCCTGGGACATATTCCTCCTTTAGGGCTACATTGTTCATTATCAACCAGTTCCAGATTTTTTGCGACTCGGGCGAGAGTGTCAGCGAGCGCGTCCCTCCCTGCTTGTTGAGATTGTGCATTGTCGTGGTATTGTCTGTCCTGACAAGCACTAGGGAGTTTTTGATTCTTGGTAGGAACGACTGTAGAGCCAAGTATACCGCTCTCAACTCGGGCAGATTGATGTGGAGCTCTCTCTCTGTAATTGACCACTTTCCGCTTATTTGAAGTTCTTGCAGGAAGGCTCCCCAACCTTCCTTGGAAGCGTTTGTTGTTATTACATGAGGAGCCTCTGGAAGTTTGAATGTCAAACCTCGGGACAGGTTCCGTGAAGACATCCACCATCTAAGGGCCTTGACCATCTGATAGGTCACTCTTATGTGGTCGTCGAATGACCCAGTGCACTGGATCCACTGCCTCAAGAGTGCCTCCTGCAGAGGAAACATCTGTAGGCGACAGTGAGGGATCAAAAGGATGCACGATGACATCATCCCTAAAAGGGATTTGAAGAGTCGGACCTTCAACACTCTTTTTGAGGCTACTGTAGACGCTAGCACGAAAAGCTTGTTTTGCCTCTCCTGA
This sequence comes from Lissotriton vulgaris, assembly GCF_964263255.1. Lineage (NCBI taxonomy): Eukaryota > Metazoa > Chordata > Amphibia > Caudata > Salamandridae > Lissotriton > Lissotriton vulgaris. Next base: position 1,426,769,208 of record NC_141689.1, on the reverse strand, counting down.
GAGGGGAACGCTCTTGCGCAGGTCGTGTTCAAGGTTGCTTCCAAAAAGTTGATAGTTTGAGATGGTCGCAGGATTGATTTTTCCTGATTGATCGTGAGACCCAGGCAATTGAAGAGATTCAGACAGGCGTTGGAAGACCTGGACGCGTCTTCGAAGGATGGTGCCTTGATTAGCCAGTCGTCCAGATAGGGAAAGACTTGATGACGGCATTGCCTGAGATATGCCGCCACTGGGGAGAGACATTTGGTGAAGATGCGGGGCGCAGACTTGAGTCCAAAGGGCAGGACACAGAATTGGAAATGCCTGCCCGCTACTGCGAATCTCAAGTACTTTTTGTGATTTTTGTGAATTGGTATATGGAAGTAAGCGTCTTGTAAGTTCAATGACGCCATAAAATCCCCCTCCTCCAGAAGATGTAGAACTTCCTGGATCGTCACCATACGAAACGACTGTTTTTTCAGAAACTTGTTGAGAGCCCTGAGATCTAGGATTGGTCTCCATTTCTTTTCCTTCTTTTGGATTAAAAAGTAACGGGAATAAAATCCTTTCCCTCTTTGGTATGGTGGAACTCTCTCTATCGCTCCTTTCTGGAACATAAAAAAGATTTCTTGCAGAAGCAGTCGTAGGTTTTTGTGATGCAATGGGCAAGACGGGGTTCGTGGAGGGATGTTCATGAATTCCATAGAGTGGCCGAATTGTATTAATTGAAGGACCCACCGGTCCGTAGTTATCTTTTTCCAATGTTTTATAAAATGAGTAATTTTTCCTCCAATTTTTAATAAGGGATACGAGGTATGGACTGGCCAAATTAAGAGGTCATTGTCTTTGCCCGTTGCTTCTTCTCTGTCCTCTGCCTCGAAAGGACGACTTTACGTACGAGGACTGTTGGCCTTGTTGTTGCTGGCGTTGTTATTACTGCGACCTACTCTGGTTGGACGAATAGGAGGATCTGTGCTGGAAACCTCCTTTGAAGGAATATTGTCCTCTTCCTCTATTTCCTCGAAAGGACTGACTTTTATACTGAAGTGTGCCAAAGGCCCTTGCGGTATCCGTATCCTTTTTTATGCTTTGTAACGCCTCATCAATTTTGGGGCCAAATAGTAGCTGGCCGTCATATGGCATGTCCAAAATATTGGTCTGCACCTCAGGACGGAATGAGGTCGCTTTCAACCATCCTAGACGAAAACCGCTGCACCAGCCAGCTGCCGAAATCCTGTCATAGCAACACCCATTGCACAGTCAATAATCTCTGATGCTGATGTTTCCCCTTCTATGAGTATTTTCTTAACCTCTTCCTTGGATGCGTCAGGTAATTCAGACAGGTATTGGGCTATGTCTGCCCACAGCTGTCTATTATAGCGTCCAAGCAACGCTAAGGCATTTGCAGCCTTGACAGTCATTGCCGACATTGTTGAAAAACGCTTTCCTATGTTGTCAAGCTTTCTTCCATCCTTATCCGGAGGAGCCGATACAGGAGAAGAAGGATTTCTAGACTTTTTCTGGGCAGCCTACGTCACCACAGAATCCGGTTTAGGATGACCTGTCAGGCAGGCCGGTGCCGAATTTGGAGCTTTGTATTTTTTGTCCAATCTAGGGATTACAGGCGAAACTGAGGCGGGATTCTGCGTGATCGGCTCCCCCTGTTTCCAGCGATAATCAATCATAGGAATTGTTCTCGTTGACCTCTTTAATGGCTCCTTAAAATCATACAGGAAACATTCTTGTTCCTGAGACTCCATTGTAATCTGGAACCGCTTAGCGGCCCTTTCCACTACAGTATGGAAACCACCTATATCAAATGGCGGCGAATTTGATAAAGCAGGTTCTGGAGATGCTGGTGAAGCTGTGACAAATCCTCCCAGTCATTATTGACGGATTGGTCATCCTGCAGCTCTCCTTCCTCTTGCTGTTCCTCCTGCTCTTCTTCCTCTTCTTCGCCCTCCGAAGATTGACGACATGGTAGATCCACCCCGTTCCTTCTGAATGATTAGGGACGGGGGTCTTGGTCTCGGCGATGGAGCCGTTGCGGGAGCTTGAGGTGCCGGAGATTCTGGGAACCTCTGCTTGTAGTCTTCTATAAGGTATCTTAGATCCGTAACCAGGGATGCTGGCAGGCAGACCATAGGTGTAGGTGGCAGACGGACCACCTGCTCCTCAACTTCCTCCTAAGCCGAGCTTTGGCATTTGACATTTAGCTCTGATGGGCTAGTCGCCAATTGGAACATATCCCCATCATCAGAATCTTCATGCTTAAGTAGCCGTGCAGGTGGTAATAGCTGCACATGGCTAGGGGAAGTTAGCTCTGGCGTTAGCGTCTTCCTGGTAATCTTCAGACACACAGAAGCTGACTGACAGTTGTCGTCATCGACGATTTTGCCGTTGACGGTATAGATGTTTCTGTCGTCGACGGTGTCTTCGTCGACGGTGCCTTCGTTGACGGTGCCTTCGTCGACGGCGACAAAGTCAACGGTGATGATCTCGTTGTCGACGTCGACGAGGCTATCGTCGACGGGATCTTGGTCATCGACGAAGATCTTTTGATTACAATCGTCAACGATACAGCCTTACCCGCCGTTGACGATGGGGTTGTCGTCGTCGATGATGATAATGAAGACGACGATGTCGTCGTCGAGACTGTCGTCGTCGACGTAGATACATAAGCAGGAGATACTGCTTTCTTCATCACCAATGATGTCGTCGACGATGCCGTCGTTGTCGACGTTGCAGGCTTCTTAAAGGTGTGAACCTTCTTTTCTGAAGCTGTTTTTGCCTTGACCTCTGAAGACTTTTTAGCTGTCTTCTTTTGAGGAGTATCCAAGGGGCCAGGGGAAGCTACCCTAGGTCTTTTGAGAGATGATTTTGAGGAGATGGAAGAACCCTCACTTACCTCAGAGGAATCCAGATTGTCTCTATCCTTAAGCCTTTGGAGCCAGATCAAAAGGCGTCCCTCTCGGTCTTTTAGAGTCTTAGTAGAAAAGGTTCGACATACCTTGCCACATGATCTGGGTATAGACAGTACAGGCAGTCCTTATGTTGGTCATCAATGTGTAACCTCTTTTTTCCACAAGAGCTACTAGCTCTGAAGAGACCCTTCTTTGGAGCATCAGCCATAGTAAATAGCTTTCCTTGAGGAAAAAACAGTAACCAATATCCTAAAAACTGTTGAAAAAGCTATAAAGCAACAAACCTGAGCAGAGCTCAGGGGAGACTCCCTTAGCACAACGTGCAGTAGAAAATCTGAGGGACTGAGGCTCCTGCCAGGAAGGTTCTAGAGGGAGGGGACAGCTGATTGGCTCTGTACTAGAGTTTGGTCCTTTTTACAAAAGGACTTAGATATCTTACAAAAGTGAGGCCTTATGGCCTACTATTCTCTATATGTCTATGGGACATTACTTATTTATGTACCGGGGACTCCCATCTCGACGACGGGGAATGATTCAGGCATGTGAATCTATGAAAGACACCTATAATACTGGATAATGATTCGTTCTCTATCACGCAAGGTCTGTTCGGAGAACTTCTGACAATAGTGGCACTGGTCAGGATTGTGTGAAGATGGAAGACACAGAATGTGGATCTGCCAGAGTCATTTTCTTGTCACAGGAAGGACACCTTCTGAATAAAGCTGGCATACGGACTAATAAATTCCGTGGATCTCCACAGAAACAGTTGCAGAAGCCTTAATAAACCAGAAAATGTCGAATTTTCTGAAAAAATTATCTTCAATAAACAGTTTTAGTCAAAAACTGAAGAGCTCAAGCTCCAGGATCCTCTCAGAAGGAGCCGGAAAAAATAACTGACCTAACTGCCACCTGTTGTGTATTATGGGAGCAAGGGGTCTCCTGCAGGTATTAAAGGCACGGTACCCTACTCTAATGCCTTAAAGGCAAGGTGTCAGGTTTTTTTCCTATTGGCAAATGCCTCCAATTACAGGTTTCTCTATGGAAATAAAGCTTTGTTTTATGACAAATGTTTACTGCTCTCTTTCTTCCCTAGGGGTTGGGAGAGTATAGGTGCTACTATACAAACCTATGTAATTTTCAGCATTTGGCCATTATGGAAATATTTAGGCTGCATTTATATAGGTTTTCACATATGCATATATATGTATATATATATGTATTTTCTATATGCTCCTGATCCCGCACATGGGCAGGGATTATTTATAGATTATGACTGATGAGTATCCCCTGGATGAGAACTGGGTCTTCTCTGATCAGAATGAGCCCAATCTTCTGGCAGGTAGGGGGGCAATGGACCCGGTGGGATACCTGCTAGACCAGTATGGTGAAGGCTTCACAGGTGCTTCCGACACCGATGGCACTGGTGCTTGACTTCCGGCAGAGGGCCAAGAGGCTCAGGGGCTGAAAGGGACGGTCATACTGGTGACTGCCCTAAGGGAGGTGAAAGGGCTCAGGAATATTGAAGGCTACAAGATGTGGGCTGTGCTGGGTATTTAATTAGTGGGAGACGTCTGAATGGATGACAGGCTGATTAGCTTTCCGGAATTATAAGTCGAATATGAGATTTTCAGCCGTCAATATCTCTGATACTTAAAGATGCAACATATTCTTAAAGGCAATGGTCCCCTGCTGGAAGACCTGCCAGTGGAATCTCAACTAGAATACAGTGTTCTCTTGTTCCCCCTTCTCACACTTATGCCATCTCTTTGGTGTATACCAGCCTGTTGGCTCACAGCCTCCCCGATTTAACTCCCCTTAGCAATCGCTGGGAAAGAGACATGGGTGTACTGAAGGATGATGCCTGGGTGAGGTCTGATGCTACCAATGGGACATGACAATCAGTGACGGTTTTTGCCTGGTCCACCTGAAGATATTGGAAAGAGTGAACTTTACGAGGGAACACCTACACAGACAGGGAAGATGCAACTCTGATCTCTGCCAGAGAGGGTGTGGTCTGAGATGTACGCTACTCCATAAACTATGGGAATACCCACTAGATGGTTGACTCTTTATTGTTTAATTAAAACTGTTACAATCTGCTGCATTTTCGTGCGTAAAGAAAAAAAGAGGAGAATAAAAGAAGGAAAAAGGATAAAAAATAAAATTCTAAAATACATAACCATCATGCGGATTCAACCTAAAATGTCAGGATTCACTAAGGTTTATAAAGTCGTTAAAACAGAGGCTCAGGCGGAGTCCAAAATGCAAGTGCATTGAAAGAGCAGCTGCGTCTATAGATCCATTATTAACTTAGATAGTCCCTTTAACGCAGTTTAGTGTTCGTTTTAATGCACACCTTTAACTTTTTCAACCTTTGATTAGGAGTGTCTATGGAAAGCTGGCGTTTATAGATATTAGGCTCAGTTCTATGAATTTGGTTCGTCTGACGTGCACGGTTGATCTACTAAACTTGATTGTATTTCCTTCTCCGATGTGTAAGCTGTGAAGTCGCTGTGGTTCTGGCTATATGGGCAACTAATTGCTACTGGTGGCTTTTTGTTGTATTTGTGAGGGCGACCCAGATTGCATCTGTGAATTTCCCTAATCTGGTTGCAATTTGTACTGTTTTGACAGAAAAACACATGTTTGAGACTTCTCTGCAATGTCTAAGACCATGGGTCCTGCAAATGGGGAATACCAAACGCTGTCGCTCACTGGTCAACTTTGGACAGCAACACAAGAGGTAAAACAAGACTCCATTTGGTAGCTACATAGACGGCAAGCGATTACGTTGTCCCACCGGGCCCATGATGGATTGAAGTCAGCGACTGGTAGTGCAAGCAGCCTCATGTACGAAATTTTCTTCCAGATTTGAACTGTCAAGGCTTGCTCGAAGTAAGGCTGGGGTTTGCCCAGGATATAGGAGGCATCCGGTCAGGAGAAGTTGTGTTGACGGAGTAGGCTTTCCTGATCTCTTTCGAATTAAATGTTCTTCACCTGAGCGTTCACTGACCTTTTCCAGGAGGTGAGGGATATCATAGTTTTGCAGGTTTTGTACTTCTATTTCAAGTAGGTTTAGAACCTCTGCCAGCTGGGCCTGTCATGCGGAGCCAGCCACTTCAAAAATTGTTTTGATTTAGGCTTTCAATTAAAGTGCTGGGGAACTCAGGGTGCTGATGTAGTATTTAATTATGTCCCCTGTACATATGATGTCCGGGAAGGCGAGTCCCAGCTCCAATCTGACTCTGGATCCCCAAGCCTGTTGGGGGAGTGTTAGAACCTTTTTATACGCTGAAAAATGGAAATGCATAAGAAACCTGTTGAAGGCCACGGGAAATGCAAGGTGACCGTGGTTGATAGAGGGAACGAGTTTGGCACTCGGGACTTTCAGAATGGGATCTGCGCTGGGACGGTTTAGCAGCTGATTAGGTTGCTTTAAACTGTAAACGATGCCGGCACCCTAATTCTTAGATGTTTTAAGTGGGTTGTTGGTGTTGCCCTGTCTGATAGCCTGATACCAAGGTAGTTATAGCTTGTGCATGTTTTTATTTGCTGATTGCCAAGGCGCCATTGGGCAGTTTTCTTTCGAAGGTACTTCCCAAAAATAACTATCTTGGTCTTCTCCTAGTTCACTGTAAGGTTATTCTTTTCATTGTAACTGTGGAGTGCAATAAGAGCTTTCTGTAGGCCGGTCCGCGTGTAGTCCATTATTGCGATGTCATTAGCATACTGAAGGATTTAAAGCCGCACTTTCCCCAACTTTGAGGTTAATAGGAATGCACCACACAGGGCTTTGCCCAGGTCTGCTGTGTAGGGATTGAATAATAGTGGGGCAAGGACATAGCCTTGTTTCAGACTGTTGTTAGTTAGCACCTTTTCTGTTGCAGTGGATTGGCTGTTCTTTATGCAGACCTAGGTTCCCTGGTGTAGTGCTATTATTGCTTTTAGTAGCTGCCAGGGAATCCCCCAGGGGTCTAATTTTTCCCACAGTTTCACTCGGTCTACACGGTCAAATGCTGCACTGTAATCAACAAAGCAGCAGAAGAGGGGCAGTTGCATCAGCTGTGTAGCTTGATGTGCCAGGTAACCCAATGCTAGGATGTTATCTGTGGTGGAACTTTTCGTCCTGAAGCCTGATTGAAAGAGAGGAAGGCTATTGTTGTCATTTACCCAAGCTCTAAATCTTTCAGTAGTATTCCAGCATATGCTTTAGCTTCTAGATTCAATAAAGCAATGAGGTGATAGTTACCTGGTTTTGTGCGGCCCCCTTTTTTGTGAATAGGAGACAGGATGGAGCCTTTCCAAGACGTTGGAATTATTGAGGTGGCATAGGCATACTTGAAGAGTGGTGTGAGCTAACGTGACCAGTATTCTTGTGAAGCTTTGAACACGGATGCCGAAACCCCATTGGTGCCTGGGGCTCCGTCTGCCTCATTTTATAAATTAGATCTGTTACCTTGGCCTCAGTGAAGTTGGGTGTTTCTAGTGGCCTGACATGTTACTAAAGAAAGTTATTGTATGGTGTGGTCTGATGGTTAAGGTATAGCTGTTTTGTATAGTTGACCAATTCGTCAGCTGCCATCCCATTTTCTTTTGACTGACCGGTGTTGCCTATGTGATTAATCTGTTTCCAGAGTTGTATGTGTCCCTTTTCTTTGAGAAGGGTGAAGATTTTCATCCATTCCGCCTCAGTCTTCTTTGTCTTTATCTGCCAGACTTTCTTTCTATGCTCTGCTTGGAGGGCTGTGATTATGTGAGATTGCTGGTTTTTGCTCCTTTTTTTCTTGCCTTCAGGCCCTTTGAAAGGTTTCATTTGGTAGAGTGCAATTTCCTCGAGTGGATGTATGGGTTAGGTGAATGACCATGTGTGATCTGAGTCCGGGTGATTCCCGATCCCCCGTCAAGGGTTTGTTTGAGATCCACTTAGAGTGCTTCCCAGTGTCCAGGAGAGAACTGTTGCTTTTTCGGTTGGATTCGGCTCTTTGGATGTAATCCACTCCACGAGTTTTAGGCCAAGCTTTACAGACCATTTTATTCTGCTCAATACTTTGAGGCGCTCTTCTTCAGTTGGAGCCCCTATTGTTTGCAGTTGTGGGGCATATGTCTCTTCTAATTGGAGGTTTGCCCTCAGTGGTAGATGGTCACTCATCCCTGTTGTCCACTTCGAAATGATTGAGGTATGATACCAGCTGGTCTGGAATGAAGATGTAATCAATTGTGAACTTACCCCAAAAAGAGGGGAGTGGGAGCTAAAGGGGGTCTTTGCCTGCTTTGATGGCGTGCACAGAGACCAGGCTGTGGCTTTCAAAGACACGCTGCAGGAGGATAGTCTCAGTAGAGAGCGAGGGTGAGTTTGCGGGTTCCCCAGATCCCGAGTCTTTAGGTCACCGGCAATGACTGGAAAATGTGAACAATATTTGGTTAGTAAATAGTCTATTTTTGATACCAATGTTTTTAGTGCTTGGTTGTTTTGATGGCTGGCAGGATTAACATAACAGTTGATTAACAAAAGTCGAATTGAGTTGTTATTGCTTTTTAGCCCACTGATAAGTGCTGCTTACAGGTCTGTGGTGTTCGTAGTAATTGGAATGGACTCTATTCCGCGAGTTTGGTTTATGTACATCGAAAGGCCACCAGATGGCTCGCCCAAGGATTTGGCGTTTTATGGCTGCAGTGTGAAGTTCATAGAGCCCTGGGAGAATTTGAGATTCGGTGGGCCAGGTCTCTTGTAGACAAAGAATGCAGTTTTTTAAAAAAGATAATTGAGTGTTGAGTTGGTACTAAGAAGTTTTTTGAGTCTGGCTATATTCCAGGATATGATTGCTAATTGAGAGTTGGTTCTAAAGGAGCTGGATGAAATCCAGTTGCAGTCCGCCTTTTTGAAATTAATGTTGTAGTCGTAGGAGCAGGCCTTCTGGACGGGTCTGGAACCGCTGTCCAGGGTTTGCATCAGCTCACTGGGGGAAATTGTCCTTTGATCAAGTGTACTGGTTATCCTGAGTGCATTGTTGGACGGTTGCTTTGCTGTCAAATTGTTCCCAGAGTGGCTTCCGGCTGTTCCCCTTAGAACTGAGTAGATTGCATTTGCTGGCAGAGGATCTTTTAGCGCGTGAGGATATTTCTCTGGTGCAGGAAGTGCAGTGTCTATGCCCCAAACCGCAATGCAAGATATCTCTTCTGGTGTCAGCCCCTAAAAGGTGTTGCGGCTCAGGCCAATCGAAGTTGATTCCATGTGGGTGTCACTGGGAAGGCTCAAAAACTTGACCCATGCTAGGTCCTCTGATTATGTTGGGGCCAGTGTGGGAATGTGCTTAAATAGGCGTAGTTTGTTGCCCCTATTTAAAATCTTATAATGTCCCTCAATATAATATCTGGGGGTAAAAATTACCTCATGGGTAGGTATGCTGACTTGGAACATTTTGGAAGTGGCTCTGGGTCTAGTCTGAGCAGAACTTAAGTTAGGACTCAGGTCGGCATCATGGTGCTACTAGGCGGCTGGAGAGCAGTAGATGATAGACTCTGGGTGGTGCTTGGCCTGCTGGTTAGGCCTTGATCCCTGGGCAGGGGTGATTGGGTGGAATGCTCAGGCGTCGTGTTAGTTGGCACAGGGGCCATTTTAATATCAGTTGCCTGGCCTTTTGGACTTTGCAGTTCCCCCATTCGGGGTATTGGGTGTGTTAAGGTGGGCTTCACATCTTTTCCATCAGTTGTAGTTGGTACAGTGGACATTAATTTGCTTGAGACTAATTTCTTAGAAAAGATTGGGTAGATCCGTGCTTTATCATCATTAACTTGTGATTTATGGTTCTGGGTCAATTGTAGAAAAGTGGCACTTTTAAGAGCTTTGGCCTTTTTTTGCTGTTTCTTTAGTTTTTTCTTGGCCTCCCTCGAGAGGCACTCTTCTTGCTTGATCTGATTAAGGGTGTTGACCTTGGTGTCCTGGTTTAGATGTGAAATGCAGGGGCTAGGTCTTTGTCTCGGTGAGCCAGTAGAAGGGTTAGTGACCAGGGAGGGGACATGGGTTCCGGACTTCGTTATGGCACTCCCAGAGTGGATTATTGTAAGATTGGTTTAGAGGCCAGCTTGCGGGGTTATTGAGTTGTGTCTGCCATTTATCAGCGTGTTAATAGTGCTCCACATTTGTCCCTTGAGTATGCCTACCATATCTGTTAATATTTCGGGGAGACTTGCCCATTTATCTACAAGTGCAGTGCATGAACAAGTACAGGTCCAGGAATTCTTTATTATACTGAAATTGTTCTCAATCAAGTCCACCTTGGTGCTCATATCCACTAGAAGGTGTGCGATTGTTGTTAAAAGATCAATTTGCAGTTTCAATTTGGTTGATTGCCAAAGTAGTGCCCCTGCCGTGGTAGAATTTGTTTCACGGATTCAGGTTGGTCCCTGGTCATTGAAAGAGTTAATGTTTTCGGAACTTTGTGGATTTTGACTGAGCAAGGGAGAGGATCTGTTTTCCCAGACAGTTCTGAATTGCTTTGGGGTAAGCTCCAGGGTCCTTTCAATCTTGCTCTCCAAGTTATGTAAGAAAAATGGAGATTGATACCCCCGGTCTTGATTGTGCTTAGGCACCTCGGTCTTTCATGAGGCGGAGCATGAGGGGTCTGAGTGACTGGGCTGGATGGGAGACTGCAGGTTGAATTGTTGATGGCTATACATTTGGGCTATAACCACCTGCTCACGACTATCTGAGATGGGGGCGTTGATATAGGCACATAGGGTCGATATGGGTGCAAGTACATTACCAGGGGGGCTGCTCTGCTTAGGGCAGGATTGAGACTGGCATTTCCCTGAGTCAGTTTGGGGATCTTGTATTGCAAGAGTTTTAATGTTGGGTAGGATTCTTAAGGGGGGCTCCTTCACGTCGCAAATCTTGGCACATGTTGATGGTTCTGTAGGGACGAGGGGATTCCCACCACTGAGAGGGTGTTTGAGTAGAAATTGGGTTAAAAGGCCTGCTGTGGGGATCCTTTGAGGAGACTTCTGGGCATGGGAACCCTGGACAGATTCGTGACATTGGGGAGGTTTCTTTTTGGTCATCCTTTATCCCCTTCGACTGGGGAGTCTTGAGAGGTTAACGGCTAGAGGACCAGCTGCAGGCATTTCCCTTACTCCTTGGGATTACTCTGTACTGGCGCGGGGTCCTAAACTCTGTAATGGCCACAGGGTACCAACGTGTCTGCAGGGTGGCAAAGGGAGGATCTGAAGTTAGCAGCTTTAACTCGACGGCTTAGGGGATTCTCCTTGTTTTTCTGTTCTGGAGGGGTCTTGGGACCTTGGTTTCCACTGGCCACGTCTCCAGTATGCTTGTCTTCAGGCTACCATCATAGTTTGTATCTTGTTGCTGAAGGCCCACTTAACTTTCTGGAATCCTCCTCCAGTCACCGGACGCCTGGGGGGCTTTTAAGGTCTTGGGGTCACTCTTACCCCTACTCGGCAGACCGCACTTGACACAGACCGGGCTTCTCCCGCAGATGGGGAAACCCTCAGGGGGAGCTCTGGGCTTGTTTTAACTGCTTGATAGGCTTGTAGGGAAGCTGGCAACAGGGATGGGGAGGCCTGGGGAGGGAGGGAGGGAGGGAGGGGGCTCCTGCCAGTATGACGGGCTCAGGGGTGTAGACAGGCTTCTGCGGTGCTCCCTTCGTCCAGGGCCAGTTGAGTGCAGCGGAGATCGGAAAGGAAATCGGGGACTGTTGAGGAGGAGGCACGGGGGTATACACTCCACTTGTCCCCTCCGCGTACCTCTGCGCTATTTGCGGACACGTCTTGCCGAACACTCCCGCTGTGGGGCGATGTGGGAGTTTGTGGTCCTTGGGCACCTGGTCCCCTATACAACGATGCTACGAGAGCGGCTGCAGCTCAGGCTCCAACGGCACTGCAAATTTGGAGCGGTTCAGGGCTCCAATACACTAATACAGCAGTACTGGAAGCAAGTGGAGTCGTGACTTACAGGGGTGGTGGATATACTCACACAGCTTACACCTCAGCTGGTGGGCATCTTGGGGGAGCAGACCTTGGAGAGGTATCCTTGACTCTTCTGCAATGTGGCCCTGGTGGTGGCGAGGAGGGATATAGCCTGCACTGGGGAAGCCCAGTCTTGCAATACTGTGGGAATGGGAATTGAAACTTAGTTGGTGTATGCGGGTGAAGGAGCAGGTATACAGATCTAGGGGTGGCCTCGCAAGTTTGAAAGGATCTGGCACCCCTGGATGGATGCAGTGGCCTATGAATGAGGGGGGATGCCCTCTGGTGAGAGGACCGCAGAGGTTCTTGTGGTGTGGATGGTTAGGTATGGTGGCTGGGCCCCACATCTGGGTCACCATGGGGGACAGCGTCCCTGAGTGAAGTGTATGGGCACTCAGAGTCAGAAATGGAAGTAGGTGGAGTAGTAGGGAACCTGGGTACAGTAGATGAAACTTATTTTAGTGTGTCAGGGGGTGGGGGGGGGGAGCAAAGTTGGAGAGGGAAAGTTAAGGGTATGTTTCAACTTGATGCCAGTTTGGCCGGATGTTGGTCATGTGTTATCTACTTACTCCTGATGTACTGTATGTACCATGCTGATAAATGCCAATAGACAGAGTTAAAAAGAGAGAGATCTGCAAGCAACACAGCTTCTGGGGAGAACGGTGGGCACATGTGAACTACAGTACTTCTTTCTAGGAAGAGATGCTTATAAGTAACACTTTTCATTCGTAGCATGTACGGCTGTAGCAATGCATGCTTTGCATCGCCCATAAAGCACTACCCTCAATAAGCAGTGGATACCATTTAGAGGATGCAGATGTCTCAATGTCTTCATAACGGTCTAGTCAACCATAGCCTGTTGTTACGCTAGAATGTCCATACAGTAGTGCTTGGTGAAGGTATGTGGTGCTGGCCACTTTGCAGGTGTCAGCTAGCAGATTTTACCTAAGAAAGCCATGGTTGCCCCTTTCTTGTGGTTGAGGTGTGCCCTAGGTAGCACAAGTAGGACTCTCTAAGCTTTGTGGTAGAAGGGTTGGATGCATATAACTATCCATCTTGCTATACCTACTCTAGAAACAAGGACAAAAGTTTCGACTTTGAGGCACAGCAGGCCTGTGTAGTCGGCTTATGTGCTTCCCACAGAACGGTCATGCATTTCTGGAGGACCTTTTGATAGCTAAATCTTAGGACCTCAGGTGTCAAATTGTTAGGCTGAGCTGTCTGAGGTATGGGTGGGCTATATGGCCTCATTTCTGTATGAGAAAGTCTGGCCTGAGGTTTAGCTTTTTGTGGGTGCTGACAGACAACTCCTGAAGAAAGGAGTACAAGGGAAGATTGACCCATGTGGGAGCCACAATGAAAATATATCAGGGTGGATTGTCGCATCTTCTTCACCAAGTACGGGAGGATTGACAAACGAAGAAAATCATAGGCAAAGGCCCCTGAACAGTTCATTCAAACCTCAATACCCAAGGATCATGGTTACCTGGAGGTGAAGTTTAGCACTTGGTAGTTTTTGGGTCTTGGTGAGCAGGTGCCTAAACGCTGGAAGTACATGTGTAGGATTGCAGGTGGAGTTTCAATTTGTTGACTTGCTGATATGTCCTGCTGAGCAGGTCTTTAAAATCATTGCTTAATCCCTGGAAGAGGGAAATTATTGATTGCTTGTGGGCTCAGCATTGCTACCTTCCACCTGTCTCGATCAGGCAATCATCGAGGTAGAGGAAGGCTTGAGTGTTTCCCTTCACAGCTGTGCCACCCTCACTGCTAAGGCACTCAGTGAACACCCTTTGAGCTGCTGTGATTTTGAAAGGAAGTACTTTGAATTGGTAGTTAGGTCCATTTATCAGAAAGCTAAGGTACAGAAAATTAGCAGTGAAGAGGGGTATGTTAAAGTAGGCATCCTTGAGGCCTAGCACCATCATGTAATCGCCTTGAGCAGCAGGGCTATTGACCTGTATGGTAGCCTTATGAAAAAGTTTCAACAGGATGTATTTGTTTAAAGGTCTGAGCTCAGGATAGGCCCGAGCTCAGGATAAGCCTGAGGAAGCAGTCCTTTTCTGGAATAATGAAATAAAGAATAGACTCCTTTGTTCTGATGGTTATGAGGTACGCTCTCTCTCTGGACTCTTCTGGGGGAGCACTTGTATCTCTTTACCCAGGAGGAGAAGATGGTCTCTGTTCAGGACATGTGAGGGGTGAGATTTTGGGAGGAGTGGTGAGAAGTACTAGACAATAGCTGAGGTGAACCACTATTAAAGCCCACTAGTCTGATGTAACTTTTCAGCGAAAGAGGAAACGTTGTATCCTCCCCCAAACAGGTAACATGTGATGAGCGGGGAGGGGAGGGCGGATAGGGACATGAGACAAGTCACTGTTTAAAGGTGGAAGCTCTATTACCAGTTCTATCTATGGCCCTGACCTGCTTTTACCCCTTTTGACATACCTAGTGTTGCCTGTAGTCCCTGGAACTCTGCTGATGCAGGATTTGCAGCTGTCTTTGGTAAGGCTGTGGCAGGTCAAGTGAAGTGGGTGTGGCTCCCCACTAGATTGTTTCTGTATATGCTGCATCAAGCATGAAACTAATATTGGCGTTCTAGATGGTTTTGCCCTGTGACACTATTTTTTCCATCTTCTTCCTGGAACCTTTTTCGAGGTGATTGATAAACCCGACATTTCCTTGCACCAGAACCTGTCATTTCTGGCAAGGAGACCACCAGAATTGGCTGTGCACCAATGCATGGCTGACCCTACAGCTATGCTTTTATCTGCTGCATCAATCTTATTACTCCATTTATCAGGCAGAGGAACATTGCCTGTAGCTTGAGTGGAGGTTATTTTGTGGGCAGTGTGCGCCACCAAGGAGTCAGGGGGAACCTAGCTTCTGATGTAAACAGAATCGCTGGTTGAGGGTTAAGACTTTTCTCACCCCTAGGTGTCATCACCCATGCTTTAACTGGCTCCTTAAAGTTCTCTGGTGCAAACATAAGCAGGTCCTTAGGCAACAATGGGCAAGAACTGCACTCTCCACTCAGTCTTGGGTAAAAAGTCTCCACAAGGGAGTACTCTGCCTCCTATACGACATGCATGCATGCATGCATTTGAGAAATGCAGCAGCTCTCTGTATGAGCTCATAGTATAATCTGGCAGGTATGCCCTGACCAAATAGTGGTCCAAATCACAATTGTCCGAGTGTCAACATTACAGTCATCCCAGTGGTCATCAGTGGGCCCAGGAAGCAAGGGCATGGTCCTATGGATCAATGGGATTGTATGAACTGCTTGGGTATGAAAAGGTGTGTGGGGACCCCTCTGGTTACACCACTGGATGCAGAGGACGTCGTGTATGTGAGCATGGTGGTGAAGAGGTAGAGTTGGTGGCAGAAGTGGGGGAGGAGGATGAGTTAGAGGTGGACATAATGGAGAGAACTTGTGCCCTTGTCCCTGTGTTTGCTCAGCACAGGCTTGGAAGGGGCCACCGAAAAAGGTTTTCGTCCAAGGGTGAGGCTTCTTTTGTGAGGCAGCATCTCTTATGGCTTCAGCAGAGTTCACTTTTTCAAGATCTTCCTGAGGACTGGGTGGATGAAGAGAAGCTTTTGCCTTTCATTGTGCTCTTCCTGAAGAAGCAGCAAAATGTGAAACTCCCAATTCCTTGGATCTGACTGTTGACCAAGATTTTAGCTTCAACTGCATCTTCAATGCCACCTTTGGGGTGCCTTTGGCAGCAACTTTGGATGCGAGAGAGGATGCTCAGTGCCCTTGGAACGGGTATGGCAAGTCAGTTGGTGAGAATCTTTGGGTAAAGCCTTTGTCGGCTTCAAAGCCATCTCTCAGTGTCAGCCAGAGCCCGAAGGCAGCTGAGGCCCTGAAGATGGTAGTCTTTTGTGTCCGTCCTCTGGTGATTCAATGCCTGACTTCCACAGGAGAAGTGCTATATCTTGGCGTGGGACTTTTGCTGTGACACTGGCTTAGCCGCGTAGATGTTGGAGCAGGGTGGCGTATGAAAGGAATATGCTACTTACCAGTATGTATCTGTTCTTGGCATGTAGGGCTGCTGACATTCATATCTGTGCATAGATCGCCGCCTAGTGTTGGGTCTGGATGATTGCACATTGTTGTCCTGGAAGAGTCTTCGAAGTATCACAAGATAGGTGGCTCCTCCCCTGGACTACAGTGCGTATGGGCATCCTCTCCATCCCCAGATTGTTGTTCGCCATTGTGGCAGAGATGGAGTGTAATACTGAAAGTGATGACCATGCCTGAGAATGATTCTGAGTGCTACAGCTGCGACAGGCACCGGGAAGGAGGGCGGGCGATATGAATGTCAGCAGCCCTACATGCCAAGAACAGATGCATACTGGTAAGTAGCATATTCCGTTCGAGGCATGTGGGCTGCTGAATTCATATCTGTGCATAGAATAAATAGCAGTTACCTCCTTAGCGGCGGTTGCCCGTGCCAGCTGCAGCAGTCTGAAAGAGAGTTCTGAGGACAGCTTGTCCTACAGCGGCTTGCTGTTTGGAGTGTACATCTACGCAGTCCTCTAGAGGAATGTTACCTAGGAAAGCCATGGATGCCCCTAGCTTGCGTGTGGAATGCGCTCTTGGGGGAACTGTTAAAGTGCGTTTAGCCTTTTGATAACAGATTTGTATGCATTTAACAATCCATCTGGCTATACCTGATTTGGAAATAGGGTTGCCTTTGTGTTGTGGAGAGAAGGCAACAAACAGTTGTTTAGTCTTTCTAAAATCTTCTGTCCTGTCGATGTAACACAGGAGAGCTCTTTTGACATCTAAGGTGTGGAGTGCCCGGTCTGACACTGAATCTGGGTTTGGAAAGAAAACTGGCAGTTCTATGGTTTGATTAATGTGGAACTGCGAGATTACCTTAGGCATGAATTTGGGGTTGGTGCGCAGCACTACCCTATTAGCATGAATTTGTAGGAAGGGCTCTTGAATTGTCAGGGCTTGAAGCTCACTGATTCTTCGTAGCGATGTGATGGCTTTCAGAAAAGCCACTTTCCATGTAAGAAACTGTATCTCACAGGAATGAAGAGGCTCAAAGGGTGGCCCCATGAGCCTGGTGAGAACGATGTTTAGATTCCAGACAGGCGTAGGAGGGTATCTGGGAGGGATCACTCTTTTGAGGCCTTTCAAGAAGGCTTTAATGGCAGGAACTTTGAAGAGGGGAAAGATGCTGCCTGTTTTGAAGATAAGCTGCCATGGCGGCCAAATGTATCCTACTGGAACAAGACGCTAGATTGCATTGATATAGATGCAGCAAGTAACATATGATGTTTTGCGTGGACGCATCTAGCGGACTAATGTCATTGTTGGAACAGTAGATGACAAAACGTTTCCATTTGGCTGCATAGCACGCCCTAGTTGTAGGTCTCCTTGCCTCTTTGATGATGTTCATACAGTCAGGGGACAAGTTGAGGTAGCCAAACTCTATGACCTCAGGAGCCAAATCGCAAGGCTCAACTGTTGCGGATCTGGGTGCTGAATGTCTCCATGGCTCTGAGTGAGGAGACTGGGCGTGAGGCGCAGCCATTGGTGCGGCACCACTGAAAGTTCCAGGAACGTGGTGTACCAAGCCTGCCGTGCCCACGTTGGAGCAACCAGGATGAGCGTCATGGAGTGCTGCCGCAGTTTGCGCGCCACTAGCGGTATGAGTGGGGCTGGGGGAAAAGCGTACGCAAATCTGCCTGACCAGTTCATCCATATCGCATTGCCCTGAGACTGCGGGTGTGGGAACCTGGCGGCGAAGTTTTGGCATTTTGCGTTCTCTTTTGTGGCGAAGAGGTCAATCTCTGGATGACCCCACTGCTGGAAATATGGTTGGAGCACTGAGGGGTGAATCTCCCACTCGTGCATCTGATGACTGTGCCTGCTGAGCAGGTCCGCCATCTGGTTGTCTTTGCCAGGGAGATGTTCCGCCATGAGGAAGATGTTCCTTTGGATGGCCCACTTCCACATGCTCTGGGCTAGGTGAGATAGCTGCGGGGAGTGTGTGCCTCCCTGTTTCTGGATGTAATACATGGCAGTCATGTTGTCCGTCCGGATCAACACGACCTTGTTGCACAGGTGCAACTTGAACGCTTTCAGTGCCATGAAGATTGCCATCAGCTCCAAAAGATTGATATGCATCTTTTGCTGCTGTGCTGTCCATAGTCCTTGCACAGTGTAATGGAGGACATGCGCTCCCCAGCCCTGGAGAGATGCGTCCGTCGTCAGCACTATCTGTGGGACAGGCTCTTGGAACGGTCGTCCCCTGCAAAGGTTTTGTGGATTCCACCAATGCAGAGAGTTGTAAGCACGACCGGTCACCAACACTAGGTCTTTCAAATGCCCATGAGCCTGGTTCCACTGTCGTGCTAAGCATTCTTGAAGGGGACGCATGTGCAGCCTCGCGTGTGGGACTATGAATATGCAGGAGGCCATCACACCGATCAGCTGCATGAATACCTGCGCTGGGAGCGATTGTTGAGGCCTGAACTTCTGAATTAGCAGCTGCATGCTGTTGACTCTGGCAGAGTTTGGCTGCGCTGTTGCCGTTAGAGTGTTTAATGTTGCCCCTAGGTACTGTTGCACATGAGCGGGCTGAAGGTGCGACTTTGGGTAGTTTAGTGAGAATCCTAGACTGTGTAGGAGGTGAATTGTGCGTGACATGTGGCTGGCACACTGCTGGGCCGACCTTGCTCGAACAAGCCAGTCGTCCAGGTAGGGATAGACATGGATGTGTTGTCTCCGAAGGTGCGCAGCCACAGTTGCCAAGCACTTGGTGAACACTCTGGGGGCAGTGGTGACCCCGAAAGGCAGGACCTTGAATTGGTAATGCTGATTGTTGATGGTGAATCAGAGATATTTCCTGTGACTTGGGTGAATGGGAATGTGGAAATATGCATCCTTGAGGTCCAGGGTTGCTAGGAAGTCGCCCTGACTGAGCAATGGAAGGACCTGCTGTAAGGTTAACATATGAAAGTGTTCTGACAGTATGTATTGGTTGAGGGGTTTGAGGTCTAGAATGGGCCGCAGGGAACCGTCCTTTTTTGGGATTAAGAAGTACAGAGAGTACACCTCTGTACTTTGCTCTTTTGCAGGCACGAGCTTTATTGCCCCTTTTTGCAGCATGCTGAGTACTTCTTGCTGCAATAAGTGCATGTGCTCTGCGGACATAGGACAGTGCCTTGGGGGTATGTTGGGGGGAGTGGAGGTTAGTTCTAGACAATAGCCGTATTGGATAAGTTGTCTCACCCACCTGTCCGTCTTAATGCCTTCCCAGACCGGCAGGAACTGCTGGAGTCTTCCCCCGACAGGTGTTAAATGGTCGGGGGGCAGTGACAAGGCTTCACTGTTTGTTGGGAGCGGAGGATCTGGCATTGTTATTTCCACGTCCTCTGCCCTTGGCGCTGTTCCCACGATATCGACCCCTGTTATTTTTTGTATATATGGTTTGCGTGCTCCCTTTGCTGTACTGGGCTTGCTGTAAAGCTTGTCCTCTAGAGGCTCCCCTATTACCGGAGCGACGAAAGGAACTGCCCCGAAACTGCTGTGACTGCAGAGCCCCTATGGATTTTTCCGTCTCAGTGTCCTTTTTAATTTTTTCGAGGGTTGTGTCTACCTCGGGACCAAAAAGGAAGTCAGGGTTAACTGGCTGGTTGAGCAAAGATGTTTGAATCTCTGGTTTAAACCCAGAGGTGCGGAGCCAGGCGTGACGTCTCAACATTACACTAGTGTTAATGGCCCTAGCTGCCGTGTCTGCCGCATCCAATGCACATTTGATGGATGCATTAGAAATCAACTTCCCCTCCTGTATGATCATTTCTGCTCCCTCTTTGTAAGCATTAGGCAGGTGTTGCAACAGCTGTTCTAACGTGTCGTAGTGAGCCCTATCGTATCTAGCCAATAGGGCCTGTGTATTTGAAATCCTCCAAATATTTGCAGCCTGTGCTGCCACCCGCTTTCCTGACGCCTCCAAAATCTTGGATTCTTTGTCCGGAGGAGGAGCATCCCCACTAGTTTGCGAGTTCGCCCTCTTGCGAGCATTGGCCACTACGAGGGAGTCCAATGGGAGCTGGCCTTTAATGTAGGTAGGGTCCACAGGCGCAGGTCTATACTTTTTTTCAATCCTAGGGTTGATAACCCTTGCCTTTGTGGGCTCTTGTCCGCAGCATGTTTGAGGACTCCTTTTAGCATAGGCAATGTCTTTGCCGATCTTTCAGAGGTGGAGAAAGTATCAAATAAGAAATCTTCCACAGGTTCTGCGTGCATTTCCACGTCATGGTTGAGGGCTGCCCTTTTTATCAAAGCGTTAAACGCCGCCGTGTCTTCAGTAGGCGAGGTTTTGACATTGTAAGACTGAATGTCTGGTGCAGCTTGTGGATAATCAGGGTCTACAGCATCAGTCCATTGCTGAGGTTCCTCCTGATTAGTGTCAGTATGATAAGTGAACGCCGTCTGACCGTATTCATCACCCACGTCCTCCTCGCTTTGCGCTGGAGAATATGCCATTTGTTGTGAATAGCTCTCAACATGTTCAAAGAGAACTGGTGAGGTGGTCGAGTCTTTCTTCCGTTTAAGAGGGATTTTGTACGCCTCCAAGGAATGTTCAGGTGCGATCTTCCGTTTATGGATGTTGAGCCTGCCAGATTCTGAGTCGATGAAGAGTTTCGACTGGTAGTCATACGACGGTTCTTGGAACATAACCCCCTCAGAAGTGGACATCGAAGGCGCAGACACTGTTTTGGATGGGTCGGTGCCTTTGTGGTGCTCGAGATGCTTGGGTCGAGCCATCGGCGGCAGACCGTATTTAATTGGAGGGTGACTTGCGGACGGGCCGACCTTCTTAAAGCTTGCCGTAGTGTTCGATCCGAGCTGCTTCGGCGACTCACTAGCATGCTTGATTCCTTGCGTCGACTCGAGCTCACGGTGCGTAGCATGTACGGCCTTGGGCGTCGATGCAATATGCTGCTTCGGGTCGGTTTTGGTCTTCGACTCGAGAGCTTTGCCCAGTAGCAGTTTGAGCGCTGGAATCTTCGGCTCGACAGCCTTTTTGGTCTGGAGACCTTTGGTCTTGTCGCCATGCTTGGGCGTCGACGTCGACTGCGTCGAGGTGATGTGCTTTATTGTAGAGCCTGGCTTCGGCGCCCCGGTCTTCGAGGCGGCGCCCCATTTCGACCCCGAAGGGTTACCAACAGTCTTTGACTTGACTGGCGTCGACGTGTCTGATGGCGTCGATCCGATGACCACTTTTAGTAGTTTCGGTTTTGGCTCTGTAGGTTTCGGTTTCGATTTTGAAAGATCGACCAATGGCTCCTTTGAAGCATTCTTAGCCGGGCCTGGACGCGGGGCTATAGAATGTGGAGTAAGATCTTGGCTAAGGCCTTCCGGCGATGCCTCAACCTGAGCCGTAGGGAGCGTATTGTCAGTATTAGGCCCCGCTACTGCGGTTGGACCTGGCTCATCACTGGAGTCGTCATCGAGGGCCCCGATGGCCTCTTCGTCGTCCCCTACCTCGACGATGTCTTCTTCATGGACGTAGTCCTCATCCTCTTCGTCCACATCGAAGTTGGAGTCATGCTCCGACGCTGGGTCCGACTGCTCGTCAGGATCTTCTTCGTTGGCGCCTTCTTCGTCACCGGCCTCAAAGATGTTGACCGGCTCGGGCGCCGACTTCTGCGCTGACTGTCTCGCTGCGCGTTGAACTCGAAGCGTCTTCTTAGACCGGAACTTCGAGCAGGCCATACAGCTGGCCTCGTCGTGGTCCGGGGATAAACATTTATTGCACACTGGGTGCACATCAATGTGAGGGTATTTCGAATTGCAGACGGGGCATCGTTTGAACGGGCTCCGTTCCATCGTCGTCGTAGTTTGGGCCTTTGGTGTCGAAAGTCAAAAACAGCCTTCGACGTCCGGTTCGAAGAACTGAAGAAAAATAGGCACCGAACGAGACAATACCGACGCCCCGAAGGCCTTTGGCCTTAGAAAAGAGTTATAACAAAGTTTCCGAACTGGAGTCGAGAAAGTACATCCGAACCCAATGGCGGAAAAAAACAATCTGGGGATGGAGAGGATGCCCATGCGCACTGTAGTCCAGGGGAGGAGCCACCTATCTCGTGCTACTTCGAAGACTCTTCCAGGACAACAATGTGCAATCATCCGGACCCAACACTAGGCGGCGATCTATGCACAGATATGAATTCAGCAGCCCACATGCCTCGAACATGATATTTTATGGCAAGCATGAGTTTGTGGTTATGGGCAAAGGTGTGGCAGACACACTAAGCTTGCAATTACGCAGCAATGGTTGCAGTTATAGGACAGCTGATTTTTAGTCTTTTAAAATAAGATAACCATACAAATTTATCCAAGAGCTTTGAACAGCTCAACTTTGCAACCAGTGGCATTTTAGTGACTGTGCCAAACAGGAAAGCATTATCTTCTTGCCCTCTCCACCTGTAATTCACACCATAGTTACCTTTTGGAAACACCGGGAGCTTTCACACCCTCCACATATATACAGGAGGATCAAGATGGAATTGAACTAAAATCATGCATTCCAGTGTATCAATACTTTTGTACTCCTATGTCATTTGCGAGACTGTGTTTATGTCCTGATCCCTTATCTAGCCCCTCAAATCCAGAAAAAAGTAGATCAGAGTACCTGAAGATGGTAAACACTTCTCAATTAGTACTGTTTGAATGGTTTTGGTTAGCAGGCAAGGTTTCTTGAAGTACTCAGAAAGACCAGCAGGAACATCTCAATAAGACTGTACTGAAGACAACTCTTCAGATTGTGCTGGAGATATACAATTGTCGAGGGGGACACCACTGTGGAGTTTTTCAGACCACTGACACAGGTCTGGCATGATATCTACATTTGCCTTCTCTCAAAAACCCTGAAGGCGCCCTTAATCCCCTTCATAAAACTGATCCCAGTGAGTATCTGTAGGAATGAATAAAAGAAACGTAAGGTGTTGGAGGTACCAGTCATACTCCATACACTGTTTCTCCTGGCAATGTATCTTGAATATGACCTAGTAAATGCAAAGGGCATCCAAATGTTCTGTGGACCAATTGGGTGGCTGGGGACAATTCACACATACAGGATTTCTTCGGGAATTGCCAAAACCGATTTCCTCTAGCCCAACAATTTTTTTAAGCCAACAATGCAAATTTCTAGTCTGCCTATCTCCAGCTATTGAGATCATGTAGCTGATAAAAGAGGGCTGTGAATGTAATGTACCCAAGAGACTCATATATTTCAAGGGTCCCTCCCAAAGTTATCTCATAAGCCTGTCACATTTATTATACCTGTATATGATGTGGTCGAAAGAGAAACTGCCTGTTCAAATTAGATTTTTCAATCAAGTCGGGATCTGTAATTGTGACCTGAAAGTAGAAAAAACAATGTGTAATAAAACATACCCACTTTTACGTACATGTAATATTTTCAATCACACACACAAAAAAATGTAATAGTAGCTAGATTTACCTTTTAGTTTTCATTTAAAGCGGTTTTCAGATAAGCTGCAAAGTGGCAGGTGTTTGAGATACAGTCACACACAAGATTAAATTAAACAACAATGTTTCTCAGAATTTCACTCATTCTTCCCTCCTGAGGAACAGACTCATCCCCCAGATGCTGAAGGGTGGGTGTCCCCATAGCAGATGGGGGTGCGCATCTATTTGGGTTACCCTGGGCTCCATGAACCAGAGGTCTGGTTGAGGACAGGTGACAGTCACATGTAGATTTATCACTTCCTCAGACATGCGGAGCTCTGTATTGTTTGATAGTTACATAGTTGGGGAGGGAGGGGAGTTACGCTACTTACAGTGATGCTTCACTGTGGTGATCCTAGAGACAGTTTTGCAGTGTACAATGAGAACTTGTAGAGATATGCAACCTACACCTTCTGAAGTTTATACAAGGACACGCACAATACGCAAAATCTTTGGTTGGTCTTGTGTGGGGCGCTATAGGCCATTATCATTATATGAGGCAATAGCTGCTTATCAACCTAATAAATAAATGTAGACAAAAAGACCTTTAACAGTGCCCATGGCGAGTCCTTGCTGGGCTAAAGACAGCACAAAATACAACATCTGACAACTTTGCTGGTAATGGATCTGTATGGAGTGATGTACACCAAGCCGAAAACCGATACCAGCGTCCAACTAAAACAGGTGGCCTAGATAGACGCCTGTACGCTAGAATGTCATACACTACTTCAGGAGGAAGAACAAAAGCAGCCAACTGTAGTCACTCAATCTCCACACATAGAAGTGTAGACTGCTCAGGTTGGATCCTGCCCTGATGCTTGGACAGGAGATTCTCCAAAAGTAGCAGCCTGATTGGAGGACATATGCTTATTGTGGGAAATCCTCCTTCTTTGGGTGGTCACTACAGAGTTTTTGCTTTTGCTGAATCCTATATTTGGGCTGGTTCCCCTTTAGATCTCTGTGCACTTTAGCCTTTCTAACCAGTTGTAAAGTGCCTGTGCTCCCCCTTTAAATGTGTTTGAATTTGCATATTCTTCATTGGTATATAACTTACTTATAAGTCCCTAGTATATGGTACAAAATGTACCTAGGGCCTGCAAGCTCAATGCCACTAATACACTACAGCACATACTGAGCCATCCACTACAGTGACAGCATAAAACATGGCTTCAGGCCTACCATTGTAGCCGGACTGTGGCAGTTTAAACACTGAAATCCGACCTGTCACAATTAACCATTTGACAGGTGACAAAACTCCCTTTTCAAGTGTAAATAAGTCACCCCTATGTATCCCTTGTCACCTAGAAAGCAGTGTGCACAGGATTTAAAAGTAGGACATGTAGAAATTTAATGTTAACATATCTCTACAGTTACTAGCACCCAAAAGCTATTTTTTCACAGTGGCAGACCTGGCTGTCCTATATAGAAAACAAGAATAAAGATTACAATTCAAATACTCTATCTCGGGAATTATTTTTGTAGAAAAATAATTAGCAACTACTTGTAATAGTTTTTACAAATTCAATTCATATAGTACATGGCTGTCATATTGTCTGTTAAGACTAAGACAACTGTGAATTTCAGGTGAGGTAGGAACGCTTTCAATGCAAGGTGAACTGTGAACAGCTTGAAGTTCAAGGTAGTTGATGTGAAGACGGAAGCCCTTTTAACAGGTTTCGTGTGTTCGAACACAGCAGAGAGCGATGAGTGTGGCTGTCTATGAACACTAGATCTTTTAACTGACCCTGTGACTGAGACCACTGGTGTGCTAGACATTCCTGCAGTGGTCGCATATGCAATCGTGCATGTTGTACTATGGTGATGCATGAGGCCATCATGCTGAGCAGAAGCATAACTGTTATTACTGTAAAGTGTTGATTGGTTTGAAAGTGCGGTAACAGGGTCAGGAAATTTTGAATCCTTGCTAATTTGGGATAGGCTAATCCCATCTGTGTGTTGCAAATAGCCCCCAGGTATGGCTGAACCTCCAACAGTTGAAGAGGGGATTTTTATACATTGATGGTAAACCCTAGTTGATGGAGAAGGTCTATGGTGACCAGAGTGTGTTGGGGGCACAGACGAAGGGAACTGGCTTTGATAAGCCAGTTGTCCATATGTGGGAAGACTCAGATGTTTTGTCTGCGTAGATGTGCTGCTACCACTGCTAAGCATTTGGTGAACACAGGTGATGCAGGTGATGCAGGAGTCAACCCGAATGGGAGAACTTTTAACTGGTAATGTATGCCAGCTATAACAAACCTGAGGTATATGCGATGAGCTGGATGGATTAGGATGTGAAAGTAGGAGCCCTTTAAATCTAATACCGACATAAAGTTGCCTTGCTGGAAATGTGGGGTCACGTGTTGGAGGGCAACCTTATGAAAATGCTATGACAGGATGTAATGATTTAAGGGCCTCAGATCTAAGATGAGCTGTGATAATCATCCTTTTTGGGGATGAGAAAGTACAGGGAATATACCCCAGATGTTGAAGAGGGACGGGTTGTATATCTCCTCTGAGGAAGAGAGCTTGAACTTCCTGTTTGAGCAGTGCTTGATGTTCCAGAGAGAGTTTGTAAGTGTGAGGTGGAATGTTTGGAGGTGTTGGTAATGAGCTCCCCACAATAACCATGTTGGATAATGTCCAACACCCACTGATCTGATGTTATGGATCAGCAGGTGGGGAGAAACTTCTGTAATCTACCCAAACATGTGTTAAACTACTGTGGGGAAAGTGAAGAGAGTCACTGTTTAGTGGTGGATCCGGCACCAAACGAGGAAGCACATCTGCCACAACCTTTTTATTTACCCCTATAGGTGCTCCTGTAATAGCCTCATGAAGGAGAGTTGTGACTTTGTGGGCGATATGACGAAGAAGAGGCATCAGAAGATGCTGCAATTGAGCCTGCCCTATATGAGGAGCAGCGAAAGGAGCCACGGGGAGTGGGTGTTTGGAGTGGACCATGGACATAGCAACCTCTGTGTCCTTCTTCATCTTCTCTAACATTTGGTCAACTTGTGTTAAAATTGTTTGCTGGACTTCTGGCTTAAAGCCAGATATCAGCAGCCAAGCATGTATGAGTACCAACACACTGGTATTAATACCGCTGACAGCTGTATCCACGGAGTCCAAGCACACCTAATGGAGTTTTTGGAAACGAGGTTGCAATCCGCTACAAATTAATGCCCTCTTCTCCTATGTGCTTCTTGGAGATACTGGAGGAGTTCCTCCATTTCATCTCCGTGGGCACGATCATACCTGGCTAATAGGCCTTGGGTATTTGCAATTTGCCAATGACTGCACCGCTGCTCATTTTCCTGAAGTATCAATTAGCTTAGACTCTATCAGGAGGTGGAGCGCCAGCTGTGGTTTGTCAATTATCCCTCTTACCGGAATTGGAAACAACTAACAAATCAGGGGGATGTTCCCCTCAGATGTAAATAAGGTCTGAAGGTACAGCTTTGTATTTTTTCTCGACCGTGGGATTGATAATACGTGCTTACGCAGGGGCTTTAGAGATGTCATTGGTGTGACGCATCATGCCTTTTAACATAGGGAGGTATTGGGTAGCCCTATGTGCACTGGATATGGATTCAAAGAGGAAATCCTCCTCGATAGGCTCTTTAGGAAGCAGGACCTGGTGGTACTCTGAAGATCTGCTGTTAAGTTCCTGATATGGAGTGGTGTCATCAGGAGGCAATGGTTTGGCAGGGTACAGGTCTGGGTCTATGTCCCCCTGGGTCTTAATGCCATAATTTGACCAGGGATCTGGAGGCTGTGGTGCATTGTAAGAATCATCAGCCCACTCATGACAGAATGTGGGGACCCATGTGGAGTGTTATCAAGGGAATCACCCTGAGAATGAGTTGGAGAGGGCGAAGGCGGTGGAATGAAGATTGGAGGCAGAGAAGCAGATGTAGGAGTGTGCAAGATGCTGATAGCCTTGTCTGTCTTTCATCTTTTAACTGGTGCTGGCAAGTCCATTGCTTCTCCTAAGTTAAGTAGTGCTTTGATGGAGGGAGCACCTACCACACATTCTTGGTTAAGATGCAGCCCATGTGTGGCTGTATATGTATTTGTGTCTGGCCTGCATCTAGCAGGTCCTTCATTTTTATGGAGGATTGTTTCCACTGGAGTACTGGGGTTGGATTTCAATGCTGATCCCAAACTTTTCGGTGCCGAAATGGTCTATAGTTTCAGAGCCAAAGATGGATAGGGTCGGCTCCGTGTGGAAGCTGATGACTTTGGCTGTGCTTTCGGTGCCGACCCAGAGGGCAGGGCATCCAGAGCAGATGTTCGGTGCTGACCATGGCCGTTTGGCTGTGGTGGCCCAGGAGCCTTACATTCCGTCGGAACCAAATGTTTTTCCAGTGGCAGGACGGGCACGTCAGTACTCATTGTATGCTGACCCGGTGGAAGGTCCTGCATGGAGTTCCTCCTCCTCCTCCACATCCTGGTGTCTGAAGATGTTGGATGTGTCGTCAACCTCTCTCTGCTGCATCTACCTGCTACTAGCCCTTCGGTCTTTAAGGTTTTCTTTGACTGAAACGATTGGCAGCCCTCTCAGTCTTCTTCCCTTTGATCGGGTGACATGCACAGGCTGCAGACCTGGCGAAGGTCGGTCTGCAGGTACTTAGGGTCCACCTCGGGCAGAAATGAAATGGCACCGTTCCCTACGCAGGCCTTGTTAAGGCGAAGCTGAAGAGATAGAAAGATAGGCCCAGAAGGGCGAGGCCCAAAGGCCACTGTTTGAGTGTGTCAATGAGACAGGTAATATTTTTCCAGATTTCGAAGCGGAAATATGGGAACACATTCAATAAAAATACAGAGGGCAAGGGCGACAATCTAAAAATGCAATCGATGTCCATGCACATTATCAGAGAGAAGTCACTTTACCTCGTGACTCGAAAGACTTCTTCAAAGAAAAACAACTTGTACACATCCGGACACAACACTAGATGTCAGGACTATGATAAGCATGTATATCTACAGCCACACATGCCTCAAATATAGAGGTTAGGAATTAATATTCGGACACCTCTGTCAGAATATTTATCTTCACCTCCATAGGTAGAGGCTGTCCACTGCATAATGGCAGCGAAGGAGCAGGACCAGCAGTAGACACAAGGCCATTACCTGGAGAAGTATTCAAGCCAAAGGCATCTTGGAGTTCCTCATACCTTACATTGGGGGACATTATGATCCCCTTCATCAAATTGTCATTGTCCGAGTCAGTACCAAAAAGACTGTGCAAAGATTGGACCTTACCATGTGGTACGGGCTAAGTGTAAAAATCGGAACAATTACTTATTGGCTGCACTCCAGAGGGATCCAGAACTGAAGTTGGTGTTGAACCCGATGCGGGTTGGTTCAAGGGGCACAGATGGTGCTGAGGGTAGACCCGCCAGTGGAAGCCTGACTAGAGACACATGGGGATCCTTGGGGCCGAAGGCACTCCAAAGAGAACAGGTAAAGTGCTAAAAAAATCTAACTTAGCAACTGAAAAGGAGCGTAAATTACAAGGTGATTTTTTTTAAATCCATTTCTCAATAAAATCCAAACATTATAATATCCAAAACAAATCCAATATCAAAAGTTCGATGAGATTAAATTATTCAGGAGTCTTGTATGTGAGTTCAGATTCCAACTTTATTCATTATTTCGAAACAATTTTTCCATTCAGCCCAGCCAATGCACATTTCCTGTGGCAGTCAGACAATCGGAGCACAAAGGAGAAAGATTGAATAGGGGGTACTATTCCACCCACAAATATGACTGGTTCTTCATGAAATACTGTATTTGGGAGAAGATTATATACCATTCCGAAATGTAATGAATAAAATTGGAATCAGAACTCACATGCAAGACTCTTGAATAATTGAATCTCATCAAACTATCAATATTGGATTTGTTTTGGACATTATAATGTTTTGGATTTTGTTCAGAAATGGATTTAAAAAATCACATTATTATAATTTACGGACCTTTTCATTTGCTAAGTTTGGTATTTAAGGATTGTGGCTTCTAAGCAATGGGGCTACGAAAAGAAGAGCGTATTAAAATTGAAGATAGCAATCACGATACACTAGTGCACCATTAAGGCCCACACTACTGATGCTCTATTTGTTCTTGCTAAAAAGAAAATGCATCATGGCGTCCCTGAAGTCTCTCCTTCCTGCAATACCACCGACAAACCACAAAATTCAAGGTGCCTGCTCTTGTAGACATTTAGGAAAAGGCAACAAAAAAAACCCTAGGAGTTGCTCTGGATCTGCTTCTGAAGGTGCAGAAAGAAAGGAACGGATATCATCTGGGTACATGGGTGGCGCTTACATGAGGCTCCGTTCGTCACTGCCGGAGTGAACGGACCTGTAAAAAGCCACCTTCAGGTGCACAGCAGTCTGCTTTTAAATTTCTGGATCCAGTCTGACGCCTGGGAAATATTCACAAGTCTACAAGTTTGTTTTCTTTCACATTTGAGAGTGAAAGATTACATTCCTAGACATTTTACAAGTTGAAGAGAACCACTCAATATTCGTAAACAAAGCTGTAGTTAAACTAGCTGGGATTTAACCAATATATTTAATTTATAGCACAGTTTACAAAATATATTTCGGACAATGAACCCTGTTGCCCTAAACAATCTTACCATGCCTTTTTCTGAGCCACTTCCAACACCAAGAAGAGCAAAATTTTTCAACATTTCACAGCCAATTGCCCCACAACCAACCTAGGAAAAGATAAAAGAATTTATGAAACGGATCAAACACACTGAATCACTGGAAAATAAATGTAAGTGGATAGGCACACTTCAAAAATGAAAACAGTTTTGGGGGACAGTGATGTGTACCAAGAATGTACAATTCATATCAAGTTACAGGACGGAGATAGTTCATATACTAGGGACTCATTCAGATCGGGCAAACTATATATTGTAACTGGTTGATCAGGATGTCTTTGTATATCCAATAAAAATAAATCCTACATGCAACATTTCTAAAATGTCAATGATTAAGAAGTTAGATACATTGGATTACCCAGGAATGCGGTCATAAAATGGGGCCTGTTACATCTACTTAATTGTGTGAAGCAACAACTATAAAAAAGAAAAACAAACAGGAGGATGTAGGATTAATTTTAAAGACTAGGACATAAATGCAAGCAATATGAATCTAGACAGACTGGCTTGCAGTGGGTCCTTAGTAAACCCAACCTCAAAAGCACTTACTCTTGTACCTTACCACATGTCCTTCTGCCTGACATTTTTTTTTAAAGCACAAGCAAAATAAATCAGGCATAGTGCATTATACTTATGTTCATACATTATTCTGGTAATAGGAGAATTCCTGATAATTATGTGATAGGCAACTCTACTATCTTTAAGATCCATAATCTGGCGTTAATAACTATTTTCTTGATCAAATGGGCGGTACCTTGTGTGCATCCCTGGCATAGTGAGCAGCTCTCTGATGTACTGAGTGACTCTTCCCTATTTACGTACCTGCAATTACCCGTGACATACTAGTACATTCTGCTGCTATGTTAGACTGGTATTTGGACGTTAACAAAGGAGAGGCATGCAGGCAGACATACAGAAACATCAAAGCTTCCAACATATTTGGTAGTACAAATGAATATACAACTAGGACATATCTAAAATGTTAAGTACCTTGACATGATCTTAGGCTCTTTGAATAAGAGAGCATTGCCATTTACAGACATTGAGGCTCATTATCCTGGGATAAACCACAAGTGAACTGAGATACAACACCGAACACAAAAAAACGCACTCTGTCGTAGAGCACGTCTTTACATTTCTGAAGGGCTGATTCTAAAGTCTGCATAAGAGTGGTGTTGGCAGTGCAAATCTGTGACCACAAGCAATTTTGGAGTCATCTGTGCAAGGCTGGTCAAAATTTCAATAAGAAAGGGTCCCCTCAGAGTGCTCCAAAATGTTGACTTGGAGGACTATGGGCCCCCTCCTCCACCACGCTTAGTGCAGTGTGCTGTTAAGGCTGCTAAAGGGAGGGTAGAGTGGGTAATCATCACAATGAAATATTTCTGAGGTAAGTGTTATGCATTGCACCTATAAGCTGACCAGGCACAGACACATATTTGTTCCTAATAAACGTTATCTTTTTATTTTCACCCACATAAAAATTATAACATAACATCTGTCAATCCTAGTGTACAGTGGATGATATACTAAGGGTACACATAATAAACATAAGAGGCATTACATCTTCAGTACTGGTTATAACATCAAATTAATTACTACCTTCTCACCTTCATTATACAATGGCTAGGTCTGATATTACTCCTGCACATACTCTGCCATGCCTCATTCTCGAACAGAATCTTCCACTTTGTGCTTCTTGTACTGGTATACTGCTGAGGGTGGATGACTCCTCACTCTTAGCTGTGCTGTGGTCAAGAACGCCAGGGTCCAATCAACAGCCTCAGTATATTGGCCTATCTGAAGATGCAAATTTACTGTATGCCCAGGTCGTACTGAAGTGCCAATAGCAAGCCAATTTTCAGACCTGCCAAATGCATTCAACCTTGGCAGATAACACTGTCTGCATCTTTGGCTGAGGGTCTCCTGCAGCATGCAAAGTCACATAAGGACTTCAGCTGCAGGCTCTGCACAGGTAACTGAGGACTCCAAAGTCCATAACAGACCTGGTGTTGCCTCTACCGGTCTTGCATTTAAGTCAGCAGCTTACAGTCTGAGGTTTGCACGCCACGTAGTAAGATTCTATATTTCAACACCCTTTCCCTTACTATTGTCTAATCAAATCTCTGCTTTGATGATGCTACGTCAGCTTTGTGACAGTGTCTGAGCACAGAACAAGTCATGACCCTTGCTAGTTTTAGATGTCATAATCCTTATGCATGCATGCAGCCTGTTTGTTGGCTCTGCCCTCATATGATTTGTGTAGCATAGTGATTTTATAAACACTAGGAGCCTCGTGGTCCTGGGTCGGACTCTGAATATGAGATGATGCACAGTTTGTGAGTGTATGCTGAGGAATTTTGAGTATTTGACTGCAGCTCCCGTGTGGCATATTCATTCGCCTGCTCCACGGCTGGAGAAGACGCTACATCTGGAGACGAGTAAGGGCTATGTGCCTTGAAGAAAACAAGGCTGCTCTCCCTGAGATTTTGCAATGGAATGGCAAATTGCTTGCGCATCTCACATGTGCCTCAAATCAATACAAAGCAGTCTGAGACTATTGCATGTGGAGTCAAAGCACTGCATCAGCCCAGGTAAGGCCTAAGAAGAAAGTCAAGGCCCTACAGAGGAGCACATTTAAAACGCCTGCCAAAGCTGGTGCTGCAGAGTTAGACAGAAACTCTACGCTATGCTCCAAATACAGAGGAATAACTCAAGCGAACCAGAAAGGTAAGTGCAGCGACAACCAGGTATGAGAAGCTGAGACTTTATTCACTGTCAAAGATAAGTGAAACATTCTACGACCTCATAATGAGCGTGGTGACCCAAGTTCAAGGACTAGGGTTGTGCATGTGGAAGTTGCAGAGGCCGCCTGGTACAGCAAAAGCTGTCTGAACAGCACATGTTCTCAATGGCAGAAAAAGAAGGTGTGAAATACAATGCAGTCGTGTTTCGGAAGCCACCACCGTCCTTCGACACTTCTAAGAAGCAGAACATTGGTGCTAGGTGGGCTGCTTGGATCCAAACAGTCAATGACTTCATAGATGCACTAGAAGAAGAAGATGGAAATAAGATCATTAAATACTTGAAAAACCTTGCGGGTGATGGAGTGAAAGATGTGCTAAAGAAAGTTTCACAGACTTATGCAAAATCATACCAGAGGGTAAAAGAAGCATTGGAGGCCAAGTTCAACCCAATGCCGAATGTCGACTATGAAAGGTATATCTTCAACCAAGCACAACAATGGACAAATTTGTTGAAAGACTTGATACACTCATATAAATTTGCAAAATCTGTCATTTCATCGACAAAGAAGCCTTGCGCCTTAGAGTCATTGGTGGCTGCCTGTCACATTTGTTTAGATGGCGCATGTTGAGTGTCTGAAAAGTTTCAGCGCTCCGTCCATCATCTCCTTATGTTTGCATGTTGAAAGAAAGCCACAGATTTGGGAAAATGCTAATGGCTGTGAGAGCATAAGAACTAGCAGACCGCCAAGCTACTGACACGGAAGCAGGAACAACCCACAATGACCTCGGCCTTCAATCAATCAAGCAATCAATCAAGGAACTTGTAAAGCGCGCTACATACCTGTGAGGGTCTCAAGGCGCTGAGGGGGGGTGCCGCTACTGCTCGAAGAGCCAGGTCTTGATGAGTCTTCTGAAGGAGAGTAGGTCTTGGGTCTGGCGTAGATGGGTTGGGAGGGTGTTACAGGTTTTGGCGGCGAGGTAAGAGAAGGATCTGCCGCCGCCGGTCGAGCGTTGGATGGGGGGGGAAATCTGCGAGGGCGAGGCTGGCGGAGCGGAGCTGGTGGGTGGGGGTGTAGAAGCTGAGTCTGCTGTCCAGGTAGGCTGGTCCGGCGTTGTGGAGTGCTTTATGTAAGTGGGTGAGGAGCTTGAAGGTGATCCTCTTGTTGACGGGGAGCCAGTGTAGGTCTCACAGGTAGGGGGTGATGTGGCTGCGGCGGGGGGTGTTGATGATCAGTCTGAAGGAGGCATTTTGGATGCGTTGTAGTCGTCGTGGGTGTTTGGCTGGGATACCTGCGTAGAGTGCGTTGCCGTAGTCCAGTCTGCTGCTGACGAGGGCCTGTGTCACTGTTCTTCTTGTTTCGGTCGGGATCCATTTGTAGATCCGGCGGAGCAAGCGTAGTGTGTTGTAGCAGGAGGAGGAGACGGTGTTGAACATGGAGAGGGAGAAGTCGAGGATGAATCCTAGGTTGCGTGCGTGGTCGGTTGGTGTCGGTGCAGTCACTAGGGCGGTAGGCCACCAGGAGTCGTCCCAGGCTGAGGGGGTGGGTCCGAGGATGAGGACCTCCGTCTTGTCCGAGTTCAGTTTCAGACGGCTGCTCCTCATCCAGTCGGCGATGGCCTTCATGCCCTCGTGGATGTTGGTTTTGGCGGTGTGGGGGTCCTTGGTGAGGGAGAGAATGAGCTGGGTGTCGTTGGCGTAGGAGATGATGTTGAGGTTGTGGTGGCAGGCCACTTGTGTGAGGTGGGCCATCTAGATGTTGAAAAGTGTCGGGCTGAGCCCTGGGGGACGCCGCAGATGATGTTGGTGGCTTCTGACCGGAAAGGTGGGAGGCAGACGCTCTGGGTTCTGCCGGAGAGAAAAGACATGGTCCAGTCAAGGGCCTTCTCTCGGATTCCGGCTTCTTGGAGGCGTGTCTTTAGGGTGCGGTGGCAGACCGTGTCGAAAGCGGCTGACAGGTCCAGGAGGATGAGGGCTGATGTTTCGCCGTTGTCCAGTTGGCGTCTGATGTCCTCTGTAGCGGCGATGAGGGCTGTCTCGGTGCTGTGGTTACGTCTGAATCCGGATTGGGAGGGGTCCAGGATATTGTTGTCTTCGAGGTGGCGGGTCAGTTGAATCTTGACGATTTTCTCGATGCCCTTTGCCGGGAACGGGAGCAGGGAGATGGGTCGGAAGTTCTTGAAGTCCTTGGGGTTCGCCTTGGGTTTTTTGAGTAGGGCGTTGTTTTCGGCGGGCTTCCAGCTTTCCGGAAATGTCGCTTTCTCGAAGGAGATGTTGATGATCTTCCGTAGTTGGGGAGCGATGGCCGCATCTACTTTATTGAATACGTGGTGTGGGATGGGTCTGACGGAGATCCCGAGTGGATGGAGTTCATGATCTTGCGTGTCTCGTCGTCGTTGGTGTTGGTCCAGGAGGTCATGTGGTTGGCGCTGTTGGTGATCGCGGGGGTGGTGGCGTCATGCATCGTTGGTGCGGTCGTTGAGTTGAAGCAGTCGTGGATGTCAGCGATCTTGCGGTGGAAGAATATGGCCAGTGAGACGCACAGTTCCTGTGAGGGCGGGATGTCGTTGGCGCTGGCGTCGGGATTGGAGAGATCTTTCACGATGCGGAAGAGCTCTTTGCTGTTGTGTGCGTTGTTATCCAGGCGGTCTTTGAAGGAGGATCTCTTGGCTAGTCTGTTGAGGTGGGGATGTCTGCGGGTGGTGTCCTTGTGGGCTGCGTGGTTTTCTGGCGTTCGTTTGAGGAGCCATTTCTTCTTCAGCTTACGGCAGGCGCGTTTGGAGGACAGGAGCTCGTCGGTGAACCAGGTGGCTCTCCTGCTGGCGTGGCTGTTGGATGGTCTCTTGAGTGGGGCGAGGGTGTTGGCACAGTCGCCGATCCATTGTCTGAGGTTGCGGGCTGCGGTGTCAGG
The DNA here is from genome assembly GCF_964263255.1 of Lissotriton vulgaris. Taxonomy (NCBI): domain Eukaryota; kingdom Metazoa; phylum Chordata; class Amphibia; order Caudata; family Salamandridae; genus Lissotriton; species Lissotriton vulgaris. Next base: position 1,426,733,490 of record NC_141689.1, on the reverse strand, counting down.
GCAGGTGGGGTGGATGGGTGGGTTCTGGGCGAGGGTGGTGGTCAGCTGGTCTTCGGTGACTTTGTTCCAGCAGAGGCGCAGCGGCTGTTGGGTGCGATGGTGCGTGGTTAGTTTTTTGAAGGTGAAATGGATGCAGCGGTGGTCGGTCCAGTGGGGTTCGGAAGTGTGGTCGAAGGCGACGTGGGTGCTTGTGGAGAAAACGGCATCCAGCGTGTGGCCAGCAGCGTGGGTGGGTGCGGTGACGAGTTGTCTGAGGCCGAGGTTGGTGAGGTTTTCGATCAGAGTGGCTGAGTTGGCGTTGTTGTTGTTCTCGAGGTGACATTCAGGTCCCCAAGGAGGATGTAGCCCGTGGAGGCGAGTGCGTGGGTGCTGGCGAGGTCGGCGATGGAGTCGCTGAACTGGGCCCGGGGTCCAGGGGGTCTGTAGATGAGTGTTCCTCTGAGGGTGGTGTTGGGGTCGGTGTGGATCCGGAAGTGCAGGAGTTCGGCGGTGTTGAGGGTGTTGTCTGCGTGGGTGGTGACCTTGAGGGTGGACTTGTAGACAATGGCTATTCCTCCTCCGACTCCATTGGCTCGGTCCCTGCGGGTGATCTTGTAGCCGTCCGGGATGGCAATGGCGATCTCGGTGAGGAAGGCCACGTCTAGGGTGAAGGTGTCGAGCAGGTCCCAGAGCTCGATGGCGTGTTTGCGTGCCGAGTGGGTGTTGAGCAGAATGCAGCGGAGGTGGTTGGGTCTAGTTCTAGGAGGTTTGGTGGGTCTGTCGCAGGTGAAGCTGCAGGTGCGGCAGAAGAAGGGTCCGTGGGTCTGTTTCAGGGCGGCCTGGAAGCAGGTGTTGTGTCGACCGGCGTTGAGTGCGCGGAGGAAATCGGCTTTGTATCAGAGTCTGGCGTCGTGGCGAGCGTGGGGTCCAGGGGTTCTGGCGTTGGGCGTGGACGGGCGCAGACGGGCTTGCCTTAGGCGCGGCATGCCCGCTGCGCGTCCGCGCAGCGGCCTGCATTAAGAAGGGGGTGAGGGAGGGAGGAGCAGCTGGGAGGGGGAGCGGGTGTCCAATCAGGCGCGGGGGCGGGGCCGCAGGGGAGGCAGCAGCGGGAGCAGGAAGCACGAAAAAAACGCGGGAAAGCAGGAAACAAACCGAGGCAGCAGGGGTGATGCTGACGCGGTGGGGGAGCGACCTGGCCTGTGAACAGGGTCGAGGGTCGCTCCCTTAGTGCGCAGCGGCCTCCTTTAAGAAGGAGGCGAGGGAGGGAGGAGCAGCTGGGAGGGGAAGCGGGTGTCAATCAGGCGCGGGGGGCGGGCCGCAGGGGAGGCAGCGGCGGGAGCGGGAAACGCGGAAAAAACGGCGGGAAAGCAGGAAACAAACCGAGGTAGCAGGGGTGATGCTGACGCGGTGGGGGAGCGACCTGGCTTGGCCTGGCCTTGGTTGTGAAAAGCAAGCAAATGCAAGATGCACATAAGTTGTTGTTTTTGACGAAAACAAAGCTATGCTTCAGAAGAGGATTTTCATTTTCCCATGAAAGTGAACCTCCAGCCATCGGGCAGGACTACAAAATTTGTGGAAAAAAAAATGAATTATTTCATAACCGTATGACGAGCTACAGAAAAATTAAGTGACTGCGATAGAAAGAGAAAATGGACCCAAGAATGTTCCAGAAGCACTCTCGCCATGCCCACAAAACAAAAAAGCACCATCAGCTACGACAGATGGAAACCCAAAGGCTAAGATTCCCCCTTGCATCGAGAGGTGGGGTTGAAACTGCTAGAATACGACTATGAGAATGTGCACAAACCAGGTAAGGATCAAAATCCAGCAGATTACTTTTCACGAGTGCCATTACATCATCACAGTTCAACATCCAGGACAGCTGAAGCCTATCTCAACTTTATTGTGAGATCCAGGACAACAGCGGCTCTGTCTATGGAACAAATCATTGCTGCTGTTCATTGTGGCGTTTATGTTCGTGACTCAGTTGCCAACTCCTATTTTAACTTGCACCCAGGTTTCTGTGTACAGTGCTGTGATTGCCCTCAACAAGTCTCTTGGGATGCCCCAATCTTCCTGTTTCGCCCAGTGCCACCCGCGAGGGACCCGGTCAAAGGCAGACTTGAAGTTGTCAAAACATGCAAATAGCTGTGTTTTTCACAGCTTGGCCTTCTCTGTTAGGATGCCTAATGCTGTTTGTGAGTGTCTCATGCCTGGCCTGAACCCAGTTTGTATTCTTGGTATCATATTTTATTCGTTGACCCATGCTTGTAAGTGTTGGAGCAGGCATGATGCACATAGCTTTGCTTCTACGTCAATGAGTGCAAATAGCCAATAGTTGTTTGGTAACGCTTGTCTTCCATTCTTATAGATGGGTTGAAAGATGTTACCTTTCCCTGAATCCAGGATGATATTAGTGCGAAAAAAGGTGCTAAATAATGAGCCTGGTAGGCTATGTCATGTTTAAAGAGGGCGTTGGGGAGCAACATTTCACATTTCAGACACCTACCGCAACACTTGGAGAGTCCTGAAACCATGCATGAAGCAGCTCTGCCAGCAGGTCTGGCTGAGGCACCTGAGTCTATGTCACAGTTGTCCGATCAGAGTGGACCTCAATCAACTCGAATCACCCAGTCTGGCCAACAATTGTGAGCGCCTCGTCGACTGATTGATTTACTTTGAACACAGTGAATTGTAATTTTCGATTTGTCATTACTTGCAAATTGGGAGTCACAAACCTTATCCTTCATACACCTGATCGTAAATTTGTTAAACCAATTACCACACATTTAAATATGGAGGGGAAATATTATCGCACTACAGAAAGAATACCCTCCGAGAACAGAAGTCTATACTGATCTAACTTGCATGTCTACCACCAGGTAATACAAATAGGTCCGATAAAGTTTCATTACGAACACCAATGTAAGCAAGCACAGCTAATAAAATATAAGAAGCTATTGTAAGTACACAAAGTGTTAAAACCATCAAAATACAGAAAAGCTAGTAGTGGAAAGGATGCCATGATGCCTAGAGTTGCCTCATTACTGCCTGAAAACCAGCCTTTAAGTAAAGACAATATAGAGGGAAGGCCGCTACCAAGGTGCATGTTTTACAGCCTGAAACCCAAAAAAGGAAAAACCGTAGACATCAATAGATAAAGGGTTTTTCACAATAATCGAGTTGAAATCCCTGATAAAAAGCATAAGAATGGCACAGATAAATGTAATTTATGTTAGGTGCCTCAAAAAGATTCTGATTTTCGATTACAGGAGAAGAACCTGCAAATTGCTCCCTTGAAACTGGTCGTGACAAGAATAAGTTGTATGTAGCCTTGCGTGCACAATTAGTAATGTCGCTAATGCAGAACAACGCTTTTCTCAATCTTACTTTTGTTACCCACATTTAACTGAATTTGTTTTCTTGCCGAAATCAAGTCACATGATATCAACAGTGCTGGTTCCAACTGCAAAGTAAAACGGAAATAATACAAATCACATTTCATTCCACATTGCCTGCTAACGTGAATACGAAATCAGTGTTAAACCTGAGAATGTTTAGCACTTCTTTAGTGTCAGCCCTCAGTAACAGACTTGAGTTCAATCATTGTGATTCTTTAAAAAATATATAATGGATAGGCTGGAAAACAATTAGTCCAAGACTGGTCTTAATCAACTGAAGTTGATAGTCTCAAAATTGTAAGATATAGTACTATGAACAATTTTCCTCAAGTACCCTTCTACTCCTACACACTGGCAAATATAAATTTATGGACATGTGGAAGGAGGTTATGGACGTTTTTGGGGTCATACCTAGTGAAAAGTCCGAGGGTACGATTTGGTACACTGAAAGTAAAAGGCTTTGGCTGATGGTGTGATTTAGGTAGGGAAGATGAGTAAATCATAGGATGTGAACTGTTTATGTTCGAGGAGACCTGGATGACTGAATACCCTTATTTGATTCTTTATTTAACCTGTGCTTGAGATGTGGTGAAAAGGACAAGTTGTACCCCATCAGAGGTGAATCCTGCTCAGAAGAATGACAAATGTTTTAGCAGCAACACTAACGTTTCTTAAATGTAAATTACAAGATATTAAGATGTGATTTCCCTCTGCACATATGATGGGTGGTGAATTGGCTGTCTGCCTTGAAGAAGTGGAGTTAGATGAAGTACTGTGTTCAAAGAAACACATGTTTAACACTTCGCACCCCACCTCCGATCTTTGCAATTAAGATTCTATGTCTGAGATGTACTGCCATTAGGGCGTTATCATCTGCATTTAAATCTGCATTTTAGCAAAGATCTAGCACATATGAGGAGGCACATAATGCTCCATTATTATATCACAGCTAACTATCAAGACTTTGCGCATTTACTTCCCTATAAGTTTAAGTTATATACTGGGAATAACTTCTCATGAAACATGCACAATTGACGATAAACCGAAGGAAGATATATAATGAAGAAGGTATTTTACTGAGAAAAGAATCCTTGAGCCATATATTGAGTATACCTGTTATAATTCCTATGTCAGCCAATCAGGACAGTATGAATACCTACATTGATTTAAAAGCAGTGTAAGGGTCAGCCCAATTAGCTAAATCTTTGGCATGGCCATGACTGATGAGTGGCAAAAAGGAAGGAGCAATACTGTCCCAACAGTTATATAGATAAATACCAAATACACCTGGTGCTGTATAAGGCCATAATAAGAAGTTAAAGGAAATAATTTTTTTTATCTTTAACCAATTCTGGCCGCAGATGGATGAGACAATACAAGAAAATAATCCATCTGCCTTTTGGTTGCTTGTAGCCATATTGTCTCTTAGTTTCATGAAAATGTCTTGCCCAAAGATCGATACACAAATATAGATTAGCAGCTTATTTATGTAGGACAGTGGTGTACCTAACAAGGCCATTGGCAAGCTTCAAGTTAATATTTGGTTGTACAGTCCGTAACTAGGTAAACTCTGGTAACCACGGAATCCCAAAGGATAAGGTGGAATTCACAACTGCTGGCTGCTACTTTATGACTGCTCGTTAGATATAGAGTGAAATTGGCAAAATACCCCAACCGGGCTTAGTGGTATTATTAAACAAAGATTGACGAAGTAGCAGCTAAGATCTTCTGTAGCATTTGTTTTGCAATATATTGGTAACCGGGGCAAGCAAAATGCAATAATACCCGGAAAGCAGCCAGATTTCCTGTCAGGCATGTGTACTGTCCATCATGCATTTAAATAGTGGTGACTTGCCAGGAAGTCCACAAGTAGAGCCAAATTATTTATTGCCTCATGGACTTTTGTTCAATCTTAGACGTGGTGGATTGTATCTGTTTACAATACAAACTATGATGCTGTGGTATAATGAGACAGTTATTATGTTTTATAAAGCTACTCAACTCTTCAAACTAGGTCTGGCTATTAGATTCATGTGGTAAGGTCTTTAGGGAAATTCAAGTCTGCACATTGTATACTTGTGCCCCTGCTGTTCTCATTAATTTACGTTGACATGCCATTGATACGGCATAAAGTGAGCTTTTTTCATTCTCTAGTTCAACAATATCTGTCATTATCTTGCTTTATGCAGATGAACTTCAGGTACTGTATTGTGGTCATAAATTAGGATCAAGCAAGACCTTCATTGCACGGGACGCAGTTTGCAATCATCCAAGGAAAGATCACACGAGGTTCAATATCTAACCACTTTGTTTTAGAGGAAGAATTGGCGTGAGGGGGGCAGATGGCACGGTGGTGCTGACAGACTGGATTGGACATACATGGGAGAGAGATTCAGAGGCACAATGGGAGCACTTCCAGTTTTGGACACAGACGCTTCTGGATTACTTGAGGCAGCAACAGTTTAATGACTGGAAGCGCAGAGTACTGAGTACCTTGCCGTGTTCCAATGGCAATTCAGTTGCAGTTCAGTTTACCTCAGCTTGTTTGTTCCTTTTTATGAGCTTCCCTCTGTTCATGCCCGTTTCTCTGTAGTATCTCTCCCTCAATTACACTCAGTTAGCCTGGTTCTTCCTTCTACTCTTCAGCTCCAGCTTGCCAAAGTACCTCTGTGTCCTGCACACCTGCGACTGACAAGTCTCTTCTGCCCAGAGGTCTTCAGTTTCAGAATGTCCTTCGAAGGGCTCCTAGTCATTTTAAAACATCCTCAATTAACAGTTTCTACATGTGAAAGGGTAGGTTTGATACTTCATGCTGCACATACACTAATAAACAACTTTGGTTCCATTTGCAATATACACTATATTATAGCAGTTATTGTCATATTAAGTTTTACTTGGAACTCTTTAAACCAAGACGGTTTTGATATTAAATATGCTGAAAACCCACTGAGCTATGAACAGTAGCACCTATGTTTGTCTATCTTTCTCGTCGCATTCCCCAGGAAGATCCTACTTAATCCTTGCAACCATCACAGATGAAATTCTATGCCCTAAGGACTTTAGTAGATTAGCCTCAGGTTTGTGCTTTTGAGTCTGAAGAACAAGTTACTTACCTTCGATAAAGCTTTTTCTCGTGGATACAGTATATGCCTCTGGATTCCTTACCTTTTGAAATAACAGAATGCGCAGCATTCCACAGAAACTTTTCTTCTCAGAGTTCCTGGGTCGACAGGGACGTCACAATGGTACGGCTCTGCACGTGACTCCGCAGGGACGTCGTGGGAGCAACAAAAAGACCTTGTCGGCGTGCTGACGTCAGTTTAACCTTTTTTTCCCCGAGCCTTCGAGGTTAAACGGGTGAACCAACAACCTTCTCACAAGTATACAAAACACAACCAAAAATGGAAATTCTTCATCATAGATATTTCCCAATTCCAATTAAACTCATGAATCAAGTAATAAATCACATAAAATTCAAATTGATTAGTTTTCGGTATCAGCAGACAAGTATAGAGGAGGATGGGTGGGTCATTGAAAAATCCACCGGCAGATACTGTATCCACCAGAAAAAGCGTTACAGAAGGTGTGAGAGGCTGGCTTAGTATATGGTGCTCACTTCTGGATGTTTAGCACCCTGCACTAATCCAGACAACCCTTATGGTGATTTAAGTGGTCTTAGACAACCATGGAAAGCTGTCTAAGTCATGGAGTGTAAAGCAGCTTGTTTTACCAGTACTTAATCTTATGGTATAGGTTAAGTGAAAAAGGATCACACAGTGTAGTTAAAAGTAATATGTATTTTATTGCAAACATTCACTAGCACATTGCAACATCTCCTACCCAGAGATATAAACACAAAAGACACAATACCTAGGAAACAGAGCACGTAAGTAGAATAAATACAAGGTGGTCTCCAAGGGGACACCAAACCCTATATTAAAATAGTGGAATGCGAACCACGATTCAAGTCAAGAATGCACCAAGAAGACATCCAAGAGCCGGGGACCCAAGGAACCACCCAAGGTGAGTATCTAGGTACCCCACGGAGGTCGGGTGAGAGAGTGGGAGCATGACCACGTGCTCAATGTTAGTCAATAGGTAAGTCGCGATTGCAGTTTTAAAGAAGAAGGACCCTTCCCAGCGGACCCTGAAGGAACCCTGTGGAAGATGGAAGGTTGGAGAGTCACCCCACCCGTGGATACCCCAGGAACCAGGATACCTACACCAGGGAAACCGGGTGCATAGGTGTCATTGTGACGTCGTAAACAGCCGTAAACCCCAATGGAGGACTTCAGGAAAGATGCAGCTGGAGAAGAAGACAAAGGAGTCTGGAGGAACCCAAACGTGGGTTCAGGATGAGGGGTACCTGCAAGCAGAGGGAACAGAGTCTATGTCACTATGACCAGGAGGCACGGAAGACAAATGCCCACTGATGTCGGAGATACAGTAGAGGTTGACTGTGCCCTTGAAGTTGCAGCTGTATGGATCAGGAGACGCTGTAGAAGACCAGGAGCCGTTCACGAGCTGTCCAATGTCGGATATCGAGGACCAAGGGGTCAGTGTCCGGGAGGGGCGGCAACAAGCCTTGGCAGTGGCACACAAAGTAGTCGACGAAAAAGGTGCAGGGTCGGGACCAGCAAGGTCCAAGTAACTAACCATGAGCAGATAAATCAGAGCAGGCCTGAGCAAGCAGGGGAGCCCACTGAAGTCAAAGAAGACCCTCAAGAGGAACCATGGGCTGTAGGCACAGGAATCACAAGAGGACCTCGAGCAGCTCACCAATGAAGGAGGCCCACAGTGCACAGGAAGCTGTGAGGGCGGATATCTTGGCTGCAGGAGTTGCTTGAGGTTCGAGCTTCTTGCAGCCCGAAGATCTCTGGAGGAGAGAGGCAACAAGCCTTGGCAACAACAGGTTGAAGAGGGTGCACAGGGGTTCTGCTCTAGCGGTTCCGACGAGAGATACTGGCATCAAACTCGGTATGAAGAAGGTGCAGGCCTCGAGGGAGTTGCAGAACCACCACCTGTGTTGCTGAGCCTTTTGGAGTCCGTGGGAGTTCAGGATCAGCAGACTGGTCAGCTGCATTGTTGTGCCTGCAGATGCAGGGGAATGACTCCTTCACTCCAAGGGAGATGCCTTCAGGTGTCTTGGATGTCCACAGGCCTGGCGTAGGACCTGTATGGAGTACGGGCACAGACGTTGCAGAAGACCAGCAAGACGATGAGACCAGGAGCAGCAGGAATCGTCCCCGTTGCAGTCTCGATCCCAAACCGAAGTCAGGGGTGTCCAGACAGTTGAAATAGTGTGTGATCTGAATCTTGTCCCACGACAAATCTAGAGACCCACCCACAGGTAAGCCCTTAAGTACCCTTAGGAAAGGGTTTGGACGATTCAGGACTCCATCCCAGAGGAGGGACTGGACAGTGGGGAGGATACTCCTATGTCCTTTGTCCAGTTGCGCACCAGAGCAAGAGCCAACGGCTCCCTAAAGTGGATTAACTGGTGTATACAAGGAGGGCACCAAATGTGCCCTTCAAGCAGTCTCAGTGTCGCTGGCAAGCGCCCCCACTCTGTCCCAATACACTAAACCCTGTCTGGGAGGTGGTCACACCTCCCTTTGACAGGATACCTATTATTCTGCCTTCCCCGGCTTAAGCTTGGCTCAACAGCAGGAGGGCAGGAACGTGTCTCTGGTCGGCAGAAGTCCTAGCTTGCTTTCCGGTTCTGGAAGACTGGTACCGGGAGCACAAAGGGCCTCCTGGAGGAGCTTTACAGTGCATGAAATCATAACCCCTACACCGGTATGATTCCAACATGTTTGATACCAAACATGACAGGGTTTGTTGCACAAGTTACTACTTGTGTAACGATATATCTGTAAGAGACATTAGTTAGTGATAGATTCCTTACCTTAGAATATCCCCAGGCATCAGACTGCATCCGGAAATTTTTGCGTAGCAGTACCCTTGCACGTCGGTAGGCGTCGTCTGCGGCTCAGTGTCCGTCGTCGGCGCCGTGATGACGTCGTCGGAGTACTTAGACGCCGCCTCCGCCTGCTGACGTCAGTTCTTAGACACAGCTTTTCCGCGCCAGAAATGCAGAGCTATGCCAAAAACCAACACTGGTGCCTTGAAACTAGGGCCCTGAAAGGGGGATAACCTTAACCCTAGATATCAGTTCGCAGAACGGGGAGGATGGGTGGGTCGGTAAGGAATCTATCACTAACTAGTGTCTCTTACAGATATATCGTTACACAAGTAGTAACTTGTGCATCTGAAAGAGACACAGTAGTGATAGATTCCTTACCTTAGAATAGATACCCCAGCAATACCAACCCCGGTGGTGTGTCTGCAAACCAATAATCACACCAGAAAGTCCTGGAGGACGGAACGGCCAAAGGAGCCATCCCTCTGGACTTGGCTGTCCAGGCAATAATGTCTTGCAAACGTGTGCAGCAAGGCCCCTGTAGCTGCCTGGCAAATGTCCTGCAAGGGCACTCCTCGGCCCAAGGCAGTGGTAGTAGCCGTGGCTCGAGTGGAATGAGCCCTCAGCCCAACAGGGGGTTCCTTCTTAGCTAAGGAGCCTGGATACACAATATGATCCACCGCGAGATGGTCCGCTTGTGTACCGCTTTTCCCTTCTTAGCGCCCACGTAACCAACAAAGAGTTGGTCATCCACTCGGAACTGGCGTGTGCGATCCAGATAGAAAGAGAGCGGGTCCAGACGGTGGAGCCTCTCTTGAGGGATGCAGAGGCGGAAAGAAGGTGGGCAAGGTGATGGATTGCCCGATGTGGAAGGCTGTGACTACCTTGGGCAGGAACGAGGGCCTTGTCCGCAACACAACCTTGTCCGGATGGACCGAAAGGAAAGGAGGTTTACAGGATAGAGCCTGGAGCTCACTCACTCTCCTGGCAGAGTTGATGGCTACCAGGAAGGCAGTCTTCAATGTAAGAAGGCGGAGAGGACAGTTGTGAAGTGGCTCGAAGGGAGCCCGCATCAGAAAAGTAAGAACTAAGTTCAAGTCTCACTGAGGAATCACAAAGGGAACAGGAGGGAACGTTTGTGAGATGCCTTTCAAGAATCGATTAACAATAGGGGACTTGAACAAAGAAGGTTGATCAGGCAGCCTCAAAAAGGCCTAAAGAGCAGAAAGGTAGCCCTTGATAGTGCCCAGAGCAGAGCCCTGCTGGGCAAGAGAAAGAAGGAAGAGAAGAACCTCAGATAGAGGGGCAGAGAGAGGATCCACAGCCTTTGATGTGCACCATGCCACAAATCTGTTCCATCTGCAGGCGTATACCGTTTTGGTGGAGGGACGCCTGACTGCCAGAATTACATTACAGACCTCGGGAGGAAGGTCGAAAGCAGTCAACTGTCGCCGCTCAATCTCCACGCATAGAGGTGGAGGCTGAACTGGTTCGAGAGGAAAACCGTCCCCTGCTGCTGCGACAGAAGATCCTCCCGAAGAGGCAGACGGATCGGGGGATCGAAGCTCATACCGAGTAGCTCGGGATACCATACTCTTCAAGCCCAGTCCAGAGCCACAAGAATAACTTGGGCCCGGTCGCGCCTGTTCTTCTTCAGCACTCTGGGCAGAAGTGGTATAGGCAGAAAGGAGTACAACAGACCGCAGCTCCACTCGAGACAAGAAGCGTCTCCGAGAGAGTGCCGCCTTGGAAACTCCAACGCGCAGAACTGATGACATTGCGCACTCTCTTCGGTGGCGAATAGATCTAACCAAGAATCTCCCCACTGCAGAAAGAGATCTTGCGCACGTCCGAGTTCAGACGCCACTCGTGATCCACCATGCACCTGCGGCTGAGTTTGTCCGCCGGTGCATTCAGTGAACCTGCCAGATGTTGAACCACCAAGGTAATGCCTTGATGTTCCAGCCATGACCAGAGGTGCAGAGACTCCTGACAGAGTCCACGACCTCACCCCACCCTGTTTGTTGCAATACCACATGGCGGTGGTGTTGTCCGTGAACACCTGCACTACACTTCCCCGGACAGAGGGAAGGAATGCCTTCAGTGCAAGCCGGATCGCTCGCAGCTCCAGAAGGTTGATAAGGAGCCAGAACTCCGCCGGAGACCAGAGGCCTCTGATCTCCGCCTCTCCAATGTGGACTCCCCATCCCAGGAGGAACACATCCGTCACCACTGTGTGCTCTGGTTGGGGAAGGGAGAGGGATCTGCCACTGGCCAAGTCGCAATTCGTGAGCCACCAATGCAACTGTTGTGCAGTGCCCTCCAAGATCTGGACGAGATCGGACAGGTTGTCCTGATGCTGTACCCACTGGAACTTCAGATCCCACTGCAGAGCCCGCATATGCCATCTGGCATGCGTCACCAGAACGATGCAGGAGGCCATCAGGCCCAGAAGCCGGAAGCTCATCCTGACTGAAACCCGGGATAGAAGCTGAAAGAGTGGAATCATAGCTTGAATATCCTGGACTCGCTGCTCGGGAGGATAAACTTAAAACAGCGTCGACTCCAGAACTTCTCCGATAAAAGGGAGCTTCTGAGAGGGACTCAGGTGTGACTTCGGCACATTGATGGAGAACCCCAGCAAATGCAGGAGGTCGGCCGTAGTCTGGAGGTGGGAGACGACTGCCTGGGGCGAGCTCTCATTCAACAGCCAGTCATAGAGGTAGGGGAAGACTGACACCCCTGACCTGCGCAGATGAGCTGCGACAACCGCCATCACCTTCGTGAACACCCCAGGGGCACTGGTAAGGCCAAAAGAGAGCACAGCAAACTGAAAATGCTCCTGGCCTACCATGAACCGCAGGTAACACCGGTGGGCCGGCAGGTTGGGGATATGAAAATAGGCAAACAATCCAGTCTCCACGGTGGTCAGGACCTGAGCCAGAGTCAGCATCTTGAACTTCTCCTTCCGGAGGAAGCGATTGACGTCCCGGAGGTCCAAGATGGGGGGCAGGCCCCCCTTGTACTTCTTGGGGACCAGAAAGTAGTGGGAATAACAACTACTCCCTACTTCCTAAGCATGAACGTACTCGATAGTCCCCTTGGCCAGGAGAGCTGTGACTTCCTGACGAGAAGAGCCAAATAATCCCCCGACATGCGGTGGTACCGAGGTGGCATGGCTGGAGGGGAGGACAGAAAGGGGAGCTAGTAACCGTGGCAGATTATCTGCAGCACCCACTTCTCCGATGTGATATTTCGCCAGTGGTGGAGGTGAAGATGAACCCTGCCTCCTACCGGCGTGGGGTGCCCCCTGAAGCCCCAATTAGGAAGGCTTGGAGATGGAAACAGCGTGTGTGGAGATGGACTAACCCGCCCGCTGCTTACCAGACCCACCCCTGCGGATGCCGCGTCCATGGCCATGCTGGGGAAGGTTTGGCACAGGCTTTGCGGAGGAGCGCGTCTGGGCGCCTCTACCTCTGGCCACGAAAGGAACGAAACCCCGGCCTGGCAGGGCTCTTCGTGGAAAGACCAAAAGACTTGGCCGTGGCCCGTGAGTCTTTAAAGCGCTCCAGGGCAATGTCAGCCTTGTCGCCAAAGAGGCGAGAGCCATCAAAGTGCATGTCCATGAGCGAGCTCTGGACATCAAGCGAGAACCTAGTAGACCGCAACCAGGCATGGCGCCGCAACGCCACAGTCGTGGATATTGCCCTGCCCAATGAATTAGCCGTATCCAGACAACACCGGATGGCAAACTTCGACGCATCCTTGCCCTCTACAATCGCTTGGGAGAGGATGGCCTGGACCTCTTCAGAACACTAAAGGCATGACCTTGGCCACCGAATCCGACACGGCGTGGGAGTAACGGCCCAATAAGCAGACGGTATTAACCGACCGCAACCCAAAGCTGGCCGAGGAGAACAACCTCTTGCCATATTGGTCCAGCTTCGAGTCCTTATCCGGCGGAGCCGTGGGAAAGGCACTCTGCGACGTTGAGGCCTGAATGACCAGGCTCTCAGGCGTGGGATGGGTGCTCAAGAAGGCAGGGTCCCCAGGCGCCGGGCCATGGCGCCTAGCGACGTTCTTATCCATCGGTGCCCCCGAGGCCGGCTGCAACCAAGTGCCCAAGAGGACTTCGGTCAGGACCTCATTAAATGGGAGCAGCGGTTCCGACGACGTAGACGCCATCTGGAGCACCTCCGTAAGGAGGTCGGTCTTAAGGTTCACTGAAGGGAGATCGAGATGGAGAGCCTCCGCAGCTCGATGCAGCACCAGAGTGTAGGAAGCGCCCTCCTCCATAGTAGGCGGAGGGGAGGCAAACCCCGGGTCAGAAGACACCTCAAGTTCATCCGCATCTTGAAGGTCATCCACCCAATTCTGCTCGGAGTCACACTGCAACGCAAAGGGGTCCTCGGAGCCGTCCCAGTCCTCATTCGACTCCGTAGTAGAAGGATCCGGCCGCGGGGGCAGGGCCAGAGCCGGAGAATGGCGCCGGGAACGGTGCCAGTCGGGGCCAATGCGGATCCCAGGTCGGAACAAAATGGTCCGAGAACCGGGGCAGGGATGGGATAAACGGCACCCAGTGCGGCGCCTGTGGCGGAGCCAGTGGCGGAGCTGGGGCCGGAGCCAAGGGCAGCGCCGGGGCCGGAGCCAGCGGTGCTGCACCATGTGGCGCCGAAGCAGAGGCTGCTGGATCCAGTGGCTCTGGAGCCGGCACCAGAGGCGGAGCCGCCGGGCTAACAGGATCTGGACACAGGACCGCAGGACCCAGAGGTGGGAGCCCGAGGCCTAAACAGGCAGTCCATGGCAGCAAGAAACTCTTGCACCTGTTCGGGGTTCGCCAACGGACCCGGGTATAGCGGGTAGGCCGCGGGACTCCCAAGCTCCGGAGGAGCCGCAGGGGCGGAGCCTCTGTCCCCCTCGTCTGCCTCCGGGGAGCGACGGGGGGCGTCGGAGAGCGAACACGCTTCTTTGACTTCTTCTTATGGCATCGCTTACCGGAATCTGAAGGTGAAGAATTAAAGTCTGAGGATAGATGGCTCAAGTCCGGCGAACGGCCCCTAGACCCGGAGCAACAGTGAGAGGAGTGCTGGACGCCCAGCAACTTCCGGCACCGCTCCCGCAAGGACTTCGGGGCCATGGCACGGCAGTCCCGACAATCCCGGGAGTCATGGTCGGTCTCCAGGCAGTGGAGGCAAACATCATGGGGGTCCGCCATCTACATATTACACCGGCACGACCCACAAGACTTAAAGCCAGGCATCCCTACGTGCACCAGGAGACAGGAGAAGGAGACAAAGTCTCAAAAAAGTGGTCAAAAAATGACTGAGGTAAGTGCTCAATCCGGATCTGCGCTTTCGGCACGGAAAAAGAAAGAACTGACTTCAGCGCGCATGGGTGTCGCCTAAGTAGCCTCCGTGACGTCATCCCGGCATTACGACGCCAGTGACAGCCTCAGAGACGCACGGTGCCACCTACTGGCGCGCAGAGGTACTGCTAAGCAGAACACTTTCCGGTCCAGACTGATGCCTGGGGAATATTCTAATGTAAAGAATCTATCCCTAACATGTCTTTTTCAGATGCATGGGCACTCTTATGTCGTAATGGCTGATGCACTTACAACCCAGGAGAATAGACTCCAAAGGTTGTAGGGGAGTCCTGCTTATGCAGGGCCATCCTCACACTTAAAACGGAGCATCCTGCCTTCAGGATTGAAAGGTGTGTGTTTTATGGGTGACTTATACGTTTTAAGTGCAGTGACCTCAGATATAAGTAAACTTATATCTGCCGTAAGTGGTGCTAGCACCAGCTTACACAAGCTGCAATACCAGGCTTGTAGTCAAAATAGGAGTGGTCTCGCATGGTTGGCATAATACATGCTGCAGCCCATGGGAGACACCTGGTGTACGTATGCCCTAGGTACTTTAGTACCATATACTAGGGACTTATCAGAGTACACCAGTAGCCAATCTGGAGTGGACCCAAGTACTCACTATGTCCAATTTAGGGTAGAAGCACAGAGACTGGGGTCCTGATTAGCAGGATTCCAGTCAGACTAGTCAAGAAAATATAATGACACCAGCAAAAAGTGGGGGTGACCATAAAAGCAGATCTACTTTCCTTTGATGGATACATCTGCCTGTGGATTCCTCACCTTTTGAAATGAATCCACAAGCAGTCCCACTCTTGGAGCAGGATGCGTGCCTGCCTATACCAAAAAATCCAGCAACACAGAACAAGCAAAATGGCCACCCCTCCTCACTTCCAAATCCAAGCAATACTGCTATGCAAAAGTGTGGAGGGAGGCCCAAGTTGCCGCTTTGCAGATGTCCACCACGGGGACACCTCTAGCCAAAGCTGAAGAAGACGACTTAGCTCTGGTAGAATGACCAAGAATACCTTTAGGAGGCTCCTTCTTGGCCAAGGCACAGCAGATTTTGATGCACAGGATTATCCACGTGGACAGCGTTCTTTTGTGGACAGCCTTGCCCTTCATATTGCCCACATATCCCATAAAGAGTTGATCATACAGCCTGAAGTCCTTGGTACTGTCCAAGAAGAAGCTAACCGCTGTCTTGAGGTCCAGGAAATGGAGTATCTCCTCCTCCTTAGAAGGGGAAGGGTAGAAAGAGGGTAAGGTGATAGATTGTCCCAAATGTAATGGGGTGACCACCTTAGACAGGAAAGCAGCTCTGGTCCTAAGAACCATCTTATCCGCACAGAAAGATGTAAAAGGAGACTTTGAAAAAAGAGCCTGCAATTCACTCACCCTCCTAGCTGATGTGATTGCCACCCAAAATATAGTTTTAAATAAGAAAAACCTTAAAGGACAACTATGCAAAGGCTGAAAGGGAACATTTATCAAAAACGTAAGAACTACATTCAATTCCCACTGGGGCATAATTAAGGGAGTGGGAGGAAACCTATTAGTGAGACCCTTAATGAATCTCATAAATATGGGGGATTTAAACAATAAGGGTTGATCTGACAAACAACAAAAAGCAGACAAGGCAGATAAATAACCTTAACAGCTGCTACTGGGCAACCCTGTTGGTCCAGGAAAAGAGAAAAAGTCAGAACATCAGATAAAGGGGCTTTTAAGTGATCAACTGATTTCTCTCCACAACATTTCACAAATTTAGCCCAACTACCAGCATAGACAGATTGTGTGGAGTGCCTTCTGGCCGATAAAATAACGTCCATCACATCCGGTGTGAAAGAGAAATACCTCAGGTCGCCTGTTAAATCTCCAGGCCTGAAGGTGCAGGCTCTGGAGGAGGGGGAGTAGAACCTGCCCGTGCAATTGCGAGAGGAGGTCTGTATTTCAGAGGGAGATGGAACGGAAGGTGCAATGAGAGGTAAAGATGGTCGGTCTGTGTACCACGCCCTTCGCGGTCAATCTGGGGTGATCAATAGGACTTGGGCCCAGTCTTGGTGAATCTTCCTTAGAACTTAAGGAATCAAGGGTATGGGGGAAATGCATAAATAGGCTGTGAGCCCCTCTAACTGAAAAGCGTCCCCCAGCGATCCCTGCGTCGGATACTGGAGACTGCAGAATGACAGGCAGTGAGCATTCTTGAGAGTGGTAAACAGGTCCAACTGAGGAACTTCCCACATCCTGAAAATGTGGACAACCACTTCCGGATGGAGATGCAACTCGTGATCAGCCGAATATTGTCATCTGACACGGTCCGCATGCAGATTCAGCACTTCGGCCAAGTGATTTGCAACCACGCAGATCTGAGGTTCCTGAGCCCAGGACCAGAATCACAGAGCCTCTCTGCAGAGAAGATACAACCCTACTTCTACCTGTTGGCTGATGTACACATTGTGGTAGTGTTGTCTGTCAAGACCTGAACCCACTGACCGTGAAGGGACAGAAGGCCTTGAGAGCCAAACATATCACATGCAATTCCAAAAGATTGATGTAAAACAATCTTTCCTCTAGAGACCAAAGACTTCTGACCACCAGATCCCACAGATGAGCTCCCCACCCTAGAGTGGAGGCATTCATTATAACTGTGGCCACCGGATAAGGAGGGTGAAATGGCTTCCCTTGAGACAGGTTGCCTGGACCAATCCACCCTTGCAGATCTGATGCAGTTTCCTGGATATTCTGACCAACTCCTCGAGATCTCCACTGTGTTGAATCCACTACCTGGGGAGGCTCCACTGGAGAGCCCTCATATGCCAGAGTGCATGGCTGACCCAACAGAATGCAGGAAGCAAACAGACCAAGAAGGCACAAGACCTTCAGGATTGGAACAGACCCTCCATTCTGAGAAAGTGGAATTACAGCCTGGATGTATCGAACCCTCTGTGGAGACGGGAAGGCACAAGTTACAGTAGTGTCCAGTACAGCCACTATGTACAGGTTGCTCTGAGAGGGCACCAGGCGAGACTTGGGTACCTTTATCGAAAACCCCAAACCTGAAAATGATGCAACACTATCTCTGGCAACCTTGCTTTGAGCATCCAGTCGTCCAGATAGGAAAAAAAAGGAATCCTCAACCTTTTGTGCTGTGCTACCACCACTGCCATCTCCTTTATGAAGACCCATGGTGCGAAAGTAAGGCCAAATAGAATGTTGAGACCCCACCGTAAAACAGAGATACTTCCGATGAGACATCAGAATGGTAAAATACGCATCCTGTAAATCGATCGACACCATACAGTCTTCCTTCTCAAGTGCGAGAAGAGCCTGTGCCAGGGTCAACATTTTGAACTTCTCCTGTTTGAGAAAAAATTCTAAATCCTGAGGTCGAGAATCAGTGGTAAACTACCATCCTTTACGGGAAGTAGCACCCCTGACCCCTTTCCTGCTCTGGAACTATCGTGATTGCACCCTGTTAAAGCAATGACATTACTTACTGCTGGAGAAGCAGAAGATGCTCTTCCGAGGAACAGCCCTGACGGGGAGGGAAAGGAGGAGGAAACTCCCGGAAGGGTAGGCCATAACCATTTTCTTCGATGTTGAAAACCCAAATGTCTGTAGTGACAGACCTCCAATGAGGTAGAAAATAGGCCTGGCTTCCTCCCATGGGACAAGCATGCTCTAAGATGGGGGAGCTAGAGCTGCTACTCTGCAACAACGGTCAGAGAGCCAGAAAAAGAGGTGGAGAAGGAGACTTGTTGCCGGGCAGAACCCCGCAGATTACCACTGTACCTTTCCCTGTAGGATCTGTACAGAAGATTTCTCTGCTGCTGCTGCTGTGGTTGTTGTCTGCCATGAAAGGGCAAGTTCTTCGCAAAGCCCCGAAACCTAGGCAACCGTCCATAGCCCCTGTGCTGGGTTTCAACACCTAAGGACCTTGCTGTTGCCTTGCTATCTTTAAAGCACTGAAGTGCAGAATCCGCTTTAGCTCCAAACAAGCAGGACCCCTCAAAGGACAAATCCAGCAACCTAGCCTGAACATCAGGTGAAAAGCCTGAACCCCTTAACCAGCCATGCATTCTTGTTGCCACAGAAGACCCCATTGCTCTGGCCACAGTCATGTCCAAACCAGATTAAATAGCTTGATGGGCAGCAGCCTGAGTATCCGTCAGCAGTTCCAAAAAATGCCCCAGGACCTCTGTAGGCATTTTAGAATGATCTCCTTATATGTATCCATGAGGGCGTGAATTTAACGTAGACAAGTAGCATTTGTAGATTTTAAGGCAAGACTCCCATATGAAATATTTTGGGTCCACTGCTCCATAAATTTTAAATCAGCAGGAGTGGATGGAAACGACCCTGCTGATAACTAATAAGAGCAAGAAGCTTGGAATCTGGGCTTTCCAGTGAGGGATGGGAAGATAGAAAATCTGGATCCCCAGGAGCTAACTTGTACCTTCTAGCCACTGTCCTAGAAACTGCAGGCGAGGATAATGGCTTCTGATTGACATCTAAATTAGGCCCAGTTAAAGCCTCTTTGAAGGGCAACAATGGTTCTGATGCAGAAGACGAAGAATGGAGAACCTCTGTGAGGATATTTGATTTCAGTTCAGTTGTGAAAGTGGTAACTCCAAAAGGTCCACAGCATTATGAAAAACAGAATGATAAGAAGTCCCATCAGGAGGTGGTAAACCCTTACGTAACAGCAATTCCCACTCAGAGGAGGTATCCAGACCACTTGCCTCTTGTAATCCCTCAAACTTGGGGTCAAGGTCCCCTTCTTCAGGCTCTTCGTGCTCCTTCTGGTATTCTTCTTTCTCCAACAGCCTTTGAGCCTCTCTCAAAGAACTCTTTTTTTGGTATCGGCGGTGCCAGACGCAGCACCAGTGATTGCAGATCTGGCGCAGTAGGAGGATCCAAAGAAGCAGGGTTTAAAGCCGATTGAAGTCAAACCGGTTTTAATCCAGACGGCGCCGGAGAAGAATCATCCAAAGGGGCACAAGCCTCTGCAAAATGTAACAGAGTCGGCATCCTTGGCGCCGGTGGAGACCAAGTTCCTGGAGTCACAGTCATAAACGGCATCTGCGGAAAGTGAAAGGTTGACAGTGGCAGTGTCTTCCGACCCCGCTTTTGGTGCCAGGTAAAATACTCGCATGTTAGAACACTCTGCTGGCTTTGTGGATGTGAATTGCAAAATCGAAGCAACTTTTAAACTGATTTTAAATTGATTGCGAATTTAAAAATCTTTTGGTGTATTATAATTGATTGTGAATTTTAATACATTACCCTCTGTGCTTCACGCTCACTCACGGAGCTGCCAGGGGCTTTAGGACTCACCTAGGAACTCAGTGCTCTGTGTTGTAGCCTGCCCGCCCCGGTCCGACTCGGTATCCAATTCCGTTGACCGGAGGGCGGGACAGGTACGAGCCTGAGAGACACACTTCCTGTTTGTAGAGTCGAGCGGTTAGCGCTCTAGCCTTTCTGCAATAGGGGCTATTTAGGCGGCGAGGAGGCGACGCTCATCGCGGTAAGGTTGACAGTGGCAGTGTCTTCCGACCCCGCTTTTGGTGTCAGGTAAAATACTTGCATGTTAGAACACTCTGCTGGCTTTGTGGATGTGAATTGCAAAATCGAAGCAACTTTTAAACTGATTTTAAATCGATTGCGAATTTAAAAATCTTTTGGTGTATTATAATTGATTGTGAATTTTAATACATTACCCTCTGTGCTTCACGCTCACTCACGGAGCTGCCAGGGGCTTTAGGACTCACCTAGGAACTCAGTTGTCTGTGTTGTAGCCTGCCCGCCCCTGTCCGACTCGGTATCCAATACCGTTGAGCGGAGGGCGGGACAGGTACGAGCCTGAGAGACACACTTCCTGTTTGTAGAGTCGAGCGGTTAGCGCTCTAGCCTTTCTGCAATAGGGGCTATTTATCCACTCGTCGGTACTAGTGCGCAGCGGTTGCGCGCAGTGGGGCGCCTTCATAAGCGCCGAAGACAAGCCAAAGACCTGCCCGTCTGCGCCCGTCCGCGCCAGGGGCCAAGGAGGATCATACATTTCTACCTTATGTACCCATCCCGGAGAGGCTAACCAACAATTCTAAGGTACTGCGGAGCCTAAATACTCACTATGCGTTAGGCGTAAGCTGCACCGCTCGACCAGAGGTTGAAGGTCCTTTCTCATGTCGCCTCTGTCACACTCAGTTTACTACGCTAATGAGAAAGACGCATCATAGAAGCAGTCCCAATCCTTTGTTCCCCACCATATCGCAGGTCGCTGATGACCTTCCATTGGGGAGGAAAAAGATCTTATGCAACATTAGGTCCCTTTCGAAACATACCGCGGAGGTTTGGGAAGGATTAGTTACTTACCTGTAATCCTAGTTCTCTTCCAGGGGTATCCTCATCAAAGTCATAAGCATTAGAATATTCCCGCCTATGTGCGGGACCCCGGAAACACTATATTATATGTGCCCCACATATAAATACACATATATATATATATAAAAAACAAGCAATAGCAGCCAAATCACATTAGAGCTGAAATATGCTGCGAAGAATTTCCACCATACATAAATAATAAGCATTAGAAACAGGAGAAAACAACACCAAAGTTTGTTTAGGAATTGTTTTAATGCTCAGAAAGCAGTAGAAATTCTCAGAACTCACTGGAAGCATAGGAAGCTCCCAGGCTGCATTGCAAACACACAGTCTAACCAGACTGAAAAGCTAACCTGTAGCTAAATAACAAAAAACTGACACTGTGCCTTTAAGGCACTCATGACCCCCTGAATCCCATCATGCCTCAGGAGTGGCAGTTAGGTCAGTTGTTCTTTTCGGAGACTGAAAACCAAACCCAATAACACATAGGTCAACAATATCTCCTTATGAACGAGTATCCTTTGCCCGGGGAGGCGGGAGGGTTGCTTATGACTTTGATGAGGACCCCCCTGGAAGAGAACTAGGATTACAGGTAAGTAACTAATCCTTCTCTTCCAGGGGATCCTCATCAATAGTCATAAGCATTAGAATAGAATAGCGAGCCTCTCCTCATCTCTGCGGGCAAAGGAAAGATAAGACAGAAATCTCATCAATAAGCTTGAGTAGACAAAACAGACTACCCAAACAGATTCCTCAAGGAGGCTTGCCCTACTTGAGTGTCAGTCCTGGAATCAGAGTCGAGGCAGTAATGCCTCGTAAAGGTATGCACTGATTTCCAGGTCGCGGCCTTGCATATTTCTGACATGGGAACGTCATGCAAGAAAGCCACTGTAGCCGCCTTCCCTCTAGTGGAATGCGCTTTTGGAGACATTAACAAAGGTTTTCCTGCCAGTTGATAGGCCAACTTAATGCAAGAGACAATCCACCTGGAAATGGACCTCTTTGCCGCTGGAAAGCCAGTTCTCATTGCACCATAGTTCACAAACAGTTGGTCTGTTTTCCGAATCCCTTTAGTTTTTTCCAAATAAAACTTCAGCACTCTCTTAAGATCCAAGGAGTGAAGCGACCGCTCAGCCCGGGTCGTCGGATTTGGAAAAAAGGAAGGGAGGGAAATAGACTGATTTATATGAAAATCAGAGATGACCTTAGGCAAGAAAGAAGGGTGAGCCCTTAGAACCACCCTGTTATGGTGGAATACCGTATAAGGTTCCTTTGCACAGAGCGCCTGTATCTCACTGACCCTGCGTGCAGAGGTAATTGCCACCAAAAAGGCTGCCTTCCAAGAGAGATGTTGTAAGGAAACCTTGTGGATGGGCTCGAAAGGTGGAGACATTAACCGAGATAGAACCAGGTTTAATTCCCACGGAGGAGAAGGATTGCGCACAGGGGGATACACTTTCTTCAAACCCTGAAGGAAATCCTTGACCACCGGAACTTGAAAGAAAGACACCTGGTCAGGGGACTTCCTATAGGCCACAATAGCTGACAAATGTACTCTAATGGAAGCGTACTTCAAACCAGCCGTTGCGAGGGAAAGGAGGTATGGTAAGATGACGTCCTCCTGCCCTTTAATAGGATCCAAATGATGATCCCTACACCACAAGTAAAACCTTTTCCACTTGAAGGCATAGGATGCCCTTGTGGACGGCCTCTGAGCCTCCCTCAAAATGCTCATGCAGTCTGGAGGCAGGTTCAAATGTCCGTATTGCAGGACCTCAGGAGCCATGCTGTTAGGTTCAATGATGGGAGGTTGGGATGCATTATCCTCCCGTTCATTTTGCTCAACAGGTCTGGTCTGCAAGGGAGTCGTTTGTGTGGACACACAGACAGATGTAGAAGGTCCGGATACCACCACTGCCGAGGCCAGTCTGGAGCAATCAGGATCATCTCCATGTTCGTCCTGAGGAGCTTGGACACCACTCTCGGGATCAGAGCCAGGGGAGGAAACGCGTACGCGAACATCCCTGCCCAATCCAACAGAAGAGCGTTTCCCAGCGTCCCTGGTCTGTGGAACCTGGACGCAAAGGCGTGGCACTTGGTGTTTTCGTCGTCTGCAAACAAGTCTATGGACGGACGTCCCCAGCAACGAAAAAGCTCTTCTACTACTTCGTCGTTTAGCACCCAGTCTGGCTGATCTTCGAAGTGCCTGCTGAGTGCGTCTGCTTTGACGTTCAACTCGCCCGAAGATGCACCGCCACCACTGTGAGACCTCGAGCGAGGAGCCAATGCCATATTGTCTGAGCCTCTCGAGACAGTGGGCAAGATTTTGTGCCTCCCTGCTTGTTCAGATAGAACAGTGGTCTTCAAACTTTTTAACGCCGCGCCCCCCCCAGTAATAAAATCTAATTGATCGGGCCCCCTTGCCTCGGAATTTTTCACAATAACTCCATTAAATTGGCACTGTTTAAATATGTCTATATTTATTTAAACAGAAGACATATTTAAACATTCCAGTAAAATTCTCTTAGTGTTTTAAAAATGCAACCAAATACATGATTGCCAAACATACTATTTGGTCAGGCAGGCCGTACTACGTGTAAAAATACCTACAGTGTGATTAATAGAAACGGGGTGGGGGTGTAGAAGAATATTTGGAGTCCCTTCCTTTCTGACACCTTCTCCCAGCCTGATCTAAATGACACAAGCTGTTAGTGATTGCACATTACAGAGAGGCTACAGTTGCTCGGTTTCTTCCATGCTTAAAACAAAGCACTGCTGTGAGCATAATGCTTCTTTTGGGCACAGCCTGGCGCCCCCCCTGTGATCACTCGAGGCCCCCTAGGGGGCCCCGCCCCCCAGTTTGAAGACCTCTGAGATAGAACATGGTTGTCGTATTGTCCGTCTGAACCAGGACTGAGTTGGATGTGATCGCTGGCAGGAAAGCTTAGAGAGCCAGGAATACCGCTCTGAGTTCCAGCATGTTGATGTGGTATGTCTGCTCCTGCGCAGACCACCGGCCCTGAATCTGAAGCGGACCCATGTGTGCTCCCCAGCCGTGCAGGGAGGCATCTGTCACTATAGATAGGGACGGAATGGGTTGATGAAACGGCACTCCCACCATCACATTGTGACTCCGAGTCCACCATCTGACGGACTCTTTTGTCGCCTGGGAAAGATGGATATGGTCCTCCCAACGACCTGTTGCCTGGTCCCATTGATCCTCCAGGGCCTGTTGCAGAGGACGCATTCTCAGCCTGGCATGTGGGATGAGAAAAATGCAGGACGCCATGGAACCCAGCAGAGACGCCACCTGTCGTGCTGTCGGAGGACGAGACTCCAGCAGAATCCCGCACTTCAGGTTCATGAAAGAAAGTATCTCCACCGAAGGAAACGCTCTTCCCACGCTTGTGTCCAGAACGGAGCCTAGGTAGTGGATGGATTGCGTAGGCCGCAGGACTGACTTCTCCAGGTTCACATGGAGGCCGAGCCTGTGAAGCTGTTGCAGGCACAGATGCAGATCTTGTGTTACCCGTACCGGGGATGGACCCTTCAGGAGCCAGTCGTCCAGATATGGGTAAACGAAGAGACCCTTCTTGTGAAGAAAAGCCGCCACCACCGCCATGCATTTGGTGAAGACTCGTGGTGCGGACTTGAGACCGAAGGGTAACACCTTGTACTGGTAGTGTTTGTTCCCCACGACAAACCTCAGGTACTTTCGATGTTGCTGCGCAATCGGGATGTGAAAGTACGCATCTTGTAGATCCACCGAACACATCCAATCTCCGGCTTGTAGATGAGGACATATTTGGTGAAGCGCCAACATGCGGAACTTTTCCTTGACGATAACCTTGTTTAGGAGTCGTAGGTCGAGTATGGGTCTGAACTTGTCCTCCTGATCTTTTTTGGGGACAAGGAAATATCTGGAGTAAACTCCTTTGCCTCTTAGAGCGCGAGGAACTTCTTCTATCGCTCTTTTCTGCAGCAGGATCGTCACCTCTCGTCGGAGCAAGCTCAGTTGGTGAGGGCAAGAGCTCTTCGGAGGGATGCTCTTTGGAAGAGCACGGAAACGTATCCTGTAACCATTTCGCAGTATATTCAGCACCCACTGATCTCTTGTGATGCTGACCCACTCTTCCAGGTGTTGTGATGCACTTCCTCCCACTCGAGTGGGCAACGGTGTCAGAGGAAGCCACTGTTCAGGCCTTTCCTCCTCTCGGGGCGTTGGAGGACTGCTGGTGGCTCCCCCTGCCCCTGCTGGGCTTACCACGAAACTGGGGTTTTCCCTGAGCTTTGTTCTGCGACCACTGAGGGGTTTGAACCCTCTGTTGGGCCCCTCTCCCCTTGTTGGACTTGAAGCGGCGCTTGAACTCCTTCTTCTTCTCCAAGCCCACCGCTTTCACCGTGTCCAGCTCAGTCTTCATTCGGGTCATTTCCTCGTCCGCGGGTTCCCCGAAGAGGGCGGAACCCGAAAAGGGGAGATTCAGAATCCGATGTTGGGCATCCGGCTTCAGCCCTGTAAGGCGCAACCAGGCCGATCTTCTGGCACAAACTCCATGGGAATAGGAATGAGCCGAAAGCACCGCCCCATCCGCGGCCGTGCTGATCATCTGGTTAGCCACCAGACACCCCTCCGTAACAGTTTCCTCAAAGTCCTGCTGGTCTTCTTTCGGCAGCTTGGCTTTGAATCTCTCCATCGAGTCCCATAAGGCTCTGTCATACCGACCCAGGAGCGCAGCTGCACTGGCGACTATAAGAGTGGAAGCAGCAGAGTTGCAAACCTTCCGACCCCAGGAGTCTTGGGTCTTGCTGTCCTTATCTGGCGGGACTGAAGATGAACCAGCAACCGCATGTGTCTTTCTCGCCGCTGCCACGATGACAGAGTCCGCCGGAGGGTCAGACTTCACAAACACCGGGTCAGAAGCCGCCGGTTTGTACTTCTTTGTAATGCGTGCTGGCACTGCTCTGATTGTCGCTGGGGTTAGGAAAACTTCCTTGACAGGGTCCATAATCCCCGGAACCAAGGGCAGCAGAGGTCTGGAGATGGCCTTTTTGTGCAAGGTTTCGAAAATGACCGTCGTCGTCACTTGAGGGACGGACATTTCGATGTTCAGTTTAAGCGCACCTACCTGCAGAACGTCCAGGTACGTGCCAATATCATCCACAGGGGAGGACCTGGACGTTGGACTGTCCGTCAAAGTCGGAGAGTAGTCCCTCTTTGACGATCTGGTAGATGAAGTGGAAGAGGTAGACGGGGTACGTCTACGTCGATGGTGAGAACTGCGTCCCCGCTCCCTCGACTTCCTGGAACGCTCCTCCCGTCTAGGAGAGCGAGACCTGACCCGATCACTTGGGCGATGGCCTCTTCTAGTGGATCGGGACGCCCTGGGTGATCTGGTCGGCGACCGCACAGGAGATCTGCCCCGGGGAGGGACAGAGGTCTTCCGACCATCCAGTCTAGGATCCTTTGCAGGCGATCTAGATCTTCCCCGACCATCCCGTTTAACTTCCCTTGTAGGCGAACGGGACCTCCTTGGCGCTTTGGTGGGTAGATCCACAGGCGTTGAGCGCCTAGGAGGGCTACGCTTGTCCATCTCCTCCACCAGGTCCTGGAGAGCTGACCTGTGGCGTGGGCTGGCATATTCCTGCATACGCCTGGTAGGCCCATCGTCTCTCCAATGGTCCAAGGACCTGTACCATCTCGGCAACAGCCTGATGCGCCCCGCAGAAGGATCTGGACGACGTTCAGGAGTCCTGTGCACAGGGCTTCTGGATCTTGAATGTGCAGTAGAGGAGCCCGAGGACCGATAAGATGAATGGTGCGAAGCAGATTCTGTCACCATGATCGTATCCGAGTGCCTCGACGTCGAGCGCTCACTTCTCGCCGCCGACCGCTTCCGAGGAGTTGGGGGATCAAACAATCTCGACCTCGAATGTCCTTGAGAATGTTCGTAGTCTCTCGACGTCGAGCGGCGATGAGCAACCGCCGACGGAGCCTTCTGCCTCGACGTCGAACGGTGGTGTCCGGTCGTCGACGGGGACCTCAGCCTCGACGTCGAACGACTATGTCCTGTCGCCGACGGAGGCTTCCCTCTTGACGTCGAACGGTCCCGCCCTGTCGTCGACGGAGCTTTTTGCCTCGACGTCGAACGGCGATGGTCAGTCGCCGACGTAGAGCCATGCCTCGACATCGGATGCCTGTGCGACGACGGCGGAGGGGTATTGGGCACCCTCGACGCCGAGCGCTGCTGCTGCACCGACTGAGACCGCGTCCTCGACGCCGATCGACGAGCACCTGTCGACGGCGGAGGAGTCACCCTTCTCGACGCCGATCGTCGCCTCGTTGACGACGGCGAGGTGACGTCCCTCGACGCCGGTCGTCGCCTGGTTGACGACGGCGGAGGGGTAATGGATCTCAACGCCGACCGTCGCCCGGTTGACGGCGGCGGAGTAGCCTTCCTCGACGCCGATCGCCGCCCGGTTGACGACGGCGGAGGCGATTTCGAAGATGGCGCCGGTGCCTTCGATGTCGTCGACGTACCTGGCCTTCCTCCCGACGGCGAGCCCGCCGTCGACGGCAGCTTCCCAGAGGAAAGTCCCTCTTGTGGATCTTTTCTCAGCGCCGAGCCCGACGCTGAGGTAGAAGGGTGTGAAGACTTCTTCTTTGAAGACGAATGGGCCTTCTTGGAGCCCTTCTTCACTGGAGATCTCCCTCTCGAAGCTCTGTGGGCCAGGCCATAAATCCGAATTCTCTCCCTGTCCTTGAGAGTCCTTCCTGACAGGTTCTCACAATGTGGACAGGTTTCTGGATCATGGTCATCAGGCAGGCAAACGATACAGACCTCGTGGCTGTCTGTCTTGGCCTTCTTGCTGTTACAAGAAGGACATTTATCAAATAGAGAAGGCATTTTCGAAGTAAAATGCCCTCCAAACTGCTCAAAACCAGCAGTATCTTACTTGACCAGGTGGAAGACGTCGAAGTAAGATTAAAAGTTGTCAAAAAGAAGCAATTTTTCTGCAAAAAATCAGAAAATTAGTGGAGCTGTGAAACCAGGGTCCTTCACTGAAGGAGCCGGAAAGAACAACTGACCTAACTGCCACTCCTGAGGCATGATGGGATTCAGGGGGTCATGAGTGCCTTAAAGGCACAGTGTCAGTTTTTTGTTATTTAGCTACAGGTTAGCTTTTCAGTCTGGTTAGACTGTGTGTTTGCAATGCAGCCTGGGAGCTTCCTATGCTTCCAGTGAGTTCTGAGAATTTCAACTGCTTTCTGAGCATTAAAACAATTCCTAAACAAACTTTGGTGTTGTTTTCTCCTGTTTCTAATGCTTATTATTTATGTATGGTGGAAATTCTTCGCAGCATATTTCAGCTCTAATGTGATTTGGCTGCTATTGCTTGTTTTTTATATATATATTATTTATATATATATGTGTATTTATATGTGGGGCACATATAATATAGTGTTTCCGGGGTCCCGCACATAGGCGGGAATATTCTAATGCTTATGACTATTGATGAGGATCCCCTGGAAGAGAACTAATCTCCTCCAAACAACCTGAGGTATGTTATCTTACGGAAACGTGGCTCAAACCACACTGTACCCCAGCCATAACTTTAGCAACCCCCTGTAACTATAAAGTAGTTAGATTAGAGCGTCCTTTGAAAACTGGCGGTGGGATTGCTATTGTATACAAAGAAGAGCTGGCAATCTCGATCCTAGATGAAATCAGTTCCCCCGACATTGAAATTTTAGTTTTCAAAATACATACATCCCCTAAAGAAAACTATAAAGGTGCTCTAGTTTATCGGCCTCCTGGTCCCTACAATAATTTTACTAATATCCTGGTCGAATTACTAGCCCCACATATCAATAATGATAGTGAGTTCATATTAGTTGGAGATTTTAATGTACACAGTGAGAGATCAGACTGTAAGGAGGCACAATCTCTATTAACAGACCTATCATCCTTAGGACTAATATTAAGGAACAGTGGACCTACACATCAGGCAGGTCATACCTTAGACCTGATACTCTCCAATGTCCCGCTTGTCTCCTGCCCGCCTGCAACTCAGGTGAGCTGGACTGACCATTTTATTGTGGAATTCATTACCCCCTTTCAAGTACCCACTCCTTCATGCCCCAGCTCACTACCTTGCATCCGTAGACAGTGGCATAAAGTCACCAACTCTACTTTTAGAGAAAATGTTAATCCCCCTATCCTCCTACCTTTGGATAATATTGAAACTGCTCTTAAAAAATTCGAAGGAGGGAGGAGCCAAAATGGCGACCGGATCGGACGTGTAGTCCCCCGGCTCCGGAGACCGTCTCCTTCTTTGTGTCTATCCTGCCGGCGATCCTGTTTTTAGAAGGCACTTTGCGGACGCCGATGTGCTCAGGCGGCCCGTGGAGAAATCCTGAGGCTTGCGATCCTTTGCAAGCGGGTGTAATGTCCGACTGAAGTTTGCGGCCAGCAACGGACCCGAGACCGGGGCCTCGAGTGGACGCTGGGGCCGGCTGCCGGGTGAACAACACCGGGCGTCAGCAGCTGTTTGGAACTGGTCGGACCACTCCCATTAGATGCGGCCGAATTTGGAACGCGCGCCCCACTGGACTGCAGGTACTGAGTTGGATGTGCCTGGCGAGTTATCCGGGGGGATTGCACGAGTGCAGAAACCCACACTGCGATTGCGGAGGAATGCTTGAATACAGCCCCGCTAGCAGCGGGAGGCTCCCGAATTTTCTACCCCTTCAATATCGAGCGGGCGGCTTGTTTTAAGGGACAATGCCTATGGCCAGTTTTCGGACCTGTCTTACGCCCTTCCTTGAGTTGTAAACCTGAGGCTCATTGTCGGCAGCCCTGCACTACTCGAGGTTTTTCCATTGGTGATCGCGAAGCGCATAATAGAGGGCAGCCTTGGGGAGCCTGTGTCATGGAGTGATCGTGGACGTGTGGTGCAAGGGGACTCGATCGGAAGGGAGCGCGGAACTGTTCGGGGCTATGGCGACCTGTTGGCGGCTATTGACTCCCTTCGTCACGATGTGTTGTACTCTGCACGAACCCTGATCGGCAAGGTAGACGCTATACTAAGTGCTCCTGGATGCTTGGAAATGGCTGCCTCGCCGGATTGTAGCAGTGTTCTTTGTTCCACGTCTGCCTGCGACAAGATGGCGGCTTTGCGTGGTGGTGATGGCTCAGTGACCCCAGGTCCCGGGGTAACTCGTACTGCTGATGGTTCTTGCCCGGGCCGAAGTGAACACCACGGACTGCAATCACGACGGGAGTTCTCTCCCTGCACCGTGTCTCCCTCTACCCAAAGAACGCTCCAGAAGGGGCCGGACATTGAAACTTTTTTCCCTGGATCGGTCTCGCTCTGTGCCACAAGTGTGATGTACTTTTGGTCCAGCATGATAACATTGGTCCTGTGTATACACGACAAGGTTGAGTGCTCGAGTCAATGTTTCCCGTTTGGACTATCTTGCACGTCTCCCTGGGCTATCTGGGTTTCCATGGTTCGCAGTGGTAGAGGAGCGAGAACGGGCCAGGGGTGAACATTTATTCTTATGGTTTGGTGGTTTCCTGTTGCTGACCTGGGCATGTGGGTGGTGTGTTGCTGCCTTTTACCTGCCTTTTGTCGATTCTGTACCTCCAATTTACTCTGATTGTACTGATTAATATCGCCGGGCTTTCTACATTGTGTTGTTAGTGAACTTGTGGGATGGTGTAGCCGGGGGACGGGTGGTGGGCTCCTCCCCGCCTTTCTTTATTTACTGAGAGTTATAGATTAGGCTTCTTTTCTTACTCTCTATATTTCGGGACTCCTTTTACTGGGCGACAGGCACACTGCTAGGGGGGGTTAGGCCGTAGCCAGCTGCAGGGGTGCAGGGCGGGGGGTGGACGGGGGAGTTTTTTGTTTTTTCTTTTTGGTTCTATGGGCCTTCTATTCTTTTTCTTTTTCCTTCTTTTCTGGGTTTAGACGTTTATACATGTGTGGTAGGCAGCGATTCTGGCATTTTATTAGATTTTGTATTTGTCTATCCTGTTCCTACGAGGCCGGAACCAACTCGTTGTTCTACGATATCCTGCTTCTGTCTATCCTTCAGAAAAAACCTTTAAAAATTAGACCTCAGTATCTCTGCACCATATCCTTTGCGCCTTTCTCTGTTGCAATGTACTGTATCTGTGAGCCCTCGGGCTCCTTGCTGGATTGTATGTGCGATTTTCGTTCAATAAAGGTCTTCCAAAAATGTAAAAAAAATAAAAAAAATTCGAAGGAGAAACCAAGAAAGTCATAGATAAAATTTCCCCACTAAAACATTTTAAATCTAGGCCAGCCAAAAAGCAAGAAATCTGGTTCTCTGACCATCTAAGAACACTTAAATCAGGTGCTAGGAAATTAGAAAAAAGATGGAGAACCTCCCATCTTCTAGAGGATAAGAATAAATACTGGGACGCATTATCCTTCTACCATAAAGCGATTCGTACTGCACGAAAAGCCCATATCGCATCACAAATACAAGAGGCAGGGAACTCCCCGAGGGTTCTTTTTCAAATCTTACAAACATTCGCTAAGCCCACTGCCTGCGAAGCCCCTGATATGTCCTCCCAACAGTTGTGTGATGAAATTTCTTGCTTTTTTACTAATAAAATTAATAAAATCTATGACAAAATAGTGTGCACAAACCAGGCTACACTTTCAGACTTAGAACCCCCCCCCCCCCCCCCCCCCCCCGAATCTCACAGGAGTTATATCGGATATACACTCCTTAGACATCCTTCCCCCTATCTCACTACAAGAAACATCAATTTTAATTAAGCAGATTAAAAGTGGGAGTCCAGAGGACATCATCCCCACCAGGTTAATGCCTGCATTGGACGAACAACTATGTCCAATGATCACTGAACTGGTGAACCTTTCACTTATTTCAGGCATTGTCCCTAAGGAATGGAAGCGAGTCAGACCTATAAGGAAAAACACCGCCACACCTTGGTCTGATCTAACCAACTTAAGACCTATTTCCCTATTACCATTCTTGGGGAAACTTATAGAAAAGCATGTGAATCGCCACTTATCCGGACATATTGAACTTGCCAATGCTCTGGATGAATCCCAGTCAGGATTCCGCCCCAAATACAGTACAGAATCCACCCTCCTGTCTGTCACTGATGACCTCCACGTGTACCAGGACAAGGGCCTTTCAGTCATCTTGGTTCTATTAGATCTGTCGGCAGCGTTCGACACCGTGTCTCATACCATCCTGACTCAACGGTTGTCGAACGCTGGCATTAAGAACAAAGCCCTTGACTGGTTGAAGAGTTTCCTATCTGATCGCACCCAGAGAGTTTCCATGGGTACGTATCGCTCAGCGGAAATAGAGATTTCTAAGGGGGTGCCACAGGGCTCATGTTTGAGCCCCACTCTTTTTAATATCTATGTGGCACCCCTGGCAGGAGTATTGCGTAGGTACGGCTTCATCCCCGTATCATACGCAGATGATACACAGCTCCTCTTTCCTTTTAAAACTCTTTCCGCTGAGGTTAGGAACTCCTTTTCTTCAGGCATGAAGGAAGTGGCAAAATGGATGTCTACCAACTATCTCCAATGTAATGTCAGCAAAACGGAGGTCATGTTGTTTGGGGAGGCTAAAATACTATGGACTCCGGAATGGTGGCCAGCAGAATTAGGAGCAGT
The DNA here is from genome assembly GCF_964263255.1 of Lissotriton vulgaris. Classification (NCBI taxonomy): domain Eukaryota; kingdom Metazoa; phylum Chordata; class Amphibia; order Caudata; family Salamandridae; genus Lissotriton; species Lissotriton vulgaris. Next base: position 1,426,700,744 of record NC_141689.1, on the reverse strand, counting down.
CCCTGAACCTAAACAGGTCGTGAAGAATCTGGGAATTCGGCTTGATCACGACCTGTCACTAAAACAAAATACAAGCTACATCTCAGGGATATGCTTCCATACCATCAGTCTGCTCCGCAAAGTATTCCCACTTCTACCCGACTGTTAGGGAAACACTTGTCCAAGCACTGATCCTTAGTCGGATCGATTATTGTAATGGCTTGCTGCTCTCGGCAAATGAAGGAGTGTTGGTGAAGTTACAAGTCATTCAGAACACGGCAGCCCGCCTTGTGCTGAATGCTCCCCCGAGAACTGCCTCCAAGCCCCTCCTTGAACAGCTGCACTGGCTCCCAATTCGACAAAGAGCCAAATTTAAAATATGCGGCCTGATCCATAAGTGTTTGAATGGACAGGGGCCGGTTTATCTTGAGCGGAAATTTGTTCCTTACGTTCCAGCACGATCCCTCAGATCAAGTAGCAATCTCCTCCTTGTGGTCCCTCGCGTCAAAAAGTCAAGACACGCAGGTAGAGCCCTGTCCATCACTGGTCCCATCCTGTGGAACAAACTCCCTCTGTCTCTAAGACAATGCAAATAACATCTCACATTCCGAAAACTTTTAAAAACCATCCTGTTTAAAAATGAAATCTAATTCCATCTCTATACCACGCCCGCTGTCTTACCGGTTCCAAAAGCGCAGAGATACTCCAGCTGGAGTGGATTAAAGCGCTATATAAACCAACAAATAAATAAACAAACCCTCCAAGAGAGTAAGCTAGTGGACCCGTGGAGCCAGCAGTCGCACCAGATGGATTCTCAGCGCTTGAGGAAATGCTAAACATAGTATTTAAAAAATGAGACAGATCTGATCAGGAGTTGTGAATTCAGGATATGATGAATCCGGAACAAAGGGCTCTGGAGCCTATGTGGAGGAACCAAATTTGGCTACGGCTGTGGAGTTCTCGGTGCCGGAGTCACAGACCTTGGCGCAGGAGGAGGAATAACATTCTCGGAGGAGTAACAGCCCTCGAAGCTGGAGCCGGAGACACCCCAGGAGAAGGTGTTGAAGGAATCTCATCTTTGCAATGACGCCTGGGACTAGAAGACACTGACTTCTGCGTCCATTGAAGAACGACACCAAGAACCATGGTGCTGCTTCTTCTTCTACTTCTTGGGGGATCTCGAAGTATGAGGCGCCAGCGACTTCGACTGGGTCCGAGATCTCCTGTGACCCCCTCTTCTATCTTTTGGCTTTGGCCATGAATAACTTGGGCTCCCACTCCTTCAGGGTCTTTGGATCCATTCCCTTACACAAACTGCATGTCCTACCATTGTGATCCAAAGACAAACACCACAAACAATCTTTGTGCGGATCAGTGATGGACATCTGGCCCCCGCATTCTCTGCATGGCTTGAATCCCAACTTTCTAGGATTAGTCCTCTTCAAAGGCTACAAAATGGCAGCAACAATATCAAAAAGCCTGAGAAAAAAATGTTACGCGTCAACGAGGTCTTCTTATGGCTTTAATGACGTCACACGAAGTGGCGTACATAGTCGTTCTATTGTGATGTCCTTGTCAACAGGGGAGAGCAGAGGAGAAAGGTTTCAGTGGAATGCTGCGCATTGGGAACATTCAAAAGGTGAGGAATCCACAGGCAGATGTATCTATTAGAAATGACTTGCAACCAGACTGCAATCAGACTGCAGCACCAAATTGATTGTGCAGCAAGACGCTATGCAGAAATTAAGTTGATGATAAAAGCCAGTAAGACGGAGGCCATTGCATTCTGAAATAAGGTACAAAGATTTAAGTGGTAATTAATGAGGCACTCAAAGTGGAATTAAATAAGAACCGGTCATGGAATAAGCACAAGGACATGATACACATAATAAGAGCTATAAGTGGTTTGAATAAAGTTAACATAATGTGTAGAACCCGATTTACATCTTGGCAGACTCGTTACTCCATCACAACGGTGAAGGATACCCTGTTCGCCAAAATATAAATCCCATAGGATATAATAGGATTTATAGTTTGGTGGGCGGGATATCCCTCACCGTTGTGATGTAGTAACCCGTCCGCCGAGGTCTAAATCAGGTCCATAGCATCCTCTCGCAGGTATCTCAAATAACGTAGTTTAGGGAAAAGTCACAACTATTAGTCTCTAATCATGAAACCCTATTATAATATGACAAACTGGGTGCAAGTGCTATAAACTTGACTTTCAGCTCCACAATGCTCATCGATAGAGATAATCTGTACTGAGTTAGGTTTTTGTTCCTTCAATGCGGAGGCTGTAACTTTTGTGATGAAGTTTTATTTAAATTTGATCCAGCAATACGGAGCGTCAACTGATGCTCTATGCATGTAAAGTACTAGGGGGCTTATGTGCATGGTCTCAAAATATCAGAAAAGGATTGATAGTCTGTTCTTGAAATAAAAGGTGGGAGGATAATGATACTGAAGTTATGGTTCTGACAATCGACAAAAGGGAAATCATATTTGTGTCTGATTTGTATTCCTTTTCTGTCGACCGCATGCTCTGGGCTCTTTTAAGGCCCAAACAAATGAGTCAAATCACCGCTTTCGATGGGTGAGTAGGGGCAAAGAAAGATGGATGAGTGATGTCATGACGTTAAAAGAAAAGCCAATTAGGTCCTCAGCATTTAGGAGCCACCTGTGCTGCTAGGGTCCCCCTGTCCCACAACTCTTCAGTGGAAGAAGGGGCTGCTGCTGCATATTTCCAAGGGTTGCATGCTAAAAAGTGCCCTCCCCCTATTGCGGGAAATTTGGGAGCTGTGTTGGTGCCACCTGTGCTGCTGGGCCACAAGTCTCCAGTGGTAGGAGGGGCTACTGCTGCCAATTCCCCCACGTTTCATGCTGAAGAGCACCCACCACAGGGCGGGATGTGTACAGGGCGTGCCTGGGCCAAGCCCGGGCCAAGACCAAGCCCATCTCCGCCCACAGGAGGCCGGGCCACCTCTTTGATATCCACCACAGCAGGGCATTACTTTTGCTTTCTTGTCTGTTTGACTGACTGTACCATCGTCGACCATCTCTTTCCTCTCCACCACCCATAGTCTCCCCTGTTTAGCTGTCGTCAATTTCTAACATTGCAGAAGCAAGGTAAGTATTTGTGTCGCTAGAGACTGGCGCCATGGGAAGTCCTCCTCCTGCAAATTAATCTTTATCTTCCTCGAGGCCTCTTAAATACACAGTCCTTCTGGAACCTTAAGTGCTGGCGGTTTCTAATAAAGGTGTGAAAGCTCCAGGGAAAAGGGCAGAGGCTTGTATTAGATCAAAGCGCCCACGTATGACCACTTCCCGTTCATCAAGGGGATCTGCTGCATGTGACAAGGAAACGGATAGGTTGGAAGCTATAGTAGACACACTCTATGATAAACAAGATGCAGCTTTGGATACCAAATTGGAACAAATATGTTAACAGCTGGCTACAATTGAACCTAAACTTACCAACTGTACATTACCTATGCATTCCTTGGGTGCCTCTGTCCCATTCCTCGCACCCACGCCTTCAACTAAGACTACTGCTCTTCCAGCTGCTCTCTCTACGACTGGAGTGGTGGGTTTGCTGATTCGATAGGAGAATGTGGAAATAATGGTGCTGTTTTGCTGCATTCTCATTTTGTTTCCGTAGAGCAGGTTAACTTTGGTAGTCATGTTTCGGAAGCAAGGCCTATTACTTTGGCTGCAGTTGGTGCAATGGCGTCCGCCAATGGTTGTGTTAATTCTCTGACTGCATTACACTGCTCAATGGTAGGAGGGCCAAACGTTATTCCCATTATTGCATAGAGAATGGCTCTACCCTCTAATTTAGGTATCATTAACTTACCCCCAGAAGCTGCACCTTATGTTGCCATCTTGGGGAATGTGCCCCCCCCTGAAATCTGGCACTGTAGAAAGTCACGACCAATCAAAGAATAAGGTCACTCACTGGATGGGATTGCACTCTTCTTTGGGGGCTCACGTGGGTCATTGGATCAATCTGTTAAGAAGGGTAAACTAGATCGGTAAGGTCCCAAAAACCCCTGGAGAGGATTGTGTGATTGTAACTTTTAATAGGCTTCTTGCTGCTGGTAGTGTACTTGTCTCTAATGCTAATTCAATAATCAGAAGCCCTTCAACTTCCATTCTAACACTCCCCTTAGGATTTTCCCAAAGACCCATAATAGCAGATCTTTCCTCCCAACGCCTGCAGTTACAAAACATGAGGCATCAAATCTCAGATTGGGCCAGCCAGTTTTCAGCGCCTGACCCAGTAAATATTTTCAACAGATATGCCCAGTTGGCCTCTTGATGCTTGTGATTGACTTGTTAGGTGGGATTGCTCGGGGGACTATGGAGATGCCTCCTGAGCATTGCACCAAGAACCCATCAAAATCCAACTCCAAGGTGTCTGACCTAATAAGCTGAAACATCTATGGGCTTGTGTCCAAGTTTGAGTATCCCACATGGCTAGACTTTATCAGAGATTTCATGTGATCTGTCTACAAGAAACCTGGGCTACCTCAAATCGCTATTTCGTTTAGGGGTACAAGATCTTCTTTGTCCCCGCCATCACATCTCAAGCTGGCAGAGCAACAGGGGGCCCGACTGTCTTTGTTTCTTTGGCGGTAAAGGGAAGGCTGGAGGTTCTTCCATCGGGAACCTCAACTCTTCAGGCTTTATCATTTTCAATGGTTGATTCTCCTAAGCTGTTTCTGTTGAATTTTCATAATGCCGAGTCAATCCTGCCTGATGACTGTCTTATTGCATCTCTGCACTCCTTTTTGAGGAAACTGAATGGGTTTAATTGGTCTGGGGCTAATGTTATTTGCGTTGGAGATTTTAATGTTCACCTGTGTGGGGACTGTAGGGGTGGGGCTATGCTTTTGGTTGCATGTCCCTACCTGGTTTACAGATGGAACATTCTAATCAAGGCTTAACTCTAAATGCGCTTATGAATGAGTTTGACCTTGAGTTATCTCTTGATAAGCTTATCTATTCTAAATCAAGTGCCAACAAACCCATGTTTGTTTACTGGGAAGGGGGTGCGAGTCATTAATTGTTTATTGTTTTTGTTTCTGCTCCATTTTTTCATGTGTGACAGAGGCTGAGATAACATCGAGCCTCTTTAGTCACCAAAATACAGTGTGCCTATCACTACAGTGGTCAAAGCCGTTGCAAGCTCGAACACAGGGTGTAAATGGGGTATAAAGATGACCAGCCAAAGGAGAAGACATAGGTGGTCCCAGGATGTCCTTGATAGTTTTTACAAGATCCTCTACTCCCGCTGTGAATACAAAGGGCAGATTATGGGGCTACACACTTCGGTTCTGTAGCTGCGACAATGTGTCTTCGCATGACACTTTACATTTTATCCTGTTTTGCAATTTTGATGTGGTCCCCAGAATGTCTTTTATTGTTCTTATATTAAAAAGGTGAACTTTACCCAAGTTCGACCAGCCCTTATGTATCTTGAAAGGCTCCTGGAAGAAATAATTCTCAATGTAGTCAGTTTTTTTAAAGCTGCAGTAAGACTGAGAAATAGTTGTGAATATTAATGCACAAGTTACTACTTGTGTAACGATATATCTGTAAGGGACATTAGTTAGTAATAGATTCCTTACCTTAGATTATACACAGGCGTCAGACTAGATCCGGAAAGTTCAGCAGTACTCCTGCTTGTTGGAAGGTGGCGTTGTGCGGCTCGGAGTCCGTTGCTGGCGTCGTATGCGCTGAGATGATTTAATGGAGACTACTTAGACACCACTCACGCTCGCTGACGTCAGTTCTGTACACGACTTTCCGCGCCAGTAACGCAGAGCCATGCAAGAAACTGACCACTGGTGCCATGAAACTAGGGCCCTGAAAGGGATGACCATAACCCTAGAAATCAGTTTGCAGAACGGGGAGGATGGGTGGGGCGGTAAGGAATCTATCACTAACTAATGTCTCTTACAGATATATCGTTACACAAGTAGTAACTTGTGCATGTGAAAGAGACACGTTAGTGATAGATTCATTTCCTTAGAATAGATACCCCAGCAATACTAACCCCGGTGGTGAGTCTGCGAACAAGATTACACCTGAAAGTCACGGAGAACAGAACGGCCAAAGAAGCCGTCTCTCCAAACTTGACTGTCAAGGTAGTAATGCTTGGTAAACGTGTGCAGCGAAGCCCACGTTGCTGCCTGACAAATGTCCTGAAAGGGAACGTCGCGTCCCAAGGCAGTAGTGGCTGCCGGTGCCCTGGTAGAATGGGCAGGCAGCCCCACAGGAGGCTCCTTCTTAGCCAACGAGTAACATGTTTTGATGCACAGAACGACCCACCGAGAGATGGTGGGTTTGTGCATGGCCCCGTAGCCAACAAAGAGCTGGTCATGCACCCGGAACTGTTGTGAGCGCTTCAAATAGAACGAGAGCGCACGTTTTGGGTCCAGACGGTGGAGCCTCTCTTCCTCTTTTGAAAGATGCAGAGGCGGGAAGAAGGTGGGCAAAGTGATAGTCTGCCCGATGTGGAAGGGTGTGACAACCTTTGGCAGGAAAGAAGGACGGGTCCTTAAAACCACCTTGTCCGGATGAACAGAAAGGAAAGGAGGTTTAGAAGAAAGAGCCTGCAGCTAGCTCACTCTTCTGGCAGAGGTGATAGCTACCAGGAAAGCCGTCTTGAGAGTGAGAAGATGTAATGGACAGTTATGAAGGGGCTCAAAGGGAGCGCACATCAGAAAGGTCAATACAAGATTTAAGTCCCACTGAGGCACTATGAAAGGCACGGGAAGAAATGTGTGTGCAATGCCTTTGAGGGAGCGATTAACAACCGGAGACTTAAAAAGAGAAGGCTGTTCTGGAAGCCGTAGAAAGGCGGAGATGGCCCAAAGATAAACTTTGATAGTGCCCAGAGCAGAGCCCTGCTGGGCCAAAGAGAGAAGGAACAGAAGGACTTCGAAAAGAGGGGCAGAAAGGGGATCCCCAGCCTTTGCTGTGCACCATGCCACAAATGTGTTCCACCTGCAGGCATATGCCGTTTTAGTGAAGGGACGCCTGGCTGCCAGAATGACATCACAGACTTCGGAAGGAAGATCGAAAGCTGTCAACTGTTGCTGCTCAATCTCCAAGCATGGAGGTGGAGGCTGGACAGGTTCGGGTGGAGGACCGTCCCCTGCTGCTGCCACAGAAGATCCTCCTGAAGAGACAGTCGGATCGGGGGATCGATCGCCATGCTGAGTAGCTCGGGATACCAGTATCTTTGTGCCCAATCCGGAGCAACAAGGATGACTTGGGCCTGGTCACGCTGAATCTTCTTCAGCACTCTGGGCAGAAGTGGTATAGGCGGGAAGGCGTATAACAGACCACAGCTCCACTCACGACTAAAAGAGTCGCCAAGAGAGTGCCGCCTTGGAAATGTCAACGCGCAAAACTGATGACATTGCGCGATCTCTTCAGTGGCGGATAGATCTAACCAAGGCTCTCCCCACTGCAGTAAGAGACCTTGTGCCACGTCAGAGTTCAGATGCCATTCGTGATCCGCCATGCACCGGCGACTGAGTTCATCCACCCTGGCATTCAGAGAACCTGCTACGTGTTGAACCACCAAGGTAATGCCTTGATTTTCCAGCCATGTCCAGAGGCGCAGATCCTCCTGACATGGGGTCCATGACCCTTCCCCGCCCTGTTTGTTGCAATACCACATTGCATTGGTGTTGTCTGCAAACACCTGCACTACACTTAGGGGACGGTAACACCACTGCTTTGTCATTCCATGTCACCCGCAGCCTTGCCGGGTAAAGCATGGAATATCCCGCGTTTAATTCTCTGAGTTTGGCCTTAACAGATGCAAATTCCTTCCTCGCTTGTTGAACCGCCACTGTGTGACCCGGGTAGAACTCTAGGGTGTTTCCTTGATGTGTGATCTTCCCTTTCTCGCAAGCCAGTGGCAGAATGGTGTCTCTGTCGTGGTAATTGAGGATTCTTGCCACAATCGGCCTTGGCGTCGCTCCTGGTTTCGGTCTGGGCGCCAAGGACCTGTGGGCTCTCAACTATGAAAATGTGAGATAGTGCCTCTGTTCCAAAAATGTCTCTGCATAGTTGCTCTATGTAGACCTCCATCTTGCCCGTGTTTGTGGACTCTGGCAGGCCCGTGATGCGCACATTATTGCGTCTGGAGCGCGCTTCCAAATCTTCCTCCCTTGCTTTAATCACCTCCAGGACGCGTGCCATACCGGTACACTTGCTGGTCGTGGCGTGCGATTTATCCTCCACTGTTGATATTCTTGATTCGGCGTTATCTAGTCTTTCGCCATGTTTCTCAACTTTGTCTGACATTCCGTCCATTTTACATGTTAGGTTATCTAGTTTTCCGTTGATATCTTGTACATTCGCTTGTATGGACAGCAATATCTTTTCCATGTTGGATGTAGGTTCCATAGGTGGCGCCCCGTCCCCCTCTGGCGCGTGTTCAGTGATTTTTGGCACTTTCTTGTTCTCAAAGGAGATTTTTTGTTGCTGTTTATCCTGTTTCCCCATCATAGATGTTTCAGGAGGCCCTGTAACGGCCAGTTGCTGTGTGGGTCTGGTGGTCCTGGCCGCCGCAGTCGCACTTCGAGTAGCGATCCCGGGGGGCACCACAGTGCAGTGGTCCCCTAGCTTCGTCCTTTGTCTTTTCTCACCCACGGTCTATCAAGAGCTGTGGGGCTGCGTGCGTGTACAGTTCTCCAACGGTGGGTACCTGCCTTGGTCAGCCCTGTCACGTCGGATCAACCCCTCCGCACTATTCTGAACCGTCGGTGCTGAATGTTCACCTTGCCTCCCTCATACAAATCTCTCTGGCGTTACGGGTCGTTTTTGCAAAGACTCTGTGTGCGGCAGCCCGTGAATTCTTGATGTCCACAGGACTATGAGGTGTCCATGCTCGTGGCTCGCCGCTTGTTGTGTGTATCTTTCCTGAAGAGGTTCATGTCCCTCTGTGCTGTGCTGACCCGTCGTCTGCAATGCAGGGAAATGACACCATACGTTACTTATCGAGTCGGTGCAGTCGCCCCTCGTCCGCGCTGGTTTCTCGTTATCACCATGTCTGGGGCCATAATCCGCAGCACGCCGCCTCGGCGGTAGTACTTCTCGGCGCGCGCTACAGCCAAAACACGGATCCCTGGGCCACAGATTGATGGCGCTGTAGCTGCATGCATGCGCTGGCCGTTGTTGTAATGCAAACGCCAGTACCTCAGGCTTACACTCCGTATTTACCCGGGCCCAGGTGCTTGCTATGTGTCCAATCGGAGGCGGTTGTTAGTGGCATCGCGCTGTACCTTCGATCCGGCGTTCAAAGTACTCCGCTGTCCAGAGATCGAGAGTGCATCATTTTTGCGCCTTATTATACCTTCGGAGTGCTACACTCCACGTCTGCTCCGGTCCAAACGTGTTGTCGTCGGCGGGAAATGTACCAGTCTCCGATCTTACTACCTGTCACATCCAGCCTTGATTTTGCCTGTCTCCGGGCTAAACAACAACAATTCGCGCCGTGCTCATGGGCGCCGCCATTTTGTGCATCATCGGCCAGAGTGTCTTAAAGGGGCCACTCGCGGTTTCGTCGCATCATCTTCTGGTCACTCAACAATTTTATGCTTGGAATTCCTATGGTCATGAGGGTAGTACTCACAAATCATCGCTGGATTAGTCTCAGGGGCCACAGGAATCGCAGCGTCTTGATGTTCAGCAGATGATCGCGGCGCCGGCCGCCATCTTGTCACCTCGCGCCAGTCACCTCAGAGATTCTCGCTGTTTCATGTCGATAGAGCGCCACATAGGCACTTGCACTCGTCGCATTCGGGGCTGGATGTATTCACATACCCGAATCTGCGTTTTTCGGCGGTCGTGGGGGCCAAGATAGACAGCTCAGGCCGCGTTTTGTAAGCCGTCCGGCGGAGCTGTGTAACCACCCAGCCATTCCTCTGTGCTCCCCCTAGCGCCTCCCACACCTGCACTACACTTCCCCGGACAGAGGGAAGGAATGCTTTCAGTCGGATCGCCCGAAGCTCCAAAAGGTTGATATGGAGCCGGGACTCTGCCGGAGACCAGAGGCCTCTGATCTCCGCCTCTATCAAGTGGCCGCCCCATCCCAGGAGGAACACATCCGTCACCACGGTGTGCTCCGGTTGGGGAAGGGAGAGGTATCTGCTATTGACACAATCGCAATTCGTGAACCATCACTGCAATTGTCGTGCAGAGCCCTCCGAGATCTGGACATGATCGGACAGGTTGCCCTGATGCTGCGCCCACTGAAACTTCAGGTCACACTGCAGAGCCTGCATATGCCACATGGCATGTTGCACTAGCAGGATGTAGGAGGCCATCAGGCCCAGGAGCCGGAGGGTCATCCTGACCGAAACCCAGGATAAAGGCTGCAAGATCGGAATCATAGCCTGAGTATCCCGGACTCGCTGCTAGGGAGAATAAACCCCAAACCGCATTGAGTCCAAACCGCTCAGATGAAGGGGAGCTTCTGAGAGGGACTCAGGTGTGACTTCGGCACGTTGATGGAGAACCCCAGCAAATGCAGGAGGTCGACCGTAGTCTGGAGGTGGGAGACGACTGCCTGGGGCGAGCCCGCCTTCAACTGCTAGTCGTAGAGATAGGGGAAGACTGAAATCCTTGATCTGCGGAGATGAGCTGCGACCACCGCCATCATTTTCGTGGACACCCGAGGGGCACTGGTAAGGCTGAAGGGGAGTACGGCAAACTGAAAATACCCTTGGCCTACCGTGAACCGCAGGTAGCGCCGGTGGGCCGGCAGGACGGGGATATGAAAATATGCGTCATTCAAGTCCAACACTACCATCCAGTATCCAGGGTCGAGGGCAGCCAAGACCTGAGCCAGAGTCAACATCTTAAAATTCTCCTTCCGGAGGAAGCGATTGAGGTTCTGGAGGTCCAAGATGGGGCGCAGGCCCCCTTTCTCCTTTTTGGGCATCAGAAAGTAGTGAGAATAACAACCACATCTTACTTCTGGCCCAGGAACGCGTTCGATGGCCCCCTTGGCCAAGTTGACCGTGACATCCTGTTGGAGAAGCACAAAGTGATCCCCCGACATGCGGTGGAACTGAGGTGGCATGACAGAGGGCAGACTCGAAGGGGGGGGGGGGGGGGGGGGGGGAGGGCGAGTAGCCCCTTCCTACAATTTGCAGCACCCACCTGTCTGAGGTGACAGAACGCCAGTGGGGGAGGTGATGCTGAAACCTGCCACCCACCGGCGTAGGGGGCACCCCAGAGCTCGGTCTAGGAAAGCTTTGAGGCTGCAGGAGTGGAGGTGGACTGACCCGCACGCTGGCCCCATGTGCAGCCACGGCAGCTGCGCTGAGGTTGGTTCGGCGCAGGCTTCTGGCTGAACGAACTTGTTGGGGCGCCCCTTCAGTGGCCACGAAAGGAGCGAAAAGCAGACGTGGCCGGGCGTGTGGTGGAGAGACCCAAGGACTTGGCTGTAGCCCGAGAGTCCTTAAAACGCTCCAGCTCACTGTCTGCCTCATCGCTAAACAGGCGAGTACCATCAAAGGGCAAGTCAATGAGGGAACCCTGAACATCCCCTGAAAACCCTGTGGACCGCACCCAGGCGGGACACCCTACCCAGAGAGTCCGCAGTGTCCAGCCCACACCGGATGGTGAACTTTGCAGCGTCTTTCCCCTCAGCAACAGGTTGGGAGCGTACTGCCAGAACCTTCTCCAGACACTGAGGCAGCGTCTGCGCCACCGTGTCCCACACAGCGCGAGAGTAGGGGCCCAAGAGGCATGCAGTGTTCACTGACTGCAGCCCCAAGCTGGCAGAGGAAAACCAATGTCTTGCCAAACTGCTCCAGCTTTTTTGATTCCTTATCCGGTGGGGCGGTACGGAGTGCGCTTTGGGAAGTGAAGGCCTGGATGACCCGGCTCTCCGGAGTTGGGTGGTTCAATAAAAAGGCAGGGTCAACCGGTGCCTCGCCTGGCCATGTACTTATCCACAGGAACCCCTGTGGCTTGTCTAGACCAAATCAATCAAAACATCCATTAACGCCTCATTGAATGGAAGCAGAGGCTCCATAGAGCTTGCCGCCGGCTGAAGAACTTCAGTGAGGAGGTTGGTTTTGAGAGTGAGAGTAGGCAGATCAAGATCAAGGGTCTCAGCTGCTCTACAAAGCACCACAGTATATGTGGCGCCCTCCTCCATGACAGCAGGAGGAGACAGAAAACCAGGCTCAGAGGAGAGGTCAAGGCCACCTGCATCCTGCGACTCCCCCGCCCATTCCTGTTCAGACTTGCACTGCCGTGCAAGAGGGTCCTCAGACCCCTCCAAGTCGTCCCCCTCCTCCACCGCCTGTGGCACAGGCTTCTGCGGCGAGGGGAGGGACAAGGAAATACAAATGGTCCAACGGCGCCGAAAAACGGTGCCGATCCGGCTCCATGTCCCAATTAGGGTCCCAACCCGGAGCAAAATTGTCCGGAAACCCAGGCAAGGGAGGAGGTGGGACGAATGGGACCAATTGCGGCGCCGGGAACGGAGCCGTGGGAGACGCCGGCGGAGGACCTTGCGGAGCTGGCAGCAAGGAAGGGCCCTCAGCTGGGACCGCTGGGCCGTAAGGCGCACCGGCTGGAGCCCGAGGTCTGAAAAGGTGGTCCATGGCAGCAAGAAAATCTTGCACCTGGACCGAAGTCGCTGAGGGACCCGGATAAGGTGGGTTGGCCATGGGACTCACAGGCTCCAACGGAGCAGCAGGGGAGGTACCCCTGGCACCCTCGTCCGGAGACAGACGGGGGGACGTCGGAGAGCGGAAACGCTTCTTCAACTTTTTCTTATTACGTCTCTTACCCTATTCCGAGTGTGAAGACTTCGACACCGAGGAGCAATGGTGATGGCTCAGCGGTCGGTCCTTCAAGCGACTCCTGGACCACGAATGGCACAGAGACGACTGCCTGGCCTCCAACAGCTTTCGGGACCGCTCTCGTAAAGCCTTCGGAGCCATGGCCAGACAGTCAGAACATGACTGGGGGTCATGGTCGTGCTCCAGACAGTAGAGATAGACGGCATGGGGGTCAGCCACTGACATTGTACAGCGACAGGCCCCGCAGGATTTAAACCCCGGCATCCCTACTTGGCACCAGGAGTCAAAGACTCAAAATAAGTTGAGACAAAAGTCTCAAAAAATTTAGTCAAAAAGTGACTAAGGTACGTGCTCTAACCGGATCTGCGCTTGCTGGCGCGGAAAAAGAAAGAACTGAAGTCAGCGCGCATGGGTGGCGCCTAAGTAGTCTCTGTGACATCATTTCGGCCGGTACGCCGCCAGCGACTGATGCGGAGCCGCACAACTCCACCTTCGTACTAGCAGGGGTACTGCTGACGAAAAACTTTCTGGATCTAGTCTGACGCCTGGGGATATTCTACGGTAAGGAATCTATCATTAACTTGTCTCTTTCAGATTTGTCACGTTAAGAAATTATTTTATCTAGACTTCTTTTTTTCCCATCTGTTTCCGCATTTTCTTCTAATGTATATCTAGCAGCTCTTAACTTTTTTAATGTATGTATATTACTTTTATCCATATTTTTAAAATGTTACACTTAAAGGATTTTATTTGTACTGCTTTGCACATTACCTTCATGTGTTGATATTTGTATAAGAATTGTTTTTAGGATGTCACTTTTATGGTTTGTTTAAAAGCAGACTAAAACTTATTTTGGCTTGAGCTGGTCCTCAGCATCAGCTTCTCCGGAAACCAGGTGGGGTAAGGCATCTGGGCTGAAAGAGTTTGGGGCTCACTCATGCAACCTGCGGAGCTTATGATACATTCCTCAGGGTCTGCAGACAAATGGGAAAGCTGTGGTAATGGTTCAATAGGATTACACATTAGAAAAGTAATGACCAAGTTATGGTTCCCCTGTGGGCTCACAGAAGGTTTTAGAGGAAACATGTGGACCAAACCTTTGAGGAAACGCAACACAACAAGTGATTTGAAGGACAAGTAACCTTTAGCATTGTCCACTGCAAGTCCTTGCTGGGCCAAATAGCTAACAACAACAACACATCCAACAGTTTGCTTGCATCCGGTCCATGTTACTTGTGTCAGACTAAGCCAAAAACTTGATACAGCGTCCAGCATAAACAGATTTCCTGGATGGGCGCTTGGCTGCTAAGATGACATACAAAACTTCAGAAGACAGATCGAATGCAGCCAACTACTCCTATGCAATCTCCACACATAAAGGTTTAGGTTGGGCAGGCTCAGGTGCAAGACCCTGCAATGCCGCATTGACAGAAGATCCTACCAAAGCGGCCACCTGGCCGGAGGACTGATGTTCATGCCCAGAGGTCTCCGCTACCACACTTTTCCTGTCCAGTTCACATCCACTAAGATTATTTGAGGCCAGTCTTTCCTGATCTTTTTCAGAACTCAAGGCAGGAGATGCAGCGTAAGAAAGGAAGGGATACAGGAGTCCCAAGATTCATTCTAAACGGAATGAATCTCCAAGAGAAAACTCCAATGCACAAAGGTGTTGACACTGCGCGTTCTTTCCTGTGGCAAAAATGACGAGCCAGGCTCTTGCCATTGGTGGAAAATGTTTAGCGTCACCTCTGGGTGTAGTTGCCATTCATGATCAGCTACGCACTACCTGCTGAGTTTGTCCACCCTGCTGTTTAAAGATCCCTCTGGGTGGTGTACAATTAAGGAGATGCCCTGACTGTTTGGCCAGTTGAAGAGGAACAGAGTCTAGGAAGCCACTCCACCCTGCTGTTGCAATATCACAATGTAGTGGTGTTATCCAGGAGGACCTGAACCAGCCTCCCCTTTGATGGATGGATGGAAGGAAGGCTTTCAACGCCAAGCGAATGGCCCATAACTCCAGCAGGCTGATGTGAAGGCATGCCTCAACAGGATACCAGTGTTATCCGATTTCCAGCTCTCTCAGATGACCCCCCCCAATCCAACAGTGACAAGCCTGTCACCCCACTGTCAGCTCTGGGTGGGGTAGAGAGAGGGCTCTGTCACTTGTCCATTTGTAGTAGTGCAGCCATCAGTGCAGATCTTTGGCAGGTTGTCCTAAACATGAATAGAGTTCAACACATTCCCTTGGTACTGGGCTCAGTGGGACTTCAGATCCTGCGGCAGAGCCCGCATATGCCATTGGCATTATCCACGAGCAAGGTAGAGGAACCCAATAGTGCACAAAACCTCAGAGCAATCCTCACTGAGACCCACGACTGAGGCTGGAACAACTGGATCATAGCCCAAATGTCTTGGACTGTTTGTTCTGGAGGAAATGCTTGAAAATGCACCATAGCCAGAAGGGCTCAGATGAAGAGGAGCCTTAGAAAGAAGTCAAATGTGATTTCAGTAGGCTGACTGAGCACCCAAACGATGTCAAGAGGTTTGCCGTTGTCTGGAGGTAGGTCTGCAACTGACTATGGTGAGCCTGCTTTCAACGCAGAGTCGTTGAGGTATGGGGTGGCCTCTGCAGAAAGGCACAGACCAATGCTGTCACATTTGTGAACACTGGTGAGGATGAAATGGAGCCCTGCAAACTGAAAATGTGTGTGGCCCACCTTGAACCGCAAGTAGTGCCTGTGGGCCTGCAGAACGGGACATGAAAATAGGCATCCTGCAATTCCAACGCCGCCATCCAGTCTCCAGCCCAGAGAGAACCCTTGTCAGTGTGAGCACTTGAATTTGCAAAGGAAGGCATTGAGAAGGCGAATATCTAAAATAGGCTGAAGGCCTCCGTCTTTCTTTGTCACGAGGAAGTAGTTGGTATAACATTCAATCCCTTCTAAAAGTGCCTGCACCTCTTAGCTCCAAACAGACAGATGGTGCTCAGAGAACTGCTCTGATTTAGGTGGCAGGTCGAAAAGGAATGGCAGGGCGCTGGACTATTTGGAGGACCCAACAATCAGCTGTAATGCTCTGCCACCCCTAAAGGAATTGGCTCACTCTATCTCTTATTGGACTGCAGTGTGCCACTAAGAGCACACTACAGAGGTTGGAGGTTATCGCTGAAGGTGTATCGGATTGGGACGTATACGGTCTCTGATGCTTGGCCTGATAGTTGTCTGTTGGGCAGATGGACCCCAAACTCAAAATGCCGGGGAGGTCTGTTGTGCAGGCGGCAGAGCCTGCCGCTGTCAATACGTCAAGTTCCTGGCATATCCCCAAAAAGGTTAAAACTACTGGGGGGGATTGCCTGACTGGTACTGAAATGCCCCAACGGTGTGCCATGACTCAGCTCTCCTTAAAAGGCTCCAGGTTAGGGTATGCTTTTTTGCCAAACAGGCAGGTACTGTTGAAGAGAATATCCAATAAAGACACCTGCCCATCTTTGAGAAGCCTGTGATCTCATCCAAGCATGGCACCAGACCATCACGCTTGTACCAACAGTGCTTCCTACACAATCAGCGGTGTCTAAGCCCAAGGGGACGACGGACTGGGACTTGGTTGTGAGAAGTTGGCCTGATATATGATGTTCACTAGTTCTAGTGACCACCTTGTATCAGTCCAAACAACCCTTATGGTGATTGGTTGTAAGTCAACCTTATAGACCAGCTATCCTAGTGGTAGCATGGACAAAGCAGTCTTAGGCTAAACTCTTTTGACATGTTTACCACATATAACCCCTTGAATACCAAGTGAAAGGACACCACGCAGGTTGTTATGAAAATAAACAAGTATTTATTAACTAACATACACCTCTGAACTCTTTATGAGGTCAGAGGGCTAAGCACATGACAAACTCTTAGGAAAAATACGTTCAAGTTGCACAAATTACAATGGTGCCCTAGGGGCACGACAAACCATATACTAAGTAAGTGGAATGTGAAAGTCGATAAAAGGAATGGAGCTGTCCAGAGGCTGTAGGATCGTTGGGACCACGCTATACTAACTCTAGGTAGGTAATAGGAGGCCCACGGAACGCGTGTGCAGAGTGTAAACTCACACGCGAGATGCGTAACAGTGTCTATGGACAGTACAGTTCAAGAAAAAGGTGAGTACGGACAATCCCGACTAGGTAGAACTAAAACGACTGTGGATCTGGACACTAGGAGAGTCAAGCTACCCTTGAGCACCGAGGTACTCGTGTTACCTCACCCACGGGTTGCGGGTGCATAGGTGCCAAGTCGTGTCGGGTTCCGGCGTTGAAGTCTATGGAGCCTGGAGGAAAATATGCTGCAGGCGGTCGGGAGGAAGATGCCCGGTGTGATCCAAGGGTGGATCAGTGAAGAGAAGAACCTGAAAGCAGAGGGGACAATGTTCAAAGTCACTAGCCAGTGACTGGAGTGGAACCAGGAGTGGAACCAGATGTCGTCGTCGCGATCAGGTGAAGGTGGACGCTTGTCTCTGCAGCCCCGTGGACCAGGTGGTGTCTTCGACGACCAGGATGGAGGCACGAGCTGTCCCACGCAGGCTCTCGCTGTCGGCGGCTTCGGATTCGGAGTCAACAGGCCTTGGCAAAGGCAACCCACGCGGTGAGTGGAAACGGCATCTGGAGTGGACCAGGAGGGTCCGGGGTGCTCCTCTTTTGGAAGGGAGCAAGGGCCAGTCTGGAGCAACCAGACCAGCAGTGAAGATTTCGCAGTTCGTCGTCTAGGAGGTCACTAGCCAGCCGGCAAGTGACTAGACAACGCGTCGAGCAGCAAACAGGCAGAAGGGCCCCACGCAGATCTCGTGGATGCTGGAGGGCTGATCTTCGGTGCAGGAGCTGCTCAGGGTCGGGGCTTCTCAGTCCCCAAAGCACTTGGACGAGGATGCCTCTGAAGTCGTGCTGGAGCAAAGTGCTGCTTCTTTCAAGATGGCCGGTCCCACGTGTCTCGTCGCACCCACGGATCTCAGCTGTGCTGCAGATGTAGGTAGCGGTCGGAGAGGTCTGGGAATCCGGGTCTCGTCAGGCTCTGAAGTCTGGATCCTTGCAGGAAGACGACAAAGGGAAGCCGCTGGACGCTGATGGTGCCTGCTTGTGCAGGGTGGCCACTCCTTGCCCACAAGGGAGATTTCTTCAGTCTTCTGTGGAGCAGAACGTCGAAGTCCAGAGTTTCTTCTTGTAAAGTTGTTCAGGATAATCTAATTTGGAATGGGACCAGCTCCTACCTTTATCCGGCTAAAGTGGGCTGTACTACGACTAGGTCCCTCCTCTGGGTGGAACCAGGAAGGGGGGTGGTTACACACCCTATCCTTTGTCCGGTTTTGCGCCAGCCCTGGGGCTGGAATGCCCCAGGAACTGGTTTAGACCGGTGTATGCATAGGGACACCTTGTGTGCCCCAGACATGTCTCATTCCTTTCAGCCCTGTCCTACCTAATACACAAAATCCTGTCTGGGGTGGTGCTAGCACCTCCCAAGGCAGGAAACCCTTTGTCCGAGCCTCCCTCGCTGGAAGGACTCCCAGCAGCAGGAGGTCAGACTTGTGTCTGCGGTGGCAGCATCCAATTTGTGATGCTGAGGCTCGAGTTAACTTTAACCGGGGTTCACAGTTACATACATGTAGTGTCACTCTAGAAGGGTGGAATGCTACCCCCGTTGCCAGAATTGGCGAGGGGGTAGTATTCCAATTCGTATGACACCTTACTCGACATGTTTTGATAATGCTATACCAAAGTTGGCAATAACCGCAAGGATTATAATGCACTTAAGAGTATATGGTATAGCGTTATCATGGAAACAGCTAAAGGACTTGGTTTCGAAAGCTGCAGACAGGCTCAGCTCATGCTAAAGCACCATCTCACATAATTCCAAGCACTCTGCCTTCAGGATTGATAAGGCCTGCCATAGGAGGGACTGATAGGAGGATATGTGTCCATTTTAGGTTTAGATATAGGGATGCTATATCTAAAGCAAAGGGTGATTACACTACCTTGCCCTAGCTGATTGATCAGCCAGTTGTGTCAGATTTGGATGGCCAGCCAGGGGTGGCATAATACATGCTGCAGCCCCTGGTAGGCCCTGGGTGCACCTATGCCCTGGGTACCTAAGGTACACTGTACAGGGACTGATAAGGTGACTCAGTATCCAATTAGATATGCACCTAGGGTACATGGTTGTCAATTTAGAGAGAGCACAGCTAGGCTGTGGGTCTGATTGGCAGGCCCACAGCCAGGGAAAGTCGTAAACCAGTGAGGCAAAAAGCAATAATCGGGGGTGACCATAGGATTGCAGACCCTACTCTCCTACACTGGTCATCCTAAATGGTTGGTGTCAAGGAAGTCCGTATGTTTTCAGAGACTGCCAGTAAGATTTCACTGAACATACCCTAAAATGTGTGGGTGTTTTAATAGCTGAAAAAAAACTATTATCTTGTGATGATGCGGTCTTATAAAATTGGTACATACTCCACTAATGTGGTAATAAGTATATCTAGAGAAAAAAGAGGCTTGATTCTTAGTGGATTTTATTGTGATTATAACGTCAGCACAAATGCACTTTTCTTTTTGTCATTTACCTTGATTGTAAAGTTTATTGATATCATCTAATTGGTAGATTTATGCCATATATATTCTACCAGTCAAGAACTGTCACCACGACCAGAAGTTCATATCTCCTGAGGCGGAAGCCGGGAGCTACAGGCAACAAGCACTCTAATTTTAATATTTGAGAGTCACGACAGTAATTACTTTGTTTTTTTAAAACAGAACAAAAATCACGAGTGAATGGGTGGGTGTTGATCTAAAGAACCTCACCTTTCCTCATTTCAAGCCTTCTGCCCACAGCCTCGCAGCGGATATTAGCGCTACCGAGGACACTCAGGCGATTCTAACTTTGCCGCCATTTCCAGCTGCACCCTAAGGCCACGCCCCCTTTTACGAGGCCACGCCCCTATCCCTCGTCAGCTTCCCACTATAAATTATGTGTATATTTCGGACGCGCAGTGGGCGAGCGCAGTGGGCGCGACAATTGCGCGCCGAAGGCGCGCCTAAGGCAAGCCCGTCTGCATCCGTCCGCGCCAGCTCCGGGCCTAGGGCCAGCCATAATGTTAGTCCGCCACCTGCTCAGAGACTAACCTGGACCAGATCACAGCTCCTAGACATAGGTAAGACATCCTGCTCATCTCCCACCTCCTGCAACCTCCCCCTACCCAGCCCTTTCCTGCACAAATGCCTAAATTGCCCCTACTCCCTATGCCCCGACTGGACCCACCCCCGCAAACCCGCAACCTATAAGCCCCCTCCGACTAAAACCTACTTCATAGGTTTAGCGAACTGCCGCTCCCTACCCTGTCACGCCAATGACATCTGGCTTCTACTATCTTCCACATCCTGGGATGCATTATTCTTAACGGAGACCTGGATTAAAGACTCTTCCAACCTAGACATCGCCCTAGCTGTACCCACTGGTTACAGCTTCACCGGATTAAGCCGTGAAGGCTCCAAAACGGGTGGAGGAATCGCTGTGATCCTAAAAAACACCTGAAAATTACTTCTAGGAAAATCTCTAACATCAAGCCTATAGAAGCTCTATACTTCTCAATCACAGACTCCACCACCGCCATCTCCTCAGGGATCTTGGTTTATAACCCCCCGAACACCCCTCAGCCTGCTATTTCAGAGCTACTGGCAGTCGCGGCAGGTCTCTCTCTTAAACACCCCCACTTCATGGTACTGGGAGACTTCAACCAACATGTTGACGTAAGCAACTGCAACCGAGCCTCGAAGCTCCTGGAATCTATGCAAAATTTAAATCTGTCACAAAAGGTAATAGGCCTCACTCATACCGCAGGACACACCCTCAACCTTATTTTCTCGAATTGCGAGAAACTTAAAACCCTCCCCCCCTTACCTCTAACTTGGTCTGACCATTACTTAATACCTTTCGAGGTCCCCTTGGCCCAAATTGTCAAACAGGAGCCCGCCATTAGAACACAAGGCAGGAAATGGCACAAGCTCTCATTAACTACCTTAGAGCAAAAATACCACAACAGTCTAAACTTCCTACCGGACGATCTTGATGTAGGAGCATGTATATTGACAACGACCTTACGTCCACTATAGAGAAAATTGCCCCCTTACAAATCCTTACCTCCCGCAGACAAAAACCTTCTGCCCCATGGTTCACTCAAGAACTCAGGGCATACAGAAGCAAGTGCAAAAAGTTGGAACGACTTTGGAGACAATACTATGACCCGGAAGCCAAGGCCCTTTATCGTCAAAGCCTTAAAGAGTTTCGCAAACTCAAACGCCACTCCATGTGTACCTACTTTTCAGATACTATTGCCAAGGCAAAAAACTCGACCAAGGCCCTTTTTAATATAGTAAAAGACTTTACTCATCCCAGTGCACTGTCCACCCCTGTTCCTATGTCTCAAGCCCTGAGTGAAAATCTTGCAAACTACTTTGAAGAAAAAATAGCCAATATTGCGGCAACTATCCGCCATGAACTGCAACCATGCATTCACAGCATTCCAACCACTAACTAAGGAACTTGCCCTGAAGTTTTTTATGGAATGTAAATCAGGCTCTCCCTTGGACTCAGCCCCGGCATTAATCATGAATGAAATCGCCCCCCTAATCATCCATCCCCTTCTCGAAATCTGGAACTCCTCTTTAATCACTGGTGTTATGCCCTCTGTCTGGAAACCTGCATTACTAATCCCTATCCAAAAAAAAACAGGCTTAGATCCTTCTTGCCTAAACAACTACCGGCCGATCTCACTTTTACCCAAACCCGCCAAAGTACTTGAGAAAGCTGTTCAAAAACAACTATCACACTACTTAGAATCAAACTCTTTGTTCCACGATACCCAATCGGGTTTTAGACCGGACTACAGTACTGAGTCAGCACTACTCGAGGTATCCGAGTCGATCCAAGAATGCACGGATAGGGGAGAGGAGGCCATGTTGGTCCTCCTCGACCTATCCGCGGCATTTGATACCATCTCTCATGACAAACTACTGACTCGCCTTCAAGAGATAGGTATCGGCGGGCCTCCCCTCTCATGGGTAAAATCTTTTCTCACGAACAGAACCCAAGAAGTGATGCTGGGACCCTTTCTTTCTTCCAAAAAATCACTGATTTGGGGCGTCCTGCAGGGCTCCGCCCTCAGCCCGCTCCTCTTCAATGTGTACCTCATACCTCTGGCAAAAGTGGTGGAATCTTGGAGCGTCAAAGTAACCTTCTACGCTGATGACACCCAACTGGTGTTATCTTTCAAAGACCACTCTGAAAAATCATTCGACAACTTTCGCCATTGCATGCTGAATATCGCCTCCTGGATGTCTGCGAATAATTTAAAACTCAATACAGACAAGACGGAAGTCTTATTCTTCAATCAGAAATCTCCCTTACCCTCCAATCTCTGGTGGCCGTCTGAACTCAACCCTCCTCCAGAACCAGTCCAAGCCGCCCGTAACCTAGGCTTCCAATTCAACACCTCCCTCTCCTGCAAAACCCAAGTCAACAAAGTCACCTCAGCCTGTTTCGGGAAGCTACGAATGTTAAAAAAAAATCATCCCCTTTCTACCGCTGGACTCTCGAAAAACAGTAGTCCATGCCCTCATCACCACCCACCTGGACTACGCTAATAGCTTGTATGTAGGTGCTCCTACCTACATCATTAACCAACTACAGAGAGTCCAAAACGCAGAAGCCAGGCTGGTTTGCAATATTCCTTACCGCCATTCCATTTCACCCCACTTGATCAAACTCCACTGGCTCCCAATCAGACTGCGCATCCAATTTAAAGCCTTAACTCTGGCTTTTAGAGGTCTCAATGACCGATGCCCCACATACCTACGTTGCAGAATGAGGTTTTCACAAGCCCCACAAAACCTCAGATCTAACCATCTACGTCTCATGGTATGCCCCCGTTATCGTCTTGCACGCATGGGATGAAGGGCCCTTGCAGTTGCTACATCCAAACTCTGGAACCAACTGCCCACAGAGCTAAGATTTCTGACATCAGAATCCCTATTCCGAAAAAAACTGAAAACCAGTTTTTTTCCCCAAATCTAATTCTAAAAGCCTCCTCTCACACTCCCCTGACTCTTCAGAGATAAGGTCTTCAGCGCCGGGACACCTCCGTCGGAGGTAGCTGTGCGCTCCACAAAATACTAAATAAATAAATAAATTGCCAATGATTCCTATTGTTGTTAAGTTAATTGGGTCAAGTGGTTAATTGTGTACATAATGGTTTTGTAACAGTTAACCTTACGAAATTTTACGCTGTGGCCGCTTAAACAGGATTTGGTCTAGTCTTTTTTTCTTTTTTTAGTGAATATGAAGTTATAATGTCGTTTTTTATTGTTCATGTATGGCTTTTTTATCGATTGTACCGATTTTAATTAATCAACAAATAAGGAATATGCTACTTACCAGAATGCATCTGTTCTTGGCATGTAGGGCTGCTGACATTCATATCTGTGCATAGATCGCCGCCTAGTGTAGGGTCCGGATGATTGCACATTGTTGTCCTGGAAGAGTCTGTAGGAAGGTGGATATCTGACTATGGTTGCCCCCAACTTTTTGCCTGGTGTTTTGCTGGTTTTTCGACTTAGTTGACCTGGGGCCCTGCTATTCAGGACCCCAGGCTCACTGCTCTCTCTGTAAAATGGATTCCATGTACCTTAGGTACATATTTAATTGGATACTGAGTCACCTTATCAGTCCCTGTACAGTGTACCTTAGGTACCCAGGGCATAGGTGTACCCAGGGCCTACCAGGGGCTGCAGCATGTATTATGCCACCCCTGGCTGGCCATCCAAATCTGACACAACTGGCTGCTCGACAGCTGGGGCAAGGTGGTGTAATCACCCTTTGCTTTAGATATAGTATTCCTATATCTAACCCTAAAATGGACGCATGTATTCCTATCAGTCACTCCTATGGCAGGCCTTATCAATCCTACAGGCAGAGTGCGGGGAATTATGTGAGATGGTCCTCTGGCATGAGCTGAGCCCGTTTGCAGCTTGCGGAACCAAGTCCTAATAGCTGTTCCATGATAACGCGTACCATATACTCTTAAGTGCCTTATAATCCTCGCGGTTATTTGCCAACTTTGGTATCGTTTTATCTAAACATGTCGAGTAAGGTGTCATACGAATTGGAATACTAACCCCTCGCCAATTCTGGCGACGGGGTTAGCATTCCACCCTTCTAGAGGGACACGACATGTATGTAACTGTGAACCCCGGTTAAAGCTAACTCGAGACTCAGCATCACAAAATGGATGCTGCCACCACAGACACAAGTCTGACCTCCTGCTGCTGGGAGTCCTTCCAGCGAGGAGAGCTTGGACAAAGGGTTTCCTGTCAGGTGCGGTGCTAGCACCATCTCAGACAGGGTTTTGTGTATCCCAGGTAGGCAGGGCTGAGAGGAAGGTGACTGCAAGTGGCACCCCGGTGCTCAGGGTGCATATGCCGGCTTAAACCAGTTCCAGGGGCACCCCAGCCCCTGAGCTGGGGAAAGTCCGGACAAGGGAGAGGGGTGTAACCACCCCCTTCCTGGTCCCACCCATGGGCAGGACCTAGTCGCGTGCCAGCCCCTTTCTTTAGAATAAAGGTAGGAGCAGGCCCCCTTCCCAAATTAGATAATTCTGAATCTTGACTACTTTCCACGAAAGGACTCTTGACTTTTTCTGAAGACTCTCCCTTGTGGCTAAGGAGTAGCCACCCTGCACCTGCAGGCACCATCTAAGCATCGTGGTTTGCTGTAAGTCCATCCTCCGGATCAAGACTGCCCAGCTCGACGAGACCCGGATTCCCTGGCATCTCTGACCTCTACCTGCATCATCAGCCCAGCTGAGATTCGTGGGTGTGACGAGACCTCAGGGACCGGCCATCTTCCAAAACTGCACGACGCTTAACCAGCACGACCGCCGAGGGATCCTCGAGTGAGTGCTTTGGGGTTTGAGAAGCCCTAACCCTGAGCAGCTCCAGCACCGAAGTCCAGCCCCCCAGCATCCACGAGATCTGCGTGGGGCCCTTCTGCTCTTTGCTGCTCACCGCGTTGTCTGGTCACTTGCCTGCTGGCTAGTGGCCCTCCTGACGACGTACCACGACTATTTCACCGCTGGTCTGGTTGCTCCAGACTGGCCCTTGCTCCCTTCCAAGAGAGGAGCACCCCGGACCCTCCTGGTCCACTCCAGACGCCATCTTGACTCCACCGCGTGGGCTTGACTTTGCCAAGGTTTGTTGCCTCAATCCTGGGTCCAGCATCGCCGACAGCAGACACCTTCGTGGGACATCTCGCACCTCCAGCCTGGTCGCTGACAACGCCTCCTGGTCCGAGGGACAGCAGAGTCCAGCGTCGCCCACTCACCTGGTCGAGGTGACTTCATTCGGTGCCATCCTGGTGCCCACACAATCACTGGCTAGTGATTAAGAACGAGTCCCCTCTGCTTTCAGGTTGTCTCCATCATCGATCCAGGCTTGGATCACTCCGAACATCATCACTGGTCGCCTGCCAGCAACTTCTTCTTTCAGGCTCCATAGACTACAACGAGGATTCCCGACGTCTTTTGAACCCTATGCAGCAGCAGCCCCTGGGCTAGGTAACCGGAGCATTTCGGTGCTCCAACGTAGGTTCACTATCCAAGTGTCCAGATCCTTTTTCGTTTTCAGTCTAGCTAGTCGGATTCGTCCGGAAACAGTAACTTTACAAATACTAGCATCCATAGACTTTGTCCCGCATCCCGCGTGAGAGTGCACACTCTGCACCCGATCTCCCTAGGCCTCCTGCTCCTAACCTTAGGGTTCAGTAGTGTAGTCCTAGCGATCCTGAAGCCTCTGGATCTTATTACTTACCTGCTAGTATTTCGGATTCCACTTTTAGTGTATATGGTTTTTCGTGCCCCTCGGGCATTTGTGTAAATTGTGCGACTTAAAGTATTCTCTTAAGAGTTTTGTATTGTGCTTAGCTCCCTGACTCATAAAGAGTTCAGAGTAGACTTGTTATAAATAAATATCCTTTTATTTTTCATAACAACTTGTGTGGTGTCCTTTCACTTGGTGTTCAAGGGGTATATGTGATGGTATAACAGCTGGCTTAACACGCCCTCTAGAGTTTAGCCTAAAGACTGCTTTTGTCCATGCTACTAGGATAGCTGGTCTATAAGGTTGACTTACAACCAATCATCAATAAGGGTTGTTTGGAATGATACACAGTGATCACTAGAATAGTGAGCACTATATATCAGGCCAACTTCTCACAGAGTCTTCGAAGTATCACGAGATAGGTGGCTCCTCCCCTGGACTACAGTGTGCATGGGCATCGACTCCATCCTCAGATTGTTTTTTAGCAATTGTGGCAAAGATGGAGTGTAACACCCTAAGTGATGACCATGCTAAGAGTAATTCTAAGTGCTACAGCCGCTACAGGCGCCGGGGAAGAGGGCGGGCGATATGAATGTCAGCAGCCCTACATGCCAAGAACAGATGCATACTGGTAAGTAGCATATTCGGTTCGAGGCATGTGGGCTGCTGAATTCATATCTGTGCATAGAATATATAGCAGTCCCTCCATTAGCGGCGGCTGCTTGTGCCAACTGCAGCAGTTTGAAAAAGTGTTTTTAGAACAGCCTGCCCTACAGCTGCCTGCTGTTTGGAGTGCACATCTACGCAGTAGTGTTTTGTAAATGTGTGAGTGGTAGACCATGTGGCTGCTCTACATATGTCTTCTAAAGGAATATTTCCAAGGAAAGCCATGGAGGCCCCCAACTTTCGCGTGGAGTGGGCCCTTGGGGAACAGTTAATGTGCGCTTGGCTTTTTGATAGCAAATCTGAATGCACTTAACGATCCTCCTGGCTATACCTGCCTTGGAAATGGGGTTGCCTTTGTGTTGTGGCGAAAAGGCAACAAACAGTTGTTTCGTTTTCCTAACATCTTTTGTCCTATCTATGTGTAGTACATTAGAGCTCTTTTGACGTCTAGTGTGTGGAGCATTCTCTCCGCCACTGACTCAGGATTTTGGAAGAACACTGGCAGTTCTATAGTCTGATTGATATGGAACTGTGAAACCACTTTAGGCAGAAACTTAGGGTTAGTGCGGAGTTCCACCCTGTTGGAGTGAATCTGTATGATTGGCTCCTGGATAGTTAGTGCCTGAAGTTCACTAACTCATCGCAGTGATGTGATTGCTATTAGGAAAGTCACTTTCCATGTCAAGAATTGTATCTCGCATGAGTGTAGAGGCTCAAAAGGTGGACCCATCAGTCTGGTGAGGACCACATTCAGGTTCCATACAGGTGCTGGTGGGTGTCGTAGAGGAATAACTCGTTTGAGTCCCTTCAAAAAAGCTTTGATTTCAGGCACTCTGAAAAGTGAGAGGTGCTGTCTGTTTTGCAGATAAGCTGCTATTGCGGACAAATGTATACGAATGGAAGCATAGGCCAGATTGCATTTGTATAGATGTAACAGATAACAAATGATGTGGTGAGTAGATGCGTCTAGCGGGTTGATGTTGTGGTCTGCAAAATAAATGACAAACCGCTTCCATTTTGCCGCATAGCATGCTCTGGTGGTGGGCTTTCTAGCCTCTCTTATGATATCCATACAGTCGGGAGGCAAGTGGAGGTAGCCAAATTCTAAGACCTCAGGAGCCAGATCGCCAGGTTGAGCTGTTGCGGATCTGGATGCTGAATGTCGCCATGGCTTCGCGACAAAAGCCTGGTTGTGAGGTGCAGCCTTTGATGCGGTACCATGGATAGTTCTAGGAACGTGGTGTACCATGGTTGGCGTGCCCACGTCGGAGCAACCAGGATGAGTGTCATAGAGTGTTGCTTCAGCTTGCGTGCCACCAGCGGTATTAGAGGTGCTGGGGGAAAAGCGTACGCAAATATGCCTGACTAGTTCATCCATATCGCATTGCCCTGCGACTGTGGGTGTGGAAACCTGGCGGCAAAGCTTTGGCATTTGGCGTTTTCCTTTGTGGCGAACAGGTCTATCTCTGGATGACCCCACTGCTGGAAGTACGGGTGGAGTACTGATGGATGTATCTCCCACTCGTGCATTTGGTGGCTGTACCTGCTGAGCAGGTCTGCCATCTGATTGTCCTTGCCCGGGAGATGTTCCGCCATGAGGAAGATGTTCCTCTGAATGGCCCACTTCCACATGCTCTGAGCAAGATGAGACAACTGGGGAGAGTGTGTACCTCCCCGCTTCTGAATGTAGTACATGGCCGTCATGTTGTCCGTCCGGATCAACACGACCTTGTTGCACAGATGTACTTTGAATGCTTTCATCGCCATGAAGATAGCCATCAGTTCTAGAAGGTTGATGTGCATCTTCTTTTGCTGCGTTGTCCATAGTCCCTGCACTGTGTAGTGGAGTACATGAGCTCCCCATCCCTGGAGAGATGCGTCCGTTGTCAGAATGATCTGTGGCACAGGCTCCTGGAACGGTCGGCCCCTGCAAAGGTTTTGTGGATTCCACCAATGCAGAGAGTTGTATGCACGACCGGTCACCAACACTAGGTCTTTCAACTGTCCGTGAGCCTGATTCCACTGACGTGCCAAGCACTCCTGAAGCGGACGCATATGTAGTCTGGCGTGCGGGACTATGAAGATGCAGGAGGCCATCAAGCCTATCAACTGCATGAACACTCGTGCTGGAAGCGAGTGCTGCGGTCTGAATTTTTGTATCAGCGATTGAATGCTGTTGATCCTCACTGAATTCGGCTGTGCTTTGGCTGCCACAGTATCTATTGTCGCGCCCAGATACTGCCGTACGTGGGCGGGTTGAAGGTGGGACTTTGGATAATTCAGTGAGAATCCCAGATTGTGAAGAAGGTGAATGGTGTGGGACATGTGGCCGGAACACTGCTCGGCCGACTTTGCTTGGATAGGCCAGTCGTCCAGATAAGGGTAGACGTGAACGTTTTGTCTCCGTAGGTGTGCAGCCACTGTCGCCAGGAACTTTGTAAACACCCTGGGTACCGTTGTCACTCCGAAAGGGAGGACCTTGAATTGATAATGCTGATTCTGAATGGTGAACCGGAGGTATTTTCTGTGTGACGGGTGTAGCAGAATATGAAAATATGCATCCTTCAGATCTAATGGTGCGAGGAAATCTCCCTGACTGAGTAACGGTAGAACCTGCTGCAATGTTAGCATGTGAAAGTGTTCTGATAGAATGTACTGGTTTAGGGGTCTGAGGTCCAGTATGGGTCAGAGGGACCGTCCTTTTTTGGGATCAAGAAGTACAGCGAGTACACTCCTGTACCTCTTTCTTCCACAGGCACGAGCTCGATTGCTCCTTTTTGCAGCATGAGGACTACCTCCTGCTGCAATAAGTGCAAATGCTCTATGGACATAGGACGGTGTCTTGGGGGTATGTTGGGTGGAGTGGATGTTAACTCCAGACAATAACCGTACTGGATAAGCTTCCTGACCCACCTGTCTGTAGTGATGGATTTCCAGACTGGCAGGAACCGCTGTAGTCTCCCCCCAACCGGTGTTGTATGGTCGGGGGGCAGTGACAAGGCGTCACTGTTTGTTAGTGGCAGAGGATCGGGAGCTGTTGGTTCCACGACCTCTGCCCTTGGCCCTGTTTCCACGATAACCGCCTCTACCTTGTTTGGTGTAGGTGGTTTGCGCGCCACCTTTACTGTACTGTGTTTGCTGGGACAGCTGGCCTCTGGAAACTCCTCTATTGTTTGAGGGACGAAAAGAGCCACCCCTGAACTGCTGCGACTGGAGAGCCCCCATAGACTTTGCAGTCTCAGTGTCCTTTTTGATCTTTTCCAAGGTGGTGTCCACCTCTGGTCCAAATAAGTGATCAGGGTTGACAGGCTGATTTAGTATGGTGGTTTGTATCTCTGGTTTGAAACCGGAGATTCTCAGCCAGGCATGTCGCCGTAACATCACACTTGTGTTAATGGCTCTGGCCGCGGTGTCTGCTGCGTCCAGTGCACACTTGATGGATGCATTTGATATAAGCTTGCCTTCCTGTATGAGCATCTCCGCTGCCTCCTTATATTCATCTGGCAAGTGTTGTAACAGGGTCTCAAGTGTATTGTAATGGGCCCTGTCATATCTGGCTAAGAGTGCCTGAGTGTTGGAAATGCGCCAGATAGTGGCAGCTTGAGCTGCCACCCTTTTCCCTGATGCTTCTAGCACTTTAGATTCTTTGTCAGGGGGAGGAGCATCACCCGTTGTCTGCAAGTTTGCCCTCTTCTGGGCATTGGAGACAACCAGAGAGTCCAACGGCAACTGTCCCTTGATGTAGGTAGGGTCCCCAGGCACCGGTTTTTACTTTTTCTCAATTCTGGGGTTTATCACCCTGGCCCTCGTGGGCTCTTTAAAAATTCCTCCAGCATGTTTTAAGACACCTTTTAGCATTGGCAGCGTCTTGACAGTTCTTTTTGAGGTGGAAAAGGTGTCAAACAAAAAATCCACTTCAATAGGGTGAGCATGGAGCTGGACATCATGATTTTTGGCTGCCCTTTCTGCATTAAACGCCGCCGAGTCTTCAGTAGGCGAGGTTCTTACAGCATACACATGACTGTCTGGGGCAGTGTGTGGATCTCCTGGGTCAGCAGCGTCTGCCCAGGGTTCATTGTGATCTTCAGGATCAGTGTCTTTAGGATAATTGTACTCCTCATTGTCACCTTCCCCTGTCTCCACATCCGAGTAAGTGAGCGAGATAGGAGCAGTGTCCTGTCCAAGTGGTGATATAGGTTCGACAAGAGTGGGTGATGTAGTCGAATCCTTCTTCTTTTTTAATGGAATTTTGTATGACTCCATAGGCTGTTCCGGGGCGATCTTTCGTTTGTAAATTGAAAGTCTACCCGTGTCTGCGTCGATGAATTGTTCCGACTGCTCTTCAAGCGGAGGTTGTCGGTGCTTTGTGACCACTACCGCAGTTGTGGGCTTCGGCCCCGTGGACACCTTCTTGGCCGCTTCGACGGCCGTCTTAGGGGCGAAGGCCTTAGGTACCACTTTCGGCGGCAGTGTGAACTGGATGGGTGCCGACGATTTTTGAGGTTTACTGGCAGGCTTAGTTGGTGGAGTATCCTTCGGTCCGACAGTTGAAGCCTTCTCCTTCATTTGTTTCAGCGATTCCGACACCTGCTTCGAAAAGGAGGCGGACAGCTGCGTCGACTCGACAGGTTCCTTCGATCCACCGCCAGGCGTGGACTCGAGGTTCGTACCGCTCTTAGCCTTGTCTGGTCGACGCAGAGGATCGAGAACCTTCTGAGCTCCAAGTCCTTTGTCTGTGTCGACGGCCTTCGGCGCAGATTTTTTTGGGTCGACGCCCTTGACCAGTTTTTTCGGTGTCCCAGTCTTCGGCTCGACAGCCTTTAGCGACCTCACCAGGTCGATAACACCTTTATGCTTCGTCGGTGCCGATAGTTCAGAGGACTTCGAGCCGACCAAAGCAATACTCACTTTTGGTTTCGATTTCGCCTCCAGTGCTTTCGGTTGCGTAGACACCGATGCTTTCCATTTCGGTTTCGATCGGTCAACCTGTGGCTCCTTAGAAGTGTCCGAAGCCGGGCCTTGAGGCGAGGCTGTAGAACCAAGTGTAAGATCTTGGGTAAGGCCATGTGGCGATCCCTCGACCTGAGCCTTATTAAGTGTCTCGGTCTCGGCCCCCGTACCAACGGTTGGACCTAGCTCCTCGCTCGAGCTATCTTCCACGGCCCCAAAGGCCCCATCGTCGTCTTCTACCTCGTCGACGACGTCTTCATTATCAACCATTTCAATATCAGCGTCGTAGCTGGAGTCGATCTCCGATGCAGGATTAGACAGGTTCTCTCGAACTTCCTGCTCGACTCCCTCATCCTCCTCGGTATCGAAAATGTTCACCGGGTCAGGTGCCGTGTGCTGGGCCTCCTTGCGCCCTGCGCGTCGAAGTCGAATCGTCTTCTTGGAGCGGAAACGAGAACAAGCCATACAGCTGACTTCATCGTGATCCGGCGACAGGCACTTGTTGCACACCGGGTGGACGTCGATGTGAGGATATTTTGAGTTGCACACGGGACATCTTTTGAACGGGCTCCGTTCCATGATCGTTCGTCGATAAGGCTTCTGGCGTCGACCGGGCCTTCAGTGCCGAAAAGCCACGCAGCTCCTCTGGATGTCCGGCTCGGAAACTGAGCCGTAACAGAACTGGGCACCGATCGCAAGACAATACCGAAGATAACTAGAGGCCTTTTGGCCAAAAAGAAAGTTTTTTATCGATTCCAACTTGAGTTAACAAATATGCATCCGAACTCAATGGCGGAAAAAAACAATCTGAGGATGGAGTCGATGCCCATGCGCACAGTAGTCCAGGGGAGGAGCCACCTATCTCGTGATACTTCGAAGACTCTTCCAGGACAACAATGTGCAATCATCCGGACCCAACACTAGGCGGCGATCTATGCACAGATATGAATTCAGCAGCCCACATGCCTCGAACCTTCATGGTAGACGAGCGTGCTGTAAAACCGGACGTAGTTATAGAACAAAGGGGTTATCCCAGACACGTCACTAAGACCTGGGTGAAGTTTGGTACAAGGAAAACATGGCCCCAGTGGATATAAAATTGAAATGATATACAATATAAACATCAACAACACCTGTTAAATCAATTACAAACAATACTATTCATGCTGAACATATTTATTCATGTTGAATATGTACTCTCATGTTCAAAAATATTACATTTGTTAAATGCAATTATGAAGAGGTGCCCCAGAGGGGAGGGAGGGATAAGTGCAGCAATGTGCGAGTGTGAAGGTAAGTGAGAGAGGGAGGGCAGTGAACAATGTACACATCCAAATCACAAAAAGCCAATTCAAGGCTAACCTATTTACAAAACCTTAATGTTAGAACAGAAGGGGACACAGTGAATTTATCACTTTTGTCCATAAAGGTAAACACAAAATAAAGCCGTTAACGTTTTGACCCAGGGATTGTGTGTAGGCAAATGAGGTCCTTACAGTAAGGTCTTCATCAGGACCGCAGGGGGTGGTGGGGTCACCTACAGATAATTAAAAGGGGACCTTGGATAAGGCTGGATTTTTTTAATGATTTGGATGTATACATTATTCACTGTCCTCCATCTCTCACGTACCTTCACACTCGCACACTGCTGCACTGTTCCCTCCCCTCCCCTCTGGGGCACCTCTTCATAATTGCATTTAAAAATGTGAGGTTTTTGAACATGAGAGCTCAAGTTCAACATGAATAAATATGTGCAACATGAATAGTATTGTTTGCAATTGATTTAACCGGTGTTGTTGATGTTTTTTTTTAAATTTTATTTCAGGTTTGTGTCCACTGGGGCCATTTGTTCCTTGATGCAAACCTGACATACTCAATAACGTGGTCGCATTTTATTTGAGGCGATGAACTTTGAAAGAAAAATCCAGTTCTTCAATGAAAGTTGTCCTAGAAGGCAATTTAGAATTTGAAAAGTCAAATGTTCGTGCCTTTGTAAAGGTACTGTTTTAGAGGAAACTCCCACATGGACCATCCACACAGGAGAAAAAAAAACCACTCAAGAGGTAGCTTCCCAGGAGGAAAAAACAATCTTTAGCTCTGTCTCAGAGGGTTTTAGCAGACAAGGTTGGGCATATCTTGCCTAGAATTATGATGAGGGTACAAACAGAAGAGAAACTTCTGAAGGTAGCCATCTGCATATATCTTCTCACGGTCACTGGTAGCACAGAGTCAGAAGAGAGATTTATTTTTTATTTTTTTTGTTTTTAGCCTGAGAGACTATACAAATACTCTTTGGCTTTCACTTCAGACATGACAAGCATTTGCAATGCAATGGTCTCGGCATCATTAAAGGTAGAGCTATTGGCATTGCTCATGACATTTCTTTTTTTTTCTTTAAATCATAAATAAATGGCATTGTCATTTACATTGCCAATACACAGCACTCTGCACTCAACAGCACACACCACTTTGCACCTGAACTCACTGCTCTGCACACTCACTCTGCACTCACTACTCTGCACTCACTATCTGCATTCTGCACACTCACTCTGCACTCACTACTCTGCACTCACTACTCTGCACTCACTATTCTGCATTCTGCACACTCACTCTGCACTCACTACTCTGCACTCTGCACTCACTACTCTGCACTCTGCACTCACTATTCTGCACTTTGCACACTCACTCTGCACTCACTACTCTGCACTCACTACTCTGCACTCACTACTCTGCACTCACTACTCTGCACTCACTATTCACTACTCTGCACTCACTATTCACTACTCTGCACTCACTACGCACTACTCTGCACTCACTACGCACTACTCTGCACTCACTACTCTGCACTCACTACTCTGCACTCACTACTCTGCACTCACTACTCTGCACTCACTACTCTGCACTCACTACTCACTACTCTGCACTCACTACTCACTACTCTGCACTCACTACTCATTACTCTGCACTCACTACTCATTACTCTGCACTCACTACTCACTACTCTGCACTCACTACTCACTACTCTGCACTCACCACTCACGACTCTGCACTCTGCACTCCCTACTCTGCACTCACGACTCTGCACTCACGACTCTGCACTCACGACTCTGCACTCACGACTCTGCACTCACGACTCTGCACTCACGACTCTGCACTCACGACTCTGCACTCACGACTCTGCACTCACGACTCTGCACTCACGACTCTGCACTCACGACTCTGCACTCACTACTCACTACTCTGCACTCACTACTCTGCACTCACTACTCTGCACTCACTACTCTGCACTCACTACTCTGCACTCACTACTCACTACTCTGCACTCTGCACTCCCTACTCTGCACTCACTACTCACTACTCTGCACTCACAACTCACTACTCTGCACTCACTACTCACTACTCTGCACTCACTACTCTGCACTCACTACTCTGCACTCACTACTCTGCACTCACTACTCACTATTCTGCACTCACTACTCTGCATTCTCCCTTCCGTAGTGTAAATGCCCTTCACGGCCGGATGCAGTATGTAGGTAGTCTCATATATTTCTTGGCACCTACGATGTAAGACTGTGTTGGATCTAGGAGGACATATATAGCACAGTTTTCTTTCACTCATTGCACTAGCACTGTGCTTTTATCCTCTCTTCTCCGTTTGATTAAACACATAAGCCAGCATGTAAACATTTGTATTAATGCTTCGCACGGACTGCATCCACAGGTAAACACTTGCTTTTCATTTTTTGGCTTTCATGCACATGTTATTTTTCAGGGTTTTTTCGGTACGTTATTATTTCACACATCTGATTTAAGCTTTTCGATTTTTAGTGCCCATCACAGCTTTAGCATTCATGTTTAACTTCTTTTTATTCGTTCTGTCCACATTATTTTTACTTCCTTGAAGCATGGCACTGTATGAGCAAGTGCGTGCATGGGCGCTGGTGTGTGTCTGTGTAAATGCACGACAGCAGCTGCCCACAGCGAGCGCGATCGCGTGCGCGTTTCAAATCGCCCTCCAAGGGGATGCGCGCGGCCAGGAGTGTCTCCTGGGAAGCACACTCGCTAACAATAAGTTCTCGGCGACAACGCGCTTCCGCGCGTTTAGCCGAGACCTAAAAAAGCGTGTTTGGCCGCCCCAGACAACTTTTAGCCGGGCAGGGTTCTTAAAGAAGGCTTGTGCATTTTTTCTTGAAAGGGTTTGATCAACTGTCACAACCTCCACCGTCTTTCAACGGTGGTGTGACAGAAGCCTGGGCAGACGAAATAAGAGACTCCATTCCTGGATCTCCTTGCCTCAGGTCTAGCCTTTTCAAAAATGGCCTCACGTAGTAAAAAAACTTCCCAAAAAATACAGAATGGCTCTTGGTAATGCCCCTGCCCTCACTGGTTGCGTTTGTAAAAAAGGTACTCTATGGGCGCGTTGTACCTCCAGTGACCAGTTCCAATCAGTAAGTTCTGGGAGCGTATCTTTGAACAGCTCTATAACGTACATACGGGCCTCTGCCCTCCCCTGCCCCTTCCGGAACCCCAAGGACCCGTGAATTATTGCGCCGCTGGCGGTTCTCCTGTTCTTCCAGTTTACATTGTCAGCTATCTGCGCCTCATGGGATTTAGTCAGTTCCTGAGTGGTTACAAGATCAGATTCTGTGGTGTAGATCCTTGCCTCAAGATCAGATAATCGCTCCCCAAAAAACACGACAAGTTTTAGTCAATTTTCGTACCACCCTCTGCACCTTTCTCATTGCTGCCATCTTATCGCGTCTCCTCATGGTGCATAGATATGGCCTGAAAAACAGCCTCTAGCGTTGGGGGATTAGACCTGCAAGCTTTTTCAGCTGTATGTCCATTTGCCGAGAGACTGGTGAGCTGGTTCGATGGGGTGGAATCCCAGGTAAGGTCTCTATCTCCGGATTTCTTTTTTCTTTTTCTCAGAATTGTCTGACTTCCCTCCATCACTCATATCAAGATCACTATTGCTCAGGTCTGTGATGCTGTCCGTGAGGTCTTCTGACCACTCCCCTCCGACAGAAACAGAAAAGAAGTCTAGCTCCTTCTCTGCTTACTTCTCAGGTATATTTTCCATGCTCCCTTTTTCTACTATCTTTTGGCCTTTGATATCATGCAAATGTGCAGCAGCATTAGCTTCTGTGGGTGCAAGCTCGGACTCTAGAGCACCAATACCAGGTTCATCCCCTCTTCCGTTAGCACTCGGTGAAAGTGAGGGGTCAGTTCCAGACACACCTTACCCTGAAGCATGTCTCAATACCTGGGGGTCTGTATGCAGCACCATCGGACTTCCCTCAGCTCTTGACTCCTCTATACTGCTGCTACGGACCACTTCTCCAGGAGCGGAAACTGCATTTCCTGCAGGACCTCTCAGCAGGTCTACCACCGTAGGGCCGACCGGCTGTGCCTTCATTACAGCCCCGCCTCTTTCTTTCCTCTCCTGGATCAGCTCAGCTTGTTTGCCTCAGCGTCCTCGCCCGCGCGTCCGCACCGGCGTTGCATCCTCCCCCACGTATCTGCGCCTGCTCCCACCTCTACGGCCTCCGCAAGACTCCTGGGCATGAGACGCGTCGTCTTTGCCTTGACTGCAGCTGGCGCCGACTTCGGACCCATCCTGCCCACCTCCATGGCCTCCACCGGCGCTGATGCGGATACCGATGCCGCCATCAGCAAACGCGATCCACCACCAATGTGACACCCAGGTACGATCAAGAGAGTGTTCTTAAGGTATTTAAAGTACCTAAGCACCGCCAGTCCAATAAGCGTCCCAACCAGTTGCACGTAGCGTCCATGTAAATTTGAGGGGGCACGTAGCGTTTCTGCTGGCGTCTCTGAAATCATTGCTGACCGCTTGTTACTTGCATCACCTTTCTTGTATCACAGCATTAATTTTGAGAACCTGGCTCTCTGTTCCTGTGCGCTGCTACGGTCTCAGACGATCGCCATCTTGCCTCTCACCGCAGCTACAGGTGTTCCAGTGTGTCCTGCAGTCCCAGAAGAGAGATTTCTGACTCTTTCACTTGTTAAGGCATGATAATAAGAAGACAATATTCACTGGGCCAAATGTGTACGAAACAACCATTCCAAGGGACGGAAGGCTGCAAATGGGACTGTTGACGTTCTCCAGGATAATTTAGAAAGAAATAGCTCAAATTAAGAGCAGAGGTCTACAAAAATAATATTTTAAACAAAAGTATGATAGGAATCGGACATATGAAGACGTCTAGAGGGAGTGGAGACGTTCAATACATTGATTGAAGTTTGGATGTTTACAATGAGGTGAATGCACTTTTCTATATAAAATCACTACTGTTTGTCTGAAGGCATATTAATACTGCTTACTGCTGCATATCAAATTACCGGGCGTGGATGAGGTCAAGCGGTTATGCCTGCCTTAATGTTGTTCATTATATTTACTCAATCTACTGAAACTAAAATTACCAAAGACTTCACCTTTGATAATGAGGAATGATTCAAGCATGTGCCTCTATGAAATATCCAACAGAGGATAAAATGCAGACTGATGCACGGTTGGCACCGGAAGAAGAACGACAAATGTCAAGGGACCAGGAGTCCTTTTGCATTCTATTTCATGTCCAGTTTACCCTTAATGCACATATAAAGAATGCAAGTCCACATGATATATTTTGTCTACCTTCTCAAAGTCAGGTACAGGGATTTGTATACTATTTTGGTTCTCCTCCTCACCTTCCCCACATCAATATTGATTTAGCTAATCCTCAGTTTTTTTGACACTCCATCACAGACCCGATTATGGCTTCTCCCAGCCTGTCCCTAATCCAGTGCTTCTATTCCGATTTCAGCAATTCTTACTTTTCAGTATAGCTTGCTAGGGAAATGTTTCATTCTGTACCCATTTGCAAGGTTATATCTCCGTTGACCAATCCCAAACGAGTTGAGCAAGTTCTTTAAGGTGAATAACAAGTAGCTGTTCATAAAGCACCCAACTTCAGTTCACAGTACTAGCAGACTCTGGTTAATAATTTGTTTTCAGATATTGACTGAATAGAAATACTGTTGCCACAAATACCAAAACATGACACACCTCTGTGCTACAAAAGGATTTTAGAAAAAGACTTGTTATTTTTCAGCATCTTTGAAACATGTTCCATTCACGTTCGCTCAGGGAAAGCTCTCTTATACTACAACATACATTTAGAGGTTTTGTGTATTCAAGCCAAAATCTGTTAGTCCATCTGTTATCCAAGAACATCACCTAAAATTAAGATCCAGTACAAAATGCATGCTCTCTGTATTTTCCTAAAGTATGCCATGAGACAGAATAAAGACAATTTTGAAATCTAGAGGCATTTCCAGTATTCAACTATACAAATCTTCACAGAATCAGATAACTTGTTTTTCAGTTACTACTGGCCTTACTTACCATGAAAACATGTAAATTATAAAGCTTTTGACACAATGACTCTCCAATGCAGCCTCTCAAAGCATCGTACCGATCACCCCTGAGAAGAGAGGGAGAGACAAGTAAAACATAAGTATATTTTCTGACTCACCTACAAACCACAAAATGGAAAGCTGATTGAGTAGTGCAGTTACTAAAAACCTCAAGTGCATATGTGCCTTGATGCAGTTATTTGGGTCTTTGCTGCTCACAAAAACAAAGTACTGCATCTTTCACATGTAATGCTCTTTTAAATGCACTGGGGGAATTCCGAGCCCCATGGCGGCTAATGATTTTAGCATATGAATGTAGTAAAGATCCATTCTTGGAGAATATAGAATTACTGCCCTTCCATGACTGCCATGTCAGCCTGCAATCATGAGGAACCTTTACCTGAGACCACAAAGAAATGTAATTGCCAGCAAGAGTCACTAGAGATTAGTATTTTCTAGAATCCTGGGCTACTTCGTAGACTCATACAGTAAGTGGGCTATCTCCAAGGCAAACGCACCACTGCTTCAGAGAATGAACCATTTCATGACCTACCTAAATCTCCCATTGACCCAGCTTTGTGGAAGCACTAGGCCCAAAGCCAGGTACTAGGATGTTCAATCTAAAAGCCTCTTTATGATTCGATCTGCAGAGGAGGAGGCGAGAGAAAAACTTAAAAAGAAAGGTAATGCTTTTCTAGCACAAAGCAAAATCAAATAAAGTAAGATATGTCATGTGTGGGACTGCCCTTTCCCCTACTTACATAGGAAAGATGCATGTTCCCATCTTATGCTATTTGTGTTTTCTCTTTAGTTTTCATAACTTTTTAGCTTCAGAAAATAGCTTTGAGATGTTGCCTCACAGCCCTGGTGAGTGCTCCAAGAATTGCCTTTATGAATTTTTTGTGAAGTTGTTTTGAGGCAGACACAGGAAAAACTCCACCTAGCCAACGATAGTAAAACACCAGGCCAATTGGAGAGTCCGTTGTTGTCGACCGCAGCCCTGCAGGACTGAAGCCGCTCTGAGCTGCGCGGCTATCCGAAAGCCCTCGGCGCCGCCCGTACCCATCTGACAGTCTGCCCGCTTGCTTCTCCTGGTGTGAGAGCCAACTCTGCCGCGAGCAACGGCCCAACCCCGGTCTGCATCCGAGGCCAGGGGGACAGGGGCGGTAGGCTGTTAGATTAGGGGCCGGCGCCCAGCCTGTCTTCCTCCGACGTGGGAGCAGAGTGGTAGCAGTGGAAAGCAGACGGACGCAGGTGAAGCCAGAGGAGCCAGTGGAGAAAGTAGCAATTGCCACATTGACCTTGCTGGGGACCAGACCTTCGGGACCCTCGGGAACTTGGCAGTGGCAGCAGCGAGACTCAATCAGAGTGCCTGGTGGCATTCTGATTGTCAGCACCAAGACGTGCCTGCGGATCACTGGAGGCGGTGCTGTCGAACTCTGCGAACTCTGCGAGTGAACCAGTGAACCAGTGACGGATGTGTTGCAGAGCTCGGAGCTTGAGCCAGGCAGCGATCTGCAGGCTGTAAGTAGAGTAGCGCCGGTCGGAGGCCTGAGGTGAGGTGAGGTGAAGCGGGGAGAGCTGAGCACGAGCGAACGCCCGCCGGCAGCAGGGGCGTGCTCCGGCTCGGCCCGGCCCGGCGGCGGCAGTGATTCACGAGTCTGCCCCACCCCCCATCCGGCTCACGGGTCAGCAGAGCAAAACAAAACAGTAAACAATATATATATATTTTTTCTACAATCAGCAAAAAGACCAATAATAATAATAACGACCCTCTCCAAAAAAAAAAAAAAAAAAAAAATGTACAGCTCAGCCCTAAGCAAAAAAAAAACAAAAGGAGATGGTCATGGAGGTCAACAGCATAGCATCAGGTACCACACAGGAAGGAATGTCACCTACGGAGCCGAGGCAAACAAATAGCGACAAGCAGAGTGGGACGGAAGGCGTAACACAGGGCATCACAGTCATCTCTGAACCCGCAAGCTCAAAGTCAGCTGTCAGCAAAAAAGTGGCTGAGACAGCCCCGCCTGTCACTAAAGGCATTATACATGCCCAAACAGCAGTAAACGGGCGCCGACTTCCTAAAAGTGGCCACAACAACAGCTAAAAACAACCAGGAATGCCATGACCCTAAACAATTCAAACATTTACAAGACACCAGTCTTAGCATTGACACCTTTGACGGCCTAAGTGAAGACGATACGAATATCCCCCTCGATAAGTGCAGCAAGAGTCACATTAATGAAAAAGCAGAACTTTGGGCAACAGGTCCAGACCCGGATCACGCCTCAAAAGGCGAAGCCCATGGTCCCCAAATTCTAAAAATCAAACCCCTTTCAGAAGGTGGTCACATCCATAAAGTCAACGCCATAGAAGCAGAAATACACCATCAGCCGCTTATCCTAGAACCACAGCCGAAGGGGCAGCAACAACTGTTACCGAGCCACAATGGTCTTAACGGTAACAAAGAAGCTATCTCAATACATCAGATAAGCACGGGTCCTCTAAGTCCTTTCGGTACCATACACATGCTGTCGCCGGCCCTACTCACAGACGACCCGGTCAAAGTAATAACCAACAAGTACTATTCACCGGAATCTGTTCATCGAAGTAGCATAAAATCACCGCCCTCAAGGCAACAAGATGACTTATTTCTTAGTCTAAAAAATCTCGAAAATTCTCCCATGGTGCCGCAGTCGCAAAATAGGGAGAAAGTATACGAAATTCCAGCCTCTCCGGTTTCCTTGCCCCTAGAGCATACACCTTCACCGGTACAGGCAGCCAGCCCACCACCCTCTGCAGTCTGGCCCCATTTGTTAAACACTTTGGATACCATTGGTAAAGCCATGACTTATCACGCAGACAAATTAGATACCCAAGTTGGCCTGTTAAACACCCTAGCTATCTACGTTCAGGGGGTGGAACAAAAGCTGCAAAACCTTAATGAAATGATAGAGCGGATGCAGCAAGACCGAGAAACATGCTACCTAACTAACCACTGCCATTGCACGCAAATAATAGACCAACTAGCCTTAGTTCCAAACTTAATGTCCGAACTACTGGGGGTCGCCAGGGACACCTCAGCACAGATTAATCCACCAACAAAGAAATTCAAAGAAACCCAGCAGGAAATAGATCAGGTTTACCCAAGTCCCCCAAAAGAGCACAATGTAAAAGAAGGGGGGCTCAACAGTGCTCTAACACCCGAAAGCACAAAAACACTACAGTTAAAAACCTTTTCGGACAATGTAGCCTTCTCGATCAGCCCACCAGTTGATCACTGCAACGAGCCACCTGCAAAAGAACAATAGTTACTTACCTGTAATCTGTGGTTCTCCAGTATTGGTGTCTTTCATAGATTCACATGCCTGAATCATTCCCC
This sequence comes from Lissotriton vulgaris, assembly GCF_964263255.1. Taxonomy (NCBI): domain Eukaryota; kingdom Metazoa; phylum Chordata; class Amphibia; order Caudata; family Salamandridae; genus Lissotriton; species Lissotriton vulgaris. Next base: position 1,426,658,599 of record NC_141689.1, on the reverse strand, counting down.
GTCGTCGGAGTGGGAGCCCACGGTACATAAAAAAGCAGTAAAATATACCCTTTGTACATAACAAATAACAATATACCCAACCAGGAAGAAAAAGTAGCCCCAGCTACAGTAAATAAAACTTCCACATTAGAACCTATCCAGGTCATTATGTATAGACCAAACTGCAGCCAATCAGGCCACAGCTCCCACCAGAATGCTCTCCCCAGAGACCCAAGCTCTCAGATTTTGTAGCACCGGAGTGTACCGGAGAAAAGTATAGATAAAACAGCCTGAGTGAGACTCTGAGGGGAGGTGGGTGGGTGCATGTGAATCTATGAAAGACACCAATACTGGAGAACCACAGATTACAGGTAAGTAACTATTGTTCTTCTCCAGTATTAGGGGTGTCTTTCATAGATTCACATGCCTGAATCAGAGTAGTGAGCAGTAATAGCCATAATATCATACATAGCTCTTGGACGCCAAGGCACATAGCAGTAATGCAAGAACACAATGAAAAGCAATAACACAATAGGCGTCAAAAGAGCAAGAGGAGGTGGGAAAGAAATAGCAGAGGCTCACCTTATTGGAAAAGATTACGCAGGACTGCTCTTCCCACCGAGGCATCGGTATCGCTCGAAGAATCCAGACAGTAATGCCTCGTGAATGTGTGCCTGCTGGACCAAGTTGCAGCTCTGCAGATTCGCAGGAGAGGCACACCAGCAAACAAAGCAGTCGAAGAAGAGACTGCTCTTGTAGAATGTGCTCTGGGTAAGGTCTGTAATGGTTTACCTGCCTGTTGATGGCAGAGCCCTATCGCTGAAGAGACCCACCTAGCGATAGTTTGTTTTGTCACTGCACAGCCTTGTCTTGGTTTGCCATGCGCAACAAATAGCTGATCCGTCTTCCTGATGGCAGTTGTCCTGGAAAGATAGAACTTAAGACATCGTTTGATATCTAGCGAGTGTAGAGTTCGTTCAGCTGGTGTCTGCGGATTTGGAAAAAACGTCTTAAGTATGACTGGCTCATTCAGGTGGAAATCCGATGGTACTTTGGGCATGTACTTCGGGTTGGTGCGCAGCATCACCGAATCATTCGTGAATTGCAAGAAAGGTGGTTTAGATGTAAACGCCTGCATGTCACTGACCCTTCTGGCTGATGTTAATGCCAGTAGTAATGCAACTTTCCAGGTGATGAATTTCAGATCAACTTTATGAATCGGCTCAAAAGGATGGCGCATGAGTTGAGCTAATACAATATTCAAGTGCCAGGATGGAGGTGGCCGACGTACTGGTGGAAACATGCGAAATAAACCTTTAAAGAATTGCTGGATTATTCTTGAGGAGTATAGTGAATTCGTACCGTCCTGACGGTATCTGGATATGGCCGCTAAAAACACTTTAAGTGTAGAGTGTGCCAAGCCTGATTTAGCCAGATGTAAAAAGAAAGGTAAAATCTTGTCTGGTTCAGCATGCATAGGATGTAAATCCATAGTTTTGCACCAAGCACAAAAACGCTTCCATTTAAGCCTGTAAATTCTGTTCGTAGAAGGTGCTCTAGCATTGTTCAGGACTTCTTGACAGTCCTGTGGAATGTTCAAGTGTGCAAACTCGTGGTGTTGAGGAGCCAAGCTGATAATTTTAGAGAATGAGGGTCTGGATGATATATTTTGCCATCCTGAATTGTCAGAAGATCCGGAATTTGAGGCAGCTGAACTGGTTCGCACTCTGAGAGGAGAAGAAGCTGTGTGAACCAATATTGCAGGGGCCACCGTGGAGCGATTAGAATCATACGACACGGTTGCCTCCTCATTTTCCTGATGACCTTGGGAATTAAAGGAATCGGAGGGAAGGCGTAGGCAATGAGTCGTTCCCAGTTCATTGAGAGAGCGTCCCCGCAAGATTCCCTGTGGGGAATCCAGCTCGCGAAATGGACACATTTCTTGTTGTGGTAGGTCGCGAACAGATCTAGATCGGGGTGACCCCATCTCTGGAAAATTCGATCCAGTGCTGGCTGATGCAGCTCCCACTTGTGAGTGCTGCATTTGGATCTGCTTAGGGAATCTGCTAGGACATTGGCTACTCCTGGGACATGTACTGCTGCCAAGTTGATGTTGTGTGCCAGGGCCCAATTCCAGATTTCCTGAGCTTGCCGGGACAACCGGGCTGATCTTGTACTCCCCTGTTTGTTCAGGTAATGCATGCTCGTCGTGTTGTCTGTTCGGATCAACACGGACGAGTTTGACAGTCGCTTGAAAAGATTTGAGGGCGAGGAAAATGGCCCTCAACTCCAATAAATTGATGTGCCATGTCTTTTGCTGTGTGTTCCATTTGCCACTGATTGTCATCCCTTGAAGGTGAGCGCCCCAACCTTCCAGCGAGGCATCCGTGGTCACGATGAAACTGGGGACTTCTGCGAGAAAGGCGCAGCCTACTTGCAGGTTGCGTTCTTGAGTCCACCACAGGATTGCATTTTTCATCCGAGGTGTTAAGACGATGACATCTTCGAAGGAACCGGATATTTGCACCCATTGGTGGCTGAGTTCCTCTTGTAGTGGTCTCATCCTCAGACGACAGTTTGGGGATAGGAGGATGCACGATGATTACATCCCTAGGAAAGACTTGAATCTTCGAACTGAAACGCACTTTTTTCTGAGGAGTGCAATCGCCATTTCCTGGATCTTTGCTTGTCTTTCGCTTGAAATGAAGACTTGAGCGTGTTTGGAATCCAGAGTCGCTCCCAGGAAAGACTTCCTCTGAGATGGTGTCGTCTTCCGTCAGAAACTGGAGGATCTCTTGGAGTGACACCATTCTGAACGTCAACTTCTTGATATATTTGTTGAGGGCACGCAAATCGAGGATGGGGCGCCATTCCCCCGATTTCTTGCGTATCAAGAAAAAACGAGAGTAAAATCCTTTTCCTCTCGGATGTTGAGGTACTTTCTCGATTGCCCCTTTCCGAATCATTGCATTGATTTGGACGAATAGCTCCCTGAGATGTGCTGGGGGCGGTCCTTTTGGGGGCGAATTTGGAGGGGTCTTTACAAATTCCAATATGTGACCTTTTGAGATTACATCCAAGACCCATCTGTCTGTTGTAATTTTGGACCATTGAGAGTAATGCAGGGATATTCTTCCTCCAATTTGTTTCTGTCTGAGGCAAAGTGGCGGCAGGACGCTTTTCTCACTTCTTGTTGGCGTTGTCTCTGCCCCGATAGGTAGTTTTACCTCGGGACAGTGTATAATTACTCTGTCTTTGGCCATAAGGTTGTTGCTTGTAAGGCTGGTACCTTTGGTTGTTTTGGTTGTTAGAATATGGGCGTTGCTGGTAATATTCTTCTCTACTGGAGAAATTACCCCTTCCTTTTGCACCACGAAAGGAAGATTTACGGTACTGCAGAGTACCTAACGATCGTGCGGTTTCCGTATCCTTCTTAATGGATTGTAAGGCTTCGTCCACATGTGTGCCAAAAAGGAACTCGCCGTCATAAGCCATATTTAAAACCTTGGCTTGTACTTCTTGTCTAAAGGACGTAGATTTTAACCATCCCTCTCTTCTAAGCACCGCAGCTCCTGCCAATTGTCTGAATCCTGTGGCCGCCACGTCCACTGCTGCGTCGATAATTTCAGACGAAGCACATTCGCCTTCTTGCTAAATTTTGGTGGCCTCAGAGCGGTCAGGCTCAGGCAGTTTCTGGATGTATGGCGATATGTCAGACCACATTTGTCAGTCATATCTACCCACAATTGCTAACGAATTTGCAGCTCTAACTGTGGTGGCCGCAATAGTAGATACCTTTTTGCCAATGGTATCGAGGCGTCTTCCGTCCCTGTCCGTAGGGATCGAGATCTGAGTTGAAGGGTTCCTAGCCCTCTTTTGAGCTGCCTGCGCAATAACTGAGTCCGTTTTCGCCTGACCGATGAGACAAGCAGGTGAAGAGGCGGGCGCCCTATATTTTTTGTCTACTCGCGGCAATACCGCAGGAGAAGAGTTTGGCGTGGCCATGATCTTAAGCCCTTCCTTCCAGATAAAGTCTATAATGGGAATAGACCAACTTTGCTTTTGAGATAAAGTCTTAAAATCATACAGAAAACATTCATCTTGTTTAGCTTCCATAGAAATAAGAAATCTTTTAGTAGCCTTGTCCATAATCCTATGGAAGTTCGCTATATCCACCGGTGGTGACTCAGCCTTCGGTTGTTCATCTGGGGAAGGCGTATCTGCCTGATAATCTTCATACTCCGACGAGTCCGATTTATTCAATTCCCCTTCCTCATGGGTGTCCTCATCAGAATTGTCATCCTCCTGTTGGTGGTGGGAGAGTGGTGTGGTAGGCCGGGTATGCTGTGTCTCTTCCGACCTACCCGCCCTTGCATTTTGACTCATTTGAGGCTGTGGGGAGGTAATATGAGAATCGCCCGACTCCGAAGGTGGGAAGCGGCGATAATAATCGCTTAGCATATATTGCAAATTTTCAAAAAGTGCCATTGGCATCTGCATCGCTGGCGCTGGTGTGTTCACCAATGTAGGTGCCTGAATTTGCTGTTCTTCTTCCTCCTGATCCTTAACCTGTATCAGTAAGTCAGAAGGACTTTCAGCCGCTTGGAACATGTCATCACCAGATTCTTCCTCAGAATCCAAGAGCCTGTCAGGCATTTGGAGTGGCGATAATGGCGTGGATTGAGATGACCTTTTCTGCAACAAAGCTGCAGTTGTGGCTGGAGATTGTAGAGGTATGGCAGTGCTTCTTGCTGACCATACTTGCAGGTCTGTACAAGACGACAACTTTGGTGTGGGTGGATTGTCTTGTAATTGTGGTAAATCCGAGCCTTGTGTCGTCGTCTTCGTCGTTGAAGACAACGGCTCCTTCGACTTCAGAGGCGGTGTTATTTTTGTCGACGTGGTGGATTTCGTCGTCGACGAGGGAACCGTCGACGGAGCAGTCTTCATCGTCGACGGGGCCGTCGACGAGACAATCTTCACCTTCGTCGACGACGTTCTCGTCGACGCGTCCGTCGACGGGGTCTTTTTCGTCGTCGAAGGGTCCGTCGACGGTATCTTTGTCGACGATGGCGTCGACGTCGGCAAGGTTTTCTTCGTCGACGGAACAGCCGTCGACGACGACGAGGGTTTCTTCGACGATTGTTTCATTTTCGTCGACGTATGTTCGGCGACGAGAGGTGTGACAATCTTCGTCGACGAGATGGGACGAATTTGAACATGAACATAAGTTGGAGAGGAGGCTGAGGACATCACCATAGTCGATTTTGGTGAGGAGAAAGTCAAAGTAGAAGTCATAGCAGAGGCAGCCTGACTGGAATTCGGCAGAGCTGTTGGTGCCTTAGTCACAGGTCTCACAGGAGACACTAAAGACTCTGTTCTTTTTAAGCATGGAAGCTTCACAGACTTCTCTGAGGATTTTTGACTTTTAGAAGTAGAAGGCTCACCAGCCTCTGAAGCGATCTGGTGCTTCGCCGCCTTAGGAGTAGGCACAGCACTCTCAGCCCTCCTCTTCTTTGACCCTTTAGAAGACTCTGAGGCAAAACTTCCTACCTCAGAAAGTGGCGCATCTTTATCCTTTATCTGCTGAAGCCACAGCAGCAGGCGACCCTCTCTATCCCTGAGGGTCTTAGGAGGAAATTTGCGACAGATCTTACACTCCTTAGCCTGATGGTCAGGGTACAAACAGTAGATGCAGCGAGTGTGTGGATCTTCCTTAAACAGCCTCGCTTTTCCACAAGAGTCACAGGTCCTGAACAGGGACTTTGAAGTAGACATTGTAGAAGAAAGAAACTTGACAAGTAGAGAAAGAATGAGCAGAGCTCAGAGGGACTCCCTATCACACGACGTGCGGTAAAAAATCTGAGAGCCTGGGTCTCTGGGGAGAGCATTCTGGTGGGAGCTGTGGCCTGATTGGCTGCAGTTTGGCCCATACATAATGACCTGGATAGGTTCTAATGTGGAAGTTGTATTTACTGTAGCTGGGGCTACTTTACTTCCGGGTTGGGTATATTGTTATTTGTTATGTACAAAGGGTATATTTTACTGCTTTTTTATGTACCGTGGGCTCCCACTCCGACGACGGGGAATGATTCAGGCATGTGAATCTATGAAAGACACCCCTAATACTGGAGAAGAAGCAATTACTAAAGCTTCACTATCAAAGCGGGAGAGGAAACGACTAAGAAAGTCAAGAAAGGGAAAACAAACAAGACATGCACCAAGCGTAATCAGTACCACAACGGAGCTAAATGTTACCCAAAGTGAAGACGATACATCAACAACAAACACAGAGAAAGCAAGTCTTGTGGTCAATAAAACCTCATCTACCAATAAGCCTACCAACACAACAATTCAAAAGCAACCAAAAATGGAACATTCGCAGCCAGCAAAAGTATAAAGCATATTCAAACCCGCAGAAAAGGAAGAGAATCGGCATGTAGCATCTCAGCCTACTCAAACCCCAACAAAAACCACCAGACGCAACACAATAGAACCTGTTAAAACCAGCTCAAATGACGTAATTTGGCCCAATGAGGGAGAAAGCTAGGATGGGTGCACCACTGACAAAACATACAGGATACACAGGGAAAGCAGTGTTCCAACCACTGCAATGTACAATGATATACCTCCTCTAAATACCGCATGCAACACTCAGAATCCTTGCCCGACCATCGCGGGACAACTCTCAGAGGGAAAAGAACTTAAAAAAAGCCATCACTCAGAGCTGGTCCTCTCCGACAGCAATAACTACTACTGCAAAAAGCTGCATTTCATCCCTCATTTCGAATCAAGGGGAACCCATGATATCCTTAATAGAAGCGTAATATTAAAACTGCTCAAAGCACTCCCATCCCTGCGTCATATCGAGACGGGGAATCTTGAAAGCGTTGAATTTAGCTCTAATCCCGACCCATCTGGTCGAGAAATCACTATAGTAAGCTTTACAGATAACTCCATCACAGAGCAAATCTGGCAGCAGCAGGTTTTATTCGCCAAATGGGGTATAGAACTAAAAAAAACAACGCCCGCCCGCTATCCCACCCCACTTCAACAACTAAAGTCACCAGAGAGCTTGTTGAGAGGTGCGAAAGGCCCAGAACACCAAAGCCCAAGAATTGGCAAAGATCAAGATAGTAGGAAAATAACCATAACCTTCATTCATCCGGAAGCAGGAAAACACATAGGGCAAATGAAAGAGAACCCAGCCGGAACCCACCAATGTACTGCATGAACAAATCCTTCCAAAGCTAAAATAACAGACCACGGGTGTAACATTTGCTCTTGGAACATAAATGGCCTGAGCTCAAAACTAGAAGATCCGGACTTCATGGAATTTCTCAAAAAACATGATTTAATCATCCTTCAAGAGACATGGCAAACAAATTCTTCACCAATAGTAGGTTACAAAGAATATCTTAACCCGGCCCAGAAGGACTCGAAATATGGAAGAGCTAAAGGAGGGATTTCAATCTATGTCTCGACCCACATCTCATGGCAGGCTACGGAAGACGATTTAGATACAACATGGATGCTATGTATCAAATTAACAGCCCGACCTTCTGTAGCCTACTAATATTGAATATATACATCCACCCATCATCCAAACAAAAGAGATTGAATATTGATACTCTAGCAGCAACACTGGATACATTAAAACTGGCTCACCCACACTCCAACATAATTTTATCAGGAGATTTTAACATGAAATTACAAAATCTAAGGAAAGACAGTCCAACAGGCCACGTTCCATCTAGCAAACAACGTGACACACATGGTAATAGATGTGCTTCCCTGCTGAAAGAAAGATCATTGGGCGTGTTAAACGGACAAGTGACATCAGAGAGCCACCAAGCATATACCCGGGTAACGCAGAGAACATGCTCCATCATAGACTATTCATAAACAAACCTAGACCTTCTCCCACATATCACAAACTTTGAAATAAAAGATAGGTCAGAAAGCGACCACCACCCACAAACCTTCACTTTACTCGTAAACACGGCCGACCCAGCAAAAGACAAAGAGATGTCCCAACTCGCAAAATGTTATAATCTGAAACGTTTAATTTGGAAAAAGGAAAATATCGGTGACATCATGGCCACATGCATAACCCTTTCGGAGAGTTTTAAAGTCAATCAATCATGCATAAAGGTTTGGGAAATCTTTGCTCAAGACCTAAACAAAGATTTCTCAAAAAACGGCCGCAAACCAGGCAGACCGGAAGGGGTAGGGTGGTTCACCACCAGTTTAAGGAAACAAAAAAACCAATTGAATAAACATCTAAGGCATTTGCGAACTCGAGGCCCAGAATCTACTCAGGACATTCTTTCACTAATATCAAAAGCAAGAAAAGACCTCAAAAGAGACTCCAAGGTAGCCAAGAAAGCCTTCAGAGAAGTACTCTGGGCAAAATTCCTCCATGCGAGCAACCAAAAAAACTCTAAGCTCTTCTGGGATATAATCAACCAGCTATCGAACGGTAAGAACAGGCACTTCAATTCTGACGTAATGGAGGACACTTGGAGAGGACACTTGGAAAGCACACATCGAGCAAACATATAATGACAGCCTACCTTTAGGAGCCACAAATCAGGAAATCCCCACTGCAGTAATAGTTTGTGAAACACCTACGATTGAACTGTCAGAAGCACCTCTGCAGATTTCCCAAGATCGGGTCCTTAAAACTATAAAAAAAATCTAAGGCCCGAAGGAGCTCCAGGACCCAACGGATTGCCTAACGCATTATTCCAGAATGACCCCTTATTCTGGTCCGACATCCTCACTCCATTATTCACACATGCACTATCGTCAGGTACGATTCCAGACTCCTGGAGAGGAAGCATCCTTAATCCTATAGACAAATCTGGTCCACGTTCAGATCCTGCCAACTACAGATTGTTCGCACTCATCGATGTTGAAGCCAAGATTTACGCCTCAAACCTGCTGACAGATTTAGAAGACTGGGTGAGCCACACAAACTTGATGCCAAACACACAAACAGGATTCCGGCCTGAAATGGGCACCCTCACCAACATCTCTGCGGTCACACTCCTAGCCAATCAAACTATGGCCAAAGCCCGCTCCCTCTATGCCTGCTTTATCAACCACAAAGCAGCATTCGATAAAGTACAGAGGGCAATGCTATGGGCCAAAATGCAAAGCTTGGGAGCACCAACAAAACTTTTGGAGGCTATTATCAACCTTTACTCGGATACATGGGTCCAAATAAAAAAAGGAGATGGGTGCAGCATAACAAGTAAGATCCAAACTAAAAACGGGCTAAAACAGGGGTGCGTGCTGGCCCCATGCCTCTTTAATATCTACACCGCCGACCTCGAGAAATACCTTCAACAAGTCCAAACCGATCCCCCAAAACTGGGCAAAACACCAATCACCAGGCTTCAATACGCAGATGATATCGTCCTTCTATCACAAACACCGATAGGCCTTCAACGATCAATGACCCAGCTAGGCGCCTACACCATTGCATCCCAATTAACAATTAATCGCAAGAAAACTAAGGTGCTGTGCTTCTCAAAACATCATAAAAAAGGGTCAAAAGGCAAATTCATCTGGAACCTGGGTGACAAACAAATAACCCAGGTGGAATCTTAAAAATATCTAGGGTTTCAACTCGATCAAAACCTTAACTTCAAACAACAGCTGAATCAAGTGAGAACAAAAGCAAAACAACTTCTCTATGCCTTTAAAATTTTACACAGGAAATTAAAAGGCAGCTCAACAGGGCATGTGTTGAAGGTAATCGCAGCCAAATTCATGCCAACCATATCATACGGGTCAGAAATAATGCATACAATAGATGCAGCCGCCCTTAACCAAGCCCAATCAAGCTTTTTCAAGAGGTTGTTCTTAATTCCCCAGCACATTTCTCAAGCCCAGATTCGACTGGAATACGGGCTAAAAAAAACAGAAACCAGCCAGACAAGGGGCGGTCATCAAATACTATTGGCGGATGAGGCAAGCAGAAGATAACACATTAGCCCACTACTGCTGGGAGGAAATCGAAAAGCAAGCGAGGCTAAATAATTCCATCGTTACAGTCCTAAAAAGTTCACTCAAGGACTTACACCTCGAAGGGGCACAGCACACAAACACCCCTTTTTCTGGCTTCAAAAAGGCAGTAAACAGCGCAACCAAACAAATTTCACAGCTAATGGATAAAACTGCATTCTCAAAGAAAAAACACGCTTGGGCAGTGATCAGTTCTTATCAGTCGCTCAAACCACAACCATACTTGTTAGATCACTTCTCACAACATAAAAAGCATTATCTGACCATGATGGGGTCATTCCCCACGAAGGACCTAACCCCAAAATGGAAACAAGTATGGTCAACAAAAGAATGCCGGCTGTGTGGACAAGGAGAAGAGAGCCTCTTACATCTCCTATGCATCTGCCCCACACTTCTAGAAATTCGGAAAAGGGTCCTCCGCAAGTTGCTGATAAAAAATCAGCTACGGACATGCAGAGCGGCAGTCATACAATGTCTTGGAGGCCACTCCATCGAACTTTCTTGCAAAGCCATTATGCTTTGGAAAATGGCTGTCAAAGATTTAGACAACAAATAAGAATGAACTGGAGTGGTTCAGTTAAGACCGCTTGGACCCTTGTTCTTCTCCTGGATCAACACAAATTCTGGGCCCCCGGTGTACAGTACCGCCTCTCTCTGTTCAAAACTTCTTTTTAACATGAAAGTTTTATCTAATGTATTATCTATGGACGACTATCCAGGTCATGACAGCATTGTGTTTTTATTCTTTTTCTGTCAGCTCCTTTTTAACCCTCAACAATTTACCTAATTATTATTATTATTTTTTTTAACATGTTTGTATCATTGAACTTCTTCCACTCTTTTAGGATTTTTAACGAGATCAAATAAAAGTATTTCTGACTGACACCAGGCGGAAGTAGTCTCTAGAAACACATTTAAAAAAATATGCCCAGCCACCAGGCCCTAAAACTTCCAACCAGTCCCAGGTCAGCCTATCTTTCAGGGAAGCAACTGTTATGGTGGTGCCTTTGCCCCATTTACATGCAACGACAGAGCTGGAGAAACGATCTTGCAAAACAAGCTAGTTGCTCATAAGAAACCTGTTGTAAGCTGGCAGGAGATGGCTTAAGTTAAGAACTCAAACATTTCCAACAGAACCAGTTCTCAACAGGCACATATAAGAACCAGGCACAACTAACATGTCTTTTATCGGGGGAACCAAGGGGTAGTAAAAATAAATCTCTCACCACACCAAAAGTGGTAATAGGGAACCATTCAGAATCAAAGGTAAGGAGACCCATGCAACCTCCCTCCCCAACCAATTTCTACACCATATAGCCTCGGTCTAAGGGATACTGACAAAAGTCACTTAATGCAGAAAGACATATTTGTTCAGAAAGGACATGGACTAGTGAGGCAACCATTTTAAAAACTATTAAAGCCTAGAGATAGAGGAACTAGGAAGAAGCATTTGAAAGGCTGAAATCTAGGATAAACAATCCAAAAAACGTGTCCTGCTGTTATGTGGAAAAAAGCTCCACCCACCATACCAGTCATGTAAGAGACCCAACAGGAAGCGTGTGACAGCCAGAAACTGCAGGAGCACTTCACGGAAGCCCAGAGATGATCTCACGGGTAAGAAGTTGCATCTCTGGGTGAAAAAAGGAACCTACAAGCAAGCACATAGAAGAAACTGTAACTGCCTAGCCACAGAAGCCAATGGCAAGTAAAAGAATGGAAACAGAAGGTATAAAAACACCACCTACTGAAAGGCGGTACGACACCCCTATAAACACTGGATGCCAACTGTCTGCATGAATACGGCTGTAAGACACGTCCACTGCACCACCCTCTATGAGGAAGTCACATAAAAACCAACATGCATTCTAAACATGACCTTTGGGTAGACCCTTCAGAGCAAAAGCTCAACAGGTGACCCTGAAGGAAGGACAAGGCAATCTGCACACAAAGAAACTCCACATACAGACAACCCTAGTAGAAGACCACAGAAAAAATTCAGTGGAGCTTGGAGCTAAGGGTGAGGAAACACCTACGGTAATGTCCAGGACGGTTATTTCACCAGATTTTCATGCAGGGTATAGAGTGTGCTTAGGCACATCCAGTCTTAGAAGAAAAACCAGACACCTCAAGGTGAAGACTTAGAGAAAAGACTCACTCATGCTTAAGATAAACAATAGTAGAAACAACTCTAAACAAGACCACATGAAGAGTCTGGCACAATAAGGGTCACAGACTCCTGTGGAACGTCTAGTGGTAACCAAACCCTAAATAAAAACAATAGTATAAATTAGCTTTTTGGAGAAGGCCCTCCTGTAGGCAAGAGCTAACTGCCCAGAGGTGGGCAAGTGCAGCCTCTCGGTTCTCCTATATGCAGATGACGCTGTCCTCATGGCGAAGACAGGCAGGGGGCTACAACTTCTGTTAAACTCCTTTGTGCTCTTCATGGAGGGCCTGGATCTGCTGGTTAATCACAGCAAATCATTTGTCATGCAGGTGGGACCTCGTATAGCAAAGCAGTTCAGTTTTAAGATAGGAACCTTGTCAATCCTGACGACAAATGCTTTTCTTTCCTGGGAGTAGTGTTTGACGATGCTCTGAGTTGGTCCCCCTTGATTACCCGCAAGAAGGGGGATCTGGTCAGAGCGACCACAGCTGTTTTTAACTTTGCTTCTAGAGTTGGGGGGAAACTGATAGGGGCCCTCTTGAAGATTTACAGAGCCAATGTATAGCAAAGGCTAGTAATGGGAGAGAGATATGGGACCACACTGAGCTGGAGGCTCTGCAATTTGCAGAAAACACTTTCTTGAGATGGGTACTCTCATTACTAGAGAGTGTCCCATCCTGTGTTGTGCACCAAGAGCTGGGATGGCTTTTCTCTCAAACAAACTGGTGTTTCGCACTGTGGTTAAAGGTTTGGGCCAAGAAAGAAAAAATCCTTGGTAAGGATATTCTAAAGGATTGTCTTTCCCTTGACCATGTTAATCGTATCCATTAGATAAAGTATGTAAGACACGGCCTCCACAGCCTGAAAAGGGTGGATTTATTTGACAACCAAGATGGTATAGGTCAGAGGGATTTTACTTGCATAACAGAGTGTTTTCTTACAAGGCGTTGTTGTGATAGAGAATCAACAGAGCTGAGCAAACCCAGTGTGCGCAGGTATATTGGATTAAAAACTGTGGCAACCACTGAACCATATCTTTTAGAGATCAGAAGCAACCATAATCGCTTCCTACTGACCAGATTTAGGCTCGACTTCTTTCACTACCTCCTGGCCCAACCCTGTGGCAGTCACAGAGGTCAGTGCCACATGCCCTGTGGCTGCGACCGCCGGTGTCCTCAGGACCTGAAGGACTTTTTAATGTTTTGTAGTTTTTATGAGGTTCCTGGAAAGAATTATCATTCTTATTCTTAAAAAGGCTTGTTTTAGGAGGGGGAGACCTGCTTTTATATTTTTAGAACTTCTTTTAAATGATACCGTGCTGTATAAGCTCAGCTTTTTAGGGGCTGCCATCAGACTTTGGTCAAGCTGTGATTAACTTTGATAGCGGGATTTATTTTTATTATTTTTTAAACTGTAATTAGATCACACTGGCCACATTGTTTGGTCATTCTGTACAAATGTGGAGTTTTATTGATGTTTGTATGACTTTTATGGTTTTATCTGTAAAAATCGGAATAAAGTTTCATTTAATTTGATTTGAAAACAATAGTAAAAAAAAAAACTAAAATTCTCAGAAATACCATTGGGATCAGAATTCCCAAACAATGCCAGTTATACTAACCACTGAAAAAGCATGCAGTTTTTTTTAATAAATCCTACGTCGTCCTTTTAGAGCACACCAAGTCACTAGATGCACCGAAAACATCCACAAGTGGTTAGAAGAAAACCCACTGTCTGACCCCATCTTGGTGCCTTAGATAAAATGATCCTAGCAAAACTGGTTGATGGTCCCTGGTATTAGGCATCTTAGGGCACCTCTAGCCTATAGATATTCAGAAAAGGCTCAAAGACCCTAGAGAGAAAGAGAAAGAGAGACCACTAAATTAAACCCATGAATCACCTAAGACGAGATGTTCAAGTACAAGAAGTTACTTAACTTCATTAAAGCTCTTTCTGGTGGATAGTCCATTTAACCGCATATTCCTCTCCCTTTGAATGTTCCGAGGCATCAGACTGGATCTGTAAACATTTCAGCAGTACTCTGTACACTGAGAGGTGGCAACGTGCAGCTTTGCTGCGCCATAGTTCCCTTCCAGCAGTGACATTTGGAGCTCCATATAAGCCCTACACATACATAAAGATGCCAGTTATTTTCTGGGCAAACAAACAGCTGATTAGCTTTGACTTGTTTGCATACCTCTAGACTTGGGACCTCATTAGATGGATAAAGAGCCCAGTTCAGAGAACGGGGAGGATTGGAGGGTCAGTGAGGAATCTGTGCTTAGATGAAGTATCCACCAGAGACAGCATTACCAAAGGTAAGTAACTTGTCCTTCTGATGGATACTTCTAACAGCAGATTCCTCACCTTTTGAATAGATAGCAAAGAAGTATCTCTCAAATGGTGAGTCTGTGAACTGACTTAGACCAAAAAGTCTTACAGGACCACACAGGTAAACTGGCCATCTCTATGGACCTCGATGTCCAAATAGTAGTGCTTTGTGAACATAGGAAGTGACGTCCACGTAGCAGCCTGACAGATGTCCGGAACAGACTTTCCATGTACCAATGCAGTGGTTGCAATTTTGGCTGTGGCGGAATAAGCCCACAAACTTTATGATGGCTGCTTCTTAGCTAGTACATAGCAGATTCGAATGCACAGAACGATCCACCAAGAGCCACTCCTTATCTGAACTGTATTGTCCTGGTTCACTCTAGCGAATGTAAACAAAGAGGTGATCGCCCACATACTGATCCTTGCTACGATCAAAATAAAAGCTTAGGACTTTTTCAGGATGCAGGTGATGAAGTCTCTCTTTCTCCTTATAGAAGTGAGGTGTACAAAGGAATGCCGGAAAGTTGATGTTTTGTCCGGCATGAAAAGGAGTGACCATTTTTGGAAGAAGCCAGCATCCTCAACATCAGATTGCCCAGAAAGAATGTCGTATTTGGCGGGTTGACAGAGTGGGCCTGAATCTCACACATGCCATGCTGATGTTATGGCGATATGGAAGACTGTCTTGAGAGTGAAAAGCCACACTGGAAAGCTGTACAGAGGTTCAAATGGAATAAACTTTAGGAATGTGACAGGTCCCACTGGGCCATGATAAAAGGTGTAAGTAGAAACAAATACAGCAAGCTTTAAAAAAAAAATGTAAATCACAACAGGTGATTTAATTAAGAAGGGCTAGTCTGGCAACCTCAAAAAAGTCAAAAGAGCAGAACCACATGGCAATGGTGTTTGTTGTATGTTAGCAACTGTATCAGTCTTGCTCATGTGAAGCTGGGTCCCTGATCTCCACCTCACCCAGATGGCATCCCTAACCTAGAAACGAGGAATCCATCATCACGGTCAGCGCTGGGTGGATAAAGAGAGGAGTCTGCTGTTGACCCAATCGCCGTCAAACAACCACCATTGCAGGGCTCTTCCAACCCTCTGAAATTGGGACCCGATTGGACAGATCTCCCTGGTGCTGCACCCACTAGAACTTCAGATCCCACTGCAGAGGCCGCAACTGCCTTTTGGCATGCTTTACCTGCAGGAGGCAAGTAGCCTCATAGTCATCTGCACGAAGATCTAGGACAGAGGTTAAACAGCAAGATCATAGCCCGAATGTCTTGGAGTAAAAAAAAATGCACCATGTTCAACAGAATAGTTCTGGTAAATAAGAGTGCGAAGTGACTTCGGCACACTGAAAGGAAAGTCCAATAATGCTAGGAGGTTTGCCGCTAGCTGAGGTGGGTGATAACGGCCTGTTTCCAGGGTAGGAGAAGACTGAGACCCCCTGACCTCCGAAGATGCGGTGTGACCACTGCACTCAGTTTTGTGACCATACGAAAGGCACAGGCAAACTGAAAATGCTACTGTCTCACCATGAACTGCAGATTGTGTCTGTTGGCATGTAGGATGGGGATTTGGAAATAAGCATCCTGCAGGTTCAAGACTAACAACCAGTCTCAAGGGTCAAGGACCGAGAAGACTTGGGCCAGGGTGGCATCTTGAATTTGTCTTTTTGCAGACAGGCATTGAGAGGACACAGGGCTGCAATGGGATGGAGACCTCTGTCCTTCCTCTGCACCAAAAAATAGCAGGAGTAGCAACCAGTGCTATTTTCTGAAGCCGGGACTCTCTCTTTAGCTTCTTTTGTTAAAAACTGCCAGCCCTTCCCGTTGTAAAACAGACAGATGGTCCTCTGTCAGCCAACTTAAGGGTGGCAGAAGGTGCGGTAGGGTAGAAGTGAACTTTGGGGAGTAGCCCCCATGGAGTATTCGCAGCACCATTTTTCCTACATGACGCCTTGCCATCCTGGGAGAAAATGCAAGATCCTGCCTTCAACAGTGTGTCTGGAAGGATACACTAAAGCGGTTTTGTGGCTGAAGCACCTGAAGGAGTCAATCAATCAAACAATCATAGCATTTGTATAACGAGCTACTCACCCAGAGGGGCCTCAAGGCGCTGGGGGGGGGTCTGCTACTGCTCAAAGAGCCAGGTCTTGAGTTGCTTCCTGAAGGATAGATGGTCCTGGGTCAGCCGGAGGTGGATGGGATGGGGGGGGGGTTCCATGTTTTGGCTGCCAGGTAAGAGAAGGATCTTCTTCCGGTGGTGGCTCTGCGGATGCGTGGAACGGCGGCGAGGGCGAGGCTGGTGGATCATAGCTGGCTGGTGGGAGTGTAGACGGTCAGGCGGTTGTTGAGGTACCTGGGGCCCAGGTCGTGGAGAGCCTTGTGGGTGAGGAGTCTGAACGTGATCCTCTTGCCGACGAGAAGCCAGTGCAGGTCTCTCAGGTGTTCGGAGATGTGGCTGTGTCAGGGGATGTCCAGGATGAGTCGTGTGGAGGTGTTCTGGATGCGTTGGAGTCTTTTCTGAAGTTTGGCTGCTGTTCCGGCGTAGAGGGTGTTTCCGTAGTCCAGTCGGCTAGTGACGAGTGCCTGGGTGATCGTCTTCCTGGTTTCGGCGGGGATCCAACGGAAGATCTTTCGGAGCATACGCAGGGTGTTGAAGCACGACAACGAGACGGTGTTGACTTGTCTGGTCATCGAGAGGGAGGAGTCCAGGATGAAGCCCAGGTTACGTGAGTGGTCCGTTGGCTTGGGAGCGGTGCCCAGGGCAGGGGGCCACCAGGAGTCGTCCCAGGCGGAGGGCGATGATCCCAGGATGAGGACTTCCGTCTTGTCTGAGTTCAGTTTGGCGGCTGTTCTTCATCCACTCGGCGACGTCTTTCATCCCTTTGTGTAGGCTGGTTCTGGCGGTGGTGGGGTCGTTTGTGAGGGAGAGGATCAGCTAGGTGTCGTTGGCGTAGGAGATGATGTTGAGGTTGTGTTGGCGTGCGATGGCTGCAAGGGGGCTCATGTAGACATTGAAGAGGGTGGGGCTGAGTGATGATCCTTGTGGTACTCCGCAGATGACTTCGGTGGCCTCGGATCTGAATGGGGGGAGGCGGAGTGGGAGACAGGGCTGCACATCGGACCAGCTGTGCATGCAGTCTGTGTCTTCCAGGGCCTCGGCCACGAAAATGGCAGTGGAGCCAGATGACCGGTTGCATAGGGCTAGCATTGGTGCCCCCTCATTCACGCTAGTTGTTTGAATGACACAATGGTGCCTATTGCCTGGCCTTGGCACTCCGAGGTCTTCAGCCCACATTTAATGTCAAGTTTGTGCTGCATAGTACTATCTTTGATGGTCTGTGTGAGAAGGGCATTAGGTCTTGGAAACAGCAGGCAACACCTGGGCACAGAGTCCCAAAGTGCGTGTGAATAGTGGCCAAGCAAACAGCTGGAGTTGTCCAAGCGCAGGGCAAGGCTAGCAGATGAGAACATGCACTTGCCAAAGCTTTCGAGGCGCTTAGATTCACAGTCTGGTGGAGTGGTGGGAAAAGCGTTCAGGTTTATCCTGCTGGCGGATGCCTCAACCATCAGACTTTCTGGAATTGGAGAGAAAAGGAGGCACTTTTCTCAGTGGCAGGCCCGGAGAGTGAGATCAAGCCAGAGTATGGAGAAGTGTCCAGACCACTCGCATCTTATATGCCCTTCAACCAGTTATTGTCAGTATAGTGAGGTACAATGTCATCCCCATAATCCTATTGGTCACTGTCTAAATCCATCTGAGAAAAGCTATGAAGAACCTGATCCCTCCCTTGAGGCAAAGGTAAAATGTCGGAGTCTAATGTGTTGCTAAAAGACTGCTGCCAGGAAGATTCGGTCACAAGCTCAGTCAAGCTCAAGACGAGTTTGAATCGGAGTCGGAGAGCACAATGAGTTGTGCTTTTTCTGCCAGCCTAGGCATCTGGGTTGGTCTATGGGGATCCAGGTCAGGGCCTGCTGCCGAGACCAAAGTTGGCACCAAAGCTGATGCAGAACCTGTAGCGGGTTCGGAGGTTTCAACTGGCGCCGAGGGCGACTCACCGATGGGATTCTAATTGGAGGTCCTTGAAGTTCCTTGAGGAGAGAAGGAGCACCCAAGGGAGTATGTAGGGTGCCAAAGAGACGCAGCATTGTTTTGAGAAAGTTCTCTATATGCTGAGGTGTCACCAATAACAACAGAAATTCAGGCTGCCTTAGGACAAGAGTTGGAATTGGCTCTGAAGGATATTGAGTTCGGAAGCGAGATGGAGAGGCATGTTTATGCTCTCGCACATTCTCAGGATTTCAAGAGTGGTGGGTAGGGTCCAGGTCCCACTTGGACATCTAGTGCTTCTTCTTTGACTTACCTGATGACTTCGCCCGGTATGAAGATCTGCTGCAGGAACGAGTTAAGGAGCAGGAGGGGGACCTTCCTCTCAACCTCAATTGGTCACATCATTGAGTCCTTTGGTGTTTTGCCATGTTAAGATTCACCTTATATGTCCATATGACCTTCCTGTTCATCTGGGCACACTCACCGCAGGCCTTGGGGTCATATTTCGACCCCAAGCTTCAAAGACATACCTGATAGGGATTTGTCACAGACATTTGCTCGCAACGGTGCCTAAAAGGCTTAAACCCTGTAGTTTTAGGGGGTGACACTCACACACTGGTATCGTTTTTGGATAGAATTGTCTTGATCAGAGATGAGAGGTAGTGCCGGATCCATGTCTGGTGGGAGAGAAAGAAAGGAAATGACGTCAGTGTGCATTACTGGTGCTTTATTGCAGCGCCACAGATTACCTCCAGATTGTAATGATGTCAGCATGGAGCTGCACAATGCCACCTGGTTGGCGGGCAGGGGTACTACTAAAAAGTTTCCAGGTCCAGTTTGCAGCCTGGGAATATTTAAAAGGTGAGGAATCTGCAGTTAGAAGTATCAATTAGAAACCCTAATTATTGGCACAAACATCCAGTAAACACAAGAATTCAGCAATAATATGTATGCAATAAAACGTGGGGATAAAGAAATTAAAAACCTCAAAGACAGGGGCTGGATTCTGGGCATGGCCTGACCATGCATGTGCATGCGCTTCTTTTTTAAGACTGTATTGTCTGCTAGACAAAATTGACTTTTCTGTGGCGTGCAGATCTGGACATCCGACGAGTATGGAGGAAATTGGACTGGATGCACCCATTTAACTTACTATGGAGCTCACTCTATGCCCTGTGCAAATCCCTATTTAAGAGCATAGGTGGTGTGCTATCTGGGCACCCAGAGAGTCTGTACCTGCAAAATTAATGTCAGACAATTTCGACAAACATGTGGACAAATACCAGACATTATGATTTTAAGCAGCTCTAAAAGTGGGGAAGGGACGACAAATACACTCAATAAACGTGATCCTCTATTCGGAGGTATGAAACTCATAGTGGTGTGGTAATTGCACAACTGCTAAATACTGCACTGCTGTTTTACAAATTGCAGGTGTGGTCTTAATAAATGAACAAGCAGACAGAACTATGCATCTTTGAATGATGAGCAAATTAAAATTTCAAAATATAAAGAAACACTTTTCTACTCCACCTTGGAAGAAACTCTTCATGATTCGCCAGCTCCAAGGAACTAACAATATCGACAGCATCAATGTAAAGCTAAAAAGCAAAGTATAGTTCATAAATTACCAGTATTCAAGATAGTTTCTTTTTAATTCAGATTTCAAAAAGACATATAGTGAACTACTGATCAAAAACATGAAAATTCAGTTTTTGAGTGATTTTTACTTCAGCATGTTGCACAAATTATTGGGGGGGAAGAAATCAAACAACTGTAGTTTTCAATAATTAATAAATTCAAAGTTTTCTGGACATAAGAAAAATATTATTTTCCATTTAGAAAAGCCAAAGAAAGTCCTACTCACCCACTGCTGCAATGGCGAGAACTTTCCAGTCACAGCTTTTAAGACTTCTTGACTGGTAATTCCTCCCACAGCTGCAGCCAGAGGCGCAAGAAATCCCTTGGCCGTCCAAGATAGCCATTTCACAATGCTCTCATCAACTTGTGGCTGTACAATAAAAAAATCATTTTTCACAAGGACAATAAGTCTAAAATCATTAGTGGTACTGTGATTTGAATACACAAAAAATAAGAGTTATCTATAATTCATTAAAATATTTTTTGGATGACATTGTGCTGCGCTTTCTAGGAGTACATATCTGACAAGATATGGCACAAATTAAATATATATGTTTTAGGATTAAATTACACATACATATTATCCTCTGTATGGGTATATTTCTGAAGTCAACTTTCAAATGTAGTGGACCCAGGCAATCACGTACATTAGCCATGAGATAAATAATGTTCAAGACTGATCAATTAACTTAATAAAATATAATGATACATTGAGAAGTGGTATCACACATTTCAACATACAAAATTGTGGCATTTTCACCCAAGAACAAGGTCCCCGAATCTCAAAGTCTAGCAGTAGGTATAGGAGTTGTGTTTATCGGCAGAGTTTACAACTCAAGCAGACCACTTCCATTTCTCGTAACTAAATAGTATCACAATCAACAGAGTCTCAACCGCATTTTCTCTCAATGGGGCACCCCTCATCTGGACCTATTCGCTACCTCACATTAGTAAGATGTCCATGTCCTTTTTTCAAAAATGACCAAACTTTGGAGTAGAGCCAATCAGCTATCACCACTCTCTGGAACCTTCCTGGAAGGAGCTCTAGTCCCTCAGATTTTTGTAAACACAGTGCTAAGTAGGAGTATTACTGAGAGAACTAAGGTGAGCCCTTGCAGGGGAGGTGGGTGGGTTGCATGTGAATCTATGAAAGATAACAATACTGGATAATTGCAGTTACTGGTAAGTAACGCATTCCTTATCCAGTATTAGGGTATCTTTCATAGATTCATATGCCTGAATCAGAGTAGTAAGCAATGATAAGCACATTTCGGATGGTACAGTATGACAAATTCACCAGATAATAACATATCAATGTGAAACATAGAAAGTACCAAAATGCAATGAAAGAGAATAGTAAGGAACACAATAGAGAAATGTGCGTATAGAAGAAAGGATGGTGGGAGGAAGAGAAAGGCTCACCTCTAATGAAATAGACGACGGAGCACTGCGTGTCCCACTTCAGCATCCTTCTGTATCCAAGCAGTAATGCTTGAGAATTGTACGCAGCGTCTTCCATGTTGCCGCTCTGCAGATGTCTGTAATGGGCACTCCTGCAAAGAGCGCCATGGAGATAGAAATCGCCCTAGTGGAATGGGCTCAAACCTTGGAACGCAGGGGTTGCCCCGCTTGCTGGTGACAGAAATTAATAGCTGCAGAGATCCACCGAGAGATACTTTGCTTGGTGAGTGTAAGACCTTTCCTAGGTCGACTGAAAGCCACAAAGAGTTGGTTGGATTTGCGAAATGTCTTTGTCCTGTCAATGTAAAATTTGGATGCGTGTTTGCTCCGAGACATCACCGATGAACTGTGGTTTTAAGAAGACTTCGAAAACGGAGTCGCGTCTACAATTTGAACACAACAAAAATAGAAAGGAAACGAGAAATCCCCTATTAATTATTGGTGAAAGAAGAATCATCTTTACAAGGTGGAAATATGAGCCGCCAATAACAGCCTCAGCTATCTTCAATCAAGAATAAGGGTATAAGGTGGCAGTCTTTGGAATAGACGAGTGAAGATTCGAGTACACTATCCTTACATAAGAAGAAATGATAATCAAAAAGCGAGCGAAATGAACCCAAGATTACAAGATTACACCGTGGTTCAAGCCCTGATGATAATCCCCTGAGGAAGTGGGGGTTTGGAAACGCGTTGGCACGTCCATATTAACCTACGAGGGACCTACATCAATTGGAATTCTAGTGAGGGTGTCACCATAAGAAATATACCTCGAGAGAGAACCTTTCTAAACAGTCTTATCCCCGTAGTTAGTCTGTCTTAAGCGCCCCAAAGAAATTGCATAATGAAAATAATCTTAGCACTGGCAGGCCTCCTGCAGTACTGACTGGTGTGATTGAATAATTTGTTTTTAATGTTCTTTGTTCTAAGTCATGAATTTATGAATATATGTTTGTTATGAGTTCTTAAGGGTACATAACGTTAAATGAGATGTGTATTCCTCTAATGCATCAAAAATGATGAATTGTTTCTTTAAAATAATTTGAATTGAATAAAATTGTTTAAGCATAGTACAATGACTAAAAGCTTTGAATGATGTATCTGCTGAATAATTTAGCAGCACACAAATTGGTGGCCAGGTAACTCTTTGAGACAAAAGTATTAAACGTCCTACCCGGCCCCCATAACGGACGTGACCCTTATAGCTTATAATGTAAAATTTAAGGCAGCGTTTAAGATCTAAAGAATGTAGAGTTGTTTCTGCCGCCGTTTGAGGATCTGGAAAAAAGGATTGTTAGACTAAAGGCTCATTGAGAAGAAAGTCTGATGGGACCTTAGGCACAAATTTAGGATTTGTTCGAAGTATAACCCTGTTGTGTTTGAACTGAAGGAAAGGGTCTTGAATTGAAAAAGCATGAAGCTCACTTACTTGCCTTGCCGAGGTAAGGGCTAGAAAGAGCGCTGTTTTCCAGGAGAGATACTAAGATCAGCTCTGTGTATCGGCTCAAAAGGGTGTTTCATAAGCTGAGCAAGAACTGTGTTGAGTTGTCAAGTGGGAGGTAAAGACTTTACAGGAGGAAATGTCCTGAATAGGCCTTTGAGAAACTTTTTAATCAACCTGTTAGACCAAAAAGATATTGCTGCCAGGTGAACCTTAATGGAAGCGTGAGCAAGACCTGAATTCGCCAGATGGAAAAGGTAAGGCAATATTTGTTCCGGAGAAGATGAAAGAGAGTGTATCTTCTTTGACTTGCACCAGATGCAGAACCTCAACCATTTTAAGGAATATGTTTTGTTAGTACTGTGGGCTCGAGCCCGAGCCAGAACTGCTATGCAGTCCGGAGGAATGTCTAGGTCATGGAATTCTCTGAACTCAGGAGCCAGGCCGATAATTTGAATGATGCTGGATCCGGATATTGGACTTGTTGCTGGCTCATTGAGAGAAGAGGGGGAAACGGTTTCAATGGGATCGGCGGTTCAAGGGAGAGAAGATGAAGCTCCGTGAACCAGTGTTGGTGCGGCCATGCTGGAGCTATCAAGATGAGCGTGCAAGGCTCCGCTTTTAACTTCCTGAGGACCCTGGGAATCAGGGGAATTGGTGGAAAAGCATATGCAAAGACGTAGAACCATGCGATCGAAAAGGTATTCCCTAGGGATCCCTTTCAGGGATGCAAGCTTGCGAAGTGTTGGCATTTGGCATTCTGCTTGGTAGCGAATAGGTCCAGATGAGGGGTGCCCCATTGAGAGAAAATGCGGTGTGAGTCTGTTGATTCAATTCCCATTCGTGGCACATTGTTTGTTGTCTGCTTAGAGAGTCGGCGTGATCGATGTCCGTTCCTGGGACATACTCTGCCTGAAGGGAAATGTTGTGATGAAGCAACCAGTTCCTGATTTTTTGTGATTCTCGAGAGTGTGTCAGAGAACGAGTACCTCCCTGCTTGTTTAGATAGTGAATTTTTGTGGTATTGTCCGTCCGCACAAGCACTAGAGAATTCTTGATCCTGGGAAGGAATGCCAGAAGAGTCAGATAATTAAACAAGAATAATCCTACTCAGAGTGCACCCCTCAGGGATGGGGGACACTCAGTGTTGTGAAAAATACCCCTCACACACCAACAGGCCCCTTGGTGTCATGCTTCATCATCGGGGTCTTCGCATCCCGCTAGAGGGATGCGGCGTGCTGCGACCAGCGACTACGCGGGAGCACTGTCGAAGTTGACTATGTGTGGTGTGTGTTAAGTGCAAGTGATGGGATATTGCGAAATGTGAGTGAAGGGTGTGGTGAGAAATTAAAAAGTACCTGGCTAGTGGGTTCTATGAAAAAACTTTATTCGAGATCCCTAGCTGGTACTATTAAAAAGAAGTGCAAAGTGAGGTCAGTTGTCTTTATTATGGACACTACCTCTGGTGTGTGTCGACATGTTTCGGAACTGGTGTTCCTTCTTCAGGACGGGGGCACAACTTCCCAACCCTACTCACGTATTTTTAAGAAAAAAATGTTTTGTCTTAAAGTAGAAAAAAGTGAAACTATTTACAGTGAAGAAAGGAGGATAAAATGTGCCTACAGCGGTTTTTTGGTTCATGCAGTTGCATGTCCTAAAAAGAAAAAGAAAAGGCGAGTCAGTTTGGTTGCCACAAGGGACTGGCTCGGACAGGCGCAGTCACCTGGAGCCCCAAATGGTTAAATAAACCTGTAAAAAGAAAGACAGACATAACACACAACATAGATGACACACTAATAGTTTGTAATGGTTCTGTAAAGCATACTCATAGTGACTGTTGTGTCCTGCCTCATGAGCATATCCAGAACGCCAGGGTAGGTAGGTGGATTCGTAATCTGTGTGGGTAAAGAGTTGGTTTCAATATTTTTTACTCACTGACTGGGTTCGTGCTAGGTAGGTCTCTGGAAGTTTGTCTACTGAATACTCACAAAATCTGCCTGAGTCGGCCTCCTTCTACCACCCTACGGATTGTAAACGTTCAATTATGGTCCAACGTAGATCATTGACACAATGTTGTTGTTCCAGGGAACAACGACAATTTTCTAACTGTAACACAAAAAATGTTGTCTACATGATAACATGCCCATGTGGCCTAGAGTATATAGGCATGACCACCCGACCTGTAAAAGTGAGAATAGGAGAACATAAAAGCAACATACGCTGCAAAAAAACAACCACAAAGATGGCATCTCACTTCCTGGAACAACAACATTGTGTCAATGATCTACGTTGGACCATAATTGAACGTTTACAATCAGAAACCGGCCTGTTTCAAAAAGAACAACGATGGGTTTTTCGCCTGGGCACCCACATTGAAGGCCTAAATGATGATATTCCATGGGGCCATCTGTCCGGGTAAAACCTGAAAAACCTGAAGTGTCTGCAACTTATGGCTGTAATTCTATTTTTGAGAAACAAGGGTTCTTATCAAACTGTAAGCGTAAGGGTGTGCCTGGTTAGTCTCTGTTTTTAAAAAAAAAAACATGTAAACACTCACTGATCCATCCCATGCGTTGTCCCAAGTACCGCATCACAAGTTTCCCAATAACCCACTCCTATTTTGATTACAATCATATTGAAGTGTACTTAAGGCATTTACTCTAAATCACTATCAGAATAGTGTAACCAACCAAAGCGCATATCTCATAAGACCACACCATCTGCCCATACGCCCAGAAGTAGCGACTGACGGCCATGTCAATGATTGACGCGCATGCGCCCAACTGGCTCAACAGTCACTACCGGATCTAACATGCTCAGAATGACACATGTTACTCTGAGATCAGGTCCATGATTATGATAGGCGAAGGGGCGGACGCTCCTTATTTGGTCTGCGCACCATATCCGTCAATCAACGAATCAGAAAGCACCTTAAGGCCCATATATAACAAAGCCCTGAACGCTAAACATTACCAGCGGAGCAGCGTAGGGTGGTAGAAGGAGGCCGACTCAGGCGGATTTTGTGAGTATTCAGTAGACAAACTTCCAGAGACCTACCTAGCACGAACCCAGACAGTGAGTAAAAAATATTGAAACCAACTCTTTACCCACACAGATTACGAATCCACCTACCCACCCTGGCGTTCTGGATATGCTCATGAGGCAGGACACAACAGTCACTATGAGTATGCTTTACAGAACCATTACAAACTATTAGTGTGTCATCTATGTTGTGTGTTATGTCCGTCTTTCTTTTTACAGGTTTATTTAACCATTTGGGGCTCCAGGTGACTGCGCCTGTCCGAGCCAGTCCCTTGTGGCAACCAAACTGACTCGCCTTTTCTTTTTCTTTTTAGGACATGCAACTGCATGAACCAAAAAACTGCTGTAGGCACATTTTAGCCTCCTTTCTTCACTGTAAATAGTTTCACTTTTTTCTACTTTAAGACAAAACATTTTTTTCTTAAAAATACGTGAGTAGGGTTGGGAAGTTGTGCCCCCGTCCTGAAGAAGGAACACCAGTTCCGAAACATGTCGACGCACACCAGAGGTAGTGTCCATAATAAAGACAACTGACCTCACTTTGCACTTCTTTTTAATAGTACCAGCAAGGGGTCTCGAATAAAGTTTTTTCATAGAACCCACTAGCCAGGTACTTTTTAATTTCTCACCACACCCTTCACTCACATTTCGCAATATCCCATCACTTGCACTTAACACACACCACACATAGTCAACTTCGACAGTGCTCCCGCGTAGTCGCTGGTCGCAGCACGCCGCATCCCTCTAGCGGGATGCGAAGACCCCGACGATGAAGCATGACACCAAGGGGCCTGTTGGTGTGTGAGGGGTATTTTTCACAACACTGAGTGTCCCCCATCCCAGAGGGGTGCACTCTGAGTAGGATTCTTCTTGTTTAATTATCAGTGCCCGTGGAGTGAGAATCCTATCTCTATACTCTACCTCCCCCCATTGTTACCTTTTTTTTTTTTTTTTTTTTTTTTTTTTTTAGAAGAGTCAGATAGACAGCTCTGTTTAGTCGCTCCAGCGATGGAAAAGCTTTCTTCTGGGTCGTGTCGAGAGTAGCACCCAGGAAAGTTATATGCTGGGAAGGCTATAGGATGGACTTTCCTGATTGAGAGCGAGTCCCAAGCGATTGAAAAGCTGTAGACAGGCACCGGAGGACCTGGTCCCGCCTTCTAGAGAGGGTGCTTTGACAAGCCAGTCGTCCAGATATGTAAATACCTGATGGTGTTGTTGTCTGAGATATGCGGCCACCGGAGAAATGCATTTCGTAAAAATGCATGGCGCCGATTTGAGTCCAAAAGGCAGGACACAAAATTGGTAATGCTTGCCCGCCACTGCGAACCTCAGAAACTTTTAGTGATTCCAGTGGATAGAGATGTGAAAATAGGCACCTTGAAGATCTAAGGACACCATGTAGTTGTTTGCCTTGATAAGTTGCAGCACTTCTTGCATGGTAACCATGCGAAACGACTGCTTCTTTAAGAATTAATTGAGACTTCTCAAGTCTAGGGTTGGCCTCCATTGTTTCTCCTTTTTGCGCACCAGGAAAAAACTGGAGTAAATCCCCTTCCCCCTTTGATGAAGGGGAACCCTTTCTATAGCTCCCTTCTGGAGCATAAGTGAAAGCTCCAGTAGTAGAAGACGTAGGTTTTTGTGAAGCATATGTCTGGGAGGGGTTTGAGGAGGGATTTGAATGAACTCTAGCGAGTGTCCAAATTGAACCAGTTGAAGAACCCAACGGTCTGTGGGTATCTTTTTCCAATTGTGTAGGAAATGGGAAATTCTTCCTCCAACTCTGGAGGGCGGAAAGGAAGTGGAGACCGGTGGTAGTGAGGAGTCATTGTCGCTGAGCGGCGTCTTTTTGTCGACCTCCTCTTCCTCGAAAGGAGGACTTAGTGTAAGATGATTGGAAGAGTAGGAAGATCGGTAGTGGTGGTAGTCTCCTCTAGTAGAGGACTGTCCCCTTCCTCTTGAGCCACGAAAAGGAGGGTTATGAATTTGAAGGGTACCCAAAGCCCTAGCCGTATCGGTATCCTTTTTTGTGCCCTGAAGAGCTTAAATGATATGTGTGCCGAAGAGAAGCTGACCATCGTAGGGCATGTCCAGAATTTTTGTTTGTACTTCCGGTCGGAATGATGTCGCCTTTAGCCAACCTTGGCACCGTAGTACCACAGCGCCGGCTAGTTGGTGAAATCCAGTAGAGGCGATGTCCATCGCACAATTGATGATTTCGGACGGCGAACATTCGCCCTCCAGCAAGATCTTCTTTGCTTCTTCCTTCGAATCGTCCGGCAAGGCCCAGATATGTGGCGCAATCTCCGCCCACATCTGTCTGTTATACCTTCCTAACAGTGCCAAGGAGTTGGATGCACGCACTGTTAATGCTGACATGGACAAGAAACGTTTCCCAATATTATCATTTTTTTTTTTTAATTCTATTGTTATTGCAGAATCAGAGATGTACAGCATACGTGTAACCTTGCCCGTCTCCGCTTATCACCCACCTCCTATGATTACTTCAGCATCACACAGCCATTCAGCCCACATCCCGGAGGCAGGGCGGCGAGAGTGAAGGATCCGGGAGTAAGCCAGGTGATAAGACAACAATGTTAACAGTAATTCGACATCAGTCTATGCGGGCCTGTCAAATGGATCTGCTTTTTTAAACCTACCCCCCCCCCAAACCCCCAACCAACAACTCCCCCCCACCGGTTAGCATTGAGGAATAATGAACAAGGCCAGTGCCCTCACTCTACCCAAAGAAAATGGACCAAATAGACCCATCCACCTGCTGCAATCTGCTGTCCACTCACGCAATAAGCATCCTCACGCCTCCCTCGGGGCCCCCCCAACCTCCCGCCCACCACCCACTCCCTGAATTGTCACTGGTGTGAGCCAACTGCAGGACTGTGATCTGTCATTCAGGAGCTGAGGGAACAACACTCACGCAACCTTGCGCCATCCGGGAACCCACTATCGGCCTCACTCTGCTTGGTCCCCGTCCTGTGACAGGTATTCAATCAGCGCTTGCACCAAGCTCTCCCACGCCCGTGCCACTTCCAATCCTCTCTCATCAGCAGTGCGCGTTGCCTGTAAGTCGGATCATACTTTCACTCCTGGCCCATTTACTCAATTCCATTGCCCAGCGCCTACTGGATGGGCCCTCTGTCGACTTCCAGCGCCAGGTGAGCTCTCTTTGAGCCAAAATTAGACCTAGATCGATAAACTTGCTGGTAACCTTCGTCTTCTTTGTATGAGGAAACCATAGCAGCAGGCAGGTTGCCTTGTCTAAGGTCACCTGTCTCTCCGTCACTTCATTCAAGAGCTCTCCCACTTCCGTCCAGTAGGGTCCTAGTTTCGGGCATTCCCAAAACATATGGTCCAACTCCGCCCCTGGGAGGGAGCATCTCGGGCATGCCGCCCCCTCGACTTGGAAATGCCTATGTATCCTGCCCGGGGTTAGATAGGCCCTGTGAACAACAAAAAAGTGCACTTGCTGGAAGTGTCACGACATCACGACATATTGGCACGCCAATGTGGTCGATGGTTCCATCTGCCCTTCTCCCCAGTGCTTCCTAATTGCCGCTGTGACGGCCATATACAAGAGGAAGTTCCCAACCGGGATTCCAAACTGATCCTGCACCGCTTGGAAGGGCAACAGTTCTCCCTCGGCATACAAATCGCCCACCATTTGGAGCCCCATCTCCTCCCACTCCATAAGGGGGGACCAACCTCCTCCGTGCGGTAGCGCCGTTAACATGCCCAGAGGTATTTCCGGGGCATATGGCTGCTCCACTCCCGCTCGCTTCCGACTTCTATTCCAGCACAGCCGCAACGTTTTTTCCTCAAGTGTCAGATCCCGTACATCTAGCTGTTGGTTCATAATAATGTAAGATAAGACGTGTCTCGGGATCCCCCTCCCTCTGTGCGAATCAGGTCCCCGAAATTCCCTAGCCACGTGTTGCGTGAGGAGCTGTAGCTGCGCCGCCAAATAATATAATTCAAAATCTGGGACCGCCATTCCTCCCTCGAGTTTCGGCCGTCGCAGCGTGTCCAACGCCACCAGTCTCCTCCCGTTCCCCCATAGGAACCCAATGGTAAGGGTCCGCAGTTCCCTAAAAAACCTAGGTGGGATCCATAGTGGCAAGGTCCTAAAATAATACAGGAGGTGCGGCAAGGCCACCATTTTGAGCAGCGCCACTCTCCCAGCCACCGATAGCGGGAGCGTGGCCCAAAATGCCGTCGAGCCCCGCAGGGCTCTCATACACCGACCTATGTTCCATTCCAGCAAATCTTCAGGACTATGGTAGATCCTCATTCCCAGGTAAGTAAAACAGGAGTCCTCCCAAACCACATCTGCCGGTAACGGCGGCTGAGGCGTCCCCACCCTCAGTGGGAAGAGGCAAGTCTTACGCCAGTTCACTCTGAGACCCCCAGCCGTGTCCTCCAGGAACAGCAGTAGATCATCCGCATAAAGCGAGATGTGATGCTGCTCACCTCGGCAGACGATCCACCCGTATATCGACCCTGACCTAGCTCATATTGCCAGGGGTTCTATCGCCAAAGCGAACAATAGAGGCGATAGTGAGCAGCCCTGTTGCGTGCCTCTTTGGACCGGGTATGCGGATGAGATCACCGAGCCCAATCGCACCCTGGCAGTAGCCGAGGAATACAATACTCTCGTCCAGCGCCTGAACCTGGTCCCCAGGCCAAACCTTCTCAACACCTCATCCAAATAGTCCCACTCCAAACTATCAAATGCTTTTTCTATGTCTATGGATAACACTGCAGGCCAGTCGCCCGGGTCCAGCTCGCTCTCCAAGACGCGCACCAGGCGGCGGACGTTAGCCGAGGTATTCCGGGTGGGGATAAAGCCAGCCTGATCCTCGTGGATCAACAACGTCATGTGCGGCAGCAATCTGGTGGCCAGGATGCGACTCAAAATGTTATAGTCCACCGTCAACATAGACAGTGGCCTATAGGAGGTCACATCCGTACTATCTTTCCCCGGCTTCAGCAGGGGCACAACCAGAGCTTCCCTCATCGAGCCGGGTAGGTGGCCCTGTTTCAACGCTTCATTATAGACTTCTAACAACTGGGGCGCCAATATGTCCATGAATTTAGCATAAAATTCAATGGGGAGGCCGTCTACCCCAGGCGTCTTCTTCCGTGCCATGTGTTTGACTGCCCCCCTAACCTCAGCCAGTGTGATCGCAGCGCCCAGGGCCCTAGCCTCCTCCTCCTCCAGCTGCGGGAGATTAATCTCTGCCATGTAATCGGATAAGTCTTCATCCCCAGTCTCTAACCGGCTCTGGTATAGGGTCTCATAATATCCAGTAAAACGTGATAGGATCGCCCCCTGGGAATAGACTATGTCCCCTGACTCCGTCTTCACACTCATTATCACACACCCCCATGGCTCCGGGTTCGCCAGTCTCGCCAGCAGCGTGCCGACCTTGTCGCCCTCCGCATGGACCCTCGCTGTGTACTGTCTGTAATCATAGCATCTCAACCTTTCGGTCTCCGATGCCACTAATTCCTTAGCCTCCAAGCGCTGTGCCTGCAGCGCCCCCTGCTCTGGCCTCCGCTTCTCTACCTCCCTCAACGCCTCCGTCGCCTTCCTGACCTCCTCCAATACCACCTTCCTTTCCCCAGAATGTTTACCAATGCATAAGCCTCTCATCACTACTTTAAATGAGTCTCATTCTAGCCCCCTAGTGGAGGCCGTGCCCTTAATTTGGATTTAAAATTATTTATATAGCGCACGTTCGCCAGCGGTTTCATGGCGCTGCAACTGGCAGATAACAGGGCAGGAGTGGCAGAAACTAAGCTAGAGGAATTCGAACTGCATGAGGACTAATTGAAGAATTTGGTGAACAAATGAGCTTTGAGCTGTTTCCGGAATTGCGGATAGAGAGTTAAGGCTCTAAGCTCTGGAGGCAGGGAATTCCAAAAGAGTGGAGCAAGGGTCGCAAATTTCGATCCTCCCCATTTCTTCCTCCGGAACCGCGGGACTGTGAGAAGGGATTGGGTGGATGAGCGTAGTTCCCTGGTAGGAACATAAGGGGTGATCTCAGATGAGATAAAAGCCGGTGCCGTGCCCAGTCGAGCTTGGAAGGTGATGGAGGCAAGCTTGAACTGGACACGTTCACGGACTGGGAGCCAATGTAGAGACTTGAGGAGGGGAGTGACATGGTGGGACTTTGGCAATTTAAACACCAGGCGCGCCGCCTGGTTCTGAATCTGCTGCAACCGCCTTAAGCTATATGCAGGTATACTAGCATATAGGGCGTTGCCGTAATCCAGGCGGGAGATGACCATTGCCAGGGTAATCAGTTTCAGAGCGTCAAAAGAAAAGAAACGGGACACCTTGCGTATAGTGCGCAGTGAAAGAAAAGAAGAAGACACCACAGAACTAACCTGGGAGTGAAGGGTGAGCCGGGAATTGAGTTTGATGCCTAATGTTTTTACTGAGGTAGAGGGAACAGGTGGAGAGCCTAGGGAAGGGGGCCAAAACAGAGAAGACCAGGGACTGGATGAACCACCCATCAACACCAGCTCAGTCTTGTCTGGGTTGAGTTTCAGATGGTTGTGGTTCATCCAGACTCGGATGTGAATCATAATAGATTGAAAATTAAGGACAGAAGGAGGGGAAGAAGACAGATTAAAGACGAGTTGGAGGTCATCCGCATAATTATATACGGTGACCTCCATCTGCTGCAGTGAAAAAATAAGAGGGGCGATGTAAAGGTTAAACAAAAGGGGTGAAAGGGAGGAACCTTGGGGGACCCCGCACTGAACTTTCCGGAAGTCCGCAGAAAAATCACCCAGGCGAACCGCCTGGGTGCGGTCCCTCAGCAAGGAGGACAACCATACCAGGGCGGTACCCCCGATCCCCGCCGCCTTGACACAGGAAAGTAAGATGGTGTGATCAACCGTGTCAAAGGCGGCTGAGAGATCGAGGAGGACCAGGGCCTGGGTCTGGTTAGTATCCATTCCCTCCCTGAGGTTGTCAAGGACCAAAAGTACTACGGACTCCGTAGAGTGTGCGGGGCGGAAACCGGCCTGGCGGGGGTCTAAGACCCCATGCGTCTCCACAAAAGAGCTCAAAGTGCAGGTGACATGGCGCTAGAGCACCTTTGCCAAGAATGGCAGGAGGGAGATGGGGCGATAGTTGGCGGGGACCGAGGGGTCCGCGCCCGGCTTCTTTAGGATAGGGACAATGACTGCTGTTTTCAGTGGGGCGGGTACAACGCCCTGAGAGAGAGAGCTATTGAGGAGGTGAAGGGGGGGGGGGGGGTCGGGACAAGAGGTAAAAATGTGACTGAGAATGTGGGAAGGGCAAGGGTCTAGGGGGGAGCCAGATTTGACCAGAGGGATTATCGAAGTCAGGGGTTCCTTGGTCAAGAGAGGAAGGGCACCAAGTTGTCCCTTGGGGGGAGGACACTGAGGATCCACAAAAGTAGGAGAAGGGGGAGGAATGTTGGCTTTGATGGTGGCAATTTTCTGGATGAAGAAGTTGTTAAGGGAGTGACAGAGTTCCTGAGAGGGGGTGGGCTTCAGAGTAGTTCTGTCGGAGAATGCCAGGTTATGCACAATCGAGAAGATTTCCCTCGATTGGTTCTCCGCAGCGAGAACTTTGGAGGAAAAATAGGCTGTTTTCGCCGCCAAGATGGTCTGTTTATATTGGGTCAAGATGTTAGTGAACTCCAATCGAAGTAAGGGGCAGTAGTTTCTCCTCCAGGCACGCTCCGCTCGGCGTACCGCTAATTTGATGATCTTGAGGTCCTCATTAAACCACAGGTTTGCATCCTTCTCCCGCTTTGAGGTGACCCGCTTCAGGGGGGCGATGGAGTCGCAACCTGAGGTGAGCCACTGATCAATGGACGTGACCTGGGAAAGAGTGGATAGACCTTGTAGGACGGGGTAAGAAGCGGTGAGTAAGGCACAAAGTATGACTCCGCTCCTTCACGGATCTCAGTCTGAAAGACCTGATCCTCTAGCGTGTCCGGGTTCAGTCGCCAATTAGGAATCGCTGTCCTCACTCGCTGCCATTGGAGGGAAAGCAGCTGGAGATTGTGATCTGAGATGGTCCTAGCCAGGTACTCAGTGTGTTTTGCCATAGTAGCAGTGGTGGGGTCACAAAGGATCGTATCAATCCTGACAAGCAGCTCATGGAGCGCAGAAAAGAAGGAGTAGTCCCTGCCCCCAGGATGCTGCCCTCGCTACACATCTATCAGCCCCCATTCATTCTGCCAGTCTCTCCTCTGTTTCGCCACTCTACGCACCAGGGATTCAATCAGTGGTGGATGGGATCTGTCCAAGGCGACATCAGTAATGGAATTAAAATCGCCTCCCAGTATTACCGGCCCCGCCAGATACTGTGCCAAGAGTCCTGAGATGGTGTCAAAGAAGCAGGGTTGTTCTGTGTTCGGGGCATAGATACAGCAAAGCGCCACCTCCCGGCCATATAGCCTCCCCGCTACCCCCACATATCTACCATCCGGATCAATCGTCTGACTCGTCACCTGAAAGGGAATCCCTGCCCTCACCCAAATCAGTACCCCCCTCGCAAATGCAGAATATGCTGTGCCAAACACTTGCCCTCTCCACCGCTTCTGTAGCG
This sequence comes from Lissotriton vulgaris, assembly GCF_964263255.1. NCBI lineage: Eukaryota > Metazoa > Chordata > Amphibia > Caudata > Salamandridae > Lissotriton > Lissotriton vulgaris. Next base: position 1,426,623,835 of record NC_141689.1, on the reverse strand, counting down.
CCGTACACTCTAGCTTGGTAAGATGGGTCTCTTGGAGCATTGCTATCTGAACCCCTCGGAGCACCAAATATGCATGCACTTTGTGACGTCGGGACATGGTGTGAAGTCCTCGCACGTTCCATGTGACGCACTTCAGCTCAGGTATAGTCCCCATCGCTACCCTTCCGTTGCATCACCCCCTCCGCAGCCTGCCAGCCCACACCAGCATCAGAAATACCCACCCCCCAAACAACCCCCAGAACCCCCAACGCCCACTCCCCCAGAACAGGAACCAACAACAGTGCATCAGCCCCCATCCAAACCTCACACACCAAACAAACAAATCTACCCTGCAGTAGCCACTGCAGGTTGCCTTAAGGGCAATAGGAGCGCGGTTGTGCCCCGACAAGCGGCAGCTCTCGCCCCAGCTCCCCGCCCCATGATCCCCCCGTGGCCTGGTACAGCTACAGTATTCCAAAAGGTTACCATGTATTCCAGCCTCTACCACAGTTGTCCGTGCTCCGCACTCCACCCCGGAGGTCATGCAAGTCACAAATCGTCCACCGAGCGGGGAGTCACCTCCGGCCCAACAGTACTATCCACATCCGAAATTTCAGTCCCAGAGTGTCTCTTGTCGTCATCCGACACCGATCCTCCCACCAACTCCTCTCTCTCCGAACCCGTAATTGCTGCCGTTGCCGCCAGGGCCCCCTGTTTGTCCGCTGCCAGTTGCGCGAGCAGCAGGGCCTGTTGAGTCTTGTGTCGTTTCGGATGCGTTGCGATTGGCGCAGCCTCGCCGGCTTAGGTCGGTCATTTTCAGCCTTGTGTTTGCGACCAGTTCCCGCTCTGTATGACTCTAGCCAAGTCCAGGCTTCCTCAGGTGTCATAAAAAACTGTGTTGTGCCATCCAGGATGATCCGTAGTTTAGCCGGGAACAGCAATGAGTACTGAATCCCCTCAGTTCTGAGTTCTTTTTTGACCGCTAGGAATGATGCTCTATGTCGTTGGACATCCTGGGTATAGTCCGGGAAGATTGTTACCGAGCTGTTCTCCACTGTGAAAGGTCTCATAGATCGCGCAATTTGAATCAACAGATCTCTGTCCTTGTAGTGGAGGAGACGTGCCACCACAGGTCTGGGTGGGCGCCCCAATGATGGCGGCTTGGCCGGAACTCTATGTGCCCTTTCCAGCGTGAAGAAGGGGGACAGCCCCTCCGGGGCCAATTTCATCCTAAACCAGTTCTCCAGGTAGGCAATCATATCCGCCCCTCCAATTTTCTCCGGCAGGCCGACCACCCTCACATTATTGCGCCTATTCCTACTTTCGGCATCCTCCGTTCTTTTTTCTAGCGCCGTCAGCCATTGTAGTGCACCCTCCAGTTTCCGTTCAACAGTCACCACCGCCGGTTTCAGTTCTTGCACGATTAATTCAGTGTTCTTCACCCGGTCCACCAGCTTCGAATGATCAGCCTTCGGGAGGCCCAGCCCCGTTGCAACCTGCGTGATATCATTATGTAGGGATTCTTTGGTCGCCGTGATGGCCTCTAGGATCTGATCCAGACGTTTGTTCAACCTCCTTTCCGTCTCTGAGCCCCCCATCGCTTCCTCACCCTCCGGGGTGGTAATCTGCGTTGCCTCGTCTCCTCCTGCTGCTCCCGGCTTCATCATGCAGGCCGCTCCACACACAGCACCGCGCAACAATGCCCTCCGTTTTGGCCCTCCGTGTCCGAGCTGCAGGGAGCGCCCCTGTACCTAATGCCCGCAGAGCGTCACCAATCTCAGGCCGTTCATCGGACCAGCGGGGTAGCAGTTCCTCCGCAATAACTTGAAGCTGGTCTCGTGGTCACCCCCCACTCAGCACTATCCAATCGGTCCCTGCGGCACCACTTTAGCTGCAGGCCCCTCCAGATTCCGGTGATCGCAGGATCACCCAGGCCTTTCACAAGTGTCCCGCATGTACCTGGCTCCTGGTCTGCTCCATCCTTCGACCCCAGACGGGCCCGGAGTCCGCCCAACAGGCCGCCTCAGGTCTCCATTCGTAGGCACTGTTCGGCCTCCAGGTCGACTTCTCACCACCCCGGTGTCTGGCTGTAGCGCCTGAGAATGAGCCCTCTCACTCCACCCAGTCAGGCGCCGCCTTTGTGGGGCTCTCAGCAGGCTACACCTGCAGCCAGTCAGTAGCGCTCCGCTCAGGGTCCCTCCTGGAGCGCGCCGGGACTGAACGCTCAGCCGGCGTCACCTCACTCCCCGGGGCGGCCGCTCGTGTCTTGAGCCGAAAGGGCTATCGCCCCCGTGACGTTGTGAAGTTCCTCCGCGGCTGCCTCCTAGTGCGGCGCCGCCGAGTCGAATCTGGCCACAATACCAGAGAGAAGACCCTCTATTACCGCAGCGGGGGCGTCACCCGGCTCTCGGGGTAGTGGTCCGCCTATGTCGGGTCCCGGCTCAGCACGCCGCCCTGCACTCTGGACACTGAGGCAGTTCCTGGGGTTCCCAGTCAGGGGCTCTTCAGCACTAGCGCCGCTCCTGAGCCAGCCCAGCTCCGCACCTCTCCGGCTCCCCGGTCCCAGATCGGGGGTCACCACTTCTCCTCGCTGTCCTTCCAGGCAGCCGCCATCTTGAGGCTCCCAGCCAATCTCGCCAGCCGCCGGTCAGCATCGGTCACCTCCGCGTTCTTCCCGCGAGACACCGGTCTCGGCGCTCAGCAGCCGCAGCCCCTCTCCAGCCGCGCCTCAGCCGATCGTCCTGCCTGCACCGGGGGTGAGTCCGCTCCTTATGGCGCTATTGAGTAGATGTCGCCGCCATCTTGGGAACTCCGCCGCAGCTCGCCTGGTCCCGGTGACAACAAAGAAAACTCCGTCACCGAGGCCCTATCAGCTGTGATGTCGGGCTCAAAGTGTGCAGCAGGTATTCCGACACAAGCTCCGCGTCCACAGGCCACTGGAGACCCCGATTTACAGGATAAATTGGGGATCGAGCGCGGAGCTATCGGCTCACGCCGCCTGTTCCATCGGAGCCCAAGCCACGCCCCCATCGTTTCCCAATATTATCAAGCCGTCTACCTTCCTTGTCTGGAGGAGAGGCCAGCGGAGCAGAAGGGTTTTTAGATTTCTGCTGAGCGGCTTGTGTGATGACTGAGTCGGGTTTGGGGTGCCCGGTCCGACAGGCTGGAGCGGTGTCCAGAGCCCTATATTTTTTGTCCTGCCGGGGTCGCACCGGGGGTAGTGAAGAAGGGTTGTGAATAATCTTTACACCCTGATCCCATATATAGTCAATAATGGGTATAGATCTGTCAGATTTTTTAAAAGGTTCCTCAAAGTCATAAAGGAAGCAATCCTGTTGTTGTGAAGGCATAGGGATCTGGAAACGCTGTGCCGCTCTTTCCAGGATGGTTTGGAAACCCCTGATATCAGGAGGCGAGTCAGCTAGAGTAGGCACCGGGGATGCTGGACAGGGGATTACATAATCATCCCACTCATCATGTGTTGACTGAGAATCGTGAAGTTCCCCTTCCTCATGTGGGTCCTCTTCCTCAGCATACGTGGAAGGCGGAGGAAGTGATGTGGTAGGCCCAGGCTGCAAAATAAGGGGTGAAGGCAGTGGCCTTGGTGGTGGAGAGACTACTGGAGGTGGAGGAGATGTAGCCGAAGTTGGAAATCTCTGCTTATAGTCAGTAATTAGAAATTGGAGGTCGGAAACCAGGGACGCAGGTAGACAAACCATGGGAGGTGGAGGTGGATGGCACTCTTCAGGATAATCCACCTGGTCCTCCGGTTCTTGGTCCTCATAGTCTGTGCTGTCGTGGTACTTGACGTGAAGTTCAGATGGGCTTGTCGCAGTTCTGAACATACTGCCATCGTCAGAATCTTCCTCTTCCAAGCGGTGAGTTGGAGGCAATGGTTGGACCCTACTAGGAGAAGTCAGGGCCGCTGTCAGCGTGCGTTTTGTATCTTGAGGTGGACATACGCACTGTGTAGTTTGGGTTAATCGACGGTGAAGTGTAGACAGGCACCATGGTTGGTAACATCGACGGAGCTCCTGTCGACGGAGCCATCGTCGTCGATGGGGTCCTCGTCGATGGTGTCCTCGTCGACGGTTCTGTCGTCGATGGAGCCATCGTCGACGACGGGGTAGACGTCGACGGAACAGTCTTCATCAATGTAGGCGTTGACAAGCTCCTGGGCGATTATAGTGCCGATGCTAGTTTTGACGTCGACATGATTTCTTTATTTTTATCGTAGACGAGACAGACTACCCAGCCCTCGACGATGAAGTAGTCGTCGTCGACGTGGACAGTTGAGACTGTCGTCGTCGATGAGGTTACTACCAAAGATGTAGACGGAGATTTGCTTGTCGTTGAAGCTAACGTCGACTAAGTCGGTGTCGGCGAGGTGCAAACAGGTCTCTTAATGGTACCTTTTACCTTCTGAGGAGAAACCTTTGCCGGTAGAGCCTTAGGATGTGCCTCCTAAGACTTTTTGATTCAGAAAAGGGGGGTGGTGATGAACAGAGTGTCTGAATTAAGCAGACCACTCTTACCCAGTCCAAAGATCAGGGCTTGATCCATCACCGTTTTTTAGCTCACTGCACCATCCCAGCTCAGAACTTGGCTATATGCAAATTAGTCTGACCCTGGCCCAGTGCATCATGGGAACAGGGCAGACCAAACTACCAAGCCAATTCTTATACTGGGAAGGAAACAAGCTACCGGGGACCGGTTTCTGGCATTTCAGCCGTCTTCGGCCCGGCTTGCTTGAATCCTGATGGTGCAATGAGCTAGGGACTCACATCTGAGTATACCCTTCCACGCTTATGGTGGACAAAAATGATTCAGAAAAGGGGGGTGGTGATGAACAGAGTGTCTGAATTAAGCAGACCACTCTTACCCAGTCCTAAGACTTTTTGTGCGTCTTCTTTTGAGGTGGCTGCGATGAAGGTCCTAGAGAGGCCACTCTGGGTCTTTTCTGAGAGGAATAGGAAGACTTGGAGGAGCTCTCACTCTCCTCAGAAGAAACGGCTTGGTCTTTATCTTTAAGCCTCTGCAGCCAAATTAAGATGCGTTCCTCCCTGTCTTTGAGGGTTTTTTAAGAAAAGGTACGACATACCTTGCAGTCCTATGAGGAGTGATCCGGGTAAAGGCAGTAGAGACAGTCCTTGTGTTGGACATCAACATGAAGTCTCTTTTTACCACAGGAAGCACAGGGCCTAAAAAGGCCTTTTTTAAGAGTATCTGCCATGAAGAACCTGAGAACTTCACACAGAAAAAGGAATTTTGAAGAAAAAAGCAATGGAAATCCAGAAAACAAGGAAAGCGGAGCAGAGCTCAGTGGAGACTCTTTAGCACGACGTGCGGTAGAAAATCTGAGGGACTAGAGCTCCTTCCAGGAAGGTTCCAGAGGGTGGTGATAGCTGATTGGCTCTACTCCAAAGTTTGGTCCTTTTTACAAAAGGACATAGATATGTTACTAATGTGAGGCCCTTGGCCTATCACTCTATATGTCTAATGAGACTTTACTTTATTTATGTACCGGGGACTCCCATCCTGACGACGGGGAATGATTCAGGCATGTGAATCTACGAAAGATACCTTAATACTGGATAACTACAGGCTTCTACGACAAAACACCCAAGGTCACTGCCACAGGAGGTAGAAGGTACGGCAGCACAGCTGCAGGAGTGGGCCTTCCCCAATGCCAGAGAGAGAGATCTACCACTAGGCCAAGCTGATGCTGGGTCCAGTTCTCAACTTTGAGATAGTGGCTGCGGCTCGGAAACCCCTCCGAATACGACAAAACCCACCTCGGGTGGATACTTCTTTGCATGAATGTGGGAATGTCTCTGTATGAATGCTCGACCCCACTCGTCGACATTCTAGCACACCAAATTGGGTACTTCTGCAGCCAGCCGTAAGGGTAATAAGCCACATTTGAATGCATGACAGGAGAGGTAGCAATCCATGTGGCGAAGAACACTGGGATTTGGATGAGGAGTGCTCTCCAAAGGCAAAGGGGTTCCAGTGTCAGAAGAGGCCCCAATACTCTATTTCCTACACTCCTGATCACCTGAAAGGCTAAAGCAAGAGAGTAAAAGATGACCAAAGTTTAAGTGTAAGCGGCAAATTTGCTGAATCTATGCAGATTAGTTTGAAATAATAGGTCAATTTAAGGCTGAAAGTAGGCAAGTGGCACGTACCTCCCAAAATATATTTATCCGAAGACAGTGGGGGCTAAAAGATATGGACATCTCTTGTGGGTTCTGCGAGTGAATTGGAAATTTATGTCCCCGAAGATGCATTCTCAAGGCAAAGTATTGGGGTTCTTTGAATTATCAAGACCCCAACAAGAGAACCTCACTGAGTCCACAACGAGTATGGGATGAGAAGACACCCCCTACTTAAGACTGATTTATTAGCTAGTCTCCAATCCTTTAAAAATGAGCTCATAGGGGAACACAAGAACAATATCATCACTGAACTCTCCACCCTGCTCGCAGACCTTTGATTAAAAATTGCCACCCTTCGGAATGATATTGATTCGACTAGGTATACAGTGGTAGAGGCGGAGAGAAAAAATTACTCACTGAAGGAGAGGCATGCAGCCTTGGAAGAAAGGTGCACCACTCTGTCCATCAAAAACAAGGAGATCATCCGGAAGTTGGAAAATCTTGAAAATCGCACTAGGCATGATAACATCTGCATACAATTCTTTGTGGAAGGGGCACAAGGAACAAGTATAGAGGCCTTTGTGAATGGTCTTTATGGTACGTTGTTGGGGACAGTCAGAAACCATCACGCTCAATTGAGTGCACAAGGTGGGACCCAGATCTTCTTCCAATGCAAATGGTTTCCAAGACATGTTAGTGAAACTTCACTTTTCAAACTAAAGAGAAAGACTTAAGGGAAGCACAAGAGGGAGACCAAACCAGAGAGAGGACTATGATTGTGCTCTCTTCCAGGTTATTGCATCCTCCATGCTCACCGGACGCCAGCAATTTCACCCCGTCATTAGCTATCTCAATGACACTAACAAACGCTCCAAATGCCTCTTTCCCTTTTGCATACCATTTGAAATCTATAACAAGCCTCATCAAACATCAAATAAACAGCTGCAGTTAGAATACTTGGACTTCATTTACCTGAGAAAGAATAGACTACAGCGGGACCATCAACCTTGAGCTCCAGGAGAGAGGCCAAATGGCGCAAGCCCTGCCAACACTGATAAAGAGAGAAGAAATCCTCCAAAAGCACAAAGGAAAGCAAATGAACCCGTACCTTGAAAACAAGACTAGAGACCATGATTCCACAAGGAGGCAATAACCAAATGAAAAAGGGGAAAATCTGGGCCTAAAGAATGCTCTCCCCATCCTTATACATTTGAATGAATCAGGTTTCATAGAAGAACCTGAGACACATGACAATATCAGGCCGGTCCTCCATCCTATTGTAAAGGTAAAGAAATTAAATAAAGTGACACCGGTAATTGTAGTTGCATTAGAAGCAGAAAAAGCATGTGGCCGGATCCATTGGCACTTCTTGAAGAAGACACTGGAGGCAGAGGGATGGGGGGAAAAAGTTCATAGCGGTGTTCATGGTGAGATATTGAGCACCTAGACCCAGAGTGATTCTAAATGGGGGAATTACCAATTCTTTCCATTTAGAGAAGAGGGACGCGAGGGCTGTCCATGCTCCTCGCTCTTGTTGTTCGCCTTAAGTATTGAGCACTTTGCCATCCACATAAGGAGCTACATGGAGGTGCGGAGGTTCAGGTTTGGTCAGGAGGAGGAAAATGTACTCCTGACCTTGGCAGGAGCCAGCCAGGTCCCTTCCCAGAATACAGAATTGCTTAAAGCTGTTTGAGAAATTAGCTGTCTTTAAAATTAACGCACTGAACAGGAGAATCTAAACCTAACCTTACCCCAGCAAATGGTAGATCAGTTAAGGAACACTAATTTCTGTTGGGCTACTGGAGGAATTAGCTATTGAGGGGTAAAAAGGTCATCAGATGGTGCAGATTTATACAAATTCAAACTACTACCTCTCTTAACAGAAATATGACTGTGGCGGAGGACTTACGACAGTGGGGGGGGGGGATTTGCAGGTATCTTGGTTGGGTAGAGATATTGTCATCTAAATGAATATCCTGCCAAAACCGCTCAATCTGTTTCATGCTTACTAATTCTGATAGCATTGACTTTTTTCAATAACCTTAGGAGCATAACCCTGGAATATATTTGGGAAAGGAAGAGACCTAAAGTGGTGTATAGAGTCTTATGCAGGCGCAGAGAGAGAGGGTGGCTCACACTTCCAGAACTGTATACTTAGTACAGAGCAGAGCAATGGACAATCCTGGCAGATGGGATCTCAAGAGAATCTGAGAAAGTATGGCTACATATTGACAGAGCTGTTGCTGGTTCTTCATTGTGGTACTTAATGTGGAAACCTCAACCAGATAGACCTCCCTAATGTATACCTTAGTAAACCTATACAGACAGCACTGACAGTTTGGGATGAGGTGAACAAGCAGTTGAAGCTGTCTCCATATCCCTCCATCCATACCACTATATCTGTTAACACTACACCCACTTCAGCGCTGTGGCTGGGTCCATTTGATACCAAGCGAGAAGGATTGTTGCATGCTGAGGGGCATGCTTGGCAAGGACACTATGAAATCCTTGAAGAATACACACATTTCTAAAAGGGAAAGTAAAGTGAACGAGCAGCAAGGTTAGCAGATAGATTGTAATGTATATGCATGCAAAAAACAGGCACTGTGCCTTCAAGGGCCTCACCCTTCCTTCTGTGTCCCACAAGTGACAGTTAGGTCAGCTCAATTTTTACGGAAACAAGAGGATCCTGGGTGAATGTAAGAAAATGCTTTGTACTTGCTTTTCCGGTGGGTGGGAGGGTTGTTTACGGCTATGATGAACATTCCCCTGGAAGACAACTAGGGTTACTAGCTTACTAGATCAGTAACTTAATTCTCTTCCAGGGGGATCCTCATCAATAGTCAAAAGCACAGAATAGAATAGCAAGCCCATCCCACAATAAAGGCATTGAAGGAAGTAAGACACCATAAATTATCAACCAAACCTTAGGAAAGAATGCCCTATTTGGGTTTCCGCCCTGGATTTCGAATCCAGTCAATAGTGTCTTTGTCTTGTGAATGCATGCACGTATTTCTAGGTGGGAGCCTTACATTGAGAAAGAAACATTCCTTAACAACGTCACTGTCACAGCCGTAACAGAGCCACTGTCACTGTTTTCCATTTGTGGAATGTGCTTTAGGCCTACCAGGAAGTAACTAATTTGCCAGCTAATAAGGTAGTAAGATGCACAATACTAGCCATCTAGACAATGATTAGTTTGTTCTCGATTAGCATGTCTTTACAAGAAGTACAATCAGAAAATCTGATTGCCTTCTCACTTTTGTCTTATCTAGACAGAACTTTTAGACCCTTTTCACATCCAGAGTATGAAGGGCTCTTTCTACTGAGTTGAAGGAGTTGGAAAGAAAGTTGGTAAAGAAATCGTCTGGTTGGAATGAAAGTCTGAAACCCTTTTTGAAAGAAAACTAGGATGAGTTGTCAAGACTCGCGATTGTTATAGGAGACAAGTGCAACTTTCCTGAGAACACAAGCCCCAGACATCACTCACTCTTCAGAACTAGTGAATGGAAATCAGTGTGGCGATCAACTCAAGCTACTCACTTTGCCATTTATTGTTTCACTGATGGTCCTTGCTAATTTCAGCATCTCTTCAGAATCCTGAAGACATCTAATGAGGAAAAGAAAAATAAAGTGAGTGACATCTGCCAATTCTCATTACTATAGCACAGAGCAATGCATACTTTCCAGATTACTTAAAATTAATCTTCATTACTGAAGTATAACTCTTTTGAAGTCTTTAACCATAAGGGTATGCCAGTACCTTGAGGAAGGGATCTTATGCAGTTCTTAATATTTAGGAAGACTTTTAGATAAATGGCTTAATACAATATAAGCATGAACATGTATATTTACATGATCTTTCATGCAATCATAAACATTTTACATATAGAAAGGTAAGAGGGAACCCAAAGGACCGAGATGATGAAGAAACAAACAAGAGTTAATTTGAGTTTTGGAAAGCTCTACAATTTAAGTGATGCAGCAATGGAACTCCCACACCTCGAAATCCGTGGATATCATTATTCCGAGGTGCAGGAATACCATGGTATTCAAAGTCACACTATGAGCAGTACTCCACAAATATAGACTTACAGGAAAAGTATTGTGTCCTTACCAGGTATACTTGGTAATTCCCTAGTTTTGCCGGTTTTCCCACCCATGCAGGTCAACAGCAGTTAGTCAGTGAAATGTCTGGGAAATAAACACGGTTGTTCGAGGCTCCTGCATTGGTTGTAATTTTTGACTTGGCGTATATGTTAATGTGGCCTTAAGTGGTTTTGAAGCAATCACTTTGTGAGCTTGATATCATAGTTGATGACTGTTCTATGGCAACAAGTCAATGCAATGTACCCACACTACTAAAAATAAGATAAAACAGATACACATCTCATTCTGCTTTAATCCACTCAAAGCACTGGAAGGCAACATTTATGTTAGGATTCAAAACACAATTTCTAGAATTCAAAGTATCACAGGAAATTGAGGAAGTCCTCCAAAGCCAGCTTGCTCTGACATACAAATATTGAGTTAAACATGTGGCTGCATCGCATCTAGGATGAAAAGAACAACCTTCCTGATCTGAAGACTACTATCCACTTAAAGTGAAAAAAAAGATGCATGGTATTTGTTATGCTTGATCTTCACCTCTAATGCTATGGAAAACACCATTGAGATTACAAACAGTATGCTGATAGGTCAAAATAAATGGCAAAGATCTCTGCAGGCTCGCATTAGCATTAGAGACTGAGTTGATCCTCTAGGGCAAATGCGGACTGTGTGCAAAAGAAATATAAGAAGGAATATTGCATCAAGGCAGATCATGTAAAACAATTATGAAAAAGGGAAGGATGGAACAAGGTTAGGCAGGAAGGTGTGATGTGGATCTAGCACAAATCGATTAAAAAACAACAACAGTGTTATGATACAGAAAAGTAAAATTCTGTATATACTTAGGGCAAACACAAAGATTTTCAGATTGATGACCATTGCTGCTCAAACCTTGATTAGACTCTCCTGTAATGTTCACACAGTTAGGATGAACAGCTATCAGAACTGGTTAGGAGATGCCATGGTGGTGCTAGTGATTTGTGCTGGAGCTATAATAGTTTGAAGCTATTATAGCTCAGAAAGTATTTGATAAAGTAGTAAAGTTAAAATCCATAGAACCAAAATATCTTTATAACTGCCTGAAATGTTTGGTGGAGCAGAAAAATGTATAATTATGGACCCAAAATACCTTAATATCTGCCCTTTTAGATCACATGACAAAACAATGAGCCTTAACTGCGGCCATACTGAAAATAGGATCAGATTAGAATGAACCAGTGGAACAGAAAACTAGTTTGCACCACCAAGTCATGTCATGCCATGCAAGTGCTCAAAGTAAAGAGTACGACGCTGTAGTGGCTGAAACTGTGCCACCAAGATCTTTGAAAATACACACAGTAGAGGGAGAGACAAAAGAGTAGGGCTTGGAATTAAGTCAATACATATGTGTTGGGTTTCTTCTACAGAACTTTGACAGGGTGTATTCTGAAGTGCAGACACAGATCCAAAATGCCAGATGCATGCAGGAGTTTGAGTGTTATCATTTACTATGTAAATCATTTCCATTCAGAGTGATTATGTATACATTTATTTTAAGTGGCTGTCTGAAACATTTGGTAAACTACCAACCCCTTGAACCTGCACTGAATACCTCTGCTGTAGCTCAAATGGAGCAAAAAAAATACAAGGATTGGCAGAATCATCCATACAATATTCATTTTTAAATTACTATTTAATAGGAAATTGAAATTTTATGAATGGCAGGATGTCAGAGTCCACCACTTATGTGACGTACAGATAACTAGGATTCTAATTAATATTTACCTCTGACATTGTGTTGTGATGCAAGGCTCTCTGCAAGTACACCATAGTATTTTTGATTTTGTAGAGTCAGCACGCATGACAATCATGCATGTGCCCTAAGGCCTTGTACGTGAATGAGTATTAAAGTACCTAGAGGAGTGTGCGCCAAGCATGCCATCCTTTTTACATGGGAATGCTGTCCATGTTTCGGTTCAGAGTTTAGAGGTGGTGGTAGCATCCATCCTGAATATCTTGTACCAGACATGCCTTTTTCCTGTCCCTTGTAGCCTACCAGCCTTGCTCTTGAAGCTTCTGCTAGAAATCTGTGCCCTGAGTGGGTGTTTTGCTGACATCTTCATGTATGGTATACGTGCATGGCATAAAATGATGGTTGGGTATCTGCCTCCCAGACAAGCGTTAGTCCCTGATGGATACTGTCGGGGTAAGGTGTTATCCCTTAACTGGAGGGTGACAAAGGACGCTGCATTCAATAGCTTTGATTCCCTCAGTAGCATCCTTGCCTGTCTAGACTTGCTAGGCAAGGGTCATGTGCCATCTGATTGTCACCCTCCAATAAGGGATAACATCTTACCCCGAAAGTATCCATCAGGGACTAACGATTTATGTTCAGCCCAACATGATTATTCTCAACCACCTTCAGTTTTAGCCAGTGCTTCCACTGCACCTTTACCCAGCATTCCCCCAGTTGGCTGTAATCCTAACCCCATTCCCTTGCACCCACAGGCCTGTCCTGCTCCCAGTAACCATTCTCTTATGACACGTGTCACTTGTTTTAACCCACCTTCAGTTAATACCATTACTGACTTAGCAAGTTCTTTTCCGCTCTTATGTGCTAATCTTTGCTAACGTCCCCCCCTGTTTCTACCTCTCCTCATGAATCTTGGGTTTCTCTCAGGAACAAATCTCTAGATTGGCTCAATACAAGGAAGGGGCTGGGCGTAATACATTTTGCAGATCTGAAGAGGATTAGAAGAATTAATTGGGTTGGCACGGGGAGCACATTTTTGTAGGGAGATAGCGTGGTGCTCTCATTTACATCTCCTAACCTAGTTGAAACTATACTAGAGAGAGACAGCTATCTACCCCTTACGGCTACACAAATTGCAGTCTATCTATCAGCCTCCCAACCCTTACCAAACTTTTCATCAGCCAGCCTATCCCCACTGTGTGCAGCCTTCTATTTCCTTACCGCCTATTGTAACTTAATGGCGTGGACTGACTGAAGGTCCCTACTAACTCAAGTGAGGGTATACGGCTTCGAACATCTACTATTTCCACACTCAATTCTGATGCCTGTTTAGACGTAGTGGCCGAATGTGATTTCTCTCACTCTCAGCCCTGCTCTAATAAGGATGTCATAGCCATGCAGCCGTCACAAGCCTAGGTTCCTCCTTCTGATTTAGCTAACACCGTCTTATTTTCGAACGTTGCTTGGTTGCGTCATAAATGTACTTCGACTGAATGGCTTGACTTTGTCTCTAAGTTCAACATTCTCTGTTTACAAGAAACATGGTCTGTGGACCAGATACATCTTAATGGTTTAAAAACATATTCTCCAGCAGTTCCCTTCATATGTGGGAGACCCAAAGGGGGTTTATGTATTTCTGTGTCTAATAAGCTGGCCCCCATGAATATTGTAGAAACTGCGACTAGAGTTTATTATCATATCATTTCATTCCAGATTACATCGTACACCACGCTGGCCATAGTTAACTTTTATAATAATGCCTGTGCTCTGATATCTCTCACCACAATGGGTAGGCTTTGAGATGGTCTTTGGTTAATCCAACTATTTTTCTAGAAATATTTGTTTCCAAACACAAAGCAGCTTTTAAAATATGCCTAGATGAATCGGCAGAGCCTCAAAAAATCATTAAGGCTTTTAAACAAATGAAAAAAGGTATTAGAGAAGGGCTCATTGTCAACCAGAAGATAGCTGGGTCAGGGTCTTGCGGTTGGTTTGACGCAGCCTGTACTAAGGCCTTAAGAAGTTTAAAGTTAGCTCTTGGCAAACAATCCAGGTGCATCCAGGAAGTCCAGAAATGCAGACATGCGTACAAGCTCGCCATCAATCACTATAAAAAAAGTCTGAAGAGGAGACCTGGAATAAATTAGTTGAGGCTTGTACGACGAATGATAATATCACTTTCTGGCGCATTATTAACTTCCCTTTTTTTTAACTCAGCAGAAAGCCCTCGCATTGAGATCGCTATCAAAGAGGCAGAATGGCTAACTCGTTTTACTAATCTATATTCAATTCAGGAGCCTATTGCTACTGTTGTTCCTTCTAGAGCTTCTAGGAGTGCCCCACCACTATTTTATCCCCGTCTGATCAGATCTACCCTGACTTTACTTTTGACGAGGTGGTCCTGGCTTTGAAGGAAGCAAAGGTGGTAAAGCGCCGGTCCCCGACGGGATCCCTATTGATTTGTTTAAATCTAATGTTGACCTCTGGGGCCCTTTGTTAACGCTGCTCTTCCGAGCTTGCCGGATTGAAGGTTTATTAAGTACATGGCCCGAGTCCCTTATAGTTCCTATATTCAAGAAGGGAGATCGCAATAGCCCCCCAGCACAATATAGACTCATCTTTTTGCAGGACTCTTTGGTTAAGGTGACCAGACAAATCCCTCTCGGCAGATTACAGGACTGGGCAGAGTCTAACAGCATTACCTCAGATTTGAAGTATGGGTTCCGATCAAGCGTGGGGGCCACAAAACAGGCTATTAACCTGAATTTACTTATAGGGAAATGTGTGCACATCAAAGGAGGTAGTTTGTCCGCAGGAAACAGAGGGAGTACGGTGGGAAACTCTTTGCTTGACGTACCTAGGCACCCGAATATATAATTCCCACGAAGACTTATTGGAAGGGAACATAGTGAGAGCTCTGAGAGGGGTTAAGAGTAGTTCCGAATTATGAGGGACCCTGCCTTTGTCGGTGGCGGGTAGAGTTACCCTCCTAAAGATGGCGACACTCCCGAGACTACTGTATTACTATGGAGTGTTGCCGCTTTGGATTCCGCCGCGGATGTTCACCCACTCAAGTCACTGGTGACGGTGATCATTTAGGGGGCCAGGAGATGGAGGGTGGCACTAACTACTCTTATGAGGCCAAGAGTAGCGGGAGGGTAGCGGTCCCGGACTTCGAGAACTACTATATAGCAGTGCAATTGCAAAAGCTTACAAAATGGGTGGCGGAAAAACGTAAAGAACCAGTACAATGAAGGGAAGATACCCCAAGCTTGCGACTTTTATCAAGAATAATACTGAGACATCCCTACGGAACTGAGGACAGCATGTAAATGTTGGAACAGAAGCCTGAGACGTTCCAAGATGAAACACCCTTACACACCAAAAAATCAGTTGATTGTATGTAGGGCACTCCCCCATGGTGGTGACTGACGTAGGTTGGGAGCCTGGGGAGACCTAGGAATATCCACAATGGGTGACCTTTATGACGAGGGCAATATGGTCCCATTCAATGATCTTCAAGTCCGCTATGACATACCGGGTGGAAATTTTCTATTACACACAGCTCTTACAGCAGCCATAAGAAAGCAGTGGAGGGAGGGATTCTCAGAACCAGAAACCTCGATGGGGCCCCAATTTATGGTCTTAGCGGCTGGTACATTTAAAGCAGTCACATGCTTGTATTGGTGTCTCACGTACACAGCACTCCCCCCTCTGGGTAAGGTACATAGGGAATGGAAGGCAGACTTAGGCAAACCCATAGGGGACAAGGACTGGGGAGGTTTGATGGAAAGGGCATGGAAGAGCACCAGGAACCCACAATTTCAATTAGTGAATTTTTATGTGCTGCAAAGGGCATACCTTACTCAGGATAGGATGCTTAAGTACTTTAATATGCAAACAGAAGCATGTCCGTGCTGCCACACAATAGGGGGAGACATTTAATACAGGTTTTGGTGCTGTCCACGTACAGGGACCTTCTGGGAAGAAGTACCCACGACCACAGGAGAAGTGATTGAAAGAGAGATAGCAAATACCCTGATCATTGCCTTCTACACCGGTTCCCCCACACTGCTAATAGAATGAAGTAACAAGTAAATTCCAGAACTTCAGGTTGGTCTTAGCCAAAAGGGACATTACCTGCCACTGGAAGTCGAGAGATGGCCCTAGTACAATTAAATTGAAAAAAGAGTTTATAAAATGGGCTGAGTGTGACAGCTCTGTTCGATAGCAAATAGCTAGCCGAACAGGAAATGAGAAGACGCTAGAGCGTGGGCAGCGTTGCTAGATTTGTTAAAGAACCCCAAACATATAGGAATGATGGATTAAGCAGAAGAGACCCACGACATGAATGACTGATCCACCTGTATTGGATTAGCAACAGCGGTAATGCATATATGATATGTCTCCTATGCTGATACAGATACTCACTGAGACTCTACATGAGATCATAGACAAAAGTGGTTTTCTGTTATTGTACTGGTTGCAAAATGAAGGGCTTAATGTGACACACCTGGGTGGGAGGGGTGGGTGGAGGGAACAGTTGGGGACAGTTTGAATAGTTACATAAGAACTTCGGAGTTATAGCTAAGTAATGAGTAATTATTGAAGTGAGCAGACAACCGTGAATGCCTTGGAAGTGAATAAGTGGAACCGAGCTATTAGGGGGCATTGATAAATGCCTTACCACTGTGAGGCATTATCGTACGATATCACAATAAGAACTAGACAAATGATTCAAAATTGGATTGATAAATGTGATACTACTTGCCAGAAAACTCAATAAAATATGTAAAAAAAAGAAAATTAAAGGCAGTAGTTTGTTTTCAGCATTCGTAGACCTATCCTCTGCTTTTGACTTTGCGTTGCATGACAAACTATGGTCAATGATGGTCAGAATGGGCATAGATCACTCTATTGTGAATTTTCTTAGCAATCTGGATACATCAGGACGGGGCAAAGTAAGACACAATTTAAATGGCAAATGCACTCAGCCATTTAATATAGAAAGAGGAGTTCGCCAAGGTTGTGTACTCGCTCCATTCTGGTTTATTCTTTACCTAGGAAGCACCCTTGCTAGTAAGTACACAGATTTACCCCAAATTGGGCAGAGTCCGATTCCAGCATGGTTATATGCTGTCAACGTGGTATTAATGGCACGTAATCCTCTTGGCCTACAGAGGTTAGTCGATGAATTTGCCAAGTTTATGCAGAACCACAGTTTAAAAATAAACATCAGTGAAACCTTTGTAATGAAACTACACGTGACATTTTAATTGACGGCACTAAGATTTAGTTCACGCCTACATTTTCATATTTAGGCATTTTATTTAACCCCTTCGAAGCTAATGACGAGCTGGGCTCGTCATGGCGCTTACCTGCCCTGCGCGGATGACAAGGCCAGCTCGTCATTTATAATTGTTATTTTGGTTTTTCAGCGCAGGACGGGAAAACGCCTAGCAGCCATGTGGTTAATAAAGATGAGATCTGGACTAGTGTAATCAAGTCAAGGAGGCTCAAATTTGTTAAAATAACCATGGCCTTATTGAACTTTGCTAGGAAGCTAAACATTAAATATCCTATGGAAATGACCATTTATAAGGCCAAATGTAGACCAATTGCCAAATATATGGCTCTGAGCTTTGTGGGTATGCAAATGACGACTTGCTTCAGCTAGCAGAAAATGTATTCTTCAGGTACCTACTTGTCTCCGAAAAGTTGTTCAACCTTTGTCTGCCATTCTGAATTGGGGGTTCCCTATTTAGCAGACATGATCAATATCCAGCCAGTTTTGCTCTGGCATAAGATCTGGTCCTCTGAATACACAGTGTTCAATTGTTCCATAATGGAGCACTGTTTAGATCTTAGTCTGCCTTTAAAATCCCAAGGCTCAGATTTGTCCGTGACTTCTTGCCACCCCAAGCTTTTCGCCCACCCTGAGTTCCTGATTAGCATCCAAAGGAAAGCTTTCAAATTGAAATGTCTATCGACACTTGACGAATTGAGGCTATCCATAGAGATAATAAAACCCTCTGTTTTGAAGAGCCAGCTGATCTTGATTAGCCCTACCTAGCCAATGTGTACAATTCACGTCATAGATTTGTGATGACACGGTACAGGTTGGACATTTTCCACCATCTAATTAGCTTCCCCACAACTAATATGTGGTCCCACGAGCCTGTGAAATGCCCATGTGACAATGATTCTACACAGAGTACCATTAAATTCTCTTTTTAGTAAATTCTATTCAGACTTGAGAAAACATTTTATTAAGCCTCTGTTAAAACAACTAGGTTTTGTGCAATATCGACCAGCTTTTATTTATCTGCAATTGCTTCGGAGTTTGTATATATGCGCTGTGCTGCCACGGTTTTTATTGGCTGTAATAAGATATAGAAAGCAGATTTAGAAATCTTACTGACCAGCAGGGGATGCTTCTGTCTGTTTTTATCTCATTTGTTTTCATTACTTTTTAACTGATTTTTAACTTGATATTGTTATATTTGTGTAGCTTTTATAATTCGCCATGTGATTTTGAATAAAGCTTATTTGAATTATTGAGAGAATCTGTCGGCCAACTGAAAGCGAAGCAACACTGCTGAATGAATACTACTTACCAGTAGAAAACAGGAGGTGACTAAATCCAAAATACTGAAACCAAACTTGATGTTCCTAATGTCTTCAAAACAATTAGATCACGCCATTGACGCGAGGCGTGATCGAGCTTGATTCATTCCTGTTATTCCTGACGGTGGACTTCCCTCCAACGCCTCGTGCGCAGCAGGATCACCTTGCCTTATCGGACCTTCTGGTGGACTTGCAACGCTCCTACAGCTACGATTCTTATCTGATGGCCTCCTTACATCACCATCTAATTGTTTTGAAGTAACTCTTCCTCTGAGAGCGTTCCCTCATCTATCCCTTTTGGAGACAAGCAACCAACGGTCTTCTGCCCCGCTCCCGTCCTGATGAAGACCCCGATGCAAGGATAGAATTAACGCCTGCAAACAATAGGGGGACAAAACGTCGACTGCTTTTTGGTTTATCAGCTTCTCCCCCCAATCTTGACATTTACTGTGATATGTGGAGCATGATGTGTACCTAATAATTTATTGAACCAATGGTCTTCTTGTTTGTCAATGTTTGGACTTGAATACATAGCACAGTCAGGCCTTCTGGCCAGTTTTTATGTCACTATCCTATACCCACACTACCCTTCACTATACTACCTCCCTTCCTTTCAGGGGCACTATGAATATATTGACAATGTGCAATATAAATGTTTATAATCAATATAATAATTACATTGTTAATAAATAACAATGTTTGTGAATTAGGTGGTCTTTACCATTGAATATATTTAATTGTTTCTATTTGTACCTATTGCTGGGACCCTTCCCCCTTTGTGCTTTCATTACCCAGGTCCCAGTGACTTCTGTTGGATTAACCCCTTTTCTATACCTTACCATGTGTAGCACCTCGGCATACCAGACTCTTTGTGCCCAATCCGAAGCCACAAGAATGACTTGGGCCCGGTCACGCTTGATCTTCTTCAGCACCCAGGGCAGACGTGGTACAGGCAGAAAGGCGTATACAGCGTCGCATAGCGAGTGCCGCCTCGAAAAATTCCAACATGCAGAACTGCTGACATTGCGCGCTTTCTTCGGTGGTGAATAGGTCTAACCAAGGCTCTCCCCACTGTTGAAAGAGAAATTGCGCCACCTCCTAGTGAAGACGCCATTCGTGATCCATCATGCACCTGCGGCTGAATTTGTCTGCCCAGGCATTTCAGAGAATCTGCCAGGTGTTGCACCAACAGGAACTTCAGTTCCCACTGCAGAGCACGCATATGCCATTTGGCATTATTCACCAGCAGGATGCAGGAGGCCATCAGGCCCAGTACCTGGGGGGTCATCCTGACCGAAACCCGGGACAGAGGCTGAAAGATCGGAATCATAGCCCAAATATCCGAGACTCGCTGTTGGGGAGGATAAACACGAAACTGAATCATGCCCAGGACCGCTCCAATGAAAAGGAGCTTCTGAGAGGGAGACAGGTGTGACTTCGGCACGGTGATGGAGAACCCAAGCGAATGCGAATGCAGGAGGTCGGCCATAGACTGGAGGTGGGAGACGACTGCATAGGGCAAGCCCGCCTTCAACAACCAATCATCGAGAAAGTTGCTGAGAGTATCTAACTTATATAGATACCCATTCCACTCCTCTCGACAATCATATGAGATCTCCAACTGTGGCAAAAGATTTTTTTTTCACCTGGTAATAAAGCTGCCAAGTGGAGGAGAAACTAGTGCTGATGGGACCGATGAGAAGATCATCTGGACTGAGCTTAATTTCTTACTCTATTCCAGACCAATTCTACTTGAGGCTCTCCGATTCTGCCTGCATCCTTATGACCTCACCCTTAGTGTAAACCCCAAACAAGGTATTCCAGCGAATGGGAAATTCATAATTTTGTGGAGGCCATTTAATTTCAAGTCTATGAGCTAAGCCATGAAGATCTCCTGAGAGATATCATGGCAGTATCTGCTGTCTGAGTAGTCAACGGCATACTTGGTTTTGTCGATGGAAATCACACATCCATCACTAATCATCTCCAGTGTAGTTTCCTCTTTATCTGTGTGGAATTAGTAAACAAGATGATTTACCAGCTTCCACAGGAAAAGGCCAAGTCTGTAAGAAACGATGTGAGGAATGGATCTCATCTGGAAGTATTCAAGAAAATTTTCTTCAATATAGCATCCATCCATCTTCTTTTCTGATATGGTGAGGCCACTAAAAACAGAGCATGAAGCATGAATACCGCTGACACATTTACAGAATCATTAGGAGGGGAATGCTACGCTGAAACAGAAAAGCTCACATGGGACGATTTTACTCCTTCCAGAGCCTCCTTTTGTCAAAATTTTACAGGGGCTTGACCCAGAAAGACTTCTTTGCAGGTTTCAACAGTCTAAGAACCTTCAAAAACAGAAGTTGGAAAGGTCTCAAGATTGAAGAGTCTCTGCCGTAGAACATATGTAGATATGTTCAACTTAGCCTACTGCCTAAAATAGTAATTTATTTGGGGATTCTTGAAGGGACTGAAGCAGATGGTGTTGGCGAGTACATACTCACATTAAAGTCTGTGCTTAAACGGTCACAAGTCCTACAAGTAAAATGTTTTGATCTTGCCAGCGTCTTAACTCTCTGACGTTATACATTTCTGCACCTAGAACCTGATCACCTCTTTGAAGCCGAGTCATTTCAGGGTTACAGAGTCTTTGCCCTTGGCACAGTTTAATCAGTGCTAGTCTAGAAATAGACATGTGACCTTCCAGGGAACCAGTTTCCCGAACTAGGTCTTTTTACAATTTTGCCATAGGAACTTAAGAGGGCCCTCCACTTCAACTGACTATGAATTGAAGTTCTGAATTTTCTGCATGCTGAAATCAAGTACAACATTGATGACAACTGATGCATCAACCCAGAGAACCTCAAAGAACATTGATGATGCTGCCTACTGTGTGGGAGACTATCGAAGACATTAGAGGGTGTCACAGTAAGGTCCATCGTGAGGGAGATTTCCCATGGGGCCATTTACCTACGAACCCAGCATATGACAAGAGCCACTTAGCTTCTTCAAAAGCTTACTTCAGATTCGTTATGTGAACAACACTTTACAGTATAGATGCTGAATACGTTTTATAGCAATGCATGCCTCTTTCACCATGTGGCACTGTGAATCTGACACCACAAATTTGCAACACTGTGACGGAAACGATGAAGCAGGTTTACCTAAGGTGCCAAAGAAGCTGGTAACAGCCGATCCTTTTTTTGCCAACTCACAGCTGCTGAATCAGGAGCATACCAGAATGTTCTCTACTTTTTCGATGTGTTTCCTTCAACAAATCCTCCTATATGTGGGCTATGTAACCTCCTTGGGCATTAAACCATGTGAAAAGTGCCAATGAAATGTTTGCAATGCAAATTAATGTCTATTACAATAGAAGCATTAGATACAGGTTACTGCATTTTAAAGTTAAAGGGCCAGAGAACTAATACGGGGTAACAACTTGTACACTGTGCAAATCTTGAAGTTACTTTTATCTAAGTTAGCAACTGCCAAACTCTTTGTAGAGCTACCCCCTGCCGTCCGATGCTCAATTATATACAGGCACCGAAACCAAACCGCCATCAATAGAGAAACAAACATGGCAAACCCAAATTAGATAAATCAATAAGGTTAATTATTTCTTTATTTGCATTACATTTTCCTTACCCAATATTTGGCATGCGACCAAATAATTCCTGGAATTCATCCAACGCAAGCATTGATGTGTGAATCTGTAATGGGGCCTAATAAAAAAGAAAGTCAAAACCAATTCCTATGTTTAAGAACATTAATTGTTTGTTGCAAAAAATAAAACAATGATGTACAAACTAACAATGGCAGTCAAGACAGATATGTGTACATAAAACAGATCTATTAAGCAAACTGTGTACATCTTAAAGCATTTTGTGACATATGTCTAACATGTCAAACAGATTTTTTTTTAATCATTCGAATGAATAAAATAATGTATTTCCAAATGCAATTTGTGTCAATGGGTCAGAATGCCTGTTCAAATAATCTGAATAAAGCATTTAAATGAAATTAGTTTGTACCTGTGCTTTTGCATGCTTTGTCGCTAAACGTGTAATTTTCTTACATCCTTTCAGTTGAATTTCAGACCTATGGAGAACAATAAATTCTACGCTACCGCCCAAACCCATTATCAGCCATGTTTATCCCCATCCTAAACCACAGGGTTCCTGCACCTTACTGGTATGTAATCTGTTTTTACATTGAAAAGGAGCTACTATTTACATATTTTTAGAGGACCTTGTTTTTTAAGCAAAATGGTTTTATAAGAAATTGGTTTTAACTAATTGTATTTCTCACTCATTTAGAACTTATCAATCCACCCATGTTGGTTTCAGGACAGTGATTCTTTTTTTTCATAAATCTTTTATTCGGTTTCCATAATTTTGTAGGAACCATAAAAAGAACATTTACAACATACAGTTTTAAAACATCTGGTCAGCGGTAAGAATAATTCTAAAAAAATTATAAGTACATATGGAAAAATAACAATTTGTTAAAATAGTTAAAAAGACAGAGGATGTGATAATAAAGTGCTAGTACGTTAAAAACAGCCAATTAATCTAGGTTGCATCAGTATTTTATACACATTTTCAGAAAACATGCAACACGTTTGGCAATGAAAACAGAGTCCAAATATTGCAAAGTCAAAAAAGTGGGACGACAGGATCTCAAGCCCATGAATGAGAGTAATGGAATAATCCAGCGCTTTCGCGGTAATTCATAAAACCTACAGAATAATATAACATGCATTGTTGATTGGTCCGAGGAGTCGTCACATGGGCATTTAATTATAGATTTAGACCAATCCTGTTTTTTCGGAAAAGAAATCATACGAAAGAAAGTATTAAAACGAAACCTTGTAAGAAGATATTTTTCGTGTGCATTCAGATGATATTTTAAATACGGTTGGATGCCTGAGGTGGTTTGAACAGTTAAAATCTGAATATTAGAGGGCTTGCTAATTTCTTGAGATAAGCGCAACTCCCTTAAATGTGATAAGCATAACATTTTCAACTTTTTCCTTGAAATGTTTGACATAGTTAATGGCTCAAGGAAATACAGAGACATATCTAAGTCCACCAAAAATTGCTCACATAGGCCAACCAGGGAATTTTGGCCCAGTATACCAAGCCCAGGCAGTCGGTAATAAGGGTGCGGGTCAGATGACACTGCTCTGTGGTCCACACTCGGTCCATAAGAGAATGGGCTGAATTATGATATTATCAGTGATATAGTCCATACCCAACTCGATATGGCTACCGTAAGTTGGAGCACTTTTAGGAACTGCCAGCACATACCTAATAAAGGTGTTTTCTACAACCTGAAGAGCATCTGCCGCAGCATAGCCCCAAACCCCCGCGCCATATACTGCCACACTATGGCATTTGGCATAATAGATTTTCAAGAGTTCTTCGGGGGGAGGTTTACCAAGCTTTCTTGCAAAGGCTACCAGGGCAGTAGTGGCTCGTAGAAACAGCAGTTTCCTACTGCACATAGCCTGCCTCCAAGACATATTACTGTAGAATAAAATGCAGAGATAGGGATAGGTGTTAGTACAATCCAGCTTGTCATTGGCAATAACAATCGGTTTGGGTTTCTTTAACCGCTTGCCCACGTGCATGACAAAAGTCTTCTTGATCTTGACCTTTAGGTCCATGGAGGACATAGAGTTACAGTAGTTGTTGAGAAGGTGCTGTAGTTGGTATCGGGTTCTTGCCATTATCAGAGAGTCGTCTGCATATAATATTGCAGTATTAGGGTGATGGGCTGTTGTGGGGAGATCCTGGCTCCCTTCCAACATAGCCAACTCTAGGCCATTAGTATAAAGATTAAAAAGGAAGGGAGCCAGTACACAGCCCTATCTAACTCCCCTGGAAATGGTAAAAGACGATGTAAGATCGCCATGAATCCCGTATCGCACCCTCGCCGAAGCGCAAGAATACAGTTCTCGTAAAAATGTGACCAAGGGTGGATCAACACCCAGTTCAGTTAAAATTGACCATAATTTCGAGTGAGACACACAGTCAAATGCTGCGGAAAGGTCAACGTGTACAAGGTGTAAATTACCACTCTTGGCCCCCACATATTTGCCTATAAAAAGGGAAAGGTTTAAGGCCTGCTCTACCGTGCCCAGACCCTTCCGCAACCCATATTGAAGGTCGGTCATAATTTTATTGGCCTTTTCCCAGTCATGTAATCGCTCAAGAAACAGTCGACCTGCCACTTTGCCAAGGGAATCAAGGAGGGATATGGGCCTGTAGCATGCAGGGTCAGTGCGATCACCTTTTTTAAAAATGGGGAGTAACGTAGACGTTGACCATGAGTCAATCAATCCAACAGATGTTGCTGCCTCAAAAACACGGGTCAGGATCGGAGACCAGAGCTCCTGGTAATGGGTAAAAATGTCCAACGGAACCCCGTCCAGGCCAGGAGCTTTCCCGGGTTTTGAGGCTGACAATGCAGCGATGACTTCATTATGACCAAAGACTAACTGCATAGGGTACGTTTTGGAAGTAGAGGAGGGGCCCACCCTTGTTTGCTCACCATGATTCTGAGCTAATTGTCCCCCAGAATTTTTTGGGGAGAAATGGGTAACCCAATTCTCAGCAGAGACAGCTACTTCGAACCTGGGTGCTGAACTCGACTCTGAGAGAAAGGGAGATTTTATTACGTGTCAAAATGCAGAGCTATCTTTGGTTCGGCAGCTCTCATGAAGTTGTTCCCATAAGTCCCTTTTTATTTCGCGTCTACAGTTTTTGATGGCCAAATTATATTCCTTTCTAAGTTTTCTCACTGCAAGAACATCCCTGGTAGGGTTGCGTAGGGCCTCCTTCAAAGAAGAAAGAACCCTACGACATTGGGTGTTAAACCAACCGATCCCTTGAGAGGGATTAGAATTCTGCTTGCGGAATAATTCCTCTCTTATTATTTTGGTGATCTCTGCAAAACTGGTCAAAATCAAATCCACGGGGGATTGCATGTCTAAACATATTTCCAATAAGGGGAGTGCTCTTTTAATTACCTTAGCTGACAGAGCATTAGGATCTGCACTCGACCATTTAACTGAGTACCCATTTGGCTTAGCTATTGTCAGGGCCTGTTGGTTAAGTAAACTGCAATCCTGGTTTGATGACGGATACCCTGGATCTTAATAGTAAGAGTATTGGAATAATGGTCGCTACTAATATCTGCCCCCGTAATGAATTTTGACAGGTGAATATGCGAATTATTAGTGCTTAGTATATGATCAATAACACTAGATAACCCCCTTCCATGAAAAGTAGGTGAAAATGCTACAGGGGGATCGACTAGGTCATTTGCAAAGCCCAAATCTAACGAGAATAGCAGTTCATTCAGACAATTCCCTGGAATAGAATGAGCAAAGTATGTTAAAGGGCACCCACTTTCGTCAATAACACCGCAATTAGTTGAGTCATAGCTTGGACACAGAGGAATATTAAAATCACCACCCCATATCAAGTTAAAAGAAGAGACAGGGAAACTAGCCCGTTGCTCCGTTAAAATACGTGACATTTCATTCAAAACATTAACAAAATCAGAAAAGGGCAAATTGTTATACATGTTGACCTGAAAGTATGTACACCCTTTGTTAACTATTATTTTTACGATTTGATAATTCTCAGCTAACTTCAGTGCGGAGATTTCCTTACATGGATCAATAGATAGATATATGGCTAGATCTCCTTTAGGTCTACCGGAGGTAGAGGGGCGAGCATTTGAGAGAAATCAGCCATGTTTCCTGCAGACAAACTACGGAATGTTCTCGAATTATTTCAAGCCAGGTAACCTGGTCGATTTTAGTGCGTAACCCTGCTATGGTCCAATAAATTATATTAAGTGTTACCTCACCCGGTGGTACAATAGTATCAGAGGGAGGTACTTGAGGGACTTCTGTTACAGACTGAGGGTCAGGGTGGAATAAATGTACCTGGGATTAGACAGACAATCCGCCACATGGAATTGGTACTTATTCTGCACGTTGTCGCATCTCACAATAAAAGGGCTATGTGAGAAGGCAACCGAAATATGATCCTCAGAATGCCCAACACTTATGTTATTTGGAGTTATAGGAACCTTTCGGGTCAATTTGTGGTTTCGGGGTCTTAACATACTTGTTTGCGAGTCAATCCACCCCCTCTAAGCTAGATCGGGCTGCATATCGATTAAAGGTGGGGATAGTGAAAGTTGGGGCAGGGTTACTCATCGGGTTCATTGGAGGATGATTATCAACAAGAGGTCTTGGGTAAAAATAGCTTAAAGATTTGGTAGAAATGCCTCCCTCATAGCTATCACTATACCAATCTTTAATAAAAATTAGTAGCTCTGTAGTCTTTAAAATTAATGATTATGCTGTCCCCTTGAATGTCCTTGGGTCTTTGTCCTAGCCAGGGTAACCTCTTAACATTTCGGATTTTACCGTCTATGCTTGCAGGAAGAGGCCTATTAATACTAAGCCAATGCGTGACCTTGTTTTTCAAGGTCTGGTAATTATCCAATTGGCCAGGCTTCAGTGTAGAAACCCCGGTTAACACTATTACGTAGGGGTCTGCTTCGGGCGGGAGATTTACTTGCAACACCTTCCCTTTTGCGTTTTTATTCATCGTGGGCCTCTCCCTGTAATTGTTGCCCACGACCTTTTTTTGAAAATTATTTTGTTCCAATTTTCTTGAATCTCTGGGATTCTGAATAGGTGATGCTGGATTAAGAGAGTGACTAGCGGGGGGATTGGCTTGGGGTATTGTCTTGGACACAGACTTTGCTTTGGGTGGACTCTTACCTAGTTTAGATATTTCACAAGGGGGGGGAATTTTCAAAGAAAGCGTGCTAGTGGTCAATTCGCTGAGTAACTTCATATTTGAAGTACACGCATCTTGGACTTCCCCGAGTTGGACTGCTATTCGTTTGACACGCTCAAGAAAGGGCAGCAGTAAAGATCTCATTAAATGCTCTATTTTACCCAAGACAATATCTAACGGAACTGTGTGATGGGGACTAGAAACAGTTGGGTTTTGGGGGTCATGTGTAGAGGGTAAGGGAGATGTGGAAGTTTTAGAATTTTTTGGTTTAGAGCCTTTGTATTTGGTTTGACCACGCTTTCTTTTAGATGGAACTGAAGGCGCAACCTTTACTGTACTGGAAGGTTTTGCTGGGAGTTGCTATTCAAAAGAGCTGTCCGTGGGGGAATCGGTAATAAGGTGGGTTGAAGTATTGTTCAGCACCAAACTGGGCGTACTTTCGGGAAGATCTTGTAGGAGACGCAGGATACCTGGATCAGGTGATAGAACAGGACCTGGGTTGAGTTCAGGAGTAGGGAGTAAATTCTGAGTGAGCCCAAAGGGAAGAGGGTTATTTAGTCACTCAGAAGAAATACGCCTTTCAGCCTGCGCTATTTCCCTCTCCACAACTGAAACTGCCCTAGTGATGTAACTGTCAAGGGTCCCCTTAAAGGAGGTGGTAATGGGCCCCCCGCTGATGTTTTACCAGCCGTGTTAGATTTCATAGGCATTATGGAGTAAGCTCATACAGTTCTTACGGTTCTCCAATGAATCAACAGTGTGCACGATAATAATAAGTCCAACAACAGATCTTACTTTAAAGTCCATAAAGGGAAGACAGAAGATGTAAGGAGGGTGGCCCAGCCCAACCTCCTCAGGCCTCTGAGGGCCGCAGAGTGCCCGCCCTTTGCCCGGGCTTAGCCCGGCGTGTCCCGCACGTGTTCCCGCACGCAGGGGCTGCAGGGAGTTTATAGCGCCGCCGGGCGCAGTGGTGACGGCATCTATTAGTGCCGCAAAGGATCTTGGGAGAGCGAGTCCTCCACTCGGCGGCCGCAGCAGTGTGGAAAGCGGCAGCGGGAGGACTCGCAGGGAAAGCGGTCGGTGGCAAGGTCCAACAAGTCCAGCAACAGGAGAACAACCAGCAAGGTGAACGAGCGCTCCTAAATGTCAGGACAGTGATTCTCTTTTGCAGGGGAGTAAGTGAGAGGATGTTTAAAAGAACTCCTTTCTTGATGAAAGGAGGAGCTAAGGAATCTGCCTTGATGTGATGCGTCTGAGAAGAGAGATAAAGGAAGAGAGATTGAAAGAGAGAGAGAGAAACTCAGTCCCCTAAACTGGAATCCATCATTTGCTCCTGCATGTATGTGATGAGCTTTGACAAGTGGCATATTTGCAGTGCATTAATCTGTGTGTTCTGTGGATGGTGTTCCTGCCAAGTACAAAGTCAATGAGGCATAAAATGGAAGATACCCATCCATGTTGCTTCGTGGAAGTGACAGCACCCGAGAAGATCTGCCTATGGCGAGTAAAGTAGTTTATTGATGTCAAATTATTTAAAACCATTACATCTCAGCAGAGAAAGAGCGAAACAGATAAAAGCAGAATAAAAGCATACAATAGCAGAGCAGGATAAACTCTACAATGTGAGGTTTTTTAAGGGGATTAAGGACAGCAGTCTATAAAAATCAAAAAGTGATTCATGCTTTCCATAATAAAAACATACCTTTTTCGCCTCAAGCAAACTTTCAATTGATCGAATAGCGGTGAGCTGCCCTAAAGTGCACGCTGGTCCATAATTCCTTACTGGTAAGGTGCGACTCTGAGAGGTGTGATCCAAGGAGATCGAGCATGGATGCCAAGGTTATATGGGGCATCTTTGCCTGTTGTTGCTTTATTACTTTATGTGAACCAGGGCAATTATCGATGTTCCTTGCGTACAGCAGCCATCATGGGCAGTTTTTGGATTTCTTGTTGCTGATTTCATCAACTTTATGAAACATCTCAATAGATGGATTGATTCTTTTTGTAGACAGGTTAAGACAGTAGCCCTACATGTCCTTACATTTAGGATTCGGAGTACTTGCCGGAGCCAGTAGGGCCTCAAAGGTTTCAGAGTTTCACACAGGCAGAATGCGTTTATTAAGGATTCTTCTGTTGTGCCACAGTATCTGCATCGTGCATCAACTTCCCCCTCTTTATGACCATACTGATAACCCCTTAGTGGGATTAGGCCAAAACGCATTCTCATGAGGGTATACTTAGTGTGATATTAGTGAGAGGTACTCAGGTAGGGAGCCAAGAGAGTAAAGGTTTGCTGCCCAGCTGCCACAATGTTTGGATTGTAGATCCCTTAGCCCTGCTCCTATGAGATTATCTTTGTTTGTTTTGTTAGCAATTTTGCTATGATTCTTGGCGGTAAGCTGTTTTTTAGTAGGTCTTCCACATTAATGCCTTGATTGAAATTGCCTGGAGCAAACTCTATGTTGAGCCAGAGTCATGGACTTTCTCCCAGAGCAGATGTTTCATTGTGCCAGTTGGGGCCATTTGCAATGTTCGGCAATAAGCTACGAATTTGGCCCACAGAATCAGATCCTGCTTTGGCAGTTTAAATTCCAATCTTATTTGTGATTGGCTAGTACAATCTGGAAGGGCGAAGATGCACCGATAGCAGGTACATTGCTGTTTGTCTAACCATTCATATTGGTTGTCTTTAAATAACATTGGCCTACATGTGAATGTGAGTATCACCTTAGCTGTCACCACCGTTAGGAGGCCCTCTGTGATTTGGCATGCAATGCTTCTTTTAAGTTGGCCCATCCTGCATGTCAGATGTTGTACCATCATTTTCAAAGAGCCCAGCTGGTTTATTTGTACCTCCTCTTTCATCCAATGTGAGATCGAGGTACCTGAAGCTTGTTCTTCTTTCAGGTCTTGACCCTCTGATGGACCAGGTGCCCTTTTTTAGCTGCTTTGTGGTGACCTCTTGATATCACTCCGGGGCTTTTGTGGAAACTCGTGCATGTTCTGCACTGTTTCTAATGGGTCCTCGTGCATGTGCAGCGTTTGACTTGCGGGAGCGAGCAGAGGGGCCATCTGTTTGCAATTATCGCGCCGCCGCTGCTCGCTCCTGTAAGGTAAACCCTGCCCGCAGGGCCACGCTTGTCTTTTAGCGCTTGTTCGGTCTGCTTTGGTTCGGTGTTTTAAACAGCAGTTTGTGTACGTTTGTGCGCTTCCTTTTATAACAATGCTGCAACTCGATTCAACCCTAACCCAGCAGGTAACATTTTAATTAGAATCAGTGCGACGGCTGCCCCAGCCTCAACTCTAAGTATTGTGGCAGCATGCATTTCTTTTGTCTGTGTCAGTTTTCTCCTCCCCCAATCTGCTCTTTTACAAATGCTGCATGCAAGTACTGTACATGACAGCATTAGCAGAAAGCAATAAGCAGACCAAGGAGACCACGGGCAGATAAAATATGAACATTAATTATCAGTCTTTAGACACCAATGTTATAGGACCCAGATGGTGCGTGGCAGCGTTTCTCTCGGACAGACTGCAGAATCCCTGGATACCAGAGGTTATCTCCCTCCCTGGCATGGAACACACATTCTGTAAAAAGAACACGTACTCTGCCATATCATAATTTTTAAATGCTTCCATATTCTGAACAGAAGCAATGTTTGAAGTGGCTGCCGTAGCTTAGGGAGTGGGCGGAAAGGGAGCGGCAAACTTCGCTATGTCTTTGTTTTTTTTTTGTTTTTTTATTTCATCATCATTTCATAATTTCATTATTACACGGAAAGGATACAGTAAATATATTTTCCACTTTAGGATCAAAACCATACAAATTACAAAACATATGGATTTAATGATTGCACATATAAAAATAACTTAATCACTACAACAGATATAATCCCCTCTAATTTCTCTCCTTCCTTTGTTTCCACTCTAAAACTGGGGCCCATATCCGTTTCCCCAATTGTTTTACCTTCCATCCTTTCTTTTCATATAATGCCTTCTCTAGGTTATAAGTGGCTAACAATCGTGTCATCCATTGTTGAAACGTCGGAGGGTTTGGATCTTTCCATAGGGAAGCAATGCATAACCTACTTATAGTTACTGCCAAAAATATAAGTTCCGGATGGAGTGCGGGGACCCCTTCTCTAGTAACTCCCAATACCATCACTTCATTAGTTAAGCTTATGGGGATCCCTAATGATCTATCCCAAAAAATTTCTATTGACCGTTTATATGAATCTAGACTAGGGCATGAAGCAAACATGTGGATTGTATCCGCTTCCATGCTTTGGCATCGCGGGCAACTTATACCATTTGTTCCCCCCCAGGTTGCTATTCTATGTGGTGTATAGTATAGCTCAAAGGCGGTCTTGTAATATTGAGCCTGGAGGTTCGCTACTTTCAGTACAGTGTTTGCAAGTTTAAGCGAGTTTTCAAACTCATTACCATCTATATTTAGTTTTGTTTTCCATTTATCAGACACTTTAGCCTGATCATCTTCCTTGTGCTGGTTCAGTTCATCATATATCTGTGAAATTGAGCAGCCATCCTTGCTTTGCAGTCGCGCCATAACTTCTTCCCTTTCGAAGTTTATATTGCCCCCTTGTTTCTTCAGCAAGGCTGATCTAATCTGCAAATATTTGTAGAAATCCCTGAGCTCTAGGTTGTACATCTGCTGAGCCTTATTGAACGTGATTAGCCCTGTGGGGTCGATAAGATCCCCCACAGTTTTTACACCCAGGCTGTCCCATCGTTTCATAACGTTATTGTGAAACACCTCCGCAAGCGAGGGGTTCTTGAATAGTGGAGTATAGTAGTTCATTCTCCCTAGTTCTATCTTTTTTCAGACCGAGGTCCAGACTGATATTACTGCCCCCAGTGTCTTGAACTTCACTTTCTTATAATAATTTGCTTCGCTAAACATTAATAGCCATTGATTAGCCTCCGGTATTATAAGTTTGTATATATCAGGGATACCCTTGTTACCCCGCCACCTATCTTCAATGTTTCCACCCAATAGTCCTCTAGCATAATGGAGGGCCGCCGCCCAATAATAAGCCTTAAAATCTGGCACCATCAAACCCCACGATCTTTTGGTAAGGACAGAAACTTAATGGCCCTTCGCGTTTTGCCTTTTTGCCCAGATGAAACGTTGGCAACTCCCTCAATTTCTTTGAACCACTTGTTATTAAATTTCAGTGAAATTGTCCTAAAGAGATTAAGAACTTTTGGTAAAAATAACATCTTTATTACATTACAACCGCCTATTATTGTCAGATGTAAATTGTTCATCCTATCCAGGTCTTTTTTGGATTTTTGGATCAAGGGCACCAGGTTTTTTTCCACAATCTTTGTTAAATCAGACATTATTGTAATTCCTAAATATACCTCTGAATCTGTTACTCTGTGATCTGTCCATGTGATTTTATTATTGACCACGATTTATGTCTTACCTTGATTAAGTTTGTAGCCTGATAGTGCCCCATAAATATCTGCTTTGCTTTCTATTTCCCCCAAGGCCACAGCAGGATCTGATGATGTGACAGCTAGATCATCTGCATAGCCAAGGATTTTAGTATCATTGCCGTTCAGTATTATTGGTGGGATGTTCCTATTTAATTATATTCTCCTGATGAAGGAGTCGATGTAAAAGGCGAAGAGAGGCGGGGAGCTAGGGCACCCTTGACGAGTTCCCCGCCCAATGTTAATTACCCCGCTGACCTCGCCCATTGCTCTCAGTCTGATCTTTGGGTTTATATATAATGCAGTCAAAGCCCCTATGCATCCATTCCCGATATTTGCTTTTTCCAATGCAGCCCACAAGAAACCCCACGAGACCCTATCGAAAGCTTCCTCAGCATCTAACAATATAAGAGCCATATGGTCTCGTGAGGCAGCTGTACCATCGAATAGCATGCATACCCTCCTGATATGATCAGCCGTGCCCCTCCCAGGGATGAACCCATGCTGTCTAGGTGAGATGATCTTACCGATTATTGAACTTAAGCGGTTCGCTAAAATGTTTGAATACATTTTTGTGTCACTATTCATAAGACTTATCGGTCTATATGACCCTGGGTCTGTAGGGGGTTTATTTTTTTTCAAAAATAAAACCATTGTGGCTTCCCCCCCACGATGATGGTGGTGCTCCTCCCCTCGCAGTATGGATCATAAGTTTTTATAATATCCTCCTTTAGTATAGGAAAGAATTTCTTCTAGAATTCTAGTGGAATAAAATCAGGGCCTACCGCTTTTCCGGCGGGGAGATAATTTATTGCCCCCTGTATCTCTACAGGGGTGAAGCTGGCCTCCATAGCATTATTATCCTCCATTGATAGTCTCTCTATTAGTGCAGATTCAAGATAGTGCTCTATCTCATCCCTGCTCGCCCCCTTATCTGAATGATATAACTTCTGATAACATTTTGGGAATATCAAGCAGATTTCCTTAGGGGTGGTGGCTGTTACCCCGGCCTCTGAGATTAGCTCTGGTATTTCCCCTCTTGTTGCTGCTTGCCGAGTTCTGATCGCTAATGTACGCCCGATTTGCTCACTATATTCATACTGCTCCTGTTTCCTGGCTAAGAATTTTCAAGCCGCCTTCAAGGCGAACGATTCCCCTACTGCAGCCTTAGCTAAGGCCAGCTTCTGAGTTGTCTCTAATATGTCTTGCTTTGCACTAATTGCTTTAGTCAAGTCCTCTTCTAATGTGCTTAATGTTCTTAACTTCCCCTCTATCTCGACTTTCTCCGCCTTGTTTCGCTTGATTGAAAAACTCAAGGTCTCCCCTCTAATGCCGGCCTTCAAAGCATCCCAGACCACCCCGGCTGCGCAGACCCTCTGTTAATTTCAATAAATTCCTTGAGCCAGCCTTCCATATGCAACACATATTTACTATCCTGTAATAGGGCTCTCTAGAATGACCAGCTAATAGGTTGTTGTGTCTGAGAATTTGAAACTGGCATGTCTAAAATTAGAAAGTTATGATCTGACATTACTCGTGACAGCCTGTTTATCTTAGAGATGGATGTTAAAGTAGGTAAGATCAGAAAATAGTCTAAACGTGCTACAGCCTTATGTGGTGCGGAATAGTATGTACAACCTCCCCCCAACGCATTCTGTTGTTCCCATATATCGATAAGCCCATTATCTTCCATTAATTGTACCAGGGCTCTATGGCTCTTTCTTTTCCGACCTGTAAATCTAACTGGATCGTTTTTCCATAGACCATTTAGCCCATTTATATTCAGGTCTCCACACATTATTATTGGCAATGGCCAATTGGCCATATGTATACTAATTTGATTTTAAAACCTGCATGCAGGAGCTTGCTGGCTGGATGAATCAACACTGCCTGAAGCTCAATGGGGCTAAAACGGAGGTGCTAGTGATAGGGGGAGATGGGGCGAGCTGGACTCAGGAATGGTGGCCGCCTTGCCTTGGCTCTCTGCCCATCCCGTGCAGTGAGGCCAAGAACTTGGGGGTCTGGGTTGATCCTAAACTCTCTTTTGAGAGTCATGTTGACAAATTGGTGGGGAAATGCTTTGGGGTTATGAAGACCCTAAACCGCACTCTGGACCTACTGCCACTTGAGGCCAGACGCATTATGATCCAAGCTCTGGTCACTTCTCGTATTGACTACGCGAATGTGCTGTTATTAGGAACTACGGAGAAGAACCTGAGAAGACTGCAAGTGCTGCAAAATACGGCGGCCCGTTTAGTCCTCAGACTCCCCAAAAGAACAGCATCCAAGCCTACTTTGGCTGCCCTTCACTGGCTTCCCATAAAGAAAAGAATCCTCTTTAAAGCCCTCCTCTTTTGTTATAGGATAACTTCTGCAAAAGCGTCAGGGTATTTGAAGGACTTGGCTATCCCCTATCTACCCCAAAGAGCACTTCGCTCTGTGGGTATGGGTCTCCTTACAGTTCCTCGTGTAAGAAAGGCCAGGATGGGAGGCCGCTCCTTTCGGGTGCTGGCAGCCACCCAGTGGAACAGCCTGCCAGCTGTGATCAGACTAGCCAAAACTGAAACTATGTTCCGGAAACTTTTAAAAACACATCTGTTTGCCCTTTAGGGATGGATGCCTCTGCCCTCTTGACTCTCGCTCCACAGCGCGGGGATACGCCGTGATGGCGTCACCAGGCGCTTTAGAAACCCCTTTATTATATTATAAGATTTCCGGGTCATCGACTGTGGGAGCATAAACCGAGCACAAGGTAAAATTCAATCCCTGCACTTGACATTCTACCATAGCCCAACAACCATAAGCATCTGCAAGCTGTTTTTTTGCGATCACTGCCTTGGCCCGAGCTAAAATCGACACCCCGCGTTCTTGTTCCTTGAGTTGTACATACTAACAGTATCCCAACTGCTCTAATAAAAACTTGCGAGAGACCACAATGTGAGTTTCATGTATGCCAATTATGTCTGCCCACACTGTTCCTAAATATTCCTTCACATCCCTGCATTTCTTTGTGTCATTTAATCCACATATATTAATGATAACTATCCGCTTAAAATTTCCTTGATTTCGCATTTGTTCCTCCTGTATACCCCATTCTGGCTTTCTTTATTACTTAATGATGATGATTTTTTCTGACTTTTTGCCCCCACCCTCAGCCCCGTCTCTCTGGAGCCCCCCAACCCTCCCTCCCACCAAATGAAGCAAGCAGACCTAAGGTCTCTATGATGGAGTCTGACAATCGGCTTCCCTTTGCCGTATTTTCTGTGCTTTTAGTACTTTGTGGTGTGCTAGATAATCCTACTAAGTGCGTTATCCTCTTAACCGACCCCCCCAATTATGTGCTAAGCTATGTAGTCTTACACTTCCCTTCCCCCTCCCCTAACCCTTTTAGTTTTTAATTACTTATAGATTCTCTTCTATCTACTCAACCTTCTCGCGTAGATACAAAATTACTATTGCGTGAAAAAAACTAATAATGAGCATCCCTTGCTACCACCCGTCCTTTCATCAGAGGGCTGTACTTCTGTTCTCTGTTTTTAACGTGTCCATATATGCTTTGGCTTGGATCTCGGATGTGAAGACTCTGGTGCTATTTTTATAGATAATCTTCAGCCTCGCCGGATTCATTAGATAGGCTTGTAGGCCCATCTGGCGACATGGTTCCACGAGCTCCCTTAATCGCCAGCGCCTCTCTACTGTTATATGGCAATAATCAGGGGTGGTGAAAAAGGACTGGTTCTCGAAGGATCGTTTAGCATTTGGCCGAGCTTTAGAGTATACATCCTCCCTCAGTAGGAAGTTCCCAAAGTATATTAATTTTGCTCTTTGTCTTGGTCTTACTGTGCCTTCTTGGGCCCTGGGCTGATTCTTCTTCAAGGCCAACGGAAAGCGGTGGACCCTTTGGACTTCTCTTTCCCACTCCCAATGGCTTAATTCCGGAAAAGCACCTTTCATCAGTTTCAGGACATAAGCCCTGATATCATCTCCTTCGGCCCCTCCTCTATTCCCAGAATCCTGAGATTGTTTCGCCTCTGGCGATTTTCCAGATCTTCGATCTTCCACTGCACGTCAACAAATTGTTTGTCATATGTGTCAAGTTTGGCTGAGTCTTTTGCCTGACAATCTTCCAGAAGGCTCGTCCGGTCTTTCAGTTGGGCCACTTTCGTATTGGTATCTGTACAAACTTTTGCCAACTTTCTCACAGCCCCTTGTAGATTCTTGGTTGCCAACCTATTCTTTTTCCCTTCAGTTCTCGTCTCTTCATGAAGTTCCTTGATTGAGTCGAGAATCATCAGGAGTGAGGGGGCTTCCTCATCTGCCCCTGCCGTTGCCTTTGCATGGACCTGTGTTGTATGCTCTGGGTAGACATTTTTAGTGGCTGAGTAGTCCCAATACAAGGCTGCTTCCGAGTTTGCTCTACTAACTCATCTGTGCCATATTATTTTCTCAAGGGAGTGGGAGTCCCTCTGCTTCCTTTACAGCCTTTTTTCCTGACAGCTGTGTCTTTATCCTTTTGTAGGGTACCAGCTCCTACTTCCAAGCTGGAGATCGTGCGAGCAGATGACACGCTCTCGCTTTCGTTTTCTTCATCTTGCGAAGGGGGAACCTTCTGATCCATCTGTGACTGAAAAAAAGTGGTCTCCTAGATCCTGGGTATCTTCGGGGCCACTAGAGCCGCTGCTTGCTGTGGCCTCCTGCACTAACATGCTTGTTAGTAGATGCTCCCCGCCTGGATCAACAAATTTGGGAGTTCCGTTTTCTCCCACACAAGCCTCATATGGATCAGGGGGTTCTTCGATTGACTCTTGAGGGTGATTCACAGCTGCTATTTTATAGCTCCCCCCATCTTTTTCCACCTCAACAACATATGCAATATGTTCGCAATCTTCGGTTATCTCCCCCCATAGAACCTCTGGGGTAGCTGTGTTCTGTGTTACTCCGATGGAGGCTACCTGGGTTGCTCTAAGATCTTCCTGTTCAGCCTTTTTAGGTTTCGCCTAAGGGAAAGTTGCGCACTGCGCAGCTTTTCACGAAGGTGAAAACCTAATGAGAATAATATGTTGGTTGGGAATCCGCCCCTCTGTTCCATTGGCTAGCTCCATAAATGGAGGCTAGCCATTGGAACAGAGATCTGTCCGTCATGGCCGGACCAGATTCGTGGGCGTTCCTGTGATTTCTTCCCTCTCCGATCGTCATTGTGGCCGTGGGTGGGGTTTATTTTTTCCGACGTCGAGGTTTCATTTGGTCATTCCGCGGCCGACCATCGCCGGAGGAAGTCCAGGTGAGTGCCTTTCTTGCCGATACCCTCCCCCCTCCCGCTGTCCGTGTGCATGCTCGCCCCCCTCCCGCTGTCCGTGTGCCTGCCCGCCCCCCTCCCGCTGTCCGTGTGCCTGCCCGCCCCCTCCCGCTGTCCGTGTGCCTGCCCGCCCCCTCCCGCTGTCCGTGTGCCTGCCCGTCCCCCTCCCGCTGTCTGTGTGCCTGCCCGCCCCCTCCCGCTGTCTGTGTGCCTCCCCGCCCTTCACTAAACACAGGATGTATATGGTGTAGTGTTTACAGGTTGTTTGACTTGCTCAATTAAGCTTGTTTCAGTAATGTTTCATTACAGTAATAGTGAGTAATATTACATGGAGCACGGTTAGGTGGAACATGACCTTCCCTGGGAGCTGAGGGGAGTAACGAAATGCTACTACACCCGGTATTTTTGGTGAATTGACGTCCATGGGCATTGCTTCTAGACCGCCATGATACTGCTACCTTGATACTCTTCTTCCCTTACGTGCCTGTTTGTATGGAGAGTGATGAACGCAGCAGCCGTCCCCTCCTTTCTGTATGTGATCATCGGTGAGTGATTACATTATCAACCTTTTAAAGTTGAGATACTTTATCCCCATGTAACCTATGTGATTTGCACAGGGTTGTTTATAAAAACCGTCAAACATGTTCTGGACAATATTACTGCTGCTGAAAATCGAACAAAAAAATAAGCCCTCCCCCCGGTTCCATTGGTTGAAATGAGTAGTTTTGTTATTTTTATTCTCTAGTGGGGAGTGTTTTATCCTATAGTGTATAGGTTTCCTTTGGAGAATTAATCTGTAGCTGACAGTTAAATTGGTAACCTGCCTTGAATAAAATGAGTTGTCCTATTCCCAAGGTCCTTGGCCGACCGCCGCCGGAGGAAGTCCAGGTGAGTGCCTTTCTTGCCGTTCCCTCCCCCCTCCCGCTGTCCGTGTGCCTGTCCGCCCTCTCCCGCTGTCCGTGTGCCTCCCCGCTACACCCTCCCACTGTCAGTGTGCCTGCCCGCCCCCCTCCCGCTGTCCGTGTGCCTGCGCGCCCCCTCCCGCTGTCCGTGTGCCTGCCCGTCCCCCTCCCGCTGTCCGTGTGCCTGCCCGCCCCCTCCCGCTGTCTGTGTGCCTGCCCGCCCTTCACTAAACACAGGATGTGTATGGTGTAGTGTTTACAGATTGTGGGACTTGCTAAATTAAGCTTGTTTCAGTAATGTTTCATTACAGTAATAGTGAGTAATATTACATGGAGCACGGTTAGGTGGAACATTACCTTCCCTGGGAGCTGAGGGGAGTAACGAAATGCTACTACACCCGGTATTTTTGGTGAATTGACGTCCATGGGCATTGCTTCTAGATGGCCATGATACTGCTACCTTGATACTCTTCTTCCCTTACGTGCCTGTTTGTATGGAGAGTGATGAACGCAGCAGCCGTCCCCTCCTTTCTGTATGTGATCATCGGTGAGTGATTACATTATCAACCTTTTAAAGTTGAGATACTTTATCCCCATGTAACCTATGTGATTTGCACAGGGCTGTTTATAAAAACCGTCAAACATGTTCTGGACAATATCAGTGCTGCTGAAAATCGAACAAAAAAATAAGCCCTCCCCCCGGTTCCATTGGTTGAAATGAGTAGTTTTGTTATTTTTATTCTCTAGTGGGGAGTGTTTTATCCTATAGTGTATAGGTT
This sequence comes from Lissotriton vulgaris, assembly GCF_964263255.1. Taxonomy (NCBI): domain Eukaryota; kingdom Metazoa; phylum Chordata; class Amphibia; order Caudata; family Salamandridae; genus Lissotriton; species Lissotriton vulgaris. Next base: position 1,426,583,958 of record NC_141689.1, on the reverse strand, counting down.
TCTTTTGGAGAATTAATCTGTAGCTGACAGATAAATTGGTTACCTGGCTTGAATAAAATGAGTTGTCCTATTCCCAAGGACCGTTTTACCTTTGCTAAGTAGCATGGCCAGCTGATAGTGTTGGGGGCAGACGTTTTGAAACCTGCAGCAGTATTGTGATGCAGCCGAGGCATTTAAAGCTTCCAGCTTGCTCAAACGCTGATTCTTACTTTTCCTCCAGAGGCTTTTGGCAGTGCCCACAGTAATCCTCGTAGCCACGTAATAAAGACATAGGTCGCCAATGAAAGAAAAGTATTTGTGCCACTTTGAAAGGACTGACTGTTCCAGCTTGTTCTTGACAATGCATAATTTTATAAAACAAAAACCCTTCCCCCAGTTCATTCCGCAATGGGTATACGTATAACGATGATATCATAGTCTCATGACTGAGCTGTAGGCAGCTGCAGAAAGCAACCCTCTTAATCCTTTGTGCTGAACAGTAATTTTCTTCTCTGCATTTTCACCTACATTATCGCCTGCATGTTTAGTTTCTGAAATCTTTAGTTTTCCAAAGTGCATGACTGAGCATATGCAAACGGGCATAAATACCGTTCCCTCTCACGATTTCTGCTCTCTTTTTAGTGTATTGACATTGAATCTTTATGATTCTAATCTTTTTTCTTAAATATTTTCCCAACACCATTTGTATGCACTGTGATCTACAAGTGTGTGGTGGCACATAAGAAATGTCTGTGATCTTTTGACCGTATATCAGTAAATGTTTAACATGGTTCACTTCAGTGTCATACGCTTTGTGATCCACCCATAAGATCTATTTTTAAGGCAAACAACCTTCCTTTTAAGAAGCTACGCTCACTAAGTGATGTACCCTGCATTAGAGATCGAGACAAATAACTGTAAACAATGTAATCCAACCACATTTAAACAATCAATCAGGGGTTCGTACAGCGGAGATACTCACCCGCGAGGGTCTCAAGGCGCTGGAGGGAGGGGTGGGTACTGCTGGTCCGTCTGTGTTCAGTCAGATTATCAGGTCTTAAGTCTTCTTGAATTGGGTCATCAACGGGGATTGCCTGAAGTGGAGGGGCAGGTTGTTCCAGGTCTTGGCGAGGTAGGAGAACGATCTTCCTCTGGTTCTTGTCTCGTGGATACGAGGGATGGAGGCAAGGGCTAGTCAGGCGGAGCGGAGTGACGGTGTCTGGTGGCTATACCGTGAATGCGAAGCGGTGGTTCAGGTATGCTGGTCCAGAATAATGGAGGGCTTTGCAGGCGATTCTTTTGTTGACTGCGAACCAGTGAAGTTCACGAAGGTGTTCAGTGATATGGCTTCGGCTGGGGATGCTGAGGACCAGTCTTGCTGCGACATTTTGAATGTTCTGTGGTTTTCTGAGGGATATCTGGGTGATGCTGGCGTTGCCGTAGTCAAGCCTGCTGGTGGAGTGCGTGGGTGACTCTTTCTTACTTAGGTGGGGATCCATCTGAAGGTCTTTTGGTGTAGACATAGTTTGTAAAAGCAGCTATGAGGAGGATACAGCGTTGATCTAGCAGTTCATTGTGAGCGAGGAGTCCAGTATGATGCTGAGGTTGCATGTGTGGTCTAAGCGGTTGGGGGAGAGCAGTGTGAGAGAGACAGCAGTGTGAGTCTTCTAGGGAGAGCATGGTGTGTTGGAGAGAATGGTGTGTGGGAGAGCATGGTGTGTGAGAGGCAGCAGTGTGTGAGAGGCAGCAGTGTGTGAGAGGCAGCAGTGTGTGAGAGACAGCAGTGTGAGAGACCTTTTATTTATGTTTTTGCTTGTTTCCTTTAGGGGTTGCTACAGAGGTTGTTGCGATCGAGGGTTTCCCTAGGGCCGGTGAATCCTTTTTCTTTTGAGAGCCCGTCTGGCTGGTTGGTGAAAAAAAAGCCCATTATATTTTTGAGCCCCCCAGTGTTCGTTTCCCCTGTCTTTGGCACTCTCCCCCTGTATTATTCCAAGTCCCGGTATCATTTTTTTCCCCCAGTTCAGCCTCTCACCTGGGGTGTTGCCAGCCTTTTTTGCGATCTCTTTGCCAACCTCCTTTATCGTATCAGTCGTACCCGGGTCTTTTGCCTGTAGTGGAGCCTTTGGGGTATCGATCCATGTTGTTGCTCCCCATCTGCCGCTTTTCCTTTTGCTCCACGGTAATCTTCGGCGCCATGCTTGCGGAGTGAGAGGCACCGGCTACCGATCTATTCCACTCTGCTTGCTCATGTGAAGGGATCTCAAAAATGACTATTCCCGGCTCTCGAGGCACCACTGCTTTGGCTGCCTCCGTCTCTGTCTCTGGCTCCGCCTCCCGAAGCTCCGCTGGCTCCGCGGGCTCCGCCGACTCCGAGAGTGTTGAGGACTCCCCTTCGCTGCCGCCTGTATGACTGCAGCTCTAACAGGACAGCCGCCGCTGATACCAGGAGCTCAGCGAGTAGCTTCTCTGCTGTCACCAGAAAATCGCCCGAGTGCAGCGCCATCATTGGGGGTAAGATTTCTACCGGCACACCGCTCTTTGTCACATAACTGCTACGGCATCAGGAATGATTGCAGTTGCCGTTTAGCCAGACGCCATCTTGCTTCCGAGAAAATAACCGACCACCTTAACTCATCCCTAAGCGCATAACTCGCCATGTCTTTGTAACTGTGTTTGCGTGTTACAAAGTTAATGCAAAGAATATTGACAATGTACTAGAGATCTCATCCGATTGCGCGAGCCAGAAATAGTTATGCTACTGCAAAATTAAAAGGCAGACGAGTCAGTGTACACATTCACCAAGCTTAATTAATCGCGCCATGAACATGGATGTACATACATTTTTAGTAGGTCGCAACAATAAGCCAGTTTACTGTAGACTAAAATCTTCACCCGCTGAATTTAAATACGTAATTAATGGTTATTTGAATTCCGGTTGCTTTTGTGGAATACAATCTGTTGATGAGAAGCAAGACTACAAGCACCAGCATTCATTGCCATAGAATAAAGGGACAAGAGTACTGCATGTTTAGTGATTCACAGTAATTGGTTACCTGGCAAGAGTATTCGTACGAGACATGGGTCGTAGTTTAGTTAGCGTTCTTTAGCACTCGTTGGGCACCATTAATCATTTATCTATTTGTGTAATGTTTATCAGCCCCTGCCCTGGGAATGGTTACACACAGAGGGTCTCTAGGTTGTTTTAGACTGCATGTAATTTATTGCAGGACACTGTCGTCCCGGTGTGAACCCCCTCTTTCTCTGTGAGCTTTGATCGCCATACGCTTTTTCAATCCCGCAGCAGCATGTCTATATCTCTCCCCATACTGTTGGCGAACAATTATAATACGTTTTAAAAACACACAGGACAGTGCACGTTTGGCTATACCGTCCATGTTATTCTTGGCACTGGACTGTTATCACAAACAGCAGAATAAAGAAGCAGGATTTAAATACAAAATAATATCTTGATTTCACATTTAAAGACAAAACAATATTTAAAAAGTTCACCTTTGTGCCCACTTCCACCCTTTTTCTGCCTCTTGTTTTTGACCTTCTTAATTTAGATGTCTCTATCCCGCTGTACCTCAGGTTAGTGCTGTCCTGCCCTCTTCCTGCTATTAATGTTCGCCTTCCCCCATCCGCACCAAGTCACCATAGATAGCGGACCACCAACTCAGCACTAGCACAGCACCTGTGCAGCACCCCCTGACTACCAACACAGCTCTACTTCAGCATCTGTGCAGCACCAGCATCTGTGCAGCACCACCACCTCAGCACCAGCATCACTCAACACTACCACAGCACCACTACAGCATCACTCGGCACCACCTTGACACCAATACAGCATTACCAATGCACCACCAAAGCATCACTCAGCACCACCTCTGCACAACCACACCACCACCTTAGCACTACATCAATTTAACTCAGCATGAGCTCAGCACCAGCGCAGCACCACTTCAGCGCCAGCGCAGCACCAGCACAGCACCACCTCACTACCAATGCAGCACTACTTTGGAATCAGTGCAGCACCACCACCTCGGCATCAGCACAGATTCACTCAGCATCACCTCAGCACCAGCGAAGAATCTCCTCATTATCACTCAGCACCACCACAGCACCACTTCCGCATGAGCACAGAACCATCTCCGCATCATTGCACCACCACCGGCAAAACACCAACTCTGCACCAGCGCAGCCCCGTCAAAGGATCAGCACAGCACCACCTCAGCACCAATGCAGCACCACGTCAGCATCAACGTATCACCCGCAGAGCACCAACTCTGAATCACTGAGCACCACCTCCATACAAGCGCACCACCACCTCAGCACCATGTCAGTATAACTCTGCATCACCTGAGAATCAGCACAACATCCCCTCAGTACCACGACAGACAAACTGGAAGATGTATATGTTAATTCTTTTTTAATAGGGTCGTTCATTTGTACATAATGTTTACTTGGTTAAATATAAGGTAATAAACATGCTTATAACACTTTATTATAACTTTTCAACAGCCACACTGCTCTACAACATGGCCTAAACACATTGGCAAGGCCAATAGCTCTGGCTAAACACTTATAAGATCTCAAAGGCAAGACCTATTGGCTATGTCAATGCTTGTTTATCAAGTGTCTACCAAAGATAGTTGTTTTAGTCTTTTTCAGACTGATAGTGATTTAATTTAATGCACAATATTGTTCAAGTGCATCCAATGATCTCTAAAGGCCAATTTGGGCGTTGGCAAGTTCCATTATGTCATCTCAATACTGCAGGATTTGTCATTTCAACTTTGCCAGGCGGGGCGGGCAGATCCTTGGGACTACCAGATATCTTTCCAAATCTTTCATATTCATTCATTCATTCATTGTCAACTTTATTTCGGCAACATATTGCCATAAAAGGTACAAAGAAGCATTACATTTAAAAGATGTAAATGTAAATGTGTTGTATTTGTATAGCGCGAACAGTGACCCGTAAGCATCCCGGCGCTTGTACTCCTACCACAAGGGAACCCCTCCTGGCTTTTCCTTGTGAGGTGTCCACTCCTGGGCATCCCGTGGTGAAACCAGGCATCCCTTGTGTATCGGGGGCCGTTGTGGAGACTAAGCAAGCTATTGCCCAGAGTTGCAGCGTGGGGCCCATGCTTAGATTCAGCACTGAGGCGAGAATATCCGGTCCGAGGAATTTAAGCCCGATCCCGCCGAGGCGGGAATCGAACCCTGGTCCCTGGCCAGCGCTCTGCATCAAGGTCTGCCGCTCTAACCATTGAGCCACACTTCTCCAAAGAGATAAAAATAGAAGAATAAAAACATTAGAAAGCAATTTATAAAAAGAGGACCAGCCTCATACTTAATAACATTATTACTGCAATAAATTTGCGATTTAACAGTTATCATACATCCTGAATTAATAGGTGTCTTCTCTTGTGCCAGACTATTCCCAGGTATTTAGCTATTGCAAAAACTATGGGCCCAGATAAGTCGGTTTTGAAAACCCTATATGCTTGCAGACAATGGGAGAACCCCAGGTTTTTACACACCGGGACAATCCATTGCCTCCTAGCCTGCACGTAAGCATTACAAAAGAACAATATGTGCAATTCTGTTTCCTGCACTAGGTTACACCCTGGGCAGTGATTCGGTGAGGACTCAGACCATTTGCTGGTATAAGCTCGAATCGGCAGGCTGCCATACCTCCATTGAAGATACAATTTCCTTAAAATAATTGGAACCTATAGATGTCCTTGGCCTTTAAAAATGATTCCGTTAAGGTGCCTGTTCTTTGTGAATGTTCAGCAATTTTGCTTTCATGGTACAGTGTGACAAGTTGCCTCCGTGTGACCCTAGAGCAAGATGACAGTGGGTCGGACCATAAGATGAGTAGTCCTAATCGCCCTAGTTCATTCTTTATGTAATTTAGCCATGGAATTTTCCCGGCATTTGGAAGGGTAAGGATTTCCTGCAATTCTGACCTATAGTTGAGTAACTCTGGTACGGACCATAACCTACGCCAAAATGTTAAAGGCCGTAGGACGAGATCTTCATCAAGGGGTCTCAAACCCAAATCAAGCCTCATTGGCAATAATGGGGTGCTAGGAGGAAGTGATAATAGCTGTCTAATAAATTTGTTCTCTGTTGTTACCTTTCATATACATGCTGAAGAGCAGAGGGGCTAGTATACAACCCTGTTTTAGCCCTTTATTAGTAAATATTTAATCTGACGTTGTCCAATTGGCTCATAGTTTGAATCTTACCCATGTATTACTGAAGGTGATTTAATTGCCACTAAGAGATGTGGTGGTATCTGCCACTTCTTACGCTTTTCCCATAGTCTGCCTCTAGGGATGTTATTGAAAGCATTAGTGAAATCAATGAATGCTGCATTTAACAGACCGGCCTTAGGACTCAATGCTTCGTCAATCAGGCAGGTTAAGGTCTGAAATTATCCTCTAGGTTGCTATGTTTTTGGAAGCCACTTTGTAACCATGGAATCAATTTGTTCTCTTTGGCAGATATTTCAAGGTCTTTGTACAGTAATTTAGCATAGCACTTCCCGCCAACATACAATAGTGCTATCATTCGATAATTTGTGGATGAGACTCTATTTCCCTTTTTTATATGGGTACTAGAGTTGAGCCCCTTCCAACTTTCTGGAATGGTGGCCATGAGGTGACAATCCGAGAAAAGCTAGGTTAAGATGAACAACTTACTTACCTTTGGTAATGCTTTTTCTGGTAGATACAGTATCTACCTGTGGATTCCTCACCTTGTGAATATCCCCTTGCGTCAGCAACATTCAGAATTTCTTTCGTAGCTTCGCGCTGACGTGGACGACGTCATAGAGGCACGGCATAGCGCGCGACTCCGCTGACGTCACCAACACCATATTAGGCCCACGCGGGCGTGATGACATCAGTTCCGCCCTTTTTTCCGTGCCTTCGAGGCACACGGACGGACCGATGACAGTAGATATATACACAGTATACACAGTACACAAATGTCAAGATAATACACATACAGTGTGAAGCAAATGCAGAAAACATCTAAAATAAAGCATTTCCTTTAATAATAATATATATATATATATATATATATATATATATATATATATACACATTACAATAAAAATACTCAGGTATAGAAGAGTGGACAACGGGGAGGCGGGTGGGTCAGTGAGGAATCCACAGGCAGATACTGTATCTACCAGAAAAAGCGTTACCGAAGGTAAGTAACTTGTTCTTCTGGTAGATACATCTGCCAGTGGATTCCTCACCTTGTGAATAGATTCCCACAGCAGTCCCCACTCCCAGAGGAGGGTATCCACTCAGCTATACCAAGAAATCTTGGAGGACAGAGCGCGCAATGTGGCCGTCCCTCCTCACCTCGGAATCCAAGCAGTAATGCTTCGCGAAAGTGTGGAGGGAGGACCAAGTCGCGGCTCTGCAAATGTCCTCTACAGGCACACCTCTAGAAAGAGCAGATGTTGCAGACTTAGCTCGAGTAGAATGAGCCCTTATACCCTCTGGAGGTTCCTTACCTGCCAGGGAGTAGCAGATCTTGATGCATAAAATTATCCATCTTGAGAGCGTGCGCTTGTGCACAGCCTTCCCCTTCCTACAGCTAGCAAATCCAACGAACAGCTGGTCATCAGACCTGAACTCTCTCGTCCTGTCCAGGTAAAAGCTCACCGCCCTCTTATGGTCCAGGCGGTGAAGTCTGTCCTCCTCCTTGGAAGGGTGAGGGGGAGGATAAAAGGTAGGGAGGGTAACGGACTGCCCCAGATGGAAAGGAGTTACCACCTTCGGCATAAAAGCAGCCCTGGTCCTGAGAACCATTCAATCAGCATGAATGGATAAAAACGGGGGCTTTGAAATAAGAGCTTGAAGCTCACTTACCCTCCTTGCCGAGGTAATGCTACCAGAAAAACAGTCTTGAAAGGCAAAAGCCTCAAGGGACATTTGTGTAACGGCTCGAAAGGCGAACCCATCAGGAAAGTAAGTACAAGGTTCAAGTCCCACTGAGGCACAATAAAAGGAGTAGGAGGAAATTTATTGGTAAGACCCTTGATGAATTGTAAAACGATAGGTGACTTAAACAAAGAGGGCTGGTCCGGCAAACAAAGGAAAGCCGATAAGGCCGACAAATAACCCTTAATAGTTGCCGCCACAAAACCCTGCTGGGCCAAAGAAAGAGCAAATTGTAGAATATTGGACAAAAGAGCCCTTAAAGGGTCAATGGACTTCTCTCCACACCAAGCAACAAACTTAGACCATCTGTAGGAATAAATGGACTTAGTGGAGTCACGCCTGGCTGACAAAATGACATCCACCACATTGTGTGGGAGAGAAAAGGAACTCTGGTTGCCCCGTTCAATCTCCAGGCATGAAGGTGTAAGGTCTGGAGGTGGGGGGTGTAGAACCTGCCCCTCCATCTGGGAGAGGAGATCTGCCCTGTGAGGGAGACGGGGCGGCGAGCACGAGGAGAAGTGGAGAAGATATGTGTACCACACCCTTCTGGGCCAATCCGGGGCGATCAATATAACTTGGGCCTGGTCTTGGCGAACCTTCCTCAAAACCCGAGGAATCAAGGGTATGGGGGGAGGAAACGCGTAAAGGAGTTGCGAGTCCCAACTCATCTGAAACGGGTCCCCCAGCGCTCCTTGCATCGGAAACTGGAGACTGCAGAAAGACGGGCAGTGAGCATTCTCGCATGTGGCAAACAGGTCCACCCGAGGGGTTCCCCACGTCAGAAAGACGTAATGAACCACCTCCGGGTGAAGCCTCCACTCGTGGTCGGCTGAGAACTGCCGACAGACTGTCTGCACGTACGTTCAGAACTCCGGCCAGATGATTTGCCATTAAACAAATCTGATGGTCCTGAACCCAGGACCAGAGACGCTGAGCCTCTCTGCAGAGACACTACAACCCTACTCCTCCCTGCTTGTTGACATACCACATCGATGTCGTATTGTCCGTCAGGACTTGAACCGACTGACCGCGAAGGGAAGGGAGGAAGGCCTTGAGCGCTAAACGTATGGCCCGTAATTCTAGAAGGTTGATGTGAAACAACCTTTCCTCTGGAGACCAAAGGCCTTTGACCTCCAGATCCCCCAGATGAGCACCCCACCCTACAGTGGATGCATCCGTTATCACTGTGGCCACTGATGGAGGCATATGAATGGGCTTTCCTTGTGACAGATTGCCCTCCACCCTCCACCAAGACAGATCCGCCGCAGTTTCTCTGGAGATCCTGACTGACTCCCTTAGATCTTCGTTGTGCTGATACCACTGCCTGCGGAGGCACTACTGGAGTACCCTCATGTGCCAGCGTGCATGGTTGACCAACAAAATGCAAGAAGCCATCAGACCGAGCAGACGGAGGACCTTCAGGACTGGAACAACCGCTCCATTGTAGAATAAAGGAATCATTTCCTGTATGTCGCAAATCCTTTGAGGAGGAGGGAATGCACGGCATACAGTAGTGTCCAGTACTGCACCTATGAACAGGTTGCGCTGGGAGAGCACCAGGTGAGATTTGGGTACATTTATCAAAAAAAACCAACCTGTGCAACAACTGAGTTGTCTCCTGCAGGTGATGGAGCACCTTCTCGGGCGACTCTGCTTTGATCAGCCAGTCGTCCAGATACGGGAATACAGGTATCCCCGACCTCCTGAGATGTGCTGCCACCACTGCCATCACCTTGGTAAAGACTCGAGGCGCAGTAGTAAGACCAAACGGAAGGACCGCAAACTAGTAGTGTTGCGACCCAACCGTGAAACGGAGATACTTTCTGTGCGACTTCAGGATAGGAATATGAAAATACGCATCCTGTAAATCGATCGACACCAATCAGTCTTCTTCCAGCAGAGCTTGAAGAACCTATGCAAGGGTGAGCATCTTGAACTTCTCCTGCTTCAGGTGCAAGTTCAAGATCCTGAGATCCAGGATTGGCCGAAGCCTGCCATCCTTCTTGGGGATCAGAAAATACCGGGAGTAGCATCCCCGACCCCTCTCCTGCTCTGGAACCACCTCTATCGCAACTTTTCTGAACTGTGCCAGGACTTCTTCCTGCAGGAGAAGCAGGTGGTCCTCCGAACAATAACCCTGGCAAGGAGGGTAATTCGGGGGTAATTCCCGGAAGGGAAGAGCATACCCATTCTCCACGAGATTAAGAACCCAAAGATCTGATGTAATCAATTCCCAACTGTAGGAAGGTGGATATCTGACTATGGTTGCCCCCAACTTTTTGCCTAGTGTATTGTTGGTTTTCAACATAGTTGGCCTGGGATCCTGCTATCCTGCTCTCTCTGTTAAAATGGACTCCATGTACCTTAGGTACATATCTAATTGGGATTGGGTCACTCTTGTAAGTCCTTGTACAGTGTAGCCTAGGTACCAAGGGCATGAGTGCACCCAAGGCTTACCAGGGGCTGCAGCATGTATTATGCCACCCCTGGCTGGCCATCCAAAACTGACAACTGGCTGGTAACACAGCTGGGGCAAGGTGGTGTAATCACCTTTTGCTTTAGATATAGTATACCTATATCTAACCCTAAAATTGACACATATACTCCTATGGCAGGCCTTATCAATCCTGGAGGCAGAGTGCTTGGAATTATGCGAGATGGTGCTCTTGCATGAGCTGAGCCTGTCTGCAGCTTTCGGAACCAGGTCCTTTATCTGTTTCCATGATACCTCTATACCATATACTCTCAAGTGCATTATAATCCTCGCGGTTATTGCTAACTTTGGCATAGCATTATCAAAACATGTCGAGTAACGTGTCATACGAATTGGAATACTACCCCCTCGCCAGTTCTGGCGACGGGGGTAGCATTCCACCCTTTGAGAGGGACACGACATGTATGTAACTGTGAACCCCGGTTAAAGTTAACTCGAGCCTCAGCATCACAAAATGGATGCTGCCACCACAGACACAAGTCTGACCTCCTGCTGCTGGGAGTCCTTCCAGCGAGGGAGGCCTGGACAAAGGGTTTCCTGCCTTGGGAGGTGCTAGCACCACCCCAGACAGGATTTTGTGTATTATGTAGGACAGGCTGAGAGGAATGAGACATGCCTGGGGCACACAAGGTGTCCCTGTGCATACCCCAGTTCAAACCAGTTGCTGGGGCACTCCAGCCCCAGCTCTGGCGCTAAACCGGACAAAGGATAGGGGGTGTAACCACCCCCCTTCCTGGTCCCACCCATTGGAGGGACCTAGTCACAGTACAGCCCCCTTTAGGAGAATAAAGGTAGGAGCTGGTCCCATTCCAAATGAGATTAATCCAGATTTGAAACTCTACAAGAAGAAACTCTGGACTTTGACGGTCTGCTCCACAGAAGACTGAAGAAATCTCCCTTGTGGCCAAGGAGTGACCACCCTGCACAAGCAGGCACCATCAAGCGTCCAAGCGGTTCACTTTGTCGTCTTCCCTGGTGGATCCAGACTTCAGAGCCCGACGAGACCCGGACTTCCAGACCTCTCCGACCTCTACCTACATCTGCAGCACAGCTGAGATCCGTGGGTGCGACGAGAAACGTGGGACCGGCCATCTTGAAGAAACTGCACTTCGCTTCCAGCACGACTTCAGAGGCATCCTCGAGAAAGTGCTTATGGGATTGAGAAGCCCCAGCCCCGAGCAGCTCCTGCACAGAAGATCAGCCCTCCAGCATCCACGAGATCTGTGTGGGGCCCTTTTGCTTGATTGCTGCTCGACGCATTGTCTGGTCACTTGCCGGCTGGCTAGTGGCCTCCTAGACGACGATCCACAACATCTACACCGCTGGTCTGGTTGCTCCAGACTGGCCCTTGCTTCCCTGCAAAGGAGAAGCACCCCGGACCCTCCTGGTCCACACCAGACGCCTTTTCCACTCACCGCGTGGGTTGCCTTTGTCAAGGCCTGTTGATGCCGAATCCGGAACTAACACCGCCGACAGCGATAGCCTGCCTGGGACAGCTTGTGCATCCATCCTGGTCGTCGAAGACACCTCCTGGTCCACGTGGCTGCAAAGTCAAGCGTCCACTCTTCACCTGATCGCGACGACAGCATCTGGTTCCTTCCTTGTTCCACTCCAGTCACTGGCTAGTGACTGTGAACATTGCCCCCTCTGCTTTCAGGTCTCCATCTTCCTTGATCCACCCTTGGATCACTCCGGACATCTTCCTCCTGGTCGCCTCCAGCATCTTTTCTTCAAGGCTCCATAGACTTCAACGCGGAAACACGACACACTTTCACACCTATGCACCCGCAGCCCGTGGGTGAGGTAACGAGAGCATTTCGGTGCTCAAGGGTAGATTGACTCTCCTAGTGTCCAGGTATCCAGTCGTTTTAGTCCTAACTAGTCGGAACTGTCTATTACTTACCTTTTCGTAATTTGTAGTGTCCATTGACTTTGTTACGCATCTCGCGTGTGAGTTCACACTGTGCACACACGTCCCGTGGGCCTCCTGCTACTTACCTGAGGTTAGGGTAGTGTAGTCCCAGCGATCCTACAGCCTCTGGACAGCTCCATTCCTTCTATCAATTTCCTTATAGCATTTACTTAGTATATGGTTTGTCGTGCCCCTAGGGCACCATTGTAATTTGTGCAACTTATCGTATTTTTCCTAGGAGTCTTGTCATGTGCTTAGCCCTGTGTTTTGTTAGTAATAAATATATTGTTTATTTTCATAAAAACCTGTGTGGTGTCCTTTCATTTGGTATTCATGGGGTTATATGTGGTAAAACAGCTGACTTCACATGCCAAAAGAGCTTAGCCTAAGACTGCTTTGTCCATGCTACCATTAGGATAGCTGGTCTATAAGGTTGACTTACAACCAATCACCATAAGGGTTGTTTGGACTGATACAAGGTGAGCACAAGTATTAGTGAGCATCATATAACAGGCCAACTTCTCACACCAATCTCCTAGGAAATGGGTAAGCCGACCCCCCACTGGGCCCACATGATCCGGAATGGCGGATCTAGGGCTGCTTTGCTGCGTTGGCAGGGGGCTGGGAAGGAGAAGAGGAAGAAGAGGAAGAGGCGACTTGACGACCTCTGGGACGAGCTCTCTGTCTGCCCCTGTACGCCTTGTACAGTGTGTTTTGCTGCTGCTGCGGCTGAGTTGACTTGAAGGAACGAAAAGAAGATCTGCCAAACCCTCTAAAACGTTTCCCAAAGGTGCCCCTGTTCTGAAGGCCCAACGACTTAGCCGTTGCCCTGCTGTCCTTAAAACGTACCAAAGCAGCGTCTGCCTTTTTGCCAAACAAACCAGACCCATCGAATGGTAGATCCATTAATGCAGACTGGACATCTGTTGAAAACTCAGACGATTTTCGCCATGCAGCTCTCCTCGTAGCCACCGAAGAGCCCCCACTCTGGATCACCTGCCTTGCTGCAGCCTGAGTGTCCGAGATAACCTCCTGGAAGTCTTTTCTATCAACCTCAGGTATCTTTGGCACCAACTGTTTAACAGTATCCATCAGGGCGTGGATATAACGCCCCATCAGGCAGTTCGCGTTTGTGGACTTCAACGCCATGCTGGCGGAGGAGAAAACCTTTTTAGCAGCCTGATCCTGTTTTCTCGACTCCTTTTCTGCAGGAACTAGTGGAAAAGCTCCCGTTGATTTCTTGGAACAGGCAGCCTGCACCACCAAACTCTCAGGCAGAGGGTGTGAGGACAAAAATTCCGGGTAATTAGGAGCAACTCTATATCTTCTGGCAACAGCCCTAGATACTGCAGGAGCTGACAAAGGTTTCTTCCAAACTTCTAAAATTGGCTCTGCTAGGGGATCATTAAATGGCAGCATTGGCTCAATCACTGAAGATGGCGAATGAAGGACCTCTGTGAAAATATTTGACTTAAACTCAGCAGTAGGCAGAGTAATGTTCAGTAAGTCTGCCGCCTTCCTTATCACGACATGGTAAGGAGCCACATCCTTAGAGGGTGCATCAGACACTGAGGCTAAATCCCATTCAGGAGACAGTTCCAGGCCACTAGCCACCCTCAGGTCATCAAATGGGTCCTCATACTCCTGCAGCTCACCCTCTTCCATAACTTCGTCACAAAACCTTTCTTCCTCCATGAGCCTCTGGGCTTCACACCTCGACCTGTGCCTCACATACAATGCCGACGGATCCACTGTCGACTCCGTCGGAGTCGGTGCCGGTGCCGACGTCGGACGAGGTAGTTTCACACGAGGTCGATCAGGGTTCAGCATCGGAGTGGATGGAATCGGCGTCAATGGAATCGGCGTCGACGGCTTCGGCGTCGAAGGCCTTGCCGGGGTCGGAAAATGCCAATGCGGCGCTGAAGCCGGCATAAAGGGCGCAGGAGCATAGGCCTGGGGAACATCCAGACTAAACGCCAATGGACCTGTGGGACCAGCAGGAGCCCCAGTGGGGTGCATTGCCCTGGAGTATATCCCGAACATAGCATTCAGGAACTGCGTCGGATCCTGACCTGGAGTCGGGAAGGCTGGGTACGAACCCTCGGGCTGCTCTTGAGGGCGAGGAGTCGATACGACGTCGGGCTCTTCTTCGGGCTAGGGCACCGGAGTCGACGGACTCGCAGGCAACGGAGCTTCTCCCGCACCAACCACCTCCTCCTCACCTTCATCCTCCCGACCTGAAGGATGGGACGGAACTGGAGATGGCCTCCTGGCGAATTCGCATGCGACACTTCACCCTTGGCGTCCTGCTCCTCCGAAGCCGAAGACACCACTACCTTCTCAACCAGCTTCACCTGTGACTTCGGCTTTGAACCGGAGTCCTTCCCTGAGTGACGACGGGACTCATGGCTCCTCTTCTTATGTTTCTTTTTTGAAGATCTCGAAGCATGGGCCGAGGACGAGTCCGAGCGCGACCTCGCCGAGTTCGCGATCTCAAACTTTTCTTCTCCTTTCTGCTTTTAAGTTTCGCCACAAAAAGCTTGGTTTCTCTCTCCCGAAGGGCCTTAGGTGTCATCTTCTTGCAAGACGGGCAGTCTCTGAACGTCATGGTCGGAGCTCAGACACCATACGCAGCATTCATGAGGATCCGTAATGGACATGGTTTTGCCACATTCCCCACAGGCTTTAAACCCGGTCTTCTTCGAAGACATGTCGAGAGAGAAGACAATGAAGCACAATTATATAACAAAGTAACAAGGTTACTGCAATAGCTACGGACGATCCCTAGAAAACCGTTAGCGTCGACGACGCAGAAAAAAGGGAACTGATGTCATCACGCCGGCGTGGGCCTAATATGGTGTCGGTGACGTCAGCGGAGTCGCGCACGATGCCGTGCCTCTATGACGTCGTCCACGTTGGCGCGAAGCTACAAAAGAATTTCCGAATGTTGCTGACGCAAGGGGATATTCACAAGGTGAGGAATCCACTGGCAGATGTATCTATCAGAAAGGCATCCAGAGGCTGAGGTAAGCTTTTAATAGGACTGCAGGAAGGTCATTGGGCCCTGGTGCCCCAGCGGATCTCATATTCCTTAATCTCATTTCGACCTTGAGGGCGCCGATAAGTTGATTCTGGGCAGTGCTCTTGAGATGGCCCTTTCCCTCACCCTGAGTGGGCCCTCCAGAGGATCAAGTTTGGGCGTTTGTTGCGGCTTAGACTGATGCTCTGTGGAGATCTCACAGGATAGGCAGGTGGGATCAGCTTTTGCACAAGTATGGTAGAGCATTAAATCTGCTTGATGTTATCCATTTTGAAAGCCCTGTAGCCAGTATTTGAGGTTTAGTGCATCTAAATTAAGTCTTGGTCAGTTCCAACCCTGCTGGAGAATAAAAACCTGCTAAACCGCATTAGACAGCACTACCTGAATACCTGTCCATCAAATAAACTCTACTTTTTCATGGAGTACTGGGCCTGTCACCCCTCATATCCATGTAAGATGGGCAGACTGAGCTGACCCCGAGCAGGAGACCAAGAATAAAACCAGTGCAGCAAAGTCAACTTGTAAGTCTTCTTGAGAAAGTAAGCCACTCAACAGGTAACGAGAGAGCTTAATTGTACATACATTAATCAAAGATATTTGGTTTGCAAGAGCATAGAGTACCTGAAGAGAACCGTCCATTAAAGTGTAGTGAACCTTCACTACATTAATATGCCAAAGAAAATCTGACTTTGCGAAAGCCCATGCCCTCATTTTTTGAGACGTGGGGGACACTGGTTTTTACCTTACACATAATGCTTAATGGGCAAATCGTCTTAGCTGCAGCTGATCATACTGAACCGGGAATCCTATGAACCATTTATCGAATCCTTATGGTGATGGGGATATCAGTATATAAGTTGTGATAATTCCTTTTTTTTAAATTATTTTATTGTCATTTTATAGTGTTACATGTCATTTCAATAGTTTACAAAATGAGATACAGGAGAAAATATTCTTCTTATGGCCATTACATTTACATTTATCAATAGGCTCGAATCAATTAGACCAATCAACATACACAGCAAATTTCCATACGTGTATTTTATAAGAGATGCTTCTTACTTTTACCTGGGAAGAATATACGGATTACTTATTTACGCTATAAGAAATTGTGTAGTGATTACTTGGGTACTTATAATCAAGTGGGGGAAAGGATCACTAGTCCTGCGTAAACCAAGGTCTGCAGGTACATAACGGGGTGTCTCCCAATAAAAAGACCCTCATACGCGTGTTTTAAAGTTCTTGGGTTCTCGTAGCGGTGTATGATGTGTCCCCGCTCTTGTTTTACACGTGCGTGCGTGATCCTTGGGTCAATTCTTTGTGTGCACCCTCCGCCAGGAGGTTTTACCTTTGGTTTAAGGCAGTAGTGATCGTGGAAAGGTGGGTGGTGGGGTAGTGGTGACAGTTTTTTAAAAAACCCGGACAGCCAGATAAGGTACTTTAATCGGTCTGGATTCGGGTACAAATTATTCAAAATTGTGCTGCTGTGGAATCTGTTATGAATTCAAGCGCACTTTATAATTGTGGTTAAAAAGGTCGACATGTTTCAGCCTTAAGTGCCAAAAGGTTAGTAGGCTTTCTTCAGGACCAGGGGGTGGTGAAGTGACTAATAGTGAAAAGAATAGGTAAATTTAGAACCTGATTCTTCTGGCAGTAGAAGGTTGCATTGTACCTGCAAAGTGAAAACAAACATACACACAACAGATAGGGGAAATAGGGATAGGGAAAGACACAAATTATGTACAATTGTACAAGCTCAAAATCAAGTGATTTTGAAAAGTAACTAAAAAATGGCAATACTTAGCGCAGAATCACGGTCATATCAGGCGTCAACTCTTCCATACTCATGCTTCAGTGGAGTAGGTGATTTCGCAAATACTGTAGTGCTGTGCCCTTAGTTCTAGTGCTTCCAGTGTCATTCAAAATTTCAGGTGAGTAGTTATCATTAAAAAACCTTAGAATCGTTTTTTATCAAGTGGCATGCTTGTGGTGAGACACACATTGCTTGCTGTGTATGTTATTATCTTGTATCATTCGATATTAATAGCTCTATTTAGTGAGCTCACACAGTGCTCGTTAATATATGTATGCCAATATGCCCATTTGATGTGGTTTCAGAATGTGTTTGTTGTTATCGTGGTAACATTCTGCGTGAGGAATCGATTATCTATCTCCTTTTCAATTCGTGCTATTGCCCATGTGATAAGTAATTTATCCTATGTAAAAATTTGTTTTTTGTAATACTGTTGTTAATATGGTGTCGCTTGTTGGGAAATGTGCTAAAATGACTAGCCCTTTAATATTACACCTCGTTGTCTGTCTACGTTCGCGGCAAGAGCGGTACTGAAGCTGTTCTGCTCGATGTGTGTTGGTGACATTTAAGTCTAAGGTAGCAGTGTTTTGGCCAGCGTGAATTTTGATGACAAATAATCCCCATGCGCGGCGTGAGCCATGTACATGGTGCCGGTCGCGTGGCGTTTTATTGCGGCGGTTATCGGTAAATTCATACCTCTACAAGCAGAGCAATTTGCCTCTTCGGGGTCGCGGCTTTTAGGATGGAGGTTTCACTAAAAAGAGGCAGAGATTAGGCGTTAGGAAGATTAAAAATATACTTGCGGTTTCGTGGTGAATAGTCACGAGTACCCCGCCATACCTGGTTCCTTCTCATCTTTGCCTGCATACTTGTGCTGACTCTGCCCAGCAACGCCCGGAATACGTCGCGGGGCGGTTGCTGGGAGGTTCATATTCCCAAGAAATGGAAATAGAAGAGGTATTTAGTCTCGGTTTGAAAAACTGATATGCCGATTTATGAGGGGTTAGTGTAATTTCCAACAAAGCTAATTAAACACTCTATGGCATATTTAACTTCTGAGTTATGTTAATACAGGCGCATAGTTTTGGTCTGACTTAATGAAAGGCTGCTCGTTTCACAGGTGGGTCTTTGTTTCCAAACAAATGCAAAGTTATTTATGATTTATTTCGAGGTTATGGTTAACAAAAAAATATGTAGGAATCGCTTATTGATAAAAGCGTTTTTTTCAAAAGGTGTGATTGATCGTGGGAAACTTATATTGCTTTTTGCTTCATATTACGAAAGTGTAGGTTTCAGGTTAGATAGGGAGGCTTGTTGTGACCTCGAGATGGTGTTTAAAAATTGCTCTAGGGTTTTTATGGGGCAAAATAGCACTTATACAGTTCTGGGATGGTTAAGGCACTGAATAGTACAGTATTTTGGATTGAGCTGAGGAGAACAGTGAGCAGACGCTGCCGCACAAACAGTCCTCGGTAGGTATTAGTTATGTCATCTGTTAAGGGATAGCCACGGAATGGAGTCGTTCAGGCCTCTTGTATCCGTTTGGAGCCTGTGCACCCAACGTTGCTCCTTTTCTAACAGGATTTTTGTAGCATTGCTGTCTATTGTATCAAGTGTCTCAAGGATCACCCATTGTAGGTCATTAGCAGTATGGCCTGATTCTATGTAGTGTGTAGGCATTTTGGTGGTCATCCTCTTGCAGTTCACGTTACTTCGATGCTCTCCAAGTCGTTGTTTTGCCTTCCGACACGTCATGCCAATATATCTCATCTGGCAAGGGCATGTGATCATGTAAATGACGTGGTTCGTGTTGCAATTGGTGTGTCGTCGTAATTCCCACTTGAAATTTGGGAGTAACTGTAATGCCTTTGTCGGTTTTGTTGTGTCACAAGCTACACATGTGCCGCACGGATAGTGTCCTGTCACAGGTGGATTGTCCCACAACCTTAACTGTTCTTTCTTTTTCTTAGGAGGTGGTCTTGTGTGTACCAAAATGTCCTTTAGATTGCGGCTTCTTCTATTCGCGAACCTTGGTTTTGGCCAGTTTAAGGTGTTGGATGTTACGATTTTCCAGTTTTTATTGATGATTTTCTTTACCTGGTTCGTTACTGGGCTATAGGTCGTGACACATGTAATTCTCTCTTCCAGTGGTCTAGGATTGGTCTCTAGAAGGGCTTCTCTCGGTTGGTTGTGCGCTCTCTTTTTGCAAGAGGTGATTAATCTTTTGGGGTATTGGCGGTCCATAAGTTTCTCACATTGATCATCTGCTTGTATCTTGTAGTCAGATATTTGGCTGCAGTTCCTCCTCAGGCGGAGGAACTGGCTGTACGGAAGGTTCTCTCGTAATGGTCTTGGATGAAAGCTTTGGAAGGATAGCAAGCTATTCTTTGCTGTTGGCTTGAAAAATGTGCGGGTTTGTAAAGTGTTTTCCGCATAAATGGTTATATCCAGGAAATCCAGTGTCTTCTCATTGGCGGTATATGTGAATTTTAAACATTCATCTTGACTATTTAGCCAGCAATGGAAATCTTTTAGGGTCACATTATCTCCTTTCCACATCAGCAGGATATCGTCTATATACCTCTTCCAAAAAAGGATATGACATAGGAAGGGGTTGTTTTCATTGTGGACGACGGTGTCTTCAAAAGTGCTGACATATAAGCCTGCCACACTAGGGGTGAATGTACTCCCCATAGACGTCCCATGGAGCTGGAGGAAGAGGGTGTCTTTGTACTGGAATTTTGTTTCCGTTAGAGCCAATCTGCAGCACTCTAAAACGAAATGTCTTGGTGTTTTGTGAGGCCAGTCAATGTTGAAGAGTATTGTTTCCAAAGTTTCAAAGGTTTTTTGTTGGGGCAAGCTCGTATATAGGCTCTCGACATCTAGCCCTACCAAGAGCATGGTGTCCTCTGAGTATTCAAAATTGGTTAGCATGTTTAGGAGATCCTGTGTGTCCTTGAGATATGTTGGGGTTTTCTGAACAAGCGGTCTCCGATATTGATCTGAGAATTCTGAAAGGGGTTCTAGAATCGAGTTGATTCCAGAGATTATGGGCCTGCCTGGTGGTGGCATCCTTCCCTTATGAGTATTTGGTAAGGAATAGAAGTAGGGAGTCCTTGGCGACTTGGTTACTAGATAGTCTGCCTCTTTTTTGGACAGCCAGTTATTTGCTTCTGCTTCTTCTATCATCATGGATATGGTCCTCTGTAGGCGTGCGGTCGGATCTGTTGCCAGTACCTCATAGAATTTAGTATCGGCAAGTAGTTCCATACATTGGTTGTCGTATCCTTGCGCTGATAAAAGAACTATGCCTCCACCCTTGTCTGCAGGTTTGATTATGACTTCATTGTCATTCTTGAGTTCAATGAGGGCTTGTTGTTCTGCCTTAGTGATGTTCTGAAATTGTTTCTTTGGTTGTTTGTTTAGTTCCTCCACTTCTTTCATTACAGCTTGTTCAAAAGTACATATCTCCATGGGGACCTGTGAATTGAGAGGGCAGAAGTTGGACTTATTTTTCGGGGTTGTGTCGCCTTCTCGGGTGGTTGTTGTTCGTCCTTGAAAAAGGTTTTCAGTTTCAATGTTCTGCAAAAATCTGCGAGTTCGCATTTAGTTTTGAAGATGTGTATTTTCGGTGTAGGGACATATCCGAGTCCTTTGTTAAGGACACTGGTCTGGTCTTTCGTAAGGACTTTGTCGGTCAAGTTGACGATGAGGTTGTTGGACACTTGATTATAAGTATCCAAACGGAGACTGAAAGGATCCTGACTCTCTCTCCTCAAATTGATCATACGTGATTACTTGGGTGCCAACAGTATATAGAATATCTATACTAATATTCTAAATGTAACTATACTTATGAACGGAAAGTAAACAAAACACATAAGAAACCGGTTGGGCTGTTTGTATGTGAATCGGCCATTTAGAGTTTAATCTCCATTGTGTCAATGTTTAGCGTTGGACACTTCTACATGGTTGTGGTACTCGCCCAATGACTGGAGTTCGATAGGCATGTGATTCCCCCCATCGACTCGGGAGTGGTCAGTGTCATTTGGTAACATCAATTGCTTAATATATGTTGACTGGGTACCTTCTGACCTCTCTGGTTCTGGTCTAGCATCTGTGTGGGGAGACCCTGTTCAGGGACCCAAGGATTTTCCACTAGTTCAGGGCCACCTCTGGTCTGTCCTCTAACTGTAGTGGCTCGTTCGTCGTCCAACCCATTGACACTATCTGTGGATTCCTCCTCTTTGCCTATTTCCGGGTGGATCCACGTTATCAATACTTCCGTCCATATGTCTGCAATGGGTCGG
Source organism: Lissotriton vulgaris (assembly GCF_964263255.1). Taxonomy (NCBI): domain Eukaryota; kingdom Metazoa; phylum Chordata; class Amphibia; order Caudata; family Salamandridae; genus Lissotriton; species Lissotriton vulgaris. The sequence goes on along the minus strand of NC_141689.1, from coordinate 1,426,562,437 downwards.
ATCCGTACCCTCCTAGCTTCCTCTCTGGTCAATGTACTTTCCTAATCTATTGCCCATCTTATGTCATCTTCTTTCCAGGTCTGTATTCCCGGGCTCTTGGTTGATTTCCAGGCCATGGCTATATGCCTCTTAGCTAGGGCCAGCACAAGGTCTATGAACCTTTTTCGAGACGTCGGTGTTGGGAACAACCCCAAAATACACCCCTCCAATGTACAGGTGAGGGACTGATCGAGGGCAATCTTCAGGGCTTCAACTACCCTTCCCAGTAGGGTCTCAGGATAGATCAGTGGCACACCATGTATATGAAGTCAGCATATAATGGGGCATGGGTATAGTTCGCCACCATACACCACCTGGAGTCTGTCTGGTGTCATGTATGCCATATGTATATAATTACATTGAATATATATAAATCTGGTATTTCTAGAGATATTTCGTGTGGCGGTTAGGATACTCTTCCATTCTATGTCTGTCAATTCCCGTTCCAGGATTTTATCCTACTTGGACCATTGTCACAAGAGATTTATATATCCATGTTACCAGATGTCTAGTCAATCCTAATGTAATCAATAGCTGCAGGAACTTGCGTGTGGCGGGTTCCTCCCGGTCTTCCGCCCACAGATCCCTGAACATTTGTAGCAGCGCCCAATACATAAGGAACTGCCCTGGCGGCAATCCATGCTGTTCCGTTAGGTCTTCCAGTGGCAACAGAGCCCCCTGGAGTTAGAAGTCGCCTGCCATAGTAAGTCCTGCATCTGTCCAAGCTCTCATCTGCCCCACCGTAAAATGTGTAATGGGTTCACCATGAGGGAGGCCAACAAGTGGCACAGGCACATATAGGCTTGTTCCTGTTGTCTTGAAGGTGCATCTACATCAGCCTTTCAGTGTTACAGAGAGTAGCACTCCCGGGTATTGGGGGGCCATCTGAGGAATATGTAGTCCGGCTATTAGAGTCTCTGCTATTATTGTGCATCCAGCCACTTTCAGTACTCCCCAATGTGCTCCTCCAATCCATCTCGTTAGCCACTGGAGTTGTGATACCACAAAATATAACTCGGAATCCAGAACTCCTAGCCCTCCCTTCTCCAGGGGACATCTGAGTATGGCCAGCGATACTCTTTTACAGCCGCCATCCCAGATTAGGTCAACAACTAGGGCACCTAGATGTTTAAAACAAGTGAGTGGCATTTCCACTGGAAGGTCCGCAGAAAAATAAAGTAGTCTTGGGAGTATGACAATTTTGGTCAGTGCTACTCCAGCCATTACTGGTAGTTTGAGGGACCTCCAAAAAGCGACACAGGCTTCAGAGAGCGAAGAGCCTACCCCAAATTAGCTTCACGGAGGTCCTCCAGCTGATGGAGGGACTGTATCCCCAGGAATTTGAAGGAGGTGGGTGACCACGTCAAGCCTGATGGGAAATCTGGTAGCCTTGGCCCTCCGGGAGGAATGGGGAAGTCATAAGTTTTAGATTTGTTAACGCATAAGCCATACACTGTCCCAAAGGCCTCTAAGCATGTCATGGCACGCTTAAAAGCCCTAGTCCCATTTTGTAGAAAAATAAGTATATAATACGTATAGAGGGAAATAATATGCTTGTGCGCACCGACCTTTTTACCTTTGCCCCTGCATTCCTGTCTAATCAACTCTGACAGGGGTTTGATATCAGAGAGAGTGGACAACCCGGTCTCATGCCTCTGCAGACCGCATATTGCGAGGACAGCATACTGCCTGTTTTGACCCGAGCTGTTGGGGCTGTGTACAGCAGCCTCACCCATTTGGCCCAGCCCTGTCCCAGCCTATCTTCAACATGACTTCAAAAAGATAATCCCATGGGACTGTGTCAAAAGCCTTCTCGAGGTCAAACAACATCAGCAATGCATTCATGTTCTCAAGAGCCTAGGAGTGGTGCATTACATGGTAGTCCTCTAACATTTTTAGAGGTGTTACGTGTGGGAATAAAGCCACTCTGGTCCCTGTGTATGAGGTACCGCATATAAGGAAGCAGGCGAAGTGCCAGGACCTTACTGAGGATTTTGAAATCTGTGTTCAGCATTGAAAGAGGGCAGAATTCAGTGACCTTCTCACCTTGTGTCTTGACCTTGGGGGGCAAGATAACCACAGCATCTTTGGAGGATTCCGGAAGCCGACCCAGTTTCCAAGCCTCTACGTGCATTTTCACTAATTGCTTGGGTAACGTCCCAGCATAGGTTGCAAAAAACTCTGCTGGGAGGCCATCTGGACCAGGTATCTTACCCATGGTCAAATATTTAATCGACTCCCTTACCTCCTGTTCGGTTATAGAGTTCCCCTGACCTTCGTGATCATCTTCTAGGAGAGAGGTAAGTGTAAAAGCGGACAGAAAAGTCAGTTGTGTGCCAGGCGGGAGTGTTGTAGGGGCAGCGTACAACGGCAAGTATTAGTCATCAAACTCTTTATTAATAGCCGTCGGGGAGTATGGTGACCTACAGTCGTCATTTGTGTGATAGGGACTCCCTGTGTATCTGCCCTAATAAGCCATGCCAGCAGTTGTCCTGCCTTGCTCTCTTTCTTATGTTTTTTTGCAATATATTGTTTGTCGTAGTTATGACTACGTAGTCCTTCCAATGTGGATTTGTACCTTTCCCTGTCTCTCAAATGTCCTCTACTACACTCTCCCGAGTGACCTGGGTCTTGTCTAATGTTTGTAATTTGTCCTCAATGGTTCAAAGTTCTCTGACCAATTCCCTCAAAGCATACACCGTCATTCCAATACAATGACCCCCTTGTCACCACCTTTAAGGACTCCCACTCCACCAACCCTTTGGTTGGTGTACCCTAATTCTGTGGAAAATTAGTCAATAATAGACATTGCTAGGGTATTACAATAGTGTGCGCCTTCCAGGGAGATGGGAATGAGCTGCCAGATGGGAGTGTGTGAGCGTTTCCCCACCAGCCTGAACCCCATGAGCACAGGACTGTGATCAGACACAGTACGACCTAGATATTCTGAATGCGTGGTGAACTAAGTGAACCTCTGAGAGCACACAAATATGTCTATCCGGGTGTGTAGGATGTGAATGTGGGCTAAATATGAATACACTTCTTCGTCTGAGTGATGTGCCCGCCAAACGTTTACCAGTTCCCAGTGTTCGAGACACTCCCTCAACCCTCTAGGGAGTTTGCTTATTCCTGTACCCGATAACGGGAGTGTGGAGCGATCTAATGACACATCTAAGACACAGTTAAAATCACCCCCAATGAAGAGGCTATCAACCGAAAGATTCCCAAGTGTGTGGAGAGGGAATCAAATAATGGGGTTTGTTCTTGATTTGGTGCTTATAGGCATCCCAGCACAATCTCCCTCCCAGCAAGTCACCCTTCCACCAAGACAAATCTACAATCTTTGTCCACTACTGAGCCTGTGTTCAAATGGGGCCCCTGCCCTCACCCATATCAAGGCCCCTCTAGCACAGGCCGAACCGGAAGTGGCATAAAGTTGGCCCCTCCATATGTACTCCTCGTCTACAAAGGTACCTATGCACATTATGCCTCTTATTGTCGGAGCCCAGTCCTCTGATGTTTCAAGACGTAAGTGTCAGTGCCTGCTGGTGGTCAGCCATGATCTGTCACAATAAAGCAGTGAGGCCTGTGTCTTCCCAGGACCACCACCCCCCCAACCACCATGCCTACCAGTTCCACAACATAGCACCTAGTCCTTCCAGCAGCACAGTTAAAAACAAACAGAAAAAAGTTGGCAGATGTGGTAATAAAATGTGAATGATTGCAGCATCCAACCCTAAACTCCCCAACCGCCCTGTAAGTCTCCAACAAATTCCATGCCTCTACCGGGTCGTTACAAAAGTGGGTGGTCTCGTCAAGAACTATTCACAGTTTCGACAGGAAGATCAGAGAGCATTTAATGTCATTTTCTCAGAGGGCCCTCTTAACCTCTAGGAATGAGGCCCTGATAGCTTGTACCACTGTCGTGAAGGCTGGTAATATAAAGAACTTTCCATTTTCTACTGTGTAAAGTCCATCCGAGCGTGCTCTCCGCAGAATAATGTCTCTGTCCCAATAATGTAATAGCTGGTCTAGGGGGCTGGCCCGGAGGTCTCGCTGGCATTTCGTGCGCGCGTTCTAAAGTGAAGAAAGGAGTAAGCATGGCAGCAGCTACCTCCGTGCGCAGCCAAGTCTCCAGGTAGTCCCCCATATTCCCTTTTTTAATTTTTTTCTGGGAGGCCCCCCACCCTGTTATTCCACCAGTTGCGGCCTTTAGCATCCTCCGCTCATCGCTCTAGAACATACACCCTTCTCTGTAACGCTCTCATTTGGTTAGAGAGCCCAGAGAATTCAGGTTTAAGATCCTCAATGGAGGCTTCCACCTCCTTCACTCAGTCTGCCACTTTGTGGTGGTCTGTTCAGAGGAGGCCTAATCCCACCGATACTGCTCCTATATCTTGTTGCAGGATCTTTTTCGTGTCCTCAATAGCAGATCCTATCCAGTTGGAGACTTATGGGTTCACCGGTTTAAAGCCACTGCCTCCCTGTCGGTCTCTACCTCTCGGGAGGGGCCACTGGCTTTGGCCACGGCCCTAGCTGATTTAAGTTGTGTCTTTCCCATCTGAGCTATGACGGACAGCTTGGGTGGGTCTATATAGGATACCTCCATGGGAGGTTCACGCCTCAGAGACCACTGGCTTCCCAGGTCGTTGCAGCCGGCAGGGAGGCCTTGTTGCACCAATTCTTCGGTAGATCAGACCTGCAACCCCTCCATCATATCCTATTGCGAGTTGCATTGGGACTCCAAGCCCAGTAATTTCTGTACTTCATGGTCTATCCTGAGCGGTGGTGGAGGTGTCAAACTCCTCCAAATTGTGGCGGGGGTCAGCAGTGCATACCAAGGGGGAGGAGCTGCTACTATAATTCCCCAGGTGAGTGGTTTTTGTGTTCCTTCTTTCTGCACCAGGCCCCCCCCAAAGGGTCAACCCATCAACTGTTCCTCCCTGCAAACTCACCGCCACTCCAGGGGTTCTCCTTGGGGTGTGATTCTCCTTGAAGAGTCTTGTGCCGGCTAAAAGTTCAGTAGCTCTAGTCGGGCACAATCCAGTGCCAGGTGCAGGGAATCACCCCACGCTGACTGTCATGCTGGTCTTTTCGCCTTCTCAGCGGCCGTTGCCGGTCACCAGCACTGCCTCCGGACAGCCCCCTCCTTTCCTGGGAGTAGGCTCCTCCACGGTGAGCAAGCAATTCGGGGTTTCCTACGGGCTCAGAGTAGTCCTCCTGCCCTGCTTTTTTCTGGGCGGCTCTACTCCCGGGCCCCACTTCTACGGCAGTACCAGTTGGGGGAGTGCTGCATCCCACCCCCTTTCGGGTCTGCTCTCCAGTCCTCGGGCCATTGAGGCCGCTTCCTCCGCTGCCTTTCTGGGAGCGCTCCTCTAGGCCGATGATCTTGTTGCTACCGGCCCCTGCTCCAGGTACCTCTTCCCCACGAACCCTTAAATGATCCTCTGTGGTTCAAAATTTACGTCAGAGGGGTGTCTCAGTGCTTTGCCACCTCCGGGATCCGCTCGATCCAGGCCCACTGGCTCCTGTCGGGAGAGTTCTCTCGGAATGTCTGCAGCTGACACCAATGCTCGCCACAACTCGTCGCAAAGGACGTCATGCCCCTCCGAACCCACAGGTGAGCACCCCAAGGGTGGGCAGTGCGGGTCAGTGTCAGTGGTGTATCGATGTCGCAAGATATCAGGAGAAATGGTTGGCCTCGCTTGGAGCTAACCTAGAACGCGTCCGATGAGCCCGCAATCTTCGCCATGCCCCCCAAGTTGTGATATTACCTCAACCCTATATCCCGATTCCTAATGGGAATCTGCAAGTTTACTGGAGGCCTATCTTCCATGGATACCACAGCCACCTGAAAATTGCACCTGTGATCAGCTGTTTATGAACAATATTTCTATTAAATTTGGTACAGTATACCTTGGTGCTAGACTATCCCAAGCAGTGTTAAAACAACTGACTCTTGAGATCAGCTAGCAAGATAGCTGATCTCTTCCTGAACTGTGGTCATTACTGCTATCATTTACAACCACAGTCTAACTGGTCTTATTAACCACACAGTGTATTTTATAACAGTGCTTTGTCCACCCAGAAAGCTAACATATTTTAATGGGCTGAAATCCAAGGGTACATTTTAAGCTGATTGTTTGGGAGATTTAAACTATTTTTAGGCTTTGTGGCATTTCTGAAGATACTCCACATCCTTGACTTAGGCCCACCAAAATGTTCCCATCTTCCTCCAGGGAAGCTTGGAAAGTAAGAAAAATGTCAGCCATAACCTAGTATACTTTATACAGTGCCATTTTGTCTGGCCACATTTGTACATTACTCGAGTCTGTCAAAAAAGTCTTAAAAGGAGTACTGAGAATGAAAGGGTTCCCAGAACAGCTGAGAATGCACATACCCGCCACCACACCATTTTATTGTCCATAAACTCCAATCAGATTTGAGCTGTGCATAAACACTATACAACAGTCTGGCATTGTTTTACTGTCCTGGTTTGTGCTACACTTATTATGTATTTTGTTGTTTGCCATTTCAAGAGACCTAAATCTTCCATATGTTCATAAAGGCCTGTTCTTTTGACAACATATAGCTCTGACTGGACATTACATTTAATGAGTATGGATATGATGCCGTAAGGCATCTAATCTCCAAGGGTACTACCACACAAAAGAGTGAGCTTTAACGTCAGAAGCAACTTGTTTACCAAACCAGAGTGTAAGTGGCTAATAACGCTGACTACTTCGAGATCCAGAGAAAAGCCTTAACAAGCCAAACCATAAGAACTCATCTTTTGCATGCACAAAGTAGAGCACATGTAATCAATGGCAGCTGGATAACTCTAAAACAGGAGCAGTGCAAACATTCTACTACAATTGTACAGAGACTCTCTCAGCCGTGGCTGCACTATTAGACGCTACCAAAGCCTTTGACACTCTTGAGTGGCCCTTCCTCTTCTATCTCCTCCCGCGCTTGAACTTCAGTCTGGATTTCGCACGTAAGATACAGCTCCTATACACGCTCCCCACAGCCCGCATCAGGATAAATGGACAGATCACTGAGCCCATTCCCATCTCAAGAGTCACCAGGCAGGGGTGCCCCCTCTCCTCTATGCTCTTTGCCATCGCAATGGAACCCCTGGCTGCCCGGGTGTTCCAACACCATTCTCAGAAGGGCATCGGCTTTGCGGCCCGGGCACTAGTCATTTCCATGTGCACGGTTGATGTCACGATCTATGTCCCAGACCCTCGGGAAAACCTTACGCCCATGACGAGGGAGGTGGTGCGGTTGAGGTGCCTATTCGGAGTCCAAGTAAATTGGAGCAAGTCGGTCCCCTTCCCCCTCATAGACGCTGCAAAACCCTTTGCCACTGACTACCTCTTTGTTTTGGTGTCGGGCCCCACCAGGTATCTTGGTATTTGGCTGAGCAGGGACGTGGATGAACTTTGGAGGTCTAACTTCGGCCGGCGATGGGCTGGCTGGAGACCAAGATCCGATTGTGGCAAAAACTCCCTCTATCATTGGCCGGGCGCATTGCTATTGCTAAATTGGTGGTGCTCCCAAAATTCCTGTACCTTTTCTTAAATGTCCCGTCACTCTCACATCACATTTCTTCCACAAATTACGCTCTAACATAACGTTGGTATGGGCAGGGCGATAACCTAGAATTGCAAATGACACTCTCACGCTCCCCTTGATCTGTGGTGGGATGGGCGCCCCAGACTTTAGGCTGTACGCGCTGTGCGCCCAGGCCAGTTTCCTCCACTTTTGGCTGCACACCATACCTTTTCAACCCCATGTAGCGGTTGAGGCAGATCTTGCTGCCCATAGGCCCCTCCAGACCGCGCTCTTTATCCCACCCAAACCCCCACACAGTAAGATCGATACAGTTGAATGCCTGCGCTGGGCCTGGAACGGTCTTCGAAAATACACAGGTGCCAGCACACTGTATGCTCCCTTCATCAACCTAGCCAGCAATCCAGCATTCCCCCCGTTGCAGACTGCAGGCATGGCATGCCGCACAGCCCTCCTTGGAATCAACACCATAGCAGACATCTACCCTGGTAACACATTTTTCGCTCTACCAGATAATGCTGCACCAATGGATAGATTACTGTACTATCAGATTAGAGCGACTTGAAAAGAAGCACACCCGCGTTCCCACAGACCACCAGGCTCAGCCAGCACTCGAACTCATCCACTCCTCTAGCTCCCCACGCAAGCTGGTCACCAGACTTTATGCTCTTACGATAGCCACCTCATCTACTAGCCCTGAACGTGCCCGCGCTGCTTGGAGTGTGGATTTAGGCAAGGATCTTCCCCGGGAGCTATGGCTCTACTGCTGTAATCAGACTAAATGCCTCTCCCCAACTAACGCCTGCGGCTCATACAGACTTTACCGCTCTCCTGCGTTACTACACAAGATGGGACTTCTCGAAAGTGATAGGTGTGCACGTTGCTCTACTCCTGATATGGACTTTGCCCACCTGGCCTGGTTGTGCACCAGGGTCTCCGCCTTCTGACGGGTCGTATGCGCAGCCATAAGCGATATCACACTAGAGCACATCCCTCCTGAACCGCTGGTATGCCTCTTAGGGTACGTTAAAAATTAGTCGGATGCTAGTCGTAAACTAATCGTCATGCTTCTAGTACTTGCTAAACGTAGGGTGTCAATCCACTGGGGGCGTAAACCAACGCCTGCGGTAAAAAACTGTCTGGATGACTCAGCCCACTGTCAGACATTGCTGGGTGAATTTTGGGATTAGATGTCGGAGGCCAGTAGACCCCCTGACATATGGGCCCCTCTCATTTCTTACCTGCCTACAATGTCCATCAATCATCATGCCCTAAACACCACCAGCACAAGTTGGGTTATGCATTATTGTGCCTTTTTGGTCAGTCATCTTTTTCATTTCTATTATGGAATGTAATATGTTAGTGTAAATGTGACTGCATTCATGCTGCAATGACAACTTGTAACGTGTCGTGATTTTTTTCTTTTTCAATAAAGGTTTTTGAATAAAAAAAATTGTACAGAGACAACTGACTGAGACAGAAAATGGAGAGACATAATCCCTGTGAGGTTGACCCCGCCCCGTCCATACCAGTGTACAGAGCCCCAAGGACATAACCTGGATTCCCTACCGTTATGAGGCGGAGGAGGAAGCCAGTGACGGATCGCCATCGCTAAGAAAACAAGTTACTTACCTGTAACTACAGTTATCCAGTATTGGTATCTTTCATAGATTCACATGCCTGAATCATTCCCCGTCGTCGAGGCGGGAGTCCCACGGTAAATTATATATATATAGCAGTGCCTAAAAAACCATTAGTAGTAGGCTAGAAAAGGATATAGGCCCAACTAGGCCCAAAACTTAGCAGCCTATCTACCTCATTATGTAAAAAGAACTGAAAATGTAGCCTCAGCCAATCAGCTAACCTCACCCTCTAGAACCTTCCCAGCCCAGGCAGTTCTCCTCAGATTTTTCCCAGCACAAGTGAGAAGTAGTATCCTATATAAGAACTGCCTAGCCGGGGAGGAGGGTGGGTGCATGTGAATCTATGAAAGATACCAATACTGGATAACTGTAGTTACAGGTAAGTAACTTGTTTTCTTATCCAGTATTGGGGTATCTTTCATAGATTCACATGCCTGAATCAGAGTAGCAAGCAGTAACAACCATAACTGTCGGTAGAGGAAGGTGGGAGACAATCCAAACCATATATCCCCACACAACCTGGAAGGTACTAGAGCAATAACATATCTCAATACATATGCAAAATCATGTTAATACCTTCATATAATATGTATCTAAATATAGAACATTAAAAGAAACAGTATATTAGTAAACATGTAGCAATAGAAAAAGAAAAAACCATAACAGTCTGACCTCAGTGAAGAAGATGCTGTAACACTGCTTCTCCCACTGACGTATCTCCATGTAGTACCGGCTGCAGGCAATAGTGCTTCGTAAAAGTATGCACACTTTTCCATGTAGCAGCACGGCAGATGTTTTCCAGGGACACCCCTGCAAATAGGGCTGTAGACGCTGACATCATCCTGGTGGAATGCGCCTTAACCGTTCTTGTCAGGGGCTTGTTCGCTTTCTCATGACAGAAGACGATGACAGAGGAAAGCCATCTGGCTATAGTTGCCTTCGTCACTGCCTGACCACGTGTAGCTTGTCCATAAGCCACAAACAGTTGGGTAGATTTGCGTAAATCTTTTGTCTTTTGTAAATAGAATTTGAGGCATCTTTGGACATCCAAGGAATGCAGCATCCTTTCAGCTGGAGTCTTGGGGTCTGGAAAAAAAGTCTTGAGTTTCACCGGTTGGTTGATGTGAAACTGGGTCGGAACTTTGGGAATAAACTTAGGATGAGTTCTAAGTGTCACACAATCTTTTGAAAAATGTAGGAAAGGTTCTGATATAGTGAACGCTTGTATCTCACTTACACTCCGGGTTGAAGTGAGGGCTAACAGAATAGCCACTTTCCAAGTCAAGAATTTAAGTTCCTATTTATGAATTGGTTCAAAAGGCCTTTTCAGCAACTGAGATAACACAATATTGAGATCCCACTCAGGAGGAGGAGGCCGCACTGGAGGGAAAACTCGAAACAATCCTTTAAGGAACTGTTTAATTAAAGAAGAAGAGCACAAAGATGGTTTGTTGTAACTCTTCCTGAATCTGGATATGGCAGCAAGGTGAACTTTGATAGAAGAAAAAGCGAGACCTGATCTGGCTAGAGACAGCAGATAAGGCAGAATCTTCTCTGGGGGAGCCTGTAGTGGATGGACGTCATGCTCTCCGCACCATAAACAGAATCTCTTCCATTTGAAGCGATAGGTTCTGATGGTAGACTGTGCACGAGCCTGAGATAGAACAGCTCTACAGTCTGGAGAAATCTCTAGGTCCTTAAACTCTAAGAAATCAGGAGCCAGGCGTGCAAGTGTAGCGACTGAGGATCTGGATGAAGTATTTGTCCTTCCTCCCTTGTCAGCATTGAAAGTGTCGGCTTGAGGCGCAGTGGAGGTTGATGGGAGAGTATCAGAAGCTCCTGGAACCAATACTGCCTCGGCCAGCGAGGAGCAATTAGGATTAGAGAGCAACGCTCTCTCTTCATTTTCTGTAGAACCTTTGGGATGAGAGGAATCGGCGGGAAGGCATATGCAAAGATTCCGGTCCACCTCATCAACAGGGCATTTCCTCTCGATCCTTGCTGGTGGAACCTGCTGGCAAAGTATATGCATTTGCTGTTCTGTTGCGTGGCAAACAGGTCCAGCGTTGGTGTGCCCCAGAGCTGGAAAATTGTTTCCACTTGGCGTTGTTCGAGTTCCCACTCGTGACATCCTGTGAACGATCTGCTGAGATCGTCGGCCAGAGAATTCTGAATTCCCTGAACATGTTCCGCTCTGAGGGAAATTTTGTGGTGGAGTAACCATTCCCACATTTCCTGCGCTTGAAGAGACAGGGCCAGAGATTTTGTGCCCCCTTGCTTGTTTACGTAAAACATGCTGGTGGTGTTGTCCGTGCGCACCAGTACTGCAGAGCCTGCAATTCTTGGCAGGAAGGCTCGCAAGGACAGAAAAATTGCCCTCAACTCGAGGCAGTTGATGTGTTTGTGCTTGTACTGATGGGACCACCGTCCCTGCACCTGAAGGTCCTGGAGATGACCTCCCCAACCCTCCATGGAGGCATCTGTCGTTAGAGTAAATTCCGGTAGAGTCTGAAGAAAAGTGAGCCCCGGAGACAAATTGTTCTTTGCCGCCCACCACAGAAGAGCTTGTTTTATCTTGGGCGTGACCTTGATACGGTCCTCGAAAGATCCGTCTATCTGCCGCCATTGTCGATGCAATTCCTCCTGGAGAGGCCTCATTCTGAGTCGAGCCAGTGGAACTAGATGGAGTGCGGAGGAACACATCCCTAGCAGGGAAACAAACTGTCGGACCGAAAGAGACTTTTTTGACCGTATTTGACTTGCCAGCTTTGTGATCTTGTCCTGACGAATTTGGGTTAAGAAGGCCTTGCACTGAGAAGTGTCTAGTACTGCTCCCAGGAACGTCAGAATTTGTCTGGGTTGAAGTTGAGATTTTTTGGCGTTGAGGGTCAAACCCAGATTCGAGAACATTGACAGAGCACTCTTGACCGATTGCCTTGTTGAAGTCCTCGTCGGACTCTTTATTAACCAATCGTCGAGGTACGGGAATACTTGGATTCCCTGTGACCTCAACGCAGCTGCAACTGGGACTAGAGTCTTGGTAAAGATTCTTGGTGCAGACTTCAGGCCGAAAGGGAGCACCTTGAATTGAAAATGGACACCAGCCACTGTGAATCTCAGATACTTGCGGTGGTTTGGATGAATTGGAATGTGGAAGTAAGCGTCTTCCATATCCAGGGAAGCCATGAAATCTCCCTCCATGAGGCAATTGAGGACATCCGTGAGTGTCACCATGCGGAAACTCTGCTTTTTCAGATATGTGTTTAAGTTTCGTAGATCCAGAATTGGACGCCACTCTCCTGAAACCTTTTCCACAAGCGAGAATAAAACCCCTGATTTTTCTGGGATGTTGGGACTTTCTCTATCGCATTTTTGTGCAGCATTTTCATGGCTTCCATGTATAACAAATGAAGACGAGGAGGGGAGGGACCCCTGGGCGGTAATGTTGGAGGTTTCTGCAAGAACTCCAGAGTGTGTCCGTGTTTGACTATGTCCAGAACCCACTGATCTGAAGTTATCTTCCGCCACTGTTGATAAAAGGCGGAAATCTTGGCGCCCACGGGGAGGGAGGGAAAAGAGGATGGTGTCCGGCAAAACTCACTGGCGTTTATTTGAATCACGTCCCTGGTAGTTAGAACGTCGTTTCCCTCCTTGACGAGAGAAACCCGCTGACGATGACTGCCGATAGGACTGCTGGTAGTACGGCTTATTTTGAGGTTGATACTGGCGGTTTTGCTGATTTTGATAATGTCCTCTTGATGAAAAACCACGGCCTCTTGCTCCTCTGAAAAAACCTCGCTTATACTGTAGTGCACCAAGCGATTTGGCCGTATCAGTATCCGTTTTTATCGCAAGCAATGCTTCATCTATGTGCTTGCCAAACAATAACTCGCCATTATAGGCCATGTCCAGTATTTTGGTCTGGACCTCAGGTCTGAAAGAAGTCGCCTTGAGCCATCCTTGCCGTCTGAGAACTGCCGCTCCGGCCAATTGTCTAAAGGCTGTATTAGATACATCGAGGGCGCAATCGATAATTTCAGAAGCTGCCCGCTCGCCTTCCAAGACAACCTTCCTGACCTCTTCAACACGGTCATCGGGAACCAAATTGATGAACTCCGACAGATCTGACCACATTTGTCTGTCGTACCGTGCTAAAATTGCCAAAGAATTAGCAATCTTGACAGTAGCAGCGGCATTAGCCGAGAACTTCTTTCCAATTGCATCCAATCTCCTGCCCTCTTTGTCTGGAGGCGTTGAAAGAGGTGCAACCGGATTTTTGGATCGTTGTTGAGCCGCTTGTGAAATCACTGAGTCAGGACGCGGATGACCAATCAAACATGAAGGAGTGTCCGGTGGTGCTCGGTACTTCTTGTCGACTCTTGGAAGAACCGCCGGGATGGAAGCTGGCGTCTTCATAATATCAATCCCTTCTTTCCAGATATAATCAATGATAGGGATAGATCTGGACACCCTTCTATACCCTTCTTTGAAATCATGAAGAAAACAGTCGGTTTGTTCAACCGAAACTGTGATTGCAAATCGAGCAGCTGCCCGGTGCATGATGTTATGAAAACCTCCTATGTCTTCTGGCGGAGAATCTGAAGGTTTTGGCAGATTAGGAGAGGGCATAGGAATGACGTAATCATTCCATGGTTCCGTAGGCGTGGAATCCGGAAGTTCCCCATCCTCCCTTTCATCCTCATCTGGAGATGAGATGTCAACATCCTGACCTCCAGTCCCGGGGTCAACATCCTGCCTTGGAGAGTGTGAAGGATGTGGCGGTGGATTTACTGGCATGTCCTCTGGCACAGTATTTGGAGTAGGCAGAGTTGGTGGAAACCTCTGACGATAATCGGCCAGCATGGCCTGCAAATCCTGTACTAGAACAGACGGAAGATGAGTCGTGTCTTCTGTGTGTTGTTGCTCCTGATGATAAGGAGTAGCTAAATTTTCCTGATAGTAATGAACCTCATCATCATCCTCATCCTCTTGATATTTTATGTGCAACTGGGAAGGGTGATGGGCCACTCCAAAAGGATCATCATCATCATCATCCTCTTCATTATCCGAATCTGCTTCCACGTAATTCTCCAAGATATGCGAAGGCAAGAGGGGAGACAAATGAGAGTAACTCTGTCTCTGAAAAGATTTCATCTGAAAATGGGTATACTGCACCCTAACCGGAGATGTGGGCAACAAATGCGTAGACGGCACATTCAAAGATGCCAGCGCTGCTGTCGATGGCAAAAGTGAAACAGATGTGTGAGTTGCCGATATTGTCGTCGACGGTATCGTCACAGGTATTGTAATCATGGATGAAGACTTCTTGGAAGGCGTCCTAGTAGACGGATCCGTCGACGGACTCCTCGTCGTCGAGCTAGTCGTCGACGGAGCTGAAACCTTCGTCGACGTGTTTGTCGTCGACGGGCCTGTCGTCGACGGGGTCTTCGTCGACGAGCCTTTCGTCGACGGGCCCTTCGTCGACGGGCCCTCCGTCGACGGGCCCTCCGCCGACGGGGTCTTAGTCGACGGGGTCTTCGTCGACGGGATCTTCGTCGACGGGATCTTCGTCGACTGGGTCTTCGTCGACGGGATAGTGGAAGTCTTCGTCGACGGGGGAGCCGTCGACGAGAGCGTCGACGGAAGCGATGACGAGCGCTTCAAAGATGGTGATTTGGTCGTCGACGGTAGACTCGTCGACGACGCGCTTTTCTTTGACGATCTTGTCTCAGAAGAAGAGGCCATGACGGACATCACAGGAGAAGTAATTGCTGAGGTGGTAACAGTATTTGAAGAAGTAGAAGACGTAGAATAGGTGGTAACAGTGAGAGAAGACACTAAAGTGACAGCTTTAGTGCGGACTGTACTCACAGTAGAAGACTCTGTTGACGCAGCACTCCTTGTGGATTCAGAGGGTTTATGAGAGAACTTAGATTTTTTCAATCTCTCAGGGGAACACCTCTCTTTGGAACTGGCTCTCTTACTTGAAGTAGAGGCTCTGTCCTCGTCATCTCTGACAGACGACTTCAGCCACAAAGAACTCTCGCCTCTCTATCCCTTTTGGTCTTAGGAGGGAAGGTTCGACATATCCTGCAATCCTTCACAACATGTGAAGGATGCAAACAATAAATACAGTCCGAGTGCTCGTCGTCCACGTGAACTCTCTTCTTGAAGCATGAAGCACAGGCCTTGAATAAAGCCTTCTTTTCCGACATCTTGAAAGAATTGAAGAAATTTCTGAAGAAAACTGAGTAGGCACTAGGGAGACTCCCTTACACACGAAGTGCGGTGAAAATCTGAGGAGAACTGCCTGGGCTGGGAAGGTTCTAGAGGGTGAGGTTAGCTGATTGGCTGAGGCTACATTTTCAGTTCTTTTTACATAATGAGGTAGATAGGCTGCTAAGTTTTGGGCCTAGTTGGGCCTATATCCTTTTCTAGCCTACTACTAATGGTTTTTTAGGCACTGCTATATATATATAATTTACCGTGGGACTCCCGCCTCGACGACGGGGAATGATTCAGGCATGTGAATCTATGAAAGATACCCCAATACTGGATAATACACGACTCTCCCCACCTCCCACAGCATTCTACAAATGACCCGGATTCACACCGCTCCTTGGACGGCGGGACCGACGCACTCCGTGACCACTCGGAAGTTTGCATAGGAGAACAGCAACCACTTGAAAAGGAAGGAGAAACACCATGGGAGGCGTCTAGAGAGGAGACACCGGAAGGAGATTACCGGAAGACCCTGAAGCTGCCGAGGAAGAACGCCGACGCCGAGACCGAAGAAACCGAAGAAGACGAAGAGAGCTGGAGCGAAGACTGGTGGAGCCCGGAGGACGCACGAGCCGCCACAACTCCGGAGGGTTGTGGCTAC
The DNA here is from genome assembly GCF_964263255.1 of Lissotriton vulgaris. NCBI lineage: Eukaryota > Metazoa > Chordata > Amphibia > Caudata > Salamandridae > Lissotriton > Lissotriton vulgaris. The sequence goes on along the minus strand of NC_141689.1, from coordinate 1,426,546,297 downwards.
TAGCGGTACCTGGCGGGACAAGGGTTTAGGGAAGGGGAGGGACGTTGCAGTGGCTAGATAGCTAAAAGGGTGGGTTTTGGCTGCATGTTTCTGCCTTACCTTGATAATTGCCATAAGTCCAAATTGCGTAACCTGCCTCGCTCCTCTCCCTGACACGTCTCCCGATATTTGGCCTGAATAAAAGACTTCACTGCTTTCAGCACATACCCGGGCTCAGACTAGTAACCCTACTATCCCTAGGGACTTCCCTGCCAGAATACCCACTCAAACTATTTTTTTTTATCACTCACGTGGTTTTGGTGAAGGTATCCACTAGTGTTAAAAGGATAGACCCTGACGCCACTCTCTTTTGTTTGAGGTGCCTCCGGAACCGGGCGGAACACCAGAAACCGGTAATAGTTTCTCCAGACGGAACAGACCACCAGAAACCCGTAATAGGTTTCTCAAGACCGGGGAAGACTACCAGAAGCCCATAATAGATTCCTAGCACCCTGAAGAGAGGAGTCCCCATCTCAGGACTATCTACTACGCCATCCTGCTTCTACATTTCCAGTGACACTTTATCCTGACTGTATACCTCACTATTATAGTCTGAAAGTCAAATAAAAGCCTCACTATTGACCTCATACGGCCTCCTCGCTTCGGCTTCCGACCATCCCTCTGACAATCCCACAGATAAAAATGTAAAGAAGGGTGCCAAATAGTTAATTTTATAGCACAACTAGCTTACCCGTCGCGCGTTGCTGCGATCTCAGAAGAAAGGATATTTAAGGAAACTTGTTATGATAACATTCAATTTACATTGTGTCATTTTTATTGAAACATATTCATTTTAATATGGAAAACATTTTAAAGTGTTTTTTTAAGTCTGTTTATTTATTCGAGTGCTTGTGGATACACGGCATTTTTTGTTTTTCCGTGTGGTGCGTACACGAATAAATCAGAAGGTTTTCCGTTGCGTGAGCTGGCCACATACAGTTGTCCATGTGAGAAGCACGGATTCTCCAAATCGAGTCCACACACTTGCAGCTATTGTCCTTGTGCTTTGTTGATGGTCATTGCAAAAGTGAATTGCACCGGAAACTGTAAACGTTAAGTATTGGAAAGATTATGAGGGCCCTGGGGGAGATATTGAACAAATGTTTTTTGCCAGAAACCTTCGCGGGAGTGTACTCAACAACTTCCCAAAGTTTTATGCCGATCGGATGAATGGTGTAGTAATGAATAAAGGACAAACAGACATACTTTCGTTTTTATATATATATATATAGAAGTTATATAGAAGTTACAAAGAAATTGGCTAGATGTATAGAATTCACAAGATGTTTTGAACTGCACCTTTGAAATATCTCAACACTTAATTGTCTGCCAATAGAGACTGACCATCCCCAGTATTTTTAGCAGTTTGGCCTAAAGAACGTTAGAAAACAATGAGTGAGTTCTAAAGCTCAATTTCAATAGGTTGAAAAAAGCTATCTTGAATGATTTAGATATGTAATTTCATACACTCTTTCATTCGTTCCCCCTGCTCTTTCTACTATACAACAAAGGATCTATTTAGTAAGAAATAGATTGATAAAATTAAAACAAACATAACTCACAATTTCATCTGCAGCGCGTTCCTCTAGGTTAGGTAGATACTACATTCTGTAGCTCACACTAGAGCTACAGAACACTGTTGTTACATGTTCATGCTTTAGGAGCAGATATGTACAAGGATAATCTGATAATAACAAGCTATCAATATAAATCATGAATTAGCTCCATAAGAGTTATGAAATGGCTATCAAAGAAAGAGCTCTCTGACCATGACTGGAGCAACAATAAAGAGGGCACATTTTTCTGCATGGAACCAACAATCCATCATACCATCATTATTTCACCTGCACATTTCTTTTCTTTCTCCCATTCATCTTGTTTCTCAGTCACCCCCCACTGCAGTGTTCAACTAATGTAACTAATTCCTTTAATCAAATATGGACAAGAGGCAGAACCAATCGTCTATACAATACAAAAAGAAAAAAACGAAATTTGTATTGGGGGGGGGGGGGGGGTGTAAAAGCCATCTGACACTGGGGAGAAGCTATCAGAAGTAAACAGGAATTAATTGACGAATAAACATTTTGTCAGATGTTTTCAATAACACTTGGCCAGCTTTTCAAACAATAAATAAAAATCTGGTTTCCCATACCTCAGGCTTACTGAAATCGGCAACAAGGTAATTTGGGTTTTTTAATTGTTGTTCCAGACTTTCCTGTGAAAAAAGACAATAAAGTGGGTCAAACAAGCATTGTATATATCATCTCGCAAAAGAGTTAAATGTCAGTGAGACAAGAAATGCATGTAACTTCTAAAAGGCTGTTTATATTTGTTTAAAAAAAAGACGGTATACTAACCAAACCTTGTCAGCAAAAGTGGTTTTGCTATTTCTCTGCGTAAGGCTTATGTCTTACATAATAGCAAGCTACGAACTTTTAGTGACAACTTTTACACCGCAGGAAATGTTGACTTTAGCTGATATAAGTAGGTTGTACAGGGTTTGTCAAGCAGCTTCTAAAGAAAGGCCTGACTTCAAGTTCTGCAGTCCAAACAATAATTTAAAGAAAAACGAAAACAAGACTTACTTCTCTTCATAATTCTTCACCATGATAATCTTCCACACACTTACACCATGGATACAAATTTGGGGCAGCTGGGAAAGTCCCTGAACTTTTCCAGTGGTTTCAAAAAGCATTGTTGCAGCAAGCTCAACCAATACCCAAGACAGAAGTGATCTGAGAAAACTGTGAGAAGCATTCCGAAGCCTGGTAACGAAATAGTTACTTAACAGTAAGAGTAGTTTAACAGCTTGACGAATATTTTGGATTCACACTCTGGATTATCCAGCCACCTAGAGGAATTGTCCCATGTAGTCTATTTTCTCTTTCCTTAAATACTTAGACCAGTTAGCGCAATGCCCCTCCCTTGTGTGAATTCAGATGTATGCTACGGAAACCCTTTGATGTATTTCCCATCTTCAGATTCTTTTTGCCTTTTCATTGGCCACTTTGATATGTCTGTTTCCTCTGCTGGAGGTGGGTGAGATGCATATGAATCCAGAAAATTCTGCAAAACTACCCCTACCAGTAAAGCCACGATTTCTTTTTGCAGCATCAATCTTTTCTGGATTCATATGCTGTGCATAGATTACATAGCGGTCCTGTTCTCTGGGAGGCTGGGTTCTCTGAAGTGTGTGTCCCACTTGTGCCTTCTTGTTGACTTGGATGTCCACACAAAAGTGTTTTGTGAAAGTGTGTATTAAAGACCATGTGAGTACTGCACAGCTACTGCCCAGTGTCGCACTTCCCAAGAAGGTTAGTGTTGCTCCCTTTTTCCTTGTAGAGTATGCTTGTGTTCTTTCCTGGAGTATTACTCCTTTAGTCTTGTGGCAGTATTGGACTGTATGGACTATCCATATTGCCGACAGGAGCACTCTTGCTTGCATGGGTGAAAGATACAAAAAATTGGTTCTTACGTCTTATAGACTTTGTTCTTTCCAGATAGTACATAATGCTGGTCTTACAAACACTGTCTACAGAGCTTTCTCTGCCAGTGTCCTTGAATGTTAAAAAAAAGGCTGGTAAAAGGGTGGACTGTTTACATGGAATCACAATACCATCCTTGGTATGAACCTTGGGTTTGTCATAAATAAACAAGTTACTTACCAATGGTAAAGCATTATCTGGTAGAGACTATCTTGATGCAGATTCCTTACCTTTGAATTTCCCAGGCGTCAGGCTGGATCCGGAGACTTTTGTTGAGCAATACCATACCACTTGCGCTTGACGTCGGGTGACTCCATTCGGCTTCATGTGACGTTGTCCGTGTCGGTTATGATGTAGCGGTGCCTATATAGGTGCCACCCAGGTGCGCAGACGTCAGTACTTTGTTTTTTTGCATGCCAGAAGAGCAGAGCCGCAAAGTAACTGACGTTGTTGTGTGCAAAACTAGGGCCCTGAAAGGGGGAAACAACCCTAGTCCTACAAAATCAGTCCGCAAGCGGGGAGGCATAGGTGGGCCTGTAAGGAATCTGCAGCTAGATAGAGTCTCTACCAGATAATGCATTACCAAAGGTAAGTAACTTGTTCATCTAACAGAGACTTCTAGCTGCAGATACCTTACCTTTTAATTAGATACCCAAGCCATACGATCCCGGCGGTGGGTTGCGGACTTGCATCGTAAACTAAGAAGTCTGGCAAAATGCTGGTCCCTGAGAACCAGACCATCAAGGCAGTAATGCTTTGCAAACATGTGCAACAAAGTCCACATCGCTGCCTGACAAATGTCTTAGACTGGGACACCTTGAGCACGGCTGTAGTCACAGCCTTTCCCTGGGGGGAATGGGCCCTTAATCCCTCAGGGGCTGCTTCTTCACCAAGGCATAACAGATCTTGATGCAAAGAAAGACCCCCAGAGAAATGGTCCTTCTCTGCACTGCCTTTCCCTTCTTTACTCCCATGTACCCCACAAAGAGTTGGTCGTCCACCCAGAACTCTTTTGTGCGTTCAAGATAGAATGACAACACTCTTTTTGGGTCCAGCCGGTGGAGGCGCTCCTCTTCCTTAGAGGGATGAGGGGGAGCAGAGTTTTGGCCTGACCCAGATGGAATGGAGTCACAACGTTTGGCAAAAAGGATGCCCTGGTGCAAAGCAACACCTTGTCCGGAAAGGACATAAGATAGGATGGCGAGCAAGATAAAGCCTGCAACTTACTCACCCTCCGGGCAGATGTAATCACCAATAAGAAGATTGTTTTGAAGGTCAACAGCTTGAAGGGACAATTGTGCAAAGGCTCAAAAGGAGCACACATTAGATAGGTAAGTACCAAATTAATGTCCCACTGTGGCATAACAAAGGTCGTGGGTGAAAACAAGTGAGCCAGCCCTTTTAGAAATCTATTTACAATAGGAGACTTAAAGAGAGAGGGCTGGTCTGGCAGCCGCAAAAAAGCAGACAGAGCAGAAAGGTAACCCTTGAGAGTACCCAAGGAAGGGCCATGCTGGGCAGGGGTTAGAATGAATAAAAATAAAAAAACAGAAGAAAGAGAAGCAGAAAGAGGGTCTTGGACCACTGTGTACAGTATAATACAAATTTCTGCCAACGGCAGGCGTATACTGTGAGAAGGTGGCCTGATATGCAGTGCTCACTATTCTAGTGAACACTATGTATCAGTCCAGCAACCCTTATTGATGATTGGTTGTAAGTCAACCTTATAGACCAGCTATCCTAGTAGCGTGGATACGAGCAGTCTAAGGCTAAAGACTCGAGAGGGCGTGTTAAGCCAGCTGTTTACCACACATATACCCCTTGAATACCAAGTGAAAGGACACCACACAAGTGTTATGAAAATAAACAGTTATTTATTTAAAGATCACAACAGCCCTGTACTCTTTATGAGGACAGGGTACTAAGCACAAACCAAAACTCTTACAAAAATACTCAAGTTAGCACAGTATATACAAATGCCCGAGGGGCACGGAAAACCATATACTCTGAAAGTGGAATGCGAAATTCCTAGCAGGTAAGTACAGTACTAATAGCTTTTGGAATCGCTAGGACTTGACTAGGGAATCGTTAGATTACTTCTAGGCGGCCTAGGGGACTCGGGTGCAGTGTGTGCACTCTCACGCGAGATGCGGACAAAAGTCTATGGTAGCTAGGAATTAGAAAGTTAGTGTTCTCGGGCGAACCCGACCTGGTAGGGAGAAAACGAAAGTAGATTCTGACCCTTGGATAGTGAGGCTATGCTGGGGCACCGAAATGCCGAAGTTACCTAGCCCAGGGGCTGCAGCTGCATAGGTCTGAAAAGACGTCGGGAATCCTCGTAGACGGACCAGGAGCCGGAAGAAAAGATGCTGGCCGGTGACCAGTGAAGAAAGTTCAGGTGGATCCAAGCCTGGATCTCGAAGATAGATGACACCTGAAAGCAGAGGGGACCAAGTTCGAGACTACTAGCCAGTAGTCAGTGGGCACCAGGAGGGCACCGGATGGTAGCCACCTCGACAAGGTGAGTGGGTGACGCTGTAGCTCGAAGATCTCGCGGACCAGGAGTCGTTGTCGGCGACCAGGATGGAGGATCGAGCTGTCCCACGAAGTTGGAAGCTGTCGGCGTCGCTGGACCCAGGATTGGGCAACAAAGCCTTGGCAAATTCAAGCCCACGCGGTGGACCTAAAATGGCGTCTGGAGTGGACCAGGAGGGTCCGGGGTGCCTCTCTTGAAGAAGGAAGCAAGGGCCAGTCTGGAGCAACCAGACCAGCAGTCGTGAAGTCGTTGGGCGTCGTTCAGAAGGCCACAAGCCAGCCGGCTAGTAGCCAAACAACGCGGTGCACAGCAAACAGCAGAAGGGCCCCACGCAGATCGTGGAGATGCAGGGAGGCTGATCTTGGGTGCTGGAGCTGCGCAGGGTCGGGGCTTCTCGGACCCCAAAGCACTCACCAGTGGAGGACACGGTGGGCTTGCAATAAAGATGTCGTGCAGTCTTGGCGATCGTCGGTCCCTCGAGGTCTCGTCGCACTCACGGGTCTCAGCTTGGCTGTAGAGGTGAGTAGAGGTCAGAGGTGCCAGGGAAGCCGGGTCTCGTCGAGCTGGGTCGTCGGATTCGTGATGAAGGACTTGCAGCAGACCGCAGTGTTCTTTAGGATGGTGCCCGCTTGATGCAGGGTGACTACTCCTTAGCCACAAGGGAGAATCTTGAAGAAGAAATCGTGAAGTCCTTTCGAAGAAAGTGGTATCTTGATTCCAAAGATGATCTAATTTGAACAGGGGGCCCGCTCCCATCTTTATACTAAAAAAGGGGGCTGACCCGGTGACTAGGTCCTGCCTATGGGTGGGACTAGGTGGGGGGTGGTTACACCCCTCTGCCATGCCGGACTTCCCCAGGCCAGGGGCTGGTGTGCCCCTGGAACTGGTTCAGACCGGCCTATGCGTAGTGAGCACCGGGGTGCCACTCAGCAGTCACCTTCCTGTAAAGCCCTGCCTACCCAGGATACACAAAACCATGTCTGGGACGGTGCTAGCACCGCCCCTGACAGGAAACCCTTTGTCCAGGCTCCCCTCGCTGGAAGGACTCCCAGCTGCAGGGGGTCAGACTCGTGTCTGTGGTGGCAGCATCCATTTTGCGGAGCTGAGGCTTCAGTTAACTTTAACCGGGGTTCACAGTTACATACATGTCGTGTCCCTCTAGAAGGGTGGAATGCTAACCCCGTCGCCAGAATTGGCGAGGGGTTAGTATTCCAATTCGTATGACACCTTACTCGACATGTTTTGATAAAGCAATACCAAAGATAGCATTTAACCGCGAGGATTATAATGCACTTAAGAGTATATGGTATGCGATATCATGGAACAGCTATTAGGACTTGATTCCGCAAGCTGCAGACAGGCTCAGCTCATGCCAGAGCACCATCTCACATGATTCCGAGCACTCTGCCTTCAGGATTGTCAAGGCCTGCCATAGGAGTGACTGATAGGAATCTGTGTGTCCATTTTAGGGTTAGGTATAGGTATACTACACCTACAGCAAAGGGTGATTACACGACTTTGCCCCAGCTGTCATGCAGCCAGTTGTGTCAGATTTAGGAGGCCAGCCAGGGGTGGCATAATACATGCTGCAGCCCCTGGCAGCCCTGGGTACACCTATGCCCTGAGTTACAGGGTCTGATAAGGTGGCCCAGTACCAATTGGGAGATGCACCTAGGGTACATGAGGTAATTTAGAAAGAGAACAGCCAGGCTGTGGGTCTGATTGGCAGGCCCACAGCCAGAGAAAGTCGTAAACCAGTGAAACAAAAGCAAAAAATCTGGGTGATCATAGGATTGCAGACCCTACTCTCCTACATGACCCCCCCCCAAACTTTGGGACAATAAGCTAACCTTGACCAGGTGAGTCTTCTTGTTCTAAGTGGAAATATCTGGAGAGCCCATCGGCATTGCCATGATCAGTACCAGGTCTATGTTCCACTGTAAAGTCCATCCCCTGTAGGGAAATGGACCACCTAAGCAGTTTGGGGTTTTCACCCTTCATCTGATTTAGCCACAAGAGGGGCTTATGGTCGGTCTGAATCTTGAAGTGAGTGCCAAACAAGTATGGCCTCAGCTTCTTCAGGGCCCAAACCACAGCAAAGGCCTCCCTCTCAATAGCTGACCAATTCTTCTCTCTGGGGGTCAGCCTTCTGCTTATAAAAGCAATGGGCTGATCCTGACCATCAAAATTCAGTTGAGAAAGAACAGCTCCCACACCCAACTCAGAAGCATCTGTTTGGACAATGAATGGTTTGGAGTAGTCTGGACTCTTAAGGATAGGTGCTGTGCACATGGCCTGCTTTAGGTCATCGAATGCTTTTTGACAGCCTGCTGTCCACTGAACCTTTTTTGGCATTTTCTTACTTGTCAGTTCATTTAATGGTGTCACAATGGAACCATAGTTCCTGACAAACTTTCTGTAGTATCCAGTCAGGCCCAAGAAAGCTCGAACCTGAGTCTGGGTGGTTGGAGGAGCCCAGTCCCTGATTGACTGTATTTTGCTCTCCAGTGGCTGAACCTGGCCTCCACCTACAAGGTGGCCCAGGTATACAACCTGTGTCTGCCCTATCTGGCACTTGGTGGCCTTGATAGTGAGGCCTGCTGCTTGCAGAGCCTCTAACACTTTCCTCAGGTGGACCAGGTGATCCTCCCAGGTGGAGCTAAAGACAGCAATATCATCTAGATATGCTGCACAGAAGTCATCCAGCCCAGTAAGGACTTGATTCACCAACCTTTGGAAGGTGGCAGGTGCATTTTTCAGACCAAAGGGCATCACCACAAATTGATAATGCCCACCAGGGGTTGAAAATGCTGTCTTGGGCTTGGCATCCTCAGCTAACCTGATTTGCCAATACCCAGCTGTTAAGTCAAATGTACTTAAGTAGTTGGCAGACGCCAATCTATCTATAAGTTCATCTGCCCTTGGTATTGGATGGGCATCAGTCTTAGTGACTGCATTGAGACCCCTGTAGTCTACGCAAAACCTCATCTCTCTCTTACCATCTTGGGTGTGAGGCTTTGGCACTAGAACTACTGGACTAGCCCAAGGGCTATCTGAGGGTTCAATGACTCCCAATTCCAACATTTTCTGCACTTCAGTTTTTATGCAGTCTCTAACATGATCAGGCTGCCTGTAGATTTTACTCTTGACTGGCAGGCTGTCACCAGTGTCAACCTCATGGGTGCACCAATTGGTCTGACTGGGTGTCAGAGAGAACATATGTCTGAAAGACTGAAGAACCTGTTTACAGTCTTTCTGCTGATGTTCAGAGAGGCTGCCACAAAAGACAACACCATCTACTGACCCATCATCAGGATTCTGAGTGAGCAGGTCTGGGAGAGGGTCACTCTCTTCCTCCTGTCCCTCATCTATGGCCATGAGCAAGCTCATGTCCTTCCTGTCGACATATGCTTTGAGCCTGTTGACATGGAGTACCCTGTGGGGACTCCTGGGAGTTCCAAGGTCTACCAGGTAGGTGACCTCTCCCTTTTGCTCAAGAATTGTGTGGGGCCCAGACCATTTGTCTTTGAGTGCTGCTGGGGCCACTGGCTCCAACACCCACACCTTCTGTCCAGGCTGGTAAACAGTCAGGACAGCCTTTTGGTCATGCCAAGCTTTTTGAAGTTCTTGACTGGCCTTAAGGTTTTCAGATGCCTTCTCCATATACTCAGCCATCCTGGAGCGGAGACCAAGTACATAGTCCATTATGTTGGTTGCAGGCTTTTTGAGAGGTCTCTCCCATCCTTCCTTCACCAAACACAAGGGGCCTCTCACAGGATGCCCATACAAAAGTTCAAAAGGGCTGTAGCCAACCCCCTTTTGTGGGACCTCTCTGTAAGCAAACAGAAGGCAGGGCATCAGGACATCCCATCTACGCCTGAGTGTTTCAGGTAGTCCATGAATCATCCCTTTTAGGGTCCTGTTGAACCTTTCAACAAGCCCATTGCATTGTGGATGATAGGGTGTAGTGAATTTGTAATTGACACCACACTCCTTCCACATAGCAGTTAAGTAGCTTGACATGAAGTTTGCACCTCTGTCAGAGACAACCTCCTTAGGGAAGCCCACTCTGGAGAACACTCCAACTAGGGCCCTTGCCACCACAGGTGCTGTGGTGGTCCTAAGTGGAATAGCTTCAGGATACCTGGTGGCATGATCCACTACCACCAGTATAAACTTGTGCCCTGATGCTGTCTGGGGTTCCATTGGACCAACAATGTCAATCCCCACTCTTTCAAAGGGCACCCCCACCACAGGCATTGGTATAAGGGGGGCCTTTGTTGTGCCACCTGACTTACCACTGGCTTGGCAAGTGACACAGGAGAGACAAAACTCCTTGGTATCCTCATTCATGTGAGGCCAGTGAAAGTGTGAGACAAGCCTGTCCCAAGTCTTTGTCTGGCCTAAGTGACCTGCTAAGGGAATCTCATGGGCCAAGGTAAGTAGGAAACCTCTCTGAGACAAGGGTACAACCAGCCTCCTGGTCATGCCAGGCTTGGGGTCTCTTGACTCAGTGTACAGGAGTCCATCTTCCCAGTATACCTTGTGGGTACCTGTGGCGTTCCCAGCAGCCTCAGCAGCAGCCTGCTGTCTGAGGGGTTCAAGAGAAGGGCAGTCTAACTGGTCCTTCCCCAGGTCTTCCCTTGAGGGTCCCCCTGAACCCAAGAATTCAACTTGATCAAGTTCAAACTCTCTAGGCTCAGTTTCCCTCAATTCCTGCAGGTCAGCCTCCTCTGAGACTTGATCCACAACCTGGGGCAAGGGGGAAGGCACAGCCTTAACCCTACTGCTCTTTTTCTTGGAAGGTGTCTGGTCCATTGTTCCAGGATCCAGCACCTGTTCAGTGGGGCATTTTCTGGCCTGTGACCTGGTCACAGCAAACACATGTGCTGGCAAGCCTAACATTTCCAGATGAGTCCTCTGCTCCACTTCTGACCATTGTGATGACTCCAAATCATTGCCCAACAAACAATCCACTGGGAGGTCTGAACTAACTACAACCTTCTTTTGGCCAGTTACCCCTCCCCAGGAGAAAGCTACAATTGCCATACTATGATTGGTAGTGACATTGCTTGCATTGGTCACCAGGAATTCTGTACCTGGCATGATCTGTCCAGGGTCCACAAAGCCAGGTGTCACCATTGTGACACTGGCACAAGTGTCCCTATAGGCCTGAGCCATTTTTCCATTAATGAAAGGTGTCTGTCTGTATTTGCCCAAAGTATTGGGACTTATGTCAGGGGACATATCCATATCCCCTGTACTGACAAGGACAGCCTGAGTGAGGGTGCCAACTAAGTTGTCACTCCCCTCAGAACCCAGGGTTAACCCTACTAAACCCTTGGGAGGTGCACTACCACTGCTGGCTGTACTAGGGGGCACAGGTGCCTTAGGGGCTGCAGTGGCAGGAGTCTGCCCTCCTCCTTTCTTGGTGCACTCACTAAACCAGTGAGTTTTACTTTTACAGTATTGGCACCACCTTTTAGATTGGCCTTCTTTCTTCTTTTGGGGAGCCTGACCCCCACCCTCTTTGGGTTGTTGGGGACCTGTCGAAGACTTCTGGTCATTTTGTTCCCCTTTTGAATCTTTACCCTTCTGGTCTGCTTTCTTCTGACCACCTTGATTCTGGCCCTGGTTCTGTTTAACTCTTGTTCTAACCCATCTGTCTGCCTTCTTTCCCAATTCTTGGGGAGAGGTCAGATCTGAGTCAACAAGATGCTGATGCAACAACTGGTTCTGACAATTGTTTAAAATTTGTTCTCTCATCATCAAATTGTACAATCCTTTATAATCAGTAACCTTACTGCCCAGCAACCAGCCCTCAAAAGCCTTAGTGGCACAATCTACAAAGTCAGCCCAATCTTGAGACTGAGTTTTCTGGGTATCCCTGAACAGCACCCTGTACTGCTCAGTGGTTAGGCCAAACCCATCAACCAGTGCACTTTTCAAGACTTGGTAATCATTAGCATCCTCTACCCTTGTGGTGAGGAGCTTGTCTCTTCCTTTACCCTCAAAGGAGAGCCACAAGATAGCTGCCCACTGACTTGGGGGAACACCTTGCACAGTGCAGGCCCTCTCCAAAGCAGTAATCCATTTGTGGATGTCATCCCCTTGCTTAAAGGGGGGCACTATCTTACCAAGGTGTTTTGTATCAAAACTCCTTTCCCTATTGCTAGGTACAATGCTGCCACCAGTGGGGACTGTCCCACTCAATTGTTGCTCTCTAGCAAAGGCAAGCCTTTCTTTGGCTAGGGCAAGTTCTTCCCTTTCAATCCTCAGATTGGCTGCCTTTTCCTTAGCTTCATACATCCTCCTCTGGGGAGATGTCATTCCCCTTTGAGAGGAACGTTGAGAGCCATTGGTATGAAGGGATCTGTTAGAGCCTCTTGATAGAGATCTAACTCGTCCATTCCCCATGTTAAGCTGACCTGAGAGTGGCCCCAGGGCTCCCCTAGAGTCCCTCTCATGTCTGCTTAAGTTGGTCCTGGTTAGTCTGACGACTTCTACCTGTCCCTGGTCTGCCTCACCCCTAGACTCCAAGTCATCATCCTCATCATCAGCATCATCTGCTTCCTGAAGGGGATGGTCCTGGTTATCAAAGGGTCCCTGTAGGGAGGGCATATTGCCTTCTGAAGTAGAAGGGTCTGGGTTACCAGCCCTCCTTGCATCATGAGTCTCTAAGAGACCAATCAGAAAAGCAGTTGTGGGGTTAGACCCCTGCTTAATCTTCCTAGAGGTACATACTTGTCGTAACTCATGGAAGCTAAGCGCAGTATATCTTGAAGGGATGACCTGTGGAGGGTCAACTGACACAAGGGGAGACTCAGTGTTTCCTCCTGTGACTGACATACTGCTTCTAGTGTGGTGTAAGTGATGCACCTACCTACACTATGTGTTACCTACTGGTCCCTTGCTAGAGTTGTAGCCAAGGTGTGCTAAGCCTTGAGGAGCTACAACAGCTGGTTCAGTAGAACTCAGAGTATTCTAAGCTTTAGTTATATGTACCTAACAGTACTTATGTGATCTTTCAACAAGATATTCTTAGGATACGTGTGGTAAAACAACAGCAAGCTCAAATCCCAACCGCTGCTCACCAATGTGAGAAGGTGGCCTGATATGCAGTGCTCACTATTCTAGTGAACACTATGTATCAGTCCAGCAACCCTTATTGATGATTGGTTGTAAGTCAACCTTATAGACCAGCTATCCTAGTAGCGTGGATACGAGCAGTCTAAGGCTAAAGACTCGAGAGGGCGTGTTAAGCCAGCTGTTTACCACACATATACCCCTTGAATACCAAGTGAAAGGACACCACACAAGTGTTATGAAAATAAACAGTTATTTATTTAAAGATCACAACAGCCCTGTACTCTTTATGAGGACAGGGTACTAAGCACAAACCAAAACTCTTACAAAAATACTCAAGTTAGCACAGTATATACAAATGCCCGAGGGGCACGGAAAACCATATACTCTGAAAGTGGAATGCGAAATTCCTAGCAGGTAAGTACAGTACTAATAGCTTTTGGAATCGCTAGGACTTGACTAGGGAATCGTTAGATTACTTCTAGGCGGCCTAGGGGACTCGGGTGCAGTGTGTGCACTCTCACGCGAGATGCGGACAAAAGTCTATGGTAGCTAGGAATTAGAAAGTTAGTGTTCTCGGGCGAACCCGACCTGGTAGGGAGAAAACGAAAGTAGATTCTGACCCTTGGATAGTGAGGCTATGCTGGGGCACCGAAATGCCGAAGTTACCTAGCCCAGGGGCTGCAGCTGCATAGGTCTGAAAAGACGTCGGGAATCCTCGTAGACGGACCAGGAGCCGGAAGAAAAGATGCTGGCCGGTGACCAGTGAAGAAAGTTCAGGTGGATCCAAGCCTGGATCTCGAAGATAGATGACACCTGAAAGCAGAGGGGACCAAGTTCGAGACTACTAGCCAGTAGTCAGTGGGCACCAGGAGGGCACCGGATGGTAGCCACCTCGACAAGGTGAGTGGGTGACGCTGTAGCTCGAAGATCTCGCGGACCAGGAGTCGTTGTCGGCGACCAGGATGGAGGATCGAGCTGTCCCACGAAGTTGGAAGCTGTCGGCGTCGCTGGACCCAGGATTGGGCAACAAAGCCTTGGCAAATTCAAGCCCACGCGGTGGACCTAAAATGGCGTCTGGAGTGGACCAGGAGGGTCCGGGGTGCCTCTCTTGAAGAAGGAAGCAAGGGCCAGTCTGGAGCAACCAGACCAGCAGTCGTGAAGTCGTTGGGCGTCGTTCAGAAGGCCACAAGCCAGCCGGCTAGTAGCCAAACAACGCGGTGCACAGCAAACAGCAGAAGGGCCCCACGCAGATCGTGGAGATGCAGGGAGGCTGATCTTGGGTGCTGGAGCTGCGCAGGGTCGGGGCTTCTCGGACCCCAAAGCACTCACCAGTGGAGGACACGGTGGGCTTGCAATAAAGATGTCGTGCAGTCTTGGCGATCGTCGGTCCCTCGAGGTCTCGTCGCACTCACGGGTCTCAGCTTGGCTGTAGAGGTGAGTAGAGGTCAGAGGTGCCAGGGAAGCCGGGTCTCGTCGAGCTGGGTCGTCGGATTCGTGATGAAGGACTTGCAGCAGACCGCAGTGTTCTTTAGGATGGTGCCCGCTTGATGCAGGGTGACTACTCCTTAGCCACAAGGGAGAATCTTGAAGAAGAAATCGTGAAGTCCTTTCGAAGAAAGTGGTATCTTGATTCCAAAGATGATCTAATTTGAACAGGGGGCCCGCTCCCATCTTTATACTAAAAAAGGGGGCTGACCCGGTGACTAGGTCCTGCCTATGGGTGGGACTAGGTGGGGGGTGGTTACACCCCTCTGCCATGCCGGACTTCCCCAGGCCAGGGGCTGGTGTGCCCCTGGAACTGGTTCAGACCGGCCTATGCGTAGTGAGCACCGGGGTGCCACTCAGCAGTCACCTTCCTGTAAAGCCCTGCCTACCCAGGATACACAAAACCATGTCTGGGACGGTGCTAGCACCGCCCCTGACAGGAAACCCTTTGTCCAGGCTCCCCTCGCTGGAAGGACTCCCAGCTGCAGGGGGTCAGACTCGTGTCTGTGGTGGCAGCATCCATTTTGTGGAGCTGAGGCTTCAGTTAACTTTAACCGGGGTTCACAGTTACATACATGTCGTGTCCCTCTAGAAGGGTGGAATGCTAACCCCGTCGCCAGAATTGGCGAGGGGTTAGTATTCCAATTCGTATGACACCTTACTCGACATGTTTTGATAAAGCAATACCAAAGATAGCATTTAACCGCGAGGATTATAATGCACTTAAGAGTATATGGTATGCGATATCATGGAACAGCTATTAGGACTTGATTCCGCAAGCTGCAGACAGGCTCAGCTCATGCCAGAGCACCATCTCACATGATTCCGAGCACTCTGCCTTCAGGATTGTCAAGGCCTGCCATAGGAGTGACTGATAGGAATCTGTGTGTCCATTTTAGGGTTAGGTATAGGTATACTACACCTACAGCAAAGGGTGATTACACGACTTTGCCCCAGCTGTCATGCAGCCAGTTGTGTCAGATTTAGGAGGCCAGCCAGGGGTGGCATAATACATGCTGCAGCCCCTGGCAGCCCTGGGTACACCTATGCCCTGAGTTACAGGGTCTGATAAGGTGGCCCAGTACCAATTGGGAGATGCACCTAGGGTACATGAGGTAATTTAGAAAGAGAACAGCCAGGCTGTGGGTCTGATTGGCAGGCCCACAGCCAGAGAAAGTCGTAAACCAGTGAAACAAAAGCAAAAAAATCTGGGTGATCATAGGATTGCAGACCCTACTCTCCTACATATACTGTTTTGGTGGAGGGCTACCTGGCTGCCACAATACCGTTACAGACTTCGGGAGTAAGGTCAAAAGCTATCAACTGTTGCCGCTCAATCTCCATGCATGGAGGTGCAGAGTTTACAGGTTCGGGAGCAGAACCCTCCTCTGCTTTTGCGACAGAAGATCCTCCCGAAGGGGCAGCCTGATCGGAGAATTGATACTCATTCTCAGAAGCTCTGGATACCAGACTCTCCTCGCCCAGTCCGGCGCCACAAGAATGACTTGGGCACGGTCGCTCCTGATTTTCTTCAGAACCCTGGGCAGGAGTGGTATGGGCGGAAAAGCGTACCACAGGCCTGCGCTCCACTTGCGACAAAAAGCATCACCGAGCAATAGCCGCCTTGGAAACTCCAGCGCACAGTATCACTGACACTGCGCTTTCTCTTCGGAGGCTCAGAAATCTAACCAAGGTTCTCCCCAATGCTGAAAGAGAACTTGCGCCATCTCCGACTGGAGACGCCACTCACGATCCGGCTGAGTTTGTCCACCCTGGTGTTCAGAGAACCTTGCAGGTGTTGAACCACTAGGGTTATGCTCTGCTGTTCCAGCCATGTCAAGAGATGCAGGCCATCTTGACTGAGTGTCCACGACCCCACCCCACCCTGCTTGTTGCAGTACCACATGGTGGTGGTGTTGTCCATGAACATCTGCATTAACCTCCCCTTGACAAATGGAAGAAATGCCTTCAATGCCAGTCGAATTACTCAGAGCTCCAACAAATTTATGTGGAGCCCCGTCTCTGCCGGAGACCAGTGTCCCCTGATCTCCACCTCTCCCGGGTGGCTGCCCCCTCTCAAAAGTGATGCATCTGTCACAACTGTGAGGTCTTGCTGGGGAAGGGAGAGGAGTCTGTCGTTGACCCAATTGTGGTTCGTTAACCACCACTACAGATCTTTTGCAGTTCCTTCCGAGATCTGAACCACGTCAGTGAGATTCCCCTGATGCTGTGCCCATTGGAACTTCAAGTCCCACTGCAGAGTCTGCATACACCCATTTATAGAGAACGCAAGCAAATGCAGAAGGTCTGCCATAGTCAGAAGGTGGGAGAAGAGAGCCTGGGGCAAGGACACCTTCTACAGCAAGTCGGCGAGGTTGGGGAAGACTTACACCCCTAACCTACGCAGATGAGCTGCGATCACCACCATCACATTGGTGAACATCTGAGGGCACTGGTAAGGCCGAAGGGGAGTACAGTAAACTGAAAGTGCTTGCGGCCTACCTTGAACCGCAGGTCCAACGCTACCATCCAGTCTTCCTGGTCTATGGCAGACAAGACCTGAGCCAGAGTGAATTTTTCCTTTTTGAGGAAGAGATTGGCGGTCCGAAGATCTAAAATGGGCAGTAGCCCCTTGTTCTTCTTTGGAATCAGAAAGTAGCTGAAATAACAACCACTGCCTACTTCTGAAACTGGGACCCTTTCTATAGCTCCCTTGGCCAAGAGAGCTGTAACTTCCTCTTGGATCTTGGAGCAACTTTAAATGATCCTCCGTCAGCCATTCTTGCTTTGGCAGTATAGGAGTAGGAAAAGAAAGAAGAGGTAGGGAATAGTCCTCCTGCACTATCTGCAAGACCCACTTGTCCGATGTTATGGATCTCGAGTGGGGGAGATGATGACAAATTCTCCCGCCAACTGGAGTAATGTGGTCCTGCAGAATCAGCCTAGGATTGCTTGGAGGCTGCAGCTGCTGGGGGCAGTGTGGTCCACGACTACTGGCCTCAATTCCGAGATCGGAATCCACTGCGTCCTCATCCTCGCACAGCTTGGGCAGTCAGTGCAGGACAGTGGCTGGGATATGGCTGACAAGGCTGAAACTCTTTCCTCTCCCACGATTTTCTGACCAGGCTCCATCGAAGGGCATGTCTATCAAATTGGCTTGAACATCGCCCAAGAAGCCAGTTGTACTAAGCCAAGCGTAGCGCCTCAAGGCCACTGTAGTTAAAATCGATCTGCCCATCAAATTGGTCATATCTAGGCCACACTGTATTGTGAATTTTGCTGCATCTCTCCCATCCTTGACAGCTTGGGAGAGCACAGCCCGGGCCTCCTCCGGGACTTATGGCAGCACTTGCGCAACCATCTCCCAAAGGCAATGAGAGAGACAGCCCAATAAGCATGCAGTGTTCGCCGACAGCAATGCCAGGCTGGAGAAAGAAAACAACTTCTTTTCAAAGAATCCAGCCTCTTATATTCCCTATCCAAACTCTCTGGGGTGGGGTGTTGGCTGAGGAATTTTGGGTGATAGGGGCGTGCAATCGTCCTATTCACAGGAGCAGCTGTGCTAGGCTTGGACCATGTTCCTAGAAGGACGTCTGTAAGTGCCTCATTAAAGGACAACAGTGGTTCGGACGTGGAAGCCCCATGTTGAAGCACCTCAGTCAGGAGATTAGTCCTGACCTGCACCGAGGGCAGCATCCGTCCAAGGACCTCAGCTGCCCTCGCAACCAGCATGGCATAGGATGCCCCCTTATCCATAGCCACTGTTGGTGGAGAGAGCATGCCAGTATCTGGAAAAGTATCCAGTCCACTGGCCCCCCCAGTTCCCCAAACCAATCCAAATTTACAGAGATTTCCTGGGTTTAAATAGGGTCCCCAGACCCCTCCCATTCATCTCCTGAGCCTAGCATATCCTCAAAGTGCTCTGGTGACAACCGGCTCCATGTTGTAGGGGATGAGGATGGGGCTTGCACCACCGACGGGCATCGGTGACGTCTCAGGCACAGACTTCAGATTCAATGCCGGGGAAGGTCGCGTTGGCACGGCTCGCGTCGGACCCGATCCGGGATCGGATCCTTGGGACCCCACCGAGGTTGGGGCCGGAGATGACAGCATCGAACCCAACAGGGCCCCTTCCGACTCCGCGGGACCTGAAGGCTCACCAGTGGGGTCGTTCCACTCAAATACGCGCCGCATGACCTCGTAAAACTCTTTTATTTGAGCAGGAATAGCTCCGGCTCCCAGAAAGGGGAGGGAAGACGTGAAGTCAACTCTGGCTCCGCGGAACTGAGCCTACAGCGTCGGTACTCCTTACCTCTCTCAACGACGGACATCAGTTGAGGTGGAGACGAAGTACGCTGGGACTTCTTCTTATGCCTCTTCGAGGACCTCGAATGGGAGGAAGAGGACTTATGGCTCCCTGAGCGGTAATGCAACCTCTTCTATTGGGACCGTGACCTCCTCGGAGTCTCGCTTGAAGGTGTCGACTGCCGGGCCAGGAGTAACTTCTTCGCCTGCTCCCTCAAGGTCTTCGGAGGCATTGTCCGACAGTCCGAACACAACTTTGTATTGTGGTTGCGCTTGAGACACCACAGACATACGCGGTCTCATAAATATTTTAAAAACCACATATACTCTCTTGTTTAGACAATTATATTGGGGGGGAAAAGGATTATAAAATAAGAACAATGTGCATGCACAAGAATTGAAAATTGAAATGTATTTACTGTCTAAACGAGAGAGTATATGTGTTTTTTTAAAAAGATTATGAGATGTGCACAATTTGTGTACTGTTTTTGAACTAATCTATATTTTTCATGTTTAAAAAAAGTATATGAATATCAAAGCAAAAAAAGAAAAGGTAATAAATCAGATGTATAAATAATATTTGTGCTGTAGATATTTATATCGTGAGTATGTGCAATTTCTGTTCGTCTAAAATGAACATGTCGCCCTAAGATAAAACACACTGTGCCCAGTGTCTTCACATTTCCCTAGTAGTTAATTCCCCGTTAGTGCTGTATTCTAAATTCGGGGGGCCTGTCCTTTTCCCAAAAAAGCGTATATAGGCACCGCAACGTCATAACCGACGCTGATGATGTCACACGGAGCCGAATGGAGCCACCTGACGTCGCGCGTAAGGGTATTGCTCAGCAAAAGTTTCCGGATCCAGCCTGATGCCTGGGAAATTCAAAGGTAAGGATTCTGCAGCTAGAAGTCTCTACCAGACATCACTTTATCCTAGGTTTTTGTATGGTAAAAGCTTGGAACTTGCTAACCCTCCTTAGTGATTTGATGGGGATTAAGAATACTGCCTTTAGGGTTAGGAATTTTAGGTGTGCGTTCTGCATTGGTTCAAAGAGTGATGTCAATAGTTGTGTCAGTACCAAATTGAGGTTCCAAGTTGGCTTGGGCGCAGTCCCTGGCAGTGATGCTGTTTTCTGGCGCCTCTAGGAAAAGCTTTACTATTGGTGTGGTGAGAAACTCCTCCCTATCAATCCTCTTCTGTATGCTACGATGAGTGCTAAGTGAACCTTCAGCGATGTGCAGAAGAGACGTTTGTCTAGAAGGAAAATGAGGTATCTGATTACTGTGGCATCTTGTGATCAATCAATTAGAGCCCTCGTTACACCTGTGTAATATTTCTTCCATTTGCTGCTGTAACATTTCCTTCTTGTCAGTCGCATCGCTTTTTAAGTATTTCTATAGATCTTAGGAGTAGGTTAAGATGGCCAAACTCTACATCCTCAGGAGCCATGCTGCTAGACTAAGGGTTGATGGTTCCAGATGACATATTTAACTTTCTTGTATTACCAAAATATCTTGATGTATTGGGAGCTTTATGAATTATCCCAGAGAGATCTCCATTAGATATGAAAACCATGTCTGTCTGGCCCATTGCGGTGCTATGAGCATTAGTGTGAAGAGTTCCTCTTTGAACCGGTTTATAACATCTGGTATAATTGGGACAGGTATGAAAATCACAGGCAAAAGTCCCTGACCAATTTATCAAAAGGGCATTCACTAGTGATCTTGGGTGGGGTAATCTGGATACAAAGCTGTGGCATTTCGCATATCCTGTTTCCTATTGCCCATTTCCATATTTCTTGGACTAGTCTTTTTAAAGTATCTTACTTTCTTCCCTCCTTGTTTGTTGAGGCAGAACATTACTGTTGTGTTGTCCATTTGGGTGAGTACTATTCTTCCCCTCAGCGGTTTTCGGAAGGTCTTTGGTGCTAGAAACACGGTCTTCAGTCACAATATGTTTAGTTTACAAGTTGTACTGCTTCTGTGGGGTTCCTTAGTCCTCTGTGCTTAGATTGAGTATGGTTACACCTCATCCTTTGTTAGATGTGACCATTGTGATTGTCATTGAGGGAGTTCGCGACTTGAATGACATCCCCACTGTGATGTTCTCTAGGTTGCACCACTGCATCTCGTCCTGAACCTGGTCTGTAACAACCAATAGATCGTTCCAACTCCCTGTTGCTTGTACTCCGTTTTTTTTTAAGCAACTCCTGCAGTGGTCTAATATGTAGTCTTGCATGTGGTTTTATGGGGATGCATGAGGCAATTATGCCCATTATCTTCTCCAAAGTCCTCACTTTACTCTATCTCTGCTTTGACATGCTTGTTCACTAGGAAGGACCATATCGTCTGTGAATTTAGGGTGGCACCCAGAATATTCGTCTGCCTTTCTGGTGTAGATGATTTTTTTTTAAGTTGATGGAAAAACCCAGGTTATGCAATGTCTAAATGACCCTGCTTGTGTTGTTCTTGCATTGCTAACACATTTTTACCTTTGCTAGATAGTCATCCAGATATTGGTACACATGTATACCGTTTCGTTTGAAGTATGCTGCTTCTACAGCAAGACATTTGATATACACTTAAGGTGCCCATTGTATTCTGACTGATAGAACGTTGAACTGGTGGTGTTTCTTGTCCACCACGAATCTGAGGAACTTTCTGTGCTATCTGTTCATTGTATCTGTAGGTATGTGTGTACGTCTTTGAGATCCATGTAGTCTCTTTTCCCTATAAGTGTGATGACCTCAAGAAGGGGTGTAAT
The DNA here is from genome assembly GCF_964263255.1 of Lissotriton vulgaris. Lineage (NCBI taxonomy): Eukaryota > Metazoa > Chordata > Amphibia > Caudata > Salamandridae > Lissotriton > Lissotriton vulgaris. The sequence goes on along the minus strand of NC_141689.1, from coordinate 1,426,524,594 downwards.
TTTGAGCTTTTATGTTTTGCTTGACATGCTGAGCATTTTTAGATCCAGTATTGGTCTAAGTGTGCTTTCTGGCTTTGGCACAAGGAACTAAATGGAATAAGCCCCCTGGTCTCTTTTTCTTGGTGGCACAAGTTCTACAGCCCCTTTGCTCAACAGGTCCTTTACCCCATATTGTAGGTTGTGTTGTTCCTTCCTCCTCTTTCATCCTTCTTTTTTTGGTATTATACTGAAAGGAGTGTTTATCCATTCTATGCAATAACCACATCTTATGCTATTTAGGATCCATTTGTCGTAAGTGACTTTTACACCTTCCTATAGGAACTCTCAAATCCTTTCTCCTACTGGTGACTTCTCCTTGTGCCTCCTCTCAGTCCACCTCTTGACTGGACATTCCTAATTCTTAAAGGACTCCTGTTTTTTCTGTCGGCCGGCCATGGTGCCCTGAATTCAGTTTACCCGCACATTCCTCCAAACTGTGATCCTTCGAAAAAAAAGGATTGAACACTTCGTGCTTGTCCTTCTGCACATGCTTGTGATGGCACTTTTTGCAGAGTCTAAATGGGGTATTCTCCATACCCCTTTCTAATTCTTTGACCCATGAGGTCTCATTGTGCATTAGCATCTCACCTCCTTGTGTTTATTCCGGTGATATTCAATGCATTCTCCCAATCCAGTGATTATTTGTTGTGATCCCTATTCCTCTTTGAGTCTTTTGTTCAGTCTTTATAATGAAAAACAGACTTCTGTAAAGTAGCTTCTCTTTCTTTTGACTCAGGAGCTCTCTATATCTCTTGCTTCCAGACCCAACAGAAGGAAAAGAATTTGAAGATAGCACTCTCTCAAAAGGATTTTCGGGGAGTACGTCACACATCAAACCACATAGCATCAAATGGGTGAAGGATCGACGACGCCCGCACCAACAAAATAATAAAAAGAAGAGAGACTACAAATAACAATTCCATACCCAACCACCACTAGATGGCGGAATAATGCCCAGCATGTGAATTTAGAAAAGATTCACACTGAAAAAACACTGCTTACTTTGTGCCCATGGTCACAGGTGGTGGGCACCAGAGGTCATTTGTGGGGACCAGAACTTATTTTCAACATCAGACTTTGACCCAGAGCAAGAGAGAAATGCAGAACAGGAAAAAAGAAGAAGAAAGAGAAAGACAGGCAAACAGTGACAGTGTGCAAGAAGGGATAGCATTTAATTCACAAGAGTGAGACATAAAATGTAGAATGGTGGAAGAAAAAGACATGAAATGGGATCAAGACTAAAAGCCTTGGTGGGCCGTATGTCAAGCATTCAGCAGCACCGATGGCAGACTACATCATTAAAACTCAGAACCCTTGCACTCTTTAAAAACGATTTTAGAAACACTGGACATCAGATAGACATCTGAAGCTAAACTACAGATCCAGAATTGCTGCTTCTGAGTGCCGCTACTCCCATGAAACAGCATTTCCCGTCAAGTGGCAGGTGCTTGCAGGTTGTGCTTATCCTTTTCGAGGAACCAATGTGCTTATGACTGGGTGCCTAGGGCAATCACTAAGTAGCGCTAATTCATAAGACATTGCTGCCTACTGGATGCAGTCAACAAGGAAACCTAAGTACCTTTTTTAAAGAAATGGAAGGTTGTGTGTTTGCAAAAAATGAACAACAGAATAAGGCAAATAAGCTTTTGGCATGTAAACTAAGAGCAATGAAAGTGGCCTTAGAGATTTATTGTCTGTATAATAAACCGGCCTTCCTCATGGTCCAGAAGTCAACATTCATTGGAGTGGAGGTAGGGTCTGTGTTAGGCCCCAATGATCTCAGCTTCTGTAAAGTTGCAAAAACTTTCTTTTTTTCAATCATTCCTTTTTTATAAAATAAACACAATTTTCATAGGCTCGCCAACTCAGATTGAAGTAAAAGCATGCAGGAGAATTTGTTTAAGCGCAAGTTTAGGCACCAAAAGTGTATAGTTCACACCATATAAATAAGAGTAATACATAAAGTCCAATTTAATCTGGAGATGGAGGGATTGCCTCCTTCTACAGCTAAGACATCTGAAGAAATATGGTCAGGTTCTCTCTTCTTCTCTTAGCCTACACCAATAACAAGTGTTCTCACATCCAGTGACCCTGTATGTACTGTAACAGTCCTTACACCACCTGAATGCGAATTTGCCTAGCCTTGGTGCTGGTAAGTTCCAATTCTATTAAGGACTCGGAGGCGAGGATTATGCCATTCTTTCATCGCTTTATTCTCTACAGCAGCAAGAAAAAATATAACACAACTACTTTTCCCATGAACATTTGGGGGAAAGAATAAAGTCAAACATGAGTCCTATTACAGTGTCCATGTACAGGTGTCTCCCATCATGCTCTACTGTACTTGTCTCCTCCTCTTTCTTCGCGCGAAGCCAGAACATCCGTCCACTCACGCATCTTGTTTAGAATTATCTGCTCCTGCAAAAGAACACACTATCAGATCCATCCTATAGCAACAGAATGTCAGCTGTAAAAACAGGAAGAGCAGTACACCTCAGAGCCATAAGCGCACATTCGAAAAAGAACATAAACGCTTTACTTACATTGCATACGGGGAGGGTACACTTCCATGAAGTCACTGGGGGGAATAATCCTCGCCTCCGAGTCCTTAATAGAATTGGAACTTACCAGCACCAAGGCTAGGCAAATTCGCATTCTATGTCAGGACCGGAGGCTTCGGATTATGCCAGTTCAAAGCTTATCGACCACCAATCTGGCCACATCAATAACTGGCTTGAAATAGAACCTCTTAAACGTGGAGTCCGAGGACCAATCGGCCGCTCGCATCAGATCCTCCAACCGAGCCCCAAGGGCAAAAGCTTTAGACGCCATGGCACCTCGCGTAGAGTGAGCCCCAAACTGTTTAGTATCAATCCCCGCCTCCTGCATGATCCAACGCACCCAGCGGGCGATCGTCGGTGAAGTAACTGCTTTATACGGTTTACGCAGGGCAATAAGCAGCTGCTGCTCGCCCGGAGGGCGAGTATCTTCTGTCATATCCTCATAAGCACGGAGGCACTGCACCACTCACAGCTTAGGGGAGTCCTGAAAAGCCGGGTACGAAATGACCCTAGTATTCGTTTTGGTCCGTCTGCTGACGGTAAAGGAAACACCTTCAGGAGAAAAAACCCTGGCCGTTATATCCAACGCCCGCACATCCGAGACACGCCTGCAGGACACCAGGCACAACAACATGGCCAACTTAGCCGTCAACTCCTTACGCGTTAAAAACCTGTTCGGTTGCCAGGAGAGGAACAAATTCAGCACCCTGTTCACATCCCACAGGGCTGAATACCGAGGCTCCGGTGGCAAGGCAAGCCGTATACCCCGTAAGAGCCTACAGACTGAAGGGTGTTCACCGACCGGGGACCCTTGAACCAGGTCGTGCCCCGCAGACACCGCCGACCGGAACGCATTGATCGATCGATAGGCCAGGCCCTGATCAGACAGTTCCGCCAGGAAATTCAAGACACGCACTACAGGTGCCCCCACGGGATCCAAACCCCGTCGCACACACCAACGGCTCCACCGGAGCCAAGCCGATCTGCAGCGTTTGGTCGTGCTGTCGGCCCAAGCCTTGGAGAGCAAGTCCTCTGCCGTTCTCGAAAGGCCAGGCAACGTCCAGCGTCGCCGGAGAGCCTCCACGCCATCAGGCGCAACGAGCCTTCCAGGACTAGCCTGTGGGGAGCCCCCTCCGGATTCAGCAGAATGTGGGGAGACTGGGGGAGTAGGATCGGAGAATCCCAAGAAAGTTCCAGAAGAACCGGAAACCAAACTTGCGACCTCCACCACGGAGTGATCATCACCACCTGTGCCGACTGGCGGCGTAACAACGCTGACACCCGCGTTATCATTGAGAACGGTGGAAACGCATAGCCCTGTACCCCCGACCAGTCTTGGAGGAACGCATCCGTCGCCTCCGCCAGAGGGTCGGGGCGCCAACTGAAATACCGCGGGAGCTGGTGGTCCAAGCGGGACGCGAACAGGTCCACCGAAAACGGGCCCCAAAGGTCCGAGAGTTTCGCAAACAGGGTAGGGTCCAGCTTCCACACGCTGGCGTCCAGAATATTCCTCGAGTGCCAATCGGCCACCTCGTTCTGACGACCCGGCAAATACTCTGCCGTAACCGAAACCTGGAGGTCCAGACAAAAGTGCCAGAAATCCCTGGCCAGGTCCGCTAACATTTTGGACCTGGTGCCGCCCAGGTGGTTGATATAACGGACCGCCGACACGTTGTCCATCCTCAGAAGGACGCAGGATTGCACTCTGTCCTTGGTCCAACATTGCACTGCGAAGGAGCCCGCTAGCAACTCCAAGCAGTTGATATGCAAGGACTGTTCGCGAGCAGACCAAGCGCCGCCCGTGGAGAAGTCTCCGCACCGCGCCCCCCAGCCGGAACGGCTGGCGTCCGACTCTATAACGATATCTGGGGCGGAACCGAAAATCGCACGGCCATTCCAGGCCTCCATGTGCGTAAGCCACCACCGCATTTCGTCCCTCACGTCCTCCGACAAGGGAATCAGTTGAGAGTACGTCAGGCCCCTCCGCAGGTGGTACGCCTTCAACCGCTGCATGGCGCGGTAATGAAGGGGCCCCGGAAAGATAGCCTGGATCGAAGAGGACAACAGGCCCACTAGCCTCGCCAGGTGGCGCAAAGAAATCATCTGCTTCGCTAGGGTTTGACGCAACTCGTGTCTGATCCGCGCCATCTTCCTGGCCGGCAGGCTCAAGGTGGCCGCCACCGAGTCTATGGTGAAACCGAGGAATGTAGCGCATTGCATGGGGACCAAGAGAGACTTCTTCTCGTTGATTACGAACCCCAGGCCCTGCAAAAGGTTGACCGCAGACTGCAACTGTGACCGCAGCCTCTCGGGGCACTGATCCATGAGCAGCATGTCGTCTAGGTAGACTATCATCCTGACTCCCTGAGCCCGCAAGGCCTCCACCACCGGCCGCAACACCTTTGTGAAGCACCACGGAGCCGAGGAGAGCCCGAAAGGAAGAGTAGTAAACTCGTAAACCTGGCCGTCCCACCCGAATTGGAGGAAACGCTGATGAGTTGGAAAAATGGGAATCGTCAGATAAGCGTCTTTCAAGTCCAGCCTGACCATCCAGTCGGACTGTCGCAAGACCTCGCGCAGCAGATGTATCCCCTCCATTTTGAAATGCCGATACACCAACCACTCGTTGAACTCTTTTAGATTGATCACGGGGCGACTGCCCCCGTCGACCTTGTCTACTAAGAAAAGATTGCTTATAAAACCTGAGGGGTGTTCGCAAGCGCAACAAATCGCCCCTTTTTGGAGGAGGGCAGCGACCTCTTCGCTCACCAAAGCCGCATCGCGCTGGGAAAAGGTAATGGGGCGAGGACGTTGTAGCTGACACGGACGGCCATGGAACTCCATTTGGAAGCCCTGAACCGTCTGCAGCACCCAAGCATCGCTGGTAAGGGAGGCCCATGCAGGAAGAAACTGCGCCAAGCGCCCCCCCACTCTCAAACTCGCGGAAGGCAGAACACTCACCTCGGCCACCGCCCTGCTGTTGGCCACGCTGACCACCACGACCTCCGAACTTTTGCCCTCTGGTGGGGTAGAAATTATTGAACTTGGCCCTGTCCTGGTACTGGCCACGTCCGGAGCCTTGACCTCGGTCCGAGCTGGCGCCCCGGCCGAACGAGCGGCCCCTGCCTCGTCCGGCCTTGTCGAAAACCCGGGGCGCAAAAACCTTTTTGATATTGGACTGGGCACGATCCAGGGACGTGAAGGTCGCCACGAACTTTCCCAGTTCCTTGATGAACGGGTCACCAAACAAGCCCCCCTGGGCTACAGCACCCGCCTCCGACGAGGTGAGGTCGCCCAGCTTGGGATCCACCTTGATCAACAGGGAGCCCCTCCGCTCCGTCGAGAGGGCGCAGTTGGCGTTGCTAAGGAAAATAATGGCCCTCTGGGCCCAGTTGGAAAGGACTTCAGGGGAAATCGCGTCACCCGACACCTTGGCCTCCTCAGCCATATCCAGGATCTTGGTAAGGGGCCCGACAGCATCCAGAGCTTGTCCTGGCAAGTGCGCCAGGACCTGTCGATACCCTTCCGCGGGTCCTTGACAAATTTCTGTAGGAAGGTCGCCATCTTCGGATCGATGTCCGGGGTCATGGCCACTTTGCCATCCAACGACGGCCGGGGACACTCCGCGCGCAGGCGGCTCCTAGCATCCTTGTCCACCGGCTTGCGCAGTCTATTAGCGACGTATTGGGCCACCTTTTCGCACGGGACCCACTCCGAGGAACGGGGATGGACGATATCGTCCGGATCCAGCATGTCCGATGGACCTGCGGAGGATGATGGTTGAGAAGGGAGCCACGACCTGGAAGAACAGGCCTCCTCCTCCAAATCCGGGGATTCGTCGTCGTCACGCTGCGGGTCCGGAGACATCGCAGGTGGAGAAAGCGGCGGAGCCTCCGAAGGAAGAGGGGCAGGAGCTTGTGCGTCCTCCAGGGCCTTGAAGGCACTCTTCACCCTGTCAAAAGCCGCCGAATCAACCCCCTCAGTGCAAGGCTTCTTGGGAGGAGGCGGGGTAGGGGACGAATCAGGCCCTGAGGCCGGGACGGGCGCCGGAAGCAAGGCGGCAAACTTGGCATAGGCCTCGTCCAGGCGTGCCGAAAGACGTTGCTCTCGGGGGACCATAGCCTGGTCGACCGCGCGGTAGATGGAATCGTCGACTGCCTGGTAAAAGTCCTCGTCCAACGGGACATAGCTCAGAGGGTCCTCCTCCGGATAATTGTCCGCGTTCCCCTGCATAGCGAGGTAAATTAGACTCTAGCAACGGGAGCGGCAGGCAAGACAATGACCCTCCTCAGGGTGCTCTATAGTCTGGGGAGTCCCAGCGATATGGGTGGCCAGAGGCGCACAATGAACGGGCAGAGCCCTGGGAACGCTGCAGCCCTCAGAGTCTCGGGGCGCCTCCCGGCAAAGCGGTCCCACAGCACACTTACGACCCCGTAGGGTGTTCGCCAAAAGTACAACCCAAAGGGCATTCAGAAGCAAGGGAAAACCTAATTGCGACCCCGCAGGGTGTCAGAGCCGGGAGGTCTGGCACGGGTCCGTTGGTGACAGGAGCGCGCCAGAACACTCGAGAAGCTTCTGGGAGCGCCCCTTCAGCAAACGAGACACCGGCCCCTGGTGGCCGAGCCACCGCACCGCACACTACTGGGCAAAGATCGCGTAAGGAGCGCACTAGGCGTCCCGCGACCAATCAAGGGAATCTGTGGAGAAAAAACAGAACCCGACACCCGGCCCAAAGGCCAAAGGTACCACACAGAAACCCAAAACCCAGGAGAGAAGGAAAAAAACAACTTAACTTGCTGCGAGCAGCGAAGAAAGAGGAGGAGACAAGTACAGTAAAGCATGATGGGAGACACCTGTACATGGACACTGTAATAGAACTCATGTTTGACTTTATTCTTTCCCCCAAATGTTCATGGGAAAAGTAGTTGTGTTATATTTTTTCTTGCTGCTGTAGAGAATAAAGCGATGAAAGAATGGCATAATCCGAAGCCTCCGGTCCTGACATAGAATCTATGACACTTTCAAAATCTCACCATCACATAAATGATGGGATATGGGTATCTTCTCAAATGCGTCTGAAAACCACAAATCAATGACCCAGTTGGAGATGAAATTAACCAGACATTATCTGCCTCTTTATTCTTGTCAATAACTGTTTGTTGGGATGGGAAGAACCTGTGCATAGTATACAGCAGGTGTTGTCAACATTTTCTGCAATAAGAACTACTTTTGTTCAATGAAAATCATCCCGAGCTACTAGTAATGGTGTTGTAGTAGTGACAGCATCAGACAACGGCTACCCTGGGCAACATTACCAGTCATGATCACCTCAGTGCATCAGGAGGCTTGTCAGCAATAATGTGAAACAGATGTTGTCAATGTGTAATGCCTTTACAAGGGAATACCTACCAGCCATAGGGGCAATGCCCCAGGAATCACAGTAATAATATTAGCAATAATTTTCTCCAACACCACATGATTTATCACTCAAATATCAGCTTTAAATACATTCCAGAAATTCAACCAATTGTTTCCAAACATTAGCTTATTAGTTCTAAAAATACACATATTGTGGTCTCAAATACACATTTTTCTATTTTGGTACACATATATTAATTCAACCAAGCAAAAGCTTCTAATTTATTAGGCTGGGCTGCACAAAGCAGAGCTTGTTACAGGCAGCTGGAGAAACTGGTATTCTGACTCAATGGCACAGCTGACTCAGTAATTTAGCGTGTGTGGTGAGCTTTAGACCTGTCCAAGATAGTACCAAGGTCAGGGAGCAGGTCTTTGAAGCTTCCACTTCGTGGACCCAGTCCATCCTGGAGGAGCAGGCATGACACCTCTGCCCAAGATGGGCTTTGTTTCTGGAGACGCAGAGACCCTTTACCCAGGGTCTAGAAACCTGTCTGGTGGTGGCAAATGGCAGGTAACCGTTCAGAAACCACACCAGGGCTAGTCATTATTAAGGAAGCATCTCTAAGATGACCTATGATTGCATTTTACATTAAATTCCACACTGGCATCAGCGTGGGTTAAATGTGCTGAGAAGGGTGCTACCAAACTTTCAATGTCTAATAATGGACTCAGACACTGTAGGGGTACAGTGCTCATGCAACTGTACCCTCACCTGTGGTCTAGTGCACCCAGCTAGAGAAATGGCTTACCAAGGCCACATGTAGTGAGTTGCAGGCATGGCACACAGTGATGTGTGTAAAAAAAAAAAAAAAAAAAAAAAAAAAATTCTTCCAAATATAATATCGCAAGGGAGACAACGGTAATTATGAAGCACACAAATTTTTTAAAAAAAAATTACCAAAATGTTATATTTATTAGGTATATATACTCAAGTTAAAAACATTAAAATTTATGACATGAAATAAAAGAAAATACAACATCTAATCAATTATACACAAAGACATCATTAATTCATAAAACAGTGGCGGACAATAGTAGTCCTCGTCAGTGATGTGTGCCATGTTGACTCATCACTTTTCTCTGCACCAAAACACGCAGCCTGCAATGGCAGTGTGTGGGTGTTTAAGTGAAGGGTCTCTAAGGGTGGCACAATAGGTGCTGCAGCCCCTATAGGACTTCCGTAGTCAGAGTGTCCTTGGCACCCATGGTACCTTTTACAAGGGGCTTACCTGTGGCCACGGATGTGCCAATTGTGCATTGAAAGGTACAGTTTTGGGAAAGAACAGAGGCCCTGGTAACTTGATAGGCAGGGACTCAGAGCACATCAAGTCAAAGTGCATCAGAAATCTGGCAAAATGTGTGTGGGAGAGGCGGAGGTTACTGCAATAGAAACCTACTTTCCTACACCAACGAAATGCCCTTCCCATCAGACCTGCAAACTTTTTATGTTTTTAAAAACAATTTAAAGACATGGATTTTTTCCTATTAATTCAGTTAGTTATCCGAGTAACTGCTATAAACTGCTACACACACTGCCTCCCAAAGTGCTTATACACGTTCGAGTATAGTGCACTTTACACATTCTGTTAACATAATATAACATAACATAACCTGGCTGTCAAGGCAGTAGTGTTTTGTGAACATGTGCACTGATGCCCAAGTTGCGACCTGACAGATGTCAAGAGCAGGCACTCTTCCCGGCTTGAGCAGTCTCTTGATCCCAGGACTGTAATTTGGGATCCCCAGTCTTGTGTGGGGTAAAATGAAGATACTGCACCCGCTGAGATATTTCCTCTGATCATTGGTATTGAGATATATGTATAGATATATAGAGTTATTTCTACATGCATTTATGTCTGTGTGCTGAGTGACCAGCCAACAAAGTATTTTTATTCATTAATTCTTGTTCGTTGGCATCATCTAATGTATTCTGTGTAAATCATTTATAGGCTTCCATTCCGTGTTTATATGCTCTTTCTATTTGAGTCGTTTATTTAACAGTGCCTATTTGCTGTATTTGATTACTTAAATTTAACAGTGCTCGTTTCTTGCATTGGACATTCCTTATCATTATATTTGCTCTCTTGCATTTGATTTATGAGTATTCCTTTATTATAATCTGCTTATGTTTTGCTCCATTATTATTATTATTTGACTTGCAAGTGTTCATTATTATCTGCATGTGTTTTACCATAATTATCTGCTTGTGTTTTATCTCATGTATATATATATATATATATATATATATATATATATATATATATATATATATATATATATATATATATATATATATATATATATATATATATATATATATATATTGTTTACCAATCCAATTTCCAAAACGATGTAAGGAAGGCATGGCCTCCATGAATTATACTCAAGAAAAAGTCTTTATTCCAACATGCTGCACAGACGCGTTTCGGCGGAAGCCTCCGCCTTGCTCACTTACTCTGCTGTTAATGACGCCAGTATATATAACACATACCATGCTGACACATCTAAACACAAGCTGTTATCTAACTGGTTGTCAGTTGCCATAGTAACCATGAGTCATGTAAACAACTGAGACTAACATAGAAGAGTTTTTACATTCAAAACTTGCTTCAAACACCATGGTAAATTATAACCACATTATAAAGTGCATATAGATTTATAATATATGTTTCCTTAGAATAAATGCTGTTGTAAAGAGCACTTCATTTAGTTAGTCGTATTGGTACATTTTATACGTTAATGAACATAGTAAAACTCTCGTGACTGATCACACAATTAACAATCATTGTGCAAGCGACAACATTCTTGAAAGGAAACATAGTCGGCTCCTTTTTAGAGACACTGTCAATATCGTGAGTCAAGAAAGGGGGTTTGTAATGCCATGCTGCTATTAATATTATCGGGTCACGTTCAGTGGCCTGTATATCATATCAAAGATTGCTGTGTGCAGCTGGCATCCGATACTTCTCTCAGGGGATAAGGCATATCATGCATAGTACATCTCCTCTATATATATAGAGAATCAGCTATATTATATATTAACGTCACTTATGAACAGAGAAAATATACACACATCGTCTCCAAGTGGAGTAAGTGAACCATAGCCATATATATAAAAAAACGCTCAGTTTGGAGCTAAATATCATCTAAGAAGTTTACATGACGCCTCAATTTCCCCACCATTCCCCTCATATTTAACTCTGTTCCAATGTCTCTTACACATATTTACGGCATGCTTGTGTTAACTATGTATCAGACATGTTCAAATAATAATATTAAGCAAAATAAAAAAGACATTATTTACAAATATTATTGAGCAGAGTTGTTATTGGAATGGATTAGTTAAGCGGGAAAAGGCCTAACACTGGACTATAAGTGTACTGTCAAAGCGTCGTCCGAGTTAAGACCATTGGGAATCTTTGAATCTAACAAGATAATATATCTTGATTCTAGACGTCTTAAAGTCAGTCTGCGATTCCCTCCTCTAGGATTCTTGGGGACACTGTCTATCACAAAGTAGGAGATATGTTTTATATTGCCTTCATGTGATGTGTTCATATGTCTGGCCACTGGGTATGTTGGGTCATTATTGGTGATAGCGCGTAGGTGTTGAAGGATCCTGATGTGGGCTTGGTGGATTGTACTACCCACATAGCGCTTACCACAGCTAGAGACCAAAACATATACGGCATACTCGGTCTTGCACGTGTATCCGCCCCTGATAATATAGGGTTTGTTCCTGAATGGTACTATGACCTCTCATGTTTATACCCTGTTTACAGGCTTTGCACTTCGTACATTTCCTGAAACCTTTTTGTGGTGGGGGCCATGTCGCAGGTTTTATCAATGTTGGTGCGTTACAGACTAATTGGCTGCGCATTGACTTCGCCTTCCTAAATGTTATAGAAGGCTTGTTGCCATTCAGGTGTCCTATCACTGGGTCATTTCTTATTAGTGGCCAGTGTTTTTGTAAAATTCTCCTCACATGGTTATGGTAAGTATTGTATCCCGTTATCATCCTAGGGATTGTGGGCTTGGATTGTTTGTCTTTATTTTCTGATTCTTTTGAAAATAACAAATCCTTCCTGTTCTTAGTATTGCATTTTTGTTCTGCCTTTGCTAATGTTTGTGATTTGTAACCCCTTTTACTCAGTCTCTCAAACAAGTCAGATTTCGCCTTATCTGCGTCTACTTCTGTGCTGCAATTGCGGATCATGCGTAGGCATCCGGCATAAGGGATAGACTCTTAGTTTTACAGGGTGGAAACTTTGCACATGAAGCACTGCGTTCCCCGCTGTTTCTTTTCTGTATGTTCTGGTCTGTATTTTGTCATGCTCTACATAGAGTTCCTTGTCTAAAAATTGGATCACCTCTTTGCTAGTAGAGCACGTGAATCTCAGGTTTAGATCATTCTCATTTAGTTCTTTAGCAAACGATTCAGCGCTAGCTGTTGATCCTCTCCATAGAACGAAAATATCATCTATGAAGCGTTTATACAATACTACATTTTCTGACATACTCACAGCCTGGGTGGTTGCAAGTACTTGCTCCTCCCACCAGCCCATATGCAGATTCGCATAGCTGGGGGAGAAGCAAGTACCCATGGCCGAACCTTGTAATTGTTTGTAATGTAGTTTGTCAAACAGGAATGTGTTATTGTTCAAACACCATTCCACCATTTGTAATATCATTAATGAGTGCTGGTACAACGCTATTGGTCTTTTGTTCAGATAGTATTCTAATGCTCTTAAGCCGTCTCTATGTCGGATGCTCGTGTATAGTGATTGAACATCTAACGTCATAAACACATACTCATCATTCCAATTAAGATCATACAGTTGTTTGAGAAAATCCCCACTGTCTTTTATGTAAGCGGGTAAGTCTTTTACAAAAGGCTGCAGGAAATAGTCCACATAGGTGCTGGTGTTTTCGAACAAACCGCCAATGGCAGATATGATTGGTCTCCCTGGTGGTCTGGTTGGGTCTTTATGTATTTTTGGTATCAAATACAGTTGTGGTGTGGTGGGATAATCATTTTTCAAAAAGTTAAATTCAAGCTTGTTAATTAAGCCCATGTTCCTCCACCTATATAGTTCTGCATGATACCGTTCTTGTATTCCAACGATTAAATTAGGGCTCACTCTGCAGTAGCATTCCTGATCCTGCAGTTGCAGCATTGCTTCCTCATTGTACATTTTAAGTGGCCACAGTACAACGTTCCTACCTTTGTCTGACCAACGTACTACGATATCTGATCTGGCTTGGATTTTAGTAATCAGAGTATTGTATTCCAGTCTCTGGTTATGGTTCTTGGTGCAAAACTTACTCGTACTCAGAATCAACAGTTCCTTTAAATCCTATATATATATATATTCACTGAAAAAACCATAGGTTATAGACCATATATAGTTCGGAATTAGCATTTACAAAACCTTGAAAATTCACTGAAAAAACCATAGGTTAAAGACCATATATAGTTAGGGATTAGCATTTACAAAACCTTATTTTACTCACACAAAACCATTGAAATTCGCATATATAGTTAGTTGCACTAACTATATATCGCGCACCCGCAATCCACTGTTGATGATGTCACATATTACATCATTCATGACATGGTCAGTGACATCACTGATGACATCACCCAGTGACTGTATGTTTCTGTAAAATTAAAATATGTCTTACATATTGAAGAATGAGTGGATTTATAAGTGTCTGGATGAAGGATTTAGTAGGTGCCTGACTGACTGTATGAGAGAGTGATTAAATGTGTCTCACTGAGTGCATGGGTTAGTGACTAAACTGTCTTAATTTGTGCATCATTATATCTGTTGTTCTGTAAACTGCTGCATGTGTTGATCAGTAGCTATATAAGTAACTATATGGGTTATTGATTGGTTGGCCAAGTATTTGTATGGGAGAGTGAGTGTGTGTGTGTGTGGGTGGCTGGGAGGTGTGTGACTCTGTGCATAGATGTGTGAGCAGTTGATTCACTAAATGTATGGGTTCAAAAGTGCATGTGGAATCAGCTGTATGGGCGGTTGACTGTGTGCATGAGTGTATTGGTGAGTGAATGGATATCTCAGTGCTACATGTCAAAGTAAGTACATTTGTAAAACACAGTACATGTGAGAGTTGACATATATAAATAACTGTGCATAAGAGCCAGTGAATGTGTGAGTGGCTGTATGGATCATTGTAAACTTGTATCAGGGATTGTATACAAGAGTAAATATGTGTTAGTATATGTTTGAATAAGTAAGGTGTGTATAACTGTATAGTTGAGGAAATGGAGGTGTGATTGATTTTTTGCATGACTGACTAGGTGTGTGAATAACTCCATGGATGAGTGACAGTCTGTGAGTGTCTGTTTACACTGATTGTATCTAAGGTTATATTATAATCTGAAGAGGTTCATTGTATTATCACATAAATGATATCATCAGTGATGTGATGAGTAATGTCAAATGAGATGTCATCAGTGATGTCATTTGAGATGTCATCAGTGATGTCATCAGTGATGTAATTTGAGATGTCATCAGTGATGTCATCAGTGATGTCACTGACCATGTCATGAATGATGTAATATGTGACATCATCAGCAGTGGATTGCGGGTGCGCGATATATAGTTAGTGCAACTAACTATATATGCGAATTACAATGGTTTTGTGTGAGTAAAATAAGGTTTTGTAAATGCTAATCCCTAACTATATATGGTCTTTAACCTATGTTTTTTTCAGTGAATTTTCAAGGTTTTGTAAATGCTAATTCCTAACTATATATGGTCTATAACCTATGGTTTTTTCAGTGAATTTCAATGTTTTTTTTATAGCAAATATCAAAAACTGTTAAATGTATTATTCTTTTAAATGAAAAATATATTTTATATGTTTGTCATAATTTTTTATGCATCTGCCAAACCCTAACCTCTCAATAGTGCACTGTGGTGGAATTGATTTTGGGACTATGACGGGTTGGTCTGGAAATGCTTTTAAAGGACACCTTTCATCAATTGATGACACTTTTTCCCCAAACTGCCTTGGTATATTCCAATATATGCCAATGACAGAGTTGGAAGTGGTCCAACCAATTTTTTCCACAATTTGAGAAAGCACGGAAACATGTAAATAAATCTGTTTCTGCTTACATGAGAGAATTTACAATGGGTTTAAAATACAACAATAACTTGCGTTACAACATGCAAGACATCTACAGAGGAGATGGTGTGCACTTCTCCGATGAGGAGAATAGAATATTCCTCCTGAATTTAAAACTGTGCATTGGAACCTACTTGTAAGTACCTTAATTAGCCACAGAACCCAATAGCTCTTTTCATTGCTACCCTACCTCTGATCATTCAAAACGTTTATCTTTTTCTAACTTTTTTTTATTTTTTTCACCAAAGTACGCTCCCCGGTTCGCTTACCGGTGCGCGTACCGGGCGCTTCCCACACGATTCTTTTTTTTTTTGCCTATATGAGCGTCCTAAGCCCCCCTCAGAAAACCTAGAGGGTCACAAAGTGTCTACCGTGCCCCCTTCTACCCATTCCGAACATTGTTTGTCCTCCATCTTGTGTCTCAATTCTACCGATACACAAAATGGAGGACTCCCGTAACGCTGCCGGTTCGCGTCCGGGGCGCGCACCGGTGAGCGCTCGCTAAAAAAAGGTGGGAAAGTAATTTACAGAAAAACCACTAGAGACACTTTCATCAAATATAGAATAGGCCCTACTACATAGCAGTCCCTACCATTTACCCAAATTTGATGGAATTCCATTGAGAAAATTATGCTGTAGGCCTGACTAAATATCCTGAGGTAAATTACCTAACAAAAACACTTATGAAGTGTTAGAATTGACAACCAATTAAAATGCTACTTTCATTATCTTCTATTATTTCATGACATTTGATTGGTTATGTACCTGAATATATATAAAGAAAGAGAGAGAAACACAGCCATTTTGACTACTACTTCCTGAAGTACATTTCAAGGGCATTTCAACTGACAACTTAAACTTATTTTTGAAAGGTAAGATGTTATTTTAAAAACTGAAGTATGTTGTGCACTTTAAGTTAATTATGAAAACATTTTCAGATAGTTATATACTATCCCTCTGTAATAGTTATAGAATAAGATAGACTTCTCTGTTATAGTTATGGATGGAGTTAGGCTTGTCTTGTATAATTATGAATTTACTTAGGCTTTATCACATACACTTTTTTATATTTTTACTTCCACTCTGATACCATACACTGCCCAAAGATAAAATCACTGTTAAAAAACCCAAACTACCTGTCTGTACTTAAACCCACCAGTGCCCTATCTCTACTGATATATTTTTTTAAAATTCAAATTACAGCACAAAAATGGAAGGAGAGCAAAAAAATACCATCGAAATTGTTCTGGAAAGCAACAAAGATAAAGTTATTGAACACAATGACTCAGAATTCATGGATGAATCACAGGACTATGAACTACTTCAATGTGTAGAATCAGTAGATTTCCTGATTGAAAATGAGGACATTTCTGACAATCAAATATTAGAAGTTCTTTTAAATTTTGAAAACGAATCTGAGAAATAAATGTATATTTAATAATTCAAAAATTGTTTGAGACATTCATTTTTATATGTATTTTTTAAATATTAGAAGTTCTTTTAAATTTTGAAAACGAATCTGAGAAATAAATGTATATTTAATAATTCAAAAATTGTTTGAGACATTCATTTTTATATGTATTTTTTAAACTATTACCAAATTGATTATAATGTAAAGTCAGACTTTAAATATACTGTGCAACTTTTTAGTTACTTCCTTTCTCCCACTATTTTATCTCCAATGTGTATTTAACATCTCTTTTTCATCTCCTGCCTCCATATTCTTTCTGCTTTCCTCACAGACTATGCTATGAATTCAATATACCACAATAACTTCTGAAACAACATGCAAGATATCTACAAAGGAAACGGTGTATTTTTATTTTTAGATTCTGCATTGGTACCTACATGTTGGTACTTAAATAAAAAAAATTAAAAACAATTAAAAAGAACAATCAATATACATACATTATTCGAACATTCTTTCATTCTATTTTCCCTATATTACGCTCCCCGGACCGCTTCCCGGTGCGCGTACCGAGCGCTCCCCCCGCAAAAAAAACGATAATAAAAATTATTTTTTTTGCCCCGCGGTGCCCTTTTAAAGCCCCCTCATCAAACCTAGGGGGTCAGGGAGGATGTACTCTGCCCCCTTATGCTCATTTCCCCCTTTGTTTTTGCCACCTCTTGGGTCTCGATCCTACCGAGACACAAGATGGCGGCCGCTCCGGACTGTTTAGAATGTTCACAGTCACCGGGGAGCCAATCCGCTTCTCCTCACGAAGTTCCGTTACGCGTCAGGTACGCGAACCGGGGCGCTAACCGGGACGCTGTCACAGATATATCTGTTTTTTAAAACGTAAATTTCTCAAAATCCACTGGAGCACATATATTAAGACATAGCAAAGGCACGTCGGGCAAACCATATCTACAATTTTGCCAAGTTTCGTGTAAATCCATTCAGCCGTTCGAGCTAAAAGTGATTCCAAACGCCCTATGGAAAAATGAATGGGAAAAACGCGTTTTGGGGCCCCCCTTTTTTCTCGGCCCCCCCATGACGAAAACCCCCCAAATTTTCAGGGGCTGCTCAGAAACAAAATGTGCCTGAAAATTTCAGCCAAATTTAGCATGAAAAACCCAGCATTGAACATAACAGGAGCACCTATCCCCTCAACAATATTTGTCATCATGGAAACAGTACTCTTGTGGTACGTTTTCAAATCACTGTAAACTGTACATAAGGCCATATCGAAATTCAAGGTGTGCGTAGTGTGACTAAATTGTATCAAGTCATATTAGACACCATATCATAGATAAATAAGATTATGCTAGGTGACAGCTCACATAAGAATCTATCAAGGTATTATGAAAATGCTAGGTAGCGACTCACATTAGTATTCATCAGGGTGTTATGAAACGAAGAGACGTATATGCAGTCCTTGATAACCTGCTATCATACACATACTGCAATGGAGAAGTAGAATGGGTGAGATCACATGTACCAACTAAAATCATACATTAGTTAGCACATTAAGTATATCTGCACTATATTACAAAGACCCAGAAGGTTCACTTGATTTACATTGGCAAAGACGCAAACGTGAGCCAATGTTGGCCCGACATGTACCCACCAACACCGTTGTGCATTAAGATTAAAGAGCGAATTGTCCGCATAGACAGAGCACCTAAACCCGCTCTTCCCTCACATAGAAAAAAATATAATAAACACAGGAGGTCCTGTAACAAAACGCACTTCATGAGCCTCGATGAAACAGTATGGCCCAGAGAGGCAGAACGGAATAAAGAAGCAAAGCCAGACTAAGCTGGCTTACTGATATCACATTCCTAGTGCAGCGCTTACCTTCAACAAGTTATGCGAACGCGACGGCCCACCACGGATTTTTGCAAACAAAACAGTTGCTACCGTGCCAACTTTTTTAAAGCCGACGGGCCAGTCACCTGATCTAACTCTCCAGTGTGTAGAGAGCGATAAAGGACACAGTGGTAGTCGGGAGTGTGGCGGCCATGATAGACTTGCCAAGATCGATTAGAAAGGCCACAAAGAAGTGCATATAGAGCCCGACAATCAATTCAAAAGTTATAAATATGATCTTTCAAAAGTTGTATTTAAAAATGTAATTATAACTGGAATAAATACATCAGCATAATTGTGTTAAAGGGCGAGAAAATTCCTGCAACTTGGAATTTTCTACTGGGTGAGGTGATAGGAAGACTTTGATTATCCCTTAGATTAGGAAACTGTTTTCCACATGCCTAGATATCCTTGCTGCTGAGACCTTTTTTCATGAAGATTCTTCGTTACCTAGTTCCTTACTGTTGTGGTGTTTTTCTTGATGTACATTTTTATATATTGTTTTTGGAACTTGAGTTTGATATTTTTTCTTCTCCGTTACAGTATATGCACCATTATAGTGGTCAGCATTCTCCTCATCTTGATTGAACCAACAGAGGAGAATTATCTATTTAATTTGGTGGGAACCATATGTCTTTTTATTTGGTTAAATTTGTTTGGGCAGTTGAGTGTATAAGACACGTTCTTTCATTCTTTTCTTTACCCCTTCTCCTGCACTCAATATTGATTTTTATCTTTTATGTGACCTTTGCCTGTATAAATTCTGTTTTATAACTTATCAGATGTATTTACCCTGGAGCTATAGACTACCGTGAGTTAAGTCAGCAAGCTCCCATGTTAGTATGACTTGTATATGTGACCCTGTTATGTAAAGTGCCATTCTCTATGTCCCTAGATTCTGTATAAATTGTTTTTAATTATGTATGTACTGTTATGTATGTTATATGTTCGTATGTCTTATTATATATATATATATATTTCACGTTGTTTTCAGCCCTGACGAAGCTCCCATGGTTGGGGAGCGAAACGCGTTGGCTGTCCTGTGCACTTTGAAAATACGAAAATAAAAATAAAAATCTATTTTTGTAAAAACATTTGCCTCTCTCGATTTACTTCACTACTGGAGCTGCCTCTACGCTTTTTCAAATCTAGTCTGGTGCCTGGGTATTATTCTACAGATGAAGAATCTGTGGTAGTATCTATTAGAATTAAATTACAACTGCACACAATAAAAAACAGATGTCTGACAGCCCCTGAAAAAGAGACCTACGTAAGAAGGTCTCTCTGTGCTAAACAATGTAACTATCCGTCCTATAGTGCTTATCCCCTAGTTCATAATCTAAAACAAGTTCCCACTGTATTTGTCACAGGGTTTCATGATGCAAAGACCCCTTTTACTATACCTTACAAGGGGTCTGTGTTAACAATGCTTAGTTATAAGCAGTGGAACTCCTTCATAGGTGGGCTAAGAACTGCTGCCATCAAATGCCCATTGATAAGATGAACAAAGTGGCAAAGCCAAAGCGTCACCTTCCTGTCAGTCTCAAACTGAGCACTAAGTCCACCACTTCGCCCTCAGAGTACTGCTAAAGAGCAGTCTGAGATGTAACCAAGGGTATCGTAGGTAAGAAACTGAGAAGTCAGCAAAGCACACTACAATACACAATATATCAATGTCCAGGCACAGCATTTACTCATAAATGAGAAACTTCCCTATTTCATGAACAACTAAATACTATACATAACATAAAACAATGTACAGTTTGAAAACAGAATTCTCTAACTCCTTCTGAACTATAGATCTGTGTGAGGAGGAGTCTCTGTGCTAAATAGCATAAATTATCTCCCTTTTAAGTGTCATATGACATGGACAGCATAAACCCCCACCCCGTTTTATTTGTTACAGAGGTCATAATATAAAAAAAAAACTTGCTGCGTGTGTCAGTGGGTTCAAAATGTAAAAACCCTTTTCTACTGATCATCATTGGGTTAGCCAATGCAAAGCCACTGCATTTGACACAGGATCTGCGTTAACAGTAACCCAGTTATGAGCACTGGTACTACTTCAACAAAGGAAGTAACACAACTGCTAACCGATCAAATGCCTGCAGAGAAGATCAACAACATAGGGATGGAGCCAATGCTCCTCTCTCAGTATTACTCTCAGTATTACTTCTAAGCTTTTTTTAGTGATTACATAAACTCTGGATAACAGCTAAAGATGAGTAGAGTATAAGGGGTAAACAAGGGTTAATCCCTGTCCAAAATGGGGGGGAAATGCTAAGGTTAGGGTGACAGGTAAAGGAGAAATAGGAAAAGATGTGCATTAAAGGAAGGAAGAGTCATATGGAAGAGGGGTTTTGGGGAACCTGTAAATACATAGAAAAAAATAGATTTCTGAGACGTATCTCGAATTCCCCCCAGACTGCAAAATTAATGTACACATAAAAAAGATACAAACCAAGATTATGTCATTAATCCTAAAGTGATTAATTATAAAGAGAAACAGAAAGAACCATCAAAGTAAGATGGGCCCGCTACCAACTCTATCATAACAAGCTAAATGTTGGTTACAATTATAACAAAGTAAGAAGTAAACATCAAGGATTTCTGTACTAGATATATATTTCTATAGACTGCAGTTGTGAATGTCTTACCTATCAGAACATTTCAGAGCTTTATCATGAACTCAGCAAACATGACCAAAGAAAAGCATGTGGGTGATTCTATGGCAAACATACTATCCTTCTGCTTTGAAGAATTAATGATTTTCTCTTTGTACACAGTTCTAACATGAGGCTTAAAAGGGCCATTTCACTTAATAGAGGTATAAACTGAGTCATATGTTACAACAACATATATAATTTGAGAACAATACAAACTCTTGAGTACATAAGTCAGATGCATGACAACCAGGAATTATAGTATGTGCCAGTGAGTGGTGCGCTTAAACACATTGTCTTTATAACGATAGTTGATGGTCTGCAAATGTACATGATGGCCATGGTTGTATGGTATGACCAATAAAACTACTACTAAAACCCTTTTGAGAGGTGTTTGTCATCATCTGGAGACTGATCGGCTCATGAAAGTTTAATGCAAACGAGTTGGATACATATTTGTAAATTAAGTTGAATCTTTATTTAAATCAACACCAATGCATAGCACCTCTTATCTCTACATAGTATTTCGTTTTCCAAATTAAATATGAATGTGCATTACTTTTTCAGACTGAGTGGTCAACATAGCTGAAAGCAACACTTACAAAGTGAAATGTTTTTGGAGTTTTAATTTGAATAGCAATCCCTCCATGTTGGTAAGGTTCCAAGTCTGATGTATTCCCTATGCTGAAAGAATAAGGCGACACCACTGTAAAAACATAAGAAATACACAATTAGAAAATGTGGATTTACCAAGTGCCAAGTTTTATTTAAAACAATTTTACTTTAAATTTGCTATAAAAAACAGACCTACAACTAGGATTGAATAAAGTATGTGCTCACTCCACTAATATGAAACAAGTATACATTAATTTTTACATAGCTATGCTGTTTTTATGACACTGGATATATAGAGCATTGGGAGTGGGTGCTTCTGTTAAAAACAAGCCCACATATGTGTATACGTGCTTCAACATTTCTTTTTGAAGTAGAAGCAGATGTTAAATGAAAAGGTGCTCTGTTTCACCAAAATCAGGAAATGGTAAACAAAGGATTAGCGGTTGATTTCATTAACTCCCTTCCCATGCAAACCTTTAGAAACCCTGCACCTGGGCCGAAAACTGCATTATATGTCAAAAAGATATCTGAAGTATCTCAAAGAATCTACAGGCTGAGTAAACGGAGGATCCCAGAGGAGAGAAATGGACCCTTTCTCTTGTATCCCCATTTTTGGCTGGGAGAATATCAACAAGAAGAAACAAATGGTTGGGAGTGATATGCAATACACCAATTACCAACTTTAAGCCGGTACTTAAATCGATGCTTCTGTTCCAAAAAGAAGCTTATCAGGAAAAAGAATTTTGGATGCTCGTCTGGCATCAGATCTATCTACATCTGTCAAAAAAGGAATGCATGTGTGCAATCGATCTATTAAATGTGTATTTTCACATCCCAGTAGCAAGGCACCACAGAAGATTCCTCCAATTCATTGTATGAAGCAATCGCCAAAAATACACAGTTCTGCCTTTTGGCCTCAAATCTGCTTGCACACATTCTCTTAAAAATGCTATTAAGAAGAGCCTCACAAGTAGGTCTTGGACAATAAAGTCCTAAGCAACATCTTCAGAGTGTGGGGAACCCCATATATAGACCTCTTCAAGACGGCAAAGCGCAGTAAATGTGGAGACTTCAGATCCAGGATACCAGAACCAGGGTCTCTTGCAAATGCCCTTTTGATCAGGTAGGCATGGCCATTACTTCACTCTTTTCTCTTCATCCTTTCTATAATACTAAACCTGCTGAGATATTCAGCAAAAATTGTATAAATAGCGCCGAATTGGCAGAGGCAGTGATGGTAACCAGACCTTCTGCAAAACCCATGAATGACACCATACACAGACTTTTCTGTAAGCATGATCTGCTGCCTAGACTATAGTGACAAATTCAGCACCGACTGTAATGTCACTGAATTTAGCAGCATGGCTCCCTAAATCAGAGAGTATAATCATTTCAATCATCCATCTGATCTGCCTGAATGCAGATCTTGAGAGAAGCAAAACGACCAGTCACAAGATTGTGCTATTCCATGAAATTGAAACAACTCAGCAAATGGTTTCAGGATAGCAGGCATAATCCAATTGTCCGTCAGAAGAATGTTATTTACCTTAGCTCCTTCATTTAGCCCAAACCAAGCTCCAATTCACACATATCAAAAGGTAATCTAGCCACTAATGCAGCCTAATGAAAAATCCACAAATACATTATCTTTTTTTAAAATGTCTGTCATCAAAGATTTTTTTAGAATGACTCAAGACTCAAGAAAGAATCCCCATAATTCGATCTCATTCTCCCAATATAGCTGAATATTGTGCTGTCAAAGATGATGGGCCGCCCTTTTCAGCCAAAACAGAAGACTATATTGCAGCATCTCTCCTGGAAGCCAGCATCACTCATGGAAGCCAATTTTTCTAGTTGCCATCACTACTGCCAGCAGAGCGAGCGAGCGAGCTGCTAGCTTTATCAGAGGTTAAGCCGTACTCAGTTTTCCACTCTAGTAGGATGGCAGTGAGAACACATCTTTCATTTCTTAATAAAGTTGTTTCGGACTTTCATATTAATCAAACTGTTGCTCTGCCTATTTTCTTTCTCAATGGTTACTCATCAGCATAATGTGTCCTCCAATCACTAGATAAGAGAAACCCTATTTACTTTCATCTAGACAGAACAAATGACCTGGGAAACAAATCAGCAGCTGTTTGCTAACTATAGCTAAACCAGGCAGGGTTTAGCCACATCCAAAGAGCCAATGTGTTCAGGAGTCTCTTGAACTGTATAGTAGGTCATTGCTAACGGCTAATCTCTAGAGCCAACATTTACTCTATTTAATTTGTATCACACACACCGGTAAAGGTGTCTAAATGGGGTGGTAGATTTGATTGAAATGTAAGCGCTGTGATAGTAAGGATGCAGAATTGATTCCCATGTTTTTCACATGTCCAAAGTTAATAACCTTTATACAGGAAATTGTGAGATTCCTAGGGGTTGTAGTCCACACAGACATCTGATTCACACCTTCTTTGTTGATTCTGGGCATACCTTGAGGGGCAGACAATGACGAAATATACACACAGGAATCTGGTCTATTCTTTATTGCCTCAGCTGTTGCCCAAATCTGCATAACGGCAGATTGGATACGTCTTGATCTTCCAACATTTTCAGAGTAGAGGTCAAGATTGTTAGCAATTTACCATATTGAAACCTCATTGTATAAGCTTAAAGGACATAACAAACAGTGTAGAAAGGTGGTCTCCACTAACTTCTTGGATGGAGGGAGTTTTAGAATAAGACACTGTCACTTTATAAAAAAGAGTTTTCTTAATTGATGAGCCTCCCAAATAAGTTTAGCCTTCTTGTTTGTGATAGAGTGGGGTCTTATCTGAGAAGCTGCTGCTTTATGACTGTGGTAGAATGTAGTATTCGTTTTATTGCTATTTAATGGGATGGGCTTCTGCCGGTACAGTGGATGTGATCAATTGCTGGGGTGGAGAAGAAGAGTACAGTATTATGTCTGTTAAAAGTTGAGGATCAATTCTTGCTGCGATGGTTTCGACCCCTATGATGATGCTTTTAGCTGACTAGCAGAGTGATTGCTGCTACATCTGATGGATTGTAACATTGCTAATGTATTTCCTTGTGCTGCTCTTTGTGCTGATTTCGGTCTTTGTATCTGTCTGCTGAATACCATGTGGTCTCTTTTTTTTGCTTACACTAATAAAATTAAAAATATATACAAATCTAAAAAGAAAAAGAAAAGTTAGTTCCCAGAACAAGGTAAACATAAAGTTCTTAACGCACACATCCCATTTCTGCAGGGCTTAATGTTTAATGTCCCTAGAGTTCTCCATATCCTCCTGCTCTTGACCTTGTAAAGACTAACAACCAGTGTTAGGCTTCCAGCAGTCTCCAGAGTGTGGGTCCCTAGTCCTCTTGGACTGGCTAATGGAACGTTTGATTTCCGCAATTATTGTTTAGCACAAATAAACCGTTATTTTCAGATTAGAAAAAAAACCTTGCCACATCCAAACAATCTATTGCTAGACGGATAGCAGTCTGTATTATATTATTCTACTTATAAGCAAACAAACCTGTGCCATGGAAACCTAAGGCTATCTCTCCCAGAGGAAAAACAGCAACAAATACTTGGATTAGAAATATACCAGCAGCTGATATCTGCAAAGCAGCAACATGGTTATCAATCCATTTATTCACAAAACACTACTGCCTAGATTTAGAAACATAGGCTGATGGTTTAATTGACCTGAAACCCTGAGAAATCTCTTTAGATAGAGTTAGGGATTGGAAAACAAATATTAAAGAAAATATATCTTCTCTTTCACTGTAAAAAATAGAACTGATTCTGTGAGGAACTGCCAGTAGATTGCATTTGGGTAGGGGAGCTCCTGGAGTCTTAAGAGACAGCACACTTTTTCTCAACTGTTAATGTAAGTCAATCAGGCTGCATTTTTTTTTCTTGTTCTTCTATTTCTTGCTCATCCGATGCTGCAATGCAGGCTTGAAACAGCTCATCAGTTTATTTTCAGGAAAAAAGTTTCTCAGATAGGCTATTACAGGGTTCTGCTCATCATAAGGACAGATGGCACGGACCCTGTGTGGCATTTCAATGGACAATACATCTATGGAAGGTGCTCTGGCTTACATGGAAACAGCAGGGAATTATTTTAACATCTATGGCTGTGAATGAAGATCCTATGACTCAGAATAATAGCAACAATATGGTAGGAGAGAGGGAACGCCTGCATTGTAATACAGCGCTCTTTGGAATTTCAATATGGCAGGGACACTGAATTAGATGGCAAAAGACTAAACCTCCCCAAATAAACTTTAGTATAAATGGATTGGAGTCAATTTCTCCCAACTATCTAAAGCAAGAAATGCACACCAGTATGCTATATTTACTTTCACTGGTAAGGAACAAGCGATTTGCGAACTAAACTTGATACATCTTGGACACAGTTAGCAAGAATGACAGTGCCAACTTGCGTGAAAATTAACTTTTACATTTCTTTGTGGGACAATAAGATGGGAAGACATGCATATGTGAACATGTGCAGCAATTTCATATGGAAGCAATCCCATAGTGGAACTATGGCCCCTGCCCAGACAAATTAAGACAGGTTTTGCGTTAGAATTACTTTAAAATCGGATGACTTCATTAATATTAAGATCAACTGGTTAAACACGCATTTCATTCTAGTCATGCTGGACATCACAAAGCATGTCAGAACAATGATAACTTCTCAATGGTACTGAGTATGTAACACATGAAAGTGTCCCTGGAGTAACAAGAGGAAAGGCTTTATGGCAAGAAAAAGGTCACAAGTTTCAGTAGAATGACAAACTCACTGGAGTGTCTTCATAAGTATAAAAACAGATAGTTATGATCTACACAGCTGCATCTGTCTCCTCCTCACAAAAAACAGTTGACTGAACACATAGAATAGATTTTTGGACCTGTAATCCAGGGGCTTTTTGCTTTTGCAATGGTTTAATCCTCAAGGTCAAATTAAGAGTACCCGAAACAGACATGGCCAATCACTTCAGTAGCCAAGCCCTCAAGGTTAGCAATTTCATAAATGGGGCTTGAATGATGCCCTTCTAGAAGGCCTTGCACAACACATTCCTCACAATTCAGTTCTTCAACAGACTTTAAACATCCACAAATCGGAATGAACGAGGCCAAGAGAAATTAAACAAAGGGATCTGTGAGCAACTCCTCTAACACAATATTGGGAAGTTGTAAGACATATCACTCTACCTGTTTCTTTAATAATGAAAGTGTCCTCTTCTGAGTCCTGACCTTGAACATTCAAAATATACAAAGTGAGTACTTGGATTTGGTACAATTGGTAAACTGATGAACCTAACGATACCCCAAACAGCGAGTATCCATATTGTAACAGTACAACTCATCTGCAACTTGTGGGAGGTACATGAACCAGCTTTGGAGATCTACTTATAAGCTGTTGATTCCCACACCACAGGCCACAACAATGGAATACTTCTAATAGAACCACTGCCATAGTTATACAGACTTCTGTCAAAGAAGCGGGGCTTGAATTCATCCTGTTCTGTGAAATATTGAATTCAAGTGGTATAATACTTCTGCCCTCAAAATACATTCTCTGCAAACAAGCCTTATGTACGACAAGTTCTAAATACAAAGTAATTGTGGACAATCAGCTGCTAAGTGCCTAATTGCACTTTTGATAAATCACAGCCTCCAAAGAGCTAACAGAATGAGGGGGTGGTATACACAAGAGAAGATACGTTTTTCAGCAATCAGAGCATTATTGAGGATTCACATTTCAGAAACTCTTTAGAAAAAACTGATGACTATCTCCCTCACAATCATAAAGGGGGCTAATGTGCAGACTTGAGGGGTTTTCAACGTGGATTGCCCTCTTCAGAAGACATCGAACCCTGGGTGCTCAATCTATCTGCATTGCATGTTATGCTCGCACAAGTGCTTTCAGACGTTTCAACATTAAGAAAAGACCTTTCAGATATGGGGCACTGAAATGGAAAAGAGCATATCTGTTTTCTGAGGGTTGGGGACAAAAACAGGTTCCTAGACCTAAAAGGGTAAAGCACCTTGAGAGTACTTCAGTACTGGGGCACCAATCAATCTGTACGATGTTTGTTAAGGATTTGTCAGTTAAGTGCTAAAACAATTTACAAGTTAGTCATGCTTCTCTTCAAGATTAAGATACATGGACTTGCAATGTGAGTTGGTGAACAATATGGTGCAGACACATTACAGGGCAATATTTGGCACCAATGGATTTTAGAAACGAGATAGCCATTGAATCCTGGAAGAAAACACTTGACAACTGAGTCTTAGATTCCCTAAAGAAAAACAAATCATTATCCTCAATGCTCATAAAGCACCCCAAAACAATAACACACAAGAATCAAAACCGGGACAGGGATTTACTAATGAACTCTCACCAGTGACCAAGAACGGAAGCTAAAAGCAGGCAGTATCCAACAAATCTCATCTCGAAAAGTAGTAAAATGTTCCTGGCTGTTTAAAATGGCCAATACTCTCTTTTACATACAAAGTACAAAAGGTATGTACGCCAAGAGACAATGTTATGTCCAAAACCAATGTCCAATATGGTGCAGTTATGTAATAAATGGCATCAATTACCTTCCTCATTCCTCTAATGAGGGGTCATACACTGTCGGCCCAGTACTTGGAGACCTTGCCTACCAGGATACATTGGTTGCTTAGTTTTTGAGTCCTAACACTAGATGGCTTCTAGCATGATGAATTATTTAAGTAACTACTAAACATTATGACCATAGTTCAGATTTTTTTTACAGCACTTCAAGTCTAAAGCTTTATCTTTATACTGAAAAACCCATTAAAAACACTGAAAGTAACAAAAACGTAGTGAATAAATCGTGCAGCTGAATTTGTTTGACGTAATCAAAGGTGGTCATTACTTACAAGCAGAGAAAGGGATTCCTAAGCTATCATTGCTATTGCTGTGAAAGACGGGCCGGCACATTTCCAACAATCAAACCATGTTCTTTGATTTGAGTATAGAGTGGCACCTGGCTGCATTTCCAACATTTTAATACATGTTAATGTGTATACGCATAGGCTGCACTAGCTTTAAAAATACACAACATTGAATAAGAAAAGAGTTGGGTTGTGCTTCACGGAAGCATTACAACAAGCAGCATTCACACAATACCTGTTATTTGGTGTTTGGATCCATTTAAAGAAGACATGCCATTAACTTCACGAAATGCTACCACATGCCCCGTTTCAAGCTTGTGTGGGTGATTTTCAAGGCAAGTGACAATGCCAGGATCGGACTGAAAACAATGACAATGTAAAAGGCGTGACTCTTGTAATTCATCAATACAGATCTCTAAGGTACAGATAAAGCATTTACATTCTGTGGACGTCTTTATAAAAAAGAAATTATGCAGAACCTTAATAATCCTAGTAAGTTGCTCTATAACAGTGCAGGCTTAATTTTTGTTGAAAAATATTAGCATCCACAATTTTGAAACCCTGTATTTCCACCCAAAACATCATACAGCTTTAACACAAATGTCAGACCTCCCAAAAAGAACCGCATTAAAAAGAAGGTTTTGTTAAACCTTTATTTATGTTGGAACTTGAGGCATCATTGCAGTCAATGTTCAATATTCAGGGCATGCACATCTACGGCAGTAGTAGAACAATGAAAAAACAGCGGTACAGAGCGGTGGAGAAGTGTGGCTCACTGGTTAGAGCAGGCAGACCCTGAAGCAGAGGTCAGACCCGGGACCAGGGTTCGATTCCCGACGCGGCAGGGTGTTGAGCTCAAATGTCCACGGACTCGATAATTCTCGCTTCGGTGCCTGACCTAATCATGGGTTCACACTATGCAACTCTGGGCATTAAGCTTGCTTAATCTCCACAACGGCCCCCCGCGGCGGGATGCCTGGCTTTCACCTTGGGGATGCCCTGTAGGGGCTATCTCACAGGGAAAAACCAGGACGGGTTCCCAAGGCAAGCGCGGAGATACCCCTTCGGGGGTCGATTCTGGCGCTATATAAGAAATGCAATAATAATAATAATAATAATCATTAGGTGCAGGACACCATAACAAGGGAAAAATAGCATTACAGTCTCTCTCGAACAGCCGACGAATAGTGTAGATGTTTGCAGTTGGCTTGTGAGGTCCTTTGCACGGTTGAGGGGCAAGGCTGGGGAGCCAGTAATTCGGGTGCAGTAGGCCCCATATATCAGTTGGTCTGCTGGCCTATGGCAGGAGAGCGCCAAAGACCTCTGAATGTGTGGAGCTGATGGTGAGATCCTTCAGCCATTGTGCAAATCAGGGCGGGGGGGACCTCTTCCAATGCTCTGCGCTTACCCATCAGCAGAGTGAGTACAACAAGTAGTCTATAGGTGTTGGGAACGTTCTTTATATAGCCTAAAAGACAAGCATTTGCAATGCAATGTAAAACCATAATTTTGTTGAGGCTATATATCCAACAGGATACGTATAGAAAGCATTTTATTTCCATAGAATATAGTTCCTAATGTGGTTCCTGCTGCCATATAGTTGGCCAAAGACAAGTTGGTAACAAAACCATGTTTGATTTTAGAACCACAGTGCAATGCAAGGCTTACATACTTTCCTACAGAGCCATCAGTCAATGCTGTAGATAGGCCCTATTTTACAGTAGCTCTAGATGGGCACTTAAGAGCAGTAAAAGGTTGATCAACTGCCTTCCGATAAATACCAAGGGTGGGCAGGTCCAGTGGTGGACTGGGGTTTTTTTTTGGCCTAGGATGTGGAAATTATTCATTGCCTGTGCAGGGGATGACTTCACATGCCATGGCAGCAGGTTCATAATCTAACATGGAGGAGGTGGCTCGCAGACCGGAAGGTACTCTTAACACAGAGGTCTGATGCTGTGGACTGCGCTGGACTCCAGGGGAAGCCAGCCATGAGACAGCACATTAACCTACATTCACAGGCACTGAATCAGATTTCCTGCATGATCAGACTCTACTGACTACTTGTGCACGAAAGAGAACCACTCGCAGGATACGAAACTTCGGTCAAAATGCAGGGCCTCAGAGGCAGATTTCTGGATCTAGCGGTCTCTATAAAGCACATGGTACAGGTAATGTTGGTGTGGCAAAGCATAAATTTTCGAGTGCCACAGTGAATTTAACACTATTGATTAAAAGTGAATTGCAAACAACATGAAAGGCAAATTTTAAGGGGAAGGTGCTCAGTCTCACCTTACAAATAAGCATACTGCAAACCGAAGTCAGGCAGCCTTCGTTGGGATGTGGGCAGGGCCTGCCAAACAAACAGGAAGGAACCACTTGGGAGGACGTCCGGAACTGTGCAGCAGGCTCCATGCTGAAGTCACGGACCCCATCAGAGGGCGGCAGACTGCATGGCACTAGAGGCAAGACGGGGCTCCCGAGTGGTGAGGAGAGCCCCGCGGTGTGCCAAGACACAGCCAGGGAACCTGCACACTGTGCCGGTGAGTAACTGGATGCATTGCCGGCACTCATTCTGTTAGCGGACCCACGCCATGAGTGTGCACATCGGCTGTCTCAAAGAGACGCCGTGAGCGTGCACTTGGCATGTCCGGGCGCCGTCAGATGTGCACGCGTATGGTGCTAGCAGGCGTTAAGATAACGCCGTGAGCCGAGTCGTACGCGTGCGTAGCTGATGTCTTTCATGCGCGTGCACCTGTCCTGTCCAGCATGCTAAGCAAGTCAGCAACAATAGGTCTCACTTACGCGAGCACCGCATGGCACTGCATCGCTAGGAGAGACCTAAAAAAATCAGGGGGGGTGAGATATGTGATTATGTGAATTTCTCAATTTAGTGTGTTTCAGTAGGCTTGAATAGGTGTGCATTCCCACATAAGATCTAAGAAGTCTGGGGCACCGGAAACAGCTGTGCGTTCAATGGAACGTTCTCACTCTTCCTTACGCTATAGGGGGGGATTAGCAGCGACGGATCTTGAGCTTTATTACAGAGTGGCTGAATGCACCCATGCCTACCACTGGATACATCAAGAGATACCCTCCCACACCTTCAAATTGAAAAAGTGGCAGCTGGCCCCGTCCCCCTCCCGAGGTTACTGTTCAATGCCCCGTCTAGGAGAACAAGTATACTGGACTCTATCAATGCTACAAGGCATGCTTGGCATAATTTGCTTAAGAGGCAGGCGAGCACAATTTTGTATGCTCCACACACACCGTTGGAGTGGTGCCATTAACTGGCAGTCAGCGAAGAAAAAGAGGTTGTAGCTGCAATGAGGACGCTTCAAATTACTAAAATAGGCGACTTGTTTTAAGATGGTGTGATTCGTAAATGGGTGGAAATAGAAGTTGAGGGACATATTGCTACTCCACTAGCACGTTTTCATTCTTATAGTTACACATGCTCTCTGCGTACTACTTGGAGACGAGGTGCTAGAGCCCCCAGAGTTTGCCCCCTTGTCTTATATACTGCGAGCTAAATCCTCCACTAAATTAGTGTCCATAATCTATGGCATAATGCAAGAAGAACGTTAGCATACATACACCAAGATGAGACTGTAATAGCAGACTGACCTAGGCGTAACCCTGGATGAAGTCACATGGAGTTACTGTTGTGAATCCACACAGAGCATCTCCTTGAATGGATGACACCGAGTTATATAGTTAAAGTTTTTAAATCGAACATATTACACCCCAGAGGCACTCCATAGATATGGTCTACGGGACTCTGCTGAGTGTGAGAGATGTAGTACTAATGTGTTAGAGTTCTTCCATCTTGCCTGGGTGGGCCTAAATATAGCTAAATTCTGGAGGGCAATATTTACAAAACTTGGTGTCATAGTGGGGTTCCCCTTACCCCGGATCCACTGCTAGCACTCCTGGGACATTCTAGGCACTTGAGAAAAGACGTACGTCGCTTGGTAGATATATGCTTACTAGTAGCGAAGCGCAGGATAGCGATGAGATGGGCCAGGGGACCGACCCCAACAATAGCAAAGTGGATTAGGGATATGATATTTTGCAACACGCAATCTGACCTGTACAGCAAGCTGCTCCCCTCCCACCCAAAAAAAAGCCACCCCAAGGGCTTCTGGAGCTTATTTCAGAGTTATGTAGCCTGCAGTATGTCGGTCACACCGGGATGATGAGAGACAACATCATTAAACGAGAAGTATTGGGGATAGCAGTATTTGGTTGCTCCTGGGTAATTACTACATCATCCTCCCAAAAAAGTATTGCCAGCTGGACACGCTTCCGTAGCCTTTGGATACTTAGATATGGTCAGAGACCTTAGACCAGCGCAGTAGAAGTAACACCTGTATTGTTATGTATGTTTCATAAACTATGTAATCCATTTTAAATGTGACAGCTTGTAATGTATTACAGGATCTGACTGATATTGATGTACACTGAGTTGGTAATCCTTTATGTATCATCTGCGGGGATGTTCCCCTCCTTAAATGTTTTCCTTTTGTATCTAAACAAAATAAATACAAATTTAAAAAGAAGACTGAGGCACCGAATCCAGCATTTGGTATAAATCGCTAAACCATGTCTGGCTAGCGACATGGGGGCGTAGTATATCCCATGTATGATCGTAAGTTGCAGTAGACGTAAGCTGCCATTGAATGAGACTTGTTTAGTCTGTTTGCAACGGTATGTCCAGATTGCAGTAAGAATGCTGAACCCCTGTTCAGTCTCCCATTTATGTTTTGTATTGGGAGGTGGAAGAGTTTAAGCGGGCTGGGGTTTGGTACCACCATCATTAGGAGGGGCCACTCCTTGGGTTCATCAGGGAAGGAAGTGTAAATGAGAAGTATCGTACTATGGAGTCTATTGTACAGTGGTATCTGCATTGCGCAGGGTTGGTCTTAGGACAGAAACTCCCCAAAGGAGAGGAGCCTAGAATTTACAAATAGTCCTCCTATCTTTGTCAGCCCTTCGGCTAGCAGTTGCAGAATCACCCCAGTCTCTGTTGTCATAAGTATTTTGGGATTACTGAATAGATTAATGTGCGGAGAAAACATGTCTGTGTAGCCTCTGTATGTAGCTAGGTGGGACCATATCCAGGCAGCGTGGTTTCCTCTGTGAATTTCAGCACAGAAAAGTATAGTTAAAAGTAGAACCGGAGCAGCCAATCCCGTTTCTAGGTTGCAACTGTTGTTTGTTATGCATCCAGTAGTGGGCAAACTGGGCCTGTGTGGTTAAATAATACCACTCCAGATTGAGGGGCACAGAACCCTCCTCCTAACATGATACAAACAATGTGGTCCCAGATACTAGAACGCATAAACCATGGCTATGTAACTTGAGTAAATACAAGAAATTTATAACAACACTGTTTTTATTCACAACGTGCATCGTAAAAAATCATTCATAAAATAGGTACGTAGTAGATCACATTTGATGCCCCTAAAAAGTTGGACAGGGAAGGGTAGTGATGGGATAGTGAAGATGTTGAATAGGAATTATAACAGTGGTCTCTAAGACCTCAATAAACCAGAAATAATAATTGATTAACACAATGGAAAATACAATTCATCAATTAGTTCAAAGAATCATGCCTCAAACAGAACAGAATCACAAATGATAAATCAGGGAAGAGGCTGAACACAGGAGGAGTGTCGACGTTTCGACCCAAACAGATGCAGGTGTGGTGTTAGGGGCATCAAATGTGATCTACTATGTACCTATTTTATGAATGATTTTTTACGATACACGTTGTGAATAAAAACAATGTTGTTATAAATTTCTTGTATTTACTCAAGTTACATAGCCATGGTTTATGCGTTCTAGTATCTGGGACCACATTGTTTGTATCAATTATTCACCCAGGTCCCAGCGACTTTTTGGGTTAACCCTTGTTTTTACAGCCTGCCTCCTAACATAGCAGGACAAATTTAGCACACGCAGTTCTGGGCTGGCCACCAGCCCATGCAACCCTGGTTACTGGGGACGTTTGTTGGGTAAACAATGCTCTCATGAGGGTGACTGGAAGATTCTCGAACAGGTATGGTATTCGGGGGAGGAACATTTTCATTATCACCACTCTAGATGCTAGAGTTAGAGGGAGTTTGTTTCACCCATCCACTTGCTGTTCTAGTCTGGCAGTACAACTCCCGTAGGTTTCCCAAATCATGGTCTCTTTATCAGTGTGGAAAGAGATACCAAGGTGTCTTATGGGCTTTGTCTGTCATTGGAGAGGGAAGTCTTACTGTGGGCGTGCAGTTGACTCAGTCAGCGGCCGGAGGAATGACTTATCCAAGTTTATTTGAAGGCCTGATCTAGCTCCGAAGGCCACAACGGCCTGAATCCCCGGTGCCATATTTTTGTCTGGAACCCTCAATATCAGTAAAATATCGTCAGAGTAGAGGGAAATGATCAACCGACGTGTGTGAAACTGTATCCTTTTCTAGGAGTGGTGTTGTCGAATTATACACGTGAGGAGTTCCATCACTAGTGGGAACGGTTGTGGGGCACCACTGCTGCAGTCCCCTCGTATTCATGATTGAGACGGATGGCAATTCATTGATGCCTAACCAGCCCTGGGGTTCCATGTATAGGAGCATAACCCATCACAACAGTTGCCTGCCGATTCCCACCCTCTCCAGCACCCTTAAAAGGTACTACCATTCCACTGAATGAAAGGCCTTGGCCACATCCAGAAAGACAGCTGCCACAGCCAAAGCTGGCTCAATTTGGTGGGTTAGAGTGAACAGTGGTCGTAATTTATATGAGGTGGATCTATTTGGCATGAACCCAGAATGGTATGGGCACATCATCTAGGGGAGTATTGGGAGCAGTCGTTCACCTGTCCACATTTTTTTTTAAATTCTTTTTATTAACTCAGTAAACAAGCTTCAGATATAAGCAGTGTACAACACATGGGCTTATAGGGAGAATGGACATAGATTTCATGTCCACATTTATTAGTGAGAGCGAGCGATATGATCTGCATAGGAGTGGAGGCTTACCAGGCTTGAGGAGCATGATAATGATGGTCTCCTACAAGGTGGGAGGGAGATTGCCAAACTCCAGCTCCTAATTGTATAGGTCCAGTAGCATTGGGCCCAACTCTTCAGTGTACACTTATAGAACTCAAGTGAGAATCTGTCCCCCCCAGGAGCTGAACCATTGCATAGTTCTGAGATGTATGCTTTGAGATCCTGTACTGTGATGGGGCGCATAGGGGGACCCGCTGGTGTTGTCCATCCAGGTAAGTGAAGCTCTATTGAGATAAAAATGTATTTGGGACACAGGAGGGCCGTGTTAAGCTGTGTATAGATCTGTGTAATATGTTGCAAATTTGTTTAGGATGTGCTCTTCCTTGTAGTGTATGTCTCATCTACTTTTTTGATCTAAGTTATCCCTGTCGCTGCCCAAGAGGGCAAAGAATTCTAGTTAGGGACCTACTGTGGCAGCCCTATATCACCTGGCTGTTGCATATTTCCCTAGGAACTTCACCCCACACTTTGCAGAGTCACAGAATTCCACCTGCTTAGCGTCCAACTGCACCAGCACGGGCCCACTTTTAAATTAATTTCCAAATTTAGCCTAGCCTTGTTAGGTCTGTATACATTTAAGAATACCTTAGATATACATTCACCCCAATTACTACCTTTAATGCATCCCAGAGTGTCCCAGTTCTGTTGACTGAGCCAGTATTTCTTTTAAAGTATTACGATATGGTCTGTCTGATTTCCATTATGAAACAGTTCCTCTGGCTGCAGATGCCAGAGCCTAATTCCGTGGTTCACCTCAGGAGTGCTTAACGTGATGAAAACTGGTGCATGATGAGCCAATGTTCGTGACATGGGCTACACCCATTCTAACCAGCCCGGAACATCTTGGCTGCCGAGCCAAATGTCTGGTCTAGAGTGATGCTTGTGATTTGTAGTGAGGAAAGTATAGTCCCTCAACTCTGGGTAGCGAGAATGGACTGAGTCTACCATCCCCCACTGTGTCATCACAGTCCCCAGTGCTGCATATGCCATTGTGTGTCGCACACTACTCGACCTGGCAGTATTCACCCTAGACTGCATGGAGAGTTTGAAGTCTGCACCACATAGTATTGTGTGGTGAGCGTCTGTCAGCAAGCAGTGTCCCAGGGATGTCCACATTTGACTATATACATCAACCAAAGTCACAGGTCTCTGCTATCTGCACTTGCAGTATTATGAATCGACCATGCTCATCAGTGATGATCCTAAGAAGTTTCAGCAGAGTCCCTTTGTGAATTAGGATAACAACCCCTCTGGCACATGAGGAGTATGAGGAGAAGAACCAATGTGCGCTCTATTTTGCAGCAAATGTGTGGGTCATCGTCCCGCCAAATAAGCCTCTTCAATTAAAGCCACGTCTATCTTGTGTCGGGTGAGGTAGGATAGTAAAAGCCAGGCTTTTCGAGGATCATTGGCCCAATACACATTACAAATTTAAGGGTGTTATTAAGAATGGACACAGGTCATGTATGATCTGAGTGCGTTAATCAAGAGGGAGAGAGAGGACCAGATAGCTAGTCCAGATCCCCGTGTTTATATGTCAATTAATCAAAAAGAGACTAGCTAAGAATGGGGTTGGTATGATGCTTATATTATAAGGATCACGGTGACTCAGTTTAGTTTTGTCAATTAGTGGTGGCACCTGTTGGGTGTCTTTAGAAAGCCCTCACCCACCAACCTAGTTGGTGGCATGCTTCATCATCGGGCCCACCCAGTGACACCTAGCGTGCCCCGGGTGTGCTACGACGCCTGATTACAGCGGAGCAGGTATGTCACTGTGTGTGCGGTGAAGGGTGGTGAAGTTGTGAATTAAAACGGCTTGGCGGGGGTCCCAGTACCCCAGTTAGATACACTTTAGGGCTTGTAGACACATAGCCTGCACTACACACCCACTAGTTTTAAGTACACACACCTTTTTATCAGTCCTGAAGAAAGCCAGCATATTAATAAGGCACTGGCTGAAACATGTTGACACTCTAAAGGACGTGAGAGGTCGTAACCCGCCTCTTACGTCCGACAGCCTTATTTTTAACCGCTGACGGAGGCCCAGTCAATAAAGCTTCTTTACCCTTATAATATAAGCATCATACCAACCCCATTCTTAGCTAGTCACATGTATGATCTGAAGCATGGCTAAAATTCCCTTGCCAGGTACTAAGCGCAGGTATGCAATTGTAGTAGGTGTGCAGCTGGTAAACTTGCTATGTACTGCAATATGGCAAACTTCCCTTCCCCTGCTCCACCACCAACATTGAGCACTTCTTGATGAAATACCCCACTAGGAATAGCAATACAAGAACTAGAAAATAATGCTCACAATGTGTATTTGAGTTCATCCTAGTTGTATAGTTCTTCGGGGTTGGCTATAGGAGCTAGTCATATGGGGATAGAGGCATAGTATGATGTTGGTTGTTTCTTGACCTGTGGATAGCTGACACACTGTAGATAAAGTCCATGGTCACATATAGACCAGCACAGCCGATGGCTGCAATAGACTACCCCAAGGCCACACTCCCACGCGCCTCCACCCCTCACTCACCATTCACATCCAGTAAGTTACACCACCAGGTCCACTACACAGAACATGACTGAGTCTGAGTGACCTTTCGTGGCGTCACCCATTGCCATTTATTCCATGTCATCGCACGGTAGACCTGGAGAGGAACCAGGGGAGCAGAGGCTGCGCCAAGCATGGCAGGTTTTTCATGAATGTATGCACCTCGTCCGGGGATATGAATAATCGTGCCTTGCCTTTAAGTGATGCGTGGTCTGGGGGGATAGAGCAGGACGTACTGCACCTTATGTTTGCAGAGCTTTTTCTTGATAAGGATGAACTTGCACCTGGCATCGTGGACCAGTTCATTGAAGTATGGATAAAAGAACACCGTGCTGCCCTAATGCTGGACCATGCACTGCTCTCACATCCTCCAGAGGATAGTGTCTCTATCACAATAGTTGAGTAGCTTGGTGATTAGTGGGCACAGACCGGTGCCCAGCCTTTGCACAAGGGTGCAATGTGCTCCCTCTACCACAAACACATGGGATAGGTCCTCTCATCCAGAGATGGCAGCAAGCATGTTTTTAACATATTCTTCTGTCTTTGGCATGTTGGTAGATTCTTGTATTCCCATAATTCGCATATTGCTCCACCTTTCACCTAGCTTCTAAGCCCTCGTTTTTTTCTTTGCCGCAATCAAATTCAGCTTTCAGCTCACTTTGCAGCTGAATCTTTTGGGTGGCATTGTCCTCAGTATCTGATATTTTCTGTTCAGCCATGTCAAGGGGAGAGTGCTAGCAATTAAAAGTGTTCTTTCGTGTAATCAATGCACTGTGTCAACTGGTCCATACAGCGATTTTTCATCCAGTTTCCATTGGGAGGTCAAGTCTGCGGTTTCGCATGGAAATCTCAGGAGTTACAGTAGTTTGTGTGCGGTCTTTATGTGCCCTTGTTTTTCCCTTCAAAGGTAAGGTGTGTTTGCCTCCCATCTGACTTGCCCATGTCATGGTGTACTTCGAATGGCACTGGAGAGGAAGTGATTTGTCCAGGGGAGAGGCACTCAGCAGCAGTTAGTCCCTGCGTGGGCTCATCAGAGAGTCAGTGGAGGGCCTCGATTATTACCCCTGCCAAAGCTGTCCGCCACACCATGCGTACAGGAGATTCAATCCTGGCAAAGGGCACATCAGGCGAACTCTGTTTGCAATGACACCGTGATATGCCAGGCCCAGCAGAGGATGAGCCACACTCCTGCTGCAGCTCATCACTGCCAAATCAGTATACAGGGCCATATCAATGCCGCAACCAGCTCCTCTCCTCATCGGAACACCAAGGCTGCACTGGAAGACCCCGGCTGCTGCTCCCCCAGTCTGCAGACCGCCGCTGGGTCTGCCACGACAGCCGCACCCGACTAGGCCATGCCAGGATCTGGTGCGACAGAGCCGGAAAGGAGGGGGGGCGTAAGCGAGTGACTCACTGGTTGTTGCCGACAAACAATGTGATTATTCTCCGCTTGCAGCCACCACCACCAGTTCACAGACACTGCCCTTCGAACAAAACAGCTGTCACAAGACCTGGGACTGGCAGAATCTAAACCAGACTGCTCGCTTCCTCCGGCTGCAACCGCCCCCTCTCTGTTCAGCCTCCATGCTGGTGCCACATCATTTCGCAGTGTGTCGCGCACATATTTTGCAGGTTTTTCAAGTGTCAATGCGCCCTTGGTGATGATAGATTTTACAGAATGTGGCTATTGTGCTCTCTCACATTGCGCAACCATAATACAGTATGACCTCTAGCGCTCCCCCACCCCGACATTGAAAAGTATTTGCATTAGAAACAAGAAAGGCATGTGCAATAAAGTAATCATTTTGATGCTTGTAGTGGGGGGTTCATAATTAAATTTTTATTTTAATGTAAAACTGGCAACTAAATACAAAATACATTTTGGTAATACCACAGCAATCCCCAAAGAACACCATCTTATCTTTAACAAAGGCTAGTCCAGCGAAATTCCATCGCCCTCCAGCTCAGAGTTTAGTTAATAGATTCTAAGAGGAAAGGCAGATTATGCATGAATCAAACCTACATTCAAACATAAAGCAAATCCTTGGTGTGAGAAAGTGGCTCTATATATACTGGACCAGAATAAGGTACAGTGTGTATAGAGTCCACAAACCCCAGCGGTATAACAGAGGTTAAAGCCAGGTGTGACCTTACTCTCTAAAGTGGTAGCTTGGTAGAGCAGTAAGGCAGTACCAGAGGACAGTGTAAAGCATTTGTTGTACACACTCAGTCAGCAAAGGGTTTCACACACACTTAAAGACTGAACTCCAGGCCAATTGTTTTTATATCATAGATATAGCTGCTTTATTTGTAGAACCAACAGGTATCAACATATATGGTTCTCAATATGAGAGGTCTCAGATGAGTACTTTGCAGAAAGGCAATACACTTTGTAAACATCGTAAGTACAGGAGTTGCAGAAGGCAACACAATTCTACACACAAGTTAGCATTGAGCTCAATGGGTTTTTCTATATAAACAGTTGATTACTTTGTAGATTACTTTGGTAGTTCCAGGAGTGGATCCTAGATTCAGTCCTGGGGTCTAAGCTGAAAACAATTTAGTAAAAACGTTGTAGTTATTGCAGTGATTTTTCAGGAATATAAAGCTATTTTAAAAGTTTACACTCAGAAACTTTTCAACAGAAATCTGGCAATGTTATCCAATGGGAGAAAATGTAGGTTGCAGGTAAAGTACGATTGCGTTACTTTTGTATTCCAGTACTGGGCTCCTAGGTCCAGCACTGGGGTCTCAGCTTAAAACAGGTAAGTAATTACGTTTCAGTATTTGGTATGATTTTTAAAGAATATTGCAAGTTTTCAAATGTATACACTTAGAAGAAATTTCACAGAGAAGCACACAATGGATTCCTATGGAGAAAATTCAATTTACTAGTAAACCCGACTAGGATTACTTTTGCGGTTCAGTACTGGGCGACAAGATGCAGTACTGGCTTCTCTCCTGATCCCAGGTGAGTACTTTGGAATTCGGAATGTTTCATGTGAATATTTTAAGTTTTCAAAAGTAGGCACTTAGAAGATTTTTCGAGTCAAGCCAGTCAATGTTATCCAATGGTACCCCAAAGGGAGGCACAGGGGGTCGCAGGGAGCCAGGTGCAGGGGTGTCTTTGGGTGTCAGGAAATCTTACCCTCGGCTGGTCGCGGTTGGAGGGGTCCCTGGTTCTGAGGCTGCAGGCGTCGCCTGGTTTGTCGAGGAGGGTCTTTGGGCACTAGACTTCGGGTCCCAGTCGCCGAGGGGACGTCCTCTTGGTCTTGGATCACTCTGGCACGGGCCGGGCTCAGTGGGTGCAGAGTGGGCAGGTCTTGAGCTTCCTGGCTGGCACCAGGGGTTGGTTGTTGAAGCAGAGCCTCTGCTTATGGGAGTCCCAGTCTTTAAGAGGGTCAAGGCAGGCAGGTCCTCCGGGTGTCCCAAGGTTGCTGTCCGCAGGAGTCGCCGGGATTAAGCAGGAGCAGGTTCCAGGATCGACAGGCCGGTAGGGCTGGGGCCAAGTCAGTTGGTGTCGTCATGTTGTTAGCAGCTGCACGGCGGGTCGTCTTCTTCTTGATCTTCTTTCTTCTTTTCTTATCGGGATCTGAGGAAGGAAGGTTCAGGGTGCCCTTAAATACTAAATTTAGTGGTGTTACAGGTAGGGCAAGGGCAGGGACCAATAGGTTCCTGTCCTGGCATGGGTACACCCCCTAGCCTGCTCCTCTCCTGTGGGAGGGGGGCAGGAGCCTAGCTGTGATTGGGCAGGGCTCCCAATCGTCAAGATGGCCGGAGCCCGGGGCAGTGCTTCACCTCGCCTCTCCCACCTGAGGGGTGGGGTTGGCACAGGCTGGCACACCCCCCTTCCTGATGTAGGGTTTCCCGCCAGTCTTCCCGCAAGAGTGGGGTTTCGAACCGGTGGGGGCCAGTTGCTGAGTACAGCAAATGGTCTGGAGAAGCGCACAGAGGCGGCATGCCTTTGAAGCTTCCCCCTGCCCATCCTGGGGGAGGAGACCCAGCACCTCGCCCAGGATGTGCATTGTTGCAGGCCCAGGAGAGCGGGGGCTCTTCACCCAGGGGTCCAGTAACATGTCTGCTGTGTGGCAGCCTCTGCAGCCACTCAGCCGAGACGTGGATTGTTGGTTCGGTTTTCAGGGGACATCTCTATGATGCCCTCTGGTGCATTTTACATTAAATCCCACACTGGCATCAGTGCGGGTTTAATGTGCTGAGAAGTTTGGTACCAAACTTGTCAGTCTTCAGTGTAGCCATTATGGTGCTGTGGAGTTCGTAATGACAACCTCCCAGCACAATATACTCTTAATGGTATCACTGCACTTACAGTACCCAGGAATGGCCCTGGGTACTGTAGAGGCACAGGGCTCATGCACCTGTGCCCACACCTCTGGCATAGGGCACCCAGCTAGATGGGTGACTGAAGTATGCCTTGGCAGTGGGTTCTATGGGCATGGCACACAGGGATGTGTGCCATGTCGACTTTTTTTTTTTTTTTTTTAAAGAATCTTTTCATTAGCAAAACCAAAACCGAAAAAAAAATGCATTGGGCAACATATAACGATTCAACATTTGTCATATGAACATCTCCACACTACAAAATAATGCATACAGAATCCCATTTAGGGATAATGGGGACTAGTGTTGGCTGCTTCGTCCTGAACAACTGGAGGAACACAGATATCTCCCCAATAACCATTCCAGGCTCCCCAAATCTTCCCCCACCCTCTCGGGACAGCCCTTAGTGATGTAGACCGATCTTTCCCTGTACATGCACCAGTCCAGGTCTTCCATCCACCTCCCGATCTGAGGCGGCTTGCTGGCACCCCACAACTGTGCAATGTTACGCTTGGCAACCATACACGCCAGGGTCACCCACTGTCTCTTGTAAGCACTCAAATCTGTAAGCTCCCAGACATTTAAGACACACCTTCGAGCCTCCAGCGGAATCTCCATCCCCAACACCTCTCGCATCTTTTCATGAATTTTGACCCAATATTTCTATATGTCTACACAGTGCCACAAGATATGAAAAAGTTCCAAGCTCTCCGCACCCCCTCCGGCACCCCCACTATCAGCCCGACCCATGTGTACCAGCCGGGGCCCTGTGACATACGACCTATGAAGGATCTTTAGTTGCTCATCATCTAGTTCCAAGCCATCAGCCAACCATTGCGCCCTAGTTCCTGCCAGTGGGTCTCCCATGTTGTTAATAAGCTTTTCGTATATTAACGAAATAGTCTTTTCCGGGAGATGCCCATCCAACACTCGATCTTCCAGGGGAGAAGCGTCTGAGAGTGCGGTGCTTCCGGGAACATGCGCAAGAAGGGCATTCCCAACTTGGAGGTATCGGTAAAGCTCACTCTCCCGTAGATTGTACTTTTCCTGGAGGGCACCGAACGCAAGTATTGTGTCCTTTCCCCAGATATCCTTGATCTGGGAAGTCCCAATGAGATCCCACTTGTCGAATCCCTTCATTTTCCACAGGCTGCCCAGTCTCTCTGAATTCCATAATGGGGTTGCAAGGGTAAGCCTTCCATCCCTCTTAAGATGTCGAGTCACTGCGTGCCACACCTGCACTGGTTGACTCTTTGTTTAGGTCTGCACTTAGACACTCAGCCTTAAAAGGCAGGGTGTGGGTGTCAGGGTACAGGGCCCATGAGGGTGGCACAATAAGTGCTGAAGCCCTCAGGGGTCTTCTCTGGTCACCATGCACTGGGTACCTAGGGTACCATTTACTAGGGGCTGACATGTGGCCAGAGATGCCAATTGTGTTTTAGTTTCAACACAGTTTTAGGGAAGGAACACTGGCCGTGGGTACCTGGTTGGCATTCACTTTTAAATATGGAACATTTTAATATGGTTGTATTAATTGTATGCATTGCAATGGTTTTAAGTAACTATGCAAATAAAGTTTTACCTTACCTTACCTTACCTGGTTGGCAGGAGACCAGGGCACACTCAGTCAAAGCACATCAGCAGTTCAGAAAAAAAGTGGGGGTATACCAATGCAAGAAAGATGGCACTTTCTCACACTTGGTTCAGAAAAGGGGGGTGGTGATGAACAGAGTGTCTGAATTAAGCAGACCACTCTTACCCAGTCCAAAGATCAGGGCTTGATCCATCACTGTTTTTTAGATAATTTGAGAAAGAACACCTGCTTGGTGTTGTAATCGTTATATTTTGAGGAAAACTTTAGAGCAGCTGTTTGAGCTTCCGGAATTACATCCGGAAAGGAAGCATGACATGGAGATATCGGTGAATAGACACTCCCTTAAATCAGTGAAAGTTGGAGAAACCACT
Source organism: Lissotriton vulgaris (assembly GCF_964263255.1). NCBI lineage: Eukaryota > Metazoa > Chordata > Amphibia > Caudata > Salamandridae > Lissotriton > Lissotriton vulgaris. Next base: position 1,426,479,984 of record NC_141689.1, on the reverse strand, counting down.
TGGAGAAACTACTGGCAATACAATGAAGGTGATTCATTCACCAGAGCCAAGACATAAGACTCTTCAAGCAGCTGTGAAGAGAAAAAACAGGATGTTGAGGGATACAACACTTGATGTTCTTTCCAGATTTGAACTTTAACACCTTAACTGGGAAGAAGGCAGTGATGTATATTGCCATTAGCAATAAGCTATGGTGGAAGGGTGTTGGGCTTTGAAGGGATATTCAGTTAAGCAGAAAGTGGAAAACTCAGCAAGGGCATTTCAGGATGAATAAGTTACTTACCATCAGTAACCCATTATCTGGGAGAGACAATATCTAGCTACAGATTTCTTACCTTGGAATTTCCCAAGCATCAGGCTGAATCTGGAAACTTTTGCAGCAGTACCCCTAGATTGCTCCGTTGGGTGGCTCCATTCGGCTCCACGTGACGTTGTTAGAGTCGTTGCCATCAGTTATGATGTTGCGGTCACCTGTATAGGCGCCACCCAGGCATGCGGACATCAGTACTTTTCACTTTTCCATGCCAGATGAGCAGAGCCATGAAATGACTGACGTAAGTGTGTGCCAAAACTAGGGCCCTGAAAAAGTGAAAAACCCTAGCCTTAACAAATAGGTCCGCAGAGCAGGGAGTCATGGGTGGGTCTGCAGTTTCTACTAGATAATGTGCTACCGAAAGAAAGTAACGTGTTCATCTAATAGAGACCTCTAGCTGCAGATACCTTCCCTTAGAATAGATACCCAAGCCATAACCTCCTGGTGCTGGGCTGCGGACAAATTCCTCACACTAGAAAGTCCTGCAGGACCGAACAGGCAAAATGCCCGACCCTGCAGACCGGACTGTCCAGCTGTAGTGCTTGGCAAACGTATGCAGAGATGCCCACATTGCTGCCTGGCAGATGGCCAAGACTGGGACACCCCAAACCAATGCTGTGGGCACAGCATTTCCCCTGGTGGCATTTCCCCTGGTGGAATAGGCTCATAATTCCTCAAGGTGCTGATTCTTAGCCAAAGCATAGCAGATCTTTATGCAGAGATCGACACAATAAGAAATTGTACTTTTCTGCACTGCCCGACCTTTCTCAGCTCCCACATACCCCACAAAGAGTTGGTCACCCACCTGGAACTCTTGTGCGGTCAAGGTAGAACAAAAATGCTCTCTATAGCATCAGGAGGTCGAGATGCTTCTACTTCTTAAAACTGCAGGGGAGCAAAAAAGGTTGGCATCGTGATAGATTAACCTAGATGGAAAGGGGTCACCACATTTCAAAGAAAAAAACATGGGTGTGAAGCATTAGTTTTTCAACAAAAGTCATCATTAAGGGGGGTTACATGAGAACGCCTGCAACTTACCCACTCTTAGGGCAAATATTATTGCCACCAGAAAGGCTGTTGTGATGGTAAGCAGGCAGAGGGGACAGTTCTGCAAAGGCTCAAACAGAGCACACATGAGATAAGTGAGGACCAAATTAAGGTTCCACTGTTGTATAACAAAGGGTTTGGGTGGAAACAAGTGACCCAGCCCTTTTAAGAACCTATTTGCAATTGGAGATTTAAACTTTGAAGGTTGGTCTGGAAGCTGCAAAAGAAGTGGTTTGTACAGAAAGATAACCCCTAATAGTACCTAGAGCAGAGCACCGGTGGGCACGGATTAGAATAAAAATAAGAACAGTAGAAAGAGAAGCACAAAGAGGGTCATTAGACCTTTCTGTACAATATATTACAAGCCTTTGTCAACGGCAGCGTACACCATCTTAGTGGAGCCATCAACAGCTGCCATTCAATCTCCACATATGGAGGCGTATAGTTGACAGGTTCGAGTGGAGGACCCTCTCCTGTTGCTGTGACAGAAGATCCTCCCGAAGGGGCAGCCTGAGCAGAGGATTGGTGCTCATCTTCAGAAGCTCTGGATACCAGAACCTCCTTGCTCAGCCCTGAGCTACAAGAATGACTTGGGCCCAGCCATTCTTGATCTTCTTTAGAACTGTAGGCAGAAGTGATATGGGCAGAAAGGTGTACAACAGGCTTGAGCTCCTCTTGCAACAAAAAGAGCCGCCGAACAATAGCCGCCTTGGAAACTCCAGCAGGCAAAACTACTGACATTGCACGTTCTTTAAGAGGCAAACAGTTCTAACCAAGGTTCTAACCACTGCAGAAAGAGGCTTTGTGCCCCTCCGACTGGAGACTCCATTCATGACTTACTAGGCGTCGATGGCTGAGTTAGTCCGCCCTAGCGTTGAGAGAACCCGCCAGGTGTTGCTCCACCAGGGTTATGCCCTCCTGTTCCAGCCTTGTCCAGAGACGCAGGGCTTTTAGACAAATGGTCCACAACACCCCACCCTGCTTGTTGCAGTACCACATGGTGGTGGTGTTGTCCGTAAATACCACCCCTGACAGAGGGAAGAAATGCTTTTAATACCAACCGGATCGCTTGAAGCTCCAATAAATTGATGTGGAGCCCCAACTCCACCATAAACCAGTGTCCCCTGATCTACACCGCTCCCAGGTGGCCACTCCATCCCAGAAATTACACATCTGTCACCACTGTGTGATCCGGTTGAGGAAGGGAGAGGGGTCTTCCCTCGACCCAATTGCGATTCGTCAACTACCGCTCCAGATCTATCGCAGTTCCTTCTAGACCTGGACCATGTCAATGAGATTTCCCAGATGCAGCGCACACTGGAACTTCAGGTCCCACTGCAGAACCCGCATACACCACCTGGCATGCTTTACCAACAGGATGCAGTCAAGTTAAGTCAAGTCACAGAATTTATATAGCGCACTACATACCCAGAGGGTCTCAAGGCGCTAAGGGAGGGGAGAAGGATTACTTGTCAAATATCCATGTTTTAAGTTGCTTTCTGAATGCTAGGTGGTTCTGGGTAAGGCGAAGGTAAGTGGGGAGTGAGTTCCATGTTTTAGCTGCCAGGTATGAGAAGGATCTGCCTCCCATGGTGGTCTTGTTGATGCGAGGTACGGTGGCGAGGGCTTGGCTGGAAGAACGTAGTTGGCGGGAGGGGGTGTAGAAGGACAGTCGTGAGTTGAGGCATTCTGGTCCGGTGTTGTAGAGTGATTTGTGTGCGTGGGTTAGCAGTCGGAAAGTGATTCTCTTATTGACGGGTAGCCAGTGGAGGTCTTTCAGGTGACCAGAGATGTGTTCGTTACGCGGGATGTCTAATATGATCCTGGCTGAGGCGTTTTGGATTCGTTGGAGTTTCTTCTGGAGTTTAGCGGTAGTACCTGCGTAGAGGGTGTTTCCGTAGTCCAGTCTGCTCGTGACCAGAGCATGGGTGACTGTTTTTCTGGTTTCGGTGGGGATCCAGCGAAATGTTTTTTTGAGCATGCGAAGAATGTTGAAGCAGGATGAGGATACGGCGCTGACTTGTCTGTTCATTGAAAGTGAAGAATCCAGGATAACGCCTAGGTTCCGTGCGTGGTCTGTCGGGATGGGTGCTTTTCCAAGGGCTTCCGGCCACCAAGAGTCGTCCCATGCCGAGGGGGATGTACCTAAGATGAGGACTTCTGTTTTATCTGAGTTCAGTTTCAGACGGCTGTGTTTCATCCATTCGGCAACTTCTTTCATTCCTTCATGTAGGTTAGTTTTGGCGGTGCTGGGGTCATTGGTGAGAGAAAGGATCAGTTGAGTGTCATCCGCGTAAGAGATGATGCTGAGGTTGTGTTGGCGAGCGATGGCCGCGAGGGGGCTCATGTATACGTTGAAGAGGGTGGGACTGAGTGAGGATCCTTGTGGTACGCCGCAGATGACTTCAGTGGCCTCGGACTTGAATGGTGGAAGGCGGACTCTCTGGGTTCTTCCGGTGAGGAACGAGGTGATCCATTCAAGAGCTTTTCCTTGTATTCCGATGTTTCTGAGGCGTTGTAAGAGGGTGCTGTGGCAGACTGTGTCGAAGGCTGCAGAGAGGTCGAGGAGGATGAGGGCGACTGTGTCTCCATTGTCCAGTAGAGTTCGAATGTCGTCTGTTGCTGCGATGAGGGCGGTCTCAGTGCTGTGTTTTGCTCGGAAGCCAGATTGTGAGGAGTCGAGGGATTTGTTGGCTTCGAGGAAGGCGGCGAGCTGGTTGTTGACAGCTTTCTCGATGACTTTGGCCGGGAAAGGAAGGAGCGATATGGGGCGGTAATTTTTGAGTTCGGTGGGGTCTGCTGTGGGTTTTTTAAGAAGGGCGGTGAGTTCAGCGTGTTTCCAGCTTTCCGGGAAGGTGGCGGAGTTGAAGGAGCAGTTGATGACGTCTCGGAGGTGCGGTGCTATGACGGAGTCTGCTTTGCTGAAGATGTGGTGAGGACATGGGTCTGTGGGGGATCCTGAGTGGATGGAGTTCATTAGGCGGATGGTGTCTTCAGTGGAGATTGTGTTCCAGTCGTTAAGGGTGTTTAAGGGGGAAGAAAGTTCAGCATATGGTTGGGTGGGTTGGTCTCCGGGTTGGTTGTCGAAGCTGTTGTGGATGTCTGCAATTTTGTTGTGGAAGAATAAAGCCAGGGAGTCGCAGAGGGCTTGAGAGGGGGTGATGTCGTTGGAGTTGGCCGAGGGATTGGTAAATTCCTTGACGATGTTGAAAAGTTCCTTGCTGTTGTGGGCGTTGTTGTCTAGTCGATCCTTGAATGCTGTTTTCTTGGCCTTCCGGATTAGTTGGTGGTGTGTGCGGGTGGCGTTTTTGAAGGCGTCCTTGGTGCTAGTGGTTGGGTCTTTTTTCCAGGCCTTTTCAAGGGAGCGGCAGAGTTTCTTGGATTTCTTAAGATCATCGTTGAACCATGAGGCCTTCTTGCTGCCAGGTTTGCTTTGACGTTTTTTCATTGGTGCTAGGATGTCGGCGGTGTTGGATAACCATAGGGTGAAGTTGGCGGCGGCTTGGTCTGGGTTAGAAGAGTGGGCTGGGGTGTTTAGAAGGAGCGATGAGGAGATCTGATCGATGGTGATTTTGTTCCAGTTTCTTTGCAGAGTTGGTTGGGGGTGGTTGTTGGGTTTCGGCTTGTTGTAGGTGAAGTGAACGCAGCTGTGGTCAGTCCAGAGGAGATCCGTAGTGTGGCTGAAGGAGACATGATTGCTGGAGGTGAAGATGGGGTCGAGTGTGTGACCTGCGATGTGGGTGGGGGAAGTGACCAGTTGTTTAAGTCCGAGGTTGGCGAGGTTGTCCAAGAGGGTGGTGGTGTTGCGGTCGTTGTTCTTTTCAAGGTGAAAGTTGAGGTCTCCCAGAAGGATGTAATCTTTGGAGGGGAGCGCGTGTGGAGTGATGAAGTCCGTGATGTCTTCACTGAATTTTGCGCGGGGTCCAGGTGGTCTGTAGAGGAGGGTGCCTCTGAGTGTGGTCTTGGGGTCGATGTGGATCTGGAAGTGAAGGTGTTCAGAGTTGGCGAGGTTGACGTCAGAGCTGGTTGAGATGTGGATAGATTTTTTATGGACGATGGCGATTCCTCCTCCTGTGTGGCCGGTACGGTCCTTGCGTGTGATCTTATAATCTTCAGGGATGGCAATGGTGATGTCTGGGGCGGAGGAGGCGTTCATCCATGTTTCTGTTAGGAAGGCGACGTCTGGAGAGATGGTGTCTAGTAGATTCCAGAGGTCAATGGCGTGTCTGTGGACCGATCGGGTGTTGAGAAGGATGCATTGTAGGTGGTTGGGGTCGGGAATCTGTGGTGTGGTCGTAGCGGAAATGTTGTCGGTGCCGATGAATTTGCAGGAGTAGCAAGAGAAAGGTCCATGGGTGTGTCCAGGAGCGGCTTGGACGCAGTTGGGGGCGCGACCGGGGTTAAGGGCTAGGAGCGTGGCGGCATCGTAGGTAATGCGGGAGGGCTGGGCAGAGCGAGGGGCATGGGGTCTGGCGCTGGGCGCGGTCCAGGCGCGGACGGGCGTAGACGGGCTTACCTTTGGCGCACCTTCGGCGTGTACGTAGCGCATGGACGCTGCGCGTGGGACCATCTGTCATTAATACACTTTGGGGGGGGAGGGGCGTGGGAGGGGCAGCAGGGAGGCGGGAGCGGTGCGAGGAGGAAGGGCTCTGAGCAACAACAACAAACAAAATGGAGGTAGAGACAAGTCGAGTGAGGCTGGGGCACAGAAAAAGGTCACAGGCGCTTTAAATATGCAGGTAAAGATTGAAGTAACCAGGTAGAGCGCAGCTCCGTTTCCGTCGCGCTAATTAAATGGCCTGAATTATGTTGCGCTGCAGAATGCCTGAAACGTGCCACACACAGAGCGGACTGAGCAGTAAATCACTAGCGCTGAGACAGATTCACAGTTACAAGCGCTAATGCAGGTTAACAAATCGCCAATCACAAATCACAAGTGCTAATGCAGAGAGCAAATCACGACTGTAAATGCACAGGTACACAGAGGTTTGAGGAGAGGGTAACGATACCGTCAGGAGCCAGGGAGCGTGGGAGCGACCGTATCTGACGAAGTCAGGGCGGTCACAGCTGGAAATCCTACGGGGTCTACAGTAAGGGTCAGTGGGTGGGAGGGGCAGCAGGGAGGCGGGAGCGGTGCGAGGAGGAAGGGCTCTGAGCAACAACAACAAACAAAATGGAGGTAGAGACAAGTCGAGTGAGTCTGGGGCACAGAGGCCATGAGGGCCAGCAAACTCAGAGTCAGTCTCACAGAAATTCAGGATAGAGGCTAAAACATTGGTATCATAGCCAGAATATCCTGGGGTCGCTGCTAGAGAGGATAAGTCCGAAACTGCACTGTGTCCAGACCAGCTGAGATGAAAGAGAGCCACTGCGAAGGAGTCAGGTGTGACTTCAGCATGTTTATAGAGAAAGCCAACATATGCAGGAGGTTCGCTGTAGTCTGAAGATGGGAGACGACAGCCTGGGTCAAGGACGCCTTCAACAGCCTGTCGTTGAGATAGAGGAACGCTGAAACCCCTAACCTGCGCAGATGAGCTGCCACCACCGCCGTCATCTTGGTAAACAGCCAAGGAGTGATGGTAAGGCCGAAGGGGAGCAAAGTAAACTGAAAATACTTGCGGCCTACCTTGAATTGCAGGTACCATCAGTGGCCCTGCAGAATGGTGATGTGAAAATGCACATTCTGCAGGTCCAAAGCTACCATCAAGTCTTCTTGGTCTAGGGCAGACAAGACCCAAGCAAAAATAAGCATATTGAACATTTCCTTTTTGTGAAAGAGACTGATGGTGCGAAGATCTAAAATGGGCTGTAACCCTTTGTTCTTCTTCAGAATCAAAAAGTAGCGGGAATAACAGCACCTGCCTACTTCTATAACCGGGACCCTCTCTATAGAACCCTGGCCAGTAGAGCTGTAACTTCCTCTTGGAGTATTTTAAATGATCCTCCACTAGCCATTCTTGAAGTGGCAGAACAGGAGGAGGAAAGAAAAAGGCAGAGAATAGCCCTCCTGAATGATCTGCAAGACCCAATTGTCCGATGTTATGGACCTCCAGTGGGTTGAGATGATGGTGGATTCTCCCTTCCACTGAAGTGGCTTGGTCTTGCAGAGTCAGACTAGGAGTTCTTGGTGGCTTCGGCTGCAGAGGGCAGGGTGGCTGATAGCTTCTGGAGCCCTGGGAAGTTGAAGCCTGCAGCACCAAGCATTCCGGGGTGGGGTGTTGGATAAGGAACTTTGGGCCACACGGAGCAAGGCAGTGTGCCACTGTCCTAAGCATTGGAGACCCTGTGTCTGGTTTGGTTGAAGTGCCTAGTAGGACATCCCTCGGTGCTTCATTAAAGGGCAGAAGGGGTTAAGAGTTGGAAGCCCCAGGCTGAAGCACTTCAGTCAGGAGACTAGTCCTGACCTACACATTGGGCAACTCCAGTCCAAGGACCTCAGCTGCCCTCCGTACCACCATGGCATAAGATGCCCCCTCCTCCATAGCCACAGTTGGAGGAGAAAGCATGCCAGTATCTGGGGATGTATCCAGTCCACTGGCTTCCCCAAGTTCCTAATTCCAGTCCATCTGCTCTGTAGACATATCCTGGTGTTCTAAAGGGTTCATAACTCCTTCAAGTCCTCTGCTGTGCCTGAAACGTCATGAAAATGCACTGGCAACAACATAGAACTCCTGGGTTCTACTGGTGCCAGAATCGGCGTTGAGCAATGCCATTCTGACTCAGTGTCATCGGAAATAAGGGTGTGGCTGGAACCCACGGTAGGCATCAACATCTCTGTAGGCACCAACTACGGGTCTGACTCCAGGGAAGGTCGTATAGGCAAGACCAGCACAATCCTGGATCCGGAATCGGATCCCCGAGGCCTCACCCGCACCATACCCGGAGGCGACGCCAAATCCGATGGGGCCCCCTCTGACCCTGCGGAGCCATAAGCCTCACCAAAGGGGTAAGCCCACTCAAATATGCGGTGCATGGCCTGATAGAACTCTTCAGTTGAACCAGGATCACTCCAGCTCCTGGAAAAGGAGGGATGCGCAAAGTCGACCTTGGCTCCAGCTCCAAAGAACTGTGCCTAGAGTGCTCCTAACCTTACAGACGGCAGTCGCGGTGAAGAAAAAGTCCGCATGGACTTCTTCTTCTTGTGCCTCTTCCAGGAGTGTCCCGAGGACCTCAAATGAGAGGAATTGGACTTGGGGCTACAGGAGAGGTCCCGTGACCTCCTCTTCTTTGATTGGTAGCGGGATCTCTGCAGAATCTCGCTGGCCGGTGTAGACTGCCGGGCCGCAAGGAGCTTCAAAGCTCGCTCCTGCAAAGCCTTGGGAGTCATGGCCCGACAGTCCACGCAAAACTTTGAGTGATGGTCGCGCTCAAGACACCAAAGACAGACGAGGTGGGGATTGGTAAGCGACATGGTGCGTGACGAGCGTCACGCGGTTTAAAACCTGTCTTCCATGAAGACATTCCTCACACTCGATGAAAGAATTTTTTCTAAGTCAATAAACGTCAAAAAAGACCTGTCAAAAAGTGACAGAGCGTTAGCTCTAACCGGTTCGGCGCTTAATTGGTGCAGAAAGAAATTAACAGATGTCCGCGTGCCTGGGTGGCACCTAGATAGGTGACCACAACGTTATAACGGACACCAAGAACATCACGTGGAGCTGAATGGAGCCACCTGACGGCGTGCGCAAGAGGTATTGCTCAAGCAAACGTTTTCAGATCCAGCCTGATACCTGTAAAATTCTAAGGTAAGGAATCTGCAAAAGGAAGTCTCTGTCAGATAATCTGGCACATGGTCCAGAATGACTGAACATAAAACTACCACAGAGGGTTGATGAGTTGTGTCTCCAGGCTAGGGGCAATGGCGCACTCCTAAACTTAAGCTACACTAAGGATCTCTCCCTGCAGATGGGGAAATCAAGTCAGTATTATCTGTTCTACTTTTGTAATTTTGGTCTCCTATCTCCCTCCTAGGATTGGCTCTTAACAGCAGTTGCGGTCCTTTTATGATTTCAAATGTGGAAACAGCCATCCATAAATTAAATTTATATAAGTTCTTTTTGTTTTCTTTGGGGGAGGTTGACATGTTCCATTTAGGGGTGTAGCGGGTATTTTAGTTTTTATGTTCTGAGTTTACAACATTTCTGGGTTATCTGTTTAGCTGTTTGCTACTGCTAACAAACTGATTCAAAACTAACATTTTACTTACAGATAAATAACGACAATTAAAATTCAAGTCAAAAGCAGCACACTAATGTATCAATGTATTTTTTATTTTCCATAATCCGAATTTGGATGAACACTTGCCTCTGTGTATTGGACCATCATAAATCAAAGTTAGCTATAATATGCATTGAGAATATGGGAAGATGGGAAGCTGGAGCATCAGAAATTCTTAAAGGTGCTCTGTCAACTCTGCGCACTGCTTACATTTGAGACTATATACTCCATTTACAAAATGGCAAAAATAGTGATGTTTCAGAGACATTTGGCTAAATAACTGCATTTGTATAAAGAAATTAAATTATATGAAATGAAATTGTAGCCACCAATGCACGTTTTGTTTGTTTTAATGCTTTTTTTAATATGAATTTAGATATTCTGTCTATAGATATCAGACAGAATCGCCCTGAGTTAGAGGTATTGCTAGCTACTTGAAAACAAAAATAAAAGCAAACCAATAACACTTACCTGTGTTATGTTTGAAATTTACATTTCTACTTGAAAACAAAAATGAAAACAAACGAGCAACACTTACCTGTGTTATGTTTGAAATGAAAATTTCTTTAGGTTCTTCGCCTGTGGTGTCCAGCACTTCAAACTCGTTCCCAAAATCACAAAACAAGCGTGACCATATGCCATACACATCTGAACTAATGAACTATAAGAAATAACACAAAAATAAATTCAGTTTTGCTAAGTAAGGAAACAAAATGTCTACAACATGAGTATAAGGAAAACAGGAATTAACTGATCACTAAACGTCACTTAACGCTAAATGTACCACTTTAGATAAGTTGTCCTTTCAGATTTGTTTTGGTTTAAAATAGTATATCAAGTACCTTGATTAGATCGATACAAAAATGAAGTGTTTAATTTTTTTGGGGGGAAAACCTTTATTGTAGCATTCAATAAAAATGCAAGCATGGGCCTACAACCGCTGGGGCCGGCCGCTAAACAAATTGGACCTATTATATCACGGTATGATACAGCTCATCAGCCGACAACCCTGAGGTCTGGCAGCGATTCAGGATAGAACTTGTACTAGAATGCACAATTAAGTCACAGGATGAGACAAAGGTTTCATTTTATATTATCTAATTAAACGGATCAGGTGCCATACAATCAAACAGAAGAATACGAGGGACAGGCCGAGAGACAGGAATGCACGTAGGAACAGCTATAATTGGAACGCTGGCGCAAAAGCATATGAATCGGAGTAAACAACAATACAATATACATTCTACGTTAAGTGCCAGTTCTCAGGGCCTGCCCACCCGGGAATCAGGATAACGTAAGAAGCATGAGCACTAAATACAAGTACACGATAAAAATCAGAATGATTCGCAGCTATAATGATCCTAAAGGAAAGAAAAGAGAAAGAAAAAGGCCATAGAAATAAATAAAGGCAAAATAAAAAAACCTCCAACCCCCCCACCCTGCACCCCTGCAGATGGCTACAGCCTAACCCCACTAGCAGCGTGCCTGTCGCTCCAAATAACTAAAACCCTAAAAGTAGGAAAAAGAATGGGGGAGGGCATATCTGTGTGGGCTCCCAGCCCCCTTAGTCCCCCCGCCAGAAACAGACACCCCCTATCGCAAAAAGGTCAATGTATGACAACCCTTAGAGAAGAAATTAGGGGGCACCGTGATACACAGCCCAGCCTCGTAAATAAAACAGTTGCAAGTCGAACACCCATAAAAGCTACTCCAAACCGTCCCGGTCTAACTGATCTTAACCTTGACCCTTCCGAACCAGCACACGAACCCCCACCAGCGAGACCCAAAGGCACACAAAGTCATAGAGGAGAAGGAAGTCATCAAGAATCAATCCGTTACAACTCGTAGACAGTGAGTCCACGAGAACTTCGGACGCAGAAAAACTCTCTCTCCTAGATGGACAGTCCCAGTGTATCTTGCCCCGGAGTCGTAAAGTCACCAAGAAGAGAGAAGACGACCACAAGATGAAAGAAAGGTCAACAACAAGAGTCTCCGGGAGGGGAACGCCTTTCGATACCTCCAAAGTCAATAGTGATGGAAGGTTAGGCGGTACACTCACGACCTCGGGAACACCGTCCTCCAGGGCACCATCCGATGGTTTCAATACTTGCTTCCTCACGGGGTCCTCGCACGGAGTCAAAATGGCCGCGGCTTGAATGGCTGCAGATTGCTGTTCCAACAGTGAGGCAGGGTCCGGTTCCACAAGCAGCATCTCAGATAGGCTTGTATCCAATTTGTTCAATAAGACATCCACATGAGAATGAAACGCCCAAATCTCTGCCAATATTGACCTCCGCGATGGCTCAGGCACCGTTTGATCCATAGTGTCACGCCTGACACCAATCACAATCACCTCCCCCGGTGAATCTGGCATCTCCGGGGGAGGACAAACAGGATCACGAACGGCAGATGCGGAGGGTGACCAGTCTTTATCTGCGGCCATGGTCACACCGTTTAACGCCGCAGGCCGGGACCCCGACCCACCGAGCCCCGGCGGGGACCAACACCGGGTCTGCGGACGGGGACCCCCACCCACAGTCAACAGCAAGCAAAGTCACTCCTCCATCAATGCTGAGCAATGGAAACGATCGCCGCCAAATTCGGGCAGAAAAGAAGCCTCAACTCCGAATGACCGGACCCTGCATGGGTCTCACGGCCGATGTTGTTGCACTGCAGCCCAGCTATGCAAGTACTCGAGGCCCCGGCTTCCCCGCTGGAGTAGGCGACAATCTTCAACTCAATGCAACTTCGTCAAACCAGCCGATAAAAGTATCCGGATTTCACCATCGGAGTGCAGAACAGTTCATTCACACAGAGGCTAGGCGTAAAATCAGGATAATGTACAGGATCTTGTGGCGGGATACGGAGGTCGGCGGAGCCGGGAGCCTAAGCAGCCATCTTGTTTGCAAGCGGAGCTCCTCCCCCCCCCCCCCCCCCCAAAAAAAATGCAGTGTTTCATGCAGTACACTGGTCGTGTGCTCATGACGAGCTGAGCTCGTCATGAAAAATGGGAATAAATCAGAAGTAGCACAGAGGGGGGATTGCTGCAGCACTGATGGTGTTAAAGGAATGTTGCATGGTAATGTGAAACATTACAAGTAAATAGTATGGGAATTAATGTGTATTTGTGTGGAAGCAAAGCATTGTTGAATAATATTGGTGTAGGTTAAAAGGGCAAGTGACAGTTGGGAAGTCAAGCCAGAAATAAAAATCCATGTAGGTTAAGAACTGCCTTCTCCCCTTCTGTCTTGCTGCTAGAGAAGGGTAAACACCATAAAGTATCAAGTTATCTAAAACACTTGTACATCATTACAATGTCATGTGTGTGCCCCTGATAATTCACGGTAAGCCAGCTGGATAAACAAACAAAATGATTAAAGGTGGTGCTGAGCAACCAATTTTTAATAGAACCACACAACTTCTGTCCAATCGAAACATGTTCTCCTGGCCACCAACGCCCCTCTCTAGTGTTGCTCAGGTAATTGTCTGGTGACAGTTGCCATAATAAATGACTACATAGCATTAGCCAACTGTGGTCGGACGCTTAGGTTCTTTACCGTAATGAAATTCTCCTGAAGATCACATCAGTTTCTTTTATTTCAGACTAGGCTTGAAGACTGTGTAGGAGGTGGAGGGTACCTGAACCAGTCACAGCTCACAGGATTGATTAAGGCGACCTTATGGGGCAGAGGTATTGTGGCTTATTCTGGGCATTTTGTTTAGATACCTGATGTAGGGTAAGTTCCACATTCGATTTATGAACTCTTTTGACAAAAGAGAAGTTCATATACTGAGGACAATGTATTCAAATTATTTTTGAGAGTTGAGAATAATGCAACTAATATTGCTTTCCTTCAAGATTTTGAATTTAGGATGAAATGTCGTTTTTCATATAGGGCATGTTAATCAATGTATTTATGAACTCTGGTGCTTAAGATGTCCTTATTTTCTGTATTAAAAGTCTGCAGTACCTATAGTGTTTTTTTGGGGCAACAGTGAAAAATACTGAGTTTAATATGGTGATTAACCTAAATGCTGTGAAGATTTTAAAGCGAAAATGGCCAAACATCAAACGGACATGATAATGCAAAACCGAATAAGTAAAATGTGGCTTATATATGTACAGGCAAACCACAGTGCAATAATTAGAGTGTGCACAAGTTGCATCCAATTCCAAATTGCACCTTTGGAATGTGAAATTACATGCAGTTTGTCCATGATTTCATCTACTGTGCAAAATGGAACTGCAGGCAGTTTCGACTTTTGAGTTGCAATTAGATTCTACATCCTGCAAACTGCAGAAGAAACTGTGCCTTTTGTCTTCAACTTATAATGGAATTCTTGCCGCAATCAGGTGTTTGTGCCCAAAATAAGATTACCTCACCAATTGTTATCTGGGCTCAGGTATCTTACATGGGTCAGTGTGTGTCTATTTGTTCCCTCGCTTTTTACGCTAACTTGATACTTCACTCAAGATCTGCATTGTAATCCCATTAGCAGCATAACTACCTCACTAGAGGCATGACTATGTCTTCCAGATATTTTATGCATATAATAATTCTGAAATATTATCGAAAAGCATAACAAATTGATTCCAATGTTGTCACGTAGTGCTATAGATATTTCATTATTGTTCCACTCCTTTGTAAAGCAATCCATTACAGCATACTAGCCTAAGAAATAAGATCTTCATTGAATTAGACCAATGATGTTTACATTTTGCAGATAAAAATCTGTTCTTGTCATTTAGCAAACCCTTATTAAATTAATCAAAAACAGTCCCAAAAGAATAATTAACTCTTACCTTGATAGGAGGATTTTGTGACCGGCAGAAGTCATTGACCACTTTCTGCAGAGGAAGTCTGGCTTCAGTCAGCACCACACACTGTTGAAAAAAGAGAGGTGAAACATATGCCCTAATTATGTACTTTGTAAGATAAGACACGAAAATATGGAAAAGTTAATAAAAAATATCTAAGTTACTCTACCAAGCAATGCTTTTCAAGAGGGTTGGAGCAGATGGATTGAAAGCTTTTCAAGTATATCTAAAAGTAACCTCACTCAAGTTTATTTTCGGTAATTCAATATAAAAAGGCATTCATTTGAATATACATTAAGAACACATTAATATGTTGTCATAAAAAATACACATCACGAATAACTTTACACTTGAATTACAAAAAAAACTCACATATTTAAAAGTAAAATATATGGCATTTCCCTTTTAGGTACCCAACAAATTGGTCAAAGGCTTATGTAGTTCATTTTTAGAACTAAAAGGTACCTAGTGTGGTTAGCCAGGGGGGCAATGCGATTACCAGAACAAAATGGCTAAATGGTATGAAGTCTCTAAGTCTCAAACTTCTTAATTACAGTATCTTTTTAAGTACAGAAACATATGGCCCCCATCATTCAAATAATCTACACCAGTGGTTTCCATATTTTTTAGAACCACAACTCATTATTCAGAACAAACTTTCGCAATCCACCTACCTTAGGTGGACATGAAGAGGAATGATTTTCTGAATGTAACTAAATCATTGTGTGATAACGCATTGGCATTTACAGAAAGCTCATTTTCCATTGAAATGGGTACTTACTTTGCACAAACATACAGTTTTACTGATTAAACTATATAGCATCCAGCATGCAAATGATAATGACAATGTGCGGAAATGGTGTTTCTGTGAAAATTAAAGATTTGTTAATCACCAATTAAATGGCTTTTTTTCGTTTTGATGCTATCAAAATCTGTGTTTCCAGGACCTTTCAGAATTACAAAAAGCTTGTATTTCAGGTTTGCCTTCCTAACTGTCGAATGCATACAGTTCCTTTACTGGTATTTACATTTTGTGTGTTGCAAAACAACATCCTAAAATTGTCACATAATTCACTTTAAAAACTCCTCCCACTTTGCAGTCCGAGAAATAAAAGTAAACACCAATCCCATGTTAAAAGTTTAATCAGGACTTGTCTGAAGTAATAGCATGACATTTGACATCTGCTGTTGAAGCGCAGCAAATGTGACAAGATAAACACAGCATTTAAAGGCATCTTTATTAATTGCTTGGACTTCCCGACCGAACAAAAATCTACACCACTCTTGGACAGTGAACAGCTGTCAGTTGTCCGCCGTGCTGGCTAGACACAGCTCCACAACATATAGCTTTAAGTGACAATAGATCTTAAGCTAATACGTAAAGGAACACAATGTCAGATATAGCTTACACATAGGGGTTTAGATGTTATTCTGAGTCAAGACATTTTTTTAGTGGAGAGGGTGGTCGTGGCTGATGGAGGACGTGTTCCTTCTAGCCACCTTCTGGGCCAACAGCCCCCGGTGTTCGCAAGATCCCATGAACTCCTTCGTTTATCCCGTCTGGATATGGGAAACTGTGGGGGATCTTCTTGAGAGAGCGAGGATCCCGGTGCTGCAATCTGCTCCCACAATCTGAGGAAGAGCTCATCTACTTAGCACACCTGAGAAATCCAAGATGGTAGCTGCATTAGACTGGGAGAGCTCCAGTAACTGGCGCTGGTAATCCATCCAGGATTGGACTCCATGTAGAGGGGTGTCTCCCTGCAGGGGCGCAGTCGCTCACTGTCTGGCCCTCCCTTCTCCTGCAGTGGAAACTTGTGGCAGAAATGCGGAATTGTGAGCATGGCATATGTGAGTGATAGTGGGCAGCCGGCCCCACACCTGCTTAGTGACTGTCACAATAACCAGTGGAGAGCCTAGATTGAAAAGGTCGGCAGCTGACATATGAAAAAGTACTTATTATTTTGATCACATCACTTTATTGCAGTAGCATTTTATATCCAAGAGGTCCTGATGAAAGCACTAGGTTAATTCTTTACCTGTAGGTGCTGAAACATGTCGAGCTATTCTTGTTAATGGACGATTATTTGTTGAAATCCGTCCCTGCACTGTTTTTAATATTTGTTCAGGGTCAGACAAGAAATAAAGTCTGATTCTGCTTCAATTTTAAACTCACACCACGTATTTTTTGCACTGCACTCATTTCCCATACCTGTTTACTATACTCGCTCACATCTTTAAGATACCATGCCTCTAAAAAAACATCATTGGGCTCCTCCATCATTAGGGTGGAGTCGAAGCCCTGAAAAGGAGACCCAGATGATGAAGCAGGTCACCGGGCTCGGTGAGTGATGGGAATCCGCACAAATTTTGCGTATTTTTGGCCTATCAGTACATGGATTTGCACAGTCTTTTTTTGTCTTGTTAATTGTCGACTGCAGGATATCTTTTGTTTATTGTGACGTTAATTTGGGGCTATATATCCAGTGGAGTCGTTAAGCCTAGGCCTCTGACCCTCTTCTACTTCTCAATGTGCCTTGTACAATACAAATAGCCAAGTGGAAGACTGGACAAAACAGAAGCATACCATGTGGACGGTCGAACCACACGAAGTATAACAAGTACCCTTCTGTAGAGTTACATGAGCAGCCCCGATGTGAGATAAGACATAACAAGCCGACAACCGGCAAAAAGGGGGCACCAGGCAAGCTGGACACCCACTTAAGAGCTTGTAGGCGAGCAGACCCGGTCAATGACCACGGACATTTAATGAAGAAACGTTGACAGCACGCTTATGCTGTGTATCAGCACAGAGTAGATATAGAGGCAAAATAAATTCGCTCAAAAATGAAGCGTCGCACAAGAAGACTAGGGTACGCAAAAGTACTAACAGTCATGAGGAAGCAGAAGTGGACAGAAGAATGTCCAGACCAGTAAGCTACAGCAGCCTCTCGTCTAGGAGGAGCAATGGTCCCCCGCAAGATAGAGGAGGAGACGGAGCTAGACATGACAGCAGGAAAAATTCAGGACCAACCGAATGTTCCAGGTGTCCAAAAAGCGAGTTTCCTAATGAGAACACTCCCCTTGAGAGTGGTGACAGCAAGAACCCAAGCAGAAGTGTTGAAAACACCTGTTCGGAAATCTGCAGGGAATGTGTAAAAAACTCCTGTTGGGAAAGTGCCAGAAAACGAGGACACAAGGCAATGTACAGTAGAGAGGTACAGGGCAAAGCCACCACCTTTAAAGACAACACCAGTAAGGGCTGAAGTACGAGAAACTGTTACCAGAACCTCAAGAGGGGAGAACCAGCACCCCAGCAGTGGAAGAAACAACGCAAACACCCTATGATAGCAATTATACCAGGGTGCATTTCCAGGTTCTGCCCACACTAAGAAGCCTGCCACACAGTGGTTGTATCCTGGCGCAAAACGAGAACAGGGCATCAGGGGTGAGCACAGCGCCTGAACTGCACAGAACAAGGGCCCTACAGATAATGACAAACAAAAAGCAGCCATCAAGGGCAAGAGGATCACAGCGACGCGGAAACTTCCCCCAATACCCCCCCCCGTGAGTACAGGCGAGGCAGAAGCCATACTGTAAGGACCCCACACCGAGGCATAGAAGGACTACCGACAACTAGGGCCAACTGCATCAAAAGTGCTGTTCTGCAATGCTAACGTTAGGATCGCAGAACTGCAGAAAAAGAGGACCACAGCAAGATTGTGGCGAAAAACTCTATAGGAGCGTACCAAGGCTAAGCCAGCCACACAATAGCCTATAAATACCCCACATAGGGTAAGTGTCAACCCCTGCGAGGGAAGTCCTCTTGGGCAAAGCACACATTCAGGGGACTGAAAGGAAGGCAGAACCAGCCGTCCGGCTGTACTGAACAAACACTGAGATGGCAGAATAACCGCCTACACCATCCGGGTGCCATGCAAAGAACCCAGGGCACCTTTGAAAGTAAATTAACAAGGCAACATCGCCAATACAGAGGAAAAAACACTTTAAGGGAGAAAGTCGTGCCGCAAAACTCATGCCAGTCAAATCATGAGGCGGAGACCGCTGAATCTGCATGGCTGTCAAACAGGTCCACGCCATTGAACGTTCGATCCCTAAGAGCTTCCCGAACATTGTCCGGGAAACGACTGTCGCGCAGTCAAGCATGGTGGCGTAAAGCTACAGACCAAGCAAGAGGTCGTCCCACCGAGTCAGTGGCGTCAAGGGAAGAGCGGAGGGAAAATTGTGCCATTCCCCTGCCATCATGCAGAAGGCGGATCCAGTCCACCCACGGGCCTTCTGGAATTGAAGGAAGAAGGTCCTCGACTACGTCCCAAAGGTTAGAAGATGTGCGTGCGAACACACAAGCTGTATTCAATGCACGGATGCCAGCACTGGCAGAGTCAAAAAGCTGGCGACCACATGTGTCTAACCACCTAGATTCGCTGGTGGGTGGCAACAGAGGCAGGTGGAGAAAGACTGTAAGTCAAAGGCTGCCTGAACGACTAGGCCCTGAGCTATAGGGTGAAGGGACAGACAGAGTAGATCATTTGGGGCAGGACGGTGTCGACGAGCTATGGCCCGATCAACAGGGTCACCCAAGGAAGGCCTCGCCCATGTGCCCAGCATTATGTGAAACAAAGATGCCCCAAGGGGCAGCAAAGGCTCCACTTCAACCAGCTCCATATGGAAAAGATCCAACAAGGGATCAGAAGGCAGAGAAACCACAGGGGGCTGAAAACGAAGAATAGCTGCCGCCCTGTAAATAGCCCTGCATAGGCAGCACTAGCCTCAGTTGCCATCTGGGGATGCAACAATAACCCATCAGTAGGAGATGGCAGTAGTCTAACCCCTCCACTAGACAGCAAAAGTGAAGGAGCCATAGGATGATCGGGAGACCATGCCACACAAGATGGGCCAGTAAACCAGGTCTACCACTGGCACACGTGCAGCCACTGAGGCTTACCCTCCAGTAATTGATCCCTCAGCACAGGTGGACCGAGATGCAATCCTCAAGGCGATCCAGGACTCCAGAGCAGCAGTTGAGCCAAAATCAGTGAAGCCCAGGTGGATGACTTCCTGTTGCATCAAGACCTCCTCAATGCAACCAAACGGGTTGCAGAAGCAAAACTAGAGTCTCCATGGTGAAAGACGAGGTGGTAACACTTAAACTTCAAGTCTCTAAGCTGCTCTCGGTTGCGGCATCCCGGGAGGAGCTGGCTGAAGATGCAGAGAATTTCTTGCGGAGGAATAGTCTGTGATTTATTGTTTTCCCTGAAGGGACTGAAGCATCTGGTGTGGATGATTTGTTATAGGACTGGCTCCGGTCCAGGCTCCCCGCCGACAAACGTTCTCAATGTTTTGTTGTGAAGAGGTCACAGTGTTCCTTGGCTGAGAAGTCTCTCACGGGGGCTCCCACTCATCCCATCATTGCCCCCATCCTCAACCATTGAGACTGTGACAGCATTCTCTGCGAAGCCAGTCAACATCGGGACGTGCACTTTCAGAACTCCAACATCATGATTTTACAGGACTATACATACACAGTTCAGCAACACAGATGTTCCTTTGAAGAAGTCAAACAGAAGTTTCCTGCCCTTAACCTCCGCTATATGCACCTCTTCCCTGCTCAATTGAAAGTAATTTCCAACACTACGACCTATTTCTTTGATACTTCGGACAGGCTTGGAAATGGGCAACGGAATGTCCGGCCCTACGACACCCATGAGTCTCAGAGGACATGATTGCCTGGGTGGGTCTAGACCCCCATGAAGGAACTGATCCTGTTCCCAAAGGGCTCGACCTGGCACGTGGAAGGGCTGTGAATCCCTTAGTCCTCTCTGAGAAGTGGATGCAACTGAAACACCTGACCCTTGCTATCTGCCACACCAGGCCTTTTTAATACACGGGACAACGACCACGAGCCACCTCCGTGATAACTGCAGCCTTGTGTGTGACTGAACGATCCTGGCAACACCCAGTGAACTGTGCTGTGTTTGCGGTGCTACCTTTTTAAGTACAACATCTTGGACATTGGTGGAGGGAGAAGGAGAGATGACATTTATTTGTCTTCATGTGACCATGATATATTGAAATTCCTGTCGGGCACTAATATTCTTCAGAGGTGCACTCAGCGATCTCAGAACTACTCGGGCCCTAGTTATTTGCAGTTATGCTTTGGGTGGGTGTGAAAGATACTTCAGGGTTGGAAGTGTGAGGTGGGGGGAGTTGGGGAGATAGTTATTGTTTCATTGTTTTTGTTCTATTTACACACACAGTCACCACTGTCCTTACACATGCCACAAGTTCACCGAACTCTGCTGTCTCGTCTGGCCCCTTTGTAACCACTGTACATCAGGTAATGGGTTACTCTCCCTCACAGGGCGTCCACCTTGACCAACCTACCTTAGATCTCTGATGGTTGAGGTTCTTTCATGGAATGTTAATGGTCTATTAGACCATATTAAACTATCCATTATGTGAAGCACATCCACCGGAGGTAGTTTTGCTTCGAAAGAACAACCTGTTGGGCCCACCTGTTGTGCTCCTTCGTTGGTCGGTTCGACCATGACCGGGGGTTTTACTCCAACTTTTCAAGCGGCTCCAGTGGAGTAGCTATTCTGCTGTACAGGGATTCCATTTTGTGATATCCGCAACACACAATGACACTCCCAGGGACGCTACATAGGGATTTCACCCTGCCCATGTTGCCCAACAATGGATTTAATAAATGCTGCAGTCACTCCGTGACCTCCTAATAACCTTTACCCCAGGCACTACTATAATTGGAAGTGATTTTAACTATGTCCCCAATCCTGCATTGGACACTTTGCTCCTCTCTCCTGGCCAGGCCGCTGCTCTCGGACTTCCCACCTCTCTTGTTTGGCCAAATCAATGGGTCTCTGTAGTGCATAGAGGACTTTACACCCTTCCATGGGCACGAACACCCATGTTTCTGCAGCCCATAACTCACTGTTTCATATTGATCAGATTTGGCTCCGGGCCTCTGACGTTCATCTGACACGTGTCCAGATCCTCCCTCCCTGAATTTCAAATCATGCCCCCCTATTCCTTGAGATAGGCCTTCTTCAGGGACACCTGCGATCCATGTGGTGCTTTAACTCATAGTATTTGTTGGATCAGAAATGTGCAGACTAAGTAGGGGAGGAGGTCAAGGTCTTCTTCACACTAAATTCCACCAGAGTGACTTCAGCTGGGACCCTTTGGGCATCTAGCAAACCCACTCTCCAGAACCTGATCAAGGTTTATATCTGCGACAAGGAAACTCAGAACCTGGCGCAGGTGACTGACATAGAAGCTCAGATTCTCTCTTTGGAACGGCACACATGCCACAGGCCAACAGCTGATTTAGCCCATAGACTGGCACTGGCCAGATCCTAACTGAAACATCTATCCTTGGAAGAGGCCAGACAATGTTGGAGGGCGTTGACTCGGCATGCATACAAACACAGAGATAAATCTGGCAAACTCCTCCACTGGCTGATAACTAGGGAAGCAGCATCCTGAATAGTACCCTCCATTCAAGACAGCACAGGATGCTGCTGTGAGAGTGTCACAGAGATGGCGCCGGTCTTCGCAGACTATTACCATACACTTTACGTGGCAACACCCACCTCTGTGCGGGAACTTGAAAAAATTATATTGGTGAAGATCCCACTGCCCAAGATTTCATCATCCTTGGCTCATGACCTTGAATGGCTAATCACAGCGAGGAGACTGACGGAGCCTGGTAGGATTTGGCATGGGGTAAGACACAGGGCAAGGACAGGCTCCCTGTTGAGTTCCTCAAACTCTACTGAATCCTCCTGCTTTCTCATCTCTTAGCGTTATACACGAATGTGGCAGATTGAGGGTCCTTTCCCCTTGACTTGGATACAGCTACCATTTTTGTAGTACACAAGGCAGAGCACCCCTCTGACCTGTGCTCCTCGTATAGGCCTATCTTTCTCATGAACATGGACAACAAGGTGTTTACTAACGTTCTGGGTGACCACCTGAGTCAGGCCCTCCCACATCTGATCCACCCCTATCAATGTGGATTCATGTCACTGTATACGCAGGGTCCAGTTGGCTCTATCCCAATTGAATTGCCTTACTGCCCCCAAAGCCTTACTCTTAATTGGTTTTGAGAAAGCATTTGAAACTGTTGCATGGCCCTTCTTAGGGGCAGCATTGCAGAGGATAGGCTTTAGACCCTTTTTCTGTAAAATGGTCACCCTTCTTTATGATAGGCCTACTGCATGGGTCTGGGTTAACGGTATCCTCTCACCATCTTTGTCGATCCGTATAGGCACCTTTCAGGGTTGCCCCCCTCTTATTCACATTAGTGATTGAACCCCTGGCACGTCTTATCAGATGTGATGCTCGGGTGCAGGGGTGGACCCAGAGAAAGGGACGGGAGGAGCATATAGCCTTATACGCAGATGAGCTCCTACTACCAGGAGGACCCGACATTGTCGGGCCCCAGATGTTTGGAGATCCTCCGCCTATACGAGGAAGCCTCTGGGCTTTGATAAACAAATCCAACTCTTTATTGGTCCTGATGTCGGGTGCCACAGATGGGAATTCTTGTTGCTATGGGATCCTATTGCGTCGTCTATCCTTCAAGTACCCCAGCATCCATATTTCCACTCTCCCGGAACTAGCATGGAATGTTAAACTGCAGCCCCAT
The DNA here is from genome assembly GCF_964263255.1 of Lissotriton vulgaris. Taxonomy (NCBI): domain Eukaryota; kingdom Metazoa; phylum Chordata; class Amphibia; order Caudata; family Salamandridae; genus Lissotriton; species Lissotriton vulgaris. Next base: position 1,426,456,896 of record NC_141689.1, on the reverse strand, counting down.
ATAAAAGGGCTGACCAGAGACCAGCAATGGTGGTGTAACTTCCCTTGAATCCCCTGGGGAGACCAGAATTGTTCAAAATGATGTGTCTCCCTCATTTTCTCTACGTCCTCACAAATGACTCGCACTGACTCCCAGGCAATAGCTCCACTCTCTAACATTCAGGATCACCATCTTTATCTGGGCGGGAGGTCGTTACAGGGTGGCCTTTGATCATGCCAGACACTCCACCTCCTACGACAAGGGAATGGGGATGTCGGACCTCTATGGCTATTATCTAACGGCCCAAATTGTGACCATTAATGACTGGTTTAATGGGGGAAGGGAGGATCATGTATATCAGATGGGATTACATCTCCTAGGCCTCAACAGTATTACGGGCCTGCTCTATGGGAGCCCTCTCACCCGGTCCCTCCCAGACTGTAGCTGAGCAACGCTACTCTGCTTGAAAGCAGCACTCTGCTTCAACAAGTGGGACCATAAATTCACCAGAATTACCCAACTTTGGCAAGGGGCATGGTTGAATCTTACGGTGGACCGACATGGCTTAACGCAATGGGACAAAATAGGGCTAACCCTTCTGGCCTCCTGGGAGCTGGTAATCCCCGCTTGACTAAGCATGATCCAGCACAACTATTTACATCTCACATACCTGGCCTCCCAGCAACTATTTCGAGCAGGGCCACAGCCTTGCGGTGCTCAATGCTCTTTAGCGCAAACTGATTCCTTTCACATCGTCTGGGCCTGCCCGGCTCTGACCCAATTCTGGGAAGGGATTGAAGGGGACATATCTCTGGTCCTGGAACATAGAATTGTCCTTACCCAAAGGGCTGCATTACTGGGGATCCTGGAGGAAGTTGGGAGATGGAGGATGGAGCAGACCTTTTCTGGAGTCAGCACAAGGGTAGCCAAGCCAGACATTGCACGTCCCTTGAAATCTTTGGTACCCCCTCACTGGGAAAGTGGAGAAAGGCTGAGGACTGGTGTGGTCGCCAGAAACTACCTATTTAAGGGGCACGGGATGTCTGCTGAAACATGACAAAATCTGGTACAGGTGGTGAGAGCATCGTGGGCTGGATGCGTGATTCGGAAATGTCTTACCTGCTGTCCCTTTTGCTCCATGGACATGTGAATTGTTTACTGTGTGTTTTTGTGTTTTTCGCTCTAAAAAACAATAACATTTGCCTATTTAAAAAAGCCCTATGGTGTGTGTTCAAGACACATCTTTCTTTGTTGTGAAGGTACATCTCAGCAATCAATCCCACAAAAGTTTCACAGCTTTATTAACTGCCAGCAACTACCAAACTCACTTTAGCAAAAATGTTTCAACAGAAATTATAAACTGTTTGTGAAATTCCGTATAAATACAGGAATCCCTGCCTTTTTCCACATAAAATAGGACTGTATCTTCCCTACCTGGTACTGCTTGAGGAAGGAGAGATCTGTATTCTCATCCAGAGGAGAGGTAGATGAAGTGACAGTGACATATGGATTGAGTTCTGCTATTTGGCGAAGAGATGCCTCAGCTCTGAAACAGAAAATTTGGTAAACTTTGTAATTTGTGGAGCAAAATATTTTACCTCACATAAAACCCTCCGAGCAGGATAGTTACAACTAGGCTTGGGTTTCCTACCTTCAATTACCTAAATGAAAGTGAGGTTTTGTATATAAGAAGTATAAGATATTACATTGCGAGAAAGGAAAACATTTAAAAGTTTTTGACAGACACAATCATCCCCATTCACTTTTTTCAGTGAGACCTGCTGTCTTGTTTTCACCACCTCTCCATTTCTAACCACTCTTTCCTTCATTCTCTGCCTCCCTCTTCTCTTTACCTCAATTCTTGCTCTTCCTCTGCCTTTAACTCCTCATCATTTTATCTCCTCTCAATTTTATCTTAAGCTTCTAACAAATGAATTGAAGAAGAAGCAAGAGAACAACGAGAATCATATTAGGAATAACAACAAATGGTGAAAAACTGAATACATCCTACTAAACATTTGTGAGAAAAGTCATGCTTCACGCAAAACTCTGAATTTCAGAAGTCCAGAGAAGAATTGTAAATTCATTGCCAGTGTTTTCTCAGAAAGAGCTATCCACCACCACAGTGTCTGTGTGTAACTACACTGTGTTTGTGATGAGTTGACGGAGGAAAGCCACACAGGCCCTACACCACTTGATATATCTGATTATGAATAGCCTGGAGGCTGATCAGTGGTGTGCCCCTCATCAACCTAGACCAGAAAGAACAGACGAGAAACCGGGTTTCTTATGATGACTACCGCTAAGCAACGTTTCCAAATAGATCTGACAGAAAACAGAGAACAATTAAAAAAGCAGTTAATTAGAGCATCAAATAAATCTATTTACCTTGCTGTTTTAAGCAAATCATTCTGAAGGGTGGACAATGGTAAACCACAAGATTGTTTGAAAACAAATGTCAAGATCTGTTTTAAAGTTAACCAACTCAGTCTAACCCTTACCTTCTCACATAAAGAATGGTTAAAACAATGAGTACAGTATCTCATTTAATTCTATAACTAATGAGGGAAAGAAAGCTCAGGAGCATATAAACATTAAAAAATAATGGTGAAAGCGTTACCAACTGGATCACTCCACAAAACACAATAGTGCTATTCTAGGTAAATGAGCCCAATAGCACTTGACAAGACAGATGAGCCAAGAGATAACAATTCAATCGACAAGTCTCCATATAAATTAAATTCTTAAAGGTCTGGAGGTGCATGGTGTATTTGGGTGAGTCAAACTTCACTCAAGGTAGCCAGGCTGACTGGACAGAGTCCACCAGGGTCAAATCACACTGTCCTAAAAGCCAATAGGCTAAAGCAAAAGTGTTACACTCAAACCTGTTGTCAATTGTTAGGATTTCAATCTCTCTGGCATTCTCAATGACGATGCCAACCCATCACAGGACTGTACCAAATCTAGAAATGCTGTGTGTGAAATCTCACACACTGAGCTCCTCACACTGGTCTCCATGACCCAGGTTGTGTTTCATTAATTGTTTGGCGTTTCATTAAAACATCATAATTTCAGTTTGTGAAAACGATTCTCTTTATACTAAATGAAATAGTTGTTCACCCTTTGTTATTCTTTATTGGATATCTTTTAACTTAAATTAGCAAAAACCTCAATGTATTTCGGGCCTCTCAGGACCTTCCTGGGGAAGTAACAAACAATTTAAAATCATTGAATTACTTCGGAAAACAAGAAAAACAAACCTACAATACTTTCGCATCCAAGAAGTCATTGCTTACTTTCACAAAGGGTGCACGCTTACAACATTCATAGTATTTCTTAATTATCAGTTTTAATTTGTATGTGAACATCTTCTTTGATGTTAAAAATGTGAAGGCGTCTGGTGTTGGAAGCTGGCGCTGTATATACTATACCAAAGTAAGTTATAGTGTGCACATAGTCCAGAGAGTCCCCAGAGGTAATGCAGAGGCTACATAAGACAAGTATTAACACCTCTCTTTGTGGTAGTGTGGGCGAGCAGTTAGGCTTATCAAGAGGGTGTGTTAAGCATGTATTGTATTCACTCAATCAAGGCTGATGGCACACTCTCAGAGACTGAATACAGACCAATTAGTTAAGTATTAAAAGGTATACTTATATTTTATTTTGTAGAATCAAGCAGGACCTGGCCTAGGCAAGTAAGAAATACTTCCAAATGCAAGGCTGTACACAGAAATGTAATTGTTGATCGTATTGGAATCGATTACAGGCTGGTATTACTACTAAAACGGTTCAAAATACAGTGAGATTACTTTTCAGTTACTTGGAGTACTTGGGATGATATGACGAGATATCACACAAGTATAATAACAATTCCTGATTCAAGGAAAGTTATTTTGGTTTTCATACAAAAAGTCAGTTCAACACAACATTTTTAGGAACCAAACCCCGTAGAATTGGTTCCTATGGGTAAAAGAGTGTTAACAGTTTACAGGTAAGTAAATGGCACGCAAGTATGGCTTTAGAGGGTTAGGACCAAGCTCCAGTTAGGCATTCAAATTGCACCACCAGCGGCACTAGGGCGACCGGGTGCAGAGGCCCGGGCAGGCCACACCGTCTTGGGAGCCAAGCTTCTAGTGTTAAGGTCAGGGCAAAGGGGGTGCCAGGTTAGCACCAAGTCCGCACCACCATCGGCACAGGGGTGGCCGGGTGCAGGGTGCTTAGGAGGTGTCGGGAGCCCAATGCAATTCTATGGGGGTTGACAGTTTTGGATTTTGGCTGCAGGTTCCGTCCAGGAGGTCTTCCAGGAAGAACCAACAGCAGGGCTGGTAAGTTGGAGGGCTCGGAACGGAGGTGCATCTCAGGTCCTCTTCTCCAGGGCACAGGGTGGCTAAATGCAGTGATGCCTTTTGAGGTCGGATTTCAGCTTACCAGGCCACTGGCGGTCGAGGGTGTCTACGTGCAAAAGCTGCAGGTGACATCGGGGAGTCCACGAGGGATCAACCCATGGAGGACTCAAACTGGAGCGCTGGGGGGGCCTTGCTGGGACCGGTGGGCCACTTGGACTCGGGCTGTAGGCAACAGGTGCTGTGGTGGTTACAGGCATCTAGTTTCTTTGTCCTAAGTAGGCTCAGAGTTGTCTTTGGAGTTTATTTTGAACAGAGCTGCTGTTCACAGGAGATCCAGTCTTTGTTGAAGGCAGTCAGTCCTCCCAGGGGTTTTGGATGTCACTGGCTGCAAGCCAAGTCGACCTTTGGCGCCAGATCTCCAGAAACTGCAGATGGGCCAGTAGGGCTGGGAGCAAGTCAGTTCTTCTCCACAATCTCTTCTGCTCCTTGACTTCTTCCGTCCTTCTTCTTCGTAGGTTGCAGGAATCTGAGTAGGCAAGGTTCGGGGTCGCAGTGAATACTAAATTTAGGGGTGTTTATAGGGGTGTGTAGGTTGAGACCAATGTGTCCCTTACTTGTGGTGGGTACACCCCATTATGCCACCGTCCAGTGGGGTGGGGGCACGAGCCTCTCTCCAATTGCCTGGGTCCCCTCAACGTCAAGATGGAGGGGATTGAGATGTGTGCTTCACCTTGTCTCCCCCACCTGAGGGGTGGGGTTGGCCAAGGTGGGAACATCTCTCCTCCTAACTAGGTTTTTCTGCCAATTCTCCAGCCCAAACTGGTGGTCAGAACCGGTCGGAGCCAATTGCTGGGGGAAGCAAAAGGCAGGGGCAGCTTACAAAGGCGGAAGTCCTTTAAAGCATCCCCTTTGTGGACCCCAGCCTTTCCTCAGGAGGAGGCATGACACCTCTGCCCAGGATGGGCTCTGTTTCTGAACACTGAGAGCGGAGGGGTCCAGAAACCGGTCTGGTGGTGGCAATTGACAGGTGGCCATTCAGGAACCCCACCAGGGCTAGCAGCTTTTCAAGGGGCATCTATAAGATGCCCTCTGTGACAATTTTACATTAAGTCCCACATTGGCATCAGTATGGTTTTAATGAGCTGAGAAGATTGCTACCAAACTTCCCAGATTTCAGTAAAGCCATTATGGAGCTGTGGAGTTCGTAATGATCAGCTCCCAGACCATATCCTCTTTATGGCTTTACTGCACTCCCAATGTCTAAGAATGGACTTAGACCCTGTAGGGGTGAAGCTCATGCAACTGTATCATCTAGGGGCAAGTACAACCTGCTAGAGGGGTGACTTACCGATGCCCCTGGCAGTCAGTTGCAGGCATGGCACACAGAGATGTGTGCCATGTCAGCTCTTCACTTTTCTCTGCACCAAAACACGCAGCCTGCAATGGCAGTGTGGGGGTGTTGTGGTGCAGGGCCCCTAAGAGAAGCACACTAGGTGTTCCAGCCCTTAGAGGTCTTCCATGGTCACAGTGCCCTCGGTACCCATGGTGCCTTTTACAAGGGGCTTACCTCTGGCTAGAGAGGTGGTAATTGGGGTTACAAAGGTACAGGTTTGGGCAGAGCAGACAGTCCCTGGGAAAGTGATTGGCAGGTACCTGGGGCACATCAAGTCAAAGGGCATCAGAAACCTGACAAAAAGTGGGTGGGTTACTACAACAGAAACTCAATTTCCTACATCTAGTCATAGTCCCTTGTTCCATCTATCTAGATCTTCTGATGATTGCATGTGTAAACCATGCATTTTTCCTAAATATGAGTCAAAAAAATTAAAACTGGTTTTATATGGGAAGAGCAAATTATCTACCTTCAGTAATACTTTACTGAGCTGCAGATTACTCATCTAAAAATACCTCCCCCTCCTCCTACCCAGGCGCCAGACTGGATCTGGAGAATTTCGTAGCAGTGCTACAATTGCGCAGTGACAGATGGCGCTGTGCAACTCCACACCACACCAGAAGCGGCAAAGCGCAGTCCCATGGAACGCTGTCCCTGCACAGTGACATCAGTTTATTGTTGCTTTCCATTTCCATTTCCTCAGATGCAGAGCTTGAACAACTGTTGGTAACACTGTGCTGATCACTAGCTGGTGACCTTTCTAGATGATACAAGAGGCAATTACACAGAATGGGGAGGTGTGAGGCCACTGTGGAATTAGAGGTTAGATAAAGTATTCACCGAAAAGAGTTACTGAAGGTAAGCAGTATGTCTTTCTGATGGATAATTCCAACTGCGTATTCCTCACCTTAGTAAAGACACAAAAGCAGTGCCTCCCCAAAGTGGAAGGTCTGTGGATTGGGCTCAGACCAACAAGTATTTTAGAACCGAGCAGGCAAAGTGTCCTTCCTACCACATCTGGCTATCAAGGCAGTAGTGCTTCAAGAATATGTGCACCAACATCCCAGATGCAGCCTGGCAGATATCAAGAACACAGTGGTAGTGGCCTTCACCCTGGTGGGCGGGCTCTCAAATCCTATGAGGGTTGTGTCTTGGTCATTTCATAGCAGCTCTTGATGCAGAGGGCTATCCATCTCAGCAGAGTACTCTTCTACACAGACTTCCCTTTATTTGCTTCAGAAAATTGCATAAGTAGCTGATGGTCCATTCAATGGTTCTTGGTACAATCAATAAAAAAACCTAAAGCCATTTGAGAACAAGAGATGGAGCCTCTCCGCTTTTTTGGAGGGGTGAGGGAAGCAGAGAATGTGGGTAAAGTGGTTGACTGCTCAGCAGGGAAGTAAATTACAACTTCCAGTAAGGAGCCCTGAGTCCTAAGCAACAATTTGTCAGGAAAGACGATGGTAGAGCAGTTTGCCAGAAAGTGCTGGCTGCTCACTCATGCGATGAGCTGACAAGTGCGATGAGGAAGGTAGTTCTCATAGTCCGGAAACGCAGGAAGCAACAATATTAGGCTGGAAGGGCGTACATATGAGCAGCGTCAGTATGAAGCTAGGGTCTCACTGGGGTACCATAAATGGTTTGGGAGGGAACAAGTGTGCCAAACCTTTAATGAACTTCATCACAAGAACCTTTTACAGTGCCCATTGCAAGGTCTTACTGCACTAAAGACAAAAAGACAAAAAGTCTGACAGCTTCGCTTGTAAGGGGTCGGCGTCCCCCGTACCACACCAGGTTGCAAACTTGTCGTAGCACCCACCACAGATGGATTTAGTGGAGGGGCACCTGACGGAGAGGATGGCAGCCACCAATTCAAATGGCAAATAAAATCCAGTCAATTTCCACTGATCAATCTCCACACATGAATGTGTACAATATGGGGGTTCAGGTAAAGGACCCTAACATGCTGCTGAACTAGGAGGTCTTGCAGAAGTAGAAGCCTGACCAAAGGGGGATGTTCATGATCAGGAGTTCAAGGTACCACAATTTCCTTGCCTAATGTGGGTCAATTCGGTGACATAAGCTCTTGATCGTCTTCAGAACCTGGGATAGGAAAGGTAGTGGTGGGTAGGCGTACAGGAGCCCCTTGCTCCATTCCAGTCGGAATGAGTCTCCTACCAAGTGGTCCAGCTGAGACGCCAACACAAAAAACTATTGACACTGCATGTTCTCGACTGTAGCAAAAAGATCTAGCGAGGGCTCTCCGTAATGGTCGAATATGCCTTGCTCCACCTTGGAATGTAGACACCACTCATGAACTGCCATACAATCTCTGTTTAGTTTATCTGCTCAGACACTTAGGCCCAGCCAAGAGGTTGGTGACCAGGAAAATGTTCCGGAGCTTCAGCCACCTTCAGGGACACAAAGCCTATTGACACAGAACCTAGGGCTTTTCCCATATACGGTGTCATTCCTCTTCCTGCACCACTTAGAGAGTGTCAAAAGAGCTTTTTTCTCCATTTCACGTTTCGTTATCCTGTTCATACCATTACTTCAGTCTATTAAATCAAAGTTCTACATACAGTGAAAAAATGAAATTCTTCCTTGTTATTAATCATATCTTAAAAGACAGTTTGCTTAGATAAATACTCTGGCTGAATGTTTATCGCAGAATTTTTATTGAACAAAGTTCCATGAAATGTACTGTGAACATTTATCGAGTCAGGATGATTATGGTATAAAACTGCTGCCCTTAAAATGGTTTAAATGCAAGAAATTTGTTGATCATGAAACTTAGAAGCCTTGCTTATGAACTTTGGATCTCATTGGTTATAGAGTTGAGGCAATAACTCTTTGACAAAAGGTTTTTGGGGAGCCCAAAAAGGAATGGGGATAGTGGAGTTGAAAGACAATATTATTGTGGAGGTGTATCAACTTGCTTGGAAACTTTTCCTAACACTCTATGTTCAAGAGTAGTTTTTAAGAGTCGTCGGAATATCGACAAGATGGAAGCAGAGCTCCTGGTCTGCATCAGAAGGTGTGGAAAGAAAGGAACTGATGTCAGTTTGCAGGACAGGTGCTTATATGCAGCTCTGCACTCCCACTTCTAGGGCGGTATGGATCAGTGCAGACCCGTACATGGCCACCTGTAGACATGAGGAAGCACAGCTAGAAAACTCTCCAGATCCAGTCTGGTGCCTGGAGGGATGTTCTAAAGTGAGGCATCTGCTGTTAGAAGTAGCCATCAGAAATGCATATCTATAAATGATGTGTGTTATTGTGAATCTAGGGTAATTTTTTTCTCTTTACGTGATTATCTGTGCCGGTGTCTAAATATTAAGTTCTTTGATACTTTCACCATGGTATGTACTTGTAATATTACTTTGATTACAGCGGTAGTGTTCTATGTACACTTTCCTAAATGAAGTTTTGATGATACATCGCTGAGGAATGTAATTACTGTGTTTTGCCCAAATTCTAAGAGTGAATGGAAAAATACTGCTTTGAGTGAATAAACAAATGTTTCTCTTATTGTTTGTGCACACTTCAAAGTGTTGATATTTTATAATGTTTAGACATGCTATGTTCCATATTTTCATACTTTTAATGATATCAAGTTTGCAATCAAACATGAAACATTTGAGGAGCTAGTAATCAGAGTAAAAGGTGCAGTCTATATGTATTCCTGTCTTGTCTACAGGAAACATGCCTTTCCAATATGTATGCAGCGCACTTCTTTGTCAGGAGGATTATGCTCATCTTTCTTATTTATTTTACTTCCAGCAGACATCATCTCAACAAAACTACCTTTCCCAGCACACCAAGGACTACAAACAAAGTTCAACCAATAGCAGCCACATTCTTGGATAACAGACTGCCACCTTTAAGCCACTCCCTCTTTCTTTCCTGCCTCCAGTGAGCTAAGTCCCTTCCCTTTTATCTCTTGCAAAATGTTAATTTTTTTTAACACTGTAATCGCCTTGTATTGAAATTGTTTTGAGCTATGCAGATTCCCGACGTGGAAGCGCGACACAGCACTCATTTGCGGCTGTCATTTGTTTCATGTTCTCAGGTCGCAACAGTGCGGTGAGGCGCTGCCCTAGTTAGAGGATGTATTTTTCTGCTGCGACGAGCTTGACGCCTCTTGCTGCTTTGTGGGCGACATGCACACATTTCGGTCAGAGTTACTGACTTGCCGGCATCCCTGCAGAGCTCAAGCCTATCCCAAATCGCCTTTGGAAGCCATACCGCCCCCCCCCCCCCACCCCTCATATGGGTCTGTAATTATTCAGATCAAGCGGCGTACTACCATCTTTTTCGGATCTGTAATAGGGTGCACTTCCCTGCAGGTTTGAAGCAGCACTTCAGGGATGTGCCTAGGCAGTAAATAATTCAGATAACCTGTTAAATTTAGGGCATGGTTAGCAAAGTGCCACATTCTGTCCAAAGGGCTCACGAAATTAGGACTATTAGCAGCAATGCCCTGCTAACAGCAAATCAGACTCAGGCATGGACCTGAGCACCTATGAAAGGCTTAAGAAGGCATTCTTTGAGCGCCCTATTCCACCGGATGTGGGATTAATGATGCACAATCTGTCTGCTCCCCCACCCGCTCCTGATAGGGACGATGACGATTCCCATGGGGGTTCGTATGATGAGGCAAACCCTCCACGCCTGTGGTGCCCTTTGCCCGTTACCGCCACTTCAATTGTCCCAGATGTAGGTGATCCTTCTGATATGTTACACCCTGATTATTTGATACACACTAGGTCTGCAGAGTGGGTCCTGTCCCCTAAGTTGGGCAAGTATGCGGCAGGTCGGCTCCGGACGCCACTGGAAAAGGAGGTAGGGCCAAACCCCGGGCAGAATGCCCTGGCCCTACTCACTGCACCACCAGGATTCAAGCAAGCCGGGCCTACGACGGCTGAAATGCCAGAAACCGGTCCCCGGAAGCTTGTCTCCTTACCAGTGAAGAATTGGCTTGGTAGTTTGGTCTGCCCTGTTCCCATGAGGCACGGGTCGGGCTAATTTGCATATAGCCAGGTTCTGAACTGGGGTGATGCAGTGAGCTAAAATACGGTGATGGATTAAGCCCTGATCTCTTGACTGGGTAAGAGTGGTCTGCTTAATTCAGACACTCTGTTCATCACCACCCCCTTTTCTGTATCGTTTTTGACCACTACAGGTGTGGCAGGGTATACTCAGACATGAGTCCCTTGCTCACTGCACCACCAGGATTCAAGCAAGCCGGGCCGACGACGGCTGAAATGCCAGAAACCGGTCCCCGGAAGCTTGTCTCCTTACCAGTGAAGAATTGGCTTGGTAGTTTGGTCTGCCCTGTTCCCATGAGGCACGGGGTAGGGCTAATTTGCATATAGCCAGGTTCTGAACTGGGGTGATGCAGTGAGCTAAAAAACGGTGATGGATTAAGCCCTGATCTCTTGACTGGGTAAGAGTGGTCTGCTTAATTCAGACACTCTGTTCATCACCACCCCCTTTTCTGTATCGTTTTTGGCCACTACAGGTGTGGCAGGGTATACTCAGACATGAGTCCCTTGCTCACTGCACCACCAGGATTCAAGCAAGCCGGGCCGACGACGGCTGAAATGCCAGAAACCGGTCCCCGGAAGCTTGTCTCCTTACCAGTGAAGAATTGGCTTGGTAGTTTGGTCTGCCCTGTTCCCATGAGGCACGGGTCGGGCTAATTTGCATATAGCCAGGTTCTGAACTGGGGTGATGCAGTGAGCTAAAATACGGTGATGGATTAAGCCCTGATCTCTTGACTGGGTAAGAGTGGTCTGCTTAATTCAGACACTCTGTTCATCACCACCCCCATTTCTGTATCGTTTTTGACCACTACAGGTGTGGCAGGGTATACTCAGACATGAGTCCCTTGCTCACTGCACCACCAGGATTCAAGCAAGCCGGGCCGACGACGGCTGAAATGCCAGAAACCGGTCCCCAGAAGCTTGACTCCTTACCAGTGAAGAATTGGCTTGGTAGGTTGGTCTGCCCTGTTGTCATGAGGCACGGGGTAGGGCTAATTTGCATATAGCCAGGTTCTGAACTGGGGTGATGCAGTGAGCTAAAAAACAGTGATGGATTAAGCCCTGATCTCTTGACTGGGTAAGAGTGGTCTGCTTAATTCAGACACTCTGTTCATCACCACCCCCTTTTCTGTATCGTTTTTGGCCACTACAGGTGTGGCAGGGTATACTCAGACATGAGTCCCTTGCTCACTGCACCACCAGGATTCAAGCAAGCCGGGCCGACGACGGCTGAAATGCCAGAAACCGGTCCCCGGAAGCTTGTCTCCTTACCAGTGAAGAATTGGCTTGGTAGTTTGGTCTGCCCTGTTCCCATAAGGCACGGGGTCGGGCTAATTTGCATATAGCCAGGTTCTGAACTGGGGTGATGCAGTGAGCTAAAAAACGGTGATGGATTAAGCCCTGATCTCTTGACTGGGTAAGAGTGGTCTGCTTAATTCAGACACTCTGTTCATCACCACCCCCTTTTCTGTATCGTTTTTGGCCACTACAGGTGTGGCAGGGTATACTCAGACATGAGTCCCTTGCTCACTGCACCACCAGGATTCAAGCAAGCCGGGCCGACGACGGCTGAAATGCCAGAAACCGGTCCCCGGAAGCTTGTCTCCTTACCAGTGAAGAATTGGCTTGGTAGTTTGCTCTGCCCTGTTCCCATGAGGCACGGGGTCGGGCTAATTTGCATATAGCCAGGTTCTGAACTGGGGTGATGCAGTGAGCTAAAAAACGGTGATGGATTAAGCCCTGATCTCTTAACTGGGTAAGAGTGGTCTGCTTAATTCAGACACTCTGTTCATCACCACCCCCCTTTTCTGTATCTGGCCCTACTCTGGCAGGCACGGTAGACCTTACGCCTGAAATAGACACCTGTATGGCTACTTTCCTTCAAAAATACGAGAAGGATTAGTTACTTACCTGTAATCCTACTTCTCTTCCAGGGGTATCCTCATCAAAGTCATAGGCACAAGAATATTCTCGCACATGCGCGGGACCCCGGAAACACAATCATATATGTGCCCCACATACATGTATCTATCTATCTATATATATATATATATATATATATATATATATATATATATATATATATATATATATATATATATAGTCACAAACAACCTCCTTACAAGAAAGAGCAGAGACCGCGTTGGGGGAGAACAGGAGCACACCTTTATTTCAATTCTGCAGGCAAATGCATTTCGGCCATCTCGGCCTTTGTCAGCGCCAAATAATTAACAGGTGGCCTTTTCAACAGCCGCTTTATATGTGTCCCGCCCCTTGCAGGTAGAGCAAGGTTCACCTCCTCCTTAAAGTTGTAGCTCACCAGCAGTGGCTCACGCGTACTTTGTGAACTACCAGTCCCAGAAAGCATGTGGTTTTCAGGTAAGTGGTGCCAGAGTGGACAAAACCAAGTGATTTGTCAGGCTTTAGCAGGGCACTGCGTGGTGTGAAGAGAGCCAACTGCCTGTGATGCAGCAAGAATATATAATAAAAGAGCAAATGCAGCCTTACACACACTAGAGCTGAATAATGCTGTAATGACTCCCCATTATATCATAAAGAATACATTAGAAACAGGGAAAAACAACAGCAGAACATGTTTTAAAACTGTTTTAATGCTTAGCAATCAGCACAAACTCTCAGATAGGACTGAAAGCATAGCCACCGTCCAGGCTGCACTGCAGAAAACATAGCCTAAATAGGCTGAAAAGCAAACTCAATTACAATTACAGCGTGTTCAGCGAGAGCGCTGTTTCATTCCTTTTAACTCACGCCACTGAAGAGGGAAGAGTGAATTCCTGAAACGCGTCTGGCGTTAAATATGTGATGTCTGTTCCTGGCAGAGAGCTTGCTTGCAAGGTGTCATTAAAATTGAAGAGCTAAGAGACTTCCTGTGGCAGTGCTTCGTTTTGGTATCCTGACAGTTGGATTTGTAACGGCTGCCTCAGCCGTGGAGACCTGCACACTGCTCAAAGCGGGTCCTTGCTTGCACCACGAGGATGCCGGCAGCTTGGTAGGAAGCAGCGGTCGATCTTGCAGGGTGACGTCAGATGATGCTCAGTTTTGACACCAAGAAAGCGGGGAAGCTTCACCTTGTATCAGCATCAGCCCACTTGGGAATACAGGTTTTATTGATCGCATGAAGGCGCACCCACTTGGGAACATTATCTGAACACTACGGCATCCAGAAGGCTGTGCGAGCACATGGCCACGCCACTGAGGCAGGTGCCTACAATTACAGCGTGTTCAGCGTGAGCGCGGTTTCATTCCTTTTAACTCACGCCACTGAAGAGGGAAGAGTGAATTCCTGAAACGCGTCTGGCGTTTAATATGTGATGTCTGTTCCTGGCAGAGAGCTTGCTTCCAAGGTGTCATTAAAATTGAAGAGCTAAGAGACTTCCTGTGGCAGTGCTTCGTTTGGGTAACCCGACAGTTGGATCTCCATATATCATATATACGTATACATATATACATATACATACATATATATATATATATATATATATATATACATATATATATATATATATATATATGTGTGTGTGACAATCCCTGCTACCTCTCGCCCGGAGCCCAGTCCTGGATACCGCTGCGCAGGAAGAAGAGAGGAGACCTCAGGTGCAGTGAGCAGTCATTTTTATTTCCTCGAGGAAGCGGCACACCACAGCATGACGTTTCGGCCTACACAGAGGCCTTGATCACATGACGCACGCTGGGGAAGAGGCAATTTTTAAAGTGCTAGTGCTCAGTGAAAATACAATCTCATAGGTAGGTTATGGTCACATGTCACGCTGAGTCATAGACAGAGACAAAAGGTTGTGAGAAAAACACATCACGGGATAATCCCTGAATTTTCGCACATACTGCAAAAAATACACTCAGTAATGTTAAAAGTGCAAATGCTAACTGATTGTTGTAAACAATACAAGGCAGGAGTCACTGGGTAATCCAATGGATGGATAATGCAAAATATACGCCATTGTGCAAAGTGCAAATTGTGTCATGCGGATAATTGATATAATAATCAATATATACACTATATACAATACACTTCATGTACAAAATCATGTATAACATCGAATTTTAAAGGAATGTATAAAAATATAAATCCATAAATAACGTGTTATAAATATATAAATATATATGTTAAAACCATGACTGTACAAGCATATTGACAATAAATATATATGTAAACACAGCACTATTTACACGGGATGAGACCTCTAGTGAACATAAAAGCTATTACTGCATAAATGCATTTAAACCATAACACTAAGGTCGCAGCATCCCATTTGTATTGCACATACTGTTTGCTCAACGGTCGCTCCCCCCATGCTCCCTGATCCCAGCTCCTGTTGACGATCTGGCCGAGACTACAGAGCTGTACCTGCATTTATTTAATTAATTCCGCCTTGCGTTGTGTTTATTTATTTTCATTCCGCCTCGCGCTGCATTTATTTAATTAATTCCGCCTTGCGTTGTGTTTATTTATTTTCATTCCGCCTCGCGCTGCATTTATTTAATTAATTCCGCCTTGCGTTGTGTTTCCGCCTTGCGTTGTGTTTATTTATTTTCATTCCGCCTCGCGCTGCATTTATTTAATTAATTCCGCCTTGCGTTGTGTTTATTTATTTTCATTCCGCCTCGCGCTGCATTTATTTAATTAATTCCGCCTTGCGTTGTGTTTATTTATTTTCATTCCGCCTCGCGCTGCATTTATTTAATTAATTCCGCCTTGCGGTGTGTTTATTTATTTTCGTTCCGCCTCGCGCTGTGTTGGTTTAATAAATTTAGCCTTTAGCCCCCGGTGCCCTGTGACCCTCCATCTTGTTGTGTGTCCCCTGGCCCGCCCCTCCTCCCTGCTACCGCCTCCCAGCTGCTGCCCCTCCCACGCTCCGCCCCCTCCACCATCCATTTATGGCCAATGCCCCCACGCGCAGCGTCCACGCTCTACGGCCACGCCGAAGGTGCGCCAAAGGTAAGCCCGTCTACGCCCGTCCGCGCCAGACCCCCTGCCCCTCGCGCAGCCCAGCCCCCCCGCGTTACCTATGATGCCGCCTCCCTCCTAGCCCTTAACCCCGGTCGCGCCCCCAACTGCGTCCAAGCCGCTCCTGGACACACCCATGGACCTTTCTCCTGCTACTCCTGCAAATTCAGCGGCACCGACAACATCTCCGATACGACTACACCACAGATTCCCAACCCCAACCACCTACAATGCATCCTTCTCAACACCCGCTCGGTGCACAGACACGCCATTGACCTATGGAACCTTCTAGACACCTTCTCTCCAGACGTCGCCTTCCTAACAGAAACATGGATGAACGCTTCCTCCGCACCAGACATCACCATTGCCATCCCTGAAGACTATAAGATCACTCACAAAGACCGTACCAGCCACACAGGAGGAGGAATCGCTATCGTCCATAAGAAATCTATCCGCATCTCAACCAGCTCTGACACCAACCTCGCCAACTCCAAACACCTTCACTTCCAGATCCACATCGACCCCAAAACCACTCTCAGAGGCACTCTCCTCTACAGACCACCAGGACCCCGCGCAAAATTCAGTGAAGACATCACGGACTTCATCTCTCCACACGCACTCCCCTCCAAAGACTATATTCTTCTAGGAGACTTCAACTTTCACCTTGAAAAGATAAACGACCACAACACCGCCACCCTCGTGGACAACCTCGCCAACCTTGGACTTAAACAACTAGTCACTTCCCCAACCCACATCGCAGGTCACACACTCGACCCCATCTTCACTTCCAGCAATCATGTCTCCTTCAGCCACACTACGGACCTCCTATGGACCGACCACAGCTGCGTTCACTTCACCTACAACAAGCCGAAACCCATCAACCACCCCCAACCTACCCTGCAAAGAAACTGGAAGAAAATCACCACGGACCAAATCTCCGCATCGCTCCTTCGAAACTCCCCAGCCCTCTCTTCTAACGCCAACGAAGCCGCAGCCAACCTCACCCTATGGCTATCCAACACCGCTGACACCTTAGCACCACTGAAAAAACGTCAAAGCAAACCTGGCAGCAAGAAGGCCTCATGGTTCAACGATGATCTTAAGAAATCCAAGAAACTCTGCCGCTCCCTTGAAAAAGCCTGGAAAAAAGACCCATCCACCAGCACCAAGGACGCCTTCAAAAGCGCCACCCGCACTCACCACCAACTGATCCGAAAAGCCAAGAAAACAGCATTCAAGGATCGACTTGACAACAACGCCCACAACAGCAAGGAACTTTTCAACATCGTCAAGGAATTTTCCAACCCCTCGGCCAACTCCAACGACATCACCCCCTCTCAAACCCTCTGCGACTCCCTAGCCTCCTTCTTCCACAACAAGATTGCAGACATCCACAACAGCTTTGACAACCAACCCGGAAACCAACCCACCCCACCATCTGTTGACCATCTTCCCCCCGTAAACACCCTTAACGCCTGGAACCCAATCTCCACTGAGGAAACCATCCGCCTGATGAATTCCATCCACTCTGGATCCCCCACAGACCCATGCCCTCACCACATCTTCAACAAAGCAGACTCCGTCATAGCACCGCACCTCCGAGACGTCATCAACTGCTCCTTGATATCCGCGACCTTCCCAGAAGACTGGAAACACGCTTAACTCACCGCCCTTCTGAAAAAACCCACAGCGGACCCCACCGAACTCAAAAATTACCGCTCCATCTCGCTTCTCCCATTCCCGGCCAAAGTCATCGAGAAAGCCGTCAACAACCAGCTCGCCTCCTTCCTCGAAGCCAACAAATCACTCGACCCCTCACAATCTGGCTTCCGAGCTAAACACAGCACTGAAACCGCCCTCATCGCAGCAACAGACGACATTCGAACTCTACTGGACAATGGAGACACAGTCGCCCTCATCCTCCTCGACCTCTCTGCAGCATTCGACACAGTCTGCCACAGCACCCTTCTACAACGCCTCAATAACATCGGAATCCAAGGAAAAGCACTTGAATGGATCACCTCGTTCCTCACCGGAAGAACCCAGAGAGTCCGCCTTCCTCCATTCAAGTCCGAGGCCTCTGAAGTCATCTGCGGCGTGCCTCAAGGATCATCACTCAGCCCCACCCTCTTCAACGTATACATGAGCCCCCTCGCGGCCATCGCCCGCCAACACAACCTCAACATCATCTCTTACGCGGACGACACTCAACTGATCCTTTCTCTCACCAAGGACCCTAGCACCGCCAAAACTAACCTACACGAAGGAATGAAAGAAGTCGCTGAATGGATGAAACAAAGCCGTCTGAAACTGAACTCAGATAAAACAGAAGTCCTCATCTTAGGCACATCCCCCTCTGCTTGGGACGACTCCTGGTGGCCGGAAGCCCTCGGAAAAGCACCCATTCCGACAGACCACGCACGGAACCTTGGCGTCATCCTGGACTCTTCACTCTCAATGAACAGACAAGTCAACGCCGTATCCTCTTCCTGCTTCAACATTCTTCGCATGCTCAGAAAAACATTTCGCTGGATCCCCTCCGAAACAAGGAAAACAGTCACCCACGCTCTGGTCACGAGCCGACTGGACTACGGAAACACCCTCTACGCAGGTACCACCGCTAAACTCCAGAAGAAACTCCAACGAATCCAAAACGCCTCAGCCAGGCTCATATTAGACATCCCACGCAACGAACACATCTCCGGTCACCTTAAAGACCTCCACTGGCTACCCGTCAATAAGAGGATCACTTTCCGACTGCTTACCCACGCACACAAATCACTCTACGACATCGGACCAGATTGCCTCAACTCTCGACTGTCCTTCTACACCCCCTCCCGCCAACTACGCTCTTCCAGCCAAGCCTTCGCCACTGTACCTCGCATCAACAAGACCACCATGGGAGGCAGATCCTTTTCATACCTGGCTGCTAAAACATGGAACTCACTCCCCGCTTACCTTCGCCTCACCCAGAACCACCTAGCGTTCAGAAAGCAGCTTAAAACGTGGATATTTGACAAATAATCCTCCTCCCCTTCCTAAGCGCCTTGAAACCCTCTGGGTATGTAGTGCGCTATACAAATTTTATGACTTGACTTGACTTGACTACACAGAGCTGGATAGTTTGGGAGCAGAGGAGATGCTAACCCATCAGAAGGAAAGGAGACCATTGCAGCCTCTACCCCCGAACCTCCAATTGGCTCTGATAATGCCAGGTTGGACCTTACCCTGCCATGGATGTATCTAAGTGAGTGGTGAGAGAAACGAAAAACTGTGCACGTATTTTTATGTGAAAGTTTTTAAGTTTTGTGTGTATCTGTGAGTTTTTTTCCAGGCTCATTCTCTATATAACCTTTCTTATTGGTTCTCTCGGTAAAATCAAAGTGTTGAGCTCTTAGTACATCCAAGTGCAGCCTAAGCCTAGGCTGCACTTCACACTTAAACCATCCAAACCTCTAGATTTATGCTGGTAAGAAAATGTGTCTTAGTAAGAAGACAGACAGGTACACTAAGATTATATTATGGAGGGCAACCGACTACAGGAAGGGGGAGGAACACAGGTATATACGGTGGTTTACTTGTGTCATAGACACGTGTAAAAATCTTCCGTGGAGTTCAACCCCCCTGGGGCTCGACTGTCCATTTTCAGTATACATCTGGTCTCCAATTTTCTTAAAGCTCCATCTCTATCACCTCCTCTTTTGAGAGGACCCACACAGTCAATTGCATAGTAACGCAACAGGGAACTGTCATTGTTGTGGTGTTCTTTAAAGTGGCGGGCCACCGGGTATGCTGGATCATTTGTATTGATGGCCCTTATGTGCCGCAGGGCACACGGACACTCCAGCACATACACCACATACTCGCTTTTGCAGGTAAGTTGTTTTTTAATCTTGCGTACATTGGAGGTGAAGGGGATTGCATACTCTGTTTTGTTCAATCCGTGCTGACAGGCCTTGCAGGATGAACACTTCCTAAAGCCCTTACTCTTCCCTAACCAATTCTTACTAGTAGGGACTTCTGGGCTAGATTTGACTAGGGCATTTTGCATAGAATATGCTCTCCTATATGTGATAGACGGGGTGTTTGAAATTCTGTCCCCTATCACTGGGTCACATTTCACCAAATTCCAATGTTTGGAGACTATTTTCCCCAGTGCCCCATGTTGCTTGTTGTAGGCCCAAATCAATCTGACTGTTTGATCATTAGTGGTGGTAGGCGTACTGTGGACTTTAGGATGCAAGGCTTGGTCACGGGAAAGGGCATTAGCTTTAGTTATGGCCCTATCAACCACCGCGGCCTTGTAACCCCTAGCCATGAATCTGGCCCTGCTAGCTTGCTGAGCGAGATTGCATTGGGCTTCTGTACTGCTCAGACGTCTGATACGCAGCATTTCGCCATACGGAATGCTGCGTATAAGATGGGCAGGGTGATGGCTACTGGCGTGGAGAATTGTATTTCCAGCCGTTTCCTTACGGTACAACCTGGTTTCGAGTTTTGCTCCTCCTGGTGTAACTGTCATATCTAGGAAATGCACTTGATCCCTGCTAATGGTTGAAGTAAAGTTCAAGTTGAAATCATTACTATTGATTAAATCAACAAAGTGTTCAGCTTCTAGACGAGTGCCCTTCCAGACTAGGAACACGTCGTCTATATAACGATACCACCTAACAATAGATCGCCTGGCAATGTCAGAATGTGTGCCAAAGAGGACCTGTCTCTCCCAGTAGCCCATGTGAAGGCAGGCATAACTGGGAGAGAAACAGGCCCCCATGGCCACACCCCTGACCTGTTGGTAATATCTATTGTTAAACATAAAGAAATTATGGTGTAAACAGAATGAAATCATAGAAAGTAACATGCGATTATGGTCAGCCATGATGATCGGTCTCAGCCCTAGGTAGAATTCAATGGCTCGCAATCCGTCTTGATGGTTAATACTTGTGTATAAAGACGTGGCGTCTAGTGTAATGAGCCATAAATCCGAATCCCACTCTATGTCCTGTATCTTTCTTACAAAATCATTGGAATCTTGGACAAAAGATGGTAAACTCTGAACAAATTCCTGCAAGAAAGAGTCCACATAAACTGTTGTTTTCTCTAATAACCCCCCACAGGCTGCAATTATCGGTCTACCCGGGGGTTTGTGTGGGTTCTTGTGGATCTTCGGGATTAGGTATAGGACTGGCATGACTGGATGATTGTTCTTAAGGTATTTGAGTTCATCCATGCTCAGTAGGCCAAAGGATCTCCACCCCATAAGCAGCGAGTAGAAATCTTCCTGAGCTTTTTTGACCAACGAAATGTCACTATGTCTATAACAGTTCAAGTCGTTTAATTGAGAGAGGGCTTCTTCCAGGTATAGTTGTCGTGGCCACAGGACTATGTTCCCTCCCTTGTCAGACTGTCTGACAATTACATTTTCATTGGCCTGAATCTTTTGGATGAGTCGCATGTATTGGTCATTCTGTGTGAATTTCTTACGTTTTGAATTGAGCACTTTGGAATGTAGCAACTTGATATCTTTAACTACAGCATCATGGAAGATGTCAAGGTTATCATAGAGCATAACAGGAGTAAACGTGGAGCGTGGTTTAAAAGACGTTAGCCCTCCCACCCTGTTAGGCTCACCTCCAGAGACTGATTGGGATGATGACTGCTCCAGTCTGAGGGATTCTAGGGCCTCCAAACCCGGCACGTCACGGGCTTGAAGTCCATCATCAACTGTTTCAGCCCTCGTCGGGGTACTGCGAGTTTTTCCTCCTGCAAAGTGTTTCTGCAGTTTCATTTTGCGGACGAATTTGTAGAGGTCAATTCTGGTGTCCGCATAATTGAAATCGCATGGAGGGCAAAATGTAAGACCTTTAGACAAGATGCAACGTTCAGACTCTGACAAGATCATATCAGTCAAATTGATGATGGAGGGGGCAACGTCCTTAACTCCAGATTGTGAGCTTATTTCCTGTTTCATCTCCTTGTACTCTTTTTCTTCTTTTTCTGCTGATGTTGCTCTTCCTCTTGATTTGGCCTTACGACGTTGGTAACGCTTGGCGTTGATTCTTTTGTTCCTGAGCGCAGTTGCGTTCTCGGGCGTAGGGTCTCGCGCCAGTCTTTTCTTATGCAGTCCAGTTCCTCTGCTGGCGTGAGCTTGGTAAACCCCAATTGCCTTCCTGATTGTGCCGAATTGGAGTCTGAGTCGCTGTTCATGCTTGAACTGAGATTGGACTCCGAGGAGTCATCCTGCTGGGCTGCTCCATGTGCTTGGTTTGAGCGATCTGCAGCTGCAGCAACTTTTTGACGTCGTGAGGCTTTGATGGCATCGTATTTTTTAGCAAAAGTAAAAATGCGGCCTTCCGCATAGTCTGCCTTGTCACGTTGAAATTTCCAGGCTTTCCTTTTGCTGATTGACTCTTCTTCCTTTTGTATCCTCGCCATCATATCGCTTCTGAGTTTAGTGCACTCACTTGGACAGTCCACACTGGCCGCTTCAATGATCTGATTGAGCTCTTCGATTTTGGCCTGTGTCTTGAGCCGGTCACTCTCCGCATAGCGTACCAGTATTTGGACTAGCTTGCGCGACGACTCCAGGTTGCCGTCTGCCCATTCACGGAGCATTTCCGGGTCTGGGTCCTCGTAACTTGGGGCCAGCATGACTCGCAGACCACGCGGTATTCTATTGACTTCTAAGTAGCGACTCAGAGAACGGTGCTCCCACCACTTGGAGAGTTCTCTTTTCATCAATTTCTCCAATTGCTTAAAATTGTCACGAACGCTGCCAAATTCATTAGCCGGTGCATTTGAGGCGGATGGTTCAGAGGACCCCCCAGCCGGGGAGTCGTCAAACGCATTCAGCGCTGCCTGTTCCCTTGCTCTTAATGCGTCAGCCGACATGCCGCTTCCTCACAAACAAATGTTGCAGGAGCACACCTTTATTTCAATTCTGCAGGCAAATGCATTTCGGCCATCTCGGCCTTTGTCAGCGCCAAATAATTAACAGGTGGCCTTTTCAACAGCCGCTTTATATGTGTCCCGCCCCTTGTAGGTAGAGCAAGGTTCACCTCCTCCTTAAAGTTGTAGCTCACCAGCAGTGGCTCACGCGTACTTTGTGAACTACCAGTCCCAGAAAGCATGTGGTTTTCAGGTAAGTGGTGCCGGAGTGGACAAAACCAAGTGATTTGTCAGGCTTTAGCAGGGCACTGCGTGGTGTGAAGAGAGCCAACTGCCTGTGATGCAGCAAGAATATATAATAAAAGAGCAGATGCAGCCTTACACACACTAGAGCTGAATAATGCTGTAATGACTCCCCATTATATCATAAAGAATACATTAGAAACAGGGAAAAACAACAGCAGAACATGTTTTAAAACTGTTTTAATGCTTAGCAATCAGCACAAACTCTCAGATAGGACTGAAAGCATAGCCACCTTCCAGGCTGCACTGCAGAAAACATAGCCTAAATAGGCTGAAAAGCAAACTCAATTACAATTACAGCGTGTTCAGCGAGAGCGCTGTTTCATTCCTTTTAACTCACGCCACTGAAGAGGGAAGAGTGAATTCCTGAAACGCGTCTGGCATTAAATATGTGATGTCTGTTCCTGGCAGAGAGCTTGCTTGCAAGGTGTCATTAAAATTGAAGAGCTAAGAGACTTCCTGTGGCAGTGCTTCGTTTTGGTATCCTGACAGTTGGATTTGTAACGGCTGCCTCAGCCGTGGAGACCTGCACACTGCTCAAAGCGGGTCCTTGCTTGCACCACGAGGATGCCGGCAGCTTGGTAGGAAGCAGCGGTCGATCTTGCAGGGTGACGTCAGATGATGCTCAGTTTTGACACCAAGAAAGCGGGGAAGCTTCACCTTGTATCAGCATCAGCCCACTTGGGAATACAGGTTTTATTGATCGCATGAAGGCGCACCCACTTGGGAACATTATCTGAACACTACGGCATCCAGAAGGCTGTGCGAGCACATGGCCACGGCACTGAGGCAGGTGCCTACAATTACAGCGTGTTCAGCGTGAGCGCGGTTTCATTCCTTTTAACTCACGCCACTGAAGAGGGAAGAGTGAATTCCTGAAACGCGTCTGGCGTTTAATATGTGATGTCTGTTCCTGGCAGAGAGCTTGCTTCCAGGTGTCATTAAAATTGAAGAGCTAAGAGACTTCCTGTGGCAGTGCTTCGTTTGGGTAACCCGACAGTTGGATCTCCATATATCATATGTATATATATATATATATACATATACATATACATACATATACATATACATACATATACATATATATATATATATATATATATATATATAAAATAAAAAATCAAATGCAGCCTTGCACGCACTAGAGCTGAATAATGCTGTAATGACTCCCCATAATATCATAAAGAATACATTAGAAACAGGGAAAAACAACAGCACAACCTGTTTTAAAACTGTTTTAAAGCTTAGCAATCAGCACAAACTCTCAGATAGGACTGAAAGCATAGACACCTCCCAGGCTGCATTGCAGAAAACATAGCCTAAATAGGCTGAAAAGCAGACTCATAGCAACATAGAGATAAACTGGCACTGTGCCTTTAAGGCAGTCATGACCCCCGCTTCCCATCATGCCTAAGGGGTGACAGTTAGGTCAGTTCTTTGCGGTGATTCAAAAGCCATGACACAAAGAGTTGACATTACCTTTAAAAATACAATGATCCTTTGCCCGGGGAGGCGGGAGGGTTGCTTATGACTTTGATGAGAATACCCCTGGAAGAGAACTAGGATTACAGGTAAGTAACTAATCCTTCTCTTCCAGGGGATCCTCATCAATAGTCATAAGCACTAGAATAGAATAGCGATCCTCACCTCATCCCCCTGCGGGCAAAGGAAACAGAACGGTAAATTAATCAACCAGCTCAGATAACTAAGTTTGGATAGATATATTACTATCTGAATAGATTCCTCAAGGAGGCCTGGCCCACTTGAGTGTCCGCCCTGGAATCGGATTCTAGACAATAATACCTATTGAAAGTGTGAACCGATCTCCAGGTTGCTGCCTTGCAAATGTCTGACACTGGAACATCATGCAAGAAAGCTACTGTGGCTGCCTTTCCCTTAGTGGAATGTGCTTTAGGAGACAACAAAAGGGGTTTATTTGCCAACTGGTAGGCCAATTTTATACAGGACACTATCCATCTTATAATGGATCTTTTGGAGGCTGGAAAACCTGTTCTCATGGCACCATAATTCAAAAACAATGAATCGGATTTCCTTATACCCTTTGTACCCTCCAGATAGAATTTGAGCACTCTTTTAAGGTCTAAGGAGTGGAGAGACCTCTCCGCAGGAGTTGCGGGATTGGGAAAAAAGGACGGTAGGGAGATTAATATGGAAATCAGATACAACCTTTGGCAAAAAAGCATGGTGAGCTCTTAACACTAAACTGTTGTGGTGAAACACAGTATATGGCTCTTTTGCACACAGCACTTGGAACTCACTTACTCTGCGCGCTGAGGTTATTGCCACCAGGAAAGCGGTCTTCCATGTCAGGTGCTGCAATGTGGCTTTATGAATGGGCTCAAAAGAAGGACTCCTCAATCTAGACAGCACCAGATTCAATTCCCAAGGGGGAGAAGGAGTTCGTACCGGGGATACACTTTCTTCAACCCCTGTAGGAAATCCGTAACCACCTACAATTGGAAAAAAGAAGGTTGGTTGGGTGATTTTCTGTATGCCGTAATTGCTGACAAATGAACCCTGATCGAGGCATATTTCAAACCTGCTTTGGCTAAATAAAGGAGGTAAGGAAGAATGACCTCCTCCTGCCCCTGTGTAGAATCAAAATGATTATCAATACACCATAGGTAGAATCTCTACCACTTAAAAGCGTACAAGGCTCTTGTGGAAGGCCTCATAGCCTCTTTCAGGATGTGCATGCAGTCCTGCGGCAGATTCAAGTGTCCGTATTGTAGGACCTCAGGAGCCATGCTGCCAAGTTCAGAGAAGGTAGTGTGGGATGGACAATCTTTCAGTCCATCTTGGACAGCAGGTCCGCTCTGTAAGGTAGTCTACTTTGGGGTACTACAGACAACTGGCTCCCAGTACGGAAACGTATGATGTTCAAAGCACTGTGCATAGTGTTCAAGGCAGTGAATGGACTAGGTCCGTCTTTCCTTCAACAACACTTCCAGCTGTATCATCCAGGCCGACAGTTAAGATCATCCAACAAATGGCTTGTCAAGACTGATCGTATTAGGAAAGCTCGATGGGGAGGTCGCAGTTTTATTTCCGGAGCAGCTGATATCTGGAATAAAATGCCCCTCCCCCTAAAACAAAGCACTGACCTAATGACATTCAGGAAGAACATTAAAACATGGCTTTTTAATCTATAGGGACAAACATCGTATGGAGAAAGTATATCATTTCAGCGCCAGGACACCTGCCCGGTAACAGTGCGCTTAATAAATGGTAAAAATAAATAAATAAATAAACAACTGCAGAAGGGCCGAGTACCACCACTGACGTGGCCAGTCTGGAGCTATCAGAATCATCTTCATATTGGATCTGATGAGCTTGGACACCACCTTCGGGATCAGATGCAGAGGAAGAAAGGCGTATGCAAATGTCTCAGACCAATCCATCAAAAGCGTATTCCCCCTTGTCCCTGGACGGTGGAATCTGGATGGGAAGGCGTGGCATTTTTTGTTTTTGTCGTCTGCAAACAAATCTATTGACAGACGACCCCACTGCTGGAAAATATCTGCCACCACCACGTCGTGTAGCACCCAGTCTGGCTCCTCTTCGAAGTGCTGACTGAGCGCGTCTGCTCACACGTTCTGCTCCCCTGGAAGGCGCACTGCCACTATGGGGAGGTTCCATGCCAGAAGCCAGTGCCAGATCACTTGAGCCTCCAGGGAGAGAGGGCGAGAGCGCGTACCACCCTGTTTGTTTAGATAACACATGGTGGTCGTGTTGTCTGTTTGGATCAGGATCGAGTTGGACGTGATCGATGGCCAAAAAGGTTTTAGAGCAAGATGGACTGTTCGTAGCTCCAACATGTTTATATGGTAGAACTGCTCTTTTGTGGACCACCGGCCCTGCATCTGAATGCACCCCATATGTGCCCCCCATTCCTTGCCGAGATGCATCAGTTATCAACGATTGCACTGGAACTGGTTAATGGAAAGGGACTCCCACCAATAGGTTCTGCAGCAGAGTCCACCACCTGATGCACAACTTTGCTGCTTGAGAGAGCACAATCCGGTCCTCCCAGCTACCCGTTGCTTGGTCCCACTTGTCCTCTAGATCTTGCTGCCATGGTCTCATTCTCAGCCTGGCGTTGGGATTGAGAAATATGCAAGAGGCCATTGACCCCAGCAGAGATGTCACTTGCTGGACTGCTGGGCGATCTGTCTGGAGCAGAGCCTTGCACTTCTGATGCATTGAAGAAAGTCTCACCTCCAAAGGAAACGCTCTTCCTTTGTTTGAATCCAGAGTTGATCCCAAATAATGGATTGTCTGGGTGGGCTGTTGAACTGACTTCTCCATGTTCAAATGAAGCCCTAGTCTGTGGAGCAGATACAGACAGACTTGGAAATCGTTACTTACTTTTTGAGGAGATGGCCCTTTGAGGAGCCAATCGTTTAAGTAAGGGTTAACAAACAGGCATTTTCTGTGTAGGGCCGCGCCACCACTGCCATGCACTTGGTAAAGACTAGTGGGGCAGATTTCAGTCAGAAGGGTAGGACTTTGAACTCATAGTCCTTGCTACCGACCACAAATCAAAGGTATTTGCGATGACGTGGAATGATAGGTATATGGAAGTACGCATCTTGGAGGTCCACCGAAAACATCCAATCTCCTGCTTGTAGATGTGGACATATTTGATGAAAGGCCAACATGCAAAACTTCTTCATGATGACTTTGTTTAGCAAGCGAAGGTCCAGGATAGGTCTGAGCTTGTGTTCCTGATCTCTTTTGGGAACAAGAAAGTACCTGGAGTACACTCCCTTCCCTCGCTGCGCGGAAGGAACCTCTTCTATGGCCTTTTTTCACAGAAGGGTTAACACTTCCTGCCGAAGCAACTTTAACTGGTGAGAATGAGATCTTTTCGGAGGAATGTCCTTTAGAGGCACACGAAAACATAGTGCATATCCATTGCGCAGTATACTGAGCACCCAACGATCATTTGTTATGCTGCACCACTTTTCCAGATGACGTGAAGCACTTCCTCCCAATGGAGTGGGCAACGGCGCAAGAGGAAGCTCCTGCTCATTGCTTCCCTGCCAATCTGGCCGTGTTAGAGGACTGTTGCTGGTGACCTCCTCTACCTCTGTTCGATTTACGGCCTTGATACTACGATTTGCCTTGTATTTTGTTCTGGGACCATTGAGGGGTGTGGACCCTCTGTTGGTAGCCATTGCGTTGTTTGGGTCTGTATCGTCGTTTAAACTCTTTTTTCTTCTCCAATCCAACTGCTTTGAGGGTTT
This sequence comes from Lissotriton vulgaris, assembly GCF_964263255.1. Taxonomy (NCBI): domain Eukaryota; kingdom Metazoa; phylum Chordata; class Amphibia; order Caudata; family Salamandridae; genus Lissotriton; species Lissotriton vulgaris. The sequence continues at coordinate 1,426,428,685 of NC_141689.1, read as the reverse complement.
CGAGCTCGGCTTTCATCCTACCCATTTCTTTATCTGTATGGGTGCCAAACAGGGAGGAGCCAGAAAAAGGGAGATTTAAGATCCTCTGCTGAGCATCTGGCTTGAGAGCGGTTAGTCTCAACCAGGAGGATCTCTTGGCGCAAATTCCATGCGCATATGAGTGCGCTGACAGTGTAGCACCATCCGCTGCTGTGCTTATCACTTGGTTGGCAACAAGCGACCCTTCCTTGATGACCTCCTCAAAATCCTTTTGATCTTCCTTTGGCAATTTTTCTTTGAAGCAGTCCAAGGAATCCCATAAGGCCCTCTCATAGCGACCCAATAAGGCTGCTGCACTGGAGACTTTGAGTGATTATGCTGCAGACCTGCAAACCTTACGTCCCTAAGAGTCCTGGGACCTACTTTCTTTATCCGGCGGGACTGACGAAGACGCAGCTACTGCATGAGTTTTCCTCGCTGCTGCAATTATAACACAGTCCGCAGGCAGATCTGTCTTCAAGAACACAGGGTCTGTTGCTGCCAGTTTGTATTTCTTTTGAATCCTCGCCGGTGCAGCCTTAATGCAGCTGGTGTGAGGAAAAATGTTCATCACCGGTTCCAGAAGACCAGGAACCAGAGGAAGCAACGGACAAGAAGCTGCTCTCTGATGCAGAGTCTCAAAAAATAACTGTTGTTGCCACCTGAGTAGACATTTTAATGTTCAGCTTCTGAGCCCTTCTTTGAAGCACATCATGATGTGTGTTAATGTCATCTATCAGTGACACTATTTATTTATTTATAACAGTTTTCTATAGCGCGAACTACGCCCTTAGGTATCAGAGCGCTTAACATCACATGGTATATAATAAGAACAGCAATGTATATAACACGTACTGAGATTGAGAGTCTAGTCTGTAGGTAGATACTATAAAAGGAACGAAAATATAAAAGGAAAAGAAAAAGACCGCTACCAAGTTACAAGACACCTATAATATTGTTCTGAGGTAGTAGCTGATTGTCCTCTTGCCGTGGGTCATTTTCTATATATTTCCCATTTTGGTTATCTAATAGACCCTCACTGTTAAGTTACCAATGGCAAATTGCCTACCTATGGGAGGAATTTGCTCATGAGAAAGATCTTCGTTTCCTTCTTGAATACTGCAGTGTTCGAAATTTTTCTGATGTTCGCAGGAAGGGAGTTCCATATTCTAGGGGCTGCACCAGAGAACGATCTCTCATAAGTTTTTTTCTTCCTGAAGATAGGTGGTCTCAGCAGCAACAAATTGGCACTCCGGACAGGTCTGTTTCCTTCTGAAATATCTATTTTCTGGGCAAGATATCTGGGTGTGTTGTGATGAATCGCTTTATGGGCGATACATGCCATTTTTAGTTGTATTCTAGCTTCGTAGGGTAGCCAGTTTAAAGCTTTCAGGTGAGGGGAGATGTGGTCAATTTTCCTCGATCCTGTGATAAGTCTTGCCGCTGCATTGAGGCATGCTTTTAGGGGAGCTGTGGAAAGTTTCGGAAGACCTGCTAGTGTTGTGCACCCATATTCAATTCTTGAGATAACCAGTGATTGCACAGCTAGTTTTAGGTCATTCTCTGATAGAAATGACTTCATTTTTCTTAAGTAGTTCAGATGAAAGAGAGCGTTTTTTTGCCATTACTTTAATGTGCGTTTTCATATCAAGGTGATTCCGAGAGACTTAGCTGATTCAACTAGAGTCGGGGTGCAGTTTAACGCTGTGATCATTTTGGACCATTCCTTCACTTCTGCATGATTCTTTTGAGGTGCGATGAGTAAGAATTCAGTTTTGTTAGCGTTTAGCTTGAGATGATTGTTAGATAGCAATTTTAGCGACATTTTGAGGGCCTCATTCATAATGGTTGTGTCTTCCAGCGATGCGATCTTGATGTAAAGTTGCGTGTCGTCCGCGTACATATGGTAAGATATTTTAGAGTTTCGTAGGATTTCTGTAAGTGGTTCGATGTATAAGTTAATCAGTGAAGGAGATTGAGTCGATCCTTGGGTTTCCCCAATTGTATTTGGGCAAGAAGGAGAAAGAGATTGGTTTACTAGGAATCTCTGAGTTCTATTCTGTAAGAATGATTCGAACCAATTCAATACCGTGCCTGAAATTCCCATCCTGTAGTGAAGTCTGTTTAGAAGTTTTTCGTGGCTAACTGTATCAGACGCTGATGACAAGTCTAGGAGGCTGAGTAGACAGGATTGGTTGTGATCTAGTGCTTGAAGTGCATCATCGACTATGTGAAGGATTGCGGTTTCCGTGCTGTGGCCAGTTCTGAAACCTGATTGGCAGTCATCCGATAGAGAGAAGTTGTCGATGTGTCGGCTTAACTGATTTTGGACACATCTCTCTATTAATTTGGCAAGAAGAGGGATGTTGGTCACTGGGCGATAGTTATTTGGATCTGCCGGGTCTGCTGTGGGTTTTATGATGATCGGGACAACTTGTCCTGTCTTGAGACATTCTGGGAGGACCCCCTGGGAAAGTGAGGCGTTTATAATTTCAGTCCATATTGGAATCATAATATGGCTGATTTCTTTCAGGCATTTTGATGGTAGCGGGTCGTTAAAGTGATTGTTTGGTTTAGTGGCAGCGATCGTTTTAGTAATCTCATTTTGGTCTAGTAATTTGAAAGTGTCCCAGTATGCCTTGTTTTTTCTCTCATTGTTCGCAGAGTTCTGTGTAGATTGAGATGATTTTGTATTGTAGTTAGGGTTATCTGCAGCGATCCTAAGTTCTTTTTCCAGTTCGTTGGCTTTGTTGTTGAAAAAGGTTGCAAATTCTTCACAGCCTAGTTGTGTTTTAGTGACTTCTTGGGCAGATTTTGCCAGTTTATTAGATTGTAGTTTTATAATCTCAAACAGTTTCCGTGGTCTGTTTTTGGCGTTTTTCAGATCTGATAAATTCCTTTTTAGAATTGATTATCTTTTTATTATATTCCTTTCTGATCTTTCTGAGGGATTTCAGCTCAGGGGAGGACATGTGTTGTCTCCATTTTCTTTCTGCACGTCTCAATTTTCGCCCATCTTTGTTCAATATTCCATTAAACCATGGGTTATTTGTCTTCTCCGTGACTCTTTTTAATTTGAGTGGTAAGGTGGAGTTGACTATTTACGATATTGTGGTTGTGTAGTGGTTCGTTAGATACGTCACATTCTGCACGTTGTCAGGTAGGATTAGGTCTTTTTTGCAGCTTTCCATTAGAGGATCCATGTTCGAATCTCTGGTTTCACGTATCCATCTTTTCATTTTGCTAGATTGAGTGGTTTTTATCTTCTCCCTTGATGGTATTAAGAAGGTTATGGCATGGTGATCTGATCAGTTGCATGGTTCTATTGAGAGGATTGAGATGTCATTATTCTTTGAAATAATCCCGTCTAATGTTGCTCCCTTTTCATGTGTAGGTTCTAGACAGGCTTGTGATAATTTTAGCTCCGTTAGAAAATCGTTAACCCCTTCCCTGCTGGCCCGTTTCCGCCCCCGTGCGGTAAACAAACGAACAGGGGCGGGCCATGACGAACCCCAGCCGTCATCAGCACACGAGCACCGTAGTGCATGACGGCTGGGGTTCGTCACCAGCATGGAAGGGGTTAAAGGCGTTGATCTGTTTGTCGTTGTTGTCATTCCAGAGTAGATTAAAATCACCTAGAAATATATTATTGATGTCTTTGCTAGAGTTGGTAGTGATGATCTCCATTAGTTGGTCTATGAAGTTCATGTTATTTCCCGGTGGGTGATATAAGGCATGTAGGTTGCAGATCTGTTTGTTATCCGATCTTATATGGAGCCCAAGGTATTCGCATGATTTGAGAGGGTCTGATTGAAAATGTCCAATTTCTAAGTTTGATCTGTGGATACAGGCAATACCACCTCCTGTCTTTATTTGTCTGTCAAGTCTCATTATGTTATAGTGCGGGGATATCTACAGGTCTAAGACTGGGGACGAGGATTCAGATAGCCATGATTCGGTAAGGATTGTAACGTCTATTCCCTGATTGATAATGATATCGGCTATGTCAGACGCATGTTTCGTTGCCGATCGGCAATTGAGCAATAGGCATTTTAAAGATTTTTCTGTTCTATCTGAGATCCTGTTGGACGTATCAGTGGTTAGTTGAATTTGATGTAAGTTGTTGAGATTGGGCTTCCTTCCATTTCTCGTGGATGTTCTGTTTGCGTCAATCGGTACTCCTTTAATTTCCTGAGCCCTATTGGGGTCTGTCTGTTCATACTCCCTGAGTAGTGCTAGTATCTCTGCTTCCGATAGAGAATTTTGATTCCTTTCTGGTCTGTTTTGTCTGTTTGACAATGGCATCGCTCTCTTATTGCTTTTGTCTTTGGATGTGTTTAATAGCTGTTTGATGTGTTCTACTTCCGTGTGAGTGTTTTCTGTGATATCACATAGTTTTTCTATCCCTTTCAAGGTGTTTAATAAATCCTGTGAAAGGATACTGATTTGTGTTTGGATCTCGTGAATTTTTATCATGATCTTAAGTGACGTGATGTGATTCTTAATCCGTGTGTTTCGGTCTTCACGTTTTCTGTTCCTGGGTATCCGTTCTGACCCATGTCTCGTTGTCTTCTTAATTCTTTCCTTAGATCGGTTTTCTCCTCGGACCATACTTGCTGGGATGGACATTATGTCTAAGCTTGGTGATCCAAAGTTGTTGTTGATGTTATATGTATTTTGTGTTCTCTCAGCTTCATTCCTGGTCAACGTCCTTTCTGTTCCGCATGATGCTCCTGGTTGAGTAACCTGTTCCTGGAGGTCTCTGGATGGAGTGCTAATTTGTTCAGATCTCTGTCGGTCTCTGGTAGGGTTCCTAATTGTGGAGATATTGTCAGATGGGAACTATGCCTACGCTCACGTGATCTGGCCACCCGTTCTTCACGTCTGGGCGAGGGCGATCTATCCACTTCCTGCACCAATCTTTGCAGAGGTGATCTATGAAGAGGACTGGCGTATTCTTGTATCCGCTGTGATGCTCCTGTATCTTTACTCCAGTGATGCAGGGGAAGGAGATATCTCAGTGACAAATGCACAGAAGGAAAGCCTCCCTGCGCTGTGAAGGAGACCTAAGACTTGGTCTACCTGAACGCCTTTCTGGTGAGGCAGATGGTGAATGCCCCGCTGAAAGATGTCCTGACGAGTGAGAAGATGAGTGTTGTGACGCTTATTCTGTCACTAGAACCACCGATCCTTCTCCAGACCTCACTGAAGTGGGAATGCAACTTGCTCTTACTGAGCCCTTCTCGATGCCGACCTGGACTTCCTTCTCGACGTTGATGTCCAGCCTGGTGTTGGAACCAGTCTCGACACGACTCTCTGTTCCTCGACGTCGAGTGCCTTGCAGACGACGCTGGAGCATCCCTTTGTCTCGACGTCGAACGTCAATGAACCGACGACAGCGAAGGGCTTCTGCTCCTTAACGCCGAACGTCGTTGTGCTGATGAAGATGAAGGGCCTCTGTTCCTCAACGCCGATTGTCGCCGCGTTGACAACGGCGGAGGGCTCCTCTTCCTCGCACAGATTGTCGCCGAGATGATGGTGGAGAGCTGCTAATCCTCGAAGCCGATAGTCGTCGAGACTACGGCGGAGGGCTTCCGATCCTCGATGCCGATCGTCACCGGGTTGACGACGGCGGAGGACTCCTGACCCTCGACGTTGATCACCGATGGACTGACTATGACGGAGGGGTACCCGCCCTCGATGCCAAAGTGACGACGGCGGGGGACTCTCGCTCCTCGACGCCCATCGTCGCCGGGTTGACGACAAAGGAGGGCTGTTACTCCTCGACGCCGAGTTAACGAATGCGGAGGACTTCTGGTCCTAGGCGCCGATCGTCGCCAGGTTGACGACGGCGGAGGATCACGATTCTTCGAGGTCGACGACGTATCTGAATGACGAGGTCTTCTCGACGGTGAGCCCGCCGTCGATGGTCTTTTCTTGGACAAATGACCCACCGGTGGTAGAGTTTTCAGCGCTGAGCCCGACGCTGAAGCAGAAGAATGAGGGACCTTACTTCTGGATGGAGATCTCGACCTCTTGGAGCCCTTCCTCACCGGAGATCTGCCTGTGGAAGATGCCTTTTCTGCCAGCCCATAAAGACGGATCCTTTCTGTCTTTTAAAGTCCTTTTGGACAGGGCCTGGCAATGAAAACAAATCTTGGGGACATGGTCCTTAGGTAAACAAAGAATACATACCTCATGAGAGTCTGACCTGGCCTTCTTTTTTCCACAAGAAGGATAGGGGTCAAAAGAGATGGCATTTTGAGAGGAAAAAATGCCCAAAACTGTCAAAAAATGACAGAACCTTACTCCAACCGATGAAAGACGCCGAAGTAAGTCAAAATTTTCCAAAAAAGTGAAGATTATTTCTGACTAAAATCAGAAAGAAGTGGAGCTGTGTAACCAGGATCCTTCCTGAAGGAGCCGGAAAGAACAACTGACCTAACTGTCACCCCTGAGGCATGATGGGAAGCTGGGGGTCATGACTGCCTTCAAGGCACGGAGCCAGTTTATCTCTATGTTGCTATGAGTTAGCTTTTCAGCCTTTTTAGGCTAGGTTTTCTGCAATGCAGCCTGGGAGCTGTCTATGCTTTCAGTCCTATCTGAGAGTTTGTGCTGATTGCTAAGCATTAAAACAGTTTTCAAACATGTTATGCTGTTGTTTTTCCTTGTTTCTAATGTATTCTTGATGATATAATGGGGAGTCCTTACAGCATTATTCAGCTCTAGTGTGTGTAAGGCTGCATTTGCTTTTTTATTTTATATATATATATATATATATATATATATATATATATATGTCAATCCAAAGGTTGCATGTAAGCAAACGCGCACTCGGCCATAAGTCTGCTCAAAGCGTTTTATTCCTCACACAAATGTTTGTGTGAGGAATAAAACGCTTTGAGCAGACTTATGGCCGAGTGCGCGTTTGCTTACATGCAACCTTTGGATTGACATTAAAATATCGGCATTTTGGGTTCGCTGATCTACGCGCCACCTGACGACGGGAGCAGGATCCCGGTAGAACCCATTCTGGGGAATATATATATATATATATATATATATATATATATATATATATATATATATATATATATATATATATATATATATATATATATATATATATATATATATATATATATATATATATATATATATATATATATATATATATATATATATATATATATATATATATATATATATATATATATATATATATATATATATATATATATATATATATATATATATATATATACATATATATATATATATTTTACCTACTGGCGGTCGCCAGTAGGTAGTTATAGTTAGGATTTTTTTCAATGTTAAATCTCAAAATTCTATTTGGAATAACTTTGGCACCGGTTGACGAATCTGCCTGAAAATTTCCTGAAAATGGCCTCGTCGAGCTCCGGTCCTTCCTTGAAAGTTTGGGGGGGATACGTCAAGCGGGGGCCGAGATAAAAGGGGGGTCCCAAAACGCGTTTTCCCCATGTAAATTTCCATAGGGCGGTCGATTTTACTTTTAGCCCGAACGGCTGAATGGATTTCCACCAAACTTGGCAAAATTGAAGGGACTGGTAGCCCGATGTGCCTTTGCTATGTCTCAAGATATGTGCTGCAGTGGATTTTGAGTAATTTAGGTGCAAAAAAATATATATATCTATAGGCGCTCTCCGGTGCGCGCACCGGAGTGCGCTCCAGGCGCGACACGCGACTTGCGCGCAGGAAGCTGATTGGCTCTTGGGTGTCTGTAAACATTCTAAACAGTCTGGAGCGGCCGCCATCTTGTGTCTCTGTAAAATCGAGACACAAGGGGTTTGAAAAAAAAAGGGGCAAATGACCATAAGGGGGAAGAGTAGACCCCCTCTGACCCCCTAGGTTTGATGTAGGGGCTAAAATAGGGTCCTGCGGGGCATTACATTTTTTATTTTTTTTTTCGTTTTGCGCGGGGGAAGCGCATGGTACGCGCACCGGCGAAGCACGGGTAAAATCCAGGACCATATTTATGAAGGCCTTGCGCTGCCAGTTTTGCGCCTCCTGTGCGTCAATTTTTGTGACGCACCAGCGGTGTAAAAAAATGCGCATTGTTATGCAATATTTAAAAAGTGACGCATCTATCTAGATGCGTCACTTTTTAAATATAGTGCAACGAGGCACATTTTTTTACACTGCTGGTGTGATGCGTCACTTTTCTGTGCGCACTCCTTATGGCATTCCAGATGTGTCATATTTAATGTATGACGAATCATGTTGCAAGGAGTTACAGATACATCAGTATTTCTGACATATCTGTAAACATAAAAGTGACGCGAGGCAGGCGCAAGATTTTGACGCAACAGCATCCTAAAAGTGACGCAGAGAAATCTTATAGATTTCAGTACGTCGTTATTACCAAGCTTTTTGCGGGGGAATGCCCCCTCTGCATACATTATACCTGACGCAGATATAATGTGGCGCAGAGTTTTAAAAAGTGACCCATGTACCTAGATGCGTCACTTTTTAAAAATAGCGTCAGGTATAATGCATGCAGAGGGGGTGTTCTCCCGCAAAAAGCTTTGTAATAGCGACGCAGTGAAATCTTTGAGATTTCACTGCGTCACTTTTAGGATGCTGTTGCGTCAAAATCTGCGCCTGCTTTACAGCAGGTGTTAGACTGACGCAAGACCTTTCACATGGTGCTTTTTCCATGTGAAAGGACACATTACTGGAGTTGCGTCACTTTTGTGACGCACTCCAGCAATGCGTTACTTGGAATGTCATAAGGAGTGCGCACAGAAAAGTGACGCATCGCACCAGTGGTGTAAAAAAATGTGCCTCGTTGCGTTATATTTAAAAAGTGACGTATCTAGGTAGATGGGTCACTTTTTAAAATCAAGCGCCACATTATATCTGCGTGAGGTATAATGCATGCAGAGGGGGTGTTCCCCCGCAAAAAGCTTTGTAATAGCGACGTAGTGAAATGTTTGAGATTTCACTGCGTCACTTTTAGGATGCTGTTGCGTCCTTTAAATATAGTGCAACGAGGCACATTTTATGACACTGCTGGTGTGATGCGTCACTTTTCTGTGCGCACTCCTTATGACATTCCAGATGTGTCATATTTAATGTATGACGAATCATGTTGCAAGGAGTTACAGATACGTCAGTATTTCTGACATATCTGTGAACATGAAAGTGACGCGAGGCAGGCGCAAGATTTTGACGCAACAGCATCCTAAAAGTGACGCAGAGAAATCTCATAGATTTCAGTACGTCGTTATTACCAAGCTTTTTGCGGGGGAATGCCCCCTCTGCATACATTATACCTGATGCAGATATAATGTGGCGCAGAGTTTTAAAAAGTGACCCATGTACCTAGATGCGTCACTTTTTAAAAATAGCGTCAGGTATAATGCATGCAGAGGGGGTGTTCCCCTGCAAAAAGCTTGGTAATAATGACGCAGTGCGTCACTTTTAGGATGCTGTTGCGCCAAAATCTTGCGCCTGCTTCACAGCAAACCTTTCACATGGTGCTTTTTCCATGTGAAAGGACACATTACTGGAGTTGCGTCACTTTTGTGACGCACTCCAGCAATGCGTTACTTTTGTGTTTACAGATACGTCAGAAATACTGACATATCTGTAACTCCTTGCGAATTGATTAGTCATATATTAAATATGACATATCTGGAATGTCATAAGGAGTGCGTCCACAAAAGTGACGCATTGCTGTTTTCACGTAGCGATGCGTCACTTTTCAGAAATGAGGCCTCCAGTTTATTCACTGTGTCATAACTTTCTTTTCTAACACTCACCTTCTTTCATTCCTCCTACTTCACTTCCTTTCACCTATCATACCTTTCTGTTCTTTCTTACTCATTCTCCTTTCAATTATCAATGCACTATATTTCACTTACTCTTAATTTTTTTAAGAATATAGCTCTTTGATGAGAATTGGAGGTAGTTCTGAAAAGAACTTTTGGTTTTCTTCTTTTAACTGAACAGGAACAAAAACAGGGAATGGAAACTGCTCAACAGGAGCAAAAAGAAAACAAAACAAGCATTGGAAATGCAATAGGTCTCGCAGCATTAGAGTTAGTGCTTTTAGAATTGTTTATGGGTTTTTTTTTGTAAATCTTTAGCATTTTTGTTTCCTGTAGCCAATGCTAAAGAATTACAAATAAAAAAAGCCATAAACAAATCTAAAAGCTCCAACTCAAATGCTCCGAGACCTATTGCACTGTGTGAGGGTGAGGGGTTGAGGGTGAGTGAGGGTGAGGGTGAGTGAGGGTGAAGGTGGGTGAGGGTGAGTGAGGGTGAGTGAGTGAGGGTGAGTGAGGGTGAGTGAGGGGTACAGGGAGAGTGAGGGTGAGTGAGGGTGAGTGAGAGTGAGGGTGAGTGAGAGTGAGGGTGAGTGAGGGTGAGTGAGGGTGAGGGTGAGTGAGGGTGAGTGTGAGTTAGGGTGAGGGGTTGAGGGTGGGTGAGGGTGAGGGGTTGAGGGTGAGTGAGAGTGAGGGTGAGTGAGGGTGGGTGAGGGTGAGTGAGGGTGAGGGGTTGAGGGTGAGTGAGAGTGAGGGTGAGTGAGGGTGGGTGAGGGTGAGTGAGGGTGAGGGGTTGAGGGTGAGTGAGGGTGAGGGCGAGTGAGGTGTTGAGGGTGGGTGAGGGTGAGGGGTTGAGGGTGAGGGTAGGTGAGGGGTTGAGGGTGAGTGAGGGTGAGTGAGGGTGATGCTGAGGGGTTGAGGGTGAGTGAGGGGTTGAGGGTGAGTGAGGGTGAGGGATTGAGGGTGAGTGAGGGTGAGGGGTTGAGGGTGAGTGAGGGTGAGGGATTGAGGGTGAGTGAGGGTGAGGGGTTGAGGGTGAGTGAGGGTGAGGGGTTGAGGGTGAGTGAGTGAGTGAGGGTGAGTGAGGGTGAGGGGTTGAGGGTGAGTGAGGGTGAGTGAGGGTGAGGGGTTGAGGGTGAGTGAGTGAGGGTGAGTGAGGGTGAGTGAGGGTGAGGGGTTGAGGGTGAGTGAGGGTGAGTGAGGGTGAGGGGTTGAGGGTGAGTGAGTGAGGGTGAGTGAGGGTGAGTGAGGGTGAGTGAGGGTGAGGGGTTGAGGGTGAGTGAGGGTGAGTGAGGGTGAGGGTGAGTGAGGGTGAGGGTGAGTGAGGGTGAGGGTGAGTGAGGGTGAGGGTGAGTGAGGGTGAGTGAGGGTGAGGGTGAGTGAGGGTGAGTGAGGGTGAGGATGAGTGAGGGTGAGTGATGGTGAGGGCGAGTGAGGGTGAGGGTGAGTGACGGTGAGGGTGAGTGAGGGTGAGGGTGAGTGAGGGTGAGGGTGAGTGAGGGTGAGGGTGAGGGGTTGAGGTTGAGGTTGAGGGTGGGTGAGGGGTTGAAAGTGAGTGAGGGTGGAGGGTGAGGGGGTGAGGGTGAGGGTGAGGGTGAGGGGGTGAGGGGTTGAGGGTGAGTGAGGGTGAGGGGTTGAGGGTTAGTGAGGATGAGTGAGAGTGAGGGGTTGAGGGTGAGGGGTTGAGGGTGAGGGTGAGTGAGGGTGAGGGTGAGTGAGGGTGGCTACGGTATGGGATGTCTCATATTAAAATTACGTGTGACCTGTGAAAACGTGAGTGAGATACCGGCATGCCATGTTCTCTTGTACAAGCGCAATCGGGTGTTCAACAATGCCATAGTGGGCCGGTTCATGGCTACGTGTTCTATCATAAAAATAGTGCAAATGCTCATGTTTAAAAACGTCAAAGCCAAAGGAAAGTGCGATTTAATTTTAAAATCAAATAAGTAGAAAAAAATATATAATTAACAGCCATTAGGTTTAAAACAGAACCAATGCAAGGAAAGGTGTATTTTAAAAGGAGAATAATGATGTTAAAAATCGAACACAACACATAAGGAGGTCCAAGCCCAACGAGCGTGTAATACAAAATAGCAGGTAGCCAAGCAAAACTATCAAAAGTCTATTGTCATTTAAATGAACCCCGGCTGATGCTAGAAAATGGCCAGGTGGAGCAGCATGCTTACATAATGTACATTTTGGTCCGGCATATATACATTTCCTGCTAAAACACATCAATGCAGAGAGATTATGAGACAGCAATTAGCCTCAGCAGCAGAACGAATGTAATATGCAGGTAGCTGAATCTTTTCCTCCAAGGAGGCGCAGAAAGGCATTGAAAGGAAGCTAGCATCCATGCCCACAAATACAAGAATCTCCTCACAAAACACTGCTTCCTTTTGCTAGGTTTAAAAACAAGGTTGTACTTACTAAAATATGCAGTGTACAACATGGAGCAGCAGCGTTCCTGGTCACACTTTGACCCAGCAAAGCCATCAGTAAATGCAACACTGTAATGGTTTAACCAGAAGGAAACACTATTTCTGGTCGGCCCACAATGAATATATTCATAAACATTCCTACGTTGTCTTCCTTGCAGAACGCCTGCCCGCCTGTTGGCTACAGCTTCGGGAATCCCACCAATCGTCTCTTCTGGGATAACCTCAAGGTGAATGACATCAAGTGGAACTTCGAGAAGTTTCTGGTTGACCCGGATGGGAAGCCCGTCAGACGCTGGCACCCCCGAACCAACGTGTCCGTGGTGAAGCGAGACATCATTGAGTACCTGCGGGCGGCGCGCAGTCCACAGAAAAAGATTTACAATCAAGCCGAGCAGAAGTAGAGACCCCGCGTGCAAGAGGAGGGAGGGGGCGAATGAGAGAGAATGTATGTGAGGTTAAACTAGGGGCACTGATTTTGTGGGTGGACCTTCAGAGATCTCTTGTTTTTAAATATGGGCCTCTGTGCCATCCAAGTGTTTGCCGTAAACATTTCACACATTTCCCAACTTCCCAAAATACAGAGAGATGGCAACATAAAAACAAAATCGGCCTAAAGTACACCCTCGAAATCTCTGCTTCTCTGCCACCTAATATGCCATGTGCGTGTGCCTGTGTGAAAGGCATTGTTAATGGAAGAGTAGGAGTTTGTTCATAAGCTAAAGTAAAAGCCGTTTTTTGCTTTTATGACTGTGTTATAAAGTATTTCAATGTGTTACAATGAGATGTTTCTTCAGGCATAATTTGAGTTAGTCTTTTAAAGGAAAGTGTTTATAAAGAAATGTCACTGTGTAAAGGACAGGCTGTAGGGGTGGCAAGTGAAACTGACCCAGGAGGGGGGAGGAGGGAGGAGAAATGCGTCTCGGCCGGAGCAGGGGGCGGAGCAGGGAGAGCGGGCTTTGGAATGTAATTGACACGGCCGGCCGGTCGTGAAACTGAAAGCATGGCCGGCCGGCCGTGAAAGCCTTTGATGCGGCAGGGGGAAATGCGAGACGGCGGGGAGGGGGCGGAGCGGGTAAACAAAGACGGACGTGCACGCGCTTTTAAGCTCAATGCGCATGCGCATTGAGCTTAAAAGTCACGGGCACTGCAAGGAATCGCCACGATTCCTTGCAGTGTGGATAAAGAGTGGATAAGTCCCAATACTCTCGCCTTGCTCGATGCGCATGCGCATCGACAGGCGAGACCTAAAAATTAGGAGTGGGAAGGGCAGCGATGGTTCTCCAATGCTCGAACCATGAGCAGGACACTTTGCTCCCCATAGGTGAGGAGTTGATTGCAGTATCTGCATTTGACGACCCCATGGTTAAATGCAGGTTGTATGTTTGCCACCTGCTCCTGCGATTGCTCTCTCCCAGAAGAAGTTGCTCCTCCGGTTGATGTAGAGGCCCCATCTCTGGGAACCTCTTGTGCCAGAGCCCTGACACTTTCCCGGGCAAAATTCTGGGGGTGCCTCCTCTCCACATGGCGAATCATGGTAAAGTTGCCAAAAGAGTACTTTTTTTGGGGGTTACCCCGTGACAGGACCTGTTTGCAGATCCTGCACTCCACTTTTGGTGCATTCACCTTTTTCTGGTCTGCTGGAAACTTAAAAAATTTCCAGATGAAATGCTCTTTGACCTTCGGCTGAGGAGGCTCTTCATCAATGAATTCAGGCTCATCTTCACTGCTGGATGGTCTGGCAGCCATGATTATCCAAGAAATATGCAAGAGCAAAAAGGCAGGTCTTTCAGTCACAAAAGTGAAAGAAGAAGTGAAGGAAATGGGTGGGGATTTCATTCATTGTAAAAAAAAACTGTTAGCAACCAATGAAAAGTGTTATTTTAGGGTCACATGACCCGACGCGTTTACGGTGCGCGCTCCGGAGCACTTCCGGTGCGTTTACGCAGCGCGATCGTAGGCGCTTCCGGGGCGCAAACGTGGCGCGATCGTAGGCGCTTTTGCGTGCGTTTACGCGCCGCGAACGTAGGCGCTTCCGAGGGCACTTACGTTGCGCGCCGAAGTGACGTCATCAAACTTTTACAGAAATGCATAATCATTTTCCTTATTAAAAAAAACTAATTTTATTTGTATGGTACGAAATGTTTTGCATTATTATTAACTTTTCATTCATATTTTTTTTCACGAACGACAGTTGCGCTCTGGGTGCGCTTTCAGATGAGCTCACGGAAAAGCTTACCGGAGAGCTTAGCTGAAAGCTTCCCGGAGCGCGCACCCAGAGCGCAAAAGAAAAAAATTATATTAAAAAAATGAATACTTTAAAAAAAACAGCAAATTGTAAACAAAAAAAAAGGTTAGAAACTCGATATACAAAGGAATTAGCATTTAAAAAACCTATGAAATTCACTAAAAAAACCATAGGTTTCACACCAGTTATAGTTAGGAATTCGCATTTAAAAAACCTATTAAATTCACTGAAAAAACCATAGGTTTCACACCAGTTATAGTTAGCTGGAAATTTTACTGATATAAAACCATTGAAATTCCCACGTTATAGTTAGATGGACTCACTATAACTTGCACGTGCAATGCACTGCTGATGATGTCTTAATAAGCCAGTTAACCAATCAATTTTTAAAAACCATCCATTTAGACATTTATTTAAACATTTATTCTTCCATCAACTTTTACATATACATATATAAAATATATTTATTTTTCAGAAAGACACACATTCACTGGATGGTGTCATCAGTGATGTCATGAGTGATGTCACTGACCATGTCATGAGTGATGTAATATGTGACGTCATCAGCAGTGCATTGCACGCGCAAGTTATAGTGAGTCCATCTAACTATAACGTGGGAATTTCAATGGTTTTATATCAGTAAAATTTCCAGCTAACTATAACTGGTGTGAAACCTATGGTTTTTTCAGTGAATTTAATAGGTTTTTTAAATGCTAATTCCTAACTATAACTGGTGTGAAACCTATGGTTTTTTCAGTGAATATATATATATATATATATATATATATATATATATATATATATATATATATTCACAGAAAAAACCATAGGTTATAGACCATATATAGTTAGGAATTTGCATTTACAAAACCTTGAAAATTCACTGAAAAAACCATAGGTTATAAACCATATATAGTTAGGGATTAGCATTTACAAAACCTTATTTTACTCGCATAAAACCATTGAAATTCCATATATAGTTAGATGCGCTAACTATATATCGCGCACCCGCAATCCACTGCTGATGATGTCACATATTACATCATTCATGACATGGTTAGTGACATCACTGATGACATCACTGATGACATCTCAAATGACATCACTGATGACATCACTGATGACAACATCCAGTGACTGTATGTTTCTGTAAAGTTAAAATATGTCTTACATATTGAAGAATGAGTGGATGTATAAGTGTCTGGATGAAGGATTTAGTAGGTGCATGACTGACTGTATGAGTGAGTGATTAAATGTGTCTCTCTGAGTGCATGGGTTAGTGACTAAACTGTCTTAATTTGTGCATCATTATGTCTGTTGTTCTGTAAACTGTTGCATGTGTTGATAAGTAGCTATATGAGTAACTATATGGGTTATTGATTGGTTGCCCAAGTATTTGTATGGGAGACTGAGTTTGTGTGTGGGTGGCTGGGAGGTGTATGACTGTGCATAGATGTGTGAGCAGTTGATTCACTAGATGTATGGTTTCAAAAGTGCATGTGGAAACAGCTGTATGGGCGGTTGACTGTGTGCATGAGTGTATTGGTGAGTGAATGGATATCTCAGTGCTACATGTCAAAGTAAGTACATATGTAAAACACAGTACATGTGAGAGTTGACATATATAAATAACTGTGCATAAGAGCCAGTGAATGTGTGAGTGGCTGTATGGATCATTATGAACTTGTATCAGGGATTGTATAAGAGAGTAAATATGTGTTAGTATATGTTTGAATAAGTAAAGTTTGTATAACTGTGTTTTTGAGGAAATGGAGGTGTGATTGATTCTTTGCATGACTGACTAGGTGTGTGAGTAACTCCATGGATGAGTGACAGTCTGTGAGTGTCTGTTTACACTGATTGTATCTAAGGTTATATTAGAGTCTGAAGAGGTTCATCGTATTATCACATGAATGATATCATCAGTGATGTTATCAGTCATGTCAAATGAGATGTTTTCAGTGATGTCATCAGTGATGTCATTTGAGATGTCATCAGTGATGTCATCAGTGATGTCACTAACCATGTCATGAATGATGTAATATGTGACATCATCAGCAGTGGATTGCGGGTGCGCGATATATAGTTAGCGCATCTAACTATATATGGAATTTCAATGGTTTTATGCGAGTAAAATAAGGTTTTGTAAATGCTAATCCCTAACTATATATGGTTTATAATCTATGGTTTTTTCAGTGAATTTTCAAGGTTTTGTAAATGCAAATTCCTAACTATATATGGTCTATAACCTATGGTTTTTTCTGTGAATTTCATTGGTTTTTTAAAAGCTAACATTTGTAGCTGTAAAATGTATTCTTCTTTAAATCCAAAAATATATTTTAGATGTCTATTGATAATTTTTTTTTTTATATTTTTTTTCTCCGCTTCCGGTAAGCGAACCGGGAAGCTTTCCGTTAGCTCATCTTGATGCCGCGATCTAGTACGCGAACCGGTAAACGTTTCGTTAGCGCAACTGTGACGCGTCGCGGAAGCGCGACGTATCACGTTGTCGCGTAATGCGTCTTATGACGCGCCGCGTTAGCGCTCCCGGAAGTGCTCCGGACCGCGAACCGGAAGCTATCCGAGGCGCGGCGCGCTCCGCGTAACGTGAGCGGAACAGGTCATGTGACTTGTTTATTAAAGTTTTCATTGGTTCATTTCACTTTCGGTTTCCTAATGATGTAAAACTAGGTCATGTGACCTAAAAATAACACTTTTCATTGGTTTAGAACTATTTCTTTTCCCAAATGATGAAAGCCCCCACCTTTTTTCTCACTCTGACTTTCAACTTTGTGAAAGGAAGACCTGATTTATTTCTGTGATGGCTTCAATAGTAGCTTCAGCTTCTGCACCCCCACCACCACCACCCCCATCTCCTAATAGGAAGAGAGGACCCCCTCCACAATTTCTTGGAAACATAGAGGAGGAAGAGGAAGAAGAAGACGGGGAGGAAGAAGAGGGACCACAATTTGTCGAAGAGTTACCCCGGGTATCTCATCGGAAAGAAAGCTTCATATGGCAATTTTTTAGCATTCCTTCTGACGAAAAAAAAGTCAATGCCCGATATGCTAAGTGCCTTATCTGCAAAAAAAAATTATCCCGAGGAACAAACAAAAAGTACAGCTTTGGAAATCACACAATGCATCGACATATGCAGAGGTGGCATCCAATGAACTACAGTCGTGGAGAGATGCGTGACCTGCAACAAAACCCCCCAACTTCGGTGCCTTCAACATCTTCTGATCTGTCTCTGTCAGTGGCCGAGGCGAATGAAACAGTGCCCAACATACAGAAAAATTTTGTGCATCTAAAGCTCACATGCTTGTATTGTGGAACACTAATTTCATGCGCTAACATGAGCGTGAAATTGATTAATCTTGCTTTTGAAAAACACCAGTGTGCCAAACGCAAGAATTTTTAATTTTTTTTGCTCCTGTTGAGCCAATTTCAATACCTCTTTCTGTTCATTCCCTTTAAAAAAACAACAAAAAAAACAAAAAAGTGTTCAAAAAATCCAAAAAAATGAAATAATGTTCAAAAAAGTAAAAAAAAAAAAAAAAAAAAAGTTCTTTTCAGAACTACCTCCCCTTTTTACAAAAATTGCTAGAAAGTGTAACACTCTGGCAAGCTGGTTTTTTTTAGTTCGCTTTCCGGATAGCTCTCCGGTACGCGAACCGGGAGCTAACCCCAAATTTTTTTTTTTTTAAAAAAAGGAGTAATTACAAGAGAACATGGCTAAGAACTGCTCACAAATGAGGCCTATTTTGAAACATGAAGCTTCTTTTGCATTGCTTATGTCTCACAATTCACTGATAAAAAATGACTATCTAAAATTAATCCCAACAGTGCCCTATCTCTACTAATATATATTGTTTTAATCCAAATTTCAGGCAAAATGGAAGGCGAAAACCAAGTTTCTTTTGAAATGGACCTGCAAGAGAGCAGCCAGGAATTGATTGAACAAATTGACATGGAATTTATGGATGAAAGCTTGGATAATGAACTGCTGCAATGTGTCCAAGCAGTAGATGCCCTCCTTGCAAATGAGGACATTTTACAACCTCACAGATTGCAAACAATATTTCAAGAAAATAATGACATTTCAGACACTGAAATGTTAGAAAGTTTAATAAATTATGAAAAACAATAAAAATTAAAAAAAAATTAAAAAAAAGAAAACAAAAAAAAAAAAAAAACAACAAACAAAACAACAAACAATTAACATTTAGTCTTTGAAAAGTATATCATTCTATTATCCTTAAAGTACGCTGCCTAGAACGCTTTCCGGTTCGCGTACTAGGCGCTCATCGTGAAAAAAAAAAAAAGAAAAATTTTTTTTGAACCCTGCTGGGCCCTTTTAAAACCTCCACATAAAACCTAGGGGGTCAGGGAGGATCTACTATGCCCCCTTATGGAAATTTCCCCCTTTGTTTTGGCCTCCTCTTATCTCTCGATCCTACCGAGAGACAAGATGGCGGCCGCACCGGACTGTTTAGAATGTTGACAGACACCGAAGAGCCAATCAGCTTTCCGTGCGCAAAGTTCCGTTACGCGAAAAGTACGCGAACCAGATCGCTGCCCGGAGCGCTGTTACAGATATATATCTTGATTTAAACGTTAATTTCTCAAAATCCACTGGAGCACATATATTGAGACCTAGCAAAGGCACATCGGCCTAACAGTCCCTACAATTTTGCCAAGTTTCGTGCAAATCCATTCAGCCGTTCGAGCTAAAAGTGAGTCCAACCGCCCTATGGAAAACTCAATGTTAAAAACGCGTTTTGGGACCCCCCTTTTTTCTCAACCCCCCCTTGACGACCCCCCCCCAAATTTCCTGGAGCTGCTCAGAAACAAAATGTGCCATTTTCCTGAAAATTTCAGCCAATTCCGTCCACAAACGCCAAAGTTATTAGGCATAGAATTTTCAGAAATCCCATAGGGAAAAAATCCTAACTATATATACCTACTGGCGACCGCCAGTAGGTATATATATATATATATATATATATATATATATATATATATATATATATATATATATATATATATATATATATCCGTTCCAACTCCTACTCCTCGGCATAGGTACCGACTCCTCGACGTAGGTACAGACCACAAACACTGCGCTTTTTTCAAATTAAGGGTGATTTATTGATCTTCTGTCCCCAGCATGACGCGTTTCGGCTGAAACACGGCAGCCTTGATCACATGACTAAAAGAACCAATAAGTGTGCTTTATATACTGTGAATGTCCCCTTTGAGATTTAAGTAAAACATAGACATGGAAAAAATACTTCATAAACGGAGCTGATGTCTGCGATCCAGTTAACAATATACATTGGTCCATGTGCAAAAGGCAAATTAAATTCATACTAATATATACAAATGTAAACACTTAATAAGGTAATTTGATATATTTACACGTTATTTACAAAATATATCATTCCATACTATTACCTATGGAATAAAGTGCATTGCCCATCAAATCCATGACTCACTCCAAATTATGAATATATAGCCTCAAATTGATACAGAAAGTCTCAAATTACAGGGAACGTGCAAAATATGCTGTTTCAAAAAGTGCAAAATAGTGCTGATGTGCAAAATTGTGCTTGATAAAACCGAGTGTCATACTCAAATGTATATAGGGAGTACAATGGTGATGGCACGTTGATTGATTCTCTATTTATGAAGAGTTACATGTCACCCACTAACAGAAGTAAATGTATAGAACAATAATAGCAACGCTGATAACCAAATTAGACACAGCTTGTAATATAGCACAACGGAAACATTATGGCATAGTGCCCAATACATGATGTAATGCTCGCTACGAGAGATACGGGGTCAAACAGGGGTATAACATCTGGAAAATATTATGGCATAGTGCCCTTTCCATGCTACGCGGACAGCTTGAAGGAATGCGGGGTATTACAGGGGTACCCAAAGCTATTGGACAGAATATCCATTCATGTCCACTCGGTGTACAATTTATCACATGCTTCTACCCCTGCCCCTACCCAAACGGATTCATGAACGTTGGTACCATGGCAGGATGGTTTTTAGTGCTCCCTATACTGCACCCTCTAGAGGAAGCAATAAAGGTCCTCCCCCGTGTTTAATCCATTTGGGATTCTGGTATCTAACAACAAGATATATTTACTTTCAAGCTGTCTCAACGCTTTCTCCCTGTTCCCCCCTCTGATGTTTTTGGGCACCGCATCAATGATAAAATATCTCAGTTCGTTTAGATTTTTGTTGTGAACCAATTCAAAATGCCGGGCTACCGGATAATTTCCATCCGAATTGACCACAGCTCGTAGGTGTTGCAGAATGCGGTTAAAAGCCTGCAGTTTTGTACTCCCAACGTACCTGAGTCCACAGGTACACTGGAGCACGTATACTGCAAAGTCCGTGCGGCAGGTGAAGTGATCCCTAATCTTAATAGGATTAGGGTCAAAAGCAGAGCAATACTCACTGGTGTTTACACCAAACTTGCAAGCCCTGCAAGATATACATTTGAAAAAACCGCATTTGTTAGAAATTCAATGAGGTTTCATTATTACCTCTGGACTGGATTTAACCAACATGTCCCTCATGGACGGAGCTCTTCTAAACACCACCCCTGGTTCAGCTGAAATGAGTGGGGCTAGACTGATATCTGTCTTTAACAGGGGCCAATGCTTTTTCAAGATTCCTCTCACTTTTTTGTGTTCTTCATTGAATGTTGTTACTAGACTGATGTTATTATTCTCCGTCTCAACCTCCCTTTCAACTGGACTAGATGTAACATCCACATTTATGGAGGCCAGGTAATTATCCCTGCCCAGTTGGTTGGCTCTGTCTTTCGCCTCTAAATAAAAGGGCGACATCATACCCCCGAGCACGGAACCTTTCCAGCACCTCATTCTGACATTTTTCCAAATCTAATGAGGTGCTGCAGATCCTCCTCATCCTAAGAAACTCCCCATAAGGGATGCTTCTAATCAAATGGTTAGGATGGGAGCTACTTGCGTGCAATATAGCGTTGCCCGCCGTGGCTTTCCTGTGCAAGCGGGTGTGTAACCCACCATTCTCAATGTAAATTTCCACATCAAGGAATTGGATAAGGTGTGTACTGATCTGTGAGGTGAAACGTAAATTAAGATCATTGACATTTATCATATTGACTAATTCATTAACTGACTCCAACGACCCTCTCCAAATCATACAAATATCGTCAATGAATCGCCAAAAATGTACCAAGCAATTGGGAAAACAATCAGCGAGTGTTCTTTTGAGGACATGCTCCTCCCACCACCCCACATGTAAACATGCGTAGGTGGGAGAGAAGCATGCCCCCATAGCCACCCCTCTAAGCTGCTGGTAAACCTCCCGGTTATAAAGGAAGTAATTGTTGTTCAGACATAATTCAAGCATACTCAATAACATATTGCTATGTTGACTGTAAGATATACTGCGTTGGTTTAAATAGTATCTTACTGCATTTAACCCGTCCTTATGTGAGATGCTAGTGTACAGTGAATTAATGTCTAAAGCAATGAGAATAAAGTCATTCTCCCACTTGATACTGTTGATCTTTGAAAGGAAATGGCCAGTGTCTTTTATGAAGGATGGTAAATTTTCCACATATTCGTGCAGGAATTGGTCCACATATCTTGAGATAGACTCCAGTAAACTCCCTTGGGCAGAGATAATGGGACGCCCAGGGACCGGCAATGTTTGTTTGTGGATTTTTGGAATTAAATAAAAGAAAGGAGTAATAGGGAAATCATTTTTCAAAAAGGCATGTTCTTGTTTGCTTAATAATCCAAGATGCCTCCACTGATTCAATTCCTTGTGGGTCTTTTCTTTCAGGCTCTTGATGTCATTAAAGCTACCCTTTTTGTAGCAGGTGGTATCACTTAAATGTTTTTCTGCTTCTGCCATGTACAAGTCCCTTGGCCAGATGACTGTGTTGCCACCCTTGTCGGACTTATTGATTATGAGATTCGAATCACTCCTTAATTTCTTCATCAATCTTTGGTATTGTCTTTCCATGTATTTAACTCTTTTCTTTCTACGTGTAGTGCTCATTTGTAATCCTTTCATATCTTCCACAACTATGTCACAAAAAGCATCGATATTATCTTTTGGCATGATTGGACAGAAAGTGGAAGGAGGCTTGAAGGATGTCACACAAGGTTGATTCATGGGAATCCCTGCCCTGGAAAGATTCTCCTGAGTGGTACCTGGTTCAAACTCTACATTCTGCGCCAATTCATTCGCCACTCTCAGAGCCTTCACATCTGAGATCTGAAACACTTTTGAAGGTTGGGTCTGATTGGTGATGTTCGTAGCCCGAACCTGAGCGTTGTTTAGTTTGAAATGCTTCCTTAATTTCAGTTTGCGAATGAATTTGAACACATCTATGCGTGTCTGCACGTAATTAAAAGAATTTTGTGGACAATAAGACAACCCCAATGAGAGGAGTTGCATCTCTGCTTTGGATAAGGTGGTATCGGACAGATTGATGACAGTGTTGTCCTGTGCAACTTGCGCTTCCGTTGTGTTTGATATCAGGTTCTGGGCCTCTACTGGATTTTCTAGGGTTAGGTTAGATGCTGCCGTTACCATTTCTTCCCTTTCCCTCTGCCTCTCTTTGCATAGCCTCTGCCTTTTGAGTTTTCTCCTTGCGCTGCGCTTTTTATTTGCTTTTCTTCGTTTAGTTTGCGCTGTTGGCGAGTTAGCGGTCGCAGCGTTTTGTGTCTGTCCTCCACGAGAAAACCCAATTCCTCAGATGGCGTATATTTGGTAGGTACTACTCCTCGACTAGTACCTCCTGCTGCCCCTTCATCTGAATCATAACTGCTCGTTGTTGAGCTCATTTCTGGTTCTGATGCCTCCGATCTCTTTTCATTACCACCTGTTACTTCAACATTTTTGGCTGCCAGTGCTTGTCTTTTTGCGTTGTCGAATTTTCGCGCAAACGTAAAAATCCTACCAGTTTCGTAGTCATTTTTATCTCGTGCAAACTTATATTGCTTGCGCTGACTAATTGTTTCCTGGTGTTTTACCAGTTTTACCATATTATATATATATATATATATATATATATATATATATATATATATATATCACATATATGATTGTGTTTCCGGGGTCCCGCACATAGGCGGGAATAATCTAGTGCTTAGGACTACTGATGAGGATCCCCTGGAAGAGAACCTAGGAAGGGTATTGACAGGTCAATCAATCAATCAGGAATTGGTGAAGCGGACAACTCACTCATGAGGGTCTCATGGCGCTGGGGGGAGAGGGGATTTCGGGCAGCTCCGGCTCATCCAAAAAGAAAGGTCTTGAGGCTCTTCCTTAATGCTTGCAGAGTGAGGGTTCGTCTGATGCTGGGGGCGGAGTTTGTTCCATATCTTTGCCGAGATGTAGGAAAAGAATCTTCCTTCCGTTCTGGCTCGGAAGTCCTGCCAGGACAAGTTCCTGGATGTGGTGGGATCACTCACAAAAATATTGGAAATTACAGAAGGGCCAAGGCCTCAGGATCCAATATCACTCTGTAAGATGCATCTGCCTGGGCACAAAGCGCTCATGACATTGTTCTACATTCTGTCCATCAACTGTATTTTTTGCAATATTCATAGGCAACGCCAACTGCGCGTTGTCCACAGATGCCACTCTTTACTAATAAAAATTTACCCCAAACTCAGGGATTTAGCTTCCATTGAGGCAGGAGCAGTAGCTCAAGGAGGACCTTTCAGGGACCCTTTTGTGAAGGAGTTCTGCAAGTTTGTGGATACCTTCACATCTCTAGACAAGCCTCAGGCCTCGATAAAGAAAATCTTTCACCCCCGCAATTTTGGTGGGGCCGACCGTGGCAGATGGTGCTCAGCCGTCTGCTTCTATGCCCAAGGCCCTCCAAGAGGACAGAGCTACCAAAAGAATCAGGACCTGTCACGCTCGGGGGAATTTTCCTCTACCAGGAGAGCACAACGAGGTTGCTACGCAAGGGGCTACTCCAGAGGGCAATTTCAAGCAGCCCAGTCCCGTAAGTGTCTCTCTCACTTCGTATCAGGAAGTGGGGGGGTCGGTTAGCTGTTTTCCTACACAACTGGGAGGCTATCACCTCAGACGCCTGGGTGCTGCAAACACTACAACGCTTTCAAATAGACTTCTACCGTTTCCCAGTCCAACGCTCCTATCCACAGCCCTTGGATTTCATAAACGATCAGACAGTCTTGATCAACCAGGAGGTGGAGGAGTTGGTTCGCAAAGGGGCGATCGCTCCAACTCAACTCCACCCCCAATGGCTTTATGAGCAATCGATTTCTAGTGGAGAAACGAGATGGAGGACAAAGGCCAGTCATCAACCTTAGAGAATTCAAGGCTGGCCAGTGAACAGATACTTCAAGATGGAGGACATCCATCTCTTGAGCAACCGGTTATGACGGGAGGACTGGATGGTGCACCTAGACTTCAAAGATGTGTACCCGACGGTCCACATTGTTTGACCTCATCGCTGGTTCTTATAATTCTGGTCACAGGCCCATGTGTACGAGCTTCTAACCTGCCTTTCGGACTTGCTTCCGCAACTTGGTGGTTAACCAAGGTGTTAAACCGATGGTAGAGTCCCTCAGGGAGCAGGGATATCACCTCATTTATCTGGAGGATATTCTCATTATGTACCAAGATCTGTACCGATTCAGAGACCAATTGCAAGCAACAATCATGTTGTTAGAAAGTTTGGGGTTTGTCACCAACGCCAAAAAGCCCCTGCTGACCCCATCCAAACAGACCACCTTCTTGGGGCTTGTCATCAGTTTGTCAGAGAAGACACTCAGCCTTCCTTCTAGGAAAATAACCAAAATTAAACGGGAAATGCGCAATACTCTGGCCCGCACCACAACCTCTCTACTTTAGATAGCCCAAGTGGTGGGTCTATTATCCTCTTCCATTCAGGCAATCTCTCAGGGCCATTTGCACTACAGGGCCCTTCTGAGGCTAAAGGCCTTCCACCTGCGTCTCGTCTACAGTATTCAGTCCCTTTGAGGAGGAAGCAAAAACTGGAATGAGATGATGACTAGCTCACTTGGAGGCTTGGAGTGGGCAGGTCATATTTGGTTCACACTCGGATATAGTGATCGAGTCCAACACCAGCAAGTCCGGTTGGGGGGGCTGTGCTGCGGGGACTTGCTTACAGGAGGAAAATGGTCCATAGCAGAGCAGTCCCTCCATAACAATTACCTCAAACTAATGTCAGGCTCCTTTGCGATCCAATCCTAGAAAGTCAGTTGCTGTGTCCTGTTAAAGATGGACAACATCTCGGCAGTCACCTACATAAACAACTTGAGGGGCACCAGATCCAAGGTTTTGTTGGCCCTGGCCTAAGACTTTGGGACCTATTGCCTGACCAACAATACCTCAGTCTTAGAGGAACACCTACCAAGAGTGTCCAAAAGGATTTCAAATTGGTGCTTCAGGGAATTGCCAGACACAAGTTTGTGGCAATTGGACCCTCATGTCTTCCAGGTGCTGAACAACCATTGGGGCCCCTTCTCAGTGGACCTTTCTGCCTTGCATCTGGACCTCCGGTGCCCAGATATTTCAGTTGGAAGCCGGACCCTTTGGCAGTGGTGACCAATGCTTTTCTACCAGATTGGTCCCTGGAGACAGGTTAAACGATTCCACCATTTGCGAGGATTATGAGGACGTCCGCACAGGTACACAGACGAAAGCGAAAGTAGTCTTGATCACGCATTTCTGGAAGTCTCAAGTTTGGTTTAAATTTCTTCTGGAACTTTCTTGGGATTTTCCAATCCGTCTACCCCACGCTCTGGATCTCCTTCATGAATCCGCTGGGAGAGTTTTACCCACTAATCCTGCAAGACCGGATTTCCTTATTAGTGTGGTAGATTATCGGAAGAGATAGATAGACCCAGGCCTTTCACTAGAAACAGACTCTCTTGGCTTCAGCATGGGCAGAGAGGATAATAAAATGTTACAGGTCAGCATGGACAAGAGCAGTTTCTTTGGTGTGTTCAACACAGAGAGGATCTCACAGGGTGCTACGTTGTCCCACTCATGAACATCTTGGCATCGCAAGGTTTGGCTTACAGGAAGATAAATTTGTACAGCTCGGTCATTTTGGTGAGTCATCTGCCTATTTAAGGTTCCCCACTGGGGGAACATCCGTGAAAGATCATGAGGGGAATCCACTTGGCTTTACCGCTGGAACCTCGGTACTCTTATGTTTTGGGATGTTAATCTGGTTATAAATATTTTTCGTTTGTGGCGAAAGAACTAATATTTATCCAGGAAGACGCTATCGGCAAAGCTTGTGATGCTGCTCTGTCTTGTATCCTGTTGCAGAGTGTCAGATGTCTGGCACTGGATATTGCTGGTAGTGTCTTTACCCCACAGTGTGCTAGCTTCCAAATTTCCCAGAGAACAAAATCCAACTCCAAATCGGTGTCCTACCTAGCTTTCGACAGATTTCCAAAACTCTGTGTGGTGAGATGCCTTAAGGCATACAAATGTATGACATTCGACCCCCTGGGGAGAAGGTGTTGTAATTTTCTCTAAAGAAACTTTTCAAAACAGTGTCTTCCCCCACCAATGCACACTGGGTTCATTGGGCCATGCAAAAAGCTGGCATTAACCTGTCATAATGTGGGGCACATTTGGTGAGAGAGGCCTTGGCTTCTAAAGCCTTCTCTATAGAGGCAAGACTAGAGGAAATTATCAATGTCACTGACTGGTCTTCCGACTATGTTTAAGCGGTTTTACTTCAAAGCTTATTCACCACCAAAGATTCCATATCTACCACTGGTTTGAACGAGCACAATCCTGTCTTCGGGTTTTAACATAGAATAAAAAATGTCCTAGCATTCGTTACGGAAAGTTTCAATTCTATTAAGGACATGGGGACAACGATTATTCCCAATCGGTTTCTGCAAACCTTGTCCCAATCCAACATTTTGTTCAAATTGAGTCCTCATATACTATCGTCTTCAGAGAAGGCTTTGTGAGGTAGAAGTAATTTAGATTACCTGTGCTGATCGATTTCTTATATTTATTTTGTGTTCATTACAGTATATAGGTTGGTAACCAGGTTACATTTCGGGTGCATGTCAATGATGATGATTCCGAGGCACAACCTGTTTCCTGGTAAAATATTTATGCATTCTTCCTAGGACACTGCTGTAATTATGTGTCTATGTGTTTTCATAGGTGCTGATTCTGCCAAAGGAGAATAAAAAGAAAATTTTGAGTCTTTTCTGTCGCACTCAAGAAAGAGGAAGTAATGTTGAAAAGGAGACTCACTGCTGGGCAGAGCACTGATCTTCCCCTGATGGTTGGAATGGAAATCAGATGATCTATGACTTTCAAATTTTAATGGACCCCACAAAACCCAGAGAGGTCATGGCTCCGGTGTCAGCAGTTCATGCACAGGTCATTTAGCTCAACTGTCCATCCATGGTCCAGTTTGAGCATGCGTAATTGGCTTGAGGAATGAATCTACACAGGAGGCAATATCACAAAGGAATGCAAATTGAGGGAGGGGGGCAGTTTCACTCTGGTAGAAGAAATGTGGTTACCCCAAAAGGAGCTAGTGAGATACCTCCCTCTACTCAGAGAAAAATGTTTTTAGTTAGGGAGCAGGAGATTGTAAATAAGCAAGCTCTAGTTTTGAAATGGACCCCGACAACCTCACAAAAAGTCAACCACCATCTTGTGTAAACCCCACATGTGGAGCCCAATGGCCTCCATCTTTCACTTGGCCAGGCACACATGTGAAAACACACAAAGCAACGCACTAACACGTCCCTAAATATCCCAGACTTGATTGAGGTAAAGGTCCAGACAAGGAGAACTTTGCAGACTTCACATGGAGCAATGCAAATACACCACCCCTCAATAAGGGTAAATGTAAAAAAGACCTAACCACAGACTAATGATTATGCTGCCATGTCCAATCCATGCATAGCATGTGCACAGCAATAATCCTTGTAAACAGGTGCACAATATCAGTGCGCTCTTGAAATCAGGAATTGAAAAACTACCAGTTCCAGCACTTGCATCAAGTGGAAATAAATAATGCATTCTGAAAGGCTGAGTTAATTGAAAGACTTAAATGTACCAAAAGCAAGGAATGGTTGATTAGAAAAACACATAGTTAATGGATTTGAGAAGGAAGTTTCCTACCTGTTTCTTTGACTTTTTACATCATCTTCACGGATGAAGAAGTTTGTTCCTAAATCCCACATCTGACATGGCTTAGTATCGTTAATCATAAGGGCCTAGAATGAAAAAGTCAACAAGTAATCTCAAGGGAAAAAACATTTTCTTTATGGCAAACCTAGAACTGTTAGTTTTTTGTTCTCTCTCCACAACTGAATGGGGTTGCCTGCAACCACAGATAGGACTGGAAAAAGGTTCTCTAAAAGTAAACTGTCCCTTTAAAGGATTTTGGAGCACTCCGTCAGCAAGCATCCTGTT
Organism: Lissotriton vulgaris; assembly: GCF_964263255.1. NCBI lineage: Eukaryota > Metazoa > Chordata > Amphibia > Caudata > Salamandridae > Lissotriton > Lissotriton vulgaris. The sequence continues at coordinate 1,426,399,679 of NC_141689.1, read as the reverse complement.
GTGGGATTGTTGCAAAGGAGAAAGATTAAATACTAAGGGACTGATTGCAAGTTTGACGGATATAGTTGCTCTGTCACAAACGTGACGGATATCCTGTCTGCCCAATTACAATTCCATTATATCCAATTAAACTTTTAATACGGTGGACAGGATATCCATCACGTTTGTGATGGAGTATCCCAGCAGCCAAACTCGTAATCCGGCCCTTAGGGCTGGATTATAAATTTAGGTACTATTTACAGCACCTGATAAATAAAGATACCACAGGGTATGTTATTTAGCAGGTGCGATAAATAACACCTATTATGAGTTATTAGGGAATAGCATGCAGATTTTGGTGTTTAACGCACCAAAATCCACATGATACAGTCAACACTGCAAAAATTGAACAAAGGTTGTGTTATTTAATGCATCTGATAATTATCCAATGTACTAAATACAGTCAAACTTGTAATTCAGACCCATACGTAAACAAAGGTTTATGCACTGGTCGGAATTAACCGACCCACTCATACTCCGGGCCCAGGAGTACTGAAATGACCTTAAGAGTAAATTTCCTCAATCTCTTGTCCAGTTGGTCCTCCTTCAGAACAGGTTGGGAAACTCGCATTGAACATGAGGTGAAGAACACAGTTTAACCCTGCTACTACAAAGGCACAAAATCATGAGTTGCCACATGGTAGTGGGCATTGCAATACAGTTAGGTTTATGTATTATTGTTATTAAAAATATTTGTATGTGCTAAATCTTATTCATATATATATATATATTCACTGAAAAAACCATAGGTTTCAGGCCTGATCTAGTTAGGAATTAGCATTTAAAAGACCTTTGAAATTCACTGAAAAAACCATAGGTTCAGGCCTGATATAGTTAGGAATTAGCATTTAAAAAACCTTAGAAATTCACTGAAAAAACTATAGGTTTTAGGGGTGCTATAGTTAGCTGGACATTTCACTGATACAAAACCATTGAAATTCCTCCGATATAGTTAGCTGTGCTAACTATATCTCGCGCACCTGCAATCCCCGGATGATGATGTCTCATTTAACATCATTCATGATATGGTCAGTGACATCACTGATGACATCTCAAGGTCCTAACTGATGACATCTCAGGTCCTAACCATATCTACCTACTGGCGACCGCCAGTAGGTAATATATATATATATTGGCCTCGGTGAACACTGGTCTCCGTTTCGGCGGAATGTTGCTGTATCCAAGGTATTGGAATTACCAAGGCCCACCTTCAGGCCCGGTAGGAGTTGAGGCGGTGTTCAAATCAGCCAGATTTCACGTCGGGCGAGGAGGACTTCCAGCCTTGCCCCCGCCGTAAGTTAACCCTGTGGCCTGGGAGTTGCTGTGGTCAGGTGACGCAAGGAGGCTGCTGAAATTCTGCAGGATGCACTTCTATGGGGGTAATAGAACTTGCTGACGCCATATCCACTCCCGCCACGCCAAACCTGCCAAGAACATTGCATTCTGGGACTTGCAGGCATCACTCTACAGGCAGCCAGCAGGATAGGTTTTGATTGGAACTTACCTTGGGGGTGGAGCCTCGTGTTCAGCATCAGGATGAGGCAGGATATTTAAATCGGAATTGGTGCCTGTGTCCTGACTATACCCTGGCGCTGAGGAAGGCGATACAGACGCCGAAATGAATTTGCCATTTTGAGGGTTAATTTCTGCATGAATAAAGGTGCCTCCAACTGTTTCCCGTTTGAGGCCTCTCTTCTTCTTTTGGAGGAGTTCCTGTGCACATTTTCAGCGCGTGTACCAGAGAGGCACTTGTGAGGCCCCCGCAGCACCAAGTTGGCCTCAGTGAACACTGGTCTCCGTTTTGGCGGAATTTTGTTGTATCCAAGGTATTGGAATTACCAAGGCCCACCTTCAGGCCATGGAGGAGTTGAGGCGGTGTTGACAGCCAGATTTCACGTTGGGCGAGGAGGACTTCCAGCCTTGCCCCCGCCGTAAGTAAACCCTGTGGCCTGGGAGTTGCTGCGGTCAGGTGACGCGAGGAGGCAGCTGAAATTCTGCAGGATGCACTTCTATGGGGGTAATAGAAATTGCTGACGCCATATCCACTCCCGCCACGCCAAACCTACCAAGAACATTGCATTCTGGGACTTGCAGGCATCACTCTACAGGCAGCCAGCAGGATAGGTTTTGATTGGAACTTACCTTGGGGGTGGAGCCTCGTGTTCAGCATCAGGATGAGGCAGGATATTTAAATCGGAATTGGTGCCTGTGTCCTGACTATACCCCTGGCGCTGAGGAAGGCGATACAGACGCCGAAATGCATCCGCCATTTTGAGGGTTCATTTCTGCATGAATAAAGGTGCCTCTAACCGTTTTCCCGTTTGTGGCCTCTCCTTCTTTTGGAGGAGTTCCTGTGTATGTGTGTTGGAGCGAAGAATATATACATATTCACAGAAAAAACCATAGGTTTCACACCAGTTATAGTTAGGAATTAGCATTTAAAAAACCTATTAAATTTACTGAAAAAACCATAGGTTTCACAACAGTTCTAGTTAGCTGGAAATTTTACTGACATAAAACCATTGAAATTCCCACGTTGGACTCACTATAACTTGGGCGTGCAATGCACTGCTGATGACGTCACATATTACATCGCTCATGACATCACTGATGACACCATCCAGTGAATGTGTGTCTTTCTGAAAAATAAATATTAGTGAGTAATGTTTAAATATATGTATTAGTGTTTCACTTTGTGTATAAGTGGCTTCATGGGTTGGTGAGTAGCTACATGTGTATGTATATGGGTTATTAGATGTTTTTTTTAGTATCAGTATGAGTGTCTATATGGTTTGGTGGGGGTATTACTTAGCACATAGATGCATGAGTGACTGACTCTCTGTTTGTATGTGTTTTGAAGACAGCATATGTGCAGGACTGTATGTGTGGATGAGTGTGTATATGTGTATGTTAGTGAGTGAATGACTGTCTCTCACTAGTGTCTTTATGTGTGTGTGTGTGTGTGTATGTGTACATGTATTTATATAGCGCAAATCACCCACACCGCAGGCATCTAAGCGCTTGCTTAGGGAACCCGTCCTGGTATTCCCCTGTGAGATAACCCCGGCAGGGTATCCACAAGGTGAAAGCCAGGCATCCCGCCGCGAGGGGCCGTTGTGGAGATTAAGCAAGCTACTGCCCAGAGTCGCAGAGTGTGAACCCGTCAGTCGAGTAGGCACCGGAGCGAGACTTATCGAGTCCGTGGAATTATTGAGCCCAAGCCCCGTCGAGGCGGGGAATTGAACCCTGGTCCAGGGCCGATCTCAGCTTCCGGGTCTGCCGCCTCTAACCCCTGAGCCACACTTCTCCACTTTCAGTAACTACATATGTTTTAATCTAGTATATGTGAATATTGATGTATATAAGTGAGTATATGTGAGAGTAAGAGATTGTAAGAGTTCCTATTTAAATTAGTATGTGTTTCTATAAGTGATTGTTTAAGAGAATAAATATGTGTAAATTTCAATAGAAGTAAGGTGGTAGTGTGTGTATAGCTCTATATGCAAATAAATGGATGTTCAATTTGCATGTGTGAGTATGTGTGTGAGTAACTTTTGGATGACTGTCGGTGTGTAACAGGATGTATAGGTGTATCACTACATATGATGAGTGAGTAAATGTATGAGTGACTATATAGAACTGTTTGTGAATGAGTAGATGTGTATATAGATGGTGGAATTACTGAATTGGTTGTTGTAACTGGTATGGGTATCTCCATTTTAAAAAAAAATTTAGTTTCTATTTTTGAATATGTGTTTCAAGGGTTACATTACAGTGAAAGGAGGTCTGTCACACTGTCACAAGGATGGTGTCATCAGTGATGTCATGAGTGATGTCACTGACCATGTCATGAGTGATGTAATATGTGACGTCATTAGCAGTGCATTGCACGCGCAAGATATAGTGAGTCCAACTAACTATAACGTGGGAATTTCAATGGTTCTATGTCAGTAAAATTTCCAGCTTACTATAACTGGTGTGAAACCTATGGTTTTTTCAGTGAATTTAATAGGTTTTTTAAATGCTAATTCCCAACTATAACTGGTGTGAAACCTATGGTTTTTTAATAGCAAATCTCTTTCGGTATGAAATGTAATATGTTTTATAATGAATTTTATATTGTATATTTATGTAATACTATTTTTTTATGGGTTTTTTTTGCCCCGGAGCGCTCCCGGGGCGCGTACTGATGAGCTTACCGGTAAGCGCAGTTTTGCCGCGCCCCGGTTCGCGTACAGGTGTACGCCCCGTTAGCGCTATTGTCGCGAACGAAAACATCATCGTGACGTATCGCATAGCCGCGTGATGCGTGTTATGACGCACAGCGTAAGAGCACCCGGAAGCGCCGGAGCACATACGATCGCGCTACGTAAGCGCCCCAGGGCGTGCCCTGACGCGCTTACGCTACGCGCCCCCGGGCGCGCCCCAGGGTGCGTAGCGTAAGCGCGTCAGGTCATTTGACCTGAAAATAACACTATCAATTGGTTCAGAACACTTTTGGTTTCCAAATGATGAAAGCCCCCACCTTTTTTCCTCATTCTCACTTTGTTGTTTGAGTGAGGAAGACCTGCTTCTATTGTTAGAGAAATGGCTACAGTAGCAGCAGCAGCTGGAGCATCTGCACCACCACCACCACCACCACCACCACCACCACCACCACCACCACCACCACCACAAGGACCACCACAAAATCACATTGGTCGTCAAGAAGAAGAGGAGGAGGAGGAGGAGGAGGACGAGGAGAGAAGGCATTTCCTGCCTGAAGACAATGCCCCATATAAAACTAAGGAGCACTTTATATGGGAGTTTTTTGAAATCCCAAGGGGTGCAAAGAAGGTAAACGCTGCAAAGGTGAATTGTCTCATCTGTGGCGCTGTACTATCCAGGGGGAACCCTGCAAAAAAATATTCATTCGGGAATCACACAATGATTCGGCACATGCAACGATTGCAGCCCAATAACTATTCTGCAGCAGCAGAGGTGAGAGAACTGTGCAGAAACCTTCCACAATCGTCTGCCAGCACCTCAACAACCAAAGAACCCACTCCATCGGGTCCAGAGGCAGATCAGATGGTTCCAAACATACAAACTAAGTTTGGTGATTACAAATTCATTTGCATATATTGTGGCAAAACAATTACTTATGGTGAGAAGAGTATTACCCTCATCAACTTTGCTGGTGATAACCACAAGTGCCCGAAGAAACCCTAATTTTTTTCATGTTTTTTTTTTGCTCCAGTTGAGCCGTTTATAATTCCCTGTTTTTTGTTTCTCCCCATAAAAAATACAAAAAAAATATAAAACTGTTCAGAAAAGCCAAAAAAAGTAAAAAATGTTCAAAAAAAAGAATAAAAAAAATATAAAACAACAAAAAGAATTAAAAAAACAGTTCTTTTTAGAACTACCTCCAATTTATAAAAAAACCTACATTTTTAAAAAACTCTGTCATTCTTTTTTCTCCAGGGTACGCTCCCCGGTATGCTCCGCGGTGCGCGTACCGGGCGCTCCCCCCGCGCAAATCGAAAAAAAAATATTTTTTTTTGCCCCGCGGGGTCCTTTTATGGCCCCCACATCAAACCTAGGGGGTCAGGGGGGTCTACCCTGCCCCCTTTTGGTCATTTCCCCCTTTGTTTTTGCCACCTCTTGTGTCTCGATCCTACAGAGACACAAGATGGCGGCCGCACCGGACTGTTTGGAATGTTTACAGACACCCGAGAGCCAATCAGCTTTCCGCGCGCGAACTGGTTCGCGCCCCGGGGCGCGCTTATAGATATATATATTTTTTTGAACCTAAATTACTCAAAATCCACTATAGCACATATCTTGAGACATAGCAAAGGCACATCAGGCTACCAGTCCCTACAATTTTGCCAAGTTTGGTGGAAATCCATTCAGCCGTTCGGGCTAAAAGTGAGGTCGACCGCCCTATGGAAATTAACATGGGGAAAACACGTTTTGGGACCCCTTTTTTTCGGCCCCCGTTTGACGAATCCCCCCCAAACTTTCAGGGAAGGACCGGAGCGCCGCGAGGCAAATTTGAGGAAATTTTCAGGCAGATTCCTTAACTGGCGCCAAAGTTATTCCCAATAGAATGTTGCGATTTCCCTATTGAAAATAATCCTAACTATAACTACCTACTGGCGACCGCCAGAGGAGGGGGGGGGGGGAGTGGAAGGGGAACGGAGAGTGAGAGAGTGTGAGAGAGTGTGAGAGAGTGTGAGAGAGTGTGTGAGAGAGTGTGTGAGAGTGTGTGAGAGAGTGTGTGAGAGAGTGTGTGAGAGAGTGTGTGAGAGAGTGTGTGAGAGAGTGTGTGAGAGAGTGTGTGAGAGAGTGTGTGAGAGAGTGTGTGAGAGAGTGTGTGTGAGAGTGTGTGAGAGAGTGTGTGAGAGTGTGTGAGAGTGTGTGAGAGTGTGTGAGAGTGTGTGAGAGTGTGTGAGAGTGTGTGTGAGAGTGTGAGAGTGTGAGAGAGTGAGAGAGTGAGAGAGAGAGCGAGATATATCTCGCTCTCCCTGGTACTTAAAGAGATGTCCACACAATCTTCCAGAATATATTCCGTTTATTAACAGCATCCAGCACAAAACCCTACGCGTTTCGGTCTGTGCACAGACTTTGCTCACGAGATTGGTAGCATAAAACAACCATGTTTTCTTTAAAAGTGATTAAATAAAGTGCAAAAGACAATGACATCACTTCCTGTTTCAGGGAATTATGGACCATGTAGTTTGAACAAAAATACACACAAAAATGAGTACATAAATTACATTTTGTTTTTACATTTGCTATGCCAACTAAAATTAGCTGTGTACATTACCTCGAGTGCCTATTATTCATGACATTTTTAACCAATGTAGCCCTCAGGTGGGTTACTATAGTTTCACATTACTAATGTACCCTCCCGTGGGTGATTATTCACGAGGTTTGATGCCATGAATTGTAAGTACCCCCCTCTAGTGGGCCTGTCTTATAGTTTCTGATTGTATATACAATAAGTTCCTACCATTTTGGTGTTTATATTATCTCTCACTTATTTTTAGTTCTAATTAGATGTCATTGTGTGATTCTACTTGTGAATAATTTGGTGAAAAAAGTGATCTCCCCAACCGTAAAAACAGGGGAAAAATTAAAAAAAGAAAAAGGGGGAGAAAACGGTGGGGGGGAAAGGTGGGAGGAAGGGGAGGAACAAAAGAGGGAAAATAGACTGGAGAGGGAAAAAAGTAAACAGCAAGAATAAATCGGGAGGGGAGGAAAAAATCTAAAAATAAAAAAAGAAGAAAAAGAGATCAAGAATATCTCCTGTGGGGAATTTCTTAGAATTAAGAGAATTTGCTCAAAAGAGGAGGATTGGATCAAACAACAAACACAAGCCAAGATAAGATTCGAAAAAAGAAAATACAATTCAAAATCGATCAAAATTGCCCTTGCAGATGCAGTAAAGAGAACAGAGCTGTTGAAGGACCAAGTGAGTGAAAAAAAATGATAAAATCAGATTCATCACAACGTACTCAACGGCCAATCAACATCTGACTAAAATTTTACGAAACATCTGGCACATTTTACACATGGATACTAAAACATCATCCATAGTAGGAGACCATCCGGAAGTAACCTATCGCAGGGCAAGAAACCTGAAGGATCAGTTGGTCCACAGTCATTTCCTCCCACCGAAAATAACGGAATCATGGTTGAAGCCCAAAGGTTTCTATAAATGTTCAAATTGTAAAGTGTGCATCATTTGCTCAAAATATGAAAGAAATCACCATGGCCAACAAACAGATATGGAAAATACAACAGCTCATCAATTGCAAAAGTCAGTATGCAATATATATCATTGAATGCCCGTGCTATGTAAAATATGTGGGGAGCACAAAGTGCGAACTAAAGAAACGCATCTTGGAGCACGTCCGTGCGACGATAAACACCGACAGGAGCAACGCAGTTGCCAAACACATGGACAAAGAACACGGGGCCAACTGGAAGGACCTCAAAATGTACGCAGTGGAAACTGTGTGACCACGCCCTAGAGGGGGAGATCGAGAAAGAACTATGAGGCAAAAAGAATCATAACACATCCTCAATTTCCGGACATTGAGCCCTTTGGGATTGAACCAGGACGAAGAGCTACATTACCACCTTTGAATGAACATTTGTGACTTCCACAACTACAGAATAATTGACTTTAATGGAATACTGGAAATCCCTCTTTTTCATTTTTGGATTTTTCCCTCCACTCCCGATTTATTCTTGCTGTTTTCTTTTTTCCCTCTCCAGCCTACTTTCCCTCTTTTCTTCCTCCCCTTCCTCCCCCCTTTCCCCCCTCCCCCTTTTTTCACCATTTTTTCTTTTTTTAAATTTTTTCGCTGTTTTTACGGTTGTGGACTTCACATTTTTCACCAAATTATTCACAAGTAGAATCACACAATGACATCTAATTAGAACTAAAAATAAGTGAGAGCTAATATAAACACCAAAATGGTAGGAACTTATTGTATATACAATCAGAAACTATGAGACAGGCCCACTAAAGGGGGGCACTTACAATTCATGGCATCCAACGTCGTTAAAAATCACCCACAGGAGGGTACATTAGTAATGTGAAACAAAAGTAACCCACCTGAGGGCTATATTGGTTTAAAAGGCCATGAATAATAGGCACTCGAGCTAATGTACACAGCTACTTTTAGTTGGCAAAGCAAATTTAAAAACAAAATGTAATTTATGTACTTATTTGTGTGTGTATTTTTGTTCAAACTACATGTTGAACAATAGTTACTTACCTGTAATCTGTGGTTCTCCAGTATTGGTGTCTTTCATAGATTCACATGCCTGAATCATTTCCCGTCGTCGGAGTGGGAGTCCCACGGTATATAAACAAGCATTTGCAATGCAATAGGTCTCGCATTAGGAAAGTTTGAGCTATTGGTATTGTAAATTACAAATTTTTTATTTATGTGTTGGTTTTGAAAGTAGCGAAATTAATAGCTTTGTCATTTACAATGCCAATAGTTTTCACTTTTGCAAATGTGACACATGTAGCATTTGTAAAGCAATATGTGTTGTATTTACATGACTTAGATGTATTGATATTACAAATAACAATGGCTTTTAATATTTTTAAATTAATACTTATAAGTTATTGTAATTTTTAATAGCAATAGCTTAAACTTTTGTAAATAACTTTTGTAAAGATTATGTTCAGTGTATTTTATTGTGACGAAAATCCAAGAACAGAAGTGAAATATTAACATCTTTTTGGGACATTTGTAATAAAGCTTGAAACAGTATGAGAACATATTTGAACCAGTTGTTGAATGGTTGCACAGATTGATGCTGTGATGGCGCTGTGTGATGTTGTGGTGGCGACGAGGGATGCTGTGGCGTTCAGTGATGCTGTGGTAGCGGATAGGGATGTTGTGGTGCGCCTGAGTGTGATGCTGTGGTGGGGCTGAGTGATGCTGTGGTGATGCGATAGATTGACAGAGTGAGTGCGATAGATAGATAGAGGACGGGCGATAGATAGATAGAATGAGTGCAATAGATAGAGTGAGGACGATAGAGTGAGGGCGATCGATAGATAGATAGCTAGATAGAGGGCGATAGATAGATAGAGGGCGATAGATAGATAGATAGACATAGTGTGGGCGATCGATAGATAGATAGCTAGATAGAGGGCGATAGAGAGAGTGAGGGCGATAGATAGATATATAGAGTGAGGGCGATAGATAGATAGATAGAGTGAGGGCGATAGATAGATATATAGAGTGAGGGCGATAGATAGATATATAGAGTGAGGGCGATAGATAGATAGATAGAGTGAGGGCGATAGATAGATAGATAGATAGATAGATAGATAGATAGATAGATAGATAGATAGATAGATAGATAGATAGATAGATAGATAGATAGATAGATAGATAGATTCTGTAATTCTCGAGTCTGACTCCATTTTGTTCTGTGCCACCATTTTGTGTTGCCCTCACGTAGGCCTGTGAAGGTAGCCTGGCGAATGAAGTTGCCTGGCCTTCTTAGTTCATGTATACATTAACTAAGGTTTCTTTTTGACTCTGAAATGAACTGTAAGAAACGGACCTCTTCACCTGAAACAGACCTCGCAAAGCCAATTTCCCTGATCGATCTTTGTCTGAGATTGCCAATCAATGTTCAGGAAATCGTTAACTTTTAGTTTCCTTGCACATGCCTTATCTTGTTCATCATCTGTTACTGTTTCTTTTTATGTTTCTTCATTACATGGGTTATGCTTTCAATTATAGGTTTGTCCGGATTTTGGAGGTTGAATTTGGGACATTCTTAATGATTAACTTTTGGGTTGGGATACTGTACATGTAATCATGCCATGCCCTGCAGTGCCATTTAACCCCTTCCCTGCTCATGACGAGCAGAGCTCGTCATGAGGCACAGTGGAGCTGTGCTGATGACGAGCTGAGCTCGTCATGAATCATGTACTAAAGCATTTTCCAGCACAGGGGGGGAAAGCCCTTAGCAGCCAAGGAGTTTAATCAGATTAACCTTTGTGAACTATGTAATTATAATGTTTTGCCGATATGCTGCTAAAACTCCAAAGGCTACTCACCTGCTGACCCTCCAGATTTTCCATTTGTTTAGGAATGTAATTGGTACAACTCCCTTACATGCCTGGGGCAGGATAAAGAATATATAACACGTGAAGTAAGACCATTCTAACAGACTGCCTCATTCAGTTGCTAAGGCTTCTGTGTGACGTAGTCTCACTCATTTGAGGTTAATAAAAATGTACTTTTATATTCCAGCTTCTGTGTCAAGTTCTTTGTGAGTTTAAAATGACTAAGTATCAATGGAACCCCTGAGAAGTGGATTTTTGATTTCTACAATAGCTTGTGGATGCCTGATGCTTGTGGATGCCTGATGCTTGTGGATGCCTGATGCTTGTGGATGCCTGATGCTTGTGGATGCCTGATGCTTGTGGATGTCTGACGCTTGTGGATATCTGACGCTTGTGGATATCTGATGTTTGTGAATGCTTGAAGCTTGTGCATGCCTGATGCATGTGCATATCTTACGCTTGTTCATACCAGACGCTTGTGGATGCCTGACGCTTGTGGATGCCCGACGCTTGTGGATGCCTGACGCTTGTGGATGCCTGACGCTTGTGGATGCCTGACGCTTGTGGATGGCTGACGCTTGCGGATGGCTGACGCTTGTGGATGGCTGACGCTTGTGGAGGCCTGACGCTTGTGGATGCCTGATGCTTGTGGAGGCCTGACGCTTGTGGATGCCTGACGCTTGTGGATGCCTGACGCTTGTGGATGCCTGACGCTTGTGGATGCCTGACGCTTGTGGTTGCCTGACGCTTGAGGTTGCCTGACGCTTGAGGTTGCCTGACGCTTGTGGTTGCCTGACGCTTGTGGTTGCCTGACGCTTGTGGTTGCCTGACGCTTGTGGTTGCCTGACGCTTGTGGATGTCTGACGCTTGTGTTGTGGATGCCTGACGCTTGTGGATGTCTGACGCTTGTGGATGTCTGACGCTTGTGGATGTCTGACGCTTGTGGATGTCCGACGCTTGTGGATGTCTGACGCTTGTGGATGTCTGACGCTTGTGGATGCCCGACGCTTGTGGATGTCTGTTGCTTGTGGATGTCTGTTGCTTGTGGATGTCTGTTGCTTGTGGATGTCTGTTGCTTGTGGATGTCTGATGCTTGTGGATGCCTCAGGCTTGTGGATGCCTGACGCTTGTGGATGGCTGACGCTTGTGGATGGCTGACGCTTGTGGATGGCTGACGCTTGTGGATGGCTGACGCTTGTGGATGGCTGACGCTTGTGGATGGCTGACGCTTGTGGATGGCTGACACTTGTGGATGGCTGACACTTGTGGATGGCTGACACTTGTGGATGGCTGACACTTGTGGATGGCTGACACTTGTGGATGGCTGACACTTGTGGATGGCTGACACTTGTGGATGGCTGACACTTGTGGATGGCTGATGCTTGTGGATGCCTGAAGCTTGTGGATGCCTGAAGCTTGTGAATGCTTGATGCTTGTGCATGCCAGATCCTTTTTTGGATGCCTGACGCTTGTGGATGTCTGATGGGTGATGCTTGTGGATGCCTAGTCCTTGGACACTACCATGTTGTGTTCCAGTAGGCCATGTTTAGTGAACTCTGTCATTATGCCACCTTTTACACTTCCTTTAGCTGAAAATAATGCAAAGTCTTTGAAAGCTCGAAATTCATTAAGTTGTAAAGGTTTCCTGCAAACAAATTAAATTGCAAAAGCTAAGAAGTGAGACATCTACCACCTTTGCCTCTGCTTCCCAGCAATGTTCCACAAGAGCAATTTCTACCACAGTAGTTTTCGGTCTGTAAACCGCAGTACAAGTACAAGTGCTGATCCTGGAACCTTACTCTTAAAGTAGTCTTTTCACTGTTCAGTTTGTCAATAAAATACAGTGCAGATAATGTTTCTGCCAAATATGGCGCAATTGGTTTTACGGTCATCTTAGGCTACTGCTGAGCACAGGGGGTACAGGAGAGTAAAATGAATTGCCCAAACGTGGAACGTCAGTTAATTTAATGATCCAGAAAAATACATTGAACTTGTTAAAGCTGCAGAATATCTTAAGTGTTCAGCAAAAAATGCCTCATCCCAGGCCCAATCAGAAAGGCAGACACTGCTAACAAGGACTGGCAAATACAATAGGTCTGTCTGTTTTAATTTACGCATAGGTTTTAGTTATGTGATACGTCTAGATACAACAGACAGCTCCAAGGAGCATTCAAATACAGCGCAAGTGGCACGTTTGATGCACAAGATTTTAGTTAACAGGTTTAAAAGTATGCCCCATATTACATAGCAGCAGCCTGTGGTGTGAGAGACAAATGTTGGGGTGAGGAGGAGGGAGGGGGGAGAGAGTGCACTGCAGAGGAAGAGGCTGAAGGTGGGAGGGCGGGTGAGATAGGGAAAGGGTGAGAGAAGAGGCATTGCACAGAGGGGGGCGGGGGAGAGCATTCCTTTGAAGTGTGAAGCTCTCTGCGTTGCTGTGGCAGCAAACAGCAAGCGCGTGCATGGGCACATGCACTCGGCGTAATCCGCCTGGTTCAGCTTTCCTGTTTCACCTCTACATGTATCGACATCTGCAATGCCAGAGGCATTGGCAGAGGTCGAGACCTAAAAAAGGGGGGGAGCAATGCAATGATATAGTATGATAAAATAGAATGTTTGTGTTGGAAAGTTGAAGGGAAATAGAATGTACACAGTTCAGTTGGTGAGAGCGTTGAAGGGAAGAGCACCAGTATACTGTGTCCTGAATAAACATATACAGAGGCTGTGCCGACTACGAGTTGCTCATTGTGACTATTACAGGGGGGATATTTCTGCAGGAAGGGCCGGGTGGCATGGTCACAGCTGTGTGGACTGCAGCTGAAAGGCGGAACAGGGGGAACACAGATTCCTTCATCCATTATTACAACTGAGGGGCGTGGGATGTGGCTTAAGGGTTAGAGCAGCCAACCTTGAAGCTGTGGAACCAGGTTCAAGCCTGGTGGGAAGCTCACATATCTTGTGATCCTGGGCAAATTATTCAATCTCCCCATGCCTCAAAAATGAATTCGTCACTCCATAATGCAACTGGTGCTCATGTGCTCTGATACCTTCAGGCCGAGTTTGCGCTACATAAAACTGCTGTGAAGCTGAATTGGTGCTGTCCAGGTGGAGAGGGTGGTCGTTAAACAATTGATCTGGGTCTGGTTTTGAGTCCTAGCCCTTTTGTGTCTTTACTGTCTAGATTGCTGCACTCGCACTGTGTTTCACTGGTACCCCGCCTTCATCTCGCCGCAGCTCAAGCACAACTTTAGGAAATGCCAGTGGTTGCTGATGGTGTGACAAGGGCTGGCCTCGGGGAGTCGCTGCAGCTTCCCCCACAGCTTTGCGTGCTTGTATTTACAGCGCCTACACGCGAACGCTTCGTCCAGTGCTCACGTTTAGCACTGAGCACCTTTGCTAGAATGTGCCCTTCCTGCTAACCCTCTCTCAGACCCTCCCCGCCACTCCCCCCTTGAGCAGCACCCTCCTTTCTTTCTTGACAAATGTTACGGCACAATCGGACATTTCCTTCCTGCAGGTTTCATTGCGTCAGAAGCCGACCAAGAAATCCCGAGGTAAATGGCATTTTTAGGTCTCGCCTGTCGATGCGCATGCGCATCGAGCTTGCGAGTCTATGGTGGCTTATCCACTCTTTATCCAACTTGCAAGGAATCGTGGCGATTCCTTGCAGTGCACGAGAAATTTAAGCTCAATGCGCATGCGCATTGAGCTTAAATGCGCGTGCACATGCCCCCAGCCGCCTGCCTTGCCTACTCTCTCTCTCACAGCCTCCCCCAGCTCCGCCCCCTCACTTCTTGATTGCACGGCCGCTAGGCCGTGCCTCCCCTACTCTCCTCCCCCTCCTCCTCCTACTCTCCTCCCCTGCCTGCCTGCCGTGTCGCACCTCTCCCCTCTCCGCCCCCTCCCCTGCACTCCCCAGCCATATGTTGCTTTTTTCGCTGCTTCTTTGTGGTAGAGGTTAGTGCTTTAATGCTTAATTTACTTGTATATTTTAGCCTGTCAATGTGCCCTTCCACAAAAACACAGCATTTTTCTGTTTGCCGAGAGGTGGCTGCATTCTGCGTCGCTTGTTTCTGTTTTAGTCTTTTCTCTGTTACAATTGTGTTTCCGACCCTGCTTTGTACACAGTATTAGTATGTTTATAGTTTCCATTACTTTATTTTCCTTCGTCCTTCTTTGGTTTCCATAGCCTATTCCTTTGTAGCAGCAGTCGTTATCATTTTGCCAGCTGGTTCGTAGTGGCCCTACACTTGTTTCCATGGCAGCTATCTCCGCCGGGTGGCCCTAGTATTTTGATCTGTGGGGTTCGTCGGAGGCGGCCGACCCGGTCGGGCTTTGTAAGGGTCCGGCAAGATGGGGGCCGCCATGTTCTTCGGCAAGAAACATTATTAAATGGTCGAAAGCACTATGATTTTTCTTTCCTTGCTCTTTCAAAACAGAAGTGTCTATATACTGTGAAATCTATATGCCTTTGACAATTTGTAAGGCTCTTTATGAGTCTCCATATTGTTGATGCATGCCGGTAAATTCTGGTTTAATCTTAACTTCAGCCCGATGGGGAGAGAGCACATTCTTGCGCAAGGACACCACATGTTTACTCACCCTTTGCACTATTCTCTCTCTTTCTGTTGACGAGGGGCAAACTGCTGAGCCGCCTATCCAGCCCGTTCTTTTATTTAAAATGTCTATTTTGTCAAAGGGTCACTGCGCGCACAAATCAGCCCAGCTCGCTAGGATCCATGTCGCCAGCTGATTGTTTGCTGTTGTCTAAATTGCCTTCCAAAGCACCATTACTTGTTGCGTGAGATTGAGCAAGCATCGCGCGTGTTTTGTTTGAAGCTTGCTCTTTAATGTAAAGCATGTGTCACATGGAAGAGATTAGTTGCCAGCTCCGCCGTAGACGGGAGAAAAGGCTTTGGGTGGGGGTGGGGCCACTGCCATCAGCGAGTACCCAACTGAGGGGAATAGTGCTTTGGTAAACTTTGAAGATTTTTGTAGTCGCAGACATTTCCACAAGAAGAACTTTACATAGCAAGCCTTCTCCCGCCATTCTACCAGCCAGCCTCTCTTCCTCTCCACAGTGGCGTAGCAGGTGTGTCATGTGCCCTCGTGCAAGAAAGAAAACGGGACCCTGGTCGCAGTATGAACTGCGAAGTGCAGCAATAATTATGGTCTACTGGACCGTTATTGCTTCTGGGCTCCGGTGCCACTGCACCTGCTGCACCAATGGAAGCTACACCAATGTCCCTCCCCCTGGCTCTCATCCTCTCCCTTCCTGATCCATTCACTCTGGTTTATTTCTTCCCAGGTACCCTTTTCATAGCAGCCATTATGCGATCACTACACATCTCCCTTCCTCTCTTTCATTGTTGCCTGCTCTCCCCTTCATATTCTGCTATGCCTCCTTGTATAATAAATCCATGATCAGCCCATCTTCTTCTCTTCGCCTACCTACGTCTTCTCACAGCTCGTACCCACCTACTCAATTTCCCTCCTCCTCCCCTCTCCTCCAGCTTCTCTCTTTGTACATCCAATTCGCTTCACTCCCTCGTATCTTCTACCTATGCCGCCCTCTCCTCTCCTCTGTTCTTTTCAATTCATCGTCAACACCTTTCTCATTTTCCTTATGTCCTTTATGCCCGTTCCCCCTTCCTCTACCTTATTGTCTCCATCACAACCTCACTCTTATCGCTTTTCTGCCTGGTTACCCTTTTTCATCTAATTTAAACCGACAGTATTGATCTCCACCCTTATCCACCTTTATGTTTCCCCCCTCTCTTCCTCTGCTCTGCTCACCCAGTGTCTCACGCTTGCCACTGTCATTACTTTTCTCTTTTCTTCATTTTGTTTTCTTCTTTGCATCTTCTTTCAGCTCCCCTTCCTGTCTCCACTCTCCCCTCTCACCACCACTCTCCCCTCTCACCACCACTCTCCCCTCTCCCCTCTCCTCACCACTCTGCCCTCTCACCCCTCTGCCCTCTCACCCCTCTGCCCTCTCACCCCTCTGCCCTCTCACCACTCTGCCCTCTCACCACTCTGCCCTCTCACCACTCTGCCCTCTCACCACTCTGCCCTCTCACCACTCTGCCCTCTCACCACTCTCCCCTATAACAACTATCTTCTCTCATCCCACCTCACCAGTATGCACTCTCACCACTCTCCCCTCTCACCATCACTCTCCCCTCCCTTCTCTTTTTCCCCTCACTCCTCACTCTCCCATCACTTTCACCTCCCCCTCTATCCCCACTCTACCCTCCCTCTCACCACTCCCCTCCCTCTCACCACTCTCCACCCTCTCACCACTCTCCCCTCTCACAACTCTCCCCTCTCTCCTCTCTCTCCCCTCCCCTCTCCCATCTCCCCTCAAGGTACACACGATTGTCAATGAGCACTAACACAGCATCATTTTACCATTTCGGCATTAGTCAACACCACTAGTTTTTCCCTGTTGTTCTCATCTTCATCTCCCCCATGGTTACTCCTTTCCCTGGTCTATCTCCATTGCTCTGCCTTCCACCTCTCATGCCTCTCTCCCAAACTCATCTTCTCCCTTTCTATACTCAACTCTCTCCCTTTCTATAATCTCAGTCTCCCTCTCCCTTTCTATAATATCAGACTCCCTCGCCTTCTTCTCTCTCTTGCTTCGCTCTTGGGCTCCCTGTCCGTACTTCTCACCCCTGATACACTCTGTCTCCTTCTCCATGCTTCTGCCCCCTGCTGCACTCTCAGGCTCCCTGTCCGTGCATCTCACCCTTGCTTCACTCTTGGGCTCCCTCTCCGTGCTTCTCTTCCTTGCTGCACTCTCTGCTCCCTCTCTGTGCTTCTCTCCCCTGCTGCACTCTCGTGCTCTCTAGAGATGTGGCCTAACGACCAGAGCTGCCATCTAAGTCACGTAAATACAAAACATGTTGCATTCCAAATGCTATAGGTGTCACATTCGCGAAAGTTATAACTATTGGCATTGTAAATGACAAAGCTATCCATTTAGCTATTTTAAAAACCAACACATAAATAAAATATTTGTCATTTACAAGACCAATAGCTCCAACTTTTCTAATGCGAGACCTATTGCATTTCCAATGCTTGTTAACTATTGTTTCTCGTGCCTGCGGGTTGGCGGGGGAGGGGAGGGGCACAGCCTGCTTGCGGCAGTTTAGTTCTGTGTGCTGGGCACAGAGTGGCATCGGCTTGGCAGCTGTTCTAACGGGGCGGAATCCTTGTGGGTATGTTGGGGGAAAAGGCAGCGGGGTTGAGAAAGGGGGGAGAGGACTGCGAGTGAGAAGAGGGAGAGAGATAAAAAGAGGGAGAATGAAAGAGTGAGAGGATGAGAGGGAACGTGCGAGGGTGCAGGAGGACAGTACGAATGACAACCTAGAGAGAGAGAGAGCGAGAATGAGTGAGAGAGAATGATACGAGGCAGAGACTGTTAGAGAAAAGTGCGTAAGAAATAGAGAAGAAGGGAAGAGACTGACAGAAAGAGTGCGAAAGAGACCAGATTCATAGAGAAATTGTGATAAAGGGAGCGCAGGAGGCCAGATTGAAAGAGACAGAGTGTGTGTGGCACAAATTGAAACAAAGCGAGACAGAGAGAGAGCGACTGATAGATAAAGAGTGCGAAAGAAAGAAAGAGATTGAGAAAGAAAGCGTGCCAGGCAAGACCTGAGGTAGAGCCAGAGAGAGAGAGTAACAAGCAGGTTGAGAGCGGCGTGGAGCAGTAACGGGGCGGGGGGAGACAGGTGGCAGAGGGGAAGGGCGGCACGGAGCTTTAAAAACAGAATAATAATGACGACGAGTGGGAAAAAGCTAAGAAATAAGTGAGAAGTTGTGTTAAACTGAGAGTCCGACAAATATGGGACGTGGAGGTAGACGAAAAGACGAGACGTCTGGAATAATGCATCAGGGAACAGAAAGCGTTTTCTCACTTTTAGGCACGCATTCGCCTGTGACGGACACAGTGCATTCTCGCTGAAACAATTCAGGTGAGACGCTGCGTGTCCGGGTAGAAATTAGGGTAGTAAAACGGCCTCACGCGTTATCCACTGGGTGTATTACGTGTTCTGTGACGAGACCTGGGAGGGCGGGGGCTGCCCGCGCATGCGCAGCATTTCTAAGTTTCTAAGTTTCATTCTGAGAGCCCCGGACCCGGTTAGAAATGCTGCGCATGCGCGGGCAGCCCCCGCTCTACCAGGTCCGGCAGCTCCCGTCGTGAAGAACATCGGCGGCCAGCCCCCGCTCTACCAGGTCCGGCAGCTCCCGTCATAAAGAACATCGGAAAGGGGCGAACATGCCTAAGGGGAGAGGAGCCCGGTGAGTGAGGGTGAGGGTGGGGGTGAGGGTGAGGGTGGGGGTGGGGGTGGGGGTGTGTGTCTGTGTGTGTCTGTTCGAGTGTGTCTGTACGCGCGTGCGTCTGTTTAAGGGGGGGTGCGTGTGTGTATGCAGTGTGTGTGTGCATGTGTATGGCTGTGTATGTGTGTATGTGTGTATGTGCGCATGCGTGAGTGTGTTTGCGCATGGGAATATGAGGCACGGGAGGGGCACGGCGCCGTGCGCGCCCACAAGGTGAAATCTGCGCTCTGCGCTCGTGCCCCTCTCGTGTCCACATTCCCAAATACGGGCAGCAATAGGTCTTTCGCTGACGCGAGACCTAAAAAGCAATAATATGCCTGTAATAACCAAAAAACCTTGGTAATAACCAACCAGGAAGTAAAGTAGCCCTAAGCTACAGGAGCAACAGCTCACACACTCATGACTATCCTAGTCATTTTGTATAGACCAAACTGCAGCCAATCAGGCGACAGCACCCACCAGAATGTTCTCCCCAGAGGCTGAGACTCTCACATTTTTTCGCACAGGAGTGAAGCCAACATAATTGCCTGAGGAAGCCTCTGAGGGGAGGTGGGCGGGTGCATGTGAATCTATGAAAGACACCAATACTGGAGAACCGCAGATTACAGGTAAGTAACTATTGTTCTTCTCCAGTATTGGGGTGTCTTTCATAGATTCACATGCCTGAATCAGAGTAGATAGCAGTACAAGAAAAAACATTATGCTTGTAAGACGCTTACAGTATACAGCAGATATGCATGCAAGGTAATAACCAATAACATGTTAGAAGCGTCTAAACAAGAGCATAGAGGAGGAGGGAGAACAGAGGCTCACCTTATTTGAAAAGATTGCGTAGAACTGCTCTTCCCACTGAAGCATCTGCATCACTTGCTGAATCCAGGCAGTAGTGTCTTGTAAAAGTGTGCCTGCTGGACCACTTTGCAGCTCTGCAGATTTGTAGCAGGGGCACACCAGCGAATAGAGCGGTGGAAGAGGACACCGCCCTTGTAGAATGCGCTCTTGGTACAGACTGTAAGGGTCTTCCTGCCTGTTGATGACATAGCCCAACTGCTGACGAGACCCATCTGGCTATAGTTTGCTTGTATACCGCGCAGCCTTGGCGCAGTCTTCCATACGCCACAAACAATTGGTCAGTCTTGCGAACAGTTGCCGTTCTTTGAAGATAGAACCTGAGACATCTCCTGATGTCTATAGAGTGTAAAGCTCTTTCAGCTGGTGATTGTGGATTTGGAAAAAATGTCTTGAGGATCACTGGCTCATTTAGGTGAAAATCCGATGAAACTTTGGGCATGTACCTAGGATTGGTACGTAGCACCATAGAGTCAGAGGTAAATTGTAAAAAAGGCGGTTTTGAAGTGAATGCTTGAATGTCACAGACCCTTCTAGCTGATGTTAAAGCCAATAGCAAAGAGACCTTCCAAGTAAGAAACTTGAGATCAATCTTATGAATGGGTTCAAAGGGGTGACGCACGAGTTGAGCTAGCACCACGTTCAAATGCCAAGATGGAGGTGGTCGTCGAATTGGAGGAAACATACGAAATAGTCCTTTAAAAAATTGCTGGATTATTCTTGAAGAAAACAGAGAGTTTGTTCCGTCCGGACGGAATCTGGAAATGGCTGCCAGGAATACCTTTAGGGTCGAATGTGCCAAACCCGATCTAGCCAAATGCAGAAAGAAAGGCAAAATTTGTTCTGGTCTAGCATGAATGGGATGCAGTTCAGCAGCTTGACACCAGGCGCAAAAACGCTTCCACTTGAGCTTGTAGGTCTTAATCGTTGACGGCGCTCTAGCATTAGCCAGAACTTCTTGACAATCTTGAAGAATGTCTAAGTTGGCAAACTCATTGTGTTGAGGAGCCAGGCTGATAATTTCAACGAAACTGGGTCCGGATGGTACACTTGGACTTCTTGGATTGTCAGGAGATTCGGTATTCGAGGCAGCTGTATCGGTCTGCACTCCGAGAGGAGGAGCAGCTCGGTGAACCAATATTGTCGGGGCCACCTTGGAGCAATCAGGATTAGACAACATGGCTGTCTCCTCATCTTCCTGATGACCTTGGGAATTAAAGGAATCGGCGGAAAAGCGTACGCAAATATCCGACACCAGTTCATTGAAAGGGCATTCCCGCTTGAGTTCTTGTGGGGAATCCAGCTTGCAAAGCGTGGGCATTTCCGGTTCGGACTCGTCGCAAACAAGTCCAGGTCGGGATGACCCCACTTTTGGAATATGTGATCCAGGGTTGGTTGATGTACCTCCCATTCGTGATTGCCTGCAGCAGACTTGCTGAGGGAATCGGCCAGTACATTGGCAATCCCTGGGACATGGACCGCCGACAGATTGATGTTGTGATCCAGGGCCCAATTCCAAATCTCCTGTGCCTGATGGGATAATCGGGCCGACCTTGTGCCTCCCTGTTTGTTCAGGTAATGCATGCTGGTTGTGTTGTCTGTTCGAATTAGAACCGTAGAGTCCGCTAAAATTGCTTGAAAGGATTTCAGGGGGAGAAAAATGGCTCGCAACTCCAAGAGGTTTATGTGCCATTTTCTTTGCTGTATGTTCCATTTGCCACTGATTGTCATTCCTTGAAGGTGGGAGCCCCAGCCTTCCAGAGAAGCATCTGTGGTCACGATGAATCTGGGCACTTCTGTTAGGAATGCACATCCCGTCTGCAGGTTGCACTTTTGCATCCACCGTTAAGAGGAGTTCCTCATCCGAGGTGTTATGTTGATCACGTCCTCGAATGATCCTGTTACCTGAATCTACTAAAGACTGAGTTCCTCTTGTAAGGGCCTCATTCTTAAGCGGCAGTTAGGGGTGAGAGGAATACAGGACGAGATCATCCCTAGGAAAGACTTGAATTTGCGAACAGAAATGCACTTTCTTGTTAGCAATGCAGATGCCATCTTGTGAATCTTCAACTGCCTTTCTCTTGATATGAAGACTTGGGCGAGCTTTGTGTCCAGCGTCGCTCTCAAGAAAGATTTTCTCTGTGATGGAGTCAGATGAGACTTTTCGAAATTTACAGAGAAACCTAGACTCTGAAGTAGCGACAGACATCTCTGAACGTGAGTTCTTGCTGGGAGGAATTAACTGACCTTGATAAGGCAGTCGTCCAAATATGGATAAATCTGAATTCCTTCCAATCGCAAGTGAGCTGCCACCGGAGCTAGCATCTTTGTAAAGACTCTGGGGGCCGATCGTAGTCCAAAGGGGAGGACCTTGAACTGAAAGTCCCTGCCAGCCACTCTGAACCGCAAGACCTTCCGGTGTCTGGGAAAAATGGGCACATGGAAGTATGCGTCCTGAAGGTCGAGTGTTGCCATGTGATCCCCTTCTGAAAGAAACTGGAGGATTTCTTGAAGCGTTAATATTCTGAAGGACAATTTTTGTAGGTATTTGTTGGGGGCACGCAGGTCGAAGATGGGACGACATTCCCCCAACTTCTTGCGAATTAGGAAAAATCTCGAATAAAATCCTTTTCCTCTTTGATGTCGAGGTACCCTCTCCATTGCTCCTTATCGAAAATATTTGGAAGAACAGCTCCTTGAGATGAGCTGGAGGTGGTCCTTTTGGGGGAGAATTTGGAGGTGCTTTGACGAATTCCAGAATGTGACCCCTGGATACCACATCCAGGACCCATCTGTCCGTGGTAATCTTGGACCAATTTGAGTAGTATAGGGATATTCTTCCTCCAATTTGCTTCAGGTTGGGTAAAAGTGGTGGCAGGATGTTTGTCTCACTTGCTCTTGTTGTTGTCTCTTACTCGATAAGAGGTTTTTCCTCTTGACAGAGTAGTTGTTTCTCTTTTGACCATACATTTGTTGTCGGTATGGTTGGTACCTTTGGTTACCCTGCGAGTTGTTGTAGGAACGCTGCTGTGAATAACCTCCTCTGTTAGAGAAATTGCCTCTTCCTCTTGCTCCACGAAGGGAAGATTTACGAAATGGAAGAGATCCCAGGGACCGTGCAGTCTCAATATCCTTCTTTATGGCTTGTAAAGCCTCATCCACATGTTGTCCAAAAAGGAACTCTCCATCGTAGGCCATGTCCATGATCTTAGACTGGACCTCTAGGCGAAAGGATGTAGACTTTAACCAACCGTGTCTTCTCAGAACAGCTGCACCCGCTACCTGTCTGAAACCTGTGGCAGCCACGTCCACTGCAGCATCAATAATTTCAGATGAAACACATTCTCCCTCTTGTAAAATCTTTTTGGCTTCAGATCTATCAGACTCTGAAAGCTTTTCAATATACAGTGATATGTCCGACCACATCTGTCTGTCATACCTCCCAAGGATTGCAAGGGAGTTCGCGACACGGAGTAGTTGCCGCAATAGTTGAGACTTTCTTTCCTATTGTGTCGAGGCGCCTTCCCTCCCTATCCGGGGGAGCAGTGACCTGTGTTGACAGATTTTTGGCTCTCCTCTGAGCCGCCTGGGCAACCACAGAATCCGTTTTTGCCTGGCCAACAAGGCATGCCAGTGACTTGTTAGGCGCCCTATACTTTTTATCTACCCGAGGTAGAACTGCAGGTAGAGAATTTGGCGTCACCATTACCTTTAGACCTTCCTTCCAGATAAAATCAATAATAGGGATGGACCAACTTTGTTTTTGCGGTAAGTCTTTAAAATCATATAAAAAACAACACTCATCCTGCTTACCTTCCATTGTGATGAGGAACCTCTTCGTTGCCCTGCTCATGATTTGGTGGAAGGTTGCAATGTCCACCGGCGGAGAATCCGCCGTAGGTTGGCCAACTGGAGAAGGAGTTTGTGCCTGATATTCATCCCACTCCGACGATACTGACTTGTTGTCTACTTCGCCTTCTTCTCGTTCTTCTTCCGAAGAATTATCATCCTGCGTATGAGGAGATGGCCCTGGCGAAGAAGCTATTGTAGGCCGTATCTCCATAGCTGGCAGCGGAGAAGCTGGTCTTGGAGGCCTCAGTGTTTCCGTAGATGTTCTTGGTACCGGCGTAGAGAAGTGAGAATCACCTGATTCTGATGGTGGAAAACGACGATAATAATCGCTTAACATATATTGAAGATAATGCAACAGGTCCAGCGGCATTTGTGTGGTAGGCGCAGACACAGGAGCCCGACCAGAAGGCTCAACGAATTGTTCCTCCTCATCTTGTTCCTCATCCTGAAGTTTTATAGGCAGCTCAGATGGGCTTCTGGGTGCACGGAAAGTGTCATCTTCATAGGATTCCTCTTCCTCAGAATCTAGTAATTTTTCTGGCAATTTCAAAGGAGACAGAGTTGTCAAAGATGAGCCACGCTTTTCCAAGAGTGAAGCTGTGGTAGACGGTGAAGGCAGAAGTATTGCGGATGGCTTGGATGACCAAACTTGCATTTCCATACAGGTTGACAGTGGGGGCGTCGACGGGGCCACCGTCGACGGTGAAAAACCTGTATTGGACTGAGAAACAAGAATCTTCGTCGACGGTGTGTCTGTCGACGGTAACATTGTCGTCGACGAGGACTTCGTCGACAGGGGTGTCTTCGTCGTCGACAGAAGCGCCTTCTTCGTTGACGAGGAGGTCGTCGACGGGGGTATTTTCTTTGTCGACGAGGATGTTGTCGACGGTATCTTAGTCGACGAGTCCGTCGACGGTAACTTTGTCGGCGGGGATGTCGTCGACGGTAGGGCTAACTTCGTCGACAGCAAGATGTTCGTAGACATTCAGGTCGACGACGGAGTACCCCTCGACGGTACCTTCAAGATTCTCGTCGACGGTAGATGGCACTATCTTCGACGACGAGATAGGTCGAATTTGGACCTGAACCCGCGTCGACGGTGAGGAGGCTGTAGACATCACCATAGCTGGTTTTTGTGAGGAGAAAGTCACCGTAGATGTTGAAGAGGTGGCCACATGAAGAGATGGCGACGGTGAAGCTGTATTGGACGCTGAAGTGGTCAAAGGATCAGCCCGAGGTAAAATTTTATGAGAAGCTGTCATGGAAGATGTAGATTTTCCAGTTTTCTTAGAGGGCGTACTAGGACCAGATTTAATAGGTGGAGAAGCCTTTTTTGAAGTAGAAGGCACGCCAGAATCCTGAGAGGATTGGGCTTTTTTCAACACCTTCGCCCCAGGAGAAGCTATCTCAACCTCAGATTTCCTCTTCCTAGAGGATATAGAAGACCCCGCGGCGATGCTCCCTACCTCAGAAACAGGGTTATCTTTGTCCTTTATCCTCTGGAGCCACAGGAGAAGATGACCCTCTCTGTCCCTGAAGGTTTTCTGAGGAAAAGTCGTGCAGATTTTACACTCCTTTGCCTCATGATCTGGATACAGACAATATATACATTTCTTGTGAGGATCCTCCTTGAACAGCCTTAGCTTTCCACAAGAATCACAAGCCCTAAAAAGGGATTTAGAAGTGGACATCTTTAGAAGGTAAAAAACCAACCAAAGTAAGAAGAAACTGAGCAGAGCTCAGGGAGACTCCCTTCACACAACGTGCGGTAGAAAATCTGAGAGCCTGAGCCTCTGGTGAGAACATTCTGGTGGGTGCTATCGCCTGATTGGCTGCAGTTTGGTCTATACAAAATGACAAGGATAGTCAGGAGTGTGGGAGCTATTGCTCCTGTAGCTTAGGGCTACTTTACTTTCTGGTTGGTTATTACCAAGGTTTTTTGGTTATTACAAGCGTATTATTGCTTTTTTATATACAGTGGGACTCCCACTCCGACGACGGGAAATGATTCAGGCATGTGAATCTATGAAAGACACCCCAATACAGGAGAACCATAATTCCCTGAAACAGGAAGTGATGTCATTGTCTTTTGCACTTTATTTAATCACTTTAAAAAAAACATGGTTGTTTGATGCTACAAGTCCCGTGAGCAAGGTCTGTGTACAGGGTTTTGTGCTGGAAGCTGTTAATAAACGGATAATCTGTTTTGGAAGATCGTGTGGACATTTCTTTAATTAAGTACCAGGGAGTGCGCGAGAGAACAACGCCCTTCGGGGCACACAGTACAGATTACCACGGCAGGCTCTGCCGCTTCTCTTTGCACCGCCGTAAGAGCGCCTGGAAGCTCCCAAGTGGGAGGGAGATATATATATATATATATATATATATATATATATATATATATATATATATATATATGATGGAACTCACAGAAATGTATTTCGCTCAAAAAGAATGCGGGACACTCACGGGGTAAGCAATTTAATCTTTTAATTCCAGCAAACGAGTTTCTGCGAATATGCCTTTATCAATGCTCCTCAATTAAAAGAACCACTGCACTCCAAGTTCATGTCTTTTAATATGTCCCAATTATGCTCTCATTGGTGGTTTCACATAGAAAAACCTTAGGATGTTTGTTGGCGTCCTATTACGTTACAATAACAGCCTTTGTATTCTTTCATTTATGTTCTCATTTGTTGGTTTCATACTTCCATCAACATGAATTTCTTCATAGTCAGTCAGAATACCAATGGCATATTTATTTTCCTGACATCCAAAATAGTTGATAAGAATTTGTCCTGCTGCTTCATACAGCGCGCTAATACCCCTCGCTTAACACATTCCACAAACTTCAACCTGCTGGAGCCCGTTTGTATAACTAAGCGTCCTCGAGTTTGAACAACTCATCCTAAGGCACAGGAATCTTTTTGCATGTAGCGGTTCATGCACTTACTTAACACCTTTCAGGTTTATGAAGACAACGCCAGCCGATTCACCTCCGACGAGGTTTTTAATACTGGCGCCGAATGGCACAACTTCAAGTTTTGCTACAGCGCCAGTGGCTGACCTGGTGTTGAGTTCAAAGCATGCTGTTGGTGCAGACCATGGACTTCAGATATTGATGGACTTGAAGCGTGATGTTTTGCTTAAGGGTTTGATGCGGACTTCCTCAAGGGTGGTAATCGGTCTCTGTTCGATGTCGGGACAGCAGAGTAGGGAGGATGGTTGTAATCATGACTGCCATCTTCTACCCTTGTCCCAAGGAGGTAATAGTTCTCATAAGAAAAGAACTGAGCCTCTGCGGCGTTTGTTCCCAGCTAGGGGTCTCTTCAATGCCTTGTTCCTCAAAGAGACCTGGAGTGTTGTTGCTTTGTCAGTGGGCCATGGATGAGGATGCGAGGCACTTATCTTGATGATACCATTCGGTTTCCTTACTGTGAAGGGCAAGGCAAGCTTTGCAGGAGGTGTCATCATGATTTGGAGACAGACACAGGTTACACACCTTCTTTAGGTCCTTCTATGGAAATTTTGTGCGTCAAGGGGGCCAGAGAGTTGCAGTCATTTGAGGGGTGGGGGCTAGGCCGGATGTCTAGGTGGGCCTCACCCACCCATTTCTGCAGCAAAATAAATCTTTGATGTCTAGTGGGCTTCCTGCCCCCCCCCCCCCGAGGCAGATTGGAGGGAACAAACTCCAATCCCCAATTTGGCGTTGGGGGATGGAAGGCTTGGGGGGGAGGGAGCACTAGCCCATTTGAGAGGAACCTCTCCCCTCTCCAAATCCACTCTCTGGTGGTCCACTGGGCTTTCTGCCCCTGGTGGGAGTCAGATTGGGGACAAACACCTCCTATCTGCCCGCAACAGGGGGCAGAAAGACTGCTGGGTTATATGGGGGGTGGGGGAGGTGTCTAGTGGACTTTCTACCCATTCCCCACCAGGAAGAATGGAGGTAACAACCTCCAATCTGCCCGGGGGGACGGGGGTGGAAGGCAGGTGGAAGACTTTTGAGCCTGAGGGAGGATGTGAACATTAGCCTTTTGCCAGGGGGTGGTGGTCCCCCCTCCAAACAAACCCCCTGGTGGTCTAGTGGGATCAGAGTAAAACACCCCCTATCTGACCCTAACTGGGGAGAAAGACTGCTGCAGTTATTTGGGGGGCCAAGACCGATGATTGGGAGGACTGCCCCCATCCATTTTGGCACAATAAAAACAATCCTAGGTTGTCTAGTGGGCTTAGCCCCCCCCCCCCCCCAGCCCATAGAGATTGGGGGTGACAACCTCCAATCTGCTCAGGAGGGGCAGAAAGACTTTTGGGCATGGGGGGAGGAGGGGATCATTAGCCATTTGCCTTGAGGGGGCACTCCCCCTTTCAAATAAACTTCCTGGTTGTCTAATGTGCTTTGGAAAGACTGTTGGAACTTATTGGGAGGAGGGGGTGGCTAAGCCCGATGCCTAGGATGGCTGCCCCACCCATTTGTTAACATAAAAAATAAATTCATGGTGTTTAGGGGGCTTTCTGGGCAGAAAGACTTTAGGGCCTGGGAGAAGTGGGAGCACATGCCCACTGTGTGGGGGCAGCTCCCCCCCTCAAAAAAATATTTCTTGGTGTCTGGTGGGTGGATCCTAGCTTGGGGGTCACCCCACTGCGGCGATCCTCAAGCAGGGATCCAGTAGGGAAAGGTACAGTTGGCAGGGGTAGATTATTTCCTTTCCAATGATACCTCTCTCGTCTGAATTGGTGCTGGGGAAGCTGAGATTACACCCGAGCACCAATGCAGTGAAAGTTAAATGAATCGATCGGCTCATTTCACTTTAATTTTTTTCTGAAATTACGTCAGCGCGTCATGGACGCCAATCGTCATTTCAAAGAAGAAAACTGTCCTGGTTGATGGGGAAGTTCTTCGCCAGCTCCCCAGGCTAAAAGGAATTAAAGGAAATCTAGCACCAGAGGGATTTCCTGCTGCAAGTGCGAGGACGCACTGGTGCTAAGGAAGTCTTGAGCACGTCCATAGCACCCAAGTGGTTAATAAAAGGCCTTGCACAATAGGGGCTGGAAATAAAGTACAATTTAAACAAGCATTTACAATGCAATAGGTCTCGCAGCATTAAAGTTTGAGTTTTTGGCATT
This sequence comes from Lissotriton vulgaris, assembly GCF_964263255.1. NCBI lineage: Eukaryota > Metazoa > Chordata > Amphibia > Caudata > Salamandridae > Lissotriton > Lissotriton vulgaris. The sequence continues at coordinate 1,426,370,875 of NC_141689.1, read as the reverse complement.
GTATATAACAATCTTTTGCATAAATTCTTTGTTATAGTCTATATTGATGTTTGATGATTATTTGAAGTTGCTACTTGTTGTTGAATAGCTAGCAATGCTGTCAAACATATTTATAGTCATGTTTTTTTTCTGCGTTTGTTAGTTAGTATTGTAATAGTGAACAATGTTATTCATATTAGTGTTGTAAAGTTCAGGGAGCTGTAGAGTGCAGGGCGCTGTAGAGTGCAGGGCGCTGCGGTGCGCTGTAGAGTAGGTGCGCTGTAGAGTGTGGTACCGCTGTAGAGTGTGGTACCGCTGTAGAGTGCGCTGTAGAGTGCGGTGCGCTGTAGAGTGCGCGGTGCTGCGGGGCGCTGTCGAGCGCAGGGCACTGTAGAGTGCAGGGCGCTGCGCGGTGCTGTAGAGTGCGGGGCGCTGCAGGGCGCTGTAGAGCGCGGGGCGCTGCGGAGTGCGGGGCACTGCAGGAGCTGTAGAGTGCGGGGCGCTGTAGAGTGCAGGGCGCTGTGGAGCGCGGGGCGCTGTAGAGTGCGGGGAGTTGACAAATATGTAGTCACACGCTATAAATCTTAAAAAAGCCAGCTGCCCCTGAACAAGTAAGAACGAAACTGAAACTTACAAACTGCAACAACCTAACGAACTGTGGAAGCGCGTGAGTAAATCTGATTCTGCCGGGGCGCTGTAGAGTGGCGGGCGCTGTAGAGTGCGGGGCGCTGTAGAGTGCGGGGCGCTGTAGAGTGCGGGGCGCTGTAGAGTGTGGGGCGCTGCGGGGCGCTGTAGAGTGCGGGGCGCTGCGGGGCGCTGTAGAGTGCGGGGCGCTGTAGAGTGCGGGGCGCTGTAGAGTGCGGGGCGCTGCGGGGCGCTGTAGAGTGCGGGGCGCTGCGGGGCGCTGTAGAGTGCGGGGCGCTGCGGGCGCTGTAGAGTGCGGGGCGCTGTAGAGTGCGGGGCACTGTAGAGTGCGGGGCACTGTAGAGTGCGGGGCGCTGCGGGGCGCTGTAGAGTGCGGGGCGCTGTAGAGTGCGGGGCGCTGCGGGGCGCTGCGGGGCGCTGTAGAGTGCGGGGCGCTGCGGGGCGCTGTAGAGTGCGGGGTGCTGCGGGGCGCTGTAGAGTGCGGGGCGCTGCGGGGTGCTGCGGGCGCTGTAGAGTGCGGGCGCTGCAGGGCGCTGTAGAGTGCGGGGAGCTGTAGAGTGCGGGGCGCTGTAGAGTGCGGGGCGCTGCTGGGCGCTGTAGAGTGCGGGGCGCTGTAGAGTGCGGGGCGCTGCAGAGTGCGGGGCGCTGTAGAGTGCAGGGCGCTGTGGGGCGCTGTAGAGTGCGGGCGCTGTAGAGTGCAGGGTGCTGCAGGAGCTGTAGTGTGGGGCGCAGCGGGCGCTGTAGAGTGCGGGGGGCTGCGGGGCGCCGTAGAGTGCGGGGCGCTGCAGGGCGCCGTAGAGTGCGGGGCGCTGCGGGGAGCTGTAGAGTGCGGGGCGCTGCGGGGAGCTGTAGAGTGCGGGGCGCTGCGGGGAGCTGTAGAGTGCGGGGCGCTGCGGGGCGCTGTAGAGTGCGGGGCGCTGTAGATTGCGGGGCACTGCGGGGCGCTGCGGGGCGCTGTAGAGTGCGGGGCGCTGTAGAATGCGGGGCTCTGCGGGCGCTGTAGAGTGCGGCGCGCTGCGGGGCGCTGTAGAGTGCGGGGCGCTTTAGAGTGCGGGGCGCAGCGGGCGCTGTAGAGTGCAGGCGCTGCAGGGCGCTGTAGAGTGCGGGGTGCTGCGGGAAGCTGTAGAGTGCGGGGCGCTGTGGGGAGCTGTAGAGTGCGGGGCGCTGCGGGGAGCTGTAGAGTGCGGGCGCTGTAGAGTGCGGGGAGCTGTAGAGTGCGGGGCACTGCGGGGCGCTGTAGAGTGCGGGGCGCTGCGGGGCACTGTAGAGTGCGGGGCGCTGTAGAGTGCGGGGTGCTGAGGGCGCTGTAGTGTGGGGCGCTGCGGGCGCTGTAGAGTGTGGGCCGCTGCGGGCGCCGTAGAGTGCGGGGCGCTGCAGGGAGCTGTAGAGTGCAGGGCGCTGCGGGGAGCTGTAGAGTGCGGGGGGCTGCAGGGAGCTGTAGAGTGCGGGGGGCTGCAGGGAGCTGTAGAGTGCGGGGCGCTGCGGGGCGCTGTAGAGTGTGGGGCGCTGCGGGGCGCTGTAGAGTGCGGGGCGCTGTCGAGTGCGGGGCGCTGTAGAGCGCGGGGCGCTGTAGAGTGCGGGGCGCTGTAGAGTGCGGGGTGCTGCGGGATGCTGTAGAGTGCGGGGTGCTGCAGGGTGCTGTAGAGTGCGGGGCGTTGTAGAGCGTGGGGCGCTGCGGGGCACGCTGAAGAGTTCGGGGCGCTGCGGGGCGTTGTAGAGCGTGGGGCGCTGCTGGGCACGGTGCGCTGTAGAGTGCGGGCGCTGTAGAGTGCGGGCAGTTCTTAATTTGTGGCGGTGCTTGCTGATGCTTAGCATCGGCACTTAATTATCAGGGCCGGGTCTACACGAGTTTAGTGCCCTTAATTTATTTTATAGTATTACGTGGCGCACAGAGTGAGTGCAGCACTGCTGTTCTACGTCATAAGTGTTGTGCTGTTGTTACTGTAGAGTTATGTTCATTAAGTACTGTCTGCTTCATGACTAAGTCACAGCACACGCTTTTCACTTACTTTGTATTTCAGTCTAATAATGATCAATCTCATTATCTCGACGACGTGTTGAATGCAGAGGCTGCGGCTCAATGTTGCCAGCCCAGTGGGCGGGACACTGAGGTGGGCAGGGCTTTCGTGACGGACTTCTGCGGGGGTTGGGGCTGTGCGCGGCAGCAGGCAGCGTGCGCAGATATTTTCTTAGAGTGAATGCGCGCGCATATGCTGCTTTGTCACCACGCCCCAGCATACCCGCACGGCCCTTCACCTCACCGAGTCATCATCGTGGAGGGCCGCCCTCGCTCCCTCTGTCTAGTGAGAAGTGAGCGCGATCTGAACGACGTTGGTGGTTATACCAAAGTTAAAACCAGTCAGGCAGCACAGCTTCAGGTGAGGCAAGGCCTGGTGGTAGGCCTAATCATCAGTTAAAAATAAATAAAGGTACGCAGCAGCACGTACCAGTGAGGGTGAGGCTGCGGCCCTGCCCTGATCAGTTAATGAAGCTGCGCAGCAGTCTGCCTAACAGAGTCGAGTAATGATTGTAATCCCGAGTGAGTGAGAGTCCGACTGTTTAATGTATTTTTCGATTCGACTGATAATAATATGTTGATTGAGTGTGGCGTGCCTGTGGGTGATTATGATTATATGTTGATGACGATGGCGTGGCCCGGACGCCCGGTGGCCACGGGCCCTTAGTTTGATGTTGAGGTTGAATTCTCTTTTGGTTTCCGTTTGACAAGTCTGTGGGTGACGGTGACCTAACCACAAGACCGAAGGCTGGGTGTATGATGCCAATTTAGGACCATATTCCACATATTACCCATTATGTATTTTTAAATTATTATTTTGGGGTAGTTACCTAACTTTATTCTTCAAATTGCACTTAACAATTGGCACTGGTGGTTGTAATTAGACTATATAAGTAGTTTACCTTTCTTTTATGAATAAACATTTGATAAAAAATAATGTAAATCTGAGATGACACTGGCAGTCGCAAGTTAAGCGCTGTGAGCTCCGAGCCACCTACCTCGAATCCCTCTTCATCCTTTATGGTAAATAACGTGCATGCATCACCCTGCCATTCAGGACCCCTAATGAAAAGGGGACGTTGCTGATCCTGAGGGGGCCCAGACTTGGGTGTGCAGTGCCCTGAGGGTGGACCGAGTGCAGTAGGACTGGAAGGTTGCCCAGGTCCTGCTGGTGAGAGGGAGGAGCTCAGCTGCCCTGGACATGCGTCGTGCTGTGCGGCCTCCGAGGCGTCGCACTCTGACCAGCCTGCAGGTATTGCACACATGAGGAGGGAGCTGTCAGTGCGCAATTACACATGTGGACATGTCTAGACATGGCAACTAAATCGAAATACTCAAAAGATTTCCATGAGTACGCCTGGAACCCTGCAACAGTTGTCCAGACGTTCCAGGGAAAATGCATGTGAATTCCCAAAAATCGATAATTTACACCCATGTGCAGCTGTAAAGTGCGGGGCGCTGTAGGTTGCGGTGCGCTGTAGGGTGCGGTGCGCTGTAGGGTGCGGGGCGCTGTAGGGTGCGGGGCGCTGTAGGGTGCGGGGCGCTGGAGAGTGCAGTGTGCTGTGTACTGTCGAGTTGTGTGCTATAGAGTGCAGAGTGCTGTGTGGCGAGTGCTGGGCACTATTAAGTACGGAGCGCTGCAGAGTGCGGGGCGCTGCAGAGTGCGGGGCGCTGCAGAGTGCGGGGCGCTGCAGAGTGCGGGGCGCTGCAGAGTGCGGGGCGCTGTAGAGTGCGGGGCGCTGTAGAGTGCGGGGGGCTGTAGAGTGCGGGGCGCTGTAGAGTGCGCGGGCACTGTGGGGAGCTGTAGAGTGCAGGGCACTGTGGGGAGCTGTAGAGTGCAGGGCACTGTGGGGAGCTGTAGAGTGCAGGGCACTGCGGGGCGCTGTAGGGCACTGTAGAGTGCGGGCGCTGTAGAGTGCGGGTGCTGTAGAGTGTGGGGCACTGTTGGGCGCTGTAGAGTGCGGGCCGCTGCGATGCGCTGTAGAGTGTGGGGCGCTGCGGTACGCTGTAGAGTGCGAGGCGCTGTGCTGTAGAGTGCGGGGCGCTGTAGAGTGCAGGGCACTGCGGGGCGCTGTAGGGCACAGTAGAGTGCGGGGCACTGTAGGGCGCTGTAGAGTGTGGGGCGCTGTAGAGTGCGGGGCGCTGTAGAGTGCGAGGCGCTGCGGTGCGCTGTAGAGTGCGGGGCGCTGTGGTGCGCTGTAGAGTGCGGGGAGCTGTAGAGTGCAGGGCACTGCGGGGCGCTGTAGGGCACAGTAGAGTGCGGGGCGCTGTAGAGTGCGGGGGGCTGTAGAGTGCAGGGCGCTGTAGAGTGCAGGGCACTGTGGGGAGCTGTAGAGTGCAGGGCACTGTGGGGAGCTGTAGAGTGTAGGGCACTGTGGGGAGCTGTAGAGTGCAGGGCACTGCGGGGCGCTGTAGGGCACTGTAGAGTGCGGGGCGCTGTAGAGTGCGGGTGCTGTAGAGTGTGGGGCACTGTAGGGCGCTGTAGAGTGCGGGCCGCTGCGATGCGCTGTAGAGTGCGGGGCGCTGCGGTGCGCTATAGAGTGCGGGGCGCTGCGGTGCACTGTAGAGTGCGGGGCGCTGTAGAGTGTAGGGCACTGTGGGGAGCTGTAGAGTGCAGGGCACTGCGGGGCGCTGTAGGGCACTGTAGAGTGCGGGGCGCTGTAGAGTGCGGGTGCTGTAGAGTGTGGGGCACTGTAGGGCGCTGTAGAGTGCGGGCCGCTGCGATGCGCTGTAGAGTGCGGGCCGCTGCGATGCGCTGTAGAGTGCGGGGCGCTGCGGTGCGCTATAGAGTGCGGGGCGCTGCGGTGCACTGTAGAGTGCGGGGCGCTGTAGAGTGCAGGGCACTGCAGGGCGCTGTAGGGCACAGTAGAGTGTGGGGCGTTGTAGAGTGCGGATGCTGTAGAGTGTGGGGCACTGTAGGGCGCTGTAGAGTGTGGGGCGCTGTAGAGTGTGGGGCGCTGTAGAGTGCGGGGCGCTGTGATGCGCTGTAGAATGCGGGGCGCTGCGGTGCGCTGTAGAGTGCGGGGCGCTGCGGTGCGCTGTAGAGTGCGGGCGCTGCGGTGCGCTGTAGAGTGCGGGCGCTGCGGTGCGCTGTAGAGTGCAGGCGCTGCGGTGCGCTGTAGAGTGCGGGGTGCTGCGGTGCGCTGTAGAGTGCGGTGCGCTGCGGTGCGCTGTAGAGTGCGGGGCGCTGCGGTGCGCTGTAGAGTGCGGGGCGCTGCGGTGCGCTGTAGAGTGCGGGGCGCTGCAGTGCGCTGTAGAGTGCGGGGCACTGTAGAAAGCGGGGCGCTGTAGAAAGTGGGGTGCTGTACAGTGCAGTGCGCTGTACAGTGCGGTGCGTTGTAGAGTGCGCTGTAGAGCGCGGTGTAGAGTGCAGCGCGCTGTAGAGTGCGGGGTGCTGTAGAGTGCGGGGCGCTGTAGAGTGCGGGGCGCTGTAGAGTGCGGGGCGCTGAGGTGCGCTGTAGAGTGCGGTGCGCTGTAGAGCGCTGTAGAGTGCGGGGCGCTGTCGAGCGCGGGGCGCTGTAGAGTGTGGGGCGCTGAGAGCGCAGTGCGCTGTAGACCGTGGTGCGCTGTAGAGTGCGGGGCGCTGTAGATTGCGGGGCGCTGCGGTGCTCTGTTGAGTGCGGTGCGCTGTAGAGTGCGGTGCGCTGTAGAGCGCGGTGTGCTGTAGAGCGCGGGCGCTGTAGAGTGCGGGGCGCTGTAGAGTGCAGGGCGCTGTAGAGTGCACGGCGCTGCGGGGCGCTGTCGAGTGCGGGGCGCTGTGGTGCGCTGTAGAGTGAGGTGCGCTGTAGAGTGCGGTGCGCTCTAGAGCGTGGTGCGCTGTAGAGCGCGTGGCGCTGTAGAGTGCAGGGCACTGCGGGACGCTGTAGAGTGCGGGGCGCTGCGGGGCGCTGTAGAGTGCATGGCGCTGCGGGGCGCTGAAAACGCGGTGCGCTGTAGAGCATGGTGCTCTGTAGAGCGTGGGGCGCTGTAGAGTGCGGGGCCCTGTAGAGCGCTGTAGAGTGCGGGGCGCTGTAGAGAGCAGGGCGCTGCGGTGCGCTGTAGAGTGTGGTGCGCTGTGGAGCGCGGTTCGCTGTAGAGTGCGTTGCGCTGTAGAGGGCAGGGCGCTGTAGAGTGTGGTGCGCTGTCGAGCGCGCTGTACAGTGCGGTGCACTGTAGAGTGTGTGGCGCTGTAGAGTGCGGGGCGCTGTAGAGTGTGGGGCGCTGTAGAGTGTGGTGCGCTGTAGAGTGCGGGCGCTGTAGAGCGTGGGGCGCTGTAGAGTGTGTTGCGCTGTAGAGTGCGTTGCGCTGTAGAGTGCAGGGCGCTGCGGTGCGCTGGAGAGTGCGGTGCGCTGTAGAGTGCAGGGCGCTGTAGAGTGCAGGGCACTGCGGGCGCTGTAGAGTGCGGGGCGCTGTCGAGCGTGGGGTGTTGAGAGCGCGGGCGCTGTAGAGTGGAGGGCACTGCGGGGCGCTGTAGAGTGCGGGGCGCTGTAGAGTGCGGGGCCCTGCGGGGCGCTGAGAGGGCGGTGCGCTGTAGAGCGTGGTGCGCTGTAGAGCGTGGTGCGCTGTAGAGTGCAGGGCGCTGTAGAGTGCAGGGCGCTGTAGAGTGCGCTGTAGAGTGCGGTGCGCTGTAGAGTGCGGTGTGCTGTGCTGTGCGGTGTGCTGTAGAGTGCGTGGCGCTGTAGAGTGCGTGGCGCTGTATAGTGCTGGCGCTGTAGAGTGCAGGGCGCTGCGGGGCGCTGTAGAGTGCGGGGCGCTGTAAAGTGCGGGGTGCTGTAGAGTGCAGGGCGCTGTAGAGTGCAGGGCGCTGTAGAGTGCAGGGCGCTGTAGAGCACGGGGCGCTGTGAGTGCAGGGCTATGTGTTTTTAAAGGGATAGGAGCGTTTAAAAACATAATATTACGTGCATAGTGCTCAGCAGAAAACCATGGCGCCAAAAAAATAATGAAAAGCCAGCTTCATAAAAAATAATGAGCATGTTCATTACGAGGCAGCTTGCAAATAATAATTTAAAGCCTGCTTTAAAAATGATGCTAACAGCGAGCATGTTATTCAAAAGCCAGAATTACAGATAATGGTCACAGCAAGTGTGTTCATTCAAAGCCAGCCTCGGGAAAACGAAACTAATGAAAAGCGAAACTGACACTGACACTGCACACACAGCAAGCAGCGCGCTCCCGAGGTGAAATCTGACAATGGAAAGGCGCGCGTCTGATTGCTGTCCACTTTCACAAATACGGGTAACATTAGTTGTCGAGCTGACAGCATTCATGCTTTCGCATGAATGCTACGTCAGCTCGACCTAAAAAACAATGAAATTCACTGGTGAAGTAATATGGGAGATCATAAGCTGTGCCTTGCAGGAGGGTATGCTATAGTTAGCTCAGGTAACTAAAACTGCTGAATTTCTTTGGTTTTGTACCAGTGAAATCTGAGCTAACTACACGCCCCTGTGATGTTTGGTTTTTTTGAGGGAAGTTCTAAGGCTTGTTAAATTCTATTTCCTAACTATAACGTCTCTGTAACCTTTGTTTTGTTCAGTGAATTTCTGTTTTTAAAATGTTTTATTTCCTAACTGTAATCTGTAACCTTTGAGAGCAGTGTGTGAGTGAGTGCATGATTGTCTCAGTAGGTGTGTGAGTGTGTGAGTGTCTCATAGGTATCTGAGTGGGTGAATGAGTGCTTGAGTGGTTTCTTCTTGTTTTCTGGGTTTTGTTCTGCTCACTTATGACCTTTATTTTTACTCTTCCTGTGAAGCCTGGGCAGAGCATTCAGAGTTTCACTCCACGGAATTCCTCTCAGTTTCAGAAAAACTCCACCAAATCACACGGAGTATTGCTCTGCCACCCTGTTAGACGGACCGGGAGGGTCGGCCGAGGATAAGGGGAGAGGTCTCCGGGGAGAGCCGTCTCCAGCGATCGTACAGACAAGTAACTTCCCCCCCCACAGACGGACACCACACAAGGGTAAAGTTCAACGAGACTTTATAGGCAATTCTTTAAGTTTACGATGGAATGGTACAAGGAGGTCTGGACTCAGGGGTCCCCTCGGTTCTGGTCTCTGGCTTGGGAAAAGGGTAGCGGGACAGTCTTGTTACCAAAAGATGAAACTAGCTCTCAATCCTCGAGCTCGGCGTTCTAGATGATCGGGCCGCGGCGGAGCCAGCAGGTCCCGAGGTGGACGAAGGAAACGACGGTCCGCGGCGGAGCCAGCAGGTCCCGATGAAGATGGTGAATGCAAACGGTCCGCGGCCACGCCAGCAGGTCCCGACGACGATGAAGGATATGAAGGTTACGAAGGTTGCGGCAGCGCCAGCAGGCAAGACGATGGTGCACGAGACAGAGCTATGGCAGCGCCAGTAGTCCGTCAAGGTTGAGTTCTTCTCTGCGTCTCTCGACTCCAAGATACAACTGCCCTCCTGCTCTGGAGCTGCCCCAGTTATAGGGCTGGTGTTCTTTGATGTCCGGACCCTCGCACTTGGAGGTCGGGAGGTCCGGGATGAGGGAGTTCAGACACCCAGCAGGGGGGTGGAGCCAGCGCCCGGGGAGGCGATGGGCGAGCGGCACCTGGCGGGGGAGAGCCATCGACACCTCTTTCCCCCAGTGACTTGCCAAGTAGCCCGCTCACCTCCTGGGTGGATGGTGGTGCCGGGATGTCTGAGACCTGGCCAGGCCCAGCGTTGAGGTCGATCTGGGGCCAGGCGGCCTCGTGGTGGAGTGTCCAAGATGGCGCCCAGGATGGGCGCGCAGGCCGGCAGTGGATCAGGCCCACGAGGTCGACATGTTCGAGGGTAGGGGTCCCGGAGGGGACGGAGGACGAGTAATGGTGGTGTGTGGTACCTGCGTGACCGGGCTCGGGCCTGGTCGGGCCGGGGGAGAGTGGCCCTTCATGTGGCCTGTCCAACATGCGTCCCCCCCAGCTGAAGGCGGGGAGAGTTACCCATCCTCTTGGGGACTCTCCTCGTCGAGGCGGAAGAACCGGGACAGGCCATCCGCGTTGGCGTGATCTGGCCCAGGCCGATGTTCAACTGTGAAGTCCATCCCTTGGAGGGAGATGGACCAACGTAGTAACTTCGGGTTTTCTCCCCGCATCTGCATCAGCCACTGCAGGGGTCGGTGGTCGGTCTGCACCCGAAAGTGTGTGCCAAAGAGGTAGGGCCGGAGTTTCTTGAGGGCCCATACCACGGCGAAGGCCTCCCTCTCAATGGTGCTCCAGCGTTGTTCTCGTGGTAGGAGTCGCCTGCTGATGAAGGCCACTGGCTGATCAAGGCCTTCGGTGTTCACTTGAGACAGGACTGCCCCGATGCCATGGTCGGAGGCATCCGTCTGGACGACGAACTCCCGGCTGTAGTCGGGGGCCTGGAGCACAGGGGCGGAACACATGGCGGCTTTCAATTGTTCGAATGCTGTTTGACACTCTGGGGTCCAGTTGACTTCCTTGGGTTGATTTTTTGACGTGAGTTCCGTGAGGGGACCCACTATAGTACCATAGTCTTTCACGAACCTTCGGTAGTAGCCCGTGAGGCCCAGGAAGGCTCGTACCTCGGTCTGGGTGATGGGGGGCTGCCAGGACTGGATGGCGGCAATTTTGAGCTGCAGAGGGGCCACCAGGCCGCTTCCCACCTGGTGTCCGAGGTAGGTTACAGACCCTTGACCAATTTGACATTTGCTGGCCTTGAGCGTGAGGCCAGCTCGCTGAAGGGCTTGTAGCACGGCTCGGAGGTGGTGGAGGTGCTCGGTCCAATGGTGGCTGTATACAGCGATGTCATCTAGGTAGGCGGCGCTGAACCCTTCGAGCCCCGCCAGGACTTGATTGACGAGCCGCTGAAAGGTTGCTGGGGCATTCTTCATGCCAAAGGGCATGACCTTGAAATGGTAATGGCAATCGGGGGTGGAAAAGGCAGAACGTTCTTGGGCCCGGGGTGTGAGGCCGATTTGCCAGTAGCCCGCCGTCAGGTCGAAAATACTGAGGTAGCGGGCAGCTCCCATGCGGTCGATTAGTTCATCTGCCCGGGGGATGGGATGTGCGTCTGTTCTGGTGACCGCATTTAAGCCCCGGTAGTCGACGCAGAACCGGAGTTCCGGCGTGGTGCCAGGGGCGGCTGCTTTGGGGACCAGTACTACAGGACTGGCCCAGGGGCTATCTGAGGGCTCGATGACCCCGAGCGTGAGCATTCTTGCTACCTCTTCCTGGATGCAGGCCCGTACCCGATCTGGCACGCGGTAGGCCCGGTGGCGGATAGGGGGGCTGTCCCCTGTGTCCACATCGTGCACACACCAGGAAGTGACACCTGGGGCGAGGGAGAACAGGCTGGCGAACTGTGACAGGAGGACTCGACACTCCTGGCGTTGCTCTCGGGGGAGGGCCTCCGAGAGTCGGACCCCATCCACGGAGCCGTCTTTCTCCTGAGTCCGTAGGAGGTCAGGGAGGGGCTCGGAGTCCTCTTCAGCCCCATTGTCTGTGGCCATCAGGAGGCTGAGTTCTGAACGCACAAAGTGGGGTTTCAGTCTGTTAGCGTGGAGGACCCGGAGGGGGTTCCGGGGAGATTCCATGTCGATGAGATAGGTGGCAGGACCCTTGCGCTCGACTACTTTGAAGGGCCCTGTCCACTTGTCTTGCAGGGCGCAGGGTTCGGTGGGGGACATCACCCATACCTGTTGCCCAGGTTCAAATTCGATGGAGGAGGCATTCCGGTCATACCACTTTTTCATGTCCTCTTGACTGGCCTCTAGGTTGGCTTTTGCCAGCTCTCTGAACCGCCGGGTCTGGTTGCGGAGGGTTAGGAGGTATCGGAAAACATCTGGTGGGTTCTTTAGAGGGGGCATCTCCCAGCCTTCCTTGACTAGGCTGAGCGGCCCCCGCACTGGGTGTCCATATAGTAGTTCAAACGGGCTGAAGCCCAGGGACTTCTGGGGAACCTCTCGATAGGCGAAGAGGAGGCACGGCAGCAGCACGTCCCACTGGCGACGGAGGGGCTCTTCCAACCCCCCGATCATCCCTTTGAGTGTGCGGTTGAACCGCTCAACGAGTCCGTTTCCTTGAGGGTGATAGGGGGTCGTGAATCGGTAGGTAACCCCGCACTGTTGCCAGAGGGACTTCATATATTTAGAAATAAAGTTCGTGCCTCGGTCGCTGACGACTTCTCGGGGGAAGCCCACACGGGAGAAGATCCCCAACAGAGCCCGGCCGACTACCGGGGCTGTCACAGTTCGCAGGGGAACAGCCTCGGGGTAGCGGGTGGCGTGGTCCACTAGCACCAGGATGAATCGATGGCCTTGTTTGGTGCGCGGGTCCAGGGGTCCCACGATGTCTATCCCGACCCTCTCGAACGGAGTGGTGACCACGGGAAAAGGTTGCAGGGGGGCTTTTAGTTTGCGGCCGCTCTTTCCACTGGCTTGGCACGTGGGGCAAGATCGGCAATGCTGGTGTACATCGTTCCTCATTTTGGGCCAGAAGAAGTGGGTCACCAGACGACTATAGGTTTTATCTTGACCCAGGTGTCCCGCCAGGGGGACATCGTGGGCCAGGTTTAGCAGAAAGTCTCTAAAACGGAGGGGCACCACCAGTACTCGGCTAGCCCCCAGCTCCGCGATTCTTTGCTCACTGTACAGCAGTTCATTGTCCCAGTAGACCCAGTGCGTTCCGGAGGTATCCCCTGCACTTTGGGCGAGCGCTTGTTGGCGGAGTCCCTCGAGGGAGGGGCAGGTCTTCTGTTCTTGGCGAAATTGTTCTTGCGTGGGCCCCCCCTCTTGAGGCCACTGGTCGATGTTAGCGAGGTCTGGAGGTTGAGCTGGTTCTGGGGGGACGTCACGGTCGGTGGTTTCGGCTGGGGCGACCGGAGGCGGTGGCGCCGGCCATTCGGGTTCCTCTGGGCGGGGGTTGGCACGGGCGGCCATGGACCGGGTGGTGACGCACGCCCAGTCCGGGACGCCTAACATCCCCAGGTGTTCTCTTCGTTCTACGGCTGCCCACGGAGAGCTTTCAAGGTCATTCCCCAGGAGGCAGTCTACGGGGGCATCGTCTCGGACCGTTACCTTTAACATGCCGGAGACCCCTCCCCATTCGAAGGGGACGCAGGCCATCCGACACAGACTTTCCGAGTTATCGGCTGAACGTACAGGGCAGAGAATGTTCGGTAGATATTGTTCTGGGGTCACCAGGTGACAGCGGACGGCTGTTACACTGGCCCCAGTGTCACGAAGGGCTTCGGCCCGGCGTCCATTGATGCTCACCCATTGGCTGTACTTCTGGGTGTTAGCGGGTAGGGGGACCCGCGGAACCATGTCTCTCCCCCCTAAGCAGGCTAGAGCCATGGCGGCTGGCTCCCATTCTTGGTGTTCCTGTTCATATTCCTCCTGTTCCTCTGAGATCTGTTCCTCCCCCAGAGCAGCAGCGGCTACTTGGCGGGGTCTTGGGCTCTGGTACTGGGGGCAGTTTGGGTCGTTTGCATAGTGTCCGATTCGTTGGCATCGATGGCACGTAACATTGGCTCGATATCCCGGTCGCGCCGGGGTGCTGCCCCGGTTGGCCGGGGGGGTGGTGCTGGTAGCGGGGGCGACCGGAACGTTGTCTCTTCCGCGTCCTTGGCCTCCTCCTCCTCCTCGGGGACGGTGTTGACCACTGTTGTTCCGGTTTTGTTCGTAGGACCCATTTCGGCCCACTCGGGTGATTTCCCACCGGTCAGCTTCGGCTGCGAGCTGCCGGGGATCCGTTAACTTGCTGTCGAGGAGGTGCTGGCGGAGTTCAATGAAGCAATTGTTCGACAGATGCTCCCAGACCATAAGATTGAACAGTTGTTCGTAGGTTGTGACCTTGCTTCCTTTGATCCAGCCTTCGAAGGCTCGGCTAAAGTAGTTTACATAGTCCACCCAAGTTGTACCCGGGATGCGGGTGCAGTCTCGGAACCTCTGACGGTACATCTCGGGTGTGAGGCCATAGCGGGTGAGGAGTGCAGCTTTCATATGGTCATAGGAGGTCATCTGGTGGTCCGGGAGTTGCAGCAGGGCGTCGCGGCCCTCATTGAGGAATCTCCCCCATAGACCGGCTCCCCAATCGCTTCTATCGATCCGGTGTGCAGTCATCGCAATTTCATAGGCCTTAAACCATTGCTGGATGTCGTCCTCTCGGAAGTACTCTCGAACGACATCCTTGGGGATGTGTACCTTTTTCTCTGTTGCCCCTGGGGTGTGGGGTTGCTCGGACACCCCTACTTCTTTATTTATTCTGCTTGCGTAGGTCGATCTCAGCTAGTTTCCGCTCATGCTCATATGCCAGTTTCTTTTCCTCGAGCTCCCTTTGTCTCTGTTTCTCCTCTCTTTCTTCTCGGAGACGCAGGTGCTCTAAGTTGATTTTTTGTTCGGCCAATTTAAGTTCAATGTCCATTTTGAGCCGGGCCATTTCCAGCTCGTGTAGTCGGGTTTTCTCTCGTTCCTGGATCTCGTCTTGCGAGAGACCCGTTCTTCGCTCCTCAGGGGCCGTGGTGGTTTTTGCTGCGATGCTTTGATCCGAGGTTCCGGCAGCCCCGGTTTCTGTCCAAGATTCTAGGGCCTGCTTAAAATCGTCTTTGGTACTTAGTCCGGTGGTAGCGATACCTAGTTCGATGCAGAACTGCTTTAGTTCACGATGGCTGTACTCGTCTAATTTCTCCATCTGGAATTTCTCCGTTGATCCGTTTTCTTTAGTTGACATCGTGATTCGCCGTGGGGTGAGCTACTCTCTGTACGGTTATGCGGTGATTCGGATCGCGCCGCTGGCCACCAATGTTAGACGGACCGGGAGGGTCGGCCGAGGATAAGGGGAGAGGTCTCCGGGGAGAGCCGTCTCCAGCGATCGTACAGACAAGTAACTTCCCCCCCCACAGACGGACACCACACAAGGGTAAAGTTCAACGAGACTTTATAGGCAATTCTTTAAGTTTACGATGGAATGGTACAAGGAGGTCTGGACTCAGGGGTCCCCTCGGTTCTGGTCTCTGGCTTGGGAAAAGGGTAGCGGGACAGTCTTGTTACCAAAAGATGAAACTAGCTCTCAATCCTCGAGCTCGGCGTTCTAGATGATCGGGCCGCGGCGGAGCCAGCAGGTCCCGAGGTGGACGAAGGAAACGACGGTCCGCGGCGGAGCCAGCAGGTCCCGATGAAGATGGTGAATGCAAACGGTCCGCGGCCACGCCAGCAGGTCCCGACGACGATGAAGGATATGAAGGTTACGAAGGTTGCGGCAGCGCCAGCAGGCAAGACGATGGTGCACGAGACAGAGCTATGGCAGCGCCAGTAGTCCGTCAAGGTTGAGTTCTTCTCTGCGTCTCTCGACTCCAAGATACAACTGCCCTCCTGCTCTGGAGCTGCCCCAGTTATAGGGCTGGTGTTCTTTGATGTCCGGACCCTCGCACTTGGAGGTCGGGAGGTCCGGGATGAGGGAGTTCAGACACCCAGCAGGGGGGTGGAGCCAGCGCCCGGGGAGGCGATGGGCGAGCGGCACCTGGCGGGGGAGAGCCATCGACACCTCTTTCCCCCAGTGACTTGCCAAGTAGCCCGCTCACCTCCTGGGTGGATGGTGGTGCCGGGATGTCTGAGACCTGGCCAGGCCCAGCGTTGAGGTCGATCTGGGGCCAGGCGGCCTCGTGGTGGAGTGTCCAAGATGGCGCCCAGGATGGGCGCGCAGGCCGGCAGTGGATCAGGCCCACGAGGTCGACATGTTCGAGGGTAGGGGTCCCGGAGGGGACGGAGGACGAGTAATGGTGGTGTGTGGTACCTGCGTGACCGGGCTCGGGCCTGGTCGGGCCGGGGGAGAGTGGCCCTTCATGTGGCCTGTCCAACACACCCCAAATAAAGTCCCCATGCATGTTGAGAGTGGTAGAGGAAGACATGGCTTGGCAGTTCGGGCTTTACTGTTCCCATGAGGCACAGGGTCAGACTGATTTGCATATGGCCATGTCTGAACTGGGGTGGTGGAGTGAACTAAAGAATGATGATTGATTAAACCCAGATCCGTTGACTGGGGGTGAGTGTTTGATTTGCTCTAACGCTCTGTCCATCATCCCCTTTGGTATCGCTTTGTTGGCCCTAAGTTGGCAGGGTATGCCCAGACGTGGGTCCCTTGCTCACTTTGCCACTGGATTCAAGATAGCCTGGCTGATGAGGGTTATGAACCCGAAACCTGCCCCAGAATGCTTGTTTCTGGTCCAGGGAAGACATGGCTTGGCAGTTCGGGCTGGACTGTTCCCATGAGGCACAGGCTCAGACTGATTTGCATATGGCCATGTCTGAACTGGGGTGGTGAAGTGAGCTAAAGAATGATGATGGATTAAACCCAGATCAGTTGACTGGGGGTGAACCCCTATTGTTGCCACCAGTAAGTCCCGCACAGCAGGATTGTTGAGATCTCGTGGGAGGCTTCGCCTCCTTTCTCAACCACTCTGCAACTGTGTCTCCTGGCTCACTATTGGCTGGGGGATGAAGTCCCCTTGGCTGCTGAGAGTCCCTGAACGCCAAGAACCCATATTGTTGCAACCAGTAAGTCGTCTACAGCTGGATTGCTTGAGACCTCCTCGGAGGCCTCGACCCTTTCACAAGCACTCTGCGATTGTGCTTCCTTGGCAACTACTGATTGGGGGATGAAGTCCCCTAGGCTGCTGAACGTCCTTGGGGGCCAAGAACCCCTATTGATGTCACCACTAAGTCACCGACAGCAGGATTGCTGAGACCTCCACAGAGGCCCCACCCCCTTTTTCAATCACTCTGCAAACGCACCTCCTGGCGCACTACTGGATGGGGGATGAAGTCTCCTTGGCTGCTGAGGGTCCTTGGGGTCCAAGAACCCCTTTTGTTGCCACCAGTAAATCCCCCACAGTTGGATTGCCGAGGCCTCCTTGGAGATCTGCCCCTTTCTCAAATACTCAGCAAACATGCCTCCTGGCACACTACTGGTTAAGGGATTAAGTCCCCTTGGCTGTGGAGGGTCCTTGGGGGCCAAGAATCCCCATTGCTGCCACCAGTAAGTTCCCCACAGCAGGATTGCTTGACACCTCCTCGGAGGCCCGGCCCTTTCTCAACCACTCTGCAAACGCGCCTCCTTGAGCACTACTGATTGGGGGATGAAGTCATCTTGGCTGCTGAGGGTCATTGGGAGCCAAGAACCAATAGAGATGCCACCAATAAGTCACCCACAGCGGGATTTCTGAGACCTCCCTAAAAGCCCCGCCCCCTTTTTCAACCACTCTGCAATCAAGCCTTCTGACGCACTACTGGTTGGGGATGAAGTCCCCTAGGCTGCTGAGGGTCCTTGGGGTCCAAACCCCTACTGCTGCCATCAGTAAGTCCCTGTAGGAAGCTATGACCTGCTTTCATGGTCAACCCCACTTTTTGCAGGTGTCATTATGTTTGACTGACTAGCCTGACTGGGATCCTGCTAACCAGGACGCCAGTCTGTGCTTCTTCCTTAAATTTGACATAGTGAGTACTTAGTTACACTTCAGATTGGCTACTGGAGAATCCTTCTAAGTTTTTAGTATATGGTACTAAGGTACTCAGGGCACAGGTACACCAGGGGTCTCCCATTAGCTGAAGCATCTATTATGCCACCCATGAGAGACCACTCAAATTGTGACTACAGGCCTGCCATTGCAGCCTGTGAGAGCTGGTGCTAGCATCACTTGTGACAGATATGTTTCCTTATATCTGAGGTCACTGCACTTAAAACCTATAAGTCACCACTAAGGCAGACCTATCAATCCAGAAGGCAGGGTGCTCGATCTAAGTGTGAGCGTGACCCTGCATGAGCAGGACACCCCTACAACCATCGGAGTCCATTTTCCCGGGTAGTAAATGCATCAGCCATTTCGATACATAGAGTAGCCATGTGTCATTACACGATGGCTATTTCTAAACTGGCTGTAAAGAACCCTGTCATACTTGGCCTCAGTGCTCCCAGTACCAGTCTTCTACACGCACTACATGGCTGCTGTCAACCAGGGACACGATTCTGCCCACCTGCTGTTGAGCCAAGCTCGAGCAGGGGAAGGCAGGGCAATAGGTTTCCTGTCACAGGGAAGTGTGACCACCTACCAGATAGGACTTAGTGTATTGGGATAGGGTGGGGTGCATGCTAGCACCAATGAGACGGCTTGAAGGGCACATTTGGTGCCCTCCTTGCATACTCCAATTCAAACCAGTTCAGTGAGCCGTTGGCTCCTGCTCAGGCGCGAAACTGGACAAAGGACATGGGAGTATCCTTCCCACTGTCCAGTCAGTCCTGTGGGAGGGAACCCTGAATCATCCAAATTCTTTCCCGAGGGTACTCAAGGTATTACCTGTGGGTGAGTCCCTAGATTCATCGTGGGATAAGATTCAGATTAAATCCCACTTACTCTTTGACCGTCTGGGCACTCTGGACATCGCCGGACTTCGCTTTTGGGAACCAAGACTGCAACTGAGAAGACTCCTGCTGCTCCTGGTCTCGTCATCTTGCAAGTCTGCTGCAACATCTGTGCCTGTGCTCCATACAGGTTCCTCACAAGGCCCGTCGACATCCAAGGCACCTGAAGGAATCTCCCTTAAAGTGAAGGAGTCACTTCCCTGAAACCGCAGGCATCGCAACCCAGCTTGTACAGACTCCAAAAGGCTCAGAAACACAGGTGGTGGCTCTGCAACTCCCTTGAAACCCGCACTGTCTTCCTAACAAGTTGGAGGCCCGTATCCCTCGTCAGAACTGCTGGAGCAGCACCCCTGTGCACTGCGTCGACTTGCCGTTGCCAAGGTTTGTTGACTCAAATCAATTCAATTCCTTTATTCGGTTTTCATGAAAATACAAAAACCATAAAAGTAAAATTTTTAATAAAACATTGATAAAATTAGTTAAAATTTCATCCTCTACTAGCAATAAATAGTTAAA
Organism: Lissotriton vulgaris; assembly: GCF_964263255.1. Classification (NCBI taxonomy): domain Eukaryota; kingdom Metazoa; phylum Chordata; class Amphibia; order Caudata; family Salamandridae; genus Lissotriton; species Lissotriton vulgaris. The sequence goes on along the minus strand of NC_141689.1, from coordinate 1,426,352,372 downwards.
AAGTTTACAAATTCAATCAATGAAAATACATATCAACAACATAAAATTCCGGAATACCCGCTCAATATTAAAGGACATCAGATACATGATTAAAGTTGAAAAAACGGTGACAACTGTGTTCTTACACAGAATATAGAGCACCAATCCTATTCTAAATGTATTCTGTGTCTAACGCAGAGCTTCAGAAATTGGGCTATATTTTTTGCAAAGCACTCTGCTTCCAAAAGTTGTAACGCAAGGAATGCTGGGCGACATTGCCGCAAACCCAAGATTTTTAATATACCCATTGTTTCCATAGCTCCTTATAGAATTTGCAAAATTAAACCACATGCATTGATGATTGCATTGATACATTGTTGCAGGGGCAAATTGATAAAGTTTTAGACCAATCATTTGTTTTAGGAAAACTTATCAGATGGTTGAATGTGTTCATCCTAAGTCGAACCAAAACAAACCTGTCATATCCGCTCAAATTAAACGTTAGATATAGCTGTATGGTTAGGGTGGTTTGAATCGTTAGAATATGTTGGACTGAATATTTGTTTACCTCCGCAGCTAGTCTAAGCCCTTCCAAATGAGTCAGTGTTAGAATTGGGGTTCTCTGGTTGGCGCAAGTATTCACTTGTGACAAGCAGGGACCCTCTCCTCTAAGTCAGGGCAAAGGATGACCCCTTAGAATTACCCTTGCTCACCCTCTAGGTGCGTGGCGTGAACAGTCAAGGCTATTCTTCAGGCGTTTCTGAGTTAAGCATTTGTAATAACACACACAGTAAAATGTACCAATCCCCCCCACAAATGGACACCAGGCAGGTATTATATAAAAATACGTTCCTTTATGTAAAAATATATATATATGCAGATCAGACTTATCACAAGACCATAAGTAACGCTTTTCTTAGCCACAAGGTTGTAAATAGGCAAGTGTTCTTTTAACTTCAAGTTCCAAAATGTCTCTTCTTTTAGTTCAATTCACTTCAAAACCGTTCTCTTAGCTCTTTGGGGGTCTGCTCTGTCTTTCCACTGTCCTTCGTCCCTTGTGAGACTCACTGGGCGCTTCGTAGCGCTTCCTGACACCTAAAACGGGAGGAATCCCGGCACCCTACCAAGTCTCACGCATCTCGAGGTGCGGTTGACTGGAGACCAGAGAGGGGCCTCGAGAAACCCAGGGCCTTTTCCGGAGGTGGGGGCTAGCTGCGGAGCAGCAAGCAGGCGATGAGGAGCCTCGAGGAACCCCGGGCCTTTTCCGGAGGTGGGGGCTCCTGGCTGCAGTGAGGAGCAGGGAGGCGATGAGAGGAGCCTCTTGGGCCAAGGCACAGTTGCAGGCTGACGGGGAAATAAAACGTTGCGGGCCCCGAGCCCAGTTTCAATTCCTTTGTTGGGGGTATCCTAGGATCTTTACAATTCGGCAGGTGCATACACACAGGCAGGCGCGGCCCACGACCCCGGTACAGATGGTACTGGGGTCTCCCAACCAGGGGGGCGGCGCAGCCTGTAAAGTCTTTGGGTCGGCGAGCGGGGACAGCAGGACACGTGACACGTGCAGGCTGCAGTCTCGGCGTAGGTCACCGGTCGCAAAGGAATTCCAGCGGGAGGGGCGAGTGAGCGCTCAGCGCGCTCCTGTGGCAGGCAGGGGCAGAGGAGCAGGCGGCCTGACCCGGGGGCAGAGAGCGACTCCACGGAGTGAGGCTCTCACGGGTGAAGGGGCGCAGACTCAACTCCGGCGGGAGGCACACACGGCTCGAAGGTCAAAAACGAGCGAAGACACCATGAACCCACTAGTCCTGGGGTTCAGATCAGGGGGCAAGCTCAGACAAGCTCTTGGAGAAAGTTTCAGCACAAGTCTGCAAAGTCTTTTCAACAAGTCTTTTCCTCTCCTTCCTCAGCAAGGCAAGCAGCAGGCCAGTCCTTCCAGCGTCTTCTTCTCCTTCTAGTTGGGCAGAGGTTCTTTGTGGGAAACAGGATTCTGATTTACAAGGAGCAGGGCTCCTACTTTTATACAGCATTTCTTTTGTCTGTTCAGGCCAGGGGGGCCTTTGCATACCTTCTTCCAGTCTCTGAGCACTTTGTGGGGTGTAATCTGGCTTCTGCTTTCAGTGTGAGGGGAAGCACATCAGACGCCCCACAGGAGGTGGAGCCAGCATTGTGTGGACAGGGGCAGCCAGGAGTACCTTGTTGACAGTGCTTCGCCCTTCCTGGGCCAGGTGCCGACTGAGTCATCAGGGGGCGAAGCCAGCATTGTGGTGGCAGAGCACAGCCCTATCAGAGTCCAGGGACACTCCCACCTCCCGACAAGGTGTAATCCTGGCATTCACCACGTGTCATCCCCCATCACTCACACATCCCAGACAGCCAGATACACATCCTAGCAGAGGCGGGCTGAAATGGCTAGGCCAGCAAATGCTAACTTTCTAAAAGTAGCATTTGCAAACACAGGATATTAAAATAAACTTTACTAAAAGAAGTATTTTATTATTCTGAGTTCAGGCATACTAAACTTTATTTTCTACCATGTTCCCTGAGCCTGCTGGGATTATAGAGTGTAATAATTCCAGCAGCCCATCTTGGCCTAAGAGAACAGGTAGCCTTACAATAGTGAAAAACGAATTTGGCTGTAATACACTATTAGGACATGCCACACACATCAGAGCATGTCCTACCTTACACTTCCAATGCACCCTGACCTTGGGCCTACCATAGGGGTGACTTGTATGAAGTTAAGGGAAGGTTTTGAGGCTGGCAAGTGGGTGCACTTGCCCAGCCAACATGACAGTACCAGACTGCACACAGGTTCTGCAATGGCAGACCCTAGATACATTTTAAAAGGCTGATTCTGTGGGTGGCGCAACCAGCGCTGCAGGCCCACTAGCAGTATTGGCATTTACAAGCCCTGGCACTCCTGGTGCACTTTACTGGGACTGACAGTAAATCCAATGACCCAATCATGGAGATCAATCACAGTTACATTTTACATTGGGAGAGCATATGCACTTTAGCACTGGTCAGCAGTGGTAACGTGCCCAGAGTCATTAAAACAACAAAAACAGGTCAGAGAGAGTATTGGAGGAAGGCAAAAAGTTCAGGGATGACCCCGCCAAGAGGGCCAGGTCAAACAGTCAGACACAGTTTTTTAAACCTTTTTTTGGGGGATCTCCGATATCTGTAGGGGGATTATGGTAATACTTTGTCAAACCCAAATCATACAGGACATTTTTCACATATGAGAGCCAACCAATCTTGTGTGCGTTTTCAAAGCTAAGACAATCATTCAGGAGCTCTTGGTTAAATAATGTTTAGGGTGATGACCATATGCGATGCCATAGCAAAATCGGTTGTAATTTCACTATGTCAGTAATATATGGTAAGCCTAGTTCTACATGGCAGTTGAAGGTCGAAGTACCTCGCGGGACTGCAAGTAGAAACCTCAAGAAGGCATTCTCAACTTTCTGGAGTGCATCAAACCTTCCATAGCCCCACACTCCAGCCCTGTAAATCGCTGTGCTGATACATTTGGCTTGGTGTATTTGGAGCATCTCCACCTGTAGCCTTTTGCCTAGCCTCTGTGCAAAATTAACTAATGCTGTTGGAGTCTTCATGAAGAGCAGTTTCCTAACCTCGATTGCTTGTCTCCACGAGCACTTATCATCGATTAAAATACCTAAGTAGGGATATGTGATTGTGTTCTCCAACTTTACGTTTTCAATAAAAATGTCCTTCATTTTCTTACGCCCTGTCCCACAGATCATTACAAAGGTTTTTTGAATATTTATTTTTAAATCTAAGTTGGCCATGAACCCATGGTACCTAGATTGTTGACTCTCTTCATCAGAGCTCTTTGGGTACTAAGAAGCTGCAGCCTGAAGTAATTTCAGCAACCAAGATCCTCGCTTGCACCATGGGCCTTCATCCTTTTGTGAGCAGCTCAAAGTCCTCTTGCGACTCATGTGCCTCCGGATTGTGGGTCCGGGTCTTCTTTGGCTCCAGTGGGCTCCCCTGCTTGCTCAGGCCTGCTCAGACTTACCTACTCCTAGTGAGTCACTTGGAACTTGCTGGTCCCGACACTGCCCCTTTTTCAACGAATACATTGTTTGCCGCTGCCAAGGCTTGTTGGTGCCCCAGCCGGACACTGACCTCTTGGCTCTCGACATCAGACGTTGGACAGCTCGTTCACAGCTCCTGGTCTTCCTCTGCATCGCTTGGTCCGTACAGCTGCAACTTTAAGGGCACCATCAACTCTCCTGCATCGACAACATCGGTGAGCATTTGTCTTCCATGCCTCCTGGTCACTCCTGAGTGGCATAGGCTCTGAACCCTCTGCTTGCAGGTACCTCTCGACTTGAATCCACCTTTGGGTTTCACTGGGCTTTTCTCACCTTCTTCAGCAGCGGCACCTTCCTGAAGTCCTCCATTGTGGCCTACGGTGGTTTCCGCCACCACTTTGTACCCAAGCACCCGGCTTCCCAGGTGTAGGTATTCTAGTTCCTGGAGTACCTTCCGTACTCCAAGTGTTTTCTTCAGGGTCCGTTGGGAAGGGTCTTTTATCTTTAACATTGCAACTGCGACTTACCTATTGACTTCAAATGAGTACGCGGTCGTGATCCCACTGTGCACACAACCTCCGTGGTGTTCCTAGATATTCACCTTGGGTGGTTCCTTGGGTCCCAGAATCTTCTACGTCTTCTGGGTCCACTCTTGACTTTAGTTGTGGTTCGCATTCCACTATTTTAGTATATAGTTTGGTCTCCCCCTGGGGACCACTGTGTATTTGTGCTTCTCGCTTATTCTATTGACAAAGTATCTTGTGTATTGTGCCTATATCTCCGGGTAGGAGATATTGTATTGTGCTAGTGAGTGTTAATAATAAATACATATTTGTTTATAACTAAACTGTGTGGTTCTATTCCACTTAACCCATACCATAACATTAAGTGCTGGTAAAACAAGATGCTTTACACTCCTTCTGGACTAAGCCTGAAGGCTACTCTCCACAGCTACCACTTAGAAAGCTTTCTAAGGTTGTCTAAGACCACTAAAATCACCATAAGGGTTGTCTGGATTAGTGCAGGGTGCTACATTTACGTAAGTGAGCACCATATATTAAGTCAGCCTCCTACAGTCCCGCACAACGTTATTGCTGAGACTTTGTTAGAGGCCCTGCTACCCTTTCTCAACCACTCTGTAAACGCGCCTCCTGGTGTACTACTGGGTGGGGGATGAAGTCCACTTGGCTGCTGAGGGTCTCTGGGGGCCAAGATTCCCCATTGTTGCCCTACGTATCATGCTTAGGGTAGACCATGTTGGAGAAGAGAGCCTTTGGGAGAGTATGCAGATGAGGTATGTAGTTGTCAGGCAAGGGCGCACCCGTGTGAATTCAATTCACAACTATCCAGTGACTTATGGAAGAATGTGTTGCCTTCTAATAGTAACCTCGGGCTCTTCATGGCTCACACTATTTACTGCTACAGTTCTGTTAGATGTGCCGGCAACATACCCGACCAGCAGTATCGCCTCGTGTCCTTCTGAGACCCGTCCCAGACAGAGCATTATCACTCGGGATGGCCTGCCACGGCGGCCATAATCTCCATGAAATCCCACTCTCCAGTGCCAGACGGTCAATGAGAAAACACGCTTAATGTGCAGATGAGACAGGAATACAGCCCGGGCAGCAGATGGCCTGTCTACGACTGAAGCTTTAAGGAGAGTCAGGGAGCTGATATGGACCTGCTAATGGAGACCCTCAGCAGCCTGCAGACTGCATCCAAAGCAAGGTCTCCAGTCAAGGGCAAACCCGTGGCTGTCTTATGACCGGCACAGGTTCGGGCTGGGGGGGTTTTGGGGGGGGGGGGGGGGGGATTTAGGGGAGATGGGGAGGAGGATGGGTGATGTTCGGCAGGCTGAAGTGCATACTAATGGTTCATTAAGAGAACAGAATGCTACACATAATACACACATGAGAAGAATATTATATATATCCATCCACTCATCCATCCATCTCCAGGGAGGTGGTGGTACCCGGGGCATTAATAAGCCCCAGGATGGGAGACCATGGGCCCCGCTCCATTATTCACAAAATGCCCCTGGAACCGGCCCCACACGGGGGCCGATTACCAATGAAGCGCCGGAGCCCGTGCTTGTTTATTTTTTAGATTTATTTTTACAAAAATGCTTTTTGGCCCTGCAGGAGCACTGATGGACCCCCAAGAGGACTAGGGGTTCAGGGTATTTCTACCCTGCCCGCTTTTCTTTCTTTTTTAATGGTTTTTTGGGGGGACTCAGCTCAAGCAGAGTCCCAAGATGGCTACCAGCACTTCCTTACTTGAAGTGTTGGCTGCCAATCAGATTACAGCAAGGGAACTGTTGGATCTGCGGGTAATCAGCGTCCCCAGATAAACACATTTGTTTTCAGGTTATTATCTCCCAAACTACAGAACAGATTTACACCAAATCACAAAAAGCAGGATCTGCATACCAAGATCTAGCTTCCTGCCAAATTTGGTGTCATTCCATCCAGCAGTTAAGGCTGTAGTATCTAATGGTCCTATGGGATAAATATGTTATGGGATCCCCCCTTTTTCTCGGCCCTCGCTACACGAAACACCCCAAAACTTTCCGGACCCCATGTAAAGAACCAGGCTAATCTTTGGGAAAAAAATGAATGAAGATTCATCAACTCGGGTCACAGATATAGGCAACTAATAATCACCATTTTGATAGAAACTAGGACCTAACTATAAATACCTACTGGTGACCGCTAGTGATATATAGATCTATATATGTATATATATATATATATATATATATATATATATATATCAACCAAAGTACTAGCCATGATGATGTGACAAACAACCGACAATCCAGTATGCATCCAATAAAGTTTTAAACAAATGGTTTGGGCATAACTTCATGTTAAAAGCCACATCTAATAAATAAACATCATGCAGTTGTCCAGACAGCTCCCATACAAATAAAATACCTGAGATAGTGTCATACCTTTGGAAGGCCTACAATATTATTTTTGCGTTGGTGGCATGAGCAAGTAATTTCTGAGTATCCTTAACTCCTTGGATGTCATAAAATGTGGAAATACAACAAACTCCCCACCCCTCAACAGTGTTGTCAGACTCAAAAACAAGGTGTTCAGGGAGTCTTAGAAGCTATGTACCTTCGAGGTAAACCGTAAGAGCTTTCTGGACACTTCCTTACTCTGCAAAATCTCTTCAACCTTAGAAGCATGGTTTTAAGAACAAAGACCAGTAGGACAAAGTATTGATTTAAAGTTTTGTTCTTCAGAAGGTAAATTCTGTCATTCCAACCTTGTCCATGTGGGAGATTACATGAGGCTCTTCAGAACAGATAACCTGTTATTCTTCAATCTTTCTGGCAAATGTGATTGGTAGCACATGCACGGTTTTCCAAGCCAGCAAAACGATGTCACACAAGACCATCAAGTCAATTGATTTATGAACGAGCAAGGCCAACTACAGATGCAAATCTTTTTGCTGGGTAGGGTCTACATCAGAGTGTGTAAGGAGGTTCCCCTCAAAATGTTGCCTGCATACCTTCATACTGACAGGAAAACTGACTGACAGGATATGGTTACAGAAATCAGCTGTTTCCCCTGTTGAACCAGCAGGTGAAGCATCAGAAAGGGGATCTCAATCTGCTGTCCCCTAGACATATAAACTTTAGGCCTTGAGCATTGTTTTCTGTGGCAAAAATCTATTCTATGGAATCCCAGGCTCCACTGATAGGCCTTAGGAAATCCTTGATATATTTCCCCAATCATTTGAAACATGTTGAAGCCTGAGGAGGAAATCTGCACAAAATCAAAGGATTCTGCTCTTTTGACTGGATACCAATTCTACAACAAAGATTATGCAAAAAAGCTGAAGTCCACCAGCGCAAAGTAGAGATAGGTTACAGGAGTATGGTCACAGAGACAAGGGGTACAGGAACAGAATGCAACTTCTGTAATAGAAGCCCAGAGCTTTAGTTACAAGAAACGCGAGTGTGGGGCAGAAATTACCCCAATAAGCAGATCTTGTAGTACATAACAAAGAAACAAGTATGTTACACAAAAAATATATGTATATTTCCGGTACTTAAATTAAAATAATGTATTAAACATTGAAGCTAACACTGGACTAAGTAGGTATACAGTTGTACAGTAATTTAAATATCATGGCATCAATCACCCATGATGGTCCTTTCTATCCAGGTGTAATTCCGGTGATCAAGTAACAGAGGCAAACAAATAATTATCTGTAATTTAATTATCATATAAGGGCAGAATTTAGATTAAGAATAGCACCAATAAATACAAACCAATTACAATTTCAGGAACATAAACAAACTAGACTCACCTTTATTCCAGCAAGTACAATATTCTTAGCTAAAAGGAACAAAAATATGTGTTTCAGGACCACAAAGTGACAGAAGGTACAAACAAACAGTGACGCCAAGACTAGAGGCATATTCTGTTTAATGTTAGAATATTTTTTGACAATTCTTAATTTAGAATATTACATGTATATTCTCATGATTTATGCATTATATATGACAAGAGAAAGAACAGCAACAACTCTTGAAGACAAAACTAGCTATGCAGCCTGAGAGGACAGTTGTGCATGGGCTCAAAGGGAGTACGCATCAAAAACGTCAGGACTAAGTTACGGTCCACTGAGACATGGAGAAAGGTGAAGGAGGAAACACATGTTGCAAAACTTTCAAGAACCTTTGGTACAATAGGCGATTTGAAGCGGGATGGCTGGTCAGACAACCACAGAAAGGCTGAAATAGCAGAACGGTAGCCCTTTAAGGTGTCCAGAGCAGAGCCCTACTAGGCAAGGGGAAGGATAAAAAGAAGGACCTGAGAGAGGGGAGCAGAAATAGGATCAACCTGCTTCTCAGCAAACCATGCAACAAACTTGCCCTAAAGGCAGGTGTATACCGTTTTGGAGGAGGGATGCCTGGCTGCCAAAATAACATTGTAGACTTCGGGCAGAAGATGGAAAGCTTGCAACTGTCATAGCTTCATCTCCACGCATGTAGGCAGAGTTGACAGGGTCAGTGGAGAACCCTCCACTGCTGCTGCAACAAAAGATTCTGCTGAAGAGGCAGCCTGATCGGAGAATCAATGGCCATGCTCATCAGCTCAGGATACCAAACCCTCCAAGCCCAGTCCAGAGCCACAAGGATGACGTGGGACGGGCCGTTCCCAATCTGCTCGAGAACACTGGGTAGGAGTGGTATGGGCAGAAAGGTGTACAGGAGGCCTGAGCTTCACTCAAGGCGAAAAGCATCTGCAAGCGAGAGCCACCTTGGAAAATCCAAAGCGCAGAAGTGCTGACGTTGCACGTTCTCTGCGATGGCAAACAGACCTAACCATGGGTCTCCCCATTGCTGAAATAGACCTTGCACCAGCTCCTGGTAGAGACACTATTTGTAATCTGCTAGGCATCTTGGACTGAGTTCATCCACCCTGGCGTAAAGAGAGTCCACCAGGAGTTCAACCACCAGGGATATGTCCTGAGGTTCCAGTCATGTCCAGAGATGCAGGGCCTTTTGACTAAGGGTCCACGACCACACCCACCCTGTTTTGTGCAGTACCACATGGCAGTGATGTTGAACAACTTTGCTGGCCTTCCTAGAAGCCTCTGATCTTCACCTATCCCAGCTGGCCACCAATCCCACGAGTGACGCATCTGTCACCACTGTGAGTTGGGGAAAGGCGAGTGGTCGGCCGCTGACCTAATCGCAGTTCTTTAACCACCACTTTTGAAGTTCCCACCGAGATCTGGACCATGTCAGAGATATTTCCCTGATGCTGTGCCCACTGAAACTTCAGGTCCCACTGCAGAGCCTGCATATACCAGTGGGCATGTGTCACAAGCAGGATACACGAGGTGATGAGTCTGAGCTGCCTCAGTTATTCTCTCCGAAATCCAGGATAGAGGCTGAAACATCGGTATCATAGCCTGAAAATCCTGGGCTCACGTCCGGGAGAATAGGCACAAAACAGCAGCGTGTCCAGAACAGATCCGAGTAAAGGGAGCGTCTGAGAGGGAGTCAGATGCGACTTCCCCTTATTGATAGTGAAGCCCAGCGAATGCAGGAGGTCTGCCATGGTCTGGAGGTGGGAGACGACAGCTTGGGGTGAGCCCGTCTTCAACAGCCAGTTGGCTAAAAGGGGAAGACTTGCACCCCTGATCTCCATAGATGAGCTGCATCCACCACCATCACCTTGGTGAAACCCAAGAGGTGCTTGTTAGGTCAAAAGGAAGCACTGAAAGTGCACATGGACCACCTTGAACCGCAGGTAACGGCTGTGAGCAGGCAGGACGAGAATATGGAAATATGCATCCTGCAAGGCAAACGCTTCCATCCAGTCTCCCAGATCCAGGGCAGACAGGACTTGAGCAAATGTGAGCATTTTGAACTTCTCCTTTTTTTGGGAAAATCTTTTTATTTAACCAACATCGGCATAGTAGCATATAACAATTAGCTTGATATCAATGTATGCATGACATTTAGAGGCAACATCGTTACACATTACACTTACAGTAAGGACCATTCAAGGAGGAAACAAATCGTCATGTTCAATACTCTGTGCGGGAGCACAAATATTTCCTCGATAGGAGTTCCATGGTGACCATATGCGGTACCATTTTTTGGCACAGCCACGAGGAGTATACACTGTCTTTTCTCTAAACATACACCAGTCCACACTAGAATCCCATGCCTCAAGAGTAGGGGGAGTTGTTGCTCCCCAAGGCTGAGCAATGTTTCGTTTGGCGAGCATTAAACTCAAAGTGGCCCATTGCATCTGATGGATAGTGAGGTCGGTCAGTTCCCATATATTTAACAAGCATCTGCGTGCTTCAGGGTAGATGGCAACAAAAAGGACAGCCCTCATCACAGCGTGTAGTTCCCTGCAATAGGTTTGAATGAGTGTACATTCCCATATAGTGTGCAAGAAGCTACCAGTCTGGCCACAACGTCTGCAACAGTCACCTGTTTCCGCTCTCCCCATCTGTACTAGTCGGGGGCCGGTCATATATATCCTGTGCAGGATTTTAAGCTGAACTAGTCGTAACCGAGCTGGAATGGCCACCACCCAAGGAGATGTTCTCGCCTCCTGCCAGTCCTCGTCATCCATTTCTAAGCCATTTGCCTTCCACTTTTGTCGCAGTGCTGAAAGGGGATCTTCCATGTTGTGTATTAATTTATTATAAATCAATGAAATGGTCTTATCTGAAATGTGGCCATCCAGTATTCTGTCCTCTAGCAGGGACGTCTCGGGAAGTGATGTGCCCCTCGGGATAAGGAAGTATAGTGCATGGCTGACCTGTCTGTAACGGAAAAACTCTGTATCAGCTAACTCATGGTGAACTTCTCCTTCTTGAGGAAGAAATTGAGAGGGTGCAGATCTAAGATAGGACTAAGGGCTCCATCCTTCTTGAGAACCAGAAAGTAGCAGTAATAGCAACCACAACCTACTTCTGGCATTGACACTTTCTCTATGGCTCCCTTGGCCAAGAAAGCCTTCACTTCCTGGTGGAGCAAGGTAAGATGGTCCTCTGTTAGCCTGCGGCATGGGTGAAGGGGGGTAGCCCCTTTGGACAATTTGAAGAACCCATCGGTATGATGTTACAGACCTCCAGTGGGGCAGGTGATGGAGTATCCTGCCGCCCACTGGGTGCCCATTATGTTAAGAGGACTAACTAAAGGGATTTGGAGGCTGCTGGTGCCGGGGGTGATTGACTGGCTCAACCTTTGGCTGCCCAACCCACGAGGTCTGTGGATACTGCATCCTCAGCTATGGAGAGGCTGGGAAGCTTGTGTGCCATGGTGGCTCGGCATGTAAAGATGCAGCTGGAAAGCCCCCTTTCATTGCCACGAAAGGAGAGAAAGGCAGACAGAGGTTGGAGAGGGGCAATGGAAAGGACCAAGGACTTGGCTGCAGCTCTGCTGTCCTTAAAGCGTTCCTGAGTCCGTCCGAAGAGACGAGAGTCATCAAAGGAAATGTCTATAAGCAATGCTTGGAAATGCCCTAAAAAGCCAGTTCACAGCTTGGTGCCATAAGGCCACCATTGATTAAATCATTCTGCCTAGTGAGTCGGTGATAACTAGTCCACATCTGATTGTGAACTTAGCTGCATCTCTCCATTCAGCAACAGCTTAGGAAAGCAAGGCCTGGCCTTCTCCGGAACCATGGGAAGCACCTGTACAACCGAACCCCACTGAGCATGGTAATAATGGCCCAAAAGGCACGCAGTATTCACAGACCGCAAAGCCAGGCTGGTGAAGAAAATATTTTCTTGCCTAAGGTGTCCAGCCTTTTGGATTCCCAATCCGGTGGGGTGGTAGGGAATGCATCATGATTTATATGGTAAGTAGAGGCTAGGGTGTTGGGTGAGGAAGTTGGGGTCACCTGTGCAGGGCGGTGGTGGTGGGCAATTATCCTGTTCACAGGATCCCCTGTGCTGGACTCAAATCAAGTCCCATGCAGAACGTCAGTAATGGTTTCATTAAATGGGAGGAGCTGTTCTGAGGGGGTCACTCTGAGCTGAAGCACATTCTTCAAGACATTTGTCTTGACTGCCACTGAGGGCAGGCTAAGGTTCATGACATCGGCCACCTTTCGCACTACCAAAGCAAATGGCACTCCCTCCTCCATAGCCACTGTAGGAGGACATAGCATGCAATATCTGGGTAAGTGTGCAGTCCATTGACATCCGCAAAGTCCTCACACCAGTCGATGTTGAGATAGATCAGCTGGTATTCTTTAGGGTCTAGCGACCCCTCCCAATCCTCCCAGAGTCCAAAGCCATAGGAATAGGTCTCAGGCTCTGGTCTGGAAGGCATGGCTCCATTTAACGCCGGAGCAGTGTCAGGTTGGGGATCCGAACAGAGGGTGCTGGCAGTGCCGGGGAAGGTCGAGATGGTATGAACAGCACCAGTCTGGATCCATCTGTGGATCTAAGGGGCCAGACTGGTGCCAGGTCGGACCCACTGGCAGAGAACCAGTAAGGGTTCCTCCCAAACCCACGGGGCCCAAGGGCCTGCTGGTGGGGACGGACCACTCAAATATGAGGCTCATGACCTCATAAAACTCCCGAAGTGAGCTGGGGTTGCTCCAGATCCCAGAACCTCGAGGAGACATGGAGCCGACCTAGGCTCTACCGAAGAGCCCAGCCTCGCATGCCGACACTCCCTTGTCTCCTCTGAAGACCAAGATGGATGGGGCGAAGTAAAAGACTTCTTGCTCTTCTTTTGCTTGTCAGACTTATCTGAATGGCCCGATGACTTAACGTGTGAAGAGAACCTTGGGCTCAGTGACGATCTCAGGACTTTCCTCTTGATTGGGATGGAGACCTTTGCAGCGTCTCATCTCGAGTGGTAGGGGCTTGAGGGACCGCTCCCCTATAGGCCTTGTGGTGCATGGCACAACAATCGGGGCAGGTCTTAGCATTGTGGTCACGCTCCAGGCACAGGCGGCAAACAAAGTACTGGTCTGTCATTGTGCTAATGCATAAATAGTCTTTATTATTATATGGGATTAGAGTAGAGATAAGTGGTATACAAAGAAATCATTTTATTTGAATCTAACATCTTGTCTTTTTGACTTCTCTATTAGTTCGTATTTGGGCCTTAAAAGAGAGCTAAGGCTGACACTCATGTGACACTCATCCGCATGTGCAGTAGAGACCACTCCGGAGTCATGAGCTCAAGTCTTGGAACCCGATCAAGGACACCATTATGTCATACTCAAAGGCACACTACGGGAAGCAAGATCGCGAAATAATCGAGTAGGTAATAGAATTAGAAAGGAGATCCCGGAAGAATCGAGGAGGGAATTAGCATAAGAGAGGGGTGAGTCGCAGGCGTCGAATGCAGAAGAGGCTACCTGTCCTGTCATGAACCTATCACCTGAATTTAATAAGGGGTCCATAACTCTTGGCCAGAGGGGACCGATCTCGCACCATCCTACTTAAATTTAACTATTTCGCTCTATCCTCTCTTTCTTAGGTACTGGTCATTGAAAATGTATAGTTAATTTAGATAAATAAATTCTTACCTCTTCAAAAATGATGGCGTTAACACTGTAATTGGTCTTTGATTTACTAAAAGAAAATTCTGATAAAACCTTTAAACCTTATACGAGTCTGTGGCTATTAATGAACAGAACAGGTAAACGCAATGTCATCAGTACCAAACAAAATCAAATAATATAGATCCATTTGTAAAGAAAAAGGGCTTAGTATTAATAGGCTTAAGGCTGAGAGGTAAACAGACATATAGATTTAGCCCCAAAAATGATCCCCAGTAGGGTTTCATGGACCAGATTGTGTGTGTGTGGTTCATGGGCCCGAATGAGTATTTAGTGATAATTGTCCGCAGGTTGGTGTCAACAGCAATCAGAGTCTAATCTAGACCCATGACGTCAGACAACCTCGCTTTCCGTATATAGCCAAATATTTGATAGTGATTCTGGGGAGTAATCTGGAAGCAGGACAGAGAACTAAACTCTGGAGACATATGCTCTTTGTAAAGACGTATACTATAGTCTATCCAATCTTGTACAGCAATCAGATTTACTTTTGAAGCTGCAATTTACGGATTCAATAAGCCAAAAGCATCTGGTGTTTGTTATTTTGTGAAGCATGGTGAAGATGATACCAGTTCCGCTCCTACTGTCTTTTCCCCCTAACTGCCCGTACCCCGTTATGATTCTTCCTGAAGGGTTTTAATATTCGTATAAGAACTGAGGAGAATATGAGAAACTGTCTGCGTATCTGTTACCAGTTGGAATCCTTCAACTCTCGGCGGAGGCTTGTTGGATAGTCAAATTGCACAAAGGCAGACGTAATTGATTCATACAAAGAAATATGGTCATCGGCACAGATGTGAAATGATACAATGTCAAAAGAGGTAACTAAATTATTAAAAAACATAATATTGCGAAGATTTGTGTGTAGTCTTGCACTTTTCATTTAAACATCTATTAATCCTTCACCAGTTTCCGGGGAACGATCAGATGTGTTTTAGTGGGCATAACAATTACTGTCCGAAGGCAGACATGATGAGGGCGGGTCACATTTACAATCTCTATTTCTGAAACATGATCGAATACCAAACAGGTTATTATATAATTTACAATAGAGAAACCCGTCTGGCCAAAACATGTAGCCACAGATGAAATATCGGAAGCCTTTCTTCCAATCATAATTATAGCACCTTAAGGCTTCAATACCGCCAGTAAAGGATATCCGTGTTTATTTGCTCTGCCGCCATCTGGAAACCAGGGTTCCAGAATATTCTAACTTTATTCCAATTCAGTATTTCCAATATCTTGCATTTCTTTGTTAGAAACCTTGACATTTAAATCCCTGGAGATGACCTAAAGAGTTTTTTTTCTGTCAACTGTTAAGTTTATCAACTCAAATATATTAGTATGGATATAATTATACTGCTGACCTATGGTATTATAAATTTTGAACAGAAGCAGGGAGTAGCCACGTAATTCCTTTCTGCAAAATCAATCCTCAGGCATAGAAGATAGCTGATATGACATGGAATGAGAACAGTAATCCAGTCACAACCAATTGACAAGAGAATAGCAATGCCACCTTTTGCATGACCACAATTAGAAAGAGAGGCCGGGCAATGAAAACCATAATAGGATGCCACAGTAAAGACAGCAGCAGTCCAGGTTACCTTGAGACAGATTATAGGTGCATTTTGTGACCTCCAAAAATATTTCTGAATTATTCAGCACAGCCATCAGCATTACTTTACTATTAAATACAATGGACTTGCTTTTTTAATATTACTGGTGTACAATGTCTAAGTAATGGACAACATTTTATCAAGTTTCTGAAGATTCCACAACTGGCTGTCCAGCATTGACATTATTCCTGTTTTTAAATTAATATATTATATACTGTTCATGAAATATAATAAAAATGTATCCTATAACTAAACAAACTTATATATTAATTGACCGGGGGGGCGCTAGAGATCCCACGGCAAGATGGCCGCACTATAGTGCAGCTCGGCCGGCTGTGAGCAAACAATGCATTATAATCCTGCTTCAAAGCCAGAGAAACAGCGTGAAATTGTGTGGAGAGCCCCTGGAAATACCGAGGGCGCATGAAGAAGCCAAAAAGATTTGCCAAAATCAGCACCCTGGTGTCATAGAGCGAGGCATTCTGAGACGGCTGGACTAATGGCGGCCGTCCCGTAGCGACCGCGACGGGAATCAGGCCTGCGGAGGTAAGCGGCAACCAAGCTGCTCTACGGCGCTCTCGGCACCCGCAACATCGCACCACAGTACTGGGGCGGGCTGACCTGAGCGGAGACGGATCAACACCCGACGGAGGCTGCCGAGATAGCGGCCGAGGCTCCAACACACTGGTGATGCTGGCAGAAGTAAGTTGTGCGACACCCTGCCCTGGCCTCTACACCTTGCATAACACCCCAACACGGGTCTGAGCCCTGAACACCCCCCGTATTGGCGCCCCCGCTTACCGCCACGGCCTGGGAGAGGATTAGAGACGACCGGCCAGAATTGGTAACAAAGAGGTCCCAGGCCCTGACACATCCACCCAGGCCTGCGGCGTGAAACCTACTGTGGCCCAGAATCCAGCAGTACAGTTGCTGCTGGCAGAGGACTTCACTCCACATTGGCGACTGCTGTGTGGGGCACAGCGCGATAAGTGCCGCACGACAGAGTCTGTGCTCTAACAAGCGCACAATCACAGGTGCGGTGGCTTTAACCCCCAGTGTTGTGATCTGGAACGCCGGGGGCCACCCCCATCAGAGCGCGAAGGCACAGGCAAGAGCAGGGCTCATGTAAGCTGATGGGCCTAGACCCGAGAGGGCCTAAAGACCGGGTTTGCAGTACGCCACCCACCCATTGTTATAGGTGGTAGCAGAATTGCCCAACAGCCCCAAGCTGCACACAACAGCGCTGGAGGCGGCGTCTGGGGCCCAAGACACTGTTGTTAGCAGGGCAATTGGAAGAACTATACACTGCCAAAAGCGGCACACCGGCCAGCAAAACCAGCCCGCACATTGCAGAGTGTGACCTGCGGCGGCAGGGCCAACCGGGCTCGGTTACAGTGGGCCACCAGTTCAGGGTGGTCAGATCAATTGGAGAGGTCCCCCCCTTCAAGGTGGATACCTTCACAAGTTGCACCAACGTCCTACACCACTCATTACCAGAGGAGGCAGAGGAGGGAGAAAAACAAGCGTGCCACCCTGCACGCCATAAGCGTTGAGGTTCACATGCTCCCAGCACAGGGCAGAAAGTAAGTGAGGGACACACAGTGGCTGGCCACAACTCAGGAGCTGCAGGAACACAGCAGCATAGGGGTACGAAGAATCGGCTCAACTGTAGGCTGCAGAATAACATCGCCGTGGGAGCCACATAATCACAAGGGAGCCTGATAACATTGTCTGGAACAGACTCACAGAAGCACATTCGACCCCCACGGGAGCTGCTTCTCACGCAGTAGATACCAGCAGCATGTTCAGGTGGGATAACCAGACAAAATTCAACCTGTGAATCGAAAAAAGTCACCCCCGCTATTGGCAACACATCGTCCAGCATGGACGAACAAGGCACTAGTCTGGACACACTCGCAGCCACTCTAGTGGCGGTGCAACAAAGTCTGTTGACCATCGATGGCAAGATTTGAAGGACTGGGCTATTCTAAGGCCCAGCGGTGCCAGGGAACAACACCTGAAACCTTCGTGTGTTACCTGTTCCGGCGTACAAAACACAGAGACACGGGACATTTCCTGCGGCGTCAAATATCAGCGTTTATTTACTGCAGGGATAAAGAAATCGCAAGAAGTACACAACGTGTAGTTTCTGAGAGACTGCTTCAAATTGCAAAAGTGGATCGCTCCTTTTATACACGTTTTCGTCATTGCACAACATGGCGAACAAAAGATTACAACTCAGTTCCCACAGTAAACTTCAAAAGGGTTGTTTTCATGTCTTCAGAAGCCCGGAACATAATTACAGTAGCATCGCTGGTTCCCAACGGTAAAAGCACGTTATCCCACCATTAAGTACATTCCATTCTGGCTGTAAACGAGTTAAGAGAAGGGACAGAAACAGGTGCAAAGGAAGCACAAGGACGAACAACAGATTGGAAAAGAGTGTAGGGGGGCAATATCGGAAGCATGATTGCAGGATCAAAGGATTCGTGCTTAATGCATGCACGACTGAAACAATAGACCGGCACGGCAGGATAAACCCCGAGCGGAGCCATCTGCCTTTGCAGTGTCATCCCTCTCGTCATAAAGACATCCTCAAAAGAACACGTGTCTTCCGCAAGAGCTTGGGACTCCCAGGGTCACGAAGCGGACAGTGTCCGTTCGCTGACTACTTGAGGGCAAGAAACAAAATGGATGCCGTATCTAAAATGGAACCCGTGGGTTCAGATGGAGAAACCCACGAATAAGACGAACGGTTCAGGCCAGCGTAGCGAAAACGCATACACCCACTAAACTCGTCATTTGCGGTTCGTAGATACCAAACTCGTCCATATTCGAACAAGTCCAAAACGTCATTACAATTCTCACGGAACCTCAGACGCTCCTTTTGCCCTCATGTAGGCAAGCACTAGTCGATATCAGAATCGATCTCGATATTCATCAAATCAATCAGATGTTGTTGCAACATTATTCTATCCATCAATGCCTCCTTGGTAACAGATGGCCGTCTTATACACGTTGTAGCACAAAGGCCACATAAGGCAGGACCACACTGTACACAAAGACAACACGTGAATAGAAACACTACAACAACCCCAATGATCATCAGAATCTTCCAACCCCACGTCGACATCAGGCCCCAAAACCATCCTAGTAGCGTCCAATCACCTACGTCCACGTGTATGGACTCGGAGATCTTATGCAACTTCGAGATGGCTTGATATACAGTTGGAGCGTTATCAGGGATGAAAATGCAACAGCTCGAATGGATCACCTTGCACACACCACCTCTATCTGCAAGGACAACGTCTAGAACCATACGGTTCTGCAACGTCATTAGTCTATCCGCCTGAAGCTCTGCTGTTAGATTACCAAGAGCACTTGCAGTTATATTAGCAGTCGATTCTACCACTCGAGTCAACTGTCTCAGGTTCCTACTATTAACCATAGGTCTCCAAAACGGCAGGAAACCCTTAAAGAAGTCTCCTGCTTCTTGACCGGCAGTGTCCTCTTTGCTAATAACGCCTCTCACAACTCTAGTCTTGTGATAGTCCGAGGCAACTGTAAAAGTCGGTGGCAAAAGATTCACAATATAACAGATGCCCGAGAAGTCACGGGGCAACCATGTATATGCGCGGTCGTAACATACAAAGTATGTACCCTTGGCAGTCAGGAAAACAGGGGAAGAGAGCATTGGTAAAACATACGTTTCAGTGCAAGCACTCTCCCCAAGATGAGCTCTTGGACTTCGACCACGACCACAACATTATTCTATCCATCAATGCCTCCTTGGTAACAGATGACCGTCTTATACACGTTGTAGCACAAAGGCCACATAAGGCAGGACCACACTGTACACAAAGACAACACGTGAATAGAAACGCTACAACAACCCCAATGATCATCAGAATCTTCCAACCCCACGTCGACATCAGGCCCCAAAACCATCCTAGTAGCGTCCAATCACCTACGTCCACGTGTATGGACTCGGAGATCTTATGCAACTTCGAGATGGCTTGATATACAGTTGGAGCGTTATCAGGGATGAAAATGCAACAGCTCGAATGGATCACCTTGCACACACCACCTCTATCTGCAAGGACAACGTCTAGAACCATACGGTTCTGCAACGTCATTAGTCTATCCGCCTGAAGCTCTGCTGTTAGATTACCAAGAGCACTTGCAGTTATATTAGCAGTCGATTCTACCACTCGAGTCAACTGTCTCAGGTTCTTACTATTAACCATAGGTCCCCAAAACGGCAGGAAACCCTTAAAGAAGTCTCCTGCTTCTTGACCGGCAGTGTCCTCTTTGCTAATAACGCCTCTCACAACTCTAGTCTTATGATAGCCCGAGGCAACTGTAAAAGTCGGTGGCAAAAGATTCACAATATAACAGATGCCCGAGAAGTCACGGGGCAACCATGTATATGCGCGGTCGTAACATACAAAGTATGTACCCTTGGCAGTCAGGAAAACAGGGGAAGAGAGCATTGGTAAAACATACGTTTCAGTGCAAGCACTCTCCCCAAGATGAGCTCTTGGACTTCGACCACGACCTTGCAAGCAGAAATTACCGAGGTGGGGTACGATCCAGATCGGAGACGAGCTCTTAAGTTGTCTATCACCCACTGACATACTATACTCAGCCTCACTCAGATCCTTGTATGCTCGCACCTCTTCCTCTGGAATAAGCGATGCATCAAAAATATCTCTATCTAAGTCAGCAATCGCTATTGCCAAAGACTTGTGGTACGCGCCGGGACCAAAGTTTGCAGAGCGTGGCTCTCGGTGGGGGTAGGAATCTAGTGCGCTACGGAACATAGTTTTGAGTGCTCGAGCTGACCCCTGGGAGCTATACGGAAGAACCAAATACGGAATACCCCTATCCATGGTATGTGGCATTAACCCACACACCCAACAGTTAGTAGTATTCATCACCAACTGATGTTGATGTAGGAGCTGAACAAAGGAGTTATTCATGAATTCCGCACGTCTAACCTGTTCATGTTGGGGCAGAGGATGAAAGGAATGTGGAGAAACAGTGGGAATAGAGTTCAGTTCAGGAGAAGAAGAAGTAGGTGAAGTGGAAGGTAATAACGACTGTATTCCAAAATACACTCCACCCACCAATAGTGTAGAAACAGTCAGAAACAGCAGGAATACCTGAAACAGAAAGCATTTTGTTCGTACAACCCTATGTAATTTCGATCTTTGAGCCGACATCCTCTCTACTTCCGACAACTTTGAGAATTCCATCCTCTAAAAACCGTCCGTAACGTTCTTAACGCACTTAGTTCTGAGTAGCGATTATCAATTCCCAGGAGTTCCCAGGAATCGACAAAAGTAACTGACCTAGTGTCAGGAACCTGCTAAACAGAAGGAAGTACCCGCACGGCCCTACGGTCAACCCAGATGAAAGGTTTTCTTAATCACACATTCAATTTTAATACAAATCTCCTAGCTGTGGAAGAAAACATACGTAGAAAGAACTCAAGAATAATAGAGGATGCAATTGTTCATAATGTTCATGGCAACAGTAAGGGGGTAATATGAATTCAAAAGGGAAAAACAAAAAGGATTTCTTTTATTAGTCTTTGTTACGAGAACGAAGAAAATATCGATTTTTCCCAGGTCGAGTCTGCTCTTCAAATAATTGTTCAGTTTGTGAGACAGCGTTCAATCGATCAGATGACAGTTCAAGTCTCGAATTCTCCAATGCTGATGGTTCAACAGATGTATCTGGCTGCAAAGTATCGTTTCCTACAGGTTGAGCATCACTGAACGGCACGAAGCGTGCTGGGGTCTCTGTTTCCGTTGCGGCAATACCAGTCCTCACCCAAGAATCTGCTGGCAAAGGGATCGGAACCCTTTTGGTGTGGGTGGCATGCACCCAAATCTTTTGGCCTTCCAATCGAACTGCAGTCCTTGTAGCCAGCAGGACTTGGAACGGACCCACAAATCTCGGCTCCAAGTTTCGTTTTCTACCAAAATTACGGGTGACAACCCAGTCACCCGGTTGGAGCCGATGTCCAGGACCCTCTGTCTGTGCCGGTAGTGCTTCAAAGACCTGTTGATGAATTAACCTCAGTTTAGCAGTCAGATCATGAAGATAATCAATTAACATTGGATACTCAAGACTATCAAAGGCCTTAGGCCTCGGAACCCCCCAAATGTTCGCAGGACGGCCGAACACAATCTCATATGGGCTAAGCCCTACTCGAGAGTGTACAGTCGCCCTGGTCGACAAGAGAGCCAAAGGCAAGGCATCAGGCCATGACAGACCAGTCGTAGCTTGAATCTTCGCAAGTTTCAGTTTCAGAGTACCATTGTACCTTTCAACCAAACCCGCTGACTGGGGATGATTGGCGCTATGGAATTTTTGTCGAATTCCAAGGCCGTTACACACACTCTTCATCACACTCCCCACAAACTCACTTCCGTTATCCGACCATACAATCCGTGGCAATCCATACCGAGGAAAGTATTCTTTCAGCAGGACTTTCGCTGTGGACAGGGCAGTATTATCTTTGAGAGGGTAGGCCTCAATCCATCTGGAGAACGCACAAACCACAACTAAAACATATTTCAGGTTATTGCATCTCTCCATATGGATGAAGTCCAGTTGGATAACCTCAAAGGGACATGTAGGAGGAGCAAAATGGCCTGGAGGAGTGGGAGTGCCCTTGCCAGGATTATACATCAAACACACCATACAATTCTTAACCACTCTCTCAGCACATTTAGCAATACCATCATTCTTCCATATAGGGGACAACAACTTACATATACCTTTCGCGCTAATATGTGACGAGCCGTGCGCCATAGTCACAACGGCTAGCACATATGCATCCGGTAACATCCACCTCTGACATTCCGACAAATCAACCCAACACCCATGGGCATCTAACCTTCCCGTGCTTTCTTTCCACTTAGTCTTTTCAGTTTCAGTGGCCTCATTCTGAATCGCTTTCACGCTCTCAACAGTGTCCTCACACATACCAGTCTCTACCGGCCACCTTACTGAACTCGTAACATACATTCGGGTTGCAAGATTCTTAGCTGTCTCTTTAGCAATCTCATCCGCAAACGCATTACCCCGACCAACATCATCCGTAACTTTTCGATGCGCGCTGCATTTAATGATTGCCACCTGCTTAGGCAATGTGAGTGCTTCCAAAAGATCGTTCACGAGTTGTCCGTGTTGGATCTTCGTACCATGCGATGTCATAAATCCTCTTTCTCTCCACAGTCGACCAAAGCTATGTGCAACGCCAAAGGCATATTGACTATCTGTAAACACATTCACTCGCTTTCCCTTAGACAAAACACACGCCCTCGTCAATGCAATCAACTCTGCCGCTTGCGCGGAATTCTGACTCAATCTCGCAGTTTCCACAACCGTACTCAAAGTCACCACAGCATACGCAGTCGTCACATCACCATTCGGCAACTTAAAACATGAACCATCAACATACAAAGTACCATCGGGGTCTGCCAATGGAGTATTTTTTAGGTCAACATGACCCTTCGTTTCCTCCTCAGTTCGTAAATAACAATCATGTGGTGGTACATCATCTGATTCCATATTAGTCGGCAACAATGTTGCCGGGTTCAGTACATTACAGCGCTTGATTTGTATATGACTTGCCAAAAGCGTCAACTCGTAACCAGACAACCTTGGGCTTGTCAAGTGTTGAGTTTTTGTACGGTTCAAAAGAGTGTCAACTGCATGCGGAACCATCACCGTAAGCATATTATCCATGACCAATCCTGCAGATTGCCGGATGGACACCGCAGCCGCCGCTGTCGCTCTTAGACAACTCGGCAATGCTCTTGCTACTGGGTCCAAGGTCGAGGAAAAATATGCACATGGACGCTGCTTACCGCCAAATTGTTGCGTCAAAAAACTCAACGCACAACCCTCTCTCTCGTGAACGTATAGTGTAAACGGCTTACTGTAGTCAGGAGTACTTAACACAGGAGCCGAACACAACGCATCACGCAATTCAGAAAAACTTTTCTGACACTCTTCAGTCCATGGCAAAGGAGTTGGAACATCCTTGCACGTGAGGGCTACCAATGGCTTCGCTAGCAATGAAAAATTTGGAATCCATTGCCTGCAGTATGACGTGATACCTAAAAAGGCACGCACATCTCTCTGAGTTGTAGGCACAGTCATTCGAGCGATCGCTGCAATTCTTTCTGGGGTCAACCTTCTTCCCTCCTTTGACAATAAGTGACCTAGATAGGTTACTTCTTGACAACAATATTGCAACTTAGAAGGTGACACCTTGTGGTGTAAGTCACAGAGATGCTGTAACAGCGATACTGTAGCAGTTTTGCAAATTTCTTTAGTGTCAGCAGCCACCAATAAGTCATCAACGTATTGAATCAAGGCCGCACCAGCCGGTAACACAAACGCATCAAGTTGACTCTTCAGAGCTTGGCTGTAGAACGATGGACTCTCACAGTAGCCCTGAGGAGCGCGTTTGAACCTGAAGCTACGACCACCTAATGAGAAGCCGAATAGATCTCTGCTTTCCTCAGCAATCGGAATGCTAAAGAAAGCATTCTTCAAATCGATCACTGAGAACCAAGAGGCAGAGGCTGGAATCAGAGTCAGTAAAGCCGTAATGTCAGGCACCACAGGAAATTGTGAAATCACAATTTTATTGACCTCCCGTAAATCAATGACAAAACGGTACACAGGGGGCTTGGATGGATCAGTTCATTTCAAAATAGGCAACACAGGACTATTACACACATTTCCCCGAGTTTCTTCGATGACATCTTTATCGATCAAATCGTAAGTGATCGCTAATAGCACTCGCTCACCATCAAGAGAGATACGATACTGGGGAATACGTGGTAATCGCACATTCGATTTCAATTGGACAACATAGGGTGATATGTCCAACAGGCCCACATCATTGGGACCTGTTGCCCACAAAGACTTAGGAAGAGAACTCAATTCCGGTGGGAGCTTATCAGATGACAAGTACATAGGAGAGATCACTCTCTGACACAATGTAAGCTCCACTCCCGCAGGAGAACAGTACAGGGTCGCATATAACCGTTTTAACAAATCCAGGCCCAAAAGATTCTCACCACAACCAGTAGTCAAAATCAAAGGAGCTTCCAGCTCACGAGGCCCAATTGTAAGGGGCAAAGGGCTAGAAACCGGATTTCTAACGGGGGCGCCAGAGAATCCAACGGAAACATTCGTAAAGCCAGACAAAGGTGCGCCAGGGAGTTTCGAATGCATGATGGAACTTTTCGCTGCACCAGTGTCCAACAGAAAAGGCTCAACTACGCCCGATGTGGCAACTGCGACGTAAGGCCCTCTCTGATCAACCGGAACTGATACTACTCCCTCTCTTTGTCTATGGCTGTCCTAGTAATTACCATCAGCATCGATATCATGCTCGACGTAACAGTCGTCCACATGATACTGTGCAGATCTGCCTGACGATGAATTGCGCTGATCAAAGCAATTGTTCGAATCTGATGAAGTAGTAGAACGCTCATTCTGATTTTGAGTAACACCACGACCTCTACCACGTGAAGCCTGTTGAGGACCACTACGACCTCCTCGGGCCGAAACACCATTGTTTCGGTCACGCAAAACTGGACAATTAAACTTCAGATGGCTCTCACCCCTACAATAAGCGCATTGATTATAACCAAGCATAGATCTCGGTGTAGAGGAGTCAGTACGCGACTGCGACCTAAAAGACTGATTGCGATCGATTTTGCTGCTGTGCATCGGTTTGATTCGAGCGCGGAGGATACGCTTGCTGCAACAGAACTTTAGTTTTAAGATCCTTCGTTTTCTTATCCGCACAATCATTTTCCTCCTTCTCTCTATTTTCGTAATATTGAGCCGTGGCCAATATTTGAGCAGTGGTAGAAACAGCCCACAAACTTTCGGAATTTTTCAATTTGTTGCTTAGTTCAGGCAACAAATTCGATACAAATTTATCAACAAACAGGCGCTGACCTCCCTCAGTGCTCATGTTCTGACCACTATGATCGATAAATGCCTCCTCAAATCTGGTAAAGAAATCGGAGACACTCTCGTCCTTCTTTTGCTTGCACGCAGACAGTTTATCCCAGTTAACTCTCATCGCTGGCATAAGTGTTTTCATGAGCGTAATAATTCTTTGGGGAAGATTCGCGATTAACTGTTCAGGCTTAGCTCCACCAACCTGAAGTCCATCAGCTGCTACAAGAGCAGCCCAATCACCGCCTAACTCAGCTGCGTGATTCTCTTGACGGATTTTTGCCCAAATCGGTTGCGGTACTACGTTACCAAACAACATGTCAATATCGGCAAGGTTCATAACAGTAGCATCCACAAGTTGGGATAACTCCTTATAATAACCTGACGGGTTTTTCCGGGGGTCAGGCAAAGATTGTTTCACCTGTAAAACTTCTGAACGCTTCCATGGGAGGTGTATCCAGACTCTCTGGAAATGTGGCAAAATTGCAGGGTTAGCTTGAGCATCACCTAGCATCCATACTGGGGGAACTTCTCGCATAGGATATTGACCAGGCTGTGTCATCCACTCCTCAGTTTCGTCTTTAAACAATGCTCGAGGTTGTACTGTAGATCGAAAGGAGAGGAGACGCTCTAAAGCACGTCGAACATTACTACCCACAATCATACCACTAGAAAACTGATTCCGGAGTTCAGTCATTTCAGGTGGGACATTGTCTACCTCATCATTATCCCATTCCTCTCGTAGGGATTTGCACATTTCCTCGAACACAAATCTTTGCGTAGGCACATTGAACTGAGAGAACGTATCAAAAACTACACGCAAAGTATATTTAGCAGGATGTCTAATCCATTTACGCGTCATTTTCACTAACGTATCACTTTCCCTACCACCTGGAATTTGACATCGTCTTTGAGAGACATCAGAAACATCGAACCCAAGGATCGGTCCAAATGGAGAATAAAGAGTAGCAACAGCATTAGGTATGCGACTACGAACAGACGGAGAAGAGGAGAGAAGTACAGGGGCAACAACATTAGGGGTAAACGTAGGAACAGTAGGAGTAGTCAAGACAGCAGGAGTAGTAGTAACAATAGGCTGAGAAGGCACAGGCAAAGGAGCAGTAGGAAGAAGAGCGGGTAAAGGGACAGGGACAATTTGAGGAACAAGAGGATTCGGAGGAACAGGACCAACGACAGGCTGACCAGCAGCTGCCGGAACAACAGGTTGAGGAACAGGCGGAACCACGGGGGCTGTAGTATCCTGTGCGTATGGAGGTGGTGATTTCAGTAGATAGGACAACAAAGGGTCCTCTACCGCTTCGTCTCCCTTCTTATCGGAACTCGACGGTAAAACAGGATAACATTTATCCACCGCCATGTGTTGCAGTCTTGCAAAAACTTCCTTTTCCTTCTCTTCTTTGTCTCGCTGGAACTGCTCTGCATTTCTCATCAAAGTAATGATACCTTCCCTCTTATTTTTCTTGATCTGTTTAATTTCTTTCTGCTTGGCCTCTTTTCGCCATAACCGAAAGGAATCAAACATGGCCGGCCTAGATTTCTTTTTAAACAACTTTGCCTCGAGATAATCCAAAATAGCAGTTTCGAAACTACCATGAGGTGGCCAACTAAGGACACCATCATCTTTAGTGTAGCGGATCCAATAATCATCATATATGATATGACCTACTCCATGGCGACTATAGAGCTCATAGATCGGAGTTCCAACTGGAGGTATCGGACATGAGTCCTCCAATCGGGAATTCGCACCGCAATATTTAAAGCAACCAAACAAAGAACTACGGCCAGGCATCGTGCACACTAACCGAGTTTACAAACTTCAAGGGTTATCGAATTACGATGTCCTCGCAAAAATGCAAGACCCTCGGTTTTTGGCAATTGCAATCGTCAAATAAAAACCCAACAACTAAGAACTAATAACTAAGAACCACAAATGCAATGGAACCATGCAAACAACCAAGTTTCAACAACAACGACTAAGGACTCTGGGAGCGACCCACAAAATACTTAACTGAAAGAGCAATGGCGTCACCAGGAAGGCCCGTCTATTGTCTCGCCGTACAAAGGACTACGCCAGGCGCCAAAACAGGTCGACAGTCAGGGCATCAGTCCGTCGCAGCCGTCAGGAGGCGGGAATCTTCGCGGGAAAAGTCTTCGGACCACTTATTTCGACAACAGGATCGATGAAGCGGGGTGCACCTTCCCTCGGAGATTTCACACGAAGTTCCTCACGATCGTCGGGCTTTGGACCGGTACCGCTGATGCCGCCCCACGTTGGGCGCCAACTGAAGGACTGGGCTATTCTAAGGCCCAGCGGTGCCAGGGGACAACACCTGAAACCTTTGTGGGTTACCTGTTCCGGCATACAAAACACAGAGACACGGGACACTTCCTGCGGCGTCAAAGATCAGCGTTTATTTACTGCAGGGATACAGAAATCGCAAGAAGTACACAACGTGTAGTTTCTGAGAGACTGCTTCAAATTGCAAAAGTGGATCACTCCTTTTATACACGTTTTCGTCATTGCACAACATGGCAAACAAAAGATTACAACTCAGTTCCCACAGTAAATTTCAAAAGGGTCGTTTTCATGTCTTCAGAAGCCCGGAACATAATTACAGTAGCATCGCTGGTTCCCAACTGTAAAAGCACGTTATCCCACCATTAAGTACATTCCATTCTGGCTGTAAACGAGTTAAGAGAAGGGACAGAAACAGGTGCAAAGGAAGCACAAGGACGAAAAACAGATTGGAAAAGAGTGTAGGGGGGCAATATCGGAAGCATGATTGCAGGATCAAAGGATTTGTGCTTAATGCATGCACAACAGAAACAATAGACCGGCACGGCAGGATGAGCCCCGAGCGGTGCCACCTGCCTTTGCAGTGTCATCCCCCTCGTCATAAAGACATCCTCAAAAGAACACGTGTCTTCCGCAAGAGCTTGGGAATCCCAGGGTCACGAAGCGGACAGTGTCCGTTCGCTGACTACTTGAGGGCAAGAAACAAAATGGATGCCGTATCTAAAATGGAACCCGTGGGTTCAGATGGAGAAACCCACGAATAAGACAAACGGTTCAGGCCAGCGTAGCGAAAACGTATACACCCACTAAACTTGTCATTTGCGGTTCGTATGTATGTATGTATATGTATGTATAGGCATTTATATAGCGCACTACTTACCCGGAGGGTCCCAAGGCGCTTCGACTGCTGCGAAACCCTTCCTGGCTTCCCTGAGAGATGGTCCCTTAATGGGTATCTCCAGGGTGAGACCAGGCATCCCCGGCGGTCTGGTGGGGCCGTTAGTGAAGATGAGGCAAGCTAATGCCCAGAGTTGCCGAGTGTGATCGCTGATCAGAGTGGGCACCGAGGCGAGAGAATTATCGAGTCCGTTGACCCTGGTCCAGAAACCTGCCGCGCCGGGAATCGAACCCTGGTCCCGGGCCGTCCTCTGCTCTCGGGTCTGCCGCCTCTAACCAGTGAGCCACACTACTTCACCGTAGATACCAAACTCGTCCATATTCGAACAAGTCCAAAACGTCATTACGATTCTCACGGAACCTCAGATTGACCACCTAAATTTCCGCATAGATCGCATAGCCACCAAATTAGACCAACAGGCGAACCGGATCACAGACATGGAAGCCCGTTTTTCAACAACGGAGGACGCCGCGCAAGAACTATAAACGAAAACCCTCAACATGAAGAAGGTGATGGACATAATACAGGCTAAGAACGAGGAGTTAGAGGAACGCTCCAGGCGCAACAACGTCTAAAAATACGGGGCTCATGGAGCAATACGTCAAAACACTACTGAACAATATTTTTGGAGCGGAAGAACTATCTCCCATGCTAATAATCGAACGAGCGCATCTCACTCTTACGCCTCGACCACCACCGTGGTCACAACCACGTCCGATTGTGGCCAGACTCTTAAACTACAGGGACCGCGCTACAGTCTTAAGGTTAGCAAGCAAATGGGTACCATCATCCACCAAGGAAACACGCTGCAATTTTTCCCTGATTTCACCATGGCGGTGCAGACGGCCAGACGCGAGTACCAACAAGTCAAGAACCGACAGCAGAAGGCCTACATCAAATATGCCATGCTCTATCCGGCCCCCCTCAAAATAATGCACAAAGGAAAAGACAAGATATTCGCCACTCCGAAGGCGGCCAAGGCCTATACCAACTTCTATTGAAAGGGGATCGGCAAAGTCACCACTCAAGCGATGAAGATTGATACCACCTTCTGCCGTACCGCCATGCGAGCCAAGACCCCCAGTACGACTCCACCATTAAAAGAACTGAAACATCTACACCATCACGTCTCAGCTGTACTACCTACCTGCATACAGCACTGGCTGGTACAGTTTGCCACACAGGGCTCACGGCCCACCCACTAACCAACAGGGGAGTAAGATGGGACTCTGGCGCACCCCATCCATGGGTAAGCCCCAAACTGTTGTATACTCAGTTGTTCATAGTAAAGAGAATGTATTAGACATTTTTCAGGGTACATTGGTACAGGGGACATTCTCCAGCATAGTTGGGATGCGGGAGTGGGAGGAGGAGGGGGGGGGGGGGGGGGGGGGCGAGACTGTTAGTTTTGTATGTTTATGTTTTTCATTTTATGCTTATGAGTCGCACAGCAACAGTATTGTGAGAGCAGTTGTTCTAACACAGATCTTATATGGGGGGGGGCGACCTAAATATAACACTAAACTCGGAGTAAGACAGGTCACTGAACACGACAGAGCACCACAAACAGGCCGCAAAGGAGGTATGGGCATGCATGGACGAGTTTGACCTGGTGGACGCATTGCGACTCCGCCGCCCGGACACAAGAGAGGGCACATAGGCATCTACCATACACACCAGCTAGTTCAGGTTGGACTATTGGCTGGTCACAACACGCGCCAATGGATCGTTGACGGACGTCAGACACCTCCCACGGACGCTCTCCAAACACAAACATGTGTTACTGGTAGTGGACATACCCACATACACACCACCTCAATACATATGGCGTTTTAATGCCAAGTCCATGCTGGACTCAGTTTACAGCGACACTATAAGGGAGGCAGTGGAGGAATACTTTCAGATCAATGTGGGGTCGGTCGAGGACCCGGGAATAGTATGGGAAGCATTCAAAGCCACTATCCAGGGGAAATGCATCAGCACCAGTGCAGGAATACTGAAGGATATAAGCTCCAAACTACAGAACATAGAGGCGAACATCAAAATGTTAGAGGCAGACTATGAGACCATGCATCACGCGGATGTCCTAGGTCACATCAAGGAACAACTCACGCTATACAACAAATTTGCAGAAGATGAACTTAAACACTTGACAAGGAGGCACACCGCTAGGGTCCATGGTGAGGGTGGCCATTCAGGACATACCCTAGCCCAGATAATACAAATGAGAAGCACACAACACACAGTAATGCAAATACCTGAAATAGCGGATGACCCATTTCGATAACGCAGGTATCTCCTCCACTTTTGCTGCAGCCTATAGTAGCATGTATACATCGACAGGGGGCACAGACATGGCAGAATTGACGGTGTACCTAGCGGTTGTAGCCCTGGCATGGCTGTCTGATGGCCAGAGAGAATATTTAACTCAACCAGTGACAGTCCCGGAGGTTCAAGAGGCGATCAGATCGCTGCCGAATGGCAAAGCGCCAGGTCTTGACGGACTCACAAACGAGTTCTACAAAGCATATAGCGATCTGATCAACCCGCACCTCTTGGTCATGTACGATGACGCATATGAGAAGCAGATTCTCCCTCCCACACTTAGAGAAGCGCTAATCATCACGCTCCTTACGCCTGACAAAACACCAGACAGATGGGACTCATACCGCCCGCTGTCTCTTTTCAATACCGACGCCAAAATACTGGACAAGGTGATGGCCGCCACACTGACACCACTAATGTCTTCAATTGTACTCCTGGATCAATCGGGATTCATCCCAGACCGCTCGACCGCACCATATTCGCATCCAACATGTCTTAATACCGGAGTTGGATGCGGCGGCTGTCCTTTTAGACGGGCCAAAGCCTTTGATTCGGTGGAGTGGGGCTATCTCTTTGCCATAATGCAGAGGATGAGTATGCTGGGTATGTTCCTGAACTGGATAAAACTCCTCTACACAGACCCAGTGGCCAGAATTAAAGTGAATGGGCAGGTACCAGAACTGGTGCAGATTAGACGTGGAACAAGGCAGGGCTGCCTGCTCTCCCCACTGCTCTTCACTATAGCATTAGAACCCCTGCCCTGTAAAATTCAACAAAAGTATGTGGACGCAGCACTCAGAGTTCACCAACGCCAAATAAGGATATCTCTCTACGTTTACGACATGGTGCTCTATGTGACAGAACCGCAAAATAACTTGTCGAGACTCTTGAGAGAGTATATCCAATTTGAGGGGTTTTCAGGGCTCCAGATCAACTGGAACAAATCCACAATTGTCTCCCTCACTGAGTGTACCCAGGCCTCCTCCTTGGAATATCTTTCAGAGTGGCAGACCGATCCTATAAAATACCTGGGAATCTGGATCCACAGGGAGCCAGCAGAAGTCATCAGCATGAACTATGGGAGGGCAATTGACAAACTTGAGGAGCAGGTGGACAAATGGGCCACACTCTCCTTAACATTGGCAGATAGGATAGCCATTATAAAAATGGTCACACTACACACATTTTTATCTATTCACCAATATTCAGATTACCCAAGCTCAACACCTTTTCAAAACACTACAAACACATATTAACAATATAGTATGGGCGGGGAATCAGGTGAGGATCAGCTGGGACACGCTGTCACTCCCCTACAATTAGGGTGGGTTAGCCGCCCAAACTTTAAACTCTATTATCTGTGCACACAGGCACACTATGCCCACAATTGATCCCACCTGGTGCAATATCTGCCTCATCTTGCTGTGGAGGAAGGGGATGCTCACCCCATACCATTACAACACATTTTGCCCCACAAGCGAAAGGAAGTGTCCCGCTCCGAAATAAACCCCATACAGGCCACCGCTGAAGCATGGCGACAACTGGGAGGCATGACTAGTAAGCTGCCATTATACGCCCCTGCCATGCCGCTTGCTAATCACCCCGCGCTGTCAGCGACGCAGCATGCTAGTAGTATTACCATGTTACGTGATGCAGGCATCAGCACAATGTGTGATTTATGTATCTAATGGCAATTTGTGGAAGCATCCACACTACACCATATCACCAATCAAACACTGCTGTTTAGATTCATTTATCATAGACTGAGGGCGATCATCAAAGCTCTATGCCCTAGCTTCCCAGCAGAGCTCCCAGCCCTGGCCTCACTACAGATGATAATAACAGAACCTACCAGGAAACATTTGGTGGCCCGACTTTATCACACAATCCAAATAGAGGGTGCCCAACCCACCTCAGAGCCCTCGAAATGTGGAACCAGTCACTAGATACATCTCTTGCCCAGGAGGACTGGACGGCTTGCTGCAGCCTCACAGACATGCTGACACCAAAGCATTATCCACCTAAAATACACTCATCAGGCATATCACACACCTCAGAAGCCGTGACGACAGGGTCTGCGGTGGACTCTGCCTGCCGTAGGTGTGGGACGCAGGAAGCGGACTTTGTACACTTAGCGTGCAGCTGTGCGAAAATTAGAGACTATTGGGTACAGGTAGCAAACATCCTGTGTGGGGCTACACAGGGTGAAATTGAGCTCTCTGTGCAGGTGTGCATTCTGGGTCTTCTCCACAAGATACCTTCCGTCCACTGCTGGTGATAGCATTACTGGTGTCAAAGCATAGGGTGTCTATGAACTGGGACAGTAAGCTCTGCCCAACGACTCAGAAATGGATAGCAGATCTGGTGTACTGCAGAGACACCATAAAGACTTATGAGGAGGAAATGCTTGCCAGGTCTTGTTCAAAAGATTTTTGGCACCTCTCACGGCGTATTTACTGGAGCACAGTGACACTATATTCCAGACGCCTGGCCCTGCCCCGGATAACTCGGTTTTGTACTTGCATTTTATAAGATTTGTTCTTATGTGTATATCTGCTTAGTGTAACACCGCCAATCAATGTACGATGTACCATGACATGACTCAATTTTGTTGTATTTGACATCATTGAAAATCAATGTAAAGAAATAAAATATATATATATATATATATATATATATATATATATATATACATACATACATACATACATATACATATACATACACATACATATATATATACACACACACACATATTCACTAAAAAAAACATAGGTTTCACACCAGTTATGGTTAGGAATTCACATTTAAAAAAACCTATTAAATTCACAGAAAAAACCATAGGTTTCACACCAGTTATAGTTAGCTGGAAATGTTACTGACATAAAACCATTGAAATTCCCACGTTATAGTTAGTTGGACTCACTATAACTTGCGCGCCTGCAATGCACTGCTGATGAGGTCACATATTACATCACTCATGAGTGACATCACTCATGACATTACTGATGACACCATCCAGTGAATGTGTGTCTTTCTGAAAAATAAATATGTTTTATATATGTATTTGTAAAGGTCGATGGAAGAATAAATGTTTAAATAAGTGTGTAAATTGATGTTTTTTAAATAAAATATTGATTGGTTAACTGGCTTATTAAGTGTATCTTAGTGAATACATATATTAGGGAGTCATTTTTAAATATTTAAATATACGTATCAGTGTTTCACTTTGTGTATAAGTGGCTGCATGGGTTGGTGACTGACTCACTGTTTGGATGTGTTTTGAAGACAGCATATGTGCAGGACTGTATGGGTGGATGAGTGTGTATATATGTGTGTTAGTGTTTGAATGCCTGCCTCACTAGTGTCTTTATGAGTAACTACATATGTTTTAATCTAGTATATGTGAGTATTGATGTATATAAGTAAGTATATGTGAGAGTGAGAGATTGAAAGAGTTCCTGTTTAAATAAGTATGTGTTTCTATAAGTGATTGTTTAAGAGAGTAAGTATGTGTAAGTTTCCTTAGAAGTAATGTGCTAGTGTGTGTATAGCTGTATATGCAAATAAATGGATGTTCAATAGTTTATTTGCATGTGTGAGTATGTGAGTGAGTAACTTTTGGAAGACTGTCGGTGTGTAACAGGATGTATATGTGTATCACTACATATGATGAGTGAGTATATGTATGAGTGACTATATAGAACTGTTGCTGAATGAGTGGATGTGTATATAGATGGTGGAATTACTGAATTGGTTGTTGTAACTGGTATGGGTATCTCCATTTTTTTGAAAATGTTAGTTTCTATTTTTGAATATGTGTTTCAAGGGTTACATTACACTGAAAGGAGGTCTGTCAGTCTGTCACAAAGATGGTGTTATCAGTGATGTCATGAGTGATGTCATTGACCATGTCATGAGTGATGTAATATGTGACGTCATCAGCAGTGCATTGCAGGCACGCAAGTTATAGTGAGTCCAACTAACTATAATGTGGGAATTTCAATGGTTGTATGTCAGTAAAATTTCCAGCTAACTATAACTGGTGTTAAACCTATGGGTTTTTCAGTGAATTTAATAGGTTTTTTAAATGCTAATTCCTAACTATAACTTTTGTGAAACCTATGGTTTTTTCTGTGAATTTCAAAGGTTTTTTAAATGCTAATTCCTAACTATAACTGGTGTGAAACCTATGTTTTTTTCAGTGAATTTTATAGGTTTTTTAAATGCTAATTCCCAACTATAACTGGTGTGAAACCTTTGTTTTTTTCAGTGAATTTCAAAGGTTTTTTAATAGCAAATTTCTATAGCTATGAAATGTAATATTTTTTATAATGAATCCTATAATGTATATTTATGTAATACTATTTTTTTATGTATATTGTTCATGGTTTTTTTTTTTTAATTTTGCCCTGGAGCGCTCCCGGTGCTCGTCCCGGTGAGTGCACCGGAAAGCGCAGTCTTGTGGCGCGCCCTAGGGCGCGTACCGGTGAGCGTCCCGTTAGCGCTTTTGCCCCGAACGAAAACATAATCGTGACGTATCGCGTAGCCGCGTCTGCGTGATACGCACGGCGTAAACGCACCTGGAAGCACTCGAGCGCATACAATCGCGCAACGTAAGCATCCGACGCGCTTACGCGATGCGCCCCTGGGCGCGCCCGGGGGGGGCGTAGCGTAAGCGCGTCGGGTCATGTGACCTAAAAATAACACTTTTTATTGGTGCAGGACAGTTTTGGTTTCCAAATGATGAAAGCCCTGGTCATGTGACCTGAAATTAACACTTTTCATTGGTTCAGGACAGTTTTTTTTTCCTAATGATGAAAGCCCACCTTTTTTCCTCATTCTCACTTTGTACTTTGAGTGAAGAAGACCTGTTGAAAGACCTCTCTGTACTTTTTTGGAATGAAAAATGGCTTCAGTAGCAGCAGGAGCATCTCAGCCACCACCACCACCAAGAGGACCATCACAACACCACAGTGGTGGAGGTGAAGAAGAGGAGGAGGAGGAGGAGCAAGAGGAGGGGAGGAGGACATTCTTGCCAGAAGACAATACCCCATATAGGCCAAAGCAGCACATTGTATGGGAGTTTTTTTCCATCCCAAGTGGCCTCAAAAAGGTGAATGCGCCAAAGGTGACTTGCCTAATCTGTAACAGGGAACTTTCAAGGGGGAACCCTAACAAGAAATACTCATTTGGCAATAACACCATGATTCGCCACATGCAGCGCAGGCATCACAACAACTATGCTGCGGCAGAGGTCCGAGAACTGGCCACAAACCCTCCCGAATCTTCACCCAGCACCTCCAAAAGAAAGCAACCCACTCCATCGGGACCAGAGACAAGGGAGATGGTCCCAAACATACAACCCCAGTTTGGGCAATACAAGATCACTTGTATATTTTGCCCCAAAAAACAATTTTTTCCTGATTTTTTTTTGCTCCAGTTGAGCCGCTTACAATTCCCTGTTTTTTGTTTCTCCCCATGAAAATAACAAAAAAATATAAAATTGTTCATAAAAGCCAAAAAAAGTACAAAATGTTCAAAAAAACATTTTAAAAAATATAAAAACAAAAAGAAGAAAAAAACAGTTATTTTTAGAACTACCTCGAATTTATAAAAAAAGGCTACATTTTTTTAAAAACTCTGTCATTCTTTTTCCCCCATGGTACGCTCCCCGTGCGCGTACCGGGCGCTCCCCCCGTGCAAATCGAAAAAAAACACCTTTTTTTTGCCCCGCGGGACCCTTTTATGGCCGCCACATCAAACCTAGGGGGTCAGGGGGGGTCTACTCTGCCCCCTTTTGGTCATTTCTCCCTTTGTTTTTGCCACTTCTTGTGTCTCGATCCTACCGAGACACAAGATGGCGACCGCTCCGGACTGTTTGGAATGTTGACAGACACCCGAGAGCCAATCAGGTTTCTGCGCGCGAACTCGCGTAGCGCGCTGGTTAGGGCCCCGGTGCGCGTACCGGGGCGCGCTTATAGATATATATATATATTTTTTTTTACCTACATTACTCAAAATCCACTGGAGCACATATCTTGAGACATAGCAAAGGCACATTGGGCTACCAGTCCCTCCAATTTTCCCAAGTTTGGTGGAAATCCATTCAGCCGTTCGGGCTAAAAGTGAGGTCGACCGCCCTATGGAAATTAACATGGGGAAAACACGTTTTGGGACGCCCCTTTTTTCTCGGCCCCCGCTTCACGAATCCCCCCAAACTTTCATGGAAGGACCGGAGCGCCGCGAGGCAAATTTGAGGAAATTTTCAGGCAGATTCCTCAACCGGCGCCAAAGTTATTCACAATAGAATGTTGCGATTTCCCTATTCAAAATAATCCTAACTATAACTACCTACTGGCGACCGCCAGTAGGATATATAGATATATATATATATATATTAGATGACCAACCCGTAGAAAATTAAACTGACAACCAAAGCTTATGTTAAAAAAAAAATGAATACATTTTAAATATTTGATACTTGTAACTTCACATTACTCAGGGTTTGAAGTAATAATGGTTCAGAATTATTTCTCCCTTTAGTAACAAACAATTTTACAGACCAGACAATATTTTTGTATTGAATGACCATGTTCAAAAGAAATTTAGGATTAAATAGCTTCTTTAATGGGGAATAATGTTTTGATAATTTTGAACAACACGGATCCTATTTGCTCCTTTAACTAAATTCATAAACATTCCAAAAGTCTAATAAATCCCCTCTTAGGTGATGTAGACATATGACTTAATTGTGATAGAGATTAGTTTTAGTCAACAACTCGGAAGGGAAGCAAGAATGTGATGTTCTGAATTTCCTTTTTATTTTGTAGTGGTAGGTGGGTGAGGGAGGGAGTAATGCAAATTAGTGCAATTATGCAGGTAAATGAATCAACTATTCCTTATTCAAAGAAACTTTCCAGCATTTAAAACTGGACGCTAACGAGACCTTGTCATTTGAAACGAACTTTTAAATACATTACTGGAATAGTTAAAAAAAAATGCCTGCATACACAAACATCCCTCACCCAAAAACTGACAAAAGAGGCTTGTTAAAACATACCAATCTCCACTCCAAGTCCGCCCATGCCATTCAAGAACACCTTAGATCGGGCCATCATCTGCATTGCGGTGTCTCCAAGAACATACCTCTGGCGACTGCATTGAGATATAAACAAAAATTATTTATTGCACTGTGTGGAAAATAGAGCTTGGAATCCAGTTGGTTTATGTTCTTGCACCTCCACAGAGGACATCTCAGATTAGCCCAACTTATTCACAAGTTATTTAGAAAGTTCATTTTGAAAAACCTGCCTTCTAATCGACCATGCAGTTGGTATCTGATATCAAATGATCCTATGCAACTCCATCTTGGTATTGGTCAGAGTGTAAGTAGAGTGTACAAAGCAACTGTGTGGAAATTAAACATTCACAAGTGAGCTGAAGTTGACATCTGACGATGAGGGCAGACCTAAAACTGACTGACACTGAACAGCCTTGGTAAGGCCATGATAGCAAATTCCCTACTGTTGATGGCTTGTTAATACATATTGCAACACCCCAAATGTAACTGATTTTAAATGAATATGAAATACACAGTGGCTTGGTGATAAACTGCAGAATTTTTCCCAGAACAGTGAGTCAAGGAGGCAACATCCCCCCCCCCCCCCCCCACCCCCCCCCCACCTTGAATGTATATTACAACGAGAGAGACAGATGTATAACTAGTCTAATATCATAAATCAAACATCAAACGAGAAGTTTATCAAGCTTAACTGGAAATCAGTGCTGCTGCTACGCACCACAACATCCAGAATGCAATGCGTTTCACTCACCTGTGCAAGACATTCATGGGCGTGTATTATACGTCGAAGCCTCCGATGAGGGCGGATGCCCAGAAACGCGTCAGGCAAAAAAGTGTCGACATGAGGACTGAAAGGACAAAGTGAGCAGCAAGCTTGTACCCGGAGTCGTTGTTGGGGGGTGCTGCCGTGCCGGAGGGCAAGTTGGAGCTTTGAATCTATACGCGGTCAGCCCGGCCGCGACGGCTTGCACCACCCTGTAAGAGGGGCCACGGGACCAGAATACCACTGGGCCTCATATGGACCAACAACAGGGATTGAGAGCTGATGAACACTTTGGGGGCCCACCAAGGACCCTTGACAAGTCGAAATTCGTGCAACCATCACAGGATTAATGCAGTTACGCACCACAACATCCAGATGGTTGCACGAATTTCGACTTGTCAAGGGTCCTTGGTGGGCCCCCAAAGTGTTCATCAGCTCTCAATCCCTGTTGTTGGTCCATATGAGGCCCAGTGGTATTCTGGTCCCGCGGCCCCTCTTACAAGGTGGTGCAAGCCGTCGCGGCCGGGCCGACCGCGTATAGATTCAAAGCTCCAACTTGCCCTCCGGCACGGCAGCACCCCCCAACAACGACTCCGGTACATCGTTGACCTGCAATTCATACAAAGATATCAACTCTGTGTTTTTTCCTGTCTCCCTATATTGTTACTTGTGGCTCCTGAAGAAGGCGTTTTCGACGAAACGTGCGTCGAGTACCTTTTTGTCACCCCTGTGTTGGACACCCTTTTAGTAACTTTTGGTGTCTTTTGTTGTTTTTTAAAATTACACTATATGTTATGACTATGTATTAAATGTATGTATATCTTTTTAATTGATTGGTCATATAGTCTGATCGCTCTCAGTTCTCTATATGATTTTTATTATGTGTATTAAAAACATGTTTGTTTTATACAATTACTTATATTTTCTCTGATTGTTCCTTTTGCATTTGGGTCTAGTTACTTGTTTATCTACTGGTTTAGATTGCCTAGGATTTTTTTGCATACACTTTGTCTACCCTGCCCTAGGACTCTGCTGTAGCCACTACCCAGGGGGTCCTTGTTGTTCTCATATTGTCCTTTCAACAAAGCGCAGACAGACACACACATCTGTACATGTGTCACTTGACAACGAACAGAGGCTGCACCAGAGTGTGAAAAGGACATGTTGGTGCCGCGCAGATAAAGAACGCATGATGATGTCAGGAGCCCCTTTATGCTTCGTTGAGCTGCTCCCAAGTACTTGAAAACTCACCCTGAAGCGTTTCCACAAACAGTACTACCCCCTGCGAGACCCTTATCTCCAAGAACATGTTGACAGCAGAAGAGTGAAAGCTGTAAGTAATTGTGGGGCCCGCGGTCAATAGGTCAAGCTGGGCTTACAAGTGCAGACGAAATACAGATCAGTACAGCGCCACCGGAAGCTTTGGAGCGCTTACCTCATAAGCGAAACTAAGATCATAAACATGAAAGAATACGGGGTCGCCTATGATATTATAATGTACACAGACAGAGCCATAAAAATGTGCAACCAAATTATGCACAAATACGTAGCTGCTTACTAGGCATTACATAATACAATGTAAAGCCTTCCTGTGAGCATAGCTATATCAGCAGAGCCCCTGTTACCTCAAACCCCAACATCTACACCCTTCTAGAAGAGGCGAGCAAACTAAATCGGAAGAAATCCTAAGGATGCGTCCCCTGCGCCGGGGTGTTTGCACCATCCAGTGCAGGAAATGGCCACCGCTGTGTGGAGTGTTTACCTCTAACCCGGGCACCGTCTGTAGCTGTGCACTGTGCACCGAGCTCCCACCCTGGGGCTGTAGTAACCGGCGCGCTCTCAGGGGGTGGTGTTTGTTTACATGTGTGATTTGTGGCTGCGTGAGCCGGCATCTCTAAACTACTGCCTTGGGGATTAAAAAAAGTAAAGAAAGCCTTATTTACAAGAATCGACTTCTCAACCAAGAGCCTTGGATCAGTGTTGAGAGCCCAGGTTTCTCCGGGAGCTGAAAGGTTCTTAACACAACACTGATATACGCGACACACACTGATCCCTGCGCTGCAGCCGATCTCTTGTCTTTATGGGGCCATGTTTTTTTAACACATGGCCTCATGAAGATAAGAAAGCTTTCACGATGCACGGAAGGCAGACAAGCCCGTCCAAGTGGGCTGTCTCAAAAGATAAAAGTATATATCACAAAAAGCTCTTTTCCAATGGATGGCCACCGTTTAGCACAAACGGTGACGCCAACCAATGGAAAAGAGGAGCGGGGCTTAAATCCCTTTACAGAAATTACTCTAAATCATTAAATCTCGCCGAGCGAGCTGTGCATGTGCGCAACCACGCTAGCCGAGACCTAAAAAGTGCAATGTGTGAATTGGGAAAAAGTCAGAAATACTTTAAACAAAACCTGCTATATGAAGCCTTTTTCTGGGGTGTCAGGGCAGTCAGGAGTTAATGGGCAGTAATTGTTCATGGTATTGTCATCTATTACTGATGTAATTTGCCCTCAATACAATTGCACTGAAATTAAATGACAAAGTACTTACATTAGCTCTTGACACTTTCACTGTAGTGGATTCAAGACATTACAGTCAACTCCAGAAGGTGGTGTGTTGTTAGAATCTAAGACTCAATGCAACACAAGTGAATAACTGGATTGTCCAGTCAGTTCTTTACTTTAGAAAACAGAAAAACACCCAAGTAAAATAGGTCACATCAAACATTAGGATATGTGTCTAGTGCTTTCTGTGTTTGAGAACCAGCCCCAAAAGTGTTTAAATGTAAATGTAAATGTATTTGAGCTTGTATAGCGCACAGCTACCCGCAGTGGGTTTCCCGGTGCTTGCTTAGGGAACCCGTCCTGGTATTCCCCTGCGAGATAACCCATTTCTGGGCATCCCCAAGGTGAAAGCCAGGCATCCCGCCGCGAGGGGCCCTTGTGGAGATTAAGCAAGCTATTGCCCAGAGTTAGAGTGGGACTCCATGATTGGAATAGGCACCGAGGCAAGAATTGTCAGGTCCGGGGAAATTTGAGCCCCCCCCCCCCCCCCGCCGAGGCAGGGAATTGAACTGCATCAGGGTCTGCCGCTCCAACCACTTGAGCCACACTTCTCCACTACAAATCACTACAAATCCAAATAACACTGAGCCCTGTAGCTTATGTTAAACAATGAGGGAAGCTTCGCTGCGACCTGAATAACTTTACAGCACAAACGTACCCAATGGACTAAGTGCCATGCAGAGGATTACAATATTTATAATTGATACGTCGGAGTCAGTTGCAGAGATTCAAGGTAACCATTCTTTAAGCATTTAAGAAATGCAAACTCCTTTCTGACCCAATAATCTATCACCCAAACAGCATCCCACATTTGTTGACCGTTTTTTCTTAATGTGATTCCAGGGTACCCTTGGGGTTTATGGGGGGAAACCCAGTGTCTGGTCACTGATGTTAGGTCATTGGTATACAGAGTCCAGTTCCCCTACAACACCACAAAAGTAAAGCGAGTGGCTGATAAATGTGCCAGCTTGGGTGCTAGGTACTTGAATCCCAAGAATGACTGATATCAGTCAAGGTTTTCTGGCGACAGAGACACCCAAGGGTCAGATGCACTCACGCTGGGCACCAGATAGTCCAGCGGCCAGTTGCTCAGATAAAGGGGCCCATGACAGCAGGTTTTAATACCTATATCATTGCATCAACAGCAATCAGAAGGTTGATTTAAACACATTCAAAGTAAGAGCTACAGGTGCCCATGAGAACAGGATGGGTCAAAAGGGTCAGTGATGATGCAGTCTGACCCTTCTCAATGCCTGAAGCAAATGGAGCAGCTTTTGTTTTCCTAGATGTCATCTGGTCAGTCACAGGCTGCCTTGTGACTTTTGGGCAGTCCCACTTCCTGTCAGTGGGCCATGGATCTCTTCTGCATATCAGTTAATTACAGCTCCTTTTCACAGGCACACAGCTCTCCCTTCTCTCCGGAGGTCGAGCAGCAAGCCATTCCTGTGGCCTTCCCAGACTTAGGCCCAGTCTGGAGGGAGAGTTATGCCATGCAGCAGTTCCCCCATCCTGGCTCTTCAGTATCTTTTTTGGTGCTGATGCACAGAGCCTCATTGAAGAAGCCTTTTACTTTCCCTGCTAAT
Organism: Lissotriton vulgaris; assembly: GCF_964263255.1. NCBI lineage: Eukaryota > Metazoa > Chordata > Amphibia > Caudata > Salamandridae > Lissotriton > Lissotriton vulgaris. The sequence continues at coordinate 1,426,309,102 of NC_141689.1, read as the reverse complement.
GTGGTCGGTCTGGGTAATCAAATAAGAACAAGTTACTTACTTTCAGCAACGCTTTTTCTGGTGGATAAAGTATTTGTCTGTGGATTCCTCACCTTCTGAATTATCCCAATACGCAGCATTCCACAGAAACACTTCTACTCAGCTCCCCTACGTCGACGAGGATATCACAATGAAACGGCTCTGCACGCAACTCCGTGTGCTGTCATCGCAACCATAAGAAGACCTCGTCTGCATGCCCAATTTTTTCCATGCCTTCGAGGCGAACAAGTGAACAGACAACATTTTCCCAAGTATACACAGTATACAAACACACCCAAACCTGGAAATTCTCTTGATAGACATTTCCCAATGCCAACTATCTCATGATTCAAGAAATAAATCGCAAAAAATACACATTGATTATTATTTTGATATAAGCAGACAGGCAACGGGTAGCAGGTGAGTCAGTGAGGAATCCACAGACGGATACTGTATCCACCAGAAAAAAACGTTAATGAAGGCAAGTAACTTGTTCTTCTGATGGATACATCGGTCTGTGGATTTCTCACCTTTTAAATTGAATCCCTGAGCAGTCCCGCACTCGTCGGAGGGTGCTTGCCTGCCTATACCAAAAATTCCTGTAACAGAACGAGCAAAATGGCTCTCTCTCCTCACTTCCAAACACAAACAATAGTGCTTTGCAAAAGTGTGGAGGGAGGCCCAAGTTGATGCTTGACAGATATCAACCACAGGGGCACCTCTAGTGAAAGCCGAAGGAGAAGATTTAGCTCTTTTAGAATGAGCACGAATACCTTCAGGAGGCTCCTTCTCGGCCAAGGCGTAGCAGATCTTGATGCACATGATTATCCACCTAGACAGAGTTCTTATGTGGACAGCTTTGCCCTTTATCTTGTGCACATACATACAAAGAGCTGATCATCCAGCCTGAAGACCTCGTTTCTGTCCAAGTAGAAGCTCACTGCCCTCTTGGGATCCAGGCAATGAAGTCTCTCCTCCTCATTAGAAGGGTGAGGGTAGAAAGTGGATAAGGTGATGGACTGCCCCAAGTGAAAAGGAGTGACGACCACCTTAGGCAGAAAAGCTGCTCTGGTCCTAAGAACCATCTTATCAGCATGAAAAAATGTAAAAGGAGGCTTGGTACTAAGAGCTTGCAACTCGTTCACCCTCCTAGCAGATGTGATGTCAACTAAAAATATAGTTTTAAAAACTAGAAACCTTATGGGACAACAATGCAGAGGTTCAAAGGGTGAACCCATCAAAAATGTGAGAACCAAATTCAAATCCCACTGAGGCATAATAAAAGGAGTGAGAGGAAACCTATTAGTGAGACACTTAATGAATCTCATAACTATGGGAGACTTAAACAACGAGGGTTGATTTGGCAAACAAAGAAAAGCCGACAAGGCAGATTAGTAGCCCTTAACAGTTGCTACTGCACAGCCGTGTAGCACCAAGGCTAGAGAAAAACTCAGAACATCAGATAAATTTGCTTTCAGGTGATCAATTGACCTCTCTCCATACCATTTCACAAATCTAGCCCACCTAGCAGAATAGACAGATTTGATGGGGTGTCTTCTGGCTGATAAAATAACATTCATCACATCAGGTGGGATAGAGAAATAACTCAGGTTGCCCCATTCAATATCCAGGCATGAAGGTGCAGGCTCTGGAGGTGTAGAACCTGCCCTGTGATTGCAAGAGGAGGTAGATGGAGCGGAGGGAGATGGAGATCGAAATGGTGCGGAGGGACAAATGAGAAGTAAAGGAGATCTATGTACCATCCCCATTGCAGCCAATCTGGGGTGATCAGTATAACTTGGGCCCGGTCTAGGGGAATCTTCCTCAGAACTCAAAGAATCAAGGGTATGGGGGAAAACGTGCAAAGAAGCTTTGAGACCCAATCTAACTGAAACTTGTCCCCAGCGCTCCCTGCGTCGGAAATGGGAGACTGCACAATGACGGGCAGTGCGTGTTCTCGTGAGTACAAACCAGTCCAACCGAGGAAACACTCACATCCTAAAAATGTGAAGAACCACCTACGGATGGAGACGTTACTCGTGATCAGCTGAATATTGCAGACTGAGACTGTCCGCACGCACATTCAGCTCTCCGGCCAGATGATTTGCAATTACACAAATCAGATGGTCCTGAGCATACGGCCTGAGACAAAGAGTCTCTTTGCAGAGAAGATAGGACTCTACTCCTCCCTATTTGTTTATGTACCACATCGCAGTAGTGTTGTCTAATAAGACCTGAACCAACTGACAGCGAAGGGAAGGAAGGAAGGCAGGCCTTGAGAGCCAAACTAATTGCCCACAGTTCCAAAAGACTGATGTGAAACAATCTTTCTTCTGGAGACCAAAGGCACTTAACCTCCAAATCCCCCAATGAGCTCCCCACCCAAGGTTGGAAGCATCCATTATCCCTGTGGCCACCGTCAAAGGAGGGTGAAACAACTTTCCTTGAGACAGGTTGCTTGGAATACCCCACCATTGCAAATCCATTGCTGTGTCCCTGGAGATTTTGACCAATTCCTCGAGATCTCCGTTGTGTAGAAATGGCCCTCATATGCCAGCATGCACGGTTGTCCAACAATATGCAGGAAGCAAACAGAACTAGCAGGCGCAAGACCTTCAGGACTGGAACAGCTGCTCCATTCTGAAAAAGTGTAAACATGGCCTGAATGTCTTGAATCGACTGTGGAGGCGGGAAGGAATGACTCACAGTAGTGTCCAGTACAGCCCCTATGAACAGGTTACGCTGAGAGGGTACCAGTTGAGATTTGGGTACATTTATCAAAAAACCCAACATGAACAACAGCTGCAAATGATGCAGTACTATCTCTGGCGACTTTACTTTGAGCAGCCAGTCGTCCAGATAGGGAAACACAGGAACCCCAACCTTCTGAGATGTGCAGCCACCACCACCATAACCGTTGTGAAGATCAGAGGCACGGAAGTAAGACCGAATGGAAGGACCACAAACTGATAATGTTGAGACCCCACCGTAAACCGGAGGTACATTCAATGCGACTTCAGGACGGGAATGAGAAAATAGGCATCCTGCAAATCGATCGACACCATCCAGTCTTCATTCTCCAGCTCAAGAAGAACCTGAGCTAGGGTCAACATTTTGAATTTCTCCTGTTTGTTGTAAAAATTCAAAATTCTGAGGTAGAGGATAGGTCGTTAATGACTGTCCTTTTTAGGGACCAGGAAGTACTGAGAGTAGCATCCATGACCTCTTTCCTGCTCTGGAACTATCTTGATTGCACCTTTTTGAAGCAACGACAGAACCTCCTGCAGGAGAAGCAGAAGATGTTCTGCTCAGCAAATGACCTGATGGGGAGGGAAAGGAGGGGGAAACTCCTGGAAGGGTAGAGCATACTAATTTTCTACAATGTTTAAAACCCAGAGGTCTGCAGTGACAGACCTCCAATGAGGTAGAAAATGTGCCGCCCGTCCTACCACGAGACAAGCATGCTCTAAGATGGCGGAGCTAGAGCTGCTTCCCTACAATAACGAGTGGAGAGGCCGAAGAGGAGACCTATTGTCAGACAGAACACCGCAGACACCTCTGCCCTTTCCCCTGTAGGACCTGTACAAGGGATTTGCCTGCTGTTGCTGCTGTGGTTGCTATCTGCCACGAAAGGACATGTGTTTTGCAAAGCCACGAAACCTGCGTAACTATCCAAAATTCCTGGCTGTGTCCAAAGCCCTAAAGACCTTGCAATATCCTTGCTATCCTTAACCTGCTGCAGCGCAGAATCAGCGCTAGCCCCAAACAAGCGGAACCCATCAAAAGGTAAGTCCAGCACCGTAGTCTGAAACTCGCAACTAGGCATGCCTTCTCGTCGCCGCAGATGATCCCATTGCTCTGGCCCCAGAGTCCATTGTGTCCAGTCCAAATTGGATTACCTGGCGGGCAGCAGCCTGAGCATCCAACAACATTTCAGAAAACTTCCCCTGGACCTCGTGGGCAACTTCGGTACAACATATTTGGCTCAATCCATGAGGGCATGGGTGTAACGACCCAAGAGACACGTGGCATTCGTGGATTTCAGGGTCACACTCCCCGATGAAAAAACTTTATTGGCGACTGCTCCATATGTTTTGACTCCCTATCAGCAGGCCTGCTGACAGCTTAGAAGAGCATGAAGGCTGGACCACCAAGCTTTCCGGTGAAGGATGTGAGGACAGAAACACCAGATCCCCAGAAGCCACCTTGTATCTTCTAGCCACTGTCCTGGAAACTGAAGGGTGGACATTGGTTTCTACAAACATCCAAAATGGGATCTGGTAACGCCTCACTGAAGGGCAGCAATGGTTCCGACGCAGAAGTAAACAAATGAAGAACCTCTGTGAGAATGTTGGATTTCAACTCTGCTGTGGGAAGAGGCAACTCCAAAAGGTCCACAGCCTTTTGAATTACAGCATGGTATGTGGTAACCACAGGAGGTGGCAGGCCCTTAGGTGATGTCCACTCCCACTCAGTGGAGGTCTCCAGGCCACTAACCTCTTGCAAACCCTCAAAATCAGGGTCAGGCTCCACTGCCTCTCCTTCAGACCTTCCATGCTCATCCTGATATTCCTCTCCCCCAACAGCCTTTCAGCCTCTCCGAGATATCATCGGAATCTGCATCATCGGCACCAGAAGCGGCGCTGGTGACTTCGGAACTGGTGTCAAAGGGGGAGCCAAAGGAAAAGGGGTCGAAGATGGCAGAGGTCAAACCAGCGCCGGCTAGGATCCAGATGGCGCCAGAGAAGAACCATCCAAAGGAATTCAATCCTCTGGAGACTGCAACAGCGTCGATGCCCTCAGCATCAGAAGCGGCCAACTCCCTTGGAGCCACAGTCATAAAGGGCATGAACGGGACGTGGGGAAAATGAGGGGGCAATCCTCCCACAGCATGAGTTAACTGACCCATAGGGTCAGCATTCGCACCAGTAGGATTTGCAGCCCTCGAAAAACATGCTGAACACAGCATTTAAAAAATGCAATAGATCCAATCCTGGAGTCAGGAATGCAGGTTAAGCCGGATCCAGTAAAACAGGCTCTGGAGCTGTCCATGGAGGCACCAAGTTTGGCTCTGGTTGTGGGGTTGGCGATCTTGGACCTGGAGTAGCCAACCTCGGCGTTGTAGGAGGCGTAACATTCCACAGAGCCGGAGGAGGCACAGCCTTCTGTACCAGACACGGGACTGGAGTCACCCCTAGTGAAGGAGTCGGAGAGATCTCATCCCAGAAATGACGCCTAGGATTCTGAGTCATCGACTTCAGAGTCGCGTCCTTGGAAGAACGACGCCGAGAACCATGGCGCCGCTTCTTCTTGTGCTTCTTGGATGACCTCTAAGTATGAGGCGTTGGCAATTTCGATCAGCTCCGAAACCTCCTGCGACCCCTCTTCTGCTTTTTGGCTTTGGCCATGAACAATGTGGACTCCCTTTCCTTAACAGCCTTTGGATTCATCCGCTTACACGAAGTGCATGTACTGACAGGCACCACAAACAGTCTTCATGAGGGTCAGTGATGGACATCTGGCCCCACATTCTCTGCATGGCTTGAATCTCAACTTCTTTGGAGTAGTCATCTTCAACGGCTACAAAGTCACAGCAAAAGTAACAAAGAAACTCCCGGAAATGAAAAGCCCAGGAAAAAAACATTAAGCGTCAACGACGTGGAAAAAAGGGAACTGACGACAGCACGCCAACAAGGTCTTCTTATGGATCAAATGACGTCAAGTGAAGTCACGTGCGGAGCTGCTCCATTGTGATTTCATCATTGATGTGGGAAAGCCAAGGAGAAAAGTTTCAGTGGAATGCCACATATTGGGAATAATTCAAAAGGTGAGGAATCCATAGGCAGATGTACCCATCAGAAGTAAACATGTTTTCTTAGTTTTGATAAAGTGCATCTTTTTGAGTAGAGCCCGACTTTTTTTATTTGATTTAGCCAGGTAGTTTTACTCTAAAACTATTGGGGAAATGGACTACCCCTGATTGGGTTATTTAACTTCATTAGGGCAAGAGTAAGTTAGTGTAAAAGTGTACCTTTGACGTAAATGTTAAATGCCACATGTAGACTACAGTATACATTTATACCAACCACTAGTGCCTGGAAAAATAATGAATCTATTTCCTTCATGGTGGCTTTATGGAGTGCAGCTTAAAACCCTGCAGTAACACAATAGAAGATAGTAGCCAGACACACTGTAAATAGCCATTTGTATACATTAGGTACATCACCTATGAGTTTGCCTTGAGTTCACATGGCCGAGTGCCTAATATCTAATAGCGAGAGATGCTATATTTTAAGTAATGTATGTCCCTACAATGAATACCTTTCAAAGACGCCTGGGAATAATGGATTTTTTAAAAAGGATGGATGACTACATAGCATAAAAGGTTAACTGGGATAATCTTGCTTGTTCTCTTGCTTGTTCCCTTACATCACTTTGCACTGCTTAGACTGTTTTCATTTTGGAAAATGGTATACCCTACAATACAAGTTTCTTTCTTGGAAACCTTTTATCCCCAGTAGCACAATCAGGGTTTTCTAGTATGGGAAGGGTAAATTGGTAATGACCAGAAACAGATGGTCAGACGGACAAAGGGCCTGACTTAGGCTTTTTTAAACATTTATGTCAAGAAGGGGCTTAGTTTGGAAGAGGCTTTTGAACCTGGTATCCCTGGCAGACATAGGTATCAGCTCCCAGACGTTCCACCATAGAAGGGGTCGATCATAAATTTCCAAAGGGCAGGACCTAGTAAGAGACCTAAATCTATGCCTTTCCAAAAAGGTAATCTTTCCACTTTTGTTTCCTGAACTTCCGTTTGCAAGATGATGCCAATCTTTTTTGCTGCTATGTATGTCCTGCATGGACAATCTATAAAGATGGTCCTGTGCCCGATTTAATGGTGACTGATATCCGTCCACCAAAATATAAATCCCATTATATCCTATTAAATCAGGCCCTCTGTCTTGAGATGGAATCACTGCAATGCATTTTTTTCCTTTATTTTTCATTGCAGTCATCATCCACTTCATAAGCCTTTTGTCCCCGCTATTGGTCCTATTTTTCTGCATCTGTATTCAAAATTGGATTCTCTTGTTCTGAAGATCACATGGCTGGTTCTTCCTCCACCTTGGTTCAGTGTATTGCCTTGCCTTTCAATCCTAGTATATTCCATTGTCTTCAATTGAGAACACCAAGATTGCCAAGGAGGTTTTATGTCTTTGTGGTTTTTGTCCCCTTGGCCGCAGGGCTAATTCCCCCGCAGCGCCATAGTGCTCGTGTGACGAGCTCGGCTCGTCACGCTGCACAGTGGCGCTGTGATCATGACGAGCTGAGCACGTCATGATCACGCCCGTTTTCGTGGAACGCTCAGCACAGCGGGGGAATTATCCCTGCGTGTGAGCGCCGCGCGAGTCATGGCGAGCCCAGCTCGTCATGAGCACACCGCCACCGTGCCTCATGCCGAGCTGAGCTCATCATGAGCACGGAAGGTGTTAAGAAGAACTTTGACAGCTTTCTGAATGGAGGGTAGCACCATGGTTACGTGTGCAATCAATAAGGAAACTTGAGAGGCCATTATAGTGTCCAGTCCTTGACAATATAGCGCAGAGTAAACATGTGCATTTGGCATAAATGTTTTCCTAAATGGTAGGAACATGCGACAATTTTGGGAAACAACTGTTACACCACATGCGTTACAACGCATGCTTTTATCCCGCATGTCATTACAATGAAAATGGCTTGCTGTAGGGGGATTAAGGTGTTGGATTTAACCCCAACACCTTCCCTACTGTTGCACAGACTGGAGTTGGAACAGTAAATACTAGTCCAATATCCAATGCGACCACAAAAGCAAATTGGGGTAAAAAAAAATTGCATTGCAACGGCATGCGGGGTAAAAGCATGCATTTTAACATCATACATTCGACAATTTTTACGATGGAGGTAAGGAAGGTGTGTGTGTATTTTTTCTCTCAATAGGAACATGCGACAATTGTTGGCGATGGAGGGAAGGAATGGGTGCGTTTTCTCTCTCAGTAGGTAGTTATGCACAGATGTGTTTATAAGTTAATATCGGGGTCCAATCCACATGCACCCATAACAGGTCCACCAAATGGATTTGACAAGTTCTCACTGACTGCAAAGTCTAATTGAACCTTCAACCCCCACAATCCTCTATAAAGTCCCACCTACGCCCATTGTTACCAAAAGCAGGTTGGCAGCCTCACAGCTGTGACCTGCCATGCACTGCATCCAGTACTTTGTCAGCAACATGTCTTCATCTCCTTCCTAAATTTCTGCTACAAAGACAGCTTTGGGATGTAAAGGTCTGCAGAGAGCTGGTGCCTCATATAAGCCAAGCACTGTCTCAACAATTCTTTGAGTCTTTAAGCGCACAATCCCTACGTCTTACGGGTTTCCCTAGTCCGTGAGGGAGGCCTATAGGCCAGGAGCCCTGCACTAAAGGTCTGAATGCCTTCTTCACGTTCCAAACAAAATACCACTGAAACATTCAAACATTCTCACTTCAAACATAGACGCACATCCTGCCGATGTACTCCTAATGAGGCATAATTATGCAATGCCACTTTCAACAGAAATTCTTTTCCATTCCCAGTAGACAGCAATGTAACCTTTGAAGGCTAGCATGAACACCACACTTGCACAACAACATAGTAAATTGGTTGCCTAACATATTTCTTGTGAGTAAAAGATCACTACAAATAATAACGACAAACAGAAACCAAAATGGTGGACTGGAAATTTACAGGATTCCACAATTACAGAAAAGAAAATAGTTTCCTTAATAATGAGTAACAATTCTTCTCAGATTTAGTAATGTTCAAAAGGTCAAAACAATATTTAAGGTGTTATATGTATGTGCAATCTTAGCCAAAAGGCCGCAGAGTGTTGTTCAGGTTCAAAAATAACAGTCAAAATGTGAAAGAAGGGTTAGCTTGCTTGTGGAATGTTACTGCATCATGGTGTAGTTTCATTTATAATGGTCATTGTTCAGCTCTTCATAAATTGGACTAGGGTTGGGACATTCTGCTCCACACACTAGGTGCAGAGATAGAGACGGTCTGTTGCATTGTGTTTTTTTTAAATTTGCAATTCTTCATCTTCCGCTGATGGTGTTCTGGCTGCCAATTTGGCAGTCAGGTACACAGGGGGATGGTTGTGATGGCTTTGTTGATGATGCAGCTAGTTTTAAAGATGGTGTGGGTTAACAGGTGAGACAGTCATGCTCCATCATGGTACAGATGATGTGGTCATACTTCTTCAGTAACTTAATGAGGCATGCTACAGTGAATATGGTAGATGTTTGGGAAGTAATGAAGCAGATGTGAGAGTAGGAGGGCTAGATTATAATTTCTGAAGTAGCTTTCTGGGAGCAATGGTTTTAACTTTCTTAAGCTGAGAGATTTGGTACTAGGCTATATTCGTTTTGTTGGTAATGTGTTTCTTGATGGTAAGATCAGTGTCCATAGTGATTCAGAGTGACTTGGTATTGTATGAAAGTTGGGTTTGCACCTCTCCAAGTTCATGTCGTTGTCCGAGGTTAGGTCTTGCTGCTTGTTGTTCTTGGTGAATAGCAGGCATTCTGTTTTGGTCAGGTAAGCTTCGGGCAGGGGCTACCCAACTGGTCTGGATAAGGTGAAGGAAGTGACTGAGGTGTTAGGCATCTGGAGCAGAAGAGGCTTTCAAATACAATGGTGTCATTGGGGCTCCATGAAGAGATTGAAGAGGATGAGGGACTAGATGGAACCCTGGGGAACTTCACAGGTGATCAGGATCTTCTGGGAACTGGAGGAGCCTACATGAACAAACTAATGAAAGTACAATAGGTAGAAAGAGGACTAGTGAAGGTTGCTTATAGTGAATCCCATCTGAGATTTGAGGGTGTAGAGGAGGGTGGAGTAGCCAGTGGTGTCAAGGGCAGATGAGAAGACCAGAAAAGCAGGGTAAATTTTTTATTGTTGGCCATGCGGGAGTTAACTATGATTTCAAAGGTAGCGGTCTCCATGCTGCACGTGCTCAGAAGCCTCACTGATAGCTTTGATGTGATCCTGGTGTTGTTTCGATGAGTTTGCTGAAGAAAAGCAGATTAGTGATATGTTGGTAGTTGGCAAGGTCGCCAGTATCTAGTGTGAGTTTTGTCAAAGGTGGAAGGATCTAGCCTGTTTTAAGAGCATCAGGGAAGATGGCTAGAAAGAGGTGCGGTTGACAATAGTGAGAGGTGGTGAGAGAGCTTCTCTAGAGATGGCTTTGATGAGTAATAAGGGTAAGACATCACCAACGGTTGTGGCTATGAGGGAGATAAGGATGTCAGTGAGACCTTCGAGAGACTGGAGTTTAAGAATGATTTGTGGGTTGCAGCAAGGAGTAGGTGTCAGAGAGAAGCAGGTTTGGTGTTGTTGATATTCTGTAGTATTTTATGTAATTTTTCATTGTAGAAGTAGTCAATGGCACTGTACTAGTCTAGTGAGCATGGGATAGAACGGTCAGGCAGGGGTTCAAGCAGTGCTTTGCTGTTATGAAGATTGCTCTGCTTTCACTTGCACCTTCATTGATGGTGTTGTTCTAGTACTAGGCTTTAGTTGATGTGGTGAGTTTTCTGCTTGTTGCACAGGGGCACTTTAGTGGGGTTAAATCATCAAGGGTTCTTCCATTTTCTTTACAGACTGCAGATAGAAGATTTGTAGTCAGCGAGGGGTTTGGAGTACCAGGGTACTAAAACACCCTGGTACTTGTTTTACCCGTTTTTAATCATACCAGCTAGAGGTCTGAATAAATAGGTTAAACCTACGAGGCAGGCATTTTTAGGACTCACTCTAACACACAAACCAACCCCCCCCCCCAACTCCTATATTTTACACATCTTTTATCATTGTATAGTCTTGAATGAGCTCACACCTATTCCGTAGGTCGCAGCATGCTCGCTCTGTATCAGAATGGGAAGGACCCAATGATGAAGCATGCCACCAAGGGGTAACCCTGGTGGGTGAGGGTTTTACAAGAAAACATTGTTTTCTCCAGTTCAGGGTTACTTTCCTCTGTACTGCTGGGTTTCTGATATGGTATTTTGATTCTGTCTTGGAGGATGAACCCAGTATATCCTTTCTATCCTCTTTATTTTGATATACAAATGTTTCAACAGACAGCAAAAATAACAGCCTAATAAGAAAAACCTAAATATATGTGCAGATTGAAAAGCAATAAAGGTTTGTTATTAGAACCACTCGACGCTCTTCATAAAACCCTTAAACACAGAGAGAAGGACTAGGACTACTTCAAAAAATTACTTTTCATACACAGAAATTGCTGAAAACTCGCCTTAATATTTTTAAGTCTAAGGTCAAGCCAGACCAGGTGTAGTAAGCTAAACTGAACCCCACACCTATCCAACAAGATAAAGGGATGAGGGATGTTACCCAATGGCGAAGAATTCTGTAAAAAGAAGATGGGGGTTTTCTGACCATTGGTTGTGTTTAAACCTATTGATAACAAAGTATCTCAGAATGTTGAAATCAAGTCCCACATTTATCAAATGCTCTGCAGGAGATTTGTGGCACATCAAGAAGAGAGAATTTGACAAGTAAAACATTTTTTGTTGAGTATGCATTTAAAGAGGACTATCTCAGTCACATTTTAATTTCCACACTCCAATGAAATATAGCAAGCAGCAAACTGCACAACCATAGAATATTTGATTATCAATGAAGCGATCAAGACGAGCATCAAGTGTTAAAGCTTACCTGTACAGCGCATCATCAATTTCCATGGTATCGGTTGCCATGATGACAGAACAAAAAGATTACCTAACAAGGAAAAGAGAAAGCATTAGCAAAAGCCAAATAATTACAAAACAAATGTGTTGTATTTATAATACAGATGGAGTAACTGATTGTTTTTCTCGTTCTCTTTATTTGAACATACTGGTAACTTAGCCACCAATGAGTGTTTTCTCCATTAGTACATTGCCCTCAAATAGCCTTGACTGGAACCCTTGGTGAGAATGAAAGAAAGTAGTACAATGTAAGCACATACCAGGCCTGTTATCTGTTTTTGTTTAACAACCTTAAACTGTGTTAATTAATCAGAGACCAATGTCAAATCAAGAGAGAGAAGCTGAGGTACACATACCCAAAGTGTAAAAATGTTCTGGAAAACAATGTAACTAAATTGTCTTTTATCCTTGCAATGGACATAATTTTACATTTCTAGAAAATATTGAGAGAGTACCAACCATGACTTACCCCAAGCTGCGGCATGAAAACCACAAAACAGACAGTACTGTGGGAGTTATTCATACTGAAGGTGCTTGTTTGGGGATTCTATCAGAACCCTTGATCAGCTATTCACAAGGGTGGCCATGGTATTCTCATCAAAACCTTGAATTAATGCATGGCATTTCCTGGAAGGCTTCTGTGACCTTCACCACTCTGGACTAAACTTCAATTAGTCAAATGGATGACTACTTATATTTACAGATTATCATCATTATTGTACATTACTTCTTTTGGAAGGCATCATCAAAATACCAAATTTAACAGCAAATTGTTCTTCCTCTTCATACATGGAGAGTAGTGAAATACTATGTTTCAAAGGCAGGGCTTTTGTGAATGCTGACATGCAAACTCCCATGGCAGAAGAATGCTGATGAGGTGGTGAAATGCAAATGCCACCATGGCACATCCAGTCATGGAAAGGTGGGAATCGTGACTGAGGAGCACCGGCCAAATGGCGATATAGAGAGGAAAGCAAGGAGAATCGGTTACGGTTATATGACAGCCATCAGGAGGGCGGCTAAGTGAGTCTCGTGCTAGTAGAGGCAAGGAATTGGTGGCCCACTTTCTGGTGGTGCACATGGGCTCACAGAGAAACGCAAGGTGAAACATCTTTGAATGAGAAACAATCTCTCTAGCGCTAAATCAGTCAAAACTTTCTTTGGAGTCTCGATAAATCATTATCCATGCGGAACATAATAATGTCTGTGGTATTTTCAGAGAAGGCGGTGGAAGTTTGTGAACCAGCGGGTGGTACACCCAGGGTGTCCTTTCCGAGGAGAAAGGACAGTGAGGATTTAGGTACTTTCAGTGGTCTCAGGTTGTGGATTTGTAGGTTTGCTTGTCCTTTTGTCTCTATGGTGTCCTCTTTTCCTAAGCAGACCTCAATGAGACAGCAGTGTGTTCTAATGGTGTACTTGAATTTAGGAGACATTGACTTAGAAACACGTGTATAATTTTGTGTTTAGAGGATTTGGTGGAGCTGGAAATGTAAAGAGGACAGTAATCTGGCCATTCACTATCTTATGTTATAATCAGTTAGGGAACAGGAGGAGTGGGCAGCCCAACGATTCTATCCTCCTTCACAGGGATAATCACAAAGTCCAAATGGACTTCTCAGACAGGAGAATATCTACCTAACCTATTCACTGTTTAAATATTTTCAATTTACGAGGTGTGGATTCTTAAAACAAAATTGAGGCATACCCTTATTCAATAACCTCAGCAACATGCTTCATCATCGGGCTGCACCGCATCCGTACAACATATTTAGTGGAATGATTGGGAAGGAGGTGTTGTGGAAATGCCCCAGCTTTGTAGTGTTGGGATCAAAAGGGAATAAACTTCCCTATAGATGACCCAAAGTATCTTTATTAGATGGAATCTATGGAAATGTTAAACAATAGAAGTGAGGATGTTGAGGATGCTTCCTGGTCCTCCATCGCCCTGGTTGTCATGCTTCATACATCTGTCTCTGACCTCATGTGCTGTCCCCAGCTTTCCGAATTCAGAGGAACACAGCACCCGTAGGTACATGTGCCGGAGACCTTGATAACTGTGTCCTTATTTCCACCATGGGGTCCATATATTTACCGACATGGGGCTCTAACAATATGAGGATCTCACAAGAGATGCAAGTATATGTTGTCTTGCATGAATGTGTATGCATGATTGTGCATGCGAAGGGACCACCCTCTTTATTGACAACCCAATACATAGTGCCGTATTCCGCTAACCTATAGGTAAGGAAAGAGGTCCTGAAGATAAACATGGACCTCGCATGAGGTCAGAATAGTAGTTGTTAATAACATGATTTTTTCTGCTCGAGCTTTGCTGTTGTTGTCTCCTAGGTCACTTTGGATCACTTGTTGGAAAACAGCCTCATTAAAGACAGCTACTGATCTATTGTTTAAAGTATTTAAACTCTGCATGGAGCCATATCGGAGATTGCAGGAACTCACTCACATTATCTGCTAAAATGAATAAAAACCTTTACGTTTAAATCTTTTTACTAGGCAAACCAATGTAAACATGAGGAGACTCTTAAATACAATGTCTACCAACTAAAGCAAAGGTAAGACAAACTTCATCACAAAGCTTGATATGAAACATAGCAACTGAAATTATCGAACATGTCTGCATTAACCACTGGAAAGCACCCAGAACAACTTTTAAGGGTAGAAACTGGAGAAGTGCAGAAAGAAAAAGAATGGGTACTGATCAATATTTTAACTTGTAATGGAATCGGTTAGACTATAGCTAGCTGATTCATACTTGAATTAAACAGTACAATACAATTCTAACATGGCCCATTGTTATCATAGAGTGACTAAAAAAATCAAAAGAATGTGACTGAGTCAGATAGTAATCCACAAAAGTTAAGCATTATTTCCCCTCAAATTAATAATAACACCCACAAAGCCAAGGATTTGAGAAAGCAAATGGCCCCCCTATACAGCATGCTCGTAACCTGCCTGGGAACCATAAGTTGGCATTGGAACTATTACAACTATGGGAAATCATCTCCTTCTAGATGGCCACAGCTCTTGTTTCCTCATAAAGGTAATGTGACTTAAATCCTGAAAAGCATATACTCAAGAGCCATTCTTAGATATGTCCCTCTTCTTTGCAGTCACCATCCATCTGCTTCACTCTTGGTTATTCCATGCGTTAAGCGTGTCCTTAGCGACGGCAAAGCCTTCTCTTTTCAGGCTGCTAAGGCTTGGAATGGCTCGATTGAGAACTGCGCTTTACCGCTTCTGAGCTCACTTTCCGAAAAAAACTTTAAACCTGTTTTTTTCTGCAGGAAATACGTTTTCTGCTGTGAGGTTGTGTGCCTGAGCTATGTCCGCTAGTGCCAGGACAGTCCTTGGAGTAGCTGCGCGCTCTACAAGACCATCATTCATTTATTTATTTATTCATCAAGGTTGCTGAGGATCACCCAGCTAAGCTATCAGAGAATTCAGTGTTACCTCTTGCCAACAGGGATTTTCAAAGGATTCTGAGTTCCATCTCAGAGGAATTCTAAGGGGCAGTGACCTTGGGTTCAAAGAAATCTCAAATTTCCTTTAGATGCACATTGCCTGCTTTCTTACGGCCCATTGTCAGTAGGCCAGCAAAACTGTAGCCATGGGCATGGACCACCTCGCCATCAAAACTCCTTACTGTAAGGTCCATGGGCCTGTCACCCCCTTACAGATGCTGAAAGAGCTGGCACTGACGCAGACTACATACCCCTGCAAGAATTCCCCTGCTCTCCAGGCAGCCAAGGTTGAGTGAAAATAATGGCTAAAGCGGAACAAATGGTATGAGGCAGCCACCACCTTAATGGACCCTAACCCATCAACATCAGATAATCCTTGCACAGACATGTCGGAGTTTAGAAGGTTTGCAGGCCGAATAAGCAAGTCCATTATTAGGGTTAAAAAAATACTCTTCCGCTACCTAGATGACTCTACACAATGCTATGATCCATACCTGGGACCATATCACACACCCTCATATCCCCATCCAGGTTGTGATTTCTCTCTCCACATCCCTTCTCCATCTCATCCGTTCCCCCCCGCTTAAGTATCCCCCCTCCTTAATCCGTCTCACCGGGCTCCAGACATAGGTGAGAGTATGAGTTTTGAGGAAAATGAAATTTTACATGGCCAATGTGTCCCCTGCATGTACCCCAACGTTTAGTGTATGTGCATGTCTCCCATGCATTTCCCCTCTATGGCCTGCAACAATAATGCATCTGCATTTCCGTCCCACATTGGGATGTCAGTTACCAAGTCTTCCATGAAAGAAAAGTTAATTCTGCAATGAGGCCCATGGCCCATGTGTTTGCATTGTGCACTTTTAATATATCACGAAGAACCCGTTTTGTGGCTCAGCCTGAGCCAGTCTCTGAATTAGGGTTTTCATGGCTCCTGACACTCTGAAAGCTGCAGCTCAGCTACGTATCCCTGACCCCTCCCATACTTTTGGCTCAGCCGAGAGAGGCCCCGCCCGGGGTGCCAAGACAGTATTTTGCACACAGTTATCTGCTTGCTCCACAGAAACACATTCCTGCCTGGTGAAGAAGGTAAACAGAACCCATCTGCAGAGATAGGGCCTAGCCTTTCTGTCTCCGTTTAAGTGATTTGCAGAGCTCGCATCCATAGAAAGCACATGGCCCCCACGCAATGCACGAAGAAATATATGCTTACACCAGCTCTTGGTGATGAGCGACCTTTGCTTCAGATAATACATCCCCGGATTTAAGATATCAGATAATTCTAGAAGTGCTGGTCGTCCTGACACTGAAGGCTTCTCTACTAGACCGAAAGTCAGCTCCCCCCAGCTTCCCCCCAGTTACACGTCAATTGCACGTCATGACCAAGTTGCGCACACAAGTAGGGCAAAGGTTCCAGCTTGCCATGCAGACCCCCTCCATGTATCCACCCACTTATGACTCGCCTATGACTCCTCAAGGGAACGCCCCCATGTACGCCCATATGCACACCCACATGCTCTTATCTCTCTTTCTCTTGCTCTGCCTGGAGCGCTCCTCCTCCTCTATGCAATTCAATGTATTTTCAATGTATAGATATTGTACTCTGTGAATAAAGTTCAGAAGACCCTTCCTGAACCTTAGTGGTGATGGAACCCGATTCTCCCTTAACTCGAGTTACTGAAATAAAGCCCTTTTGAATCGGACACCACGGACTCTGCCTCTCATTATATGCATGACCCTTTGTTTAAGTATAGAAATTATGACAGGGTAATACTTTATTTACCACATAAATCTGGCGCCCGAATAGGCACAAATCCCCTTCCCCACGCGCCAGAGATGTAGGTCCAGCCCTAGCCCCCTTCTACAGCCGTGACGGACTTCAAAGTGTACACGCCAGCGGGACTTCCTGCTTACTCCCTCAGGCCCACGGAGGAGACGGACTGCGACCAGGCATCCACACGAGGCGGTGAGGATCGCGGATCATCCCAACCAGAGCCCAAGCCGTGAGAGAGCAAGGTCCGAGGTTTCCAGAGGCCCACCTGTTCCGAGGCGCATGCGCAGTACCAAGTTCACGCAGTATCAAGTTTCCGAGGCCTTCAAGTTCTGCTTCCCGGTGAGTACCGCTATTGGGAATGCATAAAGTTCAAGACGGGTTCATTTATTTGAACACGGTAAAGACGGGTTCACGGTAAACGTGAACACGGTAAAGACGTGTCCGTTCACACGAGCACGGTAAAGACGGGTCCATTTCGGTGGGCACGGTAAAGACGTGTCTCTTTATGAGACCGGTATGGTTGTACTGTATTTCAGTGCATAAAGTTAACTGTTTTCAAGTACATGTTTTTTCTCTATGTATCAGTTAAACTATCTGTTTTAGTGTGCTAGTATTGTAGTGTGAATGAGTGTTTCAGTCAGTCTATTTTGGTGTATATTGTGTTTTTGTTAAGGTAGTTTCATCATGCCACTGTTTTCGAAATTACGTCAGATAGGGACCAGGAAAGGCATTCTCGAAGAGTCAGTTAACATCCCGCCTAGAGACACACCTGGTCATTACATGTATAATAAGCACGGGCTAGATGCCATATTGTTTTTAGACTTATGGGTAGATTACACGAAGGATTTAGAGAAAAAGTACAGATGGCCTGCCTCAGGAACATGGGATTCTGAATGCATAATGAGAGTAGAGGAAGCGCTGTGGAAAAGGAAATCAAGACCTTCCCAGAAAGATGCCATTGAATTATGGCGCAAAGAGTCACATAGGAGGTCAGAGAAAGAATTCAACCAAGCAGAGAGAACTAAACAAGCAGCGGAAAAAGCCAAAGAAAAAGAACTGCGGGAGGAGGGGGAAAGGGTCAAGGCAGAACAGGTCGATAGAGAAAGAAATGCCGTCACTACTGGTATTTATCCCGTCCTCTCAGAAGAACTAGCTAAAGTGACCCCCTCAGAAACACCCCGTAGGTCACGAACGCCACCACCTGTACCCTTTAGAGTACGTAGAACAAAGCCGACAGCATCAGAGGCTTTTATGTCATCCTATCTAGAAGAGCCCGCATCGGACTATGTAAACGCAGATTTCCCTCCGCCCCCATCAGCGGCTCAGCTCCAACAGCTCCAGCAACAGCTCCAGCAGATCGTGAAAGACGACGTAGGGCCCGGGGCTGTAGGGGGAGTGGGGCCACCGCCAACGCCACGAACGCCACAAACGTCATTAACGCCATATAAGTTTAATGTAGATGTAACAATACCACGTTGTATATACGATCCAGTACCAGGAAAGGGTTCAATGCTCGTGTTTTCACTAAGATTAAGAAAAGCCGTCGACTACTTGGTCACATTAACAGACATGAAGGAACACTTAGATAAAATATACCGTTTCGTTAGAACGGGGGAGGGACCCGAGTGTATAGAAGAGGCCATGGAACACAGAAAGGTGGAAGTTAAGAACTACATCTTACGTTTTATGATTAACTGTCTGATCAGGGAACAAGACCAACCAGACGGAGATGTAAAGCGAGGTCTGATAGAATTGAGTGACAACATAGATGCCGGTCGGCATGATAGACAGGGACAGACAAATAGCATGACGATGAAAATACGAAAGGAAATATTAGCAATACACAGAATGTGGTCTGACGAGAAGGGGGAGTCATCATCGGAAGAGTCAGAAAACGAGGAAATGGACAAAATGAATTACGTAGGTAAAGCACGACAGTTTGACAGGCCCAAGTGCCTTGAGTACCGCAAACAGGGACAGGCTATAAAAGAAAGATATTCCCTTGAAAATCTATTCCAAGCTACTGAAAAAGCACTGAAACGACAGATAGGAAGCGAGCGAACACACACCCCACACGAAAAAGAATTGGCCCGGTCAGCCGTCCAGTGGGTGTCCAATTCTAACATATATAGCAATGATATAGTGGCCCAGACCTTTTTGAGCCTTCCGCCGAACGAACAGCGTTTGGCCGGTATTTACATGGTTCAACATTTAATAACGTTGTATGAGAGTCAATATTCCGATCCTGGTCACTTGTATAAATTACTGGACGACATACTTCTAGAAAGATGGACAGGCCTAGGTACTGACTTAATTAACGTCATCCTGGATCAACGACATAAGTACTTAAATTCTCTGACCACATGCATGCTTCCCGCCCCACACCACGACAGAAAGAACCTGTACATAGACAGACAGAACCCCCTACGAGAGGTACATCCCGTCAAAAATGTAACCGGTGAGCTTCAACGTGTGTATGTTTACACCCCCTTAACGAAATTAGAAATACTAGAAATGAAAAAGATGTTGCCTTGCCATGATAAAGACCCGGGGGGGTTTCACCGAGAATTAAAAGACATTCTCCGCATCGGAGATTATACGTATGCTGACATTCTGAAACTATTGAAAGTACTGTTGCCTGCAGGTATTTATGAAAAGCTTAAGGAAAAAGACTGGGAGGTGGGAGAGAAAAAGTTAAGTTGGGAAGCATTGGAAACAGAGGATAAAGCCAGGCTCCCGGGGGTTGGTCTTGGGGACAAAGCTAAAGAACTACCTGAACTCCTAATACAGGTTTTGCCGAGATTATTGATTACTAAAAAGGAAGACTGGGATGCTATTTCAGCCTGTAAACAGAAGCAAGACGAGGACACAAGTGATTTCTATTCTAGATTCGAGAAATGTTTTTCTATTAATAGTGGCCTTAGGCCCAGTAGTGAGTCATATCCTCATCTTTTCGTGAGCAAATTAGTAGAGAATTCCCTACCCCAGATCAAGAATAGAGTACTGAAGGTTGAGAGTACTTGGCAAGCAAATAGCCCCTCACAAATGTTGCAAATGCTACAATATCACCAGAATAGGATTAGAGAAGAGCAGGATCATGAAAAGAGACGCATGAAAATGAAGGTGCTGGTTGCCAAACACGAACAGAAATGGCACAACACCTGTTAAGGGGAACTGTAATTATTGCAAACAACCTGGTCACTTTGTAAAGGATTGTGCTGTCCTGAAACACAATATAGCTACAGGCAGAACTAAAGAACAACCACACCCTCCTAGGCAGAACAGCATCCAACAGAACACCCCACACAACAGACAGTAGCGAATTTTCCACCCCCACCACCACCTGTTCATGCCACACAACAAATGTTACAGTACACGCAGTCAGACTATCCAGAATACCAACAGTTCTCATGAAACAGCCTTGAGAGGGAAAATGGCTTGCCCCTTATTGAGGTTCCTGTAGATCAAGAGGGTCCTTATGTACATAGTCGTGTATTGGAGCAAGACAGAAAATTTCTGATTGACACAGGGGCGAGCAGAACTACCATCAGCCATGACGAGATTCCAGGGGCACCCCTCTCAGGCTCACAGAATGTTTCCCTGGGATTTTCAGGAAAGCCTATTGTTAATGAAGTATCGAAACCAGTCTCCCTAGGAGTTGGTCCACTGTCACGTACCACAGACTTGCTACTTACTAAATCATGTCCAGAAAACTTACTTGGTATAAAGACATTAAAAGAACTAGGAGCAGTTATATGTTGTTCTCCGGAAGGAGTACGACTGTTCTTACGTGATTTTAAGGGACATTATGTGTTAACAGATTTTGACCACAGACTCCAGAATGTACCACAGCATCTATGGGCACAAGGTCCGACTGACGTAGGTTACATGAATATAACACCACACCGTGTCACTCTCAAGGTAGGAGTAGTACTACCACGTATACGACAGTACAAGTTACCACCTGATGCCGTAGTAGCCTTACTGAAAATCATAGACGAACTCATTGCACAAGGGGTGGTAGTGGAGACTGACTCGAATGTATGTAACTCGCCTGTCATCCCTATCCTTAAACGAACAGACCCTAATGCACCACCAGTTTACAGACTAGTGGTTGACCTTCGAGAATTGAACAAATGTGTAGTCCCTCAATACCCAGTGGTCCCAGACATTTCTTCATTACTGACTGCTATTGATTCTGAGGCAACGCTCTTTACAGTCATTGACTTGAAGAATGCCTTTTTCAGTGTTCCAATTCATCCAGATAGCCAGTATCTTTTTGGATTCAGTTTAAAAGGACGCAGCTTTAAATTTACGAGAGCTCCCCAAGGTTTCACAGAGAGTCCTAGCATTTACAGTCAAGCATTAAAAAGACAGCTGGACAGTATTAATATGCCTACCAACACTGCACTGCTCCAGTATGTAGACGACATCCTAATTATAGCACGATCAGAACCAGACTGCGAAAATGCATCACTGACGGTTTTACACTTTCTGGAAGACAAGGGGCACAAAGTGTCCCCTTCGAAGTTACAATTCTGTGCACAGCAAGTGGTGTACCTTGGACACATGCTGTCCAAGAGGGGTAGGCAGCTGACACAAGAACGTATTCAGTTAATTTCTAACCTTTCACAGCCCAAGACACAAAAGGAAGTACGGGCCTTCATTGGCCTCACTTCATACTGTAGACAATGGATTCCCCAGTATGCCTATCTAGCCAAACCACTCATACAGTTGACAACACAGGAGGCAGCGTCTTCGACTGTCCTCCCTTGGACACAAGAACACACCCTGGCATTTGAGGAATTAAAAAGAGCCTTATGTCAAGCGCCAGTTTTAGCGACTCCTTGTTACAGCAAACCCTTTACGCTTTTCGTAACAGAACGGGATGGAACAGCATTATCTGTCCTCACACAAGACCAAGCAGGAAAACACAAGCCATGTGCTTATTTTTCTAGTACACTGGATCCAGTGGCCCAGTCTCTGCCTGCGTGCCTGAAATCAGTTGCAGCAACAGCCCTAGCCATTAGACAAAGTGACTCGATAGTGCTGGGACACCCCCTGACAGTACAGGTACCGCATGCAGTGGAAGTTCTCTTGAACAGGACACAGACACAACACCTGACTGTAGCAAGACTGACAGGATATGAACTGACGTTATTTCAACCACACATAGAGATCAGAAGATGCAATATACTCAATCCTGCCACACTTTTGCCCTCAAGTACAGTAGACACCGCACCACATGACTGTGTGGAAATAATGAATATAGTGACGAAACCAAGACAAGACCTGACAGTTATTGCACTTCCAGACCCTGACCTGACACTTTATGTAGATGGATCATGCATGAGAACAAGCACAGGAGAGTTAGTGGCAGCATATGCCGTGACCACTGCTACTGAAGTCATAGAGACACAAAGAATAGACACACTGTCAGCACAAGCAGCAGAGCTCATCGCACTGACACAAGCCTGCATAAGAGCTAAGCACTTGAAAGTGAACATTTATACAGATTCACAATATGTATTCGGCGTAGTTCATGATTTCGGAGTCCTGTGGAGGGAGAGAGGTTTCTTGACCTCTCATGGGGCCAAAATTCAGCACGGCCCGCTTATTCAGGCTCTGTTGGAAGCAATACATTTACCTGCAGCCATAGCTATCCTGAAATGCAAAGCACACACCAAAGTTACAGACACCATTTCTCAGGGTAATGACCTGGCAGACCGAACTGCTAAACTTACAGCCCAGACACCAACAGACACGACAAAGACAGAGGTACCATTACTGACAAAAAGTATGACAGTCAGGGATCCTTCTCAAGATGTATTCGACATACAGACTTATGCCACTTCAGATGAGATAAAGAAATGGACTGAACAAGGAGGGGTCCAGACTGACCAAGGTTGGATGACAAAAGGCAAAGCTACATGGTTCCTTCCTGATTCCATGGTACAAGTGATCATAAACACAGCACATAGTCCAGCACACTTGGGAGAGAAGGCAATGCTAGACAGCTTACAGAATATCTGGTTTAACAAGCACCTGCGTGCAGCAGCGAAACAGAAAGTACGTACCTGTATGATCTGTTGCCAGTTCAATCCAGGCAAAGGCATTCCGGTGGAACAAGGCGGATTTCATCCTCCTGACCATCCTTTTGAGGTCCTCCAGATGGATTATATCCAGGGAACCGATCTAGAAAATGAAGAGTACGAGCAAGGAAATGCTTCCCTCAGCTTTATGATTCTGAATGTTCAGCCCAAGCTAAATGCAGGTCCACCGTCTATTTCAGTCCTACCAGTAAAAGGTGATTTGTGCGTTAGAAAGAAAGGATCAGTACATATGGGACACAGCGAGTGTAATGCTGTAGTAGAGTTTGAAGATAAAGGAAAGTCTTCTTTCAAAGCGTCACGCCATACCTATTTCATTTGCGGTCAGACAGCCTATGTACATCTGCCCTTAGACTGGGGTGGAACATGCTATATTGCGTTCCTGCTGCCACCAGTCTTTCTGGCCCCATCCAATTATCATCGAGATTCACGACTAGAGCATGTTAGAAACCGAAGAGAGACAGATTCCCCAGTGATTGATCAGACTGAGACAGCCTGGGAGCAATATACAGATTTCAATAGGATTCTTTTTCTTCATAGGTCCCGTCCAAAACAGTTAACTCATACGCAGGTTAACAAGAACTCTAGAAGCAGTAGTGAATGAGACTGCATTTGCCCTGGCAAACTTGACCCAGGAGCAGTCTGCCATGAGACTTGTTGTTCTTCAGAACCGCCTTGTTCTTGACGTCATCCTGGCGGATAGGGGCGGGGCCTGTAGAGTGATTGGCTCCAGTTGCTGCGTTTTCATTCCGAATAACACGCCGTCTGTGTACGCAGCAATAGCAAGGCTCCACAGGATTGCTCATGATATACATCAAGACCCAGGCACATGGACTTGGTCCGGTTGGCTCTGGGGTGTAATATCGGCATGGGGATGGAAAGTGTTGTCGTTCCTAGGAATGATACTGCTTATGGTATTCGGCTGCTGTCTCTGTCTGCAGTGTGGCCCGGCGATTTGCGGCCTGTGTGCCACTGCCTGTGTTCCACATCCACGCATACAAAGGATCAAAGATGAACAAATGATGCTGTATGATCAAATATACGGTCTCATGAATATAGATGTGTCCTGAAGGGTACAGTAGGGGACAAGGAGGGAATGAGGAAAATGAAATTTTACATGGCCAATGTGTCCCCTGCATGTACCCCAACGTTTAGTGTATGTGCATGTCTCCCATGCATTTCCCCTCTATGGCCTGCAACAATAATGCATCAGCATTTCCGTCCCACATTGGGATGTCAGTTACCAAGTCTTCCATGAAAGAAAAGTTAATTCTGCAATGAGGCCCATAGCCCATGTGTTTGCATTGTGCACTTTTAATATATCACGAAGAACCCGTTTTGTGGCTCAGCCTGAGCCAGTCTCTGAATTAGGGTTTTCATGGCTCCTGACACTCTGAAAGCTGCAGCTCAGCTACGTATCCCTGACCCCTCGCATACTTTTGGCTCAGCCGAGAGAGGCCCCGCCCGGGGTGCCAAGACAGTATTTTGCACACAGTTATCTGCTTGCTCCACAGAAACACATTCCTGCCTGGTGAAGAAGGTAAACAGAACCCGTCTGCAGAGATAGGGCCTAGCCTTTCTGTCTCGGTTTAAGTGATTTGCAGAGCTCGCATCCATAGAAAGCACATGGCCCCCACGCAATGCACGAAGAAATATATGCTTACACCGACTCTTGGTGATGAGCGACCTTTGCTTCAGATAATACATCCCCGGATTTAAGATATCAGATAATTCTAGACGTGCTGGTCGTCCTGACACTGAAGGCTTCTCTACTAGACCGAAAGTCAGCTCCCCCCAGCTTCCCCCCAGTTACACGTCAATTGCACGTCATGACCAAGTTGCGCACACAAGTAGGGCAAAGGTTCCAGCTTGCCATGCAGACCCCCTCCATGTATCCACCCACTTATGACTCACCTATGACTCCTCAAGGGAACGCCCCCATGTACGCCCATATGCACACCCACATGCTCTTATCTCTCTTTCTCTTGCTCTGCCTGGAGCGCTCCTCCTCCTCTATGCAATTCAATGTATTTTCAATGTATAAAATATTGTACTCTGTGAATAAAGTTCAGAAGACCCTTCCTGAACCTTAGTGGTGATGGAACCCGATTCTCCCTTAACTCGAGTTACTGAAATAAAGCCCTTTTGAATCGGACACCACGGACTCTGCCTCTCATTATATGCATGACCCTTTGTTTAAGTATAGAAATTATGACAGGGTAATACTTTATTTACCACAGTTTGATAAACTGTTAATAAAAAGATCTGAGACATAAAATATTTACATGAGCGACAATTGGGGTCGAATATGGCAAAGGCAACTAAACAAGGACTTCTTAAAAAGAGACTATGGGCTTGATATACAAAGTCATATTGTTATCGCTAAGCCTGCGACTTACAAAAAGACAGGATTTGCAACCACAAAATGGCTTTCTGTTATGTAATAAACTCATTTTCCAACTGCATAACCAGATACTGAATTAGAAAATGGGTTTAGAAACCCTTTAGAAAATTGCTACTTGGAAGGGGCGTGTTAAACGCGTTCCTTCAATTTTATGTACCAATGTTTTGCTGCAATATTCCGGGTGAAAAACATTTAAATTTTACTGACATCTCAAAGTGGTGTTAACCAATTTGCAAAAGGGAAGTGAAGTGGACGTATTTTAAAATGAGATTACAGGCATGGTAGTCTACTGACCCAAACAGGTCACCATCCCTGTAATTGCATCAAATCGAAGTGAGCCACAATTTATGACTTACCTCCTTAATGTTGATAAGGAAGGTCAGATTGCAACCGATTACGATTAGGAATTTTATGAACTGACCAGTTATTACAAAGGTTGATTTACAATATTCCTTTCCATTCTCAAAAAGTCAGCACCCAACTTGCAACTGATTTTTGTGAACAGATATTTCGGACATTAGGCCCTAAATGACCTTGCCATTGAGCAAAAATGAATGTAACGAAGTTGCCCAGCAAGTGAAATTTCAATTGAAATCATAGGCAGAGACTAAAATATAGAAAAAAAATCCCCACACATTAAAAAAGGACTAAAACACATTAACTATCGGATCTCACCACAGTATCAGGTTCTTCATATAACAAGAGAGAAACATAAAAGAACAAGCTGATTGACAGTGGAGCATGCCTGCAAAGGCTTAGAACTATTTGTAGTCCAATGTAAGTCATAGTGTGCTTCCTGTAAGGCCTCAAACAACTTTCAGTGATTTGTAGCTCTGTTCGAATATTTCAAACATATATGGTGGCAATGGGTCTGGCTCAACTCCCCCCCCCCCCAAGCCTTTGCTTGTTCATTAATTCACGAGTGGCGCAGACTGAAAAACATTTTAAATTCTGGTCTCCAAACTGCATCGCTTTCCTCAGTAAACATATTTATTTATTTTATTTATTTATTTGCAAAGTTTTATATAGCACTGGCTAGACCCGGAGGTATCAGAGCGCTTTACATGAGCATCAACGAGTTACAGGATACATAGTTACATTAGTTTGAATCAAAGAATCACAGAGGGATGAGGAGGGGGAGGGAAGGAGACACGAAAGGGGAGACGAGGAAAAACAATGTCAGATGACCGGCTGGGTAGGTGACGGCCAAGGGGCCAGACTCCTCTATAGCTGTATGGGACAGCTCCACCGGGCATCGGCCAAGGTTGCTCAGGCTCCGCTGTAGGTAAAAACAGTTTTGGTATCCGCCGAGAGGGCGTTGTCATAGTTCCATCGAAGGGGGAGGGAAAGAGACACAAACGGGGAGATAAGGAAAACCAATGTCAGATGACCAGCTGGGTAGGTGACGGCAAGGGGCCAGAATCCTCTATAACTGCATAGGACAGCTCCACCGGGCATCAATCAAGGTTGCTCAGGCTCCGTGGTATTTACAAACAGCTTTGTTATCTACATCAGTTGAATCAGCGAGTTACGGGTTACATAGTTACATCAGTTTGAATCAAAGAATCACAGATGGAGGCGGAGGGGGAGGGGGAGGGAAGGAGACACAAACAGGGAGACGAGGAAAACAATGTCAGATGACCGGCTGGGTAGGTGACAAGACTGTATTGGACAGCTCCACCGGGCATCGGCCAAGGTTGCTCGGGCTCCACAGTAGGTAAAAACTGTTTTGGGGTCTGCTCAGGGTGC
This sequence comes from Lissotriton vulgaris, assembly GCF_964263255.1. NCBI lineage: Eukaryota > Metazoa > Chordata > Amphibia > Caudata > Salamandridae > Lissotriton > Lissotriton vulgaris. The sequence goes on along the minus strand of NC_141689.1, from coordinate 1,426,281,777 downwards.
GTCATCATAGTTCCATCGAAAGCATCCGGTGTTTCTCACTGCTGGGTTGGAGTGTGAGATGGGCGGTGGGAGCTTAGGCCGATCCATGTAGAGGCCTGTTTTGCTGCACCCAATGCTTAGGTGACATCATCGAAACAGCTTACAATAACACCAAAATGCCTTTTTGTTGGTGTCATATATGCAGCTCAGTGAGTTCTCTTCACTGGGGCAGTGTACTCCCCTCTGGTATGTGACTTCTTTGCGTAGATGAGGCACGTAATGGTGTCTATCTGGTGTGTAGAGGCCAAGTCAGTAGCACATTGCAAAAATTGTAAACCAGGGCGGCCATCTTAAAGTCAGGTATGGATGTGGCTCTGTGTATCATTTCTCTGTAGTCTGCGCTCTTGCTGGTGAGTGTGGGAGATTTGGTGACAGATTTGGATATCGTCTGCTTCACCAAAACGTACTAATATTGGAACATTTTATCCATTTTCAACTAAGACACTCACCAGCACAGAAGAAAATCGTAACTGAAAATCGTGTCTTCTTGGTCTAGTCTGTACTTGAATTGCAATATTTTTTAATCAGCCAGTGCTCTGTGGAGGAAGCACATGAGTTTGCGGATACATTATAATGAACAACTTGATGTTATTCTGAGATGTACCCACGGTGAGGTTATTAACACAATATTAAGGAGTCTCATCTGAGCCTATGAAAATGGCATTAGTCGCAGTTTTAGCACCAACTGGAATAAGAGATCGGTGTACAATACATTTCTCCAGGGTCAGCACAAGCCAACAATACCCTATTGTAACTAGTGGCAACTGTTTAGGAGAACCCATGCACAAACAAGCACTGGCGTTGCCAATAGGTCTCGCATTAGGAAAGTGTGAGCTATTGGTATTGTAAATGACAATTATTTTTTAATATGTGTTTGCATTGAAAATATATAAATTAATGGCATTGCTATTTACAAAGCCAATAGCTTACACTTTCCTAATGCGAGTCCTATTGGCTATGGGAATGCTTGTTGTTAGCCAGCAAGGACAGTGCTGTTGTGGTGCTGAGTGATGCTGTTATGGTGCTCAGTGATGTGGTGGTGTATTAAAGTGATGTGGTGGTGTCCGTGAGTGATGAGGTGGTGTCCGTGAGTGATGAGGTGGTGTCCGTGAGTGATGAGGTGGTGTCCCAGAGTGGTGTGGTGGTGTCCCTGAGTGGTGTGGTGGTATCCCTGATTGATTTTGTGGTGTACATCAGTGATGTGGTGGTGTCCCAGAGTGATGTGGTGGTGTCCCCGAGTGGTGTGGTGGTGTCCCCGAGTGGTGTGGTGGTGTCCCCGAGTGGTGTGGTGGTGTCCCCGAGTGGTGTGGTGGTGTCCCCGAGTGGTGTGGTGGTGTCCCCGAGTGGTGTGGTGGTGTCCCCGAGTGGTGTGGTGGTGTCCCTGAGTGGTGCGGTGGTGTCCCTGAGTGGTGCGGTGGTGTCCCTGAGTAGTGTGGTGGTGTCCCTGAGACACACAGGTGGGGGGAGGGCAGCCGATCCGGGCTGACTCACCGGCGGACTAAATTTACACTAAATATTAGTGTATTGGGAAGAAAACTGTTTTTATTAAAGATTTGTCAAATAAGATAGCATCGTTATTAGGAGCACCGCCAGTGCGGGAGGAACATTCTATTTACAATGAATCGGCTCTACGGCAGGTGTAGTATTGGCAATGAAACGTAGTGTTCCTTGATGCGCGGAGGGGGCTTTTAAGATACTGCAGGAGTCTGCAGGGGGGGCGCCGTGAGCTGGAGGTCTTGCTGGGGTGAGCGAGGGCTGAGGGGAAGGGTTATGACTGAGTCTGGGTAGTTAGAGGGGAAGCTGGGTAGTTTCCTAGGGTTATAGTGCGATGGCATCTGGTGTTTTGAAGGGTCCATGAAGAAACGGCGGAGTTCTGTGGTGGTCGGGATGAGGGGATGTGGCGGACAGTAAGGGGGTCTGCAAGGACCGGAGGAGAGGGCGAGCAGCCCGGGACGAGAGAGCTGCAACGCGAGGATGTGGATGCCGGGGGGGGGGGGGGGGGGGGGGGGTTGGTGGGAGTCTGCGATGATCAGGAGCGGGGGAGGGGGGTCCTGGGGGCTTTGATGTGAGAGATAAATTAGGGGCGGGGTGGACTCTGGCAGGGGAGGGAACATGGCCTGGAGAGAGGCCGAAGGGAAGCCGGATGGGGGCGGGAGTGCAATTAACATGGTGTAAACGGTCCGAATTCAACGTAATGTGGGGGCTCTGTGGTCTCTGTTCCTCACAGAGTCTGGGTAGTTAGAGGGGGAGCTGGGTAGTTTCCTAGGGTTATAGTGCGATGGCATCTGGTGTTTTGAAGGGTCCATGAAGAAACGGCGGAGTTCTGTGGTGGGCGGGATGAGGGGATGTGGCGGACAGTAAGGGGGTCTGCAAGGACCGAAGGAGAGGGCGAGCAGCCCGGGACGAGAGAGCTGCAACGCGAGGATGTGGATGACGGGGGGGGGGGGTTGGTGGGAGTCTGCGATGATCAGGAGCGGGGGAGGGCGTGAGGCTGTGGGGAAAAAGCCATAATTGAATGTTCTGTGAACGTGCATGGGTGAGAAAGTGAGATCTGCCCTCTGTGACTGAAGCCTGCTGTTTGGAGGTAGGGAGGGAGGGCGCGCGGGGAGGCTGAGAGATACCGGAAGAACAAATACATGATTGGAGAAAAGGAGGGAGGAGAGCACGACGAAGAAAACAACAGACATCACGAGAGAAGAGAAAGTGGGGAAGACTGCGGAAAAATTGAACTAGGGACGGACAGCCACAAGCTGCGAGGTCTCCGGCTCTGTCACTGCCCTTCTGCTACGACGAATGTTGCCATACCATGCTCTCAGGGCGGAACTGAAGTGCATGGCTGTGGTTTTAAGATACTGCAGGAGTCTGCAGGGGGGGCGCCGTGAGCTGGAGGTCTTGCGGGGGTGAGCGAGGGCTGAGGGGAAGGGTTATGACTGAGTCTGGGTAGTTAGAGGGGGAGCTGGGTAGTTTCCTAGGGTTATAGTGCGATGGCATCTGGTGTTTTGAAGGGTCCATGAAGAAACGGCGGAGTTCTGTGGTGGTCGGGATGAGGGGATGTGGCGGACAGTAAGGGGGTCTGCAAGGACCGAAGGAGAGGGCGAGCAGCCCGGGACGAGAGAGCTGCAACGCGAGGATGTGGATGCGGGGGGGGGGGGTTGGTGGGAGTCTGCGATGATCAGGAGCGGGGGAGGGGGTCCTGGGGGCTTTGATGTGAGAGATAAATTAGGGGCGGGGTGGACTCTGGCAGGGGAGGGAACATGGCCTGGAGAGAGGCCGAAGGGAAGCCGGATGGGGGCGGGAGTGCAATTAACATGGTGTAAACGGTCCGAATTCAACGTAATGTGGGGGCTCTGTGGTCTCTGTTCCTCACAGAGTCTGGGTAGTTAGAGGGGAAGCTGGGTAGTTTCCTAGGGTTATAGTGCGATGGCATCTGGTGTTTTGAAGGGTCCATGAAGAAACGGCGGAGTTCTGTGGTGGGCGGGATGAGGGGATGTGGCGGACAGTAAGGGGGTCTGCAAGGACCGAAGGAGAGGGCGAGCAGCCCGGGACGAGAGAGCTGCAACGCGAGGATGTGGATGCGGGGGGGGGGGTTGGTGGGAGTCTGCGATGATCAGGAGCGGGGGAGGGGGTCCTGGGGGCTTTGATGTGAGAGATAAATTAGGGGCGGGGTGGACTCTGGCAGGGGAGGGAACATGGCCTGGAGAGAGGCCGAAGGGAAGCCGGATGGGGGCGGGAGTGCAATTAACATGGTGTAAACGGTCCGAATTCAACGTAATGTGGGGGCTCTGTGGTCTCTGTTCCTCACAGAGTCTGGGTAGTTAGAGGGGAAGCTGGGTAGTTTCCTAGGGTTATAGTGCGATGGCATCTGGTGTTTTGAAGGGTCCATGAAGAAACGGCGGAGTTCTGTGGTGGGCGGGATGAGGGGATGTGGCGGACAGTAAGGGGGTCTGCAAGGACCGAAGGAGAGGGCGAGCAGCCCGGGACGAGAGAGCTGCAACGCGAGGATGTGGATGACGGGGGGGGGGGGGGGGGTTGGTGGGAGTCTGCGATGATCAGGAGCGGGGGAGGGGGTGAGGCTGTGGGGAAAAAGCCATAATTGAATGTTCTGTGAACGTGCATGGGTGAGAAAGTGAGATCTGCCCTCTGTGACTGAAGCCTGCTGTTTGGAGGTAGGGAGGGAGGGCGCGCGGGGAGGCTGAGAGATACCGGAAGAACAAATACATGATTGGAGAAAAGGAGGGAGGAGAGCACGACGAAGAAAACAGACATCACGAGAGAGAAAAAGTGGGGAAGACTGAGGAAAAATTGAACCAGGGACGGACCGCCACAAGCTGCGAGGTCTCCGGCTCGGTCACTGCCCTTCTGCTACGACGAATGTTGCCATACCATGCTCTCAGGGCGGAACTGAAGTGCATGGCTGTGGTTTTAAGATACTGCAGGAGTCTGCAGGGGGGGCGCCGTGAGCTGGAGGTCTTGCGGGGGTGAGCGAGGGCTGAGGGGAAGGGTTATGACTGAGTCTGGGTAGTTAGAGGGGGAGCTGGGTAGTTTCCTAGGGTTATAGTGCGATGGCATCTGGTGTTTTGAAGGGTCCATGAAGAAACGGCGGAGTTGTGTGGTGGTCGGGATGAGGGGATGTGGCGGACAGTAAGGGGGTCTGCAAGGACCGAAGGAGAGGGCGAGCAGCCCGGGACGAGAGAGCTGCAACGCGAGGATGTGGATGCGGGGGGGGGGGGTTGGTGGGAGTCTGCGATGATCAGGAGCGGGGGAGGGGGTCCTGGGGGCTTTGATGTGAGAGATAAATTAGGGGCGGGGTGGACTCTGACAGGGGAGGGAACATGGCCTGGAGAGAGGCCGAAGGGAAGCCGGATGGGGGCGGGAGTGCAATTAACATGGTGTAAACGGTCCGAATTCAACGTAATGTGGGGGCTCTGTGGTCTCTGTTCCTCACAGAGTCTGGGTAGTTAGAGGGGGAGCTGGGTAGTTTCCTAGGGTTATAGTGCGATGGCATCTGGTGTTTTGAAGGGTCCATGAAGAAACGGCGGAGTTCTGTGGTGGGCGGGATGAGGGGATGTGGCGGACAGTAAGGGGGTCTGCAAGGACCGAAGGAGAGGGCGAGCAGCCCGGGACGAGAGAGCTGCAACGCGAGGATGTGGATGACGGGGGGGGGGGGGGGGGGGGGGGGGTTGGTGGGAGTCTGCGATGATCAGGAGCGGGGGAGGGGGTGAGGCTGTGGGGAAAAAGCCATAATTGAATGTTCTGTGAACGTGCATGGGTGAGAAAGTGAGATCTGCCCTCTGTGACTGAAGCCTGCTGTTTGGAGGTAGGGAGGGAGGGCGCGCGGGGAGGCTGAGAGATACCGGAAGAACAAATACATGATTGGAGAAAAGGAGGGAGGAGAGCACGACGAAGAAAACAACAGACATCACGAGAGAGAAAAAGTGGGGAAGACTGAGGAAAAATTGAACCAGGGACGGACCGCCACAAGCTGCGAGGTCTCCGGCTCTGTCACTGCCCTTCTGCTACGACGAATGTTGCCATACCATGCTCTCAGGGCGGAACTGAAGTGCATGGCTGTGATTGCGTGGAGAGAGAGGGGAGGTGCTGGTGTGGGAGGGGGAGGCGGAACTGAAGTGCATGCCTGTGATTGCGTGGAGAGAGAGGGGAGGTGTGGGAGGGGCTTGCATGCGGATTGGGAGAGAAGCCTGATGGGGGCTGGAGAGCCTGGTGGGTGGGCGTGAATGAGAGGAGGACTGGGCTGGGCTTGCATGCGGATTGGGAGAGGAGAGAAGCCTGATGGGGGCGGGAGAGCCTGGTGGGTGGGCGTGAATGAGGGGAGGACTGGGCTGGGCTTGCATGCGGATTGGGAGAGAAGCCTGATGGGGGCGGGAGAGCCTGGTGGGTGGGCGTGAATGAGGGGAGGACTGGGCTGGGCTTGCATGCGATGCGCGTGCATGTTGACGGGCACTGCATGAAAACCGCGGGCTGAAAGCCCTTTGGTTTGACGAGAAAATAGCCGACTTGAATTCTCCCCATTTCCCATTCCTGCGGAATGGTAAAGGCTCGACCTAAAAAGAAATTACCATGTGCAAATATTCTTGCTCTTTATTTAGTATGCAAGAGGTCACCAAGTGTAGAAACACTGGCGACCTCTGCGTAAATTCTGTTTGTTGCAACGTTTTTGTTACATCTGGTAACATTGCCTGGTCCTAAACAAGCATGTAAGTCATAGATCACAAAACTTAAATTAAAGTTGCACCACCTCAGTATCTAATTGCAATAGTGTGCATAAATATAAAAAGTTCATCCAATTAATGCAATTCCTTCTTTCAGGGTGTGCGTTCTTCTCTTTATTTAAACAGTCACAGCCAACGTGTTTCGTTCTGAAACCAGAACTTCTTCAGGGCATCTGATAACGTGTTATGCTGGTTTAGTCATGGAATCCAATTCATTCATTCTCCTAAATACACAATAAATCCCGTATCGAGAGTAATTACGATATCCTGTGGCGAGTCCTGACAAAATCCTGTAGCTTGTTCACGAAATCCAAAATTCAAATTGGGGTAAAAGTCCTCCTCCTTGATTTCAAATGCAACCTGTCTCACCAATCACTCCCGTACCCCACAGTAACGTGGCTCTTACTTGCAGCGTTGCGTCCTGTGTACCGTGGTAAGTCATAGATGCTTGTAAGTATTCACCAAGTATATAAAGATACCACCAACATAAAGTTAGTTTACGTAGTTGCTCCACTGTTAGAAATTGTATCAATTTTCTAGTGCCTTTATGTTCCTTATATCACCCATATTTCTCATAGTTATCACCTCTGAATTGCAATAGGTGGAAAGGGAGGAGGGACGGTTAGGACAGACTATGACGGAATAAACTGTATTACTTTGTAAAATTAATTTCTCTCTATGATACTGTTAAAGGTCGCCCTGGCACAGCATTCACTTCCACTACACTTCGTAGGTCGGCGTTAAAAGATACTAAGTCCCATTACCAGTAGATTGCTTCACTGCTGCACCATCAACATTGTTTGCCTTTGGTGATAACCATATGAGTGTCCCTGGTCCCAGTCTTTGATGTCACCTGCTCTGCAAGCACCCATAGTCAAAAGCGGAGATCAATGTGAGTTTTATTCAGCAGCACTCCGTCATCATTGCTTAGCAAAATCTGTTTAGCAAGAGTGGCAATTCAAACATGTTTAGCACGAGGAAGAACACAATTTAAAGCAAAGAGTACTTAATTTATCTTTTTTTCTCTTCATGGGATGTTGATTCTAACTAAGCTACTGTAGCCAATTTAATAATTATGTCAGCTAAGATAATATTTGTATTCAGTGCAGTATGAAAAAAGGCTAAATTGTAATAACAGGGTTGAAAGTTTACAAAGGGCTCCATAAATCTTTTGTGTCTCCATAACAGACAGATAATACAATTACTGCGCATATACCATATCAGGATAACTCTTAACTGTGCTTACCTCTGAACCAAAGCAACTATAACAGGTAGAAATAGAAAGTGGTTGTAGTGGTATATGAAATTGCACTGCCTATTGGAATACAAATAGTTTGGGTAAATCTAGTCTGTGGAGAGGTTATGTGGTTGGTGCTACAAAAGATATCTTGACAGCCTACTACCAAAGGTGTCCAAAGCAGCGGATTAAAGGACCCACTGCACAATTAAGTTATACAAAAGATATTAAAGCACTCATTATACAGTCTGATGAACAGTAAATTGATCCATTGAGTAACGATTACAGAAAATTCAATCCCATTTGGTTTATAATCCATAAATCGCCAGATGTATTGGGGGGAGACTTCCCTGCTTGTTTGTTGACCATCTGAGGGAGACTCAGAAGTCCATTTCTCCTTGCTGTAGGTTGAAGTCAGCAGCAACGCTGACACTTGCGGGGGAAAGCCGCTGTTGGACATATCGACGCCAATGGGTACTGTATGTCCCGCAATCCCCCGTGCTGTAAATACCTGGGCCTAATTAAGACTCTATTTAAAGCACGCAATGCTCCTGCACCTCGGGCCGTGCACGGGCAAAGCCCGGAACAAGGACGGGTCCGTCTGCGGACAGGCGGGCCCCCCTTCTGGGTCTTTTGATCTAGTATTTTTTCATTACACTAGGCGTCATGGGAAAGAGGAAAATGAGGGAGCCAGGGGTGAGGTGACAACCACTTTACATGTATTTAGTGGCGACTTTCCTTAGAAGAGGTACGCAGTGGGCTATCTCTGCCCAAAAGTTTTCCGATTCCAGTAACCGGCTGAGGACATAGCAGGGTGTTGGTTGAGCTAGGGTCGTATACTTCCCCTTCAAGTTTAAGTGTAGTCAGCAGCCCCCCTAGCAAGTCTTCCTTAATTATGGAGCCTTCATTTTCTTTTTTCTCTTAAATCACAGCTGAGTATATTTGAAGTTAAAAAAGAAAACTAATTAATCTCATAGATTATATCTGTACTGATGGTTTTCCAAATGGAGATGAGAGAAAATACATAAAAACTGTTCCCCTCCCGCTTGCTTGAAAGGGTTTTGATTTGCATACGATACCAACTTGTAACTGTACAATTTTGTCTAATGAAATCTAATAATAAGATCATTTTCAACTTGATACTCTTGAATTTAGTTTTGGAATAACTATAGAGAGATAAAGGAATACTGAGTCACATGCATGAATACCTGGTCACAAAATACTGGTCAAAAATACATGCTGCAAACTGCGATTAGTAGTTATGACACCAGTAAAGATTCTGACGAACCGAACTATATACTAATAGGTCAGTTCTTAAACAAGCTTTAGGCCGGCCTTGGCAGCATCTGGTAGCACTTTCTTTAGCCCTTACTAAATGTCGAGCAAGCAGCGTATGCGCTGCTCTAGGCTCGACCTAAAAACGGAGTCATAGTGGGTCAGAATTCGACAAATCTAATTAATATTATTCAAGTAGGTCGCAAATTGTGGCTCACTATGTATAGCTGCAATCACAGGGATGATAGCTTGTTCTGGTCAGCAGACCACCATGTTTAAGAGGGTACTGCAATAAAAGAAACCTTTTTTTTTTTAAAAGCAGTCCGTTTTCCTTGGAGGAAACCAAGTTTCTTTTAAAAAGAAAAAAGTACTTTTTTGTTTGGTTTGTTTGAGAGTTTGCAGTGGTCTTGTGGGCCAATGCCACTTCCAAATAAACACTTTTTTTAACTTCACAATGGGGAAGGGTTCGCTAAGGCGTCCATTCCCTTTTACGAATGGGTCACCACTTCAACTTCGGCATCTGTAGCTTCTCAATGATTTATAACCACTATTTCAGACCTAAACCTTTGATACATGAGGGTAGAAATTGCTTTTTTGAAGGGTGTGTCAGACGATTCCTTATCCATTTCTAAACCCATTGTAGGAGTCGGCAAAAAGTTACTGAATTCTAAAGTGGGTTTAGCACATGGCTAAAAGTAGTTTTTCTGTCGCAAACTCTGAATCCAAGTGTTTGCGAACGAAAAACTGCTTTGTACATCTGGACCATTATTTTTAAAATTGGTACACAACTTTGCTCATTAGTTTTGGGAGTTTTCTGCTTATAAAATATAATTACTGTACATTATTATTTAACAAGTGTCTGATCCTGAATAAGCAATAAAAATGCATTTGCACAGGTCATGGCTGCTTTTTCCATTTTAACAGCCTCGTCTTCTTGTGACTTCAATTTTGTATAATATATTTTGAATGTGTCTAAACATATTAAAAGGCAAGAGAAATTGGCAGCATTTCGCTTCAACTCCACAACAAGGGTGGATGCAACTAACAATCCCAACGAAAACAAAAACTTGCAAGGAATATTTTTTTTAACTAGAACAATAAATGATTTAAAAATCTTCGAAATGGTGGGTATTACAAACCTTAAAACATTATTAGTCTTAAGAAAATAATACCCTGAAGTCTCTGGACCAACTTATTTCCTTAAGTGGCAATGAGCCTGAAAGATAGATTGCCGCAAACACATTAGAGTAGCTCTTATTCAAACTACTGGGAATGCTAACTGAGCAAGCATTGAATATATTAAGAATAAAAACACAAAATTCAGGCAATCAAAAATGAGATTGAAGAAATGAAGGTATAAGAACTAAACAAATAAGCTGGACTCGAAAAAGCTATGAGAAGTGACAAGAAAATCAAACTAAACGGAGACACAAATATTTTAAGACTGGCAAAATATATTCTTATGCCAAGCTATGTGATATTTCATTCACATAGAAGAGAATTCATCGAAGATAAGCCGGAAATCATGCAGCTCTGTAAATCAGGTTCTGAAAAGGCAACAGGGCACCGGAGCAGCAGAAAAATTGGCTATTTTGGAGGACGTCAAACGGATGTGCCTATCAAAAAAGTACTAACAATAAAACCCAAAGAAGGAAGAGGAACATATTCTAGTGTACATACGAAATAGAAGTGGCAAGAAATCAAAGACTGTGAAACATCAGCAATGGATATCAAGTCAAAATGACAAAATAAGAAAATTAAACCAATGGAATTACATTTGATTGTGAATCTGGCTGATCATGTTCTAACAACATTTTGAATAATGTTTTAAACTTAACATTTTTAAAACTTGATAACTTTATTGACCATGAAGACTTTTTAAAATTTGTGAGGAATTTAAAACTCAAAAAATCCTTTCAAAATCACACCCCAGAAACAACACCTCTTATAAACCGCAACGCTATTATCATACAAGATTTACTAGGTATCCAGATTTTACTATACCTGAATGAAACATCCGATAAGAAATGAATATCCATTACATACACGCAATAGTGGTTTGAAATTGTAACCAATGCTTGCACCAAAATGACTTAATCAACTGAATCATCTTTTATAAATGTGTTTTAAATGCTAGAAACCCAATGAACCTAGTCCATGATGGCAGAAACTTAGTGAAACATTTAGATATGTTACAAGATTTAAAATTATGCAAGTATTATCATCTGCAAAGGTGACAAATGGAGAGAATGGTGGTTCTCCTAAACTATGCCTATACAGGGCCGGACTGGGAACCAGAACCGGCCCTGGCAAAGTGCTCGGTCGGCCCCCCCTCCCCCCTCCGGGAGGAGAGGGGAGGGGGGAGAGGTGCGACCGCGCTCGACGACAGGGCCGGCTTTCGGCCGTTTTTGTCACAGGGCCGTTTTTGCAGCATAACGGCCCTGTAACAAAAACGGCCCCAGGGGCCCAAAACCGGCCCCCAACCATGCGGCCCACCGGGGAATTGCCCGGTGCCCTCAACGCCCAGGTCAAACAGGATTACTTTAGAAGCCATCCCAGAGTCATTGGATGATCATCAAACTACCTTAGAAGTCATTTACACGTCATCAGACATCATCAAGCTCTTGAAGTCATCAGCGAGCTGCAGAAGCTCAGCCTGATGATTTGAGGATGACTTGAAAATAAGTATCTGATGACTTTAGTAGGTGTCATTATTCGTGATGATTTAAGGATGACTTGAAAATTAGTATATGCTGACTTCAGAAGGTGTCATTATTCCTGATGATCTGAGGATGACTTGTAAATGACTCTCCGATAACTTTACAAGATGACATTGTTCCTGATGACTTTGGGGTGATTTGAAAATAAGCATCTGAATACTTCAAAGGTACTATTGTGTTTTCAATAAGATGTTTTTGCGTCTGGTGATTTTAACAGGAATTGCTTGTCTATTTAAAGAGCACGTCCACCACTTTGGTTTCAGTTTTCCAGAAAAATACAAACTGTTGGATAATTGCACAATGAATTGCAGATAAACGTCTGACCTCCTGCAGCTAAGAGCCCCAAAACCCAAACACACCCTGAACCCCCAAATTAACCCTTGCACCCCAAAACCCAAACACACCCTGAACCACAATATTAACCCTTGCACCCCAAAACCCAAACACACCCTAAACCCTAAAATTAACCCTGGCACCCCAAAACCCAAACACACCCTGAAGCCCAAAATTAACCCTTGCACCCCAAAAGCCAAACACACCCTGAACCCCAATATTAACCCTTGCACCCCAAAACTCAAACTCACCCTAAACCCCAAAATTAACCCTGGCACCCCAAAACCCAAACACACCCTGAACCCCCAAATTAACCCTTGCACCCCAAAACCCAAACACACCCTGAACCCCCAAATTAACCCTTGCACTCCAAAACCCAAAAACACCCTGAACCCCAAAATTAACCCTTGCACCCCAAAACCCAAACACACCCTAAACCCTAAAATTAACCCTGGCACCCCAAAACCCAAACACACCCTGAACCCCCAAATTGACCCTTACACCACAAAACCCAAACACACCCTGAACCCCAACATTAACCCTTGCACCCCAAAACCCAAACTCGCCCTAAACCCTAAAATTAACCCTGGCACCCCAAAACCCAAACACACCCTGAACCCCCAAATTAACCCTTGCATGCCAAAACCCAAACACACCGTAAAACCTAAAATTAACCCTGGCACCCCAAAACCCAAACACACCCTAAACCCTAAAATTAACCCTGGCACCCCAAAACCCAAACACACTCTGAACCCCCAAATTAACCCTTGCACCCCAAACACACCCTAAACCCTAAAATTAACCATGGCACCCCAAAACCCAAACACACCCTGAACCCCCAAATTAACCCTTGCACCCCAAAACCCAAACACACCCTGAACCCCCAAATTAACCCTTGCACCCAAAACCGAAACACACCCTAAAATTAACCCTGGCACCCCAAAACCCAGACACACCCTGAACCCCCAAATTAACCCTTGCACCCCAAAACCCAAACACACCCTAAGCCCTAAAATTAACCCTGGCACCCCAAAACCCAAACACACCCTGAACCCCCAAATTAACCCTTGTACCCCAAAACCCAAACACACCCTGATCCCCAATATAAAATTAACCCTGGCACCCCAAAACCCAAACACACCCTGAACCCCCAAATTAACCCTTGCACCCCAAACCCACCCTAAACCCTAAAATTAACCCTGGCACCCCAAAACCCAAACACACCCTGAACCCCCAAACCCTAAAATTAACCCTGGCACCCCAAAACCCAAACACACCCTGAACCCCCAAATTAACCCTTGCACCCCAAAACCCAAACACACCCTGAACCCCCAAATTAACCCTTGCACCCAAAACCGAAACACACCCTAAAATTAACCCTGGCACCCCAAAACCCAGACACACCCTGAACCCCCAAATTAACCCTTGCACCCCAAAACCCAAACACACCCTAAGCCCTAAAATTAACCCTGGCACCCCAAAACCCAAACACACCCTGAACCCCCAAATTAACCCTTGTACCCCAAAACCCAAACACACCCTGATCCCCAATATAAAATTAACCCTGGCACCCCAAAACCCAAACACACCCTGAACCCCCAAATTAACCCTTGCACCCCAAACCCACCCTAAACCCTAAAATTAACCCTGGCACCCCAAAACCCAAACACACCCTGAACCCCCAAACCCTAAAATTAACCCTGGCACCCCAAAACCCAAACACACCCTGAACCCCCAAATTAACCCTTACACACCAAACACAAACACACCCTAATATTAACCCTTGTACCCTAAAACCCAAACACACCCTAAAATTAACCCTCGCACCCCAAACCCAAACATGCTCTAAACTCTTAAATTACACCTGGCCCCCCAAAACACAAACCCACCCTCAACCCTAAAATGACCATGTACGCCCTAAAATCCAAAAGCCCTACAAACCCCCAAACTGTTTATGAATGCGGAAAGCCGGGAGGCGCTGCTGTGATTGCAAATGATACTTTCTGTACCCCCAGGCTGCACTTCCTTCATAGAGTATTTCCATAAACACATAGCGGCAGATTTACAAGCCCCTTGCGTCACTTTTAACATGGGAAAAGTGACGCAAAAGTGGCGCAAGGTTCTTGTAAATCTGCCTCATAGTTTAGTGGAATCCAATTGTTAGACTCATTAAACAACTGCGGACAGACCTTCTCATGGCCCGAGGAATAGGTCTTGCAAAGGAAAACAAGCTTTGTCGTCATTGTGACTGCCGAATTCACTCCATCACAATACTACAATACATTTTTAAAAAGCACAGCTGCCTCGAACACAATACCAAAATCACCTACTGTAAACCAACAGTCTGCCTGCCGGCTGGCAGGGACTCGAACCGCAGGTCCTCAATGGAGAGCAGCTCTCTCACCTTTGCATATATCTGAAGCCGGAGGACTCCTCTTGCAAAAGCTTACGCACATCAGGGAGCGCCGGAAGTGACGTCATTGTTCTGCGGCAAGATCGAAGACCGTCGTGAGTGCAATGGAAAAGGGACCGATGGATTGGCATCGGTCTCTTTATTTTCCCAACTCCACTTCTTTAATCGATTCCAGCGTATACTCAGGTAAGTGCTGCAGTCCATCGGGGCAAGCTCCACGCTATATCTGCACGCGCCCATCCTGGGTCAGAGCCCCCATGCATTACGCTGCCTTTCTTAAAAAAGAGCAGCATCGATCCTCCGCTCTCGGTCCCAGCTGCTCAATTTCCGTCCCAGACCAGCTTCCTCATTTTTCGGAAAGCACGAGTTTTCATTAAGGGGCCAAATTCAGACGCAGCTCCCTGCATGTGTGTGCTTCGTACGTGTTATAATGAATGCCTGTACTGCAATGTGTGTGCATTATGTGTGTTTGATGTTTGTCTGTATCAGCCTGCCTGCTTGTTTAATATTCACCTTTTTGTGTTTGAGCATGTGTATTTTTGTGTGACGTAGTGCGTGCCTGTGTAAGTTGTGGAAAATTGCAAAAAGCCTAAAAAATGTGTTTTACAGCAAGTTCTTCGCCGTAAGGAAAAATAAATCACTACCCGTGTATTGTAGGTCCCATGTTGGTTCCAAGTGCACCTGCGTGTATTCTAGATTCTCGACCAAATGGAACAGTTTTCGATCTACTGAAAAGTTGTCAATCGCTAAACGCATTTATTTATGTGAATACTGTATATTGTTGAGCATTACTTGTGTCCTTTCAACTTGTAGTGAGCTTTCATTACTAAATGAATGTGTGCTCTATTGTTGAATCCTGGTCACGTTCCCCAAGTTGTGTAGTGTGCAGAGCAGCACATCTTCTAAAACACTGGCAGTTTTCATGGATGCGTTTCAAAGCATAAGGATAAATGCTTCAAATAACTTAGCCGTTGTAATGCTGGTTCCTTATTTTGTTTGCTATTTGTGTAATTGAAAGGGCTGGTTGCCTGTGGCGATTGAGGTTTACCCCCTATTTAGGAAACGTAGTCAGACGCATTCCAACATCTTGCAATATCTACTTTCGCAAAACTGGCTATCATTCTGGTTTCGTTCCATGTGCATGCAATGTTTTTAACTTGTTTGTATATATTATTGAGACCGGGCCAATTACGTATTCCCTGTTTGCGCTAATTTACCTTGACCGCTAAGATCTCTGTATAAATGAAGCTGGTCTTGTTACATCTGCCACTCTGGCAAAACACTTATAAGGTCCCAGAGGGGAGACCTATTGGCTATGCCAATGCTTTGGCTTTATGTATTTGTCATTGTAATGTCTTTTTGTTTCATTTATAAAGCCGTTACATATTGCACAATTAACGTACTACTAGCAAAGCTAATACCTTTAGCTTAATAAAAGGTGAAACCTGTTGCATTTTTAACACTTGTCCTTTCATGTTGGGGTGCCGGTGGGCAGAGGGTAGCAGGCATCTGACTCCCTATGCATCTGTGGGGATAGGTAACTTTCCCGTCACAAACCCCGTGTGAAAGTTCACTTATTGATAGTTCTTCTATTTCTCTCACAATGCCTCTACTTTGCTATTACTATATGCCCTGAGCAGCAAGACCTAAGGATACACTCTGGCTCTCCAAAAATAAAGTTGATTATTAGGTAATTTCCTCAATGGCCTTCAGTGCATGCCCAAACACTTCTTTGTAGTCCAACATCTAGGCATATTAGATAGAAATTGCACCAGGTCAGTGTACTTTTTGGGGTGCTTTTCTCCAATTAAATCTGTTAATCAGTTTGATACCTCTGAAACCACATACAAACTAATTCCTGATTTTTATATCTAGCAGGACATAATCATGGTTTCATTCAACGTCCTGTTTTTCACTTGCGATCATTCTGTGTGTGTTCGAAAAGATGGTGACTTCCTGCTTTTGGACAATCCCGGGGAAGTTCTTTGTAAATGGCTGGTCGAAAATCTAGATGAAGCTGGTCGGCCAATCACCGAAGAGAGAGATTTTAAAGCTATGATTCTGTTCCAATCATCTGGTAAGCACAATAAGTAAACCTTTATAATAAGTTTGCAACTGCAGGATAACGGTACAAATTACCAACCTGTTTCAGTAAAAACCTACATTTGTGATTAATTAATCCAATAATGGACAGTAAAAATGAACATGCATGTCCCCACATATGCCTTGGATTGCTCTCCAGAGACAAATGTAACACTTATGAAAAGGACTGAAACGTTTAGCTTGTGGCACTACTATAAGGCAGCCATTTTTGGATAAACTATTTTATTTAGGCAACTTTTTTCAGGAGGTTCAAGTTCAGGCTTACAATGTGTACTGTCTATTAAGGAAAACTTACTTACTTGGTTATGGATAGATTGTACATTTGTCCTTTATTATCAATACCTCTTTATTTAAATATTATGGCTAGAGCGTGAATATATATTGCAAGTGGTCAATGTGTTTTTATCTGTTTTGAAGTTTATATGTAAATATTTTTTTTCTCTTGCTTTTTTTTTAGTGAAGAAACAGTGTCTAATGATTCAGGATATTTTTCAAGAGCTAATTGCAAGCTATTCTGCCACAACAGAGGGTCTAAAACAGGTGTTACTTCAAAGGGCACTGGAGGAAAAGCAGATGTTAATGGACTGTGGCAATCGGGGAAGCGCTGGTAGACTTAAGAGGGGGTGACGCGAACTACAAGAGGAAGAAATTGCAGAGAAAAGATGCAAGGACAAAAAAGCCAAGCAGAGTGGACTGGATTATATAAGAGTTGGTAAGAAAGCTCATGCTGAAAGCATAACTTCTCAGCCTGGTGATGCAAGTTCGCGGATGAGTTTGCAGAAACTTGAAAACCTGGCCCTTTTAGCAGGGATGGCTAGTGTCCTTCATAAAAAATCCACAACAAAAAATGACGCATCAGAACGTGAAAATGAACTTGTTTGGTGTCCCCGCTTAAATCCAAATATCAAGGACAAAAACATGCCTCCCTTTCACCACGTCATCCTAGAGCATGGGTACTCATAGTACAGCCCGCGGGCCAGGGGCGGCCCGGCAAGCCTTCCCTGGCGGCCCACGGACCTTGCAGACATCCTACCAATGTATTTTTTTTTTCTTTTAAAGATTGTCTGCTGCAGCGCGACTCTGAGAGTCTCTGCTGCTCTGTGGGGGCCAGGGTCGGGCGATTCTCACTTAGAGTGGAGCTGCAGGGGCCTAAGATGAGGTGGAATACAACAAAGCCTCATTAGCATTCAAATGGCCTTTAACGACCTGTGAAGTGCTTGGGGGCGGCTGTGTGTGTCAGGAAGCTGTCTCACCCGGGGCTGACACACAGGCAGGGTGAGGTGACAGAGGGAGGTCGAGGGACATAGACAGAGGGAGGGGTGGAAAGAGAGGGAGACAGAGGGGAGAGGTAAAGGGAGGGAGAGGGACACAGAGAAAGGGAGACAGAGGGAGGGCGGCGACAGAGGGTGACGGAGGGAGTGAGGGTGACAGAGGGAGTGAGGGTGACAGAGGGAGTGAGGGTGACAGAGGGAGTGAGGGTGACGGAGGGAGTGAGGGTGACGGAGTGTGTACGAGGGAGTGTGGGCGGGGAGGGAGACAGAAGGAGGGGGTGAGAGAGGGAGTGAGAGAGACAGGGTGAGAGGGATCAAGGGAGGGAGAGAGGCAGCGAGAGGGAGGGAGAGAGCGAGGGATGGAGGGAGAGAGCGAGGGATGGAGAGAGCGAGGTAGCGAGGGATGGAGAGAGCGAGGTAGCGAGGGATGGAGAGAGCGAGGTAGCGAGGGATGGAGAGAAAGAGGGAGGGAGGGAGAGAGGGAGAGAGGGAGATAGATGTGTGTATGCCGGGTGTGGTGGTGCAGTCGAAGAAGGCATCCGCTGCAGGGACCTGTGATCAACCTCATGGTCATAGGTTTTTTTGTTGATCTAGCCCCGCCCCCTCCCCCACTGACCCCACCCCCACCGGTGTGGCCCTCGGAAACAAACCACACTGTAAATTTGGCCCCAGAGAGAAAGTTTGTGAGTACCCATGTCCTAGAGTAATCAACACTCTTTCTGAAAATATAATGGGGACATTCTGATGTAATCAATAGCCATCCTGAAGCTGTCATAGGATCATCCAGGAATAATCCACACTCATCCAGAAATTGTCATGGGATCATTCCAGAGTAATCCACTTTCATCCTGAAGCGGTTATAGGATCATCCTGGAATAATTGACAGTCATCCTTTAATTAGCTAGAACCCATCCTTGAGTAATTCTCACTCATCCAGAAGTTGTCAATTAGTATTCGTGGAGTTGTAAAAGGTAATCACTCCCTGCCAGTAGAAGTCATCAGAACACCATCCTACTGTAGTTTTTGTGATGAGTCTAGGTTCGTCATCACATTTACATTTTTCGTCCTACAGGCATACTTCAGGATGGCTTGGGATGACTTCCCCAGATAATTGCAGGAATAGCCTGACTGTAATCATCAGATGAATCCAGAATGACTCCAGGCTGATCTTCCTTTTCGACATGGGCAGCCAGTCCGGGCCTGTGCCTATAATTTATTATAGAGATTGCTATGGAATTAGTAACCTGAAGCAACTATGAGCAACTAGGTGGCAATGTTGGTTATACAGAAAAAAATGTGTATTCCAAGAATATTCAGTGATCGTGAATTATAGATATTTGAAGAGTTCTAATCTGGTAGTTCCACTAATAAACTTAGCCAAAAAAGAGCATAACCCGGTGCGGAACATAAACAAATCTGTACCACGTGTCTTCACTGCCAGATCGAGACACTTTTTTCTCAGAAGAATATGGAAAACTGCAGCCTTTATTTCCGTTATTATTATGAAGATTTTAAGTTCATTGATAATGCCATTAACAAACACATTCAAAACCATCAGTTACATAACACTCACCATATCCTCACGAATTCAGGGACAAGACACACAAACCATATGATAGGAGCGTCGATAGGGGGCAGGCTCATTCCAGTACGGACATGGCATGCATTATTTCCTATGCCACTATGGCATAAATAGAAGCTAATGTCCGTTGGTACAAGTTCACAGAATGCCATGAGATTCAGGTAACACTTATTTTATATTTATCTGAGTCACAAAGGATGGCATGTAATTTTGCCTCGTTTAACGTTATGAACATTAGTAGTCATTAAGGTAACCACCAGCCTAGTACTTACACTGACAGTCTGTGAATGCAGCCTAGTGTCCGTCGTCCGTTGCTGATCATTTAATAGATGATTTGCAATTACGTTTACCGCTTCCGGGTCGCCTACCACCCTATCTCACTTTCGAACATATTCAGAGAGTCGTCTTGAAACTAGAGGAACACTAATAACTAAGGTGAGCTATCATTGGAGGACCCTCAGCCAATCATAATGCGCAAAACTGACTGGAGGAAAGTGCTGATTGGCTTCGGGGTCCGCATGTGCCTGTGTTCAAGCCGCCCACTTGGGACCGGGTTGACTGAGGCATGTTTGAGATTTACCCGAGATGATTTAGTAGAGGAACTTGGGGTTACGGTATGTTTCGTCCAGGGAAAAGACAGGCTAGGTTTTAGGCTTTTGGATCCGTTTGAAATTCTAGATGGGCAGCTCGGGGTAGGGCCCCAGGGGGAGCATAGTAGAATGATGTTTGCTCCTCCGTCACAGTCTCTTAAACTCAAGACCGACATTCTGGCATGCCGTTTTGGCTGCTGCCCACGGCCATCCGAAGGGTGCGCGGCTAAGGTTCTGTAAGGTGTATGTGGACATTTTAACAATTACTGACCCTGGATTTTGCGTTTGGTCGAATCGTATGCTGTTGCTATATCCACCGCTCCCTGGTGTGTTCGGTAGTTTATCAAACTTTTTATTTTATGACGGACGAGGAAGGTGTTAGGTTGTGTGGGTTCTCGTGCCTGCTGGTGGACTCGTAGGGTTCCCGTGCCTTTCTCGGAAGGCTTTTGTTTTTCTCTGGACTGTGGAATGCTATGAGGTCACTACAGACTGACAGCACGGAGCTGGGGAGGAGGTGGATGCCCCCTGTTACTTCTGCGCTGTGTACTGGGTTCAAGTCAAGAATAAAGCATGTTTGATGTGTCATCGTTCAATTAGACACCAAGACAGAATAAGATTAAGTATAATTTATTAGTTACAAAGGCCCTCTAGAGCTGGACCGGCAGCAACGACAGCTGGGGCTGGAATAGCCGTATATGTTTGTGGTATCCTCGCGTGAGGGCTCGTGTCTACTGCTTGTTCCTGGAACTCGGAACCCTCTGTGTAGGAGATTCCGAGTACTCCAGTGCGGTGGTTGGCGTGGGCTCCAATAGATGTTAACTACCTTGTGAAATAAATCTTCACTAAAATACCCGTTCCTGCCTACCTCATTTCTTCCCAGTCGGGATTCTTCACTGGTGACGAGGAAGAAGTCTATCCACGCGATTTGGGAGCCTGCAGCCCCGGTACATCCGGACCAAGATTACCGTTGCGAAGTTCGGCTGCTGTATTATCACCACGAATCTTTCGGACACTTCGTTGTCATCTGCTGTGTGTAAGCCTGAAAATCCCTTCTTTCCCAACCCAGCGGTGAGATTTTTTATTTATTTTCTGCCTTTTTCGTCAAAGCGCATTCAGCTTTTAGCTGCGCGAGTCGACGCATGCGCACAAACCCGCGCTTGGAATTCTTAACTGCGCGCGCAACTGAATTCCTCATACCAACGCATGCGCATACCAGATCTCCTGTATCCTCGATAAAAACACAACAAGGCATCACTTGGCAACCGTCCTTTTATGACATCACAAAGAGCAACCTCACAGAGAGTTGCTGGCTTGATCTCTGTAGCTTACATTTTATCTACATCACAATGGGCTGTTTCTGTCTCAATGGAATGCTAAAACAATGACCTTTTTGGAACTATAAATCTACTTTGGAGACACAATTACTTATGACATCATAGTAGTCTCTGGTTTTCCACTACTTTGTCTATTAATTCTTTAAAAAAAAAAAGGACAATCAACCAAATCCTAGTGCATTATCATCATCTTTATTTTTTTTTTTCTTATATAATTGTTCCTTTTATTTCACCAATATGGAAAGTTTCAATGCTCCTCCATTTTTAGCAAGCCCAGGCGAACCACCTTTGGAATGGAAACAATGGCATGAAGGCTTTGAGGCTTATCTAGAGGCTGTAGGTGGTGAGAATTATACTGATAAACGTAAACTTGCCATTCTTAAACATTCTCTTGGCGCAGAGGGCAGGCAAGTTCTTTCCCATCTTCCTCCTTTAGCTACAAACAATTCTTCTGAAGAAGAAACTGATGTCTATGAAAACGCTGTTATGCAGCTCGACAAACAATTTATCAAAAAAGTCAATGAGGTTGTGGCACATCATAAATTTCTTAGTAGGCAGCAACTACCTATCAAACCTATTGATTCATTTGTGAAAGACTTAAGGATTCTAGCAGCCAAATGCAATTATCAACAATTCCACGATCAGATGGTGAGAGATCAGTTAGTACATAATGTGGCGAATGTAAAACTACAAGAAAAGTTACTTGATGCGAAAGATTTGTCTCTCTCCAAGGCTCTTGACATTGCACATCGTTTTGAGGATATGAAATTAGGCATAAAAGAGTTATCCGAGAAGAAGTCAAAAGAATCTTCTGTGGAAAGACCTACTATTTCTGAGGTTCAAGTGGTCAGAAGGAAACATGTAGAAAATCCTTCCAGTAAACCAACGTTTTCTTCTTCAATGAATCCAAGTTTTAAAAAAGTAGTGTGTTTTAAATGTGGTTTTCCTGGCCATGTTGCTACTGACAAAAGATGTCCTGCAATCGGACAATTTTGCAATTATTGCAAATCTAGAGGGCACTTTGCTAGAATGTGCAAAAGTCGCAACAGACCTAAAAACTTTTCCTCTGATTCCAGACGCACCAAATATTCGGATGTTCAAGTTGTAGACAGTGATAGTGATGACTATGACGACCTTCTAGCCGTATATGAAATTGGAGAGGAAAAACAGATGCCCCTTTCTGTATGCTACAGATTGGTTCTAAATTTATAAAAGTCATGGCCGATTCTGGTGCAAAACATACTTTAATAGGTGACGAAGTTATGAAAGAATTTCCAGGTGTATCTTTACTTCCTTCTGACATAAGGTTGCTTGGTTATTGTAAAAAACCGATTGAGGTACTTGGGTATTTTTTCCTCTACTCTTTCTTTTAAGGGCAAATCCATCATATCTAAAGTTTATGTGGCTAAAGATGGTTCATGTCTATTGGGTTGGCCACAACAAAGAGATTTGATGATTAAACTTGATCCGAACCATCCTGATCAAGTTTTAGGCTATTCTGATTTTGTCAATTCTGTTGATGTATCTTCTGTTAACAAGTGGGAAACGCTTTTTCCTCAAGTTTTTTCTTCTAATTTAGGTTTGCTAAAAAGTTTTAAACACAAGATCATTTTAAAGCACAATGCAATACCTAAAGTACATAAAGTGCGCAACATTCCCTTGTCTTTAAGAGAATCTGTTAAAAAAGAACTTCAAAGGTTGTGTGACCTTGATGTAATCGAAGAAATTGAATCCTCTGAATGGCTTTCGCCTTTTGTAGTAGCTCACAAACCGAACGGAAAGATTCGTTTATGTGTAGATATGCGTGACCTAAATTCTAATGTTTGGGTTGATAGGCATCCACTCCCAAACATTGGTGAGATGTTTTCAAAACTCAAAAACGCCTCAGTTTTTACTACGTTGGATTTATCTAACGCATATCATCAGATTGCCCTCCATGATGATAGTAAACATCTTACATCTTTTATAACTACTGAAGGAGCATACAGGTATAAAAGGATGCCCTTTGGTTTAGTGTCTGCTTCTTCAGTATTCCAGCGTGTCATGCATAACCTGTTCAAAAATTTATCCAATGTCCTTTACTTTCAGGACGACATTTTGGTTTTTGGTAAGGATGATTGTGAGCATTCTGAAGTTTTATTTAAAGTTTTGTCAATTTTACAAGACAATGGTCTTACTCTCACCAAGGAAAAATGTAAGTTTGGCAGGGATTCTGTAGATTATTTGGGGCATTCCATCAGTAAGAAGGGCATTTCTCCCAAGTTGAGTTTGGTCAAAGCTATCGAAAATGCACCTGAATCTAATAGCAAAGATCAGCTCAGGTCCTTTTTAGGACTAGCCGAATATTATGCCAAATTCATCCCTTCTTTTGCAGACAAAACTTCTCATTTAAGAAATTTGATGAAAAATCAACAACAATTTGTTTGGGATGCCAATTGTAAAGATCAATTTGATTTTGTTAAGAAATGTATTATTTCTGCTCCTGCTTTATCTCCTTTTGACACCAATTGTAAATCATGCATTGTCACCGACGCAAGCAATGTGGGCATTGGTGCGGTATTGATGCAAAAGCAGAAAATGGGTTTTGTTACTATTGCTTTTGCATCAAGACCGTTGCGTGGTGCTGAAGTGAAATATTCCACATTAGAAAAAGAAACTTTGGCCTGTTGGTGGGGTATTGAATATTTTCGCAGATATGTCTACGGTACCAATTTTGTCGTACGATCTGATCATCGTCCTCTTGTGGATCTTTTCACGACTAAAGGTTGTAGCAAAGCTACTTCCAGAATTGCGAGATGGCAATATAAATTGCAAGATTTTCATTTTCTAGTCGAATACATTCCTGGTGCGAAAAATGTTTTAGCTGACTTTCTCTCAAGATTGCCCGTGGAAGATGATAATCAAGTTGCTCCTGATGATGATCCTGATAAAGTTGTATCAATCTGTGAGGTGTCCAATGGATGTATTAAAGAGGACGAATGGAGAGTTGCTTGTGGTGATGATCTAGATTATATGAATGTGCTGTCTTTTGTTAAGAATGGTTGGCCTGCCAAAACGAATTTGTCGCAAGGGGTTTTGCCTTATTTCCATGTTGCACATGAGTTGTCAATTCAATGTAATATTTTGTTGAGGGGTCTACTTTTGGTTGCTCCTCAAGCTCTTAGAGAAACGGTTTTGGACATGGCTCATGAAGGCCACCCTGGCATGTCCAGCATGAAGAGGAGAATAAGAAGTGAATTTTGGTGGCCTGGTGTCGACAGATTTGTTGAAAGAAAGGTTAGATCTTGTGTAGAGTGTTGTGTAAGTGACAAGTCTCAGAAAGTTGTGAAATATCAACATGACTCTGTTACTAGGCCTTCCAGACCCTGGGAGTGTGTCTCACTTGATATTGCTGGTCCAATGAGTTTTGGCCAAAATCCTGTCTATGCTGTTGTCTTAGTTGATCAATTTTCTCATTGGCCTGAGGTAAAATTTGTCCCGCATGTGTCAGCTAGAGTCATCATTGAATTTTTAAATTCTATATTTGAGAAAGAAGGTTTCCCAGTTTCTATCTTATCTGATAATGGTACGCAGTTTACTTCTGTTGAGATGAAGTCATTTTGTTGCAACCACGGGATAATTCACTAACGTTCTTCCGTGTATTATCCTCAAGGTAATGGCATAGTGGAAAGGTGGATCGGGGTTCTTAAGGAAGGTTTACAACTGGCTGTGTGCAATGGTGAAAATTGTTATGATGCTGTTAAGAAACTCTTATGGAGTTATAGAAATACTCCTAGATTTGAAGGTGATTTGTCTCCTTTCGAGAAAATGCGGGGGAGAAAGGGTGTTTGTAACATGAGCCAACTGTGGATGAGGGATCTTATTAATGGCAAATGCAAGAAACCCGGTTCCACCTTGGTCGGTGCTGCTGTCAGCAGCCCGTGTAAGGTTGGTGATTGGGTACGAGTGAGGAAGTCTGGTTTTATTAGATCTGGTGAGTCGCAATTTTCTGATCCTATGCTAGTAGTTAGAGTAGGCAGACAGGTGCTGGAGTTGTCGGATGGAAATGTTTGGAGTCTTTCCAAGGTTGTTAAGGTTCCTTGGTTAGGTGATAGATCTTCTCCTCCTGGTGCTGGTCTTCCCCATAACAGGTTTGGTAGTGCTCCCGTTTTTCATGGTGGGCGGTTCTCCTTTTCGGTTCCCAAGCCCTCAGCAGCCCACATTCCCCCTGTCAACAAGTCAAATCCTCGGCTAAGGAAGCCTCCCTCATGGTTCAAAGACTACAAAGTGCGAATGTAATTTTGTGTCATCAAAATGTTATGAATATCTCTTTTTTTTTGTTTTGTTATAGCTTTATTGGTAGATGTGATTCTTGTATGGTATCTTTATTTGTTGTATCTTTATTTATTTATTTATTTATTTAGTTAGTTATTATTCTTTTTCAAGGAAGGAGGATGTGTGGTATCCTCGCGTGAGGGCTCGTGTCTGCTGCTTGTTCCTGGAACTCAGAACCCTCTGTGTAGGAGATTCTGAGTACTCCAGTGCGGCGGTTGGCGTGGGCTCCAATAGATGTTAACTACCTTGTGAAATAAAGCTTCACTAAAATACCTGTTCCTGCCTACCTCATTTCTTCCCAGTCAGGATTCTTCAATGTTGTGATGTGGGAAAGGGTGACAGGGTGGTGACGTCCACAGATAAGTGGCTAATAGGGAGGGAGCAATATGACATGAGGGGTTGACAACCCCGGAACAACTGCAACGCTAACCGAGGAAACTTGAAGTGGCATACAGCAATGTTCCAGCACTGCCGTGTCTGAGCATCTTTCGTAACAATGGCGACGAGCGACTTGCACCCTAAAAACACCTGACTGCATGTCTCGGAAATTCCAAAACATTTTACTAATCCTGCAGGTCTAGTACCTTGGAAAATCCCCTCGACCCAACGTAACCTACTTGACCTATGTCTTTGAAAACGGAGCAAAATTGACAAGCTAACAAGATTTAAAGGCATCTTTATTGCTCATTCCCTTTGTGAGCAATACAAATGCCTTTAAATCTCGTTATCTTGTCACTTTTGCTCCGTTTTCAAAGACAGAGGGCAAAAGTTAGTTTGTCTTCCTACTCGCCAGAAAGGGCGAATAGGACCTAAAAATAGCTTATCCTCCTCAATTCTCCCTCGCAAATGCGAGCGGGTGAGTGGATTTGTCGATCCCTGTGACTGACGGGCATTGCAACCATTCTGAACTGTACCCAGATCGGATTACGCAGTACACAAATAGCGCAAAGAGAAATTTTGGCGTGAACTGAAGCTAGTACTACCATCTAGGCTGTATGGCGCGTACATTGAAGGTGCGTTAGTTTCAAGTTGCTAAAATGTATCTCAGCCCTAACGGAGGTCCTTATTTCTTTTTTCTTATATTTCCTTTTTAGGTCTCGCCTCTCAATGCGCATTGAGCGGAGCGAGACTATAGGGGTTTAAACAGACTTTACCTAGACGGGCGATTTGATGCTGTGCCCATGCGCTTTTAGGCGCGTGCACAGCATCAAATCGCCAGCCATCTGTTCCCCAGCAGCTCTTCCCGCTCCGCCCCACAAGCTTCCTCCAGCGTGCGTTCAGCCGCACTCCTCCCACACCTTTGAAGTGAAGCTTAGCTTCACTTCAAAGGCCCCTGCTGCGTCGCACTATTCACGGCCACCAGGCCGTGAATAGTGTCGCATTTCTCCTCCCCCCTCCCCACAGCAATGCCCTCCGTCTTGTTCTTTCAAGATGAACCTCTACAGCCACTTGGAAATATTTAGTTGACTTGAAAAAGTTTACATGGTATATATTTATTGAGGCAAATTAACACAAATTTGTACGCAGTGTTCTTTGGTAAAATAAACGTATCATTTCCATCAGGGACATTTGCTTCGTTCAGTTTCTGCTCACGCTGCCTGTGCTTTGAACGGCCCGGAGGTTTATTCGTGTTGATGATGAGGAGAAGGCTGGGGATGCGCTATTTTAAAAGTCGTTATCTGTTGCAACCAGAGGGTTTTCTCTCGTCATGTGCCCAAGTCGCAGATGGAGCTGCCAATCGCACGCAAGAAGTCCAGAGGCAGCGGCTCACGACCGCCACTCTTATGAATGCTGGCAGAATCAATGAAAATAGCAGGCCACATCCGCGTACCAAGCACAACCTGAAGACCAGGCTATTATTATTTATTTTTAACAGAATCTGCCGCAGGCCGTCCTCTTTCCGACCATTGCAGGAGCTGCATTTGCACAGCGTACCTGCTGCCAGGCTTCCAAAAAGCATGCCCGGACGTTCACCTCCAGAGTATCAGCTGTCCCTCAAAGCTAAAGGTATGTGCTGTGCTGTTTTTTGTTTTGTTCCTTTCTCATCCGCTTCGTGGTAGAAGAGGTGAATATTAACCACACAGGCCAGATTCGCTAAATTCACTTTAGGGAGGGGTTCAAAAATGCCATGTACTTTCACGACAACTTGCTCCTTGTTTCAGCACTGCTTCCTGCTTTCTTAGTGTGCATAATCAGACACCCACGTGGAAGCTGGAGGTGGGGGAAACTTTGGAGAGCCTTTATCACCGCACAATGGGCTGTCCCTAGAGACGTAGTCTATCATGGTGTTTACACACCTTACTAACTAGTGGAATAAAGTGCAAGGCAAATTCCTTGTTTCTGAAGAGCGCTGTGTGCATTAAAGTTATGCCAGCCGCAGCGGCCATCCCATCTTGCTCCAGGCTTGTCATAGTCCCTGCCTGTTTGTTCTGTCTCGTTGCCAGTTTAAAATGTTTTTAATCCCTCATTACCATAGGACAGGCAATGTTTTTACACTACTTTAGCCCCCTTCCTTGCCCTCCCTTTGCCCTCTGACCCCTGCTGGCACACATCAACAAAACCATCATCTGCGTGGAGGCAGCTAAGCTATCAGTGATTTAGGGGAGCTGAGGGAGGTCCGGGGATGTTTGTGTTCAGGGGTCAATCCTTGCTCATGCAGATGCTGACCAGTGAACCCAAAAGCACACCCTGCTGCCCGATACCATTCACTACCGTCTGCAAGGGTGCCAGATTTCTCTTCGCCCTTGGCCTTAGCAAAACCGGCTCTGCTGATATGGCATGCCATGGATGTTGCAGGAGCCGGTTCCAGCACAGGGTGCACCCCACCCATTCACAAAGAGGTGCACAGGAGTGTGCGCTTGGCGCACCTATTTTCATTCTTACATGAGCCGATCCTGACCTGGGCCAGACTGCGGCAAGCGTAGGCGCTCTGTACTCCCAGCCTGCACCACAGACCACCCGTGCTCCGCCTATTATGTCCTACAGGAGCACGGGAGGATGGATTTCGATTGCAACTGCTAACTCGAAAGTGTAAATGTGTGCATCAACCAGAGCGGTTCCTTAAGGCTCTGGTCTGTCGACTCTGCTCACATGGGGTGAAGTGGGAGCCTGCAGATGCCGGTGTGCCTACGAGACTCGCGGCCAGCCAATGCATAAAAGCGGACCCAGCTAGGTCAGGTGGGAAAAGCATCGCACCCACTGCCCTGCATTCAGTCACCGGGAGTCATTGATGACAGGATTTAGTTCGTGAATTGGAATTTCAAGTCAAAGGATTCCATCTCGATTTTTGAAAGAAACACCACTTTCATGCATTCAACTCCTTACACTGAACATAATCTTCACAAAAGTTATTTACAAAAGTTTAAGTTATTGCCATTACAAATTAAATAAATTATTTAAGTATTAATTATTTTAAAAAAGTAAAAGCCATTGTTATTTGTAATATCAATACATCTAAGTCACGTACATACAAAACATGTTGCATTACAAGTGCTATAGGTGTCACATTTGCAAAAGTTATAACTATTGGCATTGTAAATGACAAAGCTATTAATTTAGCTATTTTAAAAAGTATCACATAAATTAAAAAAATCAATTATAAGACCAATAGCTCAAACTTTCCTAATGCGAGACCTTTTGCATTTCCATTGCTTGTTATATATATCCTTTTTATTATGTGTAGACTTTTCTACAGCTAGCCTAAAGACAGAAAGCATTTTTGAATTATAAAATATGTTCTTCATTGGTTGGAACTGTATACACGCTATTTATATTTACAGGTACGACACAGATGTCCCTTATGACCTTTCCCGAAGAAGGCATTTATGTGCCGAAATGCGCATAGA
The DNA here is from genome assembly GCF_964263255.1 of Lissotriton vulgaris. NCBI lineage: Eukaryota > Metazoa > Chordata > Amphibia > Caudata > Salamandridae > Lissotriton > Lissotriton vulgaris. The sequence goes on along the minus strand of NC_141689.1, from coordinate 1,426,252,491 downwards.
GGAGAAATAATATTAATAACTAAGACACTGTTTGCCAATTGACTATATAATCTTCTGTGTTAATAACCAACATTTCTTGCGAAGAATTGCACATTATAAATCAAGAATTATAAGATATTATGAATCCGTTGCTAATGTCCTTATCTGTTTTCCTTGTTTTTTTATGAAAGAATGATTGTTCTATGAATGTAGACACGTTTGAAGTATTAATGCGAATTACACAGTTAAATATAAATTTTGTATTGTTAGAATAAAATATTTGTGTATGTCCTTTGTGAAATAATTTGATTTTCCCTGGTTTTGCACCATCGCCAGAAGCTTACATGACTTGGACAACATCAGCTGTGTTGAGCAGAGTCCTAGTCACACATCAGTCTCAGAAAAAAGACTTGGGCCATTCCTGATTTGCTGCAACCAGAACAAGATAGTAAGCTGATCAGGGCCAATTCAGAGAAGGCACTGGTCGTGGCATCAACTTCAGAGGGAGAGGTGAATGAGATACCTGACTACATGTTGGAATCTGAGTCACTGACTGAGCGAGTGGGGGGGTGGGGTTATTAGCTGCTGCAGGAATTTCTCGAAGCACAAGTTCAGTGCCCTGGGGTTGTGGGACTTTGAAAGAAAGCCCTGCAACAGGTCAGCAAAGGAGTGGGAAGAAGACTGGTTGGATGAGATGATGGCCCACTATACAAAGACCAAAAACACCTCTTTGAAAGTAAATTATCCTTTGAAAGAGATTCATCTCATTACCTCTTCCTCCTCATTTCTGCTGAAACTGCTCAGGAAAATCTTTTCTTTTATTCCATAGGAACTGCAGAAAGCAGTGGTTTCCGCTCTTATTGTCTCCAAACTAGACTTTTGTTATGGACTCTTTATTAACATTCATAAAAGGTACTTAAACAAGCTACAGATTCTGCAGAATACAGTGGCTTACCTGCTTCAAGACATACCTAAACACAAATCTGTTTTACAAGCCCTGGTCCAGCTCTACTGCCTTCCTCTGTATCATGTTTAAATATTTGCATAGTCTTGGTACTGAGTATCTCAAACACTCCTATCAGACCTCTTCGTTAAGCTTCATCTTATAACATAGTGGCTCCTAAATTCAAGAGTTAAAACTGGGGTGGCAGGAGTTTTATGACCTGTACTGCCAAGCTTTGGAACTCCTTGCCTTATAATCTTAAAATGAAGATGAAGGCTTTTTAATAATAGATTCAGGAATTGGGCTTATTAATATATTACACCGGATATCTTTCTGTTTTAGGCTAGCTCCTAGACACCTCGGGGTATTGGAGCGCTTTATACATTTTATTTTCATTTAATTTCTAAGCCAAAATGTTAGAAATGGGATGCCTGGCTGGCCAGGGCTTGCGCCAAAGTCAGTCAGAGACCACCACTCCTAAGTCAGGACAAGGGAGTTACACACCAAGATAAACCCTGCTCACCCTCTAGGTAACGTGGCGCGAGCAGCAAGGCTAAACTTGGAGGCTATGTAGGTTAAGTGTTTGCGCGCGCACCCAGCAACAACACCCAAGGCCCACCACAAAGGAAACTCCACACAAGGTTATATATAAAAATAGCCTTTGTATTATACCAAAACACATTAGATAATAACACACACTTTACAATGTGCCAACAGGCACCAGCAGAATTTACAGGGAATATGTACAAGACAGGGCCACATGGACCACTGTCAGGAATCAGCACTTTTAGAACTTAGCACTGGGTAGAATTCGCACTTAGAACATAGAATATAAATAGGGCTCCCGGTTTTATGGTATTTATTTTTTTGCCATTCCCGTCTGTATTCATCCATATTTATTTTTGGGGCATTTTTTCAGTTTTTATCCGCATTTATTTTTGCCACAAGCAAAAAATGAAGCTACAGCTAGTATTTTTCCACATTTATTTCAGTCCCCAAAAAACACGGACACAAGAGCCGAGGGAACAACAAACTACATGGCAACAAACTCAACACACAACGACCACAATGCAAAAGGGACACCACAAGACACCAGGCTGCAGACAGACATGGAGTTAAGTGTACATCCAGCTACAAAAGTTGGATCTAAGACTAGTTGTTGCAAACCCAGAACATGAGATAACATAGGCTAATGTTTTCCCAACATTCTGGGCCTTACCACATTATTTCGGACAGCCCTCAGCACTGAACACTGTACAGGCACATGCAGCAGAGGAAGGGCCTATTGAGAGATCGCTGTGCTGAACTCTAGGTATTTGCAATAGAAGGTGTTCTTGGGGTAATGAGAGACAAAGTTTTATGCTGGGGAATATTGTCATCAAATATAGGAGTGGAAACAGTAACTGGGGCAATTCAAAACCTATCACCTCTCACAGGCTGCACCTGTCTACTTAACTATTGAGTACTCTCAATTTGAGAATTTCTGTTTTCCTCTGTGTAACTGCGTTTGCGCACTAACGTTTATTAACATTTTTTTTTAACGAAATGTGTACATGTAGAATACCAGCTCTTGATGTAAAACAAATGCTGCTTGGCCAAAAACTATTCATCCTGCAGTGTATTATTTGGCATTATAAAAACACAGTGCTGTTCAGTGTCATCACAGCATGGTTGCAGAATTTAAAGTGCAGATACAGACTATGTAATGGATCCTGTCATGAAATAACTGATTCCTTTTCAGTTGATGAGTTAGTGTGTTTGCCCACTGCCACTCTGGGCTGGCAGATACTTGGTTCATGGGACTGCAAGATGGAGGCGGTAAATGGTTCTGAAAACATTTCTAATTTCTCCTAATTTTAGTAAAGTTAACAATTTGCACAACGCTGCTTGTGACATTCTCTTACATTTCATGACAGAATTTCTGTGACTCATCAATGATGTCCGGCGTCATGAAATGTGATTTCCAGGTATTGCAGGTGCTCTCGGTGCAATGTGTGCTTGTGGGCCTTTTGTTGGTGGTGGCAGAGTCGAGACCTGTCCACTCTAGCAGTGTCTGTGAGGAAGAAGAACATTGGCAAAGAGGGCCCTTTATTTTTCATGAAACCACCCTTGGCCATTAAATACACGGTCCAGGGTAATAGCACCCAGTAAAGTATGAAAGGCATTTTAAACCTTTACACTTGAGTTTACGCAAATTGTTTTATAGCTCTGTAAATAGCGAGCATAAACCACAACAGCGAGATAAAGCAGGCTTCTGTGTGAGTGTCAGTGTTTGATTTTCGAGTGGCCTATTCCCCGTTTTATGGAGATTGAAGACATAGGTTGCCTTTCTTTGGTGCTGCATGAGTAACACCTCAGTGATTGCTCGCTAATGTGCCCTGCCAAGAATCCTTTGTTTTGCTAATGCCCTACTCCCTTCTACCTGGGCTGGGAAGTAGAGCCAAATTACGGTGTGTGTGCTACGAAGAATTTCGGGGGGGGGGGGATGGTTGAGTGCTGATTCTCCCAGCAATTTGCAGAGCAGAGATGCAAGGACGCTATGAAGTGAAGGGGTGAAAAAACACAACAAAGCCTCGTTATTAAATAAATGGTCTTTTAAAGACCTATGAAGTACTTGTGCAGCTGTGTGTGACCCCGGGAAGCCGGGCTGACACACAGGGGTGGGGGGGGGCAGCGGGGGTCACAGGTCTGAAGCTCTTCGAGCCCCGTGGCGCTGCGTGCCATTAATCTGTCCCCTGAGGCCACAGAAAGAGACTTGTCAACAGATGCGGAGTTCAAAAGAAGGGCTGGGGCAGCAACAAAAGGAACAGGGGCATGGCAACTCTGTGCTGAAGCTCGGCCATTTACAAGTATTTTCCCGTTTTTACATATAAATACAGACAAAGGAAAAATTGTTTTCCGTCTGTATTTATATGTAAAAATCTGTTTAAACGGAAAACCGGGAGCCCTAAATATAAATCACTGTAGCACAAACTAGAACATAAAGCACACAACCAGTAACTACTGGTAACAGGTAACTACCACCTACGCAACCATAACCACCTTAGGAACAAGTCACGCAGGGAACCAGGACCTCACTAGCACCACCTGTACTAGCAAGAACAACCACCTAAGTATCACCATACATTTAGGGGTATAGGCACATTACACATGATGCATAAACATTCAGAGGTGTAGGGAAGGAAAACACATGATGCAGAACCTACATTCAGCGGTTTGAGAACAAGGCACATGACTCATAAAAACACATTCAGAGGTGCAGCACAGGAGAACACATGATGCATAAACAGCACATTCAGAGGTGTAAGGAAGAAAAACACAATTGCGCCAAACTCGCATAAGTCACCACCTTTGACTGTACCTAGGCCCTCTGGCCTTGTTGCGGCTAGGATGCCCTGTGTCCCAATGTCAGGGGCCTAAACGTAGCAGCTGCCCACTAAGTGCTGGGCGGCTATGAAGACAATGATGGGCCAACGCTGGAGCCTCGCAGGCTCTGAACAAGCCAACTGACTGTCCTCTGAGCCACTCAGGGCTCTAAACAAAGGACTGGCCCCTCGGAGCCTCGCTGGGCTCTAAACAAATGTGGCACTCAAGAGCCTCTCTGGGCTCGTAACAACTGATGCCCCCTGAGCCCCACTGGGCTCTGCACAATAATGTGGGGCAAGGTGGGAGCGGCCCGCTGCCTTCTGGGGCCGCTCTACCACGCAAGATGAATGCCCCCTTTGAGCCTCTCGGTGCTCTCTGCAAGAATGTGCCCCTGCGAGCCTCGTGGGCTCGTAACGAAATGTGCGGGTTGAGCCTCTCGGGGCTCGTGAAACAACTGTGGCGCTGAGCCTCTTGGGGCTCTAACAACAAAAAAGCCCCGCAACCGTGGGAGCGGCCCGCTATCAAGTGGGGCCGCTCGGGGTGAAGGTACCGGCAGAGCGCCACCTCACTCCTTCTCCCCCCAGCCGACTTTGACTCACCGGCTTCCGTGGGAGGGGGAATCTTCTCTCCTTGCGACGGTCTTGGTCGGGTGCTGCCTGTCCTCGCGCCGCGTTGTGGAGCCCCTCCTTCACAGGGGCTCCCCTTCCTGTGTGGCTGGGCAGGGCGGCTGGGCTTCTCCTCGTCGATGCGGGGCTCTGAGGCCACAGAGCTCCTTCTCGCTCTGCGGCTGCCGGGCGGGACTTCTGGCCGGGCCGCGCTGCCAACCACATCTGGGTCATCGCAGGCAGTGCGGCGGCCCGGCGGGGGCTACACACACTCCTGGCATGCGCGTAGGAACTGTGGGGGACATATCCCCCCCAGATTTTGGAGTGGGGGGGACACGGGGGACAAGGGTGGGGGACAAAAGAATTTCCCCTCTCCCTTCTGTTATGCACAGGGCCATTAGCGCGCGAAAGGGCTACCTAATGGCCCTGTACTGGACGTGTGATTCACCTGCCTGCAGTCAAAGAGGCCACCCGCCCTCTGACCTTTGTTATTCTGCCGTAAGGCTTGGCCAGTCTGGGAAGGGCAGAGAAAGGAAAAAACTCTTGTCTCTTTTCTGTCATTTCCAGAGAAGGCAAGGGCAGAGTCCGCTTCTCTTGCTCAGCCTCTGGTAGCTTCCCTCCTCCCCCCTCTCTCTCTCTCCTTATTCCTCCATCTCTTTCTGTCGCTGTCTCGCTTATCTTTATGTGCGGATTTCAAAAGACAGCTGTTACATACTCTCTCTTGCCTCTCATTTTCTTTATTTGTTCCCTCGTGAAATGGATCCAAAAATGAGCAGAACACTTTAGCTGGAAATGTCCTAATTTTCTGACAGGGTTCTATTCCAAAGTACAACCTCGGGACGGAGAGAATAAAGTATCAAAATAAGAAAAATTATTAAATAACCAAATAAAGCAATACAGAGTGGTCAGCAGACAGGCCAGATTGTTATTTACACCCATGCACCTTAGCGCTGCTTTACAGAGTTTTCCAGTGAAGCGCTACTTTCTTTCTATCTTCTTTCTTTGAACAACATTGTTTTCCCAGGGTGGGGAAGTGCACCATTCATAAAGGGACTGCAATACCTGGTTGAGGGGTGGACTGGAAAACGTTTAATATGAGCGTTTTCAACTGTTTTAATTATTTTAGCCTATAAAATGTGTACCACAGCTCTGTGTTGAGGGATTTGCTCTTTTTTAAACCAAACTGCTTATATTTTATAATGATATAAGCAATGGACATTGAAACGGCCCTTCCTAGTCCTGTAGTCATGTCCAAAACTTTTCAGGCAAAATCACTTACTGATTTCTGAATAATGAGTTTAAAACATTTAAGGTAACCTTGTTGTTCCTGCTTACATTTCACATGCTTTGCTCATCCTTGCATTCAGTGTTTGCTTTTTACAGGGTGTTGTTACTTTTTTCAGGCAGCATTTTACTCTTGTCCAATGCATAATTTGAATTGAGTCTCAGCACAATTGGGTTGTAGCTGAAGGCAGTGCCAGTTTAACCCAGTGGGGCAGTATGGTGTTCAGTGGGGGACAGGATGTGGCACTCTGGCCAGAGCTGCCAAATTTGGAACTGGAGTACCATTTTCAGCCTTCATGACCAGTCCACCAGTCCACAATCCTGACAGAGCTCATTCCGATGCTACACCTTAGAAGGCCCGATAGACCTTAGAAGCCCTGGTGTCTTAGCACCAGCAGGTAGACCCTAACGGTGGCAAGTGTGGGTTAACCTTGAAGGCCTGTCCACCACAATCCATGCAGTTCATCTCCAGTCTTGCAAGCAGGCATACGAAGAAGCACACACTAGAGCGACAGTGACTCTGTCACTGAGGTCTTAAGACCCTTGAGGCCAGTCCACCTTGTCATTGGTACCTCCATTGGACTTTTTCAGCACTATTAGTGCAACTTACCAGGGGTTGGTAATGTTGGATTTGCATGCACATTAAACTCAGAGGGTGATTATAATGGTGGTGGGACTGCCACATCACCACATCGTTGACAGTCCCACCACCATTGATGACTGTATTACTGCCCGCCATATTCCAATGGCGGGCGGTTCCCTGGCACTCGGAGAGACCGATCGCCACGCACACTTCTCCCTTCCATAGGGAAGGCAGAAGGCTAGGATTCTTATGTCTTGCAGAAAGGAGAGAAAAGGGTGTATCTGCTCTTCAGGAAGGATATACAATGCAGAAAGGGCGGGAATAGCCACTCTGGCATTTCCTTTGTGGGCTGCAAGAAAATTATGCTTAATTTAAGTTGGTGTCTGCAGGTGAGGCGAACTGTATTCTTTGTTAGAGACCGGTACATTATTTAAACCATCAGACTGTAAAACTGAACAAGAGAAAGGCATCAAGAGTTGTTGGCAGAAGGAGGTAGGGAAATATGGAAAACAGAGAATAAGGAGAAAGCAAAGATGAGAAAGAACCTGGAAGAGTGAGATAATGTGGAGGGAGAGTATGTTGGTGGATAAAGGAGGCAGGAGATGAAACCAGATAGACAGCCTTGGTATTCAACAACCCAGCTCCGACACAGATTCACTCACTACCACCCTTTAATAGTGCTGCCCAAGTCTCCATACCTACCCTATCAGAAGCATTCAATTAGTTATGTAGCGCCACTCATACCAGTGCAGGGTGTCAACACTTTACATCATTCACACTACACAGGCAGTCAATCATAGGTGTGTAAATCTGTGTATAGGAAATGTTAAATAAAACTACAGGGTGTAGGAGTCACATGTCATCCATACTTGTAGACAGTATTGTTTAAGAGTGCTTGGTCTGGATGTTGGAAAGTGGGTTAATAGTAGGGGCAAATGTATATCTGTCCCCGGCAATAAGGACTCTACCTCAATATATAGCTCCATACCAGTCTTTGAAAATTATTTTCATGCTCAACCCTTGCTAGCTTGGCTGTTAGCAGGTATGTAAAGCATTTAAAAACACCAATTCGGTAAATAATTAAGACACAACACAATAAAAATCCAGCACCAATTTATAAAATTAAAAAATATTATTTTCTTTAAAATGAAAAAAATCCAATGCAGGGAAACGGGAATATGACTTTTAAAATTTTTTGCACGATATAGCACATAGAAACGTGTATCCCCTTTTGGTACATCTGGTCATGCTCGACCTGCTCAAAGTCAAAGTTTCAGGCTGACCACGATGAAGCCCTGCAGGGGCTACTCCCTGCGGTAGGTCTCGGTCAAAGTTTTTACCTTCTGACTTAGAAACTTTAGTGGAGCTTTTCTTCACGGGGTCCGTCGAAGCTCTCAGCCACGCCTGATTCGGTGAGGGTTTGCCAGCTTGTCTTGCAACGAACTCCCAGTCAAACTTATGGAAGTCGAACCTGCGGAGCTTTCCAGCGGTACGAGCTAGGGATGCAGGCTGGCACACAGTTGATGGTGGGTGGCTTGGCTCTCATGGTTGGACCGGTCACCTTTTCTAAGTTCGGAATCAGAAATGTTTCCAGAGCTTTTTCTTGCAGGGTCCCTCAAATGCTTTTCACTAGGCCGGATTCGGTGAGGGTTCGCCAGCTTGGGTTTCTACCTATGCCTGATCAAACTCTGGAAGTCGGACCCCTGGAGCTTTTCAGCCGGAAGAACCTGGGCGACAGGCCAACTCATGGTTGATGGTTGTCGGCTTGGCTGACCAGAGTGAGTCGGTCCACTTATAGAGTTTTTTACCAAAGTTGCTCCAAACTTCTCCAAACCTCTGGAACTTCTTCCTGAAGTTTTCCAAAGGGTCTCAAAGTGTCCAAATCTTACTCCACGGGTCTTGAATCTCCAAGATGGTCCTTGAAATGGACTTCAGTTACCACAATCCACTTGGACAAAACCCTTTCAAATATACTGGTAGTTCTCCAGGCTAAGGATTCTTGGTGGGCCAGGTTAGCTCTGTTAACCTTCAGCGTGCAGGGAGTCCACTCTTTAGTCCGTTTGAAGGAAAGTAGTCCATAGGACTGTAATTCCAGATTGTGCAACAGGCACAATCTTCAGTCCAGAGCCTGGTTGGTTCAAATCAAACTTCTCAGCAGGGACCCTTCTTCTCCCAAGTTTGAAGCAGCATCATCTGAGAGGCTTTGTCTCTTTCAGATACTTATTCCAAGTTCTCTGGGTCAAGAAGGAGGACACTCCTGTCCAATGAGGTGCAGGGCAATGCTCCAGGGTATGACCAAATCCTCTAAAGTGGGGTATTATTTTCCCAAAGAGAGCATCATTTCTCCAAAATTCATCATGGCTGATTTTCCAGCAGAGGGAGCAGAACTAACTCAACCAGCCTACAGGATGGTTTCATATACCTAGGTCCACTCCCCTTACATCTGGGAATTCCTCCTTAATCCCCCCATCCGGCTGTGGGAGAGGTGTAAATGAAAGAGATTTTTCCAGCTTGTCTCCTTCTTTTGAAGAGCATTGTTTACTACCACTCCCCCCTGGCTCTGGCGTTCCTATGCCCAGCAACCTCTACTCTCAGACAGGCCACCTAACTCCAGGGGTCATTTATCACCTCTTCAAACAGCCAGTCAAATCCATTTACCTCTAACAAATCAAGGCAGGGCACTAAGGGATGAATTGTGGCTTGCAGATAAGAAAATCTTATAACTTCTTGTCTGTACATTTTAGAATAAATTCAACAATACCACATTGTTGCATTTATCATTAACATTCTTCTGAGTCCTTTAATCCTAGTTGTATGGCTTTCCTTTCTCCAGTTAATAATTAATAACCTCTTGCAATGTTAACCTATGGGCTGGGGATCTGCAATGGAATAATTAACTGGCCAATTTCTCCAATACCAGGGCCTGTATAAGGATCCTCCTTATACCTACCGGACCCCTACCCCTAGAATACATAGGAAAGACTTGAGGGGTTCTGATTATATCAAAATATTGCAGATCCTCACTTCACAGTGCTCCTAGCACAAAAGCCGATTTTGGGAAGCACTATACTACAATGTAGGCAGTGAAATGTGCAATTTCATTAAACCCAGGGCATATAACACTCATTTTATAAGGGCCCTCCTTGTAGATACCTGACCTCTAACCCCTAGGACACCTAGGGGAACCCCTGGGGATACCTAATATGCCCCAACATTGTAGTTTATCAATTTGTAAGTGCCCTAAACCCAAAAGTCAAGATTGGGCACAATTTGCATTTTAAAAGCAGGCCTCCAACACGCGTCTGCTTTTAAACTGACCTCAGGCTACAGCAGTGCACACATGCAAGTGCAGGAAGGGGTTCTGGCCTCTAAACCACTGTGCCCTAATATATACTAGGGACTTAAAGGTAGTTTCAATCCCCATGCCCTAATATGTACTAGGGCCGTATAGGAGAGGTCATGTCAATCATAGAGGTACCCTAACCCATAGTGCACCCTTGTGTATGTAGGTGTTTTACTGTATTCGTGTCTCTTTCAACATAGCACTGGCCCTGGGCCCGGTTAGTCAGAGGCCAGGGTCTGTCAGAGTCAGGTACCACCAGTACCAGTCAGCAAAAAGTTGGGGAGTGCCCAGGGCACAGATGACTTTGCAACACTAGAGAAGCACACACCCAGAATGTAAAACATAACACCATGGTTGGGGGTTCTCTTTAATAATCAGAATTGATTTCCATCCTAATGAACCCATTTTCAAACTTTGGGATAATGAAAGACTGGGTAAAAATCATAACGTTCTAATCTATACCTTGCAGTTTTTATGCAGCTCTTTGATGACGTTTAATAGCTCACTGTTAAGTGTTAGGATTTTAACTTATAAACTGCAAATAGCAAAAGAATCTCTCAGACAAAAGCAGTAACTCACTGACGTATTTACATTATATGCATTTTGTGATCTGCGTGGTACACGATCTTTGTAGCGGGCATGTTACCCCACTGTGGCTACCTTACCATGAGTCAAAACTTCCAGTACTCCGACCTCTGATCTCTCTCAATAAAGATCATTAATCACCAAAGTTATCTTCACATTTTTATTGTTGCCTGAAAATTTCTGGAGACCAGGAATGCAGCAGCGGGTACTTTTCAAGCCATAATGCACTTACAACCATGACGCCCTCACCCGAAGTCAGCATCCTTTTTTGCTTGGTGCATGAGGATGCAAGATTCATATGCATTTTTTTAAAACATTTGGTCTGATTACTATGTGAATGTAAACAACAATAAAGCATACATGCAAACTGTGACTACATGCCTGCTTTTCTCAATATTTCACTTCAAAACGATGCAAATGTATTTGTTTAACGGGTGGTGATTGAATAGGGTCAATGGAAAATCCACAAGGTTGTCCCAGAATTTTAGTGTCTCCTACGCCCCTGACTCCTGGGCAGTGCAGGAGCACGGGGTAGGCTCTCGTTGCTTCCTGCTTTGTGTACAAATCCTTGGGCAGCCAATCACCGCGCAGGTCGCCCGGCGAGCCTCTTGCAGCCTAAACCAATGGCAGCGCTGCTCCCGGGTGACGTCAGCAGTGGCTCCCTCGGCTTCTCCTCGGCCCGGGGCTGCGGCGGTGATCTCGGGGGCCACAACGAGGGGTGGGCTCCCTCGTATAGGAGTAGCAGCAATAAATCGAGGTGGGCACTCAATAAAAATCAGTAATCCTGGGCAAATGCCGGGTGGGCACCGGCTTGGACAATTAAAGCGCTCCCAAGCGCTATAACAGCAAGTAAAAGCGCTTCCAGGCGCTTAGAGGGGAATACAGCGCTCCCAAGCGCTATAACAAAGAAGAAGCGCTTCCAGGCGCTTAGAGGAACACCAGTCCAGCAAAAAGGTCCTCCTAGCAGAGCAAGGCAGGGGGGAGGGGTAAGGCTGGGCCAGGGGCCAGCTCACTGGGCCCTCCAGGCAGGAAGGCAGTCCCAAGTGGCGGTTCCTCCTGGCGCCCAGCAGCAGCCCCCCTCTCAGATAGGATCCTGGAAGATATCCTTTTCATGGGGTCACAGCCCCTCTTTTATACACAAGTTTAATGTTTATTGCTTGATTAATTAAAATCATCACAACCCCCCCCCCCCCACATAAAATAAATGAATTGCATCTACACGGGCAGCTAGGATTGTCATCATGCGAGCGATCGTATTATGTCCGTGTTCTGTCTGCCATACACTTAGAGTGTATAAAATTCTATTATTATAAAATCATACTAAAACTGTATTTAGATCAAGTTACAGCAAAGAAATACAATTTTATGGACCTCCAAGTAGGAGTGTGGGGAGGTGTTACATACATTTAAGTTTAGACATCGTCCGCTTGCGATAGGCATCTGTTTACCAATTTCATATACTTGACTCCTTGGCAAGCCAGAATGCATGACGAACCCTCCAGCCAGCTTATCACTGCTTGTCTGCTAGAGCGAATGTTCAGGTTGATTAAAATCGCCTTTAGGTACTGTCTCCTTTGGCTTAACATCGCTGAACAGGCACACTACAAATGGGTCAGGATTTCCTTTTGGAATCCGCATAAGCGACAACCTTCTGACTTACAACCTGTCGCCCAAGAGGGGGATAAATCCTTGGAGACGTGCACCCCCATCCTGAACTTTAAGAAGCACATCTTTAAGTGGGAACTAAAGTGGGCGGATAAGTAGGCTTGTGGCTTTGATACACTTTTTCCCTTTGTCTTTGCTCAGGGTGAGGGGAAAAACCAGTCGCAGCTGGTTTGTGAGCACCCTTGATGTGCTCAGCCCCTCACTCTATTCACTGGCAGGGCTAGGGTCATCAGTCGCACCACAGGGGGCGGAGCCAGCATTGTGTGGGGAAAGCCCAGCCCTATTCAGGACCCAGGTGCACGCCTCCCCAGCCATCAGCATGCTAATCTCCACACTCACCACCGGGCAGACCCATCCAGACTCCTGGAGCCAGGCTCACCAGCCAGCTCCAGCCAATCATGTGCCAGCACACTCACTGCACATGCACACCCATGTCTAGAAGTGGCACTTCCACACTAGACACATACATGCCGCATACATCATTGCGCAGCATTCAATCACACGAGTCCTCACATACCAAACTCGAGCCTGCACACCTCACGCATCAGAAACTACCAGGGACACAGACATTCCCCATGCATTCCTATGGGAGGGCAGGCCAACCTTACTCCACGCACTCAGAGTACGCACGCACTTTCCACTGGGACACAGTGAAAATGCGCAGAAACCAAAAATCACTACCTCCAATTCACATTTTAAAAGCAAAAAGTTTAGTGGTGAACCTGCCAGAAGGGCCAAGTCAAACACAAAACAATTAATTGCTATTCAAAACAATCTGTAGAGAGTTCTCCTGATTTATTATTTCAACATTGCTTGATCTATCAATTCCTCACCACTTAGACAAATAGAGAAAGGCGGGGGCCGTCATCGGCTCCGCCGCAAGTATAGCGGGAACCTGGCCACCCCCTCCCACCTCGCCTGCTCTCCATGGTGGGGCACGCCCGCGGAGGGCACGCTTCAGCATGGATTGGCCCAAAAGGCTCCCAACCCATGGGGAGGGGAGCAGAGGTCAGGCCGGTTAGAACCTGCCTGGCCTGTAGGGGGTTTAAAAGGCCGGGGAGCACGGGCGTCGGACTCTTTTACCCTCGCTCCCAGGTCAGCCCCAACCAGCCTCTAGGAGGCTGTAATCTTTTTCTTTTTCTCCCTTTACAGGTCATGTTGGATTGAAGGGAGGAGCGTTTTGACGAACAAAGGCCGGCTTGTTTGTTTATTTTGTATTCCTCTGCTGGTCGTTTTTGCGGTGCAGCGGTGAACGGTAACAATCTCAACGTGCGTCGGAGAGCGGGAGCTGGCGTTTTTTCCTTGGTTCCCCGGGATCGGGGGAAGTGGAAGTAGTTGCTGCGGTATCGTGAGCCGTGCTTCTAAGGTTTAAGTTAGGTGCTCGCACTCGCCTCCAGGTACGAGGATACGGGCGTGCTGTGGGAGGAGGGTTGCCTAGCTGTTTGGGCGGTAGGAGTGGGTAAGCAGTCTGAGTACCGGTGCACAAGCCCCAACCGTGTCCATCCTATCCTGTGATTCAGGGCAAATCACTCAATCTTCCCAGTGCCTACACGGGCAATACTGAGATAACATCGTGTGACATCCTGTGGTTTGGGGAAAATCGCTAAATCTCCCCAGTGCCTACAGGGGCAATGCTGTGATAACATTGTGTGTATAACAAGGGAGGGGGGCAGTTAAACTGTTTTAAGAGTGCATTGAGCTCCAGGGTGAGTTTGTGCCTCACAGAGGGCACATGTTTTGAGTTTCTCATCTCTCCTAAGAAGCTTTTTGTTCTGTGTTAAAGAGGGGTTCATCACCTGAAAAAATAATTGTGTAGCACCCAGGAGATTATTAAGTAAATAACACTACTATATGACTTGAATCAAAGGAGCTATTGTTTGTGTGCCCAGAGCATATGGTAATCTGTGAATTTTCATTATAGGAGTGCACACAAGGGTACTTATCACGCTAGGTCGGCGAGAGGCGAGACGGAGCACATCGTTTTAGGGGTCACAGACAGGCCTGCATTTCACTGCTACTGCGGGCCTCCGGGCTAGAGTTTACTCGCCCAACACCCAGGCTAGCTGGAGTGGCGCGGTCCCAGTTGTGTGGTGCTTACGGCCAGTTTGTGAACCCCCAACATGCACAGGTAAGGACCTGGGCAGGTCCCATTTAGGTAACAGATAACATTGTGCTTGCGGCGTTATTGCTGATCAAGGCGTAAGTTACCTTGCAATTGTTGGCTCAGGAACTATGGCTAGTAAAGGTGGTGCAAAGCGTTCCCGCATGGAACATATGTTGGAATCAATGATGCGTAGGATGGCGACAATGGATAGGAGATGGGGAAAGGTAGAGCAACTGGGACATAGCCTTGCAGAGCTTAGACAGAAGGTAAATGGTCACAGTGGCCCAGCAGGCAGGCCCAAGCGAACCATAGTGTCCCCTAAACCCAGGGGGGAATAGGACCCACTCCCCAGGTGGGCTAGACCCAGGAAGGGGAAGAATCAAGATCCCACACCAAGGCAGCCCTTAGGGGAGATTCCTTCAGGGAAGGGTCCCTCAGGAGTTCCAGTGACACCAGTGAGCCCTACACCTATACCAGAGATACCGGCAAGTGTCCCATTGATCCCTGCGCCTTCCCCGCTTGTGCATATACCAAGTTCGGTGCCTCCCGCATCAATCCCGGTGGTCCCAATGATAATCCCTGTGGTGCCCACACCTAGCCCCGCATCATTCCCGGGGGTTCCTGTCCTGAATCCAGTGGCCCCCACTCCGGTCCTAGCACCACCAGGGGTTAGTCAGATACTGCCGGAGTTAGCGGCTCAGATAGCGGCAGTTCTCCCTTGGTTAGGAAGGGGGGGGGGAATGTTACCATCTTCAGTGGGTGCAAAGGAAGAAGGGGAGGACCCATTAGCGGAGGCACAGAAAATGGTGGTGAAGATTATTGCTGCCCCAAGCGGGGTGCCAGACGAAGGGCCAGGTACTTCCATTCTACCACAACCAGCGCTACAGGAGAGCGGCACTGGAAAAGACAAGATGGTGGAGCCATCGGGAGCTGGGGCAATAGGTAAGGAAGTGTTATTGCCACCGCTGGGCGTGGGTGTACTACCCACTAGGAGTTAACATCTGGCTAGGCATATAACACGGGAGGTGAAGGAATTTGTATGGTCGGGTGCTTACATTAATATGTTCTACTTGCTTGTGAATAACAGGGAAATGGAGTATGTCAAGGATTGGATGCTCCCTTGTGAAAGGCGTGGTAAAATGTTGAGATTCAGGGTGGAGGAGACTTTGAACAACTGGATTAGGGCTTTCTCTGTGTTTATGGCTATAATAGCTGAGCGTTCACCTAATCAGCAAGCAGAAATGGCATGTTACCAGAGCAGGGTGACCATGACTCATGATAAATAGGGGGGTGTAGGTTGGAAGGATTATGACATGAATTTCAGGAAGGCTAAGGAATTTGACCCATCACTTACCTGGGACCGGGTTGACTCAATTTCGTGGTTTGATCAGTTTGGCCCAGGACATCCGGGCAATGCAGTGCAAAACTGGAACAAGGGCACACTTCCCAAGCACCTCAGCCCTTTCGTCCACCACAAACCGGGGCACTGCCCCTAGTCCGGGGAGCGGTGAGGGACGGAAAGGGGTATGGTGGGATTTTATTAGACGGACATGCACCAGGGCCCATGGCACTTGTAAATTCAGACATGCATGCTCCATATGTAATCACCCCTCTCACCCAGAATCAAAATGCCTCAAGAAAGGTAACACATTCTCAGGAAATAGGGGGAGGAAGAAACAGGAATAAGGAGAAGGTACGAATGGTAACACATTCACCCATTGACATTCTGGCTATGACTCCTTGGTTAAACAGGAACCCAGACCATGCTACAGCTAGGATTTTACAAGAAGTTTTTTTTATTGCTTTAGGATTCAGGGAGTTGACTACACAGGGACACCAGAGTGTAAAAATCAACTGTCTATAAAGACAAATCCGGGGGTAGCAGCAGTGAAAATTGCCAAAGAACTGCACCTGGGCAGAATAACGGGTCCTTTTGACCACATCTCTGTTCACAACTTTGTCTGCTCGCCCCTGGGGGTGGTCCCGAAGAAAGAGGAAGGGGAGTTCAGGTTGAATCATAATCTGTAAGCCCCTAGAGGCAATTCATTAAATGACGCCATCAACGAGGAGATCTGTAGCGTGAAGTATGCCTCTTTTGATCAGGCAGTGGGGATGCTAAGGGATCTGGGACCAGGGGCCTTGCTAGCCAAATCAGATATTGAATCTGCCTTCCGGCGACTGCCTGTATATCCTTTAGATCACAACCTTCTAGGCTTCTCATTCCAGGGCAAATTCTACGTGGATATGTGCATGCCCATGGGTTGTTCTGTTTCCTGCGCTTACTTTGAAATATTCAGTTCAATTTTGGAATGGGTTTTGAGACAAGCAACGGGGCACCATATGTCATTCACTATCTGGATGACTTTCTCTTTCTGGGGTCGGCGGGCTCCCGGGAATGCGCTTGGGCATTGCAGGAATTTTGCATGCTCATGCATGCTTTTGGGGTCCCTCTGGCGTCAGGGAAGACGGTGGGTCCAGCAACCACAATAGAATTTTTAGGCATTGAGTTGGACTCTGTACAGGGGTGTTTTCGAAAGAAAAAATATTGAAATTTAGAGCAACACCCCAGCAATGTTTGGCACAAGATAAGGTAACCTTATATCAGCTACAACGGACAGTTGGCCAGTAGAACTTTGCACTAAGGGTAATACCTATGGCGCGACCATTCTCCCGTTCCATCTCTCAGGCCATGATAGGCCTGCAGGAAAAGCACCATCACACAAGACTGTCATCTGAGGTTCGCCAGGACATGCGGATTTGGATCGCATTTCTGGAGGGTTTCAATGGCAGGGTAGTGTGGCCCGGTCCCCACACTACTTCCGCGGAGTTAGGTTTATGGACTGACGCTGCAGGCAGTGTGGGATTTGGTGCCATTCTCTGGACTGAATGGGTGGCTCAGCATTGGCCGGCTTGTTGGGTGGAGAGTGGTCTGATAGCCAATATAGGTTTCCTGGAACTCTTTCCCATCTGGTTTGCACTGACTGGCCTCATCATTTGCGTAATCAATCTGTGATATTCTGGTCAGAGAACATGACAGTGGTCGAATGCATCAACCAGCAGGCTGCACGGTGTAAAATGATCTCCCGCCTGCTGAAAGAGATAGTGCTGTTGTGTATGAAGCTGAACATACAGTTTAAGGCTAAACACGTCCCGGGGGTGCTGAATAATGCTGCTGACATACTCTCTCGCTTCAAGATGCAGGTTTTCAGGGAACAACTACCGTCTGCAGAGGCGAAACCAACACACTTCCCGGAAGTACTTGGCAGATTGGTGCCCCCAGCTACAGAACCTCGTGGCAGCTAGCCTAGCGCCCAGGATCAGGAAGGCTTACGAAGGTGCATTTTGGTGTTATTGCGTTTTTTTGGGGCAGGATTGGGCAGATAGCTGGAATAAGTCAGGGGCATTCCTCCAGTATTTGGGCACTTTGAATAAAGAAGGGCGCTCTCCGGCGACAGCCAGGCGACATGTGGCAGCGGTTTCTTTCTTTGCGCAGATCAAGGATACCAGGGACCTCACGAATAGTTTAATTGTAAGGAAGGCACGAAAAAGGGTGACGGCGCCTCCAGGGTTCTGCGCCGGTCACGAGACAACCAATTGGCTTAGAGCGGCTGACATCACTGCTAACAGCCCTGGGTGACATTTGGCAGTTCAGTAGGAGAGGCATTACTATTCAGAGCTGCCTTTGCACTAGCCTTTTATGGGGCATTTAGGGTGCGGGAACTGGTGGCTTGCAACAAACAGGATGTGGAAGGTGGGCTCCAGCTGGAGCATGCGAGGATACAGGGCGACACTTTGCTAATGAATGAATGAATGAATGAATGATAACATTTATAAAGCGCAGGCTTTCACTTCAATGGAGCATCTTTGCGCTAGGGGTGGGTGTCAGAGGAGAGTGGTCCCTGATGCCGCTGTGAAGTTAGATGAGAGAAAGGGCCAGACTATATGGAACTGGGAAAATCCAGGTTTTCAATTTTTTCTTAAAGATAGATTCAGTCGGGGGCGCTAGAGGGCGCCGGGCAAGATGGCCGCACGAATGTGAGGCTCTGCCGAGACCATTATACATCCTTTTAATATCCTGCATATCCTGCTGCTGACACCGACCAACTCGATGGCAATCTACAGCTAAAGCGTTGCGGCGAGCAGTGAGACGTTTTTATTTCGCCGAGCGGGACGCTGGACCTTTTTTCCTGGCAGTGGCGTGCTGAGCCGGGATCGGCTCTGGAGGCGCGCGACCCTGTAGTTTGACCCCGGCGGCTGCCTCGAGGATCTGCTGCTCCTTCCCCGGGACGAGGAGGCTGAGAAGGGGGCCGAGGCACGCGCTAGTGGAGGCGAGGGCGAGTCTCGTTGGAGCAGCGGAGAGCGGAGATCCTGTGGCCTGGAGCTCGGCCCTGCTGTACGCGGTGAGTGGGGTGAGGGTTCTAGGCGAGTCCGGGTCGGCGGAGGTGGCGCTGGGCCGCACTAGGTCGCACCGTGCGAGCCGCGCCCGGCGGGGGCGCGGGCGGGGCACAGACCCGATGGAGAGGCGGTGTTGAAGGAGTGCTACAGGCTGGACACACACGGGGGCCCGCTGTTTGTGTTAAGGCGAGACGGCTGGGCCTGCAAACGGGCGGTGTGAGGATCCCTGGCCTACTGCGATATTTATCCCTGCTCAGAAGTTGCTGCTGAACCGGCGGGAGAGACCGGGTACTTTCTGGCCTTATCGATTAGTTAGCGTTAGCTGGAACTGAATTGAGAGGGCGATTGGGTTGCACTCTGCCCCCGGAATACCGCTATTGGGACAGGCTGTGGAGCTAGTGGGTCGACATGGGCAGGCCTGAGAGGAATCAGCCCAAGATTAACTTTGAGGCCAAGAAGACTGCGATGTCGTCTTCGCAGGTGCCCCCAGACAATGAATCCACCGGGGCGGTTGGCAGTACCCCTAACCTGGAGGCCACACTGGTAGCGATGCAAAAGACGCTCCAGTCCATAGAGGGCACTATGGGAGCGGTCAATCACAGACTAGACCAGATGGCGACGCAGTTTGACCGGCAAAATGAGCGGATGGGTGAAGTTGAGCAAAGAGTGTCTGCCTCAGAGGACGGGCTGGCTACGGTGACCACTAAGGTGTTTAATATGGAGCGTGTGTTGGCGGTAATCCAGGCAAAGAACGAGGAGTTGGAAGGGAGATCCAGACGCAATAACATCCGCGTCACGGGTCTGCCGGAATCTACGAATGTGGGTAGAATGGAGGACTTCATGGAACGCATGTTAGCTGACATTTTTGGGTCTGACCAGCTGTCGCGTGTGTTTATTGTGGAGCGTGCACATCGTTCCTTGGCGAAGAGACCAGTGCCTGGGGCGCAGCCCCGTCCCATCATTGCCCGCATTCTTAACTATAGAGATCGTGATGTCATCTTGCGTCTTGCACGGGAGAAGGGCACTGTGGAGTATCAGGGAAATAAACTTGAATTCTATCCTGACTTCACAGTGGCGGTGCAAACAGCGCGGAAAGAGTTCGCCTTGGTGAAACAGCTCCTTCGCGCCGAAAATATCCCGTACGCCATGCTGTATCCGGCTAGGCTTCGGATTGGGCCTCCATCGGACAACAAAATCTTTGCCTCCCCTAAGGCAGCCATGGACTATGAATAAAAGCTGAAAAAAAGTAAAGGGGATTCAAATGTGGCGCAGGATGGGGAGGAGGAACTGCATGACGAGGTGGCTTGAGTATTTGCTCTGATGCTATTAACTACTTGCTGCTCTCCATGTGCTATGAGTGAGGCTGCCACTCGGTTCCAGGATATTCGACTTCATAATGCCTTCAGATCATGCATTTTGTACTGAGGGAACGCTGTTTCCGTTTAACAAGCTTTGAGTGGCGGCATTTTTTGAATATTACATATGGTTCATTCACTGGTTTTTCCATGGTTTGCACAGTTATTGCATTGGTCCGTCAATCATCCAAGTATTATTGAATAACTGCACGGGGGTGGCTATGTTGGGGAGGGTCCCTGCTGGGTTGGCACGGCCTTTGGTGAATTGTTCAAAGGGTACTGAAAACTGCACTGAGGCGATATTTGTTCAAACTGTACTGAGTATAGCACTGCGGCGAGGTTGGAATTGTCCCTATGCCACTTGCCGAACGTTGTGAGCAGCTGAATCTATGATCTCCTAGCAGCTGTTGAGTTGGGGTGGGAGGAGTGGGATGTCTACATGGCTTTTACGGTCTGCTCTTCGTTAGTTCACTAGCGAGAGCTGTGTGTCACAACGCCCCCAACATATGGGAGTTCCCCACACACTAATGGTTGTACTGTTGGGGTTTTGGGGTCTGGGAGGTAGGGGACAGCTTTGGCAGGCTCGGGGTGCTGAAGTGGGTGGAGGGGGGATTTGGGACTTTCGGAGTTTTGGGATCAGGGTGATCTGTTTTATGTTTGTTGGCGGGTGGGTGGGATGGACAGGTCAGAAAGTGAGTCGATTTTGGTCATTCGGTGGCTTTCATGTGAGGCATTACCTGCAGATTCCTGTTTGTTTGCTTACTGTATGCTCTGCGATTACTGTGGGGCATTGGGATTGTTCTATAGTTTACAGGATATACTCAAGGTTTGGTCGTATGGATAGGGGGGGTAAACTTACTTGCATCACCTGGAATGTGAGAGGATTGAATCGTCCACAGAAAACTAGACAAATGTTGGCATTTCTGAACAGGCACGGAGCACAAGTTGCTTTCATACAGGAGACACATCTTAGGGGAAAGGCGGCTGAAATTGTGGGTAAACAATGGGCCGGCACTAGGCTGGCTTCGAATTACTCGGCATATGCACGCGGAGTTATGATTCTGATAAAAAAAAATGTACCGTTTGTGCCGCTGTATGAGGAGATTGACGAGGATGGTCGATATATCATATTGCATGGCAGGCTATGTGGCACTCTGGTTACACTGATTAATGTTTATGGTCCAAATGCTGACGACCCCGAATTTTATGTCACGCTATGGAATAAGATCTACCTGCTGCCCCCATCGGCCATAATTTGTGGTGGGGATTTGAATGTCACTCTTGATGGAGCGATGGACAGGAAACATGATAGGCCTTATGTGCACAAGAGAGCGGCTGATGCAGTGCGAGATGGTATGGGTGGACTTGGAATGGTAGATGTGTGGTGATTGAAACATCCTGGGAAGAGGGAGGGCACTTGTTACACGTCAGCACATGACACGTGGTCGAGGCTGGACTATTGGTTGGTGACCCGGGATGTTAGCGGCTGGGTGATGGATGTTGGACATCTGCCTCGAACGCTCTCTGATCATGCGCCCGTTTGTATGGAGGTGTGGATGCCGACGCATGCACCGGCCCCCTTCTCCTGGAGACTGCCGGCGGGAACCTTGACTGACTTGGTATTGCGTGAGAGACTGAGGACGATTATTGAGGAATTCTTTGATAAGAATGTTGGGTCTGTTGAAAATATGTGTACGGTGTGGGAAGCCTTCAAAGTGACCATACGGGGAGCATGTATAGGCCTGCAATCGAGTGTGCTTACATCGCTTAGGGATGCTATGGCTAAGTTGGAGGGGGAGTTGTTGTTGCTTGAACGACAAATGGAGGAACTTCCTGAGGAGTCCTTGCTGGCCAATATTCGGTTGAAAATCACTGAATATAACGATCTGGCGGATCAGGAGGTTAAATTCCTATCCAAGCAGACTAGGGCGCGTTATTATGGTGAAGGGGGATGTCCGGGGCGAGGGTTGGCAGATCGGATAAAAGACCCTTGGGCTAGACATTGTACAGTGCAGGAGATCGAGGACGGGGATACCACTGTCACTAGCGCGACTGGCATCCTGGACTGTTTTACCAAATATTATGAACAGATGTATGAATATAAGGAAACGGCGGGGGAGGAAGAAATAGCACAATACTTTGAAGATATAGCGCTGGTCTGGCTCTCGAGGGGTCAACAGGAATTTCTTATGCATCATATAACGGAGGGGGAGTTTAGGGATGCGATAGCGGCCTTGCCGAATGGCAAGGCAGCTGGCACTGATGGGTTACCGTCCGAATTTTATAAGGAATATGTGGATCTTTTGCTTCCACACCTGGCAATGGTTCTAGAGGAGGCGGTGGAACAGGGTCAGTTCCCGACTACAATAAGAGAAGCACTTCTGGTTGCACTGCCGAAACCGGGTGAACCGCAAAATAAGTGCGAGTCGTATCGGCCATTGTCTCTTATTAATACCGATGTTAAAATCATAGCTAAAGTGTTGGCGACCCGGCTACGCCTGCTCCTCCCGGTTATGGTGTTACCGGATCAGTCTGGTTTTATCCCCCTCCGCTCTACCACTCACAATTTGAGAGCCCTATTCGCGGTGCTACATCTCCTCAAACCAGACTTGGCTGCGGTGGCTGTCATGCTCGACGCCGCGAAAGCCTTTGACTCGGTCGCTTGGCGGTATATGATCGCGATACTACATCGTATGGGAGTACCGTTTTTCTTTACGTCACTGGTAAAGCTGCTCTACACGAATCCAATAGCACGCGTACGGGTAAACGGACATGTGTCAGCTCCGTTCCCTGTGCGGCGAGGGACCAGGCAGGGCTGTCCCCTATCGCCTTTACTATTTTCTCTTGTGATAGAGCCTCTGGCGTGTGTTCTGAGGCAGAGATATGCGGACGCTGCCCTGAAGTTCCCTCTTCGGTCTCTGGCGGTATCTATGTACGCCGACGATATGGTTCTCTATGTGTGAGAGCCAGCGCGACATCTTGAATCCATACTACGGGAATTCATTCGGTTTGGCCATCACTCGGGTCTTTCCATAAACTGGGAGAAATCAATTATGCTGCCACTCACTGATATTACAACCCCCTTTCCCTTGGAATTCCCGTTGGAATGGGCTATGGAGCCGGTGGTTTACCTGGGGATTTGGATGCATAGGGAAAGTCAGGAAGTTATTCGAGCTAACTATGGAGTGGCTATCTCTAAACTGGAGGACCAGGTGGCACGTTGGATTTGGCTCCCTCTCACCTTCGCTGATCGTGTATCTCTGATAAAAATGGTGGTCCTTCCGAAATTTTTATATCTTTTTGTTAATATTCCTCTCCCGCTGAAGTCGCATTTCTTTGCCAGACTGCAACCTTTGCTGATAGCCTTAACCTGGGCCGGTAAGAAACCGCGAGTGAAATGGGATGTATTGACTAAGTCGTATGCCTTGGGGGGCTTTGCAATCCCAGACATGAAACTATACTATCTATGCGCCCAGGCGCAGTTTGCCGCCTACTGGCGGTCGGCCCCACCGTATACGCCACATGTGGCGCTCGAAGCCAGTGCAGTCATACCCATTCCACTGAAGGCAATGATAGTCAACAATCACTCTGTGTTTGATAAGGGGGAAGTGGACACGGTGCGCTCCACTGCTAACGCTTGGCGAGAGTTGGGTAAACAAGCAAACAGACTGCCGTTGTACGCCCCTGACATGCCACTGCTGTATCACACAGAGATTTCGGTCTCCAGTGAAATTGGGGCTTTGCAGATCCTACAGGGTGCGGGGTTCAACACAATTGGGGATCTTTTTCCAGGTGCCTCGTTCCTCACACTGCAGGCTATGACGAACCGCTCTCCGAACACTGTTATGTCTACGTTAATATATGTCCGGCCCGGGGCTGCCATACACACCTTATATCCTACGTATCCAGAGGAACCATTGACGCTGGGAGCGTTACAATTGCTATACACTGCACCAGATAGAGTGAAATTACTCTCCAGGCTCTACCGAGCCTCGCAGGAGGACGAGGGTGGAGGCGCGGTAACAGCCAGGGCTAGATGGGACGGGTGCCTGCCAGACCCGCTAACAGATGATGAGTGGCCTGAGTGCTGCTCCATGACCGGGGGGTTTGTGGCCAACGGCAACTTTCGCCTTATTCATTATAAATTTTTGCACCAATGGTACTATACGCCAGTTCAGTTAGTTAGGTATGGTCTCCGAGAGACGTCTCAATGTGTCCGGTGTGGGATGGACGATGCAGACTTTGTACACCTGGCCTGGGGTTGTGCGCGTGTGTATGCTTTCTGGGTTGCTGTGACTGAGACACTCTCTAAAATGACGTCAGCTGAGGTTGCGCTGGTCATCCGACTGTGCTTGTTGGGATTGGCTTCCGGTGTGCCAGCGGGTGTGAGGCGGTTGATAGTACTGGCATTACAGATTGCTAAACGCAGAGTGGCTATGGCCTGGGGGGGGAGACGAGCACCAGATGTTCAACTATGGCTGAAAGATATGGCATACTGCAGGGATCAACTGGTTTGCTATTATGAGGGGCTCCCTGCAAAGTTGCGACCACGTGATATCTGGGGCCCGTATACGGCGTATATGCTCTCCCTGGCTGAAGATAGTAGCGCTGGCAGTATGAATGGGGGTTCGTCGACAGGGGAGGGAGGCTCAATGTAACCTGGTGCGAATGGTGATGACTCCATGGTGGTACTCGATTCGTGTTACGCCATCCCCCGTCCACAGATTGTCTCTTGAGAATTAACTGCATGGACATGTGACTGAGTCATACGTGCACCAACGCCTTGCTTTGCATGCCGGGCTGGACGATCCTGGGTGATGAGATGTGTTTACCTGATCTACTGAAGAGATGAATAATGTTAATTGCTTGTCCTATGACCTTCTGTACTGCATGAAATTGCCAAGACCTGGATCCTGGGGTGAGGGGTGGAGGGTTGTTGGGGTTTCGCATGGTTAGTTGTATAAAATCACAAAATGAGACCGCATTTACAGTGTGTGTTACTACTATAAGATACAAGTGGAGCCTGAAACATTGATTGGTGTCTGCTTTCGCATATATCATAAGGTGATGCCAAATGCCATTGATTGTATGCTTCGTTTTTCATTGCTATCAAATTGCTTGCAGCCGGCCCTATCTATGGGTTGTAGGCACGCTGCTGTGTACTTGTATCATTTGCAATAAAGGTCTTCAAAAAAAACAAAAAAAACAAAAAAAGATAGATTCAGTCTGTGTTAGTCTCAAGTACGTAGGTAAACAGTTCCAGGCCTTTGTCCCTAGTACAGCCATGGATTTTCCTCCTCTGGACTTCAAACAGAAATGGGGGGGTACTAGCCGATTTTCCTTAGAGGATCTCAAGGTGCGGGCTGGTACAGAGACTTTCAATCTGGACCTGAGGTACTTGGGGCCATTTTGTTTTACAGCTCTAAAGGTGATCACAAGGATTTTAAAGAGAATTCTCTTGTGTATAGGTAGCCAATAATAACCATTAAAAAATCTAAAACTGACCAGGAAGCCCGTGGTGAAGGGATAGTACTTCACCGGGTACAGGACAATCCATGCTGCCCAGTGATGCACCTAGAAGCCTTCCTCCGACAGAGGAATAGTGCAGTAGGGGGGACATTATTCATGCATGCTGACAGTACCCCGCTTACCAGGTTCCAATTTAAAAGGGTATTGGCCATGGCGATTGACAGGTTTGGATCCAAAGGACTTTGGGACTCATTCATTCAGAATAGGGGCAGCCGCAGAGGCAACAGCTAGAGGGTTGCACAGCATCAGTATGGAGAGAATTGGAAGATGGTCTTCTAATTGTTACAAGCGCCATGTGCGGCTGCACTTGTGAGGGTGGCAAGGCAATTGTGAACTGATGCCTGTCCTGTTTGTTTGCTTACATTTCAGTTTCTTGAACCTGTCACGCAGGGGGCAAACTGCCGTCGGAACATCACCAGCAAGATTCAACACAACGGAGGCCACATCAACAGGACAAGGGAGCACATGTTGTATGGGTCATTGGTCATTCCTATATACGGCGTATGAAATCTGTTTTTCTTTCAGGTAATTACAGACAAAGAGCTGAGCAGGATGGTTTCAAGGTATCTTTCCATGGTAAAGTGGGTCTCTGCCTCAGTCAGTTTACGTTTTTTGTTTCAGATCTGTTAAGTAGACACAGTCCTCCACCCACGATAGTTATCTTGCATTTGGGGAGTACCCTCTCGGTAAACGGCCCTCTGCTCATGCGCACTCCTACGGGAGGGCGTGGCTAATTGATAAGGATCTGACACCAGTTAGCAACCTTAACGTAGGCCCAAATAGGATACGCAGAAAAGTAATTAATGTATGATTATGGTCCAGATATTAGACTGTGATAGGAAATACCTTGTATTAGAAGTATGTTAAGGTTAGCCATCTCATATTTGTACATATTAATTGTAATCAAATGTCATGCTACGTTTTCTGCATAAAAAATTTGTAAATATAGTTTATTTCTATTTTTATTTTATTTTGCTTTAATAAATACGGCCAGGGGCTGTACGACCCCCGCCTCCAAAGAAATCCTCTCTCATGTCCATCTACTTAATGAATGTTGGTTAAACACAAGGCGGGGAAGGGGATGTCCAGTAGTCCCTGGCCATAGAGAAAGGCGGGGGCCGTCATCGGCTCCGCCGCAAGCATGGCGGGACATCGCCACCCCCCCCCCCTCGCCTGCTCTCCATGTGGGCGCACCTCAGCATGGATTGGCCCAAAGGGCTCCCAAGTGACCCTGAAGCGATTTAATCACTTCCGGGTCAAAGGGGAACAGAGGTCAGGCCGGTTAGAACCGGCCTAGCCTGTAGGGGTTTTAAAAGGCTGGGGAGCACGGGGGTCAGCCTCTTTTACCCGCTCTCCCAGGTCTGCCCCAACCAGCCTCTAGGAGGCTGTAAACTTTTTCCCCACCCACCATCCCCTAAAGCAGATATTGGTTATGGTATTATAAGGTTGTTCATATGCTTTTTCCCAATGTACATGGATGACAGGTGTGTCGTATGATTATTTTGTTCCTTAGAACTTTTTCCCGTTTACAGGTCATCAATCGTCGTTTTTATTGCTATTCCTTGGTTAGGCGGTAAGGTCATGATTGGTGAGCAGTAAATTTAAGGCCCTTAGGGGGCGGCGCCATTCTTGAATGGTGTCGCCCAGGGGGAGGGACAAGTGGTCTCTCCTAGAACTCCAGGGGCAGTACATCCGGTTGGCTGACTGGATGCGGGGAGGGGGGAGTCACGCTTTCTTTAGGCTGGTTGACCACCCCGCACGGGCACAATGACGTCACTAAACGGCGCAGAGTTCAAGGGCCCCCTTAAATGGAGTAATGGAGCGTATGGGGGTAACCGGGGGCGTTCCCTCTCGGTAAACGAGCCCTCTGCGCATGCGCACTCCAACGGGAGGGCGTGGCTAATTGATAAGGATCTGACACCAGTTAGCGACCTTGCCGTAGGTCCAAATAGGATACGCAGAAAATGTATGATTATGTTCCAGATATTAAAAAACATAAATATGGGGACCCCTCTTAGTTTACTTAGAGCCCGAGAAGAGAGGGGAAAGTAAACACACAACAAAAAGAAGTTTCCCTCATGGCTCAAATGCTTTATACATTATGACATAGTTCATATCAATGTTCTGTGTCCTTCAAGATATGCCAGTAACACTTTTTTGGCTTATTTTTTCCAAACTTTATTTCTTTTTTTGGAGTGAATATATATATCAAAAACTTTTTTTATATTATTACTTTTTGTGGATTTCTTTCTTATAAATTCATTATATATTTTCTTAATCAATCTAAACAGACATAAAAGCCTAATTCAACACTTCTTTTTGTTGTATGGTCCAGATATTAGACTCGGATAGGAAATACCTTGTATTAGAAGTATGTTAAGGTTAGCCATCTGATATCTGTACATATTAATTGTAATCAAATGTCATGCTATGTTTTCTGCGTAAAAAATGTGTAAATATTGTTTATTTCAATTTTTATTTGATTTTATGTTTTAATAAATACGGCCGGGGGTTGTACGACCCCCGCCTACAAAGAAATCCTCTCTCATGTCTATCCTTAATGAATGTTGGTTAAATACAAGGCGGGGAGGGGGATGTCCGGTAGTCCCTGGCCATATAATCCATCGGGCATCAAACACACATTTTGTAGACATGTACATGATTTGCAGATCAAAAAAGAAACAAAATAGCCACCTAACCTCAAAGGTATTTAAAACACCAATAAAGTCCTTTAGTTAAAAGCAAGGGTACAACCCACAGTCCAAACATCAAGGCGACAGTGTATGATATTTACTCATCATGTGGCCAACAATTGTAGACGGGTTAAAAACTTTTAGTTAGGCACGTTTCTGTGAATCCTAGTGAATTTTTTCCACCTTCATCAAGACCAGATAAATGACGGATAACACCAGAAATAAGAATCTTCAACATGTGAACTAACTTTAAGGAGGTCAATAGCTCCGGTACAAGAGAGGAAAGAGTCCTGCTGTGACAGCCAAGAACTATCCGGCCTTCCAAGGACCTAATTCTCACCCAGTTTGCCAAAATGCCTCTACAGTGGGCAAAAGAGCAAAGAGCACAGCGGAAGTTCAATGAAAGTCCAAACTTGGGATGACTTTCAAAAGATTAAACACTTCTTGCTTTCTGCAATACCATTAGAAGCTGCTTGTTGCGCTCCCCACTCCTAATGGTTGTACATAGGGAAAATCTACACTGGAGAATAAGAGGCCATCACTGGGAGTCTGCCTGACAGTGAGCTAGTGGATCCTTAGCCAGGTGAAGAGGCTAGTGACTCCATTAGTGCACAGCAGCTTCCTGTTTTGCTGGCCTATGACATGTCCTTTGTAGGACACTTGGGCAAATCCAAGATAGGTTGGACCCTCTGTTCTATGGACCAGAAAGACATAGATACACAGAGGTTCTTTAGAACCTGTCCCACTAGCCAGCTGAGTGTTAAGTTAGGAGGTAATACCAAGGAACCATTAGTGCCTCTGCCAGTTGTAGATGTTCCATTTGAGAATAGACCTAGATGATCCATTCAACCTCTCTTTCACCCTCCTGTCCTCCAGCCCTCCTGTATCAGGCAACAAGTACATTTTAATTGTGGTGCATCATGTCACAGGGTGTCTATAGATGGTACCAGATTGGAGATTGACTGTTGAGTTGCATTTCCCAAGACTGACTTCTGACCGGACAACCAATCCCATCGCCGTTTACATCCGAGAAATGTGGGAGAACGCAGGTGTCCCACACCACTTCTCCACAGCATACCATCCAGAAACCAGTGGGTTATTGTGAGTTGTTTTAAAACAGATTTTATTTGTCAAGATTACACATATAACAGAGCTCTCTGAACCCCAGAGATAACTGACGCATGGAGATACAAAAATTGACTTTGACCAATTTACATATTTTAAAACAGGGAGAATATTAAAGGCAATACAAATAAAATCAAACTCTCTAAACAACCACCCTCCCCCACCCTTCCGGGTTATTGGGAGGTTTACCAAGTACCTTAGGAGCATGAAAGGAACTTTACCTTAGCACCTCAGAAGTAATTGAGATCTTCTCCTGCTGTGACTCTTATTCACCTTTCAGGATATTCTGCAGAAGGAAGTGATTTCAGTCTCTTGGAAATTCTGTTAGAGCACCCAGTGCGGTGCCTGTTCACCTTGATCAATAAAGGGTGGGAAGGAACTTCCAAGTCGCCACAAAAGGATTTGTTGGACTATGTGATTATAAACACAAAGGAGCTGCAGGGGTAGAGAATAGGTCGTCCCCCACTCTTAAACTCTTACACAGCACAGGTCCTGCTCACTCTGTGAATCTCTTCTTCAGATCCTTGCCAATCTATACTAATTTCCATTCCCTGTCAGCACCCGGTCGCTCCACCCGCTCCCTCTCTGATCTGCATCGCTGTGTGTGGTATCGTATTTGTTCATCTCGTCCTGCCATTGGTATCTTATTTGTTCATCTCGTCCTGCCATGGCTGATACATTTTTTATCTGTGCAAGATAGCGCCTCACAACCCTGATTACGTTTTGTTGTGCCTCACTGCCCCAATCCCGTTTTGTTTTGCCTTGTAGCCCGATGTCCTCCCCACTGCATTCTGTGCCATTGCCCTGTTGATTTAAATATTTTCTGTGCCAGATTGTGCCTCACTGCCCCCGACCCCGTCCTGCATAGTTTCATTTTCACTCTCTGCTGCCATTTTATTGTGCCTTGTAGCCCGATCCCCACCCCACTCGCCACCCCGCTCCCGCCTCCCAGCTGCTTTTCCCTCCCACTAGCAACATAAGGGAAGACCCGTGTGAGCAAGAACTGTGACCGACCTGACCCTGTCAGCACCCAGTCGCTCCACCAGCTCCCTCTCTGATCTGCATCGCTGTGTGTGGTATCGTATTTGTTCATCTCGTTCTGCCATTGATATCGTATTTGTTCATCTCATCCTGCCATTGCTGATAAATTTTTTATCTGTGCAAGATCGTGCCTCACAGCCCCGATTACGTTTTGTTGTGCCTCACTGCCCTGATCCCGTTTTGCTGTGCCTTGTAGTCCGATCCCCTCCCCACTGCATTCTGTGCCATTTCCCTGTTGATTTAAATATTTTCTGTGCCAGATTGTGCCTCACTGCCCGACCTCGTTCTGCATAGTTTCATTTTCACTCTCTGCTGCCATTTTGTTGTGCCTTGTAGCCCGATCTCCTCCCCACTCGCCACCCCACTCCCGCCTCCCAGCTGCTCCTCCCTCCCACTAGCAACATAAGGGAAGACCTGTGTGAGCAAGAACTGTGACCGACCTGACCCTGTCAGCACCCAGTCGCTCCACCCGCTCCCTCTCTGATCTGCATCGCTGTGTGTGGTATCGTATTTGTTCATCTCGTCCTGCCATTGGTATCGTATTTGTTCATCTCGTCCTGCCATTGCTGATACATTTTTTATCTGTGCAAGATCGTGCCTCACAGCCCGATTACGTTTTGTTGTGCCTCACTGCCCCGATCCCGTTTTGTTGTGCCTTGTAGTCCGATCCCCTCCCCACTGCATTCTGTGCCATTGCCCTGTTGATTTAAATATTTTCTGTGCCAGATTGTGCCTCACTGCCCCCGACCCCGTCCTGCATAGTTTCATTTTCACTCTCTGCTGCCATTTTGTTGTGCCTTGTAGCCCGATCCCCTCCTCACTCGCCACCCCGCTCCCGCCTCCCAGCTGCTCCTCCCTCGCTCCGCCCCTCCACTCTCCACTTATGACAGCTGCACTTACGCGCAGCGTTCACGCGCAGCGGGCGCGCCCATTGCGCGCCAAAGGCGCGCCAAAGGTAAGCCCGTCTACGCCCGTCCGCGCCTGGACCGCGCCCAGCACCGGAGCCCTTGGCCCCCGCAAAACCCACTCCACCCGCCTAACATACGACGCCGCAACCCTCTCTGCACTCAACACTGGCCGTCTCCCCGACTGCCACCAAGCCGCCCCAGGACGCACCCATGGACCCTTCACCTGCCAATCCTGCAAGTTCTGCTGCATCAGGACCCACACTACATCCATAAACGGCAAACAGAGCTACGACAAGAACCACCTGAAGTGCATCCTGCTCAACACCCGCTCGGTCCACAGACACGCTATTGAACTATGGAACCTACTAGACACCACAATTCCGGACGTCGCCTTTCTTACAGAAACCTGGATGAACACCTTATCTGCCCCCGACATCTCCATAGCCATCCCGGACGGTTACAAGATCATCCGAAAGGACCGCATCAACCAAACAGGAGGAGGCATCGCCATCGTCCACAAGAACACCATCCGCATCACAACCAGCTCCGACGACACCCTCACAGCCGCCAAACACCTTCACTTCCATATACACACCGACCCCAAGACCACACTTAGAGGCACCCTCATCTACAGACCACCAGGACCCCGCACACAATTCAGCGAAGACATCACTGACTTTATCAGCCCACACGCCCTCCCCTCCGAGGACTACATTCTCCTAGGGGACCTCAACTTCCACCTGGAAAAGAACAACAACAGCAACACCACCACCCTTCTGGACAACCTCCCCAATCTCGGACTCAAACAACTGGTAAACACCCCCACCCACTACGCCGGACACACGCTCGACCCAATCTTCTCCTCCAGCAAACAGGTCTCCTTCAATCACGCCACAGGAGTCCACTGGACGGACCACAGCTGCGTCCACTTCAACTTCAGAAAGACCACGACTCACCACCACCCACAACAAGTCCCCCGCAGAAACTGGAACAAAATTACCACCGACCAGCTCACCACATCGCTAAACCAAAACCCTCCCGCAAAATCATGCGACCCAGATCAAGCAGCCATCAATCTCGCACAATGGATCACCCACTGCGCTGACGAACTAGCACCCTTGAAAAACCACCACAACAAGCCAGGTAGCAAAAAAGCCTCCTGGTTCAATGACGACCTCAATAACTCCAAAAAGAACTGCCGCACCCTCGAGAAATCCTGGAGAAACAACCCAACCACAAACAACATGACCGCCCTCAAGGACGCCACCCGCAAACACCACCAGCTGATCCGATCCACCAAGAAATCAGCATTCAAGGATTGTCTCGACAACAACGCCCACAACAGCAAGGAAGTCTTCAGCATCGTCAAAGAGCTTACCAACCCCACCGCCGGCACCAACGACATCACTCCCTCTCAAGACCTCTGCGACTCTCTAGCCTCGTTCTTCCACAGCAAAATCGCTGACATACATAATAGCTTCGGCGACCAGTCCACCCCCCTTACCACCGAACTGAAGCCCCCCACCACCACCCTTTGCGCCTGTAACCCAATCAGCACCGAAGACACCATCCGCTTGACGAACTCCATTCACTCCGGAACACCAACTGACCCCTGCCCCCACCACATCTTTAACAAGGCCAACTCCATCATCGCACCCCATCTCAGGGATATCATCAACTGCTCCCTCAACACCGCCACCTTCCCGGAAATCTGGAAACATGCAGAACTCAATGCCCTCCTGAAGAAACCTACAGCAGACCCCACCGAACTTTAGAACTACCGCCCCCTCTCGCTCCTCCCTTTTCCTGCCAAAGTCATAGAGAAGACCGTCAACAGTCAGCTCACCGCCTTCCTCGAATCTAACAACTCCCTCGACCCCTCACAGTCCGGCTTCCGAGCCAAACACAGCACCGAAATCGCCCTCATCGCAGGCAGACACAGACGGCATCAGAACACTACTCGACAATGGGGAAACAGCTGCCCTCATCCTCCTGGACCTCTCCGCAGCGTTTGACACGGTCTGTCATAGCACCTTTGTACAACGCCTCAGCAACGTTGGGATACAAGGAAAAGCACTGGATTGGATCATCTCGTTCCTAGCCGGAAGAACCCAGAGAGTCCGCCTCCCCCGTTTCTGATCAGAGGCCACCGAAGTCATCTGCGGCGTACCACAAGGATCATCGCTCAGCCCCACCCTCTTCAACGTCTACATTAGCCCCCTCGCATCCATCACACGCCAGCACAACCTCAACATCATCTCCTACGCTGACGACACACAGCTGATCCTCTCCCTCACCAAAGACCCAAACACCGCCAAAACCAACCTACACGAAGGGATGTAAGACGTAGCCGAGTGGATGAAGAACAGCCGCTTAAAACTGAATTCGGACAAGACGGAAGTCCTCATCCTAGGATCATCCCCCTCTGCATGGGACGACTCATCTAGGCCACCGGCCCTGGGCAGCACACCCATACCAACGGACCATGCTCGCAACCTGGGATTCATTCTAGACTCCTCCCTCTCGATGACCAGACAAGTCAACGCCATCTCATCATCATGTTTTAACATCTTACGTATGCTCAGAAAGATCTTCAGATGCATCCCCACTGAAACAAGAAAGACAGTCACCCAAGCACTTGTCACAAGCCGGCTGGACTACGGAAACACCCTTTACGCCGGAACCACAGCCAAATTACAGAAAAAACTCCAACGCATTCAGAACGCCTCCGCCCGACTCATCCTAGACATACCCCGCCACAATCACATCTCCGATCACCTGAGAGACCTTTACTGGCTCCCTGTCAACAAGAGAATAATGTTCCGCCTCCTCACCCACGCACACAAAGCCCTCTACGACCTAGGACCCAAATACCTCAACACACGCCTGACATTCTACACCCCCACCCGCCAACTACAATCATCCAATCAAGCCCTCGCTGTGATTCCACGCATTCGAAGAGCCACCATGGGAGGAAGGTCATTCTCCTACTTAGCGGCCAAAACCTGGAATTCTCTCCCCACCCACCTCCGCCTCACACAGAACGACCTCTCCTTCAGAAAACAACTCAAAACTTGGCTATTTGATAGGTAGCGACTCCCTCCCCTCAAGAGCCTTGAGACCCTCTGGGTGAGTAGTGTGCTAATCAAATCTTGACTTGGCTTGACTTGAAACCGTCTGTGCTTTCTGGATCTGGGTCACAATTTTTAGAAAAAGAGAAAAAGTTTACATTTTAACTGTTGCGTTGGTTCTAACTGGTGTCTCCCTAGGTCAATCCCCTCCCCTCATGTGAAGTGTATATGCTTCAGGTAAGCGAGAAGAGATTATAACGTGAATAAAATGAGAAGAAGGGTTGGTGGTGCCTCATGGAAGTAACACCAAGAAAGTGAGCAGGATGGTACTCTCCTGCTTCCTCAGGTTCTCATCATCAGCAACCACCAATCCATAACAAAAGTGTGTGAGGTGAAAAAAGATAAGAAAAGTGAACACTGGTGCAGGGATGTCAAACACTGCCTGCACACCAGATAGTTTATTTGTATGTACCGCAGGATCAACCTAAAAATTAGGACTGCAAAAGTCCTAGTTAAAACCGAGCTAAAACACACTTGCTATTTTACTTTTATTCAGTGCTGTGTGACTGCTCATTTAAAAGCCAACATGTTTCATTGCCAGGGGAAGACTCGTTATTTAGTGTTCCAGGAAGTTGTACCCTTAAGCGCATATGGGTGTGTGCATAGTCACTGTCTCACTGGCTCTCGCGTTCACTGCTAAGTCAGCCGTGACCGCGTTGATGTGTAGCATTGTCTCATCACCACCAAGGTGCGCTTAAGGGTACAGTATGCCCATGATGGGCAACTTCCTGGAACACTAAATAATAAACAACAATTGGTGCAGGGTGGAGTGATCAACCCACGCCCTGAAAATCTCTTTTTCTAAAAATGGTGACCCAGATCCAGAAAGCACAGACTGTATAGGATTAACCGCTGGCCCAATGGAAATTAGTATAGATTGGTAAGGATCTGAGGACGAGATTCACTGAGTGAGCAGGTCCCTTGTTGTGTATGGGACTATGTGATTAGCCTTAAATAAATGGAACAATGCATGGGTCAAGCGAAGAATAAGCGCCATGCTAGCTTGGAGCTAAGGAAAGAATGGTATGGCCAGAAAGCAATGCTGATTGAATATCAGGAGGTGTTGCTGCAGAAGCCCAGTTTTACCAATTTTGTACAAGGCAGTGCAGAAATTGTATGAGGTGAACTATTTGGTGGGCACAGATGCCATTGAGGAACCTAGAAGGGTGTTCCATGTGAAGGTTCTGGCTAAAGCAGGGAAAGTTAAAAAATAGAGTGAGC
The DNA here is from genome assembly GCF_964263255.1 of Lissotriton vulgaris. Classification (NCBI taxonomy): domain Eukaryota; kingdom Metazoa; phylum Chordata; class Amphibia; order Caudata; family Salamandridae; genus Lissotriton; species Lissotriton vulgaris. The sequence goes on along the minus strand of NC_141689.1, from coordinate 1,426,216,636 downwards.
ATATTTCTGACTTACTGCGCAGAGATATGGAGGATGGATCTGTGGAGTGGGTACAGATTGGCCGTGACTTTATTCCTGTGCACCATGATGATTTTTCCTCCTGTTCTTGCTGATTCCACTGCTGACACCCGTATGTGTTTATGAAATTGACACCGGAGATAATCTGACTATTAAAAGCAAGACTTAACGCTTATCGAGCTGAGTCCAGGAATTCATTGAGTCAGAGATTGCCAAGATGTTGGACTTGGGAGTGATTAAGAGATCTAATAGTCCTTGGGCACACCCAGTCTTGTTGGTGTGCATCACAGTTCCACAGACTTGCGCTTTTGTGTCAACTGCTCATCTCTTAGTGAAGTCGTTCAGACAGATGCACTTCCAGTCCTCAAAGCTGAAGAGCTGGTGGTCTGCTCGGTGCTGCAAAATAGTTGAGCACTTTTTATCTTACAGTGCCAAGGAGAGAGACACATTTATCTATGTCAAAGGTTATTCCATTTTTAAGTGAATGCCCTTAGCTTCAAATGTCCCTGCCACTTTTCAGGACCTGGTGAACCATAGACTTGTGAGGCAAGTTCTGTGTGGCCTACCTGGATGACAATGCAGTGTTTTGTAATTCATTAGAATACCACCAGAAGCTCCTAAAATAGGTACTGGCCAAGACGCAGTAGGTGAAGCTGACCATCAGGGCAACCAGGTGCCTGTTGGGGCACCCCGCTGTACGTCTTTCTTGTGCACCAGGTTGTTACCTAGAAGACTTGCCTGTTGGAAGCCAAGATCTAATCAGTATTGAGTAGGAGATACCCACTACCCAGACTTAAGTGAGCTTTTCTGGGACTCATTATTTAAAACAAGAATTAACATGCATGAAGCAGCCCAGGAATGTGATTTAGACTAAGGAGTGCCATAAAGCTTTTGAAGAATTGAAGAAAACACTGCACTTTGCAGTGCACCTATATTGAAACCCCCTAACTATAGTGACAACTTTACAGTATAGACGCATACCTCAGACAAGGGAGTTGGAGCAGTACTGGTTCAACTTGATAGCAAGGGCAAAGAGCATTCAGTAGCTTTTATCAGTTGTTTGATCCCTACCCAAGGAGCATACCTGGGAGGCCATTGAGAAGGAGTGATTTGCTATAGTGTGGGCTTTTAGAGGGTCCCAGACATCTGTTTGTTACTAAGTTTGTGGTCCAGACAGATCCGGTTGTTTATCAGATTTAGCAAAGGAGCTTTGTTTAAAAAAAAAAAACAACACAAGATAGGTTTGAGGGCAGAGTACTTTCCAGGGCAAGAGAATGTTCGATCGATGCATTTATTGATGAATGCAAAATCTCGTCCATATTAACAGAATCGCCCATGGAAAACATTCCCCATGCTGACAGCTGATCATCAATCTCTACTCCTCAGCCCTCTTGAAGCGCCTCGGAGTCGAAAGTGATCGTGCTCCAGATGGCGTCTCAGGCGCTGAAAGTTGCCGGCTTACTGTAACATAATATTCACAACTACGGTGTCAGTGGATTCCTGTGCATTTCAAGATGGGTATGCACATAACAGTGACGTGGTAAAAGCACTGCACAAGCTCACATTATTACTTCACAAACCAATTTTGCTCTGTTATTTCACATGGCCCGATAAAGAGGGCGGAGGAAGCACGGGAAATACAAATTTTAAAAAGCATGCGAGTGGTGCACGCGCATCAGCGGTGAAAGTGATTGCGCTCCAGATGGCGTCTCGGGCGCTGAAAGCTGGCGGCTGCGCGCGTAACCTCAAGCGCTAGGCCAGCAAAAGCGTGTGGAAGCACTTTTAAAAACCCACTTACTAAATGTCTTGCAGTGCATGCGCTGGCTCAGGCGAGACCTAAAAACAGAAGACAAGAGGCGTTTGGCAAAACAGGAACAGTTTATTTAATTAAACATTACGGCCAGGGGAACAGTTACAGGCACAAGGTTGGAGGATGTCTAAATTTACAATCAGTATGTGTCCTTCTTTTACACAAAACACGATGGGTTATAAAAGTTTCCGGCGTACCATATATGGTGAGGAATGTTGGGTACTGCCTTTGGAGTCATACATTAACTGTCTAATGGTTACTCCAGGTGGGTCTCGACCTCGTGTGGACACAATTTGACCTGTGGATAAAATGTTCGGCATGGGGAACTTGTGATCACTGTGTGTTCTGAGCCTGATTGGCTGTGTGTTCCTAACACATGTCGCATCTGAATTTTTATGGCATTTAGAACGGTCATACCCCTCTGGCAAGGTGTGCTTCATTGGGGAAGTCTCCGTTGTCACTTGTAATGCCGCTGCATCCATCCGCGGGATTGATCAATAGTTTCCTGCCTGAGCATTTGCCTGCCAGCTACACAGTGTCCCACCTGTGACCTATCAATCAACAATCCCATTGCTTGGGCCTCGGAGCCTTTCGTCCTAGGAAGAGTCACGCAACAGGGCTGTCCGTTATCACCGCTTCTCTTCGCGCTTGCTCTTGAGCCCCTTGCTGCGTGGCTTAGGTGGGAGCCGTCGCTTAAGGGCATTTGTTGGTCCTCTGACTTTGAGGACCGTATATCGTTGTACGCCGATGATATTCTGTTATACCTTACTTCCCCTCGTAAGTCACTAGGAGTGTTGTTTGACGTGTTACGCTCCTTTGGGAGGAACTCGGGTCTGGCCATCAATTGGTCCAAGTCCTGCATTTATCCGCTCACTGCAGATATTGGATAGTGTGCATTGAATGTGGAGGTCTTGAGGCGGAAGCCGGGACCTGGGATGAAAGTTTGTTGCTCTGCGGAAAACTGTTTTAAAACCTGCGAATTCCTTCGCTTTTAAAAGAATCATTTTTAAAAGTGTTATGTTTGTGTTATTTTGTTCCCTGTGATATTGACGCCTTTGTTGGGCGACACCTCACTCCCTGTTCCCGCCCCACCGCTGCTGTCAGGCGCTGCCGGGAAGCCTAGCGGATATTACCTTCAGGTGAGGAGCAGGCGAGCGGCACTGTGCTCGGCCCCTCCCACCTCTACGGCTACTAATGAACCATCCCCCCAGGAAGCGCAGCGGACGAGCGCAGCGGGCGCGTCGACGGCGCGTCAAAGACGCGCCTAAGACAAGCCCGTCTGCGCCCGTCCGCGACCGGCCGGGACCAGGGGCAGTTCATGCTGCCCGTCCCAGCACCTATTCTAGGTCAGCACTCCTGAGCTATAGATACAAAGGACAGGGCTTGCTACCAAGAGACACCCTCAGCCGCCTCTGCTCCAATGGCATCCTGTCCCAGGGCTGTCATCTCACCACCCCGACGCTACAGCATACGCAGAGAAATGCACCCCCGCCACCGCTCACCATCCTCTACCTTAACACTCGCTCCCTGGTCAGACACCAGTTGGATATATTTCTCCTATTAGATATAGAGAAACCGGACATCCTCCTACTCACGGAGACATGGCTAAACCCTGACTCTGCCCCTGATATTATTGCGGCACTACCTCCCAACTATTACATCATCCACGCTGACCGTACTAGCGGGAAAGGGGGTGGAGTAGCGGCTATCATCCGCTCCAACCTCTCCGTCACCCACCTCGCTGACCTCTCGCTGGAGGGATCAGACAATCTTGTGCTAAAAATCACCACTTCGAACTCGACAATTACATGTGTTTTACTGTACAGGCCCCCGATCTCAATGCCGACTTTTCCCATGAACTTGGCCGACCAACTTGCTAACCTAGCACTCGAGCACCCTAAAATGTTTCTGATTGGAGACCTAAATTACTGGTACAAAGACCCCCTGGAGGGCCCCCACTCAGCCGAACTGTCGGACCTTCTCACTAATCTTAATTTCACTCAGTTAGTCTCCTCTGCTACCCACTGTAAGGGCCACATCCTCGACCAGCTGTGGTCCAATACCACCTGTACCACCGCTCCTACTATAACACCATGTATTTGGTCTGACCATGCCCTCCTGCAATTTAACCTCTGCATCCCTCTTATGACCACCGCCACTCCTGTTGGAGGCGGGTTAGCCAGGAATTGGAATCCAACTAATAAATCTGCTTTTTTGGAGTCTTTAGCCAACACCATCCCACCTACGCAAGACGAGATCAATCCCTTGGTCTCCTCGCTTACCAGCTGGCTAAACACAGCCAGGGACTCTCATGTCCCTCTCAAAAAAATCAAACGGGCAAGACTCGCTGATGCTAATCGATGGTTCTCCACTGACCTTAAAGTAAAGAAATTGGCCCTACGACAACTTGAACGCCAATGGCGTAAAAAGTACGACCCTGACTTAAAAGAGATCTTTACGAAAGCTCGGAAAGAATACATGACAGATATCCAGACGGCGAAAGCGTCCTACTTTTCCTCGAAAATTCTGGAATCCACAAATAAATCTAAAGAGATCTTTTCCATCCTCAATGATCTTACAAACCTCGACACAGTCCGTCCTAAGATCACCCCGATCCAGACGCTATGTGATTCACTCAACGTCTATTTCATCGATAAAATACAGGACATTAAAGCCAGCATCCCTCGACCAGTGTGTCTTCTCACCTCTGGTATGTCAATTAAACCCAGCCACCATATTCTGAGCAGTTTCCCACCCATCACCCAGGACCAATTTCAATCACTTTTATCCAGAGTAAAATCTGGCGCTCCTTCAGATAGTTGCCCGCCCCACATTTTAAAAGAGTGCTTCCTGGCCCACCCAACTCCTGCCCTTACAATTTTGAATAAATCCTTGACTCTTGGCTTAGTTCCGACAGCCTTCAAAGAAGCCATAGTCATTCCACTTCTAAAAAAACCGGGGGCTGACCCAGCCTGCAAGGCCAACTTTCGCCCGATCTCACTGTTGCCCTACCTGGCAAAAGTCCTTGAGGCACATGTGGCCAAATGTCTGTCCAATTTCCTCGAGGAATCCTCCTGCTTCAACCCCCATCAGGCAGGCTTTCGGCCGGCCCACTCAACCGAAGCAGTAGTCACGACAGTCCTGGACACCCTGCGCGACTGTGCGGACAGACGCTCTCCACAAGCCCTGGTGCTCCTAGACCTCTCGGCCGCATTCGACACGGTCGACCACAACATCTTGGTCGACCGTGTCGAACAAGCCGGCGTCAGGGATCTTGCAGCCGGTTGGCTGAGATCCTTCTTGACTGGCCGCAACCAAACTCTACGCCTTGGCGACTTAATGGGCACCAAACAGGATATCACCTGTGGAGTGCCACAGGGCTCCTCCCTATCTCCTCACCTATTCAACCTGTACATACTCCCTCTGATCCAGACCTTGAGAGACAATCAGGTGAGAGTCTTCAACTACGCAGACGACTTACAGCTGCTGTTCACCATCGATAACTCCGAAGACTCTATACGGCACTTCCAGTCCACAATGAATTTCATTAAAACCTGGATGGACCAAAACCAGCTTAAATTAAATCCGGGCAAAACGGAATTAGTCCTGACCGGCGACAGTAGTAAGTTCTGGGGCCCGCATTACTGGCCTCCCGAACTGGGCCAAGCCCCAACACCCTCTTTGTCAGCCAAAACACTAGGAGTCACTGTGGACCGTGACCTATCCCTCAAAACCCAAGTTGGTCAAGTGGTCTCCAAGTGTTTCTTCCAACTGAAGAAAATTCGGAAGGTACGCCGCCTGCTTACATCCGAGGCACTCACCCAAGTGGTGATCGCTACTGTATTGTCCCACCTGGATTACGCTAACTCCATCTACCTAGGTCTTCCCAACTACCTAGTGAAGCGACTCCAGATGGCACAGAATCATGCAGCAAGGTTAATTTTGAATCAACCTAGGCGCCAGGCAGCCACTCCCCTCCTTAAGAAACTACATTGGCTCCCTGTGGCCCAGCGATGTGCCTTCAAAACCGGCTGTATAATCTTCAAGTCTTTATACCACAAAAGCCCACTATTCATCAACAACCTGATTTCCAAATACACCCCATCCCGCAACCTTCGCTCACTCCACCAGAACCTCCTGCAGCCACCTTCTTTCAACTTAAAACGCGCAGGAGGCCGCAGGTTTGCCACCCTTGACCCCGCCTGTGGAACTCTCTCCCGTCAGAGACCCGGAATTGTCAGGATCTCCTCTCCTTCCGGAAAGCCTTGAAGACCTGGCTGTTCAGACAAGCATTCCAATAATCCTCTTCCCTCTATGTTCATGCTATTACTGATCATAGCGCCAAGCAACCAATTGGTGATAGTGCGCTCTAGAAATACTTTTATAACATAACATAACATAACATAACATATTCCACTGTTGCCCCGTGTCTGTCCAATACCGGTATCGCGCGACGGCTTTAAATACTTAGGGATTTATATTTCCTTGGACTCAGCCATACGGTATGAGAGGAATCTGCTTCCGCCACTCCGCCGGCTTCGGTCCGACGTCACAGCGTGGTGCGGTTTGCCGCTGTCCCTGGTTGGGAGAGCGGCCCTGTTTAAGATGATGTCCCTCCCTCGATTTCTGTACGCCCTCCAAAACACGCTTGACTTGGTGCCTGCTAGTTATTTCCGGGAGATCGAGGGCCTCCAGACAAAGCTGGTATGTGGCGGGCGACCTCGCATTGCATTGGCGAAATTGACTTTGCCCTGGTACGACGGCGGTATAGCTTTGCCCGATATAAAACGGTACTATTGGGCGTCGCAACTGAGTGCTATCAACCACGCAATGTATGGTCCGGTCCCGAATCCGGCATTCGAGATGGATAAATGGCAGCTGCCGGGAGGGTACTACAATAGGGCGCTCTACTCTAGATCGGCGGGGAAAACTCTCACCGGTCCCACTGGGGTTGCGGTACGAGTGTGGGGCGCTGCGACAGCTGCCACGGGATGGACAGACAGGCTGACCAGAGCCACTCCGCTTTATGCGGCTGAAAGACTGGGCTGTCTTTGGACGACGAAGGGATTTGACAAATGGGATCTTATTGGCATTAGTAGGGTAGGAGACCTCTGGGTCAAGGATAGGATCAAATCCTTCATAGAACTTCAACAAGAGTATAAACTGGGCGATAGAGAGCACTTCCGATATCTGCAGGTTCGTCATGCACTTGAATCCGTCTTCCCAATTGGTACCGCTATCCCAGAGTCCTCTCCCTTGGAAGACAGGGTGCTTGACGGGTATGTCCCTGATAGTACCATCTCCCTCATTTATAAAAAGCTTATCAATGACCGCTCGGATCTTCTTGTACAGCTTCGTGGAGCCTGGACTGGGGACGGGCTGGAGCTGGATGACGAAGATTGGCAGGCCGCGATATCATCCCCTAAGGAAGTCGCGATTCCGGCCCGTCTCCGGCTGGTGCAATTGAAGATTTTACACCGCGTGTATGTCACGGGTCCACGCCTGATGCACATGGGTTACTCTATGGATGGGTTGTGTAGGCGCGGCTGTGGTATGCTTGCTACTTTTCTTCATATTTTGTGGGAAATTCCGGACGTGGTGGTGTATTGGAGACGAGTGCATGAGGTTATGGAAGGTGCCTGTTGAACGTGTGGGAGCCGAACGATTATAGTGTAGCGCAGACTCAATGGGCCACCCTCAGCAACATAATTGCGAAACGAGACATAGCCCAGCTGTGGGGGTCTCAAAGGGCACCTCTGGTTTCCACCTGGGAGGAAAACATGGATTGGTGCATGTTCAGAGAAAAAACTGTATACATCGCCTGGGGAAGACCTAAGAAATGGGGGAGGATATGGGGTCAATGGAACTCATATCGTGGAGAGATTTGCACCCCCCCTTTTGTAGAAACCAATGATATTCCTCTGTCCCCATGACCGGACATCCCATACGCCTATATCTTATTGTACTTTACTTGCTTGTTCGCTCCTGGCCCCTTCATTCCCTCCTTGTGTTTCCATATCCTTTTTACATCTGCCTTTAACTGGGTCACTCCCCCTGCTATCTGAGACAGCCACATATATTATAAATGTCACCTCGGAATTTTGTTGTTATGTTTAGTTTTTTCTTTTAAAAAATATAAAATGTGAAACCTTTCATTTATCCTCCCATCATCACAAGAACGCTGCATGGGCATACTGTATCGCTGCCGAACCCCCGGGTTGTCGGCTGATGAGCTGTGTATTATTTTTTGATTTCGATATCCACTGCTACTGGCCGGCCCCTGTGGTTGTAGGTCTGTATTTGTATTACTTTGTTGAAATAAAGGTTTTTAAAAAAAAACAATCCCATTGCTTGACTACATATTTCCGAGACAGGGTTGATGTGGCGAGGCAATTCTGTTAATATGGACGAGATTTCGCATTCATCAATAAATGCATCGATTTCCATATTAACATTAACATTCTCTTGCCCTGGAAATTACTCTGCCCTCAGACCTATCTTGTGTTTTTTAATTTTTTTTTAATCAAAGCTCCTTTGCTAAATCTGATAAACAACGGGATCTGTCTGGACCACAAACATCGTAACAAACAGATGTCTGGGACCTTCTAAAAGCCCACACTATAGCAAATCACTCCTTCTTAATGGCCTCCCAGGTATGCTTCTTGGGTAGGTATCAAATAACTGATAAAAGCTACTGAATGCTCTCTGCCCTTGCTATCAAGTTGTACCACTGGGTACTGTTTCCCAAGTGGAATCCTGTGCAAACGTCTGCCTCCTCACTACAGATAAATCATCACGAAAGCTAATGCTTCAATTAAAATATAGCGTTCCCTTGCAGAAGATAAATCTGAAACTGCGTCCTCCTTCATGAACGAGTGTGCCCGCCTTCTGGAATTGGTCTGCTTTGGCCTTCTGCCCTCTGCCCCACAAAAATCACTCTCAGCAAGGTTTTTTATGCAGAATTTAAGATTTGGATGGAACATGTTCCTTAAATCACATTCACAAATTTGAAACACAGGGACACACTGGTCTTGTCTATGTCAGGTGCAAGAGAAGCAACATAAAGAAAATAATTCTGTTTATTAGCTGGGCACTAAACTTTGCTGCACTTTAGGAGTTTTTTACTGAGTTTTTCCCACTCTGAGCTCCGCACAGAGCACTGAGATCCGAAAAAGTCTGCATAGTGGCATGATATGTGAGTGATACTTCTAGAACACTAAAAGAATACTAAGCAAATACTTATTTGCTAACCGTATAGTCTTCATTTACAATGCAGAACATTTAGTGAATACAAACAATTTGAATACTACTGGACTTTACCCAGACTACTATTAACATTCTAATCAAGCTGCATGCTGAATCGTAGCATATTGTGAACCTTATTAGTTATTAAATATTAAAAAGATGTCCAAAGCATTTTGTGTCCAAACTGTTAAAGCTAAACCGAATGGTATGGCTAGGTTAATAATATATCATAATATTAACAAATAAACAGGAACACTAGCAGATACTTCTTAATTACACATGCATAGATTGGAGGATCTCACAACTTCCTCAATTAATATATTAGTATGAATTAATGGTCAAAGTATTTCAGCACTTATGACCGTTTGTTCATATGACTATTTGGTTTATTTTCAACAGTCCTAAGATTACAATAAAGTAAAATTATATGAATTTTTTATCAGTAATACAATGAACAATCTCCACATACAATGACTGAGACGCATAGAAGCCCACCTTCATTTGTCACCCTTAAGTGCTATAATATTTATTTGACTTGACTATTTTAACTAGCTTGTGCTTTCTTTTTTTTAAAACAAATTTTTTTTGTTAAGTTGCATATATATTGAAGGATTCTGCACCCCAGAGACAACTGCACAATTCAACCATACAGTGATAATGACTTTGACTTTTGCATTTAATAACCAAACACATATTAACAACTACCCCCTCCTTCCCCAACCCCCCAGATCGCGCCAAATCCACATAAACCTGTCCACCACTTAGAGACACAGCAGGAAATGGTAGCCCCTCCAAACCCTCCCACAACCTGACCCCTGGTCTAAAAGTATGCATATGCATCATTCTGACAAATGTGCCTCTACCACCGGCGGCGGGTCCAACATCAGACCCCGATAATCTGCACACTGTTTCCAAATTTTGTAGTGTTTGCGCGGGCACCCCCTAGCAATCAAAATGGGTTGTTCTAGCCCCATACAGAAGTCCAACCCATTCTTCCATGCGGCCACCGATGGGGCCCTAGGTGCCTTCCATGCCCTGGCAATATCCCTTTTCGCCAGTGTAAAGCCCAATTGCATGAGGTGTCTCATAGATATTACCCCCTACCTCCTCCATAACATGCAGTAGGGCAAGCTGCAGCATGCGGGGGAGCTCCCATCCCAGAACCTCCGAGAGGCAGGAATATACCCAACTCCAAAAGCGACTAAGAGAAGGACAGTTCCAGACCATGTGAATAAATTTGCCCTCCTCCAGATTACAGATCAAATCAAAGTAAATTTGCAAGATATTACAGGAATAACATGCCTGTGGAAAATGCGCTCCATTCTCAGAAACAAAGGAATTCTTTACGATACTAGCAATGGGTGAATGGTGTAGCAACTCAATCTGTCTCTCATCCACTGGAACCCTTAGAGAGATACAGCTTGTCGTATTTTGACAGATGATCGGGTTAGCGTTAAGCTTTGCTACACGTTACTTCCTTATCTTGACTAAAGTTGATGAACGCCATTTTGTATGTAACAGCGGCCATTTTAGAGAATGCGTTGCCTCGTGGTCAGCATGCCCTTTTGTCCTTTCTCTGTACCACTGACCACTCGAGTTTGCCCAGCAACAGGCTATTTTTAGTAACGGTCAAGCCCACACATGCGCAGTTTAGACTGACCAGTTATCCCTTAGGAATGTTCCGCCAAACTGACCAGTGGTGTTGTAGCCCCTCCCATGAGTTGGCTGTGTTCCAAAAATGACCATATATGTACCTAAAATTCTGTAACTATGTACCGCCTATGTTTTATTGCTGTAAAACTGTATAAAAGAAGGACTTGCACCGATGTTCGGTGTGATACTTCTTGCATTACCGAAGGGTGCTGTAGGAATGTACCACCACCCCATGGGGTCTTAATAAACATGTCTTTTGCATTTTCTAGTTTCCGTGCCAACAGTTCTTATGGTGTAGAGGGTATTCTGCGGAGTATGTAGGTCTGGAGAACCCAATACCACAAATTGGCGACCACGAAGGGACTCATCGGCGACTCGGATGCCCGAAGGAGAGGTCGTGACGAAGGATTGGAAACTCGCCATGGACGCGTACGCTGCCACTGAGTGACCCGAGTCTTGGCACCCACGGTGTTTTCTTCCCTTCCTTCTGATCTGACCTTCCAGGTGGCGCCGGTCCCCGACTGAGATCCTGCTCATTTGAGTTGTCGTACATGGCCGGTTTGGCTGATTCGATCAAAGACCTTGGCAGTTGGAACCTGGATATCTGAGATTTTGGTAAGAATTGTGATTGGTAAGGTAGTCTGCGGACGCTTACTGTGGTTCTATGAATATGAATATGTTTTGAGTTAGCTAACATTTGGGTCTATGATTTGAACTATATGTGCAGTGCACTTCACATAGGCAGGCATGTAGAGATGTTTCTCTAACTTTGTTTGTGTTTTGAGCGGCACATTTTGTGTGAAGTATAGTAAGTGCCATTTTTTACGGTATCACGTTTTCGTGATACTCTTTGAACATGCCTGTTGTAAGCACACTCCGAGGAATGTGCTGTCTTGGGAATGATACTACATATCGATTAAACGAATCTCAGCCGGCTCCCCCAGAGGGGACACCCAATCGTGAAATGTATATTAAATTTGGCCTTCCCCCTATATTGTATAGTAAATTATGGAATAAATACACCAAGTCTGATCCCGAGTTGCAATGGCCACTACATGGGTCGTTTGATTTACGAAAGGTTCAGTTTGTGGAGCAATGTTTGTTTCAGCGCAGGTCTAGACAAGATATGTTTGACTGTGTACGAATGTGGGAGAAAGCAGTGCGTGAACGAATGAAGCGTGAGATTGCCGTGGCGGAAAAAGAGCAGCGCAAGGCTGCTCGAGAAAAGGCTTTACAGCTGGAGGAGAAGAAATTGCAGGAAAAGAAAGAGAGGGAGGCACGGGAACGTAATTTGCAAACGAGCGGTCAATTCCCTATTCGGCGTTCGCTTTATCCTGTCCTTACTAATAAAGTTGATGATTTTTCATTATTAGATCGGTCTCCACCTCCGTATGTTTTGCCTACGGCCCTGGACGAGGATTTGAGCGACGAAGATCGAGATAGTACAAGTACGAGGTTAACTGCTGGTAAAGCCGCAGATTTGCGCAGTTTCGCTAGGAAACTGAATTTGAATAAAATAACTATGTCAGAGATTAATGTTGAAAGGAATAAATGGTCAGAACGAGAACAGTTGTGTTTCTTAAGTGCTTTTGCAGATGAAGTTGTTGAACGATTTCGTAAGAATTCAATTGATCTAGAGCCTAAGGATATATCAGTTCATCATGAGAATATGCGTAAAGGGGTTTTTGTTATTGCAGATGCGGATGGGTTTTTCCAACGGTTGGTCCAGCTACGGGATGAGGCGTCCAGATTGCGGGAAGCACGAAAAGCATCAGAGAAGTCTGCGCTGGGGTCGACGGAGCAATCCAAAGAGTGTTCTATCTTTGGAGCAGATAAGAGTTCTAAAGTGCATGTTATGCCCATGCGTGAAGCTGCACCTTTGTATGTTCCCCTAAAGGGCAAGGTACCAGTGATGATAAATTGTCTGGGGATGCAAAAGGGTATTTTATATATAATTGGGTGTATACGCCTTGGAATAGAGCAGATGTTATGGCATTGAAAAACGCTTTACCCAATCCCCGTAAAAATCCGGCAGCTTTCTATGAAGGAGTGGAGGGGGCTATTTCTTCCTGTGTTATAACGCTAGTCGATATAGATCTTTTCTTTGGATTAATACTCCCCCCTGATATGTGGAGAGCGATTCGTAAATTTGATGATCAAGCGGTTTTAGGAGCAGATTGGAAAACTATAGGCCAAGCTGATTTAGACAGGGAAACCGCATGTAAGCCTTGTCAGCTAATTCTAGATCTCCCAACGGCTATTTTGAACAAATTAAAAACACTTGTCCCCCCTAAAAAGATTGATTGGACTATGCTAGCCTCTTGCAAACAGAAACAGGACGAGTCGGTATCTGACTTCTTCTCATGTTTTGTAGAAGCGTTTCATGATTACAGTGGGCAATTATTAACAGACGATACGGGTAGGCATCTGTTTGTCGACAAGTATGTGGCTAATCTCCTACCGGAGATTGCAAAGCGATTGAAAACTAGTGAAAGTTCTTGGACCACGGCGACCCCTGCGTCTTTGTTAACTATGGCTCAGTATTATGAGCGGCAGGAATTAGAGGCTAAGGAAAGTACTGATAAGAAAGCGAAGGAGTTAAAGACGAAGGTGATGTTGGCTCAGGTTCGTGGTGCGCAGTCTAGAGGAAACGATAGGAACAGGCGAGGAGGGGGTAATACGTCGTATGGTCGTACCGACATTGCTGAGGACCAATGTGCGTATTGTAAAGAGTTTGGGCATTGGGCTGAAGATTGTCCGTTGCTTCGTGAGCAACGTAGTCAGCGTGGTCGAGGAGGTGGAAGGACACGGAATAGTTATTCGGGAGCGAGAGGTGGAGGAAGTGATCGTGGTAGATTTGAGGCGAGGGGTCGTGGTCAGGATGAACGTAATACTTTTGATCGACGGAATCAGTACCAGATATCGGAGGGTGAGAACGTGGAGAGTCAGGATTATGTGCACGCATAGGATTGCGTAGGATGGGGTGTGGAATCGGTTGAAGTGCCAGTAGATCAAAGAGGTCCATATGTAACAGCGGGCGTTTTGGGTTCTACTGATCAGTTTTTAGTTGACACAGGAGCTACTCGTAGTGCTTTGTCTAAAAACTTGGTTCCAAGGGCTCCCCTGTCTGGCGAAACAATTACATGTATATGGTTCGATGGCACACCCTCTCCAAACCCATTGTCACAACCTCTTGCATTTTGCATTGATAAATTTTTTGGTTTGTGCCCATTCTTATTGTCGCCTCATACCCCAGACAATATTATGGGCATAGATTTGCTCAAATATTTTCGAGCAACAATACGCTGCGCTCCTGAAGGAGTGCGGGTTATTTTGAATGACAATTATCCAGACGCAGGAAGACTGTGTACCATGCAGGAAATTGAAGGGCTAGCCTCTCTCCCACACACGTTATGGGCGACGTCAGATACGGATGTGGGACAGATGCTCATCCCGCCTATTCGAATTACTGTCAAGGAGGGAGTATCTTTGCCACGTGTACCTCAGTATAAGATATATAGAGAAGGTGAAATTGCTCTGACGCACATTGTTCAGGATTTGATTATTGTAGGAGTAGTGGAGGAAGTTCTCTATAATATCTGTAACAGTCCGATTCTTCCGATCCTCAAGAAAGACACTGACGACAAAGTCTATTGATTTATTATTGATTTGAGAGAAGTAAACAAAATTGTAGTGCCCCAATACCCGGTGGTGTCTGATATCACCACCTTGCTTACTTTGGTTCCCCCTACTGCCACCACCTTCTCTGTTATTGACCTTAAAAATGCTTTCTTTTCCATTCCCATCCATCCCGACAGCAGATATTTATTTGGCTTTACGTTAAATAATAAATCGTATAGATTTTGTCGTGTTCCTCAAGGCTATACAGAAAGTCCTAGCATCTATAGCCAGGCTTTAAAAAGACAGCTCGATTCTTTTGATTTGCAGTCTGGAGTAGCTCTTATCCAGTACGTTGATGATCTTTTACTGGCTGCAGACACATATGCACAGTGCGAGGAGAGTACTCTTGCTTTACTCTCTTTTCTTGCTCAGAACAATCATAAAGTTTCTAGGAAAAAGTTACAATATTGTAGACCAAAGGTGACCTACCTCGGTCATCTTTTGTCTAAGGAGGGACGTGCATTAACATCTGATCGAATTCAAGCAATTTTAGATACACCAGTCCCCCGCACTCAGAGAGATGTGCGTGCCTTCATAGGATTAACGTCCTTTTGTAGACAGTGGATAATGGGGTTTTCGCACATTATAAAACCTTTGTTAGCGTTACTGTCCAAAACTACACCAATGCCCCTTGAATGGACAGATGAATGTCAGCATGCTTTTGAACAATTGAGACAAGCCATTTGTTCTGCACCAGTGTTAGGTACACCAGATTACACAAAGATTTTCACGTTGTATGTGCACGAGAAAGATGGGTGCGCATTGTCAGTGTTAGTGCAGACACACGGGGATAAGCAGAGGCCCTGCGCATACTTTTCGGCAATACTTGATCCTGTGGCACGAGGATTACCTGGGTGTTTTCGAGCAGTTGCAGCAACAGCAGTAGCTATACGACAGAGTGAGGGAATAGTTTTGTCACACAAACTGTTGGTGTTAGTTCCTCATGCGGTAGATGCTCTGCTAAACCAAACAAAGACCCAGTATCTCACGAGTGCACGTTTAACAGGATATGAGCTCACACTTTTGGCGCCACATATCACACTAAAGAGATGTGCTACCCTGAACCCTGCCACTTTATTGCCGTATCCGGTTGCTGAGGGCCAGGAGGAAGAACACCATGATTGTGTTTTCCTGACTGAAGAACAAACAAAGGGTCGTGTCGACTTACAGGATACGTCACTTCCAGATGTGGATGGGGAACTGTGGGTCGATGGATCGTGTTTAAGGCTGCCAGATGGCACGACATCTGCAGCATATGCGATCACGACGCTTAAGACAGTGGTAGAAACAGCACGAATACCACAGAAATCGACCCAAGCAGCGGAATTAATAGCTTTGACAAGAGCCTGCGAATTGAGTGCCGGCTTATGTGTGAATATCTACACAGACAGCCGGTACGCCTTCGGAGTAGCGCATGATTTTGGCCTACTCTGGAGAGAGCGTGGGTTTTTGACTTCGCATGGAGTACACATTATGCACGGAGAGCTAGTGCATGATCTCTTGAATGCGTTGCTTTGTCCAAAGAAAGTGGCGATAATCAAATGCAGTGCACATAAAAAGGTCACTGACAAAGTGGGACAAGGCAATGCTTTTGCGGACAGTATAGCAAGACAGACGGCTATGTCACGAAATGACTCTCCAATGTATGTAGTAAAATCACAGGCCGAGCGATGGCATGGTGCTAGAGAAGAGATATTAGACATTCAGAAATCAGCGACCGAAGCAGAACTTGCAACCTGGGCAGCAGAGGGAGTGCTGGATGATGAGGGTTGTTGGAGGAGCAAAGATATGGAAAGATGAAAATTGCCTGCAGCTTACTTGCAAGCGATGGTCCAGATGACACATG
Organism: Lissotriton vulgaris; assembly: GCF_964263255.1. Taxonomy (NCBI): domain Eukaryota; kingdom Metazoa; phylum Chordata; class Amphibia; order Caudata; family Salamandridae; genus Lissotriton; species Lissotriton vulgaris. The sequence continues at coordinate 1,426,200,383 of NC_141689.1, read as the reverse complement.
GGTTGGCACATGTTGGAGCTCTTGCAATTACTCGGCTGCTAACGCAAGTTTGGGAGCATCCTGAGATTGCCAATACGGCCAAAAGAGTAGTGCAGACCTGTCTGATATGCTTACAGCACAACCCTGCAAAAGGGACGCATACTCCGAAAGGAGGGTTTGTTCCACCTACTGCACCATTTGAAGTACTGCAAATGGATTACATCCAGCTTGAGCGTTGTAATAACCTTAAGTATGTCTTAGTGGTGGTGTGTGCTTTCAGTAAAAGGATCGAGGCCTTTCCCACCAAGGATAATACAGCGTTGACAACAGCTAAGGTTTTGCTCAAGGAGTACTTCCCTCGATACGGCGTTTGCAAATTTTTGTGGAGCGACAATGGTCCTCATTTTGTTGGGAAAATTGTGGAATACGTGATGAAGGGATTGGGAATTCAGCAGAAGTTTCATGCTGTGTTCCATCCTCAATCAGCAGGTCTTGTTGAACGGTATAATGCTACTCTGAAATTAAAGCTAGCAAAGATCGTGGCATCCACGTCTTTGAAATGGCCGGATGCCTTACCTTTGGCATTACTCTCTATCAGATCAGTGCCCCATTCCAGAACAGGCCTCACACCTTAAGAAGTGATGCTTGGAAGGCCTATGAATATATGGGGAGTTCCTAAGCCTCGATTGTTACATGATGTGCCTTGTATAATGATGAACGATTATTTGGCACGATTAACAAATGATTTACTCTCTATTCATCAACAGGTTCGAGAAGCGCTCCCTGACAATTCCATTGGAGAGGCTCACCGTCTTCGTCCTGGGGATCATGTCATGATCCGCTCTTTCGAGAGAACGAACAGCTTGGAACCGAGGTGGCGTGGCCCCGAGCAGGTATTGCTCGCAACTCGAACGGCTGTGCGAGTTACCAACAGGAAGCGGTGGGTGCACTCTACTCACTGCCGCCGTGTCTCTCCGGATCTGGTGAGCCCAACTGCGCTGTCTGACTACCGAGATATCTTGGACGAGGAGAAGAGCCCAGCTGTAGCGTCTGTTGAATCGGAGGGAGCCTTCCCGGACTACACTGTTTCTGGAAAAGAAAGATACAATCTACGACCACAATAAGAAGTTTTTTTTTTGTGCGAGACTGGTTGAGTTACCGCTCCAGGTTTGTGAAACGGAAGCCAGGAATATCAAGGGGGGGGGGGATCTGTTCTGCCAAGTGTAGCGACACCCGTCTTGAATCTCGGAGAAGAAACCAACGGCTACCTCGGAGCTCAGCACTCATATTTTTATTTTTTAGTTGTGTTTTTGAGACTCTTTGAACTTTGAATTATGGCATCTTCTGCAGTGCGAGACAAGAGAATTCTTGGCGCTGTATTATTTGTATTGACAATTGTTGTGATAGCTGTGATAGCTTGGGTAGTAGAACTTGTAGTGCCAGTACGAGAACATTTGTTGCCAACTACCCCGGCTCCATCTGAACATTTTCATTTCACTCTGCCCTATCATGAAGAGCGGCACCGACAGACTTATTTGAACAATAGTTTCATTCAGATTTTGCATCACACTCACAATATGACGAACACTTCGAACTGCTGGGTATGCGGGATGTTGCCTGGACATCAGAAGAAAGGAGGCACACCGCTTATCCCACTCCCGTTTTCTCATAATGCGTCTTGTAATGCCTGGTACACCCTCCTATTCACCTTGCGATGGCCGACAAAAGGGGGGCTGCTCTTTCGTCTTAATAAGATTTGTTTTAATGATCAAGACGGCTATCCACAAGCTGAAGGAACTAAGTTTGAATGGGAGGAATACCGCCCAGATAATATGTCAGCACCGCGAGTCTACAGTAATCATCGGAGTGTCAACATGTCCAATTCTCATGTAATTAATGTTATTGATACCAAAGCTGATCTCTGTGTTCGTAATAAAGGTACAAGCCCAGTTGGCAGAAGTGAATGTAACATCACTCTCACCTTTGATACCCCAAATGGCATTTCATTTGTGGCCTCCCGAAATACGTATTTTATATGTGGTAATAAAGGCTATCATCGTCTCCCTATAGGATGGTTAGGAACATGTTATATATCTTTTGTATTACCACCTGTGTTTATTGCCCCGCCCATGTACCATAACAATTTTGTTCTTTATCATGACTTTATACTGAATAGGGTAAAGAGAGCAGTAGTTCTTGATGATATAGACCAAACGGACACTGCATTGCAACAATATGTCGATTTTAATTTAGGCCTGTTTTCTTTTGTTGGAGCTGCTCTGAACAGCCGAAAAATACGGAGATTAACCCGTGTTGTAGAAGCTGTTGCCAATGATACTGCTTTTGCGTTAGGAAACTTAACTGAGGAGCTTCAGATATCTAGAATTGTAATGCTCCAGAACCGGATGGTTCTAGATGTAGTATTAGCTGATCGAGGGGGGGCATGCCGCATTATCGGAAGTAGTTGCTGTGTTTACGTGCCAGATAATTCACCTTATGTGTATGATGCCATATCCAAATTACATAAAATTGCTGCTGAGATACATCCTGATAATGGCACATGGACCTTTTCGGGGTGGTTTTGGTCAATGCTTAGTACTTGGGGCTGGAAGTTGCTGACGATTCTGTGTATAATAATTGGGATATTATTGTTCTTGTGCCTTTGTATTCAGTGTGGCCCTGTATTATGTTCTATGTGTCTCTCTGCCTGCATTCCATCCAAACGAGCCTTTGCTAAACATGAACAATAGATTCATAAAGAAGTAGCACAAATCATGTCCATTGATATTGAAGATGAGTACCCCGATTACATCTACTATGAGGTAGCTTCAGCTAAACGCTAAAAGGGTTGTCTGTCGTATTTTGACAGATGATCGGGTTAGCGTTAAGCTTTGCTACACGTTACTTCCTTATCTTGACTAGAGTTGATGAATGTCATTTTGTATGTAACGGCGGCCATTTTAGAGAATGCGTTGCCTCGTGGTCAGCATGCCCTTTTGTCCTTTCTCTGTACCACTGACCACTTGAGTTTGCCCAGCAACAGGCTATTTTTAGTAATGGTCAAGCCCACACATGCGCAGTTTAGACTGACCAGTTATCCCTTTGGAATGTTCTGCCAAACTGACTAGTGGTGTTGTAGCCCCTCCCATGAGTTGGCTGTGTTCCAAAAATGACCATATATGTACCTAAAACTCTGTAACTATGTACCGCCTATGTTTTATTGCTGTAAAACTGTATAAAATAAGGACTTGCACCGATGTTCGGTGTGATACTTCCGTGCCAACAGTTCTTATGGTGTAGAGGGTATTCTGCGGAGTATGTAGGTCTGGAGAACCCAATACCACAAGCTGATCTCTTAATTTTAAAGCTGGTTTTAGTGCACAGTAAAAAACAGACAGAGGTGGAATCTATCTCCTGCTGGAAACAGGGATTAATTAAAACAATCATCCTTCTGACTACTAGACTAACATCTTCTCTGCAAGATGAGAACAAAAAACACAGGGTTGATCCTACTTGTGGACAAGCAAAAAACTATGGGCTCAAAAATTCCATTTCACTCTAGAATCAAATTTAGCCCCACTTCTAAATTAAGCAAAGGATTCGGCTGGCATTAGCTTTGAGCAAAGAATAAAAAAATCTTTTTCTCTTAAAAAATTGGTCATTCCCAGATTTCGCAGGTGCAAGTGGGGTGGCTGCTCCTTCACTGTGGCAGCCGTAAAACTCCGGAAATCTTTACGTCTTCCGATTTCCAAGGCAGACTCACTTCCGGTCTTTAGGAAGCTCTTAAAGTACTGGGGCCAGATGTACGACCCATTTTTGCATTAGCAAACGGGTTAGGGACCCGTTTGCGCATGCAAAAACTAATAGGGCCATGTACAAACCCCATTTAGCAAGTTGCAATTTATTTGCAACTCGCTAAATAGGATTTGCAACTCACTATTCGGAAGGGGCATTCCAAAAGTGCCCATTCCTAATTGTGACTTGCTACCTTATGTAAGAATGTTTTGCTACTGCAATTGCAGTCGCAAAACACTCAAAATTTACCGCCCTCTTCAAGAGGGTGATAAAATACTCTCAAATGGGAAGGGGACCCCAAGGGACCCCTTCCACTTTGCAAATTCAGGGGAAAATGAAAACGTTACATGTTCTTTTAAAATACATCAAGTTTTCCTTTAAGAAAAACGGGCTACATTAAAAAAAACTGCTTTATTGAAAAGCAGTTTCTGACATGGAGGCCTGCTGAGCTGAGCAGGCCGCCATACCTGGGAAGGTCAGCCATTCCTATTGGGGTTGCAAACTACGAGTGTCTCATGAATATTGATGAGGCATGCTATGTGCAACCCCATTGGGAATCGCAAACAGTGTCTCTGACACTGTAGTACATGGCATTTAGCGACTTACAAATTGTGACTCGCAATTGAGAGCAATTTGCGAGTCATTAAAAATGTGCGAGTCACTAAATGCTCGGGTCGTACATCTGGCCCCTGTTTATTTGCCTCCTTGCAGGTTGTTGGTGCTCACTTCTCCCTGTTCACTTAGCGCCTTGACATCAGCTGGTATAAGTGCGCTTTATAAATACTATCCTATCCTATTACCTAGGATCAACCGGTTATTGGCAATGCCCACAGTTTGCTATTTTAGAGAAAAATAAATCAAATGTTTTACATGTCTAAATAGCCTTCTTGTTTCCATTCTGTCTATCTATCAGCTTGAGAACATGATCAAAATGATGAAAAGCACTCTCAGGTTGTATGAGTTCATACTTTCTACATAGAGCGAGGTACGATTTTGATGACGAAAATGAGAGAGAGCGTGAGTACTATCTAATTGAAAGAATCACACAAATAACCGTCACTAATCAATGGGGTCGCTGGAATGTAATGTAAATGTAAGGTGGATTTGTAGAGCAGTGCTTGTCACCCTTGAGGGTATCCAGGGGCTTCTTCCATACAATTATGGGTTTGCTTTACTTGCCAAATAATCCACCCTGTGATACACACTTTGCAGTTTTCCACAAAGAATTGTTTTGCTACTTTAGAAGGATCAAAATTCACACATGGTGCTGCGCCGTGGCAAACGTTAACTACTCGCCTGATTGTTTCACCCGTGTTATATTGGCACTAGAGAGGCAGAACGTCTTGCGAGAACAGCATTAATGTGTGATGAAACAGCAAAATAGTATTGTCACAGAATGCACTACATTCGCTGCATCATTTTCACTGTGTTCCATAATTTGGCCTTCCAAATGTGTCTCTGAATAGCAATATTGTGAAGCACTAATATCATTGACAAAAAATCGAGAGACAAAATATCAAAAGGTATGTGTATAGATTTTCTGTACCTAATTCCAGATCTGTGTACCAAAAAAACATACACATATATCTTCATTTATGTGGCGTTAAGAATGGCAAATGTATACGTTCCTCTATGCATTTACCATTCATTATTTTGTCCCTCAATATTTTGTCCACTCTTTTACTGTGCCACAATATTCTTATCCTTTACATTAAAAAATACAATCGCCCCTTCATAGTATCAGAATTCGAGAGCTTCTTCTGATAGAAGACCTTTGATTAATGTTTTAAATGACATTACAGTTGGGTGTGTAGAAAAAGAACAAAATACATAGGTTTTTAAGAGTCATGGGGAAAAATGTAAATAACATAATGGAAAGACTGAGGCTCATATCCCATTGGTGCTGGAGGAGGAGCGATTCTGGGGTAGGGTCATTCAAGTCCTCATCATCAAAGAAACACTTTTATGTTGATTAAGATTGGGTGCAAAACCTTTTAAAAGAGAAAGACTTTGTTTATATGAATTCATTATGTGCATCATGTGGGAATGGACCCCCAAGAGCTTGGCTGTCATCCCACTATGGATGCTTTGGGATTGCCACAGAAGAGCAAAATAATTCTGCAAATCTAGGTCAGATGCAAGGGGGACCCAATGGGTAAGTAACATTATCTGCCCCTAGAGTCTGAGACTGGTGGTTATCAGGTCACTGTCACATTGTTATAAATAATCTGTATGATTACAAAACACCTACTGGCTGTTTAGAGACTTCCCAGAGTGCTAAAATTCTGTGGAGTAGCTCCTGCATGGCAGAGGTTGTGACACTGAAGAAGAGACGACGCAGCTACTGGAGTACAATATTGTACGGCAGCACATTTTTATGAACTGTCTTACCTCTTGTTGTGTTTAAAATGCCCAATCTCTTCCCAGCTAACTCCCCCTTTACCTTGGTAAAGTTATTCAAGTTCTTTGTAAGCCAACGTTTAAATCAAGGCAAAAGATATTTTATGAGCTCATGGTGCCTCCAAGTTGCTTGCTAGACTGTAAGGATGGGAAATTGCCTACTTGACCAATCTGACCTTGTACCTTTCAACTTTCAGGTTCCAGACTAAATGCCATCTCTTTAGCTTTTGCTTCTGACCACTGTGACTGATATCACTGACAACATTTATGGAGGATCCCTCGCCATTTCCTTTCTGAGAAGCATTCAGTGCTGAAATGCCAAATCCCACCAGAGGACTTGCAGAGAGCAATTAGAAATCATTTTTTTTTTGTTTGTTTTTGGAAGACCTTTATTGCACATTATTCATATACACAGCGGTGTGCCTACAACCCACTGCTGGGGCCGGCCGCCATCGCAGTACCACATATATCATACAAGCTTGATACCATACGCCAGAGGCACGTGTGCAGAAGTCCAAAAGTCTTAGCCCATGTAGGCACTACAGTAGATCCAGATGCAATAAGTTCAGCACACCCATTGAGTGCGGTCGTTCGCCCCCATGTGATCTTGGTCTAATTTTCAGTTTTTATAAAGAAAGGTAATGTCAACAAATCCCAACCCCCCCTCCCCAACTCATCCTGATCACAGTGAGTATTCTAAGTCCAGCAGTTATAATGTGATAGGGTAGTCAATACATCAGATGTCTGACAGGGCATCCCCGAGGTAGGGAACCTTCACCGCCTTCTCAGAACTCCCCAGAGGCCGTAGCGAGGAACTTTAAGGCATACCTGCCATGCCAGTCTCAGCAGACCGAGACACTCCCACTTACATGACCATCGTCCAGTCACTCCGCACAACACACAGGGCAATCTTAACACTATCTCACAAGGACATCTCATGCAGCTCCATCCCCTCCGTCAGACAAAGCAGTTGTCACACTCACGTCGCTGTCGGTTTCTGTCAAAGACAACATGTAAAGTGTGAACGGAGTCCATACATCCCTCGGGTGAGCCGCCACAGGTAATTCTTCATAGTAACAGTTCAGTTGGTCCCTGCAATAGGCCATATCCTTCAGCCACAGTTGCACCTCAGGCGCTCTCCTCCCTCCCCAAACCATAGCAACCCTCCCCTTGGCCAACTGAAGCGCCAGCACCACCAGTCGGCGCGACGGAGCAGCCACACCAGAAGCAATGCCCAAAAGACACAAGCGTACATCCAGCTTCACCTCAATCGAAGTTATGACAGTCATCCTTTCAGTCACCTCCTTCCAGAAATCGTAGACACGGGGGCATCCCCAGGCCAGGTGTATAAAGTCGGCCTCCTCGGCCCCGCATCGGACACATTGAGCAGTGGACCTAAGGCCGTATCTTACCAGTTGGGTAGGCGTATAGTACCATTGTTGTAGAAATTTATTATGTAGAAGGCGGAAGTTGCCATTGATCACATACCCCCCGGTCATAGCACAGCATTCATTCCACTCGTCATCACTCAGCGGTTCCGGGAGACCCCTGTCCCACCTTGCTCTAGCCAGCGCCGCCCCCCCGCCCTCATCTTCCTGTGCAGCCTTATATAGTTTAGATAGTAATTTAGTCCTGTCCTTAACTGTATATAGCAATTGCAGGGCACCCAGGGCCAGAGGTTCCTCCGGATAAGTAGGGTACAAGTCACGCACGGCGGCCCGTAACCTGACATACACAAAGGTGGACATAGTGGCATTCGTCGAGTGGGTCGTCATCTCCTGAGAGGAGAGAAACGATGCACCCGGAAACAGGTCTCCCATAGTCTGTAGTCCAGCCTCCCGCAGGATCTGCAGCCCTCCCGGGTCACCCGATACAGAGATATCCGAGTGATAAAGCAGAGGCATAGCCGGGGCGTATAGCGGTAGTCTACCAGCCCGTTTGCCCAAGCTGTGCCAAGCAGTCGCCGTGAGTCGCACGGTGTCAATCTCCCCCTTCTCAAACACGGAGTGCTTATTTGCGTTCATAGCCCTTAATGGGTATGGCAGAACCGCGCTTGCTTCCAGCGCTACGTGCGGAGTGTACGGCGGAGCGGCTATCCAGTAACTTGCGAAGTGTGCCTGCGCACACAGATAATAAAGCCTCATATCCGGCAGGGCGAACCCACCCAGATCGTATGGCTTGATCAGCACCTCCCAAGTCACTCGCGGTCTCTTGCCAGCCCAGGTGAGAGATATTAATAGGGACCTGAGCCTCGCAAAGAAGTGGGACCTAAGCGTGACAGGGATGTTTGTGAAGAGATAAAGAAATTTCGGAAGCACCACCATTTTAATCAGCGACACTCGGTCCGCCAGGGTCAGTGGTAAACGAGTCCATCTCGCCACCTGATCTTCCAGATTGGAAATGGCAACGACGTAGTTGGCCCGTATGACTTCCTGGCAATCCCTATGCACCCAGACGCCCAGGTATCTAACCGACTCCGTCGCCCACTCCAGCGGGAATTCCAAGGGGACCCGTTGGGTAACATCCGTGAGAGGCAGCACCACCGACTTGTCCCAGTTTATGGTCAGTCCTGAGTGTCGGCCGAATTTAATGAACTCTCGAAGTATGTTTTCCAGGTGGAGTGCAGGATCCCTGACATATAGAACCATGTCGTCAGCGTACATTGACACAGCCAACGATCTGAGAGGAAACTTCAATGCTGCATCCGCATACCTTTGCCACAAGACACAGGCCAGCGGTTCCATCATGATGGCAAAAAGCAGGGGCGAAAGAGGGCACCCCTGCCTTGTCCCCCTCTGTATCGGAAAGGAGGAAGAGACATGCCCATTAACCCTGACTCTTGCCGTGGGCGCATTATACAACAAGGCGATCAGGGACGTGAAAAAGAAAGGTACCCCCATCCGATGTAGTACGGCTAGCATATACTTCCATGTTACTGAATCAAAGGCCTTGGCGGCATCAAGCATGACCGCCACCGCGGCCAGTTCTGGCTTAAGGAGATGCAGGACGGCGAATAAGGTCCTCAGGTTGTGAGTGGTGGACCGGAGGGGGATAAACCCCGACTGATCAGGTAGTACCATGACCGGCAGGAGCAGACGCAGTCTCGTGGCTAACACTTTAGCAATTATTTTAACGTCAGTGTTCATTAGTGAAAGTGGGCGGTATGACTCGCACTTATCCAGAGGTTTACCGGGCTTGGGGAGCGCCACCAAGAGCGCTTCTCTCATAGTCCCTGGAAGCCGTCCGCATTCAAAGGCCTCCTCCAGTACCATTGCCAATCGCGGAATAAGCAAATCTGCATATGTCTTATAGAATTCGGCGGGTAAGCCATCTGTGCCAGCCGCCTTTCCATTCGGGAGTGCTGCGATTGCATCTCTGAATTCCGCCTCAGTAACATGATGCATTAGGAATTCCTGTTGACCCCTGGAGAGCCACACCAGTGCCACATCCTCCAAGTACTGCGTTATGTCTGCCTCTTCCGCCGTTTCCCTATGTTCATAGAGTTGTGCATAATGTCTCGAGAAGCAGGCGAGTATACCATCCGACGTAGTCACCACTTCTCCTTGATCCTCAATTTCCAATACCGTACAGTGCCTCGCCCAAGGATCTCGGATTCTATCAGCAAGCCCCTTACCTGGCCTACCTCCTTCTCCATAGTACCTGGCTGTAGCGCGTTTGGACAGAAATTTCACCTCCTGGTCTGCCAATTCATTATATTCTGTGACCTTCGCCCTAATATCCGCTAACAATGTGATATCCGCCCCCTCCTCCAGTCGGCGCTCCAGAGCCAACAACTCCCTTTCTAGTCTGGACATGGAGTCTCTGATGAACGTGAGGACCCCGGACCGCAACCCAATACATGCACCCCGCACTGAGACCTTAAAGGCCTCCCACACCGTGATCATACTGACAACAGAGCCCACATTGATCTCAAAAAATTCCTCAACTATCTGCCGCAGGCGTTCACTCAACACTTGATCCGTTAATACTCCAGGTGAGAGTCGCCAAGTAAATGGAGCAGGAGCATGTGTAGGCATTCGCAGCTTCAACGCAACAGGGGCATGGTCAGAAAGCGTGCGGGGTAGATGTTCCGCATTCAGCACCCATCCGCTTACATCTCGGGTCAATAGCCAATAATCCAGTCTCGACCACGTATCATGCGCTGACGTGTAGCAAGTTCCCTCCCGCCTGCCAGGATTCCGCAAGCGCCAAACATCCAACAGTTGCAGTCCATTCATACCCTCACACACTTCATCCATCGCTCTCTTACGTTCATAGGGCCGGTCATGCCTCCTGTCCAACTCAGAATCCAGTGTAACATTCCAGTTCCCCCCGCAGAGGATTGCCGAAGGCGGCAGGTTATACAGCTTGTTCCAGAGTGCAATGAAAAAATCAGGATCATCTATATTAGGGCCATAGACATTGAGAAGAGTGACCAACGTGCCACACAATTTACCCTGCACAACAATATATCTGCCATCCTGGTCCACCTCCTCATGCAGCACCTCAAACGGAACATTCTTTTTTATCAAAATCATCACCCCACGGGCATAGGAAGAATATGACGTGGCCTACCTCGCCCCCGCCCACTGTTTGCCCACCATTTCGGCCGCCGTGCCCTTGAGATGCGTCTCCTGCAGAAACACCACTTGTGCTCCATGTCTGTTGAGAAAGGCAAGCATTTGTCGTGTTTTTTGCGGCTTATTTAACCCTCGCACATTCCATGTAACACACGTTAGGGTGCCCCCCCTATCCATATCGCCAAAGGTGTAAGCAACCCAGCAGTGATTTCGTCCTCAGCAGCCCCCTCTTGTCAGACCATCCCTCATCCCGCACCAACCCGGAGACAACACCAGTAATGCTGTTAAGGTTCCCGTACTCCCTACTGTGGCCCCACTCGCCTCCCATGAATTTCTCAGACTCAGTCCCTTTGATCAGGATAAACAACAACAACCCAACAGAACCCAACATCCCTTCCCCCAACCCGCCACCCACTTCAGCGCCCTCAATTTGCCAAAGGCTCCCCACGTCCCCCCCCTTTGCAACCCCCAACAATGCAAACAACCACATTTTGGGGATCTCCCTTATCTGGGGGCGTAGTGGCGCACCACTCTCGCCAGAACTGACGAGAGCGCAGACCATTGCCGTTAACAACAACCCCAACCCCTCTACCCACTCCCGCGGTCAAAGCATCGAACATGTTAGCATTCGTGTAACTGTACATTGCACTGGGCGCCCCCGAAGCGTCCACACCCAAAGAGCAGCACCAAGAGCCCAGAAGAGCCACCGTATCCAGCGTGGGAACATATAGTGCACAACGGGATCTCATTCAGCCAAGTTTAACTAGTAGAGAGCCCCCATTGAGGCGACAAGGTGGCATCAACAGGGATAGCATCAGCCTGAGCGTTCCCCTCCTGCAACTTGCAGAGCAACAGTACAAAGTGGACCATGCGCTGAAAACTCCCTTGCGGCTCACACTTAATAAAGAACGCGCTGTAGTAGAGGCAGCCCAGTGCAATACCCCGCAGTTTCCCCATCACCAGGGCTAGCAGTGCAACGCAAGTCAGTCCTCCTCTTCCAGTCTTTCATCATCTCCCTCATGACGCCCCGGCGGTTCTTTAGCACGTTTTTTCAGTCTTTTGGCATAGTCCATGGCTGCTTTGGGTGAGGAGAAGATCTTGTTATCCGAAGGAGGCCCAATCCGAAGGCGCGCAGGGTACAACATGGCATAAGCTATGGTCTCAGCCCTCAGCAACTGTTTCACCGCAGCGAATTCCTTTCGTGCAGTCTGTACTGCCATGGTGAAGTCGGGATAAAACTCCAGTTTATTACCCTGATATTCAATGGAGCCCTTCTCCCTGGCGAGCCGCAGGATAGTGTCCCGGTCCCTGTAATTCAGGATCCTAGCCACAATAGGCCGCGGCGGCGCTCCCGGCGGAGGCTTCTTGGCCAGAGATTGATGTGCACGCTCCACAATGAAGACACGAGAAAGGTGGTCAGCGCCAAAGATATCGACGATCATCCGTTCCATGTAGTCCTCCATGCGCCCCACGTTTGTGGATTCCGGCAATCCTGTAACGCGAACGTTGTTCCTCCTGGACCTCCCTTCTAACTCCTCATTCTTCGCTTGGATGACCGCCAGAACTCTTTCCATACTGAACACTTTGGACGAGACCGTGGCCAGGCCATCCTCCGTGGCTGAAACCCGCTGTTCCACTTCCCCCATCCGCTCGTTCTGGCGGTCAAATTGTGTCGCCATTTGATCAAGACGATGATTGACTGACTCCATGGTCCCCTCAATGGACTGTAGAGTCTTCTGCATTGCCACCAGTGTGGATTCCAAATTAGGTGTACCCCCAGCAGCCCCACCTTGGTCAGAGTCCACGGGCGCCTGGGAGGATGTATGCGCAGTCTTTTTCGCTTCAAAGTTAATTTTAGGCTGGTTTCTTTCGGGCCTGCCCATGGCTGCGATCGAGGACAGCGCGGTCCAAGGCTCAGCTACGCAGGGCAGTGTGTCCAGTGAAGCCTTTCAAAATAATGTCGGAGCCTTCACCAGTCGTTGCACACCCTGGAGTACGCCCAGGCCCAGGCCTACAGGTACCTCCAGTCTAGGCCAAATAGTTCCTCCACCCCAGCGGGTAAAGCGCGCCAAAACAATGTCCGTGCAGCAACACAGTTCAAGGACATACAGTAGTGTGCAGAGCCCAAAGTGATGGAATGACAGCGCCGGAGGGCCTCCGGGTCCGGGCCCCCCCCCCCGACAGCGCCGATGTTAAGATAGTTAGCGCTGGAAGTGCGCCAACCGCCAGTGCTTAGTGGTCAGCAGCCATGTGAAAGGAGACCCCAAGATGGCGGGCGCTCCGCAGGTCCGCGACCTCCAACGCCGTAGGCCCTCCAGGGAACGTGTGTGTCGACGTGCGCCCCTCCAGGTAGCCTAGAGCGTGTTCCCGCCTATGCTCCTGACCGTCCCGGCCACTCCGTACCTCAGCCGACCCTTCCCCCAGCCCCCCCCGGCCCTAGCTCGCGCGGCGCGGGCTATCGCGGCCCAGCACCACCTCCGCAGCACCGAGCTCGCGTAGCACCTCGCCCCACTCACCGGGACCAGTAGGGCCAAGTCCAGGCCGTCCAACGCACCGAAGCCGCTCCGGGGGATCCCACTGTCAGCTCTGCCTCGCCGCCGCAGCAGTCCCAAAGCGCCGTCTCCCAGGCTCCGCTCTCACAGTCAGCAACGGTGTCCAGCGCACAGATCTCAGCGAGACCTCCGCTCCGCATCCGCCGGAGCAGCCGTCCTCCACGTCCCAGCCTGGGATCGTACAGTTCCAGGCGCCCGTAGCACGGCCACAATCTGCACACAGAGCGTCCCAGGGGGTCACCGATGATAGCGGAGCAAGCTCAGCCGGGGTGTAGGGCAAGAGCGCCGGGGAAAGCAGGATAAATTAGCGGATTTGCAATGGTCGTGACAGAGCCTCACACAAGTGCGGCCATCTTGTCCGGCGCCCTCTAGCGCCCCAGCAATTAGAAATCATTGAATAGTGAAGCTTCACCAGCTGTAGAGAAACATGAAGGCTCGACTTTTGTGATTTGGCGAAGAATGACAACAACATCTCAGCGGTTTAGGATCACCTCCAATGACAATGAAGTACTTCTTCCTCGAATCTGGGGCTCCTACATCAAATCATTCTCCAATATCAGCCATGAAACATTGGATCATCACAACTTGAGCAATATTAAGCAGTTAATAAATAGTTATTGTACAGCTATGATGAATATGAAATTGCTTACTATTTGTAAAGTAAATCTGACTCTTTAAAATAAATGTAATGTGAATGTTCTTACCCAGGCCTTACTGAATGTAAACATTGTACATTTTTTGTTTGTTATGCATTTTAAGCTCCCTTGGCACTAAATTAAAAAAATGAAGAAAACAAATACTCTTGCCTTTAATGAGAGCTATCGTATATTCTTGGCTACATGACTGGCATAATCCTTCAAGGTAGAGTTTCAAAACTAAGTAGGTGTGGGGCATATTGCAACACAATGCATCACTCTTGAAAAATCACTCTCAGCAAGGTTTTTTATGCAGAATTTCTGGATGGAGCATGTTCCTTAAATCACATTCACAAATTTGAAACACAGGGACACACTGGTCTTGTCTATGAATTTGCTTGGCTCAGACAGGTGCAAGAGAAGCAACATGAAGAAAATAATTCTGTTTATTAGCTGGGCACTAAACGTTGCTGCACTTTAGGAGTTTTTTACTGAGTTTTCCCACTCTGAGCTCCGCACAGAGCACTGAGATCCGCAAAAAGTCTGCATAGTGGCATGATATGTGAGTGATACTTCTAGAACACTAAAAGAATACTAAGCAAATACTTATTTGCTAACCGTATAGTCTTCATTTACAATGCAGAACATTTAGTGAATACAAACAATTTGAATACTACTGGACTTTACCCAGACTACTATTAACATTCTAATCAAGCTGCATGCTGAATCGTAGCAGATTGTGAACCTTATTAGTTATTAAATATTAAAAAGATGTCCAAAGCATTTTGTGTCCAAACTGCTAAAGCTAAACCGAACGGTATGGCTAGGTTAATAATATATCATAATATTAACAAATAAACAGGAACACTAGCAGATACTTCCTAATTACACATGCATAGATTGGAGGATATCACAACTTCCTCAATTAATATTAGTATGAATTAATGGTCAAAGTATTTCAGCACTTATGACCGTTTGTTCATATGACTATTTGGTTTATTTTCAACAGTCCTAAGATTACAATAAAGTAAAATTATATGAATTTTTATCAGTAATACAATGAACAATCTCCACATACAATGACTGAGGCGCATAGAAGCCCACCTTCATTTGTCACCCTTAAGTGCTATAATATTTATTTGACTTGACTATTTTAACTAGCTTGTGCTTTCTTTTTTTTTTAAACAAATTTTATTTGTTAAGTTGCATATATATTGCAGGGCTCTCCACCCCAGAGACAACTGCACAATTCAACCATACAGTGATAATGACTTTGACTTTTGCATTTAATAACCAAACACATATTAACAACTACCCCCTCCTCCCCCCACCCCCCAGATCGCGCCAAATCCACATAAACCTGTCCACCACTTAGAGACACAGCAGGAAATGGTAGCCCCTCCAAACCCTCCCACAACCTGCCCCCTGGTCTAAAAGTATGCATATGCATCATTCTGACAAATGTGCCTCTACCACCGGCGGCGGGTCCAACATCAGACCCCGATAATCTGCACACCGTTTCCAAATTTTGTAGTGTTTGCGCGGGCACCCCCTAGCAATCAAAATGCGTTGTTCTAGCCCCATACAGAAGTCCAGCCCATTCTGCCATGCGGCCACCGATGGGGCCCTAGGTGCCTTCAATGCCCTGGCAATATCCCTTTTCGCCAGTGTAAAGCCCAATTGCATGAGGTGTCGCTTATAGATATTACCCCCTACCTCCTCCATAACATGCAGTAGGACAAGCTGCAGCATGCGGGGGAGCTCCCATCCCAGAACCTCCGAGAGGCAGGAATATACCCAACTCCAAAAGCGACAGTTCCAGACCATGTGAATAAATGTGCCCTCCTCCAGATTACAGATCAAATCAAAGTAAATTTGCCAGATATAACAGGAATAACATGCCTGTGGAAAATGCGCTCTATTCTCAGAAACAAAGGAATTCTTTACGATACTAGCAATGAGTGAATGGTGTAGCAACTCAATCTGTCTCTCATCCACTGGAACCCTTAGAGAGATACAGCTGATCTCTTAATTTCAAAGCTGGTTTTAGTGCCCAGTAAAAAACAGACAGAGGTGGAATCTATCTCCTGCTGGAAACAGGGATTAATTAAAACAATCATCCTTCTGACTACTAGACTAACATCTTCTGTGCAAGATGAGAACAAAAAACACAGGGTTGATCCTACTTGTGGACAAGCAAAAAACTATGGGCTCAAAAATTCCATTTCACTCTAGAATCAAATTTAGCCCCACTTCTAAATTAAGCAAAGGATTCGGCTGGCATTAGCTTTGAGCAAAGAATAAAAAAATCTTTTTCTCTTAAAAAATTGGTCATTCCCAGATTTCGCAGGTGCAAGTGGGGTGGCTGCTCCTTCACTGTGGCAGCCGTAAAACTCCGGAAATCTTTACGTCTTCTGATTTCCAAGGCAGACTCACTTCCGGTCTTTAGGAAGCTCTTAAAGTACTGGGGCCAGATGTACGACCCATTTTTGCATTAGCAAACGGGTTAGGGACCCGTTTGCACATGCAAAAACTAATAGGGCCATGTACAAACCCTATTTACTTGCCTGACTCCGTGTGAGGCGGCCTCTCCACCCTCCCTCCTGGATCCATAGCGCTGCTTTTGGTATCGTAGCGCTGCTCCCCCACCTCTGGCATAATTGTTATTCCACTAATTGGATCTGCACCCGCTCTGTCTGCGTAGCGCTCAGCATAACTCTGCTTGCAGTGTGTTTTCTTCGTGAACTGTGATTTATACGCATTGTTTTGCCAAATTTGCATATTGCTCTTAGGAAAGCTGGGCATTGCTTTCTCTTAACTGAATCTGTTATTGTGCCTGTGTTTCAGCGCCAGCTCGCATTTCCCGGTCCTGTTGCTTATCTCCCCGTCCATATTGTTGTGCCTGCAGCCCGTCCCTCCCCCTACGCTCCCGCCTCCCTGCTCCCCCTCCCACCCACGAGATACCAGGGACGTCTCAGCTGTGTTACCTCTGTGACTTGCCTGACTCCTTGTGAGGCCGACGCTCCACCCTCCCTCCTGGATCCATAGCGCTGCTTTTGGTATCGTAGCGCTGCTCCCCCACCTCTGGCATAATTGTTATTCCACTAATTGGATCTGCACCCGCTCTGTCTGCGTAGCGCTCAGCATAACTCTGCTTGCAGTGTGTTTTCTTCGTGAACTGTGATTTATACGCATTGTTTTGCCAAATTTGCATATCGCTCTTAGGAAAGCTGGGCATTGCTTTCTCTTAACTGAATCTGTTATTGTGCCCGTGTTTCAGCGCCAGCTCGCATTTCCCGGTCCTGTTGCTTATCTCCCCGTCCATATTGTTGTGCCTGCAGCCCGTCCCTCCCCCTACGCTCCCGCCTCCCTGCTCCCCCTCCCACGCTCCGCCCCCTCCACCATCCATTTAAGGCTGATGAGCCAACGTGCAGCGTCCACGCGCTACGGCCGCGCCGAAGGTGCGCCAAAGGTAAGCCCATCTACGCCCGTCCGTGCCGAGACCGCGCCTAGCGCCAGACCCCCTGGTTCCCGTAATGCCCAGCCCACTCGCATCACTTATGATGCCACCACCCTCCTAGCCCTTAACCCCGGCCGTTTCCCCAACTGCGTCCAAGCCGCTCCTGGACACACCCATGGTCCCTTCTCTTGCAACTCCTGCAAATTCGACGGCACCAAAACCAACTCCTCATCCACCAACACCAATCAGAGACCTGACACCAACCACCTAAAATGCATCCTGCTCAACACCCGCTCGGTCCACAGACACGCCATCGACCTCTGGAATCTACTAGACACCATCTCACCGGACGTCGCCTTCCTAACAGAAACATGGATGAATGCCTCTTCAGCCCCAGACATCACCACTGCCATCCCGGAAGGATACAAGATCATCCGTAAGGACCGCATCAAGCAAACAGGAGGAGGCATCGCTATCGTCCATAAGAACTCCATCCGCATCTCAACCAGCTCAGACGTCAACCTTACCAGCGCCGAACACCTCCACTTCCAGATCCACACCGACCCCAAGACCACACTCAGAGGCACCCTCCTCTACCGGCCTCCAGGAACCCGTGCACAATTCAGTGACGACATCACTGACTTTATCACCCCACACGCCCTCCCCTCCGAGAACTACATTCTATTGGGAGACCTAAATTTTCACCTGAAAAAGAGCAATGACAGCAGCGCCACCACCCTTCTGGACAATCTCGCCAACCTCGGACTCAAACAACTGGTCACTACCCCCACCCACACTGCAGGTCACACACTCGACCCCATCTTCACCTCCAGCAAACATGTCTCATTCAGTCACACCACAGTTCTTCATTGGACGGACCACAGCTGCGTTCACTTTACCTACAATAAGACCACAATCCACAACCATCCTCAACCCACCCTGCGAAGAAACTGGAACAAAATCACCAGCGACCAGATCTCCTCATCGCTTCTTCTAAACCCCCCCGCCCACTCCTCAAACCCCGACCAAGCAGCCGTTAACCTCACCCAATGGCTTTCCAACAGCGCCGACATCCTAGCACCGTTGAAAAAACGTCAAAACAAACTAGGCAGCAAAAACGCCTCCTGGTTCAACGATGATCTTAAGAAATCGAAGAAACTCTGTCGCTCCCTCGAAAAGGCCTGGAAAAAAGACCCAAACACCAGCACCAGGGACGCCTTCAAAAACGCCACCCGCATACACCACCAACTAATCCGGTCTGCCAAGAAAGCCGCATTCAAAGACCGACTAGATAACAACGCCCACAACAGCAAGGAATTATTCAACATCGTCAAAGAATTTACCAACCCATCAGCCAACTCCAACGACATCACCCCCTCCCAAGCCCTCTGCGACTCCCTAGCTTCCTTCTTCCACAACAAAATTGCAGACATCCACAACAGCTTCGACAACCGACCCGGAGACCAACCCACCCAACCTTCTGCAGGACCTTCACCCCCCTTGAACACCCTTAACGACTGGAACCCAATCTCCACTGAGGACACCATCCGCCTGATGAACTCCATCCACTCAGGATCCCCAACTGACCCATGCCCTCACCACATCTTCAACAAAGCAGACTCCATCATAGCACCACATCTCCGAGATGTCATCAACTGCTCCCTCAACTCCGCCACCTTCCCGGAAAGCTGGAAACACGCAGAACTCAGCGCCCTTCTGAAAAAACCCACAGCTGACCCCACCGAACTCAAAAACTACCGCCCCATCTCGCTTCTTCCATTCCCGGCCAAAGTCATTGAGAAAGCTGTCAACAATCAGCTAGCCACCTTCCTCGAAACCAACAAATCCCTCGACCCCTCACAGTCCGGCTTCCGAGCCAAACACAGCACTGAGACCGCACTTATCGCAGCAACAGACGACATTCGAACTCTACTGGACAATGGAGACACAGTCGCCCTCATCCTCCTCGACCTCTCCGCTGCCTTCGACACAGTCTGTCATAGCACCCTTCTACAGCGCCTCAGAAACGTCGGAATCCATGGAAAAGCACTGGAATGGATCACCTCGTTCCTCACCGGAAGAACACAGAGAGTCCGCCTCCCACCATTCAAGTCAGAGGCCTCTGAAGTCATCTGCGGCGTGCCACAAGGATCATCACTCAGCCCCACCCTCTTTAACGTATACATGAGCCCCCTTGCGGCCATCGCTCGCCAACACAATCTCAACATCATCTCCTACGCTGACGACACTCAACTGATCCTCTCACTCACCAAAGACCCTAACACCGCCAAAACCAACTTACACGAAGGAATGAAAGAAGTAGCCGAGTGGATGAAGCACAGCCGTCTGAAACTGAACTCAGATAAAACAGAAGTCCTCATCTTAGGCACCTCCCCCTCCGCCTGGGATGACTCTTGGTGGCCAGAGACCCTTGGAAAAGCACCCATCCCGACGGACCACGCACGGAACCTGGGCGTCATCCTGGACTCCTCACTCTCTATGAACAGACAAGTCAACGCCGTCTCATCATCTTGCTTCAACATTCTTCCCATGCTCAGAAAAACATTTCGCTGGATCCCCACCGAAACTAGAAAAACGGTCACTCACGCACTGGTCACGAGCCGCCTGGACTACGGAAACACCCTATACGCCGGTACCACCGCAAAACTCCAGAAAAAACTCCAACGCATCCAGAACGCTTCAGCCAGGCTCATACTAGACATCCCGCGTAAAGAACACATCTCTGGTCACCTGAAAAACCTCCACTGGCTCCCCATAAATAAGAGGATTACTTTCCGCCTCCTAACCCACGCACACAAAGCACTTTACGAACTTGGACCCGAATGCCTCAACACACGACTGTCCTTCTACACCCCCTCCCGTCAGCTACGATCCTCCAACCAAGCCCTTGCCACTGTACCTCGCATCAACAAAACCACCATGGGAGGCAGATCCTTCTCCTACCTGGCAGCTAAAACCTGGAACTCACTTCCCACTCACCTTCGCCTTACTCAGAACCACCTAGCATTCAGAAAACAACTTAAAACTTGGATATTCGACAAGTAATTCCCCACCCTTCCTCAAGCGCCTTGAGACCCTATGGGTATGTAGCGCGCTATATAAATATTGACTTGACTTGACTTGATTTAGCAAGTTGCAATTTATTTGCAACTCGTTAAATAGGATTTGCAACTCACTATTCGGAAGGGGCATTCCAAAAGTGCCCCATTCCTAATTGTGACTTGCTACCCTATGTAAGAATGTTTTGCTACTGCAATTGCAGTCGCAAAACACTCAAAATTTACCGCCCTCTTCAAGAGGGTGATAAAATACTCTCACATGGGAAGGGGACCCCAAGTTACCCCTTCCACTTTGCAAATGCAGGGGAAAATGAAAACGTTACATGTTCTTTTAAAATACATCAAGTTTTCCTTTAAGGAAAACGGGCTGCATTAAAAAAAACTGCTTTATTGAAAAGCAGTTTCAGACATGGAGGCCTGCTGAGCTGAGCAGGCCGCCATACCTGGGAAGGTCAGCCATTCCTATTGGGGTTGCAAACTACGAGTGTCTCATGAATATTGATGAGGCATGCTATGTGCAACCCCATTGGGAATCGCAAACAGTGTCTCTGACACTGTAGTACATGGCATTTAGCGACTTGCAAATTGCGACTCGCAATTCAGAGCAATTTGCGAGTCATTAAAAATGTGCGAGTCACTAAATGCTCTGGTCGTACATCTGGCCCCTGTTTATTTGCCTCCTTGCAGGTTGTTGGTGCTCACTTCTCCCTGTTCACTTAGCGCCTTGACATCAGCTGGTATAAGTGCGCTTTATAAATACTATCCTATCCTATTACCTAGGATCAACCGGTTATTGGCGATGCCCACAGTTTACTATTTTAGAGAAAAATAAATCAAATGTTTTACATTTCTAAATAGCCTCTTGTTTCCATTCTCTCTATCTATCAGCTTGAGAACATGATCAAAATGATGAAAAGCACTCTCAGGTTGTATGAGTTCATACTTTCTACATAGAGCGAGGTACGATTTTGATGACGAAAATGAGAGAGAGCGTGAGTACTATCTAATTGAAAGAATCACACAAATAACCGTCACTAATCAATGGGGTCGCTGGAATGTAATGTAAATGTAAGGTGGATTTGTAGAGCAGTGCTTGTCACCCTTGAGGGTATCCAGGGGCTTCTTCCATACAATTATGGGTTTGCTTTACTTGCCAAATAATCCACCCTATGATACACACTTTGCAGTTTTCCACAAAGAATTGTTTTGCTACTTTAGAAGGATCAAAATTCACACATGGTGCTGCGCCGTGGCAAACGTTAACTACTCGCCTGATTGTTTCACCCGTGTTATATTGGTACTAGAGAGGCAGAACTTCTTGCGAGAACAGCAATAATGAAACAGCAAAATAGTATTGTCACAGAATGCACTACATTCGCTGCATCATTTTCACTGTGTTCCATAATTTGGCCTTCCAAATGTGTCTTTGAATAGCAATATTGTGAAGCACTAATATCATTGACAAAAAATCGAGAGACAAAATATCAAAAGGTATGTGTATAGATTTTCTGTACCTAATTCCAGATCTGTTTACCAAAAAAACATACACATATATCTTCATTTATGTGGCGTTAAGAATGGCAAATATATACGTTCCTCTATGCATTTACCATTCAATATTTTGTCCCTCGATATTTTGTCCACTCTTTTACTGTGCCACAATATTCTTATCCTTTATATTAAAAAATAAAATTGCCCCTTCATAGTATCAGAATTCGAGAGCCACTTCTGATAATAGACCTTTGATTAATGTTTTAAATGACATTACAGTTGGGTGTGTAGAAAAATAACAAAATACATAGGTTTTTAAGAGTCATGGGGAAAAATGTAAATAACATAATGGGGAGACTGAGGCTCATATCCCATTGGTGCTGGAGGAGGAGCGATTCTGGGGTAGGGTCATTCAAGTCCTCATCATCATAGAAACACTTTTATGTTGATTAAGATTGGGTGCAAAACCTTTTAAAAGAGAAAGACTTTGTTTATATGAATTCATTATGTGCATCATGTGGGAATGGACCCCCAAGAGCTTGGCTGTCATCCCACTATGGATGCTTTGGGATTGCCACAGAATAGCAAAATAATTCTACAAATCTAGGTCAGATGCAAGGGGGACCCAATGGGTAAGTAACATTATCTGCCCCTAGAGTCTAAGACTGGTGGTTATCAGGTCGCTGTCACATTGTTATAAATAATCTGTATGATTACAAAACACCTACTGGCTGTTTAGAGACTTCCCAGAGTGCTAAAATTCTGTGGAGTAGCTCCTGCATGGCAGAGGTTGTGACACTGGAGAAGAGACGACGCAGCTACTGGAGTACAATATTGTACGGCAGCACATTTTTATGAACTGTCTTACCTCTTGTTGTGTTTAAAATGCCCAATCTCTTCCCAGCTAACTCCCCCTTTACCTTGGTTAAAGTTATTCAAGTTCTTTGCAAGCCAACGTTTAAATCAAGGCAAAAGATATTTTATGAGCTCATGGTGCCTCCACGTTGCTTGCTAGACTGTAAGGATGGGAAATTGCCTTCTTGACCAATCTGACCTTGTACCTTTCAACTTTCAGGTTCCAGACTAAATGTGATCTCTTTAGCTTTTGATTCTGACCACTGTGACTGATATCACTGACAACATTTATGGAGGATCCCTCGCCATTTCCTTTCTGAGAAGCATTCAGTGCTGAAATGCCAAATCCCACCAGAGGACTTGCAGAGAACAATTAGAAATCATTGAATAGTAAAGCTTCACCAGCTGTAGAGAAACATGAAGGTTCAGCTTTTGTGATTTGGCGAAGAATGACGACAGCATCTCAGCGGTTTGGGATCACCTCCAATGACAATGAAGTACTGCTTCCTCGAATCTGGGGCTCCTACATCAAATCATTCTCCAATATCAGCCATGAAACATTGGTTCATCACAACTTGAGCAATATTAAGCAGTTAATAAATAGTTATTGTACAGCTATGATGAATATGAAATTGCTTACTATTTGTAAAGTAAATCTGACTCTTTAAAATAAATGTAATGTGAATGTTCTTACCCAGGCCTTACTGAATGTAAACATTGTACATTTTTTGTTTGTTATGCATTTTAAGCTCCCTTGGCACTAAATTAAAAAAATGAAGAAAACAAATACTCTTGCCTTTAATGAGAGCTATCGTATATTCTTGGCTACATGACTGGCATAATCCTTCAAGATAATGTTTCAAAACTAAGTAGGTGTGGGGCATATTGCAACATGATGCATCACTCTTGAAAAATCACTCTCAGCAAGGTTTTTTATGCTGAATTTAAGATTTGGATGGAACATGTTCCTTAAATCAGATTCACAAATTTGAAACACAGGGACACACTGGTCTTGTCTATGAATTTGCTTGGCTCAGACAGGTGCAAGAGAAGCAACATGAAGAAAATAATTCTGTTTATTAGCTGGGCACTAAACTTTGCAGCACTTGAGGAGTTTTTTACTGAGTTTTTCCCACTCTGAGCTCCGCACCGAGCACTGAGATCCGAAAAAGTCTGCATAGTGGCATGATATGTGAGTGATACTTCTTGAACACTAAAAGAATACTAAGCAAATACTTATTTGCTAACCGTATAGTCTTCATTTACATTGCAGAACATTTAGTGAATACAAACAATTTGAATACTACTGGACTTTACCCAGACTACTATTAACATTCTAATCAAGCTGCATGCTGAATCGTAGCAGATTTTGAACCTTTTTAGTTATTAAATATTAAAAAGATGTCCAAAGCATTTTGTGTCCAAACTGTCAAAGTTAACCGAACGGTATGGCTAGGTTAATAATATATCATAATATTAACAAATAAACAGGAACACTAGCAGATACTTCCTAATTACACATGCATAGATTGGAGGATCTCACAACTTCCTCAATTAATATATTAGTATGAATTAATGGTCAAAGTATTTCAGCACTTATGACCGTTTGTTCATATGACTATTTGGTTTATTTTCAACAGTCCTAAGATTACAATAAAGTAAAATTATATGAATTTTTATCAGTAATACAATGAACAATCTCCACATACAATGACTGAGACGCATAGAAGCCCACCTTCATTTGTCACCCTTAAGTGCTATAATATTTATTTGACTTGACCATTTTAACTAGCTTGTGCTTTCTTTTTTTTTAAACAAATTTTATTTGTCAAGTTGCACATATATTGCAGGGCTCTGCTCCCCAGAGACAACTGCACAATTCAACCATACAGTGATAATGACTTTGTCTTTTGCATTTAATAACCAAACACATATTAACAACTACCCCCTCCTCCCCCTACCCCCCAGATCGCGCCAATTCCACATAAACCTGTCCACCACTTAAGACACAGCAGGAAATGGTAGCCCCTCCAAACCCTCCCACAACCTGCCCCCCTGGTCTAAAAGTATTAAGCATGGGCTAATTTTGCGAATTCGCGATTCGCGAATTTGCAGATTTGCGAATTTGCGATCCGCAAAATTTGCGAATTTTCGCGAATTCTCAGATTTTTTTATTTTTGCGTGTTCGCGGGGCGCTTTGCGTGTTTGCAGGCAATTTGCGTGTTTGCGGGGCGCTTTGCGTGTTCGCGTGGTTTTTTTTTGTGCGAGACCGCGATGCGCCCTCTGGTTCATCACTGCCACCCTCTCGTTTTTTGTGCCCTTCTGCCCTCTGTACCACTCGTTTTTGTGCCTTTCTGCCCTCTGCCTCACTCATGTTTGTGCCCTTTTGCCCTCTGCCCCACTCGTTTTTGTGCTCTTCTGCCCTCTGCCCAACTCGTTTTTGTGGTCTTCTGCCCTCTGCCCCACTCGTTTCTGCCCTCTGTCCCACTCATTTTTGTGCTCTTCTGCCCTCTGTCCCACTCATTTTTGTGCCCTTCTGCCCTCTGCCCAACTCGCTTTTGTGCCATTCTGCCCTCTGCCCCACTCGTTGTTGTGCCCTTCTGCCCTCTGCCCTACTCGTTTTTGTGCCATTCTTCCCTCTGCCCCACTCTCTGCCCTCTGCCCCACTCGTTGTTGTGCCCTCTGCCCCACTCGTTGTGCCCTTCTGCCCTCTACCACACTCGTTGTTGTGCCCTTCTGCCCTCTGCCACATTCGTTGTTGTGCCCTTCTGCCCTCTGCCCCACTCGTTTTTGTTCCATTCTGCCCTCTGCCCCACTCGTTGTTGTGCCCTTTCTGCCCTCTGCCCCACTCGTTTTTGTGCCATTCTGCCCTATGTCCCACTCGTTGTTGTGCCCTTCTGCCCTCTGCCCCACTCGTTTTGGTGCCATTCTGCCCTCTGCCACACTCATTGTTGTGCCCTTCTGCCCTCTGCCACACTCGTTGTTGTGCCCTTCTGCCCTCTGCCCCACTCGTTTTTGTTCCATTCTGCCCTCTGCCCCACTCGTTGTTGTGCCCTTTCTACCCTCTGCCCCACTCGTTTTTGTGCCATTCTGCCCTCTGTCCCACTCTTTTTTATGCCCTTCTGCCCTCTGCACAACTCGTTTTTGTGCCATTCTGCCCTCTGCCCCACTCGTTGTTGTGCCCTTCTGCCCCTTGCCCCACTCGTTTTTGTGCCATTCTGTCCTATGTCCCACTCGTTGTTGTGCCCTTCTGCCTTCTGCTCCACTCGTTTTGGTGCCATTCTGCCCTCTGCCCCACTCGTTGTTGTGCCCTTTGTGCCCTCTGCCCCACTCGTTGTTGTGCCCTTCTGCCCTCTGCCCCACTCGTTTTTGTGCCATTCTGCCCTATGTCCCACTCGTTGTTGTGCCCTTCTGCCCTCTGCCCCACTCGTTGTTGTGCCCTTCTGCCCTCTGCCCCACTCGTTTTTGTGCCATTCTGCCCTATGTCCCACTCGTTGTTGTGCCCTTCTGCCCTCTGCCCCACTCATTTTGTTGCCATTCTGCCCTCTGCCCAACTCGTTTTTGTGCCATTCTGCCCTCTGCCCCACTTGTTGTTGTGCCCTTCTGCTCCTTGCCCCACTCGTTTTTGTGCCATTCTGCCCTATGTCCCACTCATTGTTGTGCCATTCTGCC
Source organism: Lissotriton vulgaris (assembly GCF_964263255.1). Lineage (NCBI taxonomy): Eukaryota > Metazoa > Chordata > Amphibia > Caudata > Salamandridae > Lissotriton > Lissotriton vulgaris. The sequence continues at coordinate 1,426,173,884 of NC_141689.1, read as the reverse complement.
CTCTGCCCCACTCGTTTTGGTGCCCTTCTGCCCTCTGCTCCACTCGTTGTTGTTCCATTCTGCCCTCTGCCCCACTTGTTGTTGTGCCCTTCTGCCCTCTGCCCCAGTCGTTGTTGTGCCCTTCTGCCCTCTGCCACACTCGTTGTTGTGCCCTTCTGCCCTCTGCCCCACTCCTGTTTTATTTTAGAATGGCGCTGGCAAGCTGCCAGCGCCATTCTAAAATAGTTACTAAGTTAGCTTCATCAGGAAGCACTAATAGATAAAATAAAGCAGGTGCTCGAGTTGAAGCTCGAATTCAGTTAAACTTGAGCACCTGCTTCATTTTATCTATTAGTGCTTCCTGTTGAAGCTAACTTAGTAACTATTTTAGAATAGTGCTGGCAGCTTGCCGGCGCCATTCTAAAATAGTTACAAGCTTGAAGCTTGAACTTTTGCCCCCCGGATCCGTTCCGCTCATGGATTTGCGATTTTTTGGCAAATTCGCGGGAATTCGCGGATCGCGAATTTGCCGAAAATCTGCAAAATCCACGAGCGGAACGGATTTCGCGCCCATGCTTAAAAAGTATGCATATGTATCAATCTGACAAATGTGCCTCTACCACCGGTGGCGGGTCCAACATCAGACCCCGATAATCTGCACACCGTTTCCAAATTTTGTAGTGTTTGCGCGGGCACCCCCTAGCAATCAAAATGGGTTGTTCTAGCCCAATACAGAAGTCCAGCCCATTCTTCCATGTGGCCACCGATGGGGCCCTAGGTGCCTTCCATGCCCTGGCAATATCCCTTTTCGCCAGTGTAAAGCCCAATTGCATGAGGTGTCCATAACATGCAGTATGGCAAGCTGCAACATGCGGGGGAGCTCCCATCCCAGAACCTCCGAGAGGCAGGAATATACCCAACTCCAAAAGCGACTAAGAGACAGACAGTTCCAGACCATGTGAATAAATGTGCCCTCCTCCCGATTACAGCGAAGGCACATAGAGGAGGCGATCAGCCCTGCCTTCCACAAACGCACAATGGTGAAGTAGACCCTTTGTAGGTACTTGAACTGCACCAGCCGAAGGCGCATCGCTATAACCGCCCCCCCCCCGCGGGGCTGCTAAGGCCTCAGTCCAATCCTCCTCCTCCAATGTGCCACATCCTCCTCCCAAGCCTTCCAAAGCCTCTGTAGTGTGGGGGAGCAGTGAGTGACCAGGGATTGGTAAATTCGAGATATCTTCAGGTCTGTGAGATCTTCCATGAAGACCTTCGCCTCTAATGGACTGAACTCCGGCAGTGACTCCAGGCCCTCTAAACTAGGGGATAGGGCATGCCTAAATTGCAGGAAGTGGTATAACTGGGATTGCGGCATCGAATATTCCTTCTGCAGGTCTTTAAAAGATTTGAGCGTCCGGCCCCTTATGACATCACCAAGGACCGAGATACCCATCGCGTCGCAACCCCGGAAACCCTGTAAGGCCGCTAGCTGAGGCAGAAGCCCATTGTCCAAGAGGGGGGGTCTCACAAGTCAAAATGTTCCACCACCCCATGCGGTGTTAAGCTTGCCTCCAAATCAGAAATACTGCCCACATGACCGATGGCAGCGACGAATATAATATCGTATGTAGGGAATGGCGCCCCATGAGCTGCCGCTCAAGCCGCTCAATCGCATATGCCGTGCCGCCCCGGTCACCGCACCACCACTCATTAAGAACCAGCAATTGTGAAGCTTGATATTAAGAAAGGACATCCGAGGACGCCAGCCCCCCACAGTAGGTGGACAGGAAACATCTGCGCAAGGCCACCCGCACCTTTTCCCCCTCCCACAGGAACTGATCCAGTGCTGCGTTCACTTGCTTAAACCATCTGGGTGGGATCTGGTATGGATGGTTCTGCAATTGGTAGAGGAGCCGGGGAAGCGCCACCATCTTAAAAATGGCCGATCTGCCATATAGGCACAGAGGCATACGGGACCAGGACTTAAGATCTTCCCGAGTGCGTTCCCGACACTGGGACCAGATTGAATTCCCAGGAAACTGCTGGTATTTCTCATAGAAACATGCTCAGGTATTGCAGCTCCTCTGCCGCCAGCTGGACCGAGGGCTTCCACGTTCCTACTCCAGTGTGATCCCCTAAAATTCATAGTGTTGACTTATGAGGGTTCATATAGATTCCTGGGGCTTCCCCAAAGATTTTCAGAATTCGCAATAGCCGCTGCCCCGTCCTATCTCTAGCCGTGAGAAAGAAAAGAATATCGTCCGCATATAATGCAATCATATCGAACAGGCCTGGCACCCATTCAAATCTCCAGATCTGAGCGTCAATGCGCACCCAGGCTGCCAGCGGCTCCATAGCGAGCGCAAATAAGTATGGGGACAGGGTGCAGCCTTGCCGTGTATCCCGCTTAATAGAGAAGGACGAAGAAAGTGCTCCCGCCACCCGCACCGACGCCATCAGGTCTGCGTATAGTAGTGTTGGGTAGGAAAGAAAGCGTGGGCCGAAGTTGAGCCTAGGCAAAACGGTACACCCAGCTCAGGAAGTCAAACACCCTGTCGATATCGGCCAATTACAGTGCAGCTGGCTCCTCCAGTTTGCCGCTGGCCGCCACCGCCACATGTGCCCGCCCACCTGGTTGCCCTCTGGGGCATAAACCCAGCCTGGTCGGGGTGCACCAAAGTGGAAATGTGGGGCAGAAGACGGTTGGCCAAATCCTTGGCCAGAACCTTCGCCTCCACATTCAAGAGGGAGATGGGACTGTATGAAGCATGCTGCTCCGGGGGCCTACCTGGTTTGTGGAATACCACCACCTCCGCATGTCTCCAGTCCGGGGGAGCGAGCCATCACTGGGGAATCCGTTGGGTCCCGGGCATTCCCGGGGTTGAGTTCTCCCAGCGCAGTACCCAACTCCTCATCTGTCAGCGGCAGCTCCATTTGTTCCCGCACCTCACATCCTTAGACGGTAAATCATCGATAAATTTACCTATGACGGCAGCTGATTCATAAATCACAGCATTCTTTCGAAGCGTAAAGTTCCGCATATTAAGCAGCAAAGCTTTCGGCAATAGCCAGGGAGTCGATAATTTGTTCTCCCGCCGGGCTGCATTTACACACTCTGCTACGCGTCGCCAGCCAGGCTTGGCGGGCCTCATCCATTGAGAAGGCCGCGTAATTTAGTTGAGCCACTAACAGTTGCCACCTGACTGGGCCCCCCTCTACCTCCCGGCTCCTACGTTCAAGCACCTTTATTCCTGCCTCCGCTTGCAGTAGCTCCTTCTTATGCTCCCTACGCGCAGCTGCACACCACGAAATATCCACCCCTCTCAGCATGGGTTTCAGTGCCTGCCACAGTGTCTCAGTACAGGAAACGGACCCACGTTAACAGTCAGATAGTGATAGATAGCTTAACTCATGCGCTCCCTATAGTCATCTTTCTACAGGTGCCACACAGACATACGCCACCTAAACGGCTGCCGCCCTCGACCCATCTGAAGCGTAAGGGCCACCGGGGAGTTATCCGTCAGGCCCCGGGGCAGAATGTCAGCTGACACCACTCTACTCACTATCACACTGGGGACAAAGAGATCGTCAATTCTGGAGAACGAGTTATGTACTGCGAATAAATAGGTGAATTCCCGACTATTCTCATGGAGGCGCCTCCAGACATCCACCCCAGCTTGTGCTTTCTGAACACGCACAAGCTGCAAATCATCAGGCGCAGGTAAAACATTTAAAAAATTTGGGCACGTACCCCTACAATATTTAATTTGCTCTTAACTTGCAGCAGACCCATACGCACAAAGCAGGTTCATTTATAGCTACATTTAAGGAAAATTTTTCTTCAAATATTCATAAATCACAGCAGATCAAGCACTTCAAAACATCAATGCTTTATTGAAAACTTTGTCACATAAATATAAGTGTTAGGAATACTGGATGAGCAACAGCTGCCTGAAGCTCAACTCTGAGAAAACAGAAGTCATCATCCTCAAAACCTCCCCCTCCTCGTGGGACGACACCTGGAAGCCCTCTGCCCTCGGAAACACTCCCATACCCGTGGACCATGCCCGCAACCTCGCCATCATACTCAACTCCTTCCTCACCATGAACTGACAGATCTACACACATGCTTCAACACCCTCTGCATACTCTGCAAGACCTTCAAATGGATACATCCTGAATCGAGGAAGACCGTCTTATGCTATGGGGCGGCATACTTACCACACTTGAATAACATTATTGTATGGTTAGGTATTTACCATTCAGGGTAAATGCCTCTTATTTCTAGTTTTCAACAAGAAAACAACGCCCAACAGAATTAGCCTCCAACACACCAATTTGCAAACGCTTTTCCTTTTTTCCCCCAGACATTTTTCCCTGATACATTTATGCAGGTTGACTAGTTACTGTTTTTTGGTGTCTTCTGAAGTACAACTCAAATACTGTACTCAAGGTAACCAATATGGTTGGGAGAGCCAAGCACCACTCTCAGAAGTGTTCTTAAAGCTATTTTGGTTGATCCCACAAGATGTAATGACTGCTGTGCTGCCAAGGGAGACCTGAAAAAATTGAACTCTGCGGGTGCCACTCAGTATGCAATAGAAGGGTCTACCAATATGAGACTACTGCAACCCCACACAATTCTGCATAATCGCGGAGCTATATTAAAGCTGCTTGTTTCAAATAACCTGTTTATATTGGGATATAGGATTTCAATTAAAAGACATCTTTATCACTTCAGAGGGGATTCGAACTGGACAAACGAACAGTGCTGTGGCTTTGTGGTGAGGAACGTGACTGATTCGATCTACACGGTCATTTCGAGGCAAGAGCACCAATTGGAAGCTCTGTGACACAAATAATACCAATTACCCTAGGACGTGTCTCACAGTCACTGAAGTATACTCGCCAGGGTAAAAAAACCTCCAACACAATTGATTTTGAATCTACAACCAAACCCTTAACCAGCAAAAACATGCCACAGAATATAGAACTCTACCACTTCAGTAACCAGGAGAACATCCCTTAAAAGAAAGGACCCATGAATCAATCTTATTCCTTCAATAGCCCGACTAAATCTGCAGGCCTGTCAAGTATCACGCATCAGGTGTTAAACTAATGCATTTCAGTGTGGTGGTCCGCATCACCGCACTGAAATGGAAAGTCAAGCATTTATATAGCGTCTCCTGGGCTCTCAAAACAAACAGGAGCGCTGTAAATTAACACTACAGACAGAAAGCTGACTCAGAGCGCGCAGTTTGCAGGCTTGTTTTGGGGGCTGGCTCAACTCGCACAAGGCTCAAGGCTCAAGTAGGTGGGGTTACAACTTAACTAATTCACCTGTGCCGCGAGCGTGAGGTTGCAGAGACCGTTTCTGCTGAGTACTCACACTACACATAACTATTCACTTGCGTCAGACTATTATGTCCCTTAATTTGCCTACGCCGTCATCACCAACCCGTCTGCCACCAAAGTGACAGTGCATCAGCAGACACTGCAACCTGTAGCGTGTCCAGCAGCATTGAGGCATTATCAATGCTGCGTTGGCACTGTCCTCGACTCGAGGCCTGGACCACGGTCGGAGCTGTTTCAGGGGAAAGTCATCGCAGCAGGGTGGCCCAGTAGTCCGTGTAGTTGCAACTACAAGGAGCATGCATGGTGGCAGAAACTGCCACCATGCATGCTCATTACCATGCATGCTCATTACAAAATCCTACTTGCGTATGCTGCTGTTCAACTGTTTTCAGTGCAGTTAGCCACAGAGTTGTGGTATGGCTGAAATTCTTCATTTTTGGGTGACTGAGCAATAGCTAATTTTTGCTCGAGTGAGGCTGAGCTGCAGCAAAAACAGCACAATGGCGTCCGCTGTGTGGATGTCCATGGCAGCCATGGCAGACACTCCCAGGACTGTGTCCGGGGATGTCCATGGCAGACACTCCCAGGACTGTGTCCGGGGATGTCCATGGCAGACAGTCCCAGGATTGTGACATCTCTGCCGAAGTCTCCCTTGTCTAGACCTCCCCCCCGCACATTCCTTCTCTCCTGCTTTGCATGCTTCTTGCGGTGGCCTTATATACGGCACCAGCAAGGCCATGAGCTGGCTGGCATGTTTCCCAAAATCCAAGAGCGTCTTGAAGTCCGAGTTGGAAGCTGCAGCCAGAGAACGAGGCATCCAAAACCAGGAAACAAACCCAGGGGTGAGATGCTCTAGAACTCCCAGGCGTGCCACATTGTACTTAAAAGATCAGCAGACAAAGACAGTGATAGGGAGCCCAATATAATCTTGGGAAGGGAAGGAGTTAGGGAGCCCTCAAAGAGCACCTGTGAAGGCCAGGCCTCCCAGTGAGCAAGGACAAATTATCCACATGGGAGGGGCGGTCTGAACTAGGGAAGCATGGATTGTCAACTCTTGAAAATGAGAGGTAAAGAGAGAGAAAGTGCCTAATTAAACAAGCATTGGCATAGCCAATAGGTCTCGCCTTCGGGACCTTATAAGTGTTTAGCCATGCAACAGCCGCGGTTGTTGCAACAAGGATATTGTGCTGCATACCTAAATACTTATAAGCTCCCAAAAGTGAGACCTATTGGCTATGCCAATGCTTGTTATTTTTGACCTCACTAAATAATGAAGTAATACTATTACAAAATAAGCAGCACTAAGCTGCACAATTTGCCTTTTCTTGCCGCATAATTTACTCAGTCCTGCCCCATAATTTGGCCTTTCCTGCAGTATAATTCCAGTGGCCCTACCTATAAGGCAATTAAGCAACAGCTCAATGGTATGATGCCTTATGTTCCCATGCCAGTAGGCGTTTGTGGGTGGGACCATTTACAAAACCTAGAAACATAGATGGATTGAGCACATTACAAACTTGCCCTTTAAAATGGCCAAAACAGAGCTTAAGCATTAGAATTGGGATCGTGTTTTTTATGTTTTATAGAGGCGCAGTCCAAATATCTTCTAGTAGACGATCAATTCAATTAGGGTAAGTGATTGCATTTTAACTATAATAAGTACTCAAACCACAGACCCTCAGTGGGTTTCTCATTTTAAGGTCATTTATAGTTTTGATGCTGCTACTACCCCTTATGTTCAAGGTACACCTCTTAGTGAAGCTGCTGGTTTTAACTTGAGATTTAATTATATGTGGCGGAGCCACGGAAAGCTCTAGACAAAGACTGAGCTTTCAAGTGGCTTCTGCCAGCAAACCCACGCTCTAACCTCAAGCACCAACAATTGAAGAAGACCTCAATCTACCGGTCTGTCGAAACGCCCTCCAACATTCATTGTTAAAACAATTCAGCACACACACAACGATACCGGCCCTACCAAAAAATGAAGGTTACCCTGTGTTATGAAACGGATGCTTGTGTAAAGCGCTCCAATACCTACGGGCCGAGATCGCTTTGTATAAAACTGCAAAAGGGGAGGGGGGAAATCAATACACAGTGGAGCGGAAAGAGGTCACTGAACGCAGTGACCTCGGAGGGCAAGTGGGAGTGGTGAGATGGTGTTGGGCAAGGCACGGGAGATCGGGAAGATGAGTCATGGGCAAGCAGAATCATAAAGCGGCTGGGAAGGCTTATAGGAAGTAAACCAAACTAAGCATTTAACTGGAGCAGAGACAGGATAACCAAACGAGCATTGGCTGTGCAGCAGTAAAAGTAACACTGCGCGGCCGTGAAAGCGAAAGTCATCGTGATCACTCTGATAGCGAAGGTGATCAAGATCACAATGACGCACTAAAGCACGCTAGGGATCCGTGCTCTTGTGCACGTGACAGTAAGCTGGTGGCCGCTTTGGTAGCACTTTTAAAAGCAGGTACTAAATGTCTCGGCCAGACAAGCGCATGATCAGTTTGAGACCTAAAAAATAACAAGCACAGGGCCCCAAAGATTTTCTTAGGGGCCCGCTGCAGGAGCAGCAAAATGCTAGAGTGCCTTGTGGATAACTAATGCCTGTTTTTCCACCCCAAACTCCAACCCTCTGTGTCTCTTTATCTCTTTCTTATAGGTTAATTTTTAGGTCTCGCCTACGCAACGCGCATGCGTTGCATAGGAGAGAGACCCAATGCCATTGGCACCGCTTTGGGGGCAAATACGTGCACGTGTTGCATTGCTTGCAATGGCAATGCGTGCACGTCTGGCAATTTCCTTACGGGAACGTGCGGTGCCATATGGTTGCACGCTCCCGCAAGGGTATCGCGCAGGCCCCCTCCCCTGCTGCTGTGCGAGGGGCACACTTGCTTTCATTCTGAGGGTACGCCGGAAAGTATTTCCTTTTATCTCTACTGAAATTCAGACTATAGTGATGGAAGTGTTATTATTGTCGCGCAGAACATAGTAAAGCCGGACCTATACATGGTGCAAATGTACTTAACATTTTCATTGTTTAGGCGTACATTTTCTTCCGTATAGCGCCATCGGAATTTCCAATGGAGCTGCTGTGAGGCCATTCTTTACACCACACCACCTGTTTTAAATCAACAGTAAACTTTTAATTGGACCAGGTAAATACCAGGGCTCAAATAGTTATTTATTCTTGTGGGACATGTAACAATTTCTGAACTATTCTGCGGTAGATTTACCCACCCTTTTGGCACGCGACCCAGTCTGCTTGGCTTCCAGGGTGTACCTGCCCTGGCATTGCTTATTTCCCAAACACGAAAAAGAAACTTGTTCTTCGACCGGTGCTGCAAGATCTGTCTCATTTTAGTTTTCAGGATAAATATTTTGAATTGAGGCAACCCAAAACAGAACAAGCATAAAACACATTCGCCCCTTGTTTTAGGCATGCAGGTGCCAAAAGCTGACAGCTCACGTTCGCTCTCTCAAACACTCTCACACACATTCTAGGAATCACTAATTGACAGTTTTCTCCGCCGGTGGATGTATAGCGGGAGGCGAAGCCAGGGCGGGGCATACTGAGGATAGGGAAATAGATTCTGGACCAGGTTGGGTCCTGTCCTGTGAAATGGAAAGTGGGTGGTGCTGTGTAGTCGCAGGTGGAGATTTTACCTCGTGTTTGAAGGGGGGTTGTAAATGGTTTGGCCAATGCCCCCTGTGCACACCTCATCAAAAGGCAGAGGCTGGCATGTTTCCTCTGTAAAAAGCATCTTTCTGACTGCACCAAAAATCGACATGGTGGGTGGGAAAGAGAGCGGCTAAAAAACTGTTTTTTTGTGGTTTTGCTGAATGCAAGACTGGGGGGTTGATCTGATCGCTTTGTTGGGGTAGTCCTCTGGTGTTTCTGGAGGACCCGCACCAGTTACCTTGGCATGGGCTGACACAAGAGCACGTGTACTGTCCCAGAAACAGGAGCCTTTTCTTCAGTGAGACATCCTCAAAAGCAGTCCAGTTCAGCTGACTTGAAGCACTCTGCACGTGAAGAATGGGAGGCATGGGGGCCACCAGGCAGACAGCATGCCCCCCCTGCCTGCTCTACCACGGCAAAGTGTTTCCCCTTGTCATCATGGTACCCACCGCCTCCGCCACACCAGACAGTAAGTTTCAAGCAATGTGTGTGTCTTTTTGGCAAGGGCAACAAGCATTGGCATGGCCAATAGGTCTCACCTTTGGGACCTTATAAGTTTTAGCCATGCAACCGTTGATGTTGTTGCACCAAGGATATTGTGCTGGATAACTAAACACTTATAAGGTCCCAAAGGCACGACCTATTGGTTATGCCAATGCTTGTTGTTTATGCTTTCTCCTTTTTTACAGTTTTCCTATTCCCCCCTTTTTCTTCTACCTTTATCCCGTACCCTGTCTGAATAAGGAAAAATGTGTCCCATTCCTCTAAAAAAAGAGCAGGACACCATGTTAACAATCCAAGCCTTTTGTTTTAGGTATCTTTGTTTTCAAGTGTGTTTATACAAAGCGCTCCACTGAGGCATGTCAAGACTACAGCTCCCAGAATGCACTGAGTGGTTAAATCACCATAGCTGCTATGGTCTCAGATTGCTATGTGTGACAGTTTAATAATTTCATTGTAATTATGCGTCAGCGGCCGCATCGTTTGCACCAGCTTTAAGTAGGGCTGGGCGTAGTTTGCGAAGTAGCGATTCGCTAAGCTACGCAAAGTGCACTTCGCGAGCTACGCGTAGCACTACGCGAACTGCATAGTAGCCGGTTCGCACTGTGCAAGATGCCGTTTTCAATGATTGCACAGTGCGGACAAGCATCCGGCACTGTGCAATCATTCAAAACTGCATCTTGCACAGTGCGTGCTGTAGTTTTCTGCCGCTCGAGTATATTTTTACTTGAGCTGCAGCTTTCTCAACAAGGACTGGTAGTTTCTCATCGCGAGCGGTCGCGAGCATACATGACCACTTGCAATGAGAAACCTGACCTCCCCGCGTTGAGAATCTTGCCGGGAGGTTTATTTTCCAAACTTGCAATCAGCAACTTGATGTTGCTGCTCGCGATCAAGGAAAAAGTCTCGCTGGCATGTCAAAATGACCGCTGCGCTACGCTACGCGTGTTTGCACTGTGCTACGTGCAGTTTGCGTAGTGAGAAGTAGCGCAAACTTCGCAAACAACACGAGCGTAGCGTAGTGCTTCGCCCAGGCCTAGTTTTAAGCTCTTCTTAGAGTTTCTCTATGCCTAAATGGGTCTAATTTGTGATATTTATATTAACTTCGTCTTCATTGTTTGATTTTTGCTTGTAAGAAAGTGTCACTTGTACTCGTTGAAATGTCACTCATAATTACACTGTAATTATGAGAATGTCACACACTGCAATCTGAAACCTTGGCAGCTATGCTTAAAGAAACCTCTTAGGATATTGTCCATGGTTGGAAAATAACATTTCTATTATACAAAAAGATTTTAGTCTGCTGCCCAATCCCTGAAGTGCCATATCTCCCAAATGCAATTCACTTACTCACCAGAGCGGGCTGTCACGCTCTGGCAGTTACCTCCAATCCTCTTGAGCGTGCGCAGAATGGCTGTGCATCATGATTGGGCAATGGACTTGCAGCAATTACGTGCACTGCAAGCTCACCTGCTGCTTGCATGGCTGCAGTGTACTGGCTCACCGGGCCATCAATCGAGTAGCGCTACCAATGACGGCCCTGGCAATTAATTTGGCCAGCCTCTGCAGCTCTATCTTCAAAAGCTGCGATGACGCGGGCGATCTCTTCAGTCGACACCGCAGAGATCGTGACTCTTTTGTTAAAGGCCTGGGGAGTCACAGATAAAGTAAGTTTGCACATGTGCCCAGTCATCCTGAACGGTGGGGCTTAAAACGGGTGGTCCGTATGGGTTAATTTATGCCATACATTTTTAAAGCCGCAATTTCGAGGTCGGATGGGATAACCTTCTCCTTCTAGCCCACGCTGTAGTGTTAGAATACCCCTGCGATAAATAACGCACTCAGTTTTGGGAGCGCAATCACGCGCCTACAAATTACACGCATCAGGGGAATTTACTTATTGTTTATGGCTCGCAACCACTCGTAAACGTTGTAAAAAGGCGGACAACCCGGAGAGTAAAGGCAGGTGCCTTCGAAATGGGACGGTCCACATACCACAAAGCAGGCTTCTAGGCGCTGTTCACTGATGCCAAGGTCCTGAATAACCTCCCCTATGTGGAACAGTGATGTTTATTGTTGTGCTATTTGCATGCTGTGTTGCGCCCTGGTATTCAGAGGAAAGTCTGCTTGATATAAAAATAAATCCATATTTTTTTTTTTAGTGCTAGCCTGTATTCCGTAAGATGCTGGTCAGGTACAACACTTGTCTTGGTGCAGCGTGCGACCATAAATGAGCGTTTTTCGTTGCCCCCCCCCCCCCCCCCCCCCCCATCGCAGACATAAAATGGCTGAACGCACTCAGATAGGCTTACAACGTCTCATTGATGGTTTTATGTTGTTTATACAAAACAGGAGACTCTGTGTAAACAAATCCAAGACCTATGTTATGTTGTGCGGTGAGTCAGCCAATAAACTAAAGTCCAATTTCTATCTAGACAGCGATAAAATGTTACAAGTTAAAACATTCTGTTATTTAGGAATCACCTATGCCAATGATGGATCCTGGAAATCAGAGCTTGAAAATGCTAGGATGAAAATGACTCGCTGTACCAGCAGTGTTTTTCGCTTCTCATCTAAGCTCGGCTCGAGAAGCATTCGTGACATGATTCACATCTACAATATTCGCTGTGTTCCCTCGGCATTGTATGGGGCTGGAGTGTGGGGCCACACAGATGGCACCCCCCTCCAAAAAGAGGAGAACAAGTTCCTAAGAAAAGTGCTATGTGTTCCCCACTCCGCCTCCATTCAATTAATTCATGACGAGGTTGGGGTCGAGTTTATCTCGGACTTAGCAGCCGTTCGTCCACTCTTATTGTGGCGTTCTATTTGGGCTAAGCCTGAAACTCGATTCACTCAAGAAATTATTCTTGACTGTATAGGCCTGGACTTTTCTTTACGTATTCTTTGGCTGAAATACATTAGTTTTTGGTTTAAGACTCTGTTTGATATTGATGTTCTCACTGACCCCGAACTCGCGGTAGAAATACCCAAAAAAGAGATTAAACAAACTTTCTTGATGTACAAAAAGAAAGGGCGAGATGAGGCATATGGCAAGTTAACTACCGTAAAGTTCTATAGAGAACTTAACTTACCATCGGGGTTCCAAGCATATCTCCTACATGTCAGCCGCCCATCTCATCAATATGTTTTAACTCGCGTCAGGTTGGGCATTGTACACCATCTTGTTGCGTTCCCAGTACAGAAACAGAAATCTGAAACCCCCTGCCCTTGTGACAATGTTTCACGCCAGAGTTGCTGCCATTTCCTACTTTTTTGTAAATGTTATCATTTTCTAAGATTAAGGTACTTAAAACCTATATTTATTAAATACAATATACGGTCTTTTAAGAATGCCCTTGTGTTATTATCAGCTTTAGAAAATGTGGACATATGTTTTTTGTTGCCATTTATATTTTGAAATGTACAGCTGCCAGGAAAAGTATTGTATTGCCATGATCTCCATATTCCTGTCTGTACTTCTCAAAACGTACAGCTGCCAGGGTGAGCACTTTTTTAGCAGTGTTCAATTTACCTTTAACCCTGTCTGTACATGTTTTCTTTTTCTTGATTCTTTTATACTTTTATCATACAGCTGCCAGGATATATTTAATGCTGCTATATTTCTATACTTTCCTGTCTGTATCAACAAATTTTAAATCAAAATTTTTTTTGTCCCATGATTAGACGGGGGCTTGTTGTTCAACGTACAGCTGCCAGGATAAACATTTTGTGCTAATTTATTTACTCCTGTCTGTACGATTTTAACTGTTAACTTCTATTCCTTTTTGCCATTTTTATGTGTTTTTTAATCACGATCCCATGTAAACGCTTGTCAGTATGTGTCCTATCCTCACATGAAATATCTTGGATTCCCCTGTATAAATTTCGTATTTTATAACAATTTTTAATGTAATGGATTGATTTCATGTTTTGCTTGTATGATTTGTTTACAAATCGAATAAAAGCTTTGAAATTGAATTGAATTGGCTGAATGAGAATTGGCCTGGTTTCGGTTACAGCCTCGGCTTTCTGCCCACTCCGCTATTGTGTGCACACATTATGGGCATTGCGGCCCCCGGGGGAAGTGAAGGTCGCAGACCAGTCTTCCCCCGGGGTATTCGCGCAATGGCGGAGGGACAAGGTGGGGGGCGGGACTAGTAGGGTTAAAGGAAGGGGTGGGATTGGGAGGGCATATAAGGTGTCAGGAGAGGAAGATCCGGCCTCATCCTGACACCTGAGCACCACCAGGAGGATTTAGAAGGTTTGTGGTTAAGAAAGTTTATAGGCAGGAGGTTGGCTGGGGGACAGGAGGCCGATTTGTCGATCGGCAGGTGGTCGGGGGGTTAGCAATTTGTTGTGGCTAGGCTAGGGAGAGTGTCTTCGTTTGAAGTGCCCCCAGGGAGACTTATGGCTGGCTTCGCCACGATGTGCGTGTGAGTCTGAGCAGGCCGGGTGGAAGAGGTCGTGGCGGGCGTGTCCAGCAGGCGCAGACCTAGGCCTGGATGGGGATTCGCGAGGAAATTTGTCCACGTGCGAGGGACGGTCGAGTGCTGCTGCAGTGGTGGTTTGCGAGGTGGAGTCGCCACCGTACACGTCGGACGTGGCAGGTAGGGAGGGGGCACCCTGTTATGGGAGCGGGTGGTGGAGTCTCGCTGCGCGCGCTTGTGGTTTCGTTATCTGCTGTGGCGTTATCTTTGGTTGTGTTGAATGCTGCCTTCACCCGCGGGGTGGGGGTGGGGGAGGGGGGTTGGAGCCAGTGTGCATGGCTGCTGGGGGCCCCGTAGTGAGGGGTGTGTTTTCATCGCATCCTCAGGCTTGGTGGGTGTGGGGGGGCTTGAGTCAGGGTGCCAGGGGGGCGTGATCGGACCCAGATTAAGCACAGGGATGAGTTTTTGTGGTAGCTGTTCCCCGTCTTTCGGTGGCATTCTATTCCTTGATTCAGATAGTGGCACCTTAATTTTGTAGCGGGAATTTTTTTAATGTGATTAGGAAGTGGACTGTGAGCATCTTTTAATGACAATGCTCGGAGCCGGCAGTGGTTCCATCAGGCATCTATCTTTTTCTAGCAGCGAGGTGAAGGTATGGGCCCATCCATTCTTGGAACCTGCACCATTTAGTTGGTCATGGTGCACTGGAGACAGCTGGGGGTTTACGGCGTGGGAGGGATGGAGGGGGGTCGGGCGATGGGTCCCTGTCGGAGTTTGTAGATGGCGCTGTGAAGGGTATACGGGACAAGGGTGAGGGACTGCCAGCACGGCACGAGGCCCGGTGGTGCTTGGGCCCACCTGGTTGTGGCGACCCGGTGGGGGGGGCGAACCAAGGCCGGTGGTCGAGCCCGGCAGTAGGTGTGATGCCAGCGGGGCACACAATGGCGTCCGAGCGCTAGCCAGAAGCAGTAGGGGGGTCCACTGCGGCCTGCCCTCCGTCGGGGGATCGCGCAGCGATCATTACAGCTTTCTTAGTAGGACAATGATACGAATATAATGCGTGAGAAATGGCATGGATGTTGAGGGAAAAGTGGGGGTCGGCTGGCGTGGTTGTGAAGGGCGAAGTGGGCTCTGGGATGGTGTGTGATGGGGATGTCATGTGGAATGGAAGTTGTAGTGAGAAGGGCTGGGGCTGAGTGGGTTGCTGTGGGGGAGGGGGGTGCATGGTAACCGGAATCTTTCCTTATTGTTGCAGGGGTCAACTGAGGCCACGGAATGACCTGTGGGTACGGCCACTGTGGGCACGGCAGCTACGAACAAACGGAAGATGTACTGGTTTAACCCTCAGATATGCGATTACGGCTGAGGCCTGGGGAAGCAGAAAGCTTTTTGCGGGGACACCGGCAGTGCAGCTGCTGTGCGCTATGAGTGTGGGGGGTGTTATGGGGGTACAAGCGCTGCTGCAGCAGGAGTCATGATGGGAACCCAATGTTGGGTGGCATGAGTCAGAGAGGATAATATGGAAACGGGGTAGCCGGTCGGCTCACAAGCGGTCATTTGGTGGCGAGGCACTGGCACTCATATGATGGTGGGGCTCAGGGGTTGGACACTTACCCTGACGGCGGGGGTGTTTCGCAAGATGCAGACACTACCCACAGCATGGCGTGCTGGCGAGTTTGGCAGCATTACGTTGCCTCAATGCAGTAGCAGAGAAGGGGACAGGGCAGATTGGGGGAGGGGGGTAGTTTTCCGCAGAAGGTATTATGCCGGACAGGTCCCCCGGGGTCAAAGGGGATGGATTCCACGGACGTGATGCAGGCGGGGGGGAGGTTGGGGGGCTGGGGGGTCCTTCCTGGCTAACTGGGAGTCATGGGGTCATGGCGCTAGATGTCTCCTGGGAGGAAGCCAGGTTTTTTGGTGTATGATGTAGGAGGCAGCATGCTTCACATCATCGGATGCGTGGGGTAGGGGCTTGTCAGATGGGCTATCCACACCAGGGTGGGGGCCGGTTGTGACGGGCTATAACGAATGGTAAAAGGTTTAAGTATTTGGGATTTGTTGCATTGCAGTTTCCTGGGGGCGGTCACGTGAGCCGAGTGCAGGATGGAAGGCACAGTCTATGATAGCGAACACGGGTATGATGGTGCTACACAAGGGGTTCGTGGGTGAAAGAAATAGGGTGACGGCGACTGACACGTCGGCATGGGCAGGGTATTTTGGCGGGATTGTCTGGGGAGGTGTGTTTTTTGGCGGGGGAACCAGGAGATTCTGAAGGCGAGGCATGTGTGCAGGGGTGCAGGTGGCGGCTCAAGTGGCCATTGTTTGGGCAAGTGCGCATGACCTGACAAGGGCGCATAATGTGGGGTTTTGTGCAGGATTGGCCGAGGTGGGGCAGGAAGATGGAACGCTGTGGTAGAGGTATAGAGCCGCTAGGTTATATTGTCTGAGATTTTTCATTGAACTGGGTGCTTGGCACTGCACTCCCCGGAGGCGGGAGTTTATGGTTCAGAGGGAGCTGTGGATAAAAGGGGGCTCTAGGGGGGGCAGTGGGGGCCGGGTGTAGCGGCATTATTGGTGTAGGTTTGTTCGGGGGCAAGGGGTGTGTGTCAAAATAACAAGGTATTGAGAGTGGAGGACGTTGGGTGGGGGGACATTGTTTTTTCCAAAGGGGAGAGGCATTTCTCCTGGTCTTTATCGGCCTTGTGGGTAGGCAGGCTGTTTTGTGGTGGGGTTATCTTGCGGAGGCGTAGGGTTCCTGGGTGCTCGGGGTGGCAACAGCTGTGGTGTCATAGGGTGGAGGGGCTGTGGACTCGGGCGACAGGAGTACAGTATGGTGTCTGTGGCGATGTAGGTACTGGGGGCATGGTTTTTTTGCACAGGTGTTTAGGACGACTGCCGTAAGGGGGCTGGGGACCACGATGTATTTCTTGCAGGACATTTTTTTCTTTTTCTACCATATGATCTGGAAGTAGAGCGGGAGCCAGGGCAGTCGCCTGGATGGGGGTGGCCTTTCTCCCGGCATTTGGACCGCACAGGAGGCGCACTAGCGGGTGTGCAGACATCACTGGGGATGATGGCTGTGCGATGATGGGGGAACCAGTCGAATGACATTTTGGGGGGGATGTTTGTTGCCAGTATGGTTGGCATTGGGTCACAGGAAATATGAGGTGGCCCCGATCTGAGGATACATGCGGGGGAGCAGTTTACTGGGATATGTCAGGTCTGGCGTTATCCTTGGGATGTGTTTCAAGTGAACGGAGCATGGGGCATCCTGGTCTCTCACATGGATTGTGCTTGGTAGAGAACGGGTTGGGGGGTTATGGATTTGGAGGTCCAGGCCATGGGGCACTGGTGTTGAGACTGTTTGAGGTGAAATTGAGGGGGGGTCTTTTTTGAAGGGGGGGCACCTGTCACGGTCCAAGAATAGTTGGGGACTGTTACTCACTTACATTAGGACACAGGTGCAGGTGGTGGATGGTCGTCCACGGGGATGCCTCTCATGGACAAAGTTTGGCCCGAGAACGTTCTGTGTACGGGATGCAAGCCCGGGTGGTGAATAGTCGTTCACTGCGTGTAGCAGGATCCAAAGGTAAATATCCAAAGCACAAAGATATAAGAGACGAATTAAAGATTAACATGTAGAAGTTTGATTCTTAACAAAGACCAAAGTTTGTTCACTTTGCAATCCTATGATCATCTGAAGATCACGACACGCTCTAGAATACTTCTGTGTCATCAGGAACTTCTAAGGTTAACATTCCTTAAAGATGCAATGCAATTAAATATAGAAGGGAAACAAACTTACATGCTACACTGCGTTGGAGGCAGCTTTTTATGGACAAGGAGTGATCTAAAATCTTATTGTTTATAAAGGGACGCAAAGGACGGATGTACTAGGGGTGGATGGTCGTTCACCTCGAAGGGGGGGGGGCCACCTTGGGTGATCAATAGATTGGTCCGGAAAGGTTGCTTGTTTTGCTGGGCACAGGTACGTGTGGTGGACGGTCGTTCACCGAAAGCGGGGCAATTGTCTCTGGGTCAAGGATTGGGCGTGACAAAGGTTGCATGTACATGGGACACAGGTCCAGGTGGTGACTGGTTGTTCACGGTGAGGGAGGTGTCTGTTTGCGGACAGGGATTGGCCCTGCAAGGTTACCGGTTCCACGGGATGCAGGCCAGGTGGTGGATGGCCGTTCACCGTGAGAGGGGGCACCTTTTTTCGGTCAAATGATTGGGCCTGGACTTGTTGCTGGTTTCTACGGGCATTGGTCCAGGTGGTGGTTGGTCGTTCACTCCGTTGGGAGGTGCCGTTTACGGCAGTGAGTGGCCCATTGGGATGTTATTTGCTTACCCGGAACGCAGGTACAGGTGGGGTGATGGACTATCACCGCGTTGAGAGCATCTTTTCTTCTTGGGATTTGTCCCGGGAATGTTCCTGACTTGCAGGGGACGCATGTTTAGGTGGATGGTCGTTCACCAGGTGCTGCAGAGTGTGGCAGCCTTTAGGCGCACAGGACTGAAGGGCACGTGGGCCCGCTTTGGATGGGCACCTTTCGCGATTAACGTTTGTGCCAAGAATGGTACTTTGCTGCAGGACACAGGGTGAGGTGGTGGATGGTCGTCCACTAGGATGCCGCAGGGTCGGCTGGCAGGAGGCGAAAGGTGCACAGGACAGTGAGAGGGGGTAGGGCAGGTAACCGCCCTACGGGGGTTCCCTGGTTGGCGGTACTTTGGAGGGGTGGGGAGTCACATACGGGCGGATCCACCCCTGGGGTGGGGGGAGAACGGTACACAAGTGACTGATAGCGGGCACGGGAGGCAATGAGCAATGAAGGCAAAGTCAACAGAGGATGCTGGGAGGGCAAGTGAAGGTGAGAATGGGGAAAGGAAGGAGGTTATCGAGTTAATGGGGAAGAGTCAAACAGGTGAGATGGTTTTGAGACGGCAGAATGGAGAATGCGTGGGTATGGGATGGGAACGTATATTTCTTGCATTGATGTACTGTTAATAAGTCTAAATGATTGCATCCTTGTCCTAATAAAATGGCCTTTTACGCTTCAAGTAACAGCGTGGAGTGTAGTTATTGCGTGATGCGGCCCCCGGGTGAAGTGAAGGTCCGAGACCAGTCTTCCCCCGGGGTATTCGCACAATAGCGGAAGGACAAGGTGGGGGCGGGACTAGAGGGGTAAAAGTAAGAGGTGGGATTGGGATGGCATATAAGGTGTCAGGAGAGGAAGATCCATTCTCTTCCTGACACCTGAGCACCACTGGGAGGATTTAGAAAGTTTGTCCACCCACCCACCCTACAGGGTTTCAGTGAAGGACTAGGGGTGCTTTTTTAGGTCTTGGGGTGCCAGTTCAGGGCAGGTTGTGGAGCAGAGGCAGTATGGTACTTTGGAGGGGTGGGGAGTCACATACAGACGGATCCACCCCTCGGGTGGGGGGAGAACGGTACACAGGTGACTGATAGCGGGCTCAGGAGGCAATGAGCTATGAAGGCAAAGTCAACAGAGGATGCTTGGAGGGCAAGTGAAGGTGAGAATGGGGAAAGGAAGGAGGTTATCGAGTGAATGGGGAAGAGTCAAACAGGTGAGATGGTTTTGAGAAGGCAGAATGGACAATACGTGGGAACGTATATTTCTTGCATTGATGTACTGTTAATAAGTCTAAATGATTGCCACCTTGTCCTAATGGCCTTTTACGCTTCAAGTAACAGCGTGGAGTGGAGTTATTGCGCAACGCACACTCTTTGGGCCTGCACATGAAGGGGAAGAATGGATGCGCACCGCTCCCCTCCTGCTTCATGAAATAAAAAATGTTTAACCGCATTTAAAATGCAACATACGTATATAAGAGCAAACCACACCTTATAGCGAAATTATAAAATGCACAAAGAACCCCAGTTGTTTCCAGTAATGAAGTGGACGTGTCCACGTCACTCTAAGAGCCCTGCAGTTTATTGCGCATACAGTTGTAAAAGTGAATGCTGCAGACATTTCATGTCACTTTGATATTGGTCATATTCTCAAAATTAAACCACCGGGAAATGTTCTGCGCTATTTCATTTAACACCTTGGCTGCTAGGCGTTTTCCCCCCCTGTGCTGGAAATTGCTTTATTACTTTATTCATGACGAGCTCAGCTCGTCATCAGCACAGCTCAACTGTGCATCATGACGAGCTGAGCTCGTCATGAGCATCGAAAGGGTTAATAAACGTTTCTTTAAGGCGCATATCGCTTCTTGTATGGATATCAAAAGGAGACTAGCTCTAGAATGGGTTAATCTGACATTAATATGATAGATTACTATTAATTACATAGCGACTCAGTATTGTCTTGCCAAGTGGCAGTGGCACCTGTTGGGTGTCTTTAGAAAGCCCTCACCCACCAACCTAGTTGGTGGCATGCTTCATCATCGGGCCCACCCAGTGACACCTAGCGTGTCCCGGGTGTGCTTCGACGCCTGATTACAGCGGAGCAGGTATGTCACTGTGTGTGCGGTGTAGGGTGTTAAGGTATTTCACATACCTTAACACCCTACACCGCACACACAGTGGAGAATTACCTTGCCGTACTTAGGCCAGACAGAAGCAACAGCTGGTCACACGGCATTGCCTTCTTACCTTCTAGGATAGCCCTGTAGATTCTTAGCAGTTCTCAGTCTAATCACTTGTGTTAAGTTTATTTTCAAGCACTTTGACAGACACCTTGTCCGTCACCTGATACAATTAAACCTCTATGCTGCGTACGTTTTCGCTGTATATGTAGAACCCACATCATACCAGTCAGCATCAGATGACAGATCAGCCCCGTTGCTAAATCTGTTTTTTTTCTTGCATTTAACACGGCTAGAAGCATGAAGAGCAGTCTAAATTACAAACAAGTAAAAAAGTTTTCAAAGCATTTGATACGGTTCCTATTTTTTTTAAACATTTACAATTGCTGCTGCACCGCTCCAACTCGTGTAAAC
Organism: Lissotriton vulgaris; assembly: GCF_964263255.1. Taxonomy (NCBI): domain Eukaryota; kingdom Metazoa; phylum Chordata; class Amphibia; order Caudata; family Salamandridae; genus Lissotriton; species Lissotriton vulgaris. The sequence continues at coordinate 1,426,152,977 of NC_141689.1, read as the reverse complement.
AAATCAACAAATGCTCATCCCTAAACTTCAGGTACTTTCTGTACTCCCTCTCCAACAATACGAACATCTTCATTTTGAAGCATGTTCCTTAATACACACCTGAACCCTACGGGCTAGTTTTTCTTAAGTACTCTCCCTTAACCAACTTTTAGTTTCAGTCAGTCTACACTTACATTTATTTCTGCACAGAGGGAGTAAACTGTGAGCCGTGGAGGGCATTGGAGTTTGTGTGTTGAATACTGCTCAAAGAAACATGATCATACAAGGGTTGCCACAGAAAACAAAAAGGTAGAAATTGGAAGTTTAAAAATTCTACTTCGAAAAGCCTTTGGTCACACCTACTTGCTAACAGAAATTTTCATTTTCTTGCATACGTACTTCTTAAAATGTTATTAAATACTAGCCACAACCTTATATTGCCTTCACTGATCCTCACATTGCTGTGTCCTATGCCTCAGACAGCAAGATGTATTTTTATCAATGCTGCAATTTTAGTTGGCTAGAGAGTGAAACACACTTTTAAAAGCGAAAGGGTAAGGGGGATAGAGTGTTTCTTTTGACATGCCTGATTCACACAATGAAATAAGGACTGTGTTAGAATACACGCACGACCTGATCCCCTGCATAGCACCGATTTAACAAGGAGAAAGGTACACAAAAATAGCTAGCTTGATTGTGTAGATAAACGGAAAAAAGTGACAGCGTACTACTTTTTCCTCTTGAAAATAGCAGAGACCAATTTGCCCTCCCTACATATTGAGCTACAAAATCATAGTGCAGTCAACAAAATCTTGAAAATCTTAAGCGTTTCAAGTAATAAAAAAATAATAAAAAAGTCGCAAAGGGTCGAGAATGCTTCAAGGGCCAGTTTCAAAACCGTGGTGAAAGCAAGGCTGCATAACCACATCAAACAGCTCAGAGCACACACGTATGACGAAGTGGAAGTTTAGAAACGTAAGTACAATGTAAGTGCTATTCCACTCTGTGACACCCCGTTAAGCACTGAAGGCATTTCAATATTTTCTCCTAGTAGATGACATTTGAAGAACAAAATTCCTACCATGAGAGCTGCTAACTTGCACAGTAAGAATCAAGAGAATACCAGTCTGGCTGTAATGTCCTCATTACAATTACTGTATTGACACACCCTATGGAAAAACTAACCAACGCTGATGCAGATGCATGGCCCCAGAACTAAGCTGCTTGGTCAAGGATCTTGTCCAGCAGTCTCTCAATCCAGCTGCATGCTCTCCTGCTATAAACCATTCCATCTGAGGGGTGAATGATTTTGGCATCAGCATAACTTGTACAATTTAATTTAAAGGCAGCTCCTTGGTACCTTGTAATCTTGTTCACGCTCAACCATTTACTCAACTCCGGAGCAGAATTTTCACAAGTCGTTCCTTCTAAGAAAGCAACACAAGTGAAGGTACAGAACACTGCCACCACCACTTGCGCAAAAAGGAGCGCTCCATTCAAGTGTTAACAACTCACGTCAATCGTTAGCACTTGTATTCAATTATACACAACTACAAAGTCTGCCCGTCACTTACATTCAGTGTCCCAAAAAAAAATGTCTGACCCAGAGGTGTGTATCCAGTACCCAAAGCAACCAGCCAAGCCAAAAGAAGTTAACACATAGATAAGAATATAAATGTATTTGTTCCATAGTAATCAATGTATTGTGACAGAACCAAAAAGTATACAAAGATTACATGCAGCCCATTTCAGATGACATTGGATGAAGAAACTGCACAAGTATACCACAAACGTAACGTAATAGTTTTTCCAATGTATACAGAGTACAATCTAAATCAGGACAAAGCACAAATCAAATCATCATAAAAAATTATATTTCTTGCTAGGAGTGTCAAAATGGTATCTAACTAAGCAGGGGGCTGATAAACAATGGCTTATCATATATATATCTTTATCATACACAAACATTAAATGTTCAGCAGGCAGTTAACTGCTATTGTGCAGGAAATTCAGCTGTATAGGTTTGGTTAACACGTCAACAAATGTTTTGGCTAGAACTGGGCAAAATATCCATTATGCAGACGTAATCTTGCAAATGAATTGTTACGCAAAATTCCACCATTACACCACGAGGTGTAATTACACTGCCTTTGCTGCAACGTTTTAGCACAGGACTAAATGTATGACCAAACCTCGAGTGGCAGTTCATGGCACTTCTACTTTTCATGTTTTTTTAAGCAAGCACAAAATGTACACTTGCCTCCAAAATGTAAGCATTCTGCGCTAAAATATAACACTAAATGCTGTTTTGCTTTGCCACTATTGTGGACTTTCGTGTAATCACCTAGTTTGGGCAAGCTTAATTCAGTGCAAGTCGCCTTCTCAAGAAGCCCCCCGAAAAAAAATTACTTCATAGAATGCAAACCAGATATCAACTGGAAATCACAGACTAACCCAATTTCTAAATGTTGGAGGTCCATAAGTCAATTAGCTATTTCAATACCTTAGGGTATATCTAATATATGCAGCAAATGTATAAACTTCTTAGATGAGAATATCATTGTAATAAGCTTTACTGACTGACTGAATGTAAAACCATTACCACCATAAAAATACTAAAGAGCACTCTTAGGCTTGCTTGCCTGCAACATGGAAATGTCAAATTTTCAAAAATGTCAACGGATAAAAAAAACCTCTGCCATTACAGTTAACACTAAACCAAATGTAACTATGTGTTTGGGGAAGAGCAGTCTTCGATCTGGAATAATATTATATCTCAATTTCCAACAGAAGAATCACTCGTCAGTGTAAACCAGAGCAGCACTGAATATGCACAGCCTAGGTCAGGGCACAAGTCCTAAATGAAGAAGTGGGGGGACGCTCGCATACAGGAAGTGACATCACGACCGGAAGTGACGTCACGAAAGGCAGCAACCTAGAAGTGGGGGGGACGCCCACAGACCGGAAGTGACATCAACGGCATCCATCCATTGTTTGCAACGGCGCATCTGGTAGGTGAAGGGGCGTGGTGACCGGCGTGGTGTCCTGCGGCAGTCCGAGAACCTTCCGATTTCAGCCATCCACCCGCGCGCACCTATTTTGTAAGGGTGGACGCGGTTTTCATTGTAAATGGTGGACGGCTTTGTGATTGAGCAGGGTGGACGGCGTCCACCCTGGAAAATCCTCGAAAATAAGTGGGGGGATGCCGTCCACCCGCGTGGTACCCCGACTCGTGCCCTGGCCTAGGTGTTGTTATAGACTGACTTTCCAGAATGCCTCTAACTCACATGTGAACCCAGTCTCATCTCGAGATGGAAAACCACGAACTACAGCACTGCTGGAATGTCAAACCTACACAACTGTTGACGTTTTGCTGAAAGAAAACCCTCAAATTACTATTTAATTTGTCAATAAATATGGTTCAAAAACAAATACTTTATCGATCTAGATCTCCATCTATGTGTGTGTACTATATACATGCAGACACGCGCAACATACATAGATACCTACACGCATATACTCGAGTATAGATAGTGATAAGAATCAGATACAAAGCATAAAAAATTCTATTACAGGACCGGAGGCTTCAGATTATGCTTCTCTTATCTTTACTGCAAAACACAGCAGCCAATGAAAATGCATATTTTCTTGTATAAACAGAATAAACAACTACATTGCCCATGATGCATACATATTAGCCACGCCCCCATAGTCCATAAGAACCCTCTGCGTGGTCCCATCATCCTCTTTCTTTGCTGCTCACAGCAAGAGATAAGTGCACTCTTCATGTTCCCTCACACTGCTTTATTATACATGTTTTGACTGTTTAATGGTATTTTTCCTAATCGGAATGCCTTGATAGTTGAGTTATTGTACTTACTAGTGTCCTGGAGGGAATTGTGCAATTCAGGGGCGAGCGCTCCGTGTGGGCGCGTGGTACAAGCGATTTGATGTTTTGTATTTCTAGTGCCTGTCTCCGATTCCGCGATGCGGCAGTCAAGTTCCATCACAGCCCTTGGCCGGGCAGAAGCGGTGCCGTTTCCCTCACATTGAGCCTCCCTTTATTCTCGGTGGTTGCTTCCCCTCGATCGAGCGCTTACCGGGCAGGCGCCTGGGCTTCCCTGATCACCCTTGTGACGCCGTACGCTCCGGCTGGCTCTCGGCCGACGTGCGCGCCTAAACGCGCTTAATTTGGGCTTCAATTGGGCTGCTTATGTGCGCGATTTGGGCGGTGCACCTCGGCGTGAATCTCCCCAGCATTCAAACACGCATTGGGTCGATTTTACCGCTGTGCTTGAGATCGCCGGTTTCAGGTTGGAAAATACTTGCCAAGCAGAGTGTGCACACGCTCTAGGTATTTTACATTTGGCCAGGTCTTTGACCTTTAGACTACAGCTTTGCTGAGGGGGTTTAAAAGATATAGTGTATGATCTTTGTGTGCTAGTAGGCTGACCATTCCGAGATCATACATCCCCGATCATCTGACTGGGTACCGCCTCCCGCGGTTTCTGACTACCTCCACGAGAATCTGAGGAAAGGGTTTTCCAGAGAGGTGCGCAATCGTCTCGTCAGAATGCCCACGCCCGGATTTGCCGGACAAAGTGGCGGAGACACCCGAAATTGATGCAAACCTCCTCACGTTTAATAAAGAAGTTCTCCAAAGATCCCAAACGTGGCATTGACCGCGCTTGGCGCGGATGCCAGGATAAGATGCTGGACGTTGTGGGCCCTTTGGCTAAAATATTAGAGATGGCATTGGTGGCTAAAGAGAGCCCTGCTCCGATAGACCCGGATATTCTGGCGGGTTGGACCCAACGAGCTATATGCCTCATTGGTAATGCTAATTGTGCGATCTCGTCAGAGAGACGCAAGTCACTGTTAATTAGGATGGACAGCAACCTTACTGAGCTGGCGAACGCCGAGCCGGGAGCCTTAGCAGGTGGACAGCTCTTCGGAGAGCACTTTGTGAAAGACGTCTCGAAGTACGTGGGCACGTTTACGTCCCTCAATAAGTCGCAGACTGGAATAAAAAGAGTCTTCCAGCAGGGTGTTTTTAATCGGGCCGGACGAGGCGGGGGGCGCTCGTCAGGCCGAGGATTTAAGCAAGGTTCCCAGCGAGGCGACTTTGGTCGCGGGAGAGGAGATTGGGACTCCACACGTGGCGGTACCTTCTACCCTTCACGCAGAAGATTTAACCAAGGGCGTTTCCAGGCCGGCAACAACAGGGCGAATTTCAAGGCCCAACAATCCACAGGTGAGTGTAATAGACTGTTACCTTCTTCCTTTTGGGGGGTCGTACTCAACACTGTCTGAGACAGTGGCAGGACCTGACTCAAGACGCTTGGGTGTTGCAAACCGTTCAGGGGTTTCAGTTAGAGTTTTACTCTCCCCCGTGGCAGTCAAATCTTCCCGCAGGTCTCCATTTTTCCCTACAAGATCGCAATTTCATAGATGAGGAGATTGCAGGATTGCTGCAGAAGCGCACGATAGCACCATGCAACGAAGGGCCTCACGGCTTCTGCATCAACATTTTTATTGTGCAGACGAAAGGGCGCGGGAACAGGCTTGTTCTGAACCTCAAGGAATTCAATCAGTTTCTTACATACAATCACTACAAGATGGAGGGGATCCATCTTCTAGCGGACTTGTTGCAGGAAGGAGATTGGTTGGTCAGGCTGGACCTCAAGGACACCTACCTCTCTATCCCAATCTTCCCACAACATCGCAGATTCCTCCAGTTCAGGTGGAACAGCCGGTGGTACGAGTATTTGGCTCTTCCTTTCTGGCTCTCCTCAGCTCCTTGGTGTTTCACCAAGGTGATGAAACCAGTAGTCGCCCATCTAAGGGAGAGAGGGATACGACTCATAATCTATTTAGACGACATCCTGATCATGACTGTGCCACACTATATGCAAATGAAATGTATTAATTGATGACAGCAATAGTGTGTTTATATCATCGTCTGACTGTGAATTAACTACACAGACTGTTTAGTTGCCTTGTCTGTCTTTTTCCTTAGTGTGTCAGTTGACATCGGCTGATGTCCTGCTGTTAACACTCCTTTTTAAAAAAACTCTAAAAATGTGCTTATTAAAAAATAAATCTGTCTGGCTGGACAAAGAATATAGTGTCTATTTAGCCTATATTTACTTATTTGTCAAATTTGCCTTGTCAAGGGCCACTGTCCTGTTTATAGATATAACTACCCTAAGGTCCCTAGCATACTGCTTCCTTGGGTTCCCTTGTACACCAAAATGACATCCTGATCATGGCACAAAGTCAGGCCACACGCCTGCAGCATCTCAGTCTCACGACAACGCTGCTTCAGAGCTTAGGGTTTGTCATCAACCCGAAGAAGTCGGTAGTTGCTCCGAACCAGTTGATAGATTTCCTCGGGTTCACAATCAATTTACGGTCGGCTCAGCTGTGCCTTCCCAAGGCGAAGTTGAGGGATCTCAAGAAAGAAATCCTGGCGTTGTTGAACAGTCAGACGGTCACGCTCAGGGCCATTGCCAGAGTAGTAGGGATTTTGGCCTCGTCGATTCAGGCAATATTCCCGGGTCCTCTTCACAACAGGGCTCTTCAGCGCCTGAAGATCAGGCAGCTTCAGAAAGGACTGTCACATGCAGACACCATCCCGCTGTCACAGGAAGTCAGGACCAAATTACAGTGGTGGCTAGGTCACGTAGATGCCTGGAACGGCAGAGCAATCTTCGGCTCCCAACCAGAAGTGGTTATCGAGTCCGACACCGGCCGTTGGGGCTGGGGCGCACGCTGCGGAGACATCTCCACGGGCGGCAGATGGTCTCCACAAGAGTTGTCCTTGCATATAAACTGCTTAGAACTGCTCACAGGGTCTTTTGCAATTCGGACACTGTCCCTGAGGCAGACCTCTTGTTGCATCCTCCTCCGCATGGACAATATGTCCGCGGTGAGGTATATCAACAAGTTGGGCGGCACGAGATTGTCTCTTCTTGTAGAGATAGCCAAGGACTTTTGGCCATACTGCCTCACTCATCAGATTTCAGTGATGGCGGACTACATCCCGGGCCAGTCCAATCAGGTGGCGGATTAGAACTCAAGACACCTCAGGGATATACAGCGACTGGAAGTTGCTTCCCAAAGTCTTTCAGTGGCTTCAGACAATTTGGGGTCCCTTCCAGACAGACCTCTTCGCTTCCAGACTCACGTGCCAGTTTCCTCAGTTTTTCAGCTGGAGGCTGGATCCAATGGCACAGGCGACCGATGCCTTTCTACAGGATTGGTCGGGCGCGATCCAATATGCATTTCCCCCATTCTTGCTGATCCCCAGAGTGATGACACAGGTGACCAGGCAACGCGCAGAGATAGTCCTGGTGACCCCGTGGTGGACGGCTCAGCCGTGGTTTCCAAAGTTGTTACAGTGGAGTTGCGATCTTCCCAGGTTGCTCCCGGAGTCAAAATCGCTGTTGCTGGGCCCTCTTCAGGAGCGACATCCCATGATTCTGGTGGGACGACTCACGCTGATGGCATGGAGGCTTTAAGGGAACAGTGGAACTTGCCAGGAGTTTCGGACAGGGCTTCTGAGTTTATCAGACAAGCCTGGGCACCTTCCACCAGGAAACAATATTTCTCAGCCTGGAAGAGCTGGGTGGATTGGTGCTTGGAACGACATTTGGATCCCGTGGGTGCAGACTTACCCCAAGTGTTGAATTTCTTGTCAGACAAAGCGGCGGAAGGTCTGGCTTACCTATCGGTAAATCATTTTCGATCGGCCATTTCAGCGGGGCATACACTGGAGGAGTGCAAACAGGTGGGTATGCACCCAGTTGTATGCAAACTCTTTTAAGGAATTAGGGTTGCTAACCCACCTAAACCCAAGTATTCGGGTCTGTTGGACGTTTCCTTAGTTATATCCTTGTTTAATCGTTGGCCTGTTTTTGCCTTCCTATCAAGGAAACAACTTTCGGCCAAGTTTTCTATGTTGCTGTGCCTGTCGTCGTGCAGACGTTCCTCGGATGTGAGAGCACTCGACGTTACAGGTAGAGTATTTACCCCTAAAGGGGTTTCTTTCACTGTTACTGGTCATACCAAAACATTCTCTCGTCGTATTGATTACAATGCTTTCCCAGAAAATGAAAAATTATTTGTGGTGCAATGTTTGAAAATGTATGAAGAATGTACAAAGGTCTTCAGACCTCAAGGTTGTTCTCAGCTGTTGATTGCACTGCAGAAACCATTTAAGCCAGTAACAGCTGCCACCATTGCTAGATGGCTTCAGTTTATAATGCAAGAAGCTGGTATTGACACCCAGATATTTGGTGCTCATTCTGTAAGAGGCGCTATGGCATCAAAGTCATACATAATGGGTTCTAACATTCAGGATATCATGCGTTGGGCAGATTGGTCTTCTGAGTCCACTTTTAAAACGTTTTACTATAAGCTGGTGGGTAATATTAGTTCTGTAGTTTTTAATGAGCGTTAAACTAGCATAATCTGAAGCTTCCGGTCCTGTAATAGAATCAAAAATTTGCTAGCATTCGTGCCAAGAATTTTCAATTCTATTAAGGACACGGAGGCGAGGATTATCCCACCCGGCTTTGTTAACAGTAAAAAGCTTACCCGCCCATGTTCATTGTTATGATGGATTGGTTTATACAGTGGTTACATTTGTTTAATTTCCTTTATTTCAGGATCAGACAAGAAGTCTGAATAAAAGACGATGGATGGCACGAGTTTCTGCTTGAAGACTGGTTTATTCTTCCACGTTGGAGGAGATTATGGATTTATTCATGTTAATATTTGGACTTGCGTTCTCTGCAAAGAAAGAGGATGATGGGACCACGCCGAGGGTTCTTATGGATTATGGGGGCGTGGCTAATATGTATGCATCATGGGCAATGTAGTTGTTTATTCTGTTTATACAAGAAAATATGCGTTTTCATTGGCTGCTGTGTTTTGCAGTAAAGATAAGAGCAGCATAATCCTCGCCTCCGTGTCCTTAATAGAATTGAAAATTCTTTGCGCGAATGCTAGTAAATTTTTGATTCCTGACCTATGGTCCCCTAGCTTTTAACAAGCCTGGGAGTTGTGTGAGCGCACGCGCTGAAGAAAAAGAAAAAAAAAGTATGCGAGACCCTGGCACAGAACTCTTGAATGAGAAGACAAATGTAGACCAGCTGGAGGAAATGATGCAATAAGACCCAGTCACTTCCAAATTATGTGCGGCACACTCGGATTGGCTGTGGGGTCCCCATTGCTCCAATCCTAGGTCGCCTCACACAGTAACCTTCCCACCACCCCTAAACGACTCTCGCAGTATGTTCAACAGTGGGATTAGTTGTTATGCGACCCGGAAGTGCCAAAAAGTACAGACAAATGACATCCGTTCAAAGATCATCAACGGACGACTGACAGACGAAATTCACGGACGGCCCATGTAAGTAGCAGACAGGTGATCACAGTTCTTCCTTGTCGTGGGATCACTTAAAAGAGGGATTTTGCCGGGTGGGTGTGGGGAGGCAACACAGAACACATGACTCATGTGTGCTATGAGAGCACAGATGAGAAGGCTCCTGTCTCTGGGAGGTACTGGAGAAAATGTTTCTGCAGAGTATGTGATCACAGTAGGAAACGTGCTTGGCTCAGAGAGTAGACACACGTGCGATGTGGTTGAAATAGGATGCCTCTGAGCATGGAGGCAACAAAGGTGCTTGGGGCATACAACCCACGCAGGATATGGAGGACACAGGGTGGTATCCTGCATGGCACTGGAACACAGACTAAGCCCCTTCCACATTATAGGATCCTGTAAATAATTATGCAGTGCAGATCAGCAGGCCCATGGGTCCATCGCAGTTAATTGCATTGGGGAGTGAACACCTGCAGCATAGGGCACTAGAAATTAATGGAATGAACAGTAAGTGCTATGTTGGCATGCGGACTTCAGAGCAAGACAGAGCACATGTATAGCTTGAACTGTACACCAGATGTGGCACGTACAGGACGTGGGAGCACAGGGAAAAGCATGCACTGGGCATGGAAGCACAAGAGAGAGTAGAGTATTGGGGTACAGGAAAAATGACTATGTTTGGCGTGTGACACCGAACACATGGCACCTTCAGGGTATTGGGGAGAAGTAAAAGGACAGCTGAGGTGCTGGAGGGAGGATGCACGTAAGTTTCCAGGGGTGCGTTTGTTGTCGAAGGGTTGTAGATGAAAGATAACCAACCCAAAGGCTATGTTGATACAGGGGACAGTTAATCTAAAGCCAGAGGCATGGGACATAGGATATCTACAACAAGCATTGGCTACGCGACCCGCCCGGGAGTTGTGTCCACGCGCACAAAAATTAAATAACAAAAAAAACGTAAGTGGTGCGCGTGAGCGACGTTAAAGAGTGCTGTGCACGTTGCGAGCTGGTGGCCGGCCTGGGTAGCACTTTTTAAAGCATCTACTAAATTTATCTCAAGAACAGCGAATGCGCTGACTCTAGCGAGATCTAAAAAGGAACAAGAGAATAGCCAGGTAGAACTGTTCACACGCAAGGTCGGATAAAGGAAATTCAGTATTTTCACTAGCATCATTTAGGGATGAAGAAGTCCTTCCTCTTGAAACAGCCATTCAAAGTAAGCCTTAAATACTCATGCAAGTATTTGGTCAGAGTTGCACTTTTTAGCCCTCGAGGGTATTCACCAATTTTCAAAATACGGTTTGAGTGTTTCTCTAATCTTAGCCAGAGCTAAATTCCTTTGGTCTTAAGTTATTTCTGACTTTTGGACCAGTGAAGATGAATTCTCATTTTTTAAATATTTTGACATTGCTACAGAGGGTTTTTACCTGTGTAGTAAGCTTCGGCATTTTAGTGTTTTGTAATTTTTCCTTCCAGAAACTCCCTACCCTTTGATAGCCTAAAACATATTTTTAAAGCCCCTTGTTGTTGAAGCTTATACAGTTGCCACATAATTAGTTTAACACCGACCTAACTTGACCATCCTATTTTCCTACTTTGAGTATATTTTAAACCCTTTCTTGATGAAATCCAATTTCAAACCTCAGTTGCTCGGTCCATTTAATTAACATATTTTCGTCACTGCTAACATTTTTATCAGATTTTTCGATGCATTCCTGTCTAACTGAGGATGGTAGGATATATGTATGGGGTAGTGATCCATTGGATCATGTTGGGAGCATCCAAACTATGTTTTACTTCTGATACCACCCTTCCTCTCCATTTTAGCGATGTTTAAATTTTAGCAAAACATAGTTAAGAAGTGAATTCCCTTTCTAAGATTGACTAGGCCTGGGCGGTAAATTCCGTTCCGTTCGCGGAATTTGGGTAATTTTGCGTTCTGCAGAGAACGGAAAATTGCCCAGAATTCTGCGTTCCACGGCTTTGCAAATTTTTTAGCTTGTTTGCGTTCTCAAATGAATGTTCGCGAGATATTTCCCCCCGAGCACTCAAACAGCGATTGCGAACAGTATAAAAGCATTGCGAACAAGCAATTCCGCTTGATCGTGGAATTTCTGCATGTTCGCGAAGATTTTTTACCGTTTCGAAGAGATTTGCGTAACACGATTACGCAAATTCCGCCCACCCCTAATATTTACCAACCATAAAAATTCTTGTAGTGATCGACTTTAAAACTGAACAACTTTCTTATTAATTGTATGTATTTTCCCTTGTTTTGGGGTCTATGCAGTAGTAAGCGCTCCAACACCCATCAGGGGTAACAGGTGCTATATGAATGCAATCCTTTCTTCCCCTTTTATCCCTCCGCTATCCTTCTCACTCGAAATAACTGACTAATATCTACCACTCAAGTTACTTTCATATTTCACCATCCTAATTCACCACTAATCCTTTAAGGATTTCCGGAGTAGCGCGTTTCAACACCCCATCAGGGGTAACAAGCGCTATATAAATACAAACCATTTTTTCCTCTTCCATCCTTCCAAATCCAAATAACTGACTAACCTATCTACGCCTTAAAATGTACTTGCATATTTACCTATAATAATTCAACACTAATCCTATATGGGTCCCGGAGTAATGTGCTACTCGCTGAAAAAGCGCTTCGCCGCCTCGTCAGGGGTAGTAAGCACTATATAAATGCAATTACAATACATTAAAACACAGTACTAACAAGCATTTGCAATGCGAAAGGTCTTGTGTTTACATGAGTTTAAGCTATTGGCATTGTAAATGACAATGCCTTTTATTTGTTTTAAAAACGAAAACAAAAAGGCATTGTTATTTGCAATGTCAATAGCTCAGACTCGCTTAAATGCGAGACCTATTGCATTGCAAATGCTTGTTTTTAATGCACTTCGTCGCTGCTTAAAGCACACAACCTTCATTCACACAACACCAGGGGTTTTGCTTGGTCAGTAAGATTGGAGGGGCAAGGGGCTTCAGGTTTTCCAGCAATCACACAGGTATATAATGTTAAAATACATTAGAGGACAAGCTGGACTCATGGGTAAGTTGCTGCCTGTTTTTAGATTTTCAGAGTGAGGGTGTGTATATTGCAGTCAAATATAAAGCATGATTTCTGCGATTACACAGGAGATTTTTAGCAGATTTATATGCAAACTGTGTAGTAGTGTTTTTTTTTAAGTATTGGAATGTTCACATCTACATTGAAGATCAGAATACCATGGAGCAGCAACAGACTAAAAACACTATAGCGGATATTTTTAAGCCACTCAGCTTGTTGCGTGTTTATCTAGGTTCCTGATCGATACTGCGACCTTATGCCCCTATTCGGCTATAAATCCATTTATTCCCTATATTGGCATAACCGTTCAAGTGCGATTTTCAGAAAAGTCATCTCTGGCCTCACACAAACAGAGCCACATTCCAGCATAGTTCTCTGCCACTTCCTTTGCAACCAATTAGTGCAATGACAGAGCAGAAGTCACTATCTGATATTCCTAGATTAACACTCCGAGTTCTTCAACAAGATAAAAACTCAGCAAACCTGGAAATCCCCGCTTGCTGTGTTTTGATTAGTAATGGAACTCTAATGAGCAACTGATAACTATCACTTCCTAGTGACATCTTTAATTGACGTCTTATGTCCAGCAAACTTGCGTCAAACCCGGCACCTGTCAGGTATAAATATTACCAACGTTGCCTTAAGCAATGTGAGCTGAAAGCTGTCGTGCTGTTGTAAGCTGCCGTGCACCCTGATGTGCATCCCATTGCTGCTGCAGGCAGTACGCTGCTGCTGTTGTCCCTTGGTGGTGAAGCTACTGATACCATTATCGCTGCTAAAGCGCGAACGATGGTGCAGTACGCTTAGGAGCTGAACAGCCGTCCTTCTGCGAAGAAGCCCAGCAGATTCCAGCTGCCGCGGACGCTGTCCCCCGCCTCCTCCTCCCGACGCGCTGAAGAAGAGCCGCTGCCTTTCTCCTGCAGAGAAATCCAGCTCCAGCGTTTCCGGTCTGCCCTCGCGGGTGACTGGGATACCGAGTGCCCCCTGAAGGAAATACCAGACTTCCATCATTCTATTCAGAGGTATGGTGTTGACTAAACCCTTAGACGAGAATTCTTGAAGCAAACCTTGGCAAAACCAACTTAACTTAAAGCTACTTACTTACTCCCCTTCCACGTGTTAGGCTTAGGTCAGGCACACTGGGGTAGGTGTAGTTAGAAGCACCAGTTGAGTATTTTAGCCTAATGTATATATGACTGTATATATGTTTTATTACTTTTAAACCATTGTATGGCTAAGAAACCATATCAATGCTTTTACAGTTCTATTTTGCAATCCTTATTTTACTGTACGTACTTTTTATAATAACAAGTCTTGCAATTGTGGCAATTCATTTCTCTTGTACGAGAAGAAAGACTGTTCAATAAATGTTAACCCTTTATTGACAAACGCCCGTCTCTCTATTCTCTACATCTCGTGAAAGTAAACTGCACTAATCTGACTGAGTGAAATACATGTCTATTGTTTCACACGACCCTAGAGATTGACTCTTGATCTGAGGAGCAAAGTTGTCATGTTGCACGGTTGTTGGAAAACTGAATCCCTTCTTATCTGTGCCAGGGAAGCTGATCACTTCCTATACAGAGAAGAAAGTTTCCAGTGACCTCTGAGCTAGTTGGTAACACACCCAATTAAGTTTAGCATAGTCAGTGGAGGCCTGGAATATACGCAGTTCCACGTCGATACTACTGTTTATGTTATTCCAATGCGCAGGGCCTAGTGGGAAACTAGGAACTACACTACATGGCGCCCAAACGTTTGGTAAGGCGATAAACTAACGCAAGACGGTAGAGTAACTCAGTCGTGCATATTTCACACAGAACCCTTTCTCCCGTAAATACTCCAATAGACGTCTGGAGTGGGTGAAAGGTTAAAATCCGCCCGAACTCAGTAGGAAGAGATTCCTATGTAAAGCTCTGGTTTATTCAACGTTGAAGGATACAGTGTTCCAAAATATTGTGCACCTAATCTTTGTCTCCTTGGAGACCAACTCTGCAAGGCCTGCATTTATAAAAAATGACAGACAGTGAAGAAGAAAGGGAAGCAGCTAGGCTGGCATCCCTACTAATTGAGGAGGACTCGAGTCTCCTACAGACTGACCCGGATGCCATCGACATCCCGGTCCACTTAAGAAGATCTATAACATTAAAACTTATAGATAACGGACTGACACCTCAAGGTGGTACAGTAATTTTCGTGATAGAGGCTCACGAATATCGGCAGACAGAGGTATTCTACTCATGGATAAACTTTCCAGCGGTAAACGCTATAACAAAAGAGTTTCACTATTACAAAATAGAGAAACCCCCGGAAGAGTACGCTCCTTTCGAGGAGATTGAAATTCCACTTAAATTTCAAGAGCACCTGCTCTGGTTTAATGGCGCCCTAAAACACAATGATCACATAACTAGGCTCGGTCCACTAGGTAGACCAGGAGCAACGTGGCCGGTTCTAGCCAGCTACACACCACATCCTGACATTGTAAAAATGTCTAAAGAAGAGCTGTTAGTACAGCTAAAAACATTAATAAAAATACATAGGCAATTAGTCCAATATGTAATGCGGACTGCAACAGTCCAGCCAGCTGTTAATGTACCACAGCTGACTCCTCATCAGGGGAACACTAATACAATTACACCACAGAACATACAGTCATGTCTTGGTAAAACACCCGTAAAACGGGAACAAATTCCTTTCTGGTTAGCACAGAAAATCACTCAAATAGAGGCAGTATTTCCTGATACTACCCCTATTGAGAAACACAGAATCTTGACTATCTGCCTTCCTATGGGAATCGCACCACACGTGGAGGACTGCGACACTTGGGGTACAGTCTTTGCTTCCATTTACATGAAAACACACGGTGTTCCGTCTATGGCGGTAATACCAGAAGTGCTAAAACAGATTCAAAATGAATACGGTCCAGAGCCCGCTTTAAATCTAGGTATGAAATTACTGAAAGACTTCAAGCAGGTCTCGGCTATATTATTAGCCAACATAAAAGGAGAAGCAGCATCTGTGGCGATTCGCCAGAAGTTGAAGGAAACAGTTATAGAAGATCCTGTTGAGCTTGCCAAAATCATAGAAAAATGCTATGAAGAATTAGGTAGAGACAGCTTGGGTGGGAAACCGGTAAAGCCCCAACTGCTCGAAAATCCAGAAAAATTATTTATTAAAAATAATTTAAACACTCCTAAAAAGAGCTGGGATGGAAATAAACAATCCACTCCCAAGGAAAAAGTTTTCCAGTCCAGAGGAAGGTCTCCTCGACGGAGGGAAAGAACTCCGACTCGAGAACGCCAGTCTCCCCAGAGGGAGCCCTCTGAGAAAAGATATAACCTTAGAAATAGGGATAATCTGAAAAAACCTGATAGATATCAAAGTATTGATACACGTCCCTCTCGATCTTTTCCACAGAATTCGGAAAGAAGAGGACGGTCAGACCCAGGAGAGCACACCAAGTCCAAAGACAAGGAACCTGCTCAGAGTAAAAAATCTCAATTTCAGAAAAAGAAGGTAGCCAGTATTAGAGTAATCACCCATGCCGAGAATACTGAGGACACAGTTGAAAAACGGGGAGTGGGCATTGACAATGTTGGACAGTGCAGCAGAAATCAGTATAGCGCGCAAGATCTTGATGAGTCATCTGGAGACAGTGGACACGAATGAATACATTCAGGTTGAAACTGCCGACACCAGACTTAGCGAGCCCCATAAAATATACGAAATAATATTGCGTATAGAGGGTGATAAGACTAGGAAAATAAGAGGTCTATTTTGGGAAAAGCTCTCAAAAGGCTATGATATTCTGTTAGCTGAAAAAGATTGGCCCCCGGAGTTTGTCAGGGAGTGCCCTCGTGGCGAAGAAGTGATTATGCCTGCCTTCTCGAATCACATTCCGATTCACAAAAAAAATATATATATACATATGCAAGGAAATGGGCAGTAGCCCAGGCACCTGCATTGTATAAAAATCATGTAGGATGGGATGAGGACTCAACTCCTCACAAAATCCAATTAAAAAGTGAACCGACTGCCCAACGGCAGTATCCCATAAAGCAAGAACCTAAAAAACAAGTCAGGGAGATCTTAGATCAACTTGAATACCAGGGGGTGATTGAAACATGCACCTCTCAAATGAACAATCCTTTGTTTCCTGTCTCCAAGCCAGACAATTCATATCGTCTAGTTTTGGACTACAGACATCTTAATACATGTTGCAAAACTTTTGCAGTACAAAACTCGCATAGTGCAGCCCTAATGAATAACATAGTTAGGAAAAAATATAAAACGACATTCGACATATCTAATGGGTTCTTTTGTCAAAACATTGCACCAGAAAGCAGATATTTGACCGCTTTCTCTGCATTTGGGTCGCAGAAAAAATTCTGTCGACTCCCACAGGGGTTCAAGAACAGCCCAGGACTATTCTCAGCTAGGGTAACAGAGTTACTACAAATATATGATGATGAGGCATTATCTTACGTAGATGATATCCATCTCACAGACGACGACTTGGATACTCACTTGAAAAGAGTGAACACCATTATACTTGGGTTCGCAGCAGAGGGTTACAAATTCAACTTTAAAAAGTCCCGAATTGCCCATCTGACAGTACTATTCTTAGGGTACGAATTATCAAGTGAAGGGAAAAGCCTAGCGGACAACTTCTTAGAGAAGTGCGCTGTACTCCAAGCTCCAAAAACGCTGAAGAATTTACAATCCATATTAGGTTTTCTGAATTTCGGAAGAACATACATTCTAAATTACGCAGAGAGGGTTAAACCACTCTACGAACTAATTAAACCTGATTTTAAACAAATCAATTGGACCCAAAAACACACAGAAATTTTGAGATCACTGCAAACAGACATGTTAGCAAAAACAAAATTAGATACACGTGACAACACACGTGATCTTGTAATCCGAGTCATCCCAGGAAGATGCGGATTCACATACCTAACCTCTAATGAGGGAGAAAAGGTTCCAATAGCTTACAAATCACATTTGTACACAAAGGCTGAAATAAAATTCTGTTCAACGGAGAAAATTCTAACTGCGGTTCAGACTGCTGTAGCGAAAGAAAGGCCCCTAGCACAAGGTAAACGAATAATAATCGTAACACCTATACCGGCTTTAGAAGCGGTAACTAAAGCAAGCATTCCTAATGCTAAAGCTTTGCATCCGAGATGGATTCAGTGGGTTAATTCTCTTGCTGCAACAGACGTCGTTTACGAATTTGATCCTAACTTAAAAACACAGGAATTTTTACAATATGAATATGAATGTCCTCTGCCGGTTGAAATCCTGCCTCTCGAAGAATACGGAAGTATTATATATACTGACGGATCAGCACAACCCGCAGTTGGGGGTAAGCAAGCTTACAGTGCTGCGTGCGCGATTGTTAAAGGTCGCTGGCACAAAGGTAAATTTAGACCAATGGTCACCAAAACACAATCTCTAGGAGATTGCTCGGCTCAACGAGCAGAATTAGTAGCATTTAAGATGGCGCTAGAAAATACCGATCGCGAATTCCCCACACTAATAGTGTGCAATTCTTTTTATTGCGTACAATCTTATAATGAATACTTGCAGAATTGGGTGGAAAATGGTTTCAAAGATGCAAAAGGTGGCCCAATAAAGCATAAAATGCTTTGGGAACAGGTAGTTCTTTTGCAAAAAGAACTACAAAAGACTCACGTGATACACACTCTGAGTCATCAACGTGATGGCGTTCACGTTGCAGGGAATTCATTGGCTGATGAAGCCGCGAAGGCAGCTGTGCAAACGGCTTCCGTAGCTGCGATAACTCGGTCACAAACAAAAATAGACAGCGATATTCTACAAGCTGTCAGTGCGTCAGTAAAAAATGATAAGAAAACACTCCCAAAAGGCTTTCCTGAAAAGTGCTTGTACTTAACAGATACTAATAATGTTCCTTTTGCTCGAATCCCTGGAGTGGGGGATAGAGTAATTCCAAACAGGGAACACAGGTTAGGACTAATCAAAGCGGCACACGAAGGGCTTGCTTCTGCACACACTGGCGTTTCCGCAACAATATCACTATTAAAACAGAGATATTGGTGGCCTCGCTTGAGAATACAAACTAAAAAGTATGTATTAGAATGCGACATATGCCAAAGGATAAAAGTATCGACAGTAAAACGACCAGCGCAAACACCCCTTCTTATCTCGGATAACACATTTGCATGTGTTTACCTGGACCACTGTGGTCCCCTACAAAGGGACGGCAACTATAGATATATCATGGTAGCAGTGGATTCCTGTACGAGGTTCATATGGATGTGGCCCCAGCGCTCGGCTGACGCTAGAACGGTTATAAAAGATTTGCAAGTCTTTATCCGCACATACGCAATTACCACGTTCCATTCTGACCAGGGTCCTGCTTTCAGCTCTCGAGCTTATAAGGAGGCCATGGCTAGCATGGGAATTGGGTTGCGGTATTCTTGTCCGTCATACCCCGGAAGGGAACAGTGTGGTAGAAAGAAAAAACCGTGACATAAAGCAATCTATAACAGCAAAGGTATTAGGTTCAGGCGCTGGGTGGGTCAAACATTTAATAAGTGTCCAGACTAGTCTTAACAACATGCCAAGAAATTCTCTAAAAGGTTTCAGCCCATACGAACTATTGTTCGGAATTAGAATGCGTATTCAGGACCTCGATAGTCAGATGTCAGTGGTACAAGAAAAAACAACAAACTTTGACATCAAAGATCGTTTGGCTGTTTTACAGGAACTGAATGAAACAAGAAAATCCTTAAGCAACATAAAGTTAAAGCAACAGCCAAGTACCACTGACGAGGCACCACCAGCAACAGCCCCAGCAAGGCCTGTCTGGATTCCAAAGATTGGGGATCTAGTCAGAGAAAAGATCGCGGTTAAGAAGGAATTTGGGCCTTCTTACAGAAAAGCAGTAACTGTCTTGGCAGTCACCGGAACAAGATCAGTTGTGCTACCGCCCCTTGCTGGTAAAAAGGAGAACAGAGTCGTGTCCATCGACCTGGTAAAACCACAAGCATGTGGCCTATAATCAATAGTAGGCCCAGTGGACTCCCAAGAAACAACAGAATACCCAAACTTGCAACAATCCAAGAGGTTCAAACTGAAAGACTAATCACATTCGATCAGCCTACAGTGCACAATGAAGGACTATGCAATAATGCTATGGAACTCGTGCCTCTTGGAACACAGATTGAAACAGTTCGTCAAGAAACAACACCAGTCTACAATAATGTGGCATCAGAAAGTGCTACCGAGAGACAAATTGACAGAACTGCCTCTGGTTATTTCATCAACTTCGACAACTTCTCTGAAGATCAAAACGACCCGAAGTGATGCCAGAAACAAAAAAGTATTCTAAAGAAAATACAACAGGACTCCTTTAACAAATCAAAGAACTATATCTGGATTCACCGTTGATTGAGCATTGGATTATTTCTGGGGTATTCATACTCCTACTATGCCTAATTTTAATTTTAATTTTAGGAAAGTTTATTACAATTGAATGGACACAGCAAGTCAGAACATCAACCTAGTCCTGAAACCACACCCCACGTGAAGAAAAGAGAACTGTCAACAGTAAATGTCACAGCAATTCCAATACCTGGTGGGGTAGTATGGGAGAAAACTGACTATGAGATATATGGTCCGGTCGAAATCCTGAAGTATCCTCATCAACTAAAGGTTTCCTTAAGTGACTTTGTAAAACCTAGTACATTCTCTGATGATTGGGACTTTAACAGTATTAATGACATGATGTCTGATTTAGTAATGTCAGCTAGATTCACAGATCATGATTATTTACAAGGTTCATCTAGTTATGAGCAGTTATTCTGTTACACACACTATGGTGATCACTATTTGCATAAATCTGCACAGCCTAGAAATGTTTTTATGTATAATCAATGGGAACATTGTGCTACACCACCTAGAAGCAGTTCTAAAGCATTTTTTGAGAAATTCAAATACTTTTCAGGGTTTAACACCAGTAATGCAGAAACGTTTTATTACAAACTGTTAGATAAAACAGGAATGAAAACAATGCTGACAAATTCTAAATTGATATATTCAGAAGCATTTTATGACAAAATGATGACATTTGTTTTTGATTATTGGAAAAATAACATTGAAACGAAAACCATTTGGGGTACAAAAGATTGGCAGGTACAAGGCATTGAAGCACTATTTAGAACCTGCATGATACCAGAACAAATGTTGTTTTTAAATGACACAATATACCAAACATCTTGTCTTGGCCTAGCTAAGATCAAAGACCTTAAAACACCGTCTATACCAAAGCCAATACCTGAGAATACAACTGCAGATATTGAGTTAGACGTATCACACATTTTACATTTTAACAGACCACATCCTGGTTGGAAAAAGTGGTTAATCTGGCCTACAGACACAAACAGCTGTCAAGATAGATTCCTGAATAAAACACAGGGGTTAAAAATGACCAGATTAGACTCGAGATATTCCCAGAGACAACATCCAGGGATAATAACGACATACAGTGTAGGGGAACTCTGCCTTGAATGGCTAACAACATCCACACTGGCTGAAATTAAGCAACACTTGTCTTTACTAAAAGATGGTGCTGATTTGCGCGATTTCATTCTTGGACCACGCAAACAGCGTCAAAAGCGTTTCATAGCGGCCAGTATCTATGCTGCGTACAACGAGGCTTGGAAAGTCAAACAAATTGAAACAGCTGAAAAAATACGAGAAATTGATCGTATTAATTTGGAGAAATCACTTTCTGTGGTAGACAATGGGTTAATGACTCTGTCTTCCAGAATATATTCGTTGGACAATATTGTATCATCTGCCTTTGATGTGATAGACAGAGACTTGCTAATGTTACAACATGGCCAGTCTCAATTACGCTCTATTATAGAATTAGGCTGGACGCTGCAAAATCTTCGTTCAGGCTATGTGCCTTGCCGTTTAATCAACACAACGTCATTATTTTCCATTTTTAACCTTACTGATAAACAGATCAGTTTGGCACAGAAAGGAGCAGACTATACAATCCTGAGCATCGAAAAACTTGAGAGATTACCATTGACAATGTCAGAGAGTCCTGTCATTGAATGGATAATACACGGAATTATCACAATTCCGATAACAACTTTCCGATTTAAAAAGTGCCTTGAGTACATACCTGCTGGCCAGTATGAACAATTGGGTAAAGGATATGTAAAATCTGAATGGAAATTACCATACACACATTCTTGCTATAGTGACAGCGACAAAAATGTATTTCTTAGTGGTGAAAATTGTAAACATTCACTAAGCGGTATACTTTTGTGTCAGGGTATTAATTTACACGGAGCATGTGATGGAAATTCAAACAACCTTTCATGCCACCAGCTAGTCACACCTGCAACTCAGATAGAGCCCTTCTTTATGCAACTTTCAAACGGGAGTTACATTCTTAGAACGGATCACAGATGTTGTGGCCTCGTGCCAGGGAAAAGTTATCTAGTAAGAGTAACATCCATGGTCAAATGCTGTATGCAAGCATTGTTCCCGAGTGGGCCTGCAGACACAGTGACTCCCATCTGGCCTCGTCTGAATCTCTATTCTATATGAATTGATACATTAAGCAAAATGAAATCTGTACTTTTACAGACAACAGTGCCTATAACGTCATCAAAAGAGACGTATGATCTTCTAGTTGCAAGGACAGCTACTGAAGTTCATGACCTTTTATCAACAAATTGCCCCGTGCATTTCGTAGAAATGTTGAGCCAACTCCTTAACATGTCTAGTGCAACAAGCATCCCAGGCATATTTAAGACAGTCTTTACGGGACTGCTAACACCTTTTCAGGCAATTTTGGGAATCGTTCCTAATTTTGTACACTCTGTTTTTGGCGGCATACCATTATTTTTGGGACTCGTCGCAGGGATTTTATTTTTGACCCTCCTGCTTCGTTATGGCAAGCCGAAACTCAGACATAGCTCCCATGGGAATGGAAGAGACAATCCTAGCAATGCGCTACCGGGACAGGATAACTAACGTCCTTGGATTGGCCAGGCTGAGAGATCTAAACATGACCTGGTTCCTTTCATTCAGACCTATATGGCAGAACTGTATCTTACCGGTACTAAGATGTATGCTTTGCGGAGATGAATGCGTGTTGGACATCTGTCTTTCACTTCCGTCAGCAGTACCAATGGACGTCGATACTTTGCTCAGTCCAATAACGGCTCACGCATTGTGTTGTCCCCAGCGGCTACCAATCCTGATGACGGCATTCGTTGAGACACCTGTACTACGACTAGGTGGTAACAGTGGAGCGAGTGACAAAAGCAACATCACCCAGGTACGACCATCTGTGAGCATTGCTGCTCCCGACTATGATGACAGCAATCATTCTCACACCTGCCAAGTTACAGCACTATCGAATTTGGTTGAACTGTCACCTGATTTTGTAGACCAATTCTTTGAGAGCCTGTCTGATACGATGTTCTCACCCGTACAGAAACAATAACTTTGGAGAAGCTTTCCGACACACAGCGTTCCCATGAACTCTGAATTCGGCCTTCAGTTTTGATCAACAAAAACTGCTAAAAGCGTTGGAACTCTATTTCCCCGTTCAAGCATTAATTCTTTTGAATTGGACATTTTTTAATATTGACCTTTTTTGGCACGAACAATTCTTTGCTTAAGGTAAAAACTATTCTTAGAGAACAGAAGCTTCAAACTTCTATTTCTAAAACCACATCTAGAGACATAACAACATTACATCAGCCTCTAGCACATGTTATTACAATGCATTTTTATGTGATGATTTATCTCGCCCTTCTTCTGTCAGAGATACTTCATGTGTAATTCCTTTTGCATAATCGTTCATTGATTTCATATGCAATAATTTTTGAATGATTTCTATGCTTCAAAAACGTACAGTACCTAAATTTCACGTATTACACGCCTATTTCGAATGCATTTATGTATTTTGGGGTGGGCAATGTTACACATGCATCTAATTGCTCTAGTTTTAGTAATTTGATGGACATGAAAACGTGGAGTGGGTGTTGCGTGTTTATCTAGGTTCCTGATCGATACTGCGACCTTATGCCCCTATTCGGCTATAAATCCATGTATTCCCTATATTGGCATAACCGTTCAAGTGCGATTTTCAGAAAAGTCATCTCTGGCCTCACACGAACAGAGCCACATTCCAGCATAGTTCTCTGCCACTTCCTTTGCAACCAATTAGTGCAATGACAGAGCAGAAGTCACTATCTGATATTCCTAGATTAACACTCCGAGTTCTTCAACAAGATAAAAACTCAGCAAACCTGGAAATCCCCGCTTGCTGTGTTTTGATTAGTAATGGAACTCTAATGAGCAACTGATAACTATCACTTCCTAGTGACATCTTTAATTGACGTCTTATGTCCAGCAAACTTGCGTCAAACCCGGCACCTGTCAGGTATAAATATTACCAACGTTGCCTTAAGCAATGTGAGCTGAAAGCTGTCGTGCTGTTGTAAGCTGCCGTGCACCCTGTTGTGCATCCCATTGCTGCTGCAGGCAGTACGCTGCTGCTGTTGTCCCTTGGTGGTGAAGCTACTGATACCATTTTCGCTGCTAAAGCGCGAACGATGGTGCAGTACGCTTAGGAGCTGAACAGCCGTCCTTCTGCGAAGAAGCCCAGCAGATTCCAGCTGCCGCGGACGCTGTCCCCCGCCTCCTCCTCCCGACGCGCTGAAGAAGAGCCGCTGCCTTTCTCCTGCAGAGAAATCCAGCTCCAGCGTTTCCGGTCTGCCCTCGCGGGTGACTGGGATACCGAGTGCCCCCTGAAGGAAATACCAGACTTCCATCATTCTATTCAGAGGTATGGTGTTGACTAAACCCTTAGACGAGAATTCTTGAAGCAAACCTTGGCAAAACCAACTTAACTTAAATCTACTTACTTACTCCCCTTCCACATGTTAGGCTTAGGTCAGGCACACTGGGGTAGGCGTAGTTAGAAGCACCAGTTGAGTATTTTAGCCTAATGTATATATGACTGTATATATGTTTTATTACTTTTAAACCATTGTATGGCTAAGAAACCATATCAATGCTTTTACAGTTCTATTTTGCAATCCTTATCTTACTGTACGTACTTTTTATAATAACAAGTCTTGCAATTGTGGCAATTCATTTCTCTTGTACGAGAAGAAAGACTGTTTAATAAATGTTAACCCTTTATTGACAAACGCCCGTCTCTCTATTCTCTACATCTCGTGAAAGTAAACTGCACTAATCTGACTGAGTGAAATACATGTCTATTGTTTCACACGACCCTAGAGATTGACTCTTGATCTGAGGAGCAAAGTTGTCATGTTGCACGGTTGTTGGAAAACTGAATCCCTTCTTATCTGTGCCAGGGAAGCTGATCACTTCCTATACAGAGAAGAAAGTTTCCAGTGACCTCTGAGCTAGTTGGTAACATACCCAATTAAGTTTAGCATAGTCAGTGGAGGCCTGGAATATACGCAGTTCCACGTCGATACTACTGTTTATGTTATTCCAATGCGCAGGGCCTAGTGGGAAACTAGGAACTACACTACAAGCTAATGGTATATGATGTCACCTGAAACTCAGTGTAAATGGTTCCTATATTGCCATTCTGTCTCCCCTGACATATGCATAAGTTCATATTCACACATACAAGAAAACTTGCTATCAGTTTCATAAAATTAATATGTGCATGGTGGTGTTGCATATCTCTATCTTTACCTCTCTAAGGGCCAGATGTACGACCATGGCATTTAGCGACTCGCAAATTGCGCTCAAATGCAAGTCGAAATTTGCGAGTCACCAAATACCACGTACAACAGTGTCAGAGACACTGTTTGCGATTCCCAATGGGGTTGCAAATTGCATGCCTCATCAATATTCATGAGGCACTCGCAATTTGCGACACCATTGAGAATGGCGGGCCCTCCCAGGCATGGTGGACTGCTGAGCTCAGCTTTTAAATAAAGCAGTTTTTTAAAAAAAAATGCAGCTAATTTTCCTTAAAGGAAAACGGGATTCATTTAAAAAAAGAAATCTGAAAGTTTTTGTTTAATTTTTTTAAGGGCAGGTAGTGTCGAGATTCCTATGGGTGTGGCCCCAGCGCTCGGATGGGGCTCAAACTGTTATCAGCGCGTATTGCGGTTGAAAGCATTCTGACATAGGCCTCCGACTAGCTATTAGGAAGGGACGCCCCTTCCTAATAGCAATTCACAATTCCTATTTAGAGAATCACAAAAAAAATCTCCCTCACTAAATAGGGATTGTTACACGGCCTATTAGATTTTCAATGCGCAAACTGGTCACAAACCAGTTTGCGCACGCAAAACAGGGTCGTACATCTGGCCCTCATTCTCTATCCCTCTATCTCTCTCTAACTCTCGCACTAAATTTCTCTAACTGTCTCTTTCTCTCTCTCTCTCTCTGTCTATCTCATAATAGTTTTTTTTTAAATGTTACTTGGGGCATTAAACAAGAGAAGATGCACCCTACTGAGAAGACTCTTGTTATTAATGTTAATTTCATATCCAGGGCAATTTCATGTTTGTATCAGGAAGAGATGGGCAGTGCATTTTTAGAATGTAGGCAAGGGCACTTATACAACTTATTAAGGACCTGAAAAATCCTCTTCGTTACAACAATATCTTGGTAGATACTGGCCAACTATATAGTTTAATTGCAAGAGCACATACTTCAAGTGATCCTAGAGCATACTAAATCGAGTCATATCAATGGTATTCAATGATCTGGAATTGGCAAACAGTAAAGGAACGGGTCAAAGAAAGCATTCAAAGGATAGAGGCTTGAATGAAGAGTTTCTGCTTGCAGAGGTATGTTTGGATATATTTTATATATTGAACTAGTTAACCTTGGTGTATTTCTTCATTTTTATCCATTGAAAGTGTTATAAGGTTTTGCACCGTGAATCTTTCTGGATTGCAGTGCATTATTCCGCTATCTAGTGGTTGGGTCTGGAATGTATTCTTTTTTCCCCCTTTTTTTTTTCGTGGTCCAGGTGGGGGTCGACGTCCCACCATTTGGTGTCCTCCTGTGACGTCAGCTCGCTTCCTCCGGAAGCTCCCACCTCTGGGCGCCGTCTTCAGATTCTTCTTTCCGCCATTGGGTCTGGATCGTCAACGAGGAGTTCCAGAGTTTTTGGAAAAGAGAATGTAGGAGAGTAGGCTCTGCTTACTATGGTTACCCCCACGTTTTGCTGTGTTTCACTGATTTATCGACTTTAGTCTTGCTGGGGCTCTGCTTACCAGGACCCCAGTCTAACTGCTTCCTCTGTAAACTGATTGCATGTACATTAGGTACACTCCAGATTAGTTACTGGGTTTCCCTTGTGAGTCCATAGTATATGGTACCTTAGGTACCAAGGGCATAGGTACCCCAGAGGCCTACCAGGGGCTGAAGCATGTATTATGCCACCCCTAGGAAGCCTTGCAAAATGGCTCAACAGGTCTGCTCTTGCAGCCTGGGTAAGGTGGTGTAAGCATCCCTTGCTAAGATATAGTATACCTATACCTACCTATATATACAGACACATATAAACCTATACGTCACTCCTATGGCAGGCCTTAACAATCCTGAAGGCAGAGTGCTTGGTTTTGTGTGAGAGGGTGCCCAAGCATGAGCTGAGCCCTTCAGCAGCTTTCAGAATCCCTTCCTTATAGCTGTTATGTGACACATCCATACCATGTACTCTTAAGTGCATTATAACCTCACAGTAAATGCTAACTTTGGATAGCTCCAATCAAAACATGTTGTGTTTGGAATCAAACACTTTGGAATCCTACCGCCCCCCCCCCCCCCCCCCAACACCAATTCTGGCGGCGGAGTAAAATTCCACCCTTCCAGAGGGAGAATACATGTACACACTTACCTGACCGGTAATAGTTTAAAAGAGCCCCAGCATCACAAAATGGATGCTGCTGCCACAGACACGAGGCTGACCTCCTTCTTCTGGATAAAACTCTGGCAGGGGAGGCCTGGACAATAGGTTTCATGTCCAGGGAGGTGTAATCACCTCCTCAGCCAGGCTTTAGTGTATTGGGGCAGGGTGATGGATTCAGTGAAGGCTTTTCAGACAGTGCCTGGGGCACACAATGTATCCCTGTGCATACCCCAGTTCAAACTGGTTGCTAGGACACTCAGCCCCAGCTCTGGCGTGAAACTGGACAAAGGGGAAGGGGTGTAACCACCCCCTCCCCAGGTCCTCCCATAGGTCGAACCTTAGAGTTAGTCCAGCCCCTAAACTTAGTATAAATATAGGAATTAAGTCCCTAGGACTTTTTATTACCCTGCAAAACTCTGGAACATATATCCTGAAACTTTGACATTCTATTTCGACTAGAAGATGGAAGAAATCTCCCTTGGGGTCAAGGAGTGACTTCCCATGGGGACTCACACGGACGCCGTTTCCTTGCTGCTGCTGTTTCTCTGCTGCCTGCCCACGGACTTTGCTTTACACCTAGTGGAACCCGCTTTGCGGGTCCCACGTCGCTGGAGGGGGTAACCCGAGGCTGTGCTCTGTTCTGCTGCTGGGCGGTGAGTGTGCGACAGGGCTGCGAGCAGCAACCCGGACTCAGTATCCCAGGAGTCCCGGGTTGCCCAGGCCGTTTCCAGCTGGCCCGCTCTCCCTGACCGCCTGCCCAGCCCCACCTGACTCAAAAGCGGCAGTGATTCCCTTCTGCCTTGGGACTCACACGGACGCCGTTTCCTTGCTGCTGCCGTTTCTCTGCTGCCTGCCCACGGACTTTGCTTTACACCTAGTGGAACCCGCTTCGCGGGTCCCACGTCGCTGGAGGGGGTAACCCGAGGCTGTGCTCTGTTCTGCTGCTGGGCGGTGAGTGTGCGACAGGGCTGCGAGCAGCAACCCGGACTCAGTATCCCAGGAGTCCCGGGTTGCCCAGGCCGTTTCCAGCTGGCCCGCTCTCCCTGACCGCCCCGCCCAGCCCCACCTGACTCAAAAGCGGCAGTGATTCCCTTCTGCCTTGGGACTCACACGGACGCCGTTTCCTTGCTGCTGCCGTTTCTCTGCTTCCTGTCCACGGACTTTGCTTTACACCTAGTGGAACCCGCTTTGCGGGTCCCACGTCGCTGGAGGGGGTAACCCGAGGCTGTGCTCTGTTCTGCTGCTGAGCGGTGAGTGTGCGACAGGGCTGCGAGCAGCAACCCGGACTCAGTATCCCAGGAGTCCCGGGTTGCCCAGGCCGTTTCCAGCTGGCCCGCTCTCCCTGACCGCCCCGCCCAGCCCCACCTGACTCAAAAGCGGCAGTGATTCCCTTCTGCCTTGGGACTCACACGGACGCCGTTTCCTTGCTGCTGCCGTTTCTCTGCTGCCTGCCCACGGACTTTGCTTTACACCTAGTGGAACCTGCTTCGCGGGTCCCACGTCGCTGGAGGGGGTAACCCGAGGCTGTGCTCTGTTCTGCTGCTGGGCGGTGAGTGTGCGACAGGGCTGCGAGCAGCAACCCGGACTCAGTATCCCAGGAGTCCCGGGTTGCCCAGGCCGTTTCCAGCTGGCCCGCTCTCCCTGACCGCCCCGCCCAGCCCCACCTGACTCAAAAGCGGCAGTGATTCCCTTCTGCCTTGGGACTCACACGGACGCCGTTTCCTTGCTGCTGCCGTTTCTCTGCTGCCTGCCCACGGACTTTGCTTTACACCTAGTGGAACCCGCTTTGCGGGTCCCACGTCGCTGGAGGGGGTAACCCGAGGCTGTGCTCTGTTCTGCTGCTGGGCGGTGAGTGTGCGACAGGGCTGCGAGCAGCAACCCGGACTCAGTATCCCAGGAGTCCCGGGTTGCCCAGGCCGTTTCCAGCTGGCCCGCTCTCCCTGACCGCCTGCCCAGCCCCACCTGACTCAAAAGCGGCAGTGATTCCCTTCTGCCTTGGGACTCACACGGACGCCGTTTCCTTGCTGCTGCCGTTTCTCTGCTGCCTGCCCACGGACTTTGCTTTACACCTAGTGGAACCCGCTTCGCGGGTCCCACGTCGCTGGAGGGGGTAACCCGAGGCTGTGCTCTGTTCTGCTGCTGGGCGGTGAGTGTGCGACAGGGCTGCGAGCAGCAACCCGGACTCAGTATCCCAGGAGTCCCGGGTTGCCCAGGCCGTTTCCAGCTGGCCCGCTCTCCCTGACCGCCCCGCCCAGCCCCACCTGACTCAAAAGCGGCAGTGATTCCCTTCTGCCTTGGGACTCACACGGACGCCGTTTCCTTGCTGCTGCCGTTTCTCTGCTTCCTGCCCACGGACTTTGCTTTACACCTAGTGGAACCCGCTTTGCGGGTCCCACGTCGCTGGAGGGGGTAACCCGAGGCTGTGCTCTGTTCTGCTGCTGGGCTGTGAGTGTGCGACAGGGCTGCGAGCAGCAACCCGGACTCAGTATCCCAGGAGTCCCGGGTTGCCCAGGCCGTTTCCAGCTGGCCCGCTCTCCCTGACCGCCCCGCCCAGCCCCACCTGACTCAAAAGCGGCAGTGATTCCCTTCTGCCTTGGGACTCACACGGACGCCGTTTCCTTGCTGCTGCCGTTTCTCTGCTGCCTGCCCACGGACTTTGCTTTACACCTAGTGGAACCTGCTTCGCGGGTCCCACGTCGCTGGAGGGGGTAACCCGAGGCTGTGCTCTGTTCTGCTGCTGGGCGGTGAGTGTGCGACAGGGCTGCGAGCAGCAACCCGGACTCAGTATCCCAGGAGTCCCGGGTTGCCCAGGCCGTTTCCAGCTGGCCCGCTCTCCCTGACCGCCCCGCCCAGCCCCACCTGACTCAAAAGCGGCAGTGATTCCCTTCTGCCTTGGGACTCACACGGACGCCGTTTCCTTGCTGCTGCCGTTTCTCTGCTGCCTGCCCACGGACTTTGCTTTACACCTAGTGGAACCCGCTTCGCGGGTCCCACGTCGCTGGAGGGGGTAACCCGAGGCTGTGCTCTGTTCTGCTGCTGGGCGGTGAGTGTGCGACAGGGCTGCGAGCAGCAACCCGGACTCAGTATCCCAGGAGTCCCGGGTTGCCCAGGCCGTTTCCAGCTGGCCCGCTCTCCCTGACCGCCCCGCCCAGCCCCACCTGACTCAAAAGCGGCAGTGATTCCCTTCTGCCTTGGGACTCACACGGACGCCGTTTCCTTGCTGCTGCCGTTTCTCTGCTGCCTGCCCACGGACTTTGCTTTACACCTAGTGGAACCCGCTTCGCGGGTCCCACGTCGCTGGAGGGGGTAACCCGAGGCTGTGCTCTGTTCTGCTGCTGGGCGGTGAGTGTGCGACAGGGCTGCGAGCAGCAACCCGGACTCAGTATCCCAGGAGTCCCGGGTTGCCCAGGCCGTTTCCAGCTGGCCCGCTCTCCCTGACCGCCCCGCCCAGCCCCACCTGACTTTCAACGGCTCCTCCCCCTTACCTCCAGTCAGTACATATTGAGCCAAGTGTTCAGCTGCGCGGGAGCGCGCGGGAGGGCGCCGGGAGAAGCCCGGGACAAGGGCGGGACCGTTTGAGGCCGTTCGAGGACGGAGAGGACTGGACTGGCCCACCCTCTATCGCTTTTACCTTACTGGCAAACTTCCCTTGTCCCATAAGATATGAGTACCAGGGCCACTCGGAGTAAAGCCTCCAAGGCAGCCCCGCAAACTAGCGGCCCTATGGACGATTTTATCACCCGCACCAATATAGCTATTGATAATGAAATATCTAAATTACAAACTCGGGTGTCATTAGAACTAGGTGCTGCCAGAAGACTGTCACAAGTGATAGCGCTCTCAAAAAAATCCTCCCTAGGCCATATAGCCACTTCGGTTACACCGGAACGCCCTGCCATCCCTCAATGTGTAGTTATACAGGCTGATGTCCATCGGACCTCTACCAACTCCATCCCCTCCCCATCGCTAGAGCGATATTCCAACGTAGATGAAGCCAACTTACCAGCTCCAATTTGCGCCCAGAACCCGACCCCTATCCCTCAGTTATCCTCAAACTCCACTACCGGTAAACCACCTAAAAGGAAGCGTCGAACAGGTACTGCTTATGCTCGCAAAAAAGCGAAAATTGGTCTTCCCCAAAACCTAACAAGAGTACTGTCACCTAATGCGAATCAAGGAAAAAGCACAGGGTCTCAACCCCCTAGGGATGGAGGTACTGTGGACTCCGACGCCACCCCACCTAGCATCGGCCAAAAGATCGAGGGCTTGCAGACTGAGGGGTTAGGTAATAATGATAGTGAATTCATAGATCTGGTTTGGTCAACCCTAAAGAAACTTCTTTCCCCTCTCGACCTTAGACTCTCGAGAATAGAGAATAACCTGCTCGAGATGGAAAAAAGCATTATTGCTCTGGCCACTCTTGGTTTAAGAACTCTTGAAAACCAGGGCCACCCTGTACCAGATGTAACACCACCAATTCCTACCATTCAAGTGCAGGATGTCCCACCCTCAGCCCCAGCCACTTTACGGCCAATCCCCAAGCCAAGGACTGTGGCGGTGGACCAAATTCCCCCTGCCACTAAACCTAAGGCTCCCGAACGAGCCCCAAACCCCCAATCAGGAAAGCCTAAACCTGGCGCTCAGCCCAAACCTACCCTGAGTACCGTACAGGATCCTCCTACAAAGGACAACTTTAGAGGGGGGTACATTGACCTTCCCCCTGAGGCCAACGACTATGTGGTGGTACTAACGGGTGTTCCCCAGATTGGTGTAGACCAGCATGAGAACCACTGGTCGTTGAAAAATAAAATAATGTATTGGCTAAATATAAATAGACCTATCCCCAATGGCCGGAGAAGCAGAGTCCTGATGGTTCGAAGAACTCGCTGGGTGGGCTCAACAAAGAAATCCAGTCCAGGGGACTGTATAGTGGTGACCTTTGAGGACCCACATACGGCACAATTCATCTGCTCCTGGCCTGGTTCTGAAGGGTCCCCGGTTATACCCAGACCTCTGTCTTTCTTTTATCCACCACGTGCCCAGTATACCCCGGTGGATGATTGGTCCTTAGTTCAGCGCCAACCTTGGAAGAGCCATCCTAAAACTTATAATCAATTCCAACCACTTTGGAACGGCTTTCCAACCTCAAACAGATATGGCGGCCTAGAGGAGGTGGATTGACTTTCTAGCCAGTACACTCAACATAACCCTGAAAAATCTTTTTCCCTGCATACCCGAAGGCTAGCTGAGCACGCACCCCCAGATCATCCATCGGGCCTAGTAGGATCCACAAATAGTTTAGACACTAAGGAAGGGTTGATGCCAACTGTTATTCCTGACCTACTTGTGTTGGAAGGCTGCTCAGTTTCACCTAGTACAACTTCCCGACCATTAATCCGATGGGGCGCAGTAGAGGTGAACCGGACTGATACAAACAAGGCTCTTTCACCGCAGCATTCTGACCCCTGTATAAATGTTTTCAGAGGGGCTGCACCCAAACTTTCCCCACTTACTCACCCTTTTTCACAGCCCACCCCTGGTGCATCGGTAATAAAGATCCTGAGTTGGAATGTGGCTGGGCTTGCCCGCAATCTTGAGAATCCAGATTGGATTGCCTTTCTAGAACCCTATAGCATCTGCCTTTTACAGGAAACCTGGTGCCAAGAACCTAGGCACAGAGTGGGGTTCACGTCCTACTTTGTTCCAGCCGTACAACAAGTTGGCTCTAAAGGTCGCCCTTCAGGCGGTCTACTGATTTGGATTAGTATTGCCTTAAGGTTAGGTGTTACCCAAAGGTCTACTAAATCACCTGACCTACAATGGTTATCACTGCATCGCAAAGGAGGGAGGACCCTAGAAGTCTTCAACATTTACCTGAGGGGTTCGAATGCTGGGGCTTCACGTTTATCATCAACAGGCCTAAGCAGTGAACTAGCCTCTTGTAACATCTATTCTTATGTCCTTCTTGCGGGGGATTTTAACTGTTGCTTTGAGCCATTGTCCAGGGAAGACATTCTGGATACCTTTGAAGAGGACTCAAGGAGAGGTATCCCTATTTTAACCATCGATCCGATCCCTAAATGGACGCAAAGCGCAATAGATATTAATGCCCTATGTCTGGAACACAATTTGAGACCAGCCAACGGCCGCTCCAAATCGGACCTTATGGGAGCCCATACGTACAATAGAACGGGGCGAACTTCCAGAATTGACTTTGTCATGCTCAATTTTAATCTTTGGCCTTTCCACCAAGACATGGAGGTCATTTTATCTTGTGACAGTGATCATAACCCACTCTCTCTTTCGATCACCTTTCCATGGCAAGATGGGACCCATGCTAGCCCAGACCATAAGTGGAAAACCTCACGTGAAATCGCTCCCTCTAACTGTAGTAGGCGCTTGAAGTGGGCAAGAGTCTCGGCGGACGAAGAGAGGCTATCACAAGCTGGGTCTATTCTGCTAGAGGCTGATTCCAAGCTCGATACACTAAGCCCCACTGGTAAAAATACTTTACCATTGTTTACAGAGACCATAGAGGCTTTGAGTGATTTGTTTATCATCTCCCACTCGAGCACCAAGGTGGGTCCAAAAGGTGCTTCCACGTCCAGAACCAAGTGGTACTCCTCGAAATGCCGGGCAGCGAAGGGGGCTCTTATCTCTGCAGTAAAAAATAATGAGCCAGATAATGTAAGAGCTGCAAGGAAGATATATAAAAGAGCTGTGACCGAAGCAAAAGAGGCATACGATCTAAATTTCTGGCGGGACTTGGCCGAAGCAAGCAAAAGGAAAAACGCCAAAGACTTTTGGGATCTGTTAAGAGCCAGGGAAAAGCCCATTGATCGGCAAATAACTTGCAATATACCTGGTGCTGTATGGTTGGAACATTTCGCCAAGTTGTATTCCATCCCACTGGGGGCTTGCCACCATATCTTGGCTCCTTCACCTTGCCCTACAACTGTCCTCACAAGTGGTGATGGTCCATTTTCTAGGCAGGAGGTAGAAAACGCAATCAAGGGCATTGTTTCCAACAAAGCTGCTGGCCCTGACGGGATTCCGGGCGATTTGCTAAAAACCTATCCGGCGTGGTGGAGCAGATTGATCACTTCCCTCCTAAATGAGGCCCTGCTGGGAGGGTCTTTCCCTGATTCTTGGAGGGGAGCGGAAGTGGTCCCTATTTTCAAGAAAGGCTCCAGAGACGACCTGGCAAACTATCGCCCCATCAGCTTGCTGGACTCAACTCAAAAGGTGGCGGGCAAAGTTGTTCTGACCAGGATATTGCAGTGGGCAGAGGAAAATCAGATACTGTCCAATCTTCAAGCAGGCTTTAGAACGGGGACTGGCACCATTGAGCAGACATTTCGCCTCCTTATGCTCTATTGGAAAGTTGTGGTGTTGGGGGGGGCAGTTTGTACTTGGTCTTCATAGACCTACGCACAGCGTTTGATTTGGTCCCACGAGCTTTATTGTGGAATGTTCTTAATGATTTAGGCTTACCACCCTACCTGTTAGCCTTACTGATAAAATTCCACGATAGCAATTTTGCCCAAATTAGATGGGGTTCACAGGGCGAAAAAACACCTCGCATCCCGGTGAACATGGGCGTCCGCCAGGGCTGTGTGCTTGCCCCCACTCTGTTTTCTCTCTATGTTAACGGAGTGGTGTAGCATCTCTTACAAGATCCATCTGACGCACCGACCCTGGAGGGGAAGAAAATTCCGACGCTCCTGTTCGCGGATGACACCCTTCTAATCTCTAAGTCTCCAGTGGGTATCCAAAAATTGCTATCTAGCTTTAAGTCCTTCTGCGATGATAAAGGCCTGGCCATAAATATAGGAAAGACCAAGTTCCTTGTCCTCAACCCCCCCAAAAAAACAGTTGCTCCCCCTGTTCTAGACTCTGTCCATCTAGAGAGAGTCAAGGAATTTGACTATCTGGGCATACGATTATCCGACTCTATGAGCTGGAGGGCACACCATCAGAAGGTGTTTCTTGCTCACAAGAGGGTAGCTGGAGCTCTGCTCAAACAGCAGCGAGCATCGCCATTGAAACCCATCGGGGCAGTCCTAGATATTTACAGGGCAAAGGTTGTAAGCGCAGCATTATACGGCGCAGAACTGTGGGGCTCCCAGAAAATTGATACCCTGGTCTCCCTTGACAATAATTTTCATAAAGATCTTATGAGACTGCCCCACAGCACTCCTACAATCCCCATTTTGCTAGATGCGGGCTCCCGCTCAATATGTGACCAAGCAAAATTACGACCTCTTTTATTATGGTCGAGAATCTGGAATGTCCCCGAACTCCACAGCTACGCAGATGCTCTGGAAGATCTTCTGTCCCTTCCAGGATGCTACAAGATTACCTGGCTTAGGGATGTTAAGTGCCTTCTCTACAAACTGGGGCTAGGTGATGCTTGGGATAATAAATCAGCTCCCCCAAAACAAGTACTAAAAAAGGCATACTGGTCGTGGGTGGACAATGAAAGAACGTGCAATACTAATCACTGTAAATCTGTCGCCCAGTTTTTGTTAATTAAAGAACTCCCATTTAGGGAACCCTATTTGGATTCTATCCACAACTCAGGTGACAGAGCACTGTACATTAAATTCAGGTTAGGTGTACTCCCTCTTGGTCAATTTACCTCAACCTGGAAACCGCCCTTACAAACTGTGCCATTTTGTCCCTTTTGCGAAATGAGGGTTGAATCTGTTGCACACCTGTTGTTCGAATGTAACACCTATGTAGCACCTAGAAAGTTGTGGCTGAGACCCTTATGCAGGAGTCTGGGAACAAGATCTCATTTAGAAGCCCTGCGTATATTGTGCACTGACGCGAGACCTTTTTTCGCCTGCTGTATGGCAAAATTCTTAGGCTGGGCCTGGCGCTTAAGAACTGCAAAAAAACTGTTGATACAGTAGTATGCTTTCTTCTCCCTCCTTTTTTTTGACTGTTTTTATACTGTATATTGTTAAATATGTTGCTCATTGTACTGCATGTGCTAATTATGTTTTTATTGTTGTGAAGTGCAGCTTTTATGATATGTTTTTATATCGAAATAAAGCTTATTGATTGACTCCCCTGTTGAAACCGGCACCAAAGAAGCATCTTGCCGTCTGCATTTCCAAGGCTCCCGCAATATCCCAAAGGATTTGTGACACAGGACATGGACTTCCAGACATCTCTGAGGACGACAGAAGATCACCGAAAAGCTGAGACCTGCAGCCGTCACAAGAGACGTGGGACCTGAACTCCTGGACACCGTGCATAATTGCAAGTGCACCTACTTACCGAGCTTTCCCGAAGTTGTGCATTGGGCTACTCTTAGTCCAAGCCCTGAGCACCATCTGCACTGAAGATTGTGGGCCTACACTCCACGAGTTTTCCGTGTGCCCGCTTCTAGCATTTCTGCTCGAGGGCCCCTTCGCGATCCCTGGTCCGTCGACTGGTGGGTCCCCACGAAGGTAACTCTTTTGTTTCTTGGGCCTCCCTGGTTGCTCCATAGATGTGCCCTGACTCGCCTCCAAAGGGTGAGTCCCTCAGACCTTGCTGGTCTGCTCCGAAGCCAAACTTGTCATTCTGCGTGGTTTGCTGTTGCAAAGGATTGTTGGGTCCAATCCGGATACCGACGCTGCAGCACTTGTCATCCAACGTGGGACAGCTCGAATCCAGCTCCTGGTTGTCGTCGACACCTCCTGGTCCTTGTCGCTGAAGAGTCAAGCTTCACCTGAAATCACCCAACATAGGCTGGTACCTTCCTATTGCCTCCCTGGTCACTGTCAAGTGACGCAGACTGTATCCCCTCTGCTTGCAGGTTCTTCAGATCTCCGATCCACCCTTGGATCCATCCGGACACTTTTCATCTGGTCGCTTGCAGCATTTCCTTGCAGCTCTCCATAAGAAACGACGACAAAACCCGACACGAAAAGACACTTATGCACCTGGTTTCCCTGGGTGAGGTAACACGAGTACTTCAGTGCTCCCGTGGGTCTTGACTCTGAAACTGTGCAGTACTGCAGGGGATTGTTCCTAGTCCACTCCTAAGTGTCCTTAATCTTTAAAAATCTAACTGCAACTTTCTCCATAGAAGTCAATGGTTATTCATGGCTGTGTTCAGACACGCGTCCCTCGTGGGTCTCCTGCGTCCCTACCTTGGGTGGTTCCTGTTTTCCCCAGCGGTTCTACAGGCCCTAGGCCTTGTCTCTATGATTGTAGTGGTACTTATACCACTTTTTTAGTATATGGTTTGTGAAGCCCCTAGAGCGAAAGTATACAGTGCTAATTTACTGTGTGCTTATTAAGTTCTCTGTAAGTACTTTTGCCTCTAGCCTCAAAAAGAGACTAGGGGGGTGTGGATAGAATACATACATATATATTTTATATATATATACCTGGTGTGGTTCTCCTTTCATTTGGTCATTCATGTGATTATAGACTGGTAAAACAAGCTGCTTAACATTTCTTCAAGACTTAGCCTGTCAATAAGGGTCGTTTGGACTGGTGCAAGGTGCCCACTAGAATAGTCAACATCATATGCCAGGCCAACTTCTCACAGAGAAGAAGAAAATCGAGCAAAAAAGACCAAAGGTTGGCGTTTTCAGCACACCGAAAAAAAACACAGAGCCGGGACGATAAAGATGATGGAAGATTAAGAACTTAGATGTCCAACGGAGAATGCGCATACAGGGGGCCCCCTGAGCGCAGGAATGGACTAAACCCATTTCAAATGTTTCCGTAACTGCCGTCACAAGAACACGCAGAAGGACCAGCACCCAGTCTGCAACCTTTGCTTGCTTCTCTACCATCAAAGCAAGGACTGCAACGCCTGGTCGGCGACTTTGACATCAAAGAGAAGAGATGCGCTGAAATTCTCGGCGCCGATTAAGCGGCCGAAATGGAGAGAAAGAGAAGGCTCAAGGCCACAATGAACAGCATCCTCCAGATGAAAAAAGATTTCGACGAACGGATGAGCAGATACACCATCCCTTCAAAGCCCACAACTGTAGCCGAAACATAAGTCGAAGAGGAGTTCGACGCTGGAGAGATGCCCAACACTCCTGAGCCGGCAGAGCAACAGGACGAAGAAGGCCTATACTATGACGAAGGGGAAGGCGAGGATGATCAGCGGACATACTTGGGCTCGACATCCTCAGAGGCGCAGGACCTGGAATGGCAGGACTTCGGCACAGAAAGCCCGGAGGTGGGCGTAGAGTCATATCAGTCGAGGTCTTCGCCGCCGGACAACATTGGCTTCTACAATATGGTCATTAAAAACGCTGCAGTAACATATGGGGTAAAGTTAGAGGAAGAGAAACCAAAAGCCTGCTTTTTCTTGGAGACTCTGCTTCCCACTCAAACTACGAGCCAGTTCCTACCCTTGTCTCAAGTGTGCTGGAGCAGGGCAGAGAAGTATGCAAGAAACCAGCAGCCTGCAGATCTGTTGCACCTAGAACACTGGAAAAAAATAAGCATTCCGTGAAGGATCCTGCAAATATCCAGGGATAAAGTACCAACTGACTCATTTATAACTTCAACACCCAGAAAGAGGGCCAACATCCTCACAAACTCAGGGCCACCTCCAGACAAGGAAAGTAAGAGGATAGACCTCATCGGGAGAAAAGTAGAGAGGAATGCGGTGATTCACTGGCGCATTGCAAACTCCAGTGCCCTAATAAACAGGCATGTCTATCAGCACTGGGAGGAGATCGGGCAGCTGCTCAAGCATCTCCCTGAACAATATTAACAAAGGGCTACACACCTGTTGGAGGAAGGGAATAACATGGCCAACACCTGCCTAAAGTCGGTCCTGGATGCAGCAGACACATCCAGCAGGCTTATGATGATTGGAGTGACGGAGAGACGGCACGCCTGGCTCAGGATCTCCGGTTTCAAACCAGAGGTACAGAACAATATTCTCAACATGCCCTTCAACGGGGAACAATTGTTTGGGACCCCAGTTGACGAGAAACTGTCACAACTCAAAAAATATAATGAAACTGCAGATCCATGGGAGCACTGCAGTTCAGAGGGATGAGGAGGGGCACACCCTCAAAGAGACCGGGCGGCAGAGGAGGAAGCCAACCCGGGAACATCGCACCAAGCCTTCTAGCAGACATATCAAGGAAGCAACCAGGCGCAACAGCAGGGTCAGCAGCAGCAAACTTGGAGGTACCAACCATGAGGCAAGTCCTTTCAGGGGTATCAGAACAGACAGGGACAGACAAGCAGGGGGGCCCAGCAACCCATCTAAAAGTGACTCCACTGTACCAAATATAGCCCCCCAAACAACATCTGTAAAGCGGCGGCACAGCAAAAGACTCAAAAAACAATTAAACAAAGAAAGGATCCTCTACCATGAAGGTAGACTAAAGAATTTCTTCCAGGAATGGAAGAAGATAACAATGGACAAATGGATACTCAACATCATACAGTTCGGGTACTGTATAGAGCTGAAAAAAACACCACCAACCAGGAGGCCAACCAACAAAACACGCACACAGAGAGCTTGTGCTATAGAAAGTGCAATACAAAGAAAGAAATAAGGGAGTGTACTCCAACTACTTCCTAGTGCCAAAAGTGGACGAAACGTTAAGACCCATCTTAGATCTAAGGGTCTCAAACCAATACATAAAAATTCAAAATGACGTCCCTACAGGAAGTTATTCCACAATTAAGAGACAGGGATTTCATGTCCACAATAGATCTCAAAGATGCCTACCTACACATTCCCATGAACCGAAAGCACAAACATGTACTGAGATTTGCCATCAACAAAGTGCACTACCAGTTCACAGCCCTAGCCTTTGGACTAAAATCCGCACCAAGGGTCTTCACAAAAAGCCTAGCAGCAGTAGCAGCGCACGTACGAAGGCAAGGAATACATGTATATCCCTACCTAGACAACTGGCTGGTACAGGTGAATTTCTACACCCAAACTACATGCTCAGCGGGTCATGCACACGCTATCAGAGCGAGGGTTTTCACTACATTGGGGAAAGTCCTCTATAGAACCAGAATAGGTGAAGATATTTCTGGGTGCACAGATAAATACCATCAAAAGCAAAGTGTTCCCCATCGAGAAGAGAACCTACGCCATACTGAAGGAGACACATCCATACTGGAAGAAGCAAGCTCTGACAGTGAGGACAGTGAGCAAGTTCATGGGTATAAAGGCATCCTGCATACACCTGGTCCCCAATATTCGACTCCACATAATACCATTCCAGGAATGGCTCCAACAGCAATGGTCACAGGCAACTGGGAGTTGGGAGGATCTAGTGGTTGTTACATACGCAGTGCAAGAGGTGATGACATGGTGGACAAAGGAGAACATAACAAAGGGGAAGCCATTTACACCACCAACTCCAACAGTGACCATCACAACAGACGTATCCCAGATGGGGTGGGGAGCGCACATGAACCAGCTCAAGGTGATGGGTTTGTGGACTCAAACAGATGCGGTCCAACACATCAACTACCTGGAACTGAAGACTGTGTTCCTAGCCTTAAAAGCCTTCCAGAACCAGCTGTACGGGCACAGGGTGTTGATACAAACAGACAACACCATAACAATGTTCTACATCAACAAGCAGGGAGGAACACAATCAGTGGCGCTATCAGAACTAGCGCAGGAGATATGGAGATGGGCCATCCCACTACAAGTAGACCTCCTGGCGATACATCTCCCAGGAAAGGACAACGTGAAAGCGGACAGACTCAGCATACAGACATCAGCATCCCACGAGTGGGAAGTCAATCCACAGGAAATGCAAAAGCTGTTCAAGAAGTGGGGGACCCCACAAATAGACCTGTTTGCAACACACCAGATTGCAAAATGCCAATACGTCGCATCCAGACAACCAGGTCAACAATCCCAAGGGAATGCCCTATGGATCAGCTGGTCGAAGAAATTTGCCTGCGCTTTTCCCTCAATTCCACTGATGCACAGGGTGCACAGCAAGTGCAAAACCAGCAACATGACACTAATACTGGTAGCACCACAGTGGGCCAGGCAGTCCTGGTTCTCACAAATAGTGGAGATGGCTCAGGGGCCACCGCACAAGTTCCCAAAAAGTAGAGAACTGCACTCTACGCAAAATGGAAGGGTGCTCCATCCAGAACCAGAGAGCCTCAGCCTAGCAGCCTGGCTCCTGAAGACTTGGAGGTAGCGCACCTGAAACTCCCAGAAAGCACAATAGGGGTGCTGCAGGAAGCAAGAAGGCCCACCACATGAAAGTGTTATGTGGCGAAATGGAAAAGGTTCACACAATGGCGCATCAGGGAAAAGCTCCAAAAGAAACCCACCAGGGAATCAACAGTGCTAAAATACTTAAGACACTTGCTAAAGAGTAACCTCAGCTACACTTCGCTAAGAGTACATCTGGCAGCAATAGTAGCCTATACTAGAGGATAAACAGGGAAAACTTTCATTACATCCAAGGTGGTGAATAGATTTCTGGAACGGACCAAACGTATCGCCCCTCCAAAAAAGGATGCCACCGCCGACATGGAACCTTAATGTAGTTTTGACACAACTCATGAAGGCACCATTCGAACCCATTCACAAGGCTTCTCTAGATATGCTCACCATAAAGACGGCTTTTCTGGTGGCAATCACCTCGCTACGCAGAGTGAGCGAGTTGCAAGCGCTAACAGTACAAGAAGCCTACATTCAAATTCACAATGACAGGGTGGTCCTGAGAACAGACCCACATTTCATGCCAAAGGTGGTGTCAGAGTTCCACATCAGCCAAACAATACAGATACCAAGTTTCTTCCAAAGATCATCCACAAGCGCAGAGAGAGCACTGCACACGACGCTGGAAGCGCAATGATGCATTACATTGAAAGGACCAAAGATTACAGGAAAACAAAAAAAATCTTTGTGTCTTTCGCCAGC
Organism: Lissotriton vulgaris; assembly: GCF_964263255.1. NCBI lineage: Eukaryota > Metazoa > Chordata > Amphibia > Caudata > Salamandridae > Lissotriton > Lissotriton vulgaris. Next base: position 1,426,110,685 of record NC_141689.1, on the reverse strand, counting down.
AGTTTCATGGGAAGACCAGTAACATTTAATTAAAATGCATACTCACAAGAAAACAGAGTTGTCGTCGCTGTGTTCCGGTGAGTAGATAAATATACACCTTCTTCAGGTCAGTTCTCTAAAAACATTTAAAATGGTACGGCCTCCTTGCACCCAATGTACAGCTTCTGGGTCAGATACAGGACCCGGAAGCTGTAAATGGGGTGCAAGGAGGCCGTACTATTTTTACAAGGTGTGTATGCCTATGGCTGTATAAGTGCCATAAGAAGCACAACAAATCGTTTGCCATATTGATCAAAATAACAGCACAGTTGTCCGCCTTTGGACTTCAATCACGATGCATCCTTTGGTTTGTTGCATGTCCAGTTTTCCTTATCACTGCACTCGGGCATAACCCGTGCATTTTAAAAGAACGGTGGCACCAATGTACATACCTAAACCGATAGGACCTTTAAGAATAAGGTTTTAGATGAGGTGGTCATCCTCAAACCCTCAAATATACAAATTTGATTCGCCCGAAGGTTTAGCAATACTGAATTCTAGTACCATTTTAAATGTTTTTAGAAAACTGTCCTGAAGAAGGTGTATATTTATCTACTCACCGAAATGCAGCGTCGACAACTCTGTTTTCTTGTGATTATGTAGTTTGATGAAATGTTTTTTTATCTTGCTTGTATATATATATGTATATGTGTTAATGAATACTAATTTGTATATGCCTATGGTAATTTCGATTTTTGCTTTTTATTATTAGTTGCTTTGACTCACTGATATTGTACAATTGTAGTGTTTTTTCTTTTTTCCTCTCTGACCACTAGCACTGTATAGCCTTTTAGTCATAAACTATTGTTGGATAGGGTCTTGTTTGGTTTTGTGCATTTACTTTCCTTGTCCCTCACTGGATTTTAAGGATACCTCCATAGTTTTTCTTTACTTTACGGACAGGCTGACAGAGCCAGCAATACTCCTCCTGGTGGACATAGACAAAGCATTTGACTGTAAGCTGGGAGTATTTATTTGTCCTCCTCCATCACCTCAATGTTGACCCACATTTGTTTTTTTATTTTCCGATTCTTCTATACAACATCGGCAAGGGTGGTGGGGACCCAGTCGGACATCATCCCTATACAGCGAGGGATGCAGCAGGGCTGCCCCCTGCTGTTTGCTGACACCATGGAGCTGTTAGCGTGTGGATAGGGATGGATGCACAGGCACAGGGTTTTGAGCGGGGATGGACTGTCGGACAGTATACTGCTATACGCCAATGACATTCTCTTCTTTATTTCGGTGCTGGGCACGACGGGACCCAGACTATTGCAGATCCTGCGTATATGTGGAGTAACCTAGGGCCTTCAAATCAACACATCAAAATCTATGGTTTTCACAGCGGGCACTGACCCCGACAGACTTGGGTGGATATCCAGATTGCGAGTGGCCACCAGCAGGTTCAAATACTTGGGCATCTTTCTGTCCACGGACAAGACGGTGCCATGGGATGCTAATGTTGAACCAGTATTCGATTGCCTCAAAACAATATAAAGATCTGGCTGTTGTTCCCTGGATGGTCGGCGATCTTCAAAATGGTCTCTCTAGCCAGATTCCTTCAACGCCTACAGAATTTCCTATATGGTAGCCTGCAACAGTTGTTCCGTAAACTGAATTCCATTCTCAATACTTTCCGATGGGGGGGGGGGGTACCCTATTCATTGCCCTCAGCAAATGTTTCCATTCCACATACTGTAGGGGCATTGCAGCAGCAGATTCCGAGTCATATTATCTGGCAGCTCACCTCCTGATCATAAACGACTGGTAATATGATACACAGGGTGACCTGGCTTATCCATTAGACAAATGGGCAATGGGAACTACTCCACACCTTTAAGGAAAGGGAAAAGGCAATAATCTTCTCCTGGTGACGAAAGTCATTATAAATACATTATTTTGTTTGAATATCTTTTATTAGTTTTGCAGTATTTGTTTACATTACACGAGTATGTATTTTGTAAGAGGTAGCGGTGCATATAACTTGCATAACACCATAACGATAATACAGTGCAGCGACTATACATATTGGGTCATTGAACACATATCACAGTTCTTGTTGCAAAACTGACAGGACATATGAGAAAGAAGGTGCATGCCTAAGAATGCGATGTCGTATGTTGCTATTAGCAGTGTAACCCGGGGTGTGGGGATGAGATGTGGTGTGGGGCGGCATGTTCTTGCGGTTGCGCGCCTTCCCCAGGTCACTCTCGTCAGCCAATATGCAATGTGTCCCCCGGTTTATGTTCATATCAAGAATGTTGCTGAGGAATTGGGTATCAGCAACTAATATAATATTCATAACTGTATAACAGGCATGTCACAGGTAAAACTGCCTTGACATCCAAACGGAACCAGAAGGGAAGTTGTGGTTAGGACAAAGTAAGAGGAAAAGGTTCACCAACATTGTGAGGTGTGGGATAAAAAATTAAAAAGTAACGAGATAACTTAAAGTGGGGGGGGCGAGGGTAAAGGGCTAATAGATCTATAGGAGTGTCAATGTGTGTCTGTGGAGGTGTGCCACCAAATCCGTGCCAGGAACATGTGGCATGTGGAATCTAGTGGAGCGTGGGCCTTTCTCGGAGGGGGGGGAGGGGGGAGAGTGGCTCAGAGGTGCCTAGCAGGCATCGAAGTATCATTGCTGAAGGGGAAGGGGTCTCGGGCGGCGGTGATGCTGCGTCTCTGCTGCGGTACCTCTTAGCGTGGGTATCGGTTATGTCATTCACTCATCTAAAATGGCGGGTGTCGATGGAGGCATGAGGGTGTCTGTCCCAGCTACCGGCTCAGCCGGCCTGAGGGGAGGTATAATCTAAGTGATTCCTTGATCTAAACTCGCCTGTTGGAAGGACTTCAGAGTATCGTCCCAGAGTTGCGCAATAGGGAGTTTCCTTTGCCCCGTCGTCTCCTCCCTGTGCAGTACGGCACTCTCCGCTCTCGCCCAGTTGTCAAAAGAGGTATACCAGTGTTTGGCTTGCGGGGGCTCGCCCTTCTTTCAGCGTCTGGTGAGTAAGCGTTTGGCTGTGACAAGGCCCGAGTCCCAGAACCTAGCCGGCACCCTATTGAGCTTCGTCCTATTATAGAGTCCCAAGATGCAAGCCTCCCATGTGTGTGGCAGGTCTTCGCCAGCGCTCTGTCGTAGTAGGGCAGTCACTGTAGTCCAGTACGTGTGTATGTTGAGCAGGCCAGAGCATGTGTAGTATGTTCGCATTGACCAGGGAGCATCGTGGGCATGCTGTGGTGGTGATCGAAAAGTATTTATTGATTTTATCCTGCGATAGGTATGCGCGGTGTAATATAAGTCGTTATAAATTCATGGCGGTCATTACTTGGACAGATAAAATGGTGGGGCAGACTGACGGAGCAGATGCTGCTGTGGCATGGAACTCTTCTTCCACAGGTGGCTGCGTTAATTGGATTCCTGAAGTGAGATCTCTTTGGGATCTCTATTTTAGGGGACGTCATGCAGGGCATGGTTCTCAAATCATTCCAGAACCTTCAGACTGAATTCCAATTACACCAAAGTCAATTCCATAGATATCTTCGGTTTCACCATGTGTTGCCCCCTTACATAAACTCACTATCGGACCTTTCTGAATGTAATCCCTTAGAGGGAAAATGTATTATAGGGGACCTGGGTGGTCATAAAATCACAAAAATCTACCAGACACTCATATCTATTCAGCCAGATGTGTTTGGTGCCCTTTGCATGGCCTGGGACACCAATATGGGGGAGTTGGAAAACAAAGATTTTACGGAGATCCTGTGTTTCAGCAGGAGGCAGCCATAGTTGCCAGGCTTTGATTGATTTAGTTCAAATATATCCACAGGGTCTATTTTACATGTCACTGGGTCTGGCGCATGAGGGTGATTGCTTCCGCTCCATGTCTCCGATGTGGGGTGGAAGAGGTCACTTTTATTCATACGGTATGGAGTTGTCCCGTGTTGGATTGATTTTGGTTAGGGGTGATCACATGTTTGGGTGGGGACCTGTCCTGGCAGATACCATGTAATCTGAGGTTGGCCCTACTCCACCTTATGGAAAATTTGAGTGGGAATAGATATACATTGTCCCTACTCTGCCTGGGACTGACAATCGCCAAACGCAACATTGCCAGAGAGTGTAAGGTGGTAACCCTCTGTCATTGACAGTGTGGACAAAGGGAATGGATGACTGCATGGATTTGGAAATATCGGTATAAAATGCCTCTAAAAACATTCCAAAATATGGAAAAGATGGGCGGAATACAAGGCAATATAATTACAAGCAGACCATCAGATACACAAACCAATCGATGAAGAAATGAGGGCATTCCATGGAGGTGGGTAGATTGCACAGGGGTGAGCGGATTAATTCTTTATAGTGCTACATCCAGGGTGTTTTTCTTTATGGCAGTAGGCGTGGAGGTGGGGGGAGGAGAGAGTTCGGAAGGACAATTATATTTTATTCTTACTGTATATTTGTCTGTAATTTCATTTTACAATATGGGACCTATTGGCCCTGTTGGAATTCTCAAATGCAACTGGATGGAGATCCTTCTTGTCAAAAAATGCTTCAGGATGGGGAGCCTTCTTCTCCAAACAAATGGTGTCCTCCAGGAAGGAGAAGACAAATCCCTCCTTAGCATCCTTCTGCTTTTTCACGCCTTTGCAGTCTGCCGAAACCATCCTAGGCTGGTTCTCGACACTGCCACACACACTGAGGCATCTACAATCACAAATTCCTTTGAAGTTAAATGACTGCATATGAAAGACATACTGTACGTTATACTCAAACACAACAGCAAGTTGCAAGTCACACAAACACTGCAAAACATTGTGAATCAAAAGGTTTGTGGTGGGTTGCACAACACACTGAGAGAACCATCAAGAAGCCCTGTATGTCTCCAGCTTAAAGTGGCAGGAAAGCAGCAAGGGGCACACCATGAACTTCTGCACTGGCTCAGGGTTACTGCATGAGAGGCAGACACCAAAGCTCAGAGAGACACAATCACTGCTCACTGTTCAGTGTTGCTCTTGAACTTCAGCAGCTAATATCCCTCTACTTCCAGTGTGGACATGAAATAGAGTCTCTTCCTGCTCGCTGTCTGAGAGGATGGACTTTCAATCATCAGATTTGTGTCAGAGGACTCAGCCTTAGCTCACCATGATGGCCCTGGTGTTAGTCTTTCTGAGTGAGCACTCATAGAACGGGTAAATGGCTTTTGTACAGCACTTTGGATTGGTTTTATAGCTTCAGAATACCATAATTCAACATATAAAGGATGGGTAAATAGGGCGCTCACGTTGAATCCACATCCTTCTATATTGTTACCACTATGAAGTGGGCCATCACTGTGAATATCAATTAGAAGAGAAACATTCTGATGGACCAAAAAGTCAGGGGCCCCAGATCTCTGGCCCCCTTCATTTATGAACCACTCTTTCTGCAGCAGCACACGTTCCATTAAACCAGTCTCTTACTGCTACTTTGTCAACAGCGTGCTATATCTCTATTAGCCACCAAAAAACACAACTCCCCCTCCCCCCCCCCCCCCCCCCCCCCAATTCTTTTTGTGCACTCCTGTCTGCCCAGCACTCTGGGTCAATGGGAAAGCCCAAGACCACCGCTAGTGAATCATGTATTCTCTGCCAGTGTCTCTGGATGAGCAAAGAAGCCCATATCACATGATCAAAGATGCATTTTGCCTTCCCCAACTAACACAAGTCAAGGTATTTGCTTAGCCCATCTGCCAAATCCTCTCTGGACTGTAATTGGTCCTATTGCAGTATTAAATAGAACCATTCTCAGGCTGGAATGGAGTGCCTGTACCCATCATTTTAGCGTCTTGACAGTCATCATCCTCTGAATCTCCCACGTCTTGTTCCCAGACTGCATATGCCTCTATAAGCATGTCTGGGTTGTTAAGGATTAGGGAATCTGTGCAGTACAGATATTCCAATATGACCCAACAACTTTAGCTGCAGCTTAGCTTCTAGTGGTTTAAAGTTAGGGACTTCTCTTTGTGGCATATTAGCAAGAACTTTGTTGAAATTATCGCCGTTTTAGCAGCAGGAACCTGCCACTAAAACTGTGATCATTTTAACAAGGTTCTTGCTAATATGCCCCTTAATATGTAGCCCAAACGTCCCCTAGAAGTGAAATCCTTATAAGATCCCATGGTCTGAACCCAGGCAATTGAGACATGTACGCTAGACTGATTCTGACCTAAAGTGTGGCCTGATTAGTCAACTTATCAAACCATTTAATGTTCTTCAGGGCATCAAGCCAGAAGCGTGTTGGGACTCTTCCTATATGTAGAGGTGCAAGCTGGGTGAACTACCACTGAACAGGTGCTTCATCCTTATTTTATCCAGGATTGGTAATTCAAGCCTCCAAGTTGAGCTCTGTCTGTCATTAGATAGACAGTCCACTATCGGGACAATCGAGGCAAGCCAGTAATAAAGGTTATTGTCAGGCACCCCAAACTACCTTTTTACACTGATAGAAAACACTATTGAAAATAAACTCTGGGGAGCTTTCCACCCCATATGAATTTAGTAACTAAAGAGTTCACCTGGCTGTCATCAGCTTTCTTAAAGCAGTAATCAGAGCGTGACAAAAGGACAGGCCCTGCTTAGAAAATTCTTCACCGTTCTATGCTCATGACGGAGCCGCTCGGTCATGAGCCTCGTTCCGTCATGGCCCGCTCGGCGCGCCTGCGCGGCGCGAATTTCGCGCCTGCGCTGGACGTTCCATTGAGCGGGGTGGGCCATGACGGAACCGCTCCGTCACGAGCACAGCTCAACCGCGGCTCGGGACGGAGCGGCTCCGTCAAGGACATGCGAGCCCCGCTCGGCACCCCCGCCCCCTTAGCGCTGCGGCGGAATTCCCGCCGCAGCGAAGGGGTTAACTGCAAAACATGACCCCCATCCACACACACTTTGAATGTCAGGGCAAGGATCTAGGAGTTACACTATAGTGGAACTTTGAGTACGGCCAGTAGAAAACACTCTTGTTTGACACCAAAAAAAGATTTGACAAAATTAAACATTCACAAGACTAGGTATTCCGGCATTACCACTTCATTTCATCAATCCAGGGCATGGACAGAAGTCTGCTGCCAAATATGAGGCACACTTGGTGCACTCCTCTAGGTTTCTGAAACGCTTCTTGATCTTGTGTTTCTTGGACAGGCCTATGCCTCTCCCCACACACTACATTAGTGTTGTTGCAGCGCCAATATTGAAAGTCAGGGTAGCAGTTGGGTACTCGGGGCAGAGATACAAACCTATATACCATGCAGAGGATATTCCCATTCAAACATTGTCTACATTTGTTTATTGATCAGCCTAATTCAGGGCCTCTGCACCATCATCCATAGACATCCAATTTTCACAACTCTATGAGATTCTCGTCCATGTCTCCTTCTGCAAACTCCCATCTAAATTCCGTTATTTCTGTCAATCACATTTTGTCTGCTAAGCATTTTGAACCCCATAACACTGTCTGCTACAGTACCCACTTCTGTACCTCAGACAATCCTTCAAATTCTATGATTGCCTCTTGGTAGGGTCACCTCTTAGAGCTTCCTGGTAAAGCATCAAAGTCATTCCTATCCTTTCTGTCAATCTATTTAACCTTCAGATGTTCCTCAAAACACCCATCAACTTCAGATATTTTCTTGCCATCCTCCTCCTCCTCCGATGGTCATTAGCTTTTAAACCAATTCAACGAGCCCCAGCCATAATACTTCTCGCTGCCGTAGACGCTCATACAACATCACATAGCCTCTTCTAGAACACCCTCTGCTGGCCTTCAGACTATTACTGTGTCTGGCTTGAGCCCTATTCCACAGCACAAGGAGGCTCTGAACTCAGCTCCGAACCCCATAATTTAATGTATTAATGCCATAACGCTCTTTAGCAAATAGCGCATTACAGAGAAGTGCAGATCAAAAATAAGTCCCAAGTGAGCAGTAAAATCAAGAGAAAAATGGACAGTATCCTTACATCTAAGTCTTCAGGAAAGTCTTCCCGACTCACCCCCAAAATCGAGGTTTTTATTTATTATTTTTTGCACAATTAAATTAACAAAACTGCAGAATCACTGTGATGTGAGCGGATGTATCATTTCATTAGCATCAGAACACAGTTCTATTAAACATCATATTCTCTTAACACCTAAGCACTATCCCACTACATGAATATTATTCTGACCGATCTGTGCTAATACCATCTGGAGGCGTGGAACAGACCAGCTACCTGAACAAGAGGAACTTGAAATGTAGTTACAGTTTGTGGCTGAGCTGATGGAAAGTTCAGTAAAAACAATATGAAGAATGAAAATGGAAATATACTAACATGGTTGTGCTTGAACCTGTATTACAGGAAAAATGAACAGTGAGATGCACAGGGTGAGGATATGAGTGACAAGGGTGAAATACATTTTGAACAGTATGGCTGCTAGACACAAATTGAAGCCTAGGAGACAAAGACAAAGAAAACACACTTCTGCATAACCTAGAAGATCGTTTTAAAAGCAACAGTACCAATGAAACTCTTGAAAATAGAACATTCTCTTCTCATTATCAAAACCTCCCCAGTGCCCTGTACGCAGTGGATACAAACTAATGGATTCGGACACAGCATCTATTTGATGATGATATACTAAACATATGAGACTTATAAGAATAAAAAGAAATCTCTCTTCTGAAAGCTTGGACCATTAGAGGCATCACTTATATCAAGGACTTAGACCCTCGTGGAAATCCTTTACCTTTCTTCGCTATAAAATCTAAATTTGACTTGCATGATATGGATTTCTACAATTTCCTGAAACTCAAAGATGCTCTCATAGAAATGGACCATCATCATGCCCCTGATCTCAATTGCTTACTTCACTAATTTAAATTAATTGGTCACTCAGCATCCAGACTACAAAAACTCCTTGCAACATAAAAAAAACTCTCTTATAAAACAGAAGAAACAGAAATGGAGCTTACAAACCCCACCACTCCTCGGCCTTACCCTCTCTGAGTCAACTTTGCAAAAAAAAATGGCAATTACCCCTTATAGCAAAAATTAAGTCATCACTTGCTCAAGTATACTTCTGGTCCTTACATAACACATATTGAACACCTGCTGAATTCCACAAACTTTGTTTACTCAAATCTCTATTGGAAATGTAACATTTAGTAAGGTGACACAAAACACTTATTCCATAAATGTAAATATGTTAGCCCTTTCTGTAAAAAAGAATGACATACTTAAGACTCTATTGATGTTGAATTGTTCTGCCAGTGCCCTGGGCATTTCTGCTTACCCATCTCCATTAAACCTTCCTGCATCCGACTTGCTTCTCCTGGACTTGATTTTTACCCTAGGTGACTCATTTCGACGGTGGTCAGACTGGCTTCTATCATCCTGTCAGAGGCAGTTGGACCGCCACGACAGACATATTATGATGCATGCGAATTCAGAGAAATTAGACTGCAGTGGTCCTTCCAACTCTGACAAGAAATCCCAACTGTGGCAGCTGCGGAAGGGCTATCAAAGCTATTCAGAGAGCGAAACAGTGGTTGAACCGTCCCACTAATTACCAATGCATGTTTCCGAGGAGGCGGCTAAGAGGGTCCAACCAGCTCGTCAGAGCTGGCGGAAATGGAGGCACATAAGACCGAAACCCACCTCCAGACAGCTGTGCACATCCAGTGATGAAATGGAAAGGTAGCTAAAGGTTAGTCACAAACCACAGTCACAGACATTAGACAGACACACAGTCACTACTCCCTGCTGATTTGGGTCAGCCCACGCTGTTGGACACCTGTTGGAGGGTGGAGTTGGAGGGTGGAGTTGGAGGGTGGAGTTGGAGTTGGAGGGTGGAGTTGGAGGGTGGAGTTGGAGGGTGGAGTTAGAGTGTGGAGTTGCAGTGTGGAGTTCGAGGGTGGAGTTGCGGGGTGGAGTTGGAGGGGGAGTTGGAGTTGCAGGTGGAGGGTGGACTTGGAGGGTGGAGTTGGAGGGTGGAGTTGGAGTTGGAGGGTGGAGTTGGAGGGTGGAGTTGGAGTTAGAGGGTGGAGTTGGAGGGTGGAGTGGGAGGGTGGAGTTGGAGGGTGGAGTTGGAGGTTGGAGGGTGGAGCTGGAGGGTGGAGTTGGAGAGTGGAGTTGGAGGGTGGAGTTGGAGTGTGGAGTTGGAGGGTGGAGTTGGAGGGTGGAGTTGGAGGATGGAGTTGGAGGGTGGAGTTAGAGGGTGGAGTTGGAGTTGGAGGGGGGAGTTGGCGGGTGAGGGTGGAGTTGGAGGGTGGACTTGGAAGGTGGACTTGGAGGGTGGACTTGGAGGGTGGAGTTTGAGGGTGGAGTTGGAGGGTGGAGTTGGAGGGTGAGGGTGGAGTTGGAGGGTGGACTTGGAGGGTGGACTGGGGGGTGGAGTTGGAGTTGGAGGGTGGAGTTAGAGAGTAGTTTTGGAGTTGGAGGGTGGAGTTGGAGGGTGAGGGTGAGGGTGGAGTTGGAGGGTGGAGTTGAAGGGTGGACTTGGAGGGTGGACTGGAGGGTGGAGTTGGAGTTGGAGGGTGGAGTTGGAGGGTTGAGTTGGAGGGTGGAGTTAGAGGGTGGAGCTAGAGGGTGGAGTTGGAGGTGGAGTTGGAGGGTGGAGTTGGAGTTGGAGGGTAGAGTTGGAGGGTGGAGGTTAGAGTTGGAGGGTGGAGTTGGAGGGTAGAGTTGGAGTTGGAGGGTGTGATGAAAAGCAGCGTGACTCCCAAGACTTTTTATGCCGTTTGGTGCAAACCACCTCTAATTCACCTTAAGATTTAGCAATCAAAATAAGAAGGCAGGCGCTGGCAAGTGGAAGGCGAAGAACAGGTTTATTTCTCTAGAGGAGAGTACATCACATCAGACAGCGGGCTATCTTCAGGTGGTGCTCTACCTGCATCTCTGTGGCATGGCCTTTTATATGCTTTTTTGTCAGTTTATTACATGGTCAAACATTCCTGGCATCAGTTTGTTGCATTGTCAAACATCCTTGGAATACCCGCCTCAAGCTAGTTCCCACACAAACCCAGCAGCAATCGTCCCTCCACCCAGATCTAACAGATGATCGCTATCTCGCAGCTGGACATTCTAACAGGATCTAAAAGTATGTGGGATCGGTCAGATCTAAGGGTTCGTGTCTTTGATTAGATCAGGCCCATTTGTTGGTGAAACAGGCCCTGCAGTGTGCGGGTAATAAACTATGTCCACAGGGGATGGTTAGAGCCTGGGACCGGATTGAGTGGCCAGGTGCAGGGAAGTGACTCCAGGGCAATGTCATGCTGACAAGGTTCTACGACCCTGGTACATGTGTTCAGGCTTGGTCAGAGCGTGGGGGGATGATAGCGAGGTCGGGTGATTCACAGGTGACCAGCAGAGTATGAAATGGCCGCGATGTCTAAAATGGGTGCTGCGTACGCGTACGTAAAGGCCCTCACTAAGCAAGATGGTGCCGGCAATGTTCATATTTGTCATTTTATTTTCTACAGGTGCAGTTGGAGGGTGAAGTTAGAGGGTGGAGTTGGAATTGGAGGGTGAGTTGGAGGGTGAGGGTGGAGTTGGAAGATGGAGTTGGAGTTGGAGGGTGGAATTGGAGGGTAGAGTTGGAGGGTGGAGGTGGACTTGGAGGGTGGAGTTGGAGGGTGGAATTGGAGGGTGAGGGTGGAGTTGGAGGGTGGAGTTGGAGGGTGGAGTTGGAGGCTGGAGTTAGAGGGTGGAGTTGGAGAGTGGAGTTGGAGGGTGAGGTTGGAGTTGAAGGGTGGAGTTGGAGGGTTGAGTTGGAGGGTTGAGTTGGAGGGTGGAGGGTGGAGTTGGAGGGTAGAGTTGGAGTTGGAGGGTGGAGTTGGAGGGTAGAGTGTGAGGGTGGAGTTGGAGGGTGGAGTTGGAGTGTGAAGTTGGAGGGTGGAGTTCGATGGTGGAGTTGCAGGGTGGAGTTGGAGGGAGGAGTTGGAGTTGGAGGGTGGAGTTGGAGGGTGGAGTTGGAGGGTGGAGTTGGAGTTGGAGGGTGGAGTTGGAGGGTGGAGTTGGAGTTAGAGGGTGGACCTGGAGGGTGGAGTTGGAGGGTGGAGTTGGAGGTTGGAGGGTGGAGCTGGAGGGTGGAGTTGGAGGGTGGAGTTGGAGGGTGGAGTTGGAGTTGGAGGGTGGAGTTGGAGGGTGGAGTTGGAGTTGGAGGGTGGAGTTGGAGGGTGGAGTTGGAGGATGGAGTTGGAGGATGGAGTTGGAGGGTGGAGTTGGAGGGTGGAGTTGGAGTTGGAGGGTGGAGTTGGAGCGTGGAGTTGGAGGGTGGAGTTGGAGGGTGGAGTTGGAGTTGGAGGGTGGAGTTGGAGGGTGGAGTTGGAGGGTGGAGTTGGAGCGTGGAGTTGGAGGGTGGAGTTGGAGGGTGGAGTTGGAGTTGGAGGGTGGAGTTGGAGGGTGGAGTTGGAGGGTGGAGTTGGAGGGTGGAGTTGGAGTTGGAGGGTGAGGGTGGAGTTGGAGGGTGGTTTTGAAGGGTGGACTTGGAGGGTGGACTTGGAGGGTGGAGTTTGAGGGTGTACTTGGAGGGTGGAGTTGAAGGGAGGAGTTGGAGGGTGGACTTGGAGGGTGGAGTTGGAGGGTGGAATTGGAGGGTGGAGTTGGAGGGTGGAGTTGGAGGATGGAGTTGGAGGGTGGAGTTAGACAGTGGAGTTGGAGGGTGGAGTTGGAAGGTGAGGGTGGAGTTGGAGGGTGGAGTTGGAGGGTGGAGTTGGAGGGTGGACTTGGAGGGTGGAGTTGGAGGGTGGAGTTGGAGGGTTGAGTTGGAGTTGGATGGTGGAGTTGGAGTTGGAGGGTGGAGTTAGAGGGTGGAGCTAGTGGGTGGAGTTGGAGGGTAGAGTTGGAGGGTGGACGGTGGAGTTGGAGGTTAGAGTTGGAGGGTGGAGTTGGAGGGTAGAGGTGGAGGGTAGAGTTGGAGTTGGAGGGTGGAGTTGGAGGGTGGAGTTGGAGGGTGTGATGAAAAGCAGCATGACTCCCAAGACTTTTTATGCCGCTTGGTGCAAACCACCTCTAATTCACCTTAAGATTTAGCAATCAAAATAAGAAGGCAGGCGCTGGCAACTGGAAGGCGAAGAACAGGTCTATTTCTCTAGAGGAGAGTACATCACATCAGGCAGCTGGGCTATCTACAGGTGGTGCTCTACCTGCATCTCTGTGGCATGGCCTTTCATATGCTTTTTCGTCAGTTTATTACATGGTCAAACATTCCTGGCATAAGTTTATTGCATTGTCAAACTTCCTTGGAATCCCCGCCTCAAGCTAGTTCCCACACAAACCCAGCAGCAGTCGTCCCTCCACCCAGATCTAACAGATGGTCGCTATCTCGCAGCTGGACATTCCAACAGGATCTAAAAGTATGTGGGATCGGTCAGATCTAAGGGTTCGTGTCTTTGATTAGATCAGGCCCATTTGTTGGTGAAACAAGCCCTGCGGTGTGTGGGTAATAAACTATGTCCACAGGGGTTGGTTAGAGCCTGGGACCGGATTGAGTGGCCAGGTGCAGGGAAGTGACTCCAGGGCATTGTCATACTGACAAGGTTCTACGACCCTGGTACATGTGTTCAGGCTTGGTCAGAGCGCGGGGGGGGGGGTGATAGCGAGGTCGGGGTGATTCGCAGGTGACCAGCAGAGTATGAAATGGCCGCGATGTCTAAAATGGTTGCTGCTTACGCGTACGTAAAGGCCCTCACTAAGCAAGATGGTGCCGGCATTGTTCATATTTGTCGTTTTATTTTCTAGAGGTGCAGTTGGAGGGTGGAGTTAGAGGGTGGAGTTGGAATTGGAGGGTGGAGTTGGAGGGTGAGGGTGGAGTTGGAGGATGGAGTTGGAGTTGGAGGGTGGAATTGGAGGGTGGAGCTGGAGGGTGGAGGTGGACTTGGAGGATGGAGTTGGTGGGTGGAATTGGAGGGTGAGGGTGGAGTTGGAGGGTGGAGTTGGAGTTGGAGTGTGGAGTTGGAGGGTGGAGTTAGAGGGTGGAGTTGGAGAGTGGAGTTGGAGGGTGAGGGTGGAGTTGGAGGATGGAGTTGGAGGGTTGAGTTGGAGGGTGGAGTTGGAGGGTGAAGGGTGGAGTTGGAGGGTGGAGTTGGAGGGTTGAATTGGAGGGTGGAGTTGGAGATGGAGGGTGGAGTTGGAGGGTGGAGTTGGAGGGTGGAGTTGGAGGGTGGAGTTGGAGGGTGGAGTTGGAGGGTGAGGGTCGATTTGGAGGGTGGAGTTGGAGGGTGGACTTGGAGGGTGGAGTTGGAGTGTGGACTTGGAGGGTGGGGTTGGAGGGTGGAGTTAAGAGGGTGGAGTTGGGGTTGGAGGGTGGAGTTGGAGGGTGGATTTGGAGGGTGGAGTTAGAGGGTGGAGTTCGAGGGTGGAGCTGGAGGGTGAGTTGGAGGGTGGAGTTGGAGGGTGGAGTTGGAGGGTGGAGTTGGAGGGTGGAGATGGATGGTGGAGTTAGAGGGTGGAGTTGGAGTTGGAGGGTAGAGTTGGAGTGTGGAGTTGGAAGGTGGAGTTTGAGGGTGAGGGTGGAGTTGGAGGGTGGAGTTGGAGGGGGGAGTTGGAGGGTGGAGTTGGTGTTGGAGGGTGGAGTTGGAGGGTGGAGTTGGAATTGGAGGGTGGAGTTGGAGGGATGGAGATAAAGGGTGGAGTTGGAGGGTGGAGTTGCAGTTGGAGTTAGAAGGTGGAATTGGAGGGTGGAGTTGGAGGGTGGATTTGGAGTTGGAGGGTGGAGTTGGAGGTTGGTGTTGGAGGATGGAGTTGGAGGGTGGAGTTGGAGGGTGGAGTTGGAGGGTGGAGTCGAAGGGTGGAGTTGGAGGGTGGAGTTGGAGGGCGGAGTGGAAGGTGGAGTTGGAGGGTGGAGTTGGAGTTGGAGGGTGGAGTTGGAGTTTGAGGGTGGGGTTGGAGGGTGGAGTTGGAGGGTGGAGTTGGAGTTGGAGGGTGGAGTTGGAGGGTGGAGTTGGAGGGTGGAGTGGAGGGTGGAGTTGGAGGGTGGAGTTGGAGGGTGGGGTTGGAGGGTGGAGTTGGAGGGTGGCGGGTGGAGTGGAGTTGGAGGGGGGAGTTGGAGGGTGGAGTTGGAGTTGGAAGGTGGAGTTGGAGGGTGGAGTTGGAGGGTGGAGTTGGAGGGTGGACTTGGAGGGTGGAGTTGGAGGGTGGAGTTGGAGGGAGGAGTTGGAGGGTGGAGTTGGAGGGTGGAGTTGGAGTTGGAGGGTGGAGTTGGAGGGTGGAGTTGGAGTTGGAGGATGGAGTTGGAGTTGGAGGGTGGAGTCGGAGTTGGAGGGTGGAGTTGGAGTGTGGAGTTGAATGGTGGAGTTGGAGGGTAGAGTTAGAGTTGGAGGGTGGGAGTTATCGTTGGAGGGTAGAGTTGGAGTTGGAGGGTGGAGTTGGAGGGTGGAGTTGGAGGGAGAGCAAGGAGTAACAGAAAGAGCATGGGTGCGAGAGCAAGAAAGAGACGTAGAGAGAGGGGTAGGAGGAGAAAAAAATATAACACACGAGTGGTGCGCACGTAGAAAGTGAAAAAAATTGAGTTAAAAACACATGGAGACTGCATATATTTTTCAATATTCAGCATTGAAAGGGAAAGTAGGTTAGCGAGAGTGATGTTACGGGGAGAGTAAGGGAGAGCGTGAGAATGAGAGAGAAGTACAGGGGAGGAATGGAGACAAAGAGAGCAAGGAGTAACAGGAAAAAGCGTGGGTGCAGAGCGAGAAAGAGACGTGAGCGGTGGAGCTTTTATTGAGGGGCAAAAGGTCCACTGGTGAGCGTTAGCTAATGCATGGCGAGTCTAGGGCTAAAAGAACATGATAGCGGGGAGTGCATTCCTTTTAAGTCTGATGTGGGGGGCCGGGGGAGCGGCAGCCTTTGAAGTCTGATTGGGGGCGGGGGAGCAAATGGTGAGGCACATGCACTGGCCATAATCCGCATTCCAAAGCCCTCTGGCATCAAAGGAAGGGTGGGAGGGAATGAGCATATGGGGTGTGAGCAATAACGAAAGTAAGAGGGGGAGCAGGAAGTGAGGCAGAGCGCGCCCTGGCGAAAGAAGTCCAGATGCCAGCTTCGCGCTTGAATGCCTCACATGCACTGGTCATAAACCGCATTTTTAAAGCTCTTTGGTAGACTTTTCTTTTCCCCTTACTATAATCTTGCCAGCAATGCGCAAGCGCATTGTCTCAGGCGAGACCTAAAAAGCACAGGATAAACAGACATATGAACCCTGACAAGCCATACCATACTGAGGACTGAGTAGTAACAATAAAGAAATGAGTGAATTAACTAACATGTTGAACTATGAGTGTGAAGGACCGATGACTTAAATTGTGCCCCTTTCTACTATAGATAAGACACTGCACGGATGTAGCGTGAGAGATAGTGACAAAGAGATGGGCATATGAAGGAAGTAGATATGAAGAGAAGAAGCAAATACTAAGACTCATTGGGCTTTGGAGTGAGGGTAACTGCTTGTTAGTTCAAGTTGTTTGATGGTAGTGCTATGGGAAGGAGGCAAAATGTAGAGAAAATGGCAGACATGGGAAGAATGAGACTTTTTTTTAAGAACATATTTTATTCCGTCATCAGCCAAATACAGTCTGGTTCGACCGAGATTGTGGGTAGAACCAGCAATATCTTACAATACAGAAAATGTTTTGACATTAATTTTATCAAGACCATACAGGAAAAATATAAGGTGAAACATAAATTTAGCATTCCAAAAATACAACCTGACATTCTACGTCTGTTCCATAATCCCTTGTGCCGGTATCCCCCCACCACTGTGTCCTTAATGTAAATGAGTCACTGGATAGTACAATTGTTGGTCTCCTTATTGTCCCATGTTTCTTGTCTATATTCATATTGGGGTGGTGGGCTCAATATAGAGGCGTCGATAGTCTGCTCGTCTCTTCCAAATTTAGGCGTGTTTTTGCAAGCAACCCCAAGCTTTAAATGTAGGCAGCTTCTTAACCATGCAGTGGTCCATCCCCTTTTCCCAAACAGCCAGCATTGTGGGAGAGGTGGCCTACCCCTCCTTGGCAATATCTTGTTTTGCCAGATTTAGCCCAGAAACAATAGACAACGCTTATAGCAATTACCTCCAATCCCCACTGTGACATGTAACAGGACCAGTCTCAGGGACATACGAATATCCCAAACCAACACTTCAGAAAGGCATGTGGTAACCTTCTCCAGAATTTAGTCAGAGCCACAAATTGCCAAATTGTGTGTATGAAGGTGATTTCTTATCGAGGTAATGAGGTGCGGAAAATGGACACTTGTAACAATTCTAAACTTTTGGTTAGACTGATTATGGTATCCTCAAAAACACAATGTTTTGTTGGTATTGCGGTATATATCTTTCATCCGCCCCTACATTGTTGTTGTGGCAGTTATCATTGAATACCATAAGACGTGTTAGGTGCCTGCCTCATCCAGAGGCTCCTCTGGTCTAGAGTTGCAGTGTCCAGAGATCAAAAGAAAGGTGAAGTAAAAAATGACCCCAAAAAAATGGATTTAAAATTAGGTCCACACCCCAGGATTTTATTAATTGGTGTGGATCAAAAAGATAAAATGATTGGTACTTGTACTAGATCAAGTAACTGGATCTAGAAGTATAGCTTAGAAAATGGTGTCGACATGTTTCAGCCCCCTATGGCTCAACGGAGTCTGCAGGGCTTTCATCAGGACTAAACAAACATACATACATAGAATAGTTACTTACACCTTTTGTGCAGTTACTGTGATGGCTTACTGGTTAAATAGTCAGTGGCCAGTCAAGCTCTTTTAATCTGTGAAAGAGGTGATTTCTTATCGCCACATTGCAAACATATAGGGGAAGCCACAAGCTCCGCCCTCCAAAGCCTGTGTCTGGTGTAGTATACCCGATGCAGGTATTTGAATTGAATGAGTCTCAGATGCGAGGCGATGGCTGCTCCTCCCTGGGATTACAGCGCCTCCGTCCAGTCATCGTCATGAGCTGGTCTAGGGCTCATTGCCAAGTCCCTCAGAGTGTGTCTAGTGTAGTGGGACTATGTGTTATGAGTGATTGGTATATTTTAGTAATTTTGTGGTCCCTGAGGTACCCCATGAAAACTTAAGCTTCTATCGGGTTAAATTCAGGCAGCGTTTCAATTTGTGTAATGTATGAAGAGAGGGCATGTCGAAGTTGAAGATATTTATAAAACTGTGTACACAGCAAATCATATTCTCTTTGCAGCTCTTGAAAGGATTTCAATGTCCGTCCCTTCATGATTGCCCGAGGCTGGAGATACCGATATCATTCCACCCCCGGAAACCTGCCAACGTGGCGGCTTGGGGCAGGAGACCATTGTGCCACAGGGGAGTCTCCCCGATCAGGCTGCTCCACCATCCCATCCTGCGGAGTGATTGTTTTCACGTCTCGAACGCTACTCTCATTGCCGGTGGTAGTGTCTGGAGCCCCGGTCCTGTGTAAAGATAAGTGTGAAAGATTGTGTCTCCCATTAACCAGCACCCCACTGCATACACCGGATCCCGTTTATCCCCATGCCACCATTCATTTAGCATCAGTAGGTGGGAAGTGGCATAGTAGGGCTGGATGTCTGCAGCGGCTATCCTCCCACAATAGGTGGATTGGAAACATGTTCTCAGAGCCACTCGAGCGGAGCCGCCTCCCCAGAGGAAATGCCCCAGAGCCACATTTATGTGTCAGAACCACACGGTCGGTATCGGGAATGGATGGTTCTGTATCTGGTAGAGGACAGTAGGTAGAGACACCATCCTGAATATAGCGTAGCGTCCGAACAGGACAGAGGCAAATGTGACCAGGCTCGTATTTTGTCTGGTATCGATAAAGGGGCAAGATTCCTTTCCCATGATACTTGTTGGGAGGCGGAGAGAAAGACACCCAGGTAAAGTAGGCCCTCCGTGGTGACCATTACTTCCTCTGACCATCACCCAGTTCGCTTGCTCTCTTCAATAGCCATAGGATTGATTTGCAAGTGTTCATATTGAGACCAGAAGTACCACCAAACATTTGCATAATACAGTGCAGTCTCAGACCTGACCTGTTGCGGTCAGTAAGAAAGAATAGGACGTCATCTGTATAAAGAGCAATACGGTTGGAGATCTCTCTGAACCACTCAAAACCATGCACCTGGGCATCAATCCTATCCCACGCCGCCAACGGCTCCATCCCTAGCACAAACACATATGGGGATAGGGGGAATTCCTGGCGGGTACTCAGCCCGATCAAGAAGGTGTGGGAAACCGATCCTGCTACTCGCAGATACTGTAAGATCTGTATATAGAAGGTGTATGTATGATAGGAAGTGAGGGCCTCTGTTAAGCCGTCGCAGAACGCAAAGAAATATGGCCAGCTAAGCGAATTGAATGCTTTATCGATATCTGCTAGTAACAGTGCTGCGGGGCCATCGTAGCGTTCTATCGCCGCTTTTGATTAATGGTATGGCGAATATTGTGGCGCGTGGCCTTGTGAAGCATGAAGCTAGCCTGGTCTGGGTGTACCAACTCTGTTATATAAGGAAATATGCGGTTTGCAAAGGCCTTAACAAGTAGATTAGCTTCAACATTTAACATAGAAATGTGACGGTATGAGGTATGAAGTTCGGGGGTTGGCCAGGTTTGAAGAACACTACTATCTCGGCGTGTCTCCAATCTGGTGGGAGTCGGCCCACTTCCATGGCGGCATTAACCACCTCGAGGATGAGGCTGGTAGATTTTTAAAAAATTCACAGGGGAAGCCGTTTGGGCCCTGTGCTTTACCTGTGCAATGGTCCGCTAGTGCCTGCTCCCAGCTCTTCAATTGTGAGGGGGTGTCCAAAGCATCATTAAGTGCTCCACGAAGTTCCAGGTATGGGGTTGGGGGTATATATACTTCCCAGCCCAATGTGTTCACTATATATTGTGCCTGTTATGATATTTACCTGCCTTGTGAATCTATCCATGATTTAGTGTGTACATATGGAACCTTACGATGAATCAGAATGGCCACTCCTCGGGAGCTTCTAATGAAACTTGAGTGGAAAACCTGAGAATACCCAAAGCAGGAGGGACATGGTGTTTTAGTGCCCATGTGGCGGGTTTCCTGTAACAACAGGATGTCTGCTCGATAGCGTTTAGCCTGGCAGAGGAAAATAGCCCGTTTTTTTATCTTGTCTAAGACCCCTCTTACATTCCAACTAGCCAAATGGAGCCCAGTCCCTGGACCAGCTGTCATCCCTGTGGGCATAGGACCGGGCAGTATGTATGTAGTAGTGTGGAGCTGGAAGTGCCCACAGCTGGGGGAGCATCATTTGTATGATGGTTAGACATTGCAAAGATATCAACAAGAACTTTCCCAAAAATCCCCCCTCCGTCTCCTCCCTATACCTCAAAATGGTTGAAGTATCTGTCACGGCGTAAAAGCAGCATCAGCCCCAACGGAGACTGGGTACCGTCTCCCACCAATGAATCCCCACTAATCTACCCATGTTCAAATGGTTACTCGTAGAGTTTCAGAATGTCCTCTCGAGGGAAATAGCCCTCCTAATCTTTTGCCATCTGCAGCTGATCGTTGCATGTGTTGCCCCCTTATGTAAAAAAAGGTATTCCCTGAGCACACAGTGAGTTAATGTTTTTAGTCCAATAAATTTGAGAAAGTCTTTATGTTCCAAGTTCTGATTCTTTAGTCAGCTATCCTGTATTCGTAATTCAATCAGGTAGTATTTCCAAGACACAGCTTGTTGCAATGGTACATTCACAAAAACCAGCCAACACGTGTTTCGTCGTGTGTCGTAACACACAAATGACTTCTTCAGGGTGTTAACCCAAGAAAACAAACAATTACTAAAATATTCTATCCCAGAGAAGAAATATGTCAAACACCCGTGAGTTAACCTCGAAAAGGGTCCATCACTCAAAGCACGAAAAAGGTCAGAGTAAAAGAGAGTAGCACCAACATTGCACCGAGTTTGTGATGAAAATAAGGTAAGAGGATTCAGAAGGAACTTAAAGACCTGTAAAGTACCCAAGTCTCAGAAAACATAGACACTCGCATCAAAGTAAAGACTTAAGTAATATAAAGTTGTCAAGTAGATCAAGAGTTCATGACCTAAAAAAATGAGGCTATACCAATGTCACAATAACCAATCACGACGTACTTTAGTCAATACTATGCTGCAAAAGAACCCTCCATATAATTAGTATATTAAGAAAGACACACCAACATTGCTGCAAACTCAAACCGCATTGATTAACTTTGAAGGTAATGGTAGCTGTAACCATAAAAATGTAAAACATCGCAATAATGTATTACCATTTGTCATTCTGGAGAGTTCACAGCGAGTAAGGTGTACAAAGGATAAGAACGAAACTCCCTGGCAGTATACATTTCTAATGCCATTTTCAAGTTGTGTCTCATCGCTCCTCACCACCTCCTTATTTCTCATGACATTGCGGTGAAAAGGTCCCGTTTAGGAAAAAGACAAATTAACGTTTGACTGGGTACCAACATACTAAACCCAACTGTTAAAAAACCCATGTCTCTCTCCATTACCATTGTATCAACCTCCCAAATGTTTAGCAGAAAATGTATTCACGAAGCGAGGGTTTCTTCTTACCGTACTCATGAAAGTTCCCCGTACAGGAAATCCCTCCAGTTGGCGTGCACCATAGGCGCCATCTTGGAGTAAGAATTTACACACATTACTAAGTCCATGATAGGAATCAATGCTTAACTAATAAATGCGCGTCTGCCATCCTGGAATGGTATTTTACATCCCCAGTTCTGGGATCAAACTTTGTTCTCATGAATCACATACAGCGTATGTTCGCCAGCAAAAACGTATTCTAACAATTTTCCATAGAGCGGTATCCACTGTTTATTCATATAACATGCTTACCCTCATCACGGTTATGAACAACCCCAGATTTGGTCAACAACATGATAACAAAATTAAAATAGGCACACTTCACACACTCGGATTATGAAACAATGCACAATATTAATTATTGCTCCCATACTAAAAAATCTCTCGCTAACTTAGTAAGAAGAAATAAAATACTCGTACTGATAATGGGACCACGTGGCCAATTGTCCCATATTTCTGTAATCTAAACGAAAAGATCCCACCATCTTAGAAAGGGAAGAGTGTTTCTAACATACCACACAGTTTGTAGACAGTCGGTTCATGGTCAACGTAACACAGTAAAATGCTACTCGTATCTATAGAAATGAATATGAATATGTTAAATAGTCCAAATCCAAGCCCATCTATTTAGTTGCCCACAAATCTGGAGAATCAACCTTTTACGCCGTAATAATCATTGTGGTAAAGTTATCATTCAAGGTGCTTAAAGAGGAGTGAGGGAAAAGATCTGATCAATGATTATAGTAAATAGAGGAGTGGAGTAAATGCAGACTAAAGTAATTAAAGAGTACTGATATAGGACAGTGTAAGTTTCAAAATTCCAGATCAGAAAACATTTCAGTATACCTACATTTACAGTGTAATATCATTGCAGCACAAGCTTTAAACCATTAACAAAACTAACACTTTCTCTAAAATTCATCATGATGCATTGCAATTATATATGTGACCCACACTTAAGTCAATTCATTATATCACTTATAAAGTATCTTACTCAGTTCCCAAATTCACTAAACAAGAACATAATTTATTAGCTAGGTAATCAGAAATAATACAGTAGCTATAGACTAGTTTGCCACTGTAGCATATAGTCATTTTGTTATCAGTGTTGCGTCGTCTACCACAGCAATAACACATAACTGTTATTAGTGTTGTCATGATAAAATAATTTCAGTGATGGTCCAGATTATAACAAATAAATGTACACATGAACTCTTGACCAAGAAAGTACTGCAGTTCACCATCTACATTCAAACCAAGTTCAACAGCTTTAAATCTCATAATCCAAAGCGCTTCTCTGCGCCTAAATTGTAATTCCCTGTTATAGCCTTGTGGATCATTTTTCACATGACCAATCCCGTGAAAAATAAGTTTGTGATTGTGTTGATTTTGCCCATTCTGTACAATATAGGAAACAATTGGATATCTCGTGTCAGCAATTTTCAGTGCTCTCAAATGCTCAGCAATTCTTTCACGTAGACATCTGATTGTACTTCCAATGTAAATATTTTTAAACGTACATCTAATAATATAAATCACAAACTTCGTGTCACAGTTAATAAACATTCTTATTGAGTAGTTTCCAGTGTCATTATAGATAGGGGGAACTGGTTGAGTGATCAATTAAAGGGTTTCCACAAATGCGGACGATGCAGCACATGCAGGTGGGTTGATGACAAGATTGTCCAGTTTTACTATAATGCCACTGGAGACTACTCAATAAGGATGTTTATTAACTGTGACACAAAGTTTGTGATTTATATTATTAGATGTATGTGTAAAAAGTTTTACATTGGAAGCATAATCAGATGTGTACGTGAAAGAATTGTTGAGCATTTTAGAGCACTGAAGAATGGTGACACAAGATATCTAATTGTTTCCCATATAGTACAGAATGGGCAAAATCAACATAATCACAAACTTAGTTTTCACGAGATTGCTCGTGTGAAAAATGATCCACGAGGCGGTAATAGGGAATTACAATTTAGGCGCAGAGAAGTGCTGTGGATTATGAGATTGAAAGTGGTTGAACTTGGTTTGAATGTAGATAGTGACCTACAGTACTTTCTTCGTCAATGAGTTCATGTGTACATTTATTTGTTATAATCTGGATCATAACTGAAATTATTTTATCATGACAACATTAATAACATTTATGTGTTATTGATGTGGTAGACGACTCAACATGGATAATAACAAAATGACTATATGCTACAATGGGAAACTAGTCTGTAGCTACTGTATTATTTTTGATTACCTAGCTAACAAATTATGTTCTTGTTTAGTGAATTTGGAAACTGAGTAAAATACTTTAGAAGTGATATCATGAATTGACTTCAATGTGGGTCACATATATAATTGCAATGCATCATGATGAATTTTAGAGAAAGTATTAGTTTTGTTATTGGGTTAAAGATTGTGCTGCAATGATATTACACTGTAAATGTAGATATACTGATGTTTTGTTTTCTAATCTGGTATTTTGAAACTCATACTGTCCTATGCCAGTACTCTGTAATTACTTTACTCTGCATTTACTCCACTCCACTATTTACTATAATCATTGATCAAATCTTTTCCCTCACTCCTCTTTAAGAACCTTGAATGATGACTTTACCACAATGATTACTATGGTGTAAAAGGTTGATTCTCCAGACTTTTGGGCAACTAAATAGCCGGACTTGGATTTGTGATATTCAACATATTCATATTCATTTCTATAGATATGAGTAGCATTTTACGGTGTTACGTTGACCATGAACCAACTGTCTAGATACCGTGTGGCATTTTATAAACACTCTTCCCTTTCTAAGATGGAGGAGTCTTTTTGTTTAGATACAATAGCAGCAACCTTTTAACCCAAATAAATTCAATGTGGGATATGTTAATATAATTAAATAGATTGCAGTAAAATTCATTAAAAATACATTTTCAGTTATGTACATTTTAAAAATGCGATATCCACTTCCTCTCCACCATAACAGCTACATTTCAACTCATTTCAATAATGTATATTTTTGTGTAAGGTATTTTGCCTAGCTAGATGAGGGAATCTTAAAAAGAGGGATAGAATTACTAAACCCCCTTCAATCTGTCCCTCAGAAAGGTTTTTATGCCTTTCATATAATTCCCCAATGCGATGGCTAGATCAAGATTTGTCATTTCTATTAGTATGTCTATAGATTGAGCTCTTTACATTATTCCGTATTTGAAGAAGATCGGGCATAGAAACAACTTCCTCAATGCTAAAACCGCAAGGCAATCTACCAATATATGCAGGATATCATTTTTAGTTCCAAGACTACATTTACAGATTCCATCAGCATATAACATTTCAGCCTTTGTTTTTCCCTCCATTAGCCGCAAGTTAATTCCAATACGTACTCTCCGTAGTTCACACCTAAGCTCATAGTTCGGCAAGATGTCCAGGTACGGGTACCATGATTCCTTTACCCATGAGTTTCTTAAATCTTTCACTGATTTTTTTCATGCTCAGTTATTGCAAGTCATTCTTCCTTGACTATTCCTGAGCTTGGAGTCTAAGTGAACACATGGTAAATTCTATCTCCAGTGTGTGCTGAGTTAGTCTCACATTTAGACTCTCCGCTATGGTTAGGATCTTCTTTCTTACCTCCTGTGCCCACTTTAGGCTGCTACTACAGATTCCCTCCCTACAACATTGTGAGACCTTCTTCACACCCTCAGGGTCCTGGCGTTTCCAAAATCTTAACAGTGACATTTGGTTCTGAATGCTCCATGCTGTTGTTCCTGTCTCCATTCTTACAGTCTGGATCATAGCAGAGCTTGATAGAGGCAGTAAGGTTTTTAGGATCTTACCTTCTTCTTGGTCCCATCTGCATTTGCTGCTTAGGTACAGGACTTCTGCCACATACAGAACCTGCGGGGGTATCATGGCTTCATATGCTTTTAGCACTGGTCTATGGGACATTTCGCCATATTTCTTATTACATTTTTTCAGCCCGCAGATTGAAGAGAAGGCTTTTGCTTTTTGGGCTTCAAGGTGAGTACACCATTTTAGGCTGCTGTCAAACCAGAGACCCAAATATTTGTATTCTTTTACAATCTCCAGTTTCGTTTATCCTAAAAAACGCTAAAATTGTTTTCCCTTTTCCCAAAACATAAAATCTTCGTTTTGTTCATATTTACAACAACATTTTTTGCCTCACAATAATCTCTAAAAACATTTAATTTCCTTTTGAGTCCGAGCTCCGTTTGATCGAGTATCACAAGATCATCTGCATATAAAAGACATGCCACTTAGTTTTTCCGCTCATTCTAGGGCTTGCGCTTCTTTCCACTTCTAATACTGCGAGTTGGTTGGCCAAGAATAAAGCTATTAGCAGGGGACCAAAACGCAGCCTTGTCTCAGCCCGTTCCCTACAACTATTTTCTGTGTCAGAGCCTCTTGTGTATCCTTAATTACCTGGGCCCAGTTTCCTGGGTGTATTTCCTTTAAGATGGCCAATTAGCCATTGGGTATTCCATATCCAATCAAGCATTCCCAAAGACACTTGCGATCCACTAAATCAAATGCTGCCCGGAAGTCAACGAAGCAGCAATACAATTTCCCATTCTGCTCTATTGACTTCTGGGCAAGTGTCCAAAGGGCAAAGCAGTGGTCCATGGTAGTGTGGCCTTCTTTGAATCCCCTCTGTTCTACCGGTATAATCGAGTCCTGTTCCACCCAAGCTTTCAGCTTTCCTAGTATTATTTTTGCAAAGATCTTTTCACCAATATCTAACAGATTTATTAATCTGCAATTCTTTGGGGCATGCATATCTGCTTTCTCATGGACCGGTCTGATTATTGCTCCTTTCCAATTGTTGGGGATCTTCCCAGTTTCTAGGATAACTTGAAACATTAATGAGAAGAATTTTGCCCACCAATTCAGCTGTGATTTTATTATCAGGGCTGGGAGATTGTCTGGTCCTGCTGCTCTAAATAAGTTCAGGGTTTTTATCGTATGTTTTACGTTTGAGGGTAAAAAATCTGCTTTGAGCTCTTCTACTAGCCCGCCCCACTCCTGAGGCTCCCCAAATTTCGATTCTCTTCCCGGGCTATACAGTTCCAGCAGAAATTCCTCTCATGCCGCTTCTTCCACCACACAATTCATTGAGGCGGCCAGGAGTTCTGCTGCTGATTGTATCAACTTCCAGAACTGGCGTAAGTTCTTTGTCTCAATTATCTCTAGCAGTTTTACCCAGCAGGAATCTTTGTAAGTTCTTTTTGAGGTCCTCATTAACATATTAAATTCTTTTTTTTAATTGTGCAAGCTTATCTGCCCTTCCCAGTTCATATTTGACCCCTAATCTGCGGGCTTCTCTCCTTATCTCCCTCTTCTTTTTTCGGCAATCCTCAGTGAACCACTTTCTATGTCTCTTTGTTACGTTTTGATACCTCTTTACATTTTTTATGTCCTTTCTAAGTTCTACTAGGAGGTACCAGTCTAGGCCCTGCCCTCTCTCTTTTTCCAAATCAAGGTTCTGTTGTAATATTTCCAGGCTTGCTATATATTCATTTGATACTCTCGTTGTAATACGCCTTGGGTATCCCACTTGTTGATCAATAACTTTATCACAGGTCTTCAGGAAGACCCCTAAGAGCTCTAGCTCCAAAGGATTATGGTTGCTTCCTTCTCTTTGATATGTCCTAAAATCCTTAGCTAAGGCAAAATTCCAGGGTGACATAAAGACATAGTCTATTGGACAATTTTGTGTGCCTGGTTTATATGTTTTCATCGCTGGGCAATCTAGGCGACCTTCCATTTAAACAAAAGAGGCTTTTAGTCCCTAGATAAATTTCCAGGTTTATATCCTGAGTTGTAGTTCCTCAGTTAGGGAAGGTTGCTTGGTTTACATAATACGCCTCCAATATGTCTGAGAACCAACCATCAGATTTCTGTGGGTCTAATTTATGAATAAAATCCCCCATCAATAAAATTAAATCTGTACCATACTTTTCCCCAATTAAATCCATATCTTCTTTAAAAATTGCCCATTTCAACAGCATATTCCTCCTGGCTTCCCCATTGCATGTATACATTTGACAGCATCAGATCTGCATACCCTTTGCCGGTAACTGCTAAAGATAACCTGCAAAGAGCAGCCACTTAAATTTTACTCTAAATTGGATTAAATTTTTTACTATTCTTGTTGATATCAATGTCATGATTCCACCCACTGAGCGACCAAACCTTTGTTTCTTTGCTGGGCGCTGTATGTGATTCATGAGAACAAGATTTGATCCCAGAACTAGAGGTGTACAATACCATTCCAAGATGGGGTACACATATTTGTTAGTTATCGCGTGAATTCCTATCACGTGACTTAGTAGTGTGTATAATTTCGTACTCCACGATGGCACCCATGGTGCACGCCAACTGGAGGGATTTCCTGTAGGGGAACTTTCACGAGTACGGTAAGAAGAAACGCTTGCTTCATGGATAAACTTTCGGCTAAACTTTTGGGAAGTTGATACAATGATGGTGGAGAGAGACACATGGGTTTTTTAACAGTTGGGTTTAGAATTTCGGTACCCAAACGTTGATTTGTCTTTTCATCGCAATGTCATGAGAAATAAGGAGGCAACACAACTTGAAAATGGCGTTAGAAATATAAATTGCCAGGGAGTCTCGTTCTTATCCTCTGTGCACCTTACTTGCTGTGAACTCTCCAGAATGACTAAGGGTAATACTTTATTGTGATGTTTTTAATTTTTATGATTAGAGCTACCAATACCTTCAAAATTAATCAATGCTGTTTGAGTTTGCAGCAATGTTGGTGTGTCTTTCTTAATATACAAATTATATGGAGGGTTCTTTTGTAACGTAGTATTGACTAAAGTACATTGTGATTTGTTATTCTGACATTGGTATCGTCTCACTTTTTTAGGTCATGAAGTTGTGATCTACTTGACAACTTTATATTACTTACATCTTTACCTTGATGCGAGAGTTGTGAACTACTTGGTATATAGCTGGCGTTGTACCATACACACCATAAGGTGAGCATTTAGGCTCTCAATTGGTACACTGTTTATCGGTTTGAATAAATCATGAGACTTAATCATGGCTCCTGTACTAATGTTAGCAGGGATGGCTATTTATTTATTTTTCCCTCTTGATTATGGCAAGTGGAAGACTTGACATAGTGAAAATAGTCCTACGTACATCATATACCTACCTTACTTACAAGGATTAATTTATCAAGTTAGAAGGTGATTCTCTATGTTTGATATTAGTTACAATATTTAGTTTTTGTTATAAGCCTTCAATGGAACTGGATAACAGGTTGCATTTACACTTACAGGATTGTATATACTCTGCTTTTATTACGGCGATCTATCCTGATCGAATAGTGTACTGAACTGTCGAATTTATCAGGTTATGTTTTATAGACTGTCTATGTTTTCTGAGACTTGGGTACTTCGCAGGTTTTTAACTTCCTTCTGAATCCTCTTACCTTATTTTCATCACAAACTCGGTGCAATGTTGGTGCTACTCTCTTTTGCTCCTACCTTTTTCGTGCTTTGGGTGATGGACACATTTCGAGGTTTACTCACGGGTGTTAGACATATTTCTTCTCTGGGATTGAATTATTTTGTAATTGTTTGTTTCTTGGGTTAACAGCCCTGAAGAAGTCATTTGTGTGCTGCGACACACAACGAAACACGTGTTGGAAGGTTTTTGTGAATGTACCATTGCAACAAGCTGTGTCTCAGAAATACTACCTGATTGAATTACGTATACAAGATATCTGAATAAAGAATCGGAACATGGAACAATACATAAAGACTTTCTCAAATGTATTGAACTAAAAACATTAACTCACTGTCTGCTCACAGCGGACCTTTTGTTTCTGTTATATCCCCTCTGCTGTGGGGATCTAAGAGGTTGAATTGGGAACAAACCCCTCTCCCCTTGGAGCACCAACGATTACTAATTCTTGTACTTTCTCATCGCGTTTGAGCACCTGTTTCCTTGGTTTCTTGCCTGGTTACCAATCAGTATTTAATTTTGCCCCTTATGCATTTTGGTACACTATTGCGATGATGTTTGTTCGCGTTGGGTCCCGGTTGTTCTTAGAGTAGAGTAACTACTGGACTTGTCCTTGCTGCGATCTAGACCTGTGGTTCCGTTTTCCTTAAAACTCAGATGTTTGCAAGCCAGGTCACTGGAGTACAACTCCAAGTAGTCACGCAGCGGCGTGTGAGGGTTGACCTTCACCACCTTATCCGTCCAAGCGAATCCTTCTTCCGGGGAGTCGAAGAAAAGAGAGCCTGATTGATAGCTCACTCTCAGCCAGGCCAGAAATAATAGAGCGTATGAAATATTAAGATTGCGCAGGCTGACCTTTGCCTCTGTGAAGGATTGTCAATTCTGCTGAACTAGTTTAGTGTAGTCTGGAAAGATCAATATGCGGTGGGAGGCATAGGAAAGTGAGTCCTTCAATCTGGCCTGTCGCAGGATAGTGTCTCTGTCATGGTTGTTCAGGATTTGGGCTATAACCGATCTCGGCCTTGCGCCGGAAGGAGGTTTTTGAAGTAGTGCCATCATCGCCCACTCTATAACGAAGCATGGAGATAGAGAGCCAGGAGGGAGCCAATCCATGAGCCATTTAGTGAGGAATTTCTCCATATCTTCTCCTTCGCAGCCCTCAGGAAAACCCACGAAGCGAAGGTTTGATTGGAGAAGGCCAGATAGTTTATTTCCAACAAGAAAAGCTGCTGATAAGGAGGTAAAATACACAAAGGATTTGGACGAGTATTTTAGCGGGGTTCTCTGAAACTGAAGACTTGAAAGACTGTGGTGAGATGAGCACAATCTTTGAACTCCACACAGAGATAGGAAAGGTATTGTCCAACTCAATAATACTTTCATGTGATGCTTCAACCATATCAGATTCAATATCAGAAACGCTTCAGAGAAATTGGTAAGGGCAATGAAGAAAAACATTTCAAATTACATACACATATATTAAATAATCTAAACAGTTCCTCATCTCTTGATTCATAATATAGTTAATGACCAAGGAGCTTTAGTGCAAATTAAAGCAGATTATCAGCATGATAATATAAGAACCTAGTGATGCCCCATGACAGCACTGTGTCAAAGATAGACTAGACACCAGAGGTCAATGTCCATGAAAGAAGAAACCCTCTCAACCTAGGGAGTGTTTCCCAAATATTCTTCTTTAATGAAGACTTGACCATGGGTGCCTACAAATAATTTCTGTGTTACTAAGGCAGGACTTTCACCATTGACCTATAGGTAAGAGGTGACTTGCAGGGGAAAACAACAAATGTATTTATCTGCTGTTTCTTATTGACTCAGAAACACCAAGAGAAAAGGCAGCATTGTTCTCTGTCACTGTTCTAGCAACAATATATACGCTCCCACAAATACTGCTAAAGTGCCGCAGGTAAACCACTTTGCTAGGTTACACCTTTCTTGCATCAGTGTGCTGACTCAGACACGTTACAGTGTGTACGCACAAATGTTCAATATTTCTTGATGCAGAATGATGCTAGAAATGTAAACCAATATACGTTCACCATTTTCAAGACTCAAGTTTCCACATCTGTATGGACTCCTTCTTCTGTGCCTCCAACTTCTTGCCTCTGCCAGTTGTCTACACTTGGTGTCACAGTCGTCAGACAAACATCAGTAATAACAGAACTAGTGCAACTCGTAGGACAATAGTATTTGTCAGAGATAAAGATCTCAAAACAGGAATACACTGGTCCAGAGAGGTAACTTCGACGAGGTCTTCATTCACTTTCATTTTAATTTTTGTGTGTGACACATTTGTCAGGCGCCTATCAGAGACCTGTATTATTTCTGATCCAGTCCCGCAAGGCAGTGATTCGTGAATAAACTCCAGGCAAATTTGGTTCACCACATCCTTTTCCCCAACTCACAATTCCAACAAGGTACCAGGGATCTGTAGAGATTGTCGTCACCAGTGGCCCCCCAGAGTCACCCTGCAGAGGACAAAAACAGCAGTATAAACCTTTTCAGAAAAATACAGTATATCCAGAACGATAAAGTCTCAAAGCTCGTGCATGCAATCTCTTCACTATTCATAACTGTTTGTAACTGTTATCAGTATTCATGTGCATTTCTTCAGTGCTGACGAAAATTCAGGATCTGGAGCACTGGAATTGTATGTCTACTCCTGACTGGTGGCGAAGCTCCTATTTTTGGGAAGAAAAAAACAAATCACATGACAAAAAAAACAATGATTGATCTCAGAAGACTTTTTTAAAAGTAAAAAGCCAAATGCATTTCTGCGCTGCTTTCAGTTGTGAAACATCCACCGCCCATGAAAAACTCAACGTTTGTGATATGGTCTGAGCCCGGTGGGCAGCCCGCTGCATAAGACTGCCAGGACTCATCTTTATTGGAAGTCGACTGAGTGGAGTTAAAAGGTAAAGCCTCTGTAAATATCAGCTGGGAATGGAGCAAAGCGTTTGAACTAAAAATCCTACATTTTTAAATTCACTTAAAGCAATACATTAGCCGCGCTAAATAGTTCACAAAGAGGTGTATCGTGTGATGTTGAAGACATGGAGCGTTGCACAGCTTGCTAAGTACAAAGCATTTTGCGTGAGTATAATGCATTTTAGTGCTTTTCCCCAGGTCAGCCCACAAATGCATTGTCACGCATAATCAGCTCCAAGACACATTGCTGAAGACACTCTGCTGAATTTGTTTGTGCCCCAGTATCTCAGAGTGCGCCCAGACACGAGGTAACGGTGGTTGCCATGGAAACATTGTTTTTTTTGGACCTGGTTTGTCAGGCTCTGCACTCACATGCCCCTCATGACATCTAGTGCTGTGACTGACCTGCAAAGTGAGTTGCAGGATGTCATTGCCATTATCTTTCTGGATTGTGCCGTCCGACTCCGAAAACATAACAGACTGGATGGCCTGCTCTGCACTCGGATGGCCACAGTGCATAAGAGACATCCATTGGAACTCTCAGCAGATTGCAGTACTCGGACAGCTAGCGACAGCGCTGCACCCTGGACCGGTATCTGAGCAGCACCGTCAGTACCACGCCTGGCAAATTCCCAAGGCTCGGAGCTCTGCTCACTCTTCTCTGCACAGCTGCAGTGGCAGCTGATAATTTTACCATTGAGAGGAGGTGGGGGGCCACACGCGCACACATACACACTCGCTGACAGCCTGACACCCATGCATCCACACACATACCCATTCACAACACTCACTAACAAATACACATAAATTCATTCATACATGCATCACATGCACTAAACATACAAACAAATACAACTTACCATCACCAGGGGCGGCTCTAGGTTCATGGTGGCCCTGGGCAGGGAGCGTAGGTAGGGGGCCCCGGAAGAGGGGGTCCGGGTGGGGCGGAGCGCGGAGGCCAGTGAAGAGGTAGGGTCATGGTGTTTGGAAGTTTTATAGAGCCAGAGGCCACCTAATCCCTGCCAGGGGCCCCCACACAAATATGTATCCATCCTCAGAGGATTACTATATTAAGGATATATATTGATGTGGTGGCCCCTGGGATTTGGTGGCCCTGTGCAGGTGCACAGCTTGCACATGCCTAAGGCCGGCCCTGCCATCACTGTATATAGGGAAGTCTCGTAAGTCCCAGGAGGGTAGGAACTGCTGCCTTCCCTCATTGGAGAGTGGGTAAGAGTCCCTCACTCGTCATAGAGTGGGAGATGGTGAGTGAGACTGCTGACCTTTGCCCACTCTTTGACAAGATGTCCTGATTGACACTCGGCCCTGGGCACTTCAGTACTTAAAACTAAAGCCCCCAGGTGCGACGAAATCAGTGTTGCTCACCCTCGCCACGAGGGGGAGGGCCTCGAGGCACTTTTGTCAGGTTGAGGAGGTCACGCCCATAGGGCTGTGAAATCCTCAGCCTGGCAGAGCATGCCCATTTAACACATGTCTAAATTCTGGCTGCCTCACCTGAACAAGAAGAGCGTCTATCAGGCTGATCTTTGCTCAGCCTAACAGACATTTTTCTTGCTGGGAAAAAGGTGGGGGGCGTGGCCCCTGAGTCAATTTGGATGGGTCGCTGCTGCAGGTATCCCTTCATGTTTGGTGAAGAAGCACTGTGAAAGTCTGCTGATAAAAGATAGGCACACTTCACCCTAAATGAGAGAATTGTACACGTTGAGAACAGCCCTGAGCATGTTAATAAAACAAGATAGGTGTGCACTGACATTGGGCCCAATATACAAAGCAGTAAAGCTACACTCAGAGCTTTAGCCTTTACCCCTATAAGTGAGTGTAGGTTTACTATTTTCTGGGATTCACAAATATTTCTAAAAATGCATTTAAAGCTCTTTCTTCATGCACATTTAGTACATGTATAGCTCCTGGCTGCCTGCCCTGAACAAAAAGATTGTCTGTCAGGCTGACATTTTCTCAGCCTGACAGACATTCTTCTTGCTGGGAAAAAGGTGAGGGGACGTTCAGGCCATATCGACGGCTGCTGCACAGCTGTCTCAGAGCAGTGGACAGCGGGCAACCCAGTGCTTAAACAAACAACATAACCCCCTCCCATAGCATTATGTGGATTGCTCTTGGCTTCCTCAAGGCCCAGGAGTCACGTCAAGTGAGGACAGCATTGAGGTCACTTTCACCACTGATCTGTTTCCAGTAGTCAGTGTTGGAAATAAAGATATCTTATGGGGTTAAGACACCTGCTGTAAATAGTTTTGTGTACCCAGTGAGTTCCCTGGGATGCTAGCTGAACAATAACTCTGGTGGTTAATGCACTTGCTGATGGGGTATGTGTCCAGTCAAGTCACAGCTGTGACTTTTCATAAAATAGCTTAGAATGTTAATGAGCCTGCTGCAAAGCACAGCGTGTAATATGCAGGTCACAGACTTGTATTTTAAGTAGATAGCACAGTGGCATTCTTGTTTTGCTGCAAATATTCTGGTGTGACCTACAGGTCATTTTAGCTTAGTGATTTATCAATCAGCATGAAAGAGCCATACACAAACTGTAAAGCTGAGCCTTAAATATTTCTCGATGATTCATCATTCTAAGTTTACTTACAAGGCTTCTTTTTGGAAGTGGTATAGACTTGACATTGCGTGCTTTACCAGTGGTTATTAGTTTGATTTCTTGTATAGACAAATTACATCTGATGTTCTTACAGTGCATGCCATAACTCTTACAAGCATGACTGGGAAAATTAAACAGTTTGCCTCAAAGGCTAGTGACCTCACACTTCAGGAACTTTGCATGAGTTTAAAGCCAGGGTGTTGAACCAATTTTAAGACTCGGACTGCTGCCATCAATTTTACATTACTGAACTCATAGGGATTCTGAAAAATTCAAGCCTCAGACAAAGAAAAAGTGTTAAAAATGAAACACATTCAGCAGGAGAGTGGTAAAGGTGTAGTAAGTAGCTGGTGTTGCACTGAGGAGCGCACTGTCATGAATATACTATTAAAGCATGGTGGAGTAGAACTTTGACCATTATTGGCAGCACATGTTCCATTGAAATAATCACTAAATTTGCACAGATGTAAAGTTTTACTGATAAAACTATATAGCGCACAAACAATAATGTTTGGAAATTGGGTTTTAGCTATATTTGTCGTTTGTGGCTCACCAATAAAAAATTATTGATTTGTTTTCATCCTGTTAAAATCTTTGTTTCCATCACGTTTCATAGTTGGGAAAAAAGTGCTTAATTTGTGTTTTCCTAATTGTTTATTTATTTTGAAATATTTGTACAGTTCATTTATAGGTATCTACATTTGTTGTGTATTAGAAGAAAACAAACACAAGGAGATGATGGATGGAGCACTGAAACTTTCCAGACACTCACCCCCAGTCATAGATCTGGGTTCTATCCATCATCGTTCTTCAGATCACTTTGCCACTCCAGTTCAGACCCAGCTATCTGCAAATCAGTCTTGACCCTGTGTCTCATGGGAACAGATCAGCCTGAACTGCAAAGCCAGGTCTTCCCTGCAGGCTAGCCTGAATCCAGTGGCAAAGTGAGCAAGGGACCCACGTCTGGGCATACCCTGCCAACCCAGGGCCAACAAAGCAAACACAAGGAGATGATGTATAGAGTGCTGAAAACTTTCAGACACTCACCCCCATTCTTGTTTCTGGTTCAGGGAAGACCTAGCTTGGCAGTTCGAGCTGGACTGTTCCCATCAGGAACAGGGTCAAGACTGATGTGCATATAGCTGGGTCTGAACTGGGCTGGAAAAGTGAGCAAAAGAACAATGATGGATTCAACCCAGACCTGTGACAGGGGGTATGTGTCTGAAAAGTTTCAGTGCTCTGTCCACCATCTTCATGTGTTTGCTTGTTCACCCTAAGTTGGCGGGGAATGCCTAGAAGGGGGAACAGCGTTTACAACGCAGTACCTTTACGACGCAACCATTACAACGACTTGCGCTGGGGGGGCGCTCTAGGATAGAGAATAGTTTTAATTTACTATCCAACACCTTCCCTACTATCCACGGGGACTGGAGTTGGAATAGTAAATTGAACTATTCACTATCTGCGCCCCCAACGCAAGTCGTTGTAACGACTTGCGTTGTAAAAGTTGCATCGTAAAGGCATGCGTTGTAAAAGCATGCATTGTAATGACGTACATCCGCCTAGAAGTGGGTCCCTTGCTCACTTTGACACTGGATTTAAGCTAGTCTGGCAGATCAGGGGTGATAGAGCGCCATATTATTCTGAAAATTGTAAGGGTGTATTATAATCACCAGTAGTTAGCACCCGCATATTTAGAGGGCCATGTTAATGTGTGATTATTAGAAATGTAGTACTAGGCCAAGAATGTTGCAACATGTAGTAGCGTGCTCATATTATTTGGAGACTAATGTAGTGCTTTAACCGAGAATATGCCTTATGTAATACAGAAATTATTGTGTCTAAACTGTTGCATTAGGAATAAACGTGCCGTATTAGAAGCTGCTTGTGTAAGTTGTTTATTAATGAAAACATGTGATGCGCTAACATGAGAAGGCAAATGCCTTAGAAATATAATGAAATGTAATGATTTTGGAATGCTTAATGTAATGCTTATGTTGTAGTATTAGAAATGCATTTAAACGTGTAAAGGCCTGAAACATGAAAAAGCCAGCAGAGGCCTAACTTTATTTTCTTAGCTTAGCTAAAACATTATGGGCTAAATTGTATTTTTCCTTGGGAAAAGGCTCCTGTTCGCAGTTGAATTTCAGATTGTAACTTGCAAGGTTGTTTCTCATGCATTTCAGTTGCAGGTGCAAGGACACAAAGCTTGTTAGGTAAAATAATCCATTGTTTAGGAGTTAGGTTGGTAGGAGTAAGAAGGAAGGGAGTGGATCGGAATGCAGAGATGCTACATTTGGCGGAGAAGGTGCCTGGACCCAAGGACACAGCAACGGTTTCTGGATGAAGTTGGGGCTTGGTGGAAAAATCCAGGAAGAAGCACCTGCCCAGAGGGGTGTGTTCAGGGCATGTTTGCAGTCTTTGGGATTTTGTATTAGGTACAGCACCCAGAGGGTGGAGAGCAGATTTTGAGGCAGAAGAGGAACAGAATGTAGTCTTAGAGCAGAGTTTGAACAAACTGGCAGGAGAGGGGTGTAGGAAGGAGCATCTTAGAACGAGCTCTGTAGCTTAGGCTTCTTACCTATGGAAAGTGAGTGTACTTCCTAGGACAGACTAACCTTTTCTTTACCTTGGTTAAATGCAGTCAAGACTTCAAGCAGGAACTGTAATTGTATGCCTGGTTTTTATCTTGAGTCGTCTGAGACTTTTGCGGAGGTTCATGTTTGTATTAGTGCCAGTTTATTTTCTGAACCTCTTACTGAGGTACTTGTATGTCCAGTTGTTCTAGGCTTGGTAATAAATCTTTTACATTTTACTTCGTAGTCAGTGGTCCTTTGAATTGAGATGGATTTGGTTGTTGAAAAATTGTCATAAGTATGAAATTAGTGATCTACCCTTTACACTTCTTAGCAGGCAAAAAGATTCAGTCGACCGCGGATTCTTAGGATTGGTAAGATAAAATCTAGTTACGAATCCGGCGTTACCAGGGGTGTTACCCTGAAACCAGTCCCAAGATGTTTGTTTCCGGTTCAGGGAAGACCTGGCTTGACAGTTTGGGCTGGATTGTTCCCATCAGGAACAGGGTCAAGACTGATTTGCATATGGCTGGGTCTGAACTCGGGTGGCGAAGTGAGCTAAAGAACAATGATGTATTCAACCCAGATCTGTGAATGGGCGTGAGTGTTTAAAAGGTTTCAGCGCTCCATCCATCATCTCTCCCTGAGTTTATTAGAAGAAAACAACATCCTGCAGCCTTCCTACAGCAAGATTGTTTCATAGTGCACTTTAAAAAATCCTTACATTTTGCAGTAAGAGTAAGGAAAAGTAAATACCAATCTCCATGTTAAAAGAATAAGCAGCAATTTGTCAGACGACTAGACTGCCATTTGACCTCTGTCTTTGAACGAACAGCAAATGTGACAAGATAAAAAAAAAATCAAATCATCTTCAATGCTCAATCACCTTCACAACTACTGCGTGGGTATATTGGGGGAGCTGCAGACCCCGCCGCCCCTACTTCCAGTGCCTATGCTTCCAGTACATCTGTAACATTGGCATAACCACTAAATAAGCTATGCAGAACATCTTTCATTCCACATCTTCTTCAAAACATACATACATGTGTTATATCCTACTTGGTGTCAAATGGCAGTAAAACATTTAACTTATACATAATCCCTCTAGTTTGAACACTTTATATTATCTTTGAAAAGTCCCTCCACAATCTTTGCCTTCAATATTGTTTAGAAACTTTAAATTAGAGGCAAGTGAAGGTAAAACCTTTACCGGCAACTTGGGCAAATTGGAAAATCCTGCTTCAGTAAAGCTTGGTAAAGTTTTACAGCTTCTCCTAACTGCACCATTTAAAGGGTTTCCAGGCATTAGCCCACACAATTTGGCTGTTTTTAGACTCAGGATGTACTATCGCCCGCAGGGAAGGAAATCCTGCACCTGGAAAGCAGACAGAGAGGGAAAAGTATAGGGAGGCTGGGGTTGGTTCTGGACCTCTAGATCACTGTGCATGTGGTGCAGGATAACTCACAACCAGGGATATTGGCAGAAGGGATAATTTGACAGAACTGGGCATAGGTTGGGGCACAGGATGTTCCGATGACAGCAACACTGATGGGGACTGCTGTAAAGTGGAAAAAGGCAAACCAGTACCTTTCATGACCCTGGACAGAGTGCTAATGGTTTCCCATGGCTACACGAAGCTATCTCAATTTTAAAATACTACTCAGTAAACCATGCATAGCTGACCTTTTTCTTTCCCAAAGTTGCGAGACAACCTAATTTAAATACTCTCACAAGATGAAGCACGGGTAGAGATTTGGGGTACATTTGGGAAGGAAACTAACCTGCAATAACCCTATCAGAAATAAAGAAAAATGACTAGAGTGGAGGCCCTTTCCACAATCACGTTAAAAACTTAGCACAGTGATGCAAAATGAATATATGTTGCTGAAAACTCCTGCATGTCCACGTGAAGCGTGGACAGAACACTTTGTCAGAGAATTCCAGGAACCATATCTTTAGGGAATTGCCAAATGAACTGCAACCTTGCAAGAAGGATTATGCCTAGGATGCCTTGATGTGGACTTTTCTTTTTTTTGCTCGTATATTGATGATGGCAACCGACCTTTAAAAATGTGAAAAAGGCTAAGTCACCAGCCCGAGTAAGGCTTTAAAGTAACCTCGCTCAAGGCTAAAACAGCCTATTGACAAACTAGGTATCCATAACCCTAAGTCATTTTCCTATAAAGACATAGCCCCATGTGTATTGACTTTTACTAATTGTTAACACACCCACAACAATTGTGTCTTTTGTACATGTCAGAGGCAATGTTGTCTTTTTCTTTTACACATATATCTTACTGTTTGTCCCTGGACACATTCGCATTTTTAGTTTGTCTGCAACATTTCACTGCATTATGTGCCATATAATAAAATTACAATTGACACAAAAAATGTAAACGTTGTTTTTAATTTACATGACAAGTCGCTGCCACCTTAGAGCATTTTGGGTATAATGAGAATAAACCTCCAGAGGCAGTAGTTTTCTTTTTCAATTACATTTGCAATGTGAAATCCTTTCGTTGAGCAAGTAGAGTGAAACTCTTTACCACTACCACCAAACATTGAACCAAGCAGGGGAATTCTCTAAAAACCTTCATCTGGCCCAGTTTTTTTCTGACATGTTGTACAATCTTTCTAATCAAATTTTCTTTTCTGTTATGTAACTTTTGATAGAGGAGTTTTAAAAGATCATATTTAAGAAACTAGGAGGGTCATTTATACCGTGACAGGCAGTGGCACAGCCTGCTAGGTTAGGAGATGCTTTCAACTCTGCCCCACTTGGTGGAAACGAGCCGGCTGCAGTTAAGAGATCTCCAGTTGCCTGGCAGGAATCTGTGTGCATACAGTGCACCCGCAAATAAAGTGGTTGCACAGTAGGCACACCCGATGCCAAGTTGGGTGTGTTATTGTTTAATCACTCGCAACATTCTTTTTATTTTCACAAACATACTTCGAAAGCGAGAATTGTTTGAGGAAGAAAATCAATGGCCTTGACACACAGGGTGATTTTGCCCCATGCCTGAGGGTCATTGTTTTGTTTTTTCCTTGGTTCACTACGCATCACAATTCAGACCCCTGCAGGGAAAATCATTGGTGTTTGCCCTGCCCTAAATAGAGTGTAACGACCGTCACTGTGACCTGGCAGGCCTAGTGTAGAGTTTGGCTGATCACTTACATACATCTATTGGACTGAGGAGAGTGTTTATGTCATTACACAGGTTGAAGTATTAGAGGATGAGTGAAAATCAATAATACTGAAGTATCACTGTGTGTCTCAATGTTTAAAATGGGTGAAGGAGAGTTGGCCCGAGAAGAAAAAAGTGGAGGAGTTGAAACACTTGTGGAGTGTGAACTATGATTTGGCAGATAAAGACCGTTTTTTGTTAAGGGTAACTAGACAGGTCATGCAGAGGAATCTAAGGTAGATGATTATTAATTTCTTTAGAGGTTGGTGGACAGGGTACTCCACAGTAAAGGCAACAAAGTACCCTGTTCACAAAACCCTTGGGGCCATATTATCAAGAAAGGGCGATACATTATTGCGACTTTTATTTGCAGGAAACTGCCGCTAAAGCGGTGATAATGGGCTTGATAATATGCCATTGTGAATTCCCAAAGAAGCTCAGGTTAACACCAGAACCTGGGCTTCTATGAGAATTCACAGGGGCATATTATCAAGCCCACTATCCCCGCTTTAGCAGCAGTTTTCTGGTGATAAAAGCGGCGATAACGTATCGTCCTTACTTGATAATATGTCCTTTGGTTCACCCATCTTGTTCAGAGACGTTCTGGCTGTAAGCTTTCCAATGTTGAGTCTGTCAACAACAAGCTTCTTCTGATGACCTGACAGAGCAAGGGCCATCGGGGTAGGGCATTACACTGCCCACCCTATTTAAGATGGGCGGTGATACGCCCTTTTCTTTCAGTCCGTCACCAATATGTACAAAGGCAAAGGTTTGCATTTTTATCTTGATTTCACTTTATTTATTAATAAAGTAGCTGTGCAGTGCATGGCTTGGCATTTAACTTGCAGTAGACTGATGATGGAGGACTGTTCTGGAATGGCCATCTGGAAGCATCTCTGGTACATTCTGGAGGTGACTGTTTCTCTTTTGTTGCTTTTAACTGAACATCCCAGTTGCTTCTCACACAATCCTGTGTGACTTATTAGACTCATCACGAAGTGTCTGCAAGGTCAAAGATTTCTGATAGAAGAGATAGCTTAGGCCCTAATTTTTAAAACTTGCACCTCCAAAATAGTGAGTTTGGTCAGGTGGGAACTCCACACTTTATATGTGGTACCTGGTCTGCTATATGTGTAGCCCAAAGGGCTGACTGCAATACTCATAGACTACTGCCATTTCATTAAAACGTTTTGACCACAAAATTGTATAACTAAACCATCTCAGACTGTTGTATAACAGAATATCGACCACAAAAATATTGTGCTACATAAATCGCTGTCAAATATTGCCAACCAAAATATAGACTTTAAGCAACTTGAAGAACAAGGACATTGACTACAAAATATTGTGGACCAAAATATTGGCAGTGTATTGCCAAGTATATGTAGCTAAATGTAATAACCATTATTGCAATTTAAATAAAATGTTACATTATTTTCAAAAAAAGTAATATGCTTAAAAACATACAAAATATAAAAAACTAGAACAATGGAAAGGGGCGACCACTCGGTCCCCCCGCACGTATGGCAGAGTACCACGATCCCCCCGGGAAGCCATCTTGGGCAGGAGGCGTGTCTCGGCTGG
Source organism: Lissotriton vulgaris (assembly GCF_964263255.1). Lineage (NCBI taxonomy): Eukaryota > Metazoa > Chordata > Amphibia > Caudata > Salamandridae > Lissotriton > Lissotriton vulgaris. The sequence goes on along the minus strand of NC_141689.1, from coordinate 1,426,068,601 downwards.
TATGCCCGAAGCGGCGTAGCCGGGGCGCGCTTTTTCCCGCCCTAGAGTGGGCTGGCCTAGACACTGACGCGGCTGGCCACGCCCTCGGGGCAGGCAGGGGCGGGTTTACGCCCACCCTGAAGACGGATAAAAGGGGACGCAAGACCAGAAGGCATCCTCTTGTTCCTGTGCTCTGAAGCTGCACCTCCTCGCTGCACGTGAGCTCGAGACGGAACGAAGAGCCAATTTTGAGCGTTGTAATCTTTCTTTTGTCTTACAGATACTCTGTCGGAGAAATGCCCAAGAAAGGCGGGAAGAGAATGACGACTGAACAGATGGTTCGGGTCCTCATGAAGGAGATGACCGAGCTGAAGAAGCGGGTGGCGGAGAGAGACGGGGAAGGGGGGCCGGAACGTCCGTCGGCTGGAGCAGCCCCAGGAGGGAGAGCCAAGAGGCCAAGGAGGGGACCAGCTGGGGGAGACGTCCCGGTTCCCTGTACCCCGCTCGAAGCGCCAACCCCAGTACCGGCGGAGGGGAATCCGATTCCCGTGGTGGTCACCCCGGTGTCCAATGAAGATATGCCGCCCGAGCTGGCAGCACAACTTGCAGCGTGGTTGGGCGAAAGTAGTGAGGGCGCCACGGCTGCCGAGGCGCAGGCGCTGATGAAGCAATTGCGCGAGAAACGGGATGCAGCCAAGGTCTCCGCGCCGGTTGCAGTAGTTGATAAGCCACAAGGGACGATTGCGACCGCAGAGGCAGCGTCCGGTGCAGGTAAGCGGCCATTGCCGATTGCGAGGGATGAGTCAGCACCCTCTCGTAGAGAAAGGTTGGGTCAACATGTGCCTTTGGCAATTAAGGAGAAGATTTGGGCGGGGGAATATGTGAACATCTTCTCGTTGCTTGTTGATCATTATGAGGTGGAGCATGTTAAGGGTCAGAAAGACCTCATGCATCCGAGTGTTTGGCGCGCAAAAATGGCCGCCTTTAAAGTGAATGAAAATATTGGCAATTGGGGCAATGCATGGGGAATCTTTACGTCGATCTTGGGGGAACGTAGGCCCGAGTTGCTTTCCGAGTTGCCAACCTATCAGTCGCGAATCATGGGGTACTCGACATCATACCAGGGTAACCATTGGTTCTGCTACGATAATCTTTTTAGAAAGGCTAAAGAGCATAATAAAAGCTTAACCTGGGATTGTTATGATTCTTTGACATGGGATAAAATGAAGGAGACAGGTATGTTGAAAATGCCATTGGTAGGAAGTAATGTTGGCGAATCCTCCCGCCAATATGGGGGGACGCCCTTTCGTTTTGTAAAGCTTAAAAAATGTAACTCTTAAAAACAAGGCTAAATATATAAGGACATTTTCATTCATATATTACAGTATAACTTAAAAAAAATGTTATGCAAAATAATGTAATTAGTAAATAAAATACATGTGTATTAAATAACAAAAATATATTTTTTATTTATTAAACCAATAAAACATAATGTTATAAATATTTAAGAATCAAATATTCTTAAATACTGTATCACATAAAAAAAGGAAACGATTTAGAAAACAAGACAGAATCAAAATAATTGACAAAATGAACACATTTTAAAAATATATACTTTTAAATGAAATGCCCTCAAAATATGTTATAATGATGAACTAAAGTAATGAAGTAAAATTAGTAACCTGACTCAAATACAAAAGCGTTAAAAAAATCAAATACGCTAGTTTATCTACAATCCAACAAAGACTGGTGAGTCAAAGTCAATTTTTTTATTTTGTTTCGGTACTCTTTTGAGGACCACAAAATTGATTAAAATATACATTTAGTTTTTCATACAAATTAATACATTTTCAATGAAATTTTCAAAAACTTAAAAATTCTATAGCAAACATATTCGTTAGGTGGCTTTATACATAAAGATATAAAATCTTTTGCATTGACAATCCTACAGGACCGATAGATGGGCTCTAGACATGTTAACCTTGCATTTACTATTTTGTTGTCTGGGCATATAAAAAGCAGGTGCTCAAGATTCTGTTTACCCGTAAAGGTTAATACGGGAAGTATACCCAGACGCAACATCATGATTGTAAGCCTTGCGCTGTGTGTAAGAGTATATTCCAAATACGGCTGTTTTTGCTTATATTCCTGGGAGTCAGCATAAGTCTTGTACACAGATAGTTTAGTACAATGTAAATGATCAAGCTCATAACTCAATTTGGGGGTAAAGTTTTTTAGGAAGAGTTTGAGTTGTGCAGGTGTCCATGATGACAAAATTTCTAAACTGACTTTTGCTAACTGAAAAGCCTCTCCCATATTTTTGGAAAAGATAAGATGGGTAGAATCTTTATTGAATGTCTCGATTTTTAACAGATATCGTAGAGTACCTTCTTTTGAGTGGAGAAGGTTATAGGCCCACCTGATGATATTTGCTACGGCTGTGGCATATGCGCTTGTGATAGTACATTCCAGTCTTAGCGCCTGTACTGGTGTAGAAGTAGAAACGTTCAGTAGTTTTTTTAGTATTTTGCCTTCGTTTAAGTCCATATAACTCCATTGTTTTAAGGGAATATATTCCGAGGCATATGACAGAACTGGGGGAATCTTAACTCTGTAGACTTTTAATAATGCAGAAAAATGCCTATTTCCAGTGGCCGTGTACAGACGTGACATGGCCCCAGCGTGTAAATCACTTTTCCTTTTTAAATGGTTGATTTGTTTGATGTTACTCATATTATGTGAGAAAATTCTACCAAGATAGGTATATTCCTTTGTCTGCTCTAGCCTCTCTCCTCCAAGCTTCCATTGGTACCTCACACCTTTTTTCTTTTTTGAAAATGCAACTACTTTAGTTTTGTTTATATTCGGGATTAAAAATTTTTCCTTAGAGTAGTTGTATAAAATATCTAGAAGACTTTGAAGTCCAAAAGGCGTTAGGTCGAACATAACTATATCGCCCGCATACAGCAGGGCATGAATGCGCTGAGTGGCGATCTTCGGAGGTGTACATAACCCTTGTTGTAAATGGGATGGTAAGTCGCTTAAGTACAGAGAGAATAAAATCGGAGCCAAGAGGCACCCTTGTTTTAAGCCGTTAGATGTCCGTATTATCTTTGACAAGCCCTTATCTCTCCCCATTTGAACTCGGCACCAGGTGTTACTATGTAGGTTCACTATTAGTTGTAGTAGTGGTTCCGGGATACCCATCTTTCTTAGTTTTGTCCACAGGGTCGGTCTATCCACTCGGTCAAAGGCGGTAGAGTAATCAATGAACGCTGCATATATTGATTGTGATTTTACTGATACATATTTATCTAGGATTGTTTGAAAGGTTGCTATATTGTCTGTGACTGAATGATTCGGTCGGAATCCAGCCTGAAACATGGGAATTAAACCCAGCGTAAATGCCCAAGATTTCAACCTGTCCAATATTGCTGCAGCAAAAATCTTCCCGGCAGCATCCATAAGAGCTATTTGCCTGTAGTTTCCTGCTATACTTCTTTTTCCTTTTTTATATATCGGGATTATTATGCTTCCTTTCCAGGAGTTTGGTATTTTCCCAGAATCAAATATATAATTGAATAGTGGCGAGAGCATCAGGCCCCACGCTTTATGGTCAGCTTGGTAGACCTTGATAGGAATCTGATCAGGGCCGGATGCACCCGTACTTCTTGCCTTTCTGATATTCATGGCAATAGACAGTGCCGAGTCTTGGTGAGTTTAGTATCTTTAATTTCCATATCTCGTTCAACAGCCTCTCTCACCATAGTATTCAGATTGGGTTTGTATAAGTCACTTAGATAGATGTCCCAGTCTTCTTCTGAAACGGGAGTTGCTTCTAACTTCTTTTTGGTTCCAGTCATTTTCGCTATCAAAGACCAATATTTGCGTTGGTTACATTGCTTGACTGCTAGTTGAATGTCAATCCAGTTAGAGTCCTGCTTCAATTTTTCCTGTTTAGTTTTTTCTCTTCGTATTTGGTTCTTTAATCTGTTAATTTCCGCTTTATTTACTGACGAGAAACTCAAATACTGGGCTCGAATCAACCTATTAGTTTTTTTTACAATTGGTTGATTCCAGTTTTTATTCCTACTGGAACATTTAATTTTTATTGGTTTATCCTGTTTTAATTTACTTTGTAAAGCATGCTTGAGTTCGTAAATTATATATTCGAAGTTCATTATGGGGTCGTCTGAATAAGTAGTAGTCAACAATTGAGTTTGAGAAATTAGAATATTCAAATAGTCCAAATTTTCTGCACCCCAGTAAATCCGACGCTGGACTATATTTACTTCCATTTTAGGTTTATTGAATATTGGCTCGTTCTGAAAGGTAGTCTGTACCGACCAGAGGGTTGTTAAATGTAAGAGTGCATGATCACTTTCCTCATTAAATTTAGTTGAGAGTTGAGTGATTTGTTCCTTTTCTTCATTCCCACATATGAAATAATCAAGAATAGAGGGAGTTCCATTTCCCTGCCTGGTATATGATGCCGGTTTATCTCCATTGGTATTACCGTTTAGTATTGTCCAGTTTATACTAGGAAGGAATGATAGTAATGAGCTTCCTCTCTTATCTGATTTAGCTCCTTTTGGAAGTTGCGGGAGTGATATTTCCAAAGATTCCTCTTTAAATAATAGAGCCCATTTCTTAATTTCACTGTTTGAGATTTTAGCGTTTAAGTCACCCATTATGATATATGGCATGTGAAGTTGATCATCAAGGATGTGAGTAATGATCTCCAATAAGCGGTCGAATAATGAGTCATATTTTTTACCGGGCGGGGCATAGATGTTAAAAAGTAGTATTTTTTTATGAGTAGCTGATGATTGTGTTTTGAATGACACCTTAATACATTGCAGGTTGTCTGAGTATGTGTCAATTATTTCTTGTGACCAAGAATATTCTTCTTTCAACAAGATTGACAAGCCTCCCTTCGCATGACCCCTTTTGGATTTTTTTGCAGGAGTTTCATAGACGTAATATCCTTTTTGCGTAAAGGGAGCGGTTGACCATGTTTCCTGTAGAGCAAGAATATCTGGAAGATCTTTAGTTGCGTCTTTCATTTTTTGGCAGTTTTCCCGGCCAGATTCCATGTCAATAACGTCAAGCCTTTGCTAAACCAGATGTTGTTGAGGTCTATCCATTTTTTTGCTGTTTAGAGCTTCTGATAGCCATGCCCAAGATTTTACAGAATTCTCAGTATTACTTAGTCCTGTGTCCCGGGACCATACTGACCTTTCACCATGCGTTACTTGTATTTTTAGTGTGTCTTTTCTCGTAGTGTTTGATGCAGAGTCTCCCCATTTTGAACTGAAATTATCATTTCTTCTGTGAGATTGTCTAATTGCAACGTTATTTTGTAAATTTGTTTTGGGTTCTGATATTGAAATTACATCATAGCCATTTTTGTGTAGAATTTCCTTCTCTCTTATGATTATTCCAGGAAGAACTGGGGAAAAGAATGACACTTGTACTAATTTGTCATTTTCTTTTTTCGGAAAGAGTACTAGGTCAATTTCTTTACTTGTAAGAGAGTTCAAGGATGGTATTTCTTGTAAGAGATTAATTATTCTGCCACAGTTGAACGGCATATTGTCTGTGGGAAAGAGTTCTTCAATTATTATGTGTTTTGATGGATTTCCATCCCACTGCTGTAATTTATTGTCTTGTAGTTCTTTTGTAACCATGATCTTTTGCCCTGTTGTTCTTTTTACTGTGGTCGGACAGTATTCTTCTGCTTTTGGGTTCAAAGATTTCACCAGCGGTGTTATTTGAATTGCTGGAGAGCTCACAGAGTTTGAGAAAGTATGTTTTTGAAATTTAAGCTTGTTCCCTTTTTTCTTCTGAATTCTTCTCAGAGGCTTTCTTCTCTTTTTCTTTCCCCTTGCTTCTTCCTGGTCGTTATTATTTTTGGTCTTTCCCGTTTGATTTGGTTCCTGTCCAACGATAACTCTTATTGAGTCTACTTTGTTGTCTCGAGCTATCGGACCTGGGTCAGTATCGGTTACTTTATTCGAAAACATGGGATAATGCTTAATGTTATTTTCGGTGATAATTTCTATATCTTCTCTGAACAGTTTCTTGAGAGAGTAGGTAATGGTAGATTTTTTCTTTTTTCTTAATTCCTTAGTTTTAGTCTCAATTATTATCACGTCAGACGTTTGTGAACTTGCTTCTTGTTTTTTTGGAGACCTAGTTCCTTTTTTTGGGCCATCTTCGGATTGTGATATATTGACTGTTTCATGTTTTTTTGATGTAACATTAGTAAGGTCTTTTTTTCTTCCACCAAAAATTTAAGTATGCCTATTTGCACATCGAGGGTATCATCAGAATTAGCTAGGATTTGACCAAGGTGGGTAAGAACTGATTCCAGAATGTCCTGCAAGGAAAAAAGTGCTTTTGACAGGGGGGATACGGTGATTGCGGAGGTTAAAGTTGGAAAATAGGGGTCAGTGAGGTTAGTTTGATTAGAATAGAGATTGGGTGATTTTTCTGGGGAACTGGTAAGTGGCTGTTTTTGACTTAATGGAATTTCTAATTTTTCTTCTTCCATCTTCGTGATGTTACTTGCAGAGACCTCCAGACATAGTTCACTATCCCGATGTTTTATTGGTGTTATTTGTGATGTCTCTAAGATCGATTTATGGTGCTCTTCAGAGAAGGAGATCTTTGCCAAGTTGCTCTCTATATTAGTTGATCCTTGATTATGAATGCTTTGTTCAGAAGATAGTAGCAACTGATGTTCAGTCTTGCTGAAAGAGAGATTTAACTTATTATCTTTGCTGGTGTTAAAAGAAATGAATGTTTTTTCGTAGAAAGAGTAGAAAAATATTTAGTTATAGCCGGAGTACAGGATATTTGTCCAGGTTTCATCGATTTGTCTGTGGATTTTCTGACGGCTGCGTCAGTACCCATGCACTTCATATAGATTGTTCGTGAGCGTAGTTTTTTTAATGCCATCATGAAGTGGCTAGAGATCAATTGATGATATTAGTGATTACTACTGATTCTAAGTAAATTTAGTGTTTTTAGTTCAGTATCTGATTTAAGAGAAATTTAGTATTGCATAGATTATTCTTAGGTAAAATGTATGAGTTATGAATAGACGAGATCCTCAGCTTTAATCAACTCCTAGAGATATGCACAAATTGGTATACAGTCTCACCTAAACAGGGTTACGGACGATTCTTTTTTCTCATGTAATCCAGTATTCCTAGAGGAGATGAAAGTGGGGTGGCCCGTCCCGTCCTCGGTCGTCCCCGGACGGCCACAGACGGCCCGCCCTTTGCCCGGGCTTCGCTCCGTGCGCCGACCCGCGCGCGTCCCGCGTCGCGGTTGGATTGATGTTATTGATATACGTTTCGCCGGTGGGTGTGTCCGTGGGCGTTGCGCCTGGGGGAAGAGGAACCAGCTGATCAGTGCAGGGATTGCTGGTCCTCGCAGTCCCCCGGGTTGCGCGTGTAGTTCGCCCTGGCCTCTGACCCTGGGGACTCCAGCTGGGAGCGTTAGACAGAGCCTGCCGACTGCAGCTCGCGCTCACACCAGCGAGTCCTCGGGGAGGCAGCACCTGGGCACACGTGAAAGGATTTGAAAGGATTTGGACCTTCCCTCGCAGTATCGGCGATAATCCAGCAGCAGCAACAACTAAATGAAGTGAGTCAGCAGATTCCCCAACACAAGATGCGGTAAAGACTCCGTGTTGCAAAGCCCCAGCAAGTGTTTGAAAGGCCAAGACGACTTCGAGCTGCTCCCGCGGAGCGGGGGCCGCGAGTCGTGTTTTAAGGTCCAGGTAGGCGGGGGGGGGGGGGGGGGGGGGGGAAGAGGCACCAGGTGCGCGCGATGTCAGGAGCGCTAAGAACCCTGGTCCTCGCAGTCCCGCTTCCCCACAGTCAGCAGCAGTTCGATCCAGCCAATGGAGGGACCCGCTATTCAGGTCAGCAGATTCCCCAGCACAAGATGCGGTAAAAACTCCGTGTTGCAAAGCCCCAGCAAGTGTTTGAAAGGCCAAGATGACTTCGAGCAGCACCTATTCAACTGTGAAGCTCTCCTCTAATGTTGAAAAGCGTGAAGCAGGATACAAGGAATCCTGGCTGTACTCAAAGTCCCATCATGCAACTGACTTCCATGAACAAAATCTTGGAAAGGATCCAGGGGAAAAACTCTTTAAAAACAGAGAAGAACCCCTCTCAGAACGGATACTCAATACATTTAAGCCTACTTTCTTCTTGTATAGTGGCCACTATAACAAAATCATAAGAAATCCAGGGAAAACGCTAAAAAAACGAAGCTACTCGCGTTTTGACCCAAACTCCACATAACGATGTGGAGCGGCTAACAAAATGCAGGAAGAAGCACAGGATTCGTGTTTTACCAGCCGGTAAAACGGACTAAATACTGCAAAGAACCGACTCGAAATGCCAGCGGTTCAAGAGGCAAGATCCTGGGGCTCTTATTCAAGCCATAAACGCCCCAAATGATGACAGTCAAAATTTCATGAACAAAGTCCCCGAATTGTGCCGATTTCCCAATGAGAGCTGAGAGCTCCCAACCAGCAATCCAGCGATCAGCAACCGGAACAGGAGTATGCAATCAGCAATCCAGCGATTCTGCAAAGACTGGTGAAAATGCAACCATTGTAGGGGCAAGGAGTTGGTCAGGGGCAGAGTTCTAACTCCATTCTAATAAAAGTTGGGGAAGATGATTCGTTTTGTGGGGAGAAGCTAAGATTTACTATTTTAACTCCAGTTTAGCAAATGTTGGTGAAAGTGCATATATTGGTGGAGGTATGATTCACTTTTCTAACTCCGCTTAAACAGTCCTTGGGATAAGTGAATACAATAGGAGGCTTTGATTTACTATAGTACTTCCAATCCAACAAACACTGGGAAGGACATAGATTGAAGGTTCAGATTTACTATTTCTACTCCAGTCCTACAAACTTTGGAGAACATTCATACAATGGTTAGGGGAGGGTAGCCAGATATTTCATTTAACTCCAGTCAAGGAAACGTTAGGGAAAATCTCCTAAAATTAAGGTTTTGTGGGAGAAAACCTCAACTAATTCTAATTTTTGCAGGAGAAGTTCCCTGCACAAAGCTTTTTGGTTTAATATAGTCCCATAAAAACCCTTTTCTGCTGAATTGTTCCCCAAATAAAATATTTTCACTTTGTGAAGTTCAGCACAGTTCACATACTAAAAAACACACAGGTAGTAGTGTTCCCTCACATTCACTGAGCACAATATAATCCGTAACTATTAAGCGTGAAAAGTCAAATTGTTGAGCTTTATTACAGCAACCGGGTGCTAGATCAGCCCCAAACACCTACTACCTAAAGGTGTCGTCAGCACAAATAAATGTGCAACCAACTATACAAGAAACTGAGGCTCTTTCAGCACACCATTAAATCAAATGTTAATCAAACATAGTAACGGTCAAATCCGGTAAACCCATAGGTGTGTACCACTAAACTGAGAACGAGAAAGATACAACAATGTTAATCAAAAAAACAGTATTATTCCAAAAACAGAGATCCAGAAGGGTCATTATTCATGCTGTTTAGTATTCTTTATTCGTGTTGTGTCAACATTAAATTCCCAGCACAAGATTAGCCGACACGCGTTTCGTCTTTGCTTCGACTTTTTCAAGGCATAAATGTAGGATTCGCAAAAAACAGGTTTGAATAGGCATAGTCCATTCTTGTGCTCTAGTACATAAACAAGAACCCCAGGCTGGATATCCAGTAAACAGCTCAGCTCACAGTTGTCACTTTGCGAAAAAATCCTGGCATCCAACACCGTAATTGAAAAATCCTTTGTGTTTCAGAGCTGTATATAGGGCAATGATTCATCCAATGCAATCAGTCACTGCAGTGCCTCTATATGTGTCTATAGACCCTTTACAATCCACAATCGAGTATCAAACTGGCACAGTACTAAGAAATCATTGCAGGAGCATCCTTATAGCACCTCCCAAAATATGGGCTGCAGCCTCATAAAAACGATACCGTCCCCATCTGTCCTCGTGTCAACAGCTACGTGAAAATGCCGTAAGAAGAATCGTAGCAGTAATCCTGGCAACACGGAAAAGGTAACACTTAGTCAGCGCCCCTTGTGGCACAACCCTGATAAGTTGTAACCTCCAAAGCTTCAGTGTAACCGCCGAACTGTCTCTGAAGCTTTGTATTGCCATTGTGCATATCTTTATTATAAATATTCCTTACCACGCCACAGGAGCCATTTTTTACTCAATAGCTTTCGCACCCAGGCTCCCTGTGAGTAGGGTTCCCTTGTTTCTTATTCCCACCACTATTAAGAGACAGCATGACATGGAACTGCCCTTATTCATCTCTTTCCTCCATGGGGAAAACATTGTTTCCTCTAAAAAAACATGTAACCTACATTACCACCAAGTTTGTGAGTTATCACTTTCCACCTTAGAAATGGGGTGGAAATGGGATGGAAACTCACAGGTTTGTGGGTATTGACAAGCTGATACAGCAAACCAAGCCTTAATTTTTCAGCTACTTACAGAGCTTTCTATGTACTTGTAAAGGAGGATTAAGCGGTAACGAAAACTTTCACACCTGATGTATCATTTTGTGGATAGCTGTCAGGCAGAAATTGGGTCATTTTACATGTATGTGATCTACTCTAGAAATCCTACTTGAGGTGGGGAGTGGGTGTTCTAAGCTCTCGTTAGACTTGGAAGTTTGTGAAGGCCCACAAATGTAGATGTGCGTGGGTATTCACAAACTCTCACTCCACTTTCCACCCTGGAAAGGGCTGGGTTTGTACTCTAATGGTTGGCATTAATACCTTCCCAGGGCTGGAGGGGAAATGTATCACTTCCAGATTTGGTGAGGTACAGGGTAAAAGGGTTTCTCCATGGACATTTATTTTACCTTTTTGTTAGAATGTGGGTCTTTAGTTGGCAGAGGTAGGTACCTTTGTCCAAGTCCTTTGTCCTTTGTTCAAGTAGGGACCCTTCTTCATAGTCAGGGTAAGGGAGTTACACATGCAGCTTGGCATGAGCAGTCAGGTTTATCTTAGAGGCAGCGTGTAAAGCATTTGCACATAACCAACAGTAATACAGTGAAGACACTACAAAAGGACACAAAACCAGTTTAGAACATATCTAATATTTTTATATGTCCAAAACAAGACCAAAAACGATAAACATCCACCATACAGTTCTCGGAAATCTTCAGTAATTAAAATAGTCTTGAAATACAGTTCCTTGAAGTCGATAGCTCTGTCTGGGGCTATCACAGCATTGAGAACAACAAATCCAAACAGTCCTGGCTGACCGAGGTGTCGTGGGTCAGCTACAGTGCCGGGAAGACCCGCGAAACAGTACATTTAGAAATGTAGGTCTCAATGAGCCCTGTAAGGCCAGCGTCCGCAGGCGTCGGTTCTGGAGGTCGGTGCAGGAGTTGTCGGGCCCTTGAAGTTACACGTGTTGCAGATCAAACTCCTCGCCGTTGAAGTCGGGGCATCGGCAGGCATTGGGGCTGCGGTGCGAAGTGCAGCAGTGTGGTGTGCAGTGTCCTTAGGTTGTGGTGCAGGCAACGGCTCGGTGATGGTCATCCAGCAGCATTGGTGAGACCAGGGCTGTGGTGCAAAGTGATGCAGTTCTTTTTGCAGTGCTGGCCGGTCACCGTGCAAGCAGGGTCATCGTCGTTGCTGAAGGGCTGTCGTCAGTTGACGAACTGGAGTCGATGGTGCCGGCATCGATGAGCCAAGGATGCTGTGTGGGATGAGGACGGTGCGTTGTGTATCTTACGAGTGGTGCCCTCGAACCAGGGTGCAAGCAGCGACGTCTATGTCGGTGTGGAGCGGAGGTGTCGGCGATACCAAGGCATCATTGTGAAGCAAGGCGGTGTGAAGCGCGGTGCCCATAGATCACGGGGCAAGCAGCGGTTGGTGGAAGCGTTGGGTGGCATAGTCGGTGAGACCAGGGTTGCGATGCGGCATGCGGCGGTGCCCTTTGCAGTGCCTTCAGGACATGGTGTTGGCAGTGGCTTCGTAGACGGCATCAGGTTGCTTTTTCTTCTGTTGCAGCACAAAACACACAGTCCCCAGTACCAATGGCAGAAGAACTTGAAGTCTTTGCTGTTCCTGAGACTTCTTCAACAGGGGGCAAGCTTTACCTCAAGCCCTTTGAGAAACTCAATAAAGAAGTTGTAGAAAGTTCAGTTCAGTCCAGTCCTTTCACTGCCAAAGACAGAAGCAGCCACTTCACGCCAACACAGCAAAGTACTCGGCAAAGTGGTAGTTCATCCTCACAGCTTCCCCAGCTCTTCTTCTTGGCAGTCTTCTTGGTTCAAAAGAGTTCTAAAGTTCTGGGGTCTGGGCCCCAATATTTATTCTACAAATTCCTTTATCCTCTCAGGCAGAGTGTGTCTGTGCTTAGTCCAAACAAGTTTGGTCCTCTCTGACCCAGCTTCCCTGCAGGAGGAGGAGACAGCATTATCTATAGCAGCCCAGGCCCATCCAGGTACAAGGAAATCTCCTCCCACTACTCTAAATGCAGCCCAGGTCTATTCAGCTCATCCCTGACTCAACCAGACTCTCTGGAGCCACTGCACATCCCCAGCCCCAGTCACTCCAAAGCAGGACAGTCAATACACATCCTAGTAGAGGCACACAGGATGGCTAAGCAAGATAATACCTACTTTCTAAAGGTGGGATTTTCAAACACAGAAGGTGACAATTACCTTTACTAAAAGATGCATCTTTAGATTCTGAGTTCAGTTATACTAAACTTTATTTTCCTATCTGGTCCCAATGGGAAGTTATATTTATAAGATGTTATAAATTAACTTCCATGCCTTCCTAAGGGCCAGATAGCCTTTCAATAGTGAAAAACGAAATTGGCAGTATTTCACTACCAGGACATGCCACACACATCAGGGCATATCCTACCTTTCACATACACTGCACCCTACCCCCAGGAGAGCCTTGGGCCTACCTTAGGGGTGACTCACATGTAAAAAAAGGGAAGGCCAAGCAAGTGAGTGCACTTGACAAGTCGTCATGGCAGTACTAAACTGCACACAGACACTGCAGTGGCAGGTCTGAGTTACATTTGAAGGGCTGCTTGTGTGGGTGGCACACCCAGTGCTGCAAGCCCACTAGCAGCATTTGATTTACAGGCCCTGGGCACACACAGCGCACTGTACTAGGGACTGACTAATAAATCAAATAACCAACCATGGAATCACCAGTCTATAACAAGAATTTACAACAGGAGCACTTGCACTTCAACACTGAACAACAGGGAGAAAGTGCGCAGAGACACTACACCAGAAAAAACAGAGTCAAAGCCAGGAGGTCTGAAAGCAAAAATACAGGGGAAACATGCCAAAAGATGTAAAGTCTAACACCCTGTGAAGGAGGAACATGCTTTTGCACAGAGGATCCTGGCAGAGCTTTCCGTGCAGAATTGTCAGTGCACACCTGTCTTGTTTTCGTAACATGCTCAGGCTGTCTCAAGGCGTACAATGCTCTAATTTGGGGGAGATTTGCTGCATTTTCTTCAGCAGACTTTCACAGGGCTACTTCGCCAAACATGACGGCATACCTGCTGCGGCGGTCTGTCCATATGGGCTGCGGGCCACGCTCCCACCTTTCTCCCAGCAAGAAGAATGTTTGTCTGGCTGACTGAAGGTCAACCAGACAGGCATTGTTCTTGTTCAGGTCAGGCAGCCAGAAGCTAAATATGTGGTAAAAGGGCATGCTCCTGGCTGCCTGAGATGAACTTTTCCAGGCTGAGAATTTCACAACCCTGTAGGCCTATTCTCCTCAGTCTGGCAAAAGTGCCTCAAGGCCCTCGCCCTAATGATGAGAGGGAGCATCACTGATTGCCTTGGACCTGGGAATTTCAGTTTTAAGCACTGAGTGCCCAGGGCCAAGTGTCAATCAGTGACACCTCGTCACAGAATGGGGTGGGGTCAGAAGTCTCGCTCACCCCATCCCACTCTGTGAGAAGTGAGGGACTGTTGCTTTCCCTCATTGGTTGACTGTAGGTCAGCCAGTGATAGTAAGCTCCAGTGCCAACCCACCTGGGACCTCCAAAGCTTCCCTCTCTATAGTGAAGGTATGTTTTATGGCTTTTTTTGTATGTTTGGTGCAGGCATGCATGTAATGTATGAATGTATGTGCATTTGTTAGTGAGTGTTGTGATTGGGCGTGTGTGTGTCCTTGTGTGAATGGCACATTGCTTACCGGTAATCTTCATTACCCCGATTATGGTCTCCTCTTTCTAGTTATTACAGTATGAGGTGGTTCCGCCTGCCGACATGCACTCTAACACACTAGTATTTTTTTACTTTTCATTGAATAAATGTCCCTCCCATCCAGCTCCATGCCTGCTAGTAACAAGACCAGACACAACAAAAGAGGGGTGGAGGGAGGGTACATAACTTGGACGAGGAGGACCGTAATCATGGTAATGCAGATTACTGGAAATGAATGGGACTTTACTCGTCCCAGTCATTACGATAATGAGGACTTAACAAGCCAAAAACAAAAAAGATGCTTGACACAAAGACAGTAGGAAACCTAACTGCAAGATACAAACTTCCAAAATTGCTGCAGATATAACACCCACAGCAAAACCATCCATCAAAGCATGCAAAACCTCCAGTCGAAAATGCTGAACAACAGTGTGAGACAACAGACAAGTGCCCGCCGGACATAATCCCTGGATGGAAACTCCTGCAGTCTCAGCTTAGGAAGGCAAAATAAATCAGTGAGAGCACCACCGAACCTGGACAGGAGGAGCCAGACCTAAGGATCCATAAGACTGACAAATGCCAGTATTACCCCTTCATCAAGAGGAGAAGGGGCTAAACGGACCCCTGAAGAAACCCTGCCAGAAGAGAGAAACAAAACAGGAGAAAGGAGAAAGTGAAGTGTGCAGCAAACAGAGCAGAAAAGCCAGCTGAACAACCAAAGAGGAGAGGACCTGACCAAGACCCCCACCAGGAACAACAAAAAGAAGCTCCTGTTGGAAAGGACAGCCAAGAAACTGGAAGAACAAAGGCCGGATCCAAGACCAGAACCAACTTATTAGGTAGTAGCCGTAAAGAGGGACAGGACACCAGCAAAGTCACAACTTCCCCAAACCTCAAGTTGAAGGAACAGCCAACAGAAAGCCAGCGAGCAGACTACCACAGTAAGCCAACCAAAAGGAAAAGGTAACAAGCATTGGCATAGCCAAAAGGTCTCGCCTTTGGGACCATATAAGTATTTAACTATGCAGCACAATATCGTTTGTGCAACATCAACTGTTGCATGGCTAAACACTTATAATGTCCCAAAGGCAAGACCTATTGGCTATGCCAATGCTTGCTCCTTTAGAGATAGATGCATTCTCATATTTGTATGACTTCTTACAGCATGAGATGAGAAGTCATATATGCAGCGATCTAACAGAGGTATGAGACTGTATGTGACTAAAATATAATTGAGGAAAAAATAGACATACCTTCTAGGATACAAGAATAAAGCTTGCATGCAGTGAAAATTTTGGCGAACGCATGAAGAACCATCGCTGATATGTTTAGAGCCTGCTTTCCTTAGAGTCTGCAGTTTATTGTGTTATGCTACTTATATATAGCACCTGATAGCCTACTGTGTACGTCGAAGCACATTATCGGGCAGGTACTAGGGAACAGTCCGGGATCGGTGGGGGAGAGGGATTTATAGGTTGGGAGGATTTTGATTTGTTGATGTAAACGATGTGGAAAGTGTTGTTAAATTCCAGAAGAGGTGTTGATCGTCCTCACAAGAGTTTATTGTTAGTCATAGTATATTATTGCGAGCCTTGAAGATAAGAAATCTATTTACTTCACTCTTCACTCACGTGTGCAATTCAAGCCTGATGCGATTTAGTGTTGCTGCCCATGTTCCTTTAAGAACGGTATCCAGGGGGGGCGTGGCTTGGCGCCCGGCGAGGACGGCAGCTCTGATGTGAGCGCTCCGGGTCGGCAGGGGTTTTCGCTGCATTTTTCAGCTCACCTGCGCCTGCAAAGCAGATTTTCCCCGACCGGAGGTCACAGACACCAACGTGCTCCTAGATGCGGCAGCACCCGAGCAGCGGAATGACCATTTTCGCCAGTTTTGTAGCGGACGCGGCTCTGTGATAGTCGCGCCCGCCATTTTGAATCCTCTCAGCGCGAATTACGGCGCACCCGCTCGAAGACCATGCGAGCCTGTCACGGAGCTCTACATGTCACCAACTGCTCCTGGTGAGATATATCCTTCATTTCTGCATCACTGCCGCATGCACTTGAGACACGCCGCTTTTAAGCGAGTTTAAGCGAGTTTCACTCGCGTTTTCATAACCTTGGCGGCCATTTTGGGACATTGGACTTCTTCTTCCCTCAGGTAACCTGCCTGTACACGCAGTTTCAGCCTACTCTCTGCTAAAAGCGTTGCAATTCCTCATGCTTACATATTTATGGCTATTTACAACTTGTGGCAGTTTCTCGCACTGTTTTTGCACACTCTCCTTTACTTGCTCTCCTTGCATCCATAATGTGCCCTCTCTGACGGACCTCTTCTGTTCCACAATATGCCACTTCTCTACATTTCAGCGCTATGGTGATTTTTTGCTTCCTTCATCAATGTGTTAACTCCTCTAAATAACGATTTGAACGCTGCTCCACTCATCTTCCTAATTCCCTGACGCTCTTGCATTTCGGGCAGTTCAATGTGTTACCTCCTTCAATTAACCATATGAACGCTGCTCCACACATCTTTCTAACTCCCTGGCATTCTTGAATTCCGTGCAGATAGCCTTCTTTTCCTTCTTCTTTTTTTGGGAGTCTGTGTGCCTTTCTTCAATCAAGAGTTCCTGCGCACACTTTTAGATGTCTGTGGGCACGCAGTGATTACTACGGGACTTCATTTCTCCCTAACAATAACTCTTTTTTTTATGGAAAGAAGGGCAATTCCTCGCACTCCCAAGACTCCACGTCGTGTTTTCATTAAAAACTCAAAAGTCTTCTCTGCATTGGCGCACCTCGAGGCCTCTCAGGCGCTCGTTACTCAGATGTCGCAGTCTAACACGGAGCGGCCTGTCCAGCCTCCAGGGAAAGTCACGACGAAACGCCTTAAAAAAGATCCTCCATCACCAACAGGATCCACATCGGCTGTCTCCATGGAGATGTTACTGGAAGAGATCCGTGCCCTCAGACCCTTCATGGAAGAAACAAATTCTAAGTTGCAGGTTCTTACTGACAACTGGTCTCAGATGGATGCCAGAGTGACTACAGTGGAACATTCTCTGACTTCTCTCCAAGAGTCGTCCTCCAAGGTGTCACACATGCAGTCTCAGATTTCCTCTCTTCAAAAGCAAGTTGAAGAATTGGAGAACCGAAACAGACGCAATAACCTTCGACTCTACGGCCTGGCGGAGAATTGTGAGGGGACTGATCCCATCGCCTTTTTCAAATCATTTTTACCCAAGCTTCTTCATCTGCATGAAGGTACTACGCTTAACATCCAGCGTGCACATAGGCTAGGCCGCCTCTCTTCTACTTCTTCCCCTTCTTCACGGCCAAGAGGTGTCATCATGTACTTCTTAGAATATACTGACCTTCTCAAAGTCATCTCAGCGGCTCGTGCCTCACCTCGTCTTCAATGGTCAGGTTCCAATCTCTTCTTTGCGCAGGATTACGCCAAAACCACAGCCAACCGTCGCAAAGCCTTTCTGGATATGCGACCAGAGCTTCGCGCTATTGGAGCCAGATATGGCCTTTTTCATCCTTGCCTATTCAGAGTTACTCACAACAACAAGACAACGACCTACGAGGATCCTGTTCGTCTCCGAAGTTTTTTGAACGCTGCACAGGCATCTGATATGGACTTATCTGGTTCTTCATCAGCTTTACCTCTATGACTCTTGCATGATGTGGCTTCGTTGTTCTAATTAATCTGCATGTTTAATGTTTGTTGCTGGCTGTTTTACTGTTTGCCTTTGCTGGGTTTTCCAGCATCTTCAGTTTCTATGTTCCTTTTTTGATTCTTTCCCATTTCTCTTACATCCCTGTTAGATGGATGTGTAGTGTTCACTAGTGTCTTTGTATATTTTTTCATCGCTCACCATTGTTCTGTTTCCTTCTTTTCTTATTCATGTTATTCCTTTTTGTTTTTCTTTCTTCTTCCTTGCAGGTTTCACAATTTGTATTGCGTTCTCCCCTCGACTTGCTGGTTCGCTTACATTGGATGCTCTGCCTCCTCTAGTTGGCGCTCCCCCCTCACTCCTCTCTCCTCGTCTCCTCTCCCTGATGATCATCCCTCCACATATTTGCCCTCCGTAAGTATGTTCTCCCTTTTCTCCCTGATGTTCGCTTCCCTTTTTGTATCTTTTTTTCTCTCATCTTCACTAGTTTCCCTTGTTCCACAGGTGTCTTCCTCTCTTGTTTTTCGACAACTCTTCTGCTATAAATTCCTTCCCATCACTCTCTCTATTCCCTGGACTACCTTCTTATGTTTTTTAAGTCAACAGATCTTAACTATTACTTTTTTACTCTCTTTCCCCATTCCTCATCCTCCTTTTCAATCTTATATTGTATTGACTTTTATAGACTTTCTTATTCTTTTTGGTTTTTCTCCTCCTCTGGGTTCTTCTCACATCTTTTTTCTTCATGTTGATATTTTCCTCCTTTCTTATATGATATGTCTTTGAAAGTAATTACATGGAATGTTAAGGGCATTAATTCTCCCATCAAACGACAGAGAATTTTATCTCATCTTGCACGTTTAAATGTGGATATTGCTTTTTTACAAGAAACCCATTTATCTGTTGAAGAATCTGTTAAACTGAAGAGGAGTTGGGTGGGTGATGTTTACTACTCTCCTGGGGATGGTAAACGTAATGGTGTGGCCATTCTATGTCATAAAGCTCTTTCTCACTCCTTGCTCGCTCAGGAATCGAATGCTGATGGCCGTTGGACGTATGCTAAGCTCTCTATCAAGATTGTTCCAATTTCTCTTCTAAATGTTTATGCCCCTACTACTGGTGATCCTACTTTTTGGCATTCATTTTCCCAGCACATTACCAGATTTATTGATGATAATTTTATTTTAGCAGGAGACTGCAACCAGCCCCTAGACCCCTTTCTGGATAGAAGTTCCAAGGCACACTTCATTCCTAATAAGTCACATAAATCCTTTTCTCAAACTATCTGCCAGCATAAACTTACCGACGCTTGGCGTTTATGTAATCCAGAACTTCAGGAATTTACTTTTTACTCTCCAAGCCATCACTCCCAATCCCGGATTGACTACATTTTTGTGACCCACAACATTTTTCAAACTCTCACCCATGCTGAAATTGGTCCGATTTTACTTTCCGACCATGCCCCCACTTTAGTTCAATTGGACATTTTACCCAAATCAGTTGGTCCTAAACGTTGGCGTTTTAACAATTCTCTTCTTTTAGACCCTAAATTTACCACCTCCTTCACTACCTTCTCAGATGAATTTTTCTCCTTGAATGACAATTCCCCCGTCCCCAAGCACACCATTTGGGACGCCTTTAAGGCGGCAGCAAGAGACTTCATAATTGGCTTTGTTGCAAAAAAACGAAAAGCTGCTCGCAACTTTAGAAAGGCTATCCTTCTGGATATTAAGAAATTGGAGCATTCTTATTTTACTTCCCGTTCACAGGAAAGTCTAACCGCCTTGATTAATGCTAAAATGAAATTCAACAAAAAATCCACGGACGATGCATCCTTGTATCTATTGAAATCAAGTGCCAAGTTCTATGGGGGCAAAAATAAGGCTGGTAAGATATTAGCTAATTATCTAAAAGTTAAGCAAAATAAGTTGAATATTGAATCAGTCTACGACGCTAACTCCACTCTCAAACACACAGACGCAGATATCCTCACTGAATTTTCTACCTTTTACAAAACCCTATACTCTTCTGAAACCCAGCCCTCTTCTCAATCCCTAGACAATTTTTTCTCTACTATTCAAAAACCAACCCACTTCCCACTTGACCTCTCTCACTTAGAGCTTGACATATCTCAACAAGAATTGCTCAAGGCACTTCAAACTCTCCAAAAAGATAAGGCTCCTGGGCCAGACGGCTTTACCGTAGAATTTTTTCTTCACTTTTCAAAGCTTCTCATCCCAAAACTTCATTCACTCATTGGCGCTTTCCTCACCTTGGGTTCCTCCTCAGGCTCTTTTTCAGATGCGCATATCTGCCTCATACCCAAGGAGGGGAAAGATCCTCAACATTGTAAAAATTATAGACCAATCTCTTTGGTCAATATTGATTATAAAATATTTGCGAAGTCTCTCGCGGCACGTCTCGATCTTCTTCTCCCAGATCTTTTGGGTGAGGAACAGTTGGGCTTTGTTAAAAGTCGCTTTATTACTGATAACACTAGACTTCTCTTTAATATTCTCTCTAAATCTCGCCTTTTACCCCATCCCCTTGCGACCATTGCCCTGGATGCTGAAAAAGCGTTTGATAGGGTTGAATGGACCTATCTCTTTCACACCCTTCGTTGGTTTGGTTTTGGTCCTGTTTTCATATCTCTAATTTCATTACTTTATTCAAACCCGCGTGCGGCGGTTTGTGCCAATGGTCAAATATCCTCTTTTTTAAATTTGAAAAGAGGTGTTCGTCAAGGATGCCCCTTGTCTCCCTTTCTCTTTAATTTGGCCTTAGAACCTTTCCTTTCTAAACTTCGTCAAAACCCCTCCATTCAAGGTTTCCAATTATCAGACTCCCACATCAAACTAGCTGCATACGCGGATGACATCCTTCTCTTTGTTTCCAATCCCACTGTTTCGATTCCCGCCTTCCTCACTGAAGTCCACGCCTATTCCCAAATATCTGGATATAAGCTTAACAATGATAAATGTGAGATCCTCCCCTTAACAAAATTTACATTTAAACCTGATTTTGCCGCATCTAACTTTACATGGAAGCCCTCTAATATTAAATACCTTGGGCTGCACATAACACCCACCATTCCAGATACTGTTTCCCTTTGTATGTCCAAATGCATTCAAAAATTAGCGGATCTCACGTCCAAATGGCACCCTCTTTATCTATCCTGGTGGGGTCGCCTTGACACCATTAAAATGATGCTGTCTCCCATTGTCCTTTACACCCTCTCTAATATTCCAGTCCCCATCCCTTCTAAATTTTTCAAAAAGATTAATTCTACTCTAACGTCCTTTCTTTGGAATAAAAAGAAGCCTCGAATGTCTTTAGCCCGTTTGATCCATCCTAAGTCAGAGGGTGGGGTTAACTTCCCCGACTTTCCTGCTTACCATAAAGCGTTCCAACTGCGACAAGCTTCCTTTTGGTTACAAGACCCTAGCACTCCCTGTCCTTTATGGACTAAATTTGAACGTCTTCTTCTTTCTCCCTTTTCCTTTGCCGAATATCTTTCCTTCTCTCGTAAACCCGCTTCCATTTCTACTCCTATTCATAAATTCACTACTAAATTGCTCCTATCTTCTTCTCATTCTCCTCCCACAACCATTGCTGATTTTCTTTCCTCCCCCATCTGGCATAACACTTCCTTACTCATTCGTAACAGACCTTTCTTTTGGAAAACATGGCATAGCAGGGGTTTGCTGTGGATTTCCCAACTCTTTTCTCGCTCCTCTTTCTTACCTTTCACTACTCTTTGCTCCCTTTATAACTTACCTACCTCCTTTGCTCGCAACTATCAATTGCTTAAGGATACAGTCCTAACAAACTATAATCGCCTTTCTCAGCTTTGTCCTCCTCCTGCTTCACCCACTCTCCCTTCCTCACTTCACTCCTTTTTACGCACTACACCAAAAGCTGCTGCTATCTACAAATACCTCCACACTGGTGAGTCTATCAGACCTAAATCCAAGGTGGAGGAATGTTGGGAGCACGACTTGTCTGTATCCTGGTCAGTTTCATTTTGGGACAAAATCTGGACCAAGATCCGTAAATCCTCGAGAGCGGCAACCCTTACACAGACTTTGTTTTTTATTTACAACAGACTTCTTTTTACACCCTTTGACCTTCACAAACGCTTTCCAAACACTCCCCACACATGTTGGTCTTGTTCATCACCACACGCTACTTTATTTCACATGTTATTTTTATGCACTCCTGTTCGCAGTTTTTTGTTACAGGTTTGGGCTCAAATCAATTTGATTTTTCATACTTGTGTCCCTTTTTCTCACACACACGTCTTCATGGGCAGCCTTTCCCCTTGCTGGGACAATGTTGATCTAAAGCCTCAGATTGTTGACTTACTACTGGCCGCTGCCTTCCAACAAATAACGGTCAATTGGAAAGACTTCTCCAATATTTCCTTCAAGGCGTGGTGGTTTAATGTCTGCCATAATCATAGACTTGACACTGCTTATGTTTTTCCGGCATGTATGGCTACAAAACGCATGGACTTATGGTTTCCTGTCACGCTTTATTTGGACTCATGTTCTAAACGTTTGTTTCACTGCACCATTCCCAGCTCAGAACCTGGCTATATGCAAATTAGTCTGTTCCTGTCCCAGTGCATGATGGGAACAGGGCAAACCAAACTACCAAGCCAACACTTGGCAGCCTGCACAGCAAACCCCTGACCGACCTACACTCTGCTGACGAGGAACAACAATTCCGAAACACCGGTGTCCAGAGTTGGTGCTGCAAACTTGCTTAAACACACAAACTTTCGAAATAGCGCAC
Organism: Lissotriton vulgaris; assembly: GCF_964263255.1. Lineage (NCBI taxonomy): Eukaryota > Metazoa > Chordata > Amphibia > Caudata > Salamandridae > Lissotriton > Lissotriton vulgaris. The sequence goes on along the minus strand of NC_141689.1, from coordinate 1,426,045,910 downwards.
TCGCTACAAAACTGCATCTACTGTGATGCTCCTGGGGTTCACCCGCTGGTGGGTGGAGTCAGAGTGCAACCCATGACTTTCAGTTAAATGGGTCCCTCGAGCTAAGAGCTGACCAGCTCGGATCCCGCACCCACGCGCCTAGAGAAGGATCAACCTGAGAACACTTGGCAGCCTGCACAGCAAACCCCTCACCGACCTACACTCTGCTGACGAGGAACAACAATTCCGAAACACCGGTGTCCAGAGTTGGTGCTGCAAACTTGCTTAAACACACAAACTTTTGAAATAACGCACTCGCTACAAAACTGCATCTACCGTGATGCTCCTGGGGTTCACCCGCTGGTGGGTGGAGTCGGAGTGCGACCCATGACTTTCAGTTAAATGGCTCCCTCGAGCTAAGAGCTGACAAGCTCCGATCCCGCACCCACGTGCCTTGAGAGGTATCAACCTGAGAACACATGGCAGCCTGCACAGCAAACCCCTGACCGACCTACACTCTGCTGACGAGGAACAACAATTCCGAAACATCGGTGTCCAGAGTTGGTGCTGCAAACTTGCTTAAACACACAAACTTTAGAAATAGCGCACTCGCTACAAAACTGCATCTACCGTGATGCTCCTGGGGTTCACCCGCTGGTGGGTGGAGTCGGAGTGCGACCCATGACTTTCAGTTAAATGGCTCCCTCGAGCTAAGAGCTGACGAGCTCAGATCCCGCACCCACGCGCCTTGAGAGGTATCAACCTGAGAACACTTGGCAGCCTGCACAGCAAACCCCTGACCGACCTACACTCTGCTGACGAGGTACAACAATTCCGAAACACCGGTGTCCAGAGTTGGTGCTGCAAACTTGCTTAAACACACAAACTTTCGAAATAGCGCACTCGCTACAAAACTGCATCTACCGTGATGCTCCTGGGGTTCACCCGCTGTTGGGTTCAGTCAGAGTGCGACCCATGACTTTCAGTTAAATGGCTCCCTCGAGCTAAGAGCTGATGAGCTCGGATCCCGCACCCACGCGCCTTGAGAGGTATCAACCTGAGAACACTTGGCAGCCTGCACAGCAAACCCCTGACCGACCTACACTCTGCTGACGAGGAACAACAATTCAGAAACACTGGTGTCCAGAGTTGGTGCTGCAAACTTGCTTAAACACACAAACTTTCGAAATAGCGCGCTCGCTACAAAACTGCATCTACTGTGATGCTCCTGGGGTTCACCCGCTGGTGGGTGGAGTCGGAGTGCGACCCATGACTTTCAGTTAAATGGCTCCCTCGAGCTAAGAGCTGACCAGCTCGGATCCCGCACCCACGCGCCTTGAGAGGTATCAACCTGAGAACACTTGGCAGCCTGCAGAGCAAACCCCTAACCGACCTACACTCTGCTGACGAGGAACAACAATTCCGAAACACCGGTGTCCAGAGTTGATGCTGCAAACTTGCTTAGACACACAAACTTTATAAATAGCGCACTCGCTACAAAACTGCATCTACCGTGATGCTCCTGGGGTTAACCCGCTGGTGGGTGGAGTCGGAGTGCGACTCATGACTTTCACTCTGGTGATTGCTGACTAGGGGAGCAGAACTGCCATCTCTGATACTAAAGCAACCCGGTAGTGGATACCCAATGAGAATGGGCTTGCGGAAATCGTCCTAGGGGCAGAAAAAGGGGACCCAATAAGAGAGTATCTGACAACCATAATGATGAATGACACCACAGGTCGGAACCAGCTGGAACCACTGACCCCGGAAACCGTGGGCCATGTTGACTCCGGGATATTTACAACTGGCAGACTCCGGGGAACCGTTGAAGCGGGAACCAGAAATCATGTTTAGTTTTTTTTCTTTAACATTGGGAGTCTAGGAAATGTGATATAACATGTGTATTTGTAAAGCACACGTTCACCCAGAAGGGTATCTAGTCACTGAATCACTGATGTTTTATTGTTACCCAACTTAATGGTTCCCATTTTATCGACCTCAAAAGGATGAAAGGCTGAGTGTACCTGCCATGATCTGAACATGTGACCATGAGGCGAAACACCGGCCCCTACAGCAAATGCATTAATCCACTAAGCCACCAGACCCAGCCAAAAACGACATAGTAAGATACAAAAGTGGTATCATAGCGTGCAAATCGCCCCCAAACATCGCAGGGTCCTGAAAGGCAGCCTAAGGGCCAACAAATACAGCTTTGCCTCCAGATGCCATGGGGATAGGCCACAGAAGTATTAAAAAAGAGAGGGGGACTGGGAGCGGATAAAGGTCCAGTGCCTGTACTCCAAAACTATAATCAAATCAAATCAAGATCGAGGGGTCCCTGTTCCTAAGAAAAGAGTGTAGGTCTTAGATAGATCAGAAGGTGGACAGTCAACAAGACTGTTTCTTGTTGCCGTCACACATTCCTAGGGATGTCATGGGAAAGAACGTCAGAGGGAGTCCAAAAAACCCCAGTAAATACCATGGGTACCGACATCCCCCCAACCTTCAGCCAGGTTGTCCTGGAGAAGGCCACGCAGTGGTCCAAAATACCCAAACACGGTGGACCAAATCACATCACCACAGGAATATACGCTGGGAATGAGCCCACAAGGGAGTAAAATAAAACCCATTGACATTCCTCTTGGAGGTCTGAGGCTCATTGAAGCAACTTGAAATGCATTAAAAGCAGATTGACATTTGTCATAACTTGCATAGCTTCCATGTAGAAGCAGCCCAACCAGGTTCAAGCGCTGAACAGCCAGCAAGGCCCCAGAGGAACAACCCAGGCAGTGAGCCTACCAAGCCAAAAGTGCGCCGTGCTAAAAGCACAACTGCAAAAGGAACACTCGAATGTAAGTAACAAAAGCTCAAAAAATGAGACTCTGAAAGCCATCCAGAAATGGTCTGCTGCCTTCCCCGCAGCTGTATACACAGAAGACACAGCCCCCGGGGACGAAATGCTGCTGGAACTACTCAGCACTTATATATACGTAAGGAGATTTTAGGCCCGCTATTCAAAACTTATAGGATTATGAATAGAAAGCAAGCTGTAGATCTCCTGGTGGGGATGGTAAATCTGGATATAGCCTGCGCCTTGGGTAAATACATGAGCCGAGTCAGGGGGTTTCTCCAGAGTACAGAGGTATAGGCGTATGGTAACGAGATTGCACTTCAATGTATGTATTATGTTTGGAAGACCTGGTCACATATGTTTTCTCATGTTCACCCTTGTAATTTTCACATCCTAGGAGGATACTGATTAATAACAAAGTTACTGGGGTTTCCTCCCGGAAAGGACTGATTTGCAATTTTACAAATTTTATATATTTTGTGTTTTTATAAAGTTTTATAAATGTATTGTGTATACTTTTATGGTTGTAATAACCCGAATAAAGTTTTAATGACTGACTGACTACTCAGCACTTGACCCCCCCCGAGGACTGCAGTTAATGCACCCCTCCCCAGCCAAACACATTCATGGGGAGAATGGCCACGGGAGGTGCAGGGAGCACACTAAAAAATACTCTGTAGGTGTATTGTGGCAAATAAGCGTAACAAGACTGTTAAAATCATGCAATCCCTTCTAAGATAGAACAGAAAACTAGGGGGTTGTCTCTGGACAGGAAAAAAAACAAGCAGGCATGGAGGCTGGTTAGAGGGGCCTTTATTCAATTAAAAAAAAAAATGCTTGCGTATTAGAGTGCCTGTCGGGAGGCGGGTCGCCTCATAATGTAATGACTGGGACGAGGAGGTCCTATATATAGAGGTAATGCATAGGTGTGAGTGAGTGTGTATGTATGAATTTGTGGTGCCCCTCCCTGGTAAAATTACCAGCTGCCAATGCATACCTGAGCGCTGTTGCCACAATAGTGAACACAAAAACATTATGCTACAATTATACCATTGACATTATATTCACTTCCAAAATATTGTGAAAGTAAGTATATATGAAAGAAAGTATAGATTAGCTATTCTTAACTCCACATCTATGTACCATGTGGAGATATATATATTATCAACATATGTGTGTGTGTATGTATATGTATATATATATATATATGTATGTATGTATATATATATATATATATATATGTATGTATATATATATATATATATATATATATATATATATATATATATATATATATATATATATATATATATATATATATATATATATATATATATTTTTGTTATACAAAGACCCTCGATTTGGAAGTGCACACAAGCCGGATTAGTGTGGGCAAACAGACATTGCATCCTTCGGAAATAATTTACTTGCCTTACGCGTTTCTGAGTATTTGAACTCCTTGTTCACAGGCATTGCATTGCATCAGCGCAGATTTCACAGAAAAACCACTTACTCCAGTCTCTTGGTTTTTTTATATCAGCTTTTTAATTGGCAGCAGGTTATTTCAATTTACACTGCACGCTGGGAGTTGTAGTGTTAAGTTATTTTCGTCCTCTTAAACCTTGGAGTGTTTCTTCTGGATTCGTTTCAATAATCATTTTCTGTGCTTTCATACAAAATATCATTGCTATTTACTGCCATTAGTGGGCCTCCGGGAAATGAAATGTCACTTTTTCTCCTTTCATCCGGTTTCCATTTGGAGACTTGAAGCAGTTCTGTGTCTCCCTGGCCCCCTCCTTTGGGACGGTGCAACCTCCACGGCTGGATTGCCGTAAATAATTTTGTTATACAAAGACCCTCGATTTGTCCTCGCACCGTCCCAAAGGAGGGGGCCAGGGAGACACAGAACTGCTTCAAGTCTCCAAATGGAAACCGGATGAAAGGAGAAAAAGTGACATTTCATTTCCCGGAGGCCCACTAATGGCAGTAAATAGCAATGATATTTTGTATGAAAGCACAGAAAATGATTATTGAAACGAATCCAGAAGAAACACTCCAAGGTTTAAGAGGACGAAAATAACTTAACACTACAACTCCCAGCGTGCAGTGTAAATTGAAATAACCTGCTGCCAATTAAAAAGCTGATATAAAAAAACCAAGAGACTGGAGTAAGTGGTTTTTCTGTGAAATCTGCGCTGATGCAATGCAATGCCTGTGAACAAGGAGTTCAAATACTCAGAAACGCGTAAGGCAAGTAAATTATTTCCGAAGGATGCAATGTCTGTTTGCCCACACTAATCCGGCTTGTGTGCACTTCCAAATCGAGGGTCTTTGTATAACAAAAAAAAAATATATATATATATATATATATATATATATATATATATATATATATATATATATATATATATCAGACCAAGAATGGAAAATCTATACTAATCTAATTATACTTAGCTTTGCAGTATTCTGGTAGCAGAGTACTTAAAACTGAATATGATTGCATTATACCCCTACCTGAAACTGTCCAAGAGGTGACCGAACAGCCACCATGTTCACCAGAGACATCTTCAAGCCAATGCGGGTATCATGGACGAGACAGAGAGGTTTCAGCTAGTGGGACATCTGCCATCGAGGAAATTCCAAATAGGGTGATTCATACATTTTCTGTGTTTTTTCTGATAGAGCCTCTGTTTCTACTCCCTTTAAATCTCATCCAAAGTTTTCTGACACTTCTAAGCTATGTGTATTTGAAGGCTCTCAGTCCACTGACAAAGTGCTTGCCTTCGTCTAACAGTTATTTCGATGGATAGAAAAGTGGCTGATTAATTCCTTCAAACATACATTGTTAATTGTTTTGGTGATTAATCCGACTTACCTGGCATGTGTCAACTGATCCATTCATATATCCAGCACATAACATTGATGGTGTTATCCGGTTTTTATACTCTGCTGAGCTCATGCATTCTTCAGTTGGAATTATTTTAACTTTACCTTGCTGCAGCATGGGAACAATGTCACCTAAACATAAAGAAACAGTTGACAATGGAGGTCATTGTTTGGCTTCTGGTTGTGGGAGCATGGTTCTCATTATGACAAAGTACAAGATTATCATAATAGATTTTGTACATATATCAAAGCCTTTGAGAAACTAAAATTATACATTTTGGGTCAGTTGAGGACGGTGAAGCTGTGATAACTTTGTCCATGTATGAAATTAGGTTCACTGAAGGGACTATTACTGCCACACCAATATATTGAAACAGAATCCATCTCCAAGGGCATAACGATGAAAATATTAGGGCTCTATTATGCTTAAGTACACAAAACAAAAAATACTAACAAGGGTTTATGGATAAACTAAACATCCTAATTCTACACAAAGCAATAAAACACGTATCGGATGAAGGCAAGAAAGACAATCTTCATGAGCATTCTGAGATCTGGCCTCAGTCTGTCCTGGAGTGTATGATCATCCAGGAAAGAAATACGGAGCAGGGTTGAAACACAGGATGCCCATGACAATGACACAGAGGATATTTTACTAGAGACCACATAGTGAGTGACGATAAGCCTTGATAAAGGCCACTGCTTAACACCAGTTGGTTAAGCCAATGATGTTTTGGGTGTAAAATGAAATAAAATTCATCAAGATCGCAAACGAATCCCAATTATACCTGTAAGGTGAATAATTACTGGGAATTCTATCAAAATTTACTACAAACCATAAGGTACTACAATCCAACTTCAGTTAATCTCTTCAATGCATAATTGGGAATATGACAATCCCAGTAGAAAAATAATACCACTGTGAAGAAATTACAAAATACTGAGAGTGTTACACCCTAAAAGCCCTTGATGGCTGTTCCCTAACAATGAAAATATTGCAGACATTAACTAGGTAAGCCTGTCACCAGGACCAGGACCAACTCTTGGGGTCACAACACCCCCAAAGTATCTGGAATGCAAGGGGTTTAGGGAGTCATTTAGAGGCTGGCGGTACTGGAGCTCCACTATAAATTGACAGCACTCACCCCACTCGAAACTTACAGATCTCCGTTTATGTTTATAGTCAAGGGAAGTGCTAGGTCTCCGATGGCAAAGCTCTGCTGGCTTTGACCTGATGGCCTGTCCACCACAGGGCCATCAGATCATAGTGTGAGGTGATCGTCACAAAATTTCCCTTGCTGTGTCTCATTAGACCCTTCCTCCAGAGAGGGAGAGAAATCTCCTCGATTGCCGGGGTCATCGATTGTTTTGTTTTCAAGAATAACTTCTTTGGGAATGTATTCTTGGAAAAACAAAAGATTTTGCTGAGAGACCACAACAACAATTGTGCCTTTTAGCAACAAGACCCTGTAGGAGAGTAGGGTCTGCAATCCTATGATCACCCAGATTTTTTGCTTTTGTTTCACTGGTTTACGACTTTCTCTGGCTGTGGGCCTGCTAATCAGACCCACAGCCTGGCTGTTCTCTTTCTAAATTACGATATGTACCCTAGGTGCATTTACCAATTGGTACTGGGCCACCTTATCAGACCCCGTAACGCAGGGCATAGGTGTACCCAGGGCCGCCAGGGGCTGAAGCATGTATTATGCCACCCCTGGCTGGCCTCCTAAATTTGACACAACTGGCTGCACGACAGCTGGGGCGAAGCCCTGTAACCACCCTTCGCTTTAGGTATAGTAGCTCTATATCTAACCATACAATGGACACCGAGTTCCTATCAGTCACTCCTATGGCAGGCCTTAACAATCCTGAAGGCAGAGTGCGTGGGCTCGTGTGAGCTAGGTTCAGGCCCGAGCCGAGCCCGGTTGCAGTTTGCGGAATCAAGACCCAATGGCTGTTCCATGATAACGCGTACCATAACGGTAACTCCGGTGTCGCGTTATCCAGGCATGTCGAGTAAGGTGTCATACGAATCGGGGTGCTGCCCTCTCACCAATTCTGGCGATGAGGTTAGCATCCCACCCCTCTAGAGGGACACGACATGCACGTAACCGTGAACCCCGGTTAAAGTTAACTGAAGCCTCAGCTCCACAAAATGGATGCTGCCACCACAGACACGAGTCTGACCTCCTGCTGCTGGGAGTCCTTCCAGCGAGGAGCGCTTGGACAAAGGGTTTCCCGTCGAGGGCGGTGTTCGCACCGTCCCAGAAAGGGTTTGTGTATTCTGGGTAGGTAGGGCTTTTGCGTGAAGGTGACTGCGGAGTGGCACCCCGGTGCTCACTACGCATCTGCCGGTTAGAACCAGTTCCAGGGGCGACAGCCCTGGCCTGGGGAAAGTCCGGCAGGGGAGAGGGGTGTAACTGCCCCCTTCCTGGTCCCACCCTTAGGGCAGGACCTAGTCATGTACCCACCCCTTTCTTTAGAATAAAGACCGGAGCGGGGACCCTTCCAAATTAGATCATCTTTGATTCAAGAACTACTTTCTACGAAAGGACATTCAAGACTCTTCTCAAGATTTCTCCCTTGTGACTAAGGAGTAGTCACCCTGCATCAGCGGGCACCAACTAAGAACTCTGCGGTTTGCTGTAAGTCCTTCCTCAAGGAATCCGACGGCCCAGCTCGACGAGAACCGGCTTCCCTGGCACCTCTGACCTCTACCCACATCATCAGCTCAGCTGTGATCTGTGGGTGCGACGAGACCTCGAGGGACCGGCCATCATCAGAACCTGCACGCTCTTAAAACCAGCACGACCATCGAGGTAACTCTCTGGTGAGTGCTCTGGGGTCCGAGAAGCCCCGACCCTGAGCCGCTCCAGCACCGAAGTGCAGTCTCCCAGCATCTCCACGATCTGCGTGGGGCCCTTCTGCTCGCTGCTCAGCACGTTGTCTGGTCACTAGCCGCTGGCTTGTGTCCTTCTGTGACGACATCCGAGAATCATCACTGCTGGTCTGGTTGCTCCAGACTGGCCCTTGCTTCCATCTTTGCGAGAAGCACCCCGGACCCTCCTGGTCCACTCAAGACGCCCTCTTAGGCCCACCACGTGGCCCTGAGAACTGCCAAGGCTTGTTGCCCCATCCTGGGCCCAGCGACGCCGACAGCATCATCCTTCGTGGGACAGCTCGCACCTCCGCCGTGGTCGCCGACAACGCCTCCTGGTCCGTGAGACTGCAGAGCCTAGCGTCGCCCACTCACCTGGTCGAGGTGACGGCCAACCGGTGCCTTCCTGGTACCCTCTGACTACTGGCTAGTAGTACGAACTTGGTCCCCTCTGCTTTCAGGTTTCTTCAATCTCCGATCCAGGCTTGGATCTCTACGAACTATTCAGCACTGGTCGCCGGCCAGCAACTCCTTTTCTTCCGGCTCCTGGCTCGTCAGCGAAGACCCCGACGCCTGTAAGACTTGTGCAGCCGCAGCCCTCGTGGCTAGGTAACTCGGCATTTCGGTGCCTGCATAGCCTCCTTACTCTAGGGTCCCGAGTCCCTCGCTTCCGACTTGCCTTATCGGGTCCGCCCGAGACCTTAATCTTTCCGTGTCCTCGGACACTTGTTCCTAATTGTGCACTTGAAGTATTTGCTAAAGAGATTTGGTTTGTGCTTAGTACCCTGTCCTCATAAAGAGTACAGGGCTGTTGTGATTCTTAATAAATATACTGTTTATTTTCATAACACTTGTGTGGTGTCCTTTCACTGGGTGTTCAAGGGGTACATGTGTGGTAAACAGCTGGCTTAACACGCCCTCTCGAGTCTTTAGCCTTAGACTGCTCGTATCCACGCTACTAGGATAGCTGCTCTATAGGTTGACTTACAACCAAACACCATAAGGGTCGTTGGAACGATACATAGCGGTCGCTAGAATAGCGAACGTTGCATATCGGGCCAACTTCTCACATTGGTGAGCAGCGGTTGGGATTTGAGCTTGCTGTTGTTTTACCACACGTATCCTAAGAATATCTTGTTGAAAGATCGCACAAAGTACTGTTAGTACATATAACTAAAAGCTTAGAATACTCTGAGTTCTACTGAACCAGCTGTTGTAGCTCCTCAAGGCTTAGCACACCTTGGCTACAACTCTTAGCAAGGGTACAGTAGGTAAACACGTAGTGTAGGTAGGTGCATCACTTACACCACACTAGAACCAGTATGTCGGACAAAGGAGGAAACTCTGGGTCTCCCCTTGTGTCAGTTGACCCTCCACAGGTCATCCCTTCAGGATATACTGTGCTGAGCTTCAAGGAGTTAAGACGACTGTGTCACTCCAGGAAGATTCAGCAGGGGTCTAACCCCACTACGTCCTTTCTGATTGGTCTCTTGGAGACTTATGATGCCAGGAGAGCTGAGAAACTTCGTAGCTCTTCTAATCCAGAAGGAGACATGCCTCCCCTCGAGGGAACCCGAGACGATCCTGACCTCATTCACCTCGCAACTGAGAACGAGGATGTGGAGGAGGATGAGGATGAGGATCTCTCTGGGGATGAGGCAGATAAGGGACAGGTAAAAGTCGTCAGACTAAGCAGGTCCAACTTAAGCAAACATGATAGCGGTACTGGGGGACCCCTGGGGCCACTATCAGGTCAGCTTAACATTGGGAATGGACGAGCCCGATCTCTGTCAAGAGACTCGGGCGGATCCCTTCGAACCAATGGCTCTCACAACTCTTCTCAGAGAGGGATGACGTCCCCTCAGAGGAGAGTGTACGAAGCTAAGGAAAGGGCAGCTAATCTGAGGATCGAAAGGGAAGAACTTGCCCTGGCCAAAGAAAGGCTTGCCTTTGCTAGAGAGCAACAGTTAAGTGGGGTAGTCCCCACTGGTGGCAGCAATGTACCTAGTAATAGGGAAAAGAGTTTCGATACGAAACACCTTGGTAAGATAGTGCCCCCCTTTAAACAAGGGGACGACATCCACAAATGGATTACTGCTTTGGAGAGGGCCTGCACTGTGCAGGGTGTTCCCCAGAGTCAGTGGGCAGCTATCTTGTGGCTCTCCTTTGAAGGAAAAGGAAGAGACAAGCTCCTCACCACAAGGGTGGAGGATGCTAACAATTACCAAATCTTGAAAAATACACTCGTTGAAGGGTTCGGCCTAACCACTGAGCAGTACAGGGTGCTGTTCAGGGATACCCAGAAAACGCAGTCTCAAGATTGGTCTGATTTCGTCGATTGTGCCACTAAGGCTTTTGAGGGCTGGTTGCTGGGCAGTAAGGTTACTGATTATCAAGGATTGTATAATTTGATGATGAGAGAACAAATTTTAAACAATTGTCAGAACCAGTTGTTGCATCCGCATCTTGTCGACTCGGATCTGACCTCTCCCCAAGAATTGGGAAAGAAGGCAGACAGATGGGTTCGTACAAGAGTTAAGCAGAACCAGGGCCAGAATCAAGGTGGTCAGAAGAAAGCAGACCAGAAGGGAAAAGATTCTAAAGGGGAACAAAATGACCAGAAGTCTTCGACAGGTCCCCAACAACCCAAAGAGGGTGGGGGTCAGGCTCCCCAAAAGAAGAAAGAAGGCCAATCCAAAAGATGGTGCCAGTACTGTAAAAGTAAGTCTCACTGGTTTAGTGAGTGCACCAAGAAAGGAGGAGGGCAGACTCCTGCCACTGCAGCCCCTAAGGCACCTGTGCCCCCTAGTACAGTCAGCAGTGGTAGTGCGCCTCCCAAGGGTTTAGTAGGGTTAACCCTGGGTTCTGAGGGGCGTGACAACTTAGTTGGCACACTCACTCAGGCTGTCCTTGTCAGTACAGGGGACGCAGACGTATCCCCTGACGTAAGCCCCAATACTTTGGGCAAATACCGACAGACGCCTTTCATAAATGGAAAGATGGCTCAGGCCTATAGGGACACTTGTGCCAGCGTCACCATGGTGACGCCTAACTTTGTGGACCCTGGACAGATCATGCCAGGTACAGAATTCCTGGTGACCAATGCAAGCAATGTCACTACCAATCACAGTATGGCAATTGTAGCTTTCTCCTGGGGAGGGGTAACTGGCCACAAGAAGGTTGTAGTTAGTCCAGACCTCCCAGTGGATTGTTTGTTGGGCAATGATTTGGAGTCGTCACAATGGTCAGAAGTGGAGCACCGGACTCACATGGAAATGTTAGGTTTGCCAGCACATGTGTTCGCTGTGACTAGGTCACAGGTCAGGAAATGCCCCACTGAACAGGTGCTGGATCCTGGAACAACGGACCAGACACCTCCCAAGAAAAAGAGCAGTAGGGTTAAGGCTGCGCCTTCCCCCTTGCCCCAGGTCGAGGATCAAGTCTCAGAGGAGGCTGACCTACAGGAATTGAGGGAAACTGAGCCTAGGGAATTCGAACTTGATCAAGTTGAATTCTTGGGTTCAGGGGGACCCTCAAGGGAAGACCTGGGGAAGGACCAGTTAGACTGCCCTTCTCTTGAACCCCTCAGACAGCAGGCTGCTGGGAACGCCACAGGTACCCACAAGGTATACTGGGAAGATGGACTCCTGTACACTGAGTCAAGAGACCCCAAGCCTGGCATGACCAGGAGGCTGGTTGTACCCTTGTCTCAGCGTGGTTTCCTACTTACCTTGGCCCACGAGATTCCCTTAGCAGGTCACTTAGGCCAGACGAAAACGTGGGACAGGCTTGTCTCACACTTTCACTGGCCTCACATGAACGAGGATACCAAGGAGTTTTGCCGCTCCTGTGTCACTTGCCAAGCCAGTGGTAAGTCAGGTGGCACGACAAAGGCCCCCCTTATACCAATGCCTGTGGTGGGGGTGCCCTTTGAACGGGTGGGGATCGACATCGTCGGTCCCATGGAACCACCTACAGCATCAGGGCACAAGTTTATACTGGTGGTAGTGGATCATGCCACCAGGTATCCTGAAGCTATTCCCCTTAGGACCACTACAGCACCTGTTGTGGCAAGAGCCCTAGTTGGAGTGTTCTCCAGAGTGGGCTTCCCTAAGGAGGTCGTCTCCGACAGAGGTGCAAACTTCATGTCGAGCTACTTAACTGCTATGTGGAAGGAATGTGGTGTTAACTACAAGTTCACTACACCCTATCATCCACAATGCAATGGGCTTGTTGAGAGATTCAACAGGACCCTAAAAGGGATGATTCATGGACTACCGGAAAAGCTTCGGCGTAGATGGGACGTCCTGATCCCCTGCCTCTTGTTCGCCTACAGAGAAGTCCCACAGAAGGGGGTTGGCTACAGCCCTTTTGAACTTCTGTACGGGCATCCTGTAAGGGGACCCCTGTGTTTGGTGAAGGAAGGATGGGAGGGACCTCTCAAAAAGCCTGCAGCCAACATAGTGGACTATGTGCTTGGCCTCCGCTCGCGGATGGCTGAGTACATGGAAAAGGCATCTGAAAACCTTAAGGCCAGCCAAGAACTCCAAAAAGCTTGGCATGACCAAAAGGCTGTCTTGACTGTTTACCAGCCCGGACAGAAGTTGTGGGTGTTGGAGCCAGTGGCCCCAGCAGCACTCAAGGACAAATGGTCCGGGCCCTACACCATCCTGGAGAAAAAGGGAGAGGTCACCTACCTGGTCGACCTGGGAACTCCCCGGAGCCCCCACAGGGTCCTTCATGTCAACAGGCTAAAAGCATATGTCGACAGGAAGGACATGAGTTTGCTCATGGCCCTAGATGAGGGACAGGAAGAGGAGAGTGACCCTCTCCCCGACCTGCTCACTCAGAATCCTGACGATGGCTCGGTAGATGGTGTTGTCTTTTGTGGCAGCCTCTCCGAACATCAGCAGAGCGACTGTAAACAGGTTCTTCAGTCGTTCAGGCATATGTTTTCTCTAACACCCAGTCAGACCGATTGGTGCACCCATGAGGTTGACACTGGTGACAGCTTGCCAGTCAAGAGTAAAATCTACAGGCAGCCTGATCACGTTAGAGACTGCATCAAAAGTGAAGTGCAGAAAATGTTGGAGTTGGGAGTCATTGAACCCTCGGATAGCCCTTGGGCTAGTCCCGTAGTTCTAGTGCCGAAACCTCACACCCAGGGTGGTAAGAGAGAGATGAGGTTTTGCGTAGACTACAGGGGTCTCAATGCAATCACTAAGACTGACGCCCACCCAATACCAAGGGCAGACGAGCTTATCGATAGATTGGCTTCGGCCAACTACCTAAGTACGTTTGACCTGACCGCTGGGTATTGGCAAATCAGGTTAGCTGAGGACGCCAAGCCTAAAACCGCATTTTCAACCCCTGGTGGGCATTACCAGTTCGTGGTGATGCCCTTTGGTCTGAAAAATGCACCTGCCACCTTCCAACGGTTGGTGAATCAAGTCCTTACTGGGCTGGATGACTTCTGTGTGGCGTATCTTGACGATATTGCTGTCTTTAGCTCCACCTGGGAGGATCACCTGGGGCACCTGCGGAAGACGTTAGAGGCACTGCAAGCAGCAGGTCTCACTATCAAGGCCACCAAGTGCCAGATAGGGCAGACACAGGTTGTATACCTGGGCCACCTTGTAGGTGGAGGTCAGGTTCAGCCACTGGAGAGCAAGATACAGTCAATCAGGGACTGGGCTCCTCCAACCACCCAGACTCAGGTTCGAGCTTTCTTGGGCCTGACTGGTTACTATAGGAAGTTTGTCAGGAACTATGGTTCAATTGTGACACCATTAAACGAACTGACAAGTAAGAAAATGCCAAAAAAGGTTCAGTGGACAGCGAGCTGTCAAAAAGCATTCGATGACCTAAAGCAGGCCATGTGCACGGCGCCTATCCTCAAGAGTCCGGACTACTCCAAACCATTCATTGTCCAAACAGATGCTTCTGAGTTGGGTGTGGGAGCTGTTCTTTCTCAACTGAATTTTGATGGTCAAGACCAGCCCATTGCTTTTATAAGCAGAAGGCTGACCCCTAGAGAGAAGAATTGGTCAGCTATTGAGAGGGAGGCCTTTGCTGTCGTTTGGGCCCTGAAGAAGCTGAGGCCATACTTGTTTGGTACTCACTTCAAGATTCAGACCGACCATAAGCCCCTCTTGTGGCTAAATCAGATGAAGGGTGAAAACCCCAAACTGCTTAGGTGGTCCATTTCCCTACAGGGGATGGACTTTACAGTGGAACATAGACCTGGTACTGATCATGGCAATGCCGATGGGCTCTCCAGATATTTCCACTTAGAACAAGAAGACTCACCTGGTCAAGGTTAGCTTATTGTTCCGACGTTTGGGGGGGGGGTCATGTAGGAGAGTAGGGTCTGCAATCCTATGATCACCCAGATTTTTTGCTTTTGTTTCACTGGTTTACGACTTTCTCTGGCTGTGGGCCTGCTAATCAGACCCACAGCCTGGCTGTTCTCTTTCTAAATTACGATATGTACCCTAGGTGCATTTACCAATTGGTACTGGGCCACCTTATCAGACCCCGTAACGCAGGGCATAGGTGTACCCAGGGCCGCCAGGGGCTGAAGCATGTATTATGCCACCCCTGGCTGGCCTCCTAAATTTGACACAACTGGCTGCACGACAGCTGGGGCGAAGCCGTGTAACCACCCTTCGCTTTAGGTATAGTAGCTCTATATCTAACCATACAATGGACACCCG
Source organism: Lissotriton vulgaris (assembly GCF_964263255.1). Lineage (NCBI taxonomy): Eukaryota > Metazoa > Chordata > Amphibia > Caudata > Salamandridae > Lissotriton > Lissotriton vulgaris. The sequence goes on along the minus strand of NC_141689.1, from coordinate 1,426,030,600 downwards.
AGTTCCTATCAGTCACTCCTATGGCAGGCCTTAACAATCCTGAAGGCAGAGTGCGTGGGCTCGTGTGAGCTAGGTTCAGGCCCGAGCCGAGCCCGGTTGCAGTTTGCGGAATCAAGACCCAATGGCTGTTCCATGATAACGCGTACCATAACGGTAACTCCGGTGTCGCGTTATCCAGGCATGTCGAGTAAGGTGTCATACGAATCGGGGTGCTGCCCTCTCACCAATTCTGGCGATGAGGTTAGCATCCCACCCCTCTAGAGGGACACGACATGCACGTAACCGTGAACCCCGGTTAAAGTTAACTGAAGCCTCAGCTCCACAAAATGGATGCTGCCACCACAGACACGAGTCTGACCTCCTGCTGCTGGGAGTCCTTCCAGCGAGGAGCGCTTGGACAAAGGGTTTCCCGTCGAGGGCGGTGTTCGCACCGTCCCAGACAGGGTTTGTGTATTCTGGGTAGGTAGGGCTTTTGCGTGAAGGTGACTGCGGAGTGGCACCCCGGTGCTCACTACGCATCTGCCGGTTAGAACCAGTTCCAGGGGCGACAGCCCTGGCCTGGGGAAAGTCCGGCAGGGGAGAGGGGTGTAACTGCCCCCTTCCTGGTCCCACCCTTAGGGCAGGACCTAGTCATGTACCCACCCCTTTCTTTAGAATAAAGACCGGAGCGGGGACCCTTCCAAATTAGATCATCTTTGATTCAAGAACTACTTTCTACGAAAGGACATTCAAGACTCTTCTCAAGATTTCTCCCTTGTGACTAAGGTGTAGTCACCCTGCATCAGCGGGCACCATCTAAGAACTCTGCGGTTTGCTGTAAGTCCTTCCTCAAGGAATCCGACGGCCCAGCTCGACGAGAACCGGCTTCCCTGGCACCTCTGACCTCTACCCACATCATCAGCTCAGCTGTGATCTGTGGGTGCGACGAGACCTCGAGGGACCGGCCATCATCAGAACCTGCACGCTCTTAAAACCAGCACGACCATCGAGGTAACTCTCTGGTGAGTGCTCTGGGGTCCGAGAAGCCCCGACCCTGAGCCGCTCCAGCACCGAAGTGCAGTCTCCCAGCATCTCCACGATCTGCGTGGGGCCCTTCTGCTCGCTGCTCAGCACGTTGTCTGGTCACTAGCCGCTGGCTTGTGTCCTTCTGTGACGACATCCGAGAATCATCACTGCTGGTCTGGTTGCTCCAGACTGGCCCTTGCTTCCATCTTTGCGAGAAGCACCCCGGACCCTCCTGGTCCACTCAAGACGCCCTCTTAGGCCCACCACGTGGCCCTGAGAACTGCCAAGGCTTGTTGCCCCATCCTGGGCCCAGCGACGCCGACAGCATCATCCTTCGTGGGACAGCTCGCACCTCCGCCGTGGTCGCCGACAACGCCTCCTGGTCCGTGAGACTGCAGAGCCTAGCGTCGCCCACTCACCTGGTCGAGGTGACGGCCAACCGGTGCCTTCCTGGTACCCTCTGACTACTGGCTAGTAGTACGAACTTGGTCCCCTCTGCTTTCAGGTTTCTTCAATCTCCGATCCAGGCTTGGATCTCTACGAACTATTCAGCACTGGTCGCCGGCCAGCAACTCCTTTTCTTCCGGCTCCTGGCTCGTCAGCGAAGACCCCGACGCCTGTAAGACTTGTGCAGCCGCAGCCCTCGTGGCTAGGTAACTCGGCATTTCGGTGCCTGCATAGCCTCCTTACTCTAGGGTCCCGAGTCCCTCGCTTCCGACTTGCCTTATCGGGTCCGCCCGAGACCTTAATCTTTCCGTGTCCTCGGACACTTGTTCCTAATTGTGCACTTGAAGTATTTGCTAAAGAGATTTGGTTTGTGCTTAGTACCCTGTCCTCATAAAGAGTACAGGGCTGTTGTGATTCTTAATAAATATACTGTTTATTTTCATAACACTTGTGTGGTGTCCTTTCACTGGGTGTTCAAGGGGTACATGTGTGGTAAACAGCTGGCTTAACACGCCCTCTCGAGTCTTTAGCCTTAGACTGCTCGTATCCACGCTACTAGGATAGCTGGTCTATAGGTTGACTTACAACCAAACACCATAAGGGTCGTTGGAACGATACATAGCGGTCGCTAGAATAGCGAACGTTGCATATCGGGCCAACTTCTCACAGACCCTACCCACGATCTGCAATTATTCTAAGATTTAGCAAGCGGCAGATATCATATAACACCCATTTTTTGGGACGCACATATATATCATTTAAACTACAAGTAATAGTAGGTGGCCGGCAGACAAAGCTTCACTGTATACATATATATATATATATGTACAAAAAATCCAGCTCCCATAAAGAAGAACTCCATAGAAGAAGGCACAGGCACAAAGTGGGTTCAGGATTCGGCATCGGTTTATTGCATCATGTCGCCCTCAATCCCAGGTACAGGAAACGTTTCAGCCTACACAGAGGCCTTTCTCCATAGTGACTCCATAGTATATATATATATATATATATATATATATATATATATATATATATATATATATATATATATATATATATATATATATATAAAGCAAGGGTGTCCCTATGGAGGCATCACACGTGGCACAGTTACTGCACACCACCCCCGGCAGCCGCACTCGCTTCCTCCGTCTTGCAATATGCCAAACGCGTTTCAAGCCGTAAGCCCTTTGTCAATGGCATGCAATCAGCACAGTGAGGCACTGAAATAGATTAGGAACATTTATTAGTTGATGAAGTCAACGCCCATGTGGGCCTGTGCAGGCACAGCATTCTGGTAAATGAAGTCCATATGCCTTAAACTCACATTCCCTGTATGACCAAGTGGATTCAGTGCCTCACAATGTCAAAATGTCAACCCGATTGGGTGGAGGCCAGTCAAAAGTTCACTGTGTTGCTCCCAATGTATTCCGAAGTTGAGGCCCATTCCACTCCTAAACATGCCCACAGTAGCGAGCACAGGACCCGCCTTAGTTCAACGGTGGGACTTCTCCGCGGCCGGACCAGCCGCAAATTTATGAAAAACAAGGGTGTCCCCATGGAGGCATCACACGTGGCACAGTTACCGCACACCACCCCCGGCAGCAGCAATCACAGCGAGCACTCGCTTCCTCCGTCTTGCAATATGCCAAACGCGTTTCAAGCCGTAAGCCCTTTGTCAATGGCATGCAATCAGCACAGTGAGGCGCTGAAATAGATTAGGAACATTTATTAGTTGATGAAGTCAACGCCCATGTGGGTGTGTGCAGGCACAGCATTCTGGTAAATGAAGTCCATATGCCTTAAACTCAAATTCCCTGTATGACCAAGTGGATTCAGTGCCTCACAATGTCACAATGTCAACCCGATTGGGTGGAGGCCAGTCAAAAGTTCACTGTGTTGCTCCCAATGTATTCCGGAGGTGAGGCCCATTCCACTCCTAAACATGCCCACAGTAGCGAGCACAGGACCCGCCTTAGTTCAGCGGTGGGACTTCCCCGCGGCCGGACCATATATGTACAGTGAAGGTTTGCCAACCATCCACCTACTATTACTTGTAGATTACATTTAGTTGTCTGCAATGGTTATATGTGATTTCTCCCAGAACCATTATTACAAAATATCATTACTGAGGAACCTGATGGGCTAGATTTTCCTTTATCTGAAAATTCTCATACCTTCACTAGACAGGATCCTCTGCTGACTGTATGGACCTTTGGTTGCTGACTGAAAGCATATGAAAGGAGCTAACATCGCCAATACATTTCAATGACAGTGAAACCAATTTGCTCCACAATTCCAACAGAGGGGATAGTGTCTAAACCGTAAGGGGGTGGCAACAAAATGTAGTCAGGGTACAAACAACCATCAATTAGTAAAGTCAATGTATCCAAACGCAGCATATATCTATATAATTATGCAGTCTAAATGTGCATATTATAAAGAAGAGGATGCAAAATATAACAAGATACAATGGGCAGAATACAAAGTAGATGGGTTCTGTTAAGGAATTTCCCTAATCTAACTAAAGTTTAGGCAGTGGCAATGGAAATTTCAGAGCGGAAGGTGTCAGCATCAGAGAAACCACACTAAGATGCTTGCGGGTGAGACAGGCTTTCAAGCTTGAAGCTCAATGCCCTTAGCAAAGGGAAACTTTAGCATTGTGAAGGTTTTCTCTCAGCAAAGTCAGGACAGGATCTGCTAACTACTCTAGGAAAACATACAATTAATACGCAGTAGAAATTATGCAAGCTCTGTCCCGCGACTCCCTTTGGAGCATCCAATAAGAAGATTAAGTCCTCTGGGAGCAGGTAGACTTCCCAGCTTTCCTAGTGTCAAACAAAGAATGTACAGATGTGCGGCTTCAAAGTTGTAACTGTCAGTCTTGCCTGGAACAGGAGTCTCTTTACCATCCCTACTTGCTACAAGTTGACAGCTGAATCTCGCAATTCCCTACAAAAAACTATCTTATTTTTAGTATCAAGCACTCCTTAATAAGGCACCTGCAGAGGAGAGAAAACATGAAACTTGCAATTTATTTATTAATGACACAACTCAATTGACGGAAGCCTAGGTCCAAATCATCTCATCCACGAGAATAAAGATGGTAACCTACAAATACAGTTAGCATGAGAGAATAAAATGATTACAATATCGTTATATGTGTGGCTCTTACTACATATTTAGACAACCGCCTAACATTAATTGATTTAACAATGGAAAGAGAAAAAAATTGTTATTAGAAAAAGTGTAGATGCGATGCACTAGGGCCTGAAAAGTTCGATTGCACTGCACCAAACCATATCACTTGAATTGTGTAATGGAAAACTGCAAGATGAATAGCATTTCATATTTCCCAGAAACACATTTACAGATTGCCTTTTTTTCGAAATTGGCTTTTGCATGCTTATTTTAAGGAGTAAATGCAAGTAATTTTGAAGCGCACTTTCTTTGTTGACTTTTTGCAAGGTTCACATGGATCGTTCATCCCTAAATTCCTATATATAACTCACACCCCCTCGATGATTTTTTTGTTAGCATGTTGATTATATATCTGTTTGTGTGTACATATTTAGAGAGACTTGTATGTTTTCTCATTCAACAACAATTCTGTTCAAAAAGCTTTACAAAGAAACTATGCATACTGTTTCCCCTTGGTATTATTTAGCATTTCCAGTATTTTTATTTTAATGCCAGTTTGGATTTAATTGTATTTCTTTAAAATGATCTTTACTTCAAAATGTGTCCTTTAATCTTCGATTTATTTGTATTTCCTGACTCTTGTCTTTCGTTAAAAAAGGGTTTTCCATAAATTGGTTTCTCCAATGTGTTTTCTCATCTTAAATTTTTCTGCTGTAGGCACTTTCTTTAACCAACTGAGTAATTTTCACCATTCACAAATATACACTGCATTCTTCTAGGCAACAACGCCTTTGAACGGCATTCGTGGGGCAGCTCTTAAACTCAGCCGTGAGAAAAAATAAAGCTTGAAGTGTTTCAGTAAACTAAACTACTAGATCCAGGGAGATCAAGGAGCCATATTTGACAGAGCCATCTGAAGGAATATTTGTGAGGAATTGGGGGAGAAATGTCATACCATACTATCGCCAGGGGGCAAAAAGGGAAAGACTCCGGAGTGATTTTATAACTGAAATAACCCATCCAATCAAGTAGTGGGAACATCACAAGTCCTTTGCTAGCGTCTAATGCCCTTGCCCCAGCAGACAGGCAGGCGAAATGATCTCCAATCTGTGTAGTACAGAGTCATCTAACGCCTACTGTCTACTTAATCTCTGTCTTGAAAATGCCAGTGCTTGAAACAGACATTTAATCTTGGAACGCACCATTAGGAGGGGGGAGGGGTGAGCTGTTGAAAACAAAGGAAGGGCTAAAAAGCCACTGCGACAGGAAAACTAGCTGACTAGGTGAAATGAACTTTAGGAATCCATCATGTATCCATTACAATAGTACTTACACATCACAACTTACGTTAAAATTTACATTTCCAAATAATCTTAATGCCCATTATCACCTCCTCTTCTCAGCCGAACAGCATACAAGTAATGGACTGCATCCGGACTCCTCACTGGAATTGTTGTACTTTTACTAGGCCAGTACCTCAGATTTCAGACTGAAAGTTGTACTAGCACTGGACAGTACTGGCGTTTGTCCGAGGACTGATATGCTTTTATTGGAACAGACTTTTGGAGCTGCTAAAAGGACTACCAACATTTTAATGGGACAACTGCAACACTCTTAAAAAAGTTTGTCATGCTATAAATGGGACAACATAGAACGTTTGCACTAAGCATATATTTAGTGACAATGGAATCAATGTAGCAACTTGGACTATCAAATATTTGTACTTACATTCTATTTCTTTCACACAACATAGGACTGCAGATACAGATAGAATTCCAAGGCCCTTCTGTAATGTCATTTTCTTGCCAGATTATTTAATGGTAGGAAATTAAAAAATTGAAAAATCCCTTTGAGTATTCCCAGGCCACACCACTGTAGTGAGCAGTGTAAATTCACACAAAACAACACAGAACTTGTGCACCAATTACGATATCAGCGACATCGATCCGAAATGGGAGCCGACATACCTCAGGTCGGCAGTTCGAAATGCATCCTTTGGATGCGACCGCACACAGTGCGGTCTGAAGCATCCACTTTTCTATGATAGCTTGTGCGGCAGGCAGAAAACGCCTGCAGCAGAAGCTCCCATAGAAAAATTGATTTTTCCACACATCCCGGCACCATGTGGCAGGCACCTCACGTTGTCAGTTTCCGACAGCCAATCCATGTCTGAAAAGCCGGCATGATTGGCTGTCGGAAACCGACATCATAATCCTGACTCCAGAAACGCCGTCCTGCCATTCTTAAGAGATTATGAGATCTTTCCAATTGGCCCGTCGTAACTGCGTTGCATTAATTAGCTGGTTTGAACTCTAACCGCCGTCATCATAATACGGCGGCCAGACTTTAAACCTCCAGTGTCAGTCGGAAAGCTTCAGACCAGAGCTCGGAGGCTTTCCGACCAACATTGTAATTTGGCCCTAAGTGTAAGACAGTTGGTGTTAGGATGGATAACCAGTTACACAACCTGGAATGTATTGTGTCCAATGGCCATACTGACACCTACGTATTTAGTAAATGTCCCTTTTCCGGTATCAAAAAGGACAAACCCCTCTTAAAAAGCTAAGTGAATGTTTTAATGATATTTCCCATGGCACTAATAAAGGGACAGAACTTCTTGTGCGGGCATTTTGTTTAGAAATCCCAAAGTGGTTTCACCCCCCAAATGTTAATATTGGGATTTGTTGGCCAAATGTCATATCTCCCCAGAGAGTGACTCAGAGAAAAAAATAAACGTAAAGAAGGGTGAAGATGATATCAGCCTACAAACTTATTGGAGACAATAGAACATGTTGACCAACTGATGTGGTGTTACACTGACAATCTGGTCTAGGTGAGCCCATTATCATATGTTAAAAAGAAAGGCAGAAAAATGTGCTGGCCTTGAAAAAATATATTTTAAAAATGCACTGCAGAACATTCCCAGTGTGCTAGCCTGTGTTCAGTGGCACAATAAAGCCAGTGAAAAAACGGGTGATCACACAGACTTTAGCTGTCATGCTTGATAACAAAAATGAGAATATAGTCAACTTATTTCTGTGCTGAATTTGCCCATCAAGTTGTGTGCATTCATCAGGACAAACCTTTCATAAGAAACATGCGACAACCAATTAAAAATCGGCTCTGAAACAAGGACACAAAATGTAGTGTCAGTGTTTTTCTTATAACAAACAGTGTTCTAATGTGAATTTATTGTGAATATCCTATGAAACACAAAAAGACAGTTTCAAAATCATAGGCATACAGCAGAAGAGACTTGACTTCTTCAAACAATATCAATAATTAGATGTAGATTAAGACAAAACAATGGCAGTTGTGTGAAATAGTTTCCCTCAAACCTCGTCTAGTACATACATATATGTACAAATATGAGTAAGCTGTGCTTGTTGAGTTGCTCATCCTCAATTAATGTTATTTCCAGTAAGTCCCCATCCAGGTTTTGTCAAACAGGATGGCAAGAGATCATGGTTATATCAAACGTCAGACATACAGGAAGTAGGTGTGTGTGTGTATGTGTGTGTGAGAGAGACCCACCCCCATCTCATCAGGGCATCTATGAGAAATACAATCACCCATAATATTCCAATACAATTTCTAATATCGGGAAAAGAGTGTCTCCACATGGACACCATAAATGCCCTTATGAGCAAGGAATCCACTTGAAGGAAATCCTCAATTGCTCAAAGAAATCTAAGCCTCAAATCCTCAAATAACAAGCGATGTACCAAATTCAAACAAAAGAGATCAGTAAAACATGATATGCCTTGCAACAATAATCATACCACACATTTTGCAGTGTTGGTTGAAAGGCTAAGAGTTCTAACCATGTCTCCCTAAAAACAAATGACAGATGTGTAGTTACTGTGCAGACTGTTGCCATTAGGCGCACAGGGGGACAAAAATTACCCCCTTGACAATGCCTACAACAGGATCAACCAGCCACCCCACTTTAGTTAAAAAATGAAGGTGACCATATAAAGAGTCAAAAGCATCAAGCTCTGTGTAGGCTTGTGTTCAAAGAAATTATTTCCACCTCTATTTTTCCATACTCAAAGGATAATTAAATAGCTCGCCCAAAAGACAGTATGGCAACTGAGACCCCTCATCATCAAAAGAGGCTTTATCTCTGCTGCAACCACTCTACACCATCCTCCAAGCCCTGTTCATTAGTATGCATACAGTAAATCCATTTGTGTTCCAGCTAGAACAGTGCTTCATCAGAAAGATGTGTGAGACGCTGACCCATTTTGTAACACTGTTCATTTTAGACTATCCAATTCTGATTCTGTTCTTTACAAAGGGAAACAAATTCCCATTGGCCCTCTTCAGACGTAGCCATCTCCTGATGGAGATGTTCTCTCCTGATGGAGCTCTTGTATTCTTGAATCTATACTTCCCCCGTCTATTGGTGACACCCACTTACTTTATCTTGTGGGCAAGTGATTAGATAAATGACTCCTTTGCTATTACAATTAGTGAAGGATTTCTAAATCTAGGGAATATGCAGTCCAAAGAGTGTTTAAAGTCATTGACTGATGAAACTTATTATGTTTTTTATCACCACTTTCCAAAATGCACAATTACCGCTTATTTATTGTCTTTATTCTATTTGACAACCGGTTATAAGTAAGATAAACTTCTTGTCTTTTGTTTGCCTCCATTGCACTTCCCTGTGGCTATTTCTGGTGCATTTCTCCGTTTTGACTACCTCCTAAGATACTTATGGCATAGTAATTTCTCTCTTAGACATTTCTTCCTCGCTATGAGAAATTGTAATAAAGTATTCTTATAATTTTTTTTATAATGCACCTTTGTTGATAGCCCACCATTTTCAGTTCTAATATCCAAATCCATGAAAGCCAGTTGTGTTTTATTATATGTCTCTGTGAAGATCCAATGGACATCCCAGCCATTAAGCCACTGAAATAAATATAAGCCAAGGTTTGCTGTGTCCCAGAGGAAATAACGAACACATCCTCAATAAATTGTTTACAAAGGGAAATGTTTTTATGGAAGGGATTCTGTTAGGATCCTGGTACTAGTCACCCTCATAGAAGTTCCACCCTCTGGTAGATATTAGGGGGGCATCTCTTAACAATGGAAATTATACGTGTGTATATACTCATTTGTAAATTTACACTTTGTAGTACCTTCACTGTATTTGGCTATTCACCATTTCTAGGTGTAAAGTTGCTACAAAGTAAAGACTTACATGTCCACACCATCCAAAACCAGGAGGTGGAGCCCAATTTCCCATTGTAAAGTTACTTCAAGTAGCTTTTCACACACAGGCGTAGATCTCTGCTACCAAGGAGCTCTCCATATATTTAAGTGTAGAGAAAAGTAAAAAAGTTTATTAACTTTTAAAATGAAATGAGTGGAAGTATTTTAATATTAAATATATTAATGTAAAATAAATGTATATTTTTGAATTAAAAACAATTAAAAAACGGACAGCTCGGGGGGGCGTGGCTAGCAGCCGATCATGGCGGCAGCATAAGGGACGAGCTCCGCGGCTGAAGCGGCCTCTTCGTCAATCCGATCCAAAATCCGTCACATTTGCAAGCCCCACAGGCAGGTACCGGATCCCAGGACCGGGCGGAGTAAGCAGCGACAAGCAGCGGCAAAATCCGACGTACGCTGACAGAGATACGTCGAAGCTTCGAACTGGCCTGTTTCATCCTCATAAGCCGGGACCTCCCCTGGCTGTTAACCCAGCAGGAAGTGCCATCTGATCGGAGACCTCAGACCGGAAGTGCCCGTGTGGTGGAGGAGTCGCCAGACCGAGTACGTCTTGGTGAATCGGAGGCGGCGGTCCGTCTGGAACGAAGGAGTGGAGAGTGGAGGAGCAGTATCCGGAATCCAGACCGTGTCTGAGGCCATCACCAACAGCACCGAGTGCCCGGGTGACGAACTCGAAGCGGGAGCCCGCCATCTTTTCTTGCTCGGAACAGTCGCTACGCACTTGGCGAAGCTCGACGCATCGTGCCTCCGGAAGAAAATAGCTGGGAAACCTTTGCCGAACCGGACTGGACAGGGGGTCCACACCGATCCCCAAATCCTGGAGCGTAGAGGCACGAGGAGCACGACACTCGGCGGTATGGCGGGGAAAGGCCCTAAGGGCGGTGTCACACAGACCCGTATAGACCGATTCACCTCCGACAAACCTACAGTGTCCCCGGCAGGGAGGGAGCAGGGTGGCAAATCGGCCGACTCCCCCGGGGGAAAAAAGGCCACACTAGACGACGTCATGCTCGCACTGGCCCAACTGCAAACGACCGTTGGCGGAATCTCCACAGATGTCACCCTACTTAGAGCGGACCTCCACAAAATGTCGGAGAAGGTGAAAAACATGGAGGTGGTCACGAAATCTCTGGTAGAAGACGTTTCGGAACTCCAACGCGAAATGGGAAAGATGGCGCTGGACAATAGAATGCTCAGAGAGAAGCTGGACGAGCAAGAGGGGCGTTCTAGGCGCAACAACATCCGCATCATAGGGGTGCCGGAATCAGAAGGCATGAAAGCCATGGATCTCTTCGTAGAAAGCCTGATAACGACGGAACTAAAGCCAAAGGGACTGTCTAACTTCTTTTCGGTGGAAAGGGCCCATCGAGTCCCGGGTGGCCAACCGAAACCGGGGGCTGCCCCGCGGCCTGTAGTGGCACGCTTGTTCAACTTCCGAGACCGGGACGCGATCTTACAGGCGGCCAGATCCTCCCCCCCTCTCAAGATCCAGAACGCCACCGTTGCCATTTTCCCCGACTACACGGCTGAAGTCGCCCGTCGGCGACGAACATTTTTTGAAGTAAAAAAGGAACTGAGATCCAGAGAACTGCCATATTCAATGCTATTCCCAGCGAGATTACGGGTGGTGGCGGAGAACAAAACCTGGTTCTTTGACAACCCGGAAAACGTACAGGAGTGGCTTGAGGGATGGAGACCGGGCCAGAACCACAGACGGACATATCGCTCCAAGAAAGATCGGACTGGAGGCCAACGCAAGGATTCCCAGGCTTCAGGAGGGGGACCGGACAACAGTGACTCTTTGGGAGCAGAAGGAGGCAGGGAAGAGCTCGAGGAACAATGACCATTTGGACAATATTCGTGTCTACTTTTTGTGATGAGGCATCGTGGCTGCGAAGCGCTTCCCGCCATTGGACACTGGGCGAGGGGCCTCCGAGGGTGTGAATGAGAGACTGCCGGCTGCGGAGAGTCCCTCACCCCAACGCGCAAGTACACTGTTTTGGGAATGGGGTATGCACTCTGCTCAGTTGGGGGGGCGGGCAGTTTTGAGTCCGTGCAGCAGGGGGGCAGGGAGGGGGGGAGAGTTGGGTAAGTTTGCACTATGGGACTCGTTGGTCCTAAAGGTTCATGTTCTAAGCACACTTATGTATCTAGGCATGTCTTACATACCTGAGAACTTCTGGTTAACTCAAGGCATAGGGGGTTCGGACTGTGAGACTCAACCACACTTGCCCATCACCGGCCATTGTGCGCCACATCGCCTGCGGCGAGGGGGCCTCATGGCGAATCACTGGTTTCTATATGGCTGCAACGGATAGCCAGACCACATCGCACCCACTGCTTATCATGTCCTGGAATGTCAGGGGTCTAGGGGACAAGATTAAGCGAGGGCTGTTGCTACAAGGGATAAGGCGACTGGGACCGGCTCTCATTCTCCTACAGGAGACACACTTGACGGGAGCGGCCACGAAGGCCCTAGATAGGAGGGGCTATCAGATGATAGTGCATGCTGAATTCACTTCGGGGTCCCGTGGCACGGGCATCTTACAGAAGAAATCCTCCAAATTTATTGTCAAATCCACTGCAACTGATGCCCATGGCAGATTTGCGGCATTTCATGGCCAGTGGGAGGGGAGACTGTTAAACGTTGTTTCTGTTTACATACCACCAGCCCTACACTCCGAGGCCCTGCCGGATCTGGGCAAATTCCTGCTGGCCCTCCCTGATGGCGACCTGCTCATAGGTGGGGACTTTAACATGGCACTCGATACCACTGTAGACCGTTTCCCCCCACGCACACACATAGAAGGGCCCAACAGGCTCCAGACGTTTCTGACAGCACAGGGGTTGGTGGACATATGGCGTACTCTGCACACTAACCAAAGGCAGTACACGTACTACTCAGCCACACACAACAGCCTCTCTAGAATAGATTACTTTTTTGCGTTGATAAATGGTCATCTTACTGTAGCAGAGACGAGTATACAGCCACGAGGGGTCTCAGATCACTCACCACTCACTTTGACACTTACTACCACAACCACGAAACGACACAGGTTATTTCCGATCTTCCCTGGCTATCTTAAAGTGCCGCAGATCAATAAAGACCTGAAGAGGGCAACGCGGCTCTACTTCGAGGAAAACCGGTCCTCGGTGGACTCCCCCTCTACGTTATGGGAAGCGTACAAGACAGTGTTCAGGGGTCAGGCCATAGCTGTGATCGCGAATCATAAAAAGGCGCACAGGCAAGAGGCCTTAGACATAGAACTAGACCTAGAGAGGGCCAACACAGCCCATATGGCCAATCCCTCGGATGATACTCTCCATGATCTCCAAGTCTATTAACGCCGCCTTACTGATCACATGCACAGGGTCACGGTATCGGACATTGCGGCAACGCAACAAAGGGTATATGACATTGGGGACAAGGCCAGTAAATTGCTGGCATGGTTGGACAAACGACAGGGGGGAGGGAAGAATATCCTACAGCTCACGGACTCACATGGCAACATTCACACCCGCCCCGACGAGATAGTGGAAGTCCTCGCCGATTATTTCACCGAAGTATATAACCCAGTGACGGTGGTGGGAGAAGATGAGGTCCAGACTGCTCTCGCACACGTTCCCATACCGGAGCTGACAGCAGAGGTGTCGAAGGAAGTAGATGCGCCCCTTACGGTGGAGGAGATCCAGCTGGCTATTGGCGCCCTCCATCCAGGTAAAGCAATGGGCCCCAACGGGATCCCCATTGAATGGCTGAAAATCATGACGGACTCCCTGAGCACACCCCTACTTAATATGTATGAGGAATCTAGAGTGAGGGGTACGCTGCCGCCGGATCACCGGATGGCAACTATCGTGGCAATACCGAAGCCTGGCAAGCCCCCAAGCGACTGCTCGTCCTATAGGCCAATTTCCCTTTTGAACCCGGAGGCCAAAATAATTGCCAAGGTGTTGGCGAGCAGGCTCCTACCGTGCTTGCCCCACTTGATACACCCGGACCAATCCGGTTTCATGCCACATCGCAGCACGGCTCTAAATCTATGCAGGGTGCATGGAGTGGTGGCGCGAGTTCCGCTGCTGCGGGAACCGGCTGCTATCCTGTCTTTGGACGCTAAGATGGCATTCGACATGGTGGAATGGAACTATCTTTTTGCAGTGCTCGCGCGTATGGGTTTTGGGCCGGTGTTCATTTCATGGATACGCATGCTATACAGAGACCCCGTAGCCAGAGTGACGGCCAATGGCCACATCTCAAGAACCATTTCTTTGGGCCGAGGTACGCGGCAGGGATGCCCGCTCTCACCCCTTCTCTTCGCTTTAGTGCTGGAACCACTGGCGGTTACGATACGCACCACCCAACTCCTCAAAGGAATACAATGGACCCCGCTGTGGGAGGACAGAGTATCCCTATACGCAGACGACATGCTGATTTATCTTACGGACCTGGGAGAGAGTCTCCCTAACCTCCTGGCTCTTTGTACGGCACATTGGCGAATCTCGGGTTACACCATTAATTGGGCCAAATCCATCATTTTTGAATTGCGGGGACCTCTTCCGCCGCTCCCGGACTCCTGCCCATTAGAATTAGCACGTACGTCCTTCAAATATCTGGGGATTCATATCACCCGGGATGAGGCGGAGTTCGTACGACTGAACTTACAGCCCCCCCTGGTCCGATTCCGTGGGGATGTACGCCACTGGAAGGAACTCCCCCTAACGCTACTAGGACGGGCAGCGCTCTTTAAAATGATGGCTTTGCCACGTTTCTTGTATGTGCTGGAGAACGCTCCATACTTGGTGCCGGACAGCTTCCTCCAGAAAATAACGACACAGGTCTCAGGCCTGTTATGGGGTAGCCAACCTGCCCGGATCTCCCACGCCAAATTAAACAGGGGGTGGTATGACGGGGGCATTGCACTCCCCAACATACAGGTGTACTACTGGGCGGCTCAGCTCAAAATCCTTAATCAATGGCTGCATGCCCCACAAGACGACCCAGCGTTCAAGGCAGATAGGGCGCAACTGGGTACTAACAGTTTACTGGCCCCACTGTACCACCGTGGAGTGGCGGCAAAACTCACTGGGCCTACAAAACACACAGTTAGACTATGGTACAAGGCACAGGCAAAGTTGAAATGGGATGGAATCGTCACGAAACTAACACCTCTGTGGGATGCGAAGGCGTTGGGCCACTTGAGGCGCTCCAAGGGCTTCACTCAGTGGGACAGCATAGGTATCTCTACGGTGGGGGACATGTGGACGAGGGATGGAGTAATCTCCTTTACAACTCTGCAAGAACAATATGAGTTAAGGGACACAGAGCTATACAGATACATTCAGGTCAGACACGCTCTACAGGCTGCGATCCCGCCCGACACATCCCCACCCGAATCCTCCCCTCTGGAGGACCGTCTACTTACTGATTACATGCAGGAGGGGGCGACATCACTAACATACCGCAAGTTGGTTAACAATATGCCTGATCCACTGGGGAAATTGAAAGACAAATGGATGCTGGAGGTGGAAGATCTAGACGAAACAGAATGGAACGCAGCCATGGCGTCTCCACGTGAAGCAGGCATATCGTCCAAATTTCGCCTAGTGCAATTAAAAATCCTACACAGGATTTACTACACCCGTACGATGCTTCACAGACTGCACAGGGCGGCTCATCCATACTGCCTTAGAGGCTGCGGTGCAGAAGGATCTTTCATACACACAATTTGGGAATGTCCGCTGATTGTAAGCTACTGGCAACGGGTAGTACGCACAATGGCCCAGGCACTACACACCTCCCTCACTCTAGACCCACGATTGTGCCTGCTAAACATCTGGGAACCGACCAACCTCACCTTTTATGCACGGACCTGGGTTACAGTGGGGATGGTGACAGCGAAGCGGGACATAGCCCAGAGGTGGGGATCGGCTGACCTCCCTACACTAGCCCAATGGATCCGCAACATGGACATGCTTATGTTGACTGAAAGGGCGGTGTACAAACTGAGGGACAATCCACGTAAATGGTATGGGGTGTGGACACACTGGAACTCCTACAGGGGGGATATATGTGAACCGTTAGAGGAGGATGACCTCGAGGGATTTGAGAGTGACGAAGAACCGTGATTGGGCGTGTGAATGAATGTTGAGTGTGGTATAATGTTGCGGGCGGGACCTAAATTGAGAAGGTGGTATGAGGGGGATGATAAGGACAGGGAGCCTTGATACAACTGATTGTTTCCTTTCCAGATGGACTGTGCCTCGAGTTGCGGAGGACACTACTTTAAATGCGTGCCGAACTAAGTGTGCTATTTTTCTTGTTTAAGGTTTACTGCAAAAAAAGGCAAAACTGGACATATAGTAGTCAACAAAAAACAAAATTGCAAACTGTATTTTAACGACACATGTATATTCCTTTTCGTCATGTCACCCAGAATGACAGAAGCTCGCCAGAACTAAAGAGGGTGGTTCTCCTTTTATCATACTATGTATCCTATGAGACTTGAAACACCCTGCACAATTGTATGACTATGTGACTGATGATGATGTAATTGCTATCTCTGTTTTGCACCAAAAATAAAAATAAAAAAAATAAAAAAACGGACAGCTCTATTATCTTAGAAGTTAATTAATTTTAAATATTTAATTATCGTGTAATTCTTATTTAAAGATTTCGTTTAAACAACATCTACCTACAGTAAAATATTTATTTTTGATTAACAGGTATTAAAAATTACCAAATGTTATGGATCGAAGTCATTTACATTAATTTGTTATTTCCCCCAAAAATAATAAAAAATAGTTCATTTAACAAAAATTTTATTAAGAGAACAATCATGGCAATGATACATATCAGCAAAATATCATACATTGTGTGGATCACAAGAACAAAGCAGCGCAGTACATAAAGTGTATCACATAAAAGGATTCTATAAGTTGACATCTAACCCAGTAATATCATTACACGGCTGATATAGGTCATACTGAGGCACGGTCATTGTCGTCAAGGTTCGGAGGGTCACAAATATTACTGTGAAACTTATTCCAGCCCCCCCATATTTTCTCCCATTTCCTGGGGCACCCACGATGTAGGAACACCGACTTTTCTGCCACCATTATTTCATCCATATCCCTACATCACTTACCGAGGGTAGGTAGCGATTCGGAGCCCCACAATAAAGCAATGTTGCGTTTTGCCACCATCATCCCCAGCATTACCCAATCTTGTTGTCGGTGATTTAAGTCATTTGGTTCCCATACATTCAGCAAACAGTGCCGGGGCTCTGGCGTCAGGGAGATATTTGTAGTTTGGGATATCGTGCGCATAACTGCTGTCCAGTACCTCACTACATGCACCACAGTCCCATATGGTATGATAGAATGACCCCTTGCCCGCAGTTTCGCAGGCAAAATTTGTGTGAGGCAGACCCTATTTTGAATAATGTTGTTCTTGTGTAGTATGTGCGATGTAATATTTTGAGTTGAACCAGTTTCAATCTGGAGGATATCGCTGTTTTTCTGGGAGACGAAAGGGCCTCCTGCCATTCGGAGTCATCAAAGTCACCCACTTCCCTGGACCATTTTTGTCGCAGCGTGGACGTCACGTCAGAGAGATTGTTGATCAATTTCCAGTAGGTCAATGAAGTGGCCCTATCTGGCATGTGTTCCGTTAGGAGTCTGTATTCTAGAAGGGAGGACTCCTGTAGATCAGTACCTGGAGGTATGACCGACTGGAGTGTGTGTTTAATTTGAAGGTATCGGAACCTTTCCTTTTGTGCCATGTCATATTGTGTTTGAAGGTGGGAGAAATCTATCACCTTTCCCCTTTTCCAGAGGTCACCCACCACTGAAATGCCGATGGCATCCCAGTTCCGCAACCCTTTACTGTTGCGAAGGAGGCCAAATCTGTAGGAATCCCACAGTGGTGTCATCAGCGTAATCGTTTAAGACGCCGATTTGCTTTATACCACAGGTGTACAGTGTGTTGCGTGGGTACAAGTATGTCCGTGGGCATCCGACGGCAATATAGATTGCCTAGCAGGCTTTGGCTCTCCAAGCTTTGCCTGTCAGCGAGGTATGCTGGCTCGGTCTGCGGAGCGTGCAACCAGTAGTTAATCTGCTTAAGATGGGCTGCCCAGTAATAGAACTCTACGTTCGGAAGCGCTATACCCCCTTCATACCAACTCTTTGTTAATTTATCTTGTGCAATACGCAGCGGTTTCCCATCCCACGGAAGAGTGGTAACGGTTGCAGCTATAGCTCGAAAATAAGAGTCAGGGATCAGGAATGGCGTATTCTCGAGGACATATAAAAATCGTGGGAGCGCCATCATATTATACAACGCCGCCTTAACCAAGAGCGTGAGAGGGAGCGTTCGCCAGATCTTAGCGTCTCTTCGAAACCGCTCTAGGTGGGGAGTGAGATTCAGATCATAAAATTCGTCCGGGTCGGACGTAATATAAATACCGAGGTATTTGAACGCTGTCACAGTGGGTCGCAAGGGGCAACTCGAGGGTAAGATAAGGGGGGACCGGTCAACACTTGTAGAATGGACTTGACACCCTACCAAACGTTTCACAAACGTTCAGCAATTCTAGGATGGATTTCTTGGGGGAGGTGAGGTATAGTAAAATGTCATCCGCATATAGGGAAATGCGGTCCTCCCATGTGTTGGTCCAGGAAAGGCCCTTGATAGAGGGTTCCCATCTAATCCAGATTGCGAGTGGCTAAAGAATCAGCGCGAAGAGCAGCGGGGATAAAGGACATCCCTGTCTCATGCCGCGTCCAAGCGGGAAGTCTCGAGAGATGCGTCCATTGACCGAGACATGGGCTAAAGGTTTGTTGTAAAGGAGGCGAATCCAAGCACAGTATTTTGGACAGAAGCCCATATGGCGGAGCACCGCGAAGAGGTAAGGCCACTCTGCGGTGTCAAATGCCATGGTGGCGTCTAGGGAGAGGATAACTGAAGGCTCCCGGATATATGACGTGCGAGCCAGGACTGCATGGAGTCTGCGCAAGTTAAGGGCAGTGCTACAATGTGGCATAAATCCAGACTGGTCTGGATGTACTAAGGAGGTGAGATGGGGGGTCAGGCGCAACGCCAGCAGCTTGGCCAGAATCTTGGGTTCTGCGTTGATCAGGGAGATTGGACGGTAGGACGCACAGTCCCTCTCTGGTCTACCAGGCTTGTGGATCGCAACTATAGTGGCGAGGCGCTGGTCTCTCGGTAACTCTCCCACCTCAAGGCTAGCAAGAAACATCTCAAGTAAAAAAGGGTGCAGTCATCTGTGCTGTCCTTTTATACAGTTCAACTGGGAGGCCATTAGGCCCGAGCGCCTTACCTGATGCAAGTGAGTAGGTTGCAGTTTGCAATTCTTCTAAGGTGATGTCTGCCTCCAACAGGAGTGCCGCTTCTGGGGAGAGTTGGCGGATTGTCAGATCTTTGATATAGTCATACGCCTCTTACGATGTATAGGATGCCCAGGGAGCATACAGTTGTTCATAATGGTCGGCCAAAACGTCCACTATGTCGTCCGGCTTAGTGACCACTGCGCCCGTGGGGGACAACAGCTGTGCTATAACCCTGTTCCCTCTTTCTTTCCTATCTAGCCAGGCTGGCATCTTCCCAGCCTTGTCACCTAGTTCGTATACCCTATGCCTAGTTGCTTGGAGGCCATGTATCGCACTTTCCCTGTGGTACGCCACATACGCTGTTTGCTTAAGCTGAACCTCAAGGGTGGCGCTAAGTGACGGGCGCATCGCCTGTTCAGTTAGTGCAGTGTTGAGCTCCTCCTCTAGGTTATCTAATTCCGCCCGCTGCGATTGTTTGTGACCTGTGATTGAGGCCAGTGCTTGTCCACGCAGGACCACCTTATAGTCCTCCCAGAGCGTACAAGGGGAGTCCACCGAACCAGCATTTTCTTGGAAGAAGTGACTGGTAGTGGCCGTGAGGTGTTTCATGATAGGGGCAACATGCAGAAAACCAGCGTGAAGCGGGAACATACGCCTCCTGGAGGTCTGATGATGTGTGTACTTCAACAGCAGTGGGGAGTGATGAGATATGCCCCTAAGGCGGATAACTACTTCTTCTATTCTGGGCAAGCCGTCTGCTGACATTAGGAAGTGATCAATGCGTGTATGACAGTTGTGGACTGCGGAGTAGAAAGTGTATTGTCGCTCGTCAGAGTGTGTGTAACTCCAGCTATCTCAGAGTCCCAAGGCATCCAGGAGACCAAGGAGGCGTCGCCCACCCTGCACCCCTGACCTACTGGGAAATCTGTCTAGTGAGCCGTCAAGTATATCATTGAACTCGCCCCCTATGAGCAGTGTTGCAGTGGGTAGTGTCAGCAAAAATGTTGTAAGTGCAGAATGGGTCTGTGCGTGGAGGGCCGGTGGGACATAAACAAAGACCAAATTGAACAATCGACCCTCCCATTGACATGTAAGCGCTGCAAAATAACCCTGATCGTCAACGCGCGTCTGTTGTATCACCAGCGGGAACTTCTTCCTGATAAGTATTCCCGTACACCTAGAACCTGAGGAGAATTCTGCGTGGGCGACCATCTGATACCCCCATCTATCCATAGCCTTGACAGCGTTTCCTGCAGAAGGACCACAGCGGGGCCACAGCGCTATAAATATTGTAAAACCAGACTTCTCTTCACCTTATCCCCCAGTCCACGGACATTCCAAGATAATATTGCCAAAGCTGTTTGGGGAGCGAGTTGCATTCAGCCATCAGTCAAATTAACAACCGTCAACATGTCAAAGCTACATTTGTTCCACCAGGATCCCACAATAAAGAGGAGTGATACCCCATTAACATTGCATACTGCCAATTCAAAAGCGTCATGAGGACATTGGTTAAACATATGGAGTCGTCCCCATACTACTGGCAAACTGTACCTGTCTTCTTGTTGTATACACAGCATACATAACCCGTCGCATCCTGCCATGACGTACATAAACAATAAACCAAGAACTACCCTGCTCCGCTGTATCGCCCCATCTTCTCCACCAACGATAATCAGAAATAGAGCAAACAAAATAACAAAAACCCCTCCCTGGTTCCCACCCTCCCTCCCTGCCGCCCTGCTCAACGGACCTACAACTTCCCGCCTCCCTAACTCAGCAGAGTGCTTTTTTCCCCCCCAAACCATAGTACTTGCTTGTCCAGGGTGGAGGGTCCTCTGGGCACATTAACCCTCCTCGCCCTCCAGGGCCCGCCTAGTCCAGTGTCAATATCCAACACAATCACAGTCTTGAAAAACTGCAAGCATCGCCGGGGTACGGTCAGCTATCTTCGTCGCCACTAGCCCTTCTCCTCCATCACCGGTTCTGCCGAGTGTCCTTGATCGGGACTTCTTGCTCGCTGACCTCCTTGACCGTCTCTTTCACCACGTCGGCGGTTATTTCTATTCCTGCGAGCATTGCCGCCCACTGTTCGCGATCTGTCGAGCCAATCGAATGCCGCTTCGGGTGTCTCAAAGAACCATGTCCGGTCCTCAGCTACTACTCTAAGCCTTGCTGGGAAGAGCATGGAGTAAGGCAGTTCCTGTTCCCGCAACGCCTTCTTAACTTCAAGAAAACTGCACCTACGTCTGGACACTGCCACTGTATAGTCCGGAAAGAAGGTGATCACAGAGTTTTGGACTTTAATTGGTGGAGAGACTCTAGCTGTTTGCAATGTTGCGTCCCGGTCTCTGAAGTTGAATAAACGAGCAATTATTGGTCGCAGGGGCGCCCCGGGCTTGGGACGGCCTAAAGGTATCCTGTGGGTTCTCTCCACGGAAAAAAAGCTGGAGAGACCTTTAGGTTGCAGCCGGGTTTTAACTAAGTTCTCCACATAGAGGTCCATGGCTTGCGTCCCCTCAATCTCCGGAACACCAAGGAGGCGTATATTGTTGCGTCGTGAGCGTCCTTCTTGGTCATCAAGCTTGTCCATCAGCAGTTTGTTCTCTGTCTCCAGGCGGGAGACGGCAGTCTGAAGTTCGGACGCGTCTGTCACTAGAGACTTGGTGACTATTTCCACCTCCTTGACCCTGTCGGCCATCTTGTGGAAGTCCGCCCGTAGCAGGGAAATGTCGGTAGAAATTGAGCCCACCGTGGTTTGGACACTCGACAGCGCCTTCATAATGTCCTCCAGCGTGACCTTCTTTGTCGCACCTTCGTTGTCCGCACTCTTGCCTGAGGAGGCACGGCCTTCCGATTGAAGCGGTGAGCTTTTATCATAGGCGAACTTGTCCAATTTTACCTGCGTTGACGGATGTTTTGGGCCTCTGCCCGCCATGATGTCGGTCGAGAGGGTAGTAGAAGTAGGAAAGCTATCACTCCCAAGGTTAAGGCCTCTGAGTCCGTGTACACTGGTCTACGTTTGCGCCGTAGCTGGTCAGGTAAGTGACTATAGGTGCAGGCCAATCCCTATTATAAATTGCCAGAAGTGCCAAAGGTCTGATTATGATTCAGCTCTTCGCCACCAGATGCCTCCAAGTGTTCTGGTCCCAGCCGGTATTCGCCAATGGTGTCCGTACACTAGGTCTGCTGCGGCAGCGTTATGGCAACCGGCTGTTGTACTCACGAGTAGGGGTGGGGGGCGGAGGGGGGGTTCCAGTGCCCAGCCTCCGACCTCCTCAGTACTTCGCTTTTCCCCAGTCAGCGTGGTTCCCAATGCCCCTGTAGTGCTCGACTCCGCCAATGATGTAGGGTTGCACTCGACAACTGGAGTAGGGTCTTGAAGCCTCCCCACTGCACCTCTCGTCGCTGCCCCTTCACATATGTTGTCTTGTCCCCCGTCTCAGTCTGGACTCTTTACCACCAGGTGCCGGCCACTACTGCGCACAACTCCGAAGTAGGGGGGGTTGGGGTTGTCCTTCGGTATTCAAATTGTGAGGGGCAGTAGTAGGGAGGAGGAAGATCGTGTTGGCAAACAGCCCCGTCCCGTACAACAATGGCTCCTGTCCCGGATTCCAGCCCTAAGATATATGCAGGTGTCAGGTGGGGTTCGAGCGGTTCAGTGTCCCCATGAGCCGTGCACCCGGAGTAGCGGTACCACTGTAGTCTCTCCAAGGAGGCGCCAAGTCGCACGCCGATGTGGGCACCGCAGTGACCGCTCCCGGTGCTGTGTAAGGCTGTCCACGCACTGTCCCACAGCCTTTTGCCCGCCGTCACTTCCCCGCTGCAATCTGTCTCCGCCATACCTGGACTTCAGGTCCGGGTTGCCAGCTAATCGAGGCCCTGGTCTCTGGAGCTGGAGTAGGCCGTTGTCGGACACATGCCGGATCCGCTACTTCCCGGCTGCGGTTTCGGATCAAAGTGCCTGCAGTCATCGCTGCTTGGTCCCGGACGTCGGTCCCAGCCCTCGGAGTATCGTAGTGTCACGGATCATATGCCGGATAGATGGGAAGGGTTATGCTGCTCTCGGAACCTCGCTACTAGGCAGCCATTTTGCACGGCTGCTAGCCACGACCCATATTTTACATTTTTGCATAATTTTTTTTTTTAACTCTTTTTATTATGAAATAAACAGAACAAAAGGAAAAAATTAAGATCTCAGGTGAACGCAATCAATTTACAACAATTCGGTTCATTTGGCACTGTACAGGATCAAATAGTTAATAAACGAAAGCATCGGGATCATGGGGATTCCTGTGGTTTGATATCTGGATCTTCTCCTGGGGCTTCACAAAGGCCTCCACGATATTGGTTGCAAGCCCCCCATACCTTCCCCCTTCTGGGGGCAGCCCCTGGCAACATAGACAGAACGCTCTCTCATCATGCACCAATCGAGGTCCTCCTCCAATTTATGAACCTGAGGCGGCTGGTGTGCGCCCCACCACTACGCAATGTTGCGCTTGGCCACCATGCATGCCAGTGTCACCCATTGCTTCTGGTAATCATTGAGATCTGTTGGCTCCCATACATTCAAGAGGCACCTGTGGACTTCCATACGCACTTCTAACACCAGCACAGCTCTCAACTCCTCCTGAACTTTCTCCCAGTAAGTTTGTACAAAGGTGCAGTGCCAAAGAATATGCATCAATGTGCCCACTTCTCCACATTCTCCCTGCATGCTGCGCAAGACGCTCTACCCATTCGCACGAGCCGTGGCCCGGTAATATACACTCTGTGGAGCACTTTCAGTTGGACCAGGCGAAGCCTCATCTGAATAGCAACTACCTTGGGGGAGGAAAGCGCCTCCGTCCAGTCCTCGTCATCCATTTCAAGGCCGTCAGCACACCATTGCGATTTAAGCCTAACTAATGGGTCTTCTGCATTGTTAATTAATTTCCGATATATCAGGGAGATAGTCTTGTCCGGAATATGACCATCAAGGACCCGGTCTTCCAGAGGAGACGCCTCGGGGAGCTCCGCGCCCTCAGGAATATGTGCTAGCAACGCTTGCCTCACCTGCAAATATCGAAAGTATTCGGTCTGGTGAAGACTGTATTGGTTTGCAAGTGAGTCAAACGTATGAATCGAATTTTTCCCCCACACATCCTTAATCTGAGTTATTCCAATGAGGTCCCATTTATCAAACCCTTTGGATTTCCATAAGCTACCCAGTTTTTGGGAGTTAAGCAATGGAGTGGCCAATGTAAGTCTGCCCTCCCAGCCCAGACTTTTGGTGGCTATGTGCCACACCCGTACAGTGTGTGCCATTGGGCCCGTGAGGGGAAACCTTTCCGGTCTAGAATACAGCGCTCTTTCCATCCTGCCACCCGGGGCCTGACCTCTATCCATAGCATAGCCTGGATCCCCGGGGATCCCATACACAATGTGGTTCAAAGCAGCCAAATGTGACGCCCAATAATACCTCCGCAAGTCAGGCAGCCCTTTACCCCCGTCAAACCAGGAGTCAATTTATTAAAAGCTATACGAGCCCCACCATCCCATAAGAGGCACCGCTGAAGGGCCTCTAACTCTCTGAAATAAGCCGCTGGTACGGGGTCCATTGCATTTTGTAAGGCATATAAAAACGTGGCAGTGCCATCATTTTAAACAGGGTTGCTCTACCAAGCAAAGACAGTGGGAGAGTCCGCCAGAGCTCCACATCCCCCCGGCATGGAGTCAAAGGAGATAAAAGATTGTTATCATAGCGCCATTTCGGATCGAGCGAGACATAGATTCCCAAGTATTTAAAACTGTCTATCTCTATACGGATGGGGCATGTATGTGGGATCTCCGGGGGATCTCCAGCCAGGACATAAAGTACTGATTTATTCCAATTTATAGCGAGTCCGGAGTACCTCCCGAATACGGTAAGCACATCTAAAAAATACCGGAAGGAGGTCTTAGGTTTAGTGAGATAGAGCAGAACATCGTCCACATACAACAATATTTTGTCCTCCCATTCCGGCGTCCATCGCAATCCGCATATAGTGATGTCCCAGCGAACCCAAGCCGCTAATTGTTCCATAGCCAAAGCAAAGAGCAGCGGCGACAGAGGGCACCCTTGCCTGGTACCTCTTCCGAGTGGGAAGTCTCGGGATTTGCAGTTGTTAACCACTACTCTCGCCAGCAGCTTAGTATACAGTAAGCGCACCCAGTTAACAAACTCCTCACCAAAGCCTAGCTTGGTCAAAACCGCGAATAAATACGGCCATTCCACTCTATCGAATGCCGTAGTGGCATCCAAAGACACCAGAACCGCCGGTTCCTCTACCTTAGAAGCCCCTCCAAGTACTCCGGGAAGCCAACGCAGCTTCAATGCTGTGCTGCGCCGCGGCATAAAACCGGATTGATCCGGATGGATCAAGGTTGTTATAACCTTCACTAATCGGGTGGTGAGGAGCTTGGCCAGGACCTTGGGCTCTACATTGAGGAGCGATATGGGCCTGTAAGAGGAGCAGCACGTCTTAGGTTTAGCTTGTTTATGAATAACAGTTATATTGGCCACTCTCTGATCATGTGGGAGCTCTCCTTTCTCTCGACTCTCGAGAAACATGGCACGTAGATATGGTGCTACTCTATTGGCATTCAACTTATACACCTCGATAGGTATACCGTTTGGACCTGAGGCCTTGCCGGAGTTGACTTGCCGTATAGTTTGAGCAACCTCATCATCCGTAATAGCAGAGTCAAGAAAGCTCTTATCCTCGTCGGAAAGGCTTGGCATTACAATATCTCTGTTGTCTTGTTCCGTGAAATCACTCCCTACCTCATAAATCCTCTGATAATACTCTCCAAATTCATCAGCCACCGCCTGCGGGTCTTTAATCAAACCATGTTCTTGACTATCCAATTCAGGGACTAATCTAGACGCTCGCTCCCCCTTCTCAAGCCATGCACTCAGTTTCCCGGCCTTATCGCCATGCTCATATATACGGCTCTGTGTCGCATTATGTTGCACCACAGCGCTCTCTCTGGCCAAAGCTTTATATTCTTCCTCCCGGAGCCTCAGTATGTGGAGGTCTGCCGCTGTAGGTGATTCTGCGACCTGCCTCTCCAAACGTGTAACCTCTACCTCCTTACTGGTAATCGCCTCCTGTTCTTCCCTTTTCCGCTTCGAAACAATGGACAACACTTCGCCCCTCACAACGGTTTTATAAGCTTCCCAAAGTGATCTGGCAGATTCCACCGATCCCTCCTTCTCTAGGAAGTACCTGTCTGCCACCCTGAGAATTTCTTTCCTTATCTTAGGGTCCCTCAATCTCCACGCCCCAATAGGAGCCACTCTACCTGCCGCCGGAAGTTCGAACGTGAGACTAAAACATAGCGGGGAGTGGTCCGATATACCTCTCCCCAAGTATCTGACCTCTATGATCGAAGCTGCTGCTGGAATTAAAACATAGTCAAGGCGGGACAGGGACTTATGTGCAGCCGAAACATGGGAGTACTGTACGGATCTCGGGTTGCGCGCACACCAGCTATCAATCAATCCCAAAGTACATAGGAACTCCGGAAGCCATCTCTGCCATTGTGCCAGCACCCGGGGCGGACTACGATCTAATTCACCATCAAGCACAGCATTGAAATCACCACCCAGTACTAGTCCACCCAGGGGAAGCGCAAGGAATATATTACTGAAGTCTCTAAACGTCTCAGACTGAAGAGCTGGTGGCACATATACGGAGAGAAGAGTAAACATGCGTCCCCCCAGCTGGCCTGTGGCGCCTGCATATCTACTCGCTGGTCAATCCAAGTCCTCTGTACTGAAAAGGGGAGGGAGTTTTTATTCAGTATACCCACCCCCCTGGAACCGGATGTGAAACCCGCATGCACCACCATTTTGTATTCCCCTCTGTGTAAGGCCATGCATTTGTTGCCAATTAGGTGGGTTTCCTGCAACAACACTACATCCGTGGAGTGTCTCCTAATGAGTTGGTTAACCATCCCTCTCTTGATCTTATCTCCTAAGCCATTCACGTTCCAGCTCAGCACATTTATCCCGATCCTTTTTTTTCACGTGCCTTCGAACCCATACATAAGAAAGACAAAACTGGATAGTCACCTGAGTCAAAAAAATTCACAGACATACACAACTCAAACCAAAACAAAAACCCAATCTTCCCAACAAACACATATCCCCTCCCCTCCTTCACACCTCCCCCTCCCTGCACCCCTGCATAAGGACAGCGCCCAACCCCAACTCACAGTGTGCCTGTTGCCCTACCCCAACAAGTTAACTAAAGATAGTACGAGGGGGAACTCAGACCCCAGCCCCTACACCCCCCCTCCAAATAAACCCACCCAATTCATAGTCATAGATAAGTTCCATTTGAAAACCCTTCTCCCTCTGCGACATTTACAGCTCAGTTAAATTCCGTCTCACTATTACTCTGCCGCCTCCTCCTGTCTTTCCTCAGTTTCAGACCGTGGGGTGCTGTCCAACCAGTCCGATGCCGCCTACGGATGATCAAAAAACAGGTGCACAGACATAATATCGGGTCCAAAATATCGTTTGGACATAATATCGAGTATTAAATATCGAGTGGACAAAATATCGACAGGACAGAATATCGACTACAAAGTAAGTGAATTAATATCGACTGTAAAAAATATAGATAGTTAAAATATCGAAGTATATAAAAAAGATAGTAAAATATATCGAAATTTTAATAATATATAATTTTTTATTGTGTATTTTTATGTTATAATATGTGTGAAAATTGTGCATTTATGTTACAAATAATTATATTTAACTAATTTTGTTTTAATAATTTTTGCGTAATTTAAATCTTCAGCGGGTTGTGGGTTTATAGGGGAATAGGGTGGGAAGTAATTTAATTATAATTAATTAAATATGTAAATTTATTTATTGATAGTAATTACTAATTAATTGATAATTATTTATATTTGTTAATTAATTTAAATAAAATTGTTAATTAATTTAGAGTAGTTGATTAATTGTTAATTATGTAAATTAAACTAATTTAATTCTGTAGTGGGTTGTGGGTTTATAGGGGAATAGGGTGGGAAGTAATTTAATTATAATTAATTAAATATGTAAATGTATTTATTGATAGTAATTACTAATTAATTGCTAATTATTTATATTTGTTAATTAATTAAAATAAAATTGTTAATTAATTTAGAGTAGTTGATTAATTGTTAATTATGTAAATTAAACTAATTTAATTCTGTAGCGGGTTGTGGGTTTATAGGGGAATAGGGTGGGAAGTAATTTATTTATAATTAATTAAATATGTACATTTATTAATTGATAGTAAAAAATAATTAATTGGTAAATAATTTATGTTTGTTATTAATTAATTTAAAATTGTTAATTAATTTATATTAATTGATTAATTGGTAATTATGTAGATGTTTAATTAATTTGTATTAATAGGTAATTAATTTAATTAATAATTGTTAATTATTTGTTTAAATTAATTATTAATAGATATTTATTTGTAGATTTTTGAATAATATATGAATTATTTACTTTCCCTAATGTTGTATTCTCTGGAGTGGGAATAGTAATTTTAACCCCTACGCTATCCAACGCTTTCCCTACTGTTGCACCCACTGGAGTGGGAATAGTAATTTTAACCCCTACGCTATCCAACGCTTTCCCTACTGTTGCACTCACTGGAGTGGGAATAGTAATTTAAACCCCTACGCTATCCAACACTTTCTCTACTGTTGCACTCTTTGGAGTGGGAATAGTAATTTTAACTGCTACGCTATCCAACACTTTCCCTACTGTTGCACCCACTGGAGTGGGAATAGTAATTTTTACCCCTACGTTATCCGACGCTTTCTCTGCTGTTGCACCCACTGGAGTGGGAATAGTAATTTTAACCTCTACGCTATCCGACGCTTTCCCTACTGTTGCACCCACTGGAGTGGGAATAGTAATTTTAACCCCTACGCTATCCAATGCTTTCCCTACTGTTGCACTCTTTGGAGTGGAAATAGTAATTTTAACCGCTACGCTATCCAACGCTTTCCCTACTGTTGCACTCACTGGTGGGAGAATAGTAATTTTAACCCCTACGCTATCCAACGCTTTCCCTACTGTTGCACTCTTTGGAGTGGGAATAGTAATTTTAACCCCTACGCTATCCAACGCTTTCCCTACTGTTGCACCCACTGGAGTGAGAATAGTAATTATTACACTTTTGTTATTGTATGTTAATAATATTGGCTAATATTTAATTATATTTTGTTACTATATATATGTTTTAAGAAATATGATTACATTTTTTTAATTTTTTAACTTTCATTATTTATTTAATTATCATAAGTTAATTTAAGTATTTTTAAGTATATTTTAGTACTTAGTTTTTAATATTAATTTAATTTAATAGTGTTTTTAGTAAAGTCGATATTTTTTAAAACTATATTTTTGTAAACGATATTTTTGTACTTACCTGTTTGTAGATAGAAACTCGATATTTTGTCTGTCGATATTTTGTCAACGATATTTTTGCTGGTCGATATTTTGACATTCGATATTATTTCAGTGATCCCAAAAAACCATGCCCTCCCATCCACCTCCACCCGGAGCTTCGCTGGAAAAAGCATTGAGTAGCGCAGTCCCTTTTCCCTCAGTCTCCTTTCAACAGGAAGAAAGCTCTGTCTTTGCCGTTGTACTGCCTGGGTGGAGTCCGGATAGAAGGACAAAGTTGTGTTCTCAAAGCGAAGCGGGTCCGCTGAATGTGCCGCCTGAAGAATTACATCTCTGTCCCTGTAGTTCAGCACTCTAGCTATCATAGGGCGAGGAGGCACCCGGGCCTCAGCTGGCCACCGGGCACACTATGGGCCCGCTCAATCAAGAAAAAGTTACTGAGGCCCTTCGGTTGTAGGTGATTCAGCACAATGTTCTCTACAAATAGGTCTGGGGCCTGCCCCTCCGATTTCCCCGATATTCCAAGAATTCAGATATTATTCCTCCTATTACGCCCTTCGTACTCATCCAGTTTCCGACGCGTTTCCTCTCAGGCCGCTTGCACAGCTCGGACCTCTCGTTGCACATCCGCCATGTCGTCCACTAGACTGGACGTCTTGATGTCTAGCGATTTAACTTTTTCGCCCGTCTTGGCATGGTCAGCTTGCAACAAGTTAAACTCCAGTTTCACTGCATCCAACTTATTGTCCAATGCGTTCATTTTTTCCCCCATAGATGTCTGTACTTTGTTGATAGCAGCCATTACATCGGCCAACGTAGGTTCCACTGCCTCTCCCAAGGAGTCTCCCCCAAGTGACAGGGATTTCCTTTGTTCCACTGGCGAACCCCTGGCCTGTGCATATCTGTCCATCTTGTTGGATTGTACAGCCTTCGACCCTCTTCCACCCCGCGAGGGGGGCTTTTCGTTATCCGGTTTCGACGCCATGCTCGGGATCGTGATGGACTCCGCTTGCGAGTGTCGAATCAGGACTTCACACCTTGGACTTTGTATCACAACTCAATCGTTCATACAATACAAAGCCTGTGTCTGTGGTGCAGCGTCGGTGGACTCCGATGTCACAGCTTCAATGGGCGATAAGGAGGTCCACGCTCGTACCGAGTCAGAGCTTCCGGTCTCGCAGGCCGCTGTTGTTGTATTAACGTCCGGCTCAGATGCACACCACAGCTGCCGGACTCCGAAGGCGTCAGGCCCAAATCTTCCGATGTTGCTCCGGAGGGGTAGAAACGTCCGCTTTCGTCCCAATTTTCAGCTACTGTTATCTTTTCGACTCAACCGTCGAAGTTCATTCTCGGGTGGCAGGATCAAGACAGGATAGACTTAAAGGAGGAGCGGGCTCTACGGAGCTAAGGTCTCACTAGGCCATCTTGATCCTGTGCGTAGCTCCTCCCCCTTTGTATAATTTTTTAAGTTTAATTCAGCTTTTTTATTACATTATTTTATTTTCAAATTATTTACTATTTGGCTTTGTTTTAAGTCCTGATCGTGATTAGACTGGTGCTGCTAGATTTTAGACCGCATGCTGGTTGGTTGTGAAGTGTCACTTTTTAGAGATAGAGTTGGCTATCTGATAGGAAGGATTTGATCACAATGTACACTATTTTGAAAGAAATTATTTGTTCTGCTGTGAGATAGTTACATTTTTTCATGGCTGGGGCAATATATTCATGCTTCATTACCCTTAAACACAGCCTCACAACTTGGTTATTCATCCTCTGAAGTTTCCCAATGTTTTTTCTTTGGTGTGGACTACATTGCACATTTCAATCTTGTGATTCAGATGAAGCAACTGAAGTACCCTCTCAATCTAATCAGCGGAAGGTTGCTTTACATTACTACTGCAGCAAACTGATGCCTGCAAGATAGTTTGTGATCAAACCACAGATCCAAGTGTTTATTTACTCTTTCCTGATAAATGGGCCATCCCTAGTTCTGGTGGAGAGTTAAATGTGAATGCAGAGATTTCATGATTCATTAGGATCATGACCTAAGTGTTGGACCCTTTCAGGCACAGACAAAGTATATCTGAGGATTTGGCATACCCAGTGTGTCATGGGTGCTAGTGCAAGAAGAGAAATACCCCCTTGGCTATTATTTGAACTGTAAAACACAACATTAAGCTGGTTTCAGTGGCCCCCTCAGGATTCTTGGTCCTGGTGTCTCTACACCTGCTGCACCAATGGAAGCTACTCCACGTTATGAAACTTGAAGCAACATTCATGTTTGTTTTCAAGTGTAGCAGACTTGTTTGACATCAGTGTACATTTGGAATTGTAGTTGATGCTGGGAAATTGCTTTTAGTAGAAGCTGCAGATGTTGAGGAGAAGGTGAGAGGAGACAGAGCTCTGCAGAACACCACATGTAACACGTTTTGTAGTTGAAGTGGAACTGCTGATTCGTACATGATGAACGCTGCTTGTTGAGAATGAATTCAGAGAAAGGGAATGCTGGTTATCCCAGCCCTATCTTGCTGCTGTATCGATACAGCACTGACTGCTCATGCAGTGGGTAGTACAGCATGGACGCGGGAACAATAGCAAGCAGTAAGGTAAGGTATGACGTCCCATTGGTGGATATGAGCAACATTTGCACTCCACCAGGATATAGGTGTGATGGGACAGAGTATGACAAGGGAGCAGTGCCAAGTAAAATAAAAACCAGAAAGATATGTCACGGTCCCAGCCTTCTCTGATACAGCCATCTCCATCCACTCCTACAGAACTATTATAGTGCTCAGGACAGAGATGGGGGAGTCACAGTGCCTAATGGGAAAATAGCAAAGAGATACAGGAGACTCTCCCTGCGCCCCTAGGATCACTGGTTAGAATGGGACAAAGAAGGGTTGAACAGGACAGAGGAGGAATAAAACATCAGTGTCCATCGCGATAATGGAACAGCCAATTATAGATGAAGCAAAACTGGGCATAAGCAAAAGACTGAGGTGCAGAGTGTCAGTAAGCTCCATCTCAGGGTACAGGGGCTCAGAGCTATGAGGGGACCCTTGAAACCTGATAATTTCGGTATTTTACTACCCCAAAGCCATCCAAAGACAGTCCATGTGGCCATTTTTCTTGATTGTGCCAGGACACATGGCATCTTTGCTACACTACTGCTCCAACTGTCTCTGTAGCATCACCTATCCATTTTTTATCAAATGAGTAGCTCTGTAGCTGTGCTCATTCAACTTTACATTGGGTGCAATTGTGGCACTTAAATACATTTTAGACAAATAATTTCCCGCTGTCTTTAAACAGCATTTACTGCATCTCCTAAACTCATACGTTGTTTATTGACCCTCCAAAATCGAAATCAAACTTAATGTCTTGGATCGTTTCAAAATCTGATAGTTTTCTCTTATTAGGAGCTAAAGTGACACTGTCAGAGTTCTTTCACAAGTCGAGCATAAGTAGGTCATCCAGGTCGAGGTGTTCCTTGGCTTTCTGAGAAGTTTAGTCCTGATTATATATGACTACATCCCAGAATACAAAGCCACAAGCCTGGACTGAGAGAGTTACTCAAGCTTGGAAGTAGGAAACCTGAGAGTTCTGTACTATGCCAAAACGTAATAAAAAGGAGGGTTCCTTTTAAAAATAGGGGAGAGGACACCGGCCTCAGAGCTCGATTTAGGAAGGGCTAAGACCTAAAGCATTCCTAGAAAGGAAAATAAACTGTTCTGACTCCATGGACACTTACTACCAGGATGCTGTAATCCTGTCACCAAGATAGCTGTTTCTTGAGGTTCCTGAAGGTTGTTGTTTACGTCGCTCATACAAATGAACTTTGCATCAACGTTGACACATATCTATAAATCTCTTTAATGAATTTCAATTGATACCTGCCCACAATAGTTTTGCAACTTTCTGGAAGAAATAGAAGAATCCACTTGCAGATTTCGTACACCATTGGTATAGCGCGTTGGAAAAACGTGCACTAGTGGATTCTGTTCTAGAATTGGCATTTGTACCTCAAAGGTGGGCCCAGAGTGCAATAATTCTCCAAGATACTTATTTTAATATTCCTCTGACTTCTAGTGGCTGTATGCAGTATCAGTTTGTTGTCTTGTAGCCTCTCTAAATAATGTGCTCAGCTTCTATTGCAGTGTTTCCCAAACTGTGAGTTGTGACCCACTGGTGGGTCATGACTTGATTTTTGGTGGGTTCCGAAAGACCAAGCAATAAATGAAGATGCCTTTAATTTCTGTATTTATCTTGTCACATTTGCTGCTCAAAGACAGAGGTCAAATGCCAGGCTATTTATTATAACAAATTGCTGCTTTTTATTTTTAATATGGGATAGCTGTTTATAAATTCCTCTTGCTTTGCAGTAAGAGAAAGAAAAGTAAAGTGAATTATGCGACAGTCTTTATAGAGTATACAGGTGTGAAAGGGAAGGATGTAGGATGTCATTTTTTTAATAAACCACAACAACATGCAAATACCTGTAAATGAACTGTACACATTCAGCAGTTAAGAAAGCAGTAATGAAGCATATATTTTTTTGTAAATCCGAAGTGTGATTTAAACACGGATTTTAATAGCATCAACACAAATCAAACATTTTACCTGGTGATGCATGAGTGATAAATATTCACTAAAACCAGATTTCCTCACATTATAATTTGTGTGCAGTATAGTTTTATCAGTAAGACTGTGTGTCTGTGCAAATGTAGTGCCCATTTCAATGGAAAATGTGCTGCCTGTAAATAACAGTGCACTAAGACACAATGCTTAAGTTATATTAAAACACATTGCCAGCCTCATGTTTATTAAAGCTAGATGGGTCGCAATCGTCTGTCATTCTAAAATTTGGGTTGTGGTTCTAAAATGTTTGGAAAGAACTGTTCTATATAATGCAGCAGTCTTTTCTTTGCTTTCAAAGAAAGAGCTACACATCCAACCGCTGAATCAAAGATCGAAAAGTCCCTTTCACCACATCTGATTGTGGTTCATCTTTGTATATTAGAAGCAGTGAACAAACTGGACTTGCTAGTTAATGTAAACACTAGTCCTGGCTCCTCTTCAGAACCTTCAGTTTAAATGGCATGTACCTCATGACAAAATGGGAGAAGATACCCATTCTCTCTGAGAGAGTTCTAGCTCTTTAGCAAAAGGTATTTCGCTTCCAAAGGAAACAATTTATTGCAGCTTGATGGTCAAAAGACTATCTTGTCTGATGACCTTTTGTTCTCTACTGATCCCTATGAGAAGGTTAACCGTAAGGGGCATTCATATTCCCTGAGCAGCTCCCAGGGATCAACAGGCTGAGAACCAGTCAAAGTCAATTCCATTATGAATCTGAATCTGTGTAAGACACAGATCTAGTGGTCAACAAAGTTTAAGCCAATCTGCCTATGTTAAACCACTAGACAGAACACCTTTGGGGCACAACAGCAATAAGCTTGAAATGCAGAATCTTGGGCCAGAATAGAGCTCTGAAAACATTACTTTTTTGGATTCTTTAGCGATCTCTTTAGCGCTCAGCCCTGGTCTTCGGCTTAAAGAAGGAAATGTTTTACATTAACACTCATTAAAAAACACTTTGTCACCTCGCAGTAAAGCTCTCGATAGATAGACAAGCCCAGCCCAAGTGTGAAGTGCAAATCCTCAGAACATTTTGATAGCCCTTGTTTTGGAAGGATCATTTTGATTGATGTATACGTCCTAACACTTGTAAAACAGCATTTGCTCCCATTTGAAGCTGAGAAAAAATTGTTACCTCAAAAGCTTAAATGACCTAATAATTTTTTTCTTATATGTGATTGAAGCATCATGATTTTAAAAATCATAATACATGACACATGTATTGACAGAAGACATGAAAAGTTGAAAGTACACATTCCAAACATTAGACACAGTGACATATGAAACTGATCAAAGAAGTCAATTCCCTTTGGGCAGATGAACATTAATACCACAGTACTTACAAACAATAACCTCACAAATACATGAACATGACAAAGAAGCAATGAAAAAAATGGAAATTCAAAAACGTGAAAACACTATAATAGGATCAAAACATTAGTACAATTTATTGACATACATCATGTTAATTAAAAATTGGGAAACAAACATAGGACGTAACAATAATAAATAAAAAACATTCCAATTAAAAAGGAGCTAGAGGAGAAGGACTAAATTCAAACACTCTTATTATGAATTTTCCTTAGATTTGTAATCCACATTCACTCCTTGGGCATCGACGCGTTTCGGCGGAATGAACAAAGTATGACCGCCTTCATCAGGGTATATGTATACTTGTTTCCCAACAGTTCTCGTGGATAAAATATTTAAGTCAGAGCGTCATAAGGGGTATATATCCTCCTTATCCTTTCATGGGGATATTCGGCCAGCGAATTATCCTCTAGTTTGCTGAAGCTTAAAAAATGTTCAAATTTCGAGATACGTCCAGCGCTATCACTGGAGGTCATAAAAACATAGTTGTTGCCATAAATCCGACTTCCAAAATGCGTCCGAAATACGTCCGGCGCTTGTAGTTAAAAGACGAAGTAAGAACGTAAGAAAAATGTAAACCTGGAACGCGGTACCGTCTTGAATATTAATATTAGCCTTAATAGGGCCACAGCGTGACTCCTGATATCCTTAGTTATGGGCAATTACACATAAGTCTTTGTCCTCTAACGTTATATAAGCCGGCGTCCCGCGTTCGTCCTCACGTCGTGTAGCCCTATTAAGGCTAATATTAATATTCAAGACGGTACCCGCGTTCCAGGTTTACATTTTTCTTACTTCGTCTTTTAACTACAAGCGCCGGACGTATTTCGGACGCATTTTGGAAGTCGGATTTATGGCAACAACTATGTTTTTATGACCTCCAGTGATAGCGCTGGACGTATCTCGAAATTTGAACATTTTTTAAGCTTCAGCAAACTAGAGGATAATTCGCTGGCCGAATATCCCCATGAAAGGATAAGGAGGATATATACCCCTTATGACGCTCTGACTTAAATATTTTATCCACGAGAACTGTTGGGAAACAAGTATACATATACCCTGATGAAGGCGGTCATACTTTGTTCATTCCGCCGAAACGCGTCGATGCCCAAGGAGTGAATGTGGATTACAAATCTAAGGAAAATTCATAATAAGAGTGTTTGAATTTAGTCCTTCTCCTCTAGCTCCTTTTTAATTGGAATGTTTTTTATTTATTATTGTTACGTCCTATGTTTGTGTCCCAATTTTTAATTAACATGATGTATGTCAATAAATTGTACTAATGTTTTGATCCTATTATAGTGTTTTCACGTTTTTGAATTTCCATTTTTTTCATTGCTTCTTTGTCATGTTCATGTATTTGTGAGGTTATTGTTTGTAAGTACTGTGGTATTAATGTTCATCTGCCCAAAGGGAATTGACTTCTTTGACTAGTGTCTATTGTGGTACCCTATCCCTTTGGTCTAGGGGTCCCTCTCTCTTTTATTAGACATATGAAACTGAGACAAGTGTAGTAGAAGCACCGTAAAAGCGTGCTTTTAAACCTGAGATGAAGAAACCCACATTAAAGTAATACTAACACATATAAACAAAGCTGCACTAATAACTTTCTTATGCACATGTTGCTTTTTAACATATACTGATGACATTATGATGTTAAGTGAAGCGGCCTATTGTTTTTTGATGTTTTCTGTCAGCATACACCATTTAAAAAAGTCAGTTCAAAAACATGTAGAAATGAACTACAAGCTTGAAACTTTTTATAATATTAACACTAGAGAACACTGGGAACAGTTAAAAACGAATTGTGTGATGTGAGTTTAGAAAAATATGCACTTGTATGAATGGCGAGAAAAATTGTCTAAGGGTATTTCTAAAGTTAGCCATTTTCATGTAATAATGATTTGTGAATGTTCTACATATTCTTTATTTAAATTGATTTAATTACATTATATTTGATGATGGGTTAAAGCTCATTTTATTTAAATGTGTCTTGCTAGCTTAAAGGCTTTTTCGAAAACGCATTTTCTCTAGTGCTGCACTTTCCCCAGACTTAATACAAAGGGTAATTTTTCTCAACTGAAATGTTGCTTATTTGTCCTTTTCATGTCTACACACTGACATTCTTGAATGTTTCTCCAACGAACATAGTCTATTTGATTCCATATGAGCTTATATAGGACGCAGCTACCCGGAGGCATCCCGGCGCTATTAGTGCACCACAGGATGAAAAATAGGGTTAACATTAGGCATTTTAGAAAAACCAAGTCTTTAGTGCTTTTTGAAAAGGACATTTATTTCTGAAAGATCGAAGAGAGAGGGGGAGGATATTCCACAGTTGTGTTGCTTTGTATGAGAATGAACACTCACCATATTTCACTATCTTAATGACAGGTGTCTTTGCAAGGAAGGCATTATAAGAGCGCAATATTCTCCCCGGAGTGTAAAAGGATAGCAGGGGAGGAGTGATTATGGGCCCTCTGTCAAGCAACTCCTTATTGGAAATACATAGCACTTTAAATGTGAGCCTTTCTGCTATAGTAAGGCAATGGACAAGACGTAAAGCTAGCCTGGCAGATTGGTATCTCAATATATTATACAACATATAGGCTGCAAAGTTTTAGACTACTTGTAGTTTATTTATGGTGGCTTTGGGTGCTCCTAGATACAACGAGTTGCTGTAGTCCAGGCGAGAAAGAATAAAAAAACACACAAGGTGATGGACGGAATGTTGCACATTGGCAAAACATTCACCCCCAGTCATAGATCTGGGTTTAATCCATTGTTATTTTGCTCACCACACCACCTAAGTTCAGACATGGCCATATGCAAATCAGTCTTGACCCTGTGCCTCATGGAAACAGCCCAGTTCGAACTGCCAAGCCATATCTTCCCTGGACCGAAATCAAGCATCCTAAGACCGGTTTCTGACTATCAGCCGTCATCAGCCAGGATAGCTTGACTCCAGTGGCGTAGTGAACACAGGACCCATGTCTGGGCATACCCTTCCCACATAGGGCGAACAGCAAAACACACATGGTGATGGACGGAATGTGGCACATTGGCAAAACATTCACCCTCAGTAACAGATCTGGGTTTAATCCATCGTTATTTTGCTCACCAAGCCACCCCAGTTCAGACATGGCCATATGCAAATCAGTCTTGACCCTGTGCCTCATGGGAACAGTCCAGCCTGAACTGCCAAGCCATGTCTTCCCGGGACCGGAATCAAACATCCTACGACCGGTTTCTGGCTATCAGCCGTCATCAGTCAGGATAGCTCTCAATTTTTCGTTTCTCAAGACTAGCATGGGAAACCATCTCTCTGTTGCAAGTATTCTAGGTGGCAATATGTGAACTCGATCATAAGGCAATCTTCCGATGGTGGTATGATGCCACATCACTGGACTAAGTTAGGAACTTTATGAAAGAAGGAACCCCAAAGGAGGGGCAACGCCATACGTTCTTTTTCCCTGTGCAAAAGGATGCTATGCTGATCGATTTTTGACGATCTTTTCTCTTACTTTGGACTGTCTGTATGATGCTACAGTCTGCAGCTGAAGGACTGAACCTTCTTTACTGAACCATTTCCATGTTTTTATTCCTTTATTTCTTTGATTCTATGCTAATGGACTTGCCCCCAATGGACTTTACATTTTTGTAGAACTTGAGTTGTTAGGCAACAAACTATTCCTTCTGCCTTATGGTGGTGAGACTCTGTAAAACTGTAAACCAATTAGAACTATTCGATAAAGCCTACTTAAATGTTTGGCTCTGTTATAAAGCTGTAATATATATATATATATTTTTTTATTTCAAAAAAGAGTTGTAATATTTTTAACTGAACTTCTTAAGAAATTACTCATGGCAATGATTTTTTTATATTTAATATAATAACCAAATTAATCTAATATCTGTCTGAGTCTATTATTGAGTCCTGTTGGTTATTCCATTTAAGCTGTGCTGTTACTAATAATTTAAATGTGTTGAAGGGAGAACCAGCAAGCTCTGACAGAACATCAAGTGTTACTTCTTGTTTTGTGTTGCTGTGGCAGAGTTTTTGGTCTGCATAGTTCTAACTCAACTTCTTCAAGAGGTTGCGTCTTCCT
The DNA here is from genome assembly GCF_964263255.1 of Lissotriton vulgaris. Classification (NCBI taxonomy): domain Eukaryota; kingdom Metazoa; phylum Chordata; class Amphibia; order Caudata; family Salamandridae; genus Lissotriton; species Lissotriton vulgaris. The sequence goes on along the minus strand of NC_141689.1, from coordinate 1,425,990,853 downwards.
ATTGCTATTCTTTAATTTTACAGCATGGTTTTAAGAGTGGTGTACCTAAATCTGATCTTAAACTTGTGCCTTACCTGTCAATTAATGGTCCTCATTAGACAGATAACATGGTGTTTGGTCACCCCAATTTCCACTCCTCTTATCGGCAGAGTAAGATTCATCAGAGGATCATTTGCCTCTGTGGTAAATGAAAGTGCTGTAGTTTGTCTAATCGTAAAGGGCCCAGTATGGTTAAAATAGTGAAAGAGAGCATCCATATAATAACATTTTACCACGATTATGCTACATCTGGTTCAATAGCCTAACACACAGTATGACTCAATGAAAATTGTGATTCTTCCAGGTTTTGTAAAAAATGTGCCACCCACACATGCTCCATCACGGTCATGGTCCGACTGCCCTGCAGTTCAACCTGACAGTGCCAGAAGGGTTGGTCAGATAGGCCAGAGTGTGGGACGTGTTTTGGCTGTTTGTGGGCCTGTTAGTGGGCTAATGGGCTGGGGTTTTACTGCTGTTTTGCATGATGTTAACACTAACGTGTCTGCAGCAAGCACCAATGTATGCAGTCTCCCATACCTTGCAAAGCTCATACAGTGTAATATGTACAAAATTGTCCCAATTTGCAGAATGGGGGGGCACTTTATTTTTATGCCCTGGCCTATTTTCTGTCCAGTCCGACCATGTGTTAAAGGACACAACTTCTCATCAATTAATAATGTAAATTAAATGAAAAAAGAAGGAAAGGAATAGAAATTAAATATAGTATCTTTGAACAGCAAAACGTTTTTGACAAATTTAGAGAAACACATAACAAAATAATACCTTCTTCTCCAAGAGCTCCCCAACCTGTGATGAAACAAATGGAATCGTCAGGGAAGATATCAGAAGCTTCTGGAAGGCATACCGGGCGTATATTCCATGTCAAACGGACAGGTTCAGAGAGACGTAGAAGGGCAATGTCATTCTCATGGGTCAAACTAGTATACCCTGGGTATATGATCACTTGTTTGAGTCTTAACCCATTTCCTGTGCTCAGTTCGAGAGTGCCAAGTCTCACGGTCCATATATTAATGTCTTTTTGCCTGAAAAATGCAATACATTAGGAGCCAGTGGTTAGCAGACAACGGTTCGTGAGCATGATAATTTACATAAATAGTTGACATGCAGGATGTCGGATTCTGGTGGGCAGAAAACAAAGAGGGAGCTAAAGTTTCTTGAAAAACATGGCTGCAAAACATAAGGATTTCCTTTGTTTCTTTTCCTGCTGGCTGTTGTTTATTAGCACCTACATAGCACACAATTTGTCATCAGAATGGCACTAGGGGAACCTTTCTGTATTCTTGGGTACAACTTTCCAAAAGTTTCTATTGCTGACCAGATTTAGGGCCAGATGTACCTACATTGAGAATTTGTTGTTCTCACCAAATCGCTATTTGGAAATTGCTATTCCTAATGTATTAAAGTGTTAAATGTAATTTAGCTATTCCTAGCAGGTTGCAGATTGACCTAGCTCTTGAATAATAATGAGGAGGGTTGCAATTTGTGACTTATAAAGAATCACAGCCACCACAGAGACGGTGGCCTGCTGTGGTCAGCAGATCACTAAGGGCCTGATTCACAGAACTAACTTAAGACAAAATCCTAAATTTACTACCATTTTGGTATTCACAGAAGGCACTTACTCATTTTGGTATTCACAGAAGGCACTTACTCATTTCGGTATTCACAGAAGTTAGGAGTCCTAACTTTAGGACTCCTAAATGCCTTCTGTGAATACCGAAAGTCTTAAAATTAGGATTTTTCTCAATTTAGTAGTAGTAAAGTTAGGACTCCTAAATGCCTTCTGTGAATACCGAAAGTCTTAAAATTAGGATTATCTCAATTTAGTAGTAGTAAAGTTAGGACTTCTAACTTATGGACTCCTAAATGCCTTCTGTGAATACCGAAAGTCTTAAAATTTGGATTTTTCTCAATTTACTACAACTAAACTGAGAAAATCCTAATTTTAAGACATTCGGTGTTCACAGAAGGCATTTAGGAGTCCTAAAGTTAGGAGTCCTAACTTTACTACTACTAAATTCAGAAAAATCCTAATTTTAAGACTTTCGGTATTCACAGAAGGTATTTAGGAGTCCTAAAGTTAAGAGTCCTAACTTTACTACTACTAAACTGAGAAAAATCCTAATTTTAAGACTTTCGGTATTCACAGAAGGCATTTAGGAGTCCTAAAGTTAGGAGTCCTAACTTTACTACTACTAAATTGAGAAAAATCCTAATTTTAAGACTTTCCGTATTCACAGAAGGCATTTAGGAGTCCTAAAGTTAGGATTCCTAACTTTACTACTACTAAATTGAGAAAAATCCTTATTTTGGGCCCGATTCACAGAACTAACTTAAGACAAAATCCTAAACTTACTACTTTTGGTATTCACAGAAGTTACAATTTTGTCTTAAGTTTGTCTTAAGACAGATTTAAGATAGACTTAAGACAAAATCCTAACTTAATTCTGTCTTAAGTCTGTCTGAAGACAAACTTAAGACAAAATCCTAAATTCTGTGAATACCAAAAGTAGTAAGTTTAGGATTTTTTCTTAAGTTAGTTCTGTCAATAGGGCCCTAAGTCTGTGATTGCTTTTAAATTAAGCAGACTTTTAAAAAAAAATGCAGCCCCTCTCCTGTAAAAGAAAACATGACCTCATTTAAAAAGAAGTTTTTTTCTTTCTTTTTTTGTTTGTTTTTTAAGAAGAGGCAGTCGTCCTATCGATAACTGCCTCCACTTAAACAAAATATGTTTTCTTTCACATGGGAAAGGGGTCTAATTAGGCACCCATTACAAACATGTAGTTGGTAAATCATGAATGTTATACTACCAAAATTTGGACAGAAAACATTTATACCTATCACACCAATTCAGTATTTGCAAGGGATTTCCTAAGCATGCCCATTTCAAATACTGAATTGGATTTGGGACCCAAACACAAATTGCGATTCGGTAACAAGTTACTGAATCGCAAATCAGTGTTTATATATTTAAAATGCATTTTTTCGGTTGCAAATGTCCCGATTCTATGAATCTGGCAGTTTGCAACTTCAAAAATGCTTTTTACATCTTTCCCTTGGTTCAGTTTTGTGAGTGGAGTTGTCGGTTGTATGGAGTAGTGAGGTTTTCGTGATGAGTGAGATTGGTGGATTGCACCAAATTTCCTATATATGTCCTCAGTTGACATGGTTGCTTGTTTGGCAAATGCATATGTGTAGGAGCTATCTGATGGTAGAAAGTGCTTTAGAAGGCCCTACTAGTTAGGTAACCACCTATTGGTGCTGAGTTGAGTGTATGTCTTAATGTGTGTTGTTCTAAGGTAGTGTTTGGTGTCTTTGTAAACACAGCTCTTTGCCTTGTTTTGCCTCCTGAAGTATGAGGCCGCTTTGCCATAACTTTTTACAATACTATAAAATTATTTTCAAATTGTGCACAAGCATAAACATAATACTCTCTCCTAGTTTTTTCTTAGTGTGCATTACCCTGGTTTTTTGCAACATGTTTTCTTTCAAAATATTCTATACACGTTTCTGTTGTGGGCAAGATTATCACCTGGACTAAAAATAACTTTTCCACCAATTTGCTTGGTTTCCTGAGTAGCACATGCTTAAAGCTCGAATTGCCCAGGAAATGTAGTAAAACTGTCTGGGAGAGTGCTAAAGATTTCAGAGATTAAAGCTGGGGTAAAATGTATTCATTGAAAAATAATCTCACGGCTGGGTAGCCTTGAGAACCCTTAAGACTTCCATTAGGTTTCATGCACTAGAATTCCAATTTCTTTCATTAAAAAGCCTTCTTTAGTTTTTCACATTTTCAACTTGCACCTCAAGACCCCATGTTCAACTTACCAATCGAAGCAATGTGCTGCGGTTACTAGCCAGGAGTCGCTGACAAGCGTTGCGCCACACTTGTGGTACCCACTGAGCAGAAGGCTAGCCTGCCATGGCCAGTCTCCATTTTTTGCACTTGTCCCTCCTACTATTCGACTTGATGTTTCTTTGGCGCGCCGACCACAGGCAACACTCAAGGACACTGAAGAGCCTGTTGAATTGAGGACAGTCAAGTCATATCCCTTTTTTTGCATATATATTGATGTGATTATGTCTTTTCACATGCCATCCAATTTTTGTTCCTCAAGGGCTTGAATCTGAGGAGAGCTTTTACAGGAAATACACCAAGAAATAAATAATACCCTACAAGTGGAAACATTCAGATTTAGAGGTGCACCGGTCAGCAGAAATCCTGGTTTACTAATTCAGAAAAGTCTGCTACCGTTCCTGCTCATTAACATTGGCCAGGCCACCTGTATTATGCGTCAGGGGAGGCACAAATTATGTTGCAGGGTTTACTAAATTATGTGTTAAGAAAAAGAAAATTATGCAGCGTAATGCAGCACATTCTGAGATAAGTTTCCTTGTTATTTTGACATTGTTTACACATGTTAACACTGTATGGGCAAAGACCTCCTTAATACCAGTCAGACAATCAAACACAGCAATAAGCATCCGAAAATGACCAGTCAACATTTGCAAAAGGCATCCAATGCGCAGCACAGTCCATAATTTCAGCTGGCGGTTGCCAGTGGCGGTCACTGCCACTCATTTTTGGGCTACAACACTTATTTTTCCAATTCAGATATTGACTGTGACCAAGAGTAGGAAAATATACAAACTGGAAAGAAGGAGGAAGTGCATGGAATGAAAAATCGTCCCAAAGTGAGAAAGCAGGTACCAGCAAGAGTAAGGTAAAGGGACAAGCACTGTCTGGAGGTGAATTGAAGAGGCCTGGTATATAATATCACTGGCTGCAAGCTTCTGAGTAGAGCTTTGGGCACCGGCACGCGGCACGCATTATTTTACAAATTAAGAACTTGAGCAGCAACATGTGTTGATGCGTTTTATTAACTTTTGATCTAGTGAGCTAAAAATATTTTTTTGTTAATATCTGCAGATTATGCAGTAGGTGATGGATTATGTGGCAAATTCAGCAAATCCATAATTTTTCAAAAAACACTGCACCCTTTTGTGGCAAATCGCCCATATAAGAAGTAGAAAATCTGCTAATATATTAGAAGAATTTCAGCTGAAGTTTACCTGAACTAGCATATGATCCAAATACATAAACAATGGCAGAAAACTTTGAAGAATGCATTTCCACTCAAATGCAACATGTGTCCAGGCACCTCAATAGCATGTTTAGTGAGTAGGTCTTCACATGAGTAGAATTATTTCTCTTTCCATTGGGCACATATACGAATGTGTGTATGTATCAATGTGGTACTTGTATAGCACACATTTGGTCAAAAGGCAGTGAAGCACTGTCCAGGGATGAAGGCAAGCCACAGACAACAAATTACTGTGTTATGGGAGCAAAAAAGACTGCTACTAAATCGTGTGTTCTTTTAGAGATTTGCCTTCATACTCTTTCCTAAATTGGAGTAGGTTTGGTGCGGTCCTGATGGAATACAGGGACATTCTTCTACATCCTGGCTACATAGATGGAAAAAGCCTGTTGCCTTATTTTGTCTTTTCGACATTTCTTTGTGTACTTCCATCATTAGCAATAAGAATCTGGATGCTATTTTTTGGTGCCCTGTCTAATGCTGACACCTCCATATCAGACAAATGGGATGGGCGATGTGAGAGATGCCTGCATAATTTATTAGTCTATATGTATTCATTAGAGTCATATTTGGAGTGTTTACTGCATGTTTGAATGCAGAATGGGCGTTTTGAAATTATTTTTTATAAAGAGTACGAAAAAGATGCTCACAGTATGTGTGCGCAAACAGCGGACATCTAGGGGAAAGGGCATCAGCAAAGTAAATAGGTCATCGCTCCAGTATCACAGGTAAGCCCTCTTGGCTTTGCCAGTGCTTGTTTATCCCGGGATCTCACTCCAGGCTTTTTTAATTTTACATAAGCCTAAAAACGTAAGTGTATATGCAGTCAGTCAAATTTGCTTTATTCGAGATAAAAACTCATAAAAGCACATTAAAACAATTTGGTTCCATACTAAAACAAGTTTACATACTCCAATAAAATTCCATTATTAATAATAAATTTACAGATTTAAAAAAAGAGATATTTTCTAGAATTAGATATACAAAGCATTTTGACAGACTATTTAAAAACATCAAAAGGATCAGTAAAATCGCAGTTCAAGGTACAAATTTCCTTCTGATTGGCCATGCACACCCCAGAAATTTTGCGGCCGCTACTGAGATAACCGGCAAGGTGCTAGTGCAAATTAATCTTAGTGCAACCTTGCTATCCCTTGTGCCTAGCATTTTGCACATTGCTATTAGCCAAACACGTCGTGGGGTTGAATAAGCCCTACAGACAAAGAGAAGATGGGCAATGGTTTCAACACCATTTTTCAAGCCGGGCAAACAGTGCAATTGGCTTCAGCCCATCTGCCCGTTAATGATCTTATTGGGAGTGACCCTATTCTGAGCTGCAAATAAAGTTTCCGGTCCCCAGGCTTTGTAATCTCGTCCCAATAGGGCTCCAACCTGGGAAGGAGTTTCACTTCCTAATATCGACCCTCCATAGATGAAGGAGCAGCGTCATTCCACTTCTGGTAGGCAACCATTTCCCAGTACCTAGCTTTTAGATCTTCTTTAGAAGGGAACTGGGCTAGCTCAGGATTCTCCCATAATCCCTTTATGCCCATATTATGTAAAACTTTGGACAGTTCTTTTTAGCCAGCTTATCTTGCGAAATGTGTCGGTTTTGATTACGTCCAAGAAACCCTGGACGTAATGCGCAAGCTCCGGTGTGACCCAGATGCGACGCCAGCATAATATTGGTCTCAATCTGGCCATGCCCGAAACAGCTTTCCTGCCCAATTCATAGCACAGCAGTCTCATGGGTGTACTTTTGGGGAGGCCAATAAGATTACACAAGAATTTATTTTCAACAAGTGTCAGTGACCCTAGATTATCGTAGCCCCATATTTCGGCACCGTAGGGAGCCGAACTGATGGCTTTTGCCTCATACACTTGGAGTGCTGGCTTAATCGGCTTTGTCAAGGATTTTCTATAATCCACAGTTATGGCTCCTGTATTTTGGTGAAATTTAAGAGCCGCCATTTCTATATGCTTCCCCCAGTTAGCTAACTTTACTATGTGGATGCCCAGATAGACAAAATCCGATACCTTTTCCACTTTTTCACCATCCATAAAAAAGTTCCCTTTAAAACTGTGGTGCGGGTTAAAAACCATGAGCTTTGTCTTGGTAACGTTGACTTCTAGCCCACGGTCAGTGCAAAATCCCTCAAAGATCTTCAGTGCTTGCTGCAGTCCACTGGGGGTTTTAGAGGCAATGAGCGTATCATCCGCAAATAATAAGATTGGAATCTTCGCTCCTGCCAGAGACGGGGCATCTACATCTCATGTCAGCATGCTTTCAGCCACCCCATTGATATACAAGGAAAAGAGCGTGGGTGCCATAGCGCACCCTTGGCGCACACCCCGCTCGACAGGAAAGTCGTTGGTAACTTGCCCATGTCCCCCCCACTGAATTTTTGCATGGTTTCCCTCGTGCAATCTCATCACGAGTGATGAGGTTTCCAGCGGCATACCCATCTGGCTTAAAATTTCCCACAACTTTGACCGAGATAACAGGTCAAATGCTGCTCGCAAATCTATAAAGGCAGCATAAAGGCTGCCTTTCCCGAGCAGGACCGTCTTCCAATGAAGTAAGATGAAACGGAATATCTGGTCTGTGGTGCTGGTTAACCTGCGGAAGCCTGCTTGAAAAGGGGACAGGATTTTTTCTTCTTCTGCCCAGACCATTATTTTCTCTAAGGTCAATTTCCCTATCACCTTTTGGACTGTGTCTATTAGGCTAATAGGCCTATAATTCCCGGGCAGCGCTTTATCGCCTTTCTTATATACAGGAATTATAACAGCCCCTTGCCAAGACTTCGGAACCGGGGCCCCTAACGCCACTGCATTGGCCAACTTCATTATGTAGCTGCCCCATCGGGCTTTATCATGGAGAAAAACATCCGCTGGGACCCCGTCGGGTCCGGGTGCCTTCCCCCGTGAGGTTGAATTAAGGGCCACTTCTACATCGCTCATATTAAAGGGAGGAGCTGAGTGGAAAATAATGGCTGGGGCTTCTCCGGACTTGTCCTGAGGTCGGCATGTGTATTGGGGGCCAAAGTATTCTATCCAACTACTCTGGGTTACATGATTAGTTGGTGGTTCAGGGTGACCTCCTATCCCCCACTTGACTATATTGCAGTAAAGTCTGGAATCCTTCGCAGCACTGGCACATTTTAGGTCTTGCCAGTGTTGCTCATCCCATTGGTTTTTAGCCCTCAGTATACAGGTCTTATACTCCAACCATGCTTCCCTGACATCAGACAAATCTCTTTTTTTAATAGCCAGACCTAAAAGTAATCTTGCAGACCTGCAAGCCTCATTGTACCAACCCTTTCTTTTGGACCTCTTGTTGTTGTTTACTGGTTTGGGTACTACCCTATAGAAATGTCCCTTTATATTTTCAAAGAAGTTGTCGTGCAACTTTGTAATTTCTTTCAAGCCTTTGGCAATCTCTGTTCCAACCTCCAGCCTGTCATCCACGGCGTTAGTGGTTTTATCTAGTTCCTCACTAATGCTCTCGAGCACTTCCCTTTTGGTCATAACTTGAGCCCATCTTACCCGCCTCATGTTGTTTGATGGGACGATCTCCACAAGGGCCTCCTCGCAATCGTTTAGCCCCTGTGGATCTCCTCCCCATAGGAAATGTGTAATACATAAGGGATTGTGGTCGCTCTCCTGCCTATCCACAACCTTCATGTCCTTGATCAAGTGCCAGATAGCCATACTACAGACAGCATAATCAATCCTGCTCTAAGTGTATATGTTATCATGTGCAACAGTCTAGAGGAATTCTATCATGCTGTAGGAGCCGAGCTCTTGAAACGCCCTAGGACTAATATGTTTAAATATGGGATGCGCAACAAGGAATTAAAGCTTAAACAGGTTATGAGCAGAATTTGAGAGACAGGACTTTATTTCAGAAAGAGTGATTATCACACTAGAGGTAAATGACAAATATATTCAAGAGTTATTCCACACCCATCTTAAATGGAGAAAATACAAGGTGCTGGAGTAACCTGCACCGCTGATGATTTACAGTCAATGGCACAGCTATCAGTGAGAGCCAATCAATTATTAACAACAATTGAATTGCTACTGGTTGTAGTCTAAGAAATTAGACACTTCCCCACCAAAAGGGAGATATATATATATAACTGAAAACAAAATCAGCTCTGAGCAAATCTAGCTAGTGGCTCCAAAAGAACTAGGAGCTGCATGAATTGTAGCTGAGGTATGGTGACTGCACCCTCGGGTGATTGCAGGGGAGTGGGCTGAACCATCACCCTCCTGACACTACTCCTGCAATTCATGTTTTTACTTTTATTCCTGGTTGGTCAAGTTTTACCACCTTCGACACTTCGAAGTTGCTGAAAAAGAGAAAACGATGTAATCCACCAGTCCAAGTTAGTTCTGGTAGTATCACCTGGAGTATTTACAACTGGGAGCTGTACCTTACTACCCTTGGTAATGCATAATGTCAATACCACCAAGATTACCATCGGGTGGAGCAGCAATCTCGGGAATTTAACAATTTTCCATCTGTGGTATTTTATCAAATGAAAGACTATGACAATTAATGTACCAAGCATGAAAGATGTAATCAAATAAATGTCAGAAACTGTTTTTCCTAATTTTGGATATTTTATCCACCATTGAGCTTTTATTTCAACATGTTTTCAATTATTCAATCAATCATATAATTTATAAAGCCCACTACCTACCAGTGAGGGTCTCAAGGCGCTGGGGGTGGGGGGTGCTGCTATTGCTCGAAGAGCCAGGTCTTGAGGAGTCTTCTGAAGGTTAGCAGGTCTTGGGTCTGCTGTAGGTGAGTGGGGAGGGTATTCCAGGTCTTGGCAGCGAGGTGGGAGAACGATCTTCCATCGGAGGTCATTCTTCGGATGTGGGGGACTGTGGCGAGGGCGAGGTCGGCGGAATGGAGCTGCCGGGTGGGGGTGTAGAAGCTGAGTCGTCTGTTGAGGTACGCTGGTCCGGTGTTGTGGAGTGCCTTGTGAGCGTGGATGAGGAGCTTGAAGGTTATCCTTTTGTTGATGGGGAGCCAGTGCAGGTCTCTCAGGTGGGGTGTGATGTGGCTCCGGCGAGGGATGTCAAGGATCAGGCGTGCAGAGGCGTTTTGGATGTGTTGGAGCCGTTTCAAGAGTTTGGCCGGTGCTCCTGCGTAGAGGGTGTTTCCCTAGTCCAGCCTACGGCTGACGAGGGCCTGGGTGACCGTTCTTCTCTTGGATCCTGGCGTCGTGGAAGCATGTGCGTAGTGTGTGGTGGAAGTCTGTGTCGAAGACGTCTGACAGGTCCAGGAGGATGAGGGCTGGGGTTTCTCTGTTGTCTAGCAGGATCCGGATGTCGTCGGAGGTGGCGATGAGGGCGGTTTCAGTGCTGTGGTTGCTGCAGAACACGGACTGGGTCGGGTCTAGGATGCTGTTTTCCTCGCGGTAGCAGGTCAGTTGTTTGTTGACGGCCGTCTCGATGACCTTCGCCGGGAATGGGAGTAGGGAGATGGGCCAGAAGTTCTTGAGATCTTGAGATCTTTGTGGTCCGCCTTGGGTTTCTTGAGTAGGGCGTTGATCTCGGCGTGTTTCCAACTCTCCGGGAAGGTGGCTGTCTCAAAGGAAATGCTGATGGCCTTTCGGAGATTTGGTGCAATGGTGTTGCTGGCTTTGTTGAAGATGTGGTGCGGGCAAGGGTCTGACGGAGAACCAGAGTGGACGGTGTTCATGATCTTGATGGTGTCGTCGTCATTTATGTTGGTCCAGGAGAGTGGGCGGCTGGTGCGGATGGTGGTCGTGGGGACGGAAGTCTCAATGGCTGTCGGGCTGGTAGTGAAGTTGAAGCTGTTGATGTCTGCCATTTTACGATGGAAGAAGGGGGGCAAATGAGTTGCAAAGGTCTTGCGAAGGTGGGATGTTGTTGGTGTTGGAGCTAGGGTTGGAGAGTTCTTTCACGATGTTGAAAAGCTCTTTGCTGTTGTGTGCGTTGTTGTCCAGGCGGTCTTTGAAGGAGGCTTTTTTGGTGGATCTGATGAGGTGATGGTGTCTTCCGGTGGAGTCCTTTTGGGCTGCGTAGCTGTCCGGTGTTCGTATGTGGAGCCAGTTCTTCTCTAGCTTTCGGCAGGTTAGCTTGGAGGCCTGGAGGTCTTCGGTGAACCGGCTGGCTTTTTTGCGGGTGTGGCTGTTGGACGGTTTCTTGAGTGGAGCGAGGGTGTTGGCACAGTCGTTGATCCACTGTCTGAGGTTGCAGGCTGCGGAGTCGGGGTCGTTAGGGTCGGTGGGTGGGCTCTGGGTGAGGATGGTGGTTAGCTGGTCTTCTGTGACTTTGGTCCAGCAGCGGCGAGGCATCTGTTAGGTGCATTGGAATGTGGTGGGTTTTCGAAAGGTGAAGTTGATGCAGCTGTGGTCGGTCCAGTGGAGTTCAGTGGTGTTGTTATAGGTGACGAGGGGGCTTGCGGAGAAGATGGGGTCAAACGAGTGGCTGGCGGAGTGGGTGGAAGTAGTGACAAATTGCCTGAGTCCAAGGTTGGCGAGATTATCGATCAGGGTGGGGGAGTTGGTGTCTTTAATCTCGAGGTGGAAGTTCAGATCCCCAAGGAGAATGAAGTCAGTGGAGGCAAGGGCGTGTGTGTTGATGAAGTCGGCGATGGAGTCGCTGAACTGAGGTCAGGGTCCAGGAAGTCTGTAGACGAGAGTTCCTCTGAGGGTGGTGTTGGGGTCGGTGTGTATCTGGAAGTGTAGGTGTTTGGAAGTGCTGAGGGTGTTGCGGTGTTGGTCGAGACTCAGAGAGTGTTTCTGTGCATGATGGCGATTCCCCCACCTGCTCCGTTGGTGCGGTCTCTGCGGCTGATCTTGTAGCCTTCATGGGTGGCTATGGCGATGCCAGGTGCCAAGGAGGGGTTCAGCCAGGTCTCCGTCAGGATGGTGACGTCAGGGGAGGTTGAGCCGAGTAGGTCCCAGAGTTCGACGGCGTGTTTGCGGGTGGAGCGGGTGTTGAGGAGAATGCATCTGAGGTAGTTGGGTTCTTTCCGGGTCGTGGATTGGCGGGCTGGATGCTGGTGAAGCTGCAGCTCCAGCAGGTGAAGGGTCCTTGCGTGCGTTTCGTGGTGGCCAGGAAGCAGGGGTGCGATCGTCCGGTGTTGAGTGCAAGGAGGGTACTGGCATCGTAGCGGCGGCGGTCGTCATGGCGGGGGCTTGGTTTTCTGGCGCTGGGCACAGTCTAGGCACGGACGGGCGCAGACGGGCTTGCCTTAGGCTCACCTTTGGTGCGCAAACAGCACGTTGTCTACTTATGTTCATGAATTCTGGTGGCGTGAGTTCCTGAACATAAGTAGATTGGAGATGGTTTTAACTGGGAACCATCCTCGGAGGAGAAAGCTCACTCGGATTTGGGATCCTGTCCGGGGCTGGTTGGCCAAGGTAGCTGCATAATAGCACTGTCCTGCCTAGTCTTATTTAATTTTTTGTTTTGGTGCTCTCCTCCACCTATTCATGGTTATTTAGCACATGAATTAGTTTCTTCCTTCCTGGTTTCAGGGAGGAAAATTTATCATTTTGTTTAGTTAATTGGTTTCTTTTGGATTAAGGGTGTTAGGTTGTGCTCTGTCAGTCACTGTGCCTTTATTTTTTATTTGCTTGTTAAGCAATGTATTTGGTCCCCTTGTCTCTGTTATTTTGTTGGTTTCTTGATCAGTTTGAAATCAATAAAAAAACGTTGTCATATTCACAGTAAACTACCTACCATAAAACAACACACTGACAGAACCATAGCGATGTACCAGAGAACCGTCGAAGAGCAGCATTATCTCTACCAGAGAATAAAGTTAATAAGTGAGTCTCTTTGGCAAAGAGGTGGGAGGGTGAGGTATCTTGTGTTTGGTGAATCTGTACAAGTAGGAATACTAGGAAACATATCCGTGGATACTTAATTGTGAGTAGATCATTTTAAAAGAGCAACTATCCCTCCTTGGCCCACACTTGAAAGGAACGCATTTCCGCATAAACACAAAGGGGCCGATTATGATGTGGCCCGTAAAAGCTCCGACCAATAGTTGGAGCCTTCCTGGCTGCATCGTAATCGGCCCCTCGGTTTACTTTCCGACCACCGCATTACAATGCTGGTGGTCGGAAACCAAACTGGCCGGTCATTCCGGCTGGCTTCCGATGGGCTCAAGGAGCCTGTCAGCCAGTCCGAACAGACTTGTAATCAGGGACGTTTTATGGCATGGGCAGACTGGGCTTTGGGCCAGGTCCCCAGCCTTTCAGGGGCCTCTCTAATAGAGCCGGCCGGCTCAGTTCTGCAGAGAGTCTTACCCTGATAACCTTGAATAATTCTTAAACAGATTGTTTTAAATACGTATATATTTTAATTTATTTTTAATGTGCGTGATGTGTGAGAGCCTATTACAGACATTTCGCAGAGAAATGTTGCGTTAATGTTTCATGCAATATCCATAAAAAAAGTTTGTTTTAGATATAAACAGGACCTCAAATTTCAGAATAGAGAGGGTGTAACAGAGGTTATTTGTAGTAAGGTAAGTGATCTGCTGCTGTGTGGAATTTTGAAAACACAAATCACTACCTTTGAATATTAGATGTAAACACATTTGGAATTTGGACGAGTGTGCTTGTGCACTGTCAGTGACCTCTCCTATCAGGGCATGCAAGAGCTGAAAATGAATCATAAATTCAAAGCTGTTCTGAACAGGGGCCCCCAAAATATGTTTGGCCCAGGGCCCCAAATTCCTTAAAATGTTCCTGCTTGTAATCCCAAAGGGCTGGCTTTTCCGTCCTTGGGATTACGGTGCGCACAGTTTCCGGCATGGTTTCCATGCCGGCCTGTCCGATATGGAAATCGTGACGGAAAGCTTGTTTGGGAGCCCCCAGCAGGGCCCCCTTGGGTAAGCTTGCTCCAGTTGGGGGCCAAGGAAGCTCCTATGGTGCCCACCTGTTGAGGTCGGTCGGTCCAGGACTGAGACGGTGTCGGGAGGATTTAAGTCTGTTCAACATCGTAATTAGCCCCAAAATAGGTAAAATCGATACATCAGACTCTTGGTCCCAAATTCCCCTATTTATTCCCAAAATCCTGATACAGTGTAACAGTTTATCTTAATTTTCCACCTTACTGTATTTACTGTGCCGAATCTGCTGATATAAGAATTGGTTACACTGTAAAACTTCACAAATAGACAATACTTACTGATCGACTTCATGCATATCAACGATCCATCATGCATGGACTTCCACTAAAGATTTGTTTCCTCTAAAAATATAAACACCTCTGCTAAAGACACTGGGGGAGCATTCCAGGTTCCTGATTCCCAAAAGAGATAAGCGTTGCAATAAAGAATAGGTGAACCGAATTTTGAATTTTGTGTGCTAAATAGATTTACAGATTGTTGCCAGCGCTAGTTCTAGGTCGGCCTCAAGCATAGAATGCGGCCACAAAAATCTAATGGCCAACACACTAACATCTATAAAAAAAACAGTTTTCCATGGCCCGTGTAGGGTCAAAGCGGACATGCCCCTTAGCGCATTATATAGGTTTTTTCTACTTATAAATATTTTACTTTATTTAGAAATCCCACCACTACCATCCCCAGAAAGCACAGGGGTTTGAGTGCTTTTCATTCCAATTACGGCTATGCTTTTGTACTAAAGTTGTGTGCAAGAATTGGTTGTGAAAACGTTTTGGAATATTTACGAACAAGCACAAAAAAGTTTTGATTTTTCGTCAGTATTCGTAATGGACACCCCCTGGCACCTTCCCTTGAAAAAAATCGTGTTTTTAACCCTAGTTCTACAAATATAAATGCAGAGGAGGCTCTGTACCTGCTGGTTTTCTGAGGATGTAAATACCGTTTGCAGATATAAATATGAGCAGATGTTGATTCATGAATAGAGGTCAGTCATTTGCACCTGCAGATGGCACTGCAAGGCAGTTAAGTTGAACTTGACTATTCAAAGGTTATGTTTATCCTCCCTTCAATTACAAAATGTTCTTAAGATTGAATTTATTTAAATATGCAACGTCTCCTGAATAAGCTCCATACCCTGCAGAATGCAGCCGCCCGTATGCTGCTAGGAACCCCAAAATTCAATTCAGCCTCCCACGCCCTACAAAGGCTACACTGGCTGCTTACCAGGCAACTAATCATGTTCAAAGCCCTCTGCATTGCCCACGAGGCCTTGCAGGGTACGCGTCCTCAAGAACTCTTCGGTCCACTTCGGCTCAGAATGTCTGGATCCCCCTGTTTAGACTTACCAATTGCTCCCCAGGAGTTTCATATTTATAAAACCGGACACTGGTGGATTTAAGAAATGAGAAAAACTCTAGGCTTGTCTGGGATTAAAAAGCACCGCAGGAATTTTTTATAAATTTCGAACCCATATTGCAACTGAATGAGTGTGTGGGATGAGCCAAACAAACCATAGGGGATTTTTTTTTTATATACTAGGCCAAATAACTTATTTTGCAGCTGACTTTTTCAAACATAAACATTGGAAAGCCATCATTTCTACAGTAAAGAGAAAATCATGAATTATTCTAATTATTGAGTGCTTTCCCTGCATCACCAATTCACCACTGAGCCTTTAAGAAAGAAGTCTTGAGTACTTTGGTGCAGTACTGTGGGGTATTATTTCCCTGCATCACCATTCACCGATGCGACTATAAGAAAGAAATGATGACCTAATCCTTCTGTTCTGCCTTTTGCTTGATGGGCTGTCTTTCCTTTATCCCATCCAGTCTTGAAAGCAGCCCTTTATCCTACCGGGGTTTTCCCCTATAGTCCGTGAGGCCTATCCACCCAGCAGTCACTATGACTAAAAATAACAAGGAAACTGTTTGGTTGGCAGACAACATACTTCTCACAGCTAGTCCACACATACAATTAAGAAACGTTAACGCCTTTATAAGAAGCTACAAATAATGCACACAATGGACTAATCTGCATTGTCAGGTGAAATTCTCAAACACGCAAGAATGAGGTTTAGCAAGTTGCTGTGAGGAAGTGGATAAGAAAAATTCTGCTATGGTTTCAGCAAGTCAAATGCATGTAAATCTCTTTCTTTATAAAACCAGTAGTAGGGAAGGCACACAATGTTTGAATTAGAATCCACACCCTAGCTTAACTTGCAGTTCTACTGCACGTTTTTTTTTCTGAGTCAGTATCAGAGCCATTCAATTAAAATATGGTTCTCACTGATGTCCAGTGTTTCTTATAGTTGAGCGGCTGTTTTTTATAGAGGGCCCTTTTCTTATTGTTTAGGGTCCAACATTTTTCGTTGTGCTGCCTCGCTCCGGTAGATCATCAGGCCTCTCGGGTTCCGGTGTATTGTAAAAACAGCCGCTCAACTATAAGAAACACTGGACATCAGTGAGAACCATATTTTAATTGAATGGCTCTGATACCAACAAACGTTCTGCATCTCAGATCGAGTTTTTAATAAGACCAAGCCGCACAGCTTAAAAGACACTACAGTGGCAAAAAAGGAGGAGACTTGTTTCCCTTCGGATGTATGACATTACAACGCATGCTTTTACCATGCATGCCTTTACAACGCGGTTTTTACAACGAAAACCTTTGGGGTGCTGGATAGTGAATAGTTTAATTTACTATTCCAACTCCAGTCCCCGTGGACACTAGGGAAGGTGTTGGATAGTAAATTGAACTTATTCCCTATCCTAGAGCGCCCCCCCAGCGCAATGCGTTGTAATGGTTTGCGTTGTAAAACTTGCGTGGTAAAGGAACTGCGTGGTAAAAGTTGCGTTGTAAAGGATGTTTCCCTTCCCTTCTAATAAAGTCCTCCTACTAAGACGATATTTACAAGTCCAAATGAACACAGTCTACCCCGATGCACAGAAGAATAATAGATGCTAGTGGCAATCTTTCAAATATTGAAACAGGTACATTGCAAAGAAAATTCCAAACACAAGAGAGAATATACAAATTATATGTCTTGATAAAGATGGATCTATGCGATAACATGCCATCGAAAGGCGTCAACGCCAAATAATGTGATACACAATCCTGTCTGTAACACTGGTGAATGAAGGCTAAAGTATAAAGTATATATTCCCAGTGTTGTCATTTCATGTGATGACTAAGGTGTTAATTGTATAGACAACAACTTTTCTGTCTAGCTGCTTATGTTCTACTCTTGTTGTTTTCATGCCCACTTATTTTTAGGTGTTTTTATTTCGTGTTTTTTAATTATCTCATGTTATGAATTATATGAATTAATGTGTTGTTTTTAATCATAATATATGTACAACAAAGAATAAACATTTGAGATACTTTTTTTTACATAAGTTGTTTAGAAGTTGCTTTCTCCATTACATATGGTCCACCAAATAGGTGTGTGTGAATCTGAGGCAAGTCTGACAGTAGTGTATGACGTGTGAATATCAAGTCTTGAACCCAAGGGATTCTTTCTTTCTCACAAATCCTGTCTCCTCATGCACTTGCAGTGTAGCCCATCATGAGCGGTGCGATGAGTGCAACTCCGAAGCCTGAAGGAAGTCCAGGGCTGGAGATCTGAGGCCCGGTCTGTCGGGCCTTGTTACGACTGTAAGCCAGGGTCTAAAGTTTTCAAGCTCCCGGCAGAACACAGGGTGTTTACGACCACTCGGTCCGGAAGTCGCCGGTCGGTGCGGAGTTGGTTGGCCCGGCTGTTTCATTTGCCTGGGTGCAGCGATTTCGGTGAGGTGGCGCTTCCCCCCCTGCGGATTGTGAGTGGAGACGGGGGCTTCTGCAGCGGCTGTGACTGAGGCGGGGGCCGGGCTTCTAGGGAGTGGATCTCCTGCCGGTCTGTCTGTTGTGCGTGGTTGGGCTGCTCCTCGCTTCACTCTGAGAGCCCCGTAGCGCCCACCTGAACATTCTGGCAGTCGCGTGCACATCATTAGCCTGCAAACACCTTGCTATGCTTGAGGGACCTCCCGGGTGAGCTGCGACCCACTGGAGGCGAGGTGCGCTCCCCTACCTTTCCCTCTTCTTAAGATTGTGACCGGAGGTGAATACTCGGGGATGGGGCAGTGGCCTGATGGATCAGACCCCATACCAGCCTGCCTGCCGCATGGATGTGCTGATCCTCGCCTCACCCCTGATGAAGCTTCTGGGGTTTTTCGCCTGGGGGTGCCTGGTGGGCACAATGCTCCTGGTTGCCATGAACCTTCTCTAACTATCCTACTCCTGGCTTCGCTGGGCTGCCCTAATACACTGCAGAACCAGGGTTCCTCCCGGCGATTGGTGATCCGCCGGGGATATACCACTCTCTACCGAGCCATTGCAGCTAGACGGCTGGGCCGACCCATGGTGGCGAGCTGAGGGGTGCGTTGAACTCTCCTTGCCATCCTGCTGACAAGTGCCCCCCCGTTGATAGGGGCTGCATCTTGGGTTCAGGCATCTCCCACTCTCGCATGGACGGAGGCAACGGTGGACCAGTGGATTTTGGTGGTGACGGGGTGCTAGATTTGGCTTGTCAACCGGGCATAGGCTTGGGCTGTGTGTGCACTTCCGGTACCCACCGTATCTACCCCGGCCGGCCGCTGCACATAGATTGCTCTAACGTAGTGCCCCTTCTACAGTTGCCATTTCTCTCTGCACCCATAGCGGAGGTTCCAATTCAGGCACGGCCAAAGAGTCCAGTGATCCGGGTGAATGATGGCAAGCAGAGAGGAATCTGAGAAGCGCTCTGCTAGGGGTCCCAAGGGCACAAGACAGATAAAATCCAACAAGCTCGATCGATATACATTGCCCAAGGGCTCGGCCACAGATTTGTGATATACCACTAAGGTGGCAGAAGACTCTGAGGGTTGCTCCTCGGCCTGACTTTGCAGGACGCATGGCCACCATCGAAGGGGTCAAGTCATCTCTTGAGCATAAAATGGACACTATTGCCGTCAATGTTACCCTCATACGTGCCAGCCTCACGAAAATTAACGAGAAAGTCAAATCTTTAGATATAAAGACGGCCAGTCTAACGGATGACGTGTCTCAACTCCAGCATGAAGTGCGAGATCTGTGGTCCTTCTGCGAGACGGGCGAGCGAAAACTGGACGATTACAAAGGATGGTCCAGGCGTAACAAAGTCCGCATCCTTGGTGTGCCTGAAAAATCAGAGGGACCTGCGCCAGACCTGTTTGTAGAAGACCTCATCCTAAACCATCTCAAACCTAAGTGTGAGAGGGATGGGCGGAAGAAAAACTGAGGAGGCCGTAGTATGGGCTCAATGATGGTATGATTTATTTGAATTTGGGAATACAGAAGGTTGATCAGAGCGAAGCTTAGGTGGTCTTCCTTCTTTGGGGGTGGTAACTTCCTCAGGGTGTTCTATTCACTGGTGGTTGTCCCGGGAGGCTCCCAAAAAGGAGAGGAGAGAACAAGAAAAAATACGGTAAGTACTCTGGTTTGGTACAACTCAGGCAGGATCGAGCCCTTCACCCCTCTCTGCTGGTGCCTATCAGCATGCAGGCTTTCAATGTAGGAATAGACTCTGGGAGAAAAAAAATCAACTAAAGAAAGCCAGAACTTTGCAAACGCAACTTGGTTATAAATCGGAGGTTTGTTAAAAAGGGGGGTGTTAGTGGAAGTGAAGGACAAAGCTGGGCTGACAGTAAGGGTTTGTGCTGAGGTTAAAGTACGGCGTAAACAGTGGTGCTCATGGTGCCCCTTTTGGATTCACCTTGTCTTCCTTTCCCTCTCCCTCTCCCTCTCTTCCCTCACCCCCCTCGTTCTTCTCCGATTCACTCACCGCGTCAGCTGCACTTCTCCTGAATTGCAGCGGCACTCCCGCATCCTCTGGGGGTGTCCACCACTCGTCCGTCCACACCTCGGGTCCTTCGTCTTCTTCCTTCTGTTCATCAGGATGCACCGGCTCCTCGATAGTTCCTGTCGGGTGTAGCACGGTGTCTCGTCTCCTCTGTTTCTTTCCCTCTTGGCTCCGCAGCACGTCTTCTTCCTCCGGGCTCCACAGCAGCGCGCCTTCCGGCTTCTCAGGGACCTCCTTTAGGAGCCGATGCCCCACCCACGCAGGTTCCCATTCGCTGGACCGGCTCTGTCGGGTCACATACTCACCGGGATTTATGCGACACCAGTGATGGCTAACTGGTATTGTCTGGGGACACTTGACTATTAATTTAAGGTAGGGGGCGGGAGGTCAGGGTGTTGGTTTTCCGCCTCTATTCTACTTTTAGTTAATCTCTTGAGTTAGGAATTGGGTGACAGGCCCTCTGCCAGTTGTAATGGGCAGTTCTAAGTCCAGAGGGCAGGGAAGCAGGGAGGGGGGATGTTGGGGGGGTTTGTGGGGGTTTTGTGTGGTTTCCTTTTTCCATCGACACATGCTTGCAGGTACAGTCAGGGCACTTAATAACCATTATGGTCTTAACGCACACGCACTGGGGGAAATGCTTCAGAATACTAATCTGGAATGTCATTGGATTGGGAGATAAAATCAAGCGCAGGGTCGTTCTGCAGTATATTAAAAGGCAAGGTCCGGATATCGTGTTACTTCCGGAAACACATCTTATGGACCACTCCTGTAAAGCACTAAACAGATATGGCTGTAAACTAGCCGCGCATGCGGGGTTCACGACTGGATCTAGGGGGGTGGGTATCATTGTAAGGAATGCGTTTCCTTTTAGTGTAGACTCTACTTGGACCGACGACAGGGGCCGCTATGTTGGCATATCAGGCTCATGGGAGGGACGGACCCTTCTATTGTTCTCAATATATATCCCCCGGTCTCCAAACAACCACGTTCCAAGACCTTCGCACAACTATTCTCACATTGCCAGAGGGACAGTTGGTGTTGGGGGGTGACTTTAACTCCAGTTTCTCCGGCGAACTGGACAGACACCCTCCACGAGTGTTGGGGTCCTCCTCCCGTGGATTACCCGACTTCCTTGATGCCATGGGACTAACAGATACTTGGCGTATGTTCAACACCGAGACAAAGCAATACACATTTCATTACGGAGCGCACCATAGTTTTCCCGCCTCGATTATATTCTAGTTCCCAGCTCCCACACCTCGTACATCCGGGAGGTCCGACACTTTGGATGCACTTCCTCCTAGAATACACGCGGGTGGGTCGTATCACCCCCATTAACCCTTGGCACCTTCATAACCCTAAAATACGCAAAGGTCTCCTGACCGCAACAGATTGCTATTTCCCCGAAAATGTGGGCACTGTGAACTCCGGCCAAACACTTTGGGAGGCCTTTAAAAGGGTACTCAGGGGGAAGGCCTTGTCCTTAATTTCAGGTCACAAACGGGAACAGCAGAAAACGGTGTCCGACATTGAATCCGATATCCTTCGGATTGAGGAAGAGCTGGCGAATCGAGACTCTCCTGAACTGCTTCACCAGCTCCGGCTCAAGCAGACTGATTACACAGCTTTAGTTACCAACTCTGCTCGAAACCTGGCACAAGAAAAGCTTGGCAGAATTTACGATTTGGGGGATAAAGCAGGGAAATTGATTGCCTGGCTGGACAAGCGGGAATACGCAAGCATCCCTCCAGGACGCTGCAGGCACGGAGCTAAAAGATCCCCAAGAAATAGCATCCCATTTTGCAGCACACTTCGAAGCGGTTTATAGAGCAAGTACGTCTTACACTGAAGTGGACTCCGCTGGTCTTCTCAAAGATATTGTTGTGGTCGTCACATGAAGCGGAGACAGGGTTTAAGTTAAAAACTTTTATTCGCTACAGCAACATGACATCAGCGCGCCCGCCGCCTTCGGCCAGCAGATCATCACTGACTCGTCAGCGAGCGGCGCTTCACATCGGACGTTAGCATTCCAACATTCCACCGTGGCTCGCGGAGCGGAGCCACGGTGTGAATGACGTCACAACATAGCCCCCTTTCCTCTACACGCAGGTAGGGAATTAAGTGGAAGAAAAGAACAACAGGAGGGCGGGGAGAATAGGAGGCAGAAACATAGAATATAAACAATGAGTCATCCCACAATGAAATCATGCAAATATTGAGGAGGTCTCCAGGCCCGTAAGGGTCTGTGATAAGGTAGAGCTCCATGGGGATCATGGAACACCTCATTTGTGTTGACTGCTCTTTGACCTGTGCTCAAGTTATCCCCACCAGGGCCTGGTGCCCTCACCTCTGTACCTGTGCGAGCACTGTCAAGTAATTGACGATCATGGGCCAACATGTAACCTGAACATGAATTTTTGGTGACAGCATTACTAACCAAGGTTTTAGGAGAATGGTCACGTGAGCTGTACTTTGCTACCCTACGTAGGTTCCATTTCTCCCCATTTTCCCACACAACATAGAAAGGGTACACTTCCTTTACCTTGAAGGGTCCACGAAACTTACATAGACCTCTGACCCATTGTCCGGAACGGACCTTGACCCAGTCTCCTACAAGTATATTGGACAAGTTGTTTTCTTTGTCATGTACTCTCCTGGAAGCATTTACAGGACTGCTCACATCACAACCACCACCATTCTTTCCTTCGACCAATTCTCTGATCCACAGAGGCATCAGTTTAGAAGCTGGTCTACGGCCCCGCATGGCAATGAAGGGAATCACTCCAGTGGTGGAGTTCTCAATCGTGCGATAGGCACATACTAGCTCACTCAAAGTCTCCTCTATGTCAAGATTATTGGTGAGTGCCAAACTTATCGCGCCTTTAATCATGCGATTGGCTCTCTCGACAATCCCATTGGATTGTGGGTTGTACAAAGTGATGAACAAATGTTTAATACCACACTCACCCAAAAATTCTCTCATCTCACTGTAAGTCAACTGGGTCCCGTTGATGGAGCAAGGATTCGCACGTAAAGCGCCTTGCTCACATTCAAGAACCTCGTTTAACCTGTAATATCATTAATCAACCTGTTTGTCATTAATATTGCACTTTTACATTACACGCGGGTGTCCCAGAGATGCTTGCCTATGTGTCTATTAATCGTAATGAGGCTTGCATACTACAGAATCGTTGCTTCGCAGAAATCCAGTCTGCGCATGCGTCGGTCATACCCATGTGATGTGACGCACTCGCAGTTCTGGAGGGATTTTTTCGCTCATGCGCATTACTGCTAATATGGCCGCTTTGTCTCTAACATGCTCTCCTCTTGCTACTGCTGTTTTTGTCTAGCTGCCTATTTCTGCCTAAAATCCTAATGCTATAGATATTATAAAGTAAGGGATGTAGTGTAGCTATTCATGGTGTACAGTGTATTCATTTTTTCTGTGTTTCTAATTTGTTTTCGCTTACTTTTCATGTGCCGCGTATCTGTGGGCCTGGGAGTGGGGAGTCGCTCCATCTTTGAAACCCATTACACCCCGATCATGTGATGAGGGGAAATTCAAACCGCGCAGAAGCAGAACCAAGCCAGCTGGCTTCTGAAGTTGAGATGCGCCTGGGAAAATCTTCTGTGCAGAGAAGATTTCGGCTGTGCCTAAAATTGTTACAAATGTATTTACTTATGTGTGTCCTATTGTTTTACACCTTTCTCATGCCCTAGGAACTGGAATGTAAGCGGTGGGTACGAAATTTGAATATTAAATATGGGAACCCAGAATTTTAGGTGGTGACAATGACCTAACCACCTCTCCTGACCAATCCAATGTTGGGGATCCTGTCACTTGCAACATTTGTGGGTGGTCTAGGACCCGAAAAGGGTATAACTAGCCTAGTTTTAGCTAGAGAAATTGTCCGACTTGTCCGAGTAGCAGACCTGTCACCGACCCTACGAACTCTATAGGTGATTGATACCGAGAGCTGCGGAGCACTCTGTCCGAAATTTTCCACAAACTCCAAGGGGTGGAAATAGTCTTAAGTGCTGGCGAAGCACTTTGCTGGGAGATTCGAGAACCCAATCGGGTTATTGGCGGATTCCATGCAGAGAGGGAGTAGCGCAGGCGTTGCATCCGAAGCTGCAGGTGTTGGTCGTACCTTTTGGTGAGCCCAGTCCTGACCCAAATCCTGAGGGGTATCCTGTCCTGACTGTCCGTGAGCTGTACCTGCTCGCCTACTGGCATCCTAAGTCCTTGAGGGTCCTTGTCCTCGCCTTTCCCAAGCTGACCCGTGGCCAGGGTTAGTCCTCATTCTGTATTAGTTTTATACTCATGTCATTCTGATTTAAACTTACTATATAAAATCTTTAAAACCCTTCAGGTGTCTGTGGTCATTATAAAGGTATAAAAGTATTATTAAATGTAGAAAGTATTAAGTATCTTCTTATCTCTCGTCCACTGTTAGCTCCTGATCCATCAGGGAAGTAGGTACCTGTGGTAAGTCAGCTCGAGCGCAAGTGGAGGAGAGATTACAGCCCTGTAGGCAGAGACGCCTATGTGGCTGCCCGCAATGGGTATAAACTCGCCATTCTGGCTGCCAAAAAAACCTATGCCTCTGGTAAAATTTTATTTGCCCCTTGCCAGTCTAAGGAAATCTTTAAGGTCCTTAACGAATTCACCTCCGACCCCAGGACGCTCCCTACTCAGGCCCCTACACAGGAAGCATGTAATGCCCTCAGCACTTTTTTTATTGAAAAAATCGTATTGATTAAGGACACCATCCCTGTCACGTCTCCTGGCGCTGGATCTCTCTCCCCCCTCACAATACTTCCTCCTTCACACAATTTCCTCTTCTAGACTCTACTTCTCTGGCCACTCTTGCCACCCGCGTCAAGTCGGGATCCCCAGATGACTGCTGCCCCCCTCCATACTTAGGGACATTTGCCACACTTTACCCGACTGCATTCTCCCCTTGCTAAATTCCTCGCTTTCCTCTGGGACGGTGCCGGGCTCCTTCAAGGAGGCCGTGCTGGTGCCTCTTCTGAAGAAGCCGGGGGCTGACCCCGCTGTCCCGGCTAACTACCGCCCCATCTCTCTCTTACCTTTCTTTTCAAAAATCCTGGAAGCCCATGTCACCACCTGTCTCTCACAGTTTATCGAGAGTTCCAACTTCCTCGAGGCCAACCAAGCTGGCTTCAGACCCGGCCACTCTACGGAGACAGTGATCTTGGCCGTGCTGGACGCCCTGAGAGACGGTGTTGACAAGGGTACCCCCCAGGCCCTGGTATTACTAGACCTGTCAGCCGCTTTCGACGCGGTGGATCATAACATTCTTCTCCGCCGTGTCGAGCAGGCTGGCATCCAGGGCCTGGCACTGGCCTGGGTCAGATCCTTCCTGACTGGCAGGTCTCAGACCCTAAGCCTGGGCGCCTTCAGGGCCCCTAGAGAGCACTCGCTCTGTGGGGTTCCCCAGGGTTCTTCTTTGTCCCCTCTTCTTTTCAACCTTTATCTTCGCCCCCTTCTATTTTCTTTGAGGCAGTGGGACGTCACCGTGTTTAACTACGCGGACGACCTGCAGCTCATCTTCTCTCTTAATTCCCCCTCTGCTATCCCTAACTTTCAGTCGGTCATGTCCCACATTCTCCAGTGGATGGGCCTTAACCAGTTAAAGCTGAACCCCGGTAAGACGGAGCTCCTCCTTCCCGGTAGGAGCACCACCTTCTGGGGGCCTCAATTTTGGCCGGTGGAACTGGGCCCCTCTCCCACTCCCGTGGCTTCGGTGAAGAGCTTGGGGGTCACTATTGACTCCGCTCTATCCCTACGGCCGCAGGTGGGGACCGTGGTCTCGTCCTGCATTTACCAACTGCGCAGGATCAGGAAAGTGGCATACCTCCTTACACCTGATGCCCTCCTGCAGGTTATCATGGCCCTCGTCCTCTCCCGCCTAGATTTCTCCAACTCGATCTACCATGGTCTGCCTAAAACATCGATGGGCAGACTGCAGGTGGTCCAAAATCAGGCGGCGAGATTGGCCTTAGGGATTCCGAAGTGGCAATCCGCCAGGCCCCTCCTCGTCAAACTCCACTGGCTTCCTGTCAC
The DNA here is from genome assembly GCF_964263255.1 of Lissotriton vulgaris. NCBI lineage: Eukaryota > Metazoa > Chordata > Amphibia > Caudata > Salamandridae > Lissotriton > Lissotriton vulgaris. The sequence continues at coordinate 1,425,964,835 of NC_141689.1, read as the reverse complement.
CTCTAGGGCAGCCTTCAAGATCGGCTGCCTTACCTTCAAATCTTTGGCTGGCCTCTGCCCCAGCTTTGTAAAATCCCTTATCAGACCCTACTGCCCGTCCCGCAACTTGAGATCCTCCCACCTTCATTTCTTGACTGTTCCTTCTTACAAGCTCTGCAGATCTGGAGGCCGGAGATTTGCATACCTGGCCCCCAAGCTCTGGAATTCTTTCCCCCTTTCTCTTAAAACTTCTAATTCTCTGACCCTCTTTCGTAAATCTCTAAAAACCTGGCTCTTCCCCCAATCTGGCTAGTCTTCCTGTCTCCTCTACTTCCAACCAGCGCCAGGAAACCCATGGTGTCAGTGCGCTATACAAGCACCCCTTACGATACGATACGATCTTTGTAATAGTGTTAAGGAAAACACATAGAATTGCTGATGGTGTCGTGTAAAATCGCCCGATTCACTAAAATACTGTCATAAACACGTCATGGGCCCAAGTGCGTGAAATCTGGTAAGATAAAGAGTCGGGCAACCTGCGCGCTCTATCAGTAATTTTCTGGTAGCAGATAGATGGTTAGGACTAGTTAAGATAGATAGATAAGATAGTTTTAGGAACTGTGAAAAATAAAATGTGCTGCTAAAATGTATTGCTGCTAAAATAAGTTTTGTTATTGCATTTAAATGTTATAAAAGGTTTGAAATTATATTTCATGAAATGCTGCTATATTATTGCATGTGATTAACATAATTGTTCGTGGTTGTTTCTTGTTGTGGGAATCCCCGGGGAAATAGAAAAGCAAGTGGTGAGTAGAATCCACTTGGCTGTGAGGTCACTGGCTAGGAGGGAGATTAGTGCATGGTTAGGCAGAACTGGAAGCGCTAATTTGGAATTTCTTGAATGAATTATTGAATAAATGATAGCTACAAGTACCCTGTTGAAACTCCCATTGTGATATCACCTAGTAAGGGTCACGTGCGGAAGGAGTAATAGGTTCTTCGGAGCTTGAGTGACAGCAGAGGAGTCCGCTGGTGAAAGTTTGGCTTAGTATATATCCCGGAAAGAAGTGGATGAGTCAAAAGAGTAGCAGGTTCTCTAATGCTTGTGTGAGGGGATAGGTAGAAGAGATCTATCCGTAGTGAATGAAAAGTAGACAGAAGTGGTTTACTTGCAGTAAGAGAAAACCCCTTTTTTTTTTAAACCCTCAAGCACAGTGGCGAATGTTATACGTTGTTAACTAAACTGAGCACTTGCACTTTAAGAAAAATTCAAAGTTTCCGTTACCTTGTGAAGGAGGGAGTCGGTCGCAAGGCTGCACTGACGTCACTCCGTGCCGCGCTGGTATTGGTTGAGCCCGCCGGTGTGTAGCGAAGCCAGAATTGTAAGGGAGGGGTGAGCGCCGAAGAGTGAGACCGCGTCTCACGAAGGGACCGCGTACCCATTGGTCGAGAGTGTTTGCAACCTCTATGCTGATTGGTTGCTGTGAATTAAAAGACGCGCTAGCATTGGAAGCACCTTAGTAAACAAAATTAATCAATCCAAGCTTGAAGATAGTTTGGAAAGGTGTATGTTGTATCCTGAATTCTTACCTAATCCGAAAAATCCAGGTTTTCATAAGGAGCAGATGCTAAGAGGTAGACCTTACAATATGTATGGAGGAAAGAGAAAATTGACCATTGCTGAAAAGATCAAGAATTATTTCAAGAAAGACAAGCCCATTAGAACTAAGGAGGGTGTGATCATTCCACCACCTAATACTCCCGCATCATTTATGATGTTTGACAAAGGGTATCATACCTGTGTATGGTTAGAAAATTGGGTAAAGTATACTGAAGATGACGGAGTCCAAGCATTTCCCCTCAATGGTACCTTTAATGGTAGAATTCTGTTTAACTTGAGAACCCGAATGAATGAATTACACCCCCGACCCAGATTAACGCAATATGAAGCTTTAGAGGAATGGGAGATTGAGGCTCTAGAGCGAGACAGACCCCGAATGGATAAGGGAGTGAGCAAATGGTATCCAAAATTGCAGCGGGAAACAAAAGAGAAAAAGATGAAGCAGTGGAGGCAGAATATGATGGTTGAAGGACTATTTCCGATGTTCGGGGTAACTGAACAAGGGGGAGGAAAAAGGGCAGAGAAAACTCAACATCTAATGGCCATGGGGGATTCGGAGGATGAATACTTGGAGGATTTGTTAATGAAGAATCCACCTCCTTATGATGAAGAGTCTGGACCCCTAAGCTCGAAGAATCAGTTTTTCCGACATCCTAGAAGTAGGAGGGCCAGTGAGACAGATGTAGTTGGTACTGGTAGCAAACCCAGTGATAGTGACGGATTTTGCAGACCTGGCACAGCGGTCCCAAATTACCGACCCTTTGGTGATGACAAACCAGGGTTAGCAATCCCAACTGCCCTGAGTATATACCCTCCTTTAGTACCCCAAGTAATGCATGACAACTCTATGGAAAGGGTTTTACGTGAACAAGAAAAGGAAGCATTGATTAAACAACGAAATGAACTCATTCAGACTATAGCTCAGATAAATCCCAGTCCTGAAGCCCTGACAATCCCAGTAACTATTGGTCCTGTAACTGTTGTTCCTCTTTATGGGATAGACAGGCTAGCCCAAGAACCCCAGTTATTACACTGGGTGTAGCCCCTCCTAGAAAAGAGCTGCTCATAGTTGATGATCAGACAAGTGAATGTGAGTCTGTGATTTCCCTGATGGATCTGCCCATAAGGGAACCTGGAAGCAGTGAACCACGGTCAGGACATCAGACCAGGGCAAAGGAAGTCCTAATTGAAACAGCTTCAGGGACTCGGAGTGCCACAGTAGTGACTCCGGAGGAACTGGATCGATGGACCCGAGAAATAGAAAAAGAAACTCCCCAACCCAAACCTTTAGATATCTACAAACTAAGGATAGAAATGGAGGAACTGATGGCTGGAAATGTGGAATTAGACAGATTACATACTTTTAGTGAGGAGGAGTTGCTGTTTATCAGCAAAAGCCTTACCTGGAAAAAACCAAAGTGTTCCATGAAAAATTAATGGACACAGCCACGGATATGGGAATAGAAGTTAGTCGATCCAAGGTATTACAGAAACCCTACAGAGCAGAATTTTCCGACAAAGATTTAGAAAATATGAATGTGTCAGGGAAGAAGATACAGATAAAAGAATTGCTGAACATACTGCAGAAATGGGAAGATCTAGACAAATGGAAAGCCAGGTGGGCAAAGAAAAAGGAGGACAGTAAGGCCAAACCAAAAACTTCAGAATATGTACTAAAAGTAGTGGGCAAGGCAGAAAACCTGTATCCTATGAGAGAAGTACCGGGTGGGAAATATGTACATGTCCCATGGTCCCGACAGGATATTGTGTCTTTTACAAATGACTTCCCAAAATTACGAGAGAAACCTGTAGAGTGGTATCGGCAGGTTGAAAGATTCGTGAAGGTTCAAAAACGTCTCCTGAAGGACCTGGATGGGTTCTTTGACATTGTAGTGCCTGTAGACTTGTGGACAGAATGCAAGATTGCAGTTGATTGGCCCAATGAAGAATATGAGAGAGACACCAGAACCGGAGCTCCTTCACCAGATGTAATGAGAAAGTATGATAAAGTCATACAATACCTAAAAGAGAAAGTGCCGGCAAAGGAAACCGATTGGACCCGAATAGATAGGACTACCCAAAATCGTGATGAAACAGTGCACTCCTATTATGAAAGATTGCTACAGGTATTCAAAACCTACAGTGGAATCGATAATATTGAAATGATGGATATGACCCATTTCATTTATCGATTTGTGTTGGGTTTGAGACCTGAAATATCCTAATGGATCAGAAATAATAAAATCTGTTGGCAGGGCAAACCCATAGATGAGGTCCTCAAGTACGCAAAGTACTGTGAGGATGAGTTAGAGAACAAAAGAAAAGCCCTGAAGGAGAAGGTTATGTGGGCACAAGTAAAATTGGCTGAACAACAAGAGAAACAGTTAAGTAAAATGAATGATAATGCTCAAAACAATAATTCTGGGGAGGAGGGAAGCCCAGAGTAAAATTGAGTAAAGAAGAGGCCAAGAAGAAATTTCCCTGCCACGGGTGCGGTCAGATAGGGCACTGGAGAGACGAGTGTCCACATTTGCAGGCTGGTAATGCCCCCATAAAGGGTTTAAATCCACAGGTGCAGAAAGAGGGGCCACGAAAGAACCAGAAACAGGTAAAACAGCATCCGTTGCCTCGAGCTCCTAGACCTAACTATAAGAATCAGGCTCAGCAAAATGAGGGGGTCGAGGTATGGGAAGGAGGAGATGAAAGAAATGCAGCAACTTCGCAATTCCTATTAAATGATACATTCCTCTGTGATGAACAATACTGACGGGGCCTGAGGGGGGAGGACGAGGAGTGCGTACTTGGCGCCTCCTTACCGGTAGACCAGACAGGGCCATACATTGAAGGAAAGGTTGAAGGAAATGATTTCACCTTTCTATTGGACACTGGTGCTACCCGTTCTACTGTGAGAACAGTGGATGTTCCAAACCTACCCCTCTCGGGAGAAGCCATCCAAGTAGTGGGTGTGTCAAATCAGATAATCAGTACTCCAGTAACTGAACCAATGGAGGTTTCTATAGGGAACTTCAAAGAAATGCACAGATTTGTTGTCTGTGACTCTAGTCCAGTGAATCTACTAGGACGTGATTTGTTGTGCAAAATGAACTGCACCATCTTTTGCACACCAAAAGGCGTCGAAATTCAGACCCCAGATGAAGATGGCCTGTACAAATTGATGTTACTGAGGCCTGACACAGAAATGAAGACACTGACAATACAGGACTTACCGGAAGAGCTCCAACAAAAAGTAACACCTGATGTGTGGGATTTCACTGGGAAAGATGTGGGATTAATGGCAAATGTGGACCCAGTTAAAATAGCCATTAAAAACAAATGCTGTTTACCCAAAAACTAGACAGTATAGAATGAGTGCAGAAGTGAAAGCTGGAGTTGCAATGGAAGTAAAAAGATTGCTAGAGTCAAATATAATACAGGAAGTAATGAGCAGTCCTTGTAATTCACCCATAATTGGAATTAAAAAGCCTAGCGGAAAGTACAGGGTAGTGCAGGACCTGTGAAAGGTAAACCAGATTGTTGTACCTTGCTGTCCTATTGTGCCAAACCCTGCAGTGATTTTGTACCAGATCCCATGGAATGCGGAATGGTTTACCGTTATTGACTTGTGTCACGCATTCTTTTCCATCCCATTGCATCCAGACAGCAAATTTCTTTTCTCTTTTGAGTTCGACAGTCATGTCTACGTTTGGAATCGTGTCCCCCAGGGGTACACAGAGAGTTCTTCGATTTTCAATCAGATTCTAAAAAGATGCCTTGAATCACTAATTCTGCCAAAAGAATCAGTTTTGGTCCAGTACATAGACGACCTTCTGGTGGCGTCTAAAAGTCGAAACGACTGTGTTACTGATACCATTGCCTTATTGAATCATCTGGGCAAGGGAGGACATAAAGTATCACCTGACAAATTGCAGTTCTGTAAAAACTCAGTGAAATATCTGGGGCACCAGATAGAAAAAGGTATCCGAAGGGTCACTTCAGAAAGAATTAGAATAATTCGAGATATGGAGTTACCTAGGACTCAGAAAGAAGTCAGAATGTTCCTAGGAGTTGTAGGATACTGCAGACAGTGGATTGTGGGATTTGCTGCATTAGCAAAACAATTGATAAAAATGACCAAGAAAGGAGTACAAGATCCAGTTACATGGGATGACGAAAGCATGACAGCCTGGATAAAATTGCGGAACTGTCTGTGTTCAGCTCCTGCATTGGGAATGCCAGACTGTTCCAAGAACTTTGAATTGTTTTGTGATACACGAGACAATTGTGCCCTCTCAGTCCTAACACAAGAGCATGGTCTGACCAGACGCCCAGTGGCTTATTTTTCGGCTACTTTAGATCCAGTGGCTGCTGGATTACCTGGATGCCTGAAAGCAGTAGCTGCAACATGCACTAGTCTAGAACAAAGTGAAAATATTGTGATGGGACATCCTGTAACAGTATATGTTCCACATTCCGTTGTGATTCTGCTGACCCGAACAAAGACCCAGTATCTCACACAAATTATGGGGAGGCGGAAACAGCTGCCAACTTATGGTGTTTGAGAATGTATCTACTTGGAGGGAACTGAAAGAGTTGCAGCATGAAGCAGAGGAGGAGGAAAAGGAGAGATGGGAGGCAGATGGATGTCAACCTAGAGACAGGGATGGTGTTATGGTTAATAAGGAGGGTATGCCTGTATTACCAGACAGCATGGTTTCTCCAATGGCCAGGTTGATACATGGAGACACACACGTAGGAAGGGATGCGATGTGCCGTATGTTCCAAGATGTGTTTTACAATTCGAAGTTCAGGAACATTGCAGAGACACTTTGCCAGAGGTGCATGGTTTGTCAGCAATTTAACCCAGGAAAAAGAACAGTAGTGGATCAGAGTACAATTGGAAAGGCAGAAGGTCCCTTTATCAGAATGCAGGCAGATTTTATTCAGTTGCCCATGTGCAAAGGATATAGGTATGTCCTAGTTATAGTCTGCCTATTTTCAAGATGGGTGGAGGCCTACCCAGCAAAGAAAAATTATGCTATTACTGTAGCCAAACTGTTACTTAGGGAGCTAATACCTAGGTATGGTTTTCCAGAAACAGACAGAGGTGGGCATTTTGCCAACGAAGTCTTAACAGAACTCTATAAAGCATTCAAGATTGAGCCAAAACTGCACTGTGCATATCATCCAGAGGCTTCTGGAGTAGTTGAACAGGTGAATGGCACTATAAAATCAAGATTGGCAAAGATGTGTAACTCTACAAGATTGAATTGGATAGAAGCTTTACCCCTTGTCCTGATGGGATTGAGAAGCATTCCAAACCGAAAGACAGGCTTGAGCCCCCATGAAATACTAATGGGAAGAGTGATGCGACAGGCATGGGTACCTGGACACAAACTGCTAAGTATTTCTGATGATTTGGTACTAGAATACTGCAAGCAGCTGGGTGACCAAGTGCGTTCTATCTCTCACCAGATTGGGGAGGACGCCGTCACCTGGCCTACAACTCCAGCTCATAAACTGAAACCTGGTGATTGGGTTGTGTTGAAGAAACACACCCGGAAGAGTTGCCTTGCACTAAAGTGGGAAAAACTGAGGCAAGTGATCCTTGTGACTACAACTGCAGTGAAGTGCGCAGGCGTGCCAAAGTGGATCCATGCCAGCCATACCAAGAGGGTAACCGGAGAATACGCGACTGAAGCTGAAGGTGGTGCAGCTGAGGAGACATAAATTGATTAGAATGGGATAAATGCACTGCTGTTTCTAGTTATTTTGCTCGTGATTCGTCAAGTTAGTCGGTGCACCGGAAGGTAACGTCGAGAGTCCAACAACGTTCAGTATACAGCTACAAGAAGTGGGTCTAGAGGTGCTCTAGAACCATCCCTTCACAGGCACTCATGAAGTTGTCTCCATTTATAAGAAGACTTCCACTCTGAAGTTCAAATCATTCATTAAGTGTTTTTATTTCATTGCAATTAGATATAATCCATTGTATATAAGTTTCTTTTGTAGTTTACATGATTATTGTCATCTTTTAGATTTCAGACATTGTCATCATGAAGCATCCAATGCATTTCGGGCATGCAGTAATATGCCCTTCGTCAGGGAAAACGACACTGTCAAAAATAACAAGGCATTGTCACTGTTGTGATAAATCATATAGCATGTATCAAAAAAACAATGTAGTGATTAATGTTTCAAAACAAGAATTTAGTGAAGTGGGTGGTCAAGAAAAGGTGCGTAAATTGCATAAATTGCATGCACTGTGAAGAGCTGGTGGTAAGATACAAATAGTAAGGAGCTAATCGGACTCACATGACTGGGGTATCCAGTTTTAGAGTGAAATCTGTAGAGAAACAAGTAAAAGAAACGCGGCTCTTACAAACAGGGCTCTTAAAAAAGTGCACGGATGTAGTCCTAAGCTCACGTATACGAATGCGCTCGTCTAATCTACTGACCTTAGTATGTGGAAGTGTAGGTTCCACTCGAATCCTCTCGTAGGTACGGGCAGGTACACAGTTCGTCAGTATCCGCGATTATTTAAAGAAGGGTTCCGGTCATGTGACGTATGACGCGCAACAAAAATCAAAAAAAGACTAGCGGACAAACCTCCGTGTATTCTTACGTGCAAGCTAAATGTGCACGATAGTGTTGTATTGTTCTGGCCAGAACAAAGCTAAAAAACGGTAGTATTTAAAAAAAAATTGAAGAATAAAGACTAGTAAAAAAATATATTTACTACGAAAAATGTAAGGTGAAGTCGGGATTCGAACCAAAATGGTCCGAGTTGATGGTGGGGTGATTAGTGTTTATAGCCATAGTGAAAGGCGATAGAAAGCAAAGGATATGTGTGAGTGTGAGTGTCTGGTGTGTACATAAACAACACACAGTATACACAAGATGCAGTCTCTGGAGCAATTTATAAAGGTTTATAAATAACATGCAAATTCTATTCTTTCATTAAGCCCCATTGGTTTCTGGGTAGAAAGTTTCTGTATCCAGTAATTCTCTCTCATCAATAGGAATTTAGTGTTGTTTCTCCCTTCAATTTTTTGGACAGTTTCCAGAATTATGAATTTGATTTGGGAAACGTTATGGTTTTCTTCTGTGAAGTGCAACGTTAGCGCTGATTTGGTATTTTTTAGACGTATATTAGATCTGTGTTCGGTTAGTCACACTTTGATGCGTCTCTCAGTTTTTCCCACGTACATTTTTCCACATGGGCATCTGATACCATATATCAAATTGCTTGATTCACAGGTGGCATTAACCCTCAATTTAATTGGGGAACCTTTGGAGGGATGGCAGATTGTGTTGCCTCGGATCACGCTGTTACAGTTGCCACAGTTAAGACAGGGTTTAGTTCCTGTAAATGTTGTATTGTCCGATGATTTCTGTTGAAGAATTTCTCCTAGATTCTTTGATCTAGTGAATGCAAAGATTGGAAGTTCTGTGAAAGATTGTTTGAAATCCGGCTCAATGTTGAGAATTGACCAATGTTTCATTATAGTTTGTCTGTACTTTTTACTAGAAGTGGAGTATTTAGATACTACTACAGTTCTTGTCTGTTCAGTTTTGATTTTGGTGGTTAGTAGCTGTTTTCTTTCAATTTGATCAATCCTCTTCTTTGATTCATCTACTAAAGATTGTGGGTAACCTCTAGACGTGAATTTCTTGGCCATTTCACTAAGTCTGGTGTTGAGAGTATTTTCTTCTGAAGTGATTCTTTTGACTCTGGCCATCTGTGAAAATGGTAAGTTTTTGATTAGATTAGGTTGATGAAAACTTGAATATAGCAACATGTTATTTCGATCTGTTGGTTTAACATATAAGTCAGTCACGAATCCCTCTGTAGTTATGGTTACTTTTACATCAAGAAAATTAACAGTCGTGTCTGACATGACCCATGTTAATTGAATTCTTTGATCAATCTCATTGAATTTAGTTAGTTCCATCTGTAGTTTTTCTTGTGTGTTTGTCCATACGACGAAGAAGTCATCAATATATCTAATCAGTAATTTTAGATTTTGCGTCCATTCATTGTTGGAGAAGATATGTCGGTTTTCATACCACTGCATGAATATATTAGCATACACAGGGGCTGCTGAATTGCTCATAGCCATGCCTGTCAATTGTTGGTACCATGTTTCATCAACTTTGAAATAGCTATGGTATAAGATGAAATACATCAGCTCCATCAAAAAGGTCTGAAAGTCATGATCTAGTTCAGAATTCAGGAGTGCAGATTCAATCGCTTCAATGCCCATATCATGGGGGATGCTAGTGTACAAACTGCATACATCAGCTGTACATAAAATTAGTTTTTCTGTTGGATCCAACTTTAGTTGTTGTAATATCTGTAAGAATTGGGACGTGTCTTTGACATAAGTACGCATTGATTGTACAATGGGTTGTAGATATCGGTCAATGAGTTGACCAATTGGTTCGTGCAAGCTCCCTCTCGTGGACACTATGGGTCGCATTGGTGGGTCGTTGATGTTTTTGTGTATCTTGGGTTGCATTCGGAGTGTAGGGCTTTTTGGATCTGAAGTCAATAGGAAGTTTTTAGTTCTTTCTACAATAGTCCCTTGTTTTAATGCGCCATCAATGATGTCTTTTAACCTTTTTGCGTATTCCGGTGTAGGATTTCTATCCAATATACAATATGTCTTGTCATCTGAAATGTGCTCATTTACTTTCTTGTTGTACATTTCCACATTCATGATGACGATAGCGCCACCTTTATCCGCTTTTGTGTATATTACCTTGTCATTGGAAGCCAATTTATGTAAGGTATCAAAATCCTTCTGTGTGATATTCCTACTTTTAGGTTTGACATGTTTAATTTTTCTGATGTCCTGTTTTACTAGGTTTTCAAAAAGATCCAGCGTCTTGTGGTTGGTGGGAGCTTGAAAAGTGCTGTGTGGTCTTAAACCTACTAATTGATCTTTTTCTTGTGGTGGTCTATCTGGTAATGTATTATCAAAGAAATGTCGCAGTCTAAGTTTTCGCATCAGTTTAAAAAAACTAACTTCAAGTTCCAAATTGTCGGTGGTAGTGGTCGGTATGAAAGATGTTCCTTTTTGTAGTAACCCCAATTCATAAGGGCTAAAGTGATGATCACTGATGTTGATTACTAAGTGTTCTGCGGTTGATTCTTTTTGGCTTTCCTCTCCTTCTCTTTTTCTTTGGAGGTCATGGTTGTACTTCTTGTGTTCGGTGGATCCCTTTCTTTGTCCTTTGCCTGACCCTCTCCTGGGTCTCCTTTTTGGGCTTGGCCCTGGTCTAAAAAAGGACTAGTTTCAGTAGTTTTGCTGGTAGTTGGTTCTTCAGCATTCGGTCTATCTTGAGGTATGGGCGTAGGTTGTGTCTTACGTGATCTTTGACTGGTATCACTCTCAGACGAGGATGTTTCCGTATTAGAGTTGTATGGACGATTCCTACGTTTTTGCGCGTAAACTTCTGCCCACGTGTATACTTCGCCAAGACGATAGTCAAGTGTATCTCTCTTAAATTTCCGAATTTTTCGTTCGTTTATTTCTTTAGAATGCCGATCTATTTGGCTCTTTATGTCATTTAGGGTAGTTGTTAATTCTTCTTCTGACATCATCTTAGATAATTCTGTTTTAGTTTCCTCAATTTCTGCGCTCAGTTCTTCTAGGATGGTAGATAATTCTTGTATTATTAGAAGAATTAGGTCCAACGAACATTTATTGAGAATTTCATACCAGCGTTCCTGAAACTTTTTAGAATGTTTACATAGGGACGGTTTGAGTGCAATTCTGAGACCACGTGGTATGCGTAAGTTCCGATGATATCTGATGAGGGTGCTAGCATGTAATTGCTGGTTGGTTTTCCTTTTGGATAAGTATAGTAGTTGTCGGACATTTTGCTCTTTGGACCGTCCTGTGGTTTCCTGGGTGAGTTCTTCCCTGATTAAGGAATAAATTTGGTCTGCGTCTTTAGTTTCAAATGCAAAAGTTGAGGCTCTGGCCTCTGTGCTTTTTGAAATGTCATCATAGTTGCTCATCCTGAAGACTTAAAATTATTTTGGTTGATTGCGTGCTATTTATCCACGGGACACTGTGGGCACATAAATTGATTAGAATGGGATAAATGCACTGCTGTTTCTAGTTATTTTGCTCGTGATTCGTCAAGTTAGTCGGTGCACCGGAAGGTAACGTCGAGAGTCCAACAACGTTCAGTATACAGCTACAAGAAGTGGGTCTAGAGGTGCTCTAGAACCATCCCTTCACAGGCACTCATGAAGTTGTCTACATTTATAAGAAGACTTCCACTCTGATGTTCAAATCATTCATTAAGTGTTTTTATATTCATTGCAATTAGATATAATCCATTGTATATAAGTTTCTTTTGTAGTTTACATGATTATTGTCATCTTTTAGATTTCAGACATTGTCATCATGAAGCATCCAATGCATTTCGGGCATGCAGTAATATGCCCTTCGTCAGGGAAAACGACACTGTCAAAAATAACAAGGCTTTGTCACTGTTGTGATAAATCATATAGCATGTATCAAAAAAACAATGTAGTGATTAATGTTTCAAAACAAGAATTTAGTGAAGTGGGTGGTCAAGAAAAGGTGCGTAAATTGCATAAATTGCATGCACTGTGAAGAGCTGGTGGTAAGATACAAATAGTAAGGAGCTAATCGGACTCACATGACTGGGGTATCCAGTTTTAGAGTGAAATCTGTAGAGAAACAAGTAAAAGAAACGCGGCTCTTACAAACAGGGCTCTTGAAAAAGTGCACGAATGTAGTCCTAAGCTCACGCATACGAATGCGCTTGTCTAATCTACTGACCTTAGTATGTGGAAGTGTAGGTTCCACTCGAATCCTCTCGTAGGTACGGGCAGGTACACAGTTCGTCAGTATCCGCGATTATTTAAAGAAGTGTTCCGGTCATGTGACGTATGACGCGCAACAAAAATGAAAAAAAGACTAGCGGACGAACCTCCGTGTATTCTTACGTGCAAGCTAAATGTGCACGATAGTGTTGTATTGTTCTGGCCAGAACAAAGCTAAAAAACGGTAGTATTTAAAAAAAATCGAAGAATAAAGACTAGTAAAAAAATATATTTACTACGAAAAATTTAAGGTGAAGTCGGGATTCGAACCAAAATGGTCTGAGTTGATGGTGGGGTGATTAGTGTTTATAGCCATAGTGAAAGGCGATAGAAAGCAAAGGATATGTGTGAGTGTGAGTGTCTGGTGTGTACATGAACAACACACAGTATACACAAGATGCAGTCTCTGGAGCAATTTATAAAGGTTTATAAATAACATGCAAATTCTATTCTTTCATTAAGCCCCATTGGTTTCTGGGTAGAAAGTTTCTGTATCCAGTAATTCTCTCTCATCAATAGGAATTTAGTGTTGTTTCTCCCTTCAATTTTTTGGACAGTTTCCAGAATTATGAATTTGATTTGGGAAACGTTATGGTTTTCTTCTGTGAAGTGCAACGATAGCGCTGATTTGGGATTTTTTAGACGTATATTAGATCTGTGTTCGGTTAGTCGCACTTTGATGCGTCTCTCAGTTTTTCCCACGTACATTTTTCCACATGGGCATCTGATACCATATATCAAATTGCTTGATTCACAGGTGGCATTAACTCTCAATTTAATTGGGTAACCTTTGGAGGGATGGCAGATTGTGTTGCCTCGGATCACGCTGTTACAGTTGCCACAGTTAAGACAGGGTTTAGTTCCTGTAAATGTTGTATTGTCCGATGATTTCTGTTGAAGAATTTCTCCTAGATTCTTTGATCTAGTGAATGCAAAGATTGGAAGTTCTCTGAAAGATTGTTTGAAATCCGGCTCAATGTTGAGAATTGACCAATGTTTCATTATAGGTTGTCTGTACTTTTTACTAGAAGTGGAGTATTTAGATACTACTACAGTTCTTGTCTGTTCAGTTTTGATTTTGGTGGTTAGTAGCTGTTTTCTTTCAATTTGATCAATCCTCTTCTTTGATTCATCTATTAAAGATTGTGGGTAACCTCTAGACGTGAATTTCTTGGCCATTTCACTAAGTCTGGTGTTGAGAGTATTTTCTTCTGAAGTGATTCTTTTGACTCTGGCCATCTGTGAAAATGGTAAGTTTTTGATTAGATTAGGTTGATGAAAACTTGAATATATATAGATATAAAAACACTTAATGAATGATTTGAACTTCAGAGTGGAAGTCTTCTTATAAATGGAGACAACTTCATGAGTGCCTGTGAAGGGATGGTTCTAGAGCACCTCTAGACCCACTTCTTGTAGCTGTATACTGAACGTTGTTGGACTCTCGACGTTACCGTCCGGTGCACCGACTAACTTGACGAATCACGAGCAAAATAACTAGAAACAGCAGTGCATTTATCCCATTCTAATCAATTTATGTGCCCACAGTGTCCCGTGGATAAATAGCACGCAATCAACCAAAATAATTTTAAGTCTTCAGGATGAGCAACTATGATGACATTTCAAAAAGCACAGAGGCCAGAGCCTCAACTTTTGCATTTGAAACTAAAGACGCAGACCAAATTTATTCCTTAATCAGGGAAGAACTCACCCAGGAAACCACAGGACGGTCCAAAGAGCAAAATGTCAGACAACTACTATACTTATCCAAAAGGAAAACCAACCAGCAATTACATGCTAGCACCCTCATCAGATATCATCGGAACTTACGCATACCACGTGGTCTCAGAATTGCACTCAAACCGTCCCTATGTAAACATTCTAAAAAGTTTCAGGAACGCTGGTATGAAATTCTCAATAAATGTTCGTTGGACCTAATTCTTCTAATAATTCAAGAATTATCTACCATCCTAGAAGAACTGAGCACAGAAATTGAGGAAACTAAAACAGAATTATCTAAGATGATGTCAGAAGAAGAATTAACAACTACCCTAAATGACATAAAGAGCCAAATAGATCGGCATTCTAAAGAAATAAACGAACGAAAAATTCAGGAATTTAAGAGAGATACACTTGACTATCGTCTTGGCGAAGTATACACGTGGGCAGAAGTTTACGCGCAAAAACGTAGGAATCGTCCATACAACTCTAATACGGAAACATCCTCGTCTGAGAGTGATACCAGTCAAAGATCACGTAAGACACAACCTACGCCCATACCTCAAGATAGACCGACTGCTGAAGAACCAACTACCAGCAAAACTACTGAAACTAGTCCTTTTTTAGACCAGGGCCAAGCCCAAAAAGGAGACCCAGGAGAGGGTCAGGCAAAGGACAAAGAAAGGGATCCACCGAACACAAGAAGTACAACCATGACCTCCAAAGAAAAAGAGAAGGAGAGGAAAGCCAAAAAGAATCAACCGCAGAACACTTAGTAATCAACATCAATGATCATCACTTTAGCCCTTATGAATTGGGGTTACTACAAAAAGGAACATCTTTCATACCGACCACTACCACCGACAATTTGGAACTTGAAGTTAGTTTTTTTAAACTGATGCGAAAACTTAGACTGCAACATTTCTTTGATAATACATTACCGGATAGACCACCACAAGAAAAAGATCAATTAGTAGGTTTAAGACCACACAGCACTTTTCAAGCTCCCACCAGCCACAAGACGCTGGATCTTTTTGAAAATCTAGTAAAACAGGACATCAGAAAAATTAAACATGTCAAACCTAAAAGTAGGAATATCACACAGAAGGATTTTGATACCTTATATAAATTGGCTTCCAATGACAAGGTAATATACACAAAAGCGGATAAAGGTGGCGCTATCGTCATCATGAATGTGGAAATGTACAACAAGAAAGTCAATGAGCACATTTCAGATGACAAGACATATTGTAAATTGGATAGAAATCCTACACTGGAATACGCAAAAAGGTTAAAAGACATCATTGATGGCGCATTAAAACAAGGGACTATTGTAGAAAGAACTAAAAACTTCCTATTGACTTCAGATCCAAAAAGCCCTACACTCCGAATGCAACCCAAGATACACAAAAACATCAACGACCCACCAATGCGACCCATAGTGTCCACGAGAGGGAGCTTGCACGAACCAATTGGTCAACTCATTGACCGATATCTACAACCCATTGTACAATCAATGCGTACTTATGTCAAAGACACGTCCCAATTCTTACAGATATTACAACAACTAAAGTTGGATCCAACAGAAAAACTAATTTTATGTACAGCTGATGTATGCAGTTTGTACACTAGCATCCCCCATGATATGGGCATTGAAGCGATTGAATCTGCACTCCTGAATTCTGAACTAGATCATGACTTTCAGACCTTTTTGATGGAGCTGATGTATTTCATCTTATACCATAGCTATTTCAAAGTTGATGAAACATGGTACCAACAATTGACAGGCATGGCTATGGGCAATTCAGCAGCCCCTGTGTATGCTAATATATTCATGCAGTGGTATGAAAACCGACATATCTTCTCCAACAATGAATGGACGCAAAATCTAAAATTACTGATTAGATATATTGATGACTTCTTCATCGTATGGACAAACACACAAGAAAAACTACAGATGGAACTAACTAAATTCAATGAGATTGATCAAAGAATTCAATTAACATGGGTCATGTCAGACACGACTGTTAATTTTCTTGATGTAAAAGTAACCATAACTACAGAGGGATTCGTGACTGACTTATATGTTAAACCAACAGATCGAAATAACATGTTGCTATATTCAAGTTTTCATCAACCTAATCTAATCAAAAACTTACCATTTTCACAGATGGCCAGAGTCAAAAGAATCACTTCAGAAGAAAATACTCTCAACACCAGACTTAGTGAAATGGCCAAGACATTCACGTCTAGAGGTTACCCACAATCTTTAGTAGATGAATCAAAGAAGAGGATTGATCAAATTGAAAGAAAACAGCTACTAACCACCAAAATCAAAACTGAACAGACAAGAACTGTAGTAGTATCTAAATACTCCACTTCTAGTAAAAAGTACAGACAAACTATAATGAAACATTGGTCAATTCTCAACATTGAGCCGGATTTCAAACAATCTTTCAGAGAACTTCCAATCTTTGCATTCACTAGATCAAAGAATCTAGGAGAAATTCTTCAACAGAAATCATCGGACAATACAACATTTACAGGAACTAAACCCTGTCTTAACTGTGGCAACTGTAACAGCGTGATCCGAGGCAACACAATCTGCCATCCCTCCAAAGGTTACCCAATTAAATTGAGAGTTAATGCCACCTGTGAATCAAGCAATTTGATATATGGTATCAGATGCCCATGTGGAAAAATGTACGTGGGAAAAACTGAGAGACGCATCAAAGTGCGACTAACCGAACACAGATCTAATATACGTCTAAAAAATACCAAATCAGCGCTATCGTTGCACTTCACAGAAGAAAACCATAACGTTTCCCAAATCAAATTCATAATTCTGGAAACTGTCCAAAAAATTGAAGGGAGAAACAACACTAAATTCCTATTGATGAGAGAGAATTACTGGATACAGAAACTTTCTACCCAGAAACCAATGGGGCTTAATGAAAGAATAGAATTTGCATGTTATTTATAAACCTTTATAAATTGCTCCAGAGACTGCATCTTGTGTATACTGTGTGTTGTTCATGTACACACCAGGCACTCACACTCACACATATCCTTTGCTTTCTATCGCCTTTCACTATGGCTATAAACACTAATCACCCCACCATCAACTCGGACCATTTTGGTTCGAATCCCGACTTCACCTTAAATTTTTCGTAGTAAATATATTTTTTTACTAGTCTATATTCTTCGATTTTTTTTAAATACTACCGTTTTTTAGCTTTGTTCTGGCCAGAACAATACAACACTATTGTGCACATTTAGCTTGCACGTAAGAATACACGGAGGTTCGTCCGCTAGTCTTTTTTTCATTTTTGTTGCGCGTCATACGTCACATGACCGGAACCCTTCTTTAAATAATCGCGGATACTGACGAACTGTGTACCTGCCCGTACCTACGAGAGGATTCGAGTGGAACCTACACTTCCACATACTAAGGTCAGTAGATTAGACGAGCGCATTCGTATGCGTGAGCTTAGGACTACATTCGCGCACTTTTTCAAGAGCCCTGTTTGTAAGAGCCGCGTTTCTTTTACTTGTTTCTCTACAGATTTCACTCTAAAACTGGATACCCCAGTCATGTGAGTCCGATTAGCTCCTTACTATTTGTATCTTACCACCAGCTCTTTACAGTGCATGCAATTTATGCAATTTACGCACCTTTTCTTGACCACCCACTTCACTAAATTCTTGTTTTGAAACATTAATCACTACATTGTTTTTTTGATACATGCTATATGATTTATCACAACAGTGACAAAGCCTTGTTATTTTTGACAGTGTCGTTTTCCCTGACGAAGGGCATATTACTGCATGCCCGAAATGCATTGGATGCTTCATGATGACAATGTCTGAAATCTAAAAGATGACAATAATCATGTAAACTACAAAAGAAACTTATATACAATGGATTATATCTAATTGCAATGAAATAAAAACACTTAATGAATGATTTGAACTTCAGAGTGGAAGTCTTCTTATAAATGGAGACAACTTCATGAGTGCCTGTGAAGGGATGGTTCTAGAGCACCTCTAGACCCACTTCTTGTAGCAGCTGAGGAGACTCCAGATGAGGGTCCGGAACTAGCTGATATCGAACTACCGAGCACAAGTCAAGACGAATGGTTCCCAGCAGACGATCTGATTCTTGATCCAATAAGAACCAGAAAGTATTCCTATTACATTACATTACATTAAAAATTATTTATACCGCGCACTTTCACCAACGGTTTCATGGCGCTCTTTGACAAGTACAGTGATCAAGGGTGGGGCGGTTATTCATAGGCAGACAGAAATATCAAGGTTTTTAGAAGTCTGCGAAAGCAGTCGTAACTGGGGCATAAGAGAAGCGTGAGTGGCAGGGAGTTCCAAGTGGAGGGGGCCAGAACAGAGAAACTCGAGCCACCGTGCTTTTTGCGTTTGAATTTGGGAACCACGAGGAGGTTGAGAGATGCTGAGCGAAGGGCTCTGAGGGGGATGTGACGTCTCAAGACAGATGAGATGAAAGCCGGGGCTACATCAGAGAGAGCTTTGAACGTTGAGCATGCCAGCTTGAAGGTGCAGCGCTTGGAGACAGGGAGCCAATGAAGACTACGGAGAAGGGGAGTGACATGCTGATGTTTAGGCTGGCCGAAAATCAGGCGGGCCGCCTGATTCTGCACCAGCTGCAGCCGATGGAGGTGGCATGCAGGGATCCCCACATACAGCATGTTCGCGTAGTCGAGCCTGGAGGTGATGAGAGCGATGATGACTTGGATCAGGGCATCTCTAGTGAGAAACCTACTGATCTTGCGGATCCGCCTGAGATGAAAAAAGCAGGATGAGGTGACAGAGTTGATTTGTGGTCTCATCGAGAGGTCTTCAGAAATGATCACCCCCAGACTCTTCACTGTGCTCACTGGAGTGGGTGCCGTCCCCAGGGAGGTTGGCCAAAAGGTGGAGTTCCACGGATGAATGGGGCCCCCCACAAGTACGAGCTCAGTTTTTGTGGGGTTCAGTTTTAATTGACTGTGATACATCCACTCTGCGATGGTCAGCATAATGGACTGAAAGCTGAGATGGGAAGAAGGGAGGGAATCGATAGGGAAAATCAACTGAAGATCATCCGCGTAGTTGAAGATTGTGACCGGGGAATTGCGGAGGGAAGCTAAGAGGGGTTGCAGATACAAATTAAAAAGAAGGGGGGAAAGTGCAGAGCCCTGTGGGACACCACAGGTGAGGGATGTGTAAGGTGCAGAAAACGTGGATAGGTGAACAGATTGTGAACGCTGGTCGAGAAAAGATCTTAGCCAGTCGAGGGCAACACCCTGGATACCGGCTTTGTGGACACGGTCGATCAAGATGGCATGATCGACCGTGTCGAAAGCCGCCGAAAGGTCTAAGAGGACAAGGGCCTGAGGGATGTTTTTGTCAGCTCCTTTCCTGAGGGCGTCCATGACTGCTACTATGACCGCCTCAGTGGAATGGAGGGGTCTGAATCCAGCTTGTTGGGGGTCCAGGAAGGAGGATTTCTCTACAAAGGAACTCAGGCAGCGGGTGACATAAGTCTCCAGAATCTTTCCTAAGTAAGGGAGGAGGGAGATTGGTCGATAATTACTTAGGATTGTGGGGTCCGCGTTTGATTTTTTCAGGATGGGTAGAACAGCTGCTTCTTTGAAAGAATGCGGGACCTCCCCAGTAGCAAGAGAGTTATTAAGCAGTGCAAGAGGGGGGTCCGGGCAAGCCAGGAAGGCTTCTCTCAGGATCTGAGGGGGGCAGCAATCGTTAGGAGACCCTGAGCTCACTTTGCGAAGAAGAGAGGAGAACTCTTGTAGGGAGATTGGAGGAAACTCCGTCAGGATGCTGGTGTTCCCGGGGGGAAGGGGAGGGGGAAAAGGGGACACGGGGGTCGGAATATTGTTTTTTATGGTTATGATTTTCTCTATGAAGTAAGAGTTCAAAGAGTCGCACAGGGTTTGGGTTGGCTGGGGTTGGGGGATGACCCTATCAGGCAGGGAAAGCTCGTTGACGATTGAGAAAATCTCTTTGGTTTTGTTGTGAGAGTCCAGTATTTTTTGAGAGAAATAGGCTGTTTTAGCTGTCAGAATCGATTTTTTATAAGACTTTAGAGAGTCGGTGTAGACGAGTTTGAACTGAGGTCGTAGTTACGGCGCCTACTTAGATAGAGAGTGGGACAGTGAGGATGAGATAGGAATAGAAGGAGAAGATCAGGTTAACGAGAATCACATCAGACCTGATCAGGAAATAGGTCAAGTAGGGACAGACCAAGTAATCGACACTCCTCCAAAGACTCCAGAAACTGAAAAGGGACAGATAGTAATTAGGGCTGGAGTTCATGCGGAAGAAAATCAAGGGTTCGAAGTGCATGAACAGGAACAGATAGAAATAGACAAATGTGTTCAGGAGGCAGAGCCTGAAACAGTTGAAAATCAAAGACAAATCCAAAATATACCTGAACAAGGCCAGCTTAGAAACCAGGGAGAAGAAACTGAAGAAAGACCTGGGACTAGTCAGACAGGAAGGGGAAAGATATAATCGAAGTAACAGTGCCACAACTGAGCGAAAATAAAAGGGCTCGTGAGGAGGGCCAAACTACAGTGACAGCTAATAGGCTCAAGAAGAAAAGTGAACCCAGATACATAAAAAGACTGAAACTAAGGTTAAAAACAGTAGAGGAAAAATTAGAAGACCGAAAAAGAGCTGCCAGTGAAAGACAGAGAGCAGGAACTTAGCCAAACAGACGAAGTACCAGAATAAAAAGACAAAACAAAAATTATCGGAGTCCTGAATGGACTTACTTGGTGTTGGAAGAAATTGATGATCCTGAAATAAGCGACAAAAGCGACCAAGATTCGATTGCTGATCAGAGTTCTGAAGAAGACCCAACCTGAAAGTAAACCTGCGTAAGCCTCTTGTGTAAAGTTACAAAGAGGGGTTGGAAAGCTTCTTGTGAGCCAAAATGTCTGATTCAAATGTGAATGGAAGACCTAGAGGAAATTGTAGTAAAACATGCTGTAAAATATGCTTATGTAGCGTAGCAATAGTACTGATAGTATGGATAGGACTAACAGTCTTTATACCTTTTATGATAAGTAAAGATACTAACCTGTACCCTACTAAATCAATGACGCCAGACACAGAAGTTGTACAAACTGAAGAAACACCACGAAGTGTAGCAAGACGTGAGAATACAGTTAGCATGAAACAAACTAGACCTGACTTAGATGCATCAGATGAGGAAGGACTACATTTTCACAGAATCAATAACAGAACCCATTTAAATGTCTTTGCAAATCTTTTAGCACACTATGTAGAAGCTATGGAAATAGAAGATTGCTATGTCTGCATGAAGCTACCTACTTCTGTAGCTGAAGGTGTGACCTATCACCATCTACCCCTGACCTATGGAATTTCCTGTAGTATATTAGCAAGCTTATTTTACAGAAGTACCTTACAGTACTACTATTCAAACACTGACGTAATCTTTTCTGAACTTCCTATTCGGGGAAACCTGAACATTGTACATGTTAGAAGCGACGTGACTCGTTATATGGGAGAATACTTCCTGACTATAGGGGACATAGATTTAAATGAAGCACACAGAAGTAATTTGACTTGTTCATTACATGAGCAGGAGAAAATGTTTTTGAAAATGGCAGAAAAGAGAAGGGAGAGTTTCCAGAGAAAGGCAAACGATAAGAGACAGAAAACTCCTAAATGGGCTGAAACCATGGAAAGCACCTCAAATGGTGAAGCTAATCCTGCACTGTTGCTGGACTTCGAACGAAAAGGGAAACTCTGTCTTCATAGAGAAAAGACTAGTTATTATAACAATGTATTCATCGGTTCCAGTGAATGCAAACATAATTACAAGGTAATTGGAGGTTGGGGTTTCAAAAATGGGTCAGAACCTGTGTTTCCCGGAATTTATTATATATGTGGAAACAAGGCTTATTTCAAATTGCCAGATCACTGGTATGGAAGCTGCTATTTTGGCATTGTCTTCCCGAAAATATACCATGTGAATAACGCCGCTGGAAGCAATGAAAATACTAATGGTTTAGTACGTAGTAGACGAGAAAGTGTAGGAGAAATTATAGGTGATATATTTAGTGCACTGATACCTGGAGTGGGAGTGGTTCTGAATACTCACCGTATTTGCAAATTATCTACAGTAGTGGATCGGTTATCAACTCAACTGACACTGCTGCTGGATTCCTGCTGGTCAATACTGAAATGGTTGCAATCAGATCAATGGTTTTACAGAATCGACTTCCTCTTGATACCTTATTGGCAAAAGAGGGCGGAGTCTGCAGGATGCTGAAGGCGCAACATTGTTGCACTTACATTCCTGATAAGAGCATAGAAATTAAGAAATATGTGCGAAACATAACTAATTTGGAAAAAGAACTCAAACCACTGGAGGTTGATAGTGCCTGGAAGAGACTAACTGATGGTCTCTCTTCTGTCGGTAGTTGGTTTTCTAACATACGTAGGAGTCTTGTTGGGAAAATACTGATGCCAATAGCTGGAATAAGTTTGGTTGTGTTGATCATTATAATTTGTTGCAAATGCCAAAAAAGCAGAAAGAAGTACACAGTAAATAAAAGAGGAGTGAAAAGGAATATAGATGAACTTGAATTGGAGGAGCTGAGAAACCAGATTTATAAGAAAGCTAAGAGTTTCCATCCTAATAAGGATGCTGAGAAGAGGCTCAACAACAAATTTGTCGAGATTGAAATGAGTGAGATGTGAGAAAGGAAGTTGGCATCTGTTTCCATTAAAAGTGATGATAGTAAATATCATCAAAGAGGGGATTGATGGAGCAAGGATTCGCACGTAAAGCGCCTTGCTCACATTCAAGAACCTCGTTTAACCTGTAATATCATTAATCAACCTGTTTGTCATTAATATTGCACTTTTACATTACACGCGGGTGTCCCAGAGATGCTTGCCTATGTGTCTATTAATCGTAATGAGACTTGCATACTACAGAAACGCTGCTTCGCAGAAATCCAGTCTGCGCATGCGTCGGTCATACCCATGTGATGTGACGCACTCGCAGTTCTGGAGGGATTTTTTCGCTCATGCGCATTACTGCTAATATGGCCGCTTTGTCTCTAACATGCTATCCGCTTGCTACTGCTGCTTTTGTCTAGCTGCCTATTTCTGCCTAAAATCCTAATGCTATAGATATTATAAAGTAAGGGATGTAGTGTAGCTATTCATGGTGTACAGTGTATTCATTTTTTCTGTGTTTCTAATTTGTTTTCGCTTACTTTTCATGTGCCGCGTATCTGTGGGCCTGGGAGTGGGGAGTCGCTCCATCTTTGAAACCCATTACACCCCGATCATGTGATGAGGGGAAATTCAAACCGCGCATAAGCAGAACCAAGCCAGCTGGCTTCTGAAGTTGAGATGCGCCTGGGAAAATCTTCCGTGCCCCAAGAGAAGATTTTGGCTGTGCCTAAAATTGTTACAAATGTATTTACTTATGTGTGTCCTATTGTTTTACACCTTTCTCATGCCCTGGGAACTGGAATGTAAGGGGTGGGTACGAAATTTGAATATTAAATATGGGAACCCAGAATTTTAGGTGGTGACAATAACCTAACCACCTCTCCTGACCAATCCAATGTTGGGGATCCTGTCACTTGCAACATTTGTGGGTGGTCTAGGACCCGAAAAGGGTATAACTAGCCTAGTTTTAGCTAGAGAAATTGTCCGACTTGTCCGAGTAGCAGACCTGTCACCGACCCTACGAACTCTATAGGTGATTGATACAGAGAGCTGCGGAGCACTCTGTCCGAAATTTTCCACAAACTCCAAGGGGTGGAAATAGTCTTAAGTGCTGGCGAAGCACTTTGCTGGGAGATTCGAGAACCCAATCGGGTTATTGGCGGATTCCATGCAGAGAGGGAGTAGCACAGGTGTTGCATCCGAAGCTGCAGGTGCTGGTCGTACCTTTTGGTGAGCCCAGTCCTGACCCAAATCCTGAGGGGTATCCTGTCCTGACTGTCCGTGAGCTGTACCTGCTCGCCTAATGGCATCCTAAGTCCTTGAGGGTCCTTGTCCTCGCCTTTCCCAAGCTGACCTGTGGCCAGGGTTAGTCCTCATTCCTGTCCTAGGTAAATATATAGTGGGTGACTGTCTATCTATTCACTATTCTTTCCTCTTTAATAAAGCACTCTTGCCCGTATTATTTCCTCTGCTTTTCCAAAATTTACATGTTATTGTTTACTAGTCATGTTCCATTTTTCCCCTTACCTGTAGGTCAATTTTGAACGGTTTACTTAATTAGTGTGATCTGAATTCACTTGTGTTTAGAATCTAGTCTTTAATTAGCAGTTAGACTAAGTTCAGTGTGAATCATTGTAGGACTTTAGCAAAATTCACGGACTAATGTGTTATAAACTCACCTACCCTAGCATAAGCCTGAAATTAAATAGCATGTTCCCTGTTACCCTTACCCTGTAGTTTTTACTCGTACTCAATGGTACTTGCCCTCATTCACCGTTACATCGTATTTATAATCCTGATTATTGATATTCTAATCTGTATTAGTTTTATACTCATGTCATTCTGATTTAAACTTATTATATAAAATCTTTAAAAACCCTTCAGGTGTCTGTGGTCATTATAAATGTATAAAAGTATTATTAAATGTAGAAAGTATTAAGTATCTTCTTATCTCTCGTCCACTGATAGCTCCTGATCCATCAGGGAAGTAGGTACCTGTGGTAAGTCAGGTATCTTTGTAATAGTGTTAAGGAAAACACATAGAATTGCTGATGGTGTCGTGTAAAATCGCCCGATTCACTAAAATACTGTCATAAACACGTCATGGGCCCAAGTGCGTGAAATCTGGTAAGATAAAGAGTCGGGCGACCTGCGCACTCTATCACCGTTGTCCGTAATAAGGACGTGGGATAACCCTCCTCTTTGAAAATAGTGCGCAAAACTTTAATGGTAACTCGAGTGGTTATTTCAGGGAGTAGGTAAACAATGAGCCATCGAGTATGGACATCCATAACCACTAAACCAAATCTTTTGCTGGGGTGGACACCAAGCATAGGCCCAATAAAATCGAGGCATATGCTGTGCCACACTACGCCAGGGTCATGGATGGAACTAGGGACGGATTGGGGTCCCACCTTGAGTCTCTTCTCACTTTCACAGCACTCACTGCACCTCTCCACCCAATTAACCACATCTCCATCCATTCCAGGCCACCAAAATTCGTTTCTCAACCATTTTCTTGTAATAGTTTGGCCCAGATGCCCTTCATGCGCCAAGTCAAAGAGTCTTGTATGAATGACAAATGGGGGAACTATCTTATCGCCAGGCATGATGACCTGATCAGCGACATTAGATAACTCATCAATGACTGCATTAAAAGGTCTAACGCTGACTGGCAAGGTGCTTTCCCCATGTCTACCCTTAGAGACGAGGTTCGTAACATTCCTTAGAACTTCATCTTGAGACATAGCTTCTTCCCACTCTTTTTTACTGACTGCACCACAACTCCACTGAATTACATCATCGACACAAGAGATAGCTCCTTCTCTCTCTTTCTTTGACACTCCTGTCTTGTCTGCATCCTCCCAATTTAAGGATAGACGTGACATAGAATCGGCCTGTACATTACGCCAGCCGGAAATGAATTCAACATCAAAATTGTACTCCTGTAGTCTGGAGGATAGCCTAGCCAGTCTGGCTGACCCCTTTCCTGTTCCACCTGGTGAGAGTATTTTCAACAAAGGCTTATGGTCAGTGCGAAGTTTAAACCTACGCCCCCACACATACATCCTGAAGTACTCCACACCCCAAGCAGCTGCCAAGGTTTCCTCTTCTATAACAGAATAACAGCGCTCAGTAGTAGTCAAAGTACGAGATGAAAATGCCACTGTTTTCTCACTAGTGCCATCACTCTGCGATAACACAGCTCCTATGCCAGTATCACTTGCATCCACAGTGATAATGGTCTTCCCATGTACATCGAAAGGAACCAAAATGCCTGCATTGCATATTTCCATCTTAATGTCATTAAAGCATTTTTTTCTGGTCACCCCCCAACAGAACTTGACTCCTTTCCTCAAGAGCACCTTCAGGGGTTCTGTCTTACTCGCAAAGTTCTTCACGAATTTTGAGTAATACTCAATTAGCCCAATGAATGAGCGTACTTGGTCTCTATTAGGGGGAACAGGAGCCAATTTTATGGATGCCAGTAGGTCTCTCTTAGGTTTCACACCATCAGACGAGATAGAATGCCCCAGATATTCCACCTCCATTGCCAAAAAGGAACACTTTTTCCTGCGCAATGTCAAACCAGATTCCAAAATTCTCGCAAGGGCATCTTTCAAGGCAGAGTTATGGTCACTCACACTCTCCCCAAACACCAAAATATCGTCCTGGAAATAAATAACATTCTTTACACCTTTGAAAATCTCCGTGACCATCCTCTGAAACACACTTGCAGCTGAACATAACCCGAAGGGTATCCTCGTAAATTGAAATATCCCTTCATTAGTGATGAAGGCTGTCAAATGTTTTGAAGATTCATGTAAGCGTATCTGATGGTAAGCATGACGAAGGTCAAGTTTAGAAAAGTACTTCGCCCCTTTAAGCAATACCATCATTTTGTTTATGTTAGGTAAGGGAAACGTGTCAGGGATTACATTTTGGTTCAGACTTCTAGGATTAACACAGAAACGAAAATTTCCATCAGCTTTCTGTGAAATAACAACAGGGGAAATCCATGATGAGCATTCAATTGGTTCTATGACTCCATTGGACAGCATCTCATCCAACATTTTCTTCACCTACCCCTTACCATGATTGGAACCTTTCTTAGTTTGTGTTGCACAGGGACAGCATTACTTTTGAGCTTAATCTTGTGTACATATTCCTCTAGATTGCCCAACTGATCTCTGAAAACACCTTTACCTCCCTCCAAGATGTCTTCCACTGAGACGTCAGCCACCACCATAACTTGTTCAACAGCGTATGGGTCGATTCTGATATGGAGGTCAAATTGGTGATACCACCCTAGAATAGGAGGTCCTGATTCTGCATCATACACTTTACCTCTCACAGATCTTCCTTTCAACTTAATATCAGTTGCCATGTTACCTAGTATATCTATTTGCTCACCTTGATACCCCCCAGGGTTTATATCTTTGGGCATCAGTATTTTGTTAGGCCACTCCTGTTTGAAAAATGTTTTTGGTATGATAGTATACAGTGACCCCGAGTCAACCATCAAATCTACACTTTTGTCACCAATAACAAACCCTGCATTTGGCCTGTGTTTCCTCCTTTCATCTAAACTGTGGGGTTCCGTGAGAAGAATTTCTCCCTTTTCACCACCATCATATGATGAAGGTTCAACACACAAGATCCTGTCAGGTCTGTAAAAGCATTCACAGACAACAGATTCTTCTGATAACATTGCCACATTTCCTTTGTTTGCATCCCTACACATTCTAGCAAAATGACCCTTGCAGCCACACTTTCTACATTCTTTCCCAATGGCCCAACACTGCCTTGAGTCAGACGTGTGGTAAGCTCTGCCACACTTTCCACAAGTCTTGTTACCAAATCTACTGGTATATGTTCTACCCCCAGGAACATTTTTCACACCTTTAAATTTAGTAGAAGCAGCTACCTCTCCTTCATAACCCTCTACAACAGAAGTTTCGCTCTCACTAGACATGTTAACCTTTGAGTCCCTACGATCCTTTTCTTTCATGCAAGAATCCGACTCCTCTATTATTTTTGCAATGTCAATTGCATCTTTAAGAGAGGGGTCTTTTGCAGCCCATAAGGGTTCCTGGGTTTTCGTACTTCTACATTGCACGATGAGTTGGTCTCTGATCATTTCTTCAGTCATTGGGCCAAATTTACACTTTAAAGAGAGTTCTCGAAGTCTCAATAGACTCTCCAACTTTCTGTGGCTGGGTATGAAACTTGTACCTTCTCAATGCTATATTTGTTTCCTTTGCAAATCTCAATTCCAACCTTTTACGTGCCTCCTCAAAAACATCCTGAATGGGTTGACCACGCTCGTGGTTAGCAACAGGCAAGTATTTAAAAATATGTTGTCCCTCTTTACCTAAATTAGTAAGTAAGATTGCTTTCTTCCTATTGCTACTGTAATCTTGCGCATCCAAGGCCTCCGAATAATTATCAAACATTTCAATCCACTCATCCCATTCTATACTTGGATTCCCTGGCTGGTTGAGAAAGTGAGGAGGAGTAGATACAGCAGACACATCAAGGGCACTTACATCCATTTTAGTTTTAAAGTTCACCTTAAGTCAATTCAATGGGTAGAAATCCAGGTAATATCTGCTTTTACCAACTTTGTATTAGTATGCAATGTCATGCACAAGGCTACTTTTCTAGGTAAATGTGCTTTTACACAATATTAAATGGCATACATGTACCACTTTAAACGATTAGGTGGCACTGTTTCCTAAGAACTGCTATAGTTCTCTGTTAAATGCGCTAAACACGCATTACTTCCTGTGCATGTCTATTTCAGGCAGAGTGTAATTTGTTAATCACACAATTTCACCTCTTGACACCATAAATTCTGAAGGAGATGTCGGTTTCTTGCTCTTCAGGTACTCAATCTATATATCGCTTTGTTCGCGCTCTCATTACTTTTCCTGTCACAAAGCCAAGACTTCAAATTGTCACCAT
This sequence comes from Lissotriton vulgaris, assembly GCF_964263255.1. Taxonomy (NCBI): domain Eukaryota; kingdom Metazoa; phylum Chordata; class Amphibia; order Caudata; family Salamandridae; genus Lissotriton; species Lissotriton vulgaris. The sequence continues at coordinate 1,425,935,928 of NC_141689.1, read as the reverse complement.
GAACCACTTATTCCGACAACGCACGTCCTGGAAATGATGGCTCTCCCTTTCGATCCATTTTGACAGTGCCTTTATTTATGCAATGCCCCTCTCACATCCAGACTAGAATAATCTACGATGTTGCTCCTCATATGCTCAGCATTCCGCCTGTCCTCCCATTTTTTTTTGTCACGGAGCGCAGACTGAAAATTGCCACCAAGAACCACTACTTGACGCAGCACCTCTCACCCCCGTCGATTTTATCTCTTCACTCGACAGCTGGTGTGCCTCGTCACTGGTTTGCGCTCTCTGCCTCACGCCGCTGGCATTCCTGTCACATCCATTAGGCATTCTAATCTCTTAACACCTTCTTTAATAGACTTCCGATATGACACATCTTCTCCCCGGCATACTCCTCGTCGTTCCGCTCTTCAGCCCAGCTCCAATCAGCTATTGCTTCTATCGTTCCAAGCAGAGTTCCACACGTTCTCTCCACGCACCTTTAACAAATCCTATTGCGTGTAAATACCTTCTTCACATAACGTGTGACGGCTCAATCACTATATTGTCTTTTCCTCTCTCTTTCAGCACCGGAGGGGTTCACTCGCCTGAATTCTTTATCGCTGTATGTCATGTCACTCGCTGACCGAAGACCACCTCGTCACCGAGGATGTTGTGGTCGTCACATGAAGCGGAGACAGGGTTTAAGTTAAAGCTTTTATTCGCTACAGCAACATGACATCAGCGTGCCCGCCTCCTTCAGCCAGCAGATCATCACTGACTCGTCAGCGAGCAGCGCTTCACATCGGACGTTAGCATTCCAACATTCCACCGTGGCTCGCAGAGCGGAGCCACGGTGTGAATGACGTCACAACAATATTATCCTGCCTACTCTTGCCACGGAGGACAAACAGTTACTGGACAGTCCTCTGACCACGGACGAAATCGCTCAGTCCATCAGGTCACTTCAATATGGTAAGGCCTCCGGCCCAAATGGGAAACCCATAGAACTCAACGATCCTGGTGCTGTTAGATTTATCCGCTGCCTTCGACACGGTGGCGCATGAAATACTTCTCGGTCGCTTGAGTGAGGTGGGCATAGGAGGTACAGCTCTGTCCTGGTTGGAAAGTTTTCTTTCGGGTCGTCTACAAGGAGTCAAGTTGGGCTCCCATAATTCCATCTTAAGGGAGCTCACTAAGGGAGTGCCACAGGGCTCATGCCTAAGCCCCACGCTTTTTAACGTGTACGTGGCCCCCTTGGCGGACATTGTAAGAAAATACGGGTTCACCACGGTGTCGTATGCTGACGACACCCAACTCCTATTCCCCTTCCAGACCCTCACGCCCGCAATTCAAAAATCTTTTGCAGATGGGATGAGAGCAGTGTCAGACTGGATAGCACTAAATTGCCTCCAGTGTAACGTACCCAAGATGGAAGTCATGTTGTTCGGTGGGGCTACTCTCCTCTGGTCTCCAGAATGGTGGCCCTTGGAATTGGGACCTGTTCCTAGTCCGAAACAAGTGGTTAAAAATCTTAGTGTACATCTGGATCAAGCACTCCTATTTAAAGAACACATCAACCAAGTCACAGGAGCATGCTTCCGTGTTATCGGGCTGCTACGGCGTGTTTTTCCATTCTTGCCTGATAACTATAGAAAAACACTAGTCCAGACATTAGTGATTAGTAGGATGGACTACTGCAATGGCCTGCTTATTGCGGCCAACGAGGAACAAATAAAAAAACTGCAAGTGGTCCAAAATACTGCGGCGAGGCTGGTCCTTAATGCCCAACCCAGAACCCCTTCTCGTCCTCTTTTTCACCAGCTTCATTGGCTGCCAATAAGGCAACGCATAGAATTCAAGACGTGTTGCACAATACATAAATGTCTGGTTGGCACTGGACCCAAATACCTGAAAGAAAAGTTTGTATCATACATCCCTGGACGCACTTTACGCTCCAGTAGTCATCAGTTACTCCAGGTCCCAAGGTTTAGAAGAACCAGACAAGGAGGTCGCGCCCTCTCCTATAAAGGCCCAGTTCTTTGGAATTCTCCCCCCCCCATGTTGAAGCAAATTACCAATCTAGAATCCTTTAGGAAAAATCTTAAAACCTATCTATTCACCCAGTTTTAAGAATCATTTTGTCATCAGCACATGATCATGTTTGAGTCAATCAAATAGGAGCACAAGCGTGGAGATATCCCTTCGGGGATCGAATCAGGCGCTATATAAGAATACAAATAAATAAGTAAATAAATAACTCTATAAACTTTGTCTGGACAAGTTGTCAGCCCACCTTAAAGTAATGTTCGAAGAGAGTAGGGAGTTAGGGGAACTCCCACCTGACCAAAGCATAGCCAACATTGTTGTTATACACAAGGAAGGTAAGCCAAAAGCGGACTGTGCGTCATACCGGCCCATTTCACTTCTCAACGCTGAACCGAAAATTCTGGCAAAGGCTCTTGCCAACCGTTTGGTTAAGGTCATATCAACCCTCGTACATCCAGATCAATCAGGTTTCATGCCGCACTGGAATACAGCACTGAATCTTCGCCGCATCCACGGGGTGCTTGGCAGACCCGACACGATATGCGAGCCCGCGGTCTTGGTCTCTTTAGACTCCACCATGGCATTTGATAGGATCGAATGGCCATACCTCTTCGCCGTACTCCTGAAACTGGGATTTGGTCCGGGATTGATCAGTTGGGTTCGCCTCCTATATGCGGCACCACTGTCCAAGGTCGTAGTCAACAATAAGCAATCGGACACTTTCGGTCTCACCCGGGGCACCAGTCAGGGCTGCCCACTTTTCCCACTCTTATTTGCCCTGGCATTAGAGCCGCTCATGGCCTGGATCCGGCAGGACCTAATGATCTGAGGATTCCATTGGTCGGCTGACTGGGAGGATTGGATATCACTCTGCGCTGATGACATCCTACTCTAGCTTACAAATCCTCGAAAATCCCTAATCACCTTATTGGATATTCTTGCAATATTCAGGAGGTATTCCGGATTCCAAATTAATTGAACCAAATCTCACCTCTATCCCCTTCATTGGGGTATGCCTGTTCTGCCCTCCAACTGCCCAATCCAACTCAGTACAACTGGATTTAAGTACTTGGGGATATTTTTATCCTCAAACTCCACACTTCAATACAACTATAATCTTCTTCTCCCTCTCCATAACCTGCAGAGAGATTTTGCCAGTTGGAGAACTCTCCCACTGTCTCTCCTTGGGAGGGCCGCCCTATTCAAAATGATGTCCCTCCCCCGTTTCCTTTATGCCCTGCAAAATTCATTGGACGTAGTCCCACCGGCTTATTTTAAAGAGATCAAACGACTTTTAAGGGAACTACTTTGGAATGGCCCACCGCGTGTCGCCCTCAGCAAGTTGACCCTGAAGTGGCATGACGGAGGTATCGCCCTCCCTGACATCAGTAAATATTACTGGGCCGCACACCTGGCCGCCATTAACCATGCCACTTATGCCTGATGACCCTGGATATCGAATGGATAGATGGTTGCTCCCTGGTGGGAATTATAATAGAGCACTGTATTCCAAACCCATCCGTCCTGCTCTCACCGGTCCCACAGGTCATTCCATATCTGTATGGCATACTGCTACCAAATCTCTCGGATGGGAGGGTAAAAGGACACTGCCCACTCCCTTATGGGAATCTGAGAGGCTGGGACACCTTTGGCAGACAAAGGGATTTGACAAGTGAGATTTAATATGCATTTCCCATGTCCAAGACATGTAGGAAAAAGACGACATAAAAACATTCGCTTCCCTACAAGAACAACATTACCTGGCCGACTCAGAGCACTTTCGCTACCGTCAAATACGACATACCCTGAGCTCGGCCCTCCCCGCTGGTTCTTCCCCTCCTGAGTCTTCCCCACTGGAAAGCAGAGTATTGAATGGCCACCTCCCAGAGAAGTCTATTTCCCTGATTTACCATAAGCTAATACACAACATGGAGGACCCCCTCACACAGCTCCGACAAAAATGGGTAGCGGACGGTATTGAATTAGATGACGAAGACTGGCAAGAGGCCATTTCATCTCCCAAAGTGGTGGCTATCTCGGCTACGCTGCGACTCGTCCAACTTAAAATTTTGCACAGGGTATACATGACTTGGCCTAGATTGGCATTGATGGGAAGGGCACCCATGGGAGACTGTTGTAGGCGGTGTGGCCTGCTGGGCACGTTCCTACATATCATTTGGGAATGCCCCCATGTCCAGTCATATAGGAGGGGAGTCCACGAATTGGTAGGGACAGTTCTAGGGACTCCCATTCTCCTGGAGGCGCGAAGGTGCTTGCTCAACATATGGGAGCCCACAGACTTGACTGCACACCAAACACAATGGAGCCCACTGGGCTTTATGGTAGCAAAAAGGAACATAACCCAAGCTTGGAGGGCGACGCCCCCCCAACGCTGAAGGACTGGAAGACGGGCATGGATTGGTGTATGTTCCGTGAAAAGACTGTCTATGTGGCTCGAGGCTGCCCCGGGAAATGGTCATAGATTTGGGGTCCCTACAACCGTTACAGTGGTGACATGTGCAGCCCATTATTGCAACCAGCTCTTGATTATATGTATTCACCTTGATTTGCCTTCCAGTGTACGTAGTGCCATGTTGTGATTTACCTTGTCTGTGCCTGACAATTTAATTTGTACTGCTATGTAGTATTTTCTTAATATTGGATGCCGATGACTGTTAAATAAAAAAGATTTGATAAAAAAAAAATTTGGCACCTTTAAGACAGGCAGTCCATGTATCCTCACCTCATCCCTGACAGGAGCACTTACAACATTTTGAAATCTCAGTGCAAAGGGGAAGCATTTGGAATTGAAGGGCACATAGTGAGGGGCGACAGAGCAGCGACTAATTTGGCATTGCTCGTGGACATAGGCTACAAGAGACTTAAGAGTGGTGGTTGCGCATCGAGCAAACTCTCAGTCTATGGTGATATCGACTGGTCACTTCTGAACTGTGCATCCTGTGTTCTTAAAACAGGAGTGTCCAACATAGAACCAGTATCATAACCCAAGGACTTTCTGATTGTTGAATAAGTATGTAAGCATTGATGATTAGTCATTGCATCAGCGGTACTAGAGGCAAAGAGTACTATATGAATTTCCAGTTTTCTTTCATGATGAAAAGGTCTAATTAATTTGGCTCTTGTCTACTACATTACAGATGACATATGATGATGAGGTTTTGTTGAGGGCACAGTTACAAAGAGTGCGTAGTGGCGCTAGGCTTTCGGAGAAGAAAAAAGAGCAGCAAGAGTGAGACTTACGAAGGGAAAAAAGTTGTTTTGCTTGCATAGTGGGGGAGGGAAGCGCTAAATAGGATTTAGTTCATAAAAGATCAGCCACCTGATCTAAGGAGGAAGCCCTTAGGAAAAAAGCAGTTGGTATTGTGATGCTGAAGAAAGAGAACGAGAGGGGATTTACAAATGGAACTGTAGCTGTAAATGAAGAAGGCCAGTAGAGTAAAAGGCACATTGACAGAGTCAAAGTGCTTTGAAGACCAAACGCTGAGAGGAAGGAAAAGCAGTTTGGCGAAAAGGTGAGAATTGGAAATTGAGGATTGAGAAGGGAGGTTAAAAATGAGAAAGACTGCTGCATTTTGGACCGTTTGGGGTATTGGGAGAAGGCATTTAGGCCATCATCCGATTGAGAGAAAATAACAGATTGGACAATAGTTTTCGGGATTTCAAGGGAAGACTTGCATTTTTCTCAAAAGTCAAATGTAAAAGAAGCAATTAGTAATTAGCAGTTGTTGAAGATGACACAGATTGCAAACAGAGTTAGAGGAAATGGTTAGCTGTCCACAAGCCAGAAGGTCAAATAGAGGGAGGACAATTCACGATCAGAACCTGTTTTATCTGAGTTGAGCTTCAGTCAGTTAGATTTCATCCAGGAGGCAACATTTGAAAGGCAGACACAGAGGTTGTCTTGATCTTATTGTTGATCGTCATCTAACCTCGGAAGAATCTGAGTGTCATTGACATTAAGCCTGGGCGTAGTTCGCGTAGCCGCACTCCGCGGAGCTACGCGAAGATGCACTTGCACTCCGCGAACTACGCATAACTCCGCGAACATGCGTAGTAGCTTGCTTGACCCGTTCACGAGCCGTTTTTCGTCTTCGGGAGCGCCGTCGAACTCTGGAACCTGCTTGACACCACATCTCCAGACGTCCCCTTCCTCACGGAAACATGGATGAACGCCTCCTCAGCGCCCGACATCGCCGTTGCCATCCCGGACAGATACAAGATCACCCGGAGAGACCGCGTCAACCAGACAGGAGGAGGCATCGCCATCGTCCACAAGAACACCATCCGCATCACGACCAACTCAGACGACACCCTCACATCCGCCGAACATCTTCACTTCCAGATACACACCGACCCCAAGACCACACTCAGAGGCACCCTCATCTACAGACCCCCAGGACCTCGCACACAATTCAGCAAAGACATCGCAGACTTCATCAGCCCGCACGCCCTCGCCTCCGCTGACTACATCCTCCTAGGGGACCTCGACTTCCACCTGGAGAACAACAACGACAACACCACCACCACCCTGCTGGACAACCTCGCCAACCTCGGACTCATGCAACTGGTGAACACCCCCACCCACTACGCCGGACACACGCTTGACCCAGTCTTCTCCTCCAGCAAGTACATCTCCTTCAGCCACTCCACCGGACTCCGCTGGACCGACCACAGCTGCGTCCACTTCAGCTTCAGAAAGACCACGACTCACCACCACCCGCAACAGGTTCCCCGCAGGAACTGGAACAAGATCACCACCGACCAGCTCACCACTTCACTGAGCCAGAACCCTCCCGCCAGCTCAACGGACCCCAACCAAGCAGCCAACAACCTCACACAGTGGATCACCAATTGCGCTCGCCCAACCAGCCTCGACCACTCGCAGTCCGGCTTCCGCGCCAACCACAGCACCGAGACCGCCCTCATCGCAGCCACTGACGACATCCGAGCCCTACTCGACAACTGGGAAACAGCGGCCCTCATCCTCCTGAACCTCTCCGCAGCATTCGATACGGTCTGCCACCGCACCCTAGTGCAGCGCCTCAGCAATATCGGAATCCAAGAGAAGGCACTGAAGTGGATCATCACGTTCCTCACCGCACAGATCCAAGGCCACCGAAGTCATATGCGGCGTACCACAAGGATCATCTCTCAGCCCCACCCTCTTCAACGTCTACATGAGCCCCCTCGCAGCCATCGAACGCCAACACAACCTCAACATCATCTCCTACGCCGATGACACCCAGCTGATCCTCTCCCTCACCAACGACCCAGGAACCGCCAAAACCAACCTACACGAAGGGATGAAAGACGTAGTCGAGTGGATGAGGAACAGCCGCCTGAAACTGAACTCAGACAAGACGGAAGTCCTCATCCTTGGATCATCACCCTCCGCCTGGGACGACTCCTGGTGGCCCCCTGCCCTGGGCAGCGCATCCAAACCAACGGACCACGCACGCAACCTGGGCTTCATCCTGGACTCCTCCCTCTCGATGACCAGACAAGTCAACGCCGTCTCATCATCATGCTTCAACATCCTACACATACTCCAAAAGATCTTCCGATGGCTCGCCACCGAAACCAGGAAGACGGTCACACAGGCACTCGTCACCAGCCGACTGGACTACGGAAACACCCTCTATACCGGAACCACAGCCAAACTCCAGAAAAGACTCTAACACATCCAGAACGCCTCCGCACGACTCATCTTGGACATCCCCCGACACAGCCACATCTCCGGACACCTAAGAGACCTTTACTGGCTCCCCGTCAGCAAGAGAATCACGTTCCAACTCCTCACCCACGCACACAAGGCCCTCCACGACCTGGGCCCCAGGTACCTCAACAACCGCCTGACCTTCTACACTCCCACCCGCCAGCTACGATCGACCAGCCATGCACTCGCCGCCGTGCCACGCATCTGAAGATCCACCATGGGAGGAAGATCCTTCTCCTACCTGGCAGCCAAGACTTGGAACTCCCTCCCCATCCACCTCCGCCTGACCCAAGACCACCTCTGCTTCAGGAAGCAACTCAAGACATGGCTGTTCGAGCAGTAGCGGACCCCCCCTCCTCCAAGCGCCTTGAGAACCTCTGGGTGAGTAGCGCGCTATACAAATATCCTGATTGATTGATTGATTGATTGCCTGCATGCTCGCGATGTGTAGCGCGCGAAGTTACCCATGAGGTTTGTCCCGCCCGCTCGCGTCCCCTTATTTCCGGTTCCTACTAACGTGTTCGCGAGTTATTCTGTGCCAGATTGCAGTTTCTGCATGTTCGGCAACTCAATCTTACCGACAAGCATCCTCGCGCACGCGAAAATGCTATTGAGCGCGCGAGAACTACGCTACGCAGCAGTTTGCGGAGTATTCGACAACTTCGCGTTCTCCGCGGAGCGCGGAGTTGCCGAAACTCCGCAAACTCCGCGAACGGAGCGTAGTTCTTCGCCCAGGGCTAATTGACATAAGATATGAGCTTCAAACCAAAAGAATGTATGATCTTACCCAGAGTAGACATGTAGAAAATAAACAAAGTCAGCCTCAGTAAGGAGCCCCAAATTTTGGACACTGTGTCCGAAGTAGGGATACATTCAGAGCGATTAAGGGGGTGGGGCCTCCTTGGTCCGTGATCATTTGGAGTTTGTTTGCTACTATGTGGAAACAAGATTTGGTGTTTTAAAGATGACAGGAGCTCGACTGAAAAGTCGAGAAGAATGTGTGCTTCTAGGGATTAAGACATTTGGAGATTAGTTTGCTTCTCCAGGATTTTAGAAAGAAAGGGCAGAAGAGAAATAGTAAGGTAATTGCTAAGAATTGTAGTTTAAGCAAATGGGTTTTTATAAACCAGTTTTATTGATTTGAGTTTAAGTAATCACAAAAAACGTAGTACTTTCAAATAGGCCCCACCAACTGCAGAGGACAAGCTGTAATAATCCCACCACTGGCTCCACACTTTGTAAAATTGCTGAGGCCAGCCCCTGGCAACATAAATCTGCTCCTCTAGTTTGGCACACCAATCCATAACAAATGTCCAGAACACCAGCCTAGGTGCCGGGGGTAACTTCCAATTCCTCGCCATGTCCCTCTTGGCCACCAACGTTGCCACACCAACCAGTGTATGGTCACTTCTTGTGCAACCAAGGTCCACAAACACCGCAAAAGAGTCAACTTAATAGAAAGTGTAACAATTTTGTCCAAGACTCCAGAGCGAGTTCTGCGTATATCTACCCACTAAAAACTAATCCATGAGCAGCTCCACAACATGTAGAATAAATCAGCCTCAGGGGCAGAGCATCTAGGACAGTTAGGCTCTGATCAAAGGCCAACTTGCCACAGTAAATGTAAATGTAAATTGATACTTGTATAGCGCACTACTCACCCGCAAGGGTCTCAAGGCACTTGTACGAATACCGCTGTGGAACCCATCCTGGCTTTCCCTCTGAGGCTATTACAGAGAACAACGGTCCTCAGGAAGTTCAATAATTCAACAAATAAACTTATAGACCACAATCAGTACTATAGTCCAGTTTCCAGACCCAGCCGGGCGAGGAATGTTTAATTTTGGAATACAAAAGGGGAGGGGGGGGGAAAAAGGGGGTGTTTTTTATTGACCTAGAGAGGGTCAAAACATTCAAGATAGGGCACAATCCTGTACCTAACCCAAGAGTAGAAAAAACCATAGAATAAGAGAAGTAGAAAAGTCAAGAGAAGAATTTTTACAGGCAAAGAAAATTGTGAAGCCAACTGTCGCTTGCAAATTAATAATCAATTACAGCAAGTATCGACATGCAGTGTCTACAGAATAATATAAATGAAATTCCTGCATCACTGTTTAAAGCGTCAATGTTTCGATCCCCTGGCTCCTAATGAACCGGGATCATCATCAGAACTGTATTAATCACTGCCTGTTTACATTACGAACCCCTTCCAAGTATGTGGAATGGTCTTGGTCAGGCGCTGTTGGGCGTCGGAAGTTCTGTCAGGTACCCCGGATATGGGGGTGCCTTTGTTGCGTTGGATATAGACGTGGAAAAAGTAATCTCGCCAGCGGGTCTTCCTTTAAGGTTGTTACCGGGATTGGGAGTGCATTGCTCCTTAGGTTATGAATCCGTTCCGATAAAAACGACCTGGGTGCTTACTGCGCGGTTTGCTCAGTGCTGGGTGGATGGTGGAGACACAGTGGTCTCTCTCCTCTTCAACGGGCAGCGCGAATTCGCTGCCGGTGAAGAGGAGAGAGACCTCTGTGATTAAATATACATGTTGCCCTACAAAGCCTGCTCCCCAATTGATTCAATATCAAAACAAAGTAATTGTAAAGATAATCTCTAACCTTGTGTTACCGGACCTATTTAGGCCACCCTTGAACCATTGTTTCTTACATATACGTTACACCCCAGGTTCATTTAACGGGATACCCTTGTTTCCCATAAAACCTGCTCAGATGCGTAGGCCTCCATATAGCAAAGCCTACTCTACCGAGCTGCGTTCTTTCACTAATCAAGTCCACAATGGTACCGCGGAGATCGGAGATGAATTCCTTGCTTATTTTACATCTCTCTACACTTCCGAAATAGGGCATGATTCCACAGCGCAGGAGGCCTATTTATCGGAAATCACCTTGGTTTATCTTGAAAAGCATATGGAGGATTTCTTGGCGGAGCCAATCTCTGACGCCGATGTTCTTGATGCCATTGATGCTCTTAGAGGCTTATCCGCTCCGGGGCTGGATGGCTTTACCGGGAAATTTTACAAGGCATACAAAGACTTGCTGGCGCAGCGACTGAGCGATGTATATGCAGAGGCCCTTGAGAAACAAATTCTACCCCCACACTTCGCGAAGCAGTCGTCATACTCCTTCCCAAACCGGGAAAAGACCCGTCCTTATGCGGGTCCTACAGCCCGTTGTCCCCACTCAATTTGGATGATAAAATCCTAGCTGAGATCATTGCCATGCGCATGTCTCAATTAATGGAATTTATTATCTTGCCGGCCCAATCCGGGTTTGAACCTCACAATTCGACCTCATTGAATCTGAGGACGCTGTTCTCGGTACTCCACCGAATTAACCCTGAAGTGCTCGCAGCCGCTATCCTACTGGACACCAAGAAGGCCTTTGATACCTTGGAGTGGCCTTTCTACAAGTCTGGAATGCGCCGCATGGGTATGCTGGTGGGATTTATTGCTACCTCTGCACTTCTATACAGCCGCCCTGCTGCGAGACTTCACTAAAACGGCACACTCTCCCGTCTCTTCCTTCTGTCCTGCGACCCACAAAAGGGTTGTTCTCTGTTGCCATTATTGTTTATCATTGCCATGGACCCCTTAATCCTCCATTTTCAGGAAAAGCATCTACAGAGGGGCTTACAATTCAACACCGGCCCCCTTCTGGTCTCGCTTTACGCGGACTACACCATACTTTATGTACGAGAGTCCCAGGTGAACCTGGAGCCTCTCATCAGGGAGATTCTCCACTTTGGTCAGATTTCTGGCCTGGGCATCAACTGGCGTAAGTCAGTTATCTTTCCATTACCCCCTGTACAACATTGTGGGAATGTGAATTTCCCCTCGAATGGTGCTCTAACTCGGTTAAATATCTGGGCATCCACATCCACCTAGATACCGCGCAGATACTTCGCCTCAACTGTGGACAGGTAATCAGCACCCTTGAAGTTCAAGTGAAGAGATGGCTTCGGATGCCGTTGTCTATTGATGGCAGAGTGACTGTGCTCAAGATGGTAGTTCTTCCCAAATTTTTATATCTTTTTAATAATATCCCGATACCCCTCCTGAACAGTTTGTCTCTGACGTTACGCTCTCATCTTATCAGATTGGTATGGGGTGGCAAACAGGCTTGCGTCCATTGGAAGGTTCTTACCTTGCTGTATGAGAGGGGAGGATATGGGGTGCCGGACTTACAACTCTATTATCTTGTGGCCCAATGCAGCTACACCTTTGCATGGTTCCACCCCGACGCCAGGATGCCGTTTCTCCGGCCGGAGGCAGATTTAGTACTTCGTGAGAGTCTGTCCACCATCCTGCTGAAGAGCGTACCCAGAGACCCTAATGATATTCAGACAGTTTCCACTACCAGCTGGGCCTGGGATAAACTGAGGCGCTTCACAAGCACCTCAACACTATATTCTTCCTCTCTCCCTTTCCCAATGCCCGCTGGCTACCAATAATGGGCGACAAATTGGTACAGCGCCCTCTGGCCAAATTCGAAATCATGAGACTGGGAGATTTATTCCCTGATGGGCACATTTTCTCTGCCACGGAAGATGTCTGCTTTAGCGACGCTTCATTTATGGATAGCTTTGTTTTAGGGCGGATCTGTTCGGCTTTGCGTGCCGCGTTGCCCGGATTCCCCATTGAACCAGACTCGTTCACTCCACTCTCACATATCATAGAGTGTGAAAGTGGGGTCCACCTCATATCTAAACTCTATAAGGCTTGCACCGGGATGTTTCCAGTTAATGATGACAAGATTCTTGGGGATTGGGAGGGTGACTTGGGCTGCCCCATCACGGACGATCAATGGGCTAAATGCTGCGCAGTCACGAAAGAAGTTTCATTAAACAGCAGGCATAAGCAGCTACACTTTAAGTTCTTAAGTGGAACGTACATCACTCCGGCCAAGCCCATAGACTGGACCTGACTAGATCCCACAGCTCCCATAAATGCGACGCCCCACATGCTGATTTTGCACACCTCACCTGGACCTGTCAGAAACTACTGCCATATTGGAAAAAGGTGCACATCACACTAGGTACCATGACGGTGCTGACCCTCATCCCCACACCTGAAGTGGAGCGTCTGGGCTATGTAGTGAACTTCCCAAAAGTGTTAGGAAATTTGTATCCCTCAGTCTGATGCTGGCCAAATGAGAAATTGCTATTCACTGGGGCCGAAGGACAGTTCCCACCTTGCAGAGTTTGTTGAATAGTCTGATTTATTGTAACACATATAGCAAAGTATATTCCACCACCCTGCTTGGCTTCTCCTGCTCCAAGGATATTTGGGGACCCTACAGGGCATCTGTGGAAAGCGTTCGCCAAGCCTCTGCCTCATAGCTGGAACAGGGCATTGTCTCTGATGGGGTGGGGTGATCTGGTTCATCAATTTCCATTGTTTGCTACCCATTGTGCTGATTTGCCTTGTAAGGACTAGGGGCCCGATTCACGGGACTAACTTAAGACAAAATCCTAAACTTACTACCATTTACTCATTTTGGTATCCACAGAAGGCTTTTACTCATTTTGGTATTCACAGAAGGCATTTACTCATTGATGAGTAAGTGCCTTCTGTGAATATCAAAACGAGTAAGTGCACTTACTCATTTTGATATTCACAGAAGGCACTTACTCATCAATGAGTAAGTGCCTGCTGTGAATACCAAAATGGTAGTAAGTTTAGGATTTTGTCTTAAGTTAGTTCTGTGAATCAGGCCCCAGGTCTTTTTGAGTGTAGGACCTCCTTGGCGATGATTGAGTACGAGAGGGTACGGGCTCCTGTTGCTGGACAGGGGAAGGCTGTGATCAGGTAAAAGGACATAGACCATCGAGATTGTGTTTCTTGGCCTGGCTGTTACGCTTCTTTAATTACTACATGCAAGACAAATGCTATACTGTTACATTATGCTCCATTTCACTTTCTTCAATTGTAATGTCAAAGACAGTGAACAACTGTGATTGTTTTGATATACTGTAACAAAATGGTAAATAAAGTTTTTTATTTTTTATTATTTAATGAAAAATAAATACCTTCCCACCCTTTACCCCTATAAACCCCACAACCCGCATCTAAAATGAATTACACAATTTCCATAGTTAATTTCCAAATGATTAATTAATAATAATGACTTTTTAATTAAAAATACATTACTTCCCAAAATTAACACTATAAAATCTCAATTAAATAAATATTAATAAATAAAAACATTGTTAATTTATGATAATTAAATCACTTAACACCCTATTACCTTATAAACCCGCAGCCCGCTACGGAACTAAAAAAACCGAAATGTAATTAAAATAAAATTGATAACTACTAAAAATGTAACACACATATTACAAAACATAAACAATAATTATACAAATAAAATACATTGCATAGATTTAGAATATCTACTAAAATACATAACTCTAATTAAAAGATCGATATTTTAAACAACTATATTTTTGCAAACAATATTATTGACTTCCATATTTTTAAAAACAATATTTCTTAACTTCAAATCGATATTCTTGACCACGATATTCTTGCTGTTGATATTTCTCACTGACGAAATTTAGGAATTGATATTTCTGTAGTTTGTAGTTTGAAATTTTCAACTCAATATTTTGTCTGCACACCCTCAAGATATTGTGAGGATTCCCTTCTAGCTTCCCAACCACCCGAACATATCAGCCTTGAGTGTTATGGAGGACTTGGCCAATTACCAGGGGGAAGTGTTTGTGAAGTAAAATCACCACACCTCTAGAAACATGACAAAAACTAGAATGGTAAACACTGTTGTACTCAAATCTGCACAAGAAGAGACACTGAGTTCCCCAGATTTGGGTCTCCTGTTGTAGCACCACACTTGGCTGGTGGCATTTGAGGAACTTAAGGACTGCAGTGCACTTAATACGGTCCAGGAGACAATTGCAGTTCCATGAAAGGAGGCTAAAGGAAGCCATAGGTAGAGTGTATAGCATTTGGTGTTAGTGGAGGGGCGAATCACGTAGGTTGTGACAGCGAAATGTGCATATGGAAGCATCGAAAACTAAAATTTGCAACAATAAAAAATATAAACTACACCTCCCACAAACATCTCCAACAACAATAGCCCCCCAACCCACACTTCCACCCTGAAAGCATCTGTCGCCCAACACCCTTCAACAAAACACATAAAACTCATCTCAGGGAATTCGTAGTGGAACTCCTCCTAAGTCAGGATCTATGCATCAGTAGCCAGAGTACACCCTGGGCCCAGGGTCTTGACAGAAGTGAACAAGACAGATATAGTAAGTCATATCCATCCCCCAATTGAGCCTCCATCGTCAGAAGTGTCCCCCTGGATGGATCCCAGGCTAGGCCCGGCACCAAAGGGATCAGTGGTCTGGGAACGGCCCTGATCCGTATTGAAGGAGTCTGGAGAAATTTTTCGCCTGCCACTTTTCCCCTTCGGTTTGGATTTCTTGCTGGCCTGGGAGTAGGCAGTGGGCTGAGCAGGCAGATCTTAATTTGGTCCTGCTCACCCATCGGGGGGGAGGACATCGTTGTAGAGACCTTTGCTTGGTGACCCACTCCCATGCCTTCTCAGGGGTTGTCAAAGAAATGGGAATGGCAGCATGGAGAACCTTGAGCAGCGCCAGGAGGAGCCCTGGAAGCCACACTTAATTAAGGCAAATCTAAAATTCAAGCAAATAGTTGGGGCCTTAAAGAAGGAACAATGCTGCTCATACACTAAACCTGTTACACCTGCCATAGAGATTTATAAAACTAAGGCTGTGAGCTGCCCCCCATAGGGGGCCGAGTTGTGGGGCTCTGTAAGATTGGTCGATCTACCCGCATCAGAGAACAAGTTCCTAAGGAGCCCAGGGTCACTTACCCCGAGCACACCACTTTATCCCCTTAAACTGGATATAGGCTGTAAATCCATCGTAGACTTAGCAAAACTTCACCTGCGGCTTTTTTTGGCAGAGACAATGAGCGACCCTTGAATTGTCTTCCTATGCTATAGTATTTAATGAAGTTTGTTCTCTGGATGTATTTAACAAGATAGGATGGATCAAAAACATCAAATACCTACTTGAAAGTATTGGGGTAAAGGGCCAATGGGATAGCACAAATCGCCTAGAGCCGCCCTCTAATAAACAAGTGAAAGCCATCTATTGGGACTGGGTAGCCGAGAATGAAATTAGGAAAACCAAGATTGGTAGGCTAACTGCAGATTTGTTGATTTCAAAATGATTAGCTCACTAGAAGGCTATCTTGACCTAATTCAGTTACCAACCAATAGAAAAGTATACATTCAGTTTAGGCTTGGCACACTCCCCCTGGATTCCCTTACAAGCTCCTGGTCATGCAAAACAGCCGAATCGAAGTGTTGCCCAGGCTGCCCAGCTCCCAATGAATCATCCGCTCATGTTCTCTTTGCGTGCCAAGCATATTCCCGCCCAAAAGGAAGGTGGCTAACGCTATTTGTAAGCAGCTGGGAACTAGAGAGCATGCTGCGGCCTTGTTCATTCTTAAATCTGATGCAAGATCATTGTTTATCTGTGCACTCACAACATTTCTAGGCCAAATGTGGGGAACCAGAAGGAAGTTCCAAAGGCAAAATTTGCCACTTCACTTATCACCTCCAAAAGTATAATTTCAATTAGGTCCACCAAGCATCAAAGACAGGGACTCTGTATATGCATAAAGGAAGACTGGATAGCACAGTGGGTCCTACTGCCATGGATGCTAGGACACCAGTGGATTTTGTTGTTGTGAAGCTTTTAACTTGTATAGTTTTATATGGTCTACATTTCTTGTAAAATGTCTTCATGACCTGACTTACCATTCTAAAAATATTATTATGTGTAACTATGTAAGTAATGTATTTAATGCATTTTGAACTTTTATGGTTTGAAGACCAAAATAAAGTTTTAAATGATGATGAATGAATAACATGTAATCAAGGGACATTGGTTGGAGCTTCTACTTAACAGCAAAAAAGGACTTACGTTGTTTCTACGTGGTTTTGGTGTAGTCTGGGAAAATCATACCATGAGCGGATTGAAAATAAAGCTTGCCTTGGCTGTGCGCCTATCATAGGACGTCTCCCGATTGGTGAAATTCAGAACTTTAGCAATGACTGGGTGAGGGGGTGCTCCAGGAGGGGGTTTCGGTGCCAGGGTCCTATGCACCAGTTCAAAGGAAAACCACGGCAACAAGATCCCCTCAGGGATCCAGTATTCAATCCAACTTTCAAGGAATGTCTGAGTGTGAGGGTTATCGATCCTCTCTGGGAAGCCCACAATGCACAGTTTGCTCTGTCAAGAGCGATTTTCAGCGCCTCCGCTCTGGATTAGGTACCCGCAGCGAGGTAGAGGGACAACACTGGAGCAGGCAGAGTTCAAGCAGGCCACAAGCATTCAGAGGCAGTGAGGGAGATTCATGGTGGCTAGCTCTCGTCCTGTTATCCCGGCACCTCCAATCTGGGCAGCTGAGATGTCCAGGCACAGTTGCAGAGACAAATCCACCCGGGGCCAGAAACTCCATCAATACCCCAAGAAATGGTTGTTTTGACCTCCAGGCCTCCCCGACTGCCACCCAAGTTTCATGGCGATACAGAGGAGAAGGAGGGGGGTCTACGGGATTTTTACTATGACCATACCCTGGTTCGTTTGCATCCGCAAGTTGAGAGAGGCAGCAAGAGCAGCCTGGGTCCTTCCGCTGCATCACCTCACCCCCACAAAGGCAACCAAGTACGCGCAAATCACTGGTCTAATATGGAGTCCACAGTGAAGCTGGTACAGTCCAGAAAAGATCAAGGGGGCCGTTGCATCTCTCAGGCACCCTCAGCATTGGCTCCACAATGTGGCACAAGGGCACCTGCATTCGCGAGCTTACGGGGGATGGGGCCACCAGCAGGAAGGGAGGGAAGAAGAGGAAGCACCAAGCCCCAGAACTGGTCCTGCTTCAAAGGAAGGAATGCCACAGGCCCCACTCATGCCCACCAGGCTGCATGGATGCCGAAGCGGGACAGGCCCTCCAGCAGGGCACAGGTCCAAAATCACGACTCTAGCAGAGTACCCTCACCTGTGACTCTCACTGGGGGGCAGTGTGCGCAACAGTCAGGGCCTCCTCCAGCGGCCCCGTAGTGCCTCTGTGGTCAGCACCAGCAGTGCAGCAAGGGTTTGGCACCTCGACCGCTCACAGTGTCCCAGACCCGGACTTGTGGGGCCGGTGCCTCTGGAGCATTCTCTAGAGGTCCATGACAATGTCTCCGCCATCAGTCAGGGCCCGACGCTGCGTTGCAGCTGGATGGCGGAGGAGGTTCGAGGAGTGTGTCCCCCATCTTGGTTGCTTCAGCCAAGCCCAAAGCAGTTTTCCAAACTTTAACAGGTTTCTTCTACTTTGTGAGTGCAACTTTGTAGAGTAGATTGTATTCCGAAGAGTAGTTTCAGGACCAGACTATTTGAAAAGATTTACAGAGGTGTTTAGCTAAAAAAAACTCTCAGGGGTATATCAAGGATGGACTTGTGTTAAATATTGTGTCGGGATAGTATACGTGAGTTTGGGGCAGTGGAAAACCAAAGTTTGCAGTTTTCTGCACATTCCATCGGTGAGTTACTGATGATACATGGCTTCAATTCTGGGGTAGCAGTGAGTTGGGAAGGTTTAAGGGAGGCCCACTGGTGAGTTCTACTAGTGGGCTAAGAGAATGCATGGGTCTTGTTGGTAAGCTTAAAAAGATGAGAAAGTGGTCTGTTCACATTAATGTGAGAGGGAGGAAAAAATCTTGGTTTTATGGAAAGGAATAAAAATTGGATCCAGCAAGTGAGGGGGCGATGTGAGATAGAGAAAATGGCTGTTTGCTTAAGGTAGAGAGTAAAGCAAACATTTAAGCAGGCAGAAATGCTCTTATTGAAGGGGTTCTTAAGCCAAAAGAGGATGACTTTGGAGTTATTCATGACAAAAGGTGCAAGGAAATTGCCCAAAGATGAGCAAAAGGCAGTATGTGGGCACGTGTTACCAGGTGCTGTGCACGGTGGTGGATGAATGAGTTACTGCATTCGAAAAGTGATAAAAAGTGAGCACTTCCTGGTAAATATATTTTAGCGACCCTGGTGACATTTGTGGTTTAAAAACGCTTCAATTCTAGCTACTGGGTTAAACAGAGGCCCTGATATCTTTTACTTACATATAAAATAATTTCCAGAAAAACAAGTAATATGACATTCTGATTGCAAAGAAGGAGCAAATTCTGTTTTAGCTACAAACTCTAAAAAGTACCCGAAACCCAGTTCTAATTACGGCACTATTTGCCCTTCAGAAAATTAAACATGGACTATTAACCCAAGCAAAAAATAGGCACGTTTACAGAAAGTAAGATCTGGCAAGAATCTTGTTAGCCAAAAGCATGAAGTTACATGGAACATGTTCTGCTGTGCAGAATTCTAATTTGCGGGGACAGCAACACATTCTAGGATATGCAAATCAGAATTTCACACTATTTCCTAACAAGATATGTGCCAGCTTTAACCTGTGTAGACTTATTTGCAAATATCAGGGGTAATTTGTGCATTTGTAAATGCAACATATGCATTTAGCGCATGGGCAAATACTGCTCGATCTGGAATAACGTTGCGGGTACAAACAGGAGTCTGCATCCAACATTAGCTTCTATCCTGTGAGCCTGTTTTCATAGATCACTATTGTTGAAAAATGCCCCTCTCTGAAGGGTCACCCCCAAATATTTTGCCTCCCTCCTTTCACCTTCTGCTGAATTCATTTTTGTTAGCATTAGGGCAATGTGCATTTTACCTCTTCTAACCAGTGCTAAAGTGTTTGTGCTCTCTCCTTAAAACATGGTATAATGGATTTACAACTGTTTGACATATTTAATTTACTTGTAAGTCCCTTGTAGAGTGGTATACCATATGCCCAAGGCCTGTAAACTAAATGCTACCAGTGTGCCTGCAGCACTTATTGTGCCACCTACTTAGGTAGCACTTTAAAACACTTTTGAGGGGCTGTACAGTTTGATTGCCAGAGAGCACATGTTCAATCACTGTATTCCAGAGCCACATCAACACCAAGTTGATTGCAAGTTCACTGACCCCAAGGACCTTGCAAAGGAGGCAGACCTTTGGGTGAGTATTGGGTGGCTGCAGTTCCCCGCAACAGAGTGAGGAGGAGGTACACCGTGACCCAGACAAGTCCCAGTATAGTGTGGGGAGAAAGTTGTCCCATGTCCCTTCTCTGGTGGGCGGAGAACCCAGGGTACTCTATTTCCAGCCCCAGTGCTTGGAGTGCTTGGATTCCTCTCAGCTGGGATACAAGCAGGGGGAATTGGTCTGTACCGAGAGTCTGTACACGGGAGGGAGATCCACTGTGTCAGGGGAATTTGGTTGGGTGGCCGACACAGGCACCCTACAGGTTCTGGTTTCTGGGATACTACTCCACACGGACGACACAGAGGCCCAGAAGGGGCTAAGAGAATGCATGGGTCTTGTTGGTAAGCTTAAAAAGATGAGAAAGTGGTCTGTTCACATTAATGTGAGAGGGAGGAAAAAATCTTGGTTTTATGGAAAGGAATAAAAATTGGATCCAGCAAGTGAGGGGGCGATGTGAGATAGAGAAAATGGCTGTTTGCTTAAGGTAGAGAGTAAAGCAAACATTTAAGCAGGCAGAAATGCTCTTATTGAAGGGGTTCTTAAGCCAAAAGAGGATGACTTTGGAGTTATTCATGACAAAAGGTGCAAGGAAATTGCCCAAAGATGAGCAAAAGGCAGTATGTGGGCACGTGTTACCAGGTGCTGTGCACGGTGGTGGATGAATGAGTTACTGCATTCGAAAAGTGATAAAAAGTGAGCACTTCCTGGTAAATATATTTTAGCGACCCTGGTGACATTTGTGGTTTAAAAACGCTTCAATTCTAGCTACTGGGTTAAACAGAGGCCCTGATATCTTTTACTTACATATAAAATAATTTCCAGAAAAACAAGTAATATGACATTCTGATTGCAAAGAAGGAGCAAATTCTGTTTTAGCTACAAACTCTAAAAAGTACCCGAAACCCAGTTCTAATTACGGCACTATTTGCCCTTCAGAAAATTAAACATGGACTATT
Organism: Lissotriton vulgaris; assembly: GCF_964263255.1. Taxonomy (NCBI): domain Eukaryota; kingdom Metazoa; phylum Chordata; class Amphibia; order Caudata; family Salamandridae; genus Lissotriton; species Lissotriton vulgaris. The sequence continues at coordinate 1,425,915,054 of NC_141689.1, read as the reverse complement.
AACCCAAGCAAAAAATAGGCACGTTTACAGAAAGTAAGATCTGGCAAGAATCTTGTTAGCCAAAAGCATGAAGTTACATGGAACATGTTCTGCTGTGCAGAATTCTAATTTGCGGGGACAGCAACACATTCCAGGATATGCAAATCAGAATTTCACACTATTTCCTAACAAGATATGTGCCAGCTTTAACCTGTGTAGACTTATTTGCAAATATCAGGGGTAATTGTGCATTTGTAAATGCAACATATGCATTTAGCGCATGGGCAAATACTGCTCGATCTGGAATAACGTTGCGGGTACAAACAGGAGTCTGCATCCAACATTAGCTTCTATCCTGTGAGCCTGTTTTCATAGATCACTATTGTTGAAAAATGCCCCTCTCTGAAGGGTCACCCCCAAATATTTTGCCTCCCTCCTTTCACCTTCTGCTGAATTCATTTTTGTTAGCATTAGGGCAATGTGCATTTTACCTCTGCTAACCAGTGCTAAAGTGTTTGTGCTCTCTCCTTAAAACATGGTATAATGGATTTACAACTGTTTGACATATTTAATTTACTTGTAAGTCCCTTGTAGAGTGGTATACCATATGCCCAAGGCCTGTAAACTAAATGCTACCAGTGTGCCTGCAGCACTTATTGTGCCACCTACTTAGGTAGCACTTTAAAACACTTTTGAGGGGCTGTACAGTTTGATTGCCAGAGAGCACATGTTCAATCACTGTATTCCAGAGCCACATCAACACCAAGTTGATTGCAAGTTCACTGACCCCAAGGACCTTGCAAAGGAGGCAGACCTTTGGGTGAGTATTGGGTGGCTGCAGTTCCCCGCAACAGAGTGAGGAGGAGGTACACCGTGACCCAGACAAGTCCCAGTATAGTGTGGGGAGAAAGTTGTCCCATGTCCCTTCTCTGGTGGGCGGAGAACCCAGGGTACTCTATTTCCAGCCCCAGTGCTTGGAGTGCTTGGATTCCTCTCAGCTGGGATACAAGCAGGGGGAATTGGTCTGTACCGAGAGTCTGTACACGGGAGGGAGATCCACTGTGTCAGGGGAATTTGGTTGGGTGGCCGACACAGGCACCCTACAGGTTCTGGTTTCTGGGATACTACTCCACACGGACGACACAGAGGCCCAGAAGGGGCTAAGAGAATGCATGGGTCTTGTTGGTAAGCTTAAAAAGATGAGAAAGTGGTCTGTTCACATTAATGTGAGAGGGAGGAAAAAATCTTGGTTTTATGGAAAGGAATAAAAATTGGATCCAGCAAGTGAGGGGGCGATGTGAGATAGAGAAAATGGCTGTTTGCTTAAGGTAGAGAGTAAAGCAAACATTTAAGCAGGCAGAAATGCTCTTATTGAAGGGGTTCTTAAGCCAAAAGAGGATGACTTTGGAGTTATTCATGACAAAAGGTGCAAGGAAATTGCCCAAAGATGAGCAAAAGGCAGTATGTGGGCACGTGTTACCAGGTGCTGTGCACGGTGGTGGATGAATGAGTTACTGCATTCGAAAAGTGATAAAAAGTGAGCACTTCCTGGTAAATATATTTTAGCGACCCTGGTGACATTTGTGGTTTAAAAACGCTTCAATTCTAGCTACTGGGTTAAACAGAGGCCCTGATATCTTTTACTTACATATAAAATAATTTCCAGAAAAACAAGTAATATGACATTCTGATTGCAAAGAAGGAGCAAATTCTGTTTTAGCTACAAACTCTAAAAAGTACCCGAAACCCAGTTCTAATTACGGCACTATTTGCCCTTCAGAAAATTAAACATGGACTATTAACCCAAGCAAAAAATAGGCACGTTTACAGAAAGTAAGATCTGGCAAGAATCTTGTTAGCCAAAAGCATGAAGTTACATGGAACATGTTCTGCTGTGCAGAATTCTAATTTGCGGGGACAGCAACACATTCCAGGATATGCAAATCAGAATTTCACACTATTTCCTAACAAGATATGTGCCAGCTTTAACCTGTGTAGACTTATTTGCAAATATCAGGGGTAATTGTGCATTTGTAAATGCAACATATGCATTTAGCGCATGGGCAAATACTGCTCGATCTGGAATAACGTTGCGGGTACAAACAGGAGTCTGCATCCAACATTAGCTTCTATCCTGTGAGCCTGTTTTCATAGATCACTATTGTTGTAAAATGCCCCTCTCTGAAGGGTCACCCCCAAATATTTTGCCTCCCTCCTTTCACCTTCTGCTGAATTCATTTTTGTTAGCATTAGGGCAATGTGCATTTTACCTCTGCTAACCAGTGCTAAAGTGTTTGTGCTCTCTCCTTAAAACATGGTATAATGGATTTACAACTGTTTGACATATTTAATTTACTTGTAAGTCCCTTTTAGAGTGGTATACCATATGCCCAAGGCCTGTAAACTAAATGCTACCAGTGTGCCTGCAGCACTTATTGTGCCACCTACTTAGGTAGCACTTTAAAACACTTTTGAGGGGCTGTACAGTTTGATTGCCAGAGAGCACATGTTCAATCACTGTATTCCAGAGCCACATCAACACCAAGTTGATTGCAAGTTCACTGACCCCAAGGACCTTGCAAAGGAGGCAGACCTTTGGGTGAGTATTGGGTGGCTGCAGTTCCCCGCAACAGAGTGAGGAGGAGGTACACCGTGACCCAGACAAGTCCCAGTATAGTGTGGGGAGAAAGTTGTCCCATGTCCCTTCTCTGGTGGGCGGAGAACCCAGGGTACTCTATTTCCAGCCCCAGTGCTTGGAGTGCTTGGATTCCTCTCAGCTGGGATACAAGCAGGGGGAATTGGTCTGTACCGAGAGTCTGTACACGGGAGGGAGATCCACTGTGTCAGGGGAATTTGGTTGGGTGGCCGACACAGGCACCCTACAGGTTCTGGTTTCTGGGATACTACTCCACACGGACGACACAGAGGCCCAGAAGGAGGGGCAGAAGTTGGAAACAGTCCACAGTTGGGACAGAAGTCAGATCCAAGGGGTGGAATTGGCCACATCACTTTGTTGGAAACGGCGGTACCTTCTTCCTACTGGGATTCATCTGTGAGCAAATTAAGGTTAGGTGCTGCAAAGATGGGGTCCACAGGTGAGGAGAAGGGTACCCCAGGAGGGCAGTTCAGTGGCTCAGGAGAGTGTAGACAGAGGGAATCAACTGAGTCCAGAGAGGCATAGAACTAACAAGTGCCCCTGCTGGGGGAGGACCATTGTCCATGTTCTATTGCTTAAGCAGGGAAGTCTATCAAGGTATTGATTAGTCTACCCTGGCTTTAGGCTGGAGGAGAGGGGGTTGGAAAATGGCCCTCTCTGCAGGGTCACCTCCAAACATTTTGCCTTCCTCCTTCCACTTTTTGCTGAATTAATTTCTGTTTTCCATAGAACTCTGTGTTCTTTGCCACTGCTAACTGATGCTAAAGTGCTTGTGCTCTCTCCCTAAAACATGGTATAGTAGATATACACCTGTTTAACTTATTTCATCCAATTGTACGTCCCTTGCAGAGTGGTATACCTTATACCCAGGGCCTGTAAATTAAAGCTACCAGTAGACCTACAGCACCTATTGTTCACCCGCTAAAACTTGAATATATCTGAAACAATTAATCAATTCACATAGTTACTATTCAATAAACCAATTAGCAATTAATGAATGATCGTTATTCATTCATAAATTATCTTCCCACCCCATACCCATGTAACTCTAGCACCCCGCATCTAAAATATAAAAAAAAAAAAATAATTGTAAATGTATTACTACTTAATTAACTTCCCATCATAGACCCCTAGCAGCCCAGTAACATTAATAATTATTCAATATTTTACATATTTAAATTAAATTAAGTAATATAATGTACAAATAATCATTAAAAGTTAATGAAATATTTCTTAAATAACTTCCAACTCTATACCACTACAAACTTACCCCCGCAACAAAAATATGAGTAAATAAATCAACATTCCATAAATTGCATAATTAAAAATCTTTTAAAAGATTAATTCATAATTAATAGTTAATTGTTAATTACTATATAATTAACTTCCCACACTAGACACCTACAAACTGAGCATCTGGTAACTAAAATATAAGTCAAATAAATAGGTGTTCAATATTTTACATAATTAAAATAATTAATTAACAATTAATAATACACTTTTAATTAGTTACTACTTAATTACATTCCCACCCTAGACTCCTTCAAACTTAGCCCACTTATAACATAACAAAAATAAATCAGTGATACATAATTTACATAATAAATATCAATCATATAATTGAATACAATGTATTAAATAACTAATAATTCCCACCTTATCCCCTTACAAATCTAACAACCTGCTACACTATAAATTAGTATTAATAATCAAATATACAAATCCAAATCACTTAAAATTACAAGCGATATTTAAAAAAAATGAATAACATTTATATAAACAATAGTAACACATAAAATTGGTATATCAACTAAATCACAAATTATTTTAAAACGATTTATGTTTAACAACAATGGGCCTCATTACAATGGCGGTCGGCCAAGGGCCAACTGCCATAATTTCGGGCTCGAGACCGCCTGACAAGGAGTAGGTGATCCCGAAAACCCAGTTACGGATCAACCAGAAAAGGGCCGCAGCACAAGTCACAGTAGAAAATGGCATGTTTAAACACCCATGCACCCTATACCAGGCACCATGCGGTGCCTGGCAGGCAGTGCATGGATGTTGATGGTGGCACCACATGTGCCCCCTGGGTCACATAGCAGAGGCCCACGGGTCATGCGGGCCCTGCTGGGGGCCACCCCCCTTGTCACTTTCCGACAGCCTTTTCATGGCGGTTGGCCCGCCATGAAAAGGCTGTTGGAAACTGACATTCTAATCCCTAAGGCAGTGCCTCCGCAGGCACCACCACCATTGTAGGGATAAGCCTCCGACCGCCGCTCGACTGGCTCCTTGAGTCTGTCGGAGGCAGCGGCCTTTCTACCCGCTCTGACCGCTGGTATCCTAATCTGGCAGTCGGACAGCTGCCTCAGATGTTGGACGGACCACAACATAATTAGGCCCTATGTTACCGAAAACAATATCAAAAATATCCATAGTCTTTGAAACAGTACTACTTATGTAAAAAAAAACATGTTCTTATCAATGATATTTGTGTATCACGATATTTGTTGATCGCGTTATTTAATTTCTGATATTGTTAAAACTCTATATTTTGTCTAAGCATATTGTATATCGACTTTAAGACTGTATTATCTTTTGCAATAGCGATGTGTTTGTATTTTTCATGTGTATCATTATTTTTAAGGAATTTATAATTCTGAACGTAACTTATCCATCCTTGCAAATGAAGTGTTGATTCAAATAAATTAGAATTGTTTAGTAATTAATTGTATCTAGAATGTATTTTTTCTCACTTGAATCGCAACCAAACTTGGCTTCATGTTTGAAAGGTTCTTATCTTTAGTATATGATGAAATGGATAACCTAGTCGACATCTGCTCAGTTTATATCTTCATTACAGGAGTGAAGAATTTCCCAGGTTTAGTATTATTCGTTTTTTATTTGGAGGAATTGCGACCAAGCCTTTGGAAATTGGATTGTTCATGTGGCACTCTGCCCTAGCGCCCATGTATCTGATCAACAAAGCAACAGCTAAGTTGGCAGCGACTCTTGAATATTTCATTTGCATTTCTTAAAGGATACATGGGAAAGGCAATTCACTGCTCCACTTACATCATCACACCTGATTCTCAAATGTGTGCATCTTGCTGCATATGTGGATGTACTTCCAAAACGCAAGGCGCATGCATTTAAAGCAGGCCATCAGAAAATATGTAATGTAATGTATGTATACTTGTAAAGCGCGCTGTTACCTCGTTACGTGGCGTCCTGGCGCTGTATACCACTGGGGAACCCGTCCTGGCTTTCTCTGTGAGAGGGCACCCCCAAGGTGAAGCCAGGCATCCCCGGCGCTGCTGGGGCCGTTGTGGAGATTAAGCAAGCTATTGCCCAGATTTGCAGAGTGGGACCTATGGTTAGCGTAGGCACCTAGGCGAGAATTATCGAGTCCGCGGACATTGACCCAAGACCCTGCTGCGTCGGGAATTGAACCCTGGTCTCGGGCTGACTTCTGCTTCAGGGTCTGCCGCTTCTAACCAGTGAGCCACACTTCTCCACTATACTGGAATAATCACACTTTGTGGCTCTTTTGTCACAAACATTTAAAATATATACTGAAAATGTTTAGCCTTTTCACTATGGGGTCTATTTACAAAAGCATTTTTGAGTACTGGAAGTTGTTCTACTTTGCGTACCCACAAATGTTATTCACAAATCTCTGACCGGCTATCTCTACTTATGCCTGTTCGATCTCTTATGTGTGCAGATCTGGGAATATATTTGAGTGGTATATGTGGGAGGGACAAAGGCGAGTAGTGGGAAATGTGCAACGTCTACTGAGTGGGTTAAAGGCAATGCAAGGAGTGGTTTAAGTAGGGATTTACAGATACTAGAACACACCCACAAAAGAGAAAGACAATTGCTAGTCACAAAAGTTACACATTCATCTATTACTATCGCACTACTCACTAATATGCTCAAATCTACTCTAGCCATGCCATGGGATAAGCTAAACATGACCATTCACATTGCACTCTCACAGAGATCAGTAGAGGTAGGACATAAACCTGACTTCACAGAGGGAAAAATATTTTATAAAATTGTAATTTGGGACAACATAATGTTACAGTAAAGGGGAGCCAGGGTTCAACATTCAGGACTCTGTCGCAACCACCAACAACTGAAACTCACTTCAACATCAGCCAATCATACACGGGCTGCCCACTTCACAATGTAAGTCACACATGATAAATATTTAGTGCCAGATTTAGTAACATTTTGTTTTGTGGTTGCGCTAAAATTGTTGCGCAGCCATGATGCAAAATGCTGGTAGATTTTTACAAAGCCATGAAGGGGAGATTTGCACTACCGTGGGTGGCTTTCTAAACAAATGTAGAGCAATGATTGGCTTGTGGTGCATTGCGCTGCATTTAGTTCTGAGAGGCATTCTATGTGTGGAGTATAGGTGTTTTCCATGCCATTCTGCAGACACATTGGAAGAGGAAAATGCATTGAGGGATACCTTCCTGCACAAAAATAATTCTCTTGTAACCCAGGCATCCTTACACTGTGGCTGCCTGAAGTGCTCCAGCACTATGAAAGAACAGAAGTGCGCCATATCTTACTACATATGGCACATTTCTGGTCTCTCCATTTCGAGCAAAGCAGAGCAGAAAGTTAGCTTGTTGCACAGCATTGCGTGAAAGGTTAGTAAATCTCAACCTCTAATTTTCAGGAAAATTATTTGCGGAGGAGTGACACGATTTATGGTTAGCAAATCAACATGTTTGGTATGTTCTGGGAAGCAGTTATTGCTAGATACAGCTTCTCTCCAAATATGATACTTGACATGTTTGCATACTGAGAGCAGGAGCTAAATTAACCTACAGTCCACTCACATACCATCCCTTCCAGTGTACAAAATACTGCATTCCAATTGCTGGCTACTGGATCTTTCCAGATGGTCTGTTGAGACACTCTGAGCATTTCACAGGCAAGCTAATGACCCTTCTTGTGACAAATATTGAGATGCATAAACAACTGAGTTCACCAGTGTGTTGCCCTGCCACAACCGAAAATACTTGTGTTGCAGCTGATGCTAACAAAACACTAGGTTATGTCTACTATAAATGAAAGGTAGAGTGTTTTGAGAACAAGTTTAAGAGTTTAATCTCTGGAAAGGAAGGTGTTACATTGCCCATGAGGGACATACATCTGATATCTGCCTATCTGTGAAGGGTGGGGGAGGATAGAGTTCCTTGAGTGGTGATACAAGAACTATTTATTAGCGAAGGGAGGTGGGTTCTTACCTGGTCTTACATTGGGGTTTCATGGAATTGTTAGGTCTGATAGCAGGTGCGTACATTGGGGTATGGGCACCCCCCTTGAAGTTAGGTGGAGACAGGGTCCAGGTCTGTCTCAAGGAAGAGCCTTTGCCTTGCGGATCCTGGAGAACTTCTTATTGCCCTGCCTCCTCTCATCCTACCTCTTTTCCTTGAGCTTCCCAATGGTGTGTGCCTCCTCCCCAGTTCATTGACACAGTCAGTCAACTCCTGCTACATGGCCACCTGTATGACCCACTGAGGGTCTGGGGACGTAGACCATGTAGTTCCTTGAAATTCTCAATTACAAAGGTAACTACAAGGCCTACCTCCTCCTCAGTGAAGTTCCTCTTTCTCTTGAGTAGAGCTGTATTTATCTTCATATCTGGTTCTGGTCATCTTTGTCCTGTTAGGGAAGTATACAATACAGTGATGGGTGGAATTTTTCATTAATCTCAGTTTGGATCCAGCAAAATGCAAATCAGTGTCGACCTGCTCAGGTAGTAACTTTCCAGCTGGGGAACTGCCAGCCCAGGTCCTCCCTGAACCTGAACATAAGCAAGCCAATACCAGTTTCACCCTGATTGGAGATCTTCAGTCGGATGTAGCTTGGCTCCAATGGCGCAGTGAGTATAGGACCCATGTCTGAATAAACCTGTCACATCGAAGTATACAAAACAGTGTTTGCTGGAATGCTTGAATTAATCTCAGTCACTTGTAGTTACTGATGGCTGCATCCAAGGCCACCCTTACTTTGGACACCATGCCACTTCAGTTTGGACTGAGCCAATATTGCATAACTGAGCCAGGTGAAGTGAACTAATGTGATTCGCCCTTGTAAATTGAATTGGAGGACTTCATGCCTCTTGATTAAACTGCCTAAAGCACTTGCCCACCCCAAGCTATGCACACCACAGCACCCAAGAAGGAAGGTAGGGGTATCTTGGACTAATTGCCTGGACCTTCACAAATTATTAACTCCTTCTTTTGATCATCAGGACATCCTTGGGATTTGGTGGCAGAGGGTGATGGAGTGCCTTTTGAATGCAGCTAGCATGGAAGAGAGAACTCCCTACACCTGTACGTGAGATTTATATAATGCAAACCTTGCTACAAAACAACAGAGTGATTTTGATATATAGTAAAACATAAAATGGGTGATGCAGGCAATGAGGATAGGGGGAAAAGGGGTGCACAAGTTAATCCAATGAGTCGTATGCAGATGGAAGCAGTGGGAAGCAGAAATGGAAAGGGGCAGTGGGGAATGGAGCATCTGGTTGGTAGTAGGCAAGGGGCTGCTTAAAGTATACATCAGAGCAAGGTGGGTGGGCTCACAGGAATGGGTGAGTAAGGTGCAGGGATTGATTCCGGGCTAGAGAAATGCAATGGGTTTAGTGGGATAGGTGGAGCTACTCTACAGATAAATGGCTACTCTGTAGATAAATGAGAGCTAACACATCAGTGGGGTGTTATTTAGAGACTATTTATAAGTGTTATTTTGATGTGGATTAGGGCTGCCAAAGGACCGCCCTTACCCATTTTGGATTTTAATTTGCAAAAGATTCTGGAATGAGTTTGGGACTACTAAGCACCCTCACAGAACAAGAACTTCATCACACTGTAGTAGAGATGGGAATGCAGTGGGTTGGATTTTTTTGAGATTACTTACTGTAGCCATGCTAGTTCCCTTTTGGAAAAAAAAATGTTTGGCAACTTGCACTTCAAACCCAGCTTGGATCCAAAAGATGAAGGTTTCCCTAGTGAAATAGGATTTTCTCTTGCCTCTCCATGGCCTAACTGATTTGATTCCAGGACTGGGGGTGCAGTTTCCTGACCTGGTGCACAGGGGCATTTAGATCTGCATCTGCTATTGAGGCTCCTTCATGGGGAAAGTTGTTTTTGGAGGCCTGGGCTGCTGAGAGCATCCTGGAACTATAGGTTCTGTTTACCTGAGATAACTTCCATCAAGAGATATGAATTTGGTAGAACCAGCCTTGAAGAGCTGCATCTGAACTGGATTTGGGTAAAGATTACCTCAAACACACATTGAGCTGCAGCATTAAGATGCCCCTCTGAAAGCCCAATTGCTACGGATAGGTTTAGCCATTCCTCATATTGATGTCACAATAAATACACTCAAGTACATGTGCAGGCCCACATATGCGCGCGCACCCACACACACACACACACACACACACCCACACACACACACACACACAAACACACACGTACGTACATCATGAAAAATTGCATAGCTGGTTTACACCTGTAAACATACAATGGCTTGACACCATTGTGTGTATGAGGATTTCACAGGGCTGACTTTAGGGAGAAATCTGTTTGTGTCAATATAATTTTTGAATGGGAATAAATATTAGCATATCAGAGAGTACATATACCTTTAAATATAAACCACCTATCAGAAAAAGAGGAAAAGTTTCTCGTTTGCTTCTTTGCACAATAATCATGCCTCCTTGAGTCTGTGTTGGATGACATGTTGATGGATGAATAATAAGAACTCAAACAATACGAATATTTTTACATGGTATGAAGTAGATATCTGTCTGATGGTACCAGTGCTAAACTGGATCAGTATGAAAAGTACAGTGACAATGGGCAACTTCTGAAATATAGAAAAGGGTCACCTACATTGTCCTTACCTGTGCTACCACAAGGAGCGGTTTGATTACTGTAACCTACATGTTCAAATTTCAGCTTTCTGTAAGCACGATTTCAAGGAAGGATTGGACTGTATTGTCTACATATCATTATGCGCCAAGTACCCTTTGTTTGTCTGGCTTTTTTGCAGTAACTATTTTAAAGTAAAGCCTTGCTCTAGGGGATCATGTTTCAGGGAAGTGGATAAGCTCATGGACCAGCAAAGTTTGGCAGGGAATAAAAAAAAACAAGAAAGGCAAGGAAGAAACCCTCAGGTGGTAATTTGAACTTCACAGAATGTGATACTTTGGATACCATTAATACTGGGTTATAGTCTATATTACATTAGAAACACCACTTAGCCAGAAACACCTCTAAATACTGGAGGGAATAAAGCAGAACATGGAAATAATGACATGTATTTTTATGAAAGGTAAATCCCATTAGTTCTGTTAAGTCTACCTTCTTTACTGCTCCCTGCGTCCAGTCATGTGCCATCATTTTTACTATGAAATTATTTTCACTCGCCTTCCTTTTGTGTTGTGTTTTTTCTTCTCATTCCTTCACAGTCTTTATTAAATGTACACACATTTGGTGCAGAGCATGACTGGGACTGCCCATCTTGAGTGATTTCCTTTTAGGTACTTGGTGCTTTAGGCACTCTGTGCCTGTTGGGAGGTGCCTGGCTCCCTCGCTTTTGGGCACCATATTTGATAAGGCATGTTTCCTATTTGGATGATTTTATGTTTTAACATTTCTCACCTTTTCCTTTTTTACCTTATTTTACAGGGGCACTGTTTCTGCACCAGTTTTAGTTCGCCACTCGTTTGTGGGTATTCGCAATCCCTAGCTCCAGTGTTCCAGACACCTCCTCATATTGAGGGCTACTTAAAATCTTCACCAGCGCATCCACACAGCTCAGCAGAGAAACACTGGAACTGCCTATGTTGAGTAATTTCCTTGTAGGTACTTAGTGCTTTAGTCACTGTGTGCCGGTTGGGAGGTGCCTGGCTCCCTCCCTATTGGGAGCCATATTTGAAAGGGCTTGCTCATTATCCAGATGACTTTATGTTTTACCATTTCTCACCTTCCATTTATTTACCCTATTTTACCAGTATACATTTCCTCAAAGGAGTCTGTGTGGGTGCAGGGTTGCTGGGCACTGGTTCTACACCCGTTTTAGTTCACCACTCATTTTTAGGGATTCACGCTTCCAAGCACCGGCGTTTCAGACACGACCCTCATATGGAGGGCTATTTAACATCTACACCAGCCCATCCATGCAGCTCAGCAGAGCATGACTGGGACTGCCCATCTTGAGTGATTTCCATGTAGGTACTTGGTGCTTTAAGCACTGTGTGCCGGTTGGGAGGTGCCCAGCTCCCTTGCTGTTGGGAGCCATATTTGAAAGGGCTTGTTCACTATTGCGATGATTTTATGTTTCAACACTTCCCACCTTTTTCTTTTTTACCTTATTTTACCAGTATACATTCACTCACAGGGAGGCCTGTGTGGGTCTGTGGGGTTGCTGGGCCCTGGTTCTGCATCCGTTTTAGCTTGCCCCTCGTTTTTAGGTATTTGCGTTTCCTAGCACTGGCGTTTCAGACACAACCCCTCATAGGGAGGGCTATGTCAAATCTTCAACAGTGCATCTGTGCTACACTAGAATCCTAAAGGTGCACCAAAGGCAAGCCTGTCTGTGCCCGTCCATGCGGGACCGTGCCAAGTGCCAGAGCCCCTGCCGGTTTTGACTCGCACCAAGCCAGAAGAAAACTGTACTCCAGTAAGGAACTGCGCTGTACCTGCATAAATCTGGCAAACTTCCTCCTGATTTTGATACTACTTGAACTAATTGCAGCTTTCAATTATGCGCATATGCGTCACATCAAGGCCCTCAGGCGTTAGGCTCCGTCTCCACCTCCAATACCCCACTGACTTAAATGGGGAGTGCACTTACAAAACTCCCGCTCCGTAGTCTCAAATTAGCTGATTTCACCGACAGTCATCAGCTTGATTGGGCCTTTGTAACAGAAACCTGGGATAACAAATCTTCTAGTCCTGACCTAATAACTGCGACCCCTTTAGGTTATTCTATCCATACATTAGATAGACACTTCAAAAGGGGTGGGCTTTATGCATTATCTATAGAGATCAACTAAAATTCAAATTTGAGGCCACATCACCCCCAGACTGTGAAGTCCTGCCCTTCTGCTTTGAGCTTACCTAATAACAATCCTTTAAAGGATGGCTTTCTTTACCGCCTACCTTGTCCTAGGAGTGGCTTTTTAAAATCTTTTTGTTCACAGTAGAAGCCATGGGTTGTGCTAACGATTACACTGCTTTAAGTGACTTTAATTTCCATCTTCAGGCTCCCACAGATAAATATACTATGGCTCTACTGGAAACCTGATAATATTTTTTAAATGCTTCCATGATTCCTTTTGAGTCTGATACCAACCCGTGCACTGGATCCCTGACCTCTCTAATTTCATTACTCGTGCTCTTTTGTCTCGCTCTGACTGCAAGGTGATGCTCAGCTTGCTCACTACATTCATATGTGTTCTTTTTCCAGACTGCATATTTTTCTGCTGCCCTTTCTGTGAAAATTGCATTGATTGCTGACCTTGCTGTAATAACCCCAAGTTGGGCGTCTTTTACATCCCCTCCTTGCTGCAGATCTATTACCAGATTACCAGAGAGAACCTAAGTGTCTCTCCCTGCAAACAGGCCTTAAAGGCATCCAAACCATGTCTATTGAGGTGCTACCATTGTTTTGCTAAAAAAAAATTGGATCCACTCAATGATGTGACTGCAATATCGCTATTGTCTGGCAGTGCGCGCTCAAAGCTCCACATACTACGGGTTTTTCCCCAATTCCTCGAATTTCTAGTAACAATGGATTATGATCTGACAGGTACTGTGCATATCGCTCTATTTTACAATTTGATATGAGACTATTTGAGACAATGAAGTAATCCAAGCGGGTGTGTGTAGAATGAGGAGCTGAGAAGTAAGTATAACCATGATCCTGTGCATTCGCTCTGCACAAAACATCGGTTAGCTCATTATCTTTGCAAATCGCTGCTAATGTTTGATAGACTTTGGGCTTTCTACAAGGTATTTTTGTTGACCTTCGAGGTCCCAATTACCCGGGAGATTAATATTAAAATCCCTGCATTTCACTATAGGCAATCATCTATGGGTCAATTCCTGGGATAGCTGATTAAATACCGTTGGATCATCGTGAATACTACTGTATATTGTACATAGCGTGAATTTATTCCCACGGGGAGTGTGGCAAACAGCAATAACCCAGCGACCCTGAGTGTCAACCCCTATTTGCAAGAACTTTAACCAATTACCTTGTGCCAAAATCACGACACACCTTATACGTGCTCCTTGTGAGGTCCCACCTATGAGCCTATAGCTATTCTGTCTAATAGGTTCCTCTGTGATGCTTCAATATGAGTGTCTTGCAGACACACAATAGCTGCATTCAGGACCTGTAAACCTAATTAGACTCTAGCTCTTTTTTTATCATCTTTCAGCCCGCAGATGTTTATGGACAATAAGTATCCTCTCATTATCCCCAATTTCCCTGGTTTAACAAGAATTTTCCCTTGACTCATAGATTTGACATTTTAGCAGTAGCTTGTATCTGATCAAGACTTATTCTCAATTTGAATCCAGTTCCTCATTCTTAGAAGTTTCTTCTTCCACAGGTGGAAAGCACGATACCCCCTGTGCCCCTGGCTCCAACTCCCCTCCCTCGCTTCTCTAGGCCCCCCAGTGTTCATTACCCAACCAATGGGCAACCAGGCCTGGCCTGTGTGATGGCATCTGGGAATAGAGACTCCTGCCCCAGCCTGCCTCCCCCTCCTCCCGAACCGTATCCTATCTGCTACCAAATACACAACCATCCGTAAAAGAATGAAAAAGAACAAAGCAGAATTAATTTTTGTGCTGCCATTTTTTCCCTTCCTTTTTTTCCTGTGTTTTCTTTTTTATCTCCCTTATCCCCTCCCCCTTTATAAACCATATATTATTTTCCCCCCTTTTTTCTCTGTTGTTCTTTCTATTTTTATCCCTTATAGACTTTTTTTCTCTCTCCCCCCTCTGAGCCATCTTTCAGGTGCAGTTCTTCTCCAATCAAACACCACCTACCCCCCCAAAGTGCTGATTATTACCTTAGATTATAGCACGTACTTCAAGACCCGCCCTGAATCTCATCTAGGTACTCCTGGGCCTGGATCTCTGAAAAAAAACTTCGAGTATGCCCTTTAAACACTACTTTCAATTTGGCAGGATTCAGGAGATACACTTCGGCACCAAGTTTCTGAAACGGTAAGAATAGTTGTCTCAGTCTCCGTCTCCTCTCAACTGTGGAGTGCACGAAATCGAGGCGAGCAAAGAAAGAGACTCCCTCAAACTCTCTCTTTGAGTTAGGGCAGGCCAGATCGTAGATAGAAAATTACCAAAAAACACTAGAACCGCCCGTGGATAAACTGTATTGCCCAGCTGCTGTTTTTTTAGGGGTTAAGGAGAATCAATGTGCCCTCTGGATTTCCTTCTCCCAGTCCCAACCGACAAGTTCAGGGAATGCGCCTTTCAGTACTTTAATCATATAGCCTCTAGGGTCCATTCTCTCAATGCCCTCAGGGATTCCCAAAATTCTCAAGTTGATTCTCCTTTGCCTATTCTCATGCTCCTCATACTTCCATGCTAAGCCCAGCAGTTTGGTATCTTGAGAAGTGCGCGCAGCTTTGAGTTCTATGACCACGGACTCAAGAGTTTTAGTGCACGCCTCCACTATTGTCATTCTCTCTGATATCTCGGAGCAGGTTTAATTGATCTTTCTTACAGCACCCTGCAACTTCTTTAAGGCTTGGCAAGCCTGGCGATTATCGTTCCGGACCTCCTCCTGCATCTGCTTGATGGTTGCCAGAATGAGCGATGGTGAGGGTTCACTCAAGCCAGTAGATATAGGGCCTTCTATTAAATGGAAAAGTTCCTGATTATTTGGGCCCGCTATTCTCACTCCTTGCTGGTCTGACAGTTGAATAGATGAGTAATCCCATCTCATCCTGGGTGCATCTTGGGGGGGAATCCCTGATGTGAGCCCGCACACTTGATACTTGTGACAGTTTTTTAAGCAGACTGTGTGTTTTTTTCATCGTCAGCCCTCCACCAGACGACTCTTTTGTGTAAAAGGCAATACAGGTCCATTTAAAGAACTACTGCTTGTTACGCAAGACAGGGTGGGAGATGATGATTCTAATCCAGGAATCGAGGAATCCGAGTCGTCAGTTAATGAAAAAAATTCTCGACACCCCCTAGGCTCAGGAGGAGATATTGAGTTTAGCGCCAGGAGAGGCAGTGGCTTGATGGGGAGGCAATTGCTTTAACTTGATATGGGTCCCCTGAATCCGCCTTCTCACAGTTCGCTTTTTAGCAGCCAATTATTCCATCAATATTATACTCCCTGATGACGGTCTCAAGCCTGAAGCAAGATCATTCTTACCATTTGTGCTCTGATCCCCACTTACTTTTTTCTCTTCTATGGAGGGTAACTCCATAGTTGCTGAAGTAATCCCCGAGGAAGGATTAGTTACTGTGCTTTTATTCTCGGCGAGTGGGAATAGCTCAGAAATCGCTGGTTGTCTCAGCAGGAGTCAGCAAGCTGTTTCCTCATGCAGGACGCTGAACGAGTCTAGACTCTAGGCTATTTGGATCTTCAGTTCTCCACTTGCCTCTCCCCTCAGCACCAGTCACCCGGGGAGGCTCGGTATGAGCGGCTGTCCTAAAGCCTGCATTTGGAAGTGAGCCTGCCAATGTTACTGCAGAGGATTTTGATTTCGAAACCTGTAAGCCTCTACCCGCTATCTGATCCAGTAATCCTCAGGAAACTAAAGGAACGGCAATCAGCTCGTGCTTGTCCAGCGGGTCCGAGAACACCACGGCGAAATCAACCACGCCAAGCGACCTGAAGTTGCAGCGTTCTCTCCCCACTCGGCGACGGCAATCTGATTTTCTTGGCGGGGTCACAACGTTTTTGCGGCACTACAGCATCCGTCAGATAGCACAACCCAGTGTTTATGAGGCTCTTCTTTCGGCTGTGCAAGCGAGGTGATAAGGGGAGACGCGGGACGAGAGAATCTAGTCAGACACCATCCTGCTCCCAGCCAAAACTCCATCCTCATCCATTGCCTTCTTCCACTCGTCTTCTCTCATGCCTTCAGTAAACTCATCAATTTCAGCCACACAGCATTTTTCAAAATCATCATCTGGCATAATTTTCATAGGAAGAGGCATTCTACTCAGGAAATCAGCAATTCTGTTTTTGACTCCTGGGACATATCATACCTTGTAATTATAATCTAGTAATTGCATTGATATACAGGCTAAATGTGGGGAAGCATTCAACAAACCCTTAGTTGTTAAAAATATTGTCAAGGGTGGGTTTATGATCGCTTCCTAGAATTATTTGTGACACCCAAATATGAGCCCTAAAATGCTCCAAACCCCATACACATGCTAGTGCCTCTCTTTTGATTGCAGCATATTTCTCTTCCGTAAGACTTAGGGGCTTGAAGCAAATGCTATAATATGTTTGTTACTATTGCCATCCAATTGCATTAACACAGCACCAAGACCCTTGCAGCTAGGGTCAATGGTTACCATAACCTTGACCTTAACTTCGGGTCAAAACCCTGCAGTGCAGGTGCACAACAAATAAACATTTTCATTTTCTGGAATGCTTATTTTGTCCACAGGAATCACACTTGCTTTTCAACCCTTGTCTGATAGGGAATGTCTTGGTTGAAAACTTGGAAAACAATTTCACCATCCCCAAAAATGTTCTCACCTCATCTTTTTTAGATGGGGTTGAAGCCCTCTTTATTACTGCAACCAAAGATATTTTTTTAACACCATTCCCACCTATCTAATGACCCATATAGGTACTGTTCTTCTTGCAAATTTGAATTTCACATATTCTGCAGTTAATCCTTTATCTTGCAAAATCTTTAAAACGGTTTGAAGCTTGGAATTATGCTCCTATCTAATTTTTCCCATAACCAGAATATCATCCTGAAAGAATATCTCATGTTTTTCATTCTTAAACAATGTGAACATTAAACATTGGAACATCACTGCTGCTGATGCCACCAAAAGGTACCCTGACAAACTGAAAACAACCAAAGGGAGTTGCACCTAATGGTACACAGAAGTTAAATCTATAGTCTTAAACCATTGAATATCCTTTGTTGCCGATAACATTTAGTTAATTCTGGTAAAAGGACATTGTTCCACAATAATATTTTTGTTCAAATCTCTTAGGTCAACACATAATCTATGTTTGCCATTAGCTCATCATGCTATAACTAATGGAGCAACCCAATTGGAAGAATCCACAGATTCTATTATGTCAGCTTCTTGTAACTTCTCTAATTCTTTTAACAGTACTTCTCTAACTGCCATAGGGATATTTCTGGCCTTGTGGATACATGGAATGGCATATTCTTTTTTTATTTAAAATGATACTGTGCTGGAATCCCTTGAGCTCACCTATGGGGCCTGAAAATTCTCCAGCAAATTCTTCTAATACCTTCTTCTCAACATTCAAATGATTTCTAGTCTACTCTGGTCCCACCACCCCAACACCGAATGCCCAGCTTTGTCAAAATACAATTTACATTCTGCCTCATGGTTTTTAAACACAAACATCAATTTCCCTATAGCTACTGAGAATGATGGATGGATTACCTAGTACAGCTTTATTGAGCAATATCAAGTGACTCTAATTTGCTTCGCAAAACTGGCCTAAAGTTCTCTTTCCACACTTTTTTATTAACTAAATTATAAGATGACCCTGAATCAGCAGTAACAATAACAGTCACCCCTCCCATATATATTTCACACTTGGAATTCTTTTTCTCACTGTGAACACTCAAGACTTCCGAATCTGAACCCGCACAAAACACACCCACATTGGTATTATTGTCATCAGTGTCTTGTGAATAGAACATGAATCCTCTTCTGAAATCACACTTAACACACACATGTTGGTATCTTCTTTATCAGTATCTTTTAAAAAAAAGAGCTTGAATCCTCTTCTAGTACATTTACTGATACATTTCTATAATTTTTACTGTTTCTTCAACAGACTTTCTGAAAAGGTGAGATGAATAAATTGAGACTATTAGAGATTCGCCTCATGCAGGCCTGTAAAAAGGTCTTAGTTACAGATAATATCATTAAGGAGCTATTGGCTCATAAGGTTAAGATTCATCAGGGATTCGCCTCAAAGTTTGCTCAGCAACTTGCAGCTTTTCGAACAGAGGTTTACGAAGTGGGAGAAAACTCAGGAAAACACCTGGCTAAGAGGGCAAGGCAGAAAGCTGTATTTGCTAGTATTGATAAAATTAATGACATCGCAGGGGCGACTGTTAATAGTCCTGCAGATATACTCAAAGTGTTCTGCGATTTTTACTCAAAACTTTATACTGAGGATATGGTAGGGGATTGCACAGACCGAATAACTCACTTTACTGGTCAGGCCTTGAACAGCATTTTATCTATGTAGGAGAGGGAGAAGTTGGATTTGCCCATTACATGGGAAGAGATTGAGGCGTCATTACTGTCATTAGCTTCTGGAAAAGCTGCAGGCCCTGATTTCATTCCCTTTGAGTTTTTTCAACATTTCTGAAGTATATTAAGAGTAGAACCGCTGGTCTTATTTCAAAGGGCCCAACAAGGCACTGCCCCTCAGTCATGGCACAACTCTATAATAACTGTTTTTCTTAAAAAGGGCAAACCTCCCCTGCTACCGTCATCTTTTCGCCCCATTTCCCTCATAAATGCTGATAGCAAAATTTTCTCCAAGATTCTTGCCTCACGTTTATCTAACATCATATCTCCATTAGTTTACAAATACCAACATGGTTTTATCCCTTCCCGTGACACCGCGGATCATATCCGACGGGTGATCACGTTTCTGGATTGGTCCCAGGCAACCCGGTCTAGTGTTGAACTCATATTTTTAGATGCTGAAAAAGCTTTTGACCGGGTAGCTTGGAGATATCTATGGGATGTGCTAGCTAGGAAGGGATTAGGTCCAGGGTTTCTAATGACACTAAAAACTATGTATATTGCCCCAAAAGCATGTATTTGAATTAATGGCCAGCTTTCTCCTTTTTTTTTTGATCACTAGGGGCACCCGTCAAGGATGCCCCTGCTCACCTTTACTTTTCGCACTTTATATTGACCCCCTAATTAACCGCTTTATTATGGAACAAAGGATTAGCCCTATCTGTTTAGCTAATATTAATTATTGCGCATTGGCTTACGCTGATGATATTGTTATAACAACCATCGATGTACAGACTGCTCTTCCGGCAATTAATGATCTTGCCAGACAATTTGGGTCATTCTCTGGATATAAACTCAACCTGGAGAAGACACAGATTTTATGTTCTGGAGATAATCCACCTTTAAATATCCCTATTATTTCAGAGGTTATATATTTAGGAATCAAGATCTCATTGCCCATAGGGAAAATACCTGAATTAAACATTAATCCAGTGATATCCCAAATTAATAGTTTATTACAACGTCTAGACCATCTACACTTATCACTGCATGGCAGACTCAACATTTTAAAAATGCTGATTTTACCGAAAGTGCTATATATGTATCGCACTATACCGCTGGAATTCCCTCCCTCTTGTTTTAAAAGCTTAGAAAGGACCACCTCTAGGTTTTTATGGGGCTATAAACGCCATCGGAAAGCTCTAAAAAAGATGATATTGAGTAAGGAGTGTGGGGGATGGAATGTTCCTTATTTTTTATTATTACCTAGCAGCAATGCTCCAATTTATCAGACCTCTTATAATTGGTGACAGAGCACCTATTCCTGCTTGTCAAACTCCATCTATTTTTTAACTGATCATGGGCGAGAAAGTGAAAGGTATCTTTCTCAAGGTTGTCGAGCCCAGTTACCACAAAAAGACAAAGTTTAAGACGCTGAAGTCGGCCTTTGGAGTTTGGCAAAAAGTACGGAAGCATCTGTCTATACCTAAATTAAATGTTTATACTCCTTTAGCGTCGCCTGGGCTCCTGCCAAATATTTATTGTGATTTAATGGTCTATAGGTGGGAGCAGAAAGGATTACGATATTTGGGTAATTTATTTAGTAACGGCCAAATTGTATCATTTCAAGAACTAGAGAACAAATTTGTGTTGGCAAGAAACAATTTTTTTAAATTTCTTCAGATCCGCAGCTTTCTACAGAGTCATACTTTTATTATTTCAGCTAGAATGACTAAAAATGTTTTATTGGAACTTCTTCAGAAAAAAACCCCTATAGGTTCTCTTTATTTAAGTTTGATTCAAGAATGTGGGGATGAGATGGAACAATGCTAGTCGAAATGGGTTAGTAAATTATGCCTCCCTGGTATAGATGTCTTGTCTTCTGTTAAATGTGCTTCAGCATGTCAAATTACAGGGATGATGAAATCTCAGCATTTTATGTGCATACATGATCTCTACTATACTCCTAGTAAGGTTGTTAAGTTGAGTACTACTACTGGAACGAACTGTAGCCGCTGCGGGTTGTATGCAGCTAACGATCTGCATATGTTCTTTCAATGTCCCAAACTTAGGAGTTTTTTTCAACAAATTGAAAGCTTTCTGGCCGCTGTTCTTAATTGTGACATTACAGTAAACACCGAGATGGTGTTATTAGGAATGGACTTTTCTATCTCTAGATCAAAGCCGGTAACTTATTTTTTGTTTATTTGTATGGCAGTGGCTAGAGCTTGCATTACTAGGGAGTGGATCAATTCAGACCCTCCTTCTTTTTTTACTTGGCGTGAAAAATTATTTGTTAGAAATGGGATACCTGGCTGGCCAGGGCTTGCGCCACAGTCAGTCAGAGACCACAACTCCTAAGTCAGGGCAAGGGAGTTACACGCCAAGATAACCCCTACTCGCCCTCTAGGTAACGTGGCGCAAGCAGCAAGGCTAAACTTGGAGGCGATATGAGTTAGGTATTTGCGCACGCACCCCAGCAACAACACCCAAGGCCCACCACAAAGGAAACTCCACACAAGGTTATATAAAAAATAGCCTTTGTATTACACCAAAACACATTAGATAAAACACACACTTTACATTGTGCCAGGGGAACGAGCAGAATTTACAAGGGATATTTACAAGACAGGGCCACCTGGACCACTGTCAGGAATCAGCACTTTTAGAACTTAGAATACAACAGACAATCACTGTAGCACAAAACAAGTAACTACTGGTAATCAGGTAAGTACCCCCTACGCAATCCTAACCACCCTAGGAACAGGTCACGCAGGGAACCAGGACCTCACTAGCACCACCTGTATTAGCAAGAACAACCAAGTAAATATCACCATACATTTAGGGGTATAGACCTGAGGACAAAACACATGATGTATCAACAACACATTCAGCGGTGTAAGGAACACATGACGCATCAACACACGTTCAGCGGTGTAAGGAACAAGGCACATGATGCATCAACAACACATTCAGCGGTGCAGGACAATACAATAGCGCAAAAATCACATTAGCCACCACCTGTGGCAGTCCCTAGGCTAACTGGCCTCTCTAGGGCTAGGACGCCCGGTGTCTCAGAGTCAGGGCAGGCTGTAATAAGCCAAATGTACACCAACCTAAACGTGGCAGTTGCCCACAAAGTGCTGGGCAACTGGTGAGGACAACGTTGGAGCCTTCCAGGCCCTGAACAAATAAAATGTCCCCATGAGCCTCTCGGGGCTCTACCCAAATGACTGGCTCTCCGGAGCCTCTCAGGGCTCGTAAAACTACTGTGCCCCCTTGAGCCTCTGTGGCTCGCCAAACAGAGAAATGCCGCCTGGAGCCCTCGTGGCTCTGAGAACAACTGTGGCAGGGGGGCGGCCCTCTGGTGGAGCCTCGCAGCGCTCCAAACAAACAATGCCCCCCACGAGCCTCTCTGGGACCGTCACTATGGTAGGAGTCCCTCCCGGGGGACTCGAAATAAAAACAATTGGGCCCCTGAGCCTCTCCGGGCTCCTTCAGAAGATGCCGCCTGCTTTGCTGGAGTCCCCCTCCTGGGGACTCAAAACGACACTGGCCCTTTCACTGGAGGGGAGGGGCGGGCACCGGCAATATGCCCCGACGCCCCCCCCTCTTCTGGGAAACACTCACCGGTCTCTTCTCCGGCGCTGCTCTTCTCCTCTGGGCAGGGCTCTCCCTGCCGGTCCCCAGGACGGCTCCACCCGGTCTCTTCCTCCGGCTCGGACTCCTCGGGCTGCGGGGGCGGGACTTCCGGGTTGCTACAGGCCTGTTCACGTCCTGCTGCAGCTTGCCTGGCTTCCTGTCTAGGGTGTCCGCCAATGGCAGCGCGGCCCCGAGCAGGGAGGCGGGCACTTCCGGGTCGCACTTGGCAGCGGCCCGGCAACGTTTTTAAACACCTCGGCCTGCGGCGGTGAACACTTGGGCATAAGTGAGGGGTGGCACCCTCGAAGTGAAAAATAAACGTAGGAGCGAGGTGGGCACTCGCTAGGGCAGCCATAAGCAGGGTGGCACCTGCAAATCAAAATAAAGCGCTCCTCGGCGCTAGGGGAAAACAAAGCGCTCCAAAGCGCTAGAAGGGCAATAATCCAGCGCTCCCAGCGCTCTCTGAGAGAAGGAAGCGCTTCCAGGCGCTAGGCAAATAAAGCGCTCCTTGCGCTAGCAGAATATCCATAAAGCACTTCCAGGTGCTAGGGCAACAGCCAACAATCAAGTCCTGGTAGAGTCCAGGACAGCAGAAGTCCAGGGGTTGGGCAGGGCTCAGGGAGGCAAGCCATCCCTGAGCCCAAGCAGCAGCACGCCCCTGGCAGATTCAAGCAGAAAACAAGAACCTTTTCATGGGGTCACAGCCCCTCTTTTATACACCTTTCTCTTTTGTCTGTAGGTGCAGGGTGGGGGCAGAACCAGTCGCAGATGGTCTGTGAGCACTGTTGATGGCTCAACCACCCCTTTCATTCATCAGGCAGGCTAGGGTCATCAGTCGTACCACAGGGGGCGGAGCCAGCATTGTGTGGGGGAAACCCAGCCTCATTCAGGACACAGGCGCAGCCCCTCCCTCACATCAGCATGCTAATCTCTCCATTCACCACCAGGGCAGACCCACACAGACTTCCTGGAGCCTGGCATCCCAGCCAGCTCCAGCCAATCACACGCCAGCACCTTCACAGCACATACTCAGCCATGTCTAGAAGTGGCGCTTCCGCACAAGACACATACACGCCGCACATACCATTGCGCAGCATTCACTCTCACGAGTTCGCACATACCAAACTTGTCAAAGTGCGCAAAGACCAGAAATCACTAGGCAAAAAGTTCAGGGGTGAACCTGCCAGAAGGGCCAAGTCCAACACAACCCCCTTCCAGCCAAAACGCAGGGGAGAACAATCACCACCCTGATGGACTTCCCTGCTTGGGGCGATAGAACACGGACGCGGGCCCGCACTGCAGGTACACCCTCCGGTTCTACGCCACGTCTATCCATAAGACAAGCACATACTAAAAAAAAAACAGGCCCAACTAGGCTACCCCACTGGTAGTCCTTTGTTGTCCACGGCTAGGACCAGGCCCTAGGCCACCCAGATACCACTGGTCCCTACCAATCCACAGAGTGGGGGGTGGTAACCCCTGGCCTACATAGCCATTCTCCACTCCCTTTCTCAGTGTAGTTCCAAACTACCACTGATCCTTCAACCTAGGGTCCGCACCCTCAGGCTGGCCAGAAGTCACGGGCAAGAATGCCCCACCCTACCTCTACTTCTGAAGCACCCTCCAGAACACAACTCTACCACCAGTTCGGGACCTTTACTCCCTCAGCAGCAGTGACCACGGTCAGACCAGCACAAGATCGGTGTAGTGAGGCCTTGCACTTTGCGGTGCCCCCCAGTTGCGGTGCAGCCTATGGCTCGTTGACGGCGTCGAGACGGCGTCGGTGAGCGCAGAGGCGGCGTTGCTCGAGGGGGACGTTGCTCAGTGCGGTGCATACAGGACACCAGGCTGGTCATGACAGAGTCACAGCTCCCTTAACTGGTCTACCACCTGGGATTCGAATTCACTCCTCCTTCAGCAGCAAGGCAACCACTGCAGGTCAATCCCCCATACAGCTTACCCGGTTCCTTCTCTTCAGGCAGGAGTTCCTTCAGGACACTACATACAGTTGCCCTTACGTCCAGATCCGGACACACCGGCTACTGGCTCCCCAACCGAGGGACGTACCCCTTTGGTCAGATGCCTGGCGCACCAGGACTTCCTTGAGGGTGACACATAACTAATGTGTCGTGTACAAGTCTGCCTGACACTCAGGACAAAAGTGGCATCACCCTGGTCACTCCTTGGCGACACAACCCTTCTGGTTGGCCCCTGACCCGCTGGTTACTCCACTGGGGAACCTATCCCCCTCGCACCCCTGGACTTCTGCACCCTCCCAACTGGAGCGGTACTGCCAGATAACAGAACCACTAGAGCCCTGCTTACAGGCACTCCACGTTCTATCCACACTGGGAGATCTCCCTAGAAGGACGCTCCATACGGACATGCTAGGCTCCCTCACCTGGTGTTCCTAAGAAAAAAAACACCAAGACTACGAAGACCAGGCTTGTGCTCCTCTGAGCCACTTCCACCACACTGGGCTGGAAGACCAGAACCTTTCCTTAGGGTCACTCCCCAACAATTAACACAATAGCACAGGGGCAGGGGAAACTCCCATGAGCTTCAGGCCCACCCATGAAATCATGTTCACTGATGTTCTACATTCTTCAAATACTCTGGGAGATCTTCCTCAAATGACCTATTGGTACAGCCTAGGCCCCCGACCTGATGTTCCCTGCAGAAACATTCCAGGCCCTGGCACTGGGTTTCGGGCACCTGGAGACATGCAGTCCCACCCACTCCTTCTCCTCTTGAGACAGGACGTGAGCCCCTACACCGAGACCTAGCTGGGCTACACTTAACCTCTTCCACCACACTGGGCTGGAAGACACCTCAGCCACTCCTTTTGGAATCACTCCATCCCCTATGCCTCTCTCCTCCCAGAACATTACCAACTCCAACCATCTGTCTCTAAATAGACCACAGAAATCAAAAGCCAGCTCCACTGTCTGCAGACGTTCTTGGGAAAAGTTTAACACACGGAACTTTAAGTATCTGAGCAAAACAAGAGTACACAAGCATTCAGCAAGCTCCCAATCCAGAGAACTCACACCACTGGTCCAGTGCATCACACCATTCATCCACACACACCCCTCCCCAGACTGGTAAGGCAGTTTCTACCACCCCTGATTTCTCAACCTGACCACACGTGACACAGGTACCATAACTCCAGGGCAGGGGCAGGGGACACATGCACTGAACACACTTATGCTGCCACCACTGGATCCCACCCTCATGGTGAATCCAGAAAACACACTGCACTTAGGGGGATGATCTACCCTCCCGAGCTAGGGACACCTAACTCAAAGTGCACAAGAAACACATTTCCACAGAAATTACATTTTTAGCAAACTCCATACAATAATCCCCAAAAATGTGGTCATCTAAAATGCAGAGTTTTGTAGTGTGGCCTGTCGCCACTGAGGTACAACGCAAACACAAATCCTTATCCTCACCGCTGCTGCCAATGTTAGAAACGGGATCCCTGGCTGGCCAGGGCTTGCGCCACAGTCAGTCAGAGACCACCACTCCTAAGTCAGGGCAAGGGAGTTACACGTCAAGATAACCCCTACTCGCCCTCTAGGTAACGTGGCGCGAGCAGCAAGGCTAAACTTGGAGGCGATATGAGTTAAGTATTTGCGCACGCACCCCAGCAACAACACCCAAGGCCCACCACAAAGGAAACTCCACACAAGGTTATATAAAAAATAGCCTTTGTATTACACCAAAACACATTAGATAAAACACACACTTTACATTGTGCCAGGGGCACGGGCAGAATTTACAAGGGATATTTACAAGACAGGGCCACCTGGACCACTGTCAGGAATCAGCACTTTTAGAACTTAGAATACAACAGACAATCACTGTAGCACAAAACAAGTAACTACTGGTAATCAGGTAAGTACCCCCTACGCAATCCTAACCACCCTAGGAACAGGTCACGCAGGGAACCAGGACCTCACTAGCACCACCTGTATTAGCAAGAACAACCAAGTAAATATCACCATACATTTAGGGGTATAGACCTGGGGACAAAACACATGATGTATCAACAACACATTCAGCGGTGTAAGGAACACATGACGCATCAACACACGTTCAGCGGTGTAAGGAACAAGGCACATGATGCATCAACAACACATTCAGCGGTGCAGGACAATACAATAGCGCAAAAATCACATTAGCCACCACCTGTGGCAGTCCCTAGGCTAACTGGCCTCTCTAGGGCTAGGACGCCCGGTGTCTCAGAGTCAGGGCAGGCTGTAATAAGCCAAATGTACACCAGCCTAAACGTGGCAGTTGCCCACAAAGTGCTGGGCAACTGGTGAGGACAACGTTGGAGCCTTCCAGGCCCTGAACAAATAAAATGTCCCCCTGAGCCTCTCGGGGCTCTACCCAAATGACTGGCTCTCTGGAGCCTCTCAGGGCCCGTAAAACTACTGTGCCCCCTTGAGCCTCTGAGGCTCGCCAAACAGAGAAATGCCGCCGGGAGCCCTCGTGGCTCTGAGAACAACTGTGGCAGGGGGGCGGCCCTCTGGTGGAGCCTCGCAGCGCTCCAAACAAACAATGCCCCCCACGAGCCTCTCTGGGACCGTCACTATGGTAGGAGTCCCTCCCGGGGGACTCGAAATAAAAACAATTGGGCCCCTGAGCCTCTCCGGGCTCCTTCAGAAGATGCCGCCTGCTTTGCTGGAGTCCCCCTCCTGGGGACTCAAAACGACACTGGCCCTTTCACTGGAGGGGAGGGGCGGGCACCGGCAATATGCCCCGACGCCCCCCCTCTTCTGGGAAACACTCACCGGTCTCTTCTCCGGCGCTGCTCTTCTCCTCTGGGCAGGGCTCTCCCTGCCGGTCCCCAGGACGGCTCCACCCGGTCTCTTCCTCCGGCTCGGACTCCTCGGGCTGCGGGGGCGGGACTTCCGGGTTGCTACAGGCCTGGTCACGTCCTGCTGCAGCTTGCCTGGCTTCCTGTCTCGGGTGTCCGCCAATGGCAGCGCGGCCCCGAGCAGGGAGGCGGGCACTTCCGGGTCGCACTTGGCAGCGGCCCGGCAACGTTTTTAAACACCTCGGCCTGCGGCGGTGAACACTTGGGCATAAGTGAGGGGTGGCACCCTCGAAGTGAAAAATAAACGTAGAAGCGAGGTGGGCACTCGCTAGGGCAGCCATAAGCAGGGTGGCAACTGCAAATCAAAATAAAGCGCTCCTCGGCGCTAGGGGAAAACAAAGCGCTCCAAAGCGCTAGAAGGGCAATAATCCAGCGCTCCCAGCGCTCTCTGAGAGAAGGAAGCGCTTCCAGGCGCTAGGCAAATAAAGCGCTCCTTGCGCTAGCAGAATATCCATAAAGCACTTCCAGGTGCTAGGGCAACAGCCAACAATCAAGTCCTGGTAGAGTCCAGGACAGCAGAAGTCCAGGGGTTGGGCAGGGCTCAGGGAGGCAAGCCATCCCTGAGCCCAAGCAGCAGCACGCCCCTGGCAGATTCAAGCAGAAAACAAGAACCTTTTCATGGGGTCACAGCCCCTCTTTTATACACCTTTCTCTTTTGTCTGTAGGTGCAGGGTGGGGGCAGAACCAGTCGCAGCTGGTCTGTGAGCACTGTTGATGGCTCAACCACCCCTTTCATTCATCAGGCAGGCTAGGGTCATCAGTCGCACCACAGGGGGCGGAGCCAGCATTGTGTGGGGGAAACCCAGCCTCATTCAGGACACAGGCGCAGCCCCTCCCTCACATCAGCATGCTAATCTCTCCATTCACCACCAGGGCAGACTCACACAGACTTCCTGGAGCCTGGCATCCCAGCCAGCTCCAGCCAATCACACGCCAGCACCTTCACAGCACATACTCAGCCATGTCTAGAAGTGGCGCTTCCGCACAAGACACATACACGCCGCACATACCATTGCGCAGCATTCACTCTCACGAGTTCGCACATACCAAACTTGTCAAAGTGGGCAAAGACCAGAAATCACTAGGCAAAAAGTTCAGGGGTGAACCTGCCAGAAGGGCCAAGTCCAACATTATTGTTTATGTATAATATCGAGTCTGCCATTTATAAGCTAAAAGGCATCAAAAGAAGAGCTTTGGGGGAGAAAATCTGGGCTCCAATTGCTGACTGGATTTAATTAATCTGTGTGACTCTATAAGTTTCTTCCCGTATGTATTCAATATGAATATTTTACTTGCTTATTTGTACTGCTGTATTTCCCTGTAATAAAACAATAAAACTTTTAAAAATTCCACATCCTAAACATTTCTGATTACGGGCTGCACATTTTTTGTCATTAGCAAAATGACCAGTGAGACCACATCTATAACATCTAAAGTCAGTAGACTGTTCTGTTTGCTTTTTACCTACAACTAGCCTTAGTTTGACTAAGATAACTTTCATGAGGGGTGTCTGACTTCCTATTTGACTTAATTTTATTAACCACATCCTTACTATCCTGTTTTGTATCCAACTCGGATCCTTTCTTATGATCTGTCAGGTTGCGTTTGCACATCTACCAGACAGTTCAGCGTGTTTTACTAAGTCAACAACTTCCTATAATTGAGACTCCTCCTTGGCCCAAAAATTCTCTTATATTGAAGAATCAGCTGTATACATGACTATCTGGTCTCTGATCAATTTGTCAAGTAATCTACCAAAACAACATGTCAAAGCTAAATTCTTCAAAGTAGAAACATAATCCTCAATACTCTCCTCCATAGACTGTTTCCTATGATAAAACTAAAACGTGTCTATACTTACACATACACTAGGTGCGTAATATGTATCCAAGTCATCTATAGCAAGAAGAAAAAACATCACCTTGGCTTGCTGGTCTAGTTTTTTTCACTATACGATTATACACCTTTAATCCAATAGGACCAAAGGAATTTAATTAAATGTTCTTCTTCCTTTCCGGTGTGAAGTCATCATTCTCATCTAAAGTTGAAATATAGTTCATGAAATATTCTTCCCATTCTCGCCATGTAAAGAATTGTCACCAGATGATGGTACAAATGGCTGATTCCATAATACCTTGCTATATTGTATGTAACTATCTTCAAAATAGAGGAAAATGTACCTCATGAATATAAGGAGCAGTTGACAAGTTCACTGTGCACCCAGACAAAATACACTTGCTCTAGAAGCGATGTGTGCTCACTTCCAATAATCTTTTGCTGATTCTGACATTGTTAAAAACACAGCACTAAACAACCACGGTAATATTTGTAGAAGACTAGACTATATGAAAACTGAAGTGGCGCCATACTTGTGCAATTAGACTTAGCCACTTCCCTAGCATCCAGAACTGTAACGCTGAAAGCTGAAGCATCGAAGTTGTCAGAAAACTAAAGCGTACAGTTCAGATTCCAGTAAAATTGCCACTATGCTTTAGGTGTAAAGGTACACCTAAAACAGCCGACAAGTCGTACGTTGCCCTCAAGTGTTGCTTCAAATTCCACCCAATTTGGCCACTACGCTGTATGTCAGTATGCTGGCTTTGATGAACAGGTAAGCTCAAGACAAGCTGCACGGCTGTGGAACACTCAGGTAAATTAAAATAATGATTGCACTGCGCAGATACAATTGCTTAGAAAGACTTAGCATTTGTCGTAACCCTGAAAAAAAATATGCTCACAGAGATTTCAATGTTCACAATCATTAAATACTTTGTTGATGTATTTTCACTGATGTGGAAGTCTTGTCGGCAATAAATAATGCCCTGTCACTAACACACATCAGCAAGATCGCAAAGATTCAGGGCAACTTGTCAGCCAATTAATTTGTAGTAAAGACTCTACGAACATATGAGTCTGAAGAGTAGTTTATTCTTCCAAAACAGGACCCAGCAAAACTGGGAGTGAGAAGAGTTAACTGCTCGTCTTACAGCATCTCTTATTCATCTGCTATCTCAGACTCAACATTTTATATTACATCATAATGCAGCTCATTACCTAGCAGATATTAACACTAAGGCAACATGGGAGGGACAATCTTAAAACCCCTATTCTATTGCTGCATACCTCCATCAAAACATACTTATCTCCTCTTAAAGAGAAACAGCACTTCCCTACAAGGGAGTTAGTAGTTGTGGTGGCTGATTTGATAGCTAGGTGCCAGAATGACTCAAGCTTTATCACTGACAACTTAAAATGAAACCTATTGGAAACTGCCTCCTCCGGTAGCAGAATGTTCCTATTACGCAACAGCAATTACCTAGGTCTTGTAATTTGAACACAAATATGAATCCTAGAGGGTGTTTCTTAAAAAATCTATGTTTCTTGATGCAAGTCTGAACTACTGCAGCGCGACCTGGAATGTATTGAGCAAAAATTGTGTTTTGATTTTAAAATTCACTGTTGCACTTCGTTTTTAAAATAACCAAAAACTTACTGATCAGGTTCGCCTCTGCAGCCTCGTTCCACCGCAAGCGCTAGGCTTGTTTGTCGTGGAGGGTGCAGGGCGTTTACCTTCTTCTGGGTTCTCTCCCGGTGTTGGGCAGTGATTGGGCGAGTGTGTGGAGGCGGAGCTGACTGAGAGCCCGTCCCCTATAAAACCTGATGTTGCCAAGTACGCGCAGCGGATGCGCGCAGAGTCCGCACCGTCCCCGCGCCGAAGACAAGCCAAAGACCAGCCCGTCTGTGCCCGTCCGGGCCAGGACGGGGCACGGAGCACGAAACCATGCTCACCCACCTCCAAATAGACAGGTACTGTCCTCAAGCCAGCTAAAGGCTTTACTTCCCCTTAAGCACAGTGGATGCACTACACTAAAGGCAGACCATGCAAAAAATATTTCCTGCCCAAACTGTAATCTTTCACTTCTGAATATCCAACCATATCCTGAAAACAAGAGGGGTCATAGAAAGTAGGAAGAACAGACTGTTTCTACTGCTCAAGTTTTTTCTTTTTATAGTCTAAACTGCTGCTCCTTGCCAAAACACAAGCTGGACATTTTTAACCTCTTATTAGGAGAGCAACCTGACGCACTCTTTCTGACTGAAACGTGGCTACATGATAGTGCTGGCCCGATGTTGCTACAGCTCTCCCCACTAATTATGCTATTGTACGGAGAGACAGAACATCAAAAACAGGAGGTGGTATTGCAATTATTTCCAAGAGGCAGCTGAAATGCAGCCTGGACCCCGTGAACATCCCAGACTGCGAAGCAGCTTTCTTTAAAATAACACTGACTCCCAACTTCACAATAGCTGGTATGCTGATATACCGGCCCCCTGGAAATTCCACTCAGTGGACATCTACTCTGGCTAATTACATTACCCCTTTTCACTTAAGCTCAAAACCAATTTCCTTGATTGGGGACCTAAACCTGCATCTGGATGACTTATCCAATATCTCATGTGCAAATTTGATAGATGACCTATCAGCCCTAAATATCAAGTTACTTAACTCTAGACCCACTCCCAAAGCAGGGCATCTATTAGATCCTATTTTCTCGAGCCTCACTGAACTGGTATGTCACCCTGCTACCCCTATTTGCTGGTCAGACCTCTATGTAACTAAATTCCGCCTCGAGTTGCTAGCTGCGGCACTTCCGTTGTCCTCTTTTCAAACAACATCAAGAAAAAACTGGAAAAATTTAAAGCTATCAAACTTCAATAAAGCTCTTGGTGAAAATCCCCTCGAAAGGGCCTAAGCATGGAAAGTGCAGCAAAGGCAACTCAAGAGTGGCTTAGCAATGCCGCCGACCTATGCCTACCCACACCTCATATAAAAGGAAATAACCACCGTCCCCCAGCCCCATGGTACAATGATTCGTTAAAAATCGAAAAAAAACAAATGTAAAGCACTGGAGAGACAATGGCGGAAAGACTATGCACCCGAAAAGAAAGGGACATATAATAATGCAAGAAAAAAATATCATGCTTCTTGTATGAAAGCAAAAGCCCTATACGTGTCCAATACCATCATGGAAGCGACAAATCGATCTAAAACTGTTCAATACGGTCAAAGAACTGGCAGGTGCTTTAACTACAGCGACCGCCCGACCTTTAAATGAGCAACAATGTCAGGATCTTGCACACTTTTTCATTGGAAAAATTGACAACTTAATCATTGAAATAAATAACAATAAGATCGACACTGTTATGCAGGAGAACATGAAAAGCTCCTCTGTCGCCAAGGCCGCGCTAGAGTGCTGGCCTCCTATTAAAATGGATTGACTAAAAACCATTCTCAATACCATTAAAGCAGGATCCCCAATTGATCCAATCCCCATAAACGTATTAAAACAACTGGACTCTCCACTACTGGAGGTGATATTAGAATTTGAATTTGAATTTGAATTTAAAACATTTGTAAAGCGCAGCGTTCACCCTACGGTTTCTTGGCGCTATAGAGATAGGTCCAGCAACTCAGGACAGTGGAAACCTGACGCTGAGAAATGGCAGGGACAAGTTACAAGGAAAAGGCCTGTTTAAACAAAAAGGTTTTTAGGTCTTTGCGGAAGGAGGAATAATGTGAAGCAAATCGTAAGTGGTCGGGGAGGGAGTTCCAAAAGGTAGGAGCCAGAGTTGAAAAGTTGGCTCCTCCCCACTTCTTACGTTTGAAACGTGGGATTTGCAGGAGGGATTTAGAAGAAGAACGAAGCTCTCTGGCAGGAACATATTCGTTAATCAGAGAAGAAATGAAAGCAGGGGCAGTACCCTGGCGAGCCTGAAAAACCATACAGCCGGTTTTAAAAAGGGAGCGTTCCTTGATAGGAAGCCAATGAAGCTCCTTAAGGAGGGGTGTTGAGTGATGAAAACGCGGAAGACCGTACACCAATCGTGCCGCTTGGTTCTGAACCATCTGGAGCTTCCGCAGGCTGTATGCTGGGATGCCGTTGTACAGGGCATTGGCATAATCCAGCCGCGAAATCACCAGCGCGGACATGATCTGTTTGAGTGCCTGGGGGGAAAAAAAACGGGAAACAGTGCGAATGGTTCGGAGAGTGAGGAAGCAGGAAGAGACAACAGAACCGATTTGTGAGTGTAAAGTGAGTTGGTTGTTCATTTTGACGCCCAGGGTTTTAACTGTGGAGGAAGGAGTGGGGGAAGGACCAAAAGAAGAGGGCCAGAAGAGAGAGTTCCAGGGACTGGAAGAACCACCTGTGAGAACCAACTCGGTTTTGTCCGGGTTCAGCTTGAGATGGTTGTGGTTCATCCAGTCCCTCTTGAAAACCATAGTAGACTGGAAATTGGAGACAGAGAGGGGAGAAGAGGAAAGGTTGAAGATGAGCTGGAGGTCGTCCGCATAATTATATACGGTGACCTCCAGCTGCTGAAGTGCAAAGATTAAAGGAAAGATGTAAAGATTGAACAGTAGGGGAGAAAGGGAGGAACCCTGGGGAACACCACAGGTGACTTGAAGTGGAGTAGTCGTGAAATCCCCCAGCCGGACCGCCTGGGTGCGGTCCCTCAGGAAGGACGATAGCCAGACCAGGGCTGAGCCCTCGATTCCCGCCGCCTTGACACGTGAGAGCAAGATGGTATGGTCCACCGTGTCAAAGGCGGCGGAGAGGTCGAGGAGCACCAGAGCCTGATGTTTGTTGTGGTCCATGCCCTCCCTGAGGTTGTCCAGGACCGACACCACAACGGATTCGGTAGAGTGCCTGGGGCGGAAGCCGGCCTGACGAGATACCAAGCCACCATTTGCTTCTACGTGGGCGCTGAGTACCGAGGTGACATGGCGCTCAAGCACCTTGCCCAAGTAGGGCAGTAGGGAAATGGGGCGATAGTTGGCTGGGATGGACGGGTCAGCGCCGGACTTCTTTAAGATGGGCACTATTGTGGCTGATTTAAGTGCGGGGATCACAACTCCCTGGGTAAGGGAACTATTAAGGAAAGTAATTGGGGGCTGGGGACAAGTAGAGTAGATCTGTTGTAGGATTCGTGCCGGACAGATGTCTGCCGGAGAACCCGATTTGACCGTAGGAAGTATCTCCAAGAATACTTCCTCCGTGAGGGAGGGAATTGAAGTAAGATGGCACTGGACAGTGGGGGGGGAAGGATCAACAAAAATAGAAGAGGGGGGGGGGATGTTAGCCTTGATGGTTGCAATCTTGTCCAGAAAGTAAGAGTTTAATTGGTCACACAGGGGCTGGGTGGGAGGGATTTGGGGTGAGGCTCTATCAGAATAGGCTAGGTCGTTGACTATACCAAAAATCTCCCTGGATTTATTTTCTGCTGTCAGAATTTTTGTGGAAAAATAAATGGTTTTGGCAGCTAGGATGGCTTTTTTATACTCAGTTAATAATGAGGAATAATGATTTTTTAATAAGGGGCAGTAATTTCTTCTCCACTGCCTCTCAGCTTGCCGTACGGTCAGTTTTTGTTCCTTTAGGTCGTCATTGAACCACCTGTTGGAGTCCTTGGGTCGTCGAGTAGAGATACGACATAATGGAGCGACGAGTCGCAACCTCCAGCCAGCCAGGTATTGATAGCGATGGCTTGTGAATTGGATGATAGACCAGTGAGGGTCGGACAGGAGTTCAGAAGCAGGGAGGCCAGTGAAGGAAGATCAACTCGATTCCAATTCCGCGCCCAGGTGTTTTTGGCATGCGGAACCTTAGTGACAGAGTTGAGAAGGATGGAAAAGGAGATGAGGGCATGGTCAGACCAGGGACTGGGAGATACAGACACCGTGGAAACAGAAAGGTTAAGAGACCAAACCTGGTCGAGTATATGATCATGAGAGTGTGTGGGGACGGATATGTGAGGGACAAAATTCAGGGAAAGGAGAGATTCAGTGAATTGTTTAGATGAAGTGCACTGTAAAGGGTCCGAGGGCCAGTAATTAAAATCGCCTAGCACCAAGACAGAGGCATAGTTGACCGCCAGGGTGGCCAATAGGTCTTGAAATGCTGGCAAGAACAAGGACGAAGGCTGGGGTGGATGATACATCAAAAGACAAGTAATTGGAGGGGAAAAGGAAAGAGAACGAACTACGAGGAATTCAGTTGGAGGAATGGGGGGGAGGGAAGAAGTTGGAAATTATAATCGGACCGAGCAATTAAAGCCACACCACCACCTATCCTATCCGCTGGACGGTCGGCGCGTAGGGCAACGTAGGAAGGGGGGAGAGCAGCCAAAAGTGCGGGTAAGGAAGAGTCACAAAACCAGGTTTCGGTCAGGAGCAGTAAGTCGGGCTTCTCAGAATCGAGCAGGACAAACAGCTCATGATGGTGTTTGACCGCTGACCTGGTGTTGAGCAGAAGGATAGATAATAAAGGAGTGGGAGGAGGGGAATCAGACAATGGAGAGGGCAGCGGCGACAATGCCGGCAGGGAAGCCGATGTTGACAAAGATGGAGGGGCGAGCCCTAGTGTGGTGATGTGGCTACGGACTGACTCTGAAAGCGCCCAGTGGCCCTGGAGGGTAGTGAGCTCCTCAGCAGAATACGATGTCAATTTGGCATGGAGACGTTCCCCTAGCCCCGTCCGCAGACGGGCTTGCCTTAGGCGCGCCTTCGGCGCGCAAACGGCGCGCCCGCTGCGCACGTCCGCTGCACGTTCTGAAGTTACACATTGAAGTAGGAATCCGTAGGGGCGGGAGGGGCGTGGCCTACCAGTGGGCGTGGCCAGCGGCCTATGCAAACGGCGATGGGAGCCGATAGAAGGGTGGGTCACGTGACAGCGCTAGCTCCGCTGCACGGCGCCCTAAAGTGCAAGATACAGGGATTAAAAACACAATTCAGAGCACAAGTTAAAATACACCAGCTACTTCTCCCGGCTTTCCGCCTCAGGAGATATGGACCAAGCAGAGCGCTCGCGTTCAGCGCTTATGAGAGCAGAAAGGGTGGGAGGGGGGGCGTGGCCTACAAGTGGGCGTGGCCAGCGGCCTGTGCGAACGGCGATGGGAGCCGATAGAAGGGTGGGTCACGTGACAGCGCTAGCTCCGCTGCACGGCGCCCTAAAGTGCAAGATACAGGGATTAAAAACACAATTCAGAGCACAAGTTAAAATACACAAGCTACTTCTCCCGGCTTTCCGCCTCAGGAGATATGGACCAAAAGACAGCCACCTTGAATACCTCCTTTTCACAATCTACGGTTCCTATGTTGTGGAAACACGCAATGGTAAATCCTTTATTAAAAAAGCCAACAGCAGACCCCGACACATTGTCAAACTATAGACCCATTTCGCTCCTCCCAGTGTTCTCTAAAATCCTCGAGGGACATGTTCACTCAGTCCTAACGCATTTTATTGAAAACAACAATCTCCTTCACCCCTCACAATCTGGTTTTCGTACCGGCTTTTCCACGGAAACAGCACGTTTCGGAGTCACGGAAAAGATTTGTAAACTCCTTGATGAGGGTAAAACGGTAGCCCTAATTTTATTAGACCTCAGTGCGCCCTTTGACACCATATCACACCAAAGGTTGATAAACACACTGGAAAGTATTGGGATCTGTGGTGATGCACTAAAGTGGATCAGCTCTTTCTTGGAAAATCGTACTTTCCAAATTATGTCATCTTCAGTATGCTCAAAAAACTTTGTCTCATCGCATGGAGTGCCCCAAGGCTCAATTCTGAGCCCTCTGTTTTTCAACGTATATGTTAAACCATTAGCAGACCTAGCAGACATAGCGGACAAAGTAGGTCTCACTCTTATGACCTACGCAGATGATTCACAAATCATCTTTTCTCTTTCGGAATCCAGCCCACTATCTCCCTCACATCTCAAACAAGGTCTTAGCGACATATTCAACTGGATGACTAGCAACCAGTTGAAACTGAATGGAGACAAGACGGAGGTTCTCATTTTGGGGAAACAACAAGATCTGTGGAACTCTTCCCACTGGCCTACTCAAATGGGAAATCTCCCTGTCCCAACCAGCCATGTCCATAACCTTGGGGTTATCATTGACAACACCCTGTCCATGAAGCAACAGTCCGCCAAAGTAGTGGCTCTATGCTTTACCATTCTCAAATGGCTCAGAAAAATCCTCTGAATGTTACCTACCTCCACCCAAAAGACTGTAGTCAATGCTCTCATTACTTCTCGGCTTGACTACGGCAACATCCTTTACCTGGGTTCAAATAAAGCTGTAGTGCGGAGACTGCAGCTAGTCAAAAACAACTCAGCTGCCAGACTGCTTTGCCGAGTCCCAAAAACCGCCAGCATCTCGGGTCATCTACAAGATCTACACTGGCTCAGGGTGGAGAACCGTTTTAAGTTCAAAGCCCGAGCTATATGTTCAGGATAAAAGCAGGTACAGCGCCTAAATATCTGCAAGCGCTAGTCCATCCTTATACACCTAAACGCAACCTACGATCACAATCAGCAGCCAACTTCTGTGTGCCTAGATTTAAATTGTCAAGAATGGGAAGTAGATCGTTTTCACACCTAGGTCCATCTCTCTGGAATACGCTACCTCCACATATCCGCAAAGAAGAAAACCACTCGAGGTTCCGAAAAATATCAAAACCTGGTTGTTTGACCAATAAACTTTTTGCTAGGTTCCTGCCAAAATGATGTGCTCCGTCATGGCGCCGGGAAACTCTTCTTGGGTAGCTGCGCGCATTATAAGCTTAACAAATTAAAAAAATTAATAAAAATCGTCACTCAATTGAATGGTTGCTTTATAGATGGCAGGTCAGCTTATATGACCGATTGGTCATTTGGTGGAACTTATGTTTTAGACTATATTGTGACAATGGGCCAATATTTTGGTTTAATCCGGTCTTTTTAATATGAAAAACTGCCTCTGCCCCAGATTATGATATATAATTTGAGGTAAAACTGAACAGGTAAGAATGGCCATTGGTAATTTTAGAAATGTGAACTCCTAAACTCAAATTATGATACGTCACATGTGTTAGCGAACTGGTGCATTCGAGAAAAAACACATGTACCACACTCTTTGAGCGACCAAACCATAAATGTAAGTGAATGTTTTAAAGTCTGATCTGTGGTGTGGATTCCACTAAGGCCCAACTGGACACAACAAGATTTGGGAGGATCCAGACGTCAAAAATGAATGCAACGTTTGTTTAGCTACAACTGTAAAATTAAGAAGGCAGTGCCCAGGAGATATAACGAAAAGGTTGGCAACGAGACAAAGTAGGAAATATTTTAAATTCAACGTAGTGAGGGTGAACCAGCATTACAAATATCCCCAAAAACGACTATGATATGGCAGGTGATAAAGAACAAAGATGAATAGGAAAAAGTGGGAGTTTCTGCCAATAGGAACGGAGTTGCTCATTAGATAATTGCACTACCATATTATTAAGGTGGAGTTTGCAGAACACATTGAGCTTTTGTACGGGTTCGCAAAACGGCAGTAGGAACGAGCCTCTCCTCCTATGGCTGGTTTAAATCCTGCATCGTCCTCCCCAGCAGGGCCCTTGGCATGTGCAAAGTGTGCACCTGCACAAGGCCGCCAAACCCCAGGGGCCGCCACGACGACCGGATACCAATCATACAATATTCATGGCACTGGCAGCCCCTGGCAGGATTTGGCGGCCTCCGACCACCCGCATAGC
This sequence comes from Lissotriton vulgaris, assembly GCF_964263255.1. Classification (NCBI taxonomy): domain Eukaryota; kingdom Metazoa; phylum Chordata; class Amphibia; order Caudata; family Salamandridae; genus Lissotriton; species Lissotriton vulgaris. The sequence continues at coordinate 1,425,875,772 of NC_141689.1, read as the reverse complement.
ACCATTTTTGAGGCCGCGGCTGCGACGTTTATAATTGGTCCGATGCCCCGTTTGAAATGTAGGCCTCAGTTTTTGCCAGTAACCAATTGGAAGGTAGATTATATACTAGGCGCGGAAGACCCCGGAAGTCTTACCCGTACACAGCCCTATGGGGGTGTGGGGTTTAGGCACCAATCATGCGAGCGAATGCTGGAGCGCTCGCTCAATCCAGGGAGAGTTTCCTCCACAGGGCTGCGAGGCTCTGGATCTGCCCACGCAGCCTAGCCCCGGAGGCAGCAAATGTCTTCAGAGGGGCACTTGTTCCCAGAGCCAGCCCCCAAGGGCACAGGAGTCACGAGCCACCGGCTACCAGCACTGCACCAGCCGCAGCAGCCTCCTCTCACCATACAGCGCAGTCCTGACGGAGCACCCAGGTCTCCACTCGCCATTGTTTAATGCTGTCAGGGCCGGCCCTAGGCATGTGCAAAGTGTGCACCTGCACAGGGCCGCCAAACCCCAGGGGCCGCCACGACGACCGGATACCAATCATACAATATTCATGGCACTGGCGGCCCCTGGCAGGATTTGGCGGCCTCCGACCACCAGCATAGCACCATTTTTGAGGTGGCGGCTGCGACGTTTATAATTGGTCCGATGCCCCGTTTCAAGTGTAGGCCTCAGTTTTTGCCAGTAACCAATTGGAAGGTAGATTATATACTAGGCGCGGAAGACCCCGGAAGTCTTACCCGTACACAGCCCAACGGGGGTGTGGGGTTTAGGCACCAATCATGCGAGCGAAGGCTGGAGCGCTCGCTCAATCCAGGGAGAGTTTCCTCCACAGGGCTGCGAGGCTCTGGATCAGCCCACGCAGCTTAGCCCCCGGCGGCAGCAAATGTCTTCAGAGGGGCCCTTGTTCCCAGAGCCAGCCCCCAAGGGCACAGGAGTCAGGAGCCACCGGCTACCAGCACTGCACCAGCCGCAGCAGCCTCCTCTCACCGTACAGCGCAGTCCTGACGGAGCACCCAGGTCTCCACTTGCCATTGTCTAATGTTGTGCTAAACTTCTGGGCACGGAGTCTAGGGGATCCGGACGCACTGCAACAAGGGGCCCAGGCAGCCCGCGCCAGAGGCAAGGAAGTCTTCAGCATGAGGCCAATCTGTGAAGTGGGGCCTGATGACCAGATGAAGGTAGGAAAAACACAGCAATCACCTGCAATGTCGGGCGGGTAAGTGCGTGCATCTGTTTTATTTAATTAAACTTCAGAGGCTCTTTTCACCAGATATAATGCACCGGATTGCCAGGCTCTCCTCGTCATTTAATTTGGCTCTTTCACCAGGCGCTTCTGTTTTTTCCCACGGCACTGTTAAAACGTAATTCACTGAGGGGGCGTGGCTTGAGCGCCGCACAAGATGGCGGCTTGACTTCGGAGCTCCGGACATCGAACGCTGACACCAGCGATTTTGTCATCATTTCCTGCACCTTTATGGACGCCGGCTTCATTTTCTTGCGTCGGAGCATGAGGTGAGCAGATTGACACCAGCTGCGTCCCTCTACTCCGTCTCCATGCATATTCTTCGTGACTGACGCGGCGCGCTTTCCGGCGGCCGCCATTTCCTTTCAACTTTTGCCGCGTCTTCAGTCTCTGTCAGCGGAAGACCTACGCCACGGTACGGTGCTTTCCTCATAAAACCCAAACACTGCAGCAAAGATGATATGCGCAATGTTGTTGTTCCTCCTCAGCTGAAACCTCCCGTTGGCGTTTTTCAGCCTTTAATGCCCCTTTTTCTTCACGCTGAATAACGTTTCAAGCTGAGTTCTTCATTTAAGCGCCACTCTTCAATGGAATTTACCGAACAGGCTATTACTTGTTTCTACCTACCCTCAACAATGTTTATCTGTTCCTACACATGATGCGGACAATTTACTTTCTCATGCTCAACATATGCAATGCAAATCCGGTCTTTTTGCCTGAACCTTTACTATACTGATGTCCATTGTGTGACGCATTTTTCTTTCTTCTGCGTAAACCGGCTGTGACATCAATATCTTGAGCTCTATATATCACTGCACTACTATTCCTCTTTGTATTTTTTCATATTAAGGAGTGCCTTCTTCACAGAACTTCTGTTTTCTGAATCTGCAGGAGCACTATTATTTATCTCCCCTGCCATATATGGGGAGACTGCGCACTCTCAAGCTCACAGCTTCTAAGACCAAACCGCGTCATTCCTCAGACTCTGACTCGACGACGCAGGCCATGGATGACACCATTCCTCCTAAAGCGGATGTTACACGTGGGGCAATTCCTAAAGCTACTGTCACCAGTAAACTTCTACAACCTGGCTCCACGAAACGTCACAAGAAAGATCCTCCATCTCCAGGTTCTGTGTCATCACCCACATCCATGGATCTTATTCTTGAAGAACTCCGAGCACTTAAACCCTTCATGGCTGAAACTACTAAAACACTGCAATTTCTTCATGATAAATGGTCCACTCTCGAATCCAGAGTCCTGTTAGTAGAACAATCAACGGAGGCTCTACAAACTTCCTGCTCTAGAATTTCCACATTGGAGAAGGATGTCTCTCTCTTAAGGCGACAGACTGAGGAGTTGGAAAATAGGAATCGTCGCAATAACCTACGCCTTTATAATCTTCCGGAGCTCACAGAAGGATCCAATCCAACCACCTTCTTCCAAACCTTTTTACCAAAAATTTTGGATCTTCCATCTTCTGTCACACTTAACATTCAACGTGCTCATAGACTGGGTCCGAAAGTTTCCTCCAAACCCCGCGGAGTCATCATGCTCTTCCTACAATATACCGATTTACTTCAAGTACTCTCGGCAGCCAAAGCTAAGAAACAGATTATGTGGGAAGGTCACCGTTTGTATCTATCTCAAGATGTAGCTAAAGTGACAGCTGACCGCAGGAAACAATTTCTTGATCTACGACCACGATTGCGGGACCTTGGTGCCAGATTCGGTCTCCTCCATCCTTGCCTCTTCAAGGTCACGTATAAAGAAAAGACAACGACTTTTGAAGATCCACGAGTCCTTGAAGAATTCCTCCGTCACCATGAAACCATCAACATGGACACTGCAAGACCAGTTTAATCATTTATGTTTTTTCCTGATTGACTAAAATGTTTATCCTTTTGTTTCCCTACTGTGCCTAGTATCGACTTCCCTTATCCTATTGTATACACATATCTCTTGTTTACTTCGTCCTAATATTGCGTAGTTCCTATATTTGGCGTTCTTATGTACTCCTAACTTCTCTTTTCCATTTTTGTCTCATCACAGATCCTCTCCTCTTGTTCCCCGTCCCGGTGTAGTTTTTGCTCCCTTCAATTGATCCTAAGCTGGTTCCTCCGGTGTTCGATGACGTGAGTTTCTGTTGTTGATGTCGTCCTCTTCTGGCGTCGTCACCCCTCAGTTCTCATTTGTATTTGTTGTTATGTCTCTTCTCTTGACTTGTTCTCTCTTACCTTCTTTTATACTCCTTTCTTTATCTCTTACTTCTCTTACTCTCACCTTTTCTCTCTATCTCTCTCATACATCTGTTCTTGCAATCTTACTACTTCTCTCAACCTTTCTCAACTGCTTTTCTATTCCATTTTTATCTTTTCTCTTATATCATTCTCATGCTAATGTACATTCCGAGTAGTCACCTGGAATGTTAAGGGGTTAAATAACCCCATTAAACGTCAACGAGTTTTAACGCATTTAACCAGACTTAAGGCAGATGTAGCCCTCCTTCAAGAATCCCACCTTACAGATTTAGAGGCTACTAAACTTAAACGATGTTGGGTGGGTCATGTTCTTTATTCACCTGCTATAGGTAAGAAAAATGGTACAGTTATACTTTGTCATAAAAAGTTAAATGTTTCAATTGTATCTCAAGAATGCGACGATGATGGTCGTTGGGTAATTGTTAATCTTCTTATAGATAAAATACCTCTAGTTATTTTCAATGTTTATGCCCCTACTGGTGTTGATAAATTGTTCTGGCCTGCTATTTCGAACAAACTTGTTACCCTCAATGACCAATACGTTATTCTTGGCGGTGACTGCAACCAAGTTTATGACCCCTTTATTGATAGAAATTCAAAAGTTAAATTTGTTCCTTCCAAAATGCATACCCAGTTTATCTCCTCTATACAGAATAATGCATTAGTTGACATTTGGAGGCTTTGTAACCCAGACCTCAGAGAATACTCTTTCTACTCCCCTACTCATCACTCCCAATCACGTATTGATTACCTTTTTCTTAGCAAACCATTAGCTCAACTTGCCATTCATTCAGACATAGGTTCCATTCTAATTTCAGACCACGCTCCCGTTTTTGTGGACATTGATCTTATCCCTTACTCCCCTCATTCAGGCCGTTGGAGATTTAATAATTCTTTACTCCTTGATTCTAATTTTTGTACCCAATTTAAAAAAATTTCTACTGAATTTTTTACACTTAACCATCTTCCTGAATCTCCCTTTGTTATGATTTGGGACTCGTTTAAGGCAGCTGCACGAGGTTTTATCATTAATTTTGTTTCCCAGAAGAAAAAACAATCAATCTCTAAGTCAACTCAACTCTTGGATAAAATTAAGAAATTGGAATATGCGTACTATAATTCAAATTCTGAATCTTCTCTTCGTGAATTAATTTCAGCCAAATTTGATTTCAATAAATTTACCACCAATGCCGCCTCTAACTCTCTTCTAAAATGCAACTCCCGCTACTACGGCGGACAGAACAAGATGGGCAAACTCCTGGCTAATTATCTTAAGATACGTAAAGAACGTACAAAAATTGAATCCTTGCAAAGCCCGAATGGCGTATCTTTCTTTAAAGATAAAGACATACTAGCTCAATTTGTTTCCTTTTACCAAAATCTCTACACTCCCGAATCTACTCCCGACCCTCATGATCTTCTTTCATACTTTCAAAACATCCCTCCTCCAGAATCTTCCCATCTTGACTTTCACTCATTAGATTTGGACATTACCCCTTCGGAAATTTCTCATGCAATCTCTATTCTTCGTCGAGGTAAAGCCCCAGGACCCGATGGTTTTACCATTGAGTTCTATAATCACTTCTCCTCCCTTCTTCTCCCAAAATTGCATTTGCTATTCCAATCCTTTGCGGCCTCCGGATCCTCTCAAGGTACTTTCCAAGAAGCATTGATTTGTTTAATACCTAAACCAGATAAAGATCATACCCTTTGTAAGAATTATCGTCCCATATCACTAGTAAACACTGATTATAAAATTTTCGCCAAAATTATAGCTCTCCGATTAGATCCCTTATTACCAGAACTTATAGGTCCTGAACAGTCCGGATTCGTTAAAGGTCGCCTATCATCAGATAATTCTCGTGTCTTCTTTAATATTTTGAGTAAAGCTCCCTCCCTTTCTTCCCCCCTTGCTGCTATCTCCCTAGACGCTGAAAAAGCATTCGATAGAATTGGTTGGGACTTTATGTTCCAAGCTCTCCAATGGTTTGGCTTCCCCCCTAAATTCATATCTCTGATATCTCTACTCTACTCTAGCCCCCATGCTTCAATCTTTGCAAATGGTATGATTTCCGACTACTTTCCTCTCCGAAGAGGGGTTCGTCAAGGATGCCCACTATCCCCTCTTTTGTTTATTATAGCCTTAGAACCCTTTTTAACTAAGATTAGACTTGATAACACGATTACTGGTTTTCAATATGGTCCTCAACAACAAGCTAAATTATCTGTTTACGCTGATGACATTTTATTTTATTGCTCAGACCCTCAAACAACTCTCCCTTCCTTCCTTCGTCAAGTTTCTTCTTTCTCTACCGTTTCAGGTTATCGTCTTAACACTGATAAATGTGAAATCTTACCTTTAAACCCCTTATGCCAAAAACATCTCTTTGACTCTTCTGGCTTTTCCTGGCAGCCCACAAAGATTAAATATTTAGGTATCTGGTTTGCCCCCCGTATTCCAGACACTCTTAAATTTAATTTCGAATCTCTCTCTAACAAAATCACTACATCAATAACTCGTTGGAACCCTCTATTCCTTTCTTGGTGGGGTCGATTAGACTCCATCAAAATGATGCTAGCACCCTTAGTCCTCTATTCTGTTTCCATGATTCCCATCCGTATTCCAGACCATTACTTCAAGTCGATAGACTCCCTTCTATTAAAATTTTTGTGGAAAGGCAAAAAATCTCGGATAGCACTCTCTTCCCTGAAAAAAGACAAATCCCTTGGTGGTGTCAAGTTCCCCCACTTTAAGTCATATCATAACGCATTTTCTTTAAAACAATCTATGAGATGGCTCTCTTCGGATTTTCCTCGCATTCCTCCCCTATGGCTCACATTAGAATCTTCTTTACTTCATCCTTACGATTTTCGAGAAGTTCTCTCCTTTACCTCTAAGGTGTCATCCATATGTTCCCCCATCATCTCTCACTCTTGCTCTCTTCTTCGTCCATATTTAGTATCCACTTACCCATCTGCCTCCTCCACCCACACCCAACCTATCTGGCATAATAAATTCCTCAAAATCCGTAACCGTTCCTTATATTGGAAATCCTGGCATTCCCTTGGTCTAAAATGGGTCTCACAACTTCTCTCAGACAATCAGCCTCTTTCTTTTCAAGATCTTCAAACAAAATTCTCATTACCTTCCTCATCCCGTAAACAATATTTATCGATGCTTCCATCCCTTACACAATATCTTTCTTCGCTCCCGACCTCTAACTCTATCCCTACCCCACATCTTTCGATTTCTAATGCTATTGATCAATCTCTTTCTGCTTCATTTATTTATAAATCTCTACAGTTCTCTGCTGATCGTACAAAATCTAACGTTGAGTTGGCTTGGGAAAAAGATTTATCTCACACATGGTCCATTATTTTATGGGACAAAATCTGGTCTAAGATTCATAGTACATCTAGAGCTGCAAATACCACACAAACCTTATTCTTTATTTATAATCGTATATTATTCACTCCATTACTCCTGTCCTCCTTTTCCCCAGATACTCCATCTACTTGTTGGTCCTGCACATCCCTTTCGGCTGATTTGAAACACATGCTATTTGAATGTCCTCCTATATTACGTTTCTGGCACTTAGTTTGGTCCCAGTTACAAAAGATTTTCAATTTTACAGTTTCATTCTCCATTTCACACATTTTCTTAGGTTCCCTCTCTCCCATCTTTGCAGACTCCCATCCCAACCAAAAATTACTTGACCTTTGCATAGCTATTGCTTTCCACCATATTACATCACACTGGAAACAAGCTAATGATGTTTCTTTTACTGCATGGTGGAACGCAGTTTGCTTTAATCACCGACTTGACACTAATTTTGTCTCTCCTATCTCCTTAGCAATCAAACGTGATCTCTTATGGCTCCCCCTCACTGACTATCTATCCACAGTTGCTAGACCTCCTCCACCATTTCCGATACGTACTGTTGAAGTTTGTAAACCACCATGAATGCATTACTTTACTTTATTCGATTATTATATTACCTTTTACAGCTACTGTTTTACCATATTCTTTATATACTTTCATAATTTAAGATATCTCCTCATCCCCCTATGTTCCTCATATTCATTACCTATTTTATATTTTATGCTTCAGTTTTCCCCAACTAAATTTGCTATTATGTAAGATTGGTCTCATATTTCTCATAACTCTTGATTGTTTCTTCATTTTCTGTCTTTGTTTCTTTATATCCCAATAAACTTCAAACTTAAAAAAAAATAAACGTAATTCACTGAAATATCTAAATCCTAATCATGCCACCAATGATCAAATGGAGTTTCCTATTTTTATGTAAGGCAGCTAACATGTGTATTTATATGAGGATGGAAATACATTTTAGAACGTTATCCTATCTACGGAAACCACAAATGTATATTTCTATTTTAACACACTGTTTGCTACCTCTCACATTTTGTTTGCTTTTGATACTTGCACTAGTGCCACCATTGCCTACATAACGTTTGTTCTTGTGCCTCTGTGTCTAGCATATATTGCAGTATATTACCTCTAAATGTACTTTGTTTTCTCTTGTAACCTGCACACTTGTCACTCTTTCCTCCTGTAACGCACTGTTTGCTACCTCATATAGTTTGTTTGCTCACAATTGTCACTTTTACCTCATGTAACTTATCGTCTGCTTTTGTAATTCTGCTTTTGTAATTTGTTCACTTGTAATTTTCTGTTCCTATTGTGAAGCGCTCTGACGCCTTCGGGTAAAGTTCGCACTATATAAAAACACATAAATAAATAAATAAATAAATAAACACTGCATGCGTATTATGGCACACCTTACAGTTTAACTTGGGCCTTTAGGTGGGATGAATGTGGCGGTGCCCCGATGGCTGTTATCGATTATATAGACTGCAAAACATGTAAAGGAAAGAGGATAGACGACGTACTGCAGGAGAGTGGGTTTTGTGAATGAAGTTTAAAACACTATTACTGACATTTTAGATATGTTTACTTTAAACTTATAAGGTTTCTTTAAGTCAGGGTATAAGTTACAGTAAAAAGTTGCTGCTTAAGTACTACAGGAACATTTAACACAATCGGCCACATGCATCATCCCGTTCTTTTGCGAATTCCAAATTGCGAAAAATAGGGAATCGCAATTTGGAATTCGCAAAATGGGATGCATGTATATTTTTGCAAAATATTTGCGATTCGGTAAAAATCGCAATTTTTACCAAATCGCAAATATTATGCAAATTCCAAAGTGCGAATTCGCAATTCCCATTGATTCCTATAGGCCAAAAGGCCCATAGGGATCAATGGTAAGGCTTTAACAAATTGCGATTTTCTTTTTGAAAATCGCAATTTGTTAATGCATTCCAAGGGTGCAGAGGGGGGTCCAAAGGAACCCCCCCAGCACCCCAGAAATGTAATTTGAAGTGCCTGTTTCACACACACATGTCCTAAGGACATGTGTGTCTGAAACATGAAAGTTTAAAAAATGCATTTTTGAGCATTTTCAAAACTTTTCGCAAATTACCACGAGGTTCAACCTCGTGGTAATTTGCACCTCCTAATTGCTAATTCGCAATTAGAAAAACAATCATGCATTGCTTTTAAGGAATCTCAAATTTGCGATTCCTTAAAAGCAATCGCATTTTTGGAAATCGCTAAAAATAGCGAATTTCACAAAAATGCATGATGCATCCCAAAAACTTATTTAGGAAGTGCAAACGGCCAAATTTACCGATTCGCACCGTTTGCACTTCCTAAATAGGTTGATGCATGTGGGGGTATGTGACCAAATAGCCCGAAATACTAAAAAGGGCCTTTCACTTGTATGTGATGAGAATAGGAGTACCCATCATTTTACAATTCACAAGGCAGGAAAAACTTTGTTCCCCATTGCTCGTTGAGTCCTAGGCATCTGCAGGCAGGACAGCTAGGGGGCGTGGTATCCAGTGTGCTCACTGTCCTTTTTCCCCAGCACCTCCCCCTCCCCCCAAGGGGCGGCAATCTGAGGGATAGCCCTGGGCGCCGCAAGCTCTAGCTACGCCCCTGCCTCCGACCCCGGCTTATTACTAACTTCCAACCAAAGACTGAGTCCCCCCCCCTCCACCCCCCTCACCCCCCTCCACCCCCATCCACCCTTTCACTTCCCTGCTGGCCTCTGGCAGTGGCCCCGCACCGACCTCTGTTCCCTGTTCCTGATTGGGCAGCAGGGGCGCTGGGGTGTTTCAATCATGCACAGACACGACGGAAGCCAAGGATACAGTGATCTGCGCGGCAGCGCGCAGAGTGCACAGACTCAACCTAACCTAGTGCTTCCCATGCGTTGTGGTGCCTTGGCGTATGTGAGTCTCTCTCTCTAGTCTCTGCAGTGCAGCCATTTCTCTGGTGTGGTGGTGCCACTGGTGGTGGTCCTAAAGCTGAGCTCAGAATAAGGTAAACTAAGTGAAGTAATAGTATAACGCACCTGGCGCGTGGGGGGCAGATCTGAATGTAGTCGATTCTGATTCTGCAGCAGTGTCACTGACTCTGACTGACTGCTGCGTCAGTTAATGGCGTTTGTTGAAGCAGGTTAATGCCTTGCCTTTATTATCCTTTTGTGCAGTAACGCAGGGTAGTATAGGGGGCTGCAAGAGACCCTTCAGGTTCAGAATCTCTGTTCACAATCACCCGTCCAGCCAGGGGTTATTTCTGCTGCCCCGACACTATTACCATAAGGACTCCACCATGCGTAGCTACCGCGGAGCCGGGTTACCCTGATGACCGTGATAACATTTTATGTTAAAACTAAGTAAGATTGAAAATATGAACACATCCAAAATAAAGGAAAAAATCCAATGTAAAAATATAGTTTTTTCCGACTTTTTGAGAGTTGGATGAGGCGTCTCTCTCTGTTATTTTGTAGGGGTTCTGTCCGTCTTGTAGAAAGCCTTAAGCATAATTAGTTTTCCTCTCACCTCTGAGGCCTGCCCTTTTCCCTGCAGTGTTCTGTGCACTTTAGCATTCTCTAGATTCCAGGCCATAGAAATTGTATTCCACGAGCACCCATATACAATAATATTTTTTTCAAATCTTGTACAGTGATATGACCACAGAAGACCCAGATTTTATATTAAAAACAGAGATTGGGACTATACCATTTCCAACTGAAAGGCAATATTTCTCTCCATGTAATCCCATACCAGGCGTTTTTCACGTAGTTTGGTGCTTACTTTCCCTCCATGTTAAAGAGCAGTAGATTTTTCAGCACCTAGTTCTACATAGGTAAATCACATATAAGGTCCCAAAGGCGAGAATATTGCATTGCAAATGCTTGTTTAAATGGTTATAACTGCAGCCACGGCGGGTTTTTGCTCAGATAGGGGCCATGACAAAAGCACATTTTGAGCCCCTTCTGATGTCCTCCCGCTCTTGCCCTCTCCAAGGTTTACATTTCCGCTTGTTCTAAGCGCTGTATGTAGCAGGGGGTTGTATTCTGTATCACTGAGTGACCTGGTTCTGAGACGAATTCGGAAGGGTAGGAGCAGCCGCAGGTACTGGTCATCTAATGACTTTTCTGGACGTATTATTAAAACACTTTCCTGAGCTCCGCCCCGGCCGGACCCCCTCTTCCGGGGCCTCCACCTACGCTCCCTGCACAGGGCCACCATGAGCCTAGAGCTGGCCCTGATTCAAGCAATATTCCCGGGCCCTCTTCACTACAGGGCTCTTCAGCGCCTGAAGATCAGGCACTTTCAGAAATGACTATCCTATACGGACACCATCCTACTGTCACAGGAAGTCACGACCGAATTACAGTGGTGGCTGAGTCACGTAGACGCCTGGAACGGCAGAGCAATCTTCGGCTCACAGCCAGAAGTGGTTATCGAGTCCAATGCCAGCCGCTGGGGCTGGGGCGCACGCTGCAGGGACATCTCCACGGGTGGCAGATGGTCTCCAGAACAGTTATCCTTGCACATAAACTGCTTAGAACTGCTCGCAGGGTCCTTCGCAATTCAGACCTTTCCCTGAAGCAGACCTCTTATTGCATCCTCCTCCGCATAGACAATGTGTCCGCGGTGAGGTACATCAACAAGTTGGGCGGCACGAGATCGTCTCTTCTTGTACTGATAGCCAAGGACTTTTGGCATTACTGCCTCATGCATCAGATATCAGTGATGGCGGAATAAATCCCGGGCCGGTCCAATCAGGTGGCGGATTGGAACTCCAGGCACCTCAGGGATTACATCGACTGGAAGTTGCTTCCCAAAGTCTTTCAGTGGCTTCAAACCATTTGGGGTCCCTTCCAGATGGACCTTTTTGCCACCAGGCTCACATGCCAGATTCCTCCGTTTTTCAGCTGGAGGCCGGATCCAATGGCACAGGCGACCAATGCCTTTTTACAGGATTGGTCGAGCTCGATCCAATATGCATTTCCCCTATACTTGCTGATACCCAGAGTGATGACACAGGTGATCAGGCAACGGGCAGAGATAGTCCTGGTGACGCCATGGTGGAAGTCTCAGCCGTGGTTCCCGAAGTTGTTACAATGGAGTTGCGACCTTCCCAGGTTGCTCCCGGAGTCGGAATCGTTGTTGCTGGGTCCTCTTCAGGAGAGACATCCCATGATTCTAGAAGGCAGACTCAGGCTGATGGCATGGAGGCTTTCAGGGAGCAGTGGAACTTTCCAGGGGTTTCGGACAGGACTCCTGAGTTTATCAGACAGGGTGGATTGGTGCTTGGAACGACATTTGAATCCCGTGGGGGCGGACTTATTCCACGTGTTAAATTTTTTGTCAGACAAGGCGGCGGACGGTCTGGCTTACCGATCAGTAAACAATTATCGATCGGGCATTTCAGCTGGGCATATCCAAGTAGACGGGAAACCGGTGGGTATGCACCCGGTAGTATGCAAACTACTTAAAGGAATTAGGGTTGCTAACCAACCTAAACCCAAATATTTGGGTCTGTGGGACATTTCTTTAGTAATTTCCCTATTTAACAGAGGCCAGTTAATGCACTCTTGTCTAGAAAACAGTTATCGGCCAAGCTGGCTATGTTGCTTTGCCTGTCGTCGTGCAGACGTTCATCGGATGTGAGAGCACTCGACATTACAAGTAGAGTATTTACCCCTGAAGGGGTTTCTTTCACTATTACTGGACGTACTAAAACATTGTCTCGTCATATTGATTATAATGCTTTCCCTGAAAATGAGAAATTATGTGTGGTACAATGTTTAAAGACGTATGAAGACTGTACGAAGGCCTTAAGGCGTCAAGGATGTTCTCAACTGTTGATTGCACTGCAGAAACCATTTAAACCAGTGGCTGCTGCCACCATTGCCCGATGGCTTCGTTTTATAATGCAAGAAGCTGGCATTGACACACAATTGTTTGGTGCTCATTCAGTAAGAGGCGCTATGGCGTCAATATCGTACATGTTAGGTTCTAATATTCAGGACATTATGCGTTGTGCAGATTGGTCCTCTGAGTCAACTTTTAAAACATTTTATTATAAGCCGGTAGGTGATATTACTTCTGTGGTTTTTAATGAGCGTTAAACTAGCATAATCTGAAGCCTCCGGTCCTGTAATAGAATCAAAAATTTGCTAGCATTCGCTCCAAGAATTTTCAATTCTATTAAGGACACGGAGGCGAGGATTATCCCACCCGGCTTGGTTAGCAGTGACAAGCTTACCCGCCCATATATTCTGATGATGGTTGGCCTTATTCAGTGGTTACGGTTGTTTCATTTCCTTTGTTTCAGGATCAGACAAGAAGTCTGAATAAACAAAGATGGCTGGTTAGAGCTTATGCCTGAAGACTGATTATTCTTCCACATTGGAGGAGATTGTACAGTTATTCAAGTTAACGTTTGGACTTGCATTCACTGCAAAGAAGGAGGATGATGGGAGAACGCAGAGGGTTCTTATGGACTGTGGAGGCGTGGCTATATATGTGCATCATGGGCAATGTAGTTTGTTTATACTGTTATACATGAAAATATGCATTTTCATTGGCTGCTGTGTTTTTGCAGTAAAGATTAAGCATAATCCTCGCCTCCGTGTCCTTAATAGAATTGAAAATTCTTGGCGTGAATGCTAGCAAATTTTTGATCCTCAATGGAAAAATAATTTTCAATCATAATTAAAAAATAATTTTGCTCACTGAAAACAGAAGTTGGTAAATATGGAATATCAAATAAAAGGGGATAATGCAGATACATATATTAGGCAACACAGGTATAAAATATATATTTGAGCTTGTTTACATGCATTAGAAATGAAAATACATAAATTCTGAGTCCACTTCCGCGTTAAAAGCGGCAGTATAGAGCACAACACTTCTGCATGTCTAGGCCCGGCCCTTGGTGTAAAAACTGGTCCACCGACCTGGAGAACGTCCGGGTGAATAATGGAAAAGTAAGAAGGCTTTACAAAAAGTCCTTCCCGGAAAGGAAAGGCGGGGTGCCACACACGAAGAAATAAATCCAACTGAAGGTGGTCAAACAATTAGTAAAAGAGCCAATAGGAATGAGGCGAGATTAAGATTGAAGCGTGTAGGCAGAAAGCTAGTCTTTCATACCGAACGCGAGGGAGACGAATGACAGGAGACGACCCATAGAAAATTCAAGGTACATGGGCAGCGGGGCGGGAGACGCACAAGTTTAGAGAGCCCTCTTAACCATTTGCATCGCTCTTAAACTAAATAGGCCAAGGGTTGAGGAGTATTGTCTCTCAACATATATCAATCTCTTGATCCTCTAGCGCTACACTAGAGAAGGAAACCGCAGTGAAATTGAGCTCCCGGAGGAGATTGCTACAGTGATTTAAAGGATCATCGAAACTCCAAATAAAGGGCTGGTCATTTTAAACAAGGTAAGATAGGCTCACAGAACTTAGATTGTAAAAAAATTAGAGAAAAGAAATGCACACTAACAGGTGACTAATTTTTTTGTCTCCAGATTGCGAAATAATTAAATCTTGGCAAATAGCATTTGAATGAACCGGGAAAAGGGCAGAAAAAAGTCTAGAAAATATTGCCGTTAAAGGTAGGTGGAGGCTCATAATAATGAGGGTCTGTCTTTGAAAACGAGTTTAGAGGATAGTGAATAAGATGATAATGAAAGGTTTCTTTCCCCTACAGATAAAATTGGAAAGAGATTTTAAAAAAAATAGGACAAATGTTCTAATGAGAATTAGACGTAGTAACAAGTGGTAATAGAAAGTCACGGGGGTTCCCCATAAAAAGGTGAGAAAAGACATAAATTTATATAAAATGGAGTAAGAGAATATCCATATGTGATAAACAGGCCATTTATCGACATTTTATTTACACCCTACAGAATTGAAAAGATTAATAAGAAGAGCATGCCTAATGACTATGGATTGGAACAACAGCTATAATATGTTGTAAGGTAATACATTGATTGTTTGCTGTAAACCAAGTTAAAAAGCACACCCCAACCATAGAATGATTAATATTACAGATGGGGAGAGGCTGAAATCAGAATAACCTTTAATAATGAAGTGATGTGAGGGAGGAGCTTCGCGGGCAACCAAGATGGCCGCGTAAGCTCGGAGCTCCGCGGACCCTCCGACCCTCCGCAATTATCCTGCTCGAAATCCTGTTCCACGCTGGTGGATTCTACTTGCTGACGGGTCACTGACGCGGGAGCCGCTTTCCGCCTCCGAATCGGTGGTTCCTACGCTGAGCTACGTCGAGTGGGACTCCGTGCCAGGGATGCGCCATTGTCTCCCTGATCTCCGCCACTCCGCACGACTGGAATGCGTAGTGCTTGCTTGCGATCCCTAATGGCGAAGTGCCTGTGACTGCGGTGTTTACTGTCATCGGCCTGGCCTGAACATCTGGCTTCAACCACTGCTCTTGGTATACTTGGCTCGGACTCAGGTGGTGTGCCCCTTTGTTCTCGTCGGACCCAACATGGCGGGCAAAGGGGACCCCGACAAGACGTCGAACAAAGGCGTTCGCGGCAAATCCCAAACACAACTGAACAGGATTGAGCGATATGTCCAGCCGCGTGCTTCACCTGCTGCGGGGGCCTCCACTAAAGACCTTCCCTCGGCGGGCTCGCCCGACGGATCCGAGCCCACTCTCAGTGACATTATGGGGGCCATCGCGGGCATACGGTCCGAATTACAGAAACAGCATGAGGTCTTAACCCACAAGGTGGACACTTTGGCAGTGGATCTCACCCTTATCAGGGCCGACCTGGGTAAAACTAATGACCGTGTGAAGTCGTTGGATATCAAAACCTCTAGCCTCACCACCGACGTCTCGGACCTGCAGACTGAGGTCCGGACTTTGCGGTTAACTTCTGAGCATTTCTCCAGGAGGCTGGAGGATTTTGAGGGACGTGCCAGGCGGCAGAATGTCCGCATCATTGGTGTTTCGGAAGGCTCGGAGGAAGTGGCAGTGGACCTATTTGTGGAGGAACTGATACAGACCCATTTAGCGCCTTCTGGGATGAATAATTTCTTCTCGGTGGAGCGCGCTCACCGGGTACCGGGCGGCCCGCCGAAGTCGGGCGTGGCGCCTAGACCCATCATTGCGAGGCTCCTCAATTTCCGAGACCGGGACGCTATCCTGCAAGCGTCCAGAAGGCATGGACCGCTTAAGTTTCAGAATTCTGAAGTGCATTTCTATCCTGATTTTACCAGGGCGGTTCAGAGGCAGCGTCAGAGCTATGCGGGAGTGAAACGGCGATTGAGGGACATGGGCCTTAAGTACTCAATGATGTTCCCTGCCAAGCTTCGGATTGAACATGATGGTCATGCCCTGTTCTTTGACGTCCCGGAAAACGTTAGCGACTGGCTGGACACTCTGCTGCAACGCAGTGAGGACCACGACGAGCACAATGGGGGCGCGACTGGTGGTTCTGATCAATGAGACTTGGCTCTACTACAAGAACTTTGGCGGTTGGTGGTCCTGCAATATGTGACTATCGTTACTTTATTGAGTTGACTTTACAGATCTCCTGTCGCTTTAAGGAGGGTGGCGGGAGGTGTCCGTGGGGATTCCTTACTCCTTTGGGGGCTTCTTGTAGACTAGTTAATGGGGCGACAGGCACACTGCTAGTTGGGGGGGCTCTTTAGTCTGATGCAGGGGTGCAGGGTGGGGGGTGGGATTGGGCAAGTTAATTTGTTTGTTTATTCTTTCTTTCTTCCTTCTCTTAGGCAATGGGTTGTGTCTACTGTTGCTTTTCTCTGGCTGCTGAGGATTGTTGGGGTTGGATGGGGGGTAAGAAATTAAAAGTAATCAGTTGGAATGTCAATGGGCTGGGTGACCGTATCAAGAGAGGGGTTGTGCTTCAGCTGCTTAAGCGCCACATGCCTGATGTCGTCCTTCTACAGGAAACGCACTTGTTTGGTAACTCATGCAAAGCACTCAATCGCAAAGGTTACAAGATGGTGGCCCACACGGGGTTCTCATCAGGCTCTCGGGGGGCGGGTGTCCTTGTACGTACGTCCCTTCCGTTTGAGATTGACGTCACCATGATTGATGATAGAGGGCGTTACGCCGCAGTGGCAGGGAGATGGGAAGGGCGTGCCCTCACTCTACTTTCGGTTTACGTCCCCCCAGGCCTACAGGCTAGTACTTTCCGAGACCTTGGTGGCGCCATTTTAACTCTGCCTGCTGGCTTGCTGATTGTGGGGGGTGACTTCAACTCAGTTTGCTCTGGCTCCTTGGACCGACATCCGCCTAGAGACCTCCGTAGTTCCCAACTGTGGTTGCCTTCGTTCCTAGAGTCCATGGGCTTAGTGGACAGTTGGCGGCTTTTGCACCCCACGCTTTGCCATTTCTCCTTCCTTTCCGGTGCACATGGCAGTCTCTCTCGTATAGACTACGTTCTCACCTTAGCAGCACACGCGTCTGCTGTGTCTGAGGCCCGATTTCTGGCGCGGGGCATTTCCGACCACTCCCCGTTATGGGTTTCCTTCGATTTTGACATCATCCTGTCGGACCGGCCGGCGGCGGTTAATCCGTGGTATTTCCGCAATCCTAAAACTCGCGCTCTCCTAGCCAAAGCCATCGACCTTTATTTCTCTGAAAATGAAGGCTCGGTTAGCTCGGCCGAGACCTTGTGGGAGGCATTTAAGACTGTTTTGAGGGGCGAGGCTTTCGCTCTTATAGCGGAGGCCCGTAGAGTCAGAGATGCCGACCTGCTACGCATCGAGGAGGAGGTTATGAACCTTGATTCCCAGTTGGGGCCCGAACCTGACCCCGCTCTCCTGCATGCCCTTTCCCTTAAACAGTCGGAATATCACGATCTTGCCACGAATGCCGCCCTGACCTTGGCTAAGGAACAACAAGGTCGTATTTATGACGTTGGGGACAAGGCTGGGAAGCTGCTGGCCTGGTTGGACAGGAGGGAGATGGCTAGCCGCGTCGTACCCGAGATTTTGGGGGACGACGGGGTTGCTGTCACTGACCCCAGTGCCATTGCCGAGTCTTTTGCTGATTATTTCCGGGGTGTCTACACCTCTACTTCAGACTACTCCGAGGCTGACTCGACAGCGCTTCTCTCGACGGTTGACCTTCCCTGTCTCTCTGAAGAGGACCGTGACGATTTGGATAGAGACATATCTACCGACGAGATCGCTCTTGCGATCCGCTCGTTGCGGTCTGGTAAGGCATCTGGTCCCAACGGCATCCCGGTCGAGCTATATAAGGTACGACCTGACGTGGTTTCCCCGTACTTGCGTACTATGTTTTTGGAAGCGCGAGACGCCGGCCTTCTTCCCCTTGACCAGAGGCTGGCCACCATTGTGGTCATCCACAAGGAAGGGAAGCCGAGAGACATGTGTCGATCCTATCGTCCCATTTCTCTCCTGAATGTCGAGCCTAAGATTCTTGACAAGCTGCTCGCCAATTGACTGATTGGAGTTATTGGCGACTTAGTGCATCCGGACCAGTCGGGCTTTATTCCTCACCGCAACACTGCCCTCAACCTGCGTAGACTCCACGGCGCCCTGGCTAGGGCCCATACCCTTGAGGAACCGGCAGCCCTCGCTTCTCTTGATGCCACAATGGCCTTTGACTCTCTTGAGTGGAACTACCTCTGGGCAGTGTTGGCGAAGCTCGGTTTTGGTCCGGTGTTCGTGGGTTGGGTGAAACTTCTCTACGCTAGTCCACTGGCTAATGTTACAGTAAACGGCAGTCTATCGACGTCCTTTGCCCTTCACAGAGGTACCAGACAGGGTTGTCCTTTGTCGCCTCTTCTGTTTGCCCTGGCTCTTGAGCCGCTCGCGGCCATGTTGCGTACGCACCCTGATCTGCATGGCATAACCTGGGCCCCCGGCTTCGAGGACAGGGTTTCCCTGTATGCCGATGATATCCTGCTCTACTTGACTTCTCCCTGCAAGTCCCTCATCGTGGCTTGTGACGTACTCAGACTTTTTGGAAGGTACTCTGGCCTAGTTATCAACTGGGCCAAGTCCTCCCTGTACGTCCTGAAAGGGGATACGCCGCGCCTCCCCAGAGGCTGCAATATCCAGGTGGCCGGACAGGGTTTCAAGTACTTAGGGATTTACATCTCTGGGAGTTCGAAGGCGTGATATGACCACAACTTGCTCCCTCCTCTCCAGCGTCTCCGACGTGATGTGGATAGCTGGCGAAAGCTTCCGCTCTCCCTACTTGGCCGTGCGGCATTATTTAAGATGATGTCCTTGCCCAGGTTTCTCTATGCTTTGCAGAACACCCAAGATCCGGTTCCGGCCCGTTACTTCAGGGAGATTGAGAGTCTCCAACGAGCCTTGCTCTGGGACGGTCGCCCCCGCGTCGCTGTCACGAAGCTCACGCTTCCGTGGTACGACGGGGGCATAGCTTTGCCGGACGTGCGTAGGTATTACTGGGCCTCCCAGCTCGCGGCTCTCAATCACAGTTTTTACGGCCCGGTGAACAGCCCCGGCTACGCCATGGATAGATGGCTTCTGGGCGGTGGTAACTATTAGCGGGCCCTGTACTCGAGGTCCTTAGATCGGCGGATGTCGGGTCCAACGAAGACGGCGGTCTGCATCTGGCGGGCGATTACCAAGGCGCAGGGATGGCAGGGCAGACTGACCAGATTCACCCCTCTGTATGACTCTGATATTTTGGGCAGGCTATGGCACACCAAGGGTTTCAACAAATGGGACCTTATAGGCATCTCTAGGGTGGACGACATGATCTCTAAGGGTGAAATCAAGACCTTTCCTCAGTTGCAGGCTGAATACCAGTTGGGCGGCTCGGAGTTCTTCCGATACGCCCAGCTGAGGCACGCGCTGCTCTCTGCCAGGCCGACGGAGGGGGCGATTCCAGAGAGCTCTCCCTTGGAGGACAGAGTGTTGGACGGCCATATGCCTGATAGTGCTATCTCACTGTCATATAAAAAACTAATCAATGTCCGCACCGACCTTCTCCTTGGAGTGCGTGATCAGTGGGTGGGAGATGGCCTAGAGATCGATGATGAGGATTGGCAGAGCGCAGTGTCCTCCCCTAAAGAGGTTGCCATCTCCTCTCGTCTTAGGCTGGTGCAATTCAAGATCTTGCACAGAGTGTATGTGACTGGCCCCCGGCTTGTACGTATGGGATACTCGCCCGACGGACTTTGTCGTCGAGGCTGTGGTGCCCTCGCTACCTTCCTTCACATTCTATGGGAATGCCCCGTCATAGCCTCCTACTGGAGAAGGGTGCACAGTATTATGAGTGAAGTGACTGGAGTGGTGGCTACGGCGGAGGCTCGGAGGTGTCTCCTTAACATCTGGGAACCATCTGATCATAACACGGCACAGACCCAATGGGTGACCCTGTGTAATATGGTGGCCAAGTGGGACATTGCTCAGAAGTGGGGTGCCGCTACGGCTCCCCTCGTGGTACAATGGAAAGCCAACATGGATTGGTGTATGTTCCGGGAGAAGACTGTCTATGTTGCCAGGGGTAGGCCCCAAAAATGGAGTAAAGTGTGGGGAGCCTGGAATGCTTACCGGGGTGATGTATGCCTGCCGCCCGAGCCTGCTTCCCTGGATGAACATATGTCGCCATAGCCTGTGACGCCAACTGTGACACGTTAACTGATTGATCCTGTCTTTCCTCCTCCCTTCTATTATCCTTCACTCTCCTGTATCATTGATTCGCTGTTTGCTCTCCCCTACCTGCTACCAATACCTTGCAGAATTCTCTACCCCATTGCCACTCTTTAGCGCCGTTTGGTGTTTCTTTTCTTTTGTTCTCTTCTCTTTCACTATAAAATATTAAAAAACAACCTGCATTGTTCTGTTGTACCTGTTTTTGCACTATTGCGCTCCTGCTTCACCATGCTGCCTTGCCTCCGGGATGTTAGGCTGAATAGCTGTGTGCTCTTTCAAAATAAAGGTTTTAAAAATTAAAAAAAAAAAATAATGAAGGGATGTGCACAATTCCAGAACCCATAGAATAGAATAGCATATCTGATATCGTTTGGGTTGTAAATTTGTCCAGATCCGAGTGATTATTTTTTCAACACGGAAGAATATTTTTAGAAACTTGTGATAAAAATGTGATGTGATGCAAAAATATAAAGATATGCTAAAAACTGAATGACATTAAAACATAAATGAAATTGAGAACTAATATGATGTAGCCCCAACAGGAGCAATCATAGCAACCAACCAGTGCCTAACAAGAGAGACATAATGCTTGTCTTGAAAAAGATGTAACAATAAGCAAAAGCCATTGAAACGCGTCAACACCACTGTTTGACACAATCTTTTGGGACTATAATCAATTCCTAAATACAAGCTAAGGACAAATGTAAATAGGATTGGTTTAGAAAAATAGCGTGACCCTGATGTGTCGTAGAATGACAAATTGAACTGTCTATTTTTCTGTTTCTCTGTTTATTGTTATGTATGTGATAGGTACAAGGGGTATTAGTGTGTGTATTAGTTTCATTTTGAATAATGTATTTATATTCTTCGAGGATATGTGAATATTGTTTTTTTACGCATTTTGGGATGAATTGTTGTTTATGCTACACGTAGAGGATAGCATCAATTGTGTTATGAATTGTGCTTTTTATGGAAATACATGTTTTTAAATACAAACCATATAACACAAAAAATCATTTTGTTTTTAAATCTTTTCACAACATTTTAAATTAGATTTAGCTTTATACCATATGCACCAGATCTAGGTCTTCTTGTCTTTTTTTCTCGTAGTGTTATGAACCTGTATTGGTAGAAGTGAGCTTAATAAAACTATAGCATAACATAACATAAACCTGACAGGGTGTCACAAACTTCTTGCCACAAGTATTAAAAGTTCATCCCATCAGCATGTTTGTACCAATAATGTTCCAATGCTTAAACAACAAGATATGTTGTATTACTGTAATGGCGTTATTATTATTGTTCTGGGTGCTTTAACACTCATGCCAGTAAGGAGCTTCACTATGTGACTAATTTATTTGTGCTGAGCCCACTGACTCATTTGTTGTTTCTCTTTGGCAGCATGTGACAGTTCTTGAACGAACTTAAATGATCTGATGATCCTAGTGACTCATTTGTTTGTGCAGTCACTGGTGACTTCATTGCTGTTTCCCTTTAGCAGCAGGTGTAGGTGTGGAATATGCACAAATGACCTGCTGACCCTAATGACTCATCCGTTTGTGCTAACTTTGATGACTTCATTATTTTTTCCCTTTGGCAGCAGGTGCAAGTTCTGTAACATGCTTGAGGTCACTGCCTTCTGAGATGGCACCTCTATTTAAAGAGGTTGTGTTCTATCACCTGTGCTTGCTATTTATGTTTGCTTTTGAAAGTAGCTGCCACATTGACGAGTCAAACACCCAGGAGCTTCTCTCGATTTCAGAGAGCTGTTTCAGTCTTCCTACAGATCAAGGCTTTACTTGTTTCCTGACACTGCAAATCTAACAACGTCTATTCAGTCCCTGCTTGCTTTCTTCAGACGTTCTGATGAGCTCCCGACTTCTGGTGCTCAAGTAGAAATTCTTCTAGCAAATTAGGGGGAAAACAGCACTTTGTAAGGGGGCAAGTGGGGGGGGGCACATTTGGGTGTACACAATGGGTTTGGTGAAGGGAGATCAGCCAACCACAGCACAAGAGACACACTGGGAACAAACTCCTTGTTTTCTCTTAGTAGAGATTTCTATTTGTATATATGGGCTTGTTTTGGGAACTCACAATGAACCTTGATAAGAACAGTTACAGAACTTTGTGTTATTAAACATAAAGAACTGTAATTCTGGACTTTGCTCTCTTAGCTTGGCACCCAATAAAAAAAAGATTCTCGTTAAAATACTTGTCCTTGCTCACAAAGCACTGCAGGCCACCTGGGCAAACTATCTCAGGGAAAGGATTAAAGAGTATGCTTCTTCTAGAAGTCTCTGATCTTCTACCAGTTGGTTGGCTAAGATCCCAAAGACTGATCGAGCGAGAATTGGAGGTAGGTCTTTCTCCTATCTTGGGTCGGTTGCCTGGAATAAACTTCCTTTGGAACTACGCACAACAGCTGAGACATCAATCTTTAGGAAAAAAAATTAAAAACTTGGATGTTTCAACAGGAATAGTGTCACTGTTTGCCTGTGCTAATAGCCATGAAGCCATCGCTGAGACACTCATTTAAGTATCTGCGCACTTTATAAAACTCTTTATCATATCATATCTCTTAGTCGAAACAGCTAGCATTTTCTAGAGTGAAATGTAAAAACAATTCTTCGTGACAGTATAACTAAGAATTGTTGAATTACCTTTTTCCTTCCAGATCTTCTTCTCTGCAGTACCCACCTGAACTTCCCTTCCCCCTGTTTGGCCACATGAATACTGTTGTGAAATATAAAACTCAGAGTCGGTGCTGTCAGACAGAGGGCATCTTGAGAGCATTGCTTCCAAGAAACCAGGCCTGACACTGGGAGATCATACAGCACACTCATTGTGTGAGATCATTTCTCCAGGCTGCCCAACCAGATCAGAAACTGCCCAATCTAGAACTCTACTGAAATACAAGCAGGTTCTACGCTGATGTAAAGTTACTGAAAACAGAAACTACCATTTGGGAAAAAAGTAGAAGAAATCACACAACCACACTGAGAGAAATTGCCACCAACACCACGACAGAGTTAAGAAACAGTCATAAAAAAAGCTAAGAGATATCGGATCTCAGAAGCAACATGGCTAACCAAATATTTATTGAAAATCTTCACTGAGTTCCCTAAATATTAATAGACTTTTTTTTAAGTATCAACAATAGCCAGGAGTATTATGCTGTTTTCTGGCTGACTATTTGATCAAAATAATCTTGAATCCACTTTTTGTTGGAATTGGAAGCTGATTCATTGCCTCTATTGCCAGCCCTCACCCTGACTCGAACAGATCAACAGCCTAGACCTGCTTTACAAGTATGACAGCACCAAGCACTGACAGTAGCAAGTCTAGTAGATTTGCCAGCACACTAGCATTCTGGGGCCCCCTGAAAATCATCCACATCTACCTTACGTCCTCTGCTGTCATACTAGTAAGAGTGATTATCAAGTTCTCCCTTTTCCCACAGGAATTACCCTCTAACATAAAAACCTTACACATCAAAACTTTTCTATAGAAGCCATGTTCGGACCCAATAGGTCTGGCAAAGTACAGACTAATATCCAATTGACTGTTCTTGTCAAAACCTATTTACAAATGAGGCTTTGTCTGGCTCTCAGCCTTCCTAAATGAGAGCATGTTTCTCTCCAACAGATAGGATTCTGACTGGCAGATGCCCTGAATCTGTCTGCCTTGATCGTGATCTGAGATGATCTTAAAAACCCTGCTAATCTGAACTGAGTTACTACTTTTTTAAGTCTGGACCTTTCTTCTATCTTCAGCTCAGTGAATCACCAAGCATTACTTCAGAGTACGGGACATCGCAATTGAGAAAACCATCCTGGGCTGGATCACTTCTTAACTTGTCGACAGAGCCCAACTTAAGAGTCTTTTTTCCTTCTGTTCTGCAGCTTTCTCCTCTTGTAAAGGGTTTCCTCATGGCTCCACCATGACCCCTCTATTCTTCAAATTATACTTCAGCCATTTCCTACTATTTATCACCTCAGTTCACCTTACCAGCTACAGTTACACCTCTGATAAGCAGATCCTCATAAAGATATAAAACTTCTCTGATCGGGCCACTATACCGTTGGCTATTGCATTGTAGCAGTTAATCACTGGATGATGATGAACCATCCAAAGGGCAAATGCTCAAATTTGAACATTCTCATCTGAGGATTGTAGTAAAATTATGACTCTTTGCTGCGTGGTCTAAGGATCTTGGACCGTAATGATCCCCTCAACCAAAGTTAGAAAATTGGTAATAATAATGGACAACAACGAAGTGACAAAAGGCATTTTCTATAATATAAGAACACAATACTGTATCATTTCTCATTTAGAATTCCCTCACAAGATGCAGTCAATGACCTACCTAGTACTATCATACCTGGATAACACCAGTGGTCTTGACTTTGCTGCCTCTCGATATCTACGTCAAAGTCCATATTTAATCCGAAATGTTGTGGCCAGAACACTTAAGAAGGTTGATGCTAACTCCTCCCAGAGGTAACATTTCAGATCTATCACCGGCCTTCCGTTCCCGATAACACAAAAAAATATGTGGATATGTGGCCAGGTACCTTAGTGATCATACCATGAACAGTCAACCCTTAGAACTATTCCAGTCAGGATTATGATCTGGGCACAGCTCTGAAACAAGGCTCCACAAGGTCAGTGGCGTAGCTAGCCTGATGGCCGCCCGTGGATGCCCTGCGGTGTTGTGTAAAAGCGCGGGGTGCTGCTGATTTCCTCTGCGGCCACTGCCCCCGAAACACATGCCGCCCAGACCGCACTCTCACATCTCATTGCTACACCACTGCTCAAGATAGTAGGTAAGTCCCTACAACTGCTTGATGATGGGAACCCATGTCTTCTTTCTAGCCTATCCTGAGCATTCAGTATCTTGATATCCTTCTTACTCTTCTGTCAGAAGGTATAGTTCCAGTGCTACCTTACAAACCAGTTTCAACAAGTGAAAAATAAAAAACATAAACTCACTCCCTTGCCTTTTGGTGTACCACAAGTCTCCAGCTTCTACTGTCTCTTTGTTGAGCCACTAAATGAACTTCTGCAGAAACCGTGTTTATCACAAATACACATACCTCGCCTAAATGTTTCTAAAAATGGACTGTTTAAACCCGACTCCCCACCTTAGCCACATACATATTCAAAATACAGACAGGTATAAAAACATGAAAATCAATGGACTGAGATGAACAAAGTTCCTTATTCTTTCAACTAAGCAAAATTGCACAATCAATTGATTGGATTAAACATCTGAACAAGATTGGCATCGCAAAATTTGACTATTCAGCTTAATTCTTGGGAGTAATCCTGAGCTCACTATTTAACATAGACAGCCACATTAGGACAGTTGCAAAGAGTGCTAACTAACATCTCAGAATCATTAATCATTAGAAACTTCAGGAACTTCCTGCTAAAATACAAAGAAGTGCTCTATTTGTAGGACTTACCAAGATCTCACTTGTGCCATTAAAAGCTGTCAACGCATGAATTGACTATCCATCTTTACGGTATGAAGCACAATACAGAGTCTACCATACAATACAATACTAGTTATTTTGTTGTTGAATTGGGCTGAGTCAATGCAGATTTGTTGACTCTGGTTTAGGGTTCATGGCCTAATCCACACCAAGATCTTAACTGTCATTCATATCTACTATAGTTAATTGAGCAGTAATCATGGTGGTTAAAAATGTCACTGGATCTTGTTTGTAGGACATGGTTTGCAAACCAGGTCTTGCCAAAGGGGTTGTAACTATCATGCAGTAGAGGTTGGGCTCAGTGGAGATGGTTGCCGTGACAATTAGAAATCTTTCATATCAGCTTCTTCATCAGGTGCAGTTTGCAGATGGACGCAAATGAAGTCTTGATAGCCATTGGTGAGCTCAAAGTGTGCTTGTGATGAGGTTTTCATTTGTAGAAAAGATGCATGCAATAGCATAGGAAGCAACTAATTGAGACCAGGTCACCAAATCAATACAGTGGTCCCTGCCTGTATGGTTGATGAACGTTTGGAATAATGTTCTGTCACACAACAGTGTGTCATAGAAGCTGTTTGTAAAGTCTTGGTTTTCTTGGACTTACTTAAGGCGTGCTCACAGCAAGGTACTCTTTAAAGGATGAAAATTCTTCAGGCAGGAGGCAGGTGCTGCCGGAAGCAGAGGTGGGATATGAATTCCCCAGATGTATATATCTTTCTCACAAATTTGGTTCATTTGTCCACAGAAACAACTCTCAGTTGGTGACACAGGGGATATTTATAGGGTTGTTTCTGGAGCAAGGAAATACTAAGTGGGCCCTATGACAACACCAACAATTTTGCCAAGATCCCACATTTTGAGCACACCTTACGGGGTGAGGGCCTGGAGTCGCTTTTAACGGATGTTGATCTTTTTGAAGCTAGTTTTGCTAACTCTCGAGACCGGTGCCCTATGTTTAAAGCCAGGGCTAGTAATACCATTATAGACTATATTTTTATGTCCCCCACGTTATTGAATAAGGTGATTTTCTATAATAACCAGGAATCCCCTCTGAGTGATCATAATCCGATAATTTTAATTCTGGATATCGCTTGTGGTATCCTGAGCAAAGGTGGTAGGAACCAGGTCATGACCAAGGTGCTACCCTGTGATCAGGGGAGGAGGCTTAGATGGGCTAATGTAACCCCAGAAAATTTTCTAAAGGGCCTGCGTGAGAAATGCACAGATCTATTTGCCATTTGCATTGAGCCTATAAGCACCAAGAATGCGGTACTCTGAGCTCTTGAGGGAATTTGTACTCAAGTAAGCTGTGATCTACGTCTAAAAACTAAAGTGTGACCTAAGTGTGGCCCTAAGGGGGTTCAACGAAAAATGTTCACAAGCCCATCAGTCTTTAATTTTAGCCTTGAAAAAATTACCACAGGATAGGGAGTTGATAGCTGGGAGAAGGAAGGATTACAAGTTAGTGCTTGATAGCCGGAAAAAAGAGATTAAGGATGAGACGTGGAATTCATTGCTGTCTGTGGAGGTGCTAAGAGACAGTTCAAGGTTCTGGACCATCATAAACACCCCTTTTTTTCAGGGGAGGAAAATGAGGTTCAGGATTGTAATATCTCTGAAGCTCAATGGCTTTCCCATTTTGAAGCGATTTATGAGACGTGGGGGTTGCGGATTGTACACCCTGGTCCTCACTCTATGGAGCCAGTACCCCGCTTGAGTTTAATGAGGGGGAAATCGAGAAAGCCATAAGAGACACTGCCAGTCATAAAGCACCAGGACCAGATAGCGTTCCTGCAGACCTCTATAAAAGTAATCCTCAGTTTTGGGCCAAAATATTTGCAAATGGTTTTAGTGCTGTGGGCTCAGCTGGCTTTCCGGCCTCTTGGTCAAAATCAATCATTATACCCATTTTCAAAAAGGGTCAGCTAGGGGAACCCCAGTGTTATAGGCCGATATCCCTTATTGATTCGGCTGTAAAAATTCTGGGAAAGGTAATCTTAACAAAAATTACTGATTGGGTACATGAGAGGGGGATTTTATCTAATATGCAATATGGTTTTAGAGGCGGGAGGAGCACGATGGATCAGTGTTTAAATTTGCACCTATTAATAAGTGCACTATGGCCAAGGAGGGGTGCTTGACGATGGCTTTTATGGATTTATCCAGCGCTTTCGAACTGGTTAACAGGTCAAAGCTCTGGAATATTTTGCTGGGAAAGGGTCTTGACCATTGTCTAGCCTATTTTTTAGCTAACCTTCACCAAGATCTTACAGCCTCGGTTAGAATAACGCAGGCTGGTGGCACTAGGGCCTAGATGTAGGTAATTATATTTTACTACTTCTTAAATACCGAATTTTACCGATTTGGTATTTAAGAAGTGGTCAAATAGAGGGGGGGGGATGTAGGTATTACAGAATCAGTAAATACCGAATCGTTAAGATTCGGTATTTACCGATTCTGTAAATACCGATTCGGTAATGCCCATTGATTCCTATTGGCATTGAAGCCCATAGGAATCAATGGGCATTGCCGAATCGGTATTTACCGATTCGGTAAATACCGATTCCAGCAAGGGGTGTCACTTTGACACCCTCTAGCACCTCAAATACAGGCATGTGTGCCATGTGGCACACAGACATGCCCTAAGGGCATGTCTGTCTGTCACATGGCATAGGTGTGCATGCACACATGTGCATGCACACCTGGATTCGGTATTTTACCACCCAATTGGATTGGGTGATAAAATACCGAATCTGAAAGGCCTTTGGGACTCAGAAGAGTCCCACCTACATCTAGCAGTTACCGAATCGGTAAAAATACCGATTCGGTATTTTACCGATTCGGTAAATTTACAGATTCTGTAAATTTACCGAATCGGTAACATTGGCCCCCTACATCCCAAAAACCCATTTTTGGCCGTTGCCGGCCGGTAAATGGCCACCTACATCTGGCCCTAGATCATTTAATTCTGGGGGAGGGGGCATCCGGCAGGGATGCATTCTTGCACTCCTGCTGTTCACCCTTTACATTAATGACCTGGATAAAGTGCTTGTGGAGTCGGCTTTGGATATTCCTCTTTTAGGAGACTGTTTAAACCCTGTTCTCCTATACGCAGATGACGTAGTACTTTTGGCCCGTACAGCAGTGGGCCTCCAGCGGCTTCTAGACGCTTTTGGGACTTTTATGAACTCTTTGGATTTAATTGTGAATAACGGAAAGTCACATACTGTGACAGTAGGTCGCAGAGTAGGGAAACCTTTTATTGTAATGGATTGGAAGTCTCCTCAGTGTCCTCCTTTACTTATCTTGGAGTCTTTTTTGATGACAGGTCTTCCTGGGTCATGCAACAAAAGTCAAAAAGAATGCAGTTATACGTGCTTCCTCACCTCTTTTAGGATTTGCACAGCAATTGGGGCTAGACCAATATAGGCTATTCTAAAGGTTTATAAAGCCAAGTGTTTGGCTATTGCGGCATACAGATCCTCTATCTGGGGCTATAAAGAACAGGCTGGAATACAGATAGCTGAAAACAAATTCCTACGAAGCCTGCTGTCTGTTTCACAATCTACCCCATCGTATGCTATACACCAGGAGCTAGGGTTTGGCTATGTTACTGATACTTTGAATACAGCTCTGTTACTCTGCTGGCTCACAACCTGGTTGAACCCCGATTTAACCCTGAATCATGTGATTTTACGGACTGTTTGAAGTTAGATAAGTCCATAAAAATCAAATGGCTCTCTTATGTTAAAAGCATGTTTAATAAAATAGGACGGCCAGAACTTTATGACGAACCGGAGAAGATCAGGAAGGAGGATGTGTTGTGGGTAAAATTGAATTGTAATAAGATTTTGATGTTGGAACTGGAAGAACAGGAGCTACGTAAACCATTAGTTAGGGCCCATTATCTCTTAAAAACATCAATTAAATTGGAACCCTATTTAACAATAGTTAATAAACCTTACCATTGTTGGCTCCTAACTAGGCTCTGCTTCAATCTGATCCATTTCACATTGGGGGATTATCGGGAATGGTGTAATCCTGTTGATGTCGAACCCTGCCAATTTGACAATTTTTCATCCCAGGACACTTTGCACTTCCTCATGTTTTGTGATTTGTATTCCAATATTCGCTCGAGATTTCTGGTTCCTAACCTGAGAGGCAGGGGTTTCACTCAGGTAAGACCGGCATTGGTCTTCCTACAGTCTTTGTGTAACCCTGGGGATATTTTTAACATTGTATCTTTTTTGGCAGCTGCTGTGAGGCTAAAGAAACAAAGAAACCTAAAGATGTTTTCTCCCTAAGTAAGATCGTAATTTTTATTGTAATTTAACGGGACAAGGGGTATGATCTTGTTTTAGTATTTTTATTTAAGTGTACAGAAATCTTGTCTGTGTATTTTAATTATTAAGTCAAATTTATTTGTTATATTGTCTATGTTTGTGGTTTGTCTTTTGTACTTTTATGATTTTAATTAATCGAATAAAGTGGATTGACTGACTGACAACACCAACCAGGGGCACCACTGATTCCATATGCATAAAAGGGACCTCCATTCCCATTGCATTTTTGCCACTTTGTCGAGAGTGACAAAAAGTATTGCAATACTGCACCAGCCTGTGGTGTCCAAGAAGGTGATATGTCTCCATATTTAATTTCACAGGTTGCCCGTAGCTGCACTGGTCATCGTTGCAAAGTTGTCAGATTCACGTTTTCCATGACGAATAACGACGTCCTGCACAGTGCTGTTTCTCAGGTTTAGCATACGGCCTAACTTGAAAGAACTGTTCCATGCCTCTGAGAGGGCCAGCATGTTTGTCACTCCCAGGGTGGTGAGAGGACACAGAAGCTCCCAAGGAACAACTGGATCCCTTCTGGGTTGAGGGGTGCAGTTATGAAGTGCAGCTCCCCATGGGTCTAAATCTAACCCAAAGCAAGTCTGGGTTCAGGCAGACTGGACAGGGTAGTGAAGTTTGGCACTGCACAGAGGGGAAGATGTACTAATTATTAAAAGCAGCCCAGCAACTAAATTTACTGCACTGCGCCAATGGGAAGACTGCACAGAACCATATATACTAAGATTGGGCTGCTGCAGCCATCCCCGTACTGGCCCTTTAATTTGGCAGCATTGCGCAACATACAGCCTTTCACCATGATGCAACAGTGAGTGTGCACTGTCTAGCATAGGATTTGCGCTAGAAGCATACCTTTCCCAAAAAAATGTCTATTCCTAGACAAGCTTAGACTGGTCTCACACATTTGATGTGTGTTGTGCAATGTGTGTTAGTGCTTGGTTCAAGGAGGTTTTGGTGCAAAGTCGGGTCTGCTTACCTTAGCAGACTGCATTTTGCGTCAAAACCTATGAGATTTTGCACTGATCCGCCAAGAACCACTACAGTAACACCCCCTTAACCAAAAGGAGCACAGAATCTGGTCCTTCGTCACGCTAAGAGGGTGTGTGGAGGGACCACCTGGACGTTCTGACAAAGCGTTTTCTAAGGATGCACAGGGAACAGTGCTGCACCTTTGCAAAGTCAAAAGGGAACAACTGTTCAGTGCACCAGGGTGGAATATATTAAATATGACATGCTGGGGGCATGACAACTGGGGCCCATCACAAAAATGAATATGATTGTGTAGCATTTGCTATCACAGATGTGCAGTATTTATTAATGCACAGAAAACGCTAATGTTGCTTCATGCAGCACTTCTCACTGCTGTGACCTCTGTCTTAGGAAGAGTTCCACCAACCCGCTGACATTCTAACCTGTAAACGGCAGGGTGCACACAGGTTTCTGCATCAGCTCTTCCCTAGATTGTAGCTTTAACTGAGTCAGGTATTTTGAGGCTCAGTATTCCTCCGAAATAGCAATGTGATAATAACCAATTGTCCATATAAAATCTGCATTGCATTTCTATTCTTGTAAACATGTTGAAAAGTAAATGATATAGTGAGACGTTTGATTTCATGCACCCACTCATCTCATCCTTCCATCATTCTGAGTATGATCCATTATGCACCACCAGTGTCAATTGTCTTGCAATGGCGATTAAAAAACAGCATTAGAAGAACCAGATTATTATAAATGTATCAGTAACCAAGGAGGTGAATGGAATCTGCATTTTGTACGATGAGGTATTTTTGGTAAAAGGCTGAGTAAAGTACTATAACTTACCATTATGTAGAAGATTGTCTGCTTCTGCATTTGTAATTTCTGAAATAAAAATATAAAGATAAGTATGTCTGACGAATGCAGTTGTAATTTCTGGAGCAGAAACTTAGCACTCACAATATAAGAATATACACTGGTTGTGATATATTACATGCTGGCATAAGGGTAGGGGGGCAAGAGGAGTAATCTCAAATTTTCATGGCGGAGATACCACAAAATGGACTCCTTGGTCTCCCAAACTGGCTTTGATGCCTCTTGCACCAGCACAGATATGTGGAGAAAGGCCCTTCTGGTAAAAAACAAGACGCAGTTTGACAGAAACTTGGCTCCAAAAAGAATCCGGGCCAGACGTTGCTCAGGCTTTATCCCCTGGTTACATTATCCTACGCAAAAAGCGACGTAATAAGAAGGGTAGAGGGATTGCAGTTATTTTTAAAAAAGAATATAATTGTCTCATTGAACCTACACAACTTGCTGATTGTGAAACTTTAACTTTTACTATTTCCTTCAGCCCTACAATTACTTTCTCTGGAGTGGTACCTTATAGACCGCCAGGATCAAGCGCAATATTTAACCAATCCCTTTCTGAAGTAATGGCGAATCTGCATGGCACCAGAGCAAATTTCTCCCTTTAAGAGACTTCAATCTGCATATGGAACAGCCAGCTAGCACACACGTTTCTGGCCTTCTACAGGATCTACTGGTCATTCAACTATCGCAAAGGGTATCTGGACCCTCATGAGAAAGCCTATTAGGCTTGTTTTTTCCAATAATAGGATGTTAACTATTCAAAATCCACTACCTGTTACTTGCTCAGACCACTTCCTGATACTGGTTACTCTGAAAACCCCTAATCCGCCTCCAAATATTAAATTAGGGATTTGGAAAGATCGCTCTTAGTCGAAACTGCGTATTGAATCCTGGAAACAGGCTCCTGATGATTCATGACCTATTTTAGGCTTAGACCGAACCTTAGCCAATGGAACAATCCTCCAATGGATTAGTTCCACACTTGATCAGGTCATCCCACAAAAAACTCATACACGATGAGCAAAATATAATTCTGCCCCATGGTACACACCTAATCTTAGGAAACTAAAACAAGAATGTAAAAAAGCAAAAATATTCTGGAGAAGAGATTATGGGGATACAAGCAAACAGATGTATCTAAACTCTATCTGAGCATATCACACGGAAGTTCAAAAAGAACAAGCAGCTTTCTTAGAGCAAACATTAACAATGCTGCTGATGTAGCAGAAATCGCATTTCAATTGTAGGGTTGCATTATAATCACACGTGTAGAGCGCACCCGCATATAATCTTTTGTTGTATTAATGCCAAGTGTTAGAATTGTGAAATGTATTAATTTGAAACATGAAGTGTTTAGAAGTAACATGTGAAATTAACGTGGAAAGAAAATGTGACTAGTAGAAAAAATTAACGTGAAGAACTCCTGTTGTGAAACCGACAATTTTTCATGTACTAAAAATGTTTATTAATTGTGTCATTTTATATGTAGGTAAATGCATTAACTAAAAGTGCCTTATTTTTCATCGAAAGTCGTAAAATTTATGTGATGCTTTCCTATGTTAGCTAAATTTTTAGGCCTGAAATGCGGTTCCCTGGAAGCTCTCACTTTAGAATTAACAGTAGAGTTTCATGTGCATTGAGGAATTTGTTCTTTCTCATGTTTTGTGTTGCAGGTGAAAGAAGTATTCTTGTTAGCTAGAATAATGCCTTTGTTTTACTGGTCAGGCAAGGAGAGAAGAAGTTACATAGTGCGGCTTGAGTCGATAAAGGAAGTTTGTTGTGCTTTACAAAGGAGAAGGCCTGGGAACCAACCACAAAATGTTGCAAGGAAAGAACGGCGTCCCATGGCAAACTACCTTTAGGATTATACCCAGAGCAGATAGCGTGATCCGCAATGAATCTTGGGAAGGTTACCTACAAATAATATGATGATAGGAGTAGGGAAAGTGTGCACTTCTCCTTCTGCCTTTGGGGAGAGAGCATCAGAGAGCAAGCTCTGTCTTGATAGCTTTATGCTATATGACCCATCGATGGTGCGGAGACTTCTTAGGAAGACTCCACAACGTGACACCTTTTACCCTAATTCCTGAAGATGCTTAAGTAGGGAGGTGACTTTAACGTAGTGTAGGGATAGATTGATGCTTTTAGCTCACCAACCCTCGATGCAGGGAAATTTAGACTCATGCTTTCTGATCCTCTGCATCCTGCTTCTTGAAATAAGTGTATTGTTTATGCTACATCGTGTTAATTGGATAAGTAGATTTGGCTTTATGCTAATTCCAACGTAATCCACTTTAATCATGACGTGTCTTTTTGTTTAGTTATTTTTGGCTTTGTAATAAATCAAACTAAATATGCGTAGGTGTCTGTGGTAACTATGGGTCCAAAGGAATTCTTGGTTAATTGATTGGCTTAATAACACATTTTCTCCGCTCTACGCTTTCATGCTGCTAAAAAGAACCATCAGACTGTGAATCTATAACAGGTCCAGAACGTATTGGCACAGCCCTTTCACTTCTAGCTCTTCTTGTGAAATGTTTCACATAGTGAAATCTCTCTTAGAGCCTCCTTCCACTGGCCCCCCTTGGAACCCTCACCTTCGTGATGTAATGATCTCGCAAACATATTTCTGAACAAAATATAGTCTACATATAGCAGTTTCTTACAATCTATGGAAATCAGCTTTGTTCGCCAGAAGAAAAATGTGCAGGCTATTTATGTGCCTATGTTTAAACAAGAAAATAGTGTCCGAAAAAACACAGCTAAGGTACAATTGGAGCAGGAAAAAAGATGAGTATATGACCCCTCTTGGATCACTATAGAAAGCACTCACTCACCAACCTGGTTGGTGACATGCTTCATCATAGGGCCCCACTGGAGAGGCCGAGTGCCTCCCCAGTGTGCTTCGACGCCAGATCTGCTCCAATTGTACCTTAGCTGTGTTTTTTCAGACAGTCTTTTCTTGTTTAAACAAGTATAACCGCGGATTAAGAGTGTTGCCTCATTCTCCCTACCTCTCTTTTTGTTGTTGTGTATTTATGTGCCTATGCTGAAGGACTTCCCTCTTTGACATCAAAAAGTCTTGTTGACATTTTTTGTAAAATCAAATCCAGCTCGCCCAAAGACCTGGCTCCTCTACGTATTTTAGCCAAAGTAGTAGACCAGATACTTCCCTGACTTCTTGAAATGGAAAATATTTCTCTAAACTCAGGACTAGTCCTGGTAACTTAGAAACATACATGGTTAAAGCCCTATTAAAAAAGCTGAACTTGTATCTCCTTGAGTTAGGAAATTATCTGGCAATTTCCCTTCTCCCTGCAATGAGTAAAACTTTAGAAGAACGTGTTAATTCAAGTCTATCTGGATTTTTGG
The DNA here is from genome assembly GCF_964263255.1 of Lissotriton vulgaris. NCBI lineage: Eukaryota > Metazoa > Chordata > Amphibia > Caudata > Salamandridae > Lissotriton > Lissotriton vulgaris. Next base: position 1,425,840,165 of record NC_141689.1, on the reverse strand, counting down.
AGACTTATGCACTCTACACCGACTGGATTTAGACCCTACCACGGTAAGGAGACCGCCCTTTTGGCAGTGGAAGATGAAGTCAGTTCGCTGTTAGACCAGGGAGGACTGGCTGCCATTACCCTCCTTGATCTCAGCTCTGCATTTATACAGTAAACCATGATATTCTTGCAGATCGATTGCAGAGCGTGGGAATCTCGGGTATAGCTCTCTCCTGGTTGAAGTTCTTCATTGAAGATAGGTCTTTTCGGGTTTTTGATGCTGCATGTATGTAAGACTCTTTCCCCCTAAATTGTGGGGTACCCCAGGGCTACTGATTGAGCCCTACCCTTCATAACATATATATGAGGCCACTGGCACATATTGTTCTGCCTTTCTGGATTTCAACTATTTCCTATGCAGACAATACTCTCTAGTCTTTTTCCTTTCTAAAAGCCAAAACTTCCCTCTCGTCTCCATTAGGCCCTTGCCTAGAGAATGTTGCTAGCTGGATGAGTAGGTCCGACCTTAAGCTAAATGGAGGAAAAATTGAGCTTATGATTTTCTGCAATAATCTCAGCTCCTCTATGAGTTTGGGCTGGCCAAGCTGTGTGGGTACTCCTCCTGCTCCAAAAACAGCCATTAATAGATTAGGAATGTTACTGAATAAATCCCTGAACTTGGATGTCCAAGCAGTAAAACTCGCAGCCATCTACTATGGTATGCGCAGGATGCTACGAAAAATTCTCTCTCTCCTGCCTTCTACCTCAAAGAGTTTGGTGGTCTAGGCTCTTATTCTCTCCTGCCTGGTCTATGGTAACTCTCTTTATCTCAGAAAACCAAAGGCAGTTGCAGGTGGTACATAATTCTGCTACTCAGATTCTGTATAACCCCCTGAGACACCAATCCGTCCAACTTAGCTTGAGCACTCTCCATTGGCTTCCAGTGGCTGGGAGAAATCAATTTCATAATTGGGCAACATTCATAGGGCAATCCTTGATAAAGGGCCCTTGATCTCTCATTCCTTGGTTTCACCCTATCTTCCCGGCAGAACTCTGCGCTCCTCTAATGCGCATTTGGTTGCAGTGCCCTTGGTATGAAGGGCAAAATGCGGAGGGCGCTCCTCTGTTGATAAGACAGATAAACTTTGGAATAGTCTTCCCTACTCGCTTGCGATCCGAAAAAATGGAACTCCCTTTTCGAAAATCACTAAAGACCTGGCTTTTTCAGAACAGCTCCTTCTAAGATAATCTAACCAATCTGTGCCGCACTATCAATGCTGCAGTGCCTAAGGGTAGCTACATGCTATATAAGTGCTTCACAGAATAGAATAGAAGAGAACATACTGTAACCAAGCACGCAGGTTCGCCCTTACCCCTGCAGGACATATGGTAACCACACACTCCTTAACCAATAATGCAGGCTTTTCTTTTCCACATAAGACAAACTATAATCACACCCCTACCAACCATGCCAGCAGTCTACCCCTTTAAACACAGTACGTATGTAACCACACAATCTCTAAACAATGGTGAAGGTCTTCCTATGCCTGTTGAGGATACGTTGAGTGAGGCAATACCACACAAATGGCAGTTGTGAGCTACAAAAAAGCTATATAACATTACCCAAGATTTGTTTGCAGACATTTGATACAAGTTGCAGCCATGAAATGCACAGCTTTATGGTTTCACGTACAGCTTTTATCCAAATAACACAATATTTTGAGAAAAAAAACAGAAACAGACCGGAAAATGACAACCAGTGGCCATGCAGACCCATCCAAGGCAGGCTAAAATAACACACAGAGCATTATTTATTTATTTAATATTCGTAAATTGGACATTTGTTAAGAATAATGAGTTAATTAGTATTTAAACCCAGACATATAAAAGAATATTTGTCACAAACACAGGTGGCAATGGTAATTTGAAAACGTTATGAGGAATACATATGAAGGGCATTACTGAGCATTTGAGTTGGAGTTGCTTGCTTTTCTAATCACATGCATGATTGGCATATATTGTTCTCACTATAGGGAAGTGAACCTGTTTATTGTGACACATGAGGTTGTGTGGTTTCTTTATTCTAATCTATTGTAATTAACTTATTTTACCTTGTGTTCTTTTAAAACTTTACAAAAAAATCCTATTTATGGGGAAGGTTTCACTGATTAATTACTGGATTGGAATGGTCTTCTGTTTTTTGCTTTGCTGTCTTGAATACAACATTTTAGAATATCTCTTATATAATTATTACATATTATTTTATACTATGTGATTATCTAGTCCTGATGAAGTCAGGTGATGATGAAACGTGTTGGCAAGAATGTAATAATTAAAGAAGAATCCAGAATACTCTGGGTGAATTATACTGTTATTTATTTTGGATAGCTGGATGAAAAGAGTGTTCCAGGAACCATTATTGAATTTCTTGGGAGGTTTTCCTGCTAAGCAGTGATTGGCAGCCACTACTTCGCCACTCCTTCCTTTTCGAAGCAACAAGACTTTATGAACTTCATGAACTTAAGTAACAGTTGAAATTACATGTGGAGTGCGCCCTGTCTTCTCCTGGCTGCCACTAGAGATAAAATATTTGAAAGCTGTTCTTCAGACAATGGGGAAACATTTGACAATTGATTTGTTATTTATTTGCCGAAGAGCAACTTCTGCATTTTGTTATAAGGAGGTGTTTATGTCTTCACATATTAATGCCAGTTTATTTTAAATTCTGTGTATTTTTCTTTGAAATCAAATAGTGAGAGGTAAATTACAATCGCCCTTCTTAAATAGCGGAACAATAATACTTTCGGTCCAGGATGGAGGCACAGATGAGTGGTTGTAACAGTAATTGAGGACTGGAAGCAAAACCTGAGCCCACAGATTTGTTTCCCTTTTTGTAACAGAGATCGAGACTTCGTTCAGGCCCATTGCACCAGAAGCCGGCATTGCCCTAATCGAAGGCTAAATCTCACTCAAAGAGGGGGAACAGTAGCTAATTAGCATCATCTCAGAATTGGTGGGTAGATCTTCAACCCAGAAGTGGACACCTGGATTGTCCACATATAGTTCCCTAATAAACCAGTTCCATACATCCTCGCTAATGGAGATGGGGTGGGATCTCACTTTTATCCCACTGCGGTAGGCAATGAGTTCCCAGAATATATGCACATTTTTCCTAAATGCAGCTTTTCTTAAATTGATCCACAGACGGTCCCAGTTTTGCTTTCTTCCGGTAATCTTTGCACCCTGCCTTCTCCTTTCAAGCAGAGATATTAACCTGGTGGTTCTTTTGCTTAGGTGACAAAGTGTGTTCTGATCATTTTGTTTATTTTATTTGTTAAGGGAGAGGAACTGCCTGCATTGAGAAGTGTGAGTGGTTTTGGGGTGACTCTCAGAATCAAAATCAGTAATCACCTTCAAATTTACTAAAATGTTTCATAAATCTTCTTTCCAAAGGCCTATGACAACTGAATAACTCTTTTAAGTTAGATATCCTTTTAATGGATTCATGCACTCCTCCAGATTACTTATTAAACTGCAATGTAGATCAATCAAATCTCCATGATCCGACTAATGACATGCTGTAATTTACAGAAAATACCAGCGCTCTACCGTCGCTAAGCGGAGTATTTATGACTTTCAAATCTGATATAAACTTACAGGCAGAGCATGAGGTGATGATGTAATCAATTATAGAGAGGCCCAGCTGGGATTAATGGGTATTTTGAGCGGGAGAATCAAGATCAAATCTACTGTTTAGGATATTAATCTACTACAATTACAACTGTATGATTTTAGAGTGGGAACCTAGACCTAGAGGACAGCAGCGTGCTGTAGATGGGAACAGGATACTTAACCGAAATGTGAGGAAAGAATGACATGTAGGTAACTCTACAATGAGAACCTGGACAGTAAATGTGTGCAGTTAAAGGAAAACACTTTCATAATGAGGTGAGGCTGGAGAGGGAAGGGATACAAGTTAAGATGGTAGGCAGTTTGTGAAGAGGTGGGTTGTTGGTGTCTCTAATGGGTTAACTCATACTTCCGGCATAAAGGAATGCTGAAAATTTTAAATAAATGAGATAGTAGTTGGTTATCTAAAAATTGGTAACGACAGTATGATGGGATAATATATGTAATGGACTTGAGACTCGTGACCAACATTATAATAGAAATATGGTCAAGGACCAACTACTTAAACCTTTAATGCTGAGAGATACCTGTGCAGCCAAACATAAAGAAAATCAAGGGATATTATCTTCTGAAGAATGCTTTTCACCTGATTCTCTGTAACATAACAAAAACATAATTTTAATAAACACAAAAGGTTTGTATTTTTAGGGCCATACTAAGTGGATTCACCCATTGCATTTATTGCAGTCCCATTTCCTTAAGGGAAAATGGGCTGAATTGAAAAAAAAGTTTCTTTATTAGAAATTACAGACATGGTGGTCTGCTTACCCCAGCAGATCACCATCTCTGTGTAGGTCGTGAATTGTAGTGGGTCTCAATTTGCCACCCACCTCATTAATATTCAACAAGTAGGTTGAATTGCAATCCACTACGATTGAGTATTTCGTGAACCTACCTATTAGCACATAGGTTGATTCACAAAACAATGCACTGGTCGCAAAAATTCTGGTAACAAATTACAGCCAGTATTTTACGACCAGCGCTTTGTACATTTGGCACCTAGGGTATTTGGAGTTATAGATGCAGGAGCCCTTAAAAATTACCGATTCGGTAAATTTACCGAATCGGTAATTTGAGATGTAGGTGGCACTGAAAACAGTGCCACAGGGCCACAGGGCCTTAAGGATTTGTTATTTACCACCAACTACTAGTTGGTGGTAAACAACAAATACCTGTGTATATGCAAATCTGTGCATGTACACCTGTGCCATGTGGCACACATACATGCCCTAAGGGCATGTATGTGTGTCACATGGCACACAAGCCTGAATCAGGGGTGCAACAGGGTGTCAAAGTGACACCCTGCCACCCGTGACTATTCGGTAATTTTACTGAATCTGTAAATACCGATTCGGTAATTACCGAATCTTAACAATTCGGTAATTGTTACCGAATATTTACCTACATGGCATTTACCAATTTGTAAATACCGAATCGGTAACATTCGGTATTTACGAATCGGTAAATGCCATTTACCTACATCTGGCCATTAGTTCCTTAAATTTGCAACACTGTATACAGAATTATTTATAAAGGAATACTAGATCTAGTGCTTTCAAAGTCGTTCTGCTGTGTTTAAACTTCTCCAAAAACATATTTGCTTTTCCATCAAAAAGGCAACACTCATCAAACATTATGTCCAGGAATAGTGAATAGACGTCATTCCACCAATCTCTTAGTTTGTATCCATGTGTGGTGACAGAAAACTACATCTAAGCCTCTGACCACATCTTCATCACTTGTCCAAGGTAAACGTCGTTTACAACGCGGTGTTTACACCGCACAACCTTTACCACGCTGCCATTACAACGCAAGTCTTTACTACGACTTGCGCTGGATGGCGCTGTTGGTTAAGGAATATTGTAATTTTATATTCCAACACCTTCCCTACTGCTACGTGGACTGGTGTTGGAATATAAAATTATAATATTCCTCAATCCGCGCCCTCCAACGCAAGTCGTTGTAATGACTTGCGTTGTAATAACCGCGTTGTAAAGTACCGCAATCTAAAAGATCGCGTTGTACTGATATACATCCCTTGTCCAAAGTATAAAAATCTGTCTCTATAGCCTATTTTTGGGCATCCTTTCTGTCCGGCAAACAAGTACCTACTAAAGAAGCTAGCTCCCAGTGGACAATGATTGTATGTCTTGCCGGATGCAAGTTGCATTTGAAGAGTGCAGTGTTTCATTGCTGAAAGCAAACATTTATCCTTCGCAAGGCATTTATCTTTTATAACTCCCTGTCAGGTGGTAATTGTATTCTGATTAGGTTCACAGGACAACGCCTTGATTACAAGACTCTCCATGGTTGGATGTGCGGAGAGGTAAAGCAGATCTGACAATGATGCATATTATGTAAGGAAGATCAAGCAGCACCAGGAAGCAAGGACATAGGTAGCTCTCTCATTAGATCTGAAAAGTGGGTTAAGTTATTGTTTATTGCTTCAGACAGCCCAGGCAGGTAGAGCACTGAACATGACAACATGGAGGCAGGCAGAGTTAGTCATTAATGCTACACTTCTGAATTAGAAGCAGGACTTCTGGGGCAAGCAAGGAAGATCTAACATATGAACATCTCAAGTGCACCTGTTAGGAGCTTTGCAATGTTCCTAGTTTTTCAGCTTTCCAGTGACATTGTTTCCCTCCTTCCCTGTCACCATTCCCCTTTCCTACTTTCTTTTTATACAGTACTTCTATTTGTATCTTGGTCCTGTGCCCCCTATTGAGGCCTGTGCCTCCTACTGAGTTCTTGTCTGCATCCTCACTGCCTGCATTTACCTGCCTTTTGGCGTCCCGATTATAGCCTCCCAATCAGCATGCAGTTCATTCTCAGCTTCTGCGGCCATCCGCACTGTCTCCCTGGAGTTCTTGGTCTCCAGTCAGCATTCCTACTAGGACCTGGGCTTGTATGAACCTGCTAAGCAGAGTGAGGAGTAAGCTGTCAGTTCATAGATTTGTGAATATTAATTGCTTCAGATGTTTTGACAAAGAAACATTTCCTAGAGATGTTGCATATTGTTCTTGTTTTGTCATGATTACCAAACAGGGATTCTGTGAAGTGAACAGAGGTGGATACATCGTTCGTCCACCGGCAGCCAGGGATTGAATGAGGATATACCGTGGAGTGCTCTGTGAACACATCTCTGCCAAAACATCCCTAATCCGCCTAGCGAACTATGCTAAGTTCAGTGTACACCCGTTTGCTTGGTCTTACACCGGTTATCATGGTCAATACACATGCCTTGGCATACCACAGGATTACTCAACCATAATGTAATCCCTATTATACCCTATGTACCTACCACCTTAATTTTTGGTAAGTGTAGCTTACACGGAATGCCCCCTACTAACCAGCTAGGTGGGTGCACTCTCCAGGGCAGTTTCCCATGACATTCTCTTACTATTTACTCCTATGTTTGCCCGAACCCAGCGGCAACTGTGGGTTTTCAACATCGGGCCCACAATTCAGTAGATCGGCTAACACTCTACTGGCTGTAATTTACAGACCCCCACATTATGTTCCTTTAAACCATAAATGGGAACCACAAACGAGAGTGGACACCAGCTATGTGTTCCTTTGGCAATACTTGCCTGACCTCACAGACCTATGCCAGATTAAGAAACCAACCACACTTAATAAGGCCAATCACTTCCTACTTATAACTGAGCTACACCGCCATTTAGCAACATAACCCTGGATATGTTCACTGACTTTTTGTACACTACCCTCCACTCCATCATGGCCGCCCGATTCGCGAGGGAAACCACATGACCTACGGGCGGGTCCTACTTCCTGTTTGGGATCCTGTGGAACACACCCGGGTTACTACTTAATGAGGAGGGACACGACCGGCTCTCCACTATCCGGACCTGGTGAGATGGGTAGGCTTGACTGGCCCTGACACGAGCAGTAGAAAGTAAGTGTACCGCCTTTTACACCAGCAGGGATCTCCAACCCATTATGACTAAAACTTTTTTGCCGCGCTGCAGGGTCCTATTGTCTAACTATTTTACTGTTCTTCTTATAGCAGCCTATCCGGCCCTGGGAGGAACAAACAGTAGTTTTGAAATGTACGCTTTTACAGCGACCAGGATCTAATATCCGTTTTTATTAGTCCTCTTTGCGGCGCACTAGTGTCCCATGACTCGGGTCTATTTTTACAATACAACCCCACCGGGAGCGTCTCCTCACTGTTAGCTACCGAATTTTTCCACCCACCCAGCCCAGTCCACCATCTATTAACGGGTCATTACTGGCAGGATAGAGGTATTTAGATCACTCCCAAATAGCTCTGTGTAACTCCTCAAATGCACATCTTGTAGCCAATATTCCACCATATGGCTTTCTATCCCGTAGACAGAACGTCTGCACCGAGGCAGAAGGATACACATGCGCCCAACATTTGATTTTACCACTTATCTCAATACCATCCCACTCTTGTCCTTTCCTTCCCAGCCTCAAACTTTATGGCTTCTCCCTTGATTTCAGACCCACCGGGTACTGTTGACACCCTATAACTCTAACCCTTAGGGGAGTAACAGTATTACCGATTCCATGGGTGTGTGAAGTAGTTCAAATGTATACTGATGCTACCAGTTTTTAACTTGTTTTTAATCACATACTAGTCACAATCTGCACTAGTATGTCACTTCCTCACAGTGTGTTCACGGTCACTACAGGGTCACATGTTGTTACTTACCTGTGATAATGTTCTCCTGTATCTCCCCTCTCTAGGCAAGAGCAGTGTCATACAGGTAGTACAACTTATGTGCTGTATTTAAACTGATACCAATCATTAGGTCATGTTTTGTAGATTGTAGTTCTTTACTAGGTCCTGAAGAATCGCAGTCAATGTACTAGAAGCGAGAAACATGTTGACCACACCATTTGCACTTTAGTCCAGGTCCACTCTGGGAAACCATAGTTCCCATGAGCACCGGCTATCCTTGACTTTACTTGTGGCAGAGGACCACCAGAACAAAATTGCTTTCCGGTACCTTGTGCCACATTTTATCCTCACCCACACTATCTACTCTGTCCTGGCCCCCTCACTCCCACTTCACCCATAGGCAGTAGGATAAAAGATCTCCGATAAAGAGCCCCTCTTTGAGGTGAGCCCGTTGGGCATTGCACCGCCTGCCCAACGAGGAGCATTGCCGATGATGAAGCATGACACTCGCAAGGGTGTGTGAGGCCATTATATCCAACAAATTGGATACCCAGGGGTTGTCCTCCATTGAGCACTAACCCTTTTTCCCTAGTGACCCTTTCCTTCTTCCTTCCCTAAGGAACAGCCCAGTCATCTCTTTTGTTGTCTTCATATCTGGGGCTACGACTGTGGCCGGACCTTCCATTCCCTTCTCTTGTGAATGGTAATCAATGCCCTACTGTATCACAATTGATCCTTGTCTTCCCCTATCCATTGTTACTTTCTGTGAAGTGGCTCTTCGTGCCATTCAGGCAAGTACTTCCGGTATCTTACCCTTTCTCATGGGCTATAATCCAGTGACTTCATTGGAACAGGTGACCGGCCAAGTTTCAGCTCAGGGTTCCGCGCCTTTAATAAACAGTATAGCCTTCGGCACTGGGCTATAATGCTGTACTAATTAATCACTGTTACACTTTCTGAGCAGTAATGTATTCTAGGTGCCAACCCACCAGCATACTATCAAAACACAAATATGTAACCGTTGCTGTCTAGAGATAGCCTTAGCTGTGTCCTTTAATAAAACCTTTTTGGTCTACGGGAACCACTGAGCCTGCAACCTCCCCACGCCGTTTGGATAGAATTTGAGTGCATACCTTGTAGACCGTGTTTAGGAGAGATATTGGCCTGTAGGATTCGGTTCTTGTTGTATCTTTTCCGGGCTTTAGAATTAGGCTGATTGTTGCCTGATTCCAAGAGCCTGGTAGTAGTTGTTCTGCTAAAAATATATTGTTGAACAGTTCCATCATTGGAGTTACTAGTTCCTCCCACAGGTTGTACAACTCATTTGGGAGGGAGTCTGGACCTGCCGCTTTGCTTTTCTTTAAATTCTGTAACACTCCTAAGACTTCTTCCTTGGTTATTTCTTTGTTTATTTTGTCTCTCTGTTCTTGTGAAAGTTTTGGGAGGTCTATTTTTTCCAACATGTGTTGTATATTTTCTTCTGTGGGCAGTTCTTCCTCGGTGTACAGGTTGCCAAAGAATGCTGCAAATTCTTTTCTGATTTCCTCCTCTTCTGTCGGGTATTTTTGGTCTCCCACCTGAATCTTTTCTAACCTATTTCTTGTTTCATCAGTTTTAAGCTTCCACCCCAATAACTTCCCACAGCCTTCTCCATACTCATAGTGAGCTATTTTGCTCGCATCCCATTTGTCTTTTAAGATTACTTAGAGGAAGTCTACCAGCTTCATCTTCTTCTTATCTCTCTCCTCTTTGAGTTTAGATTTCACTTCAATGCTCGCAGATTTACCAATTTTAATATCTAGGGTTGCTATTCCTTTCTCTAGGTCTTGGATCTTGTCTCTTCTGGTTTTGTTTTTGTGGGCCGCGAGGCTGATTAATATACCCCTAATATAAGCTTTATAAGCTTCCCACGCAATTTGCCTTGAGGTTCCTTCTTTGTTAATTTGGAAGAACTCTCTAGTTTCTTTGAACACATTTTCTATGCAGCCATTATCTAGGAAGATTCCCCTATCTACTGTGTATCTGTGTGCCTGCAATCCCTCACTACAATTGAGGTGTAGTATCACAGCTGAGTGATCAGATAGGTGAGCTGGTAAGTGGTCCACTTTTTGTGTTGCTTCTGATAATCTCTTGTCTATTAAAAAATAATCTATCCTTGAAGCATGCCCCAACCTCTTATTTTGCAATGTGTATTTGTTAAGGTTTCCTATTTTCTCCCTCCATATATCGACCATACCCAGATCTTTGATGTAATGATTCACCCACTCCCTCATTTTTGGTAGATTCAGACCATTTTTGGGAGGGAATCGGTCTTTTTTTAGGTCTAAGATTATATTAAAATCCCCTCCCATTTTTATTGGAGCTTGTGTAGTTAAAATCTGTGAGTATAGTTTTTGCAGGGGTTCTGGGTCGTCTAGGTTGGGGCCGTAGTATCCAACCACTGTGTATCTATTGCTGTGTATTTTTAGATTTACCACTACCCATCTGCCTTTTTTGTCTACTTCTGTCTCTTCGATCTGATCTCCAATCGATTTCTTAATTATAACTGTGACTCCTTTTATGGTGCAATTCTGGTTTGTACATACCCAATTAGCTATCCACTTTTGATTCTTAAGGATCTTTTCCCATTCTTCTTTAAGCAGATGGGTTTCTTGCACTATTATTATGTCGTAGTCCGCTAATTTCAGGTACTCCAGTATTTTAACCCTTCTTTTTATCAACCTGAGGCCATTCACATTCACAAAAACATTATTTTAATTGACATCCCTTCCCCTTTTTTATTTCTACCTTCCCTTGTCCAATTTGCGGTTTCCCTATGTTCTTATCGCTGGTATTTTTGCAGTTCTTTCGGGCTCTCTCTACCTCATATTGCTTTCTTTGGAAATATATCTTTTTATTTTTCCCCCATCTTGCTCCCCACATAGTGCACTTTTTTATTTTTGAGTTTATTTTTTCTAGTGACCCCCCCTCCCCCCCCCACACCCCCTCTCTTTATCCCTCGCTGGAAAAGGCTCCCTTAACTCCTTTTGGGGCATTCTCTTTTTTGCTCCTCTTTGAGTTCCTCATCCCTTTTTACTTTCATACTTTCACATTGTACAACACTGATCCTACTTTTGTGCTTTTATTTGTTCTATGACATTTTCTAACTCCTTGGGGTCTCTAATGTTGTGCATTTTATTTTGCCACATTATTCTTAATGCTGCTGGAAACCGCATTTGAACTGTTTCTCCTAATGACTTTAGCTGGTGCATGTACTGGTCTAGTTGCCATTGCCTGTCTTGCGTTGTCTTTGATATGTCCGATCTTATTCTGTAAGCCCAATCTTTGATCTGGAATGAGCCTGCTTTCAGGCCCTCGCTTAAAATCCTTTCCTTTAAGGTGTAGCTCTTGAAGTTTATGAGGATTTTCCTTGGGTTTTTTCTGATCTTGTTCCTGCCGAATGGGTCCTGGTGGACTCTCTGGATATCCTCTACCTGGTCTGTGGTTTTAGTCCATGGTATAGTGTCTTCTAGTAGCTTAATTGCAAATGTTTTGACATCTTCACCTTCTAGGCCTTCAGGCACATTTAGAATTCTTAGATTGCTTCTTCTTGCTTGATTTTCCATTGCTTCAAGCCTGTCATAGACCACTTTGTCTATTTTTTCAGAGGTCTTGAGTTTGTCTATTTATTTTTTGTTTTCTTCCCCTCTTTTGTTTAAGGCCTCAACCTCCAGATCGACTGAGGCTACTCTCTCCATTAAGCTGTTTATCTTCTGGTCCATCTCCTCGCACACTTCCTGGATTTTTGTCTGGTTTCTCTCCGATTTCTCAAAGTTTGATCTCATCTCCCCCATCATGGTGATCATCATGTTTTCTAGACAACCCTTTTTTCTTGGTGACAGTGTAAGCTCCTCCGGTGCTTCTATACTTGCGGGGTCATGGGCGTCCTTTTCTGTCCACTGCTGATTTGATGTTTCTAAAACTGCATACCTCTTGCTGGTGCTTACGTGTGACATTTTTGTCAATGTCTCTTCGCAATATATCTCTTTCTGGTTATCGGGCAGGATCTTATTCTGGTGTTTTCCCTTTTCCTGGTTGTCTCTCAAGCTCTCTTGCACTTTGAAAAAGAACATCAGGGAGGGTTTTATCTTTTGTTTTGTCAGGCCGGGTGATATTAGATTGGCTTGGCTTGGCTTGCTCTAGAAGCGGGATATTTTTGTGCTTTTTGGGACAATCGGGGGGATATGCCTGACAATCTTCCCCCTTCTGGGGGACGTTTTACCCCTGACTTAGGCTCTCGGTGTTGATCGAAAGGTAGGGTAGTTATACTCCTTAAACAGTAATTTATAGTATCTCCTTGTTCTCCTAATGGCCATTTTGTGTCCATTGGCCCTTCAGGGGAAGTTAGTGTTTTTAAGTTTGCTCTCCCTTTATCATTGCTCACTTTCACTCTCACCTTATCTACCCCTTCTGTCCCCCGCTTATCCAGCTCTGCGTTCTGTCCCCCCCCTGCACCTCCTGTAATCCCTCCTGCAGTTCACCCTGAGTCCTGGTCTGGTCTTTATTATTCGCAAGAATTAGTATAAGAGTATGTTTGCTGCGCCTATGTTCAGGAGGACTTTTTATAAGATAACTTAGTGCTTTATCTTCACTTACCCCTATAAAGTGGCTGTCTCGAACTCCGATTCTCCCTGGGGTGGCGGGCTGTTGAGAGGTTATCGCCTTCTCTATCAGTCGTGTAGTAATACTCCTGCTCTTCTGGAGTGCTTTAGCTGCTTCAGACCACACCTGGAAAGTGTAGTCATTCTGGGATTGCTGCACCTCCACCTTCTCCTCGGATCTAAATGCTGCCCCTCAGCTCTGGAAATGCTCTGGAAAATGCTCTGGAGAGAGTATGATGCAAAAGAAGTGCCAAATGTTCAGTGCCTAGAGCCCCACTTGAATAGGGCAACACTTTGCCTCGATTCTGTCAGTTGCTCTGTCTGTACCCCGTTTCCGTTTCAAACACTGTGGGGAAAAGGAGTGCAAGGGATGCAGCATACAGCACCCAGCTTGTGCCTCCAGTGCCTCACACGCTGTCACTCGCTGTTTATGCCTGTAGTTTCTGCTTTCTAAAGCTGCCGAGGATTCAAAACATGGCTGCCAAACTGGCCTTTTCTCGCCCACGCTCTGCTTCTTCTTCTGCAGCACTAGCTGATCTTCATTGGCTACCTGTCCAGCAGAGGATTGCCTTTAAGGCTTTATGCCTTGTTTTCAGGGCTCTGCATGGACTAGGACCGATACCACTTCAAAATCTTTTCTCTTGGTATCAAGCTGCCAGACTTCTGATATCTTCCTCCGCGTTCCTGGTGAGGGTTCCTAGGATTAACAGAGTGAGGATGTGCGGCCGTGCTTTTAGTTTCACGGCCGCCACGTTATGGAACACCCTTCCTCTGGCGCTGAGGAGTAAACAAGATCTGACCTCCTTCAAAAGGGATCTTAAGACCTACCTGCTTCCAAGAGCATTGTAGTGCACTTCACCTGATGGTTAGATATGGTCTCAGCGCCAGGATACCCTTTGGGTGACAGTTGCGCTTAATAAGTATAAATACTACTGCTACTACTACTACTTTCTGATGGGTTTTTTTTCTTTCCTTGCTCTCACCCCCCCCCCCCCCCCCCCACGGCCGTCAGTGCTCCGCTCCGGTATTTGCAAAAAGCATGCGGAGAACGCAGAGAGTGCAGCCTTAGTAACAGCGCCTCCTGCGCCTTGTACACCGCTGACATAATCAATTGTTAATGACGGAAAAGATGGCGGCCAGCAGGAGGCTCAGTCGCGAGCTCCTCATCCAAAACAACAGATCACTCATGAAAGGAAGATCTAGCGTGCTATGACACAGAGGGTCCTACAATAGAATATGAATCTACACCAAAGAAATACACGTCGTGAAAATATTTGAAATATTTGAGAAGGAATTCAGCAGAACTTACCAGAAGCACTCCGCCTCTGGGTCCAGCGCAGAGCCTAGCTCGAAAACGACTCGGAAAGCGGGGGGAGCGAGGGAGGAGGATCGGGAGCTGTCCTTCCAGGTCAAGGAGGGAAGAGTCAGCGGCGCTGGGAAGCAGCAGCGGTGCAAAGCGTGTGAGGCACCGATTTCACAGACTGCCTTCGCTACCTTCCCCGCATACCTCTTCTTTATACTTTGTCTCACGCAAGTTGCCAGCAGCAAGCAACAGCGGTGCGCGAGACAGGTGAGGCGCTGATATTACAAGCGGCACTTCTCTGCACTCTTCCGACTTTTCTTTTCCTACCACAGCACCGAAGCAAAGCAGAGTGGAGCGAAGGCAGCGTCGACGGCAGCGGTGTACAAGGCGCAAAATAGCCTTAGCTGTGTCACAGAAATACTATGGCAGAAAGGCTACAAGTTAGCTAGGCTTTTTATTGTCATTCACATTTTCATCAGTCCACATTCATTAACCATTAGCTGAGATCTAGGGCTCAGAAGCACTGGAGGGAGATATGTATTTACTCGCCTTTCAACTTTGTGAACCATTGATGCACTCAATCACACATTCATACTTCAAAGCACTCATTCACCCAACTATACATCTACCCCTTTTACCAACCAAGCCATTCATACACCCATTCATTTTAAATCTCCCTTACGATTCATCAATCCAAGCACTATGTCACTAACTGATTCATCCATCCATACACTCATCATCCATCCATTAATCATCCTTTCGTCCATGGACTCATTGCCAAATTCACTTGATTCGCCACACTCATAAATCAATGAGAAAGTCCATCCACATATTAAAATGAAGCTAAACTAACTGCCTCAATCAATACTTGTTTTTCATCATGTAACAATAGTGTGACTCTTTTATGGAATTCATTGTCCTAAATAGCCATGTTTCTGTGTGAGTAGTAATAGATATACCAGATGTTTGGCCCTATGATTATTTTATCTTCGTAGTGCACTAATGTTTTGACTGTGTAGGCTAACAAATCATTGCAGAATTTCACAAATGAGGGCTAAACCTGAGTGACATTTTAATTTGAGCGTTACAGCAAACAAGTGATGAACGGAATGCTGACAATGCAAACATTCTACCCCAGTCAAAAGATCTGGGTTGAATCCATCGTTCTTTTGCCCACTACGCCACCCCAGTTTGGACCCAGCCATATGCAAATCAGTCTTGACCCGGTGCCCCATGGGAACAGGCCAGACCAAACTGCCAGGCCAGGTCCTCCCTGGACCAGAAACAAGCATCCTGGTACCGGTTTCAGGGTATGTCACCGTTCTTCAGCCAGGCTAGCTTGAATCCAGTGGCACAGTGAGCAAAGGACCCATGTCTGTGCATACCCATCCCACTTAGGTGAAAAGTGTTACAGCAAACAAATGATGGACAGAATGCTGAGAATGCAAACATTCTCCCCCAGTTAAAAGATCAAGGTAAAATCCATTGTTCTATTACCCACTACGCCACCCAAGTTTGGACCCAGCCATATGCAAATCAGGCTTGACCCTGTGCCCCATGGGAACAGTCCAGGCCAAACTGCCAGGCAGGTCTTCCTTGGACCAGAAACAAGCATCCTGGGACCGGTTTCAGGGTATGTCACCCTTCTTCAGCCAGGCTATCTTGAATCCATTGGCACAGCGAGCAAGGGACCAAGTCTGTGCATAACCATCCCCCTTAGGGCGAAAAGTGTTACAGCAGGGCACAGGGTGAAGACTGATTTGCATATGGCTGGGTCCAAACCGGAATGTCATGGTGAGCAAAAAAACAAGGGATTTAGGCCCAGATCTCTGTACTGGGGTCAATTTATGATGTTGTTCAGCATTCTCTCCATCAATTGTTCTTTTTGCATTTGTCACCCCGAGTGGGACGGGTATGCCCAGACATGGGTCCCATGCTCTTCATGCCACTGGAGTCAAGCTATCCAGGCTGATGAGGGCTGAAAGCCCAAAACCAGTCCTAGGATGCTTGTTTCCAGTTCAGGGAGGTCCTGGCCTGGCAGTTCGGGCTGGATTGTTCCCATTGGGGTCAGGGTCAAGACTGATTTGCATATGGCTGGGTCCAAACTGGAATGACATGGTGAGCAAAAACGATGGATTTAGGCCCAGAGTGGGACTGGCATGCCCAGACATGGGTGCCGTGCTCTCCATGCCACTGGACTCAAGCTATCCTGGCTGATGAGGGCTGAAAGCCCGAAACCGGTCGTGGGATGCTTGTTTCCAGTCCAGGGAGGACTTGGCCTGGCAGTTCCGGCTGCACTGTTCCCATTGGGCGCAGGGTCAAGACTGATTTGCATATGGCTGGGTCCAAACTGGAATGGCATGGTGAGCAAAAAAACGATGGATTTAAGCCCAGATCTCTGTACTAGGGTTAATGTATGACATTGTTCTGCATTTTATCCATCAATTGTTCTTTTTGCATTTGTCAACCTGAGTGGGACGGGTATGTCCAGACGTTGGTCCCGTGCTCTCCATGCCACTGGAGTCAAGCTGTCCTGGCTGATGAGGGCTGAAAGCCCAAAACTTGTCCTAGGATGATTGTTTCCAGTCCAGAGAGGACCTGGCCTGGCAGTAAGGGCTGGACTCTTCCCATTGGGCGCAGGGTCAATACTGATTTCCATATGAATGGGTCCAAACCGGAATGGCATGGTGAGCAAAAAAACAATGGATTTAGGCCCAGATCTCGGTACTGTGGTGAATATATGACATTGCTCTGCATTCCATCTATCCATTGTTCTTTTTGCATTTGTCACCCCGAGTGGGACATGTATGCCCAGACGTGGGTCCCGTGCTCTCCATGCCACTGGAATCAAGCTATCCTGGCTGATGAGGGCCGAAAGCCCGAAACCGGTCCTAGGATGCTTGTTTACAGTCCAGGGAGGACCTGGCCTGGCAGTTCGGGCTGGACTGTTCCCATTGGGGGCAGGGTCAAGACTGATTTGCAGATGGGTGGGTCCAAACTGGAATGGCATGTTGAGCAAAAAAACGATGGATTTAGGCCCAGATCTCTGTACTCGGGTGAATGTATGACATTGTTCTGCATTCTATCCATCAATTGTTCTTTTTGCAATTGGCACCCCAAGTGAGATGGGCATGCCCAGACGTTGCAAAACTCCAGAATTTCCATGATGTGAAATAGTAAAGAGTTATTTACGAGATACTAGCTAAAGACTGGTTAACTGAGAAAAAGTCTCATCTAGAGGCACTTTCTGCTTGAACGGGTCTCCTGGTCTATCTCACAAGAGGTTTACCTAAGGCACACGCTTACTTAAAGCAAACTACTTGAGATACCAAAAAACACATTTTGCTCTAAAAATGCAATTCAGCGAAATGTATTTAACATATACCTAGTGAAGAATAATGAGGATTATGTATTGAAATCACAGGCAGTGTTTTTATAGTATACTGCATCTCTTATTACCTTGTTGGCCCAAATGAACCAGGCAGCATGAAGGGTGCATGCATATAGAAAAACTAGTTAACAGTGTAAATTCAATCTTGCACTTACCCTGCAGTTGAAGAGAATTAGGATCTATGTTGAATGGCCCTGTGTTGTTGGTCTGTATTGTCTGAAGCAGTGTCTCCTGCACACTTTCATTGAAAGTGTCACCACTTCCTTTGGTGGTATTGGCAAACAAGACCACAAACTGTGGCACCACGCTGCCAGGGCTGCAACACAGGTAAATAAGAGCAGATTTACAATATCATAGAGTAGAGAGAACAGCACAGGCAAAATGTGTGACATCACTGACCACACTCTCTTCACAAGCTTTCTTAAACAGCCTTTAGGTGTCCAGAGGTGTGAATATATCTAGATAACTGTTCGAATGACAACAGAGCACAATTGAACAAACAGTGTGGGGGCTGAAAGTACCATACATGTTAGGTTTGCAACTACTTTTTCTGTCGAATATCATTTTCTTTGATAGCAAGTCAATGTTGTTTATAACTAATTCATGAAAAGTCATTCAACAGATGAAATTTCTGGCTATGATTTTTTTCCCTGAAATAAATGTATATTGTACCACATACTGAGCTGTAGTATGTTTCCGCTTTTCGTGGTATTACCAGATTGAGCTTATTTGGTTTACATAGGGCCTGTTTCGCAAACCTTTTTTTCACGAATCAGCTTGACATACTCCTGGAAACAGACAAGTACATCAGGAGCAAGTCACTCCAACAAATTTAAAAATCTTTGTGAATCAATGTCATTTTTTTTTGATAAAGGGTGAAGGGCCATATGTACGAACTTTCTGTCCACAAAAAGTAGTAGCAATTTGTGACTGCTTTTTGCAAATAGAAATGTATTTTGAGAACCAGCCTATAAGGTCAATTTGAAAAAAAGAAGTCAAAGTGGGTCACAGTCTGATCTACCTTATAGTCATTAGTTAAGATGCACATTGCCATTTACTCGGATTTTTCAGTATCACATGGATCGTGGCCTGCTAGGGTAAGTAGGCCACCATGACTGTGATTGCATTTAAATAAAGAAAAACTTTTTTTCAAATGCAGCTCGATTACCTTACAGGAAACGGGCTGCTTTTTGTTTCTTTTAAAGTTCCAGTGAGAGTTGGTAGTGGTTCCCTGCACCACTGCCTATCCCCCTGAAAGTTTTACCCCAATTCACAAAAGGTTCCCTTTTGCGAATCATTTACCACCCAAACATGGGGGCTGGTAACTTTACAATGGTTTGCGGCCACTATCATGGTCAAAAAACATTGATGCATATAGATAGGAATTATAATTTGGAAAGGACACCCAAAGTACACCCATTTCAAACTGCAATTTATACTTAATTTCTGAATGCCTTTTAAGGGTTGGTAAAACTTTACCGACTTCTAAACGTGCTTGGTAAATAATATTACACTTGTTTGTCGCTGCAGACCTAAAAATGTAGTTAATTGCACGGTTTGCAAGTGGTGAAATATTTAGTACATGTGGTTCAAAATGTATTGCCTCATATAGTTTGTACAGAAACAAATATGTTATGTATTACTATCAATCTTTCAACTTCAGACAGATTTACCAATCAAAAACTCGTTTTGTTTATTTTGTTTTAAATCTGTTGTAATCATTTTCTTGGTAAGGCTGTCCTGTATTTTGTGAACTTCTGTTGAACTGAAACAGGAAATGAAATCAGAGCAGGATTGGAAATATTAAAATAATAATGTTCTATTACAGTTGCAAACTTTCAAATTTAAAACTTAAATTATTTACCTTACAACTAGAAAATAATGCCTTGTACTGTGCACATTTTCTGTTGTAATAAAGCTACAGAGTGCGCTGCCACAAAATATGTAGAACACATCAGCCAGCGCCCCACTCATACACAAACGCATGCCCCTGCATGCCTCCTGTGCCAAGGTAAGTGCACTCTTTAGGGCCACACATGACAAAAACGAGGCATATCCATCGCAATAGCATACCTTAGCTTGACCACTTGTGACTTGATGTATTGCTTTTTTAAGTCAGAATTCTTGTAAGTTGTGTTAAGCTGTTAAAAAACACAAGAAGATCGTTTTTATAGTATAGAAAATGCAAAAAAGCCAACATGGAAAATGATTAATTTCTATGTGTATTGCATCTTTTACCAAATTAAAATGTACATGGCCAATTAGTGCTGTTCACTTTGCACCTATTTTATCCCATTGACTATCCGGTGCTAAGTAGATAGCTTGTTCTCAATTGTAGTTAAGCTAATAAAAGCTGTAGGAAAGGTGTTAAAAGTGTGACAACTTAAATGATGCCTTTATCATGTTCATATACTCTATGCAATACAGTGATAATATTCACATACATTACCCAGAATATATAAATAATGTTATTCAAATGTGTATGTCGCTTTATACCAGTTTGAAACTTCCTGAGGCACTGAATATGCTTTCTAATTTTCATGGTTCTAGTAGGCATGGAAATCATACTGCTCAGGATTTTACCTTTCCACATTTCCTAACAGTGCAACCCTGCTTTCAAACCTGGGAAATGGAAGAAGTATTTTAGGTGAATACTGGCCTCAGTATTGTATTATGAATGATGTCTTCCCCTCAAAGATGTCCAGCACTTAATCTAAAGAAATATTGGTATTTACATGTGCAATACAATATAACAACAGATGTTTGGGATCGCTTTCTTTCTGTCCACTCCCTAAGAGTTTGACTGCATGTTCGGCTACAGGGATACAGAATAAGAATGAAGTGTAGAGGAGTGGCAGGCCACAATTTCCACAGAACTAAGGTCGTTCAACCATTAACTCACAAAGGTGAATGAATGCTGCGTTCCAGATGTCGCCTTGGCCAGCTTTTGCAAGCTGATCCAGCGCAAGGCAATGCTGATAGAAAATAATGGGTTGAGAGGGTAAGTGTAAAATAATGAAGTAATAGTTAAGAGGTGGAAAACGTATAGTCCAGACATGAACAATTCCAAAACATAGGATGTATCAATTAAAAACTACTAATAAAAAGGATAAAATGAGATGAAAATAGGTCAACTTGCCTAAGAATACAGGAGTAGGTAAATGTTTTTTTATAAGAACATTTTATAGATTTTTGACAAAAATAAAAATAATGCACTCCTATGCTTTTTCCAAATTTTTTGCAATGTCTCTTTTTGCTAATAGCATACACAGTACCACCAGGATTCGTTTGCCCCTAGAGACTCCTAAATGATCTAGTATCCCTAGTAAGGCAACTTTAGGAGATGCCACAATCTGTTGGAGCAGGACCTATGAAAGTGTTCAGAAGATGACCAGCCAGTATTGCTAGATAGGAGGGCATCCCCCACACCATATGGAAGAAGTCTCACTTGTCATCCCTGCATCTGGTGCAGGTGGGTCCTGAAAGTCTTTTCACCTTCCACAGCTTAATACATGAAATAATTGTTATTGTTTTACTGTGATTTATAACTACAATCAAGTGTGCTGGACCATTGTATTTTGCTTTTGGAAAGTAAGTCTGTTGTGTCTTAGGAGGTTTAGGGGGTTTGAATCTACGGTCCGTAGCACCTAAGCAACTTAAATAAAGGACTTACTGAGGATAGGTGCAATTGTGCTTGGCCCCAAACCCCGTTTTCTTTGTATTGCACCTTCCACAGCTGTCTAGGTGTAAAATATGTACAGTGTAAGTAGTTTCGTTGGATGTGGCATAATCTAGCCAATATTGCCAGGCCACGTGGTGCCATACATGCCTCTCTCCAATTTGAATCAAGAGGACCAAGATAGCCCTCCCACTGCATAATCAGATTTGATAGTCTACAGGGTGAGTGGTTGTCCAAGGCGCTGTACACCTCTGCAATGGCCTCTCTATCTGGTGGGCCCAGAAGTAGTTATGCTGTTCCAATGGGTTGTAGTCCGGTGGAACGCATGGGCCTCCGATGGCCCACTAGGGTGTGTCTGAGTTGTAAAAAGCAGAAGACTTGAGATTTGTGGAGAGAGAATTCAGTTTGAAGGGGAAGGGAGGATTTCATATGGTCACCCTCCCAAACATCGCCCAGTTTTGACACATCTATTCATAAAGCCTTCCAGCTGTGACATACGGTTCTGCAATCTACCTGCCAATAGCCTGGATTCTATTGTCGCCCTACGGGCCCATTGCGCCCAGTGCAATCATGCCCTCCAGGCCTGGAGAACCACCATGGTAAATTCTGGAAGGGCCCAGGGTATTGGTGTCCCATATGCATACCCATGAGGTTATCCAGACCGTTCAGTCAGACCTCCATTGTAAAGGCAGGTCCACCTAACCTCATGGCACCCAGCCATTCACCATCAGGGTATGTGCTGACCAGTGTTAGAGACAAATGTTGGCCATGGCCAGGCTTCCTTCAAATGTGGATCTCACACATTTGTCAAAGGTGATTCTGGGGAACTTACTGGCTCATATAAATTTACACATTTTAAATATAATGGTGTCAAACCAATGATTTGGGATGAAAAAAGGGAATTTTTTGGGGGTATTGAAGAACTGTAGAAGATTCAGCATTTTATATAGGACTACTCTACCCGACAGGTTGAGTGGCAACTTGGTTCAAATATCCAGTTCCTTCTGAACTTCACAGGCTAGGGGTCTAAGGACTAGATTATGAGTTGGTCAGTACATAGGACTTCCAGACACCGGTGCTCCAAAGGTCGAACCACCGAATTACAACTTTGCTGATTGGACCACCATGGGACCGCCACAACCGACAGGGATCCGCGATCCCTGGCGGTGGCACGGCAGTTTGAGGCCGCAATATGCTTGGCGGTACTGCTGCAGCCCCACCAAGCAAATTATGAGTTTCCTCACTGCCAACAATCCCATGGTGGTCTTCACACCATTAAACTGCTTGCGTTGAGGAAATTAAGCGGGCCCTACTGGGCCCCCTGGTGACTCCGGCCATATGGATGCAGGCAGGGGGCACATGGTATACCCCTCTCTCTGCATGCACGGCCAGTTCCTTTACGGCATGGAACTGGCAGTCCATGCCGTGCCGGAACATGCAGTGGAATTCCCATTGCAGTGCCTTTTTCAAAGGCACCACTGCTGGAACTCCAAACGACCACCCGCCATACAGTGAGAAAACCCGTAATCTGGTCGGCAGCGGACGGTTGAGTTTAGCCGTGCAGCAGTTGGGCGGTGGCGTGCTGCCCCGCTCCCGCACCGCTAAACTCATAATCAGGCGCGAAGAATAAGGTTCTATGCCAGGTCTGGTTCCCAGGCCATTTGGATCCACAGGTATTGGAAACTTAAGAGTTTGATGGGGAGGTCTGGATGCCAGATGTCATCTTCTCTATCTCCTCACAAAAGGACCAGTATCGATTTAGACCACTTCACCTTCAAACCTGATGCAGTCCCAAAGGTGCCTAAAATAGAGGTTAGGTCAGGTGGGTTCTAGTCTCCACCGGGCAGACCATAAATAGGAAGACATCATCCTCATAGAGAGGTATTCTATTTTCTAGGGCCATTCCCTAATCAAAGTCTCAGACTTGAGCATTACACTATATCCACCAAGGGCTCCATAGCCAGGGCAAAGAGAAGGGGAAACAGGATACACCCTTATCTCATGCCCCGTCAGATTAAAATCTGGGGTAAAACTATCCGCTTGCCTGCCAAGTCGAGAAGCATTAGTGCCTTGGCTCAGTGCACAGGCCAGAGGCATCCCAGGGCAAGTTGAAGCATCTTGATCCAGTGCCTTGTGGTATTGTGGGGGATAAAGCTGCATTCGTCTGGGTAAACTAGTCAAGTCAGAACAAGGGGGAGCCGTCTTGCCAGCATCTTTACGAATAGCTTAACTTCTGCATTTATGAGGGGGATTGGCCCGTAAGAAGAACACCAATCTGACGGCTCATCCTGTTTCAGCAATACCACGAAGGTGGCTAGGTCGATGGCCCCACTCAATGGCTTTGATCTACATATTCATGATGCTGGCCACCACTCTAGATAACAGCTCTTTAGTTGCAAGCCAGTGAAGGAGCTTGCCAGATTTAACGCTCCATTCATATCTACATCTAGCTGAAATTTACCAGTTTGGCTGGACGGGCTTCGTCCAAGTATAATTGTGTCAGGGTTACCCTCTCTACAACCAGTCGCTAGCCAAGCCGTTCTGTCAAATTGCCCTGGGGTCTACTTCCTAGGGCTAGGATATACATTTCTAGCTGTGTGATTTGGGCATGTGTCTCACAGGACAGGTACCTGATATAGAAGAGCGTGTCGCTGTGCATAGTAGTCTTGCACGCCTCCCAGAGTGTCCCCGGTGAATCCACTGTTCCTTGATTGACACCCAGGAAAAACGCCAGCTGAGCCTGCAAAGTTAGGGCAAACAATCGATCTTGGAGGAACCAGGTGTTGAAATGCAACATCTGTTTTTTCCCCTCCCCTCTCCAATTTACCATTTGGAGCAAAAACTGATGCGTGGTCCGAAATACAAGTGCCTTGTGTGTGAAGGAAGTCTGGAGCTGCTAACAAAAAGTGGCTAATACAAGATAAGGAGCCAGGCACTGCCGAAGGGTGTGTGCATTCCAAAGCGTTGTGGTTCCATACCCTCTATGTGTCACATAACCCAAGGCCCATTGCCCAGTTGGCCAATTCGTTCCCCTCTCTGGTCCCGGTTCCGCGGTGTGCAAGGAATCAAGGGGGCCCAGAATATTGTTAAAGTCTCCCACTATAGGCATCCTGCTTGGGAGGAGGAAAATTATAAGGTCCCTGAGTGTCATCCAATTGTGGGGGGACATAGACACTTAATAAGTTATGTAGGGTTCCATCAAGCGAGCCTTCCAGTGACACATATCTCCCTAGAAAATCTCTGGTGAATCAAGAGATTACCATCGGCAGAGATTTGAGAAGCATAATTGCCACTCCCCTGGATCCAGAGTTAAATCTGACTTGTTATACCTTACTTTAACCATTTTCTGTTAGGAAAGAGCAATTAGTCCTTAAAGGGTGAGTTTCTTGCAGCATTACAGTATGGTGGGCGTAACAGTATAGGCATGGCAGAACAGCTCTTCTCTTGTTTTTGTTGAGGAGGTTGTTCGTGTTCCATGTCATTGCTATAAAACTTTTCATGGTGGTCTATACAAACAGACACGTGTGGGGTCATGGGAGGCAGGGTTGGTGGACCACAACAAACATTGATCAATTCCATTCACCTTGGGTCTCTACAATGTGAATCTAAGGTTCTGAGGGCTGTGCAAGGTGTGTGCAGTGCGATGTGTGTCCAGAAAACTAAAAACTAAGCAAACAACGTGACAGTTCAACCAATTTTCTATCCCTCTGTGGGAGCGCAGGTTTGATATACAGGCGAGGAGGTTGAATGTATTTGCCAAAGGTTTGTGTTTTATTGTCAGAAATAACAGGGCTTTTTGTATCAAGATGGCATTCGTCAGTTTATCCTTCGGATAGGGTCCTTAGAGAGCTGGAGGAAGATGCAGAGGGCGTTGTTTCTTGCTCCTCATCTGCAAGGTCAAGGGGGTCTCCTCGGAGGCTCATAAGAGAGGGAAAAGAAGGACCCGTCAGAACACAAGGCTTTGGATACTCTTGTACAATAGACCCTTCACCACACCTTTTTGTGTGCCATAGTAGTTCAAACGGAAGTGACTGGGGTAGTTTTAATGTGTCAAGGGAAAGATTAGGTGAGGGGAAAAAGAATGGGATGCAGCAAAGTGACGTTGTAAGTATGTCTATTTCCTGAAAAGTGGTCTCACGTTCCTACTGTTCACTTCACACTAGAAGAACTTGCCCGTGTTTCAGATACTTAAAAAAAAAAGGAAAGAAACCACAGACCAACTATCCTAAATCCGGGTCCACGTCCTACTTCTTAGGGATGGTATGGCTGCGTGCGCATAAAGAAAACAATATTCCGGCTTGCATTCCAGCTAAAACATAACCCTTAAAACACCCTGGTTTCCCGCCCGCCTCCCTCGGTTCCCCCTCTGCGTCCCGTGAGACACCTTCACTCACCAGGTCTGCCGCAACTCTCCAGAGTTGCGGCCGTTCTTCAGCAACCTCCTGAGGATTCCACCAGTCCTCGCACCAGTGCTCTTCTGGTTCCACGTCCCTGGTGTCTCCGTTCCTCGAGTCTCCGTCGGTCTGTCGGGTGCTCCTCCGCAGGGTCTGTCCTCTTCGGTCCTTTCTTCCGACGTCCTTCCTCTGGTTCCAGCACCACCGAGCTGAATACCTTCTTCTTCAGAGCCTTTCTTTTTCATTGGTTCTGAACAAGACCTTCCAGGGCAATCCCCGCCCACTTCCGGGTTCTTGCTGACGTCTCTCTGTGGAGACACAGAAGACAGGCATGGATTTTGTCTCCTGACTGAATCTTGTATGTCCCGACTGAAGAGGGGCACCGGAGCATTACGGGAATACTCCGCCCATGGTGTTACACCGGTGAGTCCCGCCTCACACCCTCCAAATCCCCTCACCCTACACTTCCTCCCAGCAGAAGGAGCTTTCAACCAAACATGAATCTCCACTTGTAACTAGGTAGTAACAACACCTTTCTTGTGGGTCACCCTCATTGCTTACCGGCTGTCAAGTGCTATAATCAGGATACAGTGGTACTGGTGTGAAGAAATTTGATAACGCCAATGTAGACGTTTCTCACAGGGAAATTAATGGCTTGTGTCTGTTGGAGGAGAAGCCCCCATCAACAGTCCCAGTCTCTGGTAGGGTTTTTATGCCGGTCTCCTCCCTCTCTGAGTCCAAAGTATCTGGTGTCTCCAAGTTGCCCCATCGTTCTCTGCAGGATCATTTCAATTCTTAGGACCCTTCTGGCCAAACCCAACCACCACTGGGCCACCTGGGCCCATGTGGTCCGGCCATGGCAGGGGCCGACAAGTGCATCTGCTCTGTTAAACATTCACAGGTCACCTCGGGCTATCATAAAATTTCATTTGCGTTCGTGAACCACTCTCAGCCTTGCTGGGAATAGGAGAATATATTGTAGTCCCATAACGTTAAGATTTTGCTTTACCTGGTTGTACGATTTTTGTTGGGTTTGAACTTGACGAGTGTATTCTGGAAATATCATCACACGACTGGACTGGTACATGAGTTGTCCTTTCATCCCTGCTCCTCGCAGGATAGCATCCCTATCCCAACAATTAAGGATTTTAACAATCATTGTGCTGGGTGGGGCGAAACAAGGGGCCTCTGGGCCAGCAACCTGTGCACTCTTTCAGCAAGAAAGCAGGCTGACAAGAGGTCATTGTCAATCCATGATCTCACCCACTGCTTCAGGAACAACTCTTGTATCGACCCTTCCACCCCCTCAAGAAAGACAACAAAGCGAAGGTTACTCCTATGGGCCCAGTTTTCTGCATGGTCAGCGCAGTCAGAGAGAATTTTTGAAGTTGTGATCAGGTTGGTCACCTCAGTTTTAAGGTCTCGGACCTCGTTCTCCAACTTGGAGATATGCCCCTGCAGTTCAGAAATTCTAGTTGTGGTAATTAGTAGATCTTGACACAGGAGAGCTACGTCCACTTGGACCTTCTCAATCTTAGACTCAAGGGCAGTGCGTGATTCCTTGATCGCCTGTAGGATCATGGTGGTGTCCCCACCTCCTTGAGGACCATCATCCTGGGTACCTCTCCACGGGCCCCACTCTGCCCTCCAGCCAGCGTTGTAAATATATAAATTATTGTTTGAACTGGGGCGCCGGAGGCTTGTCGCGCCCCATCTTGGTCCATTGGGATGTTGTGATGATTTCAGGATGTGAGGCCCGTGCAACCACGGGCGGTGCGGTGCATGGCCTGCCTGCCCGCAGTAATCTTAGTGCGGGCTGCACAAGCAGCTTAGGCCCCAGGATCCACAAAAGGGGGGCCAGCTACAGCCGATACTCCCAGTGGCAAGCAGGTCTTCTCAATCAATCAATCAATCAATCAATCAGGGGGGATTTGTAAATTGCACTACTTACCCGCTAGGGTCTCAAGGCACTAGGGGGGGGGAGCTGCAGCTAGTGGTCGAAGAGCCAGGTCTTGAGCAGTCTTCTGAAGGGCGGGAGGTCTGCGGTCTGATGTAGATGGAGGGGGAGGGCGTTCCAGGTCTTGGCGGCGTGGTGGGAGAAGGATCTGCCCCCGGAAGTGGTTCTGTGGATGCGCGGGATGAGGGGCAGGGACAGGTCGGCGGAGCGGAGTTTCCTGTTGGGTGCGTAGAAGGAGAGTCTGTTGTTGAGATAGGCTGGGCCGGTCTTGTGGAGTGCTTTGTGTGCATGGATCATGAGCTTGAATGTGATTCTTTTGTCAACGGGGAGCCAGTGCAGGTCTCTCAGGTGCGGGGCGATGTGATCCTGGCGTGGGACGTCTAGGATCAGGCGTGCGGAGGCGTTCTGGATTCTTTGGAGTCTGTTGATGAGTTTGGACGGGGCTCAGACGTAGAGGGCGTTTCCGTAGTCGAGTCGGCTGCTGACAAGAACGTGGGTGACGGTGTTTCGTGTGTCCGCCGGGATCCATCTGTAGATCTTGCAGGGCATACGGAGGGTGTGGAAGCAGGAGGAGGAGACTGCATTGACTTGGTTGGTCATGCGGAGCTTAGAGTCGAGGATGACTCTTAGGTTGCGTGTGTGGTTGGTAGGTGCCGGGGGGGTTCCCAGTGAGGCTGGCCACCAGGAATCGTCTCACGCAGAGGGGTTGGGCCCAAGGATGAGGATCTCTGTCTTGTCCGTGTTCAGCGTGAGCCAGCTTACCTCCATCCAATCGGCGATGGCCTTCATACCCTGGTGCAGGTTGGATTTGGCCTGAGGGGGTCCTTGGTGAGGGAGAGGATCAGCTGGGTGTCGTCGGCGTAGGGGATTATGTTGAGGTCATGTAGCCTGGCGATGCGAGCGAGGGGAGCCATGTAGACGTTGAACAGCGTCGGGCTGAGGGAGGATACCTGCAGGATGCGGCAGATGGTTTTGGTGGTTTCGGATTGGAAAGGGGGGAGGTGAACTCTCTGGGTTCTGTCGGAGAGGAAGGAGGTGGTCCAATCCAGGGCCTTGTCTCGGATCCCTGCTCATAGAGGCATGTGCGTAGTGTGTGTAGGCAGACGGTGTCGAAGATGGCGGAGAGGTCAAGGAGGAGGAGGGCTGCTGTCTCGCCGTTGTCGAGTAGAATTCTGATGTCTTCTGTGGCAGCGATGAGGGCGGTCTCGGTCCTGTGGTTGCTGCGGAAGCCTGACTGGGAAGGGTCCAGGTGTCTCACACCCTGGGGTTCTACCCTCAGCACGCCGTTTGACGATGTCGACTCATGGGGCCTGTGTAGGCTGTCAGTGGTGTAGATTCTGGCCCGCCTGCCCCGCCATCGTTCTGTTGCAGGAGGCATGAGCAGCCGAGGCCCATCGTTGGAGGAGGGGCACAAACGATGACTCCCAATGAGAAGCCACTGAGCCCCAGCTCAAGTGTGTCCCTGATTCACCCCAACAATCCAGTTCCAACTGGTCCTGGGACAAACCAGTGTGTCTAGGTGGGCTCTGGGCCCACCGGGGATGATTATCCAGATAGTGGCTGAGAAAATGTGAGGCATTTAGTCCCAGACCATAGCTCACCTCCTTAGCCATTCCCTTCACGGCACAATCCTCATGCTGAGAGGTCTGCTCTAGGGCCTAGGAGACAGGTAGCGATCATCGTTGGTCTCTCTCCAGTGCCTAGCCAGAGGAGGTAGGTGACCACTGGTCTTTCCACGCATTCTACTCGGTGCGACTGAGCTATCAAGTTGGCCCTCAAGCTACATCTGCTGTTCCCCTCTTGGCTAAAAGAATCAGCCACACTGCAGCAGCCTAGGTCTGGTGTCCCATGGGGGCCTGCTCCAAGGACTCAGGTGTCAGATAGAAGCCACTGGTGATCCTCTCTGCTGGGTTGGGGCCTGAAACTTCAGACGTGCAGTCGGGACTCAGTCGGAGGCTTCCATCTTACCTCCAGTGCCAAGTATACTGCCTGTGCTGCGACCAGGTCAAGCTACTTCGCAAGGCCAACAAAGTCTCCCGCTGCCTGCCCCTCAGACCTGGCAGCTCTGCTGCAGTTCAGGAGGGCCGCCTCACATGCCAGTACCATCAAAATACGAGTCAGACCGAAACCAAGTGGGAGTTCAGAAAAAGGCAACCACCATCTTGGCTGTCCCGACTTCCGCTGATAAATTTAAAAGGGCCATTCAAATAAAATAGGGCTGAAGGAAAGAATGCATTCATTTTATAAATTGCTATCAAATTTTTAAAATGTTTTTTTTTTCAAATGTGATCTTTCCACCTTGACAGCTACCTTACTAAAAGGCAGCCATGATTTCTCGAAGTAAAAGGGTCCGTTCATATTCATTTGAGTATATACCAATACATCAAGGCGATTTATGTCATTGGGTCACCATGTGAGCTTACTGTTGGCACATGAGGGCTTCCCCGCTGGAATGAATGATACATTTAAGTGATGTGCTGTGCTACATTATGTTTAAAAGTACAGTTCCTAAACCTTTACAGTCTTTAGGAATTGCTTTCAAATATGTCTCATGAGTAGAAAATATGTCAGTGTAAAGGTGTCTGTTTCAGTTCATTCAAATCCAGACCCGGCCGCTGCAGGTAGGAGCGGTGGGGGCGATGGGCAGCTGGTGGTGGATTTCGAGAGATGACCACAAGGGAAAATTAAATAAAGAATTCATTTTCCCTCAAATTCTCCCCCCAGCCCGCCCCACCGCTCTTACCTGCTGCGGCCGCAGTTGTTCAAATGGTCTTAGATAACATAACAGGCCTGATTCACAATGTATGAAAAGGACAGGGCAATATTCCACCTCTGCCCAGTCATTTTTTGTGAAAATCACAAACATTCACAGAAATACACCTTAAAAGCTGGGTCAAGCATAGGTTTCCTGGTGTACTTTTTGGAAGGTCATCTGACATTTTGATTGGGATCCTACTAGCGCTGTGTGGAGTGTTCCATGGCAGAGAATTCAACACAGGGTCCTTGTGCAAATGTAAACCTTTTTTTCCCGCATGTGTAAAATATTTTTCCTCATGAAAAATGCCCTGCCCCTAAACCCCAGCCCTTCCCCTTCCCACCCTGGAAAGGGAATGATGCCTGCCCCTGGCTTGAGTAAACTCCTACCATTTCTATGGGACTCCAAACTCAACCCACACCAGGCACCCTTGTCAGGAACCTCAAAATAATCATCAACAGCAAACTGGACATGGCCACACAAGTCAATGCTATCAATGAATCCTGCTTCCATACCTCGACAGGGGCGCCTCCTCTGCTATGGCGGATGAGCGTCGTCACACTGCTCTGTGAGCAGTTCGAAAAAGAAAATGAAAATAACGCAGTGTTATTATCATTTTATTTTTTTGTACTGGCTCAATCTAAGTGCGGGCAGGGCGGGCCGTCCTGAGCTGGGGGAGGAGTGGTGGGCAGTCTCTTAAGCGAACATGATGGTTTGGCCAGCCGTCCTGGGCCAACAAACCAGTCATGCCCACTTCGCATGTTCTCCACCCAGCTGTATTGTACAGCCTGGGTGGAGAACAGGCACCAGCTCCCAGTCCCTGTCTGCGCACCGAACCATGGCACTAAGACCAATCACGACGCTGCTGGCATGCTGGTGACAGCAGTGTTGTGATTGGCTAGGCGAGTCTGGGAGCCTGTGTGCTTCCCTGCATCTTTGACAGAAAAAAAGAAAAAGGACAGAGGAGAGGCAGCGGCCAGCCCAAAGGTAAGTCATTTTTTAAAATGTATTTTTCATCTCCCCCCTACCCTGCCACCCCTGTTAAGTAGCAGCCGCCATCATACCTCAAAGATGCTGAGGAAAATCTTCAAATGGCTAACAAAGCAACACTAGAAAAACTGTCACCCAAGCCCTAGTCACCAGCCTGTTGGACTATGGGGACACTGTCTACGCCTGTATCACCAAGTAACTCACTAGAAGACTACTAACCATCCAGAACTCAAAAGACAGACTTATCTTCAACCTCCCACACAGAACTCATATACCAACACACCTAAGGGAGCTCTACTGGCTCCCGATACACAAATGACTATCTAGGGGGTTAGGTAGTGAGTAATTGATTGCTAAAGTCAAGGTAAAAAAAATTAATTTATCTTTATCGCTTGGTTGCCTTGAATTTTCACCCTTAATCATTTATTTTAATGTAACACTATTGTTCTATTTTATGTATGTAAATTGTATTGTGCTTGTATGGCTGTAAAGCCGAAACAAAGTATTTTTGACTGACTGACTGACTATTAATTAGCGTGTTATGTTTAAGGGTGCTAGAAATGAAGTTTAAACTTGATATTGGGGTCTGGGTCATTTACTGACCTTATTCCCTGAATCACAATTCTTCCTCTTAAGCATGTTAAATATAACATTAAAGCCTGATGCCAAGGAGTAGAACAAGAGTGAGGGCTTTTAACAATCGCTATAACCGAGTCACAAAGTCTATAAAACTATTTGAACATTCCAACCACTGGGCTAAAATGTTCTAAATTTCAAAAGGAAAAACAGAAAGACAAACTTCGGAATGTTGGAGCAGAAGATCTATACCAGCCATTATCAACCCTGCCCAACTCCATTGTCTTCAATGGAACTCTCATCATTCCAATACTCTAATGCACCCAGGGCCACTTATTTAAACTACCCAATAGTTAATGCAGATCACACAGTTGTGGGCCATCTGGAGATAGAAAGAGCTACCCCAACATTTAATCTTGGGGCACTTTATAGTTCTGTATAATGTATAACATGTGACTGAACCTTTGGTTTAGGAACTCTAGTGTTTCTGTTATGGTGGATGTTTATGTTTGGAAACTACCTCCTCATACTAATTTTGTTCTTCAGTGGGTTGTTTCTGAATAGCTCTAGCTTTTTTGGATATCCATGTAAAACACATTTTTATACAATGACTCTAGGTGGAACTTTTTGTTCCATAGTCAGAGATTGTCCTGAATACATGTCACAGGTCAGACTCTCTTGGACCTAAGTTGGATAACTTTTCTCTAACAAAATGTGACTGAAGATCTACCTGTGACTTTGGAAGGACTTTCTCATTTATGGTACAGTGATATCCTTCCATGGCACTTAATCATGATCTTGATTTGACTGAAAGGCCATAGTGATTGGATGGAACTTGCTCTCCCCATACTGTATTGCACAAAGCACAAAACACTGTAATTGGTCTGCAATGAGTAAGCCTATGCATCATGGTCTCTAGCAAGTGCTAGTTTGACGGTTGCTATTTCTCTCCATGAGGAGGCATCATTTTTTGCAGTCCCTGAAAGGTGCATCATCGGCACAATTTCTGTACACTCTGCAATACTATGAACTTAAGCAATCTCATGGTAAAATATTCAAACCATCTTAATTTTTCACTGTGCCAGCTAGCATAGTGAGCAGGGCTATATGGAGTAAAAGGATTTGCAGGACTTCTAAGTAGAAACAAATGCTATATTCCAATATTTTAGAGTGCACCAGCGGTCATAGGAGCATTCCTTCTCCAAAGCAAAATATCAAACATGTGCCTACAAAGAAATTATGTACAAGATACAACATACGGTTTCCTAGCTGGAAAATATTATTTCCACCATCCACAAGAGATGCAGTGCCTGCTGCGGTTTTCCGAAAGCACAACACTAGGCTGAAATAATTAATCCAGGTTTTAAATCCTGTGCCGGTATACACAGCTCATCCATTTTATTGTGCCCTTTAAAAGTCGATCAAATTGATCCTTGCTGTAATAACATGATACTAAATATGCCAGCCTGCAGAGCAGGTATCCCACAGTACTCTTTAAACTCCAGCCAGACAGGGGTGATGGAGAAGTGCGCTTACATTGTGACAGGAGACAATTCCCTTGAGATGGCTGTCACCTCCTCCATGTGCTTTTCAGATCCACGCAGCTCGCATTTGCTTAAAGTTAGCCCTATACATCTGCGTTTTGTAGTGTCTCAGGTGCAATTTATTCTGTCCCAATGCTAGTTCGTATCTGATGTATACCAAAGTTACATTTGCAGTCTAAAGTTTGTTGTTGTTGTTGAAAATGTCTTTATTGATATTGTGAGCGACAGCATATTTAACAACGATGAGGACTGTAGTATTACTTATAGGTCCATTGTCAACATTTGCTAAGTTAGCAAGAGCTTCGCTGCTATGAGGCTGCTTTTGCCCGCGACACTGCCTGCATATATTTCACAAAACTCTATTTGTGCCCCTTTCACATGACAACTGTCTACTGCACGTTCTCTGCTGTGCTCTGAGGTTTATTCTGCACACGCTGTTCAAGGTTAAACAACAATGACCCTTGTTATTCTGTTCTGGTCAGTCCCTCGCATCTAGACATAACATGCTACACACAGCTGCACTACTGGAAATCGTGTGCTTTAATATTGCAAGCACAACATGTTTTAACGCACTTGGAGGGACACCTTTCCGTAGAGAAGAGCTGTGCTTGTCCCAGATGTGAACATTGCATCTAGGCCTTGAGGTATGGGGGTCTGCTGACATAGCCAGGAGTTCTTATTTTTATAATAAAATATCTCTTTACACGGGGAGGGTGGTTAGGTCATTTAGTCCTTTTCCACAGATTTTTATCAAATGATATCCCCGTTTGTATTCTATGGTATTGTAACAATGCTGACTATTTCGTGTCTATGCATTTTGCTGCTAGTATTGGCATGTGTACTGCACCATAGAGCGCGTTAGATGAAATAAACATTTTAAACTATACCGCATCTCAGATTACTCGCATTGTGGACAAGTACGAGTGAGTGAGGGATAGAGTGTCCGGCTCCCGCGATTCCCAAGATAAAGTGACGTGTTCTGGGTTGTCTAATCATTGGTGGCATCGCTGTAGACAGAGAACGAATGAGACACTAAAGCTAGTCAGTTTTGGGATTTCGGGTACTAATGTGGTAGATTGGTACACCCCTATTCACTGAGGTCCTGTTTTCCTGTGCATAGTTTTGTACAGGTGCAGAATCCCCCCAACAGTTTAGTTATATATTTAAACAATGTTACTAATAGGACATCTGTACATTCGCTGAAGGGGTTAAAATGTGTACATTACACATAGGTCGCATACAATTCTGCAATGTACCAATATACAAGTCATAACGACTAAAAAAAACAAAAACACTTGCCTAAGATAAAACATCACTAATCGTCATAAGAACATTTCTAGACATGGATAAGTAGTCATGTGGCAGTTGGTAATGATGACATGATGGGTCGGATGGGTTGTGTAGGAGAGCAGGGGGTCACTCATACCGAATCCTTGACTGATATATTTTATCATTGTGTATGGGGGAATCCATCCAGCAAGTATGGGGGGAGAACCTCACGAAGCGGCCATGCCTCCACCTTACAGGTTGGACCTGTATCTCAAACACTCTTAGGACCAAGCGCCCAACATTTGCGGTCTAAATTATAAACTACAATATTCTCGTTCCCACACAAATTACCACCCATGCGAAACGAGGTAATTTGTCTTCAAACAGACTAGACTGTTCCAGTTTAAAACTCTTCCTATCAACTATTTTTAGGCTGCATCAACATCTTTGATCCTAACAATATTCATGTTAACATCGTGTTTGTGTTGGGTATATTTCTCAATTAGGGCCAGATGTAGGTGGCCTTTTACCGGCCGGTAACGGCCGATTTCCGCCGTTACCGACCAGTAAATGGGTTTTTGGGATGTAGGGGGCCAATTTTACAGAATTGGTAAATTTACCGAATCGGTAAATTTACTGAATCAGTAAAATACTGAATCAGTATTTTTACTGATTCGGTAACTTCTAGATGTAGGTGGGACTCTTCTGAGTCCCAAAGGCCTTTCAGATTCGGAAATTTACCACCCAATCCAATTGGGTGGTAAAATACCGAATCCAGGTGTGCATGAACATGTGTGCATGCACACCTATGCCATGTGACAGACAGACATGCCCTTAGGGCATGCCTGTGTGCCACATGGCACACATGCCTGTATTTGGGATGCTAGAGGGTGTCAAAGTGACCCCCCCTGCACCCTTGCTGGAATCGGTATTTACTGAATCGGTAAATACAGATTCGGTAATGCCCATTGATTCCTATGGGCTTCAATGCCCATAGGAATCAATGGAGCATTACCGAATCGGTATTTACAGAATCGGTAAATACCGAATCTTAACAATTCGGTATTTACCGATTCTGTAATACCTACCCCCCCCCCCCCCCCCTCTAGTTTACCACTTCTTAAATACTGAATCAGTAAAATTCAGTATTTAAGAAGTGGTAAAATAAAATTACCTACATCTAAGCCTTAGTCTCATAGCACCCAACATCACTCGGTGCCTGCTACTTTTTGCTTTCCATAATGCTTCAAGTTAAGATCACTTTGCTTTGGCCTAGTAGACATCATGACAGTCAGAGACAAAATAACATTTTCAATCTGAAAAACAAGTATAGGATTTTGGAGGTGGAATTTACAGGAGTAGTAATTGTACTACAGCATATTACTTGTTCTCATACTTCACAGAGTGACCTCGTTAACTTTCCTCTTATTGTCTTTTGAAGTTGAAAGTTAATACATATAAGCACAGCTATTACATGTACCCATTTCAATTCACATCAATTAGGAAGATAAATTTGGCCGCTTTTCCCAAATCTCCTGTTTCGTGCTTCTAAATTTTGCATTGCACGCAATCATGACTATCAATGACAGGACTGCTTTGAGAAAACATGTTCCTCTGGCTGTGTAGGACAGAGTAGCCCCATCCTACCCACATGAACACTCATGAAGGATGTAATTATCAAAGGAGGAGCTATCAATACCATTTTCCCCCTAGAAAAAAAAGATTTTAATTATAAAAGGAAGAGCTAAATATAACATTTCCCCCAGGAAAAACGATGTTAATTATCAACAGGATGCGACAGTAGTGTGTGGACAGTACAAACATTTGTCTTTCAAAGTAAAGTTAGGGTGAGATGGCATTAATGTACCTCCAGCCTAACCCTTAATTCTATTCCAAATCTGCAATCTTTACTGGTACTGTTTTCACTATACCTGGGCACATGCCCTGTCCCCAGTACTTTTTGAGCATCAGTTTGGTACAGCTTGCATCCATACAAACACATTTTTTGTATTGGATTTAACTTTGAACATGTATGAAGAAACTCCATATAAATTTCAAAAAATCAAACCATGCCCTCTTAAGTTTGATTCTGGATAGTTGCCTGGTGTTTGATCAAAGGTGGAGGACGTTTTAGGGGATTTCAAAGCTGTATTTTCAATTAAACTCCCATAGGAAATTATTAATAGAAAATAGAAAAACCGTTGACTAAGGACCATAGGCAATCGGTAACTCTGCAAGGGTAAAATGTGGCCGTTGAGAGGGGAGACTGGGCACAGACAGTCACTCAATGTGAAACCTGCACTCAGTAAATACTGGGTATGGTCAAAGAACAAGCCAAGTGAGCAGAGTTTTACCCCACAGTGTACCAGGGACGTGGCACTGGTACCGCTTTTGCTTGTTCTCATCAGGTACTGAGAGCAGGATACTGGGCTTATGGCGTGCCCCAAAGTATGAAATGCTATTGGATATGAAGTCCATTCAACACATTGTAAGTCGGTGGACTAAAAACACTCCAAAAAAATGTGCAAAGCCAATATGTTGCACTTCTGTTCTGCAGCTGCTTCTGTAGCCCATAACAAAATTAGCTAAAGAAGTTAGAAAGGACAGTTACCTTAACTACGCCCTTCCCCTTCGACTAACCTGAGTAAGTTATATTTGTTTTTGAAGTTTCTTGCAGTTCGTTAAATGTGGCGATTATTATAACATTCTACTGAGTTAATGATCAGTAACCTGTAGTTACAACAAAGTTGACAAAAAATCACAAAACCTTCCAAGAGTTTGATTCAACACATTCTACACAATGCTAGAGAGTTTCAGGCAGATCCGACAAGGGGTCAACATTTACAGCGGAGTCTCAGAAGTTAATTTATAATATCTAAATCCATATGAAATATTCTATAGTAGAAACAGCAAAAACAACAGATGGATTTTGATCAGAGTTGGATGAGATGAAGTAGCATAGTCCAACTCAACAGTCCTTTATTGTTTGAGTTAAATCGATGATAACATTTTATAAAGTTGCAAAGAACTTGGGGGTCAAATAAGGTCATAAAATGTATGCTATTTCAAATGGCTGAGGTCACGATTTTGCAATTGTGATTACTTTGCAATCAAACTCTAAATTTTTGGATGGATACGTCTGGTAAGTGAGAGTCTTCAATTTATATTTTTTTCTATGATCTTGTAATCACAGTTTTTACCAAGATCTTAATTTCGGTTTTGGGGAAAAAAAGATTCTCTAGGACCAAAGTCTCAAAGCGAAGAAAAAGCGGTACAAGTAATTCTAAAATTGGGATTTTGGGATTATTTAAAGTAACAATTCTTTGGTAGCTGATTGATCAGTTACAGGCACATAGAACAAGGTACAGCAGAAGACTACCGCCTGCGCCCAGATTCCACAGGACTTCACTAAAGGATGTGCTCAAGACCAGTCTCTGCACTCAGAGCCAGTTACCTATGATCCGAGAGTCAAATGTCTGCCAGGGGCTTGCAGCAAAAGAGACAAAAGTAAAATTATTCTGGCAAGAGAGAGCTGACCATGATCAGAGCTACGCAGAGGACAAGAGAGATCCAATGTATGAAGTAACAAAGAAATTCAACCCTGATAAGAAAAAATACTTAAGCATTCGAAGTAACCAAATCTTGTGCATGCATGACACTAATAACAAAGAGTTTGTGAGATAAAGCATGTTGGAGCTCCATACAGTAAGGCGGTAGTCCAATAAGATCCTCATCCAAGATTGCTGTTGCACTGACTGTCTGCAGTATTCATATATAAGTCCATCATCATCAAAATTATTTTTTACTCAGTTAAAAGAAAACAAAGCTGCTGCTGTGAAATGACAAAAGAAAATAAAGAAAGAAAAGTGTCTGATACAAACCAGTAAACCTCCGGTTACAACTTCAGTACTAGTACCGATGGAGAGAGCGGGGCTCCCTTCCCTGAGTTGTGACCAGGTTGAGGTGGGCTTACTTATCCTACAAAATTGGATAAATTCCAGTGATACCACTTTTTTACCTAGGATTACTGGTTTTGTATCAGAAACCTTTCTTTCTTTTGTCATTTCACAGCAGCAGCTTTGTTTGTTGGTCCTGAAGAAAGCCAAACATGCTTGTTAGATGGCCAATGGCTGAAACATGTCGACCTTTCTTTTCAATCTAGCAGTCTAATTATATATTGCGTAGCACTGTGTTTTAATCCTGCCAGCCCAGATGAGCCAATAAAGTTTCCTTTCATCGGAACTAGGCAGTTTTAAATTCACTTTTTTTCACTTTCGCGCTGCACCCTCACATCACTAGTCCGCTCGTATTTGGGTCTTTAGCATTCCTATCTGCTATGTGAATAACAAAAATATCCCAGAGCTCCCACCTCTCAGAGGGGTGGTCGCAGCCCTCAGTGGGACTAGGTTTTCCCACTGGGAGGAGAAAGCCCAAATGATGAAGCATGTCACCTTTGGTGAGTGAGGGCATTCGTCCTAAAAGGGATCGCTCCCCAATAGGGTCTCATTGATGAGATACAGTTGCACTTCACTCTAACCTTTGCTGGTTCCAAGCCCTGACAGACTTTTATGTTCTGTCAAAACTTTGTTTAAAGTATATGTGGGTAAGCTAATGTGTTGCTTAATGGTGTTTCTGTACCAGAAGATTAAAACCGGGGTGGGGGGGGGGGGGGTTGGGCAATGCACTCTACTGCTCTTTCAATCAGCATATTTTGGTGCCTGAATATTGCCCCTTGGGGTCAGGCATCTTCCCCTGGAATATGGGTATCCCATTTTAAATACAGTCAAACTGTCCCTTCTTCCTAGTGCATGTTCAGCAGTTTCAGAAGGGATGGGATGTGGGCGATGGGGCACATTTCCTCAGGCCCTACTCCTTGAATAGTCCTTGCAATGTCTTATTAGCGAGGCTGCCCGCACATGTACCAAGTTTCACAGGGCGAGTAACTGTAATCATAGCCTGTGCAAAGAAACTGTCCATGCTCATGCTATCAAACCACACTTGCAGCTGAATAGGTGTGGGAATTGGGAGTGCATAGGCATTGAGACTGTAAACCACACTCCCAACACCAAAGCATCTC
This sequence comes from Lissotriton vulgaris, assembly GCF_964263255.1. Taxonomy (NCBI): domain Eukaryota; kingdom Metazoa; phylum Chordata; class Amphibia; order Caudata; family Salamandridae; genus Lissotriton; species Lissotriton vulgaris. The sequence continues at coordinate 1,425,800,250 of NC_141689.1, read as the reverse complement.
CAATAGGGAGTGGTAGGAAGGCCTTGATGGGCTGGTCCTATAGTACTAAGCAGTCTCCTCTGGGTTGCATCTGTCTGGAAAAACAGAACTGTGAACACTGTGGACAATATCTCTTAATTCATCCAGGCCCTGCTGAAAATATTGCTGACTGCCAGTTTATTTACAGATGAGGTTCAAACTTTTACATGAATATTGTATTTTAGATTGTTTCATTTTAGCACCTTAGATTATATAATTTCAATGAGTAGCCTTTATTAGAAATAGTGAACTACACTCTTTATGCCTTAACAGTTTTTAATAATAACAAAAGAGGCAAGTTAGTTGTCTTGTTTCTTATTGTAAAGGCCTTTACTTGTATAGATGGAGCAGCATTGTGGTCTATTACCCCATATCCAAGAGAGATTGTTGCACATTATGCAATGTGAGCTGAATTTGAAGGTGCTCTTAGACGCAATGATCAAGAAAACTGAGGTACAGGGAGGAAAAGTAATTGTCTATGGTCACACAGTTTGGTCAAGTTTGGAAGTTAGGATTGGAACCAGATTCGCCAATTAGATATTGTTCAATTCTGACACGGTGCTGATGACAATTTTATTAGTGACCCAAAAGGCAAGTCAGTTGTCTTGTGCCACTTTTGCGAAGTTTCCAGCGGACATTGGGGCTCCAAGTTCCTGTTCAGATACTGATTCTTCCAAGTACACTTCACGTTATTGATTTTGATGCAAATATATTTTTTTGCAATCTCACATATTTAGTATAGTTTGTTGCAGTAGCTTATTATTCATTAGGTCCTGACGAAAGCTGGAGTATTTTTCCATCAAGCTGAAACTAGTTGACCACTCTGCACAGCGCCATGGTGTAGTTTTACTCCTCAACTACTAGGCGTGTTTTTAATCTTGGCACCAACACTTGTCCTTATTAATTATTATCTTGAGTTTGGGTAGTTAATTTTAGTTAGCACTATCATTAGAGCACTGCACCCATTCAGCATTACCCATTGAGCAACACTGTGGCCTAATGCGTCGCTTTCTTCTTCCGCACGTCAGTTGACGGTTGGGCGGCATTTGGAGCGAATGCCTTTTCCCATATGATGTAATTCCGCCACGAGGGTGGTCTGAAGGGAAACTTAATAGCCCAGTGCGACTCAATTATTGTCACACATGCATCCATGTGATCCTGTTTGCCGCACATTACAGCACACCACAATAGACCTGGTCTTCTTTCTTGTATTTGTGTACTTTTACGAAGCCTTCATTGTTGTTATTGATTAAGCAACATTATTGTCTATTTAAACATATGAGAGCGGCTTATGTACAGTGCATATCTTAAATTTGGACAGGTATTGCTAGGGTATCATCATCAAAAGACTTTCCCATCACAGGAGAGGCTCAAATTGGGCAGCAGCAGTGCACGCTTTACTTCGTCACAGAACCAGGACTGTACAGCAGTAGAAAAGCAAGCTTCTCTATCCCACAGAAGGCAATATGTGTAATCTTCTTTTTGCCACAGAACAGAGATTTCATCTCTCACATAACATGTGCAGTTAAGGCATGAGTGACATATAGGTTACAGACAGATCTCATGAGTGGATGCTTAAGTCACGAATATGAATGTGACTCCATATGAATAGAGCAGGATTTTGTGAAAGAAACCTGCTCAATTGAACACCACTATAATAAAATCAAAAATCGTAAATCATACGTTCTTATATAGCGCCTTTCACCGTAAGGTCTCAAGGCGCTTGCTTTGGGAACCCTTCCAGGCCTTTCCCTGCGAGATTACCCCTACTGGGCATCCCCAAGGTGAAGACCAGGCATCCCATCGCGGAGGGGCCGTAGTGGAGATTAAGCAAGCTATTGCCCAGAGTTGCAGAGTGTGAACCCACGATTCGAGTAGGCACCGAGGCGAGAATTATCGAGTCCGTGGCCATTTTGGGCTCAAGGCCCTGCCGCGTTGGGGATTGAACCCTGGTCCCGGACTGCCTCCTCTAACCGGTGAGCCACACTTCTCCACAATATGTACTAAAGTAAGTAGTTATAGGACAACTAATGTGCACAATACACTACACATGGGAAGTTTGATTTGCAGAATGCATGAACTAACCAAAAATGAATGCGTAAATAACCGGAAATGTAATAATCTTGTGTATAGAATGAATTAAGAAGGTTTGCATGGCAAGGCTGCATGTGTATGTGGTAAAAAGCATGATGTTTATTGCTTTATCCTAATAAATAATGCTGCTTTTTTGCTTATGCCATGCTAGGCTACCCAATAACATATAGTATAGTTAAGGTGGGTAATAAACAGACAAAATACAATATCACATAATTATTAAATGTTTGTTTTCCGTTCTTTTAGTAATCGATGAATCCTCCATTTTGTTAAATCGGCCTCATAAAGGGCAGGTGAAGTTTGGAGCGCGCACGAACCATGTGACCACATGACTGAACTACTGTGCAAGGCTGGAAAAGGGTGACCTGGTGAAGGACAGAACTTTTGACAAGCGGCCAATGCCAGTGTCATCAGGAGAAACGGAACCTAAAGTCGTTGAATTCATTAAATGTACAATAAATTGTTACATATGTACCCGTGAGAGAGAAGCTGCATTGATGACTGTATAAAATAATTATTTAGAACAACGGGGTAGTCAAAAGTAAATGATCTCATGGTGGGATGACATCCCACCCCTAGAACTCAACCAATCCCTTAGCTAGAAAATATTGACTTAGCAACTATTGTGGGACAGACATGTAGTTTTAGGGTATAAGAATAGGTGCTTTGGGAGTGTGGTTTAGCTGCTGCAGGTCGCTTAGGCTGAATGTGTCCGAGTGAGGGATGCACTGCTGATCGTTGGCTTGCAGAGAGGCCTAGCTGTTCCTGTCTTGTCCCTGTCCTGATTCCTGAGTGTTTGATCCCTGACTCTTGGTCCAGGGGTCCCCCACTGCTACCCAGGCCTGGGTGGTGGTTTCCCCTTTGGGTTTGTATTTAATCTAATTTAGCATTGCAGAAATTATTTTTGCAGTCATATTTATTGTCTCTGTACATTTTGTCTCTTCATCCATCCCTCCGAATTGCTAGTTTAAATTGTATATATATATATTTTTAAATTTTTTTTAAATTGTATATTTTTACTTGCATCTATGTCTCTTCATCTGTCCACTCTTTGCAATGTATATTTGAAATGATAGTTCTGTTATTGCTATGATTGAATCTTTGCTCTCTCTCTCTCTCTTGAGGTTTCCAGTATTTTAATTTATAAAATAATTAATATGAGCATTTATTATTACTAGATAATATTTTATTAAATCTCACCGAGAGTCTGTGGTTATTTAGTTTGTTTATTGAATTAGTTATTTTCCTTAGAATTTCCATTGCCATCAACTCCTCAACTAATTGGTCCATCGACCAAGTAGATGAAAAGTTATTTTATTCAGATACGCAATGAACAGGATGTTTAGATGTTGTGTCTAAATAACCAGAGAAATTTGAAACAAGGTTAACAAACTTGATCCCAGAGCATCAGGGATTTGGGTGAATGAGTATGGGCCAAAGTACGTGATTTGTTGAATATTTATCCCTGATCAATTTATTGGGTTTGCGCTGGATCAAATGTATACGTGGATGATTGAGTGAATGTGCAAGTTTTGACAAGATTCTCGCTCAAGTGATATTTCAACTCAGCATCCTTAAATTCCTGCTGCCGTCAGTTGGAGACCTGCTGTTTGTGTTTATTCTTTGTTTTTCCATGTATTGTGAAGTAGACATCACCTAATTGGTCTTTGCTATTTGGAGCAGCCACACTGCAGTGTAACTAACTATGCTCTAAACAGGCAGACAAGCTCCAACCTCTCTGAAAAGGTTTTTAAATCATGAGCACCAGGCACGATGTAATCCCAGACTCAGTATTGAACTTATTCAAAATGTTGAGGGCCGCCAGTGCCTGGGACTGATAGAAATGGAGCCAGAGGGGCTGTCCAGTTACGGGTGGTCCTTCTGACGTCATTCCTGCTGCCAGTCCTTCTCTCCAGGACCACCTTTGAAACCTTGGTAGACTGACACAGAACAGCTGATATATATCCACCACACATTGGAAAACAACTCCCAACGCATGGAGGACTTTTGTTATATACATCATGGAGATGACCCACCTCCTTGAGGGGGAGGGTCTCTTAAGGTTTCGCAAATGTTCCCAGGTTAATTTCCGCTGACATTCTTCTCACAATGTATGCGTAGGATTTTCGAGGGGCAAAATATGTGTCATATTGGCGGATTTCTCTAAATGCCAGCTTGGCTGGGCCATCAAACTGTAAATGACCCCCTAAAAATGTGCACTTCAGTCTACCTACCCAGGCATTTAGGCAAAAACAACAGCCCAAAAAATAATTTACCTGCAGGACAGAAATGCTACCTCTCGATTAACACTTGAATCCTGTTTTCTTCAGATGAAAGACGCTAAAGCAGGCTTAGCTTTGCTATTTTTTTTAAAAAAAGAGTCCTTTATACCTTTGTCCAAACAATGGCCTTCTGGAGTGTGCTCTCGGGTAACTAGAATAGAAAGAAGTGTTTAGTGGAGTTCCCGGACGCATATGTAATTGGATATACAGCCAGTAGGTCAAAGGCAGTCCATTCGGTAATTGCAGACTCACAGTAGAAGTGAAACAGAACAGGAAGTTGGAGTTCTCTTTCTCTTCTGTTGTTCTCTGTCTAGCAACTGAGAGATTACCCAAGAGCTGCTGCACACAAACATCCAGCAGTTTTTTTTGTAGCAAGAGAGGCAAGTCCACCATGATTATTTAGGTGTTGTGTAGTCTCCCTGGCTTCGCCACACATGACACTAATTTAATTGTCCATTCAAATTAAAGAGAGTAAGAGGAAGCAAAAAATATATATTTTTTAATGTAAAACTAACTTCATTCGCCATGAAACCTGGTATAGGAGAGCCAACCAAATTCTCAATGTGAAAACCTTGACTAGTGCGCTACTACAGTAACCACTATCAGAGCAGACTCCCCCTTTTTTGGGTTGACCTTCCCAGACAGAGAAAACTGTCTGGTAGTGAAAGACATATTGTTTGCTTACCAAGAACATACAGGAGCTTACAGACTGCTCATTGCTTACTGTTAGTTGGCTTCATTCTCACTCCTGCTTGCCTATGGTTTTATTTGTGTCTGAGCTTTTCAATCTTGTGTTTGTCCTTCCTAGGGAGCACAGACTCTTTGCCACCTTTTTGATTGGCTGGCTTCTATGCTTCCTTGGCTTGCTTTTATGGAACTACTTTTTTATTTTTGTCTAGGCACTCCATGGGACAGTATGTGTTTTCTCGCTGTCAACTCTGTGTGCTTTTCTTACACCTCCATGTTTCTCTCTCTCACCCATGTGCTTCTCTCCCCCCACTCCACATGCACTAGTGTTGGGTGCTCTCGCCTCTGTGTGCTTCTCTCCCCTCCATGGTCCATGTTGCTCGCTTTTGCTTATGTTCCTTATCCTGTGCCTGTCGGGTTGATTTTCTCTCAGCCTCTCCCCAACTCGCTCCCACAACCCAGTCATCCTTTTTCATTTTTAAAACAAATTACAACACTTTTGCTCTGCCTTTTAGAACAACACATATACACTCCTTTTTTTAAATGTACTGATCCAGCTCGAATCATGCAGCAGCACAAAGACAGCTACCTTGCACATCATAGACAACAACCTCTGACCAAAGATGAAGATAACACCTGCCTTCCGATATTGCTGGACCTCTAAACTGCTTTCCTTACAATCGACCATCCAACCTGCATTCACAACATGGAATCTCAAATGGTGTTCAATGGCAATGCCCTTCACTGGTTTGCCTCCTACCTTTACAATTGACAGCAGTAAGTTCACATAGGCACCTCCAACTGCCAAAAGATTCCTATCACCTGTGGAGTTCCCTAGGGTTCCATACGATTGCCTGTCATCTTCAACCTCTAAAGGTATCCCCTTGGGCAACATCCGGTGTGAGGGAATGGACCTCCGCATTGTCAAAATTCACCAGTATGCCGGTGATACTGAAATCTACATGAAATCCTCCTTTGCTCTACACTCACAATCACTGCCTGCACCACAGCCCGACCAGCATGTCCAGCGCCAACCTGAAGCTCAACCTAACCAATACAATGACACAAACCTTGATGGATTTGAGAGAGCGCAATTTGAATGCAAAGTATATAGAAACCATATCTAGACGTATATGTTATAAACGTAGGAATGAAACGCATATCGTAATGTAAAGTTGGCAACTATAGCATAAAGGCCAATGAATGTGATAACATGGTATAGGAAATGTAAATGTATTTACGTGTTAAAATGTATTAGATTTAGAAGGCCGTATATATGATGGGTAACGTAGAGATGCTTAGAAAACGTGAAACGTGCACAGTAAAATTCGTGTACGTGTGTAACTTTAAACGTGTGTAACTTTAAACGGAGAAACGTGGATAAATGTATAAGAGAACTCACATAAAGATGTAACCAAGGAAAATGCATAAGTTATATTCTATGTAGTCGTATTCTATGTATTACACATATTTGATGTAGAATGTATTTGAGTATAACTAGGGCTTTTGCTAAAATACGCATATATAAATATATGCCAAAGGTTATACTGTGTAGAGGGCTTTTGTAGGAATGTTGGAAGAGTTTAGGTCATTTGTGTTTGTAACCTAACTGGTCAAGAGTTCGAAGGAGCATAGTCACATGAATGTAATTTAGAGGGCTTGTAAAAGTCGTAAATAGCTTGATGTGGACGTGAGAGCCGAGAAGTCTAGCACTTGTTAGATTTAAGGTGACAATGCCGGACGGAGCTTATTGCTCGAACGTGAGGAGAGACACTTTGAATGTAGACTATGTTTTGACAAGATCATTCACAGGACCTAGCAGGGTCAAGTTAAGAGACATAGAGTTAAAGCCTTGTCTAAAATCGTATGATACTTGATCTGAAAGAATCAATAAAAGTCGACGATGAGATGATGGAGATGACACCTGAAGAAAAAGGTCAACTTAACGAACGACGCGAGGAGTGGACCAATGGAAGAAGCAGGAAGTTGACATCATCGGGGAAAGTCCGTGGTGGGCGTCAAGGGGCGTTCCACCCACACTGTGATTGTGTATTTTAGGGACAGCACCCCGGGGAGGAGGTAGCAATTGGGAGATTAGGAACATCGAGACGAATTGCTCAGAGCAAGGGCGAAGGGTAGATGCCTTGAGCAGATGCGCTGAGAGATCAGAGCGCAAGGGAGCAGTAGGCCGAGGACCCTTAGAGAGCGGATGGGTAGGCAGATAGGGTACTGCTTCTGAAACTTAAGATTTCCTTTAGAGGCTAAGAGAGTTTGAACTTCTTTGGGAGTCAAACTGCTGACACCTTTTTAGGGAAGAAATTTGCGAAGTAGGGTTGTCACATAGTATAGAGTAGGGACAGATTAACTTGATGATATTTTTATCTTACTGCAGATGACGCAGAAGGAACCACTTCACATCGAAGCTTAAGATTCTGATATTGTAACTGATTTTGTATTTTGTATACTTTGAGATTTTATCCTGAGTGGATTGTATTGCATTCAAAATTAACTTCATATAAAACTCTTAAAACTTTATCAGTTGTAAGTGGTTCTTCAGAGTGGCGTCAGTTAATGGGGTTTGTCTAACCAATGCGGGGGTGGTCCTTTCCTCAATGACAGATACAAGCGGTCCAAAATAGATGAATGGGATTCTTTATTAAATTTATCATAATCATAAATTGATACCAAAATCTCATTCCCCGCAGTTGGTAGCAGAGAAATGATGGTTATCTTCTTGAGGAAGACGACCTAGGCCAGGTTAGTTTACCCCAAGGTCCCTAGTCATCGTCGACCAGAAGAAGAATTGCAGCCGAAGACGGTGCGTCGAGAGAAAAGCAGCAGAGTCGGTCGAGAGTGAGTATAAGGGTCATGCGTTGTAAGATTGCGGTGTTTCATGTTGTTCCTGTGTTGTAATGTCAAGCGGAGTTGAATGCCTGTAGTGTGATTGGGGGAAGGTTGTGAGCGCGCGCAACCGGATGAAATCTTATGTCCAGAGGACTTAAGTGGTTCAGGTGTATCGAACACCTAGAGTAATTTGTCTACCATTGAAAGGGGGTCATGAGGTACCATTGATTTCCCGACAGACCGATGATAGGGGGAGCGTATGTGTGAGTGAATGAGTAGCGGACGCTGGTCGTACGTTTACTGCGTGTAAGTAACCTATCAGTTAAGGCAAGTGTCCGACCGTAAGAGGAAAGACGCTGTGCCAGTTGAGGTAGCAATTACAGTTAGACTGTGGCCGTACAGTCAGAGAAAAGTGATCGCTTGGACGGAAGTAGTCATTTTTCAGTGTATGAATGAAAACGCATATGAGATCGTGAGACGAGTTGAGAAACGAGGGAAGCTGCTGAAGAAGGGAGAAGTGACGTCAGCGTAGAGCCGCGCTGGGATTGGTCAGTCAGCATAGAACCGTACTGGGATAGGCTGATTAGCGAGAGTCGTACAGGGATTGGTGATTGTTATCAAGACGCAAATAAGTAAGAAATATCATACGTGATCAAAATGAAGTGTTTTAAGGGTTTAGGAAAAATCTTTATAAAGAAAAGGAGAAATTTACATGCCGGAGAAGAAGCTCCACCAGAAGGCACACCAGCATATCATATGGCAGTAAATGTAGGCTTACACTCGATATTATGGATTTCCGAGTGGCACAGGCTAACTGAAGGGCAAAAAGAACTAGCGTTTCCAAGATTTGGAACGTTTAAATTAGAAGTGTTGAACCAACTGAAGGCGACGATGCTTTCAATGAGACCTCTACCGAGGCCAACACAATTTGAAGCTCTTGGTGTGTGGTTTAGAACAGCACACGAAAGGGGCGTAAAGAGGCGACAAGAAAGAGTGAGACGATCGGTAAAAGCAGTGCAGGATGCTAAATGGGACGATGAAGCTAAGAAATGGAGGGTACAAAAGATAGAAGCGGACAAACTGTTTACCATGATAGAGGCTACGGGAGAAAGGAAACCTCTAGAACAAGATGATGAGGAAAGCGAGTCGGAGGAGGATCTAATAGAAAGGTTGTTAACAGACAGACCACCTCCATATAGCGGTGAACTTGCGAGTCCTATATTACCACAAACGGACGGAGCTAGGTGGGGGGAATATAAGTCGATCCCGGTAACAGAGTGGGACGCTAACAAGACTGAGGAAATACCCCAAACTAGTTCTGAACAGAGAGTAGTGGGAAGATTTGTGGTCCAGAAGGTGCCGGAGACGCAATGCGCTAGGTCATACCAAATGCCGGACGCTTTGCAGGTCCCGGTCACCATAGGCCCTATTGTGTCAATCTATAACCCAGAAGGGGTCCAGCAGGAGGAACAGGCACGATGGGACAATGAAAGAGCAGAAGAGGAGAATAGGAATGCCACAATGAATTCCCACAGGCAAATACGAGCACCAATAAGTCGGAGTACCCCATTAGATTCCGCAATGGGTCCCAGGGTAGAACAGGGAGGTCGAAGAGGACCGATGGATTTGAGGGGTCCTAAACCAAAAACCCATAAGGAATTAAGGGAATACCTGAGAGAATGGGACGCTGCCGAAGAAGCTCGGAATAGAAGTTTAGAAACGGGATCCGAGTGGAGAGAGCAGGATAACCAGATTCTCTCTCATTGTGGAGCTGGCGAAAGCAGTCCCGAGTGGGAGAGAGGAAGCCAAGAGAGCAGAAGAGATACTTATCTTACTGATAACAGCAATAGGCTAAGGTGCGAAGACAGAAGTGCAGGGTGTGGCGAAGTGCCTCGCGTCACCTTCAGTGAAGGGGAACGCAGGACACAGGAGTACCAGAATACCTTTAGGTGCACACACCATGCCCCAGGTGAGAATGTGAGACATTGGAGTCACGGAAACATGGAGAGTCGCGAAGCGTCTCGACATGCATCCGAAGATAGTGGGAGGAGTCATGAGAACTTAGGGAGTCGCGAAACGTCTCGCCATGCATCCGGTGATCACGAAAGAGATCACGGGAACACGGAAGACCGGCGAGGGCCTTTCATTTTATTAAGCGACACCAGACAACAAGCAAGTTATAATGGGCTAGAACCGAACGGTGGATCCTATCTCACATCTGGAGAAACCGAGCCTAAAAATCGGAACATAGGGTTGGGGGACGGAGCATTATTCCACCATACCCCACGTGGAGATGGAAAGGCTTGGGATCTAGAAGGGTGGGAACGAAGAGATGGAAGGAAGACTCCTCATAACTCACCTGTGCTCAGGCGTAGGGCGCATAGTGGAGGTGAGAGGGATATGAGAGAAGAACATAGAACTGAAATGCTGAAAGCTGAAATAAAAGCAAAACGGCTTGACGTGATGAGTTTGAAGGCAGATTTGGATGAATTGATTGATGGTACAGTGCCATTAGAGAGATTAGCCTCGTATACACCAGATGAGATACTGTTCCTATCCAAAGATATTACTCGGAGGGCGAGGTCAGCTCATGAGAACTTATCTAATTTAGCAAACAGGTATATGGTAGACCTGTCACGAACTAAGGCTTTACAGAGTAACCATAGGCTAACTTGCACGGATCAGGATTTGGATGATCGCAGAACGATCGCGCTGAAAGTACACATAAGGGAATTGATCGTAAGTATCAGAATATGGAGAGATCTAGATAGATGGGAGGAAAGATGGTCCAGAAAGGGCTCTGTGAGACGGAGTGTACTTGAGGGCTCCCAGGACACAGGCTTGATGCGAATGGAAGCCTTCCCTTTGCGAGAAATCGCGAATGGAAGCTACGTTCATGTGCCCTGGAGTAGGGGGGATTTGGCGGCATTCACCAATTCCTTCCCAAAGCTTAGAGACAATCCCGTCGAGTGGTATAAGCAGGTAGAGAGATTTGTGAAGATCTCGAAGGTACTGTGGATCGATTTGAACACACTGTTCGATATCGTAGTACCCGGAGACTTGTGGACGGCGTGCAAGCTTAGTGTTGAATGGCCCACTTGTGAGCCATCAAGAGACGCCAGGACGAATGGTCCATCTGATAGAGTCATGGAAAAATACGAGAGAGTAATAACGTGGCTAAAAGAGAAAGTGCCGGTGCAAGACATAGACTGGGTAAAGATAGATCGAACTACCCAAGAGCCGAAAGAGACAGTGCATGAGTTTTACGAGAGATTGCTGAAAGCATTCAAGCAATACAGCGGGTTAGATGTGATGGATCCCAAGGACATAGGACAGTTTGTTTCAAAGTTTGTCTTAGGATTGAGACCAGAAATATGCCTAATGATCCAACAGCATCTGATCTGTTGGCAGAACAAACCTTTAGATGAAATTCTGAGGTATGCAAGGTACTGTAGTGATGAGATAGACTCTAAGGCAAAGAAGCTTAAAGAAAAGTTAATGCTAGTGCAAATGCAAGCTGCTGGAAAGGATAAACAGCGGCAACAGGGAACAGGAACGCAAGCAAAGAAACAGAATAACCAGAGCAGAGACGAGGAAGAAAGACCGAGACCGAGAATGGATATCACGACACTGAAAAAGACAACAAGATGCCATCAGTGTAATGAGGTGGGACACTGGCGACGCGAGTGTCCTTACAATGTTGAGTCAGGGGAATTAGAGCAGGAGGAGGAAGAGGTTCAGAACAACGTGGTTAAGGGAGCCACAGTCCTGAAGGGCAGGTTTGTCAAAGGGGGGACTCAGACTCCTCGAGCCCCGTTTCCTCAACCACCTCGTATCTCAAACGGAGGGAAAACCTACAGACAGATGCCATTGTTTGTAGGAGGAGAGGAATGCTACTACGTTGATCCTCTTACAGGGCAGCGGGCGAATAGGGAGGAAGATTGTACTCTAGGAGCCGCCTTGGAAGTAGATCAGAGAGGACCATACGTAGAGGCTGAAATAGCGGGATGTCCTACAACCTTTTTGGTGGATACAGGGGCCACTCGATCCACGTTAAGATCTGCAGTAGTCCCGGGTCTGCCAATATCAGGAGAAACGGTTCAGGTGGTAGGAGTCGCGAACAAAAGGATGACAAATCCCTTGACCGAACCAGTGTCAGTAAGGATAGGGAATTACAGTGACGAACATCAGTTTGTGATCTGCGATTCTAGTCCTGTGTGCTTATTAGGGAGAGATTTGCTGTGCAAACTGAATTGCACCATACATTGCACACCTGAGGGAGTAGAAGTGCAGACCAATGATGAGGACGCTGATTTTAAAGTTGTAAACTCAAGAGAATGTGTGGAACTCTATCCTACCTTAACAGTGGAGGAGCTTCCGCAAGACTTGAGAGAGAAAGTCTCAGCTGAGGTATGGGATTTTACTGGGGAAGAAATAGGATTGATCAAAGGAGTGGAACCGGTAAAAATCTTGGTAAGACCCCATGCTGAGTATCCAAGAACACCACAGTATAAGCTAACGCCAGAGACGATTGCAGGGATCAAGCCTGTGATCGAATCCATGATTAAGCAGGGAATACTGAAGGAGATCGTGGGTAGTCCATGTAACTCCCCGATCATGGGTTTGCAGAAACCTAGTGGAAAGTACAGGATAGTGCAGGATCTTCGAAAGATAAATAACATTGTTGTCTCATGTTGTCCAGTGGTACCGAATCCATCAGTGATATTGTTTCAGATACCGTTCCAAGCTGAATGGTTTACAGTGATAGATTTGTGCCAGGCTTTCTTTTCGATACCGTTAGACGAAGAGAGCCAGTATCTTTTCGCTTTCAAGCTGGAAGATCGCGTCTTAACATGGTGTCGTATCCCTCAGGGGTATACAGAAAGCCCATCGATCTTTAACCAGTTATTGAAACGAAATCTCGAGAGTCTGGTACTGACCAAGAGTTCAGTTCTGGTCCAGTACATAGACGACCTCCTAGTTGCGTCAGAAACGGAGGAAGCTTGCAGAGAAGACACCATCACCTTGTTAACCCCTTCCACACTCATGACGAGCTGGGCTCGTCATGGTGTAGCCTCCTCATACACTGATGACGAGCCCAGCTCGTCATAAAACAATATAAAAAAGCAAATCCCAGCACAGGAGGGGAATTGCCTTAGCAGCCATGGAGTTAAATCACTTGGCCGAGAACGGACACAAGGTGTCTCCAAGTAAATTGCAATATTGTAAGACTGAGGTGCAATACTTGGGCCATAGGATTGAAAAGGGAAAGCGGAAGGTGTCTCCAGACAGAATAGAGGCGATTATGAAAATGAACGCGCCTACGACACAAAGAGAAGTCAGGATGTTTCTAGGCATGGTCGGTTACTGTCGACAGTGGATAGCCAACTTCTCACTGAAGGCAAAACCGTTATTACAACTGACGCAAAAAGGAGTGAGTGATCCGGTACCATGGGACAAAGATTGTTTGATGGCGTTTTTGCAGCTGAGGGAGGACTTATGTCGTGCCCCGGCTTTAGGAATGCCAGATTACACTAAACCTTTTTTGCTTTACTGCTGCGAGAGAGAGGGATGCGCTTTAGCAGTTTTAGCACAGGTCCATGGAGATGCGCGCAGGCCAGTGGCGTACTTTTCGGCTACATTAGATCCAGTAGCCGCAGCGTTGCCCGGATGTCTCAAATCCGTAGCTGCAACGGGTGTCAGCATTGAACGATCTGAAAGCGTAGTTATGGGTCATCAGTTAGAAGTGTATGTACCACATTCTGTAGAACTGTTAATGACCAGGACTAAGACTCAGCATCTGACGAATAGCAGGCTCACACGCTACGAGCAGGTCATACTGGCTGCCGAGAATGTGACCCTCAAGAGATGCTCTGTCTTGAATCCTGCAACCTTGATGCCACTTCCGAATGAAGTGGACGACGAAAATTGTACAGAACATGACTGCCTCGATGTGACTGAACTATGTACCAAACCGAGACCTGATATCGTAGATGAGCCATTGACAGATCCAGACGAAATTTTCTTCGTCGTTGGTTCATGCGTAAGAAACGATGTCGGTCAGCTGAGAGCAGCTTATGCAGTATGCACAATTACCAGAGTTATAGAAGCCGCTTGCCTGGAAGGAGTACACTCCGCACAGGTAGCTGAAATTGTGGCTTTGACTCGTGCTTGCCTAGCAGGCGACAGACTTCGAGTCACTATATACACCGATAGTCAGTATGGATTCGGCGTAGTTCATGATTACGGGCAGTTATGGTCTCAAAGAGGTTACATGACCTCCTCGGGTTCTCCTATTAGGAATGGAGAATTCGTGAAACTACTGTTAGAGGCTTTGCAAAAACCTATGGCCATAGCTGTGGTCAAATGTGTAGCACATACAAAAAATACGGACTTTGTATCGCTAGGAAACAAATATGCAGATGAAGTAGCGCGTTACTGCGCAGAGCAGGGATATTCTCACACTGATGCCAAAGTGGGGGGAGTCCAGGAAAGAACTGAATTGACCATGTTGTTAGACACTGTGGATACGTGGGATGAATTGAGGGCTGTACAGGAAAATGCACCAAATGATGAGAAAAAGAGCTGGGAAACAGCAGGGTGTGAAAAAAGTGAAATGAATTTCTGGGTTTCCGCCGATGGAAGGGCAGTTTTACCAAATGAACTTGTTAGTCCAATGGCAAGGAAATTGCATGGATCAGCACACATAGGAAGAGATGCTATGGTGAGAGTATTCAGACAAACGTGGTTTAACCCTAAATTTAGAGTAGCGGCAGAAGCAGTGTGTCAGCGATGTACGATCTGTCAGCAACTCAATGTGGGAAAGAGAACACCAGTTACCTTGAGTCACATAGGAAGGTCTGGGGGGCCTTTCAATAGGATGCAGATTGACTTCATAGAAATGCCTCCATGCAACAGACTCAGATACGTGTTAGTGATTGTCTGTATATTTTCTAGATGGGTTGAGGCTTACCCTACACGTAGGTGCGATACACTTACAGTAGCAAAATTGTTACTTAGAGAGTTGATACCGAGATTTGGGGTGCCACCCTCTTTGGAATCGGACAGAGGAACTCATTTCAATAGCGAAGTGGTGAAGATGCTGTGTTCAGCTTTAAATATCGATCAGAAGTTACACTGCAGCTATCGACCAGAAGCTTCAGGGATCGTAGAGCAAATTAACAGTACTATCAAGTCCAGACTGGCAAAAGTTTGTTCATCGACATCCCTGAGTTGGCCAGACGCACTTCCAGTAGTTCTTATGAGCATACGTAGCACACCTGATAGAAGAACAGGCCTCTCTCCACATGAAGTGCTAATGGGGAGAGCTATGAGATTGCCATCGGTTCCGACTGCAGCGCTAGTGAACATCACAGACGATTTGATCTTGGACTACTGCAAGGGACTATCTGATGCCGTTAATTCTGTGTCCCTCCAGGTCCAGGCTGCAGAGGTTCCATCAGTACAAGACTTGTGCCATGACCTGAGTCCAGGAGACTGGGTCCTGGTGAAGAAACATGTCAGGAAGAACTGCTTAGACGTGCGTTGGAGAGGACCGTTTCAAGTCATACTTGTAACGAATACCGCAGTGAAGTGTGGAGGTATGCCAAACTGGATACATGCCTCACACACCCGAAGAGTGCCAACACCTCCAGAAGACACAGCTCCTCTCTCGGATGAGAATCCGGCGGGAAGCGGAGAAGCCATAGAGGGGGAAAGCCAAGCTGTGGAGGTGATCGAAGAAACTGAAACTGTGTTGGAACAGGACGACGGAGGTCAGGACACTAGTGGGACCGAAGTCGCCTCAGGAGAAGAAAGTAATTGGGAGTCCGACACAGATATCGAGCAAACTGGGAGTGACCAAGAGACGGGTCCTGGAACAAGGAGCGGAAAGACGGAAAGCAACGAAGCCAGTTGGCCGGAGAGAAGGAAAAGGCCAAGTTCGGAAAGGAAAAAGGAAAGAACTCTTGCCCCGATCGCTGAAGAATCGGATCAGGAGGAAGAGACGACAGATTCAGGAACTGAGAGTCCACGAAGATCGAGAAGGGTACGTGTGCCCTGCAGAAGGTACGCCACCCCAGAGTGGACTTATCTAGCAGATGTATTGGGGACAGAAATCTGGGAGAGTGAAGAGTGTGAAAGTAATCAATCTCGATCCATTTGTGGCAGTGGAGATATGGATGTTGGCGCCTGGACTCGAGACTGAGGGGTTACTGACTTTCACACTTCCCATACCCCCACGTTTGAGTAAAATTCAAGATCTAGTGCTAAAAAGATTACAGTTTCCAACGGCTGGTCAGCAAATGACAGAAGAAGAAGAAAAAGTTATTCGCTTTGAACTATTAATTATTGTTGTGAAAGCTGCAGGTCCGAAAATAATTGTTGATGCATAAAAGACTTTTGTACTTATGTTATAAAGAAGAAGATAACCTAGCGCCGAGTGGAAAGAAGAATAAAATTAGGGATTACATTTAGAGGACGGAGAAGGGCTAGGGTTGTCTGCTGCTAAGAAGAGAAAAAGACATTGTGGTGAAAAGATACCTGTTGATAAAAAGCACTTTAAAGACTGTGAAAGCAAACAAGCAACCAAAGACTGGAAAGAGAATTTTCGCTAGAGAACGAGGTACGCTGTTTTGATAACATGGAGAACGGCAACCCAAACCGAAAAGCTAGATTTATAGTAGGTACACTTATAGCAATAGTGATATTACTCATAATCATAGTAGTGACGATATCTTACATGGCAGGACATGAGAATGATAAAAGAATAGCGAATGTAAAAACTGTAACGACTTTGAAACCTGCTCTTGTGGGAAAGAACGAAGAGAGCACTGTTATACGTGAAAAGGCGTTACTTGCAGATGAAACTCGTAGATTACATATAGACGAGTCACAGGGAAACTTTAGGTCAAATGCATATGCTAAATTATTGTACGAATATATCGATGCCATGGAGGCCAAAGATTGCTACGTTTGTATGCAATTGCCGGCTTCTGTAGACGAAGGCATTAGATATCACCATCTCCCATTGACTTATGGGATAACATGTAGTTTACTGCTTAGTATATTCTATGGTAGAGAAGGGTTTGAGTACTACTTTTCAAATTATGATTCGGTACTGCCTGAAGTTCCGAATTATAAGCAGATGAATAAGTGGGACTACTACAAAAAGGAGGATAGATTAGCTAAATTCTTTCTTCCTTGGGACACATTAGATACATCATATGCACGTAGAAATAATCTGACTTGCAAAGTATCAGAAGTAGAGAAAAGGTTTATAGCACAAGTAGATGATCGATGCAGACGGCAGAAGATTTTAAAAATGTCAGGACAATGGAAAATAGATTGGACAGAAGAAGAGAAGGCACATAAAAGGAAAGGTAGCAATGGTCCAATAGCCTTGGATAGAACACAGAAAGGAAAGTTATGTTTAACTCGAAGCAAGACGTATTATGAGAGTGAATTTGTAGGTGAAGTTAGTTGCGAGCACTCTTTTAGACTAGAGTATTACACGAAAGATTTTATGAAAGGGATGCAAGCTATTCCGAATGTATATTTTGTATGTGGGAGAAATGCCTATGTAAAACTTCCAGACAATTGGTATGGTTCGTGTTACTTGGCAATTGTCTTCCCCAAAATATATCATGCAAAGGATTTAGCGATCATAGAAGGAAAGGCTTCGAGGAGAACGAAAAGGGAAGTAGGAGATGCAGAAGTAGTAGGAGATGTATTTGGAGCGATGTTTCCATTGTTAGGTTTGATTCTTAACGATGTTAAGATTAGAAGATTGGCGACAGTCGTGGATAGATTGTCTGCTAGTACTGCAAGATCATTAATGTTAGTAGAAGGTGAGATGCAGTCGATTAGAGCAATGGTTTTACAGAACAGACTTGCTTTAGATGTAATATTAGCAAAAGAAGGCGGAGTTTGTAAAGCTTTGAAGGTTCAGGAATGTTGTACTTATATTCCTGATAATTCAAAACCACTTGAGAAAGTCATACAGAACATTACACAGATTCATAAAGAAATCGAAGATCTATCAAAGGTAAATGTTTGGGAAAAAGTAGGAAATGGAGTGGGAAAGGTTGGAAGTTGGTTTGCTAATCTAGGCAAAGGTATAGTATGGTACATAATAAAGCCTGTATTATTAGTATTAATTTGTATAATTACATTGTTAGGGTTAGTAAAATTGTATAAATGGTATAGGTCGAACCAGTTACAAAGATCGATGAGAGACCAAGAAAGGAGACTAGCTGTTCTACAAGATCAACAGTATAAAAGTCTGAGAACACTTGAATCGATAAAAAGAGGAACTGATGTAACTAGTTCGGTATAAGAGAGGTATTCAAATTGCTTTTAGTGATGACTCCTAAAAGTCATCAAAGGGGGGAACTGAGAGAGCGCAATTTGAATGCAAAGTATATAGTAACCATATCTAGACGTATATGTTATAAACGTAGGAATGAAACGCATATCGTAATGTAAAGTTGGCAACTATAGCATAAAGGCCAATGAATGTGATAACATGGTATAGGAAATGTAAATGTATTTACGTGTTAAAATGTATTAGATTTAGAAGGCCGTATATATGATGGGTAACGTAGAGATGCTTAGAAAACGTGAAACGTGCACAGTAAAATTCGTGTACGTGTGTAACTTTAAACGTGTGTAACTTTAAACGGAGAAACGTGGATAAATGTATAAGAGAACTCACATAAAGATGTAACCAAGGAAAATGCATAAGTTATATTCTATGTAGTCGTATTCTATGTATTACACATATTTGATGTAGAATGTATTTGAGTATAACTAGGGCTTTTGCTAAAATACGCATATATAAATATATGCCAAAGGTTATACTGTGTAGAGGGCTTTTGTAGGAATGTTGGAAGAGTTTAGGTCATTTGTGTTTGTAACCTAACTGGTCAAGAGTTCGAAGGAGCATAGTCACATGAATGTAATTTAGAGGGCTTGTAAAAGTCGTAAATAGCTTGATGTGGACGTGAGAGCCGAGAAGTCTAGCACTTGTTAGATTTAAGGTGACAATGCCGGACGGAGCTTATTGCTCGAACGTGAGGAGAGACACTTTGAATGTAGACTATGTTTTGACAAGATCATTCACAGGACCTAGCAGGGTCAAGTTAAGAGACATAGAGTTAAAGCCTTGTCTAAAATCGTATGATACTTGATCTGAAAGAATCAATAAAAGTCGACGATGAGATGATGGAGATGACACCTGAAGAAAAAGGTCAACTTAACGAACGACGCGAGGAGTGGACCAATGGAAGAAGCAGGAAGTTGACATCATCGGGGAAAGTCCGTGGTGGGCGTCAAGGGGCGTTCCACCCACACTGTGATTGTGTATTTTAGGGACAGCACCCCGGGGAGGAGGTAGCAATTGGGAGATTAGGAACATCGAGACGAATTGCTCAGAGCAAGGGCGAAGGGTAGATGCCTTGAGCAGATGCGCTGAGAGATCAGAGCGCAAGGGAGCAGTAGGCCGAGGACCCTTAGAGAGCGGATGGGTAGGCAGATAGGGTACTGCTTCTGAAACTTAAGATTTCCTTTAGAGGCTAAGAGAGTTTGAACTTCTTTGGGAGTCAAACTGCTGACACCTTTTTAGGGAAGAAATTTGCGAAGTAGGGTTGTCACATAGTATAGAGTAGGGACAGATTAACTTGATGATATTTTTATCTTACTGCAGATGACGCAGAAGGAACCACTTCACATCGAAGCTTAAGATTCTGATATTGTAACTGATTTTGTATTTTGTATACTTTGAGATTTTATCCTGAGTGGATTGTATTGCATTCAAAATTAACTTCATATAAAACTCTTAAAACTTTATCAGTTGTAAGTGGTTCTTCAGAGTGGCGTCAGTTAATGGGGTTTGTCTAACCAATGCGGGGGTGGTCCTTTCCTCAATGACAGATACAAGCGGTCCAAAATAGATGAATGGGATTCTTTATTAAATTTATCATAATCATAAATTGATACCAAAATCTCATTCCCCGCAGTTTCAAACCACAAAACAGGAACACTAGCAACCAGGCTATTCTTACAGCTTTGGATGAACTGGAATAGACCAAACTGTAACAAGTGTGGTATTTTGCAGTTAGTGTCAGTACAGGTATTTTGCAGCGCTGCCCGGGACAATGGATGGTGCCAGCTGTAGTGGGCATCAGAGAAATATCTTGGGCCCTGCCCAATATTTTGTACAAATGAAGCACTGCATTGTATCCATCCTAGACATAGCTCCATTGATCCCCCTTGTTGTTCCACGCCACATTCAAAACCAGCTGCATCATTTACAAATCCATCATGACCAGCACCGTCGCATATCGTGCACGCAAGCTCCCGATCTCTGCCAGCTCTCAGCACACCCTCAGCCAGGCCACGATCAGATAGGATTCTAAGACATTGACCTCGTACAGCGCTCAGCTGTTTTTTTTGTCACAGGTGTGCACTATACAAATACCACATTGATACATGCATGCATTCATATATACATATGCTTATACCCAAATGGTGAAGCGCTGCTCTTCAGGCTAACTACAGGCCCAAGGGAGAAAGGTTATTGTGCAGAAGCTGAGCTGGACCTTGAAGCCCAGACAAGTTAAGTTGTATCAGGTTCATTCTAAACGTAGATGAAAAGTGGTGGTAATAGGAACTATGGAGGCCAACGCCTGCCTGTAATCATCTTTGTTGCTGTAGTGGGAGGAAACAGAGATGCCGTATGCTTGCATCTCAAGTGCCCCCAACAACGTTGCACAGCTCTGAGAGGGCCCAAGTACAGGTCAATGGGAGTAAGGATGGTTGGCAGAAGCTGGGGGGGGGGGGGGCTTACTGCCCTTGCAATGATGACAGCAGCAGGTTATCAGGACCCAAACTGTGATAGCTGCTGATGGATGTAGTGTGCCAGTACTTGTGCCACTAATATTTAATAATAGTCAAGGGATATATATAGTAGCACCACTGAGTCCCTCTAAATAGTTGTCAAAATCCACCCCCTAAGAGGAAGGATATTGTGTAATTATATATTTAGGTTCTTCTTGGACCCCAAGCAAACTGGCAGGTGCATTAGTTGGACGGCAGGAGATATAAACTGTGATGGCTGGTGGTAGTCGTACAGCTCATCCTGGCCGGTAAATGCTTGAGATGATCTTTTTGTTGCAGCCAGGGAACATAGGTCTGCTAGCTGTATGATTACACTGCAAGGTTATCTGGTGTTTCTTGGTCTGCGCTGTAATGTGGGAACCGAACTAGAAGCCCCTGAGAGGAAGGACAGTTTGTGGAGTAAACAACGAGATGGCAGTAGTATCAGTTTTAGTCAGTAAAGAAGCCCAAATTGAGTTCGCTTGTGATGGTAGTAGTGTCCAGTGGCGTACTGGGAACCAACAGCAGCGCTGGCAAAAAAAATGCAAACCTGCCCCACATTGCTCTAAACAAGTCATGGTAGCAAAATACCCTAACTCTCTTGAGGATTATTAGGCAAGAGGTTGTTTCTTCCCCCAAACAATTTTTAAAATGTGAGGCAAATGACGCATTTAGAGCACATTCAAATATACTGGCTAAACAAACATTCTTCACAGGACATACTCAAGGATTTCCCTCCCCAAGACTTTCCCCAACTCAGACCTTGTGTTGATCATGGACCCTACAGAAGTAATAGTCAATAGACTACTCTCTCTATCACAAGATCTGCTGCTCTACCACAGGATCTACCCACAACCTATTTTAGGACTAGAACTACAACGTTAACTAAGAACCACAGGAAGTTCTGTACAAAACAGCTTTGGCATTCTGCACTTATGCAGCAGGTTGAGTTGGTAGCAAAATGTTGATGCTGTATGTGCTTTTAACATCTATGTAATGCCTGAGAAAAACATTATTTTTCCTTCCACAGGTTATCCATTAATACTTATATGAATTTGAGTCTGCACTGAATGTTTCTAAAAGAAGCAAATTATGTAATTTGATTGATGAAAAACATCTTTTAGCCATTATAAAATGTCTTTTCACATGTTACGGGCAACAGCTGAAAAATGATTTACTGTCATTGTAATTGCTAGCTCTTGCTTCCACCTGCTTAGAATAGCAATATTTATAAAAGTCAGACGAAGTCGAACACACAGTGTTTGTCAACCACTGTTTTGATGAAGCGGATTCGTATCAAGCCCGTAGGACGACAGAAGCTAGGCACTGCAAATCCCAATAAAACATGTCTGTGCCATAACGCAGAATTATGCATTTATTTTAGGGTCATGGTGCAAATGCTTCTTCTGGTTAACTAGCATGTTGTTATTTTTTCGTGTTGATTTCTACACTATACTATTTTTAATAGCAATGCACTGAAAAATGTATACGTGTTTATGATGAGAATATGTTTGTGCTATACATTCGAGGCCCTTTCCTCTCCATCTTTTATGGTTGCGAATGTGCAACAGGGGAGTTGCTACCAGTTTAGTTTGTTCAAGGAAGACCATCCTGGATATTGGGCTCATTAGCTTGTTCTAGTGAGCACATCACCAAGTTAATATTAATAAAAGGTTTGCTTGTGGAGCACTCTGGAAACATGCACCATCCTACCTGTATCAAGTCTGTGTTCCTTTGTGCCACTATCCCAGGTCAACACATTGTTTCATGGCTGGTTCCATTGCTGCTTGAAGTGACAAGAACATATGAGCGAGCAGACACACTTGCACCCATATTCTGCCAGGCCTACTCCAATTATACCACCGACATCAAAGGGAATACCGGGCAGCTCTACCAACATTGCGAATTTGCCACACTATCCAAACCAGCAGTAGCCCCGTCTAGCCCAGCAGTCTCTGGTGTGAGGGGAGGATCTCTGAAAGTGTCAGTATTAACCAATATGTATATGTTACATGACTCTACCTGAAAATGTCCTCTGTTCGAGACATCCAACAAATAAGAAGCAGTTGTTATCTATAGGGAATATTGACATAAGTATTTTGTATTTATACAGCCACTTCTTCACCATTAACACTGACCACAAACCTATCATCCTTCTTTTCAATGGCTTGGCATCCAAAGCTCCGCCGAGGATAAAGTGGTTTCTGCAACTACTTGACTATCCAGTGTCAGTAGTCTGTAGGCTTGTTTCCAAAATCTGGCTAATTGTCACACCATCCTCGGTAAGCCTGAGGCCTACCACCAAAAGGCAGCAGTATCCAGGCACATGGTGGAGACTGCACCCTCGCAGGTGAAAAAGGGCCATTGCCAGTGTGTGGTGTCCTTAGTACGTCAGCATGTGTATCATGTGCACCAGAGACTAACTATATCTACTTGCACGTGGGTCAGCAATCAGCTACACCCTCATGTAAAATACATGTATAAAGGAAACCCATCCCAACTGCTCTGGACATGTTCCCTTCCTCACCCAAATTAAAAAATAAATACCTAGCCTCCTGCCTCCCACCACCCTCTGAAAAACCCTCCTCGCTTATGTCCAGATATGAAAACACATACCTGGCACCACACTAGCATCGGCTCTGTGAGATGCACTTGTCATTGTGGCTTCATTTCCCCTCTCACTTCAAGTCTGCAGAGACTCACTTACAGGGGAGAAGGCAGTTAGCGGAGGCATAGTGCTGCCCAGGTTCTCTTGTCTCTCTTGGGTATATCGGGACTCAGGAGAGGTGGGTAATACCGCTAATCCTCCATCATGCTCTAGACTTTGGAAACTGGGTGAAGGTGGCAGAACAAAGGGTAAGCAAGCGGTTCCCCTGAGCAACTTCACAACAGTGATTAACCACTTTTATTAATCACGGTTGTGATTTCACTTCAGTGAATACCCATATTCTGATATAGTTATTGACACTAAAGGCTTTCAATGGAATGCCATATTCAACAATTGCTTCAACTGTCTCCTTTTGCAATACTATCCCAGAAACGTTCAGATGCAACAGCACTGGTGTTCTGAACCTCCTCTCATTCTCCAAGTGGCTCTTGGACAGTTCTTGTGGCGCCTAGACTAAAGAGGCTAATGATAGGCCTTTGCCTAAGCATGTCAGGAAATTACCAGGAGGTACCAGGGCTGGGGCACTGAGGAGTGAGTTCCAGCAAATGCACTGCAGCTCTTGAAGCATGGGGAACTTACTCACCACAAAGTAATATTGCTCCAAGATGGCTCACCTCCACTTGTAAGAATATTTCTTTTCAGCACACTTCCATAACTGGTGAGGAATATGGAAGCTCATGGGTTCTCTTTCGTGGCAATGCTAGGAACCTAGGCTCATCTTACCACTCAAAGCAGGCAATTACAGAAGCAGGGCAGGTAACAAATAATTAAATGGGCAGAGCTCAGGCTTAACTTGAGCCAGAGTAGATAGAAAGCATGCAACACCAAGTCGTGGAAGGAACTCCGCAAGGTCCATAGAGTTCACACAATGAGATGGTTCTGAGATCTGGAGCTGGGCTCCAGTTTGTATTCTTTATCAATGATAGTGGAATATCATTCCTCTATCAATGATGGAAGCTTACAAGTTCAACGTTAAGCCTTGAGGACCTGTGACATTTTACCACTCTGAAAATGGTTGACAGTTGCTTGGTAGATCAGTCTTCTTCTGCTTCCAGCATGAACTAAGGGTTACAGTGGAGATACGCCATAAAACTGGTTTCTCTCCAGGGAAGGCTGATCTGGTGGGAATGTTAGCATATACTATTGAGACATTTCTCTAGAGCAGCGGTTATAAAGCTTTTGACTTCTGTGGACCTTTTGCTCCGAATGCATGCTCTCTTTTTGTCAGCACCCCAGTTGAGACCTCCCTTCATCCATTCTATATTGCTGTACTTGAGCTTCTCAAACAAATCCAGCTAACAGAACTAATCAGATTAGCCTCTAATTTGAAATCTAGAGAATCAGATTGAAGACGATTCTCCTAAGGTCAGTATTCTCCCTCCATTTTAGCGTCGTTTTCACAGAAAGCAATGTCTATGGTCATCTTCTGGGGAAAAAACAAAATGAATCCCTTGTCAGTAGTGAATTTGGTGATCACAATCACTTTTTGGTTTACACTTGGTCTAGTATTTGCAATCAACTCTTAGGAACAAAAGCCCCTATCCCAATACCAGGAATCCCTGGATATTCTCATGGGTTGCAGCAGTATCATATACTAACAGCCACCAACTAGGAGCTGGCAATATTGGATAGAAATTATGTTATGGTCTTCCCCTGTCTAAGGACACCAGAGATGCCTATATGGAGCACTAGAGTGGCATTGTATGAATATATTGATAGCTCAAAACTAGCAAAGGAGCAACATAGCATAGGACATTATTATCAAGATAATGTGCATAACTCAAGGATTACATCTCTGAAATGCACCACACATATTTGAAATTGTATTTCACATATTTTGGCTCGGGGAAATTAAGTAATTTGCCCAGGATCACACCGTTGTCAGTCAAGAATCATGCTAAGGACAGGATTCTAACCCAGGATTCAAACTCAGCAGCTTAGACAGTAGACCACATCTCCTGGTGTTAAAGGATTCTTTTAAATTAATTATAGTTTTTATTCAGAATTGAATCATTAGTGCAAATTGTATTTATACTTTGTGGATCTTATAATATCATATCTATAGACTATCCTGTTATAGATTTAAACCCATAATAACTGCTAAAACCCCACTGAATGGGAAATAGCCCTCATTTTTATTCATAATTGAATCATTAGTGCAAATTGTATTTATACTTTGTGTATCTTATAATATCATATCTATAGACTATCTTGTTTTAGATTTAAACCTATAATATCTGATAAAACCCCACTGAAAGGGAAGTAGCTCTCACCAGAGTAAACATATAAACACTGAAAAAACACCTGCACAACCACAAACTGAATGCCTTTCAAAGAGAGGAAAAGGAGAGTGAAAGAGTGATTTTTATTGGGTCAATACAATGTAACTTCGTTATACAAGGGCTAACATTATTCTGCTTGAGTTTTGTTGTTTAGGAATGTCACTAAAATATTGTTTCTTCCTTTTGCTTTTTTCAGTTTTGTGGTCTTTGGTCTAAAGATGCAGGGTTTAGAAGCATGTTTCAGGTCTTATTTAATAATTTTATACACTGTAGACAATCAGGAAATATCAAAATCATATTTGATATTTTGGCTACATTTAATCCTTTCACTGATTGGTAAAATGGCTGATTTCATAAGAATCTTTCCCAATAATTACCATCACATTTACCCACAGACAGAGAATGGGTGAAACCCTTTGATACCTCAGCCCTTTTTTTCTAACATGTCAGTATTGATAGTAGGTGAATTGCCAAACACCACAGGCTTTAAAAATTGAATGCAAGGTGTAGTATATGTGAAAAGAGTGCAGTCACCAAGCATCTGGGATAGTGGTTAAAACATGACACCAGACTTTTTAAAAACATGGAACACTGCTGGAAAACATTCTTACCAAGTTCCACAAAGATTAGTAATTCAGCTACATATATGAATACGTTGTGTGTTGACCTGTAAAAAATTGATACCTGGGCTGAAGTGCTTCTCTGTAAGGGATCCTTGCCACTTGCTAGATAGTATACTGAAAGCATCTTTACAATCTTCAGAGTTAATGAAGAATGCTATTGACTTTGTAGTCCATTCTGGTCATCCAAACTGTCTTGAATAACTTGAATGCCATATTATCCATGTGGCAACCGTTTACAGACTGTTTGCTCAGTGATGATACCAAAGTCAAGAAATGTGAGGATCTTTAGTCGTATATTGATAGTAATGTGAAAAATGTACACTCTACTGCATTCTTAGATTGTTACAGGAAAACATGATTGATGGAGTAGACATAATCAAAAGATTAGAGTCTTAAAATGTCATTTTCTACAAGTGTTCAATGTAATTGGTCTAGTTGTGAAACATCTCCTTGAGAGTAGGCTGGACAACACTTTTAGTGACATTGGCACTTTAACATGTTCCATGGTAGAATGCTTGCCACTTGGTAAGCAAAGAAATGCAGAGGAGTAATTCAGGAAATTTTATTTTACAATGCATGAGAAATGGCTTGCAATGATGCATAGAAAAGTCCCTTCACCGACCATTGCATTTGATCACTGTTTGTGTTGTTTTTAATGATGTAAAAATGTGTACCCACTGATAACCACTGTTTTTTAAGGTGTTGAAATCACTGAAAAAACCCTACCAGAATTTACCAAAAATAGAAACCGAAAACAGGAAAGCCTACATAAACATTTAATTAAAATGTTATGTTTGTTGTTTAATTTATTATATTCTCTTAAAAGTAGGCTCAATTAGACAGAGGCAACAAAGATGCTGGCAACTTTAGGTGACCAAAAGCAAAAAATAGTGGGATGGGACAGATGCACAAAGCAGTGGCTGATTTTAGTCTTCACGCAACACATATGAGCAAAATATATTTTCTTTAAAACTTTCAGAAAGTCGGTGCTCACATTTCTGATCACTCTGCGGTTACTTTAACCTTAAAATTGTCAGGTCCACAGCTGGTCAAGAGATGGACAATAGATAGGAGTATTCTGTTGGAGGAAGAAGTAACAGAAAAATTGCTTGAGGATACGAATGAGTTCTTTAAACTTAATTTAGGAACAGCAGCACTTCCGGTTGTTTGGGATACATATAAAGCGTTTCTGAGAGGGCGGCTATTAGCATTTCAGGTTGCAAAACATAAAGCATATAAGGCGCAAATTTCACAGATTGAAGCAAGAATTAAGGTTCTTGAACGAGCTATATTTAATCCCAGTCTTGCAGATGGAGACAATAGTAAAGAAGATCTGATAACTTGTAAGTCGCAGTTGGAGCAGGTATTAGATGGAAGGCTGAGGAAACGATGGCAGGCTAGCTCATTAGCACACTTTGAATATGGAGAGGCAAGTGGAAAGCTCCTAGCGTGGCAAACAAAAAAGGAAGTTAAGAGGAGCGTTATTAAAGATGTACAGATGATCAATATGGATAGGATCTCAGAGAACAGAGCAGATATCGAACAGGTTTTCTTTCATCACTTTGATGAAGTCTACAAAGATGATCTAGTTCCACAACAGGAATCAATTCAGTCATGGCTTAATCAATATCAGGTCCAAGTTTTGGATGACCAGGCCTCGGATAACCTTAATAGAGAGATTAGCTCGACTGAAATAGCCTTGGCGATAGATTCCGCTAAGAGAAGTAAGGTCCCGGGCCCAGATGGGCTGCCTTCTGAGGTCTACAAAGTTCTAGCACCGGCAGTCATCCCAGTTCTGCAGTTGCTATTTACATCTATATATGAGGAAGGAGGCAGTATTCCCGTTTCCTGGAACGATGCTATAGTGGTCCTTATTTTAAAACCTATGAAGAAGGCATCACAGTGTGATTCATATCGGCCAATCTCCCTTCTCAATTCAGATTACAAGATTATGGCAAAAATATTAGCGGAGAGATTAAATGGGGTAGCAGCTCACCTATTACAGCTAGATCAAAAGGGGTTTGTCCGAGGTCCATCCATATAAGATCTAACACAAGCTTTAGTCGGAGCAATTGATATTGCCTCTCTATATAAAATTCCACTAGCGGTTATTACATTAGATGCCGCGAAGGCTCTTGACCGCGTCAACTGGAAATTTTTGGCTAAAGTATTAGACAAGGTTAATTTGGGCAGGAACTTTTGTAGGGTGATAGCAGCTTTTTACCAAGCTCCGATAGATAGACTACTAATTAACGGAAGTCTATCCCCTCCGATTAAAATCCAAAGAGGGACAAGACAAGGGTGTCCGCTTTCACCCTTGCTCTTTGATTTGTACATCGAATCATTCACAGAAAAGATCAGACAAGATCAAAATATTCTACCATTTAAACATAATAACTGGGTGAAAAAAGTCTCCCTATATGCAGATGATTTGATGTTGTATACTTCAGACCCTAATAAAGCAATTCCTCTTATATATAATGCTGCAGAGCAGTTTGGGCAAGTGTCTGGATATCTGATTAACCAATCGAAATCAGAATGCATGTGTTGGAACATAACCCAGATAACTCCTATGCCAATCTTGAAACACCAAACTAGATATCTGGGAATCCAAGTTACGCAGGATATAAACCAACTTGCGGAAAGAAATCTTGCAAAGATCGAGAAGGAAATGGCGGAAGCTTTAAAAAGCTGGTCATTTCTTCCCTTGACCTTAATTGGAAGAATCAACATCGTAAAAATTATGCTGTTACCGAAAATAATATTTATACTCCAGAACATTCCTCTTGCTTTTAACGAATCTAGACTAATTAAAATCCAAGCTAAATGGAACTCATTCATCTGGGCCTCAAAAGGCATAAGAATTTCATGGAAAAAGCTCTGCAGAAAGAAAGGCAAGGGAGGTTTATGTGCACCAGATTTGAGAGTATACGCTTGGACCCTACTATTGAAGGCAGGAATAAGGTTATTTGATACCCTAGGGGGGACAGAAACAGACCTTATGTTTCTAACTATGCTAGCTGAGATTCAGGGAGGGTCTCATGCATTTATGTTTAAGTTTGGCGATATGCTTTTTTTAAAAAAGTGCGATTAAAAGTCCTTAGAGATATGGCATATGTGTGGGCCAGAGCCAGGAAGGCGCTGAACATTGCATATTATTCTGCTATGGCTCCAATTTGGGATTCACCAGGCTCTCCAGAGTGGACTAAAGACTTATTATCTAAAGCACTTCAGAATGCAAATATTAGACTATGGGGCCAGTTAATACCGGAAGGGAACCTTTTGTCTTGGGAGGACATTTCTGTTCTTACGAATAAAAACTTATCTAAATTTAAGTACTTACAAATTAAAAGCTGGGCTCAGGCTGTGACAGAGGATAAAGGCGTCAAGGCTGCTCTGGAGGACCTACTATTGAAGAAAACAAGAAACCTCAAAACATCAGTGCTATATTGGACAATTCTGGAGGGAGAGGATGGAGTATTTGGTCTTTCGGCACAACTTTGGAGGGACCAAGTTTTGGATGCCGACTTGCAGAATTTATGGCAAGTATCTTTTGACTTACTACATCTCACGGTATCACCTGCCAATTTAAAGTGGAATCACTTGTTTTCTCTCCATAGAGTATACTGGTCTCCGGCTAGGCTGGCCAAATTTTCAAAGGAGCTTACTCCTCGTTGTCCAAAATGCAATCTGGAAAAAGCATATGTTTATGACCTGCCCAGCGCTTAGAGAATTTTGGTTTGAAGTACAAGAAGGTATGAAAGCCCTCTTTGGGTATGACATACAGGTTAGTACGCAACACATTTTTTTGGGAATCCCTTCTAATTATGAGGAAGTACCTCAAGATATCAATAAGTTATTTCTTTATTTAATTATTTTAGCTCGTAGGGAAATATGTAAATGCACCGTCATATGTAGATTGGATTAGGGCAATCAGGCATACCCTTAGCTTAGATAAAGTGGTTTGGAAGAGAAGGAAGCATTTTTGGATACCCTGTATTGACTGGCTCGATAGGCTTTGAAGGATTTTGCCCAATGATTATGCCTTTTTGCAGAATGGACCACCCTAAGATCAGTTTAAGGGCCTGGTGAAGTGGGAAACTGAGCTGACTGTTTACATGGTGGTACCGTGAGATATAAGTTGGGTGTCTGCAAAAAGAGCATCCACAAAGATTCTCGGTATAATCAATACTGAAAATATCTTATGGCGTATGAGGACAAAAAATAATAAAAATATAAAAATAAAAATAAAACTTTCAGAAATCAGCAAGATTATAAATGGAATACAGTCACAACTTTCACAATGAAACTATTACAAACAACAGATCTCCTCTTACCAGGGACTCAATTTGAGATGATAGTGATCTGTATTCACTGGAGGACTGATCTTCAAAACTCGCCAAGAAGTTGGCATTAGTGATTTTGAAGCTAACACTGAAGTAGCGATTCTCAGAAGACTGAGCTGTAGGACCTGGTTAGAGAGAGAAAATAAATATAAGATCAAGGACTACCTGGTCCACATTCAAGTTGTCTACATGATGGCTGATCCAAGTGTTTCTGCAACATGGCAACATTAAACAGGCATTTAGATTACAGTCACTCAACTTAATGATTCAGTTGCCTTTCTTCTATTTTTCTCAAATTCTCTAATTTTCTTTAATCATCAATTATTTAGTGGGTGCACATCAGTTGGGCTAGACCCTCATTTGATTCTCCAAAATGATAGCTTTCAATTGGTCCATATAACAAAGATGACTTTTTCCTGTGAAGTTGTGCAGGGATGTACCTCAGTACAACGCAATCTTTTAGATTGCAGTACTTTACAACGCTGCCATTACAACGCAAGTTGTTACAACGACTTGCGTTGGTGTGCGCAGATTGAGGATTTTTATAATTTAATATTCCAACACCAGCCCACGTAACAGTAGGGAAGGTATTGGAATATAAAATTACAATATTCGTTATCCAACAGCGCCATCCAGCGCAAGTTGTAGTAACGACTTGCGTTGTAATGGCATCGTTGTAAAGGTACTGCGGTGTAAACACTGCGTTATAAACAATGTTTCCCGTTTTGGCAAATAACTGCAGTATGTATAATTATCAGGCTTGGTATTTTTGTAAAGAGCTAGGCTACAGGTCACCCAACCTTAGCTGAAAGCCTATTCATGAATTCAGGCCAGTGAACAGCTAGCCAAATCTGAGGTATTAGGGCCTTATTTTGAGTTTGGAAGTCAAGATAGTCACATAACAGATATCCCATCTGCTCTATATAAATGCATTAGAGTCTACGGCACTTGTAATAGGGCTGATGAGATATTCAACACGTCTTTACAATAGTCCTCAACTAAAGGGAGGGAGACAAATGTAGGTGATTTACAAGTTATTGATTTGCTTAGGCAATACTGTAAATATCACTGTGATTATAAATATGAAAGCTCTGATGTGTACTGCTCAGCCTTATATATGCAGGCCAAACCTGTGTACTTGGACATCAGGAGCAGCTAACTCGGACCTGGATTTCCACAATGGTTTTCTGGGAAAGGTCTTCTTTGGGTTCCAAGTCACCTAACAGGGTGTCTGGAAATGGTATGTTGACATAAGGAGAAATATTTCACCTCTTGTCGAGAAATGGTTCTCCTTTAGAACAACTCCCTGTAGATTTGATCTACCTTCCAAATAACCAGCATTTTATTGGGGGACTGGAATGGAAAGGTGAAATTTCCAAGTCCCGAAACATTGCAACTGTGAATTCAGTGTTCCTGTGGTCCGAAAATGGAAAGATAAAATATTCTTAACCACATCAATGCTGAGGTAATTCTACATGGACGCTGAAATTTTTCAAATCCCATTGTTCATGACGAGCTCAGCTCGTCGTGAGCACACGACCAGTGTACTGCATGACGAGCTGAGCTTGTCATGAGCATGGAAGGGGTTAAAAGTGCCACACTTATATCTGCTGCCGGGAAGGTCCCATGTGAAAACATAAACTGTAAAAACATATTTGACAAAAACAGGGACTCCAAAAAAAGGTATACCAAAGTTCCCATCTTGCATACATACCTCCTTACGATTATTCCTACCTATATTTAAAACCTAAATCGAGCCAAACTCAATTTCTACAAAGTTAAGGACTGCCTAATTTACATTTAAAATCCAGTCTTTGCATATGTGGGGGTAGGTGTAGCAGTCCTTAAAATGAACAATGATTGCTGAACCCTCAATTGACTATCAAGCAAATTTTACATAGACCACTAATCACCAAAAGAGAAATTACCTCTTTAATGGTTGAGGCTGTCTTAACACTAGAAAGCGTCTGCTCTGTGACCATACACTACTCAGTCCCCTATTTAAAATTAAGACTCAACAAAATCATGTGAGAATTTTGAAAAAAAGAAGAAAATAATGTTTCGATTCTTACCAAAGACAACAAAAACAATTATAAGAGGGACAGCGACTGCCAGGAACAAAAGAATCAGCACACCAACGAAAGCTAGGAGGATCTTCCATACAGCAGGTTGTTTCATCACCAGGCCACATTCAGTCATCCTGAGGAGGGAAGACATGTTTTCCACTTCAGCTTTATGTTTTCCAAATATTGGCACAGCTCTGATAATTAATGCATACAATACATGTTTAGTCCATTGTGTTATTACACATGTTGCAACTGGTCTAGGATGTACTGATCACATAGTAGGATACTCCGGGAATAATTGTGCACATGCGGGTTTGCTCTCCTGAATTAAATATATACTACAGTGGAAATGTGATTCATTGAAAATAATGATTGTGTTTACCCTAGTAGTCAGTAGGCACATGCATGGCCTACTCTACAAATAATTGCTTACTTGTGTTTACTTTTCTGGTAGTTTGGCACCCGTGCTTAATTTGGTCTGAGAATAAAGTTAGATTTTCTGTGCTTGTGCTATGAGTTCCGCACACAAATCAGAGCATTTCTTAAGACAAACTCTGCAGACTTGCTGCAATAAGGCAGAGGGAATAGCTGTTGACATTATGAGACACTATTCAGGGAATAACTATTCACATTTTGCAACCGTGTATTGGGAATTATCAAACGATCTGTGAGTCATTGCTCTCATGATGGGACATCCGTTTCATGGTGGTATCTGCGCATGACTAGGGTATGCCCTGGAAGGTATTGTTAATGTTAATGTTAAGGGAAATTTATTGAGCGTACTGTCACCATGAGTTTCCTGGCGCTGATAGGACACTGAGGCTGAGCGATAGGAGTTTAGTGGGAATGTGAAAAGAGCAGAGTTTTTAAAGATTTCCTAAATGATAAGAGGGAACATGAGGTCTTAAGTGAGAGTGGAAGAGAATTCCATAGCCTGGGAGCCAAGTGAGAGAAGCTGCGGCCGCCTAATTTAGTGAGTTTGAAACGGGGGATGACTAGAAGCTGAAGGTGGGTGAACCTCAGGCTGCGGGAGGACAGTAGGGGGTGATCAGGGACTTCAGGAAAGCAGGGGAGGGACCAGTTAAGGCTTTGAAGACCAGGCAGCAGACCTTGAAGGCTATTCTTTTGCTGACTGGTAGCCAATGCAGTTGATGTAATAAAGGTTTGGCCGACTGCCATCTAGGGATTTTGAATGCCAGTCTGGCAACCTGGTTTTGGATGATCTGTAGCCTAGACAGCAGAGATTTGGGAAGGCCATGGTACAAGGAGTTAGAGAAGTCCAGGTGGGACATCACCAGTGCTATTAGAACTTGTAGCAGGGCTTCGGGAGTCAAAAGGTGGGCAACTTTCCGTATCCTGTGTAGCTGGAACATACAGGAAGATGTTACAGCACTCACCTGGGCCTTGAGAGTGAGCTCAGAGTCAATGATGACCCCAAGGCTCTTTACACAGTCAGCAGGAGAAGAAGGTGAACCAAGCTCAGTTGGCCAGTACTAGGGGCCCCAGTGGGGGGGCACTTCTCCCAGGAAGGAGGAGCTCAGTTTTCCCAGGATTGAGCTTTAATTGATTTTGGTTCATCCAGTGCTGGATGTGTATCATGACTGCCTGAAAGTTAGTGACGGCGTCAGCTGAAGTGAGGGGGAAAATAATTTGTAAATCGTCCGCGTAGTTGAACACGGTGACGTCCCACCTACCTAGGGAGTGAATAAGAGGCTGAAGGTACAAATTAAAAAGAAGGGAGGACAGAGAAGATCCCTGAGGGACCCCGCAGGATGAAGGATCACTGGTGGCGCTAAAGGGACCCAAGCTAACTGCTTGAGATCTACCCTCTAGAAAAGATTTGACCCAGGAAAAGGCAGGCCCACGGACTCCGGCGGACTCGACACGGTGGAGTAAGATGTTGTGATCCACTGTGTCGAATGCCGCCGATAGATCCAGTAGGACTAATGCCTGGGGGAGTCCTCTGTCGGCGTTGCTTCTGAGGTTGTCCAACACGGCAAGAATCACAGCCTCGGTAGAATGGGCTGGTCTAAAGCCGGCCTGGTTTATTTCCAGGAAGTTGGACTCCTCAATGAATTGCGAGAGGCAAGTAGTAACGTGTGCCTCCAAGATTTTAGACAGGAAAGGCAAGAGGGAGATGGGCCGGTAGTTGGCGAGGACCGCTGGATCCGCGCCGTTTTCTTTTAGCAAAGGCACCAGTACGGCCTCCTTAAACGATCTAGGGACTGTGCCAGTGTTGAGGGAGGTATTAAGGGTAGAATACAGTGCGGAAAAGTGTGGCAGATGTCGCGAAGCACTGAAGGAGGGCAACAGCCCTTGGGGGAGCCAGATTTAACTCAGGTAGCCAACTTGGCAAGGGAGTCGGGATCAAGTATGGGGAAGCGGGTCAGAGTGGAAGTGTTAGTAGGGGGGGCTGCAGCTGTAGCTGAGGAAGGGGAATGGGGGATGGAATTTTTGATTGCCAAGATCTTGTCGATAAAGAAGGACATGACTCTGCGGAGGGGGGCAGGTTCGGGAGTGTCCTGGCGCCTGATGTTAATTCGATGTATTAGGTTCATACTTGGGTATTTTTATTAGCTATAGTGTGTACATTCTGAAGTCATTGAAATTGTTGTGCTTCTAATTATTAGCCTTTGAAATACTGATATGGGACATGTTGAGCTGTTCCATGGAAGTTATTCTGATTATATTTATAGGCTGGGACATAGTGCATGTGGAAGGAGCAATTATAGGCTTTGACACAGTGCATGTGGAAGGAGCAACCTTTTCTTATGGATTCTTTGCAAGAAGAACCAAATGAGATTAGTGATCACAAGGAAAACCTGTCTCTACAAAAACAATCATGCAATGGTTACCACACAGCCACTTTGACTGAAACCAACTATGCTTAAGGGAATGCTTATACATGCCAACTACTGGTGGCAACTCGCTCATTTTACTTTTGCCCTATTTATATGAGTAAACTAATAATATTTTCCTATATGGTATAACGTTGATTTGCGCCTAGCTAGGACAGAGTGCAAACGTCTAGAGAGGCAGTGGAGGATAGCCTTTCTTAGTCAGGCAAAGTTGGAATATCATAAAAAGCGGAGAAACTACCATGGCCTTATTAGATGGGCCAAAGCCACTTACTATGCTGAGAGAATTGGGGCTGCAGGAAATTCCACTAAAGAATTATTCAAGATCTATAAGGAGATTTCCTCACTTACATCGTCCACCATTCCCACGGAAAGATCTGGGGAATCCTGCGATCGCATTGCGGGTTTCTTCTCAGAAAAAGTGGAAAAAATATACTCTTCCTTTCCGGGAGCCAAAAAAACGGGTGCAGAGTTTGTGGAACCTATCGAAGGTGTTGGGGGAAATTAGAGGCTGGATAGTTTCATCACCCCTCCCCCTGAGTCGCTCTGCAGAATCTGCAGTTCTATAAAGTCCGGCTCACCCAGGGATCCTGCCTCACCAAAACTGCTTGGGGAGAGTATTGCCATTCTTGAGCCTTATATCAGGCATCTTCTAGATGTATCATTTAGTATGCACCCGGTGCCTGATAGCTGGAAGAAGGCTGTGGTACTGCCACTTCAGAAGAAGCCTAACTTCAGCATCGAGAAATTGGATAACCTCCGACCTATCTCGCTGTTACCTTACTTGGTGAAAGTGGCCGAGAAGGCTGTAAACTTACAACTTATGGCCCATGTGGAAGAAGCTAACCTTCTTCATCCCACACAGTTTGGATTCCAGTCACTCCACTCTACGGAGTCAGCTCTACTTATGGCCACTGAGGCCATTACTCCTATTATCAAGGGGGCTACCCGTTAAACCATAAAGGCATACGGGAATATAAACTAATCTTTTACAAAACGATGCCTATGGTAACAATTCTAAGGACCTTTATTGAGACAGGTACCACAAATTAACTGTCTTCAGTTTTCTAAAATTACTTCATGAATTAATCAAAATATCACTCTATCTTGCTTCATCCATTCGCTATCTAATCAATAATTCAAATAAAGCAAAACTTGGTTTCGTGACTTATTTTAGTAAACCAATTTTTTGTAGAAAAGTAAATTTTCACTTGATATAATTTTCATTTCTTTTTTACATTTGTATTTTTACACATTATGTATACATTTTAATCATTTTTGAACATATATACACTTCTACACAATATACACAGTATCTACAAACGTAAACGTGAATATAAAATACTAAAGCAATTTATCTCTTGAACCCTGTATCTGGTTCCAGTGCCCAATTATTTTTAAACAAGGAAAGGTATGGCATGAAATTGTAAAGCCTTATTCCTTTGTCTTGGTCATCACAGTGTTTTAAACAAAAAAGCCTTGGAAGAAACACCCTTTATACCTCCTTTTCGAGTTAAGGCTCTCAGAAGAAAACGTTTTAATCAGTTCAATATTTCAATGATGGCAATATGAACTACAGTCGACGCGTTTCAGCCTAAATTTCTTCAGGCCTCCTCAGGACTTGGGCAGCAAACTAATAAATTCTACAAAAATACAAAAGAAACCAAAATACCTTATATTACATTTGTACAAATTTACATGACTTACATGTCACGATATATAACACCATATCATTAGTAAACCGTCCTTGCATACATTTAGACTAATCCCTAGAGGTATAGAGGCAACAAACTGTGTGCAAGTAACACCCAAAGAGTGAAAAATTAAATGTGCTATTACTCAAAAAAATTAGATAACACCATAAAAACCAAACCATTTATATTTTCAATCAACTTAACTACTACAAAGAATGGAAAAACAAATAAATATGCTCAGTGAAAGAGGAGAAGGAGATAGAGCCCACTTAACTCCAGTGTGTACATCATGCTAGACACACCCGAACTACTAATGCCACATAGTAAATACCACCGGTAATGTCACAGTGGCTCCGAATGTTGCACCGGACGAACAGCGCAGCCTGCCCAGCCGGGCTAGGCTGCCTGTCAATATTACAACCCCAACTCGGGTCTCTAGGAATACAAAACATGACATGAGCCCCTCTGTAAGATCACTCCTCAACTAGTCGTGACGATAGGACGGGCTACCAATCACCCGTGTTTATAATGATTACTAACCTTAGTATTGTAACAAGCGTCCGTTATTAAACTGGTAAGCGTCTCGTGTGTAGACTCTTCCAAGACGCTCTGGCAAACACTCGGCGACCTTCTCTCCTGCTCTTTATTCAGCTCTAAACATCCCAGGACTCTGCGTCTTAAGAAATCTATACTTCCGGGTCCGCCCGCACATTGTAACTAAAGCGAGACGTGGAAGCAAAGGAGCCGTCGTAATAAAAAACTGACTTCTCACTCCCCCCGACTCGTCCTATACTAGAAATGGTGGACAGACTATTGACCAAAACTAAATACAGCAAAAAGTCACAGCGGAACCCTAACAAAAGGATTCGCAAACTGTATAAATACACACTGTAACCATGGTGCAAAAAAATAAAAATTAACAAAACAATTACAAATTAAAACCAATACAACCTATTAATCAAGAAATGACCAAACACTTCTCAATACAGTACCTTACATCCCTGTGTGTTGCCTCGCCTCATACATTCTTAATAATTCAATCCTGAAATCGAAAAAATTGAAAAAATTCTGGACAAATATTGTAAGAACACTGATTTACACATTGATAGAAACACAATGTCATCATGATAGTAATGCCCAGATCTCATCCCTGTCATTCAAGCCTGTCTTTGACGTCTGATATTTCTCTATCATCCTAGCCTCTAGATGATTGAGTTTCATTTCAGTCTCTCCCTTATTCAAATTAATGACACTACATAGTACTGTCCAATGTATATCTCTTTCTGAATGATTATATGCTTGATAGTGACTAACCATAGGGGCCCCTGTAGTTTTGCACTTAATCCTGGATTTATGCTGCCGGACACGGGCTTTGACTATTTGGGTCATTTGACCTATATAAAACTTGTCACAAGGACATTTTATACAGTATATTAAATTTTTCGAATTACAATTAGTGAATAATCTCTGTAAGTGAGTGATCCCATCGATCACCACGTTTTTGGAATCTTTGGTAAGGCCACACGCCGCACAGTTCTTACATCTAAAGTGCCCCACCACTGATGGTAATCCAAGTAGATCCCTAGTATCTTTATGCGGAGCCACCCTTTTCAATGGTATTGCTCGCACCAATTGATTGTGAATGTTTTGACCTTTTTTAATAGCAAAGAGTGGTTTCGATATGTTAAGGTCTCCTAATAATTTCCAATTCTTTTGAATTATTTTCTTCACTTTATTCACTCTAGGGTCAAAAGTTAAAACGCATGTGAGTGGCGTATTTGTGTCCTTCTCCTTCGGTGTTAAAAGGGTTTCTCTCGTGGGTGTACTAGGCTCTCTTGAGTGCTATCTTAACAAGTCTTTTGGGATACCCTTGTATTACTATTTTTTCTTTCAGTTTATTAGCATGGAAGAAATAATCATCTCTGTTGCTACAATTCCTACGTACTCGGAAGAATTGGCCGCAGGGTAAGTTTTCTTTTAATGTACGCGTGAGATTGCTTGATGAGGGGCAGACAATGGCTCTCATCCTTTTGGACCTGAGCGCCACTTTTGACACTGCAGCACATTATAACTTGCTGCAGTGTCTGAATAAGGGCGGTGTCTCTTGTGCGGCGCTAAAATGGATACAATCATTTCTGACGGAACGCAGGTTCCAGGTCAAACAGGGCGCCCATTACTCTAGAGCTGTGAAACTGGATCAGGGTGTGCCGCAGGGCTCTTCCCTGAGCCCCACTTTATTTAATCTATATGTATCCCCAGTGGCGAGTATTGTGGAGGCTTTTGGAATCCGGATTGTGTCATATGCCGATGACACGCAGCTGGTTATCTCGCTATTACGGGCACCGGATCTGGCTGCCTCCAACTTCAGAGCATGCATGCAGGAACTTGCCTCCTGGATGGCCAACAAATGCCTGAAGTTAAACGGTATCAAGACAGAGGTGCTCGTGGTGGGGGGCCGTCTGTGCGGTCATCGGCATGGTGGCTGTCCTGCTTAGGCCCAGCCCCGATGCTGTGCGCCCAGGCTAAGAACCTGGGTGTATGGGTAGATTCGGATCTTACATTCGAACATCAGATCAGATGTGTGGTGGGAACTTGTTTTGGCGTCCTCGAATGTCTGCCCAAAACTATGGACCTTCTTCCTATAGAAGCTAGGAGGACGCTGGTGCATGCTCTTTTCACCTCGCGATTAGATTATGGCAATATACTGCATCTAGGTGCCACGGTCAAGAGTCTTGGTTCGGTTGGTCCTCAGGCTTTCAAGAAGGGCCGCTTCCAAAAGGGCCTTGGACACTCTTCATGGCTTCCTGTCAGGAAGATAATTGTGTTTAAGGCCCTCTGTATGTGCCACTGCATCACTCAAGGCATTGGGCCTAGGTACCTGCAGAATCTCATCACTGCCTACAGGCCCGTCCGGTCCCTTAGATCCACTGGGACTAGCCTGATGGTGACCCCAAAAGTCAAGAGAGCCTGAATGGGTGGCAGATCATTCCGGCTCTTGGCGGCCAGGAGCTGGAATAAACTCCCTCTTGAGCTTCGGTTAGAACCTTCTGAGACCAGGTTCAGAAGAGAGCTAAAAACATACTTGTTCCTTCACTAATGGGCCTGGGCGTTGGTCTGGGAATGGGGCTCTAGGATCTCCCACTTACTACAGCGCGGGGACATGCCGGTGGGCGTAACCAGGCGCTTTAGAAGCTTCCCTTAATAATAATTTAAAAAAATAACAGTACAAATGGATTCTTCATTGTCTGCATTTTATGGTAGTGCTAAACATGCTACATGAAAGAGCAGCAATTGCCAGTCTAATGACTTGCATCGATGCAAAGGAGCAAGGCGGATCCAGGCATGACACTGAAAAAATGCACCACTTCTAGGATTAACCTAAAGGGCATCTCACCAGAATATCGAGAAGAAAATATCGAGGCCTAAAGCTCAAGAACCAAAATACAGTGAGTGTAAAATATGTAGACTTGGAGTTAAGAATATTAAATCTACATTTACCTATATGCACTTAACTTCTCCATATTTCAGTACTCGATATTTAGGCCTCAATATTTTTGTCCCACTATATTTCTTTAATCAATATTTGGACAAACAACCACATAAAGCAGAACACTGAATTTGTTTTAGCAGCATATGATTCAGAAGCAAAGGAAGACTTTCACGAAACCTTCATTAGTTCAAACATAATAAAATGCTGTACAAAACTAAAATTGTGAGAGAAGTACTAAGCATTGGCCATGCGGCAGCACTCTTTAACTTAGATTTTTTCTTCTCTGACACATTACTTGACAATCTGTTTGTGTGACATGAGAGGTAAGCGAAACACTTTTTTTCAAATCTCCAACTACAGTGTAGCCAGTTTGGGTACACAATAACTCAGTTCAACACCAAGTCTCAAGTTAGTAAATTTATTCCAAATTCAGACTCAGTAACGGATTAAAATATATTTTAGTCTGAGGATTACTGCATATAAATACAGTAACAAACAACAGAAAGCCAAATTTTCTGAAGCGATTTACCCTATATAATAAATAGAAAACAACTAACTCGATTAGTGCTAAGTTTAGTAAAAAAAGGAAACAGAATTTTGCGTTAGATTGCATCAATTTGCCATCGAAAAGTAGCATGATCCTCTTTCTTTCCCTACACTATCCTTAAGTGACAACCTTAAACTAAAGCAGAGATTTATGGTAAGGTGAAATTAGAAAGGTGTCAGCTGTCAGAGTCCTCCTTAGAAGAAACTCTAACACTGGCCAAGGAGCATAAAGTCACACTAAACATAACAAAGGTCTGTACCTCAAGGTTTCCTATGTCAGAATGCTAACTATCCCTCACTATGTTGCATCATAGCATGTATTACATTCAAAGGACGTCCCACAAACTGTACTCCGTAAATTTCCATACTATCAGCACACTCTGGTTTCTTTACACCATCTTGCCATTCTGATAAATTATTACTCCAGCCGTACTTGGTCTTGTGTCCTTATCTCACAATAACTCTCCTCCCATCTCGCTATTGCATTTCCTTCGTACCAGTTGCCGCTTCACATACCTCACTATCTACGAGCCTAAGACCCTTTTTCTCTCACTAACGAAGTCTTCTCCACCTGCAGTGGGAATACAAAATACATGCAACATTTCTACTGCAAGAATACAATATGATTTGAAATGTTGATTGAAACGTTGAGCTTGAATTCAATACATCCCAGGCCCACAAGTTAGGCTAAGTTAACATGCGCAAGCATTACATTATGAGCACTTCTCTACACACAAATAAATCAAACTTTTTAGCATATATTTTAGTAATTAGTGCAGTAGTAACATAATTATTCTTTTAGTAAACATCTCATTACACCAATTATCATTGAGTGTTTGCTTTAGAAAACATTTCTTTTTTTTTTGTCCTCATATATGCCACCAGATTTGGTAAGCTCTAGATGGGTCTCGCTGTCGCCTCTTATACTGACATTTCCGGGTCCGCCCTGGGGACAGTATCATAGCAGACAGGGATGTCCCAGAGGTAGGTTGTTTTCCTTATCCAACTCCCCTTGGCCTATGATGGAATACTTTAAGCCGGGGGAGGACAGGACCGACAAAACCTCTGGCATAATCATCGGACCATTTACTTGTTAGACCAGACCTCCAGTTTAGACCAGACATTCTCAATATTCCCATTACGACCAACCATGTCCATCTTACATACTTCCAATATATGTTTTAAACATTCTGCAAATCTGGGGGGGGCAGCGGACTTCCACTCTTTGCAGATTTCTCTCTGGGCAATAACTACTACATAAAAGATAAACTGTGTATCTAAATTATTAATGTTATAATCGTTAGGTAAACCAAAGAATACAAATCTGGGTGAACATAAAGTAGTTGTTGTTAATACCTCGCCCAGGAAACCAACTATCGCTCTCCAATAGTCCTGAATCACCGGGCACTCCAAAAACATGTGGACATCATCTGCTGCGTCATAATTACAGCGGGGACAATAATAGTTATTTTGCGTTATCTTATGTAATTTGGCCGGGGTCCAATAAACTCTATAGGCTGTAAATAGATGATTACGCCTTAAATTAGCTGGTTTGATTAGCCTCTGAGATAGAGTGAAAGAGTCTGACTATATTTTACTGCATTCTTCGGGGAGTTCCGCTATTCTGTTTTCCCATAGGTTTGTCAATTCCAAATGTAGTTTGTTCCTTTCATCCGTAATTAACAGCCTGTACCAAAGTGATACTTCTCTAATCCATCTCCCCCCCCCCTGCGAATTGCATCCAGGAGTCCTGAATCTTTTTCCCGCTGTAGATTCTGACTTGACCACCAGGCAGATAATTGGTAATATTTAAACCTGGTCAGATGTCCATTTGTAAGTAGTGTTAGGGAGTTCCAGTCCATAAGGCCCGAGTCTACCCATAAGTCTCCCCACTTCAGTATTCCAGCTGTTCTCAAAGGTTGTGAAAGCTGATCTTGAAGACATAGAGGTGTTCCCGGAGAATCCCATATTGGAGTGTGCGTGTGATAGTAAGGAATGCCGAAAACCTTCCGAATAAACCCCCAGTTTTTAAGAGCGGTCTGAAGTATCTTAAGGCGGATTTTTAAAAAGAAATTCTGGTCGCCGAACTTGAATAAAAAGAAGTCATGGCCATAAGGTAGATCATAAAGTAAAGCCTGGAACAAACGGCCCTGTGAAGATGCATCTAACGTGTTTGCAAGTAGCCTAAAGTTTTTAAAGTGGAAGGCATGACAATATGATAATAAACCTGGGAGGGCTAAACTCCAATTTTTAGACCCCTTCCTCAATTTTTTCCAGGCTATCCTAGAAGATTTACAGGCTCAAATAAATGATCCAATCTTACCCTGGAGATTATTGATGTCTTTCAAAGAGAATGATAAAGGGATGGAATTGTATAGGAAAGTCAATTTGGGAAGAATAGTCATTTTAATAAGATTAACCCGGCCATAAATATTTAGTGGCAGATTACCCCATCTTATTAATGTTTTATTAATGTCTTTAACTACTGTCTGCCAGCTAATTATTGGTATGTTTTTTAAGTCTTGAGTCAAATAAATTCCCAAGTATCGCATTTTTTGTTTCGCACCCTGTATGGGAATGTTATTATTCCACCCCATTATCTCTGTTTTCTCCTTATTAATTTGATAGCCTGATAATTTTCCGAATTCTTCTGATAAGTAAAATAACCTGGGTATAGCTACAGAATGGTTAGAAGTATATAGGAGGAGGTCATCCGCATACAGAGCAGTTTTTAACGTCATATTGCCCAACTTAAAAGGTTGAATTATATTGTCATCTCTAATGTCACAAACAAAAGGCTCCATATAAACATCAAACAAAAGAGGGGATAAGGGACAACCCTGTCTCGTACCTCGAGATATGTTGAACCAATCGGATAATACTCCATTTACCAAGACTTTTGCCATTGGATTATGATACAATGATTTGATACCCTTGATGAATGTTAGAGCGAACCCAAATGCCGTCATTGTAGCCCATAGATACTTCCAGTTAACCTGATCAAAGGCCTTGGCCGCATCTATCGCAACCAAGGCAAGCGGGAGATTTTTATCATTAGCATAATCTATGGCCCCTATCGCTTGAAACGTTAATTAGTTTAGCTGTCTCCCTGGGATAAAACCTCTTTGATCGGTGTGAATTATAGATTTTATTATCTTCGCAAGTCTAGTTGCTAAGATCCCGGAGTATAGTTTCATATCCGTATTTAAAAGGGAAATTGGTCTGTACGACTCTATTTTCTTGGGGTCTTTATTAGGTTTTACTATGAGCGTTATTGTGGCTTCAGCCCAAGAAGGGGGAATACAGTGGCCGTGAGTTAGTAAAAGATTAAAGAGTATGCTAAGTGTGGGTAATAGCTGATCTATGTAATCCAGATAAATCTCGACCGGCAGCCCATCTGAGCCTGCAGTTTTCCCCACTTCATTTTTTTTAGTTGGTTTAATATTTCTCCTTCTGTTATCTCACTTTCTAGATATGTTTTATCCAGTTCTGAAAT
The DNA here is from genome assembly GCF_964263255.1 of Lissotriton vulgaris. NCBI lineage: Eukaryota > Metazoa > Chordata > Amphibia > Caudata > Salamandridae > Lissotriton > Lissotriton vulgaris. The sequence goes on along the minus strand of NC_141689.1, from coordinate 1,425,755,380 downwards.
TTGAGGTAGATTTTTCAGGAGCAACCAGGTTTCTATCTCATCCAGCTTCCTTCCGTATAGAGGCTTCTCATGAAGCTCCTTGCTTCATCTCTGATCTCGGCGTCTACCTCGATCAGGTCTCCTGTCTCTCTTTGTATTAAGGCTTTGATGCTGTTCCTAGTTCTTTCTTCTCTAGATTTCCAAGCTAGGAGGGCTCTGCATTTTTCGCCATATTCAAAGTTCTTTAATCTACTAGTCTCCCATTTTTCTTTAAGGATTTTCTCGTCACAGACTTTAAGCTGAAGTTGTAGCTCTATAAGTTCCTTCTCTAACAAGTGAACCCTCTCGGAGTTAGCTAAAATTGCGTTTTGTAGCTCAAGATCTTTTCTGGTTATTGCCGCCAGGTCTTCCCTTCTCTTGACTTTTATAACCTTTATTTTATAAGCCATTAGGGAACTTAAGACCCCTCTCAAAAAAGCCTTATAGGCTTCCCAAACTACCTGGGGGGTAGAGGTGACTGAATTTATTATAAAGAATTCTGTGTTTTTTTTTTTTTTTAAATCTGTTTTATTGAAACACTTGGTATACAAGTACAGGTCGTTAGGTGCATAATTCAAAGGGGAATCAACAATCGGAGTGGTTCGTACAGTATCAAAGCAAATACAGTCGATGGTTGAAGGTCCAATAATTGCACATATATATAGAAATCACCACTTATCGCCTCATGGGTGGGCACTGCCTGCGTCAGTCCATTCATTCCATTGTCTTGTCTCGAAGTGTCTCGCAGTGCCGTTCCCACCAGGGCATCCAATCTTGCCCGCCCAGATGGGTAGCTTGGTGACCAGCCGTCCCCCCGGTGTTCGCAGCCTTTTGGTCTGTAGTGAAGTGTGGTGACTCCCTTCAGTATGAATAGCCATCTAGGCCCGACTCCGGGCGACATGTACGAGTACTGTGGACGACTAGATTGGTCAGGATGTCGGCACCGTGGGGTGGAAGGTCTCGGCAGTGGCTTGCCTATGTGCTGCACTCCTGTGTGTAGTCCCTGTATGCTAGTAGTGAGGGTGCGAGTAGGAAAGGCAGGTCTGGTGCGGTCAACTGGGGGGCGACCTCTGCCATGGGTGTCGCTATTCCGAGCTAGGGGAGAACAGGGAAGAAGGTGTGGGTGCAACGAACCTAAGCTTGGGGGGGGGGTGCTGCAGTGTGGGCCTTGTCTCGTTGGTTTCGGGCGGTGTAGTCTCATAGGGTGTTGCCCCGTGGTGCTCGCGGGAGGGTATTACAAATGGTGCGTGATAGCTCTGAATCCCGGGGCGGGAGTGCATTAGCGGAGTCGCCAGTGTATGTAGCTCCCACTGACAGGCAAGGGGGGCGGGGGGGGAGCGCAAGGGGCGGAGCGGGCGGGGAAGCGGGGGAGGGGGGGGGAACCAGGGGGGTGGGAGGGGTTGGGCGCGGGGGGGGCCGGAAGGGGGAGGGCGGTGGATCACGGGGGTGGCGTTTCTCGTTCATCTGCGTGCGGCCTTCATTACTCACCTTTCTCACTACTCTCTCTCTACATCACCCCTTTATCATGGCAGGCCCTGGCGAAAGCTCGAAGGAAACCCTCCCACATCTGGGCTATCGGTATGGCCCTCCGCCCCGCCGTCTCCTCCCTGCTTAGTACCGTGCCCTCTGCAGTCGCCCAGTAGGTGAGGGAGGCACACCAATGTTTTGTCAGCGGTGGTGTTGCTGCTTTCCAGTGGCGGGTTATAAGTCTTTTGGCGGTTATCAGCCCTAAATCCCAGAACCTCATGTGCGGTTTGTTGTGCTTCGTCCTGGTGAGAAGGCCCAATACACAGGTGTCCCAGTCGTGTCGAGCGCTGAGCCCCGTCCCTTTCGCCAACAGCGTGGTGACATCGTGCCAATACGTCTGTAGCTTGGGACATGCCCATAGCATGTGTAGAAGATCCGCGTTCAGTAGCGCGCAACGTGGGCATTTGGACGTGTCCAGGCCAAAGTAACGATTAATCTTGTCCGGGGACAGATATGCCCTGTGTGTTATGTAGAACTGTATGATTCTGAATCTCAAATTGCGGGGAATGTGTTGTGGTCCCTCTAAAATCCTTTCCCATTCCTTATCCGACCAGTCCTCCCCCCTGTCAGTGGTCCACCTGTCCCTGAGCGACCGCAGGGAGCATGTAGTGTGGGATCTCAGCGCCTGCGTTAGCCAGTGTACGACGTGCGTGCCCGTCCCCATTACGTGCAGGTACTGTATCAAGAGGTGCGTCTCAGGTTCCGCCGACATGTCTCCCCAATGTTCCGTCAGGACCCGTATCATTGATGCATGTGTCAGGAATTGACCCGCTGGCAGTCCGGGGTTCTCCACTAGCCCCTCGAACTGCACCAGGGCCCCGTCGTCATAGAGGTCCGCCATCGTTTCAAGTCCCACCTGTGCCCAGTCATGCAGGCGCGCTGCCGTCACCACTCCTCCCGGTCTGGGTAGCCCCTCCAGTGGTAATGCTGGGGCGTAGGGTGTAGTTTCCCTGGTTAATGTCAGTGCACGCTTGTAGCATCTCAGTGCCACCGCTACATGTAGTTGCGTCTCACGTGTCACGCCTCTGAGGGGGTGGAACAGTGCGAGAGCCTCCGCATGGGTCAGTGCTGGGGTCGTTGAGGCCGTATCGCTTAAGTTTCTGCCCGCGAGCCATGCCACCACCCATTGAAGCTGTGCGGCGAGGTTGTAATGCTCGTGGTTCGGGACCGCTAGTCCCCCCGAGGTCGTCGGGGCATATAGTTTGTTCAGGGCCACCCTCGGTCTCCCCGTGTTCCATATGAGGGTTCGCATTAAGGCCTCCAGGTCTTTGAAGACCCGGGCTGGGACATATACCGGCAGGTTCGAATAGTAGTACAGAAGTCTGGGCAAGACTATCATTTTGGACAGGGTGATCCTGGCCGGGACATTAAGCGGGAGCGTGCCCCAGAATCGGATTTGTGCCCGCAAGGAGTTTATGGCTCGAACCAGGTTGCCATCCAGTATATCCGCCGCGTTCCTGTAAATGTGTATGCCCAGGTACTTGAAGGTGCCGGCATACCACGTCAGCGTCGTGTCCCCGAGCCGTACTACGCATTCTTGCATGTCTGGGTGAAAGGGGAAGACCCCAGACTTACCCCAGTTGACCCTTAGACCCGAGTGCGTCGCGAATTCGCTGAGGGCACCGGTGAGTTCCGGGGGTATCCGCGTCAGGTCCCGGACGTAGAGGAGTAAATCATCGGCACACAAAGAAACCGCGTGCTCCCCGTCTGTCAATGGGATGCCCCACTGGGCGCCCTGCATCCTCAGTATCTCTGCCAGCGGTTCCATGGCCAGTGAGAAGAGTAGGGGCGATAACGGGCAGCCTTGTCGGGTGCCCCGCCGCACCTGTATAGCATCCGAAATCAGGCTCCCTATCCGGACCCGGACGGTGGGCGTCTGGTATAGTAGTCCCACCATTTCTAGATAGTCGTCTCCCAGACCAAATTTTTGCATAACCGTTCTAAGGTACGGCCACTCCACTGAGTCAAATGCCTTTTCCAGGTCTAATACTATGCAACCCGACCGTGGCCAGGGGTCCCTCGCGTACTCCTGCACCCTGAATAACCGGCGGATATTAAGCGATGTGCTGCGTGTGGGCACGAACCCGTTCTGATCAGGGTGGACCAGGAGGGGCGTATATTGGGCCAGTCTCCTCGCTAGAGTGGAGGCTAGTATTTTATAGTCTGTGTTTAGGAGGGCGAGTGGCCTGTATGAGCCCATAAGCGTCCCCTCCTTGCCCGGTTTCAAGAGGGAGATCAGTGTGGCTTCGCTCAGTGAAGGGGGCAGGGAGGAATCTTCTAGAGCCGTCTCATACAATTTACCGAGTTCAGGAATCAGGAGGTCCTGGTAGGCTTTATAAAACTCCGCTGGGAGTCCGTCGGGGCCAGGGGACTTGCCGTTTGAGAGCGCTGCTATGGTCTCCCGGAGCTCCTCAGGGGCGATGGGTGCCGCGAGGATAGCTCGTTGGGCGTCAGTGAGTGTCGGCAACGTCAACCGACGGAGATACTCCTCCGTGTCCGGGGCGGGTGTGGGCAGGCAAGAGCGATACAGCGCTCCGTAATGCGTGGTGAATGCTCTATGAATCCCTGACTGTGTGTGTGGGGGCGTCCCAGTCGCATCTAGCACCTTTGTGACTGGTTTCGTTCGGTCTTCACTGGCGATGAGCCACGACAGCAACTTTCCGGGCTTATCCCCTCTATCATGTGTGCGTGCCGCATGAGCCGCAAAATTCAGGCATCGGAGCCTCTCCAATAGCCGTTCGTGGGTCGCCTGCGCATGTCGAAGGCCAGCGATATTTCCTCCCGTCGAGTCCCGCTCATGTCGACTCAGTTCCTCCACCCTCTGTAGGTCCCTCTCCACCTGACGTTTGAGATTCCCCTGTGTACCTAAACACTGCCCCCTAATGACCACCTTAAACGCCTCCCATTCCATTTGCAGTGAGGTGGCTGAGCCTGCGTTATCCTCAAAGTAATGTACTATATGCGCAAACAGTGAATCCCGGAAGGGCGCGTCTAGCAGGAGGTCTGGTTGCAGCTTCCAAGTGGGGACAGGGGGGCGGGCACTCTCCCTAGTGATGGTTAACATATGTGGGTTGTGGTCCGAGTGTGTCCTACCCATGCAATGCGCGTCCGTCGCTAGCGGGAGTAGATCATCCGTGAGCATGAATCTGTCCAATCGGGTGTGTAGAGTGTGGGCACCCGAGTAGTACGAGTATACCCTGGCCGTGGGGTTCCGATGGCGCCACACATCATGCAAGTTCCAGTGTGAGGCCCAGGCTATAAGAGCTTTCATGGCGCCCACTACTGGCGCATTGGGTAGTGGTGGGAATGAGCGGTCCAGTGTGGTGTCCAGTACACTATTATAATCCCCTCCCAGCACCCAGGGGACCCCATGCCAATGTGCCAGTGTCGCGGAGACCGTCTCGAGGAAGCCCTGTTGGTCCGTGTTAGGGGCATAGAGCGACGCCACCACCAGCGGTCGCCCGTCTAAGCGCCCCTTCACTGCCACAAACCGCCCCTCCTTGTCTATGTGGGAGTCCTCTACCTCAAACGGGAGCCCCGGTCTGATCCATATCAGTGCCCCCCTAGCGTAAGAGGAGAACCCAGTTGCGTAAACCTGTCCGCGCCATCGCCTGCGCAGGGTGTGTACCTCAGGGGATGTTAAGTGTGTCTCCTGGAGGAGCGCTATCTGTACCTTGTGTCTCTTTAAGTAGGAGTAAATCATGTATCTGCGTGCAGGTGTGTGTATTCCGCGTACATTCCAGGTACACAGTACTACTTCAGCCATCAGCATATAACAAGTCAATCACACCCACTCTCCCCCCCACACCAAGCGCCTCCCCAAGGGGCCCCCCACCACCCAGCGTCAGAGCATCTCCAGCTTTTTTCGAGCAGCACCCAGGAGAACCCAGTGAGCACCCCCATAGGTCATGTATGCAGCGTTGCACTATAGGGAAAGGGGGGGTAAACATTAACTGGGGGGAATACCATCGGGTCGGTTGCCAAACGGGCAGCCGTCCAAACTTTTCGCAACAAGTACGAACAGTCCATGCTGGGGGGTTGCTGCCCATCGCGCAGTCCAAGTGCCCAGTGAGAGTTCGTTGAGCGTGAAGGCGTGAGTGCCCTCCCAGGGGGGTGTGTAGTGTAGGCCCGATCGGCCATCAGGCCGGCCCACTGCTTGGGTGGTAACATGTCCCGAAAGTCATGGGGTGTCTGCCCCGGCTGAGCCTGGAGATGTTAACTATCGCCCGCCCATAGGGACCCCGCAATGTAGCGGCCCTCGTGGCAAGGGTGCCATCGGGCAGCTGCTCCGTAACAAGTTACTGCAAATATGACATTGTCTCAACTTACTGCGTGTTCCGTGTTCGTCTCCACCAGGCCTCGCTGTGTCTTTACCTCTATCACTGGTGGCCCCGTGGCATGGCACTCCTCCATTAGCCAAACAGGTCCGATGTCTGTGGGGTGATGTCGGGCAGCCCATTCGAGAGCTGCGAGTCCGGGAGTCCATAGATCGCTTCATCGTCGCTTGGCGATGCTCTGGGGCTGTGGGCGGGCGGGGAGCGTTGTGAAGGGGAGCCGCTGAGCTCCGAGACCATTCGTAGAGCTTCCTGTTGTTCCCTGCGCACCTCCTCCTCCGGTGGGCTCGCGCTGTGTTGGGTGCTGCTGGCCGCTGGAGAGGGTGATCGTGCTCCACGTCTCCTGTTGGACCTCCTGCGTTTCCTTGGCCTGTCCGGGCGTCCCGACCTTCCAGTGTTCTTGTCCGTCCCATTGTCGAGCCAGGCTTCCACATCTTCCGAGGAGTCAAAGAAGTGCGTTTTCTCGTTCGCTACCACCCTGAGTTTTGCTGGGAAGAGGAGGGAGTACGTAAGTCCCAGCTGTCGTAGCCTCCGCTTCACCATTAGGAATGATTGTCGTTGGCGTTGCACCTGGATCGTGTAGTCCGGGAAGAACATTATATTCGCGTTCTCGACCTGTATGGTGCCCAGTTTCCGAGTCTCTCGCAGGACAGCATCCCGGTCCCTGTAATTCAGGATACGGAGTAGGAATGGGCGCGGGTTGGAGCCGGTGTGCAGTGGCCTTGACGGGACTCTGTGCGCCCGTTCCACCACGAAGTGCTGTGAGAGGGTGCCTTCCGGTAGCAGGGTGCGTAACCGTTCTTCTACGTGGGTGGTCGGATCCTTGCCTTCCCATTTTTCGGGCAAACCCACTATGCGGACGTTGTTGCGTCTCGCCCGCCCTTCTGCATCCTCCGCCCTGTCCTCCAGGAACTCCACTCTGTTGAGGAGATCTTTAATCTGCTTGTCTGACTGGGCGACCCGAGGTTCCATGCCCGTCACCGTGGTTTCCAGGGTTTTGGTGCGTTCAGCCAGTTTCTTGTGATCTTCCTTCAGGTGCGTTAGGTCAATGGCGACTCCGTCTATTTTCGCCTCCAGGGACGTCCGGGTAGACTGGATGGAACTTTCCAAGCGTTCCATGGCTGCCAGCACTGAGTCCAGTTTAGTTGCCACCGGATCCGCGTCCGTTTGCTTCTGCGTCTTATCCATTTTGCCCTTTTGGGACGTGGTCCCCGTTCCTGTGCGTTTTCCGGCACCCCCGGACATGGGCGGGCGCTGGCCCTCGGAGGACCTCAGCGAGGCGTCGGTTTGTGGTCGCGGTACTTGCCAGAGCCTCTGGCTGGGGTTCCGGCAATGTTCCTAGGTCAGGGAGTGCAGGGTATGTCCACTTTGGAGTCTCCCGTGAGGTTGGACTGCGTGGGTCGGATTCCTGCCCAGGCAACGTGCGGCACCTTGTCGCTTCTGTGGCGGAGCGTAATTTAAGCTCCTCGTCGACTCCCCGTTATGTCGGGCGTCTCGCTATGCCACGGCCTAGAGGGCGCCGAAATTCTGTGGCGTTCAGCTGTAGCGCGTGTGGTGTGCAGTAGGTAGTGTCCTCCTGTGGCGTCCGCCACCCCTAATAGTCCCTGTGGACCCGTGCACGGGGCCTAGCTGCCGTTAGCAATGGCGGGTGGGGTGGGCAGTCGGGTCCCAGGCCTCCCAAGTGGTCCGCGGCTTCCGCCGGCTCCGCTCCACCAGTGTCTCGTGGTGCGTGTTGTAGAGGCTGCCTGCGGTGCCCCCCCTAGATGTTTCGCTGCTGCCTGGTCTCTGGGCCCGGTTTGTGGCGCCGCACGGGATCAGGTCCGTGTGCTCTGCGCTGCCGTGAGTGGCGGATCTGCGCTTAGGCGGGCGCTGTGTTCTCTGCGTGCTGGGCTGGCCTCTAACCTGGGGGGGTGTTCGGGGCTTCTGGTCACTGCCCTGTCGGAGCCTGGGGGGTGCAGCCCCTCGGGAGTCCAAGCGTCACCCGGGTCCGCTTTCTCTAACGCCGGTCCGCACCTGCGACTTTGGGCGATGGGGGATGGGCACCTCTCCGCTTCCTCGGCCGATCGCGGCAGTCCGGACGGCGGTCACGGTCCCTCTACAGCACCTCTCCGTCGGGACGCCTCCGTCTTCTGTGGCTTGTCGGGGGGGTCAATCACCAACTGTGTGTCCTGGGGTCGCTGCCGTTTGGTCGCGTCTCCCAAGGGTCCCGTTCGTGCGGCCCTCACTTCCGGTTGCAGCACCGGACTTTCCTGTTGGGTCTCGCCGGCGCCGTGGTCACCTCTTTGGCTGCGTCGGCCTCGCTGGCGCCGATGCGGTCTCGGAGCTCGCCGAACTCCGATTCTCGGACCAACGCTGCGTGGGCACCCTTTGGTCACTCGCTGCAAGTCCTGGCCGGCCAGGCGGTGAATTTCACGGATAAATTGACCCCTGAGTGTGGGATCACGCTGGAGCTCCGCTAGGGTGCAGCCAGTCTCGCTGCGCGCGTAGCCACGCCCCGTGGTTTTTTCTTTAACGTCTCTTTTTACCTGGTCATCTAATAGAAGTGACCTTTCCAAGGTCCATCTTGTTTTTAAAGGACTCAAGTTCAATACAATTACCATTTCCAATACTGCATGGTCTGACATCCCTACAGGTATGAAGGAAAGATGATTAATGTCTGTGAGGAGATGCTGATCAACTAAAAAATGGTCAATCCTAGAATAGTTCTTATATTTCTTGCTGTAGAAAGTGAATCCCCATAAAGATCTGTATTTTTTTCTCCATACGTCTAAAAGGCTGAAATCTTTCATTATACCGCCTAAGATAGCGAGTGATTTTGTGAGAGCATGATACTTAGCTTTGGAGGTTCTATCTAGCTTCTGGTCAAAGACTAAGTTGAAATCACCTCCCAGGATTACCGGGCCAGTTGACCCTATTAATGCTGTCGCTAACTTGAAAAGCGGTCCGGGGTTATCATCGTTTGGACCATAGTATACAGCAAGTGTATAAGAGATAATTTGAATATGTATTGCTGCTACCAACCATCTTCCTGTTTGGTCTGTCTCATATTTTTTCAGACTTATCCCGCAATTTGCGTGAATTATAATGGAGACCCCCCTTGTTGTTCCAGACTGCCTGGAGCAGATTATTTCCTGTACCCACCTTAGTTTCTTAAAAAGTGAACTACAAATATCTGCCTCCAGATGAGTCTCTTGGAGCATTATAAGATGCGCATCTAATTTTTTAAAAAATTCACAAATCCTGGTCTGTTTCTTTTTTTCCCCCAAGCCATTGATGTTCCATGAAAGGGCTTTAAGCTTATATGTGTTACTCATAACCCTATTATAATCTCGTACCCATCCATAGCTATATATGAGAGATTTTTTCCTATACATGAGGATTTTTTATTTTTTATCTTTTCTCCCACTGCTCCCTCCACCCAGTGAACACCCTCCCTCCAGAGTAACCCCCCCAACATACCAGACGATGACTTCGCCTTTGGAGCACCTAGGAGGATCCCCTGACTGAATCAAATATGTTATAGCGAGTGAAAGGTGTAGTGCTAATAAATCGTGTTCCCTATTCCGTGATTTAGTGTTTCAGTGCATTATTTTTATTCTTTATTTATTCCCTTGTTCCCTTGCCCCCTTACCCCTTACCCTTTTTCCTTACTTCTTAAGCCATTTTTTTTGCAGATTTTATGTAGAGACCCATCTCTGACAGTTTATCTAAATCAGTTGTCTACTCGTCACTGATTTTCCTGATCATCTCTCATACGGCCTAAAAGATTGTCTACCTCTTCAGGCTGTGAAAAGCTATAGGTCTTATTTTTCCACATAATTCTGAGCAGAGCAGGGAACCTCATCTGCACGTGGGCTCCCAATGATCTCAAATCTGGCATTCTGGTGCCAAGCTCCCATTGTCTCTGTGCAGTTCTGGCTCCTAAGTCAGACCTGATAAGGTATGGGCTGGACCGGTAACGGAGATCTGTTTTCGACAGACATCTCCCTAAGATAAGCTCCTTAACACTAAAGGTTTGAAAATTAACCAATATTTTCCTTGGAGCTTTCCTGTCTGTACGTCTCTTATAAGGGTCTTTATGTACTCTTTGGATTTCCGCTTCCAAGTCTATATCTGGACGGTCTTTTAAGACTCCTTCTCTGAGAAGCCTGCAAACAAATCCCTTTATGTCTTCCAGCTCTTCCCCCTCTGGTATCTTCAGGATTCTTAAACCATTTCTCATGAAATAGTATTAAGTAAGCACTACAATCCTGTCTGTCACATCTCTTAAACGTGCATATATTTCATTAGTTCACAAGAATATTTTAAATATGAAATACCCCCAATGTCATCTTTAACATTAGTTAATACAGAATACATGTGAGTCCAGACTACATGTGATTATAATGCACTTCTAACACATCTCTCGGGTGGAGTCCTTTTTATAGGACTCTATTATTCACCCATCCATCTATTGTATATTTGTAGATGCGCAGAGTGTAATAGGCTTTTAGTTAATATTGTTGAATGTGGGGAGGGCACACGACTCATGAGAGGTGAAGACTCGAGTGGGTCATGAAGCCTCTCCCCTCCCTTAACAATGTTAATAAATGTAACACTAGCCTCTGCACACATATGTACATGTTTTATGCAATGCCATTTTTCATTTTTATTTTATTTTAAAAGGTATGTGATCAAAAACCAGATGCATTTGTGAACTATTGTAAAATAACATTAAAGAGCCCTCATGATTATCAGAAGAGTTGTATCTCTGTATAAAGCCACTGTGACATGCAATGTGTGAAGCAGTAAACAATGCTTTTCTCATGTCAATTTTGAAGTAGGAATAAATGTGTGACTGTGCATTTAATGGTCCATTGGGCCTCAGTTTTTTATCACTGCCATTGCACATGATGGTTATTCTTGAGTTTGTAAATAAGAATATAATTGTCAGAAAGGCTGCCTAGCATAAATATTGACTCCTAATTATAGTTTACAAACATATAATCATATTAATGTCAGGAATTAACACAAATGGGTGGATATTTTTGTAGACATTATTTAGGAAACAATATTTATGTCAGACGATTTTCTGACAATTATATTCTGGATCAATCCCTTTTAGTTTTTCTGATAGAGTGCGCAGGTCACCCGACTAACTTTTATTACCAAATAGTGCACACTTGGGCCCATAAAAATAACTTTCATGAATTCTTTAATCAGGTAACCTACACACTATTATCAGTAATTTAGTTTCACTTCTTTTCTATTTCCATGTACCTGACTTACCAATCCTTGAGACAGGTACCTATGATCACAATGGATCAAGGAGCTAGCTGTGGGAGTAAGTAGACAACACAGATACCATGTACCTCTGAATAATGTTTATACTTTTATAATACCCACAGACTCAAGAAGTTTTCAAAACCTTTATCTAATCATCTTCATCATCAAATGTCATGAGCCAGAAATTAACACAGATCAGACTATCTATACCTAGAATTAGAAATATCGTATAGCTAGGAATGAAAGTAAGATTCATTTAGAATTCGGAAAATAAAGTGAGGGAAAAATAAGGAACATGCTATTTTAGATTAAAAGACTCTCACAATTTTCACTAAAGGCGGGTAAAGAAAGGGAACACACTAATCAAAATAGACTTTCGAAATTCACTAACGGTTCAGAAGAAACGAAACTTATGCAATTTGATTTATCAAGATGTGCTTATATTCTATAGGGAAGGTAATTATGGTACATACTATATGTGCAAAATGAATCAGTAATTGACTAAAGGTAGGGTAAAAGTGGAACATGCTAATAGACAAATTTGCATGAAACTTATTTATAGAGAAACAGGGAAAGGACATAGGCAATTATGCTTTATTAGAGAAGAGAGAGAAATTTAGATACACAAACGCCCACACTCAGTTATATTTACCTATGATAGGTTGAAGACTAACCCTGGCCACGGGTCAGTTGGAAAAGGCAGGAAAAGACCCTCAAGGACTTAGGCTGCAAGTAGGCGAGCAGGTACAGTTCATGGACAGTCAGGACAGGACAACCCCAGGATTTGGATCAGGACCGGGCTCACCAAAGGGTATGACCAACACCTGCAGCTTCGGTTGCAACGTCTGCGCTACTCCCTCTCTGCAAGGAATCTGCCAATAACCCCGATTGGGTTCTCGAATCTCCCAGCAAAGTGCTTCGCCAGCACTTAAGGTTCCCAAAACCCCGACTGAGTCTGTGGAAATACGGACAGAGTGCTCCGCAGCTCTCTCTATCAATCACCTATAGAGTTCGTTGAGTCAGTGACAGGTCAGCTATTCGGACAAGTCGGACAATTTCTCTAGCTAAACCTAGGCTGGTTATACTGTTTTCGGGTCAGTGTACCACCCACCAATGTTGCAAGTGAAAGGATCCCCAAGTTCTGATTGGTCAAAGGAGGAGGTTAAGTCATCACACCACCTAAATTTTAGACTTTCTCAGGCTTAATATTCAATTTTCGTACCCACCCCTTAATTTCTAGCTTCCCATGACATGAGATGTACAGTGAACAATAGAGTAAGACCTCTGCAACTCCCTGGCTTCATACTTCCACAACAAGATCGCGGACATACACAACAGCTTCAACAACCAACCAACGCACACCATGACCGAACAACCACCCCCCACCACCACCCTCCACGCCTGGACCCCGATTAGCACCGAAGACACCATCCGCACGATGAACTCCATCCACTCCGGATCACCGACCGACCCCTGCCCTCACCACGTCTTCAACAAGGCCGACGCTGTCATCGCACCCCACCTGCGAGACATCATCAACACATCCTTCAACACCACCATCTTCCCCGAGAGCTGGAAACACGCCGAACTCAGCGCTCTACTCAAGAAACCAACAGCGGACCCCACCGACCTCAAGAATTACCGCCCCATCTCGCTCCTCCCGTTTCCAGCCAAAGTCATCGAGAAGACCGTCAACAAGCAGATGGCCGCTTTCCTCGAGACGAACGGATCCCTCGACCCCTCACAGTCCGGCTTCCGAGCCAACCACAGCACCGAGACCGCCCTCATCGCCGCCACCGATGACATCCGAGCCCTGATGGACAACGGAGAAACAGCGGCCCTCATCCTCCTGGACCTCTCCGCGGCATTCGACACGGTCTGCCACCGCACCCTAGTACGGCGCCTCAGCAACGTCGGAATCCAGGACAAGGCGCTGGAATGGATCATCTCCTTCCTCGACGGGAGAACACAGAGAGTCCGCCTACCACCGTACAAGTCAGAGGCCACCGAAGTCATCTGCGGCGTCCCCCAAGGATCATCTCTGAGCCCCACACTCTTCAACGTCTACATGAGCCCCCTCGCGGCCATCGTACGCAAACACAACCTCAGCATAATCTCCTACGCCGACGACACCCAGCTGATCCTCTCCCTGACCAACGACCCCGCCGCCGCCAGAGCCAACCTGCACGAAGGGATGAAAGAGGTAGCCGAGTGGATGACGACCAGCCGCCTGAAACTGAACTCGGACAAGACGGAGGTCCTCATCCTGGGCTCCTCTCCCTCCGCCTGGGACGACTCCTGGTGGCCTCCCGCCCTGGGCACCGCACCCAAACCGACAGACCATGCACGCAACCTGGGCTTCATCCTGGACTCCTCCCTCTCCATGACCAGGCAAGTCAACAACGTCTCCTCGGCATGCTTCAACATCCTACGCATGCTACGGAAGATCTTCTGGTGGATCCCCACCGAGACCAGGAAGACCGTCACCCAGGCCCTCGTCACCAGCCGACTGGACTACGGCAACTCCCTCTACGCCGGTACCACCGCCAAGCTCCAGAAGAGACTCCAGCGGATCCAGAACGCCTCAGCCAGACTCATCCTCGACATCCCACGAACCAGCCACATCTCCGGACATCTGAGAGACCTTCACTGGCTCCCCGTCAACAAAAGAATCACCTTCCGCCTCCTCACCCACGCACACAAAGCCCTACACGACCAAGGCCCGAGCTACCTCAACAGCCGAGTCAACTTCTACGCTCCCAAACGCCACCTCCGATCAGCCAACCACGCCCTCGCCGCCGTCCCCCGCATCCGAAGAGCGACTACAGGAGGAAGGTCCTTCTCCTACCTGGCCGCCAAGACCTGGAACTCCCTCCCGACCGACCTGCGCCTGACCCAAGACCACCTCTCCTTCAGGAAGAAGCTGAAGACCTGGCTGTTCGAGCAGTAGCGGCTCCCCCCCCCCCAGCGCCTTGAGACCCTACGGGTATGTAGCGCGCTTTATAAGTGTCACTGATTGATTGATTGAGTATACAAAAACTATTACAATTGTAGAAAAATTAGGTACAAGTCAGCTTCGTCTTGCTGAGTAACAGGTCGGTTCCCAGGAGCATCTTTGGCGAGGCTGCCAGCTGGCTGGGTTCCACTGCTGAATGACTTTCTTTTTCCCCATCACATGACTGGGATCATATGAGCTTGAAATATGGAGTAATAAGCGCCTCTCAGGCCCAATGAATGCAAAATATGAAAAGCAAGCGAAAACAATTTAGAAACACAGAAAAAATGAATACACTGTATACCATGATCGGCTATACTACACCCCTTACTTTATAATAACTATAGCATTAGGGTAAGTGCAGAACAGACAGCTTTGCAAAAGCGGCAATGCAAGCATGGAGCATATGAGAAAACAAAACGGCCATTTTAGATGCATTGCGCATGAGCAACAATTTTCCTCCAGAACTGCGAGTGCGTCACATCCATGGGTATGACCGACGCATGCGCAGACTAAATTGCCGCAAAGCAGCGACCATTTTAGAGGCAAGCGTGTTAATGTTAGTAAACACATAAGCAAGCTTCACTGGGACACCCCGTTGAGGTTCCGTGACAATTGTAAGTGGTGTTTTCGACTCGCACGAATATGATCGAGTCTGGTATCTATGAACCGCAAATGACGAGTTTAGTAAGCGTGCGCAGTTTCGCTGTGCTAACTTAAACCGTTCGTTTGTTATGTGGGTTTTTCATCTGTACCCACGGGTTCCATCTTAGATACGGCATCCATTTTGTCTCTTGCCCTCAAGTAGCCAGCGAACGGACGCTGTCCGCTTCGCGACCCTGGGACTCCCAAGATATTTGCGGAAGACACATGTCCTTTGTAAGTGTCTTTATGATGAGGGGGATGATACTGTAAGGCAGATGGCCCCGCTCGAGGCTCATCTTGCCGTGTCGGTTTATTGTCTCAGCCGTGCATCTCATTAGGCACGTCCCTTTGATGCCTGTATCTCGTGTTTCCCGATACCTCCCCTTTTACACCCTTTCCGATCTCCCCACTGTCTCCGTCTTCCTCTGCACCTGTCTTTGTTCCTATTTCGATCTGTTTTACTGCCGATTGGAATGCACTAATGTTGGGAAGATGGGTTTTTACAGTTGGGAACCGCCAAATGTTTCCGCACTTATGTTCCGGACCTTGTGTGTATCAAAGTGACCAAAGCGACCCCCCCTGGGGGATAATTGTGGGAACCGGGTTGTAAACTTTTGTGTACCATGTTGTCCTATGGGTAAATTTTGTATAAAAGGAGCGATCCGCAGAACCAATTTGAAGCAGTCTCCCCAAGTTGCACGTGTTGTACTTGTCGTGACTTCTGTGTTCCCTGCAGTAAATAAACCTTGAATCTTTGACGCCGAAGGAAGTGTCCCGTGTCTCTGTCATTCGTACGCCGGAGCAGGTTACCCACGAAGGTTTCAGGTGTTGTGCCCTGGCACCGCTGGGTCTTAAAGAACCCAGTCCTTCAGTTGGCGCCCAACGTGGGGCTGCATCAGTGGTACCGGTCCAAGCCCGACGATCGTGAGGAACTTCGTGTGAAATCTCCGAGGGAAGGTGCACTCCGCTTCATCGATCCTGTTGTCGAAACAAGTGGCCCGAAGACTTTTCCCGCGAAGATTCCCGCCTCCTGACGGCTGCGACGGACTGCTGCCCTGACTGTAGACCTGTTTTGGCGCCTGGCGTAGACCTTGGTATAGCGAGACGATTGACAGGCCTTCCTGGTGACGCCATCGATCTTTGAGTTAAGTATTTGTGGGTCGCTCCCAGAGTCCTTGGTTGTTGACACTTTAGCGAGTGTTTTTGTTGTTGACGCTGTGTGAGTGTTTTTGTCGGTAACACTTTGCTAGCGTACTTTGTTGTGTTATTTGACGACTGCAGACGCCAAAAACCGAGGGTATTAGCTCTTTGCTGGGACTTGGTAAATCCCGTAACCCTTGAAGTTTGTGAAACTCGGCTAGTGTGCAAGATGCCTGGTCGTAGTACTTTGTTCAGTTGTTTTAGACCTTGTGGTGTGGATTCCCGACTGGAGGACTCATGTCCGATACCTCCGGTTGGAACTCCGACTTATGAACTGTACAGTAAACATGGGCTAGGCCCGATTACTTTTAATGAATACTGGATCAAATACACGAAGAAGGACGGTGACCTTCGCTGGCCACCACATGGTAGCTTCGAGGCCCCGATCTTAGATAATCTAGAGGCTAAATTGTTCGAAAAAAAGTCAAGGCCGGCCATGTTTGATGCCTTTCGGTTGTGGCGCAAAGAAGCCCGACAGAAAGAAATCAGACAGACTAGACGTAATCAGAAAGATAATGTTGCTACTATTGTGAAGAAAGCAGAGCAATTTCAGCATGATAAGGAGGTTAAGGAAAAGGAAGTGTTTGATAGATTACAGCGTATGACTATAGATAAATGCTATCCTCAATTGCCTACGGAGTCGGAAAAGAAGGATGAGTCAGTTGAGGATCCTTTAATGTCTTATCTTATGAAATCGCCACCTCCGTATGTACAGGGTACCATAGCTCCTGTGATTCCCCCTGTACCTGTTCCTGCACCTATTCTTCCTTTGCCTGTTCCTCAACCTGCACCCGTTCTTCCGACTGTTCCTGCTCCTTTGGCTGTTGCTATTCCCACTGCTCCTCCGCTTCCACATACTCCTGCTCACGCTACTGCTCCTGCTCTGTTAACTCCTGCTGTTGTCTCTGTTTCTACTCCTTCACTTGTTAGTCCTGTGTCCTATACTTCTCCCTCTACTCGTAGTCGTAATTCTCCTCTTGCGGCTAGTTTCTTTCACTCGCTCGGACCTGTTCTTGGGTCCGCTGGTTCCGATGGTCCTCAGAGACGTAGTCAGCTTCCTGGTAACAGTGAACGTGCTTCGCTATATAATATGGCGATGGGTTGGATGACACATCCTCTTAGAAATCCACCCCGTGTTGTACATTTTGCCAATTCAATATACCTACTCAGAGGTTTGTGTTCGAGGAAATGTGTAAGGTCCTTCGCGATCAGATATCGGCCGACGCACCTGACGAGGTGCTGACCACTTTGTCTGATTTACAACTTCAGTTTTCAGCTGGACTGATAGTGGATACCAACGTTCGACGTGCTGTTGAGCGGTTGCTATCTTTTCGTCCCACTCCTATACCTAAAGCCTTGTTTGTTGAGGATGTCGAAAGACAATCAGATGAGTCTGGACAGTTTGCTATGCGAGAAGTTCCACCAGTGTGGATGCCTGGTAATCCAGGGGCAAACCCCCCGATTTTGCCGTTCTTCCAGCGAGTGTGGATACATCTCCCATGGAAACGATCAGAAGTGTTACAGGTTAAGCAATCTTTGCCTGACCCTCGCAAAAATCCTGCGGGGTATTATAAGGAATTATCGCAGCTCGTAGACGCTACGGTAATGAATCTTGCCGATATCGACATGTTGTTCGGCAATGTTGTACCGCAACCGGTATGGGCTAAGATTCGTCAGGAAAATCATCCCAATGAATTAGGTGGTGCTTGGGCTGCCATAGTAGCGGCGGATGCCCGACAAGTTGGTGGTGCTAAACCCGACCAGCTGATTGCTGATCTTCCTCAAAGAATAATAACGTTAATGAAAACTCTAATGCCAGCTATGAGGGTAAATTGGGACAAACTGTCGGCTTGTAAACAGAAAAAGGACGAGAGTGTCTCCGACTTCTTTACGAGGTTTGAGGAGGCATTCATCGACCATAGTGGTCAGGATATGAGCACTGAGGGTGGTCAAAGGTTGTTCGTGGATAAATTTGTATCAAACTTATTGCCCGATTTGAGCAATAAATTAAAGAATTCAGAAAGTGCATGGGCCGTTTCTACTTCAGCTCAAATATTGGCTACGGCACAATATTATGAGAACAGAGAGAAAGAAGAAAACGACCGTGCTGATAAGAAGACGAAAGAGCTTAAAACTAAAGTGTTGCTTCAGCAAGCGTATCCTCCACGTACGAATCAGAATGCTTCGCAACAAAATAGATCACAGCCGCAATCGAATCGATCACAATCTCGTAATGACTCCTCTTTCCAAAGACCGTCGTTAGGGTACAATCAATGTGCTTATTGTAGACAGGAGGGACATATCAAATTCAATTGTCCTGTTCTAAACGAACGTAATAGTGGTAATTCATCTAGAGGAGGTTGTGGTGGTTCTCAACAGACATCACGCGGTAGAGGTCGTGGTGCTCAAAATGGCCGATCAGATAACTCATCAAATTCCGATAATTGTTTTGATCAACGTGGATCGTCACAAGGACGATCTGCGCAGTACAATGTAGACGATTATTACGTCGATCAGGGAACTGACGATAGTAATTACTAGGACAGCCATAGACAAGGAGAGGGAGTGGTATCAGTTCCGGTTGATCAGAGAGGGCCTTACGTCGCAGTTGCTACATCGGGCGTCGTTGAGCCTTTTCTGTTGGACACTGGTGCAGCGAAAAGTTCCATTAAGCATTCGAAACTCCCTGGCGCACCTTTGTCTGGCTTAACAAATGTTTCCGTTGGATTCTCTGGCGCCCCCGTTAGCAATCCAGTTTCGCGCCCTTTGCCCCTTACAATTGGGCCTCGTGAACTAGAAGCTCCGTTGATTTTGACTACTGGCTGTGGTGAAAACCTTTTGGGCCTGGATTTGCTTAAACGTTTGTATGTAACTCTGTATTGTTCTCCTGCGGGTGTAAAGCTTACGTTGGGAGAGAGGGTTGTCTCTCCCATGTATTTATCTCTCGATAAGCTTCCACCGGAATTGAGTTCTCTTCCTGCGTCTTTGTGGGCAACAGGTCCCAATGATGTGGGCCTGCTTGATATCTCACCTTATGTTGTTCAGTTGAAATCTAATGTGCGATTGCCGCGTATTCCCCAATATCGTATCTCTCTTGATGGTGAACGAGCACTGTTAGCGATCATCTATGATTTGATCGAGAAAGACGTTATTGAGGAAACACAGGGAAACGTGTGCAACAGCCCTGTACTGCCCATCCTAAAACGTACTGATCCTTCGAAACCACCTGTTTATCGTTTTGTTATCGATTTACGGGAGGTGAATAAAATTGTGATTCCTCAGTTCCCTGTTGTGCCTGACATCACGGCATTACTGACTCTGATTCCAGCTTCTGCATCGTGGTTTTCGGTGATTGATTTGAAGAATGCGTTCTTCAGCATCCCGATTGCAGAAGAGAGTAGAGATCTTTTCGGTTTCTCTCTTGGTGGACGCAGCTTCCGGTTCAAACGCGCTCCTCAGGGCTACTGTGAAAGTCCATCGATTTACAGTCAAGCCTTGAAGGGTCCACTGGATGCGTTTCGGTTGCCGGCTGGTGCGGCCTTAATCCAATACGTCGATGACCTATTGGTGGCTGCAGATACTCAGGACATTTGCAAAATTGCTACGATATCGCTACTGCAACATCTCTGCGAGTTAAATCACAAGGTGTCACCTTCTAAACTCCAATATTGTTGTCAAGAAGTAACCTATCTAGGTCACTTATTGTCAAAGGAGGGAAGACGGTTGACCCCAGAGAGAATTGCAGCAATTGCGCGAATGGCTGTGCCAACAACCCAAAGAGATGTGCGTGCCTTTTTAGGTATCACGTCGTACTGCAGGCAATGGATTCCTAACTTTTCATTGCTAGCGAAACCATTGGTGGCTCTTACGTGCAAGGATGTTTCGACTCCTTTACCATGGACGGAAGAATGTCAGAAAAGTTTTTCTGAATTACGTGATTCATTGTGTTCGGCTCCTGTGTTAGGTACTCCTGACTACAGCAAGCCGTTCACATTATATGTTCACGAGAGAGAAGGTTGTGCTTTGAGCGTCTTAACGCAACCTTTTGGTGGTAAGCAACGTCCATGTGCATATTTTTCCTGGACCTTGGACCCAGTAGCTAGAGCATTGCCGAGTTGTTTACGAGCAACAGCGGCAGCTGCGGTCTCCATCCGACAATCAGCAGGACTGGTCGTGGATAATATGCTTACGGTGATGGTTCCGCATGCAGTCGATACTCTTTTGAATCGTACGAAAACTCAGCACTTGACTAGTGCGAGGTTGTCTGGGTACGAGTTGACACTGTTGGCAAGCCACATTCAAATAAAACGTTGTAATGTCCTGAACCCGGCAACTTTGTTACCAATTAGCTCAGAGTCAGATGAAATAACAGAACACGATTGTTATTTGAGGACGGAGGAGGAAACAAAAGGTCGAGTGGACCTTAAAAACACCCCATTGGAAGAACCAGATGGTACACTGTATGTGGATGGTTCATGTTTTAAGTTGCCGAATGGTGATGTGACGACTGCATATGCTGTTGTAACGTTGAATACTGTTGTTGAGACTGCGAGATTAAATCAGAATTCTGCCCAAGCCGCAGAGCTGATTGCTCTCACTAGAGCGTGTGTGTTAGCGAAAGGGAAACGTGTGAATGTGTTTACCGATAGCCAATACGCCTTTGGCGTCGCACATAGTTTTGGACGGTTGTGGAGAGAGAGAGGTTTTCTAACATCGCATGGTACGAAGATTCAGCATGGCCAGCTCGTGAATGATCTTTTGGATGCACTTACGTTGCCTAAGCAAGTAGCGATTGTCAAATGTAGTGCGCATCGTAAGGTGACGGATGATGTGGGTCGTGGTAATGCGTTTGCTGATGAGACTGCTAAGGAGACTGCCCGAAACCTTAGCACTCGAATGTATGTGACGAGTTCGGTTAGGTGGCCTGCAGACTCGAGTATGTGTGAGGACACTATCGAGAGTGTGAAAGCAATTCAGAATGAAGCCACCGAGACTGAAAAGATGAAGTGGAAAGAAAGTACGGGAAAGTTGGATGCGAATGGTTGTTGGAGTGATTTATCGGATCAGAAAAGATGGATGTTGCCTGATGCGTATGTGCTGGCTGTTGTGACAATGGCGCATGGGTTAGCACATATTAGCGCGAAAGGTATTTGTAAGTTGTTATCTCCTGTGTGGAAGAATGATGGTATTACGAAATGTGCTGAACGTTTGGTTAAGAACTGTATGGTGTGTATGTTGTACAATCCTGGCAAGGGAACCCCAACTCCTCCTGGTAGTTTTGCTCCCCCTTCATGTCCCTTTGAGGTGATTCAATTGGACTTCATCCATATGGAGAGATGCAATAACCTGAAATACGTTTTAGTTGTGGTTTGCACATTCTCCCGATGGATTGAGGCCTATCCTCTCAAAGACAACACTGCTTTGTCAACTGCGAAAATCCTACTGAAGGAATACTTTCCTCGGTATGGAATGCCTAGAATCGTGTGGTCAGATAACGGAAGTGAGTTTGTGGGGAGTGTGATGAAGAGTGTGTGTAAGGGCCTTGGAATTAATCAGAAATTCCATAGCGCCAATCATCCCCAGTCAGCTGGTTTGGTTGAAGGGTATAACGGCACCCTTAAACTAAAGCTAGCAAAGATTCAGGCTACGACTGGTCTCTCGTGGCCTGACGCTTTGCCTTTAGCATTACTGTCAACTAGGGCGACTGTACACTCCCGAGTAGGGCTTAGTCCCTACGAAATAGTGTTCGGTCGTCCTGCCAATGTTTGGGGGGTTCCTAGGCCAGGTATTTTCTGTGATCTTGAATATCCAATGTTGATCGATTATCTTCATGACTTGACTGCTAAACTGAGGTTAATTCACCAACAGGTTCACGAAGCATTGCCGACGCAGACGGAGGGTCCAGGCCACCAGCTCCAGCCCGGAGATTGGGTGGTGACGCGGAATTTTTCGCGCAAGACCAACTTGGACCCGAGGTTTACTGGACCCTACCAGGTCCTCCTTGCCACGAGAACTGCAGTTCGTCTTGAGGGGCGGAAGAATTGGGTGCATGCCACCCATACCAAGAAAGTCCCTATCCCGTTGCCAGCAGACTCGTGGGTGAGGAAAGGCATTGCATCAACTGAAACCGAAGGATTGTCGGCGTTTGTACCTTTCAGCGACGCACAACTTGTCGGAGAATCCTCAGTGCAGCAGAGAGACATTGTTGAACATTTGTCAGCAAAGGACTCAAGACCAGAACATTCAGCTGATCAACAGGACGCTGTCCCTTCAACGGATCCTTTGTTTGACGAACAGACACGTCCTGGGAAAACACGATACTTTTTGCGATCCCGTACTAAAGACTAATAAAAGATCCTGTTCTGTCCCTGATAATTGCATTATCCCGTTTTCCACGATCAGTTTGAACATTCGTACCATTGTAATCATTTTGTACATATTCATTGAGCTTCGTTCCTTACATTTTTGCTTCCACAGCTGGGAGACAGTGTTTTTGCATATACACTTGTGAAATAAAGGCCGTAGGGCCGCGCGCGTACTTCCTTCTGGTTAGTAGGTCTTGACGCTAGGTTAAAGACCGTCGGTTCCTGGGAACTCCTAGGGATTGACTATTGCTATACAGAACGAAGTGCGTCAAGAAACGTTGCGGACGGTCATAGGGAATGGCATTTTCGAAGCTGACGGATTTGGAAGGAGCTCAAGCACAAAGATTCAAGCTGCAGCAACTCAGCCGTACCAAATGTTTTATATTCCAAATATTTGTATTGTTTTTGACTGTTTCTGCATTATTGGCGGGTGGGGTGTATTACACGATGTCTTACTTTTTACCTTCTGCTACACCTACTCCTACCCCTGACCCTAAACTTACCTCCACTGCTTCTCCTCATTCTTTCCATATCTTACCTGAACACGAGCAGGCTAGACGTGCAGAATTCCGCAACAATTCCTTTATTCAGCTCCTCTATCAGCATCAGTTAGTGGTTAACACTACTAATTGTTGGGTGTGTGGGTTGATGCCGCATACTACGGATAAGGGAATTCCATATCTGGTGTTACCGTATAGTTCCCAAGGGTCTGCTCGAGCATTTCAGACAATGTTTCGAAGCGCACTGGGTTTCCACCCCATTCGAGAACCACGTTCCCCCTACTCTGGTCCTACCTCGTACCAGAAACCTTTGTCTATAGCAATAGAGGATTTAGATAGCGATATCTATGATCCCTCGCTTATTCCTGAAGAAGAGGTACAAGCCTATAGGGTCCTAAGTAGAGGTGAATATAGTGTGTTCACTAGTGAAAAGCAGCTTAGAAGCTCGCCTTCGATATGGGTCGTACCCCACATTGGTAATTTTTGTCTCATAGGTCGTGGCCGAAGATCGAAAGCCCGACTTGGAGAGAGTGCTTGCACTGAAAATTACATTCTGCCGATGGTCTCGTCCCCTGTGTTCCTGGCTGCCAAGGGTACATACTTTATCTGTCATGATCGTGCGTATGCATGGTTGCCCTCTGACTTTATGGGCTCATGCTTCATCGCAAACCTGTTGCCTCCGACGTTCACTGTAGATGCAGATTATCACAAAACTAGAGTTGTGAGAGGCGTAATTAGCGAAGAGGATACTGCCGGTCAAGAGGCAGGAGACTTTTTCAAGGGTTTCCTCCCGTTTTGGGGACCTATGGTTAATAGTAGGAACCTGAGACAGTTGACTCGAGTGGTAGAATCGACAGCTAATATTACTGCCAGTGCCCTCGGTAATATCACCACTGAACTTCAGGCGGATAGACTTATGACGTTACAAAACCGTATGGTTTTAGACGTGATTTTAGCAGATCGTGGTGGGGTCTGTAAGGTGATCCATTCGAGCTGCTGTATTTTCATTCCTGATAATGCTCCGACTGTCTATCAAGCCATCTCGAAGTTGCATAAGATCTCCGAATCCATACACGTGGACGTAGGGGATTGGACGCTACTTGGATGGTTTTGGGGCCTAATGTCGACTTGGGGTTGGAAGATTCTGATGATCATCGGAGTCGTTGTGGCGTTCCTGTTCACGTGTTGCCTTTGTGTGCAGTGCGGTCCTGCCTTATGTGGCCTCTGTGCTACAACGTGTATGAGACAGCCACCTGTTACCAAGGGGACTCGGTTGGACAGAGCTATGCTACAGCAACATCTAGATGGTCTGATGAATATCGAATATGATTCCGACTAGTGCTTGCCTACATGAGGGCAAAAGGAGCGTCTGAGGTTCCGTGACAATTGTAAGTGGTGTTTTCGACTCGCACGAATATGATCGAGTCTGGTATCTATGAACCGCAAATGACGAGTTTAGTAAGCGTGCGCAGTTTTGCTGTGCTAACTTAAACCGTTCGTTTGTTATGTGGGTTTTTCATCTGTACCCACGGGTTCCATCTTAGATACGGCATCCATTTTGTCTCTTGCCCTCAAGTAGCCAGCGAACGGACGCTGTCCGCTTCGCGACCCTGGGACTCCCAAGATATTTGCGGAAGACACATGTCCTTTGTAAGTGTCTTTATGATGAGGGGGATGATACTGTAAGGCAGATGGCCCCGCTCGAGGCTCATCTTGCCGTGTCGGTTTATTGTCTCAGCCGTGCATCTCATTAGGCACGTCCCTTTGATGCCTGTATCTCGTGTTTCCCGATACCTCCCCTTTTACACCCTTTCCGATCTCCCCACTGTCTCCGTCTTCCTCTGCACCTGTCTTTGTTCCTATTTCGATCTGTTTTACTGCCGATTGGAATGCACTAATGTTGGGAAGATGGGTTTTTACAGTTGGGAACCGCCAAATGTTTCCGCACTTATGTTCCGGACCTTGTGTGTATCAAAGTGACCAAAGCGACCCCCCCTGGGGGATAATTGTGGGAACCGGGTTGTAAACTTTTGTGTACCATGTTGTCCTATGGGTAAATTTTGTATAAAAGGAGCGATCCGCAGAACCAATTTGAAGCAGTCTCCCCAAGTTGCACATGTTGTACTTGTCGTGACTTCTGTGTTCCCTGCAGTAAATAAACCTTGAATCTTTGACGCCGAAGGAAGTGTCCCGTGTCTCTGTCATTCGTACGCCGGAGCAGGTTACCCACGAAGGTTTCAGGTGTTGTGCCCTGGCACCGCTGGGTCTTAAAGAACCCAGTCCTTCACCGTGTAGTGTAAAATGTGCAATATTAGTAAGACAAAACAGATTGATTACAAAGTTACGGTTACTCGAGGTTCATGAATACAAGCAAGTCACGTAACGTGCGAATACTTGCTCCATCACAGTGATGGGACAAACTTTGTTAGGGCCTGTGAGGCCAGCTTTTGTGTTTTTCAAGGGGGAAGAAACTTGACTAATCTTGTCATTTTTCGAAGATTTGCACCAGAAGAGGAGGATGCCCAGGGAGGGGCACCAGAAGAAAGATATAAGAAGTTGGAGTCCTGAGGTGCATTCCAACAGAAACTGCGTATTTGAGGAAAGTGGCTATTTTCTTGCAAGATATTAAACAAGATTGGAAATGATCTTGCCAACTTGTTGAGGCTGTGTTGACTGAGAACTGAGGTATTTCTTTTACGGGTGGGGTGAGAAGAACAGAATATCCCTAGCCTTCGTGTTCACTTCTATTGGCGGGACAATCGGCAAATTTCTTTGCTTTAGAAAAAGTACTCTGTGAGATGCAGGATATTAGAATCCTACCTGATAATATCCAAGAGATTTTCGGGTCTATCTTTTGTCACATATATCTGGTTCTTAAGACAGCAGAATGTGGCTTTAATAATGTTGTCCTTGTGCTGTTTTCTGGCAGCTAGAAAATTGCTAAGCATATTATTTGCCAGTGTTGTGACTTATTTTTATCTCATTTAGGTTTGATTAGAACAATAATGGACAGTTTTACTTCCTTTTTACTTGGAAAGAGGACTGTAAGTTATTTACTGATACCAGGCATTGTATTATAGTAGTAGGAGGTAAGGATATTTATATCACTGATTGCCATGTCTGTAGCAGGTAAGAAGATGCACGGTTTTTAAATGTATTTCAGTCAGTACTGTTATATTTTCTGGCCCAAGTATTTGTGTGCTTTTAGTTGTCCTAGTGTTCGCAACTGAATGAAAAGAGAACCTGAAGATGATCAAATAATCCCTCTATGATAAGGCTCTGAGTCATAAGCCTACCAATGCTGGGCTTAATGTGTTCAAAAGCAGACCCGTTGTTATATGACGGTTTACGTGCATTGTTGCTTTGGCTTATTGCTATAAAGGTATGAGGCAAAAGTGCAGATTATAGTATTTTTAGCTACTATGGAAGTGATGGTGTCCAAGGAGGACATTGTCATTAGACTTCAACGTTAGCACTGTACTTCTACTGTCAAGTATTCAGAGGTGGAGAACAATTAGTCTTTTCTATGCATGTACAGTGTATCAATATATTATATCAATAATATAAAAAACAGTTGTCTAGGAATTGTAAAGCAAACAATCCATGTTTCTTGTTATGGTAGTGATGACAGGGAACCAACTAGTTTTTGCTGGATGTGTGCAGGCCACTGTATTGGATGAGTGTGTTACAGTTTGGTAGGGCTGTGTGTCTCTACCGAAAAGGTACCTAGAAGGCATCAAGAAGACGGGGTATTGAAATTAAGACACAGTTAGGCTGTGATTGCTCTAGGCAGGGCCGGCTTTAGTGCTAGGGGCGCCTAGTGTGACAATTTATTTTGGCCCTGCCCCAATGACTTCCTTCTTCACGGGTTCCCTTACTACAACACTCCAACGGGCCCTCTCAACTCTCCATAGCTCCTCTCTAACATGCATTTCATATGTTTTATAGCACTACTCATACCAGTGAAGGGAGTCAGAGCACTTAACATCACACACACATTTTATAGATGCAATGAATTATACATGTTTAAATCAATCTATAGGAAATGCTACATGAGACAATGAGGTTTTAAAAGGTGTAGGAATGAAATGCCAGCCACAATAGTAGGAGGTATACTTAAGAGTGTTTGGTGTATGGGCCTCCAGATTTAAAAAGTACCACAGTGGTTTGGTGGGCTTTACTATTTCTGCGCAAACTAACCCTTTTTAGCAACATTAACATAATGAAAGACTGGGGAAAACATAAGATTCCAATCCTAAGACTTGCAGTTTGCATGCCATTCTTTAATAAAAGTTCATAGGCCACAGTACTATATTAGGATTGGAACTTATCAACTGCAAAGTAACAATAGGATCTCTGTAACAAAAGCAGTAACCCACTGAGCTATCCACTCTGCATGGTAAATGTTCTTTGCAGCAGGCATATTAACCCTCTGTGCTACTTCATGATGAGTCAGAACTGCCACTAGACAACCCTTAATCTCCATTGCCAGAAAACAGCCAGACGCACAAGGAACTCTGTAATGGATGATTTTAAAGTTATGAGTTATTTCTAAACACACCCCATACCCCTCACTCCCCTCCACAAGGCTGCTACAGTCGCATTGCCCTAGAGCCAGAACAGGCTCTAGGTGGTAGTAATAGGATTCACTGGGCAGTTGTTTGGATTTGTGTGAGCTTAAAATGTTGTACAGATGTCGTAGTTTCATGTATAACTTTAGTTCTGAGGTTGGCTGTACAGGGCATCAAGGGCAGTACTGGCAACAGAGTGGACTGAAAACAATTAACTGTCTTTAGAGAGAATTGTATTGTGGAATTTTCCACAGATTGGACTGTGATCAGTCGAATGCAGTGATTGTGAGTGTCAGAACCCATTCTGGGGAGGGGGCGAGGGCGCAGGGCAGACAGGAGCTAGTGGGACCAACCATGCAGATTTAGGCCATTTTCCACTGACTTCCCACGATCTGTCCTACAATGGCTCTGCAAACGAGGCCAAGTACAACCCTTTCTGCATTTTACTCTCAGAGTAGCAAGGAGAAACAGTCACATGCTTCTCTGTGAGGCAGTGTGGGGGCAAGAGCTCAGAACACATCAGTCAACTAACAGACACAATAATCACTTGTCCAGTCATGTGCTATAGTAGTTTGCAAATAAAACTACTTTAATCTCACAGATAAACTCAATACTATATAATGTTATCGAAATGTAAGATGTAGCATAGTAATCTAAGTTATGTTCATGATTGAAGCGCTACACCCCATTCTTCCCGCCTGCTAGGGCTTAGGCATCTATCTATCACGCATTCCTGCAGATAATGTCAACTACTCTCAATGATCAAACAAAATGAAATTACATTTTAATTTATAACGCGTGCTAATACCCAAGGGTGTCTAGGAGCGAAGAACTCTTATTTGAAATTATAGAGCCAGCTAAAAGATACAAAGCGACAGCCTCAATTGGCATTCCTGTTGTTAAGTTTTTTAAATAACCACGTTTTTATCGGTGTACAAAAGGGAAGGAGTTCAGTTTCTTTCTTTAAGGCCAGCGGAAGAGAATTCCACAGCTGTGCCTGCTACAAAACGTCTACACCCAACCCCCCCCCCCTCCTCCTGCTCGTCTAACCCTTGGAATCGCCAGGTTAAAAGAAGAGAAGATCGAAGCTGCATTTTAGCAACTCAGTTCAATGTCTTTTGCCCCCCTCACCCTAATCCCCCCCGGGAAAGCCGGAAGCATACTTAGCAGACTCATCAGCATGCGTTAGTCTGTGGTCCATGGCACAGGCAAAGCCGAGCACCATTGCAACTGTAGTTTTTTAGGTCTCGCCTCTCAATGCGCATGCACATTGAGCAGAGCGAGACTATAGGCACTTAAACAGACTTTACCCAACTGGCGATTTGGTGCTGTGCCCGTGCGCTTTTAGGTCAATGCGCAAGCGCATTGACCTAAAATGCGCGTGCACAGCATCAAATTGTCAGCCATCTGTTGCCCAGCTTGGTGCCGCTCCACCCCCTGCGGCATCAAAGGCTTTCACGGCCGGCCGGCCGTGCTTTCAGTTTCACGGCCGTCCGGCCGTGTGAAGTGCACTTCAAAGCCCGCTCTCCCTGCTCCGCCCCCTGCTACGGCCATGTTGCATTTCTCCTCCCCCCTCCCCACAGCAATGCCCTCTGTCTTGTCTGTCATTCCAGTGCTGTGAATTCACCTAAAGTCAGGATAGCGAAATCTGTGCTGTATCGAGCGGCTCTAGAATTCTTCCGAGGCTGATTCATCCAACGACAGGAGGCTGCAGCCACTGATGCCTCGTGAAGTGCCTGTAATCAAATCGCAGAATTTCTCCCAAACCGTGACACTGCGCCAGGTGAACCTCATCCATGAGCTGCAATCCCATTGCTTTCGATTCATGCCAATGCTTGGCATTGTGATCACTGATACATCCTAAATGTTCAGTGAGCCCAGCTATTCAAGTCAGTGGCGGGGCGTGGGCGCAGGGGGATTCTCAAGGACGTAAAAATGTAAAAGAAATGTGGAAGTATACTTCCCATGCCCCAGGTGCTTTAAACCTACGCTACGCCACTGATTAAGGTGCAGTGCGCCGGCACCCGTGGAAGTGTAAACCAGCAGACCCCATTATACGAAGAATCGGTATCAGATCGAAGACTCTATATCCATAACAGATTAACAAGAAAGACCACAACCTTCTCTACTAGATGTAAGAGAACAAAAGAAATACATGGATCTCTCCAAATGATGATGCAAAATAGAAGTCTTAAACTAAAAAGGGCAAACAAAGGACGATAGATTCACTACCTAAAAAAAAGTTGGCTTCCGGCACTCTTTACTAAGGTCAGTACTTGTTTGCATACCCGAGAAGAATATGTATTGAACTCTTTATGACCTTCGTTCCCTCTAAATCAATTTGGTGCATATTTACAGACAACGGGGGATCCTAAAATAAAGAATATCAGTGTTCTATACATTTTGACAATACCCTACAGATACTAAAAGATAATCAAATTGTCTTTGGAAAATCAAACTGTGCGCTCAACCAAAATAAGTGGAAGTTTATGTTACACACCAGTCTATATGTAATATACGAATGACGGTCACTTGACGAAGGCCCTTTGGCCGAAACGCGTTGTGTTCCATTCTACCGCATTGCCTTCTTCAATATTTTCCACCGACTGAATATATCGTATAGCACGTTTTTTTCTTTGCATTGTTATTGATATTGTTTAGTTTTTGTCAGTATGTGCATTATATGTTATTGAATGTTAAATTATATGAAGTACATGTGTCTTTTATAAACTAAGCGAGATAAAAAAGATAAAGATTTCTCCTTCAAAAAAATAACAAAAGTTAAGAAACAGAAATAAAATAATCAAATATTTTTGATACATTACTGTCTCAGCAAATTATTATTATCCACTACATAGCATGTGATATGAGGTCGATATAAGGGCGATACAATTATCACTAGTTTGCTATATAGTGTGTTTTTCCCTAAATGCAGTGACACCGGCTCCCAGGGGTGTTAAGGGCCTGCCGTATTGTAGACGTGGCTGTCTTTCACATTGCAACAGGGGCAAATGGCACACTTTCCTTGCTTGCGTTAGAGTTGTTAATTCAACCTGTGAGTAAAACGTGCTCTTTCTGTATCAGGGAGTGGGGGAGGGGCGTATTTGAGTGTCTCAATGACTGCAGTCGGAGTGTATCACAACCAACCTGTTTGGGCACATCCAGAACATATCTGCGGTCTAGAGTACTGTTCATTTTTGTTACAATGCTTAATGTTTGTAGAAATGCAGTTTCTAAACGCTTCCAGATTTAAGCAGACAAGACGATTACGGTTCAGCCAGATGCACGATTTGCCCAGGGTCACACAGTGTGGTCAATTGAGAAAGCATGGATCACTAGGATCCCGGGCCTCCAGATTTCTATGTGATTTTTGCTCTAGTTTACAATTTAGGGGTGGGAGTAATTTGCATAATTCAGTGTAGCGCAATTACGCAGAATTACCTGTGAATTCCATGAGATCACGCTTAATTTCCAGAAAAGAATAATTCTACATTTACCGCTATTTGTGAGCACAAAATGCCTCTTCTCGTCCAAAATGGACACAAGAAGGCATTTTGCTCTCAGAAATGGCACTAAATGTAACGAACATTAATAGCAAGCAGCAGTAACTCACTAAATATGCCGGAGCTCGAACCTGGTTCCCAAATGCCAAATTGGGCAGCTCTGGCCCTTACGCCACATCCTCTCTCCCATTTGGTGCGCGCTCCTCTTTCTCCGTTTCATGGTTCGTGCGTATGGCATTTCTCGTGGCACTGTGTACCCTTCTGGGCTGTTTAAACTTAGCTCCAAGTGACATCTTTCAGCCTTCTCAGAGTTCGCCGTCTGACCCGTATTTCCTGTAATCAGAGCCCTTAGAGGATTCTATCACAGCAAAACTACTGCAAAAAGAGCTGTCACTATCAAATGGCAGGTTACCCGGAGTAGGATTGTACAGAGCCTGGTGGCCAGGCTTGCTGACGTCATACTTAGGAGCTCTCCTTTGGTGATAAATGTGACAGTGTAGCTGGCAGTTTTTCAGGCACAATATGGTACGTTAGTTACTCATTTACTGGACGGGTCAAACAGGAATAGACTTGGTTTTTCGAGATGTAACTTTTCATAAAACAGAATGCGATATGATTTTTAAAGTTCATATGTTAATGACACGTCTTTTAACTAATTGCTGACTGAATACATTAATGAAAATATTTATGTACAGAATAGGATATGCCCTGTCACTACCTTTCCTTGCTGCTAATTTCAAACTGAACTCTCTGTCGAAGCTGGATATTGGATTATACTTTGCTTATGAACTGGCTGCTATTTATTGCTTTTTGAACACTTTGGGATATGTTTTGGTATTTTAATCCTTCTGCTGATAATCCCAAAACCCTAACTTTTTTTGTTGCCAAAGCGGGCATGTGTTGCCACCTAAATGCTTGAAAAATCTTTAGTACTGACATTCGCCAAAGTTATAACTATTGGCATTGTAAATGACAAAGCTATCAATTTAGCTATTTTAAAAACCAACACATAAATAAAACATTTGTCATTTACAAGACCAATAGGTCCAACTTTTCTAATGCGAGACCTATTGCATTTCCAATGCTTGTTTTTTTGGTGCATATTGTATATAGCGCGAACTCGACCCGAAGGTATTGAAGCGCTTTACATGAGCACCATATTTACATTAAACATTCAGGCACGGGGAGATTAATTGATTTGCCCAGAATCACAGGATGTGGACGTGACCTCGAGGCTCAAACCCGTTTCCAGCACCAGAGTTGGCAGTTTAAGCCGACGGACCACATCCTCTCTCTAGGTTCGATTTGTGCTCCTGTCCTGAAGGCAGCTGCTGGTCTCTTATGGAGGCCTGTGGCAGCAGCTTCATTTCTGGGAAGAGCTAGCAGGATGCAAATGGTGAAGCAGATCTGCACTGCAACCCTCTTCATCAGTGATAATCTTTCAAGTACTTGGAGGGCTGTTGGGCAAGTTTGTGGTGTTTCATCTTTAAAAGTCTTAAAGCACCTCACACAAGAATCATGCAGAGAGACCAGGGGGACACCTCCACTGTGTGGGTCACTCTTGGCTTCACTCACTGGGATTGTCTGCTTTCTCTGGGCACTCCCCATACTGGGAACCCAGAAGGCTGTACTTCCTAGACCGTCTATCCTCTCAGCAGGTAGACAGGTTTCTTCAGATCCTTTGGCAGAATGTGCAGACTTCAAGTGATGTCTCCTCACCCCTCGGAGACTGGCTGCCAGGGAGACACCAACCCTCTTCAAGTACTATGTGGAGCACTCTCTTCTTTTGTGAAGAACTGATTCAAAGTGTGTTGATTTGGATCTTACTTTTATACACATTTTCAAGACAGGGAATCTAGATCAACTACCTAAGGTTTCGGAACCAATTTGTGATGGTTTTCTTTGAAATGCCATTTTCAGGCTGCTACTCAGGCTTGATTGATGTAAGCCTGGCACTACACCCAACTTTTAGTTGACCGAGGCATCGGCGTGCTTGGTAGGGTGGGAGCACTGATGATTTACAGCAGTACTCCTTCTCCACCAAAGCAAAAGTAAGGGTTTAGGGGCCAGATGTATCAATATTGGGAATAGTGATTACCTAATTGCGATTCTCTGGGAATCGCAATCAGGTAATCGGTATTCCTAATGTACGAAACTCATAGGGCTTCATTTAGCGATTCCTAGTGGGTCGCAAATCGACCTACCTCATCAATATTAATGAGGTAGTTCGCAATTTCTGCCCCATTAGGAATCGAAGGATGGTGGCCTGCTGGGTCAGCAGATCAAAGAGTCAAGCGGAACGAAGAATCTTCTGGGCAAGAAAGGCAGAGGGAGGAAATAATGGATTCAGATAATTTAGTAATCAACATTTCAACCTATTCACTATAGTCTCATGAAGTTCGCACTTTACAGAAAGGTCAATCATTTGTACCCACTACCAGCACCAATACCCTCAAATTGGAAATCAGTTTCTTTAAATTCAAGAGGAATCTCCGATTGAGAAACTATTTTGAGGATGTGGTACAAGTATTGGACAGAGTTGAAGAAACGGTATTGAAAGGACTACGAACTCGGAGTACGTTCATGGCCCCAATTAGCAATAAAACTTTGGATACTTTTGAAAACCTGGTCAAACATTATCTATCTAAACTCAAATTTCAACAAACGTCAAGATACTCGAATCTTTCTGTAAAAGACAGATGCATCCTGAAAAGTCTAGCCAATAATAAAGCCATCATCTGTCAGAATGCGGTTAAGGGCGGCGCCCTGTTAATCATGGACAGCAGTTTTCATTACGAACAGGTCAATCTACATGTTTCAGATGTCAACACTTATGCTCTACTCGATCACAATCCCACGCAACAATTCGCCACTGTTCTCATGAACATCATCCAAAAAGCAGTGGATAATGGAACCATCTCAGAGAAAAACAAATGATTTTTAATCTAAGAGAATCCTAAGTCACCTTCACTATACATGCTACCCAAAGTTCATAAAAATCTCAATAAACCACCATTTAGACCAATTGTTTCCACCAAGGGTAGTATTTATGAGCCGGTTGGCAAGTTTATGGACAGATTTCTTCAGCCGTTAGTCAGAAAAACCAGTACCTACATTCGTGACACTACCGACTTAATAACCAACATTAATCAACTCGCCATTTCTCCTGAGGAAGAACTTTGGTTGTGTAACGTGGATGTGAAATCACTGTACACCTCAATACCTCATGAATTGGGCATTGAAGCTATTGAACGAGCATTGTTAGATTCAACCCTTGACATGGATCTTCAAATATTGATTATGGAAATACTGATGTTTACCCTTTACCAGAGCTACTTTAAATGGGATGACAAATGGTTCCTCCAACTCTCAGGAACTTCTATGGGCAATTGTGCAGCTCCATCTTATGCCAATTTGTTCATGGATCACTTCGAGGAGAAACATTTTTTAAACACCCTCACTTGGCAACGACACAAGAAAATATTCTTGAGATTTATCGATGACATTTTTGTTTTATGGTCTGGTCCGATTAAAACTTTGACAGAAGCTCTCGTGCAAATGAATTAGATTGATGATCGCATACAATTTACATCAGATATCCAAAAAGAAATAATTTCCTTTCTTGATGTGCAGATTCAAATAAGCCAAGGAAGATTTAAGACCAATGTATTTCGAAAAGAAACAGACCGCAACAGTACGGTGCATTATAACAGTTTTCACCAGCCCAGACTCAAGAAAAACTTGCCATACTCACAGCTATTACTGGTAAAACCTATAGTGTCGGACCCAGAGGAATGCACCAAACAAACAGATAATATGCTGACCAGATTTAGAACAAGAGGGTACACTGAGAAGACACTTGTGGAAGCAATAAATAGATGTGCTAAAACAAACAGAAGAAATCTCTTAACCGTGAAAGACAAGGAAGACTCTAAACGGATGGTGGTAGTTTCCAAATACTCTACGGCCAGCAATCGCTACAGGAATATAATCATGAAACACTGGTCTATGTTAAGTCTGGAACCTGATTTCAAAGGCTTGTTTGATCAGAAACCCATCTTTGCCTATACATGTGAATCTAACTTGAAAGAACTATTAACCAGAACACCGCTGAGCACTGACACAGTCTCCTACAAAGGTTTACAACCATGCTATAACTGTAGCAACTGTCATAACTCCATACCAGGCACAGTGATGAATCACCCCATGAAAGGTACACCTATCAAACTCAGGGTTAACGCCACATGTAACACCAGCAATGTGATATTTCTTCTCAAATGCACCTGCGGCTTCGGTTATGTTGGACACACTGAGAGAAAAATCCCCACTCGGATCTTATAACACAAAAGTAGCATTCCCACCAAGAATCTTAAAACCACTGTTGCGACACACTTTTTGGAGAAAAAACACAACATCTGTCAATTGAAGTTTCTTGTACTAGAAGTGATTGAAAAAAGAGAAGGAAGTGACAACAAAAACAAACTTTTACAAAGAGAGAACCATTGGATTCAGTGCTTGTGCACGATGCAACCCAATGGGTTAAATGACCGCATAGAATTTTTGTGTTATTTATAAGCTTCTTGTTTTTTAGCTGTAAGATGGACTTGAATTGTTTGCTTGCATTGACAGTATATTTCTTAGCATGATATTTAATATGTGTAACTTTACACAGTGAACATGTATGATCTAGCCATCTGGTACTAAGTTTCAACTTCTACTGCTGACTTCAACCTGGTCAGGGTGATGATCGTTTCTTGATTTATCATTATTGCACTCACTTTAGTTCATTGTTTCCCCTTTATGTGCACTCAGTTACTATTCTGTCCCCTTCAACGCTTAACAATTGGACTGGGAACATCGGCAAACAACACTGGCATGTCCAAAATGACAGGTGCCAGATACAGCAAAGCTTTCACAAATAGAACGCTCCGGAATTGCGGTATGTGCATGGAACATCAATGGCCTAGCCTGCAAAAAGCAAGACCAAGAGCTCATAAAATACCTGACCTCCTTTGACATAATTCTGCTACAAGAGACTTGGGAAGATAAGCCCTTTGACCTGCAAAGCTACACCACTTACTCACTCCCGGCGACAAATGTAAATGTAAATGTAAATGTATAGGCATTTATATAGCACACTACTTACCCGGAGGGTCCCAAGGCGCTTCGACCGCTGCGAAACCCTTCCTGGCTTCCCTGAGAGATGGTCCCTTAATGGGTATCTCCAGGGTGAGACCAGGCATCCCCGGCGGTCTGGTGGGGCCGTTAGTGAAGATGAGGCAAGCTAATGCCCAGTGTTGCCGAGTGTGATCGCTGATCAGAGTGGGCACCGAGGCGAGAGAATTATCGAGTCCGCTGACCCTGGTCCAGAAACCTGCCGCGCCGGGATTCGAACCCTGGTCCCGGGCCGTCCTCTGCTCTCGGGTCTGCCGCCTCTAACCAGTGAGCCACACTACTTCACTTCACACAAAGGCATCTGTCTTGGGCCACCGCTCGGGGGTTTACAACTTCTTGCCTCAATAACCAAAATAGGTGAGCTACTCCCTGTTACCATACATTTGACACCACCTAGCGGAATCCAAGCCACAAAGTTAACACTCAAGCTTAATCAGTCCAAACAGGATATTATAGTAATAAACGTTTACGTGCACCCTAAACAAAAATCAAAGGCAGCTAAGGAGCTGCTACTGGAGTTGCAGAGAGTTATGGAAGAAGAATCAACAGACCTCATAATTTTGGCTGGTGACTTCAATATGTACCTCTTAGGGTATACTAAGGAAGAAGATTCAACGCAGGAACTCTCAAGTGCATGGGGAATACCAACACAAGGCCAAATTCAGTCCATCAAGCCGCCTAGGGTGGGCAAAGAACTTACTAAGGGGCCTAGAATTCTTAAATATGAGAGCTTTGAACGGACGGTTTAAGGAGGACAGCCCACCAGCAGCCACATACCACTCATCTATAATATCATCACACATAGACTTCACCTTCGCAACTCTGACTTTGTTTAACAAAATCGCCACCTTCAAGATCGGCAGCAACATATTTAGTGACCACCTCCCACAAGAATTGAGTCTTCAAATAAGACCAAGCCAAACTCCTGAAATCCGCAAATCCATCTTGCTAGAGGAAACAACTAACTTAAAAAGAATAAGGTGCAACTCCACAAATATAGATGAAATAGCAGCATGTGCCAAAGCTTTATATAACCAAGGTCAAGTCAATTCAATACAACCAACAGAAAGCTGGGAAATATTTCTCAAAACTCTAGGTGACAAATACTCACATAACAATGGCTTGAAACAACGGAAAGTGGCAGCTGCAACTATTGACTCACAAAAAAGCCCTATCACTAAAAAACTAAAGCAAACTATAAATAGCACTCTAAATCAACAGCCTAAATCTCCAAACAATCTGAGACTGCAACGAACACTCCGTGAGCTAAAGACCTCACTAAAAAGAAGGAGATGGGAGAAAAAAAGAACAAAGGACAACGATCTTTGGGCGAAACTTATACATGATGCAAACCTGAAAAACAGTGCCAAACTTTGGCAAACAGTAAACATACTGCAGCATCCCAATCATCGGATGTACCATGTTACAACGCATACCATTACAACTACCTACCGTTACAACGCGACCATTACAACGCATACCATTACAACGCATAGCGCTTTGGGGTGCTGGATAGTAGTAAGTATAATTTACTATTCTAACTCCAGTCCCCGTGGACCCTAGGGAAGGTGTTGGACAGTAAATTATACTTATTCCCTATCCTAGAGCGCCCCCAGCACAATGCGTTGTAATGGTATGCGTTGTAAAAGTCGCGTTGTAACAGTAGTGCATTGTAACAAATGCGTTGTAACAGGTGTATACCCAATCATCATGGGATCAACTCCAATATCACTGAAGTCACCTGGACAGACTATTTACTAAAACACTTCAACAATCATGAACCAGAAACAGCAGCCGCATTGGCTTCATCGACTTACGTGGACACAATAAACCTAATTGGGGTGGGAAGTAATTCCAATCGTCTAAATGATGTGGGCATCAAACCGCATAATCCGCCGCAGCTAGAGGCAGCTCCCCCCTCAAGTCATGATCGCCCATCCTGTATAGGAGACATTCAAAAAGGAACTCTAGTCGAAGCAATAAGCAAGCAAATATCTAGAGGGAGACGGGCAGGAGCACCGGGCCCAAATTGCATACCTCCGTTGTTATACAAACAGGACTCTGATTTCTGGAGCAATGCACTAGTCCCAGTAATAGGACAGGCATTAAGAACTACAGCAATCCCTGAGTCATGGAGAGGCTCAATCATCAGTCCTATATTTAAGCAAGGAGCAAAATCCGATCCAAACAACTATCGCCTGATAGCCTAATAGACACCGAGGCAAAATACTATGCAGGGATTATACTCAAAGTCTTGGTTGCATGGTTCATAAGAAACAACATAATACCAATAACACAAACAGGTTTCCGACAAGGGCAAGGAACCATAACCAACATTATGGCCTTAACCATGCTCATGGATGCAGCAAAGCAAGGTAAATATCCCCTATACCTATGCTTCATAGACTACTCAGCAGCCTTCGACCATGTCGACCGATTCAAGCTCTGGCAAAAGCTGAAGGATTGGGGGATACCTCCACTCCTCCTAGATCAACTCATACAGCTGCATACCAACACATGGATAAGAATTAAACTAGGCACTGGAAAGCACGTCTCAAAAAAATCATGACCACAAAGGAGTTAAAGCAAGGATGCGTCCTCGCTCCACTGCTTTTTAGCCTCTTCCTGGCCGACCTGCCGGCAGAACTGGATGCTTTCTCCTCACATGCCCGAAGCAACGTGGCATGACACTGACAAATCTACTCTATGCTGATGACCTAGTGCTGATCAGTAGGACCCCGATAGGTCTCCAGCACCTTCTAGATGCCACCCAAAATTTTTCATACCAGAAGGCCTTAAAAATGAATTTCAAAAAAACAAAAGTTATGGCCGTAAACCACCGCAAGAAGTCAAATCCTCGCTGGCACCTGGACGGTAAATGTCTGGACCAGGTAACAACCTACAAAAACTTGGGAGTGCTTTTAGACAAAAATAATTCTTTTAAACCACAGCTAGAATCCTTAAAAAGGAAGGGAGTAATGACTTGCTTGGCATTAAACCACTGAAGAAACTGCTTCCGGACTTAACTCTCGACCCCTTTTTAAAAGTCCTGCAAGCGAAACTTCAACCAACAGTCACCTATGGGAGCAAATCCACGGCAGGAAGAGACGCTGCTATCCTCGATTGCACAATTGAAACCTCCTATCGTGCGATTTTCCAACTTCCCAAATTTGTTTCACCTGCCCAAATAAGACTGGAATTTGGTCTTCAAAAACAGGAAGTAGAAAGGTAGGGCAACTTTTTAAAGAGCTGGCACAAAATCAGAGCTGCCGACACAGGGTCCCTGAATTACCAGCTCTGTCAAGAACTGACCCGTATCGGAAAGCTGGCAGCTAATGACTACCTTCAGAAATCCTTACAGGCTCTTGGTCTGACAGAAGCCTGGAACACCCCAATGGCCCACTTGGTTTTCAAAAGACTAGTCACAAAAACTACAAGACTCATATCGGTAATAGAGGATAAGGAAGCGGTATCCAAGCGTGCTCATGGTTGGGTGGTGCTTAACAATTATGAAGCTCTTAAACCTCAGCCCTACCTCAAGGTCGGATCCAAGCTTGTGATCCAAAAAAAAATCCTAAGGCTTCGGTTGGGAGTCGACCGATCAGTCCGCTTTTGCCACCGTGGGAAGGAAGAGGGAGCGATCAGATCTGCTGTCTGTGTGCGAAAGACACTGAGTGTCTGATCCATATCATATGCATATGCAAGAAACTAGAGGACCTTCGGAAGTCACTGTTAAAACCAATATTTAACCAGTCTGGAGTGAGGTCCTGCAGGCAGGCAGTGATGCTGTGCTTTAACACTACCTTAGTGCAGCTAAACTGCCGCCTTACAAAATTCTTCGATCTGACAGCACTGAGACTGAAAAAACCTGCTGCCAACAGTTAAGACCCATTACAGAGATTTGAAGATGTAGAACTGGACCACACCACTGGTCAACCAAGAAAGTTTCCATAATTGACCTTACACAGGCCTTCATGTCGGCGCCAGCAGTGCTAACACAGTTGTAAACAATATTTACATCTTTTAAACACAATACCAAAGCATTTTTAACCTTGTATTCTATCTTAAATTGTTATTAATACAATATTTTTTAAAATGTACTTTTAATGTTCTGAATGCAACGGTTTTAATTAATCATGCATAATAAATGTACTTACTTACTTACAGTTATTGTTTGTGTATTGTTTTCTACAGACACCAGTCTTCTGCCCATTTATTTTCAATAATGGCCTTGCTCTGTGCCATTAATAGTTTCCTTCCGCGTATTTCAATTAGGCACTCGCGGTAACTCACATTAGTCCTATTTTGATGTTCGCAGTACTTTCGCGTTTGCGAGCATTGAATGTTCACTTTATTTATAATGGAGCTTTTGCTGTGAGCAGATTGTTCACCGCACGAGAGGACACGCTGACTAACTTCACGACTCTTAGCACCCTTAAGCTGCACTCGTTGTAAGTACTGGACCGCCATTGTGGCACAGAGAAATCTTACTCGGCTACTTTTGGTTAAAGAGATTCGAGTTCACTGTTTGAATGCATTTCATTGTTTTAATTTCAGGTGGGTTACGTCTCAGAACGGCAATCTTCATTTGAGTAAGAGCATGTTACGACATGATTTTACCACTTGCCATGACCCTGATTATCCCGTGCACTTTCCGATAATAACACTTGATGTCGCACAACAATTTTCCACTTAAATGCGTCGACCTTTCACGTCCTTTGACCTTTATGACTAGGGGTTCTTTTTAATGTGGTACAACTGTCAGGTTTGATTCAAGCTCAATGACTATAAGACACGTTTGTGTTTCACTGGGATATAAGGATTTTCTTCAGTTGTTATGTTATGTTATGTTAAAAGAACTTGTTACCGCGCACGGACACCAATTGGTTTCATGGCGCTCAGAGACAAGTGGAGAGAAGGAGCAGGTGTGAGTGAGGAGACTAATCATAAGCTAGCTGGAACAGATAGGTTTTCAAGTTTTTACGAAAAGTGATATAGTCAGGAGTAAGCCGGATTGAGAGAGGGAGAGAGTTCCAGGTAGAAGGAGCAAGAAAGTAGAAACAGGCACCACCATGTTTCTTACGTTTGTACCTGGGGGTAATTAGAAGATTGTGAGCAGAGGACCTGAGATGCCTTGAGGGAATGTGACGGTTGAGGCAAAGAGAGATAAAGGCAGGGGCAAGTGCAGAAAGAGATTTGAAAACGGTGCAGCGCATTTTAAAAATACAGCGGGACGCAACCGGGAGCCAATGCAGTCTTTTCAACAGGGGCATGACGTGTTGGTGCTTAGGCTGTTGAAAAACCAATCTGGCCGCCTGGTTTTGTACCAGCTGAAGCCGATGATGGTGGTACGCGGGGATCCCCACATACAAGCAGTTCGCATAGTCAATGCGTGAAGTGACAAGGGCCATAATAACAAGAATGAGAGCCTCTGAGGATAGAAACCTTCGGATTTTACCAATTCTGCGTAGGTGATAAAAGCAGGCCGAGGTGACGGAATTGATTTGAGGCCTCATCGACAGGTCACTTGAAATGATGACACCAAGGCTCTTCACGGACTTGACTGGACAGGGGGGGGGGGCCAAGAGCTGGGGGCCAGAAGTTAGGACGCCAAGGATTTGAGGACCCGCCAGTCAGGACCAACAGTCTTGCTGGGGTTGAGCTTCAGCTGGCTGAAGTTCATCCACTCATAGATGGTAAGCATGATTGATTGAAAATTAGAGCAAGAGAGAGGAGAGGAATCAATGGGAAAGATTAGTTGCAGGTCATCTGCATAATTGAAGATGGTAACAGGAGAGTGGAGGAGAGAGGCTAGGAGGGGTTGCATGTACAGATTAAATAAAAGGGGGGATAGAGCAGAACCCTGGGGGACACCACAGGAAAGTGAAGTTTGGGGAGCAGAGAAAGTGGAGAGTTGAACCAATTGAGAGCGTTGCTGAAGGAAGGACCCGATCCAGGTCAAGGCCAGGCCCTGAATACCCGCATTTCTGACACGGTCGATCAAGATAACATGATCGACTGTGTCAAAAGCGGCCGACAGGTCTAGTAGCACCAAGGCCTGGGCCAGGTTCTTGTCAGCCCCCTGTCTCAGCGCATCCATAATAGCCACAACGACCGCTTCCGTAGAGTGGGCCGGTCTGGAGCCGGCCTGCTGGTCATCTAGGAAGTGAGATTTTTCAACGAAGGCGCTTAGACAGCGGGTGACATAAGTCTCCAACACCTTCCCCAAATAGGGGAGGAGGGAGATAGGTCGATAGTTGCCTAAAACAGCTGGATCAGAGCCGGGTTTTTTAAGGATGGGTACTACAATAGCTTTTTTGAAAGCATCGGGGACAGAGCCTGTAGCGAGGGAATGATTAAGCAGGTCTAGTGGGGGACCTGGACAGGCCATGAAAGCATCCTTCAAGATTTAGGGGGGGGCAACAATCGTTGGGGGAACCAGAGCTGACTACATGTAGTAGAGAAATAAATTCAGCCAGAGAGATAGGAGGGAATTCATGCAGACAACAAGGGTTCGAGGGAGGGAGAACACAGACATTGAGCGGGGAAGGGGGGGAATATTGTTTTTAATGGTAGTGATTTTATCTATGAAGAATAAATTGAGGGAGTCACAAAGAGCCTGCGAGGGTTGGGACTGGGCAGTGACACGATCAGGAAGGGAAAGTTCAGCTACAATGGAAAAAATATCCTTGGTTTTTGAGGCTGAACTAATAATTTTCTGGGAATAGTAAGAGGATTTGGCCAAAATGATTGTGAGTACACTGATGTTTTTGGAATTCAGACGTGCACATCATGTTTTACAGCAGGAAGTCACACCTGTTTTTTTAACTTTGCACTGTGTTTTGCTTAAGGCAGATGCTGGTATATTTATACCTGAAAGGTGCCGAGCTTGACGTAAGGTTGGACATAAGACGTCACTAAGAACTCGCAGTTCTTTCAGGACTCCAGGAGTTCTAGGACAAATCAATACAGAAGCAGGGGGAATTCCCGGGCTGCTGGAGCCTTGGTTTGTTTAAGAACGCGTTGTGCTTTCTGTTGGTTGGTTGATTGCTTTATTTCGATATGCATATATCATAAAAGCGGTACAAAAGATAAAAACAGCATGTCGAAAAAGTATGACTGTACATTAGATAAAAGAGTAAAACACATTTGATCAGCATAAATTAATTAAAAGAAGGATTAAATTGATATGGACAGTCTTCTAAGTCTAATCAACCAAGCCCATTTTAAAAACTTGGCAACGGCACAGACAATAGGAGGGGCTGTATTGGTTAAAAGAATCCGAAGGGCAACAGAGTACTGGCGGGTACCCAATTCTCTGCAGATAGGTCCAAGCCAACGTGATCTGGGGCGACCATAGTCCGGGCATTCGAAAAGAAAGTGTGGCACCGTCTCTGGTTTGTCGGGACAAAGGGCACAATAGCGTGATGAGGGCTGGGATTTATTCCACCTGGAGCAGAGGTCGGCCAAGGGTAGGGTTCCTAACCGGAATTTGATATACAGGGACCGGTCCATGGCGATTGTTATTATGTCCATGTACGGCTCGTAGGCGACGACATCTTTTATCAGCAGGAAGGCTGCGGTGGTTTTGCAGTGCTGCTGATTACTGATGCGCTTCACACGAACCCACTCCCAGAAAAGTTTTTTTAAGGTCTCCTTCGGGGGAGCGGAGTGGCTATGCCAGCAGGAGTCCAGGCCTAGGGCCCCTAAAAGATGTTTAATATCCTTCAGCCATTTAATGCTGTGCCAACCGTCGGAGTGCATCACCTCAGCTAGGCCATCAGCATAAGGTTTTAGCTCCGGTACCCTCCACAGGCGAGCCCAGAGCAAGAGGGGTCGAAGACGGGCCTGATCCCCTATTGCTTTACAGCCAGAATCCATGAGCACTGGGATAGTCGGACTACTCGATGGAATGGCAAGGAGATCTTTAATGAATTTGTTTTCAGCCTTGCTCAGTAAATCCACTTTACCCAGGCCCCACAGTTCGGCTCCATAAAGTGACGCAGAAACCGCACGTGCTTTATATATATCTAGTAAAGGGGCGACACAATGTTTTGTTGAGTTGTTAAACTCCTTAAGGAGGGCCCCCCCCACCCTTTTGTGAGCCATTGTCATTTCATTGATGTGGGCGGTCCAGCTCATCGCATCGTTAAGTCGAATTCCCAAGTAGTCGAATTCTGCCACTCTTTCAAGGGGTATAGAGTTCAGAATGGGAGGGCGGCCAAGTTTGCGGGGTGGGTGCATAACTAAGTACTTGGTTTTTTCCACGTTGATGACCAGTCCCCTGGTGGTGCAAAAGTCCTGGAAGCGATTCAGTAGTGTCTGGAGACCTTGGGGGGTTTTAGAGATGAGGAGGGTGTCATCGGCGAACAGCAAAGTTGGAATTTTTACGCCTCCCAGAGTGGGAGCGTCTGCTGGTTCGCCGAGTAGATGATCTACCACCCCATTGATATAGAGTTGTGCTTTCTAGGAGTCTATGGGAGTAGCCTTGCCGTATTTGGACTGCATTGGCTATGTCTTAATATGGGTATGATTCCTATGCCTATATAAGGATATGATTTGATATAACCACATAAGGGCATGAAATCGGGAATATTTACTAGAATCCTAGAATCATCTACAACAACACTAAGTCAAGTC
Organism: Lissotriton vulgaris; assembly: GCF_964263255.1. Taxonomy (NCBI): domain Eukaryota; kingdom Metazoa; phylum Chordata; class Amphibia; order Caudata; family Salamandridae; genus Lissotriton; species Lissotriton vulgaris. Next base: position 1,425,710,642 of record NC_141689.1, on the reverse strand, counting down.
CCACCCACTGCTCTGGATATTTCTCACAACACACGTTTGAATAAATCAAGAAAGCTGCTGTCCAGTTTCAATATTCACCGGCATCTTAGGTTGGCTTGATAACTCATATTCATCTTCTTTTGAGCCCTCTTTGTGTGTAACTCTCTATGTAACAGCTTAAAAATCTCTATGTATTCCCCTTTCCAAATCTGCTTGTTCATAGCCAGCATCAAATGGGCACCCAACTGCTTAATAATACCCATGTGTGGGAGCTTCTTGCGTCCCCATCATGAAATTTGGGGGAATCATTACTCCACGGCTCCCATGCCCAGACAACCCTGCCCCATTGGCGTGTGCAAAAGTGCCTAAAGAGCTGGACTGACAGACACACTAGACATGGACAAGTAGAAAGAAAAAACATTTACTATTGAATGTAAGCATGTAATTCAGATCAGCATTTGCCTCATGCTGTCTAGTTACCATCTTTTTCAAACAATAAAACTTCACATTAGACCTGCACAGTGCTTTAAACAGAAATATAGAAGTGCAGGTACTCACAATTTAAAGTACCTGTTTGCTCCTGAGAATTGTTGGTACTCTCTCATTAAATGTTTTGCAGCAGTGCCGGGAAGTTCAGCTACTGTCCCTTTCAAATGAAAGAAGTGCAGGTACTCAGTACCGGACAGTATCTACCCATGTAAAGCAGTGGACCTACGGCAAATGAAGGATATATTTTGCTTTTCCCTGAGCGAAGTAGAAATAGTGGCATAGTCAATGTGCCAGGGGCCCTTGTGCAAAGAACAAAGTGCCCCCACAAACTCCCCCTCGTGCTGTATGAGTTATAAAATACACATGGCTTTAAGTGGAATGAAAAAACTGGGAGATCACTCAAAGGGGTGTAGCCAATGTAATTAAGGGCGTGGCTTAAAACACTTTAGCTAAAAATCTGTGCTTAGCATAGTGTGCTGCCCGACTTGTATTTTCCCGTTTCTGTCATTGCATCCAGATATATGACACAACAAGTATCATCATACCTACAAGTCAGCACTATTGGCTTTGTCAGTGGTTGTTAGTTACATAAAATAAATAAGCAGCAACTATGGCTTGTATATAATATTGAAAAAACTTCCACTTAAAGCCCTGATGACACCAGGGCAATGTTGCTGCTCCTGAGTTTCAAAAAGAGAGAGAAATCCAGAGAGAGAATGACTCTCTTTAGAGGATTTCCCTTCCCCTACAACGCTCACCTGGCATAATGTCATGCCATAACTTCTCCACTAGTGAGAATGAGTGAGCAGTGTGAGCAGGCGCACGCAAGTGAGAAGTGAGCAGTGTGAGCGTGCGCGCATGATGTGCAGTCCGGAAAAAACAGATGCCTGTGACAGGGCACAAAACAGAGCCCGGTGGAGACCCTTTTAGAGGCCTCCTTTGAAAACACTGCTGGTGCTCAGCACCAGTGAGACCCGGCCCACTTAAAGCCCTGACAAATACACCAATAAACCATGCAATCTCCAATTTCTTGCAAAACGCTTATTTAGGTGTCTTACGCGATCAAAACGATCCCGATTTCTAGAATGTTGGACACTTTTTTAGCAACCAAAATCAGTAATGGGGGCTACTTTTTATTTGGTGCCCGGTCTTTTCCTGTCTCAGTCAGACCCTGTCCCACTCCTCTGGCCCCGGTGCCACTGCTTCACACCTGCTGGACCAATGGAAGCCACGCCCTTGAGTAGAAACTATTTTCTCTTTAAGGTCGCTTGCTAATTAGATCACCAATACCGGTGATTTCCAGGCGATTTTTCAACTTCCAAAAGCAAAGCGCTAACCTTCAATGGCAACGTTTCTAGTTAGGGCCATGCTGCTAATCAGTATGAGGGACAGCAAGGAATACAATGAGAGGCGTCTGTCGGTGGGATGTCCCAGTACAACCATACAATGCTGAGGAAACCCACTACTCCCTGCTTAAAAGGAGAGTCAATGCCTAGCAAAGACCATACAACGGATCGGTTAATCGTGTGAGCATATGCCGGGTACCTTGTAGTTGGTTTACAGCCATTCCTCTTAATTCTCAGGCACATATCTTGTACCTGCAGCCTTCAGGAACAAGATATGTGCCTGAGAATTAAGAGGAATGGCTGTAAACCAACTAAGAGGTACCCGGCATATACTGCATTAATTTCCAGTAATCAAATATGTCCAGATACTGGAATATTTACATATTATGTCACAAAAGCATTTGTATGAATCAACATTTGTTTCCTGTGTAATTTTGTGGCGGGGGTGAGGAGGGAGGGGGGGGGGGGGGGGATTAATTCGGGGATTGTGCGTCCTGAAACAATGTAATTTTCATCGGGCTGCAAGTGAGGGTAAAAGAATGACGACAGCAGCGTCAACACTATGTGAACAACCAAATATGTTAATCCCGGTTTCACCTCAAAAACAACTTAACCTTTTCAAACTTAAGCTGAATACCTGCAATCGCTTTTTTTCTTCGATTTAAGCCCTCTCTTTCTTTACATCAGGGTGCGGTGTGTTTTTTGTCAGTAGGTCGTCCTAGCTATTTAAAGCCATGTCTACAGTGCTTCATTTGTGCAAGTGGTGGGCACAAACACTCGTTTTCGTGAACGGGGAATTATTTTTCAACCTTCATACTTTGACTCAGATCAAGAGAGAGGAAGGGGGGTGAGAAAGAAAGAGAACAATTGGAATAGAGTGATGGGAAAAAAAGGGATCAAACAGAACCAGCAAGTGTGAGCTATATAGACAAAAGAAGTGTACAGGGGTGGACGAAAGGGACACGACGGGGAATCAAGACTACACATCTTGGGTATTCTGCAACCAGGCATTTGGCAGCACTAGTTGCGGGCTCCTAAGAAAAACTTTGAGCCCCTTTATTTATTTATTGTAAAATCCAGTACTGCATATCTTGTTGCGAACACCATTTCCCAATGCAAGCTGATTTAGCAGGCCTTCTGCAAATGTGTATTTATGTAGGAGGCTCTTGTAAATATCCAGAAAGCCTGTCAGGGCTGGTTGAGTCCAAAGATACCACCGCACCTGTATGCTACATTATAGAACATTCCTTTTGAGTATCAGAGCGCAGTGAGGTCAGACTTGTGGTGAGTGTTTGATGATCCATTAAATTTCCGTAGGGATTGAGACGCAACATAAAACACCCACTTTTGCTTTATATTGTTTGTGTCTGTTAAACCTGAGGATTGTTGAGAGGGATTGTGCAGAAAACAGCAGAGACAAGCGTAGTTTCAGGTAAGCTTTATTCCAAAAGCACAACCTGGCATCCGACCACCTCGACAGTCCAGTGCAACTGAAACTGTCCGAGTGCCGTCAGCCTAACATTCTAAAGAACTCAGAATACACAAACAGACATTCACAAGACCACACGAGACCCTCACGAGGCACACATCATAACACATCTTCTTCCCTAATAGGAAAAGAAACAAAAAAAAACAAAACACAAAATTAATACACAACATAGTCATTAAGATACCTAGGAGGTCTACGCACTCTACGTTCAGAATCCTGTTCAAGATCTAGACTACCACCACTCCCTGCTCAGCGAACTGCCCAACACCAGAATCTGAAGCAAGACCAGCCTCCAACAAAACTCCAGAACAACCATCATCCTCAACCACTTGTTTGATCGAACCACCCTTTTGGTACAAAGCCACTCTCCTTAAATTCCACCTCTCACCACCATCCAAAGTGACAAAGAACTTTCCTACATTGACCACTCGAAAAGGACCTCTGAATTTAGTCAAACCAGCTCTAACCCTACCAGACTTCACTTTAACCCAATCTCCAACTTCAATTTTGTCTCTTACAACATCAGGAACACTCTCACCCTCAGATGAAATCCAAATCTTAAGCCAACAAGGAACTAACCGTGAACCAGGAACACGTCCCATCAAGACCTAAAACGGAGACTTAGCCATGACACAATGTACAGTGGTCCGATACGCCCACACCATATCCTGCACAATTTTTTGGGGAGGTAAATCATTAGCCAAAGCCAACTGAATAGTGCCTTTAACCATTCTATTTGTCCTTTCAACAATACCATTTCTCATGGGATTATACAAAGAGGTACACAAGTGTTTAACACCCCACTTGTCAAAAAAACACTTCATCTCATTAGATGTTAATTGAGTTCCGTTGTCCGTCAAAATCATTTGAGGAACCCCTTCATGCATAAAAAGATTTTCAAGAACTAGAATTGTTGACCTTGTAGTGATGTCTCTCATGAATTCCACACACAACCATCTGGAATGAACGTCCACAACCACCATGGCAAAACGCATATCTTCACCCAAATCAGAAAAAGGACCTATAAAGTCCAAACAAATATTGCACCAAGGTTTGCCTGGATCATTGATCTGTCCCATAACACTCTGACTGCCAATCTTCAGTCTCTTCTCACTCGCTTTGCAAGCACCACAAGCCTGTACCCAAACTTTAACCTGCTCGTCCATGCCTGGCCTCCAAAACTCTTGTTTGATCCTTCTAGTTGTCAAGCCTTGTCCCAAATGGCCCTCATGCGCAAGATTGAAAATGTGTAATCTGAGACCAGAAGGTGGCACAAAACGATCACCCCTCATGATAACATTTGAACAAGACAAAGATAATTCATCCAGAATTTTCCAAAAAGGCCTGATAGAGACCGGGACTGAACTTTCACATGAAGCCCCATTCTTTATCAATAAAATGAGACCCTGCAAAGTGGAATCTTTCTCCATTTCTGACACCCACTGGACCTTGGAGAAAACCCCCAACGAACCCCCACAAACATCACCAACAGAAGCAACAGCTTCCTCATTATGCAAATCCTCCAACAAATTTTCATCAACACACTCCCAATCAACAGCTAAACGGGACAAGCAATCCGCTTGAACGTTACGCCATCCATGAATAAAGACCACCTCGTAAAGAAACTCCTGTAACCTGGCTGCGAATCTGGCTAAACGTGCAGAACCCTTCCCTGCACCCCCAGCTGATAACATTTTCATCAAAGGTTTGTGGTCATTACGTATGACAAACTTCACACCCCACAAATATACCCTAAAGTGTTCCACACCCCATGCTGCAGCAAGAGCCTCACGCTCAATCACTGAATAGTTTCTCTCAGCCAGAGTTAACGTCCTAGAGGCAAAAGCAATAGTTTTTTCGGTGCCTGCTTGTAACTGAGAAAATACCACTCCAACACCAGTAAGACTAGCATCCACTGTTATGAACGATTTACAAGAGGGATTAAAAGGAGATAGAATCCCTGCATTACAAATCTCATTTTTGATGCGACACAAAGAATCAGCTTAAAGGTTCTGAAATACCCGCAAACCTTGGAACAAATTTTGAATAGTATTCTACTAGTCCTAAAAAGGACCTGAGTTGATCCTTGTCTGTAGGCCGCAGAGCATTTTCAATCGCCATCAATACATTTTTCTTTGGAGAAACTCCACCACTAGAAATGGTGTAACCCAAATACTCAATTTCCTCAACCAGGAAGGTGCACTTGCTTTTGTTGACAGTCAAACCAGTATTTTCCAATCTGGACAAAACTTGACGTAAAATGGTGTGTTCCCTTACAGACTCCCCTGAGACCAAAATGTCGTCTTGAAAATACACGACTCCTGGTAAATAAATATGTGGTAGAATTAAACAGTGTGAAAATATCAGTATCTGCACCAAACAGAACAAAGGTGTGCAAATCACCATGTAAATACGTGTTTATGAAAATATCAATATCTGCACAAAATAAAATCAAGGTGTGCAAATCACCGTAGAGATAAAGATATAAAATGTAGACCAGGTGTGCAAATCACCGTATAAAATTTGCACCAAATTTGAGGAGACCAGGTGTAGGTGTGCAAATCACCGTAATAAAAGTAATTTGAAGTCATAAAATGTACAAACGAAATTTTGTTCAAAGTCTATTTTGTAAAATGAATTTAAAAATAGTCAAAATAACCACAAGCAGACACCACCACGTTACAGCTGCTCCACTGTAGCTTATCGCTCAAGATACAGTACCTGATATGGGCAAACAACTCCGGAAAAATCAGCCAAACATCACGGAGCAATCCGGAACTCGTGTGAGGAAACAGCTGATCTGAAACAAAATGAGGCACGCCGCTGACGCAAGGCATTACGGATGCATGCCAAAGCTTTTAGATCGCAGAAAATGGCCGCGTGGAACGCTGCGTTTCAAGGTAAGACGTGCGTTCCAGTGACGTATTCCAAACGATGCCAACGATGACGTGATGGAGGCAAAGTCAGCCGTTGGTCAGGCTCGCGACCAATTGAAAGAGGAAAACAGCGGAAATGCTGAAATTAACACCAAAAAGTACCTCTACGAGTCCCCGGAACCAGAAAGACGTGAAGACCTCACCGAGCATCCAAACAAACGAAGAGAGATGTCAAAGATCACCAGGCTGTGCTTGACCTCAATGGAAAAACGTCAAATTGCAGCAGCGGTTCACAATATCACCACAAGCATCGTCGCCAAAAATGTTGAGAGGGATTGTGCAGAAAACAGCAGAGACGAGCGTAGTTTCAGGTAAGCTTTATTCCAAAAGCACAACCTGGCATCCGACCACCTCGACAGTCCAGTGCAACTGACACTGTCCGAGTGCCGTCACCCTAACATTCTAAAGAACTCAGAATACACACACAGACATTCACAAGACCACACGAGACCCTCACGAGGCACACATCATAACAAGGATCAACTACACTATTCTATTTATCAAACCTCATTTCTTATCCTCCGTCACTTCCAATGACAATGTACCATGACTCAGTGTTTGCAAAGTGACTTGTTCAGCACATTAGTTTAACAAGTTGATTAAATGAATGATCAAAATGGCATAGGACATGATTTAGAGTTTGTCAGACAGGATATACAGGCAAGAACGGGACTGAGTACCCCATCTTCTAAATCCCTGGAATGCCCGCTCAATTGTGAGTCAGACAGACTGTCAGTTTTCGGAGTGCGCTACACCCCCTTAGTAAACAGGCAGAAAACGTACTCTGATTGACCAACAGAATATAGGCCATCAGAGTAAGTGCATCAGACCATCCACCCCAATTTGAGTAGACAGTCTGACCGTGATGTCCCTTTTCTCTATCACTCCCAGATAAATCTCAGCAGTCACGAACACAAAAAAAAATAATGACACCTCAATGCCTGGGAGAACACTCACAGGGTGTGGAGCCATTTGTTTTTCATAAATAAGCTCCCACTTTGGCAATTTGTTTACGGAAAAACTAAAAGGTATGGTGAGCGGCCACCTAAAAGACGGCAGTCTTGCACCAACATTTCAGTGCCTTCACAACAGCTGAAGTAGCGGCAGCGCCTGCCAATGCACAGAGCTCACAGCTGGGCCAGCAGAAATGTTTCTGTCCATCAGAATGGTGGACGTAATGTACTCTGCCACTCTGACATTAAATCAGACCCAAAATGTATAACAAGGTAAAAAATGTATGTTCTCAAGAAGGTTGTACAGTCTAACTCAGCAAAAACAGCTTGGCAGAAAGGGTCAAAACACTGGAATCAAGAGGGTGACAGGAAGCTTTATATTCATACATCACCCCAATAAATCAATAACAATGACTCCAGCCTGAATCAAAGATTAAAAGGTAAGGGAGTGAGTACGATTTTGGGCGGATACTGACATAGTAACGGGACCGACTGACCTCAGGTCAGCGGTCCCGACCTGCTAATCACAAAACGACCGAACACTGTTCAGTCACATACTCCCATTCCTCTATGGGAGCTTGTGTTACAGCTGTAGACTCTCCGTAACACAAGCTCTCATAGAGGAATGGGAGTCTGTGTTCATCCCGGAACCACCTCAGGGTGCCTGCCACACGGTGCAGAGATGAACAGAGGGGTACCATAGGTACCCCATAGGCACCCAACTGAGGGCCGTACAGGCAAGGGTGCCCTGGTAGGGGTCCCCATACTCTCTCCTACAGGCTTTTCATGTCGGAAAACCCGACATGGTAAGCCTGCCGGAGACCAAGTATTGTAATCCCAGGGGCAGAAAGGCCACCCTTTGGGATTACGGGCCAGCCTCCAACTGGCCGACGGGCTACTTAAACCAGTCGGAAGCCAGCCGTAATGACCAGCCGGTTTAATTTCCGACAGCCATGATTGAAAAGCGCTGGTCGGAAATTGAACCGAGATGCAGCCCGGAAATCTTCGACCAATGGTCGGAGCCTTTCCGGACTGCAGCATAATAAATCCTTAAATATGACACAATACTTGGATGCCTATAAAATCACCACAAAACCAAGGACGTCAATTCGGGCTAGCTAGGAATAGCATCTGTTACCTCTGATTCACCCTTTTTATATCCCTGACACCGTTGTTGCTGCCAGTATCTTAAGAGTAAAAAAAGCAGGGTTATGAGAGCCATGTTAAACATGTTAACATGACCAAAGAAAAGGTAATAATAAAAAACAATGTTTGTTAAAACGTCTTTCGCAATATGCACCCTATGTGCCCTGGAGGACCTTGGAGTATGTCTATGTAAATGTATATGTATGTATGTATATATGTATATATACATATGCGTATATATATATATATATATATATATATATATATATATATATATATATATATATATATATATATATATATATATAGATACACAAAGAGATCCTAAAGCCAGATGAGAGCGCTCCGCAGTGTGTGCTCTGCCTAGGGGTCGGATCCTGACCCTGGAAATTTCTGTATACAAAAGAGGCGGAACAACCAGGATACTTTTAAGCCTTCTTTATTAAGACTTCACCCCACCAATGCGTTTCAGCCACAACTGGCCTTGCTCACGGTCGGTTAGTCCCTACAACAGATCACATGTTCTTCTAAAAATGTGATTTACATTGTTGAATGTAAATGCGGAATGAAATACGTGGGATGTACAACCTGTATGCTGAAAAAACGGATTTTAGAGCATATCCGAGCGGTGAAAAACTCAAATATGCAATATGCCACAGCTAAACATATGAGTTTGTGTCAAAATGGAGACTGGAGACAAATGCAGTTCTATGGAGTGAAAATGCTGGACAAATTGGAAAGAGGCGGAGATACAGTCCGTAAACTCCGTCAAATCGAATCAAGAATGATAATCAAGCTCAAAACGAAGCATCCGAAAGGGATGAATTTCGGAGAGGATCTGCATATTCATCTGGAGTGAAATGTTCTGGAAATGAAATGGGTACTACACCCTGGAATTTCAAAAGAACTGTAAAACCAAAGACTTAGGGTACTACACCCGATAAATGTAAAGAAGCCACAGTAGACTACCAGTCACATGAGTGCAATAATTGAATAGCACACAAAGTCTTTCTTTTGTTTTTAATTTTATTTCACTAAGAATAACTACAAATCCCATAATGCCTCATAATTGGCTCACTATGGGATTATAAAAAGCAACACTGTGTAGGGACTAACCGACCGTGAGCAAGGCCAGTTGTGGCTGAAACGCATTGGTGGGGTGAAGTCTTAATAAAGAAGGCTTAAAAGTATCCTGGTTGTGCCGCCTCTTTTGTATACAGATATATAAATATTTATATATATATATATATATATATATATATATATATGACATACACAGTGAGAGGAATGCTGACTTTATACTGATTTTCAAAGTTATAAGTTCACAAGAATGTATTAACAAATAAATCATCTTGTCGTAGTCTGTCCTTAACAGAGAATAAATTCATCAGACAGATAGTCGCACTTCCGCCCAGCACCCCGCTCCTCCCCCTGAGGCTGGATCTGGGTTTGCGTCCCATAGCTGACGAACTAGGCTTGAGACCCATAGCCTTCTGGCGAAGGCTGTGGAGTAGCAACAAACTTCTTGCCTATAGGGCGGAACTAATGGAGCTATTGACCCACCCGAAAGTGCTATTGATCCCCTGGATAAAATACATCCAAAACTCCTGTACGGCACTGGGGCTCCCCGACCTTTGGTCTAACCCTGCTAATGCCTCATTAAACATCTCAAGGAGAGCTCTGGCTATCGCTTATCATGGACATAAATTAGCCACGGCCCTAGACAGTCAGTGTGAAGGGTCACTAACTTCTGTTTTTCTGCAAAGCAAGGACTCGTACAGGCAGGAGAGGGTTTTAGATGCCATCTCCCCCGCGCTGGGCAGGAAGCTGTTTATCCAATGGAGATACGGCACACTGCCTCTACGATCCTTTACCAGCTCCTGGTCATCACCTCCCTCCACCAAGTAGTGCCCGGCTTGCACTGCGGCGGAGGAAAGCAATTTACACGTGGTCCTGTTTTGCCCAGCTTACAAGGCAGCGAGGAAATACTGGCTCCTACCATTGATCAGAAATCTGGGTTGTAGGGAGTACCTCCCAATGTATAGAATCCTAAAAACTGATGCCTCTAGTTTAACTGTATTTGTATTAGCAAAATTCCTCACCAATGTCTGGCACACTCGCACCCGTATTCTGAAGATGCAGGCTCCCTCTTAATCTTAAGGTTTACAGTTTTTAACGTAGTTTTATTAGTATGTAATTTCAAGGTTTTATATTGTGATTGATTATGTATGTTGATTTTATAGTGACTATAAATGTTTTACTGTATATCTTTGATGGCCAATGGCCGAAATAAAGATTGAATGATGATGAAATAATTAATTTAAGAATATAATTTAATAAATGTTTAAGATTAAAATAATTTATGAAAGATGTACAAGAGGATTTGTATGCCTGTACTGCTGATTATATATTGAATTTCTAACCAATGTGAATACTGTGTAACTGAGAGCTTTAGCAGGGGAGAGAACTTCTTTTGGGTGATTTAGTATTGTTTCTGTTGTTAAAAATATTGTCCAATAGTTGTCGCCACTGGGTAGTTATTGTTAGATTAGCTGTACCACAGGAAAAGCGTTTTTTGTGATGCTAATAACGTTGGCACCATTTAACGTATCACCATGAAACTTTCAAAAAGGATGCCACTTTTTGACTAGTTGTGCATCAAACCCTTTTGGGTTGTCCATAAAGGGGGAGCTGAGAAAAAAGGGGTCCCAAAACACAATATCCCCATACATTTTCCATAGATTTCTTTAGACAAGGCTACAGCGAAAAGTTCTGGACGAAATGTCAACAAATTTGGCAGGGGGCTAGATCTTGGTACACAGGTCGTGTTTTTTGTTATTTAGTGTAAATTCATTCAGTATTTTTTGAGAAATGAAGGGTAAAAAATAATTGTATATCTGGATGGTTAGGACCACGAGAGGCTCGAGAGACTCTTGCGGTGTGGCAATTAAAAAATGGAGTGTTCTAATTGGCCAAGGGAACTTATTTTCCCTTGGGCCATCTCGCACCCTCATGACTCAGATATGGCATTAAGTGGGATTTATAGGTTTATGGTTATTATATATAAACACACACATATATATTTCACTGAAAAACAAAGGTTGAAGTGAAATTATCACCTTGACTGCTCAGGATATTCCTCTGCTGTGCTGGGCCATAGTGATAATGGGTGTGGTCATGAGCACACGAGCACCGTGCCTCATGACAAGCTGAGCTCGTCATGAGCACCGCAGGAGTTAAAGCTAGGGGAAAATGATTCCATTTTAAAGTTACAAAACCACCCAAATTCACCAATTATAGTTATTTTAAGTAACTATAACTTGTGCTACCTATAGTAACTATAACCAGCGCCCTCACCACACACAGTCTCCCCATCAATGATGTCATTTCAAATGTTGTTAATGGTCACAGAAGATGTCATGAGTGATGTAATATGTGGGGTAATTAATAGGCATGGCGAGGGCGAAACTTATAGTTACCTTAGGACACGAGTTATAGTTACTTGAGATAACTACAACTGGTGAATTTCACTGATTTTTTACATTTCAAAAGTCCCCGGGGCCTTTTTTTTTATAGAGTGGAGGGGGTGCAAAGCCCCATACCCCAAGCGATTTCGGGATCTGGGGACCCTATCCCTCCAGGCTTTTTTTTTTAGGTAAGGGGAGGGTGGCGTACAGCCCCCCTGTATGAGCCAATAGTGGAGCCTGGGGACTACACCCCCTAGGACCTTTGCTCTTTATTGTGGGTAGGAGGGCACGCGCCTTCCTTCCCTGAGCCACTAAGAACCCCGGGGGCTCCTTTACCTGGGTCAAAATCCATTAATAAGGGGAGAGGGCTCTCCTTTGCCTTATTTCTATCATTCAGCCCCAGGAAATCTGGATTCCTCTAATGTGGGGAAGGACGTCTGGGTGCCCCACTCTGCATATTTGTTAATACAGCCCCAAAGTATAGAGTCCCTGGGGCCTTCTTGTAGTTCAGAGGGCCATGCACCTCCCTCCCAAAAGCAATGTTTCATGTTGCATCCTGGGCCACCACAAAGGTTTTTTTCAATAGTGGGGGAGCCCACACTTTAAAACAAATTGGCACGGATTGGCGGATCCACCTGAAATTCATGGCAACATTTTATTTTAAAGTTTTTGACCCCAGGTGAGGTATTTCTAGGACCCCACCACCAGGCCTAAAGGGTCAGGGTATCCCGAATCTGCCCCTTATGTCTTCTTTTTAACTTTTTCCTGCGACTCTGGACTGAGTCTGAGTCCTAAGATGGCTGCTGCCACATTCTTGCTGATGTGATGGCAGCCAATCAGAACTCACATGAGATCTGTCCCCCATGGATTCTCTGCAGCATGATATATACAACGTTTTTAAGCTTTAATTGCTCAAAAACTACTGAACAGATGTACACCAAATTACAAAAAGCACTATTTCCGAATCAAGATCTAGCTTGCTGCCAAATTTGGTGTAAATTCGTTCAGCTGTTTGGGCTTTAGCTTTGCCTAAAGTTCCTGTCACAAAATAAATGGGGAAAACATGTTTTGCCCCACCCCTGCTCCCTTTCTCACCCACCTGCATGATGGATCCCCCTGAAACTTTTCATTCAAGAGCTGAGGTGGAAGACATTATTTTGGACTGTTTTGTGAAGGTTCCTCTAAAGGCACCAAGGTTATTAGGAAAACGAAATATTATTTTTCCTATGGAAACGTGGTTCTAACTATAACTACCCAGCTGTGATCACCACTGGGCAATATATATATATATATATATATACAAGTTAAGGATGACTGGGGGATTTTAGGGTTCAAATATGGGTAGTTTTTAGGTGTTGTTTAGTTTTTCATAGGTTTCTGTAATGGGCAGCTTTTAGTACTGGTGAGAACTTTTTAGGGTTAAGGGATAGGTAGTGTGTCGGGGTAATAAGGATTTTTAGGGCTCAGGGATGGATAGTCTTTAGGAGCAGTATGAGAATTTGAATGTGCAGGCATGGGTAACATACAATTAATTAATAATAAAAACATAAAAATAAATTGATTAAAATAAATATTAATTAATTTGTCATTTATAAAAATATCACTCACAATTTAATTTACCTTTTAGCATTTAAACTTATGTTAATTTAGATTGGTTTATATATATAAATATATACATATTTATTTTTAGCATGTATAAAAGTGTATATATTTATATATATTTAAATAAACAAAAATATACAAATACATTAATTTTAAGTGGTTAAAAATAATACTTACCTTCCTGCCTGCGAAGTAAACCACACTTTAGATGTCAAATCATGCAATGTAAAAGCACTTCCAATGTATCTACCTGCAAAGTAGCAACTAAAAGTGCCTCAGTCATCTGATCTTAAAATGCCATGTATACCAAAGATGTCAGATAATGAGTGGGTCACATTGGCTCTTGTTGTAACTAGCCATGGCAGTACTGCCACCCACTCCACTATTTAATGGTCCCCTGCCCCCTTCCTTTAATATTAGCTCATACAGATTTGTTCAGAGTCAAATCCAATACAACAGTGAACGCAAAGCTGCATGCTATATCTTGAACTCCTCCTATAGGATCTAGTCAATTCAATTCAATTTATAATCTTTATTCGGCTTCTTAAAAAGACACCATAAAAGCACATATACAAAGTACACACACAGAAAAATGTTAAAAAAAGATAATTTTTCCTTTTTTTAAAAAAAAAAAAGATTATAAAAGTTAAAATGTTTAAATGTTTCTAACACCATGGTTCGTCAAGCTAGAGGAGCAGGAATCAATTATCCAAAGGGTCAGGTGATGTTAGAGTCAAGATTCTCTGGTGTTTCTCAGCCGTAGTGCCATCCGGATGAAACTTATAGTGCAGAAAAGGGTGTAAGCGTCTTCCGCTTCCTTTAGGAACTTCAGGGCAAGTTTTGCATGTTTGAGCTTTAAGTCTTTCAGGAGCCCCACCAGGAACTTGCGTCTTGGTACAGTGTAGAATGGGCACAATAAAACAAAGTGTAGGGTATCCTGCGGAGACCTGTGGTTGCAGCCGCAGGTACCCTTCTCTGCCACTGTAAGAGTGAACCCCGCCGGAACCGCAAAAAGATGGTGGAGCATGTTCAGCCTAAACCGGGTCATGACATAGCGGTCCTGAGCATTGTACATGACCCTCAAATAAGGTTCCATTCCTCGCTTCACTGTGAGTTCATTATAAGATGAAACGGTGGATTTGTGGCTTTCTTTCTCAGCCCTTAATGTCTGAAGCCGTGCGGGAAAACGTTTTTTCACCAGAGCTTTGCTCCCGATGGTTAGAGAGTTTGGAAATGTAAAGAAGTCTACACAATCAATCTCTGCAAGTGAGGTCTTGACGTACTTCAGCCAGGGTATGGCGTGACCTTTATCTTGTTTGAGGCAATCCAATATAATTTGTCTTGTTAAGGTCGCCTCGGGGTTGGTCCATATTTTGACCCAAGCCAGAAGAGGTTTGGTTTTAATCCGGTCTTCTATGAAGGGTTCCCCCACTTCCTCATGGATTATGTAGGCCGGTACACTCTGGGGCACTTTCAAAATTCTTCTCAAGAATTTGTTTTCTTCTGTCTGTATTTGCTGTGCTTTATTATCCATGAAGCCCCACACTTCTGCCCCATAGGACACCTTCGCACAGCAAATTGACCTGTACAAATTCATTATCTGCTCTGGGGACCATTTTCCTAGTCTTTGGCCATACCCCATAATGGCTCCTACCGATGCTGCCAGTTTCATTGAGTGCTTCTCTACCAGAGGTTTAAAATTAAGGTGGTTGTCGAATAGTACCCCCAGGTATGAAACGGTCTTAACCTGGTCTATCTTGTGTGACCCAATGTGATAGATGAAATTCCCTTTTGTCAGTTGCCCTGCTGACATAATATAGGATTTTTCCAGGTTTGTCGATAGGTCCAATTTGTCCATGAACCTGACAAAACCGTCGATCAACTTTTGTAATCCTAGAGGGGTTCTTGCAAGCAAAACCGCGTCATCCGCGTATAGTAGTACGGGCACTGCACGATGACCAATTTGGGGTGAGTCCACCTTGAGTTTGAGGAGATCTTTTTCCAGCGAGTTAATGTATATGGAAAAAAGAAAGGGCACGAGGATACATCCCCGCCTTACTCCGCTGGTGCAGGCAAAGGGATCGGTCTTTTTTCCCTCTTGTGTGTACCTCACGCTGGCGGTAGTGTTCCAGTGGAGGTTTTGCAGGGTATCCACTAGCGGTTGATCCACTCCTAAATCTAACAGCATGGCCCAAAGCTTTCTTCTGTTTACGCGGTCAAAAGCCGCTGAGAGGTCCATAAACCCCATGTGAATGGACCCCTTCCCCGCGATGGTATATTTAGCTATCAGAAGATATAAGTTCAAGCATTGGTCGGTGGTGGATCTGCCCTCCCTGAAGCCATATTGAATTTCCGAGAGGATCTGATGCCTCTCGGCCCAATCTTGTAGCCGCTGTAAAATTACTCGCCCCAATACTTTTGCGGTCACGTCAATAAGTGAAATGGGTCGGTAACATTGAGGGTCATCGCGGTTCCCTTTTTTGTAAATAGGGACTATAGTCGCTGTTGACCAGGAGCGAGGCAGCCCTGCCACCACAGCCTCGTCCAAAACCCTGGTGAGCAGCGGGGCCCATAGCTCGGGTTTGCTTAAGAATAAGTCAGGTGGAATTCCATCCGGGCCGGGTGCTTTATTTTTGCTGAGCCCTTTAATTCCCATTTCGACTTCTTTCAGGGTAAGATCCAATTTGGCCGGCTGAAAGCTCCTTAATACATCCCCCTGGGTTGAATAGCTTAAGTGATTATATAGACTCTGAAAATGGATCTGCCATTGATCCGGCAGGATGATGTTCGTTATTTTTGGGGCATCTTGGTCCTGGAAACATGGGGAATTAATGACTTTCCAGAAACTTACAGAATCTTTCCTTTCAGCAACGTCCCTTAGGTCCTCCCAGGCTTGATTTTGTTAGCTTTGTTTACGCATCTTCTGTGCTTTTTTGTAATCCGCTCTGTTCTGTGCGATCGAGATCTTATCCCTTGGTTTTGCATGGAGGCTGATTTTCAGCTTTTTAAGCGCCTTGGTACAGGTCGAGTCAAACCAACGTGGATTTGAAGGCGCTTTACTAGCCCCAGTAGACATTAGGAGTTTGTTTACATGGGACGCAATTTGTTCAAATGCCCTGACCACCAGAACTCCATCCATGCTTGGGTCAAGACATATGTTTATTACTTCTGAACCCTCTGCTATCAGTCTTCGATAGAATCTGTCCCCATCAATCCTGGCCCATTTGATTCTTCTTCCCTGGTCCACTGCTTTTTCCATGGTGTCAGATCTCTTTGAACCCAGATTAAAATCAAGGCCTTCTATTGTGATAATAACCGGATTGTGGTCACTAAAGATGCTAGTGTCTATTATAGTTTTACTGATATTTCTTTTTAATAAAGGGGAGACTAGAATAAAGTCGATGTAGGAGTGGCAACCTCTTCCTTTGTATGTTGGGGTTAGTTCTCCTTTTTCGCCCAGCACAACAAGATCTAGTGTTTGAATCAGATTATGCCTTTTCGTTAGTCTCTCCAGGTCCCATCCCTCTTTTGAGTGCGTAAAATGTGGGCCTTTCATTATTGTGCATCTCGACCAGTCTTTATTAAAAGGTTTGAGTTTATCACAGAGGTGGCAATTAAAATCCCCCGTGAGTATTAAACTTCGGCGGTTTGGTGTCTTGTTTAGGGAGTTCAAATTTTCTAGACAGGCATCAAGCTCGTTTACGGCTGTTCCCTTTTCCATCATGCCAGGAGCGTTATACCAGTTAACTAGAAAAAAGTTTAGTCTTTTTGAGTCAAACCTTAGTACTTGGAGGTTATTTGAGGCCCAGTTGATGTTTGACCAGGTGCCCTGGATGTCTAGATTGACATATGTTACCAGTCCCCCACTAGCTCTCCCCGAGGATACCTTTTTGGCCGGAACAGAAAAACTTTTATAGCCCTCTAAGCTATAGTTGTTTATTTCAGTGACCCATGTTTCTTGCAGGCATATGATTTGGAATTTATTTATACAGCTGAGCCAATCTTGGGATTCGAATTTGGCCGCTAATCCTGCTATATTCCAGGATACGACTTGTGAGTTTTCGTAACATTTTTCCTTTAAGTTTCCTGTTAGATCTCCTAATGGGAATACTGTCTGTTTTTCCGCTTTGTCTAATGTATCTGGGCTGGGATGTAAGCTGGGTTGTGGGCTACAAAGAGTTGCTGGTGTGTTCTGTGTGATGGATGGCCTGTGTATTGGGGATTTTGTCGGGTCACCTTTTCCCCTACTTCTGTTGTAGCTGCCCCCTATGCTGTGCGCGGGTTCTAATCTGTTTCCCGCCCCCTTGCTCCTTCCTATTATGGGTGGACTTGGCTCCTTCAGCCTTATCTTATTGGGGGGTTGTGTGTCCCGTCCCTGTCAGTCGACCTCTTCGAGTACGCTAAACCTGTTCCAGTGTGCATGCTGCATTAGGAAAGGGTCATAGTTTGGGGTCGCGTAATGTGGCATTTGCCAATGAGGAAGTCTATGTTGGGGGACCATTTGGGGCATTCTGATCATTGGTGGTCTCTTGCTCTGCAGGGGTCTATGAGGGGCAAATGGGTAAAAGTAGGATAAGTGTACCGGGTGAATTTGTGAGTGGGTATAATTGGGGGGCGCATTGCAGATAAAATTAACAGCTGCAATGTCTCTGAAATTTATCGTGATTATGTCCCCTGCTATAGTCTTTGTGCCATTGCCGATCCACTCCCCCCTTCGTACTGATAGGATCTCCCCATGAATGTTAGGGGGTAATGGTCTGTGTATTTGTAACCACTGTGCACACTTATTTTTTAACTCTACTTGTGTCTCCCTTTTGCCCTCTCTTAGAGGTGGGACACCTGTTAAAATGACCACGAATGGTAAAGCTTCAGGCGGGAGATTAATTGTCCTGAAGCGGGTTGCAGTTTTGTTTTCTTTAGTTGTGGTTGGGGTCGAATTAGTCTTATATGGCGCCTTGGGAGTTTGCCCATTATTTCCTTGAGATGTTTGAGTGGGTTCAGGGGGTAGTTTGTTAATTTCAGTGAGTGTCTGTTTATTAGTTTTGCCTACGGTTGGTGAAGTAACAGCCTTTTGAGTTTCTTTAGTGCTTTTTTGTGTGACTCTGGTAGGGTTGTTTGCTGCCTTGTCCGATGTTAGACTGGCTTTATCCTTTATTGGTCTTTTAGGTATGGCCTCGTTTTGTTTTGTTAGTGTGCCCTCTTGAGCGGGTTGGCCTTTCAGACCAACACCCTTGTTGTTTATGAGTGATGTTAGTCTGTCTATCTTGGCTATTAGAGGTTTTAATAGCACAGTGATGGAATGTTCTAGGTCCGTTTTGAGTTCCGCCACCATGTTGGTAATCCAGCAGGGTATTCCTGGCGTAGATGGATTTATGGGCGTCACCAGATTGTGATTCCTGGTTTTGATTGGGCCTTTTTTGCCTCCGCATTTGGAGCCGTCCTTAGGCAAGGTTTTTTCCATGGTGTGTAGTTTCCTGCTGTTTTTGTTTGTTTGTGGGTCCGTTCGCTCCCTACTACTTTCGGCGGGTGCCTGAGCACAAGGGAAGTCGGCGAAAGAAGAGGGAGTAATGGCCAAACTAATGTCCGGGTCATCTGCCGAGTCTAGGGAAACTGCAGATGAGTTGATAAGAATTTCCTGGGTGTCTTGGACAATAGTCACGGGTGGTAGGGACAGCTTTCTCTCCGTGTTTGCGATGGCATTAGATACCGCCCCTATAGTTTGTTTAAGCATCTTATCAATTGCGGTTAATGTTGGTAATGGTGGGGGGGGGGTCCACTTTAGATTTTGTGCTTGACCTTAATGTGGGCATCTTGGACATCTTAACAGTCTTCCTCATAGTCTGACGAAGTGGGGGTGCGATGGCAAAGGGTGGAGGAGAATGAGTCACGATTAAATACCTGGTGTGCGCGGTGCCTTGATAGACTTTGGGGGGGTGGCCCAGCCCAGCCTCCTCGTGCCTCTGAGGGCCACAGAGGGCCCGCCCTTTGCCCGGGCTTAGCCCCGGGCGTCCCGCGGAGCTGAGGGCTTGCTGTTTTAATAGCCCCTCCTGGCGCCTTAATCGCGCGTCAGGGAACGCGCCGCCGCCGCAATGTCTGCCGGGATTTGGAGTCCCGGAGCGGCGGTGGCGTACCTGGTGATGGCGGTCGCTGTAGATGGTGCTGTCCGGCGTGGCTTGGGTCCGCAACGTGTCTTTCTGCCAAGTAAGGGTAAAGGTTTGTCTCCCACCGCTCCACCGAGGGCTTGCTGTTTTTATAGCCCCTCCTGGCGCCTTAATCGCGCGTCAGGGAACGCGCCGCCGCCGCAAAGGCTGCCGGGATTTGGAGTCCCAGAGCGGCGGTGGCGGGCCTGGTGATGGCGGTCGCTGTAGATGGTGCTGTCCGGCGTGGCTTGGGTCCGCAAAGTGTCTTTCTGCCAAGTAAGGGTAAAGGTTTGTCTCCCACCGCTCCACCGAGGGCTTGCTGTTTTTATAGCCCCTCCTGGCGCCTTAATCGCGCGTCAGGGAACGCGCCGCCGCCGCAAAGGCTGCCGGGATTTGGAGTCCCGGAGCGGCGGTGGCGTGCCTGGTGATGGCGGTCGCTGTAGATGGTGCTGTCCGGCGTGGCTTGGGTCCGCAACGTGTCTTTCTTCCAAGTAAGGGTAAAGGTTTGTCTCCCACCGCTCCACCGATGGCTTGCTGTTTTTATAGCCTCTCCTGGCGCCTTAATCGCGCGCCAGGGAATGCGCCGCCGCCGCAAAGGCTGCCGGGATTTGGAGTCCCGGAGCGGCGGTGGCGTGCCTGGTGATGGCGGTCGATGTAGATGGTGCTGTCCGGCGTGGCTTGGGTCCGCAACGTGTCTTTCTGCCAAGTAAGGGTAAAGGTTTGTCTCCCACCGCTCCACCGAGGGCTTGCTGTTTTTATAGCCCCTCCTGGCGCCTTAATCGCGCGTCAGGGAACGCGCCGCCGCCGCAAAGGCTGCCGGGATTTGGAGTCCCGGAGCGGCTGTGGCGTGCCTGGTGATGGCGGTCGCTGTAGATGGTGCTGTCCGGCGTGGCTTGGGTCCGCAACGTGTCTTTCTGCCAAGTAAGGGTAAAGGTTTGTCTCCCTAGTCATAGATATTCCACGAGTGGAGTGGAGCCAAGCACCTTGATATGGTCTGCAGATCCTCCATTCATGAGGTTTGTAGCAGTGCTTCATTTTGTTGTCGTCATTTTGTTGCCACGAGAGCAGGCCAATGTGCTATTCTGAAGGATGCTTTAGATGCAATATTGAAGCATGTATTGACTTCCAATGCTAGTCTAAATGCATCCGCGGATCTCACCACCGCTAAAAATGAATGTGATGCCTGAATCCAGGAATTAACTGCACACAGGTGACCAGATACATTTTCCAAAGGCTCATGCCACTCGCAGCATTGGAACCCATGTGCAATAGTGTTCATTCAATTTTTTTGATCTATAAAGATGTTTTTGTTAAAATCTGCTAACTCTGCAGCCAGGGACGATTTAATTGGCAAATGCGTAAATCCACTTGTGGGCACAAAACAGTACCATACATGTTTGCGGGTTCTTTACTTATATCTCATGTGTAGTATTTGCTGCAGCAATGGTGACTTCTGAGTTGCGCTGAGGAAATGGTCTACTTGGATCTCCCCATGCACACTTTGGTAAGCATTAATGGATTCAGAATAGTGCAGTACATTTTCTTGCCTCCCACCACTCAACCTCTCAGATAGCTCTGCATTATTTTCAGGTGGTGTTGCAAGTGTGAATTTAAAGCTGTGTGTGCATTTTATAAAGAAGAGGCCCATTGTATACACTACATTTTTCCACTAAGGGGATGCCTCAGATTCAATCATATGAGAAGAAGCTCCACTATTGCAGGTTTTAACACTTAAGAAAATAGGCCTCCAAAGAAGTTTAAGCCACAACATTGAGGGGCAGCCTGCCTCTGACTGGTCACTGGACAATCACCGTGCTAGCAGGAAAAATGTTGAAATTGGCTCGTCCCTCTACACTAATGCAGAATGTCATCCTTCCCAGTAATAAGACTTGCCCTCTATACATTCTCATGCCCTATAGTATGCTGCTTTACTGCCATTGTATGCTGCGATAACCCCATGCTTGAAGGTGTAGCAACAGCCTTGTGGAAGCAAAGGACAAAACCAGCAAAAAAGAGGCTAGTCAAACATGGCGACGTGACAGGAGCAAGAAAGGAAGAAGGTCAGTAGAAGTAAAAAATGTAAACATGTGGAGAACAATAATGAGACACAGAAACATTAGCAAAAAGAACATTCCAGTCTATGAAGATTCCCGGAACCTATATACATCAAGAATTTCTCTACACATGAAAAACACATTTATTTCCTCTTCACTTTGTAGCATAAGTACACATGACACATCTCCCGAGTACTGGCACACTCAGAACGCTGCACCAAAGTCAAAAACTTTGCAAAGTGGAGCCACCTCAACAGAAGGTCCTTATCCAGGGGTATTTACACTATGTTGTTCTCAAACAGAACACAATGCACACCCTCCCTATTGTGAAATCAACCTTAGTGCCAACTTTCTATCCTCTCCTTTGAGTGAGGGAATCAAAGCCTCTTTTTCCATATAATTTAAACCCCAAGGTACATCTGGAAAGCTACTCTACGAACAACGTGATACACAGCTCAAATCTATCATCCCAGGCCGATAATAGGCCGGGACGGAAGTTTAACCGGCAGGAAGGCAACGCTAACTCTACTACAGTGACACAGCCCTGAGGAAGTCGCTGGTCACATACCCACAGCGACAAAACACGTGTTGGCGGGAGAAATTGAAATGAACAACAAACCAGTAACATCATACTAAATCGCTTTGTTCGTTATAATTTACTGCACTGATAAATGTGTAGAAGGAAATCACATACTTATGTGTGCTAGGGCATGGTAGCAATTTACCCCTGTAAATGTTTGATGAATTCCTGAAAGCAGTACATTTGCACCATTGCTTTGGAGTAAACCTATTGGTGTTAAATGTGTTGCATTTCTTTATGAATCGGACCCAGAGTGTTTAGTTTTTTATGCATTGGTACAAGTGCTTACTTTGTAAAAGAAAAAGTGCCAGGGCCCTCATCAAGCCACTGTAGCTTGGATCACTTGTTGCCCATGCCTGTGCTGCCAATGACAGTGCTAACACACTGACTACCATCAATCTCCTACAAGTGTGACAATTCAGACTATTGCAGGTGCTCAAAGCTTTAAGAACTGCCTGGGGCAGGCATTCGTCATTTTTATTTTATATTGAATTAATAAACAATTGTTTTGCTCATTGATAAATTAGTCAAACAGTGCCACCATGTGGCAGACATTCATGAGTGCCTGTGTTGACAATTAAGTGCCGAGCATCAAAAATCACAGGCCCAAATTAAGCACTATTTGGTACATCTACGAACAGTATGCTCAACATTGGGACTACCAAAAGGAGATATTCAGTATTTTTTCGCAGGAGGAGTGAAAAGATTTGCTCAGGACTGCCACCATTTCTCTCAAAACACAAAGCAGAGCCTCCATTTTTGACATGTTTTAAACACCTTTTGGGAATTGATGACTTTATTCTGGTAAAATCTGTTCCTCCATTCCGCAGAGGATTTCTTTTTAACCCTTTGATAGTTTGAGGTATGACATTTGTTTGAGGATCTAAACCTTGGCTCTTTCAAGAATTAGTCATTTTAAAAGGTAGTCAGTCCAGTAGCATAGCTTGAATGTCATGGGCCCTAATGAGTGCAAGGAAAATGCCCCCTTTGACAGCTGTTTTTGAAGTAAAATACAACAATTATCAGAGTCTAATGGGCTTCTGAGAGTTCTGTGCCCCCGTTCCACATAACGTGTTGCACCAATGGAAGCTGTGCCCATCAGTCAGTCTCTTCACCAAGGGCCACGGCAGCCTCAACAGTGCAGGGTGTTACTATCCTTTAGGGGATCCTTATTCAGCCCGAGTTCTATGAATAACTGTGAGATATGACCAATTTGAGGGGCGCCTCACCACAATATGCTGGTTGGGGGCAATTAATTTGTGAAACGGCTCTGTATTTTACAGTTAGTACTATGAAGAAGAATATTTACGCCATAGCACCTCAATCTACAATGAAAACTTTGAGAGCTGAGATTGCACTGTAAGTCAGAGTTCAGTAAGTACAGACAGAGGCTTTCCAGGGCATAGGCAAAATAAGCAATTGGCAAGGATAGTCAATCAAAATTCTCTTTCACTCTCTGTTTGTATTTCTCCCTCTTTCACTATTTCCACCCCTCTTTCTTTCTCTACCTCTCATCTGGTTTTTCTTCTATCTCCACCTACCTGCCTACTACTGCCTAGCCCTAACTCACCACTCTCTACTTGTCTAACTACCTCTCTTTCTGTACCTCACTTGTCTCTTGCTCTATCATCTCTCTCACTTAACTTCTCACAATATTTGACACTCTAATTCTCTTTCTACAGTAATTTACTTTTGTGTCTTGCTGTCTTTTGTCTTTCTACCTCACCTTTCGCCACTTCGTCTCTCTGGCTCTATGTTGTTGTATCCCATCTCTCTATCTCACAAACCACTGTCAATCAATAGTTTATTGTTTAGTTAGTTAAAACCAAAACAATATTTTATCATAATAAAACATAGTACATAATACAGCAGAATTCATTGTTGAAAGAAGCTTAAGAGTGTTAGATCCATGTGCGGGTATGCTATTTGACTTGTGGCTTGTCATAGCTGTGACCGCAAGCTTCATTCTTAAAAAAAAAAAAAAAATGTCACAAGAAAATTAAAAATTACATCTGAGGTTTGTTAACTGTCAGCGGTCTTTTGAGTAATTCTTCTGCAGAACCTAGCATGGAACTTTGTATTAAAATGGTTGTGTTCGTTTGATTAACTAGTCTAGACCATTCTGCCATTAGAATGGCTGGTACAAGCAGGGATGTTACGAACATGAATGTATCAAAATTTTAAATCTGTGTACGTGCCCAAATGTTTAAAATCTGTGCAAATGCACAAATATTTAAAAAGGCTATTGCCCAAGTTTTTAATTAAGTGTCAGAACGGCATGTGCAATCTTGTTCGAATGCGCAAGCTTATGGGGGTATCAGCTCGAAGTCCTGCAATTTCATTGAGTTTAGACGTGCAAGATTTATAGGATTGTCAGTTCTCCCTGGCAAGAGGCCGTCATTGTTGATCCCCACTTTCTTAGTATTCTACCTCGTTCCGCGAAGTATTTGCCGAACTGTGCTAGGACCTTTGGAGTAACGGATGTATATTCCAATAAAAATGCTTCCTTGCATGATCTTATCTCATATTGCATAAAGGTATGCCTCAAATACCTGCATCTCTGTGGTAATAAGCTTGCACAGCAGCATACAAGATGGGCAACTGATTTAGAGGGGTATTTACACAGCCTGCATTGCTCCTGCCCCAGAGCCAGGTTTTTCCAATGTGCCCTGTACTCCCTGATTGGTGGTATTAGCAGCCTAACAGATAGATTGTTCTTTAATGTGTACTTTCCAATTGCTGCTCTCAAGTATGGTTCGCAGAGAGAGGCTTCATGGGATACTGCAAGCTCCTCCGCACCTTTGATGGCTCTTGTCTTATTTAGGTCCAGATCCCTCTGGGCCTTCTTGGCCTGTGCCTTTAGTTTGCTTTTTAGTTGTACTTTGCTGATTAAGAGAGCTAACAAGAGTGCTGGATCCAAGTTTAACGCTGATCCTGTTAGTTCCAGGTACTACATCAGATGCTTTTCTTGTCCAGGAACATTGCCATAAGGGCACCTAAGTTATGTCCTTTTTTGCATGCTACATCCATGCTTACAGGATTTAACTCCAGGCGTATTAAAGTGCACCTCGCATTCCAAATATCTTCTTGTAGGACAGTGTGCGGTACCGCTCTGGTGTCTCTGTTAGCCTTCCTGGATAGACGAGGTGTCATAGCTTACTGTTGGTACACGTTTAGCCCCGATGACTCTTCGAATTGCCTCAGCTGATTATGGTGGAGCATAGACAGAGCATGCATGGTTCTTGCTGCTTTAGAGGCCATTTCCTTTGTCTGCAGGGTGTGTTTACCTGTGTCCGCCAACCAAAGTAGAAGGTAGTTGTACTTGGAGTCAATGTCAACCTTTAGTGGGCCGAGTTGCCATTTGAGTTAACGTATTTGGGGGCATTGGCCGAAAATCAGGACTTTTGTTTTCCCTGCATTTGCTTTTTTTTTATGGAGGGTATTGTTATGTGTGTAAAATGTCCGGGGGCCTCCGCATCCCAATGCGCGTCTGGTCCGTCAAGTCCAAGTCGTCCGCATACAGTATTATTGGCAGTTTCTTTCGTCCTAGCAATGGTGGAAAGGTTCTGCCTCACAAACCACCGATCCCCTTCTTTCTCTGTACCTCTCAACTCCCTTTACCGCAGCTGTTTTAAGCTCACCCCTCATGAGGGCTTACATTAGTTTAAAATGAATAATAAACGTATCCTTGTTGCAAAGAGGGGGCCCAATGTGTCATGCCCTGGGTCCCAAAAATTCTTAAGACAGACTGGAAAGTAAGTACGTCTCTCTCCTAAATCATTAAACACACATATCTTCTCAAGAGATGTTTCATGGAATGTGCAAAGTGGGCAAATGGCCAGGACCCACAACTTCCAAGACCCCCCCTGAAAAGCTGACGTTTCTGTCTACTTGACACCATGGGGGTTAATTTTCCAAAATGCCAGGGGCAGTGGAAGTGGCATAACACACCATTTGACTGTTACCTTGTCTCACGCACACATGCTTACACATACACAGTCACATAAACACACTATCACCTGCAAGCACTCATACAACAGACATTTAAAATCATTTTTGCTTACCTTATCTGCTAGATAGGGTCACATTTCAGCTCATTGTCCTTAATTTTTTATTACACCAATACTAAATAATAGTACTCATTATTTTTGTAATAAAACATGTAAGAGAAATACAGAACGGTGGAACTTCAACCGATAGTCATTAGGAAGGGCCCCTCTGATCCAAGCTCTGGTTTTGCCACCTGTAGCCCAGGTGTCGCAAAGGCAGTGCCAGGGTGTGCAAGGGGGCAAGCCAGGGCTCTGGGGTCACAGCAGCGTCCCTGGCGACCCCTAAATGGCGTCCATGCCATTGACACCCCATTTCTCTTTCACAACCTCGCTCTACCTAATTCTCCTCTGAAACTGCCTCTCTCTACGCAGTGTCTTCGTAGGTATTTAGGGGCAGTGAACAAGACATTTTTCAGCTGTTTTTGCGTGTCTTGTGTCTGAGATTTCAACATAATTCTGTATTGTCACGAGAACTTGAAACAGCGGGAAATCGGTAATAAAATTCAAAGTTGTTCTGAACAGCGCCCCCAAAATATGTCTTGCCCGTTCCCTGGGAATCTTTCACGCGACCCTGCTCTCCTCACCTCAATATCCGTCGAAACAAATGAGAACGTGCAAAGACACTTACCTTCATAGGTCCTGCTGAGAACGCGTCCCCTTTGACCTCAGCCTGCTTGTGACATACGGGGCCTGGTGATACGTCCACCCGTGGCTGAACATAGTGTGGCTTCGACTGGTGATATCGAAGGCTGCAGGGGTTGGACTAAAGTGCAGAGAAAACAAACCCAAGCGCACAGGGAAGTTAAAACTTGTCTAACAGGTCTGGAGACGTGGTGACAGCTGCCATCGTGAAATGATAACAGCCATGAGAACGGAGGCGTGTGGGTAGAGCGGCCAGGGCAGCACGGGGTTAAATTAGAAGTAAAGAAGGGCAAGTAAATGTAAAAGCACCGAAGGGCGTGTAGTCTCTTAATAGCAGCCGTTACATTAATAAGCTGCTGGCGAACTTGCATTGTCTAATTCTAGCTGCCTTTCTCGCGCAGGCGCGCGCCCGCTTCGGCGCACTCGCGCGTGGGTGCTTGCTCTCACCTGCGTGCACCCTGGAACGCAAGTCTGTTTAATTGTTTAATTGGGGGCCAACGTTGCCACGTGTGATACGTAAGATCTTTAAAAATCCAGGTCTTGATTCGGTGGACCATGGTCACAAGGAAGACAGTGAGAGGAGAAGCAAAGACACTGAATGAAGAATTTTGGGGGTTCTCCGGAGCCAATGCAGATGCTCCATAGAATGAAAACAGCAGATGTGTTTAAAAAAACAGCTTAGTTACAGCATGTAAAGTTTTTGTCATGTTGCCTTGGCTTTCCACTCTTGCACCACTGTCTACCAACTCAGACAGGAAGCAACCTTCCAGTGTGGGTCTGGTTGGAGTTCCCTGTAAGGCTGGCATAGGTTCTCGACTGCGTTCGTCGCTTGCTATAAACCCTGGCCACTGGAAGTATGCGATTCTGTGGCTTTGGAGGCCAGACTCTGGCAATAAATCCAGAAAAGTCAAGCCAGTAATAAATATGCAAACAAAACAGGTGATGGACCGAATGTGGATCGATGTCACACATTCACCCCAGTCCAAAGATCTGGGCCCTAATCCATCGTTTTTTTTGCACTCCACACCACCCTGGGTTAGACAATGGCGATATGCAAATCAGCTCTGACCCTGTGCCCCATGGGAACAGTCCAGTCCGAACTACAAAAGCCATGTCCTTCCCAGAACGGAATCAAGCATCCGAGGACCGGACCGGTTTCGAGGTAACACCTCTCATCAGCCCGTAACACCTCTCATCTAGCTTGACTCCAGTGGTGTGGAGTGCCTGGGACCCACGTCTGAGCATCCCCAGCGCACTTATGGCGAATTTGCAAACAAAACAGGTGATGGACCGAATGTGGATCAATGTCACACATTCACCCCAGTCCAAAGATCTGGGCCCTAATCCATCGTTTTTTTGCACTCCACACCACCCTGGGTTAGACAATGGCGATATGCAAATCAGCTCTGACCCTGTGCCCCATGGGAACAGTCCAGTCCGAACTACAAAAGCCATGTCCTTCCCAGAACGGAATCAAGCATCTGAGGACCGGACCGGTTTCGAGGTAACACCTCTCATCAGCCCAGCTAGCTTGACTCCAGTGGTGTGGAGTGCCTGGGACCCACGTCTGAGCATCCCCAGCGCACTTATGGCGAATTTGCAAACAAAACAGGTGATGGACCGAATGTGGATCAATGTCACACATTCACCCCAGTCCAAAGATCTGGGCCCTAATCCATCGTTTTTTTGCACTCCACACCACCCTGGGTTAGACAATGGCGATATGCAAATCAGCTCTGACCCTGTGCCCCATGGGAACAGTCCAGTCCGACCTACAAAAGCCATGTCCTTCCCAGAACGGAATCAAGCATCCGAGGACCGGACCGGTTTCGAGGTAACACCTCTCATCAGCCCGGCTAGCTTGACTCCAGTGGTGTGGAGTGCCTGGGACCCACGTCTGAGCATCCCCAGCGCACTTATGGCGAATTTGCAAACAAAACAGGTGATGGACCGAATGTGGATGTTTTTTGCTTTTTTAGTAATAAATATGGGCTCCACTTGGACCATAGTTTACAACAACTCGGTGTTGAGGAATTCTGGGGAACAAATCCCTCCCAGTCGGCATTAAAAGTAGTCATTAAGAAGAGCATCAGGCTGTAGTCCTTCCATTCAGACGGCAATACTGTCAAAAAGGAAACACACCTGGGCAGTGATCACAAATTTTAAACCTTGGGTTGTACCCCCCATTTATCAAGCACATTTGCACTTTTTTTTAAAATAACGTTTTTGGCCCTAAGGATGGGTGAATGGCCTTTTTTAACGAATCTGCCAGAAAGGCGCCGACTAGATAACTACACTCATTGTAGGCTGTGTGGCTACCACAGCGAAGAACTGGAACACATAGTTTGTCTATGTCCCGCATTGCTCGATGTCAGACGTTTTTTACCGCGAGAAGAATGGAACAGGCTCGGAATTCAATCATGGCGCCAAGTAATTTTCATCATCTATCTGTACAGAAAGTGATATCATCTGATTTGCCATCATCCATCTGCATAGGAAGTGGCATCACTCCTCTCCCCTCCTAGGACCTACTTAATGGCTACCATAGCATGAATGTGCAGCAGACGCATTCAGTTGGCGCCACAAAGGCAAGCCTGTCTGTGTCCCTCCACGCCTGGACCAAGCTCAGTGCCCAGAATCCTGGTCCTCCATCCTCCCAACTCTACCATGCAGAGACCCTCCATACCCTCAACGTTGGCCACTGCTCCACCCACTGCTGCCTCGCTGCAGGGCACTGCTCCACCCGCTGCTGCCTCGCCGCACCACACAACACAGAGGGAGCATTCTTCTGGGCTTCATTCAAGCTTTCATGCACTTACCCACAACCAACTGTCACTGCACAGACAGAACCCAACACCCTACTCTCTCCAACTCACACAGTCCTGCAACCACCCACATAAAACTCCACAGTCACATGAATGCTCCTCAACACCCACTCACTCACCAAACACACCACAGAGAGCTGGGACCTGCTGCATGAAAATGCCCCTGACCTGCTTTTCCTCACGGAAACCTTGCTGAACCTTGCATTGGCACCTGACATCACCACATTCACCCCCCTGGCTACAAGATTGCCAAGCAAGACAGACTTCACAAACCCGGTGGAGAAATCACCATCATCCACAAGAACATCATGAACTGCACCACATCCACTGACACAGCATCCTCTAACATGGAACACCTGTTGTTTATGCTCCACGTCACAGCCAATTTCACTCTAAGAGGCACTCTCATCTACTGTCCATCGGACCGCGCACCAACTTCAACAGCACCATCAACAAATTTGTCTCACCTTTACCCTCAAAGCTAGCAATTACATCCTACTTGGAGACCTGAACTTCTACTTGGAAGACCATCCTGACCCCAACTTAGAGCACTTATTGAAGACCTTGGAAGCCAGATCCTCACCCAATGAATAAAGGGACCTACCAACCGTCACATGATACCAGCTGGGTCCCATTTTAACCAACTTCATCAGCATACAAGTGGACAAGCCCACACCAGTCCCCTGGACAGACTATGCCTGTGTCAAGTTCAGCATCAACGTCGCAGTCCAGTGCACATGCACCACTAGTAGACCAGCCTACCAGAACTGGAACAGCTTCACTGACAAGGCCTGGGATACTGCTCTCAACACCCACTGATCCAAATACAACAATAGCCTCTCCAAAGTCATCAAGAATTAAAAAAATTGGATCACCTTCTTAGCCGACTCCCTGCCCCCCCTCAAACACTTTAATACAAAAAGAGCCAGACTCCCAGCTAGTTGGTACATAGAGGAACTAAAACAAATGAAACACCACTGCAAACAACTGGAGTGTAAATGGAGAATGAGCCAGTATGATGCAGATAGGAGCATGCTAAAATCTGCCCTAAGAGTCTACCACCAAATGATCCGGATAACCAAACGTGCTTCTATGGTGGACTGCATCGATGGCAGCACTACCAAAAGCTAAGAAATCTTCACAATTGTGAAAGATTTCACCTCACCATCGGCAGCTCCCAACTTTATCAACACCTCACAGGACCTCTGCAACAATCTCGCTCAATTCTTCAGCAAGAAAATCACCACCATTTACAGCAACTTCAGCCCGAAAGATCTTCCCCAATGCCTTCCAATTTCCTCCAAAGAACCAGTGGTAACCACATGGCCCATTATCACCCCAGAAGAAACTAGAGCCACCATGAATACAATCCATTCAGTGACCCCCTCGAACTCCTACCCCCACCATGCCAACTCCAAAGGACTGCAAGCCACCAGTGCCATACTCTCATCCATTTTGGATGCCTCTACCTCTTCTGCGAATTTCTCAGATGCTTGGAACTAACCAACTGTCCTCCCATTGCTGTAGAAACCCTCTGCATACCCTTGAACACTCCCCAACTAGAGACCAAGCTCCCTGCTGCCATTCTCGGCCAAGGTTTGGGCCAAAATTATCAAGAGATACCTCACCAAATACCTTAGAGAAATTCATCAGACACCTCACAGTGTACCTCAACAACCACCAACTATTTGACACCATTCAATCTGGTTGCAGACGCAAACACAGAACAGAAGGTGCCCAAAATTGGCCCAGGGAAAGGGGGCTCCCAAAACAAATTAAAAAAGAAAAAAGTCCCCACCCCATTGCTTCACCACTCTGCAAATGTGTCTCCTGGAATATTGGTGGTTGGAAAACGAAGTCCTGTGAGATCCAGAGGGTCCTTGGGGGCCAACAAGCCAGCCTCTTACCCCCAGTAAGTCACACACAGTCTGATTGCTGAGAGGCCTTCGGAGGCCACAACCCCTTTCTCCACCACTCTGCAAACGGGCCCTTGGCGCAATGCTGGTTGGCGGATGATGTCCCCTTGGCTCCAGAGGGTCCTTGTGGGCCAACAAGCCCTCTTCTACCTCCAGTAAGTCTCACCCTTTGGCATTGCTGAGAGGTCTTCGGAGGCCATGTACCCTTTCTCTACTGCTCTGTAAATGCACCTCCTGGCGCACTGCTGGTTGTGGGATGAAGTCCCCTTGGCCTCTGAGGGTCCTTGCTGGCCAACTACCCCTCCTTGCATGCATAATGCCCTAATAAGTGTCTATGACCACCAATCCTGTAGAATACAATTACGACCAGCAGTTATATTATATGCAGATCATTCCCATGGTCATAGAGCATGAACAGCACCCCAGTTAGGACTCGCTTGCCTACGCTGCCAACTCTCTCTGTACATATGTACTAGGATTCTATCCCGTAATCCCAATAATTAAAGGGGAGACCATTGAAACAAAAGTGACCTTGTGTATCTGGTGGTTAATCACTCGTTAGACAGCAGCGTGATTGGACTAGAACCATATATATACACTGTTCATAAAGACTAGCCCACAGTTTCAGCCCCATAGTACTTTATAATTGATTAGAATAAAATGTAGTCTCACCCATGGGGGCCAAGTTTGGTCGTACTCTGCTGTGTTATTTCCCAACAGAATAAAAAAAGTCTAGCCTGTATGGTAAAATGCATCTTACAATTTAGCGTTGCTGGTCTAGTGAGGTGATCTAAGACGAGTAAAAGTAGTGTGCCCAGATGGCTACTCTCAACTTCCATTAGTGCACACACCGAGGTAAAAAAAACAATAAAAAGTGTGATAAAAATGAATTTAAACTAAACTGTAAAAACAGTACTAAAACGCACTGCCTAATCCATTGCCAGAGAAAAGAAAAAAAGGGAAACTAATGTCATCACAACAAATAACAGAGGCAAAATTTAAACCTAAATGTACTGATATCTCTTCACTGGAATTTAATCCCCCTGAGTCAAGGTATCAAGTCAATGATGTTCCTGGATTCAAGTATCCTCAATTTCTGTTTTCTTTTTCCACCCCTTATATCTGGTTCCACTGTATCAATTGGAATGAAATTCACAAGTTTCACGTCTTGAAAGTGGGTCTCAAAGAAATGGCGTGCCAAAGGGTAATGTTTATCATTGTGACGTATGGCCTGCATGTGTTCCAATACCCGATTCTTCTCCATATGGATTGTGCTGCCAATGTACATTGTGTCACACAGGCAGATAAAACCATAGATGTAATAGGTGGTGTTACAAGTAAGTCTCTTCCTTATGGTGTATTCCCTGGATGTGTTCGGAATATGGACTTTAGACCAACCTGTACTCCCCTTACAAGTCGTACAGTTCCTCCAGCAGAAGAACCCCACTCGACTAGAGATGTAACCTGGTTCTGGCTAAGGCTTTCCGTTAAGGATCGGCATCTTCTGAAAGTGATTTAGGGACTTGAGTGTAGGTGTTTGTTGAGTGTCTTGTCTGTTTTCAGTATGTGCCAATGCTTATTGAAGATGAAATGTATGTTGAAGGCCTGATTGGAGAAAGTGGTAATAAAAAGCAGAGTCTCAGTGTCTGCACTACCCTGCCTGTTCCTCATGTGTAATAACTGTGGTCTCAGGACTTGGTCTTCACTGGCTATTGCCTGGTTTGTGACTTTAAGGCTGTAGCCTCTCTAACTGAATCTGGAACCTTTCATCTCCCTCTCTTTCGCATAAGCTTCCTCTGTGCTGCAGTTACGTTTTGCATGGCGTAGCACCCCGTAGAGGATACTGCATATCAAACTCTATGGTTGAGCACTGGTGGCAAACAGGAGACTGTTCCCTGCAGTCTCCTTGAAAAAATGTTTTGTCTCAAGTTTTTTACTATTGACACTCACCTCCACGTGTGTTCTTCGAAGTGAAAGTAGCACATATTCTTACTCAGTTTGCTAATGAAGTCTTCTGCAGAGCTCTCCTCACCCTTCCAGATCAAAAAAATACAGTCTATGAACTTGGTCCATAGAACCACTCTGTCATCAAACTCCCTCAAGTCGATGGACACCTGCTTCTCCCACCAGCCCAGGAAGAAGTTTGCGTAGCTGGTAGCGAAGCTGGTGCCCATCTCAGTGCCCTGCATCTGCAAGTACAGTTGTTCATCAAAGAAGAAAACATTGTTAGTTAGACAATTATAGATCATATCCATGATCATCTGTGAGTGGAGCAAAAGAGATAGAGATCTTGCTTTCAGAGAGTGCCTGACTGCTGCAATCCCCTGGTCATGACAAATGATTGTTTACAAGCTGCTGGCGTCAAGTCTCACATGTATATTCCTCCTCCCAATGTACTTCATCTATCATTGTTAGAAAGTGTGTGCCATTTCTGAAGTATGCAAGTTATGCGAGTACTAAGGGTCTCAGTTAGTGGTCTATGTACCATGAAGTATTCTCCAATAAGGAGCTTATCAAGGAGACAATGGGTCTTCCTGGTGGGTACTGGGTCTTTGTGTAATTTAAGTGAGAGATACAGGATTGGATCCTGGGGTGTGTGTTATCCAAGAACAAGTATTCTTCCCATTCCAGTCAACCAGCGTCTACCAGTAACATGAAGTAGACCAGATGACTTCAACCCTGTTTAATAAACAATAACATGTTGTATCACTGAGTTGTCTTGTACCTTCTGCTGGTTACTGGATTTTGGAGAGTGCAACCACATTCCCCACTTATCGGATTGACAAATCACTATAGAGGGGTCAGTGCATAAGTTGTCAATAGCTGCATGTTGGGTCTGGGTGAGATTGTTTCAGGCTTCATAGGAGGATCTGTACCTGATTTTCTTCAGGTCTTTAACCGCCCCTTTCTCAAAAACCTCTATTGCGCCACAGTGGATCATAGGTAAGAAATTTGACTTATGTTTAAAATCAATATGGGCAATTTGCCCCACGTCAATGTCAAAATTCACGAGGGTAAAAAAGGGTCATTATGATAACTAGATTCAGTAACCAAAGTGGACAGTGTATGCAATGTCTCAATCACATCAATGCGTGAATTGCTCTGGACAGGGGGAAAGATAGAAGAATGTGGTTTGGTCGCCTGTGTATGAAACCTTTTCTTAAGTTTCAACTTACGTAGAAAACCAAAAAAATCAATTGATGCAGGCATTTTTAATACTGTACTTACTCAGGACTCAAAATGGAAGTGAGACCTACTGGCTTTGTTAACGCTTGTTTAACATAGAGGTGGTGCAGATAATGAAGGAATACATGTAGTGTACTTTAGTTGTCTCATATAATGTGAGCTCTACTCTGTAGCATTCTGTACTTGCTGACGACTTATCACCTGTTGGATAGCAAGCTATGCATACAGTTCACTTCCATAGCCAATGTCCCATAATATAAATATCCTCATTCTTGAAAGTGGCCCAAGAAGCAATCACAAGTGCAAGTCATAGGTAATTCTGCTGTAAAGCTCTTACCTGAACCTCCAGCTATATTTTGAGGAAACAGGTCAACAATGCTGCGAGGTCCCACTGATGAGTCTTAATGATCTATGTCAATCTGCCTCTCCATCTCAATATTCAATGAACTCCGAGCCTTCCCAGATAAGTACTCAGGCACGGCTGGATGCACCTAGCCACAGCCAGTGAAACTTAGATCAGCACACTAATCATGCTGCAATTTGGGCTTTTAAATTATATCCCCTTGACGGAGCACTGTGGAACCCAATTTGAGGTTGGCTAGATTAGAGACACGTGAGAACTCCTCATCTTATTCCAGAGTAATGGGAAGAGCCACTAAATAGAGAGTCACATATAACTCCCACCAAATCTTTAGCACAATAACAAGGTCACATGATTAGTTATATTGAACGCGGAAATGGGATTGTCCAAACCACACATAGTTGGTTGAACAGCCCATTGCTGAGCCTTGACCACAGATAGAGGCATCTTAAAGAAGCAACAGGTCTTAAGGCAAAGTTCCAGGTTGGTGAGGTGATGGGCTTAGAGTACCTGAATGTCATTGGACCTGGTAGAATTAATCTCATTAAGAGATCCTCTGTAATTCTAATGCGGCTGGTAAGGAAAGCTACCAGCCCTATTAAAATTATACGATCATCAGAAACATTATAGAGCCTGTGAGTTTCTCTCCGAGATTATATCCAAGTGAAACACTGGGGGAATGAGGGTTTAAAAGGGGTATTAGACCTTAAAAGAAACGATTTCTGTGGTAATAAGTCATTTACACAGGGACGCTCAGGGTCCCACTTGTCATTTCCAGCCACTTCCCTCCTCGATATACAGGTAACTGCAGGTGTAGGTTTACCAGACTTCGCAAACAGGACCACATAATGTGGCCCAAAATGTCCTAACTAAGCCCGGCCTATTATGTTCTGGAATGACCCTCACTGAATCTGGTTCTAGAATAACACTAAAAAGTGGTTTCGAATCAGGCTTCCAATCATAATTCCTGTTGTAAGTTCAATGTTGTTCCTGCTTTTCAGTAGCAGTGATGTTTTTAATGTGGTATCACAAAACAGAAATATCCTGTTGTCTCTCACTTGTAAGTCTTTTCTGGCTGATGAGTATTCGGCCAACATTGTATTTCAATACCATCAGTCATCTGCCAAGCCCAAGAATTTGCAAACGTATGATGAAAGCCTACGGCATAAAATATAAATTAGCTTGCAGCTAGGAAAATAAAAGCCTGACATCTTAATCAAGTGGCTTTTGCAGAAGAAAAGACAGACAGCAAAAAGAGGGTAAGGCTAATATTGTGTGTACAATGTTCCTATAAACCCTTAAGCTTGTCACACAGTGTGGAGGGAGCAGTGCCTTTCTGACTCCATGAAACCTGAGACCGTAGTTTCAGCTGTTTGTAAATGGAAATACAAACACAAAGTGCTGGCAAGGCTACGTATCCCTCTCTGATTCTTTGTATGGCACAGATTTACAGACATGATTGGTGTAATGTGTATATTTAAGAGAATAAAGACATGTATTAGAGAGTGGCAGTAGCGGCTCTGTAGTTACAGTTAAGAGTTACCAGAGGTAAGAATTCCTTGGCTTTTTCACCATTAATAACTTTCTACCCATTTGACAAATCTCTACAAACCATTGTAGACCTATTCTTCCTTCTACATTGGGAGAAGATTCAAAGTTTTGTGGCAATTGGTAAAATGGGTGCAAAGTAAAAGGGGTGTCCCAAAATGCATTTTTCCACCAATTCATTTTCCGTATGCTTTGTATGTCACGTAACACGAAAACGCTTGAAAGAATTTACATGAAATTTGGCAAGATCAGACATTATTGTACACACAGGATCCTTTTGGGTACTACAGGTATGTATGGTAAGTGTTTTTATGTTATAAGGCATTTTAACATGTTGTTGAGGTGTTTTCATGAAATTACACATTTTTGCACTGCAGTACCTAGTGATGACAAGTCATCATGTTATTGGCTGATGATTTGAAATTTGAAAGCAGTCATGTTTTTAGGTACACTTTACTTGTGTTCTGAATTTCCCCATTAGATCTAGGTAAGTATTAGGTTTGTTATTTGTTCCCTATATTTCCCCAACCACTTTATCAATGCGGCAATAGGTAGGGAAAAATATTGAAACATTTCTATATATTTAAAAAACAAAGTATGGCATACCTTGGTACTGCTTCTGTAGTATGGTGGTCCCAAAAATGTATTTAAGAAAATGTCAAAAAATTAAATTTGAAAAAAGCAGTTATCCCTAAACTGCTATAACAATATGTAGAGAATTCTAAAAACTTTTCACTACCTATTAACACTTTAATAAAGTGGTACAGAACAACAATAAAACCTACTGCTTACCCAGGTCTAAGACTCCTACCCAGAACGCAGAAAAATTGTGCGAAAACAAGACAAAATATGTTGAAAATAACATGGCTGCCATTTACCTTTGGTAAACACAGTCATTAGCCAATCACATACTACCTAATCATATGCATGTACCTCTGTACTCCGCAAACTTACTGTGGCACAGTCTATAACTAAGCATTTTAAAAATTATAACTTTAACACTACCTACACTGTTCACAATCAAAATTAATGGGAAAAATGTGTTTTTAGGACATCCTCTTTTTCTCTGCCCTTGCTTCATGGATCCCACTGAAATTTTCAAGGGGGGAGCTGAGATGAATGAGTCTTTTTATTGTGAAAGTTTCATCAAAAATATAATATATATATTTCTCCACCAAAGTGCTGATAACCCCTAGCTCATGTGACGGCGAGCCACAGTGGGGCAGTGAACCCCCTATATTCCACACCACTCAGGTCCACTTTTCACAAACTTTTCACAAAAAAAAGAAAGAAAGCCCGTGGCTAAATTCCTTGCAGCTTGTTTTTTATTTTCAAAAAGGCAGCAAAATCAGGCCGACGAGTTTCGGAGTCCATAGCGCCTTGATCACGAGTCAGGTTACGTTTGCTTACCCCATACATAAATACCCCATCTGATGATACAAAAAATAAAAGTAGGACTTTCATATGGCTTAGATTCACATCTCTTATGGCAGCTATCATGCAGGGAGTTGCCATCCCAAGAACTTATTAAAAAGCATGCAATATGGCAAACTATTAAGAGCCAAAAGAAATTGCAGTTCGGAAGTATATATATATATATATATATATATATATATATATATATATATATATATATATATATATATATATATATATATATATATATATATGTATATATATATATATATATATATATATATATATATATATATATATATATACCAGCTCCAAAGTACCCAATGTACAAAGGAGCACCCGGACCTCAGCTGCCCACAAGGAGCCTTAAATGGTAAGAACGCCTTTAGCACAGCGATATCCTTTAACTGTTCAAACTGCCCTGGATGCCTGACGCGTTTCGAAGTGTCCCCACTTCTCTTCAGAGGCTTCGGCAGTTATGAAGGAGCGCTTGCGGCACCACACCCCTTCTTGCTTAGATGCACGGCCAGGATGGGACTTATGGGACTTGTGGTGCCTCACGTCGCGCTAATGTTCAGTCGGTAACATTTCAAGCCCACAGATGGGCCTCGCTGTGTGGAATTCATGCAAGATCCATGCGCTGCTGTCCCATGTTCTCGGCCCGTAGTCAAGACCGCATGGCCCCCGGTTCTTTCAGGGTGGTGCTCCTTCCGCGGCCTGGGTCGCCGCGTAAATATACCAGCTCCAAAGTACCCAACGTACAAAGGAGCACCCGGACCTCAGCTGCCCACAAGGAGCCTAAGCAAGAAGGGGTGTGGTGCCGCAAGCGCTCCTTCATAACTGCCGAAGCCTCTGAAGAGAAGTGGGGACACTTCGAAACGCGTCAGGCATCCAGGGCAGTTTGAACAGTTAAAGGATATCGCTGTGCTGAAGGCGTTGTTACCATTTAAGGCTCCTTGTGGGCAGCTGAGGTCCGGGTGCTCCTTTGTACGTTGGGTACTTTGGAGCTGGTATATTTACGCGGCGACCCAGGCCGCGGAAGGAGCACCACCCTGAAAGAACCGGGGGCCATGCGGTCTTGACTACGGGCCGAGAACATGGGACAGCAGCACATGGATCTTGCATGAATTCCACACAGCGAGGCCCATCTGTGGGCTTGAAATGTTACCGACTAAACATTAGCGCGACGTGAGGCACTACAAGTCCCATAAGTCCCATCCTGGGCGTGCATCTAAGCAAGAAGGGGTGTGGTGCCGCAAGCGCTCCTTCATAACTGCCGAAGCCTCTGAAGAGAAGTGGGGACACTTCGAAACGCGTCAGGCATCCAGGGCAGTTTGAACAGTTAAAGGATATCGCTGTGCTGAAGGCGTTCTTACCATTTAAGGCTCCTTGTGGGCAGCTGAGGTCCGGGTGCTCCTTTGTACGTTGGGTACTTTGGAGCTGGTATATTTACGCGGCGACCCAGGCCGCGGAAGGAGCACCACCCTGAAAGAACCGGGGGCCATGCGGTCTTGACTACGGGCCGAGAACATGGGACAGCAGCGCATGGATCTTGCATGAATTCCACACAGCGAGGCCCATATGTGGGCTTGAAATGTTACCGACTGAACATTAGCGCGACGTGAGGCACTACAAGTCCCATAAGTCCCATCCTGGGCGTGCATCTAAGCAAGAAGGGGTGTGGTGCCGCAAGCGCTCCTTCATAACTGCCGAAGCCTCTGAAGAGAAGTGGGGACACTTCGAAACGCGTCAGGCATCCAGGGCAGTTTGAACAGTTAAAGGATATCGCTGTGCTGAAGGCGTTCTCACCATTTAAGGCTCCTTGTGGGCAGCTGAGGTCCGGGTGCTCCTTTGTACGTTGGGTACTTTGGAGCTGGTATATATATATATATATATATATATATATATATATATATATATCCAAGCTCCACTCTCCGCACCGCGTTTCCCACAGCGCTCACAAAAATGAGAAAAACTGACTCTTGTTAAATATAGCAGCCGCTGGAATTTTAATTTTTGAAATATTACGTGCATTGCTGTGTCCAAAAACCAAACGCGTTTCAGCGTTCCCTGACGCCTTGCTCACTGGTGTTCTATGTGAGAATACCCTCCTCCCTTTTAAAAAAAAAAAACTCAAACCATCGTGATTGGCCATGGTTTCACAAAGGATTCCTTCTATATTCCATTCTGAATGTTTTTAATAGTTATAATTTTACATGATCCAAGGGTTACATATAGTAAACATCTTGCATATTATCCTTCATTTTCAGGCATGCGGATAAAACACTTGGCATTGGAACGACTTTTTGCCCACTTGGGCTAGACACCATCAAGCATGAACTATTGACTTTGTTTTCCTAAGCAATATGGAAAATTGAATATTTGCTTATAAGGATTTGTAAATTTGCCCACTCGGGCATGAAGTCTTACGCATATCTCATTTATTATGCTCTAATGCTTTTACACTCAATGGTTCATGAGTTTAGCAATTTGTATTTAATTGACAAATGTGCTGTTTTTATTGTACATGCCAAGTTAATAATCGCGCACTAGCGTAGAACCTGAGAAAATGTCAACATTGGATATTATGTGTTACATAGTAACTCGTTTATTTCCTTTGTGATCACGTGCACGAAAGTAAACATGTTTGTATCACTTTAAAAAGAATGGCCACTCAAACAAATGCACCCGTGAGCAAGAGGCGCAAGCTTCGAAACGCGTAGGGTTGTTTCTGTCTGTGTGCCAATAAATATACTGCACTGCGAGCAACATTTGGGCCCCGGTTCTGGTTTGTTTGCTGAATCTACAAGAATTGTTGACCAGGAGTGTGTTTATAT
The DNA here is from genome assembly GCF_964263255.1 of Lissotriton vulgaris. Lineage (NCBI taxonomy): Eukaryota > Metazoa > Chordata > Amphibia > Caudata > Salamandridae > Lissotriton > Lissotriton vulgaris. The sequence continues at coordinate 1,425,669,681 of NC_141689.1, read as the reverse complement.
GGAAAGGGGTGGCGATCCTGCCGGGAAGCCCGCTGCCGAAGGAGGCTTGAGCACGCCAAAACAGTGTGTGTAATATATATATATATATATATATCCAAGCTCCACTCTCCGCACTGCGTTTCCCACAGCGCTCACAACAATGAGAGAAACTGACTCTTGTTAAGTATAGCAGCCGCTGGAATTTTTATTTTTTAAATATTACGTGCATTGTTGTGTCCAAAAACCAAACGCGTTTCAGCGTTCCCTGACGCCTTGTTCGCTGGTGTTCTATGTGAGAATACCCTCCTCCCTTTTAAAAAAAAAACTCAAACCATCGTGATTAGCCATGGTTTCGCAAAGGATACAAACGACATACTTTCAAAACATAAGTTAATCCGACAGCGCTAAGATAGCAGAAAACAGATTCCAGTCAATCAAATGCTACCTGTTTGCATTATAAACATATGAACATTCTAATTTTATAAATGGATCTGTCAATATACTGAACGGATAAACAATTTATATATTAATCCAGAGGTAAAATTGCAATATCTGCTATTTCCCTACTTTGATAAATATAACAAATTATCTCCGATTTAACTATCACATTATGCAGCAATAATTTTGTTTTGTCGTTTGAGCTACTCATGTGTCCTGGAATCCACCTGAATATGTGCAAAGTGCAAAAGATTAAAACAATTCATATCGAAGTTCTGTCGTCATATCTCCCAGCCGGGAGTGTGGAAATAAAGTCATATATGAGCTTTAAAACATTTTTTCAACAAAGAGGGGGAGTCAAGGGTGAGGGGGCAGACGATCATTAGTCTGATGGTTGTAATTTCTAACTGTACAAATACAATTTCATTTTCCAATACATTCAACTAAAAACATAGATGGTCCCTATATTATTGGTCTTATAATGCCAATCTTATATTCATGTGACTGCCCAAATTCAATTTGACATTTCATTTGATCACCACTTAATTACAATTATTCTGTGCAGTTATTACATCTGAGACATAACCCTTAGAATTGATCGTATCTTGTCCTATATTTTATCTAAGGTTTCAATAAATAAATTAATATCATTCATTTACTACACAGTATCCCGTAAAATTAGAACACCGCATAAAAATAAGTAAATAAATAAATTTAAGACCTTTTCTTACAAAAATGAGGAGTTTTCTATATATTTCAAAATGTAAAAGCTTTCAATTCATATCAACTCTCCCATATATAGATGAACCTGTGTAGTTTTAAATATTCACTATATCTCAAAATTATCCTAAAAAGTGATGTAGGTCTTCGCAAATGTTGAGGCCCCGTGGACTCTTAGTTTCTAATTTCACTATGTAACTGGTTTCTAACCGGCGGAGTTGTTTTTCCCTATCTCCACCCCTTTTGTTACTGGGAATATGGTCTATCAGGAAATAGCTAAGAACATTGAGATTACCTCCATGTTCCGCTTTTACGTGCCTAGCAACGGGGTATGTAGGGTCCGAATTTACTGTGGCCCTCGGGTGTTGTAAAATCCTTGCCTGTACCAGGAGTTTAGTGCTCCCGACGTATCTTAATCCACAAACACAGGTTAAAATGTACATGGCATACTCAGTTTTGCAAGTAAAATGCCCTTTGATCTTTATGGGTCAATCTGAGAATGCACTAGTGTATGTTGTGGTATTGGAGCCAAATTTACAGGCTCGGCAAGAGGAGCACTTGAAAAAGCCATTATGGGAAGAAAGCCAGTTATCTTTGTTAAAAGTCTCAGGGCTGGTTTTAACCAAGTCAGATTTCATAGAGTGGGCTTTACGAAAAGTGAAGTTAAGTTTGTTGGTGTAAATGTCTTTCAGGATACCATCAGTCATCACTATTGGCCATTCTTTATTCATTCTAATGACCTTAGATTGCCTACTGAAGGTTGAGATAAACCTGCATGTTTTGTTGAACCTTTCATTTTCTTCACATGTGTTCAATGAATGCGAGGTTTCTTCAATGTTGCTGTCTACCCTCGGTTGTAAAAGGGTTTCTCATTTGATTAAGGCAACTTTACGCAGGGTAGCTGCCAGTTTTTTCTCCTTATAGCCCCTCTCTAACAATTTATGTTTAGTTAAGGTGAGAGCTTCCTCACATGCAAGTGTCGTACTGCATGCTCTTTTTACCCTGAGGAATTCGCCATAGGGTAGGCTGGCTATGGTGTGGCTAGGGTGAAAACTACTTGCATGAAGCAAGGTGTTCCCTGCAGTAGGTTTCTGGAATAAACTTGTCTCTATTTGCCCTACTTTGATGTTGACGTGGATATCAAGGAAACTAATGTTGGTTGCATTTATATGGTGCGTGAATTCCAAGTTACAAGAGTTGTTATTAATGAAATCCATGAATTCAGTTGCCTCCACCTCCGTACCTTTCCAAATAATAAATATGTTGTCTATAAATCTCCATAGACGTACAATATGACGGTCATAAAGGGCTTTCTGTTCCCTCCTGAGGACATGCTCCTCCCACCAGCACACATGTAAACATGCGTAACTGGGGGAGAAGCATGCCCCCATAGCCACTCCTTGTTTGTGGAGAAGTGTGGCTCAGGGGTTAGAGGCGGCAGACCCGGAAGCTGAGATCGGCCCTGGACCAGGGTTCAATTCCCCGCCTCGGCGGGGGAGGCTCAAAAATTCCACGGACTCGATAATTCTCGCTCCGGTGCCTTCTCGACTCACAGGTTCACACTCTGCGACTCTGGGCAATAGCTTGCTTAATCTCCACAACGGCCCCTCGCGGCGGGATGCCTGGCTTTCACCTTGTGGATACCCTGCCGGGGTATCTCACAGGGGAATACCAGGACGGGTTCCCTAAGCAAGCGCCGGGAAACCCACTGCGGGTAGCTGTGCGTTATATAAGATCAAATACATTTACATTTACATTTACATTTGTTTTTGCCTGTAAATTATGCCATCATATAGAAACCTGTTATTGTAGAGGCGGCAGTGTATCATATTAAGCAACATTTTGTTATGACCATAGTATTCAATATTGCGTAGATTCAAATAATATTCTACTGCTGACAGGCCATGAGTATGTTTGATACACGTGTAAAGTGATTTAATGTCCAAAGTTATTAGCAGATATTCATTTTCCAACTTTACTTCATTCAGTTTGGCTAAAAAGTCTCTAGAATCTTGTATGAAGGAGGGCAATGTCCTGACAAATTCCTGTAAAAAGAAGTCCATATACTTAGACGTATTTTCAAAAGTACTGTTCTGGGCGGAAATAATTGGCCTTCCTTGTAGTGGATTGGTTCCCTTGTGAACTTTTGGGATGAGATAAAATGTGGGCAGTTTGGGGTGATTGTTCAATAGGAATTTATTCTCATCCTTAGTGATCAAACCTTCTCGTGTCCATTTATTAAGATCTTTTTTATATTGTTCATTTGCTTTATGGACCGCTGCTCCATTAGAAATTTCGTAACATTCCACTTCATTGAGGTGCCTATCAGCTTCTTCTCTATACATTTTTTTGTCCCACAGGACAATATCGCCCCCTTTGTCTGCCCGGTTTATCACTACCGAGTCATTGTTCTTTAGTTTGGCCATCAATTGAAAATATTGTTTCTCTTTATTTCCAGTTTTTGATTTGCTTGTGCACATTTTTTTGTGGAGAGATTTTAATTTATCCTGCACCCTGTCATGAAAGACATCCACTGCGTCCCTTGGCATCACTGGGACAAATGTTGACGGGGCTTTGAAGGGACTATCTCCTCCCTTTCCTCCCAAGATATTTTCTTCCTGCAGGAGATCTTGCGTGTTTGGGGACATTTCATTTGTTTCCTCAGTTCTTAAATTGCGTAATGTCCTTAGCAAGGGGATTTCTCTTACTGCAAGGCCCACCGTTTCCTGAGTCAGTTGTGGTGTCTTGCGTTGTTCTATTGTATTAGGTTTTTTGATGGCAAAGTATTTGGTTAATTTTAATTTTCTGATGAATTTGTATACATCTACTCTCGTTTTCACAAAGTCGAAGTTACTTTCCGGACAATAACTAAGGCCCAGGGCTAATAATTGTTTCTCCGCCTCATTGAGCTCAATTTTGGTTAGATTAACGATTGTCTGGTCAATATTGATGTTCTTTCTTATTTGTTCCAATTGCGTCTTTTCTGCTGCCAGTTTCCGCGCCCTCTTGTTGCTTTGTCTGCGTTTGCGGCGGCTCCTGTTCCTTTCGGTGTTTGAACACTTTGTTTCTGTTGGTATCGCGGCCTGAGGGACTGGATTCTGTGTTCTCGAATATATTCCAATTCCTCCGTGTATGATAAAGGGCCAAGTAATTCAGAGGTTTGTCCTGTACTTCCCCTGTCTGAGTCTTCATCGCTAGAAATTAAACTTCCATCAGAGCTAGAGCTTTCTGGTAGCACTGTCGATGTTGAAGCCAGATTAGTGTTGGCATTACTTCCTTGTATTGCTGGAATCATTTTGGTCAGTATATATATACATGGATGGAAGTGTAGGTATTGGGGAAAGAGCAACAGCACGTCTGTTGATGAGCTGCGCACAGGTGAAAAATTCCGCCATGGATTGTGCTTTGTAAGAAGGAACAGGACGCTTGGAGGGCTGACAAAGTCAGGGCGCAATCGTACGCCTGGGAGGAACATTGTATCCTGCTCACGTTTCCAAAGCGTGTTTGTCCCTGTAAAAGCGTGATCCGTGCACTGGAGAGACCTTGGAACCAGAGAGGGGAAAAGTACTGTGTGTGAAATTAGCCCCAGTCCTCTCTCTGTGTTAATATCTGCTTTTTTAATGGGGTCACTCACCTGGCGATTTAAACTGCCTACGAAAGTCTCAGCATAACTCACCCTTCCAGAAAACAACCGGCACTGAAGAAAGCATACCGCTGAAACGCGTCTGCCAGGAGCTGGGAGACAGGACTTTGTGATTTTTGTAAAGTGTCAAATGGTGGCATTAAAACTTACCTGAATGCAGCTCAAGCATGTGTCAGACCCGTTTTTCTAACAAAGACGGGATTGGTGGCAATGTTAATGACGGAGGTCGGCTCCGCATACTGGCACGCCTCCTGATCTGGAGCTCCGCATACAGCCGGCAAACTCTTTGGTTCTCGTGCATGAACTGCACAAATGCGGCGCCCCCCCAACCTGGATGGAAGTGTAGGTATTGGGGAAAGAGCAACAGCACGTCTGTTGATGAGCTGCGCACAGGTGAAAAATTCCGCCATGGATTGTGCTTTGTAAGAAGGAACAGGACGCTTGGAGGGCTGACGAAGTCAGGGCGCAATCGTACGCCTGGGAGGAACATTGTATCCTGCTCACGTTTCCGAAGCGTGTTTGTCCCTGTAAAAGCGTGATCCGTGCACTGGAGAGACCTTGGAACCAGAGAGGGGAAAAGTACTGTGTGTGAAATTGCCCCAGTCCTCTCTCTGTGTTAATATCTGCTTTTTTAATGGGGTCACTCACCTGGCGATTTAAACTGCCTACGAAAGTCTCAGCATAACTCACCCTTCCAGCAAACAACCGGCACTGAAGAAAGCATACCGCTGAAACGCGTCTGCCAGGAGCTGGGAGACAGGACTTCGTTATTTTTGTAAAGTGTCAAATGGTGGCAATAAAACTTACCTGAATGCAGCTCAAGCATGTGTCAGACCCGTTTTTCTAACAAAGACGGGATTGGTGGCAATGTTAATGACGGAGGTCGGCTCCGCATACTGGCACGCCTCTTGATCTGGAGCTCCGCATACAGCCGGCAAACTATTTGGTTCTCGTGCACGAACTGCACAAATGCGGCGCCCCCCCAACCTGGATGGAAGTGTAGGTATTGGGGAAAGAGCAACAGCACGTCTGTTGATGAGCTGCGCACAGGTGAAAAATTCCGCCATGGATTGTGCTTTGTAAGAAGGAACAGGACGCTTGGAGGGCTGACGAAGTCAGGGCGCAATCGTACGCCTGGGAGGAACATTGTATCCTGCTCACGTTTCCAAAGCGTGTTTGTCCCTGTAAAAGCGTGATCCGTGCACTGGAGAGACCTTGGAACCAGAGAGGGGAAAAGTACTGTGTGTGAAATTGCCCCAGTCCTCTCTCTGTGTTAATATCTGCTTTTTTAATGGGGTCACTCACCTGGCGATTTAAACTGCCTACGAAAGTCTCAGCATAACTCACCCTTCCAGCAAACAACCGGCACTGAAGAAAGCATACCGCTGAAACGCGTCTGCCAGGAGCTGGGAGACAGGAATTCGTGATTTTTGTAAAGTGTCAAATGGTGGCATTAAAACTTACCTGAATGCAGCTCAAGCATGTGTCAGACCCGTTTTTCTAACAAAGACGGGATTGGTGGCAATGTTAATGACGGAGGTCGGCTCCGCATACTGGCACGCCTCTTGATCTGGAGCTCCGCATACAGCCGGCAAACTATTTGGTTCTCGTGCACGAACTGCACAAATGCGGTGCCCCCCCAACCTGGATGGAAGTGTAGGTATAGGGGAAAGAGCAACAGCATGTCTGTTGATGATCTGCGCACAGGTGAAAAATTCCGCCATGGATTGTGCTTTGTAAGAAGGAACAGGACGCTTGGAGGGCTGACGAAGTCAGGGCGCAATCGTACGCCTGGGAGGAACATTGTATCCTGCTCACGTTTCCAAAGCGTGTTTGTCCCTGTAAAAGCGTGATCCGTGCACTGGAGAGACCTTGGAACCAGAGAGGGGAAAAGCACTGTGTGTGAAATTGCCCCAGTCCTCTCTCTGTGTTAATATCTGCTTTTTTAATGGGGTCACTCACCTGGCGATTTAAACTGCCTACGAAAGTCTCAGCATAACTCACCCTTCCAGCAAACAACCGGCACTGAAGAAAGCATACCGCTGAAACGCGTCTGCCAGGAGCTGGGAGACAGGACTTCGTGATTTTTGTAAAGTGTCAAATGGTGGCATTAAAACTTACCTGAATGCAGCTCAAGCATGTGTCAGACCCGTTTTTCTAACAAAGACGGGATTGGTGGCAATGTTAATGACGGAGGTCGGCTCCGCATACTGGCACGCCTCTTGATCTGGAGCTCCGCATACAGCCGGCAAACTATTTGGTTCTCGTGCACGAACTGCACAAATGCGGCGCCCCCCCAACCTGGATGGAAGTGTAGGTATTGGGGAAAGAGCAACAGCACGTCTGTTGATGAGCTGCGCACAGGTGAAAAATTCCGCCATGGATTGTGCTTTGTAAGAAGGAACAGGACGCTTGGAGGGCTGACGAAGTCAGGGCGCAATCGTACGCCTGGGAGGAACATTGTATCCTGCTCACGTTTCCAAAGCGTGTTTGTCCCTGTAAAAGCGTGATCCGTGCACTGGAGAGACCTTGGAACCAGAGAGGGGAAAAGTACTGTGTGTGAAATTGCCCCAGTCTTCTCTCTGTGTTAATATCTGCTGTCCAATGGGGTCACTCACCTGGCGATTTAAACTGCCTACGAAAGTCTCAGCATAACTCACCCTTCCAGCAAACAACCGGCACTGAAGAAAGCATACCGCTGAAACGTGTCTGCCAGGAGCTGGGAGACAGGACTTCGTGATTTTTGTAAAGTGTCAAATGGTGGCATTAACACTTACCTGAATGCAGCTCAAGCATGTGTCAGACCCGTTTTTCTAACAAAGACGGGATTGGTGGCAATGTTAATGACGGAGGTCGGCTCCGCATACTGGCACGCCTCTTGATCTGGAGCTCCGCATACAGCCGGCAAACTCTTTGGTTCTCGTGCACAAACTGCACAAATGCGGCGCCCCCCAACCTGGATGGAAGTGTAGGTATTGGGGAAAGAGCAACAGCACGTCTGTTGATGAGCTGCGCACAGGTGAAAAATTCCGCCATGGATTGTGCTTTGTAAGAAGGAACAGGACGCTTGGAGGGCTGACGAAGTCAGGGCGCAATCGTACGCCTGGGAGGAACATTGTATCCTGCTTGAGTTTCCAAAGCGTGTTTGTCCCTGTAAAAGCGTGATCCGTGCACTGGAGAGACCTTGGAACCAGAGAGGGGAAAAGTACTGTGTGTGAAATTGCCCCAGTCCTCTCTCTGTGTTAATATCTGCTGTCCAATGGGGTCACTCACCTGGCGATTTAAACTGCCTACGAAAGTCTCAGCATAACTCACCCTTCCAGCAAACAACCGGCACTGAAGAAAGCATACCGCTGAAACGCGTCTGCCAGGAGCTGGGAGACAGGACTTCGTGATTTTTGTAAAGTGTCAAATGGTGGCATTAAAACTTACCTGAATGCAGCTCAAGCATGTGTCAGACCCGTTTTTCTAACAAAGACGGGATTGGTGGCAATGTTAATGACGGAGGTCGGCTCCGCATACTGGCACGCCTCCTGATCTGGAGCTCCGCATACAGCCGGCAAACTCTTTGGTTCTCGTGCACGAACTGCACAAATGCGGCACCCCCCCAACCTGGATGGAAGTGTAGGTATTGGGGAAAGAGCAACAGCACGTCTGTTGATGAGCTGCGCACAGGTGAAAAATTCCGCCATGGATTGTGCTTTGTAAGAAGGAACAGGACGCTTGGAGGGCTGACGAAGTCAGGGCGCAATCGTACGCCTGGGAGGAACATTGTATCCTGCTCACGTTTCCAAAGCGTGTTTGTACCTGTAAAAGCGTGATCCGTGCACTGGAGAGACCTTGGAACCAGAGAGGGGAAAAGTACTGTGTGTGAAATTGCCCCAGTCCTCTCTCTGTGTTAATATCTGCTGTCCAATGGGGTCACTCACCTGGCGATTTAAACTGCCTACGAAAGTCTCAGCATAACTCACCCTTCCAGCAAACAACCGGCACTGAAGAAAGCATACCGCTGAAACGCGTCTGCCAGGAGCTGGGAGACAGGACTTCGTGATTTTTGTAAAGTGTCAAATGGTGGCAATAAAACTTACCTGAATGCAGCTCAAGCATGTGTCAGACCCGTTTTTCTAACAAAGACGGGATTGGTGGCAATGTTAATGACGGAGGTCGGCTCCGCATACTGGCACGCCTCTTGATCTGGAGCTCCGCATACAGCCGGCAAACTATTTGGTTCTCGTGCACGAACTGCACAAATGCGGCGCCCCCCCAACCTGGATGGAAGTGTAGGTATTGGGGAAAGAGCAACAGCACGTCTGTTGATGAGCTGCGCACAGGTGAAAAATTCCGCCATGGATTGTGCTTTGTAAGAAGGAACAGGACGCTTGGAGGGCTGACGAAGTCAGGGCGCAATCGTACGCCTGGGAGGAACATTGTATCCTGCTCACGTTTCCAAAGCGTGTTTGTCCCTGTAAAAGCGTGATCCGTGCACTGGAGAGACCTTGGAACCAGAGAGGGGAAAAGTACTGTGTGTGAAATTGCCCCAGTCCTCTCTCTGTGTTAATATCTGCTGTCCAATGGGGTCACTCACCTGGCGATTTAAACTGCCTACGAAAGTCTCAGCATAACTCACCCTTCCAGCAAACAACCGGCACTGAAGAAAGCATACCGCTGAAACGCGTCTGCCAGGAGCTGGGAGACAGGACTTCGTGATTTTTGTAAAGTGTCAAATGGTGGCATTAAAACTTACCTGAATGCAGCTCAAGCATGTGTCAGATCAGTTTTTCTAACAAAGATGGGATTGGTGGCAATGTTAATGACGGAGGTCGGCTCCGCATACTGGCACGCCTCTTGATCTGGAGCTCCGCATACAGCCGGCAAACTATTTGGTTCTCGTGCACGAACTGCACAAATGCGGCGCCCCCCCCACCTGGATGGAAGTGTAGGTATTGGGGAAAGAGCAACAGCACGTCTGTTGATGAGCTGCGCACAGGTGAAAAATTCCGCCATGGATTGTGCTTTGTAAGAAGGAACAGGACGCTTGGAGGGCTGACGAAGTCAGGGCGCAATCGTACGCCTGGGAGGAACATTGTATCCTGCTCACGTTTCCAAAGCGTGTTTGTCTCTGTAAAAGCGTGATCCGTGCACTGGAGAGACTTTGGAACCAGAGAGGGGAAAAGTACTGTGTGTGAAATTGCCCCAGTCCTCTCTCTGTGTTAATATCTGCTGTCCAATGGGGTCACTCACCTGGCGATTTAAACTGCCTACGAAAGTCTCAGCATAACTCACCCTTCCAGCAAACAACCGGCACTGAAGAAAGCATACCGCTGAAACGTGTCTGCCAGGAGCTGGGAGACAGGACTTCGTGATTTTTGTAAAGTGTCAAATGGTGGCATTAAAACTTACCTGAATGCAGCTCAAGCATGTGTCAGACCCGTTTTTCTAACAAAGACGGGATTGGTGGCAATGTTAATGACGGAGGTCGGCTCCGCATACTGGCACGCCTCTTGATCTGGAGCTCCGCATACAGCCGGCAAACTCTTTGGTTCTCGTGCACGAACTGCACAAATGCGGCGCCCCCCCAACCTGGATGGAAGTGTAGGTATTGGGGAAAGAGCAACAGCACGTCTGTTGATGAGCTGCGCACAGGTGAAAAATTCCGCCATGGATTGTGCTTTGTAAGAAGGAACAGGACGCTTGGAGGGCTGACGAAGTCAGGGCGCAATCGTACGCCTGGGAGGAACATTGTATCCTGCTCACGTTTCCAAAGCGTGTTTGTCCCTGTAAAAGCGTGATCCGTGCACTGGAGAGACCTTGGAACCAGAGAGGGGAAAAGTACTGTGTGTGAAATTGCCCCAGTCCTCTCTCTGTGTTAATATCTGCTGTCCAATGGGGTCACTCACCTGGCGATTTAAACTGCCTACGAAAGTCTCAGCATAACTCACCCTTCCAGCAAACAACCAGCACTGAAGAAAGCATACCGCTGAAACGCGTCTGCCAGGAGCTGGGAGACAGAACTTCGTGATTTTTGTAAAGTGTCAAATGGTGGCATTAAAACTTACCTGAATGCAGCTCAAGCATGTGTCAGACCCGTTTTTCTAACAAAGACGGGATTGGTGGCAATATACATATATATATATATATATATATATATATATATATATATATATATATATATATATATATATATATATATATATATATATATATATATATATATTCACTGAAAAAACCATTGGTTATAGACCATATATAGTTAGGGATTAGCATTTTCAAAACCTTAATTTACTCGCACAAAACCATAGAAATTTGCATATATAGTTAGTTGCAATAACTATATATCACGCACCCGCAATCCACTGCTGATGATGTCACATATTACATCATTCATGACAGGGTCAGTGACATTACTGATGACATCACTGATGACATCTCAAATGACATCACTGATGACATCTCAAATGACATCACTGATGACATCACTGATGACAACATCCAGTGACTGTATGTTTCTGTAAAGTTAAAATATGTCTTACATATTGAAGAATGAGTGGATGTATAAGTGTCTGGATGAAGGATTTAGTAGGTGCATGACTGACTGTATGAGAGAATGATTAAATGTGTCTCACTGAGTGCATGGGTTAGTGACTAAACTGTCTTAATTTGTGCATCATTATATCTGTTGTTCTGTAAACTGCTGCATGTGTTGATCAGTAGCTATATGAGTAACTATATGGGTTATTGATTGGTTGCCCAAGTATTTGTTGGGAGAGTGAGTGTGTGTGTGGGGGTGGCTGGGAGGTGTGTGACTCTGTGCATAGATGTGTGAGCAGTTGATTCACTAGATGTATGGGTTCAAAAGTGCATGTGGAAACAGCTGTATGGGCGGTTGACTGCCTGCATGAGTGTATTGGTGAGTGATTGGATTTCTCAGTGCTACATGTCAAAGTAAGTACATATGTAAAACACAGTACATGTAAGAGTTGACATATATAAATAACTGTGCATAAGAGCCAGTGAATGTGTGAGTGGCTGTATGGATCATTGTGAACTTGTATCAGTGATTGTATAAGAGAGTAAATATGTGTTAGTATATGTTTGATTAAGTAAGGTGTGTATAACTGTATAGTTGAGGAAATGGAGGTGTGATTGATTCTTTGCATGACTGACTAGGTGTGTGAGTAACTCCATGGATGAGTGACAGTCTGTGAGTGTCTGTTTACACTGATTGTATCTAAGGTTATATTAGAGTCTGAAGAGGTTCATCGTATTATCACATGAATGATATCATCAGTGATGTGATCAGTAATGTCAAATGAGATGTTATCAGTGATTTCATCAGTGATGTCATTTGAGATGTCATCAGTGATGTCATCAGTGATGTCATTTGAGATGTCATCAGTGATGTCATCAGTGATGTCACTGACCATGTCATGAATGATGTAAAATGTGATATCATCAGCAGTGGATTGCGGGTGCGCGATATATAGTTATTGCAACTAACTATATATGCAAATTTCTATGGTTTTGTGCGAGTAAATTAAGGTTTTGAAAATGCTAATCCCTAACTATATATGGTCTATAACCAATGGTTTTTTCAGTGAATTTTCAAGGTTCTGTAAATGCAAATTCCTAACTATATATGGTCTATAACCTATGGTTTTTTCAGTGAATTTCATTGGTTTTTTAAAAGCTAATATCTATAGCTGTAAAATATATTCTTTATTACGTGACGTATCACGTAGCCACGTGAGACGCCTCATGACGCGTCACATAAACGTGACGTATCGTCTCTGCAGCGCAAACAAAACCCGTAACGTAAGCGCGCCAGAGCACGCTTACAGATATATATATTTGTTTTTTAACCTTAATTAGACAAAATCCACACGTGCACATATCTTAAGGCCTTGCAAAGGCACATCAAACAAACAGTCCCGACAATTTTGCCAAGTTTGGTGGAAATCTATTCCTTTAAATTTTATTTTACTGTTTCTCTTGGTTTTCCCCTTGTTACGCTTACCGGAACGCTACCCGGTACGCAAACCGGACGCTCCAAAAACACAAGATGTCGGACTCCCGTTACGCTACCGTTTAGCTGCCCGGTTGGCGTACCGGGAAGCGCCTCTACCGCGAAAAATCGCTATTTTTTTTTCTTTTTTCCTTTTGCCCTGCCGGGCACTTTAATAACCCCCTCATCAATCCTAGGGGGTCAGGAGGGGTCTACCTTGCCCCCTTTCCTTCATTTCCCCCTTCGTTTTTCACCACCTCTTGTCTCTCGATCCTACCGAGAGACAAGATGGCGGCCGCTCCGGACTGTTTACAAAGTTGACAGCCAATCAGCTTCTCCTCAGACTCCCGTTACGCTGCCCAGTTAGCTGCCCGGTTCGCGTACCGGGACGCGCCTCTACGGCGAAAAATCGCAATTTTATTTTTTTATTTTTTTTGCCCCGCGGGGCACTTTAATATCCCCTCATCAATCCTAGGGGGTCAGGAGGGGTCTACCTTACCCCCTTTCCTTCATTTCCCCCTTCGTTTTTCTCCACCTCTTGTCTCTCGATCCTACCGAGAGACAAGATGGCGGCCGCTCCGGACTGTTTAGAATGTTGACAGACCCCGGAGAGCCAATCAGCTTCGCTTCGCAAAGCTCCGTTACGCGAAAAGTACGCGAACCGGTGCGCTATCCGGGACGCTGTCACAGATATATCTGTTTTTTTAAACGTTAATTTCTCAAAATCCACTGCAGCACATATATTGAGACCCAGCAAAGGCACATCGGGCTAACAGTCCCTACAATTTTGCCAAGTTTCGTGCAAATCCATTCAGCCGTTCGAGCTAAAAGTGAGGCCAAACGCCCTATGGAAAAATGAATGGGAAAAACGCGTTTTGGGACCCCCTTTTTTCTCGGCCCCCCCTTGACGGAACCCCCCCAAATTTTCAGGGGCTGCTCAGAAACAAAATGTGCCATTTTCCTGAAAATTTCAGCCGATTCCGTCCACAAACGCCAAAGTTATTAGACATAGAATTTTCAAAAGTTCCATAGAGAAAAAATCCTAACTATATATACCTACTGGCGACCGCCAGTAGGTAATATATATATATATATATATATATATATATATATATATACACATACATATACATATATATATATATATATATATATATATTCACTGAAAAAAACAGAGGTTTCACACCAGTTATAGTTAGGAATTAGCATTTAAAAAACCTAAGAAATTCACTGAAAAAAACATAGGTTTCACACCAGTTATAGTTAGCTGGAAATTTTACTGACCTAAAACCAATGAAATTCCACGTTATAGTTAGTTGGACTCACTATAACTTGCGCGTGTAATGCACTGCTGATGACATCACATATTACATCACTCATGACATGGTCAGTGACATCACTCATGACATCACTGATGACACCATCCAGTGAATGTGTGTCTTTCTGAAAATATGTGTATATGTAAAAGTCGATGGAAGAATACATGTTTAAATTATTGTCTTAATTAATGTTTTTTTTTTAAAATGATTGGTTAACTGGCTTATTAAGTGTATCTTAGTGAATACGTACATTAGCGAGTAATGTTTAAATATTTAAATATATGTATCAGTGTTTCACTTTGTGTATAAGTGGCTGCATGGGTTGGTGAGTAGCTACATGTGTGTGTATATGGGTTATTATATGTTTTTTTAGTATCAGTATGAGTGTCTGTATGGTTTGGTGGGGGTGTTACTTAGCACATAGATGCATCAATGACTGACTCACTGTTTGTATGTTTTTGAAAACAGCATATGTGCAGGACTGTATGAGTGGATGAATGTGTATATGTGTGTATTAGTGATTGAATGCCTGTCTCACTAGTGTCTTTATGAGTAACAAGATATATTTTAATCTAGTATATGTGAGTATTGATGTATATAAGTCAGTATATGTGAGAGTGAGAGATTGTAAGAGTTCCTGTTTAAATAAGTATGTGTTTCTATAAGTGATTGTTTAAGAGAGTAAATATGTGTAAGTTTCCTTAGAAGTAAGGTGGTAGTGTGTGTATATCTGTATATGCAAATAAATGGATGTTTATTAGTTTATTTGCATGTGTGAGTAACTTTTTGATGACTGTCGATGTGTAACAGGATGTATAGGGGTATCACTACATATGATGAGTGAGTATATGTATGAGTGACTATATAAAACTGTTGGTGAATGTGTGAATGTGTACATAGATGATGGAATTACTGAATTGGTTGTTGTAACTGGTATGGGTATATCCACTTTTTTGAAAATGTTAGTTTCTTTTTTTTGAATATGTGTTTCAGGGTTACTATACAGTGAAAGGAGGTCTGTCACTCTGTCACAAGGATGGTGTCATGAGTGATGTCATGAGTGATGTCACTGACCATGTCATGAGTGATGTAATATGTGATGTCATCAGCAGTGCATTACACGCGCAAGTTATAGTGAGTCCAACTAACTATAACGTGGAATTTCATTGGTTTTATGTCAGTAAAATTTCCAGCTAACTATAACTGGTGTGAAACCTATGGTTTTTTCAGTGAATTTCTTAGGTTTTCTAAATGCTAATTCCTAACTATAACTGGTGTGAAACCTCTGGTTTTTTCAGTGAATTTCATAGTTTTTTTTAGTGCTAATTCCTAACTATAACTGGTGTGAAACCTTTGGTTTTTTCTGTGAATTTCATAGGTTTTTTAACTGCTAATTTTTAACTTTTTATAGGGCTTCATACCTATGTACTTTTTAGTGAATTTCTAAGGTTATTTTTTCGCAAATGGCTTTAGCTGAGAAAGGTATGTTTTTCTAAAAATGAACCCTATATTGTATATTAAGATAATATTTTTGTTTAAAAATAGTATTTTTTTTTTTCATATTTGACTCTGGTGCGCTCCCGGTGCGCGTACCGGTGAACGCCTCGGTGCGCGTACCGGTGCGCGTCCCGTCAGCGCACCAACAAAAAATAAAAAATAAAAAAATAATGAAGGAGTGAGCATGAGGAATGGGGACAGAGAGAGTGGTGTTAAGAGAAAGAGAGCTAGAGGGAGGAACACAGAGGGACTGTGTAATAGATAGTAAGACAGAGAAAAGGTGTAAGAGGAAGTAACTGAGAAAAAGAAAATGAATAAGGGAGCAAAAGAAGAGAAGAAAGAGGAAGAAGACTAAAGCAGAGGTTCTGGGAAAATGTGAATGGGTGATGAAAGTAAAAGGAAGGAGACTTAAGTATGGGGAATGACAGATAGTGATGGAACCAGAGAAAAAAAACAGTAGTGACGGAGGGAAAGAAAATAGCAGTGAGTGTAAGTAAAGAGGAGTGAAAGAGGGTGTATATAAGTGAATAAGGGTAAGACATGGGGAGTGACAGAGAGAAAGAAGAGAGAGAGTAAAGGAAGGAGTGTCAGAAAGGGACTAAGTGAACAAGTAAAAAAGGTAAGTGAAGGAGTGTGGATAAGCAGAGGTACCGAAAGAAGTTGAATGTGGTAGGAAGTAAACATGGAGGATAAGAATAAGTGAGGGAAGCAAAGTAAGGAAACAAGGGTGAGGTAGGGTGAGAGAAAAGTAGTGAGGTTAAAGCAAAGGGTGATAACAAACTACATTTTGTAAACATACTTACCATATAATTAATGAAAACTTACTTGTATCTGTGAAAGACAAAAGAAAAAACACGTTATAATTAGTAAAAAATATATATTAAAATAGAAGAAACAGTTCAAGAGGTAAAAAATCTAAAAAAGTTTCCTAAGAAATAAAGCAATAGTGAAGGATACAAAAACAGAAATAAAGTAATGTGGAAAGAGAAAAAAGAAGGAAAAAGAAATAGAAAGAGAACAAACTGCTGAAGGTAAGTAAGATACTAAAAGAATGTGGGGGGCGCTAGAGGGCGCACGAGCTGAATGGCCTTAGTGAGGCTCCGGCTGCCTGGCATTCTTATCCTGCTTTAATCCTTTCAAATCTGCGCCCACCCACCTGAAAAGCGCCTGGGGGAGAGATATGGTGCTGCTGCCCACTCTGTCCGAGTTTGGGGGCCCTACGACCTGCGGTTGCTGAGATAGAGCGAGCTACAGCCGCAGCGGAGGCGCGCTCTGGTTGGGACCTCGCTGACGGCGGCCTTGGAATTCACGCGACGCCCCGGATCGCCACGTGGTGTGTAGGCCGTATGCTGGCAGACGCGCCGGAACTAGGCGCAACGGCGATCACTGGCGGATATCGGGGAGCCACCGGCAAGCCACACGGAACGAAAAAACGGGTTGATGCCCTGGGCGACTTTTGACCTACGGCGGTACCGGACTGGTCGGCGGGGCTCCGGAGAACCGCTGCCACCTTGTTCCGCCTGCACGCCAAGCCTCCCTGTGCTGCTCAGTTCCACGGCGCAAATCCAGAGCTCGCTTTTCACCGCTATCTATCACTGCTGTGCCGGCTTGGGGAAACCGGACAACCGGCAGCCCAAGCTACAATTTGAACCTGCGGCGCAGAAGAAGGCGACCAGGCAGACGGGGGATGTCGCTCAGCCGAGAAGTCCGGCAGCGGAGGTGTCCCCCATGGTCCCGGATATTGCCACGATGCTGCAGGAGATGCGACAGGGCTTTGCCACGGTGGTGGACAAGGTGGACAGGCTGTCCGCCAGAATGGACGGCATCGTCCAGAAAATGGACATACATGAGGAGCGCTTAACAGAGGCGGAACGTCGAATCTCCGAGACCGAGGATGCCACGACGTCGCAAGCTTCAAGGCTTTCCCGCATGGATAATGTGCTCAGGGTGATAGCTGCCAAGAATGAGGAGTTAGAAGCGAGGAGCAGGCGGAACAACATACGGGTCACGGGCATTCCGGAGTCGACCAACACGGGGAGAATGGAGCTTTACATCGAAAAACTTCTCACAGCCACGGTTGGCGAGGAGGCCCTCTCGAAACAGTTCATTGTGGAACGGGCCCATCGTTCACTTGGGCCCCAACCCCAGCCTGGTGCCCCGCCGAGGCCCATCATTGCGCGCCTGCTCAACTATCGAGACCGTGATGCGGCGTTGCGAGCGGCCAGGGCGAATCAAAACCTTGCCTATGAAGGAGTGTCTTTCTCAATCTACCCTGACTTTACCCCGGTGGTCCAAGAGCAACGACGGAAATTCCTGGCTGTAAAGAGGAAGCTAAGAGGCCTGAATATTGACTACGCGCTTTTGTACCCTGCCAAGCTGCGGGTGACCCACCAGGGCACGCAACACTTCTTTTTGAACCCACAGCAGGTCGAGGACTACCTTAAAACTTTGCCTAAACGAGACCGGAGAGCTGCCAATGTGGACGGCGGACACGAATCTGGGTCGGAGTGAACGATATTTGCGTTGATACACCCTTCGCTGGTCTGTGACGATTAATGCTTCAATGTGGGACGATTGCAACTGGCCGCCCCGGGGGGCTCGGGTCGGGTGGACCTGCAGGTGACAAATTGACAATGCATGCCAGGCCCCCACCCCCATACTCCCTCTCCCACCTGGACAGAGATGGTAAGAGTGGATGAGAACGGAGGGGAGAGGACTGGGGGTGGAAGACGGTGCACCTCTGATGACCCCGAACGGGTGTACCCCACAGACCCTGCATATTGCACTTTTGATGTTTTACTGTTGTGGGCTTTCTAGGGGAGGGGGGTGGGGAAGGGGTGCTGGCGAGTTGGGGGTGCTTCAGTGGGAGGGGGGTGGGAAGCGCTGGTTTCGAAATACGGGTGCTGCATCTGGGGCGGACTGGAGTACAGCAACGGCACTGAGCGTTTGGGGTCTGCGACCTGGGTTGCTTGCTATGTTTGAGACTGTTCTTTACCTTGTCCTACTGTTGGGGGGAGGGGAAGGGGTATTTGTCGGATGCCCTGCTAATGTTTGGGGCATGTCGGATGAGCTGTTTGCTAGACGAAGGTATCTACGAATCAGTGGATGGGAGACCTGGGATTGTTCTGACTTAACAGTTTGGTTTGGTTTCTTAGCATGTGCACTACTACTTATTAGACCGCCTACCTGCTTTGGGGTGTGGTGGTACATTGGAGGTGCTACAGTGGGGGGGACTATTGGCCGCAGAGAGTGGTCAGAAAGGCTGACACACGACGTGCATGCTGACGGAAGCATGGATTGTCCTTCCACATTGTTTTTTCATTTATACCGTAGACTCTCGGAATGGGGGACACTTGTCTGAATATACTCACATGGAACGTGAGGGGGTTGGGAGATCATAGAAAGAGGAGGCACATCCTGGGCTATCTGGACCGCCACAACATACACATAGCCTTTTTACAGGAAACACACTTTGCACCTAACAGACCTCATGCATTTGGTAGCAGGTGGGCTTCATGCGCTGCGTTCTCATCATATTCCTCTTATGCACGAGGCACAGTGATACTGGTAAAAAGGTCTACGCCCTTTTATATGGCTGGCTCGAAAACGGATGCACAAGGGAGATACTGTTTGGTATGGGGCAGATTGGGGCGCATGACAGTGACACTTGCCTGCTGCTATGGGCCTAACGTGGATGACCCACATTACTTTGAAACTCTGTGGGCTGCAATAGTAGAGACGGGGTCGCAACACATAATATGGGGAGGGGATTTTAATGTGGCCATTAACCCAACTCTGGACCGCTCGCACCAGGCTCCGCATCACTACACGAAAGGGGGAGAGGTCCTGCGTGCCATTGTAGAAGAAAATCACCTCGTAGACGCATGGCGCGCACACTGCGGGCCGAAGGGGGAGGGCACACATTTCATTGCACAGGCAAAATCTTGGGCTAGACTTGACTATTTCTTTTTGACCGTTCACCTCTATGCCTCACTGACATGTGCGCGGCACCTCCCCAGGACATATTCTGATCATGCCCCGGTTCATATTGCCCTGAGAGGGACGGAATTGGGCCCCCCTGTTACAGCATGGCGTATGCAGCCTGCGATGCTTTTAGACGAGGAGTTTCGGGAGGAGCTCCGGCAGGAATGTTTAGATTTTTTTAAACGAAATAAGGACTCTGTGAGGGATGTTGAGACCATATGGGATGCATTTAAAGTTACACTGCGAGGATTCTGCATTGCGAAAGGCTCTGGAGTCCTTAAGGCTATACTGAATCGACTGAAGGCTCTAGAGGCTCGGATGGGGCGAGCGGAGGAGGCCCTCCGTATACACCTGGATGGTGACACTTGCTGAGATACGGGATTTGATAACTGAATACTCAGATGAGGCTGCGCGCGAGGCGAAGTTCAGGCACAAGTATTGGGTGGCACGACGGTATGGGGAGGGTGAGAGGCCTGGGAAGGCGTTAACTACTACAGTTAGGCTCATGCGGACGCCCACCGTCATACTGGAATTGGAAACGGCCGAGGGGCTGCTGCTCAGAGATTCCACGCAGATACTGAATGAATTTGTCCACCATTATAGCACATTGTACACCTCAGTTGGGGCAGAGAGGCTGTCCTTAGACGACTACCTAACTGATGTGACACTGGGGTGGTTAAGTGATTCTCAGAGGGCCTTCTTGAGCGCCCCGTTCGAGCTGGATGAAGTCCGAGAGGCCATCATGAGCATGCAGTCAGGTAAAGCTACGGGGCTCGATGGCATCCCTATTGAATTTTATAAAACATACATAGACTTCATGGCCCCGGTACTGCGGGAAGTGTATGAAGATGCCTTGGAAGTGGGTCACCTCCCCGCATCCATGAGAACTGCGCTGATTATCTCCCTGCTTAAGCCCGGGAAACCTGCTTCGCACTGCGACTCTTATAGGCCCCTCTCGTTGCTGACATGTGATGTGAAGGTCCTTGCCAAACTCATCGCCACGCGCATAAGTCTTCTGTTGCCAAATCTTATCCTTCCAGACCAAGCTGGCTTTGTCCCGGGCAGGGCGACATCCCACAACCTTCGCACCTTCTTCTCAGTGTATGACTCGGTCCATGAGGATTTGCCCATGGCAGCCATATTCCTAGACGCCACTAAAGCGTTTGATTCGCTGGAGTGGGATTATGTCTTTGGAGTGCTGGGACGCATGGGTTTTCCAGCGATTTTCGTTTCATGGATAAGGCTGTTGTATACGCGCCCTACGGCCAGGGTCCTTATCAATGGGCAGCTTTCCCCAGAATTCACTATCTCTAGGGGGACAAGGCAGGGGTGCCCCCTGTCCCCCCTCCTCTTTGCCATAGCCACAGAACCTCTCGCTGCTAAGCTGCGACAACACCATAAGGATAGTGCATTGCGATGCTTTCAGAGACAGATCCTCATCTCCATGTACGCAGATGACATCACGCTCTATGTTCGGCACCCAGGCGATAATTTACACCCATTGCTTAGGGAATTTATTAGGTTCGGGGCCCTCGCAGGGGTGCAGATCAACTGGTCTAAGTCTTGTATCTTCCCCCTCACAGCTTCCACCCTTGCATTACCACTGGACTATCCACTTACATGGTGTGAAGGGGACTTTAAGTACCTAGGTATTCACATTGAGAAGGGTAGGGAGGCGCTCATGAGGGCTAATTATGGTACGGCAATAAACAAGATCAGTGATCATGTCTCCCGGTGGATAACACTTCCCCTTTCTATGGCGGGGAGGGCCTCCCTTGTTAAGATGATTGTGCTCCCTAAATTGCTTTATTTGTTTCTTAACATACCCTTTTACCCTGGTGCATATTTCTTTAAGCGGCTTCGCTCAGAATTGCTTAAATTGGTGTGGGGGGGGAAGACACCCAGGCTCCGATGGGAGGTGCTGACCAGGCCTTATGCTCAGGGCGGGTTTGGAGTGCCTGATTTTGAACTATATTACCGGGCAGCCCAGGCACATTTCGCCTATTTCTGGGTGAGACAGCCTAGGTACATGCCACAGCTGGCAGCTGAACATTGGCTAGCACACCCCACGCCTATAGAGGGAGCGCTGTACACCATAGTGGAGGGAAGGGATAAGACCCCCAACACGCTGTCTAGCACGGTCACGGCTGGTTGCGTATTAGTGAGATGCTGGGCCTGCAGTTGCTTTACGCCCCCCTCCTTCCCCTGGCATATCACCCACAACTACCGCTACTGCAGGAAACTGGCTTTCAGAAATTGCTGACGAAAATTCATGTGCGCACGTGGGGGGATTTATATAGCAATGGCACGTTTCGCACCAAAGATCACCTATATGAGGGAATACAGCCGACACCTCTAGAGATCTTTTACTACATGCGCTTGAGACATGGGTTGCAGGCGATTACGCCAGATTTCCCACACGAGCCCCCTATACTACTCCCCTTGCAGCATATACTACAATTTGAGAACCCCTGCAAACTTGTGTCTACACTATATAGGTCGATCCGTGCAAATGTAGAGTACACTGAGCTCTCTGCAAGGGCGAAATGGGATAAGGAACTGCCTGTGCCCCTTACTGATAAACAATGGACGTTTTGCTTGCAGCAGACGGAACGCATCTCCTCCAGCAGCAGGTACAGGATCATTCACTACAAATTCGTGCATAGGTTGTATTACACGCCGGCACGCTTACACAAATTCGGGCTGCGGGATAATGACACCTGTGACAGATGTGGGACTCCTGGGGCTGATTTTCTGCACCTTGCTTGGGGCTGTACCCGGGTACTTCGATACTGGGACCAGGTGTTTCGGGCACTTTCCACAATGATAAACACAACGGTAACACCCTCCCCTGTAATGGCTCTGTTAGGGTATGTCGAACCTCTACAGGCGGTCCACCGCAAGTATGTGGCGATGGCTCTGTTGTTGGCCAAGCGCAGGGTGGCCTGTCGATGGGGAAGGGGAAGGGCACCTAAGTTTAAGGAGTGGATGGGTGACCTGGTGTATTGCCAGGAACAACTACACACATATGCGGAACTGCTGCCTCCCTCCTCCAGGCCCACGGATATCTGGGCCCGCTACAATGCTATCTGATAACAGAGACTTCACTTGTTGATGATGTATGAGATAGAATTGCTGTGTTGGTGTGTTGCTGGGACGGCCCTGGGGGGAAGTAGGGATGTTCCGGAGTCTTAAGTGTAACCCGTGACCCGACATAACACTTTATTCCTTCTGTGTTGTTAGCCCATGCCCCGCTGCCCTGGCTGTCCCCATCTTACTGTGAATTGTGACTGCCCACCGGCCGCTCGGCTGCCACACGGATCCACCCCTACTGTGAATAATGTGTTGCACATGCTTAGGGTTTGTTTTGTTCTGTTAGTTCATCAACAAAATGACAAAAGTGAGACGAATTGTTGTGCTCTTAATATCTGTGTACTGTTAATGAATTGATGCGCCGTTCTACAGCACTGCATGTGGGGACTCCTGATTGACTACTCTTCTTTCATTGATGATTTGCGCTATAGCAGCCGGCCTCCGGGTTGTGGCAGTATGCTGTGTACACTTAACGGTGCTTAATAAACGTCTTGCACCAAAAAAAAAAAAAAGATACTAAAAGAATGTGAGATACCAAAACGAAATCAGGAAAGATAAGAAAGTAAAAGGAAAATGAGTGAAAAGGAGAGAAGTCTGAAAGAGGAACTATTAATAAAAAAGAGGAATAGAAGATGACTGAGAGTGAGTGAAGGGGAGCCACAGAGTGAAGGGATGAAGGGAATGAGGTTAATATAGAACGATGGATGAAAAAGGAGTGAGAGAGTAAGTATACTTTTTAATTCAAAAAGGCTATATTTCGATAAAAAGTTATCATAAAAGCAACACAGAAATCACAATGCAACAATTTTAAAAGCAAACGTGGACATGCGATAAAGATTTAACCTATTTAGAAAAAGTTTACAAAACAGTTCATTAGGCAATCAGTTTAAGAGGAAAATAAGCAGTCAATATTAGCCCTTGAGTTCATTTAGATTTTGCAAATTTGCAAAGCAGTTCATAAGGCAGTTAATTTAAACAGTCAATTTAAAATAGAATTAAACAGTCAATTTTAGCCTTTTGGTTCGAATGGACCAAGCCCATGATAAAAATTTGGCTAGGGCACAAACATAGGTTGCACGGCTGTCAGACATTAGTATCCTGATTGCAGCCGCGTGGCTCCTAGTACCCAGCTGCCGACATAAGTTTTTGAGCCAAACCCTCCTGGGTATTGTATACTCTCTACACTCAAACATGAGATGTGCCAATGACTCTGGTTTGTCTAGGCATGCTGGGCAAAGCTCTGTAGTTAGTGCACGAGATTTCCAACGTGAAGTAAAAGAATAGAGGGGAAGAGTTCCTGTTCTGAATTTGAAGTACAAAGCCCTATCGAAAGGTTTTTCAATAATGTCAAGGTACACTTCCCGTTTAGGTTGATCTTTGAACTTCAGGAAGTCCTCCGTAAGGCTGCCCGTGGTGGTACTAGTGTTCCTTTGAAGAAGGATCCAGTCCCATTAAAGTTTCTTAAGAGCTAACTTCGGGGTGAGGTTCTATTTGACCATGCTTCGTTCAGGCCCAAATTTACTAGCAGCACCTTCATATCTCTCAACCATTTAATTTTGTGCCACCCTGGTAGTGACATGATTTCTTCTAGGCCTTGCGCATATTTGCTAAGTTCCTCCACACGCCACAGGCGTGCCCATAGCAAAAGTGGACGGAATTTTGCAAGGTCATCAATTGGGCGACAACCTAAATCCAACATTAGCGGGACTGTAGGAGTGCCCTGCGGGAGAGACATAATCGCTCTACAAAATTTCCTCTCTGATCTTTGTAAAGCGTCAGTAATGGATGATCCCCAAAGTTCGGCCCCATAGAGAGCAGAACTGACCCCTTTGGCCGAGTAGATCTCAAGGACTGTAGCTATTGGTCTTATTATACAGGAGCGTTGTTCTTTCAAGAGAGCACCTGTGATCGTCTTATGAGTTAACAGCATTTTGTCCAAGTGTGGGGTCCATTCCATTTTGTGCGAAAGGCGTATCCCAAGATAGTCGAAGACCTCTACCCTCTCCAAAAGTTCAGCGTTAAGGGTAGGAGAGCGGACTTGTTTTTTGGGAGGGTTCAGCACAAGATATTTAGTTTTGCTTGTGTTGATTACCAGGCCTCGTTTGGTGCAGAAGGATTGAAAGTTGTCTAGGAGCCTTTGGAGGCCTATGGGGGTTTTAGAGATTAAAAGCGTATCGTCCGCGAAGAGCAGGGTTGTTATACATTCGCCAGCCAGGGATGGTTCATCTGAAGGATGTTTCCGAAGATGTAAGTATACAGAAAAACAAAGAGAAAGACTGAGTGAACTACAGTACAATGAGTGCGAAAGAAAAAAAAAGGAGAAAAAGAAAGAAAGAGAGGGGAAGAAAACTAAAGCAGTGGTACTGAGAGAATGTGTAAAAGATAAAAAGTGGTGGAAGGAAGAGAGGAAATGCACACAGTTCAAATTGGATTGAGAAGTTGTGAATGAAGTGCAGTAAAGGAACAGCGATGAAACAAAGTTAAAAAAAGGCAGTGTAAATGAGTAAAGAGAGGTAAATAAGGGTGAAAAAGGAAAATGAGTGTGAGACAATGTGAATACAATATAAATTACACAATGCAAACTATAGAATAACTTCTACAATATGTTACATTGTTTATTTTTGCTGTTCTCAGAATATATTGAATTTCACTTAAATTAGTGAGTTCAAAGTCTTCATCATATAACAGCGGGAAAAAAAACACAATCTAAAAGATTGTGTTTAAAAAAAAAACATTCAAACTTACATCTCATATATGTACACTAATCTTTGATTCACTTACTTTTCCGTGAGGCCAAATAGAAGATAGTGAAGGTCCTTTTGGTGGAAAAAAAGTCTGCTGTGCTCTATAACTTCCATTTCATCGACTTCCTATGAAAAAAGATCTAAGAACATCATACCTTACACTTTCCTCACGGCCAATTTGTGTCAGATATATCAGTATTTTTTACTTTGAGATCCACTTACAGTACCTATATGAGATAAATAATTTAAAACATTAGATTAACTAGCTAACTAACTAACTTTTATCATCTATTCCCGTCTTCAAAGGCCAATTCCCTTTACTAAAACTTTGGTTTTAAAAACACTAGGTAAGAATTTGTAGAGTCATAAGGCAAACGTTGTTTATAAGTCAAATGAGAATCATTGCAGTAACTCCATCCTTTTTCACATTTTAAGTAGCATGTATAATGTCCTGAGGTTGTCGAAGAACCGTCATGATAAATAATAGCTTCAGTTGTAAAGGTTCTTCCTGAAATTGATAACTGAGAAGCCACAAAATTTTTGATAGAAGTTGTCAATTTAGTTCCATCAGGTCTACATCGTTGGAAAACTAAAATTATATACTGACCATAACTTTGTATAAATAATGTGGATAGCATTGGATAGTTACATTGGGTACACACCATATTATGATCTGCTGCTTTAACTAGATTTTTAAATGACACTGATTTACAGTAAGGTAAAGTCAAATATATAAATCTTTCAGTGTCTATTCTAGTAGTACTTGATAAACTACAATTGTCGCAGTCATGCTGCCATTGATAAGAAAGGCTGAAAAGATTATCTACATCTACATCTTCATCTTCCAAAACACCAAACATATACATTAAAAATTCCTGACAATCCTGCTGAATGTTCTGTGAAAATGTATCTTGACCAGAACACATATCTAAAATATTTCGAATTTCTGATACACTTTCTATTTTTGCTCTATCACTGCTACATTTCTCAAATACAGAATTCAATAAACCACACAATCTTTGATCCCGATTTTCAACAATCTGTTCTTGTAAAGTTTGAAGAAAAAAAACAACATTAACCACTACATTAGCATAGCAGTTGACACCAGAACTATTTTCAAACTGAAATCCAACAACATTTTCTTCACAATCCTTTTTCTTTCTGTTTTCAATTACAGTTTCGTCTACTTTTTGTCTTTTTGCTACTACCTCACTGCAATTACTCTCATTTCTTCTTTTTCGGCCTACCACACGTTTTTCAAACAGAGGATATTGAGGCAAATGTGGAGCATACTCTCTTCTTAACCTATTGCTTTCTTTAACACAATCTAGATCTGCACAAATTTTTGTCTCATCACACTCAATCAAGTACAATCCTGATAAAGTTCTGACTCGGGATAATGCCACATATGCCATACCCTCTTTAAACACAGATCTTCCAATGTTCACTAAAGCATTATCTACACTTAAACCTTGAGATTTATGAATTGTTACTGCATATGCCAAACAAACAGGAAACTGTTTTCGGTGAACATATAAGGCTTTTACAAGTAAAAATCTAGCAGAACAACGACTGATTTGTTGTACTTGCTCAATGCCATCAAATTTTATTTTTAAAAATTCAATTCCATCTCTATTTCTATAATTCACAAAATCAACAACATAACCCATTGCTCCATTTACCAGACCTCTTTCAACATTTAAATTCCTTCTCAAAATGATACGACAATTTAAACACACATTCAGAGTCTTTTCAAAACCAGCTGTTTTAGAAATACTTTTCTCTAATGAATCAAATTTGGTTTTCAAATTTTTGGGCAAAACAATTGTTGCACCCATATGCTCTATTTTATCTATTGCTTCCAGTTTCCAATCTCTTAATTTTCTAACTCTAACATTTTGTTGTTGAAGATGGAACATTCTTGCAGAGTTGGCATCAAACATATCCCATATTTCTTCTCAGTCATTTTTAAAAAAATATTCTCTGGAAGAATGTTTTCATTTGGATACAAATTTGAAATTAATCGAGCATGTAAAGCTTCTTTCCCAAGCTCGCTTACTTTTCCAATTCTTACATCTTGTAGAATATTTTTATAATCTTCATCCTTTGCCTGTCGCATATTTTGAAGCAGTTCAGCATATTTAAAATTTAACCATATATTAACGTTTCCAATGCTTCCAAGGGACTCCCTAGTATCTTCATGCGTGAGCATTTTAAACACTGGTTGTCCTTTTACTGGAGTCAACTGCAATAGATCTCCAAAAACAATAATGTGTTTTCCTCCAAATAACACATCATACTCTGTTCTAAGAATTTCTTGCATTCTCAAATGCACGAAAGCAAGCATTAGATTTGAGACCATGCTTACTTCATCAATGATAAGAAGTTTCATTTTCTTCAAGACTCTTGAAACTTCAGAACACGCACCTCCAGATAACTTGTTGTAATGCAATTTATTATCATGCTCAACTGGCAGCATCAGTAAACGATGTAGAGTAATCCCTTTAATGTTATGTGCTGCCAGACCAGTTGGAGCAGTTACAACACAAGACAGCGGTGAATCAGTCCTTTTCTGCAGATAACTTGCAATGGCTTTAATTAGAAAACTTTTTCCTGTCCCCCTTCTCCACTTACGTACAGTCGGACAGGCTCAAATGATGTACATGAGCACTCTTTTTTCTCATGTCTGAATCCATGTTCAATCTGTTCTGTGACTTCATCATATATCTTTTTCTGCTCAACGTTTAGTTGCTTTACCAAATCTTCTAAGTTAACTCCATCCTCTTGAGCTTGTTCCATAGCTCTTTCCACCTAATCCATGGCAGTGGCAGCTTCATTTTGGATAATAGGTCCTCCTAGTGGATCCTGACTCAATGAAGTAGAACTCTGACTGTCTTGAGAACTGTCTCTAGCAATCTCTTCAGCAATTGTGGTTTCTTGCTCTATTTCTTCGTTCAACATTTGCAGATAATTTAGAAAAATAGGACATTCTATGGTATCCTTAGTTGCATTAAAAGAGTCTTCATAACAGAGAAAATCTCCAAGTAGTTCCTCTTCTGTACGCCATGGCTTAAAGAGTTGCAAAAGAGCTAAATAGTAAAATTCTCTTTTGTCTGGAGGTTCGCAACTCAATTTTCGATGATTAATCAAAGGGCCTTATGACTGCATATTTTCCATTATTGATATCTTCTGTGATGTTCCTCTTATAACTGTAGTTTTGCAGAACTTCATACAAACAAGTGTTCTCAAGGTGAGTACTTCTATTTGGATAGTATGTATCTAACATATTTGTCTTCAAAATATCTGTACTGTTTGGTTCTTTCTCCGCCAAATATTCAATTTCTTGTACAGATTTCAAAACTCGGTTTCGTGTTGCAGCAAGACCTAGACTCACCCAAATGATTGTTCTTGATTTGGCATAGAGACTTGCTGATGATAACCGATCAGAACATTCATATGCTCCAATTTCTCGATGCGACAACATCTTCAGACTGAAACTGTATAATTTCTTGCTTAGACTCTTTTCATGTGAAATGTCCTACCACATTTCCTTCAGTTCTGTCTTTTCTTTTTTGGTGATGTAAGATGTCACATATCGAGCCACAGTAATAGAGTTGTCAGCAACTAACTGAATATCCATGTTAGCATTCCACATGGACAAAATCACTGGGTTGTAATCGTTGATGTACTTAGATTCTTTGTTTCTTTTCAAATTGTATGTATTTTTGGGAGATTTCCTCGTCACAGTATGTCGTAGAGATGACATCAAATTATTTACTCTTCCCTTAGAAATCACTGGTCGTGGAAACGCAAAATGACATTTCGTGTAGTACTTTTCCTTGTTTTTAAATTTTCGACGACAGTACTTTCCACAACGATGAGATTGAAAACGTAAAACTTGTTGTCTTAAACTGTTTTCTTCAGTAGATTTTGGAACAGCACATGTTGAATACTCTTCAATGAAACTCATCACTGTTTCATCCGAATCTGATCCAAATTTGGGTGCATCTTTAATCCATAACAACATATGTATATGAGGAGCACCTCTCGCTTGATATTCCTTCCTCCAAAAGAAATCCAAAACCTCTCCAAGGGGAGGATTTTTTTTGTTGGTAATAAAAGACATCATAGCTTCAAATCTATGATTAAAATATCTGCAAACATTCACTGAAACCAAAGAACACAGTTCTCCAGGTGTTTTCAATTCTATATTTTGTATGTTTCCATTTGCCTCTCGTAGAAATTCAAGTAAGTCGTCCCATGCATACTCAGCACAGCTAAGAGTGAGGAACCATGTAGGAGTTCCTAAGTTTCTTAGCATACATTTCAATTCTCCATGACGACGGAACCAATACTCATTGGTTCCACGCTGACATGCCATGAGATTGATTAGCTGAGATTCCAAAATACTATCTTGCAGATTGACTTTCTCCATAAAGTCCCTTGCAGAAACATTTTGCAGATGAGCTCCACTTTTCAATATATGATTAACTTTATAAGAAAGACCAGACAAATCACTTTCATACAGTAGATGAAACAAATACGGAATGCATTGCCGAAACCTTGGATCTTCAGCATATAATCTTAAAGTCCGGTATTCAGCTGCAGGAATTTGAACTGGTCGATCATCATATCGTCCACCACGACCTGTTGGAAATAACTGTGGAAAACAACGAGCTTCCAAACTTTCTTCCCATACACTAATGGGACTTCCTTTTGCTGCTTTCATTTGAAACAAGTCAATTGCATTCCCCATTACTTCTTTGGAATGCAAAGGATGAACAGTATATTGTTCATATATTTCTTCATTTCTAGACACATCAACTTTTTCAATTTGGCCAACTGAACAATCACTGTCTTCTTCTGTAGCTGTTTCCTCTGCTCCAACACTTACATCTTTATAGTACTCATTGTTTTTGACCAAATACAACGTTGCCTTTTTGACTTCCCTAACATCCACTAAATCTTGCCAGATTTTCTTACTCTTTGTCGGAACCCCATTAACTAGAATAACTAGAGGATCCTCTTCTACTCTTTCTACACCAATTGTATCAATATTTTTCTTGACATCTAGAGGCAAATAAACAACTCTTCCCTTTAATCCTCTTTGTAAATCTGTAGGAGGTAATTTCCCTATCTTAGGCTCCATGCGAACAATAGCTTGAAAAGGATGGACACATTGAATCAAAATTGATTCATAAGTATTTAAATCCACCAATTCAGAAGGAATATCTATCAACTGAAGATTATTATGAACTGCTCTAGCAGGCATTCTATTTTCATTTAATTTTTTCAAACAATAATTACAAATACGCTGATCAAAACTCAAATCAAAAGAATTCTCCACCAACAAATAACTTACAAAATCCTTCCATTCACTATTATTTTCCAATTCACATTTTGCATATAAATCAACTAACCTAGTCTGAATCTTATAATGAGTCCGTCGACAACACACACAAGTTAAATTAGGCCTTTTACTTGATTTCAACTTAAACTTGGTAATTTCCTCGTCAAACTTTTCTGTACTTGAAATCTGTCCATTGTCTTCCACATTACCATCCGTTATTATATCCATTTCTACACTGTCCTCTTTGTTCCCAAAATAACAAAACTCAATTTCTTCACAAATAGTCTTCACATACACTTCAGATCCATGCAAAAGAGCACTGTTTAACTGTTTAAGCGCTGGACTTTTTGCATAATACAACTTTCTCACTAATTTCCTCACCTTATTATGATGCACTGCTAACATCCTAAAATGATGAAAAACACTCTGACATACTTTTCTAGAAAGACAAGCCAGTGAATGCCCATGCAAACCTGTGCTTTCTCTCACTCTGCAAGGATCTAACTCTTGCAAGATCTTCATTTTTTGTTTGAGACTTTTGTTACTATATGTACGTAAGAAATTTCGAAGCAAATCGATTGAATCCTGTCGCACACTACAAATACTACTGCACTTCCATGTGTACACTGGACCCTTAGTACGTCTCCCTAAAACTTCATCAGCTAACACCTCTTCTGCATCTCTAGATACAAGTTTCTCTTTTTCCATCACACAACCATCTTTCACCTCATATGCTCGACCACTGGTGTCAACTGCATGCACCAAATCATTTTCCTGAAAGTAACTCTCCTCATTGAAAAATGGCTCAGAACTTGAACTATGCATCCATTCGCCAGAAAATACTTCACAAAAATTAGTCTGATTAATAATTCTTTTCCATCTACTGTTCGATTTGAAAACATCAATTGCCTTATTAAGTATCCTAATTCTATTGATTACTAAAATAAATAATTTTTTCTTAACTTCAAAAGCCTGATCAACAATCTTCTCTACACTTTTCTTTTTCTTATAAAAAGCAGTTCTCTGTTTACCTTTCTTATCATTTTTTAGCAAATTTAAAACTACCCTATTACGAAACATTCGCCTACGAATGTCCCTAAATTGATTTACCCTTCTATTGCTATCCATTCTCTTCTCTCGTACTCCAATCGAGACATTTTTTGTGGGCCTCTCCTTCCTTTTTAGATTTGCTGTCTCCTTCTGAATATTCACATTACCAATATCATTTCTTTTTGTACGACATATGTTGCGAAGAAAATACTTAATTGTCTTACCAGGAGCTTTTCTGGTGTTTTTTGAAGTAGTTGTTGTAGAGGATTCCATAAATTCTGTTGCTGATGTTCTCCTTTTGCGTATGGTATTTTTGATACTTATTTGCCTTGAAGGCATTTTTGCTTGCTTTTCAAAAGTTGATTTGAATCTGTTGTTCTGAAAAAAAACACATTAAAGACCACTATTAGCAAACAACAAAGTAATGACAAAAAGCAAACAATATAAACAATAAATTGCAACATATTTAAGTTTATACAACAGCAACTCAGGGCCTTATTTATGAAGGTCTTGCGCCACCAGTGCATCCCATGTTAAAAGAGACATACCGGCGCCACAAGACAATCATAAATAAGACCCAAATATAAATACCATTGATTGGCACCAAAAATCGTTTTTTGAATAACTTTTAAAAAACACATGGCAGAACCTATGTACAAGCACTGAATTTCACTTTTGAAACCTCACTGTTTCCCAAAATAAAAATCCTCTACCTTGCAAATGTTGATAGCAAGCATTATCAAAAAGCAGAACACAAACCAAGAGCAAAGAAACTCAGGGCCTTATTTATAAAAGCCTTGCGCCACCAGTGCGTCACTTTCTTCCCATGTTAAAAGAGACATACCTACGCCACAAGACAATCATAAATAAGATCCAAATATAAATCCCATTGATTTGCACCAAAAATCGTTTTTTGATTAACATTTAAAAAACACAGGGCAGAACCTATGTACAAGCACAGAATTTCACTTTTGAAACATCACTGTTTCCAAAAATACAAATCCTCTACCTTGCAAATGTTGATATCAAGCATTAACAAAAAGCAGAGCACAAACCAAGAGCAAAGAAACTCAGGGCCTTATTTATGAAGGCCTTGCGCCACCAGTGCGCCACTTTCTTCCCATGTTAAAAGTGTCATACCGACGCCACAAGACAATCTTAAATAAGACCCAAATATAAATACCATTAATTTGCACCAAAAATCGTTTTTTGAATAACATTTAAAAAACACAGGGCAGAACCTATGTACAAGCACTGAATTTCACTTTTGAAACATCACTGTTTCCAAAAATACAAATCCTCTACCTTGCAAATGTTGATATCAAGCATTATCAAAAAGCATAGCACAAACCAAGAGCAAAGAAACTCAGGGCCTTATTTATGAAGACCTTGCGCCACCAGTGCGTCACTTTCTTCCCATGTTAAAAGTGACATACCTACGCCACAAGACAATCACAAGTAACAGCCAAATATAAATTCCATTGATTTGCACCAAAAATCGTTTTTTGATTAACATTTAAAAAACACAGGGCAGAACCTATGTACAAGCACAGAATTTCACTTTTGAAACATCACCGTTTCCCAAAATACAAATCCTCTACCTTGCAAATGTTGATATCAAGCATTATCAAAAAGCAGAGCGCAAACCAAGAGCAAAGAAACTCAGGGCCTTATTTATGAAAGCCTTGCGCCACCAGTACGTCACTTTCTTCCCATGTTAAAAGTGACATACTGGCGCCATAAGACAATCATAAATAACAGCCAAATATAAATTCCATTGATTTGCCCCCAAAATCGTTTTTTGATTAACATTTAAAAAACACAGGGCAGAACCTATGTACAAGCACAGAATTTCACTTTTGAAACATCACTGTTTCCCAAAATACAAATCCTCTACCTTGCAAATGTTGATATCAAGCATTATCAAAAAGCAGAACACAAACCAAGAGCAAAGAAACTCAAGGCCTTATTTATGAAGGCCTTGCGCCACAAGAGCGTCACTTATTTCCCATGTTTAAAGTGATGCACCTGCTGCACAAGGCAATCATAAATAAGGGCCAAATGAAAATACCATTGATTTGCCCCCAAAATCGTTTTTTGAATAACATTTAAAAACACTGCACAGAACCTATGTATAATCACTCAATATCACTTTTGAAACGTCACTGTTTCCCAAAATACAAATCCTCTACCTTGCAAATGTTGATATCAAGCATTATCACAAAGCAGAACACAAACCAAGAGCAAAGAAACTCAAGGCCTTATTTATGAAGGCCTTGCGCCAGAAGAGCGTAATTTATTTCCCATGTTTAAAGTGATGCACCGGCTGCACAAGGCAATCATAAATAAGGGCCAAATGAAAATACCATTGATTTGCACCCAAAATCGTTTTTTGAATAACATTTAAGAAACACTGCGCAGAACCTATGTACAAGCACAGAATTTCACTTTTGAAACATCACTGTTTCCCAAAATACAAATCCTCTATCTTGCAAACGTTGATATCAAGCATTATCAAAAAGCAGAAAACAAACCAACAGCAAATAAACTCAGGGCCTTATTTATGAAGGCCTTGCGCCACAAGAGCATCACCTATTTCCCATGTTTAAAGTGATGCACCGGCTGCACAAGGCAATCATAAATAAGGGCCAAATGAAAATACCAATGAATTGCCCCCAAAATCGTTTTTTGAATAACATTTAAGAAACACTGCGCAGAACCTATGTACAACCACTCAATATCACTTTTGAAACATCACTGTGTCCCAAAATACAAATCCACTATCTTGCAAATGTTCATAATAAGTATTATCAAAAAGCAAAAAACAAATCAACAGCCAACAAACTCAGGGCCTTATTTATGAAGGCCTTGCGCCACAAGAACGTCACTTATTTTCCATGTTTAAAGTGATGCACCGGCTGCACAAGGCAATCATAAATAAGGGCCAAATGAAAATACCATTCATTTGCACCCAAAATCGTTTTTTGAATAACATTTAAAAAACACTGCACAGAACCTATGCATAAGCACTCAATGTCACTTTTGAAACGTCACTGTTTCCCAAAATACAAATCCTCTACCTTGCAAATGTCGATATCAAGCATTATCAAAAAGCAGAACACATACCAAGAGCAAAGAAACTCAAGGCCTTATTTATGAAGGCCTTGCGCAAGAAGAGCGTCATTTATTTCCCATGTTTAAAGTGATGCACCGGCTGCACAAGGCAATCATAAATAAGGGCCAAATGAAAATACCATTGATTTGCACCCAAAATCGTTTTTTGAATAACATTTAAGAAACACTGCGCAGAACCTATGTACAATCACAGAATTTCACTTTTGAAACATCACTTTTTCCCAAAATCAAAATCCTCTATCTTGCAAATGTTGATATCAAGCATTATCAAAAAGCCAAAAACAAACCAACAGCAAATAAACTCAGGTCCTTATTTATGAAGGCCTTGCGCCACCAGAGCGTCACTTATTTCCCATGTTTAAAGTGATGCACCGGCTGCACAAGGCAATCATAAATAAGGGCCAAATGAAAATACCAATGAATTGCACCCAAAATCGTTTTTTGAATAACATTTAAGAAACACTGCGCAGAACCTATGTACAACCACTCAATATCACTTTTGAAACATCACTGTGTCCCAAAATACAAACCCACTATCTTGCAAATGTTCATAATGAGTATTATCAAAAAGCAAAAAACAAATCAACAGCCAACAAACTCAGGGCCTTATTTATGAAGGCCTTGCGCCACAAGAGCGTCACTTATTTCCCATGTTTAAAGTGATGCACCGGCTGCACAAGGCAATCATAAATAAGGGCCAAATGAAAATACCATTGATTTGCACCCAAAATCGTTTTTTGAATAACATTTAAGAAACACTGTACAGAACCTATGTACAGGCATTCAATTTCACTACTGAAACTTAACTATCTGCTTCCAAATATTCTCCATAGAGCAAACAAGTCTCTATCTAAATTAAATAAATCATTACTTACCTTTACAAATGCTTTGGGAGATTGAAAACAGTGTCAGACACACACACCAATTTTTCTTTAGCAGAGCAAATGGTGTGCACTCAATACACTGAAACCAAGACTGGCATAGAAAATCTCTAACTTTGCACACATATGCCTTATTTCAACCAATCAAAAGTCTTCCCTCACTATTTTCAAACCAACACCCTTCCCCCTCTCAGATCTTTCTATCTGTTACCATAGCAACTCCCTCCTAACTGAACTCTCAGGTTCAAAAGTTTATTCTACAATGTTGTAAATTAAGTCAGCAAGGATGTTTGACCTCTCAATACACCAGCTTATCCAGGGCATTATTGCTTTTTGTGACTTTTTCTTAACCATTCAAATTGCTTCTTACACACAACACAACCATGCTCCCTAACTTTCTGTTTTCAACTAACTAAATCCACCAATCATTGCTTGTGATTCGACAGCAGGGAAACTCCACAATTATTTTTTTGTAAACTCCTACTGTTCCAACTGCCATTTCATTCCCACACTTCATCTGACTGCACCAGAACCTTCTCACATCATGTATTCTGTATGGATTATTGGACATAGCTACATCCACTGGGCTCAAAGGTATGCAGCAAGCAGAAATGATCACAACCTTGATTTATCAAATGTGGAAATCAAGTGGATTGGCCAGAGAGGATTGAGATGTCATCAATTGATACCATTGGTGAAAACCTTTTTGCATCTGCCAAACCCTGACCTCTTAATAGTGCACTGTGGTGGAAATGATTTGGGCATTATGACTGGGGTTGGTCTGGAAATACTTTTAAAGGACACCTTTGATCAATTGATGACACTTTTTCCACAAACTGCCTTGGTATATTCCAGTATATGCCAAAGACAGAAATGGAACTGGTCCAACCAATTTTGTCCACAATTTGAGAAAGCACAGAAACATGTGAATAAATCTGTTTCTGCTTACATGAGAGACTGTGGAATGGGTTCAATATACAATAATAACTTGCGTTACAACATGCAAGAAATCTACAGAGGAGATGGTGTGCACTTCTCAGATGAGGGAAATAGAATTTTCCTCCTGAATTTAAGACTGTGCATTGGAACCTACTTGTAGGTACCTAAATCAGCCACAGAACCCAAAAGCTCTTTTCAGAGCTACCCTACCTCTGATCATTCAAAACGTTTATCTTTATCTAACTTTTTTCACTATTTTTCACCAAAGTACGCTTCCCGGTACGCTCCCCGGTGCGCGTACCGGGCGCTTCCCACGCGGAAAATTCAAAACATTTTTTTTTTTTTTAGCCTTTATGAGCCTCCTAAGCCCCCCTCAGAAAACCTAGAGGGTCAGGAAGTGTCTACCGTGCCCCCTTCTACCCATTCCGAACATTGTTTGCCCTCCATCTTGTGTCTCGATTGTACCGAAACACAAAATGGAGGACTCCCGTAACGCTGCCGGTGCGTGTACCGGGGCGCGCACCAGTAAGCGCTCCCTAAAAAAACAGGTGGGAAAGTAATTTACAGAAAAACCACTGGAGACACTTTCATCAAATATAGAATAGGCCCTACTACATAGCAGTCCCTACCATTTGCCCAAATTTGGTGGAATTTCATTGAGACATTTAGGCTACAGGCCTGTCTAAATATCCTGAGTAAATTACATGACCAAAACACATATAAAGTGTTAGAATTTACAACCAATTAAAAAGTTTCTTTCATTTTCTACGATTATTTCCTGACATTTGATTGGTTATGTACATGAATAAATAAAAAAAGAATAAAGGAAACACAGCCATTTTGACTACTACTTCCTGAAGTACATTTGAAAAGAAATAACACTGACAACTTCAACTGCTTTCTCAAAGGTAAGTTGTTATTTTGGAAAGTGAAGTATGTTGTGCACTTTAAGTTAATTTGAGAAAAAATATTCTGTTAGTTATATACTATCCCTCTGTAATAGTTATAGATTGAGATAGGCTTCTCTGTTATAGTTATGGATTGAGTTAGGCTTCCCTTGTATTATTATAAATTTACTTAGGCTTCGTCACATACTCTTTTTTTATATTTCAAATTCCAGCCTGATACCATACACTGCCCAAAAATAACTTCACTGTTAAAAAATCCAAACTACATGTCTGAACTTAAACCCAACAGTGCCCTATCTCTACTGATATAATTATTTTTTATGCAATTTTCAGCAACAAAATGGAAGGAGAAAAGAATATTTCTTTTGAAATTGTTTTGGACAACAACCATGATGGAAAAAATGCTGAAAATGATAACATTGACTTTATGGATGAGTCTCTGGACCTTGAATTACTTGAGTGTGTGGAATCAATAGAAACACAGAATGTAAATGAGGAGATTCCAGACAATATATTATTAGAAGTTTTATTAAATTATGAAAAAGAATCAGAAGAATAAATGTATATTTAATAATCAAAAATTGTTCGAGCCATTATTCATTTTTATATGTAATTCATCAAGTAGATCAAAAATGTTTAAAATATAAAGTGAGACTTATAGTATACTGTGCAACTTTTTTGTGTTACATAGAAAGTTTGCTCATAGTTACTTCCTTTCTCCCACTATATTATCTCCAATGTGTATTTAACATCTCTTTATCATCTCCTGCCTCCATGTTGTTTCTGCTTTCCTGACAGACTATGGTATGGATTCCATATACCACAATAACTTCTGTGACAACATGCAAAATATCTACAAAGGAAAAGGTGTATATTAAATTATAGACTCTGCATTGGTACCTACATGTTGGTACTTAAATAAAAAAAAACAACAAAAAGAACAATGAATAAACATACAATTTTTAAAAGTGATTCTTTTTTCCCCATAGTACGCTCCCCGGTGCGCTCCCCGGTGCTCGTATCGGGTGCTCCCCCCGCGAAAATCGAAAAAAAAAATCTTTGAGACCCCGCGGGGCCCTTTAATGGCCCCCACATCAAACCTAGGGGGTCAGGGGGGGTCTACCCTGCCCACTTATGGTCAATTCCCCCCTTTGTTTTTGCCACCTCTTGTGTCTCGATTTTACCGAGACACAAGATGGCGGCCGCTCCGGACTGTTTGGAATGTTTACAGACACCCGAGAGCCAATCAGCTTTCCGTATGCAAGTCGTGTGGCGCGCCTGGAGCGCTCCCCGGTGCGCGTACCGGGGCGCGTCTCTAGATACACATATTTTTTTGAACCTAAATTACTCAACATCCACTGGAGCACATATCTTGAGACATAGCAAAGGCACATCGGGCTACCAGTCCCTACAATTTTGCCAAGTTTGGTGTAAATCCATTCAGCCGTTCGGGCTAAAAGTGAAACCGACCGCCCTATGGAAATTAACATGGGGAAAACGCGTTTTGGGACCCCCCTTTTATCACAGCCCCCGCTTGACGAATCCCCCCCAAACTTTCAGGGAAGGACCGGAACGCCGCCAGGCAAATTTGAGGAAATTTTCAGTCAGATTCGTCAACCGGCGCCAAAGTTATTCCAAATAGAATTTTGAGATTTAACATTGAAAAAAATCCTAACTATAACTACCTACTGGCGACCGCCAGTAGGTAATATATGTCATCAAGCCCAGTTGTTGGGCGAAAAACGTCATCTGCCATGCCAATCAGCGTCAGCAAGTAAAGGAAAAATTCATGCACTTAACAGGTGTCCATGTACCGCTTTTTCAGCCAGCTGCTGTGGGAATTTAGTGAACTGCATATATATATATATATATATATATATATATATATATATATATATATATATATATATATATATATATATATATATATATATATATTCACTGAAAAAACCATAGGTTATAGACCATATATAATTAGGGATTAGCATTTACAAAACCTTATTTTACTCAAACAAAACCATTGAAATTCGCATATATAGTTAGTTGCACTAACTATATATCGCGCACCCGCAATCCACTGCTGATGATGTCACATATTACATCATTCATGACATGGTCAGTGACATCACTGATGACATCATCCAGTGACTGTATTTTTCTGTAAAGTTAAAATATGTCTTATATATTTAAGAATGAGTGGATGTATAAGTGTCTGGATGAAGGATTTAGTAGGTGCATGACTGACTGTATGAGAGAGTGATTAAATGTGTCTCACTGAGTGCATGGGTTAGTGACTAAACTGTCTTAATTTGTGCATCATTATATCTGTTGTTCTGTAAACTGCTGCATGTGTTGATCAGTAGCTATATGAGTAACTATATGGGTTATTGATTGGTTGCCCAAGTATTTGTATGGGAGAGTGAGTGTGTGTGTGGGGGTGGCTGGGAGGTGTGTGACTCTGTGCATAGATGTGTGAACAGTTGATTCACTAGATGTATGGGTTCAAAACTGCATGTGGAAACAGCTGTATGGGTGGTTGACTGTGTGCATGAGTGTATTTGTGAGTGAATGGATATCTCAGTGCTACATGTCAAAGTTAGTGCATATGTAAAATACAGTACATGTGAGAGTTGACATATATAAATTACTGTGTATAAGAGCCAGTGAATGTGTGAGTGGCTGCATGGATCATTGAAAACGTGTATCAGTGATTGTATAAGAGAGTAAATATGTGTTAGAATATGTTTGAATAAGTAAGGTGTGTATAACTGTATAGTTGAGGAAATGGAGGTGTGATTGATTCTTTGCATGACTGACTTGGTGTAAGAGTAACTCCATGGATGAGTGACAATCTGTGAGTGTCTGTTTACACTGAGTGTATCTCAGGTTATATTAGAGTCTGAAGAGGTTCATCGTATTATCACATGAATGATGTCATCAGTGATGTTGTCAGTGATGTCATTTGAGTTGTCATCAGTGATGTCATCAGTGATGTCACTGACCATGTCATGAATGATGTAATATGTGACATCATCAGCAGTGGATTGCGGGTGTGCGATATATAGTTAGTGCAACTAACTATATATGCGAATTTCAATGGTTTTGTGTGAGTAAAATAATGTTTTGTAAATGCTAATCCCTAACTATATATGGTCTATAACCTATGGTTTTTTCAGTGAATTTTCAAGGTTTTGTAAATGCTAATTCCTAACTACATATAGTCTATAACCTATGGTTTTTTCAGTGAATTTCAATGGTTTTTTAATAGCAAATATCTAAAGCTGTAAAATGTATTATTCTTTTAAAGGAAAAATATATTTTATATGTTTTTAATATAATTTTGTTATGCATCTGCCAAACCCTGACCTCTTAATAGTGCACTGTGGTGGAAATGATTTGGGCACTATGACTGGGGTTGGTCTGGAAATGCTTTTAAAGGACACCTTTCATCAATTGA
The DNA here is from genome assembly GCF_964263255.1 of Lissotriton vulgaris. Lineage (NCBI taxonomy): Eukaryota > Metazoa > Chordata > Amphibia > Caudata > Salamandridae > Lissotriton > Lissotriton vulgaris. The sequence continues at coordinate 1,425,628,542 of NC_141689.1, read as the reverse complement.
TGACACTTTTTCCCCAAACTGCCTTGGTATATTCCAATATATGCCAAAGACAGAAATGGAACTGGTCCAACCAATTTTATCCACAATTTGAGAAAGCACGGAAACATGTGAATAAATCTGTTTCTGCTTACATGAGAGACTTTAGAATGGGTTCAATATTCAACAATAACTTGCGTTACAACATGCAAAACATCTACAGAGGAGATGGTGTGCACTTCTCAGATGAGGGGAATAGAATATTCCTCCTGAATTTAAGACTGTGTATTGGAACCTACTTGTAGGTACCTAAATCAGCCACAGAACCCAATAGCTCTTTTCAGAGCTACCCTACCTCTGATCATTCTAAACGTTTATCTTTTTCTAAATTTTTTCACTATTTTTCACCAAAGTACGCTCCCCGGTACGCTTACCGGTGCACGTACCGGGCGCTCTCCACGCGATTTTTTTTTTTTTTTTTGCCTATATGAGCGTCCTAAGCCCCCCTCAGAAAACCTAGAGGGTCAGGAAGTGTCTACCGTGCCCCCTTCTACCCATTCCGAACATTGTTTGCCCTCCTTCTTGTGTCTCAATTCTACCGAAACACAAAATGGAGGACTCCCGTAACGCTGCCGGTACGCGTACCGGGGCGCGCACCGGTAAGCGCTCGATAAAAAAAGGTGGGAAAGTAATTTACAGAAAAACCACTGGAGACACTTTCATCAAATATAGAATAAGCCCTACTACATAGCAGTCCCTACCATTTACCCAAATTTGATGGAATTCCATTGAGACATTTATGCTGTAGGCCTGACTAAATATCCTGAGGTAAATTACATGACAAAAACACATATGAAGTGTTAGAATTGACAACCAATTAAAATGTTACTTTCATTTCTACTATTATTTCATGACATTTGATTGGTTATGTACCTGAATATATATAAAGAAAGAGAGAGAAACACAGCCATTTTGACTACTACTTCCTGAAGTACATTTCAAGAGCATTTTCACTGACACCTTAAACTTCTTTTTGAAAGGTAAGATGTTATTTTAAAAATTTGAAAGGAGAACTATGTTATGCTAATTTGGGAAAACGTTTTCAGATAGTTATATACTGTCCCTCTGTAAGAGTTAGAGATTGAGATAGGCTTCTCTGTTATAATTATGGATTGAGTTAGACTTCTCTGGTATAATTATGAATTTACTTAGGCTTCATCACAGGCACTTTTTAATAGTTCTACTTCCTGCCTGAAACCATACAGTGCCCAAAGATAACTTCACTGTTAAAAACTCACAAGTACCTGTCTGAACTTAAACCCAACAGTGCCCTATCTCTACTGATATATTTATTTTTTATGCAATTTACAGCAAGAAAATGGAAGCACAACAGAAAGAAAATAATATTTCCTTTCAAATTAAGATTGAAAACAATCCTAAGGAAGAAAATGAAGAAATTGAATTTTTGGATGACACTTTAGACCAAGAATTAATTAAATGTGTTGAAGAATGTGAATCATGGAATGAAAAGGAGGACATACCAGATGAATTAATGTTACAAATTCTTTTAGATTTTGAAAAATCAGAACAACAAATTTAAATTTTAAAAGTTAAAATTGTTTGAGACATTATTCTTTTTTATATGAAAATTATGAAATAGTACCCAAAAAGATATAATATAAAGTAAGACTTAAAATATACTGTGCAACTTTTTTGTGTTACATAGTAAGTTTGCTCATAGTTACTTCCTTTCTCCAACTATATTATCTCCAATGTGTATTTATCATCTCTTTATCATCTCCTGCCTCCATATTGTTTCTGCTTTCCTGACAGACTATGGTATGAATTTCATATACCACAATAATTTCTGAAACAACATGCAAGATATCTACAAAGGAGACGGTGTATATTAATTTTTAGACTCTGCATTGGTACCTACATGTTGCTACTTAAATAAAAAAACAAAAAAAACAACAAAAAGAACAATCAATAAACATACAGTATTTGAAAAGTCTATCATTCTTTTTTCCCCATATTACGCTCCCCGGACCGCTTCCCGGTACCGGGCGCTCCCCCCGCAAAAAAACGATTTTTTTTTATTTTTTTTTTGCCCCGCGGGGCCCTTTTAAAGCCCCCACATCAAACCTAGGGGGTCAGGGAGGATCTACTCTGCCCCCTTATGGTCATTTCCCCCTTTGTTTTGGCCACCTCTTGTGTCTCGATCCTACCGAGACACAAGATGGCGGCCGCTCCGGACTGTTTAGAATGTTTACAGACACGCGAGAGCCAATCAGCTTTCCGCGCGCAAGTCGCGTAGCGCGCCCGGAGCGCGCCCCGGTACGCGTACCGGGGCGCGCTTACAGATATATATATTTTTTTTTTACCTAAATTACTCAAAATCCACTATTGCTTATATCTTGAGACCTAGCAAATGCACATCGGGCTATCAGTCCCTACAATTTTGCCAAGTTCCATAGAAATCCATTCAGCCGTTCGAGCTAAAAGTGAGTCCAACCGCCCCATGGAAAACTCAATGTTAAAAACACGTCTTGGGACCCCCCTTTTTTCTCGGCCCCCACTTCACGAAACCCCCCCAAACTTTCAGTGGACGCTCTGAGGTGGGTAATCTCAGGAACCACAGCACCAATCACAACACCCAATACAGTGTTGGAAAGGGCAGTTGCAGCAGAAGGACATAGGCTATGCAGACACCCACCATATACATTTAAAAGGTAAAAGAACCGTGCCAGCAAAGTAGTCCCTTGTGGGCGTGTCTGGGTTGTGCTGTGGGTGTGTGCTGGGGGCGTGACAAATGCTGGGGGTGTGTGGTACGTCCCGCCCTTCATGCCATGTCTCATATTGTGTGCTGTGGGCGTGTGCTGGGGGCGTGGGCGTGTGCGGGGTGTTCTGTACATTCCAGCTCCGGGTGTCCACCCTGCTCCCTTTAAATACCCCTGCACCCCATAATCATAACCCACCCTTACTCCTTAAAATACCCCAACACCCTTAAACACTAACCCATCTTAACCCTATAAATATACCCTGTACCCCCAAAACCCAAACCTATCCCTAAACCCTATAAATACCCCTGTACCCCAAAACCCAAACCTAGACCTGAACCCTATAAATACCCCTGTACCCCAAAACCCAAACCTAGCCCTGAACCCTAAAAATACCCCTGTACCCCAAAATCCAAACCTAGCCCTGAACCCCTAAAATACCCCTGTACCCCAAAACCCAAACCTACCCCTGAACCCTAAAAATACCCCTATACCCCTAAACCCAAACCTAGCCCTGAACCCTAAAAATACCCATGTATCCCAAAACCCATACCTATCCCTAAACCCTAAAACTACCCCTGTACCCCATAACCCAAAACTATATCTGAACCCTTAAAATACCAAAACACCCCAAAACATATACCTCGGTACCCCAAAACATATACCCCTATACCCATACTTACCTTATCCAAACATAAAAAAAACATTTGTTTACCATTCATGCATTTACAATGAATTTCGTTGTAAATGTATGTGAGGTAAAAGCATATAAAACGTAATGCCATGCGTTATAATGGCATTGCGGAGTCATGGTACTTTTGTAATGAAAGTATGCGGAGTGACGGTATTCGGAAAGAAAGTTGCAGAATAATGGGTGTTTACCCTCCCCCGGTAAGTACATTGGTGGCACGGCGGCCCACATCTCCAGCAACATACTCATATTTTTTCACCACCGATTTGAAAAATGCACAGGTCTCTCTCATTGATGGCCAGCACCGGCATACAAGTCAAGTAATACTTTATTCGGTTCGAATTTTCAAAACCATAAAAGTACAGACATACATAAAAATGGTCCAGAAATCAAAGTACATCATTTAAGAAAAGAGTTACAATTAGAGATGCAGCAATGTTAAAAACATTACAGAATAAAAACCAAATGGTTGGAACATGAACTACACCCAATTGATCTTTTTGCCCATTCTCATTGCAATAGTTAAAAACTTGGCCACATTATAGATTTCCCAGATATTAGTTAGCATCTGGAGATATAACACCGCTGGTTTGACCTGCCTGAATCCTTTCCCCTTCAGCAGGGGAATGATGAATTTTTCCCTAATGGTTTTAAAGTGGGTACAAAAAAACAGAAAATGGGCAGTGTCCATAATTGAGTAACCGTCACAATTGCATACGCTCAGTGCCGAGTCCCTGGTCCAGCCAGGGCGACCACAGATTAGCAGGTGAACCTTGTTCAATCGGAACTTGGTAAGGAGGTACCTGTGACTTGGGTTATTTACAACTTTCAGGTAAAGCTCCGGTTCGCAATCTGAGGAAACAATCAGTTGGTGCGACCTAACAGAAGATTTTTTCAACTCCTTGCTTTCTCTATCCATTCCACTGTGTAGCAAGAAGGTGTTTTTTGCCCACTTCAAATCAGCCTTGACGAGGGCAGAGGGATTGTGGAACAATTCAGGCCTGCCCAGCTTAACACAAGATTGTTCAACGTATTTTAGCCAGGGAATCTTATTCCAATGATCTAGTTTTAGACAATCCTTCAAGATTTCATGGTTAACATCAATCTCTGAGTTGAGCCACACAGATATCCATTTCAGGAGGGGGGCCATGGCAATTCGGTCCTCCAAGAAATCCACCCCACATTCCTGATGTACAATGAAATTTGCTGTGGATGTTGGTAAAGAAAGAATGGACTTCAAGAAGTTGTCTTCGATCACTTGGAGGGATTTAGCGGGCATGAAGCCCCACAAGTCCGCGCCATACATAGCAATAGCTATGCATTTAGTGGCGTACACTTTTAGGACAGCCTCTATTGGCTTCACCCCAATTTTGCGTGAGAAACCAAGGACTGCGGATATAGAGCGCGCCAAGACCTTTTTTTTCTCCAGCAATTGGGGAAGCCAGGTGGAGCGATCGTCGAACACTACGCCCAGATAGGGGAATCTAGAAACTCTAGATAGTTTGTGGCCATTGCAGTGTATAGACAAGGCACGTTTTTTGGCCTTGACGTGGGTTCCAACCACCATTACATGGGATTTGCCAAAGTTAATACTGAGGTCCAGATTTGTCATAAACTTGTAGAAAGAATTCAGCAGACTTTGCAAACCCACAGCAGTTCTAGCTATAAGAGCCGCATCATCTGCGTACAGTAATGCGGGCAGTGTATATTTCCCTGCTCTAGGTATATCTTTACAGGCTAAATCCAGTGTTCCACCCAGGTTATTAATATATAAGGTGAACAGCAGGGGAGCAAGAATGCAACCCTGCCTAACGCCATTAGTGATATGAATTTTCCCTGTGCAATTCCCTTTTCTGTCATAACGAACAGTAGCGGTAAGGTCCTTGTGAAGGTCTGCCAGAAAGTACACAATGTTTGGGTCGATACCTATACTGAGGAGCTGGCCCCACAACTTGGACCTGTTCACTCGGTCGAAAGCCGAGGACAGATCCATAAAGGCAATGAATAGGGATCCTGGTTTAGCTTGAGTGTATTTTCCGATCAGCAATTGTAGGTTTAAGCTCTGATCGATAGTGCTCCTTCCTTTTCTAAAGCCGTACTGAGTTGGGGATAAGGTATTAGTCTCCTCTAACCATTCATTGAGTTTACTAAGGACCACTCTCCCTATGACCTTGACCGCAGAATCTATCAGGGATATGGGGCGGTAATTTCCCGGTTCCCCCCTGTCTCCTTTTTTAAAAATAGGGACTATAACAGATTGGGACCAGGAATCTGGAATACCTGTTTTAAAAATACTGTTAAAAACTCTAGCTAAAATTTTGGACCAGAATAAAATATCCACTTTAAAAAGGTCGGCTGGGACCCCGTCCGGCCCCGGAGCCTTGTTACTGGTCATTTTTTCAATGGCTAGACCCACCTCTTCCTCATCTACCGTTAAGCTATACGGGAGTTGATATAAACTAGTCGTATCCTCGGCCCCGTTAGCTTCCTGCTCATACACAGATTTAAAGTGCGAGTGCCATTTGTCTTCTTGAATGCCACAATCTAAATCACTATTGCATGTGTCTACAAAATACGGTTGATTTACCACGGCCCAGAATTTGGTGCTGCTTTTTAAGACATCAGTTGAGGTCAGGTCGGCCCAAGCATCCTCTCTGATCTCACGTCGCCTTTTCTCGATGATAGTCTTGTATGCTTTCCTAAGGGTAGCCACAAGTTTTCTATCTACAGGGGTGGATTTTAAAGCTAGTTTTAATTTGTGGTTAGCAGCAGAACATTTACTGTCAAACCAGCCTACCCTTTCCTGATTTTTCCTTTTGCAGTGTTGTGTCAGATTAGACACGATGTTAATGCATACCCTCTTATATGCGTCTAAGACCTCAGTGTCCCCCGCCTGGTCATTTAAACAAAGTTCAAAATCCTCCTGACTATTTATACACAGATTACCAAAAAAATCCTCAGGAATTATTTTGCACCATTTAATTCGCCGTGCCTGATCAGTTGATCGTAAGTCACATTTATCTACCAGACCCAAACTAGTGTCATTAAATTCTAATACATCTCTAACTTTAAGTACAACAAGATTGTGGTCACTAAAGTGGGATCTTACAACGGTATAACAGATGATATGACTACTGTAAATACTGCTCAAAAAAATATAATCAATAGTAGACCCGCTTCCATGGCCCGTGAAGGTTGGAATGCCCTCTTCCCCCCCAGATGGCAACATTAAACCATTTTCGGCTAACAGAGATTCTAAGAAAGCGCCCTGTTCTGTGTGTTCAAAATGGATATTTTCATCATCTGGGGAACCAAATAGAAGGTTAGGGGGACAATCTTCCTGACAGCCATGTACATTGAAATCTCCTAATAAAATAACAATACAATTGGCCTCCATGGACTCTTGGAACTTAATTAAAAAAGAGTTTAGCCTCTGCAAGTTGTCAACTGAGTGTTCTCTATCAAAAGAGTTATAGAAGTTCACTAATAATACAGCGTTAGAACTCCTGTATGTAATTAAAACTGCAAGGCAGTAAGGGCTACCAGTGGGGATTTCTTTATAGGAGCCTGAGATTTTTGCAGATATCAAGGTAACCAGGCCACCTCTAGCCCGCCCTCTCAGTGAATTCACAGCAGGGAGGAAAAAGATGGTGTATCCATCCAATGTGAGCAAATTTTCAGTCGCCCACGTTTCTTGCATAGCGATAATGTCCATGGTGCCTATGAGATCTCTCCAATGAGGGTCATCGATTTTGTTCCTAAGGCCCGCTATGTTCCATGAAGCCATAGCGATCCCCTGCCTGCCTCCTTTGTTTCCATCAATTACTGACAAATCTGTCCCCCCCTCCATAAACTGTTCTGCAGTGGGCGTTCGCTCAGTACTTGGGTCGGGGTTTAAATCTTGTGGGGAGTGACTACTCTGTGAGGTGGTGTGTAGGGAAGTTAAAGATTGTGTGGCATGGTAACCCAGTGTTTGTCAATCTACCCAGTCCGTGAAGGACGGGTGATCGTAATGATTGAACGTAGGGACATTAAAGTAATTTTCCTGCCCATTTACGTGGTGATAGTCATGATATGGATGTTTGTTTTGGGGGCCAGCGAAAAAACCACCCTGAAAAGGACCAGCTCTTCTTCTCCTAACCATGGTCCACCCATCTTCCCCCCCCTCCTCCCAGCCGCATGATTGAGCCTCCCAGGGGGGATTAAACCTCTGTCTATGATTGGACTCCTGAGGGCCCTTTAACCAACTCCATCTTTTGTCCGGTTGGTTCCCTTGAACATAAAAGTAGGAGAGAGGCCTAGCCGTGACCGTACTCGCCTGATGGCGCGGTGTACCGGCACAAATATAGTTTACTGTTTGTGGGTGCTCAAAGGTGACCACCACGCAGTCACCTTGTAGATTTTTCCTATTGTCTCCCACCCAAGGGGCTCTCTCCACCATTAAGATGTTACTAGGCATGCCGGGCGGTAATGGGAAATTTTTAGACAGCCAGTGACACACCTTATTTTTTAGGGTTTGGTAGGACTCCGTTTCAGTTTGCCCGAGTTCAGTGACCCCTGTCAGGATGACTACATAGGAGCATGCATCCGGGGGAAGATGGATGTTTCTCCGTGATTCTCTCCTTTCCTTTGGTGTCTGATCCAGTTTAGGAGTCGGGAGTATAGGGTCTTTAAACTTAACCTGAGGGGTGACCTTGGGTTTAACAGGGTTAGAGACTAGTTTTGTGTCAGGAGTATTTGAGGAAGTGCCCCCAGTGGTAATGGAATTGGCGGGATTGGTGGACGCACTTTTTTTAAGGGAGGGGGTATTTTTATCAACCAGCGGGGGCTTGTTCATGGCCTTTTTTACGGGGGGTATCTTATTATCCAGGCTGAAGCTAGGAGCGCTTATATCTTTATGGATATTTTTTAAGATGGTTTCTAAGCAACGCAACCTTGCTTCAATAGGTTCAAGCAGGATTTTTAACATTTGGAAGATGTTGTTATTTACCATGTTAAAGCTATTCCTATCCTCGTCGCTTCTAACATGGTTGTCTACATTGCCACCTAGATCCAAAATTTCCTCTAAACTACTATCTATGACTGTGTCATCTGGTAAACTTAACGGCATGGCCACATTAATTTGTTTGGCTCTATCAGTGTCAGCGGTATTGGTCACCAGAACACTGTTAGGGTTTAGGGGCACCAGGTCTGAGGTAGTCTGGTCTAGGTTCTCTGTGTTCAATGCTTTCTTTCGCTTGCGTGTGACAGGTTTGGACTTTTTTTTAGGTATTGCTCCCTCTTTCAGGCCCCTTTCAAGAGCATTTTCCACAGAGACTTCTCCAGACTCATTTAATGAACCACTCTCAGCTAACAAAGCAAGATTAGGTGTTGCCTCCAAACCTTCTTGTGAGCTAATGTCGTCATGAGCCCCCTCATTGTGTACAATAGCTAAGGTGTTTGGGTTTGTTACTGCATGTGGAGTACAGGCTTGAGCTATGAGGCCTAGAGAGGATCTCCTGGCCAGTGCCAGATCTTGAGATACCCTCCTATCCATTAAAATAATCCCCTCATCTATTAAAGCATGAGTCCGAACGATAAAATCATCAAGGGTACCCGTCAGTTTTTTAACTCCAGCAGCTGCCATGCTTCTAGTCTCTCGACAGTTCATTACAGACCGGAAATAATACAATTACAGTGCAAGGCGGCCGAGGTTACGTGTAAGCAATAGAATATGAGTCTCTAATGTTAGTCCCGATGATGAACACAAATATAACAGTAAGCAGACTTACAATTAAGTAGTGGGTCCGTTGGTCCAAAATATAGGGCAGACTGATGACAGGGGGTGTGGCCCAGACCAGGCTCCTCGGGCCTCTGAGGGCCTTAGAGGGCCCGCCCTTTGCCCGGGCTTCGCCCCGGGCTACGGCCCGCGCGCGTCCCGCGTGCGCGTAGAAGTGCGGGCTTATATAGATAGAAGGGTGGGCGGGAAGAGTCGCAGGTGCGCTGGTGATCGAAGCGCTGCTCCTGCTGGGACTCGCAGTCCCGCCCTCAGACACAAACACAGCCTTCAGAGCCTCCCCGGTCAGTCCTGGCAGGGTACGCCGATTTTCCGCTTTTCCCCGTGATGAAGATACCAGCCAAAGTCTCACTGCTAACACAGGCTGCGAGCGGCACCCGCAAAGCGGGGGCCGCGAGCCTCTTTAAGCAGCAGGGGGAGGAGGGAGGGCGGGAAGAGTCGCAGGTGCGCTGGTGATCGAAGCGCTGCTCCTGCTGGGACTCGCAGTCCCGCCCTCAGACACAAACACAGCCTTCAGAGCCTCCCCGGTCAGTCCTGGCAGGGTACGCCGATTTTCCGCTTTTCCCCGTGATGAAGATACCAGCCAAAGTCTCACTGCTAACACAGGCTGCGAGCGGCACCCGCAAAGCGGGGGCCGCGAGCCTCTTTAAGCAGCAGGGGGAGGAGGGAGGGCGGGAAGAGTCGCAGGTGCGCTGGTGATCGAAGCGCTGCTCCTGCTGGGACTCGCAGTCCCGCCCTCAGACACAAACACAGCCTTCAGAGCCTCCCCGGTCAGTCCTGGCAGGGTACGCCGATTTTCCGCTTTTCCCCGTGATGAAGATACCAGCCAAAGTCTCACTGCTAACACAGGCTGCGAGCGGCACCGGCATACACTTTTAGGCACACCTCCCGCCTCAAGTTCAAGAATTGCGAACTTTAGAGCTGGGGAGCTACGTTTGAATATCGGCATCAGCTCAACATCCTGTGATTCCAGGCAAATCGCTTTGTCTCCCCATGCCTACCACAAATGAATGTGTTCTTCTGTAATGTAAATTGTACTCATGCCATGTTGTCGAGTTCGCGCAATATATTATTGCAAGGAAAAATAAAGTAGGGAAACTCGAGTTCACACACTACTGAACGCGCACTCTTAAGTGCATCAGCAGTGCACTGTGAATCGGAGCATTTCACAGGCCGGTCACAGATAAGAAATGCTATCAAAACGAAATCCTACAAAACAATATACTACTGGCCGGCAGCAATTCATACCCGGACAAGGTCAGGACGGGCTGGTAGTATATATATATATATACGCTCAACAGTTCTGGTAAAGCGCCAGTCCCGCTCACGGGCGGGTCGAGGTAGGGCTCCCGGTCACCCAACAAATTTCAATAAGTATTCCATTCGTTAAAACAGACGTACTCGACACACTAGAGTTGCTGGTGCACAAAAAATGTAATTTGGCAGTTAACAACTTGTTTCACCTTTCGGCTTGATCACGTTTCAAGCCGAAAGGTGAAACGCGTTGTTTCCTGCCAAATTAAATTTTTGGTGCACCAGCAACTCTAGTGTGTCGATTTGTCTATATATATATATATATATATATATATATATATATATATATATATATATATATATATATATATATATATATATATATATATATATATATATATATATATATATATATATATATATATATATATATATACATGCGCAGTTTCCGTATCAATAGACACAAAACCACAATCCCAGTGGTAAAGAAGATACGGTCACGGTCCTCAGTTAAGTGCTTGAATTTTATTTTCGGTGCTCAAGCGTCACAACGCGTTTCGGTCCCACCTTGGACCTTGATCACATGACACAGTGTAATAGATCACATGGGTTTAAGTGCTCTGTTGGCGATGATGACATCAACACAGTACCATAGACATAAAAGAGTTCCAATGGAACGGAACCACAATTCATATCATTGTTTGATCCAATATGTCAGTTTAAAAACGGTACATAAAACCCTGGTTTTTAAAAAAGCGTGATAAAGTGCAATAATGTATATAAACAAGGTTAAAAGACTTGATTGACCTTATTTGAAAAAGTGCTCGTGCAAGTGCAAAAGATAGGATAAAATTAGTAGGTGCGCACTGAAATTCACAAGAGTTTTAACAATTTTGAGCCCAAAATTGGTTGCATCGGATGCGCAAATAAAGTCACACATGTCGGTATAAATACCCGAGCCATAACATTTTTGTGTGATAACCACATATGTCACAAGTTTTAAATGTCGGTATAAATACCCGAACCATGACATCTAGCGTAGTAAACACATATGTTACAAGGGTTATTTACAATAAAATTTCGAAAGAATAAAAGAAGTTCAATTACAGGATTTTGGAGCCCCAATAAAATAAGATTGTAAGAAGTTCAGTTACATGGATATTCGTTGTTGGTAGCCAAGGGTTGATTTAGAGAGGTTAGACTCATCAAGCAAATTGCATAATATACATTTGTGTATCATACCAGTGATCTCGTAGTTGTAATACTCATATGATGGCTAATTTGGTTGCAGGAAATAAACGGGTGCCTACAAGAAAATGCTATATGGATTTTCATAGGGTCCACTAATACTGGTGAGCACATATTGGAGTGGAGGGGGCCTGACACCTGGATAGATATTGGTGGCAGAACAGCGCTTTCACCTGCCATTTTCGACCATTAGCAATTTTGAACATTATTCCACTTGGTTTTAACTTTACGTGTGGACAGCATCACCCACATAAGGGTTGGTATTCAGGTCCGTTATCATGTGGAGTATCCCAACCAGCATCCCATGGGGTGACGCCCTGACGGGCGGGACTTACGCTGCAATAAAAATGGCTACAGAGCAGAATAGTGCTGTTTTCGTGTGTTTTCGTGCAGGCCAGTGATCAAGAGCCATTGGGTTCGAAAGGCATTTGGCAGACTGCAGTGAAGTGACCAGGGAGCGCTGCGGTGTGACTGCCAGGAGCCGTGCGCTATTTCCGTTCCACGTGTGACTTCTCCATTGGGGCAACCTTTTATATATATATATATATATATATATATATATATATATATATATATATATATATATATATATATATATATATATATATATATATATATATATATATTTTCCAATAGTACTCGCTCCGGCCACCAACTCCAGCAAAGAAGACGAGGCAGACCCAACTTGGTGCAATTTAGTTTATTTTCTTATTAAAACGCCACCAACAGCCCTCACGACGCGTTTCGGCAGATCCCTGCCTTGATCACATGACCACATAGTCGTGAAGCACATACCCTTTTAAAGTGCAAGTGCAATAAAGAACATAGAAGAGATATTCACATGTTCTACAGTCTGTTTTTCTTTTTCTTGGGTTTTCTCAGTGAATATATATATTCACTGAAAAAAACATAGGTTTCATTGACGCTATAGTTAGTTGGACATTTCACTCATACAAAACCATTGCAATTTCGCTGTTATAGTTAGTTGAGCTAACTATAACTTGTGCCCCCGTAATGCACTGCTGATGTCGTCACATATTACATGATTCATGACATGGCCAGTGATATCCCTGATGACATCACTGATGACATCTCAAATGACATCACTGATGACATCATCCAGTGACTGTGTGTTTCTGTAAAGTTTAAATATGTTTTATATATATGCCAAGTTGTATTGAAGAATGAGTGGGTGTATAAGTGTCTGGATGGAGGATTTAGTAGGTGCCTGACTGACTTTACAGTGAGAGATTAAATATATCTTAGTGAATGCATGGGTTAGTGGGTTAGTGACTAAACTGTGGGAATGTCTGTATCAGTCTATCTATTGCTCTGTAAGCTGCTGCATTGGTTGGTGACATGAGTGTCTACATGGATTATTGTTTGGTTGCATGAGTATTTGTATGGGTCTTTGGGTGTATATGTGGGTGGATGAGAGGTGTGTGACTGTGCACAGATATGTAAGTGCTTCATTCACTGGGTGTATGGGTTCAAGAGTACATGTGGAAACACCTGTATGAGTCGGTGAGTGTGTGTATGGGTGTGTTGGTGAGTGAATGCATATCTGAGTGCTGCATGTCCAAGAAACTGCATATGTAAATCACAGTGCATGTGAGAGTTGGAGTATATAAATGATTATACATGACAGCCAGTGATTGTGAGAGTGGCTTTATTTGGTCAGTGTGTTCTTGTATCCGTGATTGTATAAGAGAGTAAGTATATGTTAGTATCTGTATGAATAAGTGAGGTTGTGTGTATAACTGTATAGGTGAGTAAATAGAAGTGTGACTGATTCTTTGCATGACTGACTAGGTGTTTGAGTAACTCTGGATGAGTGGTGGTGTGTGACTATTTGTATAGGTGTATGAGTACCTATTATAATGTTGTATTCATGAGTCACTGCATCTATGACTAACTGTATGGATGAATGAGATGATGTATGTGTAGACCTAGGACTCCGTGAATGCATACGTAGTAACTGGTATTGGTGTCTCTATTCTTTCACAAATGTAGTCTGTATTTTAGAATGGGTGTATCAAAGGTTTGATTAAGGTATGAGGAGGTGCATCAGATTTTCACTTGGATGATGTTATCAGTGATGTCATCAGTAATGTCATTTAAGATGTCATCAGTGATGTCATCAGAGATGCCACTGACCATGTCATGAATGATGTAATATGTGTGAGGGCGCGAGTTATAGTGAGCTCAACTAACTATAACGGCGGAATTTCAATGGTTTTGTATGAGGGAAATGTCCAACTAACTATAACGTCAATGAAAACCATGTTTTTTTCAGTGAATTTCTAAGGTTTTTTAAATGCTAATTTCTAACTGAAACGTGCCTGAAACCTATGGTTTTTTCAGTGAATTTCAAAGGTTTTTTAAATGCTAATTTCTAACTATAACGTGCCTGAAACCTATGGTTTTTTAAGTGAATTTCAAAGGTTTTTTAAATGCTAGTTTCTAACTATGCCTAAAGAGGTAGTAAATGTGAAGAAAGAAGAAAAACACACAGAAAGAAGCAAAATAAATACAGAAAGAGGCAACAGAAGTCCACAAGATGAAGAAAAGTGCAGGAAGAAGCAATATGTGCAGAAAGAACCAACAGAGGAGCAGAAAGAGGCCTTGTTGCATAATCATCCTGTGCCCACAATTTTTTCAGATGGGTACTGGTGGTAACTGACTCTGACTAACCAGGCCTAGAGCCAGTGCTATGCTGAAAGACACTTAGAATACAGTGATAATGTCAAGTGCCCCACAAGGCTTACCTTTGCTTGTGAAGCTATTCCGCAGAGACGTCAAGAGCGCCCGCCCCTGTACCCACCTGACCCTCGTGGAGTGAAAGACCCAGCAGGGATGAGATGGACGCAGGGAAGGGAGCCAGGATGCAGAGGCTTGATAAGGGTGTGGAGCTTGCGGGTGTCTCGGAGCCAGCTGGGAAAACAGAATAGAACCAGGTCATAAGGAACCACCCTTCTCCCTACCTGCGCAGCCCACCCAAACACACACAGAAGCAACCTTCCGTGAACTCACCAGTGATTCTGTCGTTCGTGGTTTTCAGGCAGACTACAGCTTCTCACTAGGAATAACCAAGTAGAGGCGCTCCAAGCAAAACGAAAATGAAGGCGCTCCTGCGCGGGAACTGAAATCAAGGCTTAGTCTCTAACTTGGGGCACCCTGGCTTTGCTATGTACAAGACTCCGTCCAGCAGAGCTATTGTCCCAGCAGCGCTCCTGCGCGATGGGACCCAATGTTCACAAATGAAAACCCAAAATGAAAAGCACTCCTGTGCTATAACCCTTAGTCATAAACAGCGCTCCTGCGCGACTAGGGTACTGAGGCAGAAATGAGTGGCCCTGTGATGCGCTCTAGCGCGGGGTCACACGAAAAACAAAGTATGCGCTCCTGCGTTAAGGAAACAAACCCAAAAAACAAAGTTCCATGTGGCGTAATGCCAGCTGAGGTAGAGCGCCCAGAGCGAGGACAACAGTCGGCAAACAGCGCTCCAGCGCGGTGAAGTCGGCTTGTGGAAACGGCACTTCAATCCAAGCCGTGTCGCAGGAATACTCCTCTGGAACAGAATTCGAAGCCTTGAGCCGGCGGGAAACGCGATGTTTAAGCGTTTCCCCTGGAAGTGCTTCAGGATCCTCAGGTCGGCTGACAAAGACTAGACCGGGTCGGACCTTCGCCCGGAAGTGAGTATTCTGGTGCTTCTGTGCGTGTCTGCGGAGATGGCAGGGAGCGGCTCACGCCGCGAACCATGACAGCACCCCCCCCTAGAACAGACCTCCCCAACACCCCCGAACCCCAGAAAGGAGAGGCAGGACGAGGGCTCAGAGGGTGACTCAGATGAAAAGCACGGACCAGTACAGGAGCATGGCGCACATGGGACAAGGGCTCCCAGGACCGCTCGTCGGGACCGTACCCCTTCCAGTCCACCAGGTAAAACAGCTTACCCCTGGTACGACGAGACCCCAAGATAGCCCTGACCTCATACTCAACATGGTCCTCCACCACCACCGGAGAAGGAGGAGAGGGAACAGAGCAGCCGGTATGGACAGCACGTAGAAGGGATACGTGGAAGAGTGGGTGGATCTTCATGTTCGGAGGAAGGGACAGCTTCATGGCCACAGGGTTGACCACCCTCTCGATGACAAAGGGACCCACGTAACGAGGCAACAGTTTCTTGGGGCCATGCACATTGAGGTGCCTGATGGAAAGCCAAACCCTGTCACCCGAGCGGTAAGCGGGTTCCTTCTGTCTGTGGGCGTCGGCATGTTCTTTGTAGGTGTCCTTAGCCGTGGCCAGTTCGAACCGCGCTTGCTGCCAGAGCTTGCGCAGGGACTCATGATATGACCGCACAGTGGGCAACTGGCTGTCCTGAGAGTTCTCCCAGGCTGTGGTGCGAGGGTGACGTCCGTGGAGGCAGAAGAAAGGAGACATGCCAATGGCCGAGTGCTTGCTGTTGTTATATGCGTATTCCGCCATCCAGATGACATCAGACCATTCCTTCTCAACTGAAAGCAGCAAACAGCGGAGGTACTGCTCCATGGTGTGGTTAGTTCTTTCGGCCTGACCATCGGTCTGGGGGTGGTACGCTGAGGACAGGCGAACGTCCAACTCGAGTATCCTGCATACCTCTTTCCAGAAGCGGGACACGAACTGTGGTCCCCGATCCGTTATGACCACGGACGGAATGCCGTGGAGGCGAACCACCTCATGCACGAAAATCAAGGCCAGTTCCACTGCGGAGGGCAGTTTCACCAAGGGTACGAAATGTGCCATCTTGGAGAGGTGGTCCACTATGGTGAGTACCGTGGTGTGCCCCGTCTTGGTGAGTGGGAGTTCAACCACGAAATCCATGGAGATGGTGTGCCACGGATATGGTGGAACAGGAATGGAACGCAGAAATCCTATAGGAGGCTCTGATCTGTTCTTGCCTAGTAGACAAACGGCACAGTTCGTCACATGGTTTCTTGTGTCGGTTACCAATGTTGGCCACCAGAACCGTCTCCGTACGAGATCAAGTGTTTTGTGGTAGCCAGGATGGCCCGCGAGGACATGATCATGGCACAGGCCAAGTGCTTTTTTCTGTTCAGGTGCCTCTGGAAGGTACAATTGTTCACCCTTGTACTGAGACCCGTTCACAAGTGTTAGGTCTTTGTTGTCTTCATCCAGGACCCGTTGGTCAGCCTGCTTCCAGCCCTGTTTAGTAGATGTGACTATGCCCTGGAAGTGATTTTCCGGTATTATGGGGGCTGGCTCGAGGCTTTCGTCATCTTCTTCAGATTCCTCAAGACGCGAAAGAGCATCCGCTTTGGCGTTGTCTTTCCCTGGCCGGAACGTGATCGTGAAGTCGTACTCATTGAAGAACAGGGTCCATCGAAGCTGTCGGGCTGTGAGGGCACGCGCTGATCGTAGAAACTGGAGGTTTCTGTGGTCTGTGTAGATGGTCACCGTGTGTTTGGCGTCTTTCAGGAAGTGGCGCTATTCCTCGAACGCTGTTTTGATGGCCAGGAGCTCCCGGTCTGACACTGTGTAGTTGCGTTCAGCGGGTAGGAGCTTCTTGGAATAGAAGGCCACTGGATGCAGTAGTCCTGTGCTGGTGCTTCTTTGTGACAGCACTCCTCCTATGGCTTCCTTCGAGGCGTCAGCCTCCACGATGAAGGGTTGTTCGGTGTCAGGGTGTATCAGGACCGGGGCTATGGTGAAATGTCTCTTCAGTTCCTGGAAGGCGTCGTCTGCTTTTTGGTCCCAACTAAACCGTACCCCTTTGCGCAACAGGCGTGAGATGGGTGCCACCATCTCGGAGAACCCGGTGATGAATCGTCGGTAGTAGTTGGAAAAAACGAGGAACCTTTGGACCCCCTTCACAGACTCTGGTGTAGGCCAGGATAGGATGGCTTCCACTTTCTTGTGGTCCATCTGGATGCCAGCCGGAGTGATGATGTGCCCCAGGAACTCAACTGACGTGACGTGAAAAACGCTTTTCTCCAATTTCACGTACAAACGGTGTTTCTCCAATTGCTGCAGGACGGAACGCACGTGTTGAACGTGCTCTCCTGCGGTTTGAGAGTAAATCAATATGTCGTCTATGTAGACGATACAAAAGATGTCGATGAAGTCCCTCAGCACTTCATCGATGAAGAACTGGAACGCGGCAGGGGCGTTGCAGAGTCCGAAGGGCATGACCTGGTATTCGAACAGGCCGAACTTTGTCCGGAAGGCGGTCTTCCATTCGTCACCTTTCCGGACTCTGACAAGATGGTAAGCACCCCGTAGGTCCAGTTTGGTGTAGATGGAGGCATGTTTGACCTGGTCCAAGAGGTTGGTGATCAACGGTAGAGGGTACCGTTTTTTTTACGGTGATGGTGTTCATCGCACGAAAGTCGATGCAGGTCCTCAGATCCACTTCCTTCTTCGACACGAAGAAAAGGGGAGAAGAAACCGGTGATCTAGAGTGACGTATGAACCCGTTGTCAAGGTATTCGTCCAGATAGGAGCGGAGGTGGATGTTCTCCTTTTCCGTGAGCGAGTAAATCCTGCTGCAAGGCAACGTGGAGCCGGGTATCAGGTCAATACGGCAGTCGAAAGACCGATGGGGTGGCAGCGTGTTGGCCCCCTTCTTGTCGAACACCTCAGCTAGGTCCAGATATTCTTTCGGTATGTCTGCTTGGGAAACCATCCCCATGCCCTGAACCGGTAACGTGCGTGCTTGTAGGGAGCGAGCTCCTAGCAGGTCGTCCTTTGCATAACAGGTGCTACTACAGTGTTCTAACTCTAGGTGTAGGGTTTGTGACACCCAGTCGATGCGAGGATTGTGCTTCACCAACCACGGCAACCCCAGTATCACCTTGAATTGCGGAGCGTCGATGACGTCGAAACTGATAGACTCGGCGTGGTTGTTAGACAAGGACATCTTCATGTTCTCCGTTCGGTGGCTGATAGGGCCGGAAGTCAGGTCAGTTCCATCCACAGCTTTTACGGGTTCAGGTTGGGCCTTCGACACTGTATCAATGCCCAAGGCCCGGGAAAACGCTGTATCGATGAAGCAACCTGTCGCCCCGGAATCTAGCATGGCGGTTACTTTCCAAGTCCTGCCCGCCAGATTCCTTAATGACACGTCTATGCCGATGTGACGACTACCGTCGTGTACTGCGGGGACCGCTGGTGCACAAGAATAATAACCCAGTGGACGGATCCCCTTGTCTACTGGGTGGTCTCGTTTCCCGCCTTGTCGCCCTTGGTAACGGGCAAGGCGAAAGGCCTTCTGCCCCGAGGTCTCGTTGGTTTCGCCGGGCATTCCCTTACAAAGTGTCCGCTCTTGCCACAGTACAGGCATTGGTTCTGCTTCCTCCTTTTTTCCCTTTCTTGACTGGTCAAGGGTCCTCTTATTCCGCCGATCTGCATGGGTTCGGACGCTTCACCCTGGGGAGTGGATTCCTCTTTAGCCTTCTCCATGCCCTTGTCCCCAAAGGATAAGAGACGGTTGTCGCTGCTTTTCCCCTTGTCTGTCTTTCTTTCTTGCAGTCGGAAGTTCATTTTTACTACCATGTCGATGAAAGGACCAATTGCGTCAGGCGGATTGGGATACTGCGAGATGAGATCCTTCAGGTCATCACGTAATCCCCGATAGAACACAGAGACTTTCTTATCCTCAGGCCAGTGGGCCTCGATAACAAGCCTGCTAAACATGGTGATGTAATGAAGCAGGTCTTGGTTGCCTTGTCTCAGGTTGAGCAGTTCATTGTTGGCGGCTTGCACAAAAGTATGGCGAGCGAACATCCGCCGCATAGCTTCCTTGAACGTTGGCAGGTGGTTGAGCATGGGATCGTCGTTCTCCACCAATGCCATGGACCACTGAGCAGCGTCCCCGCCCATATAAGACAATATGTATGCAACTTTGGATGCATCATCGGGAAAAGCCGCAATCCTAGCCATGAAATGCAATTGGCATTGGTGAATGAAAATTCCGTACTTAGTACTGTCCCCATAGAAACGTTCGGGTGGTGCCAACTGTACTGGGTGGGGAGTGACGACCTGGATGGCTGTGTCTTGGTTGGTGGCGGCAGAGGACCCCCCAAAGGTAAACGTAGGTTGTCTCAACAGGCCTTCTTGTCTGACCCTAGGACTAGGAGTGGTACCCCAAGGACTGGTGATCCCTGCTGTCATTTGGCCCTGTAGGGCCGTGACATCTTGACGCAAGGCAAGGTTCTCGGTCTGCATGGCAGCCAGCATGACTGCTATGTCCTGCAAAGTGACCTCCTGGTCGCTCATGTCGCCTGGGCGGAATTGTTAACGTGGGCTTCGAATTCTGTCAAGTGCCCCACAAGGCTTACCTTTGCTTGTGAAGCTATTCCGCAGAGACGTCAAGAGCGCCCGCCCCTGTACCCACCTGACCCTCGTGGAGTGAAAGACCCAGCAGGGATGAGATGGACGCAGGGAAGGGAGCCAGGATGCAGAGGCTTGATAAGGGTGTGGAGCTTGCGGGTGTCTCGGAGCCAGCTGGGAAAACAGAATAGAACCAGGTCATAAGGAACCACCCTTCTCCCTACCTGCGCAGCCCACCCAAACACACACAGAAGCAACCTTCCGTGAACTCACCAGTGATTCTGTCGTTCGTGGTTTTCAGGCAGACTACAGCTTCTCACTAGGAATAACCAAGTAGAGGCGCTCCAAGCAAAACGAAAATGAAGGCGCTCCTGCGCGGGAACTGAAATCAAGGCTTAGTCTCTAACTTGGGGCACCCTGGCTTTGCTATGTACAAGACTCCGTCCAGCAGAGCTATTGTCCCAGCAGCGCTCCTGCGCGATGGGACCCAATGTTCACAAATGAAAACCCAAAATGAAAAGCACTCCTGTGCTATAACCCTTAGTCATAAACAGCGCTCCTGCGCGACTAGGGTACTGAGGCAGAAATGAGTGGCCCTGTGATGCGCTCTAGAGCGGGGTCACACGAAAAACAAAGTATGCGCTCCTGCGTTAAGGAAACAAACCCAAAAAACAAAGTTCCATGTGGCGTAATGCCAGCTGAGGTAGAGCGCCCAGAGCGAGGACAACAGTCGGCAAACAGCGCTCCAGCGCGGTGAAGTCGGCTTGTGGAAACGGCACTTCAATCCAAGCCGTGTCGCAGGAATACTCCTCTGGAACAGAATTCGAAGCCTTGAGCCGGCGGGAAACGCGATGTTTAAGCGTTTCCCCCGGAAGTGCTTCAGGATCCTCAGGTCGGCTGACAAAGACTAGACCGGGTCGGACCTTCGCCCGGAAGTGAGTATTCTGGTGCTTCTGTGCGTGTCTGCGGAGATGGCAGGGAGCGGCTCGCGCCGCGAACCATGACAGATAACACCGACATACACTAGGGAACACTATGCGTTGGGGCACCCCTGTGATTTGCATGACCTCCTAGTAAAGCCCTAGTATGGCCCTAGTACATAATAGGGCAGGGGGATTAAAACTACCTCAAAGTCAGAGGTGCAGAAATGTGCTACTTTAACCAGTAGTTGTGTTTTCAGAGTGGTGGAGAAAGAGTGCTGGGCATCCAACCAACGCTCAGGAATTCCACTGCGTAGGACTTACAGGAGGTACCAGGAGGGATTCTTGGCCCCCAAACTCCCTCAGGATTAAATTGGACTTCATCCCCCATTCCGTAGTCGGCCACGAGGCACGTTAACAGAGTGGTAGAAAAAAGGGGCCAAGGCCTCCAAAGACATCTTAGCAATCCCACTGTGTGGGACTTACTGGAGGAAACAAGAGGGGTGGATGGCCCCCAAGGCTCCCAAACTATTACCTCCAGTCAGTCCCACACAGCAACATTGGTAAGTACTCGTACCAGGCCACGCCCACTTTACCCACTGCTCTACGAACGCGCACCCTGGCACACTCTTGGATGGGGATTCAAGTCCCCTTCACTGCTGGGGGTCCTTTAAGGGCCAACTAGCCTACCTTTTACCTCCAGTAAGCCCAACACAGTGGGATTTGTGAGAGGTAGACACAGGCCATGCCCCCTTTCACCACCACTCTGCAAACGTGCCCCCTGGAGCTTTGTCAGTTGGGGGATTAAGTCCCTTTGAATCCTGAGGGTCCCTAGGGTCCAACTAGCCCACCAGGTACCTCCAGTAAGCGCCACAGAGCTGCGTTGCAGAGAGGTTTAAAAAGGTGCATGGCTTGCCCAACCTCTCTGCAACGCAGTGCAGTAGCGCTTACTGGAGGTACCTGGTCGGCTAGTTGGCCCTCAGGGACCCTCAGGATTGAAGAGGAATTAATTCCCCAACTTAAAACGCGCCACAGGGCGTGTGTGCACACATGTCACCTCAAGCCCAGCCCCCTTCCTTCACCACTGTGCAAACGCGCCCTTAGCGTGTTTTAAGTTGGGGGATTAAGTCCCCTTGAATGCTGAGGGTCCCTGGGGTCCAACTAGCCCAACAAGTACCTCCAGTAAGCTCCACAGAGCTGCTTTACAGAGAGGTTTAAAAAGGGGCGTGGCCTGGACCTCTTCACTGCAATGCAGCCCTGTGGGCTAGTTGGCCCCAGGGACCCCCAGTATTGAAGGGGAGTTAATTCCCCAACTTAAAACACGCCACAGGGCACGTTTGCAGAGTGTTGCTGGGAGGTGGCGGGGCCTCCAGCAGGATCACGTCTTTTTTCTTTTTCTAAGAAGGGGGGCTGTGTGGCCCCCCTTCCTTACCTATTTTATGGGGCCTGGGGACCCCATCCCTCAGGGCCTGACCTCCATTTTTTTTTAATGGAAGGGGGCTACGTGGCTCCCCTCCCAAGGACATATTCGGCCCAAGGACCCCTTCCCCCGGGGCATGGCCAGTTTTTTTTAAATTATTTATTTGGAGGGGGACTGCATGGCCCCCATCCTCAGGCCATTTATGGCCCCGGGGACCCCAACCCCGGCGCCGACCTTTGCTTGGTTTATAAAAAATTCATCATTTTATTATGGGGGAAGGGGCCATGAGGCCAAAGCATTGAATACGTAGAATATTCAAAACAAAACACAACATAATACCGTCCCCATTGCAGGGAAGGTCGAACTAACCAATTTCGTTCTTTTTCTGAGAACAGCTTCACTTCTATAAACTCCCCGAGGCAGCATCGTTTTCGGTGACATGTTTCTAGCTTTTATTTCTGTCATTCTCTGATTTGTATATTTATTACAGATTGGAATTCACCTTGTTGTTGTCTGTGTTCATAGAACATTTTGTAAAAAAAAAAAAAGGTTCATCATTATGCATGTTTTAATACTTTATTAAGAACGCTATGACATATTTCTTCTTTGTCTATTAATTAGGAACAATTTCCAGTTATTAGCCCCCGTACAGAGCAGACTGGGGGCATGGGTTTGCTCCTCTGTGTTTGCAGGTTAAAAGCGTGTCTGCTTGGGTCCAATCTTAAAATATAGGAATTTAAAGAAATGCCCCCCGCCTGCTTACAGATCCCACTGCAGTATATTTATTTGTAAGAGGGTGTCATTAAAGGGTTCCTGTCCCTGCTTACTCCGCACCCCGCATGTGAAGGGTCTGGTCCGTGGCGTGGGGCATTAACTGGCCCTTTATGAGGGTCCCTGAGTGCCCTGCGTCAGTGGGGCACAGGGTCAAGCCGGCCCACCCCCAGACAAGGCAGACATCTTGAGACCTGTGCTTTAAGGGCAGTCTGTGTTCAGATGCTAATAACGGTAAACACAGACAGTCTGTGCAGGGAAGGATCAGTCTGTCCAGGGAAGGATCAGTCTGTCCAGGGGAGGCTGTAAACACAAAGACACCACGGGTCATTAGTCTGCTGGGCACACGCAGGATTAGTCTGTCCAGGAGGGTCAGTCTGTCCAGGGGAGGCTGTAAACACACAGACACCACGGGCCATGGAGTCTTCTGGGCACACGCAGGGTCAGTCTGTCCAGGGAAGGGTCAGTCTGTCCAGGGGAGGCTGTAAACACACAGACACCATGGGCCATGGAGGCCGCTAGGCACATGCAGGGTTAGTCTGTCCAGAGAAGTGTCAGTCTGTCTAGGGGAGGGCCAGTCTGTCCAGGGGAGGGTCAGTCTGTCCAGGGGAGGGCCAGTCTGTCCAGGGGAGGGTCAGTCTTTCCAGGGGAGGGTCAGTCTGTCCAGGGGAGGCTGTAGACGCACAGACACACCACGGCAATGGAGGCCGCTGGACAAAAGCGACGCCCATGGACGGGGTATGAACACACACAACACAGGCCTGTCAGAAGATGCACAGGGCTGCAGGTACCGGGGAAGGGCTGTGGGGGGTCAGAAAGTACAAGGAAGAGACTCTGACCACACACTCACACGCATGCACACCCTGCCACACACACACGATTTTGGAAGTAGGAAGTGGAGAGATGCATGTACCAGGGGAGGACTGTGGGGTGGAGTCCGCAGGGGGGCACTAAACACACACATGAATGTAAACTCGTCCAGACACTCAGAGGACAGTTCTGTGTACACATACACAGCAAAGCGCCACACACTCAGAGTTGTCAGCAAATACACACCTGCACACCACTCCTTGTCTGGCATACGATGTAGTCAGGGGAGGGCCGTAACGACTTGCACACGGAGTGCCACACACTAAGGAGTGGTCTGTAAACACACAAAGCACAGCAGCGCACGCACAGGGTACATGTGTAAGCAACACACGCGCGCACACACACAGTGCAGGACATTGCACACCCAGAGGCGAAAAGAGAGCTCTGAACAAACACCAAGGCACTGCACACGTAGGGCAGAACACACACAGACACAGAGGGGCACAGGAACAATGGTAAATACACACACAAGCACAGACAGTAATCATAACATGTCCATGACGTTGTGTGAACTGTTTGCACACATGCGCTGCAAGGGGTTTCCTAAACACACACAGCACAAGGCATGGCAGATGCAGGGCCTCACGAGCGCACACACAGTCTGTTTCTCACTCAGACACACAACACCCCAAACCAAGGCGCGCCAAGGGTATACATACAACACAAGACATGTCACACTGAGGGACTGGCAGTGATGACCACAGACACACAAAGAGGCTGGCAATCTTAGGAGTGACACACTGCCAGGCATACTTTGAAAATACACACAAACACTGCAAGGTATAGCACACCAATGAGCGACAGGAGAACTGCACTCATTATGCTGCACTCAGGGCTATAAACCCACACATACTAACCTGAATTCAGGGCTTTAAACACACACACACACACACACACACACACACACACACACACACACTGCATTCAAGGCTGTAAACGCGCACACACATTATGCTGCAGTCAGGGATGTAAACATACACTCTGCTGCTGTCAGGGCATAAACACACACACTATCCTGCAGTCAGGGTTGTAAACACTCACACACTATGCTGCAGTCAGGGCTGTAAACACACACACTATGCTGCAGTCAGGGTTGTAACCACACACACACTATGTCGCAGTCAGGGTTGTAACCACACTATGCTGCAGTCAGGGTTGTAACCACACACACACTATGCTGCAGTCAGGGCTGTAAACACAAACACACACACACTATGCTGCAGTTAGGGTTGTAAACACACACACACTATGCTTCACTGAGGGGTGTAAACACACACAGACACTATATTGCAGTCAGGGCTGTGTTAGACCTGGCACCATTGGCGTGGGTCTCCCTTTCATTTTTGCTGTTGCCTCATGTGTTTTTGCTGGTGTTAGATGCTTTGGGCACTGTGCCACTGCTGTCCAGTGCCACAGTGCAAGTGCTCCCTACTTTAAATTAATATATTGATCAGAGATTCCATGATTGGCTTGTTTGGTTTACTTGTCAGACCCTAGTATAAGTGCACTGAGTGTGCCCAGGTGCTGCTGGTGGGCTTGCAGCACTGGTTATGCCACCCACAGAAGCAGCCTTGTAAAACATGTCTAAGGTCTGCCATTGCAGAGCCTGTGCGCAGTCTGGTACTGTCACGCTGACTGGACAAGTGCACCCACTTGCCAGTCCTTAAACCTTCCCTTTTCTTCCTATCAGACACCCCTATGGTAGGCCCAAAGGCAGGGTGCATTGTAAGTACAAGGTAGGACAAGCCCTGCTGTGTGTGGCATGTCCTAATAGTGAATTGAGCCATTTTCGTTTTTCACTATTGCAAGGCTACCTGTTCTCCATAGGCCAGAATGGGCAGTTAGATTATTACATCTTATAATCCTAACTGACTCAGAGAACATGGTAGAAATTCGAGTTTAGTATGCCTGGACTCAGAATGATAAAATGCATCTTTTAGTAAAGTTGGTTTTAACATTCTGTGTTTGAAAATACCACTTTTAGAAAGTAGGTATTTTCCTGTCTAACTATCCAAATCCTGCCTCTGCTAGGTTGTGTATTCCTTGTCTGGAGTTTGAGTGACAGGGCTGGGGGATTCCAGGAGACAGAATGACTCAGCCCAGTGGTGAATAGAGAGATCTGCATCTAGATGGGTGGGAGGAGCTGCACCTGGGACCTGAATAGGGCTGTGCCTGCCTTCCACAATGCTGGCCCCACCTCCTGTGGTGTGGCTGATGTCTCTGCCCTGCACAGTGAAAGAAGAAAAGGAATCTTGTCAACAAAGTGCTCCAAGATGCTCCCCTGTGCTTTCCCTCCACAATGCTGGCTCCACCTCCTGTGGGGCGTCTGATGTTTCTGCCCTGCACTGTGAAAGGAAAGAAGGAGTCATGTAAACAGAGTGCGCCAGAACTGGTTTGGACTGGGAAAAGGCCCCTCTGCCCTGAAGAAACTGAGGAGAGACTATTCCTAAGCTGAAGTGCTGCTTAGGGGATTGGCCTACAGTGGTTGACTGACTGCCACAGAGAGAAGAAAGAACTTTGTATGCTTTACTTTCAACTTGTGAAGGATCTCCAAGGGTTTGGAAAAGAGCTTGCCTCCTGCTGAAGTCTCAGGGACAACAGACTTCACCCCCCAGCTCCCCAAGAGTTCTTTGGAAGTGCCTGCTGCTGTTTTGGGCCTTCTGAGGGACTGTGTGTCGCAAGGAGCTGGAAGCGCAACTCAACGAGAAAGAAGCGTGTCGCCGTCGCATCTCTGAATAAAGGTGTTGTCGCTGTAGCTGTTGTATTGCACTGCACTGAGAGAAGCGTCTTGCAACAAAGAGGAAGCGTGTAGCCGTTGCTACTGCTGCCGTCGCATCTCTGAAAAAGGGTGTCACCGCTGTAGCTGTCGTATTGCACCGCATCTAGAGAAGTGTCTCGCAACGAGGAAGAAGTGTGTCACCATCGCTGCTGCAGCCGTCGCATCTTGAATGTTGGCACTGAAGCTGTCGTATTGCCCCGCATCGAGGAAAGCGCCTTGCATCCCTGGAGAAGCGCGCCGCCATCGGACCTGCTGCCGTCGCCTCTTGGATGTCGCCGCTGTAGTTGTCGCATTGTGCGGAAGCTTCTCGCAAACGTCAGAGAAGAGTGTCGCAGCTGAAGCTATTGCCGTCGCATCGCTGAACAAGGGTGTCGCCGCTGCAGCTGACGCATCAACTCGAGACTTCTCACATCATCGGAGAAGCGTGCCGCATCTGGAAGATCTTCACATCTTTATTTCTTTGCACCCGAACTTTGCCGCATTGCCATCGCTGCAACATTTCCTGTTGTGGAAGCGCAACGCATCGTAAGGTACATTAATGCAAAGTGTCGCATCTTAAGAACTGAACTGAACTTAGCTAAAACTACCATCCTTAGTATAGTATTGTGGATTTTTGTGGTTTGTGGTCTTGTGTTAAATATATATAAATAATGCTTATTTTTAATACACAAATGTGTGGTGTCCATCTGTAGTGTTGTCACTGGGTTATTGTATGTGGTCACAAATGCTTTACACACTGCCTTTGAGATAAGCCTGTCTGCTCGTGCCGAGCTACCAAGGGGGTGAGCAAAGGGTTATTTTAGGAGTGTACCCCCTTACCCTGACTAGAGGCAAGGGTCCCTATTTGTCACAAGTACCTACCTGTGCCAACTAGAGACCCCCAAATCTAACATTGGTGGTCAGCGGTGAGGATTCTGGACTTGCATTTGTGACTCATGTACAGTGATTGGTGAACACTACTTATTGAGTGCAGACCATAATGCAACCACATACTATTTGATAGATTCCTTTTTGGAATGTTCTATTTTTGAAAGATGCCAGATTCAGTTGTCATGGAAGAAACATAATCCATAGCCTCTATTGGTTGTGATTGGGAAGAGGAAAGGCTGGAAAGCTACAAAGTAAGACAGCCGAAGTACTTCTGCAAGAAATTCAATGTTTTCACTGCTGGATTCAGAGTAAAGGAGGAGTTCTAAAAGGGCGCTGAGGCCATGGGTAGAAGCAAGGAAAGCCCCTGAAAATGAGGAGGGGGATGACCATGCAGATGTATAGCTGGAAGGGCTAGTATGTCCAGGAGGACAGAAAGCACCTTCCCCCGCAGGTAGCAGTGCTTCTGGCAAGAGTCTGTCTCCAGAGGAGTTTGAGGACAGAGAGAAATGCAGGAGGCACGAAATGGAGATGACCAAGTTCAAGGAGAATATGCAACTGGAGTTAGAAAATAGGAGATTAGACCTAGAGGGAAAAAAAATTGCAGTTTCAGCATGAAAAGGTTTTGAGGGAGTTGGAATTGAAGGCCAAGAGCTTAGAGATTACTCCCTCTGGTGGCAGCACACCGTCAGTGCCCGTGGAAGCTAGAGTGTATATTCCTAAAGATGTGGTGAAAGAATTTGATAAAAATGATGATATCGGCCAGTCGTTCAGAGCCTATGAGGTAGCCATTTCTTCCCACCGGGTCCCTGAGAGAGATTGGGGAGTGGGGTTGTGGGGAAGGTTCCTTAGTGAGGGGCGGGATACACTGTTAGACTTGCCTTCTGAAGTTCACAATTCATATAGTCAAATGAAGGATGCATTAATGTCTAGGTATGGTTTGACCCCTGAACTCTATAGGAAGAGGTTCAGGTCTTGTAAGAAGACAGAGAACAGTACCTGGGTGCAATATGTCACTTTCTTTTGCAGAGCATTGGATGGTTTGGTAAAGGGCAGCAAAGTTAATGATTTTCAAGGTCTCTTTGATTTAATTGCATGGGAGCACTTGTCCAGTAATTGTTTTCTAGAGCTGCGCCAGCACCTGATTGATAGCAAGCTGACTAACCCTAAGAAGTTTGCTGAGGAGGCGGACCGCTGGGTGAGCACCAGGGTCTACAAGGGTCACATGGGAGACTCAGCCAAAGGTGGGCAGGGTCCCCAGCAGAAGAGTGGGGGAACAAGGTTAAACAAAAGGAGTTCGGCAAAGGGCCCCAAAGTAGTCCCCAAGGGAAAGGTTCCCAGCCTCCCCCGGAGAGAAAGCAAAGGGTCCCAACAGGTAGTTCTGTTCCCCAGGGACCCCTGAAATGTTACAAGTGTGGTGACCTGGGTCACAAGGCGAGTGACTCCAGGTACCACCTATTTGGAAAAGCAGCACCCACTGGTGCTCCACCCGGCAGATGGCAAGTGTAGACTTGGGGGAGGAGATTGGTGTACAAGGTGTGTGGGGTCCCACAGAAATGTCCCTGGTCTCTTTAGGAGACTGTGAGGTGGTCCCAGGGACCCAACTGCCCGGGAACACTAAGAAATATGGGCAGTGGGTGACCATCAATGGCCATAAGGTGGAGGCTCTTAGAGACACAGGAGCCAGTGTGACAGCTGTCAAGTGTCACCTGGTGTCTCAAGAGCAGATTGTCCCTCATGCATTTTGCCGAGTTGTTGCCACCGACAACACAGAAGGCCCCTCCAGGGAAGAATTCTGCAAGGAGCAGAGAAAATTCCCTTCTCTTGAGGGCTTGCAGCAGCAGGCTGCAAGCCAGGCAGCAGGTGATCACTCCGGATCACATTGGATCTACTGGGAGAATGGTCTCCTGTACAGTGAGCCTAAGGTTGCTGAGCCTGGGTCAGCCCGTGTGCTGGTGGTACCCCAGAATTTCAGAGCCTTCCTACTGGGGCTGGCTCATGATGTGCCGTTGGCAAGACATTTGGGATAGGACAAGACCATTGAGAGGCTTGTCTCCCACTTTCATTGGCCCCAAATGCGCAAGAGTTCAGATACTCATTGCAGGACATGTTAGACTTGCCAGGCAAGTGGAAAGAGTGGGAGGAAGCAGAAGGCTCCTCTCCAGGCATTCCCTGTGGTCAATACCCCCTTTGAGCGGGTGGGGATTGACATTGTAGGGCCACTGGACCCCAAGACAGCCATGGGCAACAGGTTCATCCTGGTCTTGGTGGACCATGCCACCCGGTACCCATACCTCTGAGGACAGTGACGGCCCCTGTGTGGGACGAGCACTGATGGGAATTTTCTCCCGAGTGGGATTCCCTCACGAGGTAGTGTCTGACCGGGGAACCAACTTCATTTCTAAGTATATGAAGTCCCCGTGGCAGGAGTGTGGGGTAACTTACAAGTTCACCACTCCTTACCACCCCCAAGGAAATGGGTTGGTTCAAAGGTTCAACCGAACCCTAAAGGGCATGATTATGGGTCTTGAGGAACCCTTGAGGCATAAGTGGGACGTCCTCTTACCATGCCTGATGTTTACATACCGTGAGGTGCCACGGAAATCTCTAGATTTCAGTCCCTTTGAGCTTCTCTATGGATACCCAGTCAGAGGACCTCTGAGCCTGGTCAAGGAAGCCTGGGAGCAATCTCCCAGGAAACCTCCCCAGGATGTATATAGCTACATGCTGGCCTTCAGGAACCAGACTCGGCGTTTCAGACAACTCACTGAGGCGAATCTGGAAGCCAGCCAGGAGGAGATGAAGCGATGGTATGACCAGAATGCCGCTCTGGTAGAGCTTCAGCCTTGCCAGAAAGTGTGGGTCATGGCCCCAATGGAGCCCTGCGCGCTCCAAGATAAGTGGAACGGACCGTTTGAGGTTGTGGAGCGCAAGAGTCCAGTTACCTACTTGGTGGACTTGCGGTCTCCCAGGAAACCATTGTGGGTCCTGCATGTCAACCGCCTTAAGCCCCATTTGGATAGGTCTGAAGTGGGCATGCTCTTAGCAACAGATGCTGGGATGGAGGAGAAGGCTGAGCCTCTTTCTGACCTCCTGTCTACAACAGAGCAAGATGGGTCAGTGGATGGTGTTAACCTCTCTTCCACTCTGACCCATGAGCAACAGAATGACTACCGCCAGTTGCTGGGACAGTTTTCTAATCTGTTCTCCCTGGTTCCTGGTATCACAGATTGGTGCGTTCATGATGTGGAAACAGGAGACAGCTTACCTGTGAAGCACAAAACCTACAGGGTAACTGACAGGGTAAGGGCTTGCATCAAAGAGGAGGTCTCAAAGATGCTTGCGCTAGGGGTGATTGAGTCCTCTAGCAGTCCTTGGGCCAGCCCAGTGGTCTTGGTCCTGAAGGCTGCCGCGCCGGGTGCCACACTCGAACTCCGGTTCTGTGTGGACTACCGAGGGCTCAATTCAGTCATGAAGACTGACGCGCACCCCATCCCCAGAGTTGATGAGCTCATTGATCGGCTATGGGCTGCACGGTACCTCAGCACGTTTGATTTGACGTCTGGGTACTGGCAGATCACCTTGACTGATGGGGCAAAGGAGAGGTCAGCATTCTCCACACCAGATGGGCATTTCCAGTTCCGGGTTATAGCCTTTGGGATGAAGAATGCCGCTGCCGCCTTTCAGAGGTTGGTGAACTAGGTGTTGGTTGGACTGGATGAATTCAGCGCCGCCTACCTGGATGACATCGCAGTGTACAGCGCCAGTTGGGAAGAACATCTGCGCCACCTCTGGGAAGTGTTGTTGACGCTGCGGAGGGCAGGCCTCACAATCAAGGTGAGTAAGTGCCAGTTCGGACAGGGTTCCGTGGTGTACTTGGGACACCAAGTTGGGAGCGGCCAGATGGCACCCCTACAACCCATGATTGAAACCATCCTGGCTTGGGAGCCCCCCAAAACTCAGACAGAGATGAGAGCCTTTTTTGGGACTCACAGGGTTTTACAGGAGGTTTGTCAAGGGGTATGGCAACAATGTTGCACCCTTGACAGAGCTGACTTCCAGGAAGAAGCCCAAAAAAGTGATTTGGACTCAGAAAACTTTTGAGGCCCTGAAAGTTGCCATGTGCACGGCACCAGTGCTCCTGGCGAATCGCTGACAGAATATCGACTGACAGAATATCGACCTACAGAAACATCAACGCTGGAATATCGAAGGCAAGTATATTGACATCCTATCTACAACAAGGTAAGTACAAAAATATCAAAACCAAAATATCGATGTTAAAAATATCGTTTTTTTTCTGTTAAAAATAAATGTGAAAAATAAAGTAAATAATACTAATAAATTTAATAAACATAGTTAAAAATATTTTATAATGTTAAAAATTAATAAATATACATATAGAATAATAAAACATTAATTAAACATATACATAAAATATATAATATATACTTACTTAATAATAACTTTTGATAATTATTTTAATTACTTATAAATTATTTATAAATACTATAAATTACAAATACATCTACACACATAAAATAATAACATAAATAACAATTTAATAATTATGTTTAATACATTAAAAATGTTAAATATAATTTCAATATTTTTAAAATTAATTAAATACTACATTATCTAAAATAATACAAAAAATATTAAATAGATAAATAAATAAAACTACTATTTAAAATCCCCCAAAAACGACAGTAGTTAAAACATTGGATAGCGTAGAACGTAAAATTACTATTCCAACTCCAGAAAATGCAACAGTAGGGAAAGCATTGAATAGCGAAGGGGTAAAAATTACTATTCAAACTCCAGAGAGTGCAACAGTAGGGAAAGCGTTGGATAGCGTAGGGGTAAAAATTACTATTCCAACTCCAGAGAGTGCAACAGTAGGGAAAGCATTGAATAGCGGGTGGGTAAAAATTACTATTCCAACTCCAGAGAGTGAAACAGTAGGGAAAATGTTGGATAGTGTAGGGGTAAAAATTACTATTCCCACTCCAGAGAGTGCAACAGTAGGGAAAGCTTTGGATAGCATAGAAATTAAATATAACATACTTATAAATAATGTTTGTATTTAAAATAATTAATAATTTAAATAACTCAACATCATTTGCAAATACCCATTAATAATTATTAAAAACATAATTACAATTGAATAATTAATTAACAATAAATACCATTAAATATTAATTAATATTAGTTACCAAATAATAAATATTAAACAATAAAATATTTTCCAAAACAAAAAACATATTAATTATTGAAAATTGATTAGCAATTAAAAAACTTTAGAATCAATAATTTTATTATGCGGGAGGATATCATAGTACACAGCCCAGCTGCCTACATCAACTTGCCGGCAGGGCGAATTTGCACAGAAAAGACACAGCGTCTGGGCCTACACCCTGGAGGGCGACCCCGCGTAAGTGAAGAGGCTCTGTCACCCCACCTGAGCTACAATCACCGCTTTTATAAGGAAATAACCACAAAAAAAAGAAGAACGTGAGGAACAAACCCCCACTCCCGAAACCCCTTCCCACCCTCCCACTCCAACCATGCTCTGCATCAGCTTCTACCAACACCTCTTGCCCCTAAGTATCCACCAACTCTACCCGACAGCAATCAAATGACCTTCAAAGAACAGGCGTGGCACCTAAGGGCTCCAAAGGGATAAGTTGTAAGATTTGCAAGTATTTCGGGCATGTCACTTCTCGAAGATCTTTAGACAAGAGCTGCAGAAACAGACCCCAGAGCTTAGCATACTCAGATCCCTTCCCATCCACACCCAATGAGAGACGCTCCATAGCTAGAGTGTGCCACAGTCGCTGAATCCAATCTCGAGGATCAGGTATTGCTGGGGAACCCCACTGTGCTAAAAGGACCTGCCTCGCAGCCAACACGGGAAGAACCTAGGAGGGGGTGATGCCCCAGCAGCTCATGTTCAGGCAACCGTGGGAATGTAATCTGAAACGCAGCATCTAGCTCGTCAAGGATTGTGCTCCAGTAACATTCCAACTTTGGGCAGCGCCATAGCAAGTGTATCAGGGTCCCGGAAAGCCCACATCCCCGCCAGCAGAGGCCTGACTTTGTGGTCTCCCAAGCTTTGACGCGCGCAGGGGTGTAATACCAATGTGCCGCTGTTTTGTAGGGCGATTCGGTCCCCGCAGTGTTAGAGGTCGTATGATGCGCCCTAAAGAAAACATGCTCTCACTCTTTACCGTCAGGGGCGCCCCAACTCCGTTTCCCAGCAGACTTGCGCTTTCGTACGCTGCTTCCGCGATTGACGCATGAATATCGCGTAAAGCTCCGATGCGAGTCTCCGGTCGTCTTTTTACATACCAACCATCGTTCAAAGGTTGTTAAAGGGCGAGACATGAGGGCCACGTTGGTCGATTGGGTCACCCAATGCGCCACTTGCACATGATGAAAAGCATCAGCTTCGGGCAGCTGAAAATATTCCGTACGTAGTGTGGTAAACAGGATCAGACCGTCTAGATCAAAAAGCGAGCCCACCCTCTTGCAGCCTTCCTCTCGCCAGCGATGGAAGACCGGGGATGCGAACTCGGTGGGAAATCAGGGTTATCTATGATGGGTGTCATTGGGGAGGGGATGGAAGTCCACCCCTTACGCTGCACCAGTTGGTCCCATGCTTTTAGTGTCGGAGAGGTCACTGGGGAAGAATACAGTCCCCATGCTCTACGCTTGCGCGGTAGCCACAGCTGCCGCCAAATGTTACACCCGGCCACCATCTGGTCCATAAAGTTCCAATGTTTACTAGACAATGGTCTATTCCACTCCACTAGGTAGCTAAGGCAGGACGCCTGAAAGTATGCTGCAAGTAGAGGGAAGCCCAGTCCACCTGCCGCCTTCGGGGTAGTGGCTACTGCAAACGCGAAGGCCGGCCTCTTGTTGTTCCATAAGAAATTGTTAAGCAGCCCCTGAAGCTTCCGTAGCATGCCCAGTGGGGGGCTCAAGGGTAGCATCTGAAAAAGATAGAGTATACGGGGGAGTACAGTCATTTTTATTGCGGCAAGTCTCCCAAACCAAGCCAGCTTAAGGCGGGACCAGTCGGAAATGGCTTTGGTAACATGTTTGGTAAGGAGGGCATAACTTAAGGACAGAGGTTTAACCAGGGTCGGGGCCAGCTGTATACTCAGGTACGTGATATCTGATTGCACCCAGTGGAAGGCGAAGTCCCGCTGCAGGTCCATAGAATCAGCGTCCGGAACAGAGATATTAAGAATTTGTGACTTATAAAAATTAACTTTAAACCCTGCCACCTTTTGGAAGGCAAGGAGTTCCGCAGAAAGACACTGCAACGAAGAGTGGGGATTGGTCAGGGCCAGGATGACATTGTCTGCATACAGACTGACCTTATGGACGTCTGCTCCGAAACGGATCCCGGAGATACCGGCACCATATAAAGCGCAAAAAGTAACGGGGAAAGGGGGCACCCCTGCCGCGTCCCCCTAGTGATGGGAAAGGGAGCAGACCGACACCCATTCACTTGCACTACCGCTGTAGGAGCCGTATAGAGGCACTGAACCCATCGCAGGAAGTTGTCCCCTATACCAAAAGCTCTCAGCATCGCAAACATATAGCCCCAGTCCACACAGTCGAAGGCCTTCTCCGCATCTATAGAAAGCAGGAAGGCCTGCGCCTTAGATCGGTGTACCAAATCCATGAGATGGAGCAGCCTCTTAGTATTATCACCTCCTTGCCTAGTTGTGACAAAAACCCGCTTGATCGGGTTCAATCACTCCATCCATTAGAGGGCTAAGCCTCGCAGCCAACACTCCCATGAATAATTTAGCATCAATGTTGAGGAGCGAGATCGGCCGATAAGAGCCGCAATCTGTAGGGTCCTTCCTGGGTTTGAGAATGACTGTTATTGCTGCCTCGGTCATGGACGGAGTCACCACCCCCGTGACGAGGAACGAGTCAAAGAGGCGAGTTAAAAGAGGAGCCAGCTCTACACAATATGTTTTATAAAATATGGCTGAGAAGCGGCTCGGCCCGGGTGACTTAGCTAGTTTAAGCCGCGCGATAGCCGATATAACCTCCTCGACGCGTATCTCCGAGTCCAGCGCTTGCTTCGATTCTCGGTAGAGGGGCGTGATACCACACAATGCAAGATCCTCCCGTATGCCCTCGGGCGACGTCTCCTCCTTCCTATATACCGTTTGGTAGAATTGGAGAAAGGTGCCAACAATGGCAGCGCCAGTGGAGGGGTCCGTCGACTGGGGGTCCTTGATAGATTGGATAGTGTGTAATTGAGTGCTCGCCCACAGCCTATGCGTTAGCATCCTGCCCCCTTTAACCCCGCAGAGGTAAAATTTATGCCACACGCGCAGTAGGGTGTGTGCCGCTCTGTCAAGGTCAAGGTGTTTAAGTATGCGCCTCTTCGTTTCCAGCTCCCTCCACACCCTTGGAGCCCCCGTCCTTTTGTGAATCACCTCCAAGCCACGCACCTCCCCCTCCAGCTCCGCTCGGCTTCTCTTTGCGCAGACGAGAGTACGTTGCAGCTCGCTCTATAAATTCTCCTCGTACAACTAATTTCAGGGCTTCCCAGATCAAAGCCAGAGGATGTCCTCCACCTCATTGTCGGCTAAGTAGTGAGTAATAGTGTCACGGATCTTTGCTACCACTGAGTCTGAGTGCAGCATGGAGTCCCGAAGGCGCCAACCAGCCGGAGGTGGCTGGGCGCCACTGAACGAAACCACCACCGATATAAGAGCGTGATCGGAGAGGGAGCGCGGCATGATGTCCGCTGCGGACAAGTGAGGCAAAAAGGAGGATGTGGCCAGAAAGTGGTCTAGGCGCGCATACATCTTGTGAGCAGCTGAGTAGTAGGTGTAGTCACGCTCCTGGAGGTGCTGGACGCGCCATACATCATGCAACGCACCCTCCAATAGCCACTGTTTCCCCCCTTGCGACCATGCACCAGTTTGATTTGAGCTCTACTCTGACCTATCTATCCCCCCTCCATCACAATATTGAAATCTCCGCCCACCAGAATCAGCGCATCCGGAGACGCCAATACCTGTGCGAGGGCTGCACGCAGAAAGGGTTCTTGTTGGGCATTGGGTGCATAAATGAACCCTATCGTGAACAGCAACTCACCCTATTGAACCAGTACAGCCAGGAACCTCCCCCTGATGTCCACCACCTGGGAAATAACTTTACAGTGCGTACAGGCGCTAAACAGAATGGCAACCCCATGCTTCTTATTCGGGTCTGAGGACCATAGCTGCAGCGGGAAGAGCTGTCATACTCCAGACATCTTTGGAAAGGAGGTGCGTCTCCTGTAGAAGGCACACGTCAACATCTACATTCTCCAAGAGAGACAGTATCGCAGCATGCTTCACCGGGTTATTTAGCCCTCAAACATTAAGGCTCACCACTTTCACGTCTCTGGTCATCATACCACAGAAGGAAGTATAGAGCTAATATTCACCCCCACACATAGGTCAGCAATACACATCAGAGTCTGAACGAAGCCCCCGGATCCTCACCCAGTGCCTTTGAAAGCTGATGCGGAGCCCCCAAAACAACCCAAATTACCCACCTCAGCTCCTGACCCCTCACAACAACCCCCATCCCCCACCCCTCCTCCCTCACCCCAGCCCCTGAAAACCCCAAATATGGATGAAACTTAAAGTTCTCAGTAGAGAAGAGAAAACAACAACAGTCTGTCAAACAGGTCCCAGTAGCAGGGGGATGTGGCTCTCTCGTCTCACCCTTCCTCATCCTGATACAGGACACACCAATGACCCAGGACATTGAAGATGTACCATGCCACAATAAAGAGCTGACCACCTCCGGGGCCAGCTACAGGCCCACCCAGTGCCGAACCAATGAGCCTCAAGCGACCCCAGGTGTGTCCGTGACCAGGGTTACAGAGGCAACCGCAACTTCTCTTTCTAACAGGCTCGCCGACAAGTCAGGTTTTGCCACAGGTGAAGGCTTTCCAACCCGCTGCCATTCCACAGATTGCCTGTGCTGTCTGGCAGGCGATCCATCTTGCCGAGGCGTGGAAGCAGGCCGCTTCAGCTCTAGAATGTCAAAAGTCACGTCTAGGGACCGGACCTGAACGTGCTTGCCATTGCACTTGAAGATGAGTCTGAACGGATGCCCCCAGGAATAAGGAATGTTCTGTTCCTGCAGATAGGTAGTGATGAGTTTGAAGTCTCTGCGTTTGACAAGAGTGGAGGCAGCCAAGTCCTGGTAAAGCGTCGGGTGGTGATCACAAAATTGGATGGGGTTAAGGTCACGAGCCCTCAGTAGGATCCTCTCTTTCAGCTGGAAGTCATGGACACAGACTAGTATGTCTGGTGGAGGGGTGCGGGCCCCACACGGCAGACCAACCCGGTGAAGCCGATCTAGGTGAAGTTCCTGTAGGTCCTCGCCATCTAGGATCTGGCAGAAGAGTGCCACATATTCGCGTAGATTACACCCTCTCCTTTCCCCGGCACCGCTCTGATCCGTATATTGTACCACCGGTACCTATTCTCCAAATCCTCGGCTTGCGCCTGGAGGTCCAGATTCTGCTCAGTGAGGCGCAACACATCCTGCTGGAGCTGATGAATGTCCTCTGCTGTCCCGAGGTCGTGCTCCTCCAGGGTAGCAACCCGTTCCCCCACTGCGTCTACATCGCATCGCATCTTGCGCAGATCAGATGAGAGCTGGGCACGAAGTTCCGTGATGTCCTCCTTAATGCCGCCGAACAGCTCCATCATGAAGGCCTTGGTCGCCGGAGCTTCACCATCACTAGGTCGTGGGGGCGTAGCAGCGAGCGGCGAGGCCGACCGCCCAGCTCCTATCTGAGGTACCTCTTTCACGCTTTTATCTTTGCGATTTCTTGCCGCCGCGATCTGTCCTCGTTAAATGACCTGCTACCCCACACACCGCCCCAGGATAGGGCCTCAGAACAAACTCGAGAGTCCAGCGGGGGTATTCACACTCAACTCCCACCGTAAGTGCAACTCCTTAGCTTCGAGGCAAGGACTAGGCAAGGGCTAGGCAAGGGCAAGGGGCGGCCGCAGCACCAGACACCACCAGGAAGAAGCGTATTGCACCCCATCACGATACGCTACTAGAGAACAGATCCACAAGTGCGCTGAGGGCACACCACCACGACATCTGAGCGGGAACTGAGTCCGACTCACCACTGAGTCCTCGGGGGTGATCTCTTCTCTTTCGCTCCTGGGCACTTTTGCAGCACCGGGGGCGTGGGGGCAAGACGATCACAACACTTCCAGGCGGCAGCGAGGCCTAGGCCGCAGTGCAGTCGCCCCCAGGATCACCCTCTCAACAAAGCTGCCCCCAGCTGAGTAGGCAATGGCATGGTTGAAGCGGTGGGCGGGGGAGGGGAAGGAGCACACCGGGTTCCAGGCGCATTCTGCGGCCTCCAAGCAGTAGGCCTCTCGCAGACAGCTAGACCCCAAGCCGCCCGCTCTCACTAGGTCCTGCGCCGCGGCTTTCTCCCACCGTCCGCCGGTTCGCGGACCGAGTACTAGGGCCCTTTAAAGCTAACCCAGCTCTCCCTGCTAGGGTAATGTGGATCACCAG
Organism: Lissotriton vulgaris; assembly: GCF_964263255.1. NCBI lineage: Eukaryota > Metazoa > Chordata > Amphibia > Caudata > Salamandridae > Lissotriton > Lissotriton vulgaris. Next base: position 1,425,589,276 of record NC_141689.1, on the reverse strand, counting down.
CAGCAGTCTCGTGGGCAGCGGCGCGGGTGGCCAACGCCTCCTCAGGTGAACAGGCAATGCAACTAGCCCCACAAGCCGCGGCCGTCCGAGAATCACCTCTTCCCCAGACAGTCAGCCAGCTCCCTCCGGGCCTCGCACTCCTCCTCTACCCGCCCTGTTGCCATCTGCCGATGTGCGGACTGAGGTCCGCTCAACACAGCCCTCCGCACTCCTCACCCGCCTTCCACACACCGCAGCACCACCTTTCACCTCCGGTGCGGGCTCCAGCGCCAAGGGCCTCCTCCCGCCTGCTAGACCCGCTAAGCTGTCTCGGGCCATCCGCTCCACAAAATGGCCACTCAGGGAGAGTCCCGCCTCCGCCCTCCGTCCTTACTCCTCCGCTGAGCGATGCAAGGGATACCACGTCCGCCTCTCCGCAGCACCGGGGGGGCCCGACAGTCCACCTCAGGGCTGGATCTCTGCCCCGGCGCTATTCCCGGCTCGCCCGCCGGAGGGTCCACCACCGCCGGCATTGTCCGGAGCTCCCGGCCAGGCCCTTACAAGGCCGGAGTCGGACTGGGCACAGCAGAGGCCTTCACCCCTGTCCACCACCAAAATGACCCCTCCACAGGAACAGAGGGTTCACAGGCAGCCTCCACCCTCCCTCACTCACGTGGATCGGCACTGGGAGGGCTGCTACACAAGGCGGAAAACAAACGACGCCGGAGGGACAACAGGACACGTCCTACTCTGCCGCCATCTTAGCCACGCCCCTCTTAAAAAACTTTAAACAATAAAAATATTTTTATGAGGGGCGTGGCTACGGCGCCGAGGAAGATGGCCGCAGTTCCTGGGAGCTCCGCGGAGGGGTGACAGTATGGAGGCGACTTCGGGTCTACTCTCACTGAATTGACCCTCGAGACTGCAGGCGTCAACATCGGAGCGTCTCCGGCGTCAGGAAACACCTTCTTGAAGGCGCAAGGTCTGTCAAATGTTTGGGAAATCTCCCTTAATTTTCTAACGAGGCGCCATTTCAGACGCTGCCGCCCGACATTGCCGTTTTCTGAAGCGTTTTGTTTCCTACACGCTATTTGGATCACGGTAGGAAACACCTTAATTTAGAAACGCTTTTCATTGACTCTTTCCTCATTTTTAGCGCAAAGTCGACTCAGCCTATTGTGGAAATGCAACTCACTGGAACTGGTTGGTTGAATATATAATAACCACCATTTTGAGTCTTATGCGTTTTTCCTGCATACTCCTCTCCTCAGTTTTTATTTTCTTCTCCACTTATAACTGACAAAATAAATTTTTTGAATGACTTTATACTTTCCAAAGTTTGATATGGCTGATGTTTTCTTGCCTTGCTTGCTGGGATTTTTTACCTTTCTCCACATAAGCTAATTTTCCTCAGAGAGCTTATCATTCTTGATGATTGGAGATTAATACCTTGTGCCACTTCTCTCAATTGCTATTTCTTTGGCGTAAAACATTGTTTTAACACCAGTTCGTATCGTCAATTAATTTTTTGAAGTCACAAATCTTTATTCATTATGGCGACGCCACGCACAAATCGAAATAACGCCCAAATTCGCACAACGACCTCTTTGGAAAACACAAACCCTTTCAGTATTTTGCAGGATACTTTGGAAGACACAGCAACAGAATCGCAGAATATAGAAAATTCTCCCTCTTCTCGTAACACATCAAAATCTTCCACCAAAGCATCCTCTGCACCTATTCCTTCGACGGGGATGAGAGTCAAAACAAACCCCCCATCTCCTACCAACACAGCTTCCTCTTTATCCATTGAACTCTTGTTGGAAGAAATTTGTGCCCTCAAGCCATACATGACTGAAACGAATTCCCGCCTTCAAAATCTCGAAGTTAATTGGTCCAACACTGAGCAAAGGGTGGACATTCTTGAAAGACAAGTTGCTTCGGCTCAACCAGTTCTTGACCAGGTTCCCTTTGTTCATAAAGAAATTTCCACTCTTTAACAACAAGTTGAAAATTTGGAAAACAGGAACAGGCGCAACAACCTACACATTTATGGTCTTGGGGAAGGCCTTGAGGGATCTAATCCCATTTCTTTTTTCCAAACTTTTTTACCAACACTTCTCGGCCTTCCTCCTTCTCCCCGTTTGAACATTCAACGGGCCCATCGACTAGGACCAACTTCTCGCACTTCTGCCTCTTCTTCCACTTCAGTAAAACCTAGAGGCGTCATTCTATACTTTTTAGAATATACAGATCTCCTTAAAGTACTCCATACAGCCAAACAAAAGGGGAAGATTATATGGAATGGCTCCAATCTCTTCTTTGCTCAAGACTACGCCAAAGCAACCACTGATCGACGCAAACAATTCTTAGAGATGAGACCTGCTCTTCGTTCCTTGTACGCCCGCTACGGCCTTTTCCACCCTTGTCTCTTCAAAGTGACTTATAACAACCGAACGACGAATTATGAAGACCCAGCAATGCTTCAACAATTCTTGGATTCCTGCTGAGCAAACTCTATGGACATACTTCACTCATAATTCCTGAAATTGTTTTTATATCTTTTGATATATCCTCTCATTAAGATGGCTACTTGTCCCTACTGTATATTGTGACATGTGCTTTGTTGTATAGTGTAATATGTATTTTGTCTTACTCGTGATCTCAGTGATTCAAATTGTTTCCTTTTTATTTACTTTTTAGATGCAACCTCGTGGATCATTGTTTTTTCTTCCCATCACCTTTGTCCTACCCGGAAGTATGTTCTCCTCTGCCGCACTCTTGTGGATCTCCCAGTCTGACGTGCTGCCTTCCTTATGTGTTTCCACCACCCCCAGTCTTTTTCCTGTTGGTTTGTGATGTTTTTTCCTGACACATTCTTTCGTTTTCAATACACGATTTTGTTTTCTCTTCTCTTTTTTTATTCTCTTTCTTCTCAGCTCATTTGTTTTCCTATTTTCCTCTCCCCTTATCCTCTTTTTCTTTCTTTCTAATTTTCCTACAGTATTCTTACTTCCGTTACACCTCTACTCTTTACTTCTCTGAATCTCTTTTCTGACCTCTACTCTCCTGTTCTCTCCTATTTCTCTACCTTAAGTTCTACTTTTCTTTATATTTGCATAATGGTTATATTTGCTATATTAGAAAGATATTATCCTATTCTTTTTGTGCAGTTTTGTTCATGTTTTGTTTTCACTATTTTGACTTAGAGTAGTTACTTGGAATGTTAAAGGAGTTACCAACCCTATTAAAAGACAACGTGTTTTAACCCATTTAGCTAGATTGAATGCAGATATTGGTTTTTTACAGGAAACTCATTTGTCGGAGCTCGAAACAGCTAAACTAAAACGCAGTTGGGTTGGTCATGTTTTGTCTTCTCCAGCCTTAGGAAAAAAAGATGGTACCTCTATACTTTGTCACAAAAAACATAAATTTTCATTGCTTCATCAGGAACATGACACAGATGGCCGTTGGGTTATTGTTAAACTGCTTATTAATCAAATACCTTTAATATTGTTTAATGTTTATGCACCTGTAACAGTAGATAATACTTTTTGGATTCATATTGCTGATAAGCTCCTTTTCCTGGATGAGAACTATGTTATTATTTTTGGAGGTGATTGCAATCAAATTATCGACCCTATCTTAGACAGACGCTCATCGGTCAAATTCTCTAATTCTAAGATGCACTCGCAAATCTCCACAGCTATAATCTGTAAATCCCTAATTGATACTTGGAGGCTATGCAATCCTGATTTACAGGAATACACTTTCTATTCCCCTCCTCATAACTCACAACCCAGGTTAGATTAAACCCCTTTCTCAATTTCTTTCCCACGCTGAAATTGGCTCCATCTTAATCTCTGATCATGCCCCTGTGTCTGTAGATTTTGATTTGTTACCTTTCTCTCCTCCTTCAGGCAGATGGCGGTTCAACAAAGCACAGTTATCGGACCCTACTTTCTCGGGCCAATTTACTTCTTTTGCTACTGAGTTCTTTTCTGTCAATTCCACTCCAGAATCTTCTCCAGTTATGATCTGGGACTCTTTTAAAGCAGCAGCGAGGGGTTTTATTATAAGCTTTGTATCTCGTAAGAAGAAATTTTTGACATTAAAAATGCTCAACTGTTATCCAAAATTAAACAACTTGAATACTGTTACTATCAGTCTAATTCTGAAACAACGCTGAAGGATCTTCTTGAAGCAAAAATTTCTTTTAATAAATCATCCACAGAAGCTGCATCTTCTTACCTCTTAAGAAGCAGTGCTCGTTACTATGGCGGTCAAAATAAAATGGGTAAATTACTTGCTAATTACCTCAAAATTCGGAGTAACAGGACTAAAATTGATTCTATTCGCACTACCACTGGTATTTCATTATTTAAAGATGCTGAGATTCTAAATGAATTTGTAACTTTTTATAAAGCCTTATACAACCCTGAACAATCCTCTTCCTCTGAAGCACTCTCATCTTTCTTCCACTCGATACGCTCTCCTTCTCCACATGATACTGATTTCACCCCTTTAGAATCTGATATTACTCTCTCGGAAATTAAAACTGCTGTAGCAAAACTGAAAAGGGGAAAAGCTCCTGGCCCAGATGGTTTTACTATTGAATTTTACACTCACTTTGCGTCCTTCCTACTTCAGCGCCTTTTAGAGCTTTTTCATTCTTTCATTAAAGATGGCTCCTCCTCAGGTTCTTTTCAGGAAGCAGTAATCTGTCTAATCCCCAAAGACAATAAAGACCCCTCTTTATGTAAAAATTATCTCCCAATTCCCTTGTCAATTTGGACTATAAAATGTTTGCAAAAATTCTTGCCCTCCGACCTGATCCTATTCTGCCCAACATTATTGGCCCGGAGCAATCCGGCTTCATCAAAGGCCGTCTATCTTCTGACAATTCTAGAGTTTTCTTTAAAGTTTTACATAAAGCTTCTTCTTTGGACTATCCTATTGCTGCAATTGCACTTGATGCTGAGAAAGCATTTGACAGGATTGGTTGGGAGTTTATGTTTCAGGCACTCAAATGGATAGGACTTCCTACTAAATCAATTTAATTTATCTCTTTATTATATTCTAATCCTAAAGCATCTATTTTCGGTAATGGAAAGACCTCAGAATATTTCTACCTTTCTAGAGGAGTCCGTCAAGGTTGCCCTCTATCGCCTCATCTTTTCATGATTGCTCTAGAACCTTTTCTGTCAAAACTTAGGTCAGACGCTCGAATTACTGGTTTTGATCTCGGTACATCCCAGGTTAAACTATCTGCTTATGCAGATGATATTCTTTTATATTGTTCTAATCCTTCTACATCTCTTCCTGCTTTTCTCTCTCAAGTTGATTCTTTCTCTCAATTATCCGGATATCGGCTTAACGCCGATAAATGTGAGATTCTCCACCTTAAAGGTTCATTTTTGAAAGAAGATTTTCTCTCTACTGGTTTTTCTTGGAACCCCTCTAAAATTAAGTATTTAGGTTTATGGTTTTCTCCGATTATTTCTGAAACTCTGAAAGAAATTTTTGATCATCTTTCCAAATCCTTAACTACTTCCATAGACCGCTGGCACCCTCTCTTTCTTTCATGGTGGGGTCGCTTAGATTCTATTAAGATGATGCTGTCTCCACTTATTCTCTATCTTTTGTCCATGATCCCGAAACATATTCCTAACTTTTATTTTAAAAAAATTGATTCTTTACTGTCCAAATTTCTATGGAAAAATAAATCCCCCCGAATAGCTCTCAATTCGCTTAAAGCAGACAAATCTTTAGGTGGCCTTAAATTTCCTGATTTTAAATCATATCACCTTGCCTTTTCTTTGAGACAATCCTCTTGTTGGCTTTCCACAGATCAAAATCTACTACCACCTGTTTGGTTGAGCATTGAAAAACATTTGATAACACCTTTTAACTTTATTGAAGCTCTTGCTTCTACTGGTTTTTCTTGGAACCCCTCTAAAATTAAGTATTTAGGTTTATGGTTTTCTCCGACTATTTCTGAAACTCTGAAAGAAAATTTTGATCATCTTTCCAAATCCTTAACTACTTCCATAGACCGCTGGCACCCTCTCTTTCTTTCATGGTGGGGTCGCTTAGATTCTATTAAGATGATGCTGTCTCCACTTATTCTCTATCTTTTATCCATGATCCCGAAACATATTCCTAACTTTTATTTTAAAAAAATTGATTCTTTACTGTCCAAATTTCTATGGAAAAATAAATCCCCCCGAATAGCTCTCAATTCGCTTAAAGCAGACAAATCTTTAGGTGGCCTTAAATTTCCTGATTTTAAATCATATCACCTTGCCTTTTCTTTGAGACAATCCTCTTGTTGGCTTTCCACAGATCAAAATCTACTACCACCTGTTTGGTTGAGCATTGAAAAACATTTGATAACACCTTTTAACTTTATTGAAGCTCTTGCTTTTATTCGTACTCTTCCTTCTTTTTGCTCTCCAGTGATAACCCATACTCGTAAGATCTTGACCCCCTTTCTCTCATCTTCATATCCTTCTCTTTCTTCATTGGATCAGCAACCTATTTGGCATAATAATTCTTTGCGCATTAAAAGCCGTACATTTTACTGGAATTCTTGGAGACTTCGCGGTTTACTTTGGATTTCACAGCTGGTCTCGAACAACACTCCTTTAACCTTTTCTGAACTGCAACAACGGTTTTCCTTACCTTCGTCCTATAAACACCAATACAATTCCCTCCTTCCTTCACTTCTACAATATCTTCTCTCTTTACCACCGTTATCTACCATTCCCTCTAAATCTTCTGCTCTCTTCTCTCTATTATCCACCACTTCCTCTGCTTCATCTTTACACAATAACAATATACACAAATGTCCCTGTAGGAATTGTTCGATCACTATTCAATAAATTCCATTGTTGCCACCAAAGTGATCAATTATTAAACACAAGCAAGGAAAAACAGATTTAAACTGTTTTTTATTATTCAAAATATTCTTTTTTTCTTCTTTTTTATGCACAAATGTAAAATACGGCAACAAAAATACTACTATGTTGACAGAAATAATTCTCAGTAGTATATGGCAACTTTTTCTATACACATGGAAAAATAAATACCATGTACAAAAAGGTACTTTTCATAATACAATCATTTAGCAATCAAATGATGATACACAAATGATCAAAACGTTGTCAAGTGTCGACGTTTCGGTCCTTAGTTGGTTATAACAATCCATAGGACTATCTTCAGGACCATGCGCTGCACATATTAATCTAAAAACAAATACATATATAAATATAATATAGTAACCTTGCCAAAACAGTATCGTCTACCTATCCCAAAGGAAAATGAGTCTGAAATTGTGACACACACCTCAAATGTGACACTTAGGATATCCACCAACACAGAAAGACACCAGCACAAACGTGCCACCAATCGTGAGCACACTGCGTTAAAATCACAATAACTGGACAGCAAAAAAGCTTACCCAGGACCTCCAGCCGGAAGTCATAAGGCTTTGCACTGCAATAACCTAATGTCTGAAGAAAGAAACCAACACAAATAACAAGTCAAAACCAGCTTACCTCACTATGTACTGTAAAGTAGCATAACGTGTCATAGCACCTACTTACAGATGATGAAAAGATCTCCACCAATATCGTTTTGTGCAACAAGTGAGAGTTCGAGCCTTTATCAGGAATGGAGCAATCATGTCACCTAAAAATCAAAATCCTCCATCAGTACTGACAACGTAAGACTAATGCAAGCTCTAATAGACGTACTCCTTGACTAATCTGAATAAATAGTGTAAACATAAATACACACTTACTCAATGGCGTGAGGGGAGCACCGCCGTTACTACCCGATCCACATCCGCGTCCGAGACAAGGATGAGGCCACTTCCGTGTGTATACGCTCAAGGCGTCATGATATCACACGTCGCGGGCACCATCTTAGTGTAGTGTGAAGCAATGAAAGCCAGTAATTCTATAGAGGACCATGGTAGACGGGGATTACGGTAACACCTTGCACAGCCTATAATCGGAAACCTTTACCCACAAAACTAACGTCATGGCGGCCATCTTAGAACAGAGCCCCGTCCACATATATCTGTAAGCAGAATCTCTTAAGAGGCCGTATTACCACAATACACACCCCCTCCTCTCTACAGAAGTAATTATAAAATTCTTGCCACACACTAGTATTAACTTACCAGAACTTCTTAGATCACAAGGTGGCCACAGTCTGCCATTCGATAAGAGAATTCAAGCCCCTATCCACAGTGTCACAAGTCCAGATCCACTTATTCTCCCTTAGGGTAAGCAGGCGATCAACATTCTGACAACGTTTGGTACCTTTAATGACATCAATTACAAACCACTGCATTTCGTTAGGCATGTGTAATTTCTGCTGATAATGTTCTACCAGCGGGCAGTGGTGACATTACATCTTATTCGGGACTGATGTTGTAACACCCTTTCTTAACTGCCTGTGTAGTTTTACCAATGTATGACAACATGCAGGGACATTGTATGCAATAAATAACGTTCTTAGTGTTACAATTTGAGTGGTAATACAATTTGATATCTTTGCCATTCACAGTACAGCTCTTCAGTGTCTTAGTAGTCGCACACGCTGCACAAGAGCCACATGGGAAATGCCCAATAACAGGTGGTAACCTCCACTGTGACTGTATAGTGGAGGGCGATGGTTCATTATAAGCCCTTACCAGAAAGTCTCTTAGATTTCTACCTCTTTTGAATGCAAACCGAGGTTGCTCGAGATGAGGTTCGACTTTACTAATTAGATGCCAGTTGTTTTTTATGATAGTCCTGATTTGATGTGATTCAGAACCAAACGTAGTGACACAGGTAAGAGGCTTTGTGCCTGTCTCAGACGTACCAATCTCTTCTTTTTTTGTCAGCAAAGCCTCCCGATTATAATACCAGGCGCGTTTCATGGCCCGTTTCACCAGTCTGTGAGGATAAGACCGCATCACCAGTTTCAGTTGTAGCACTTTGGCCTCGTGAAAATAATTGGTCTTCTTGGTGCAGTTGCGTCGAAGACGCAAAAACTGCCCAAATGGGAGATTATCGCGTAGGCTACGCGGATGGTGGCTATCATATTTTAAGAGGGTGTTCCTCGCTGTAGGTTTCGTATAGAGCTTCATAGCTAAGATGTTATTATCATTATAGATGGGTAAGTCAAGGAAATTAATCAAGGATCTGTCACTTTCGAGTGTGAATTGTAAATTACTATCCTGTATATTCAGCCACTCGTGGAACTGTTTCAATGCAGTCTCTGTGCCATTCCAAATTAAGCAGACGTCATCAATGTATCGTAAGTAATGGCGTAGATTATCAGAATAGGGATTATTGTTGTATATTACCCTATCCTCAAAGGTTGCCACATAGAGATTTGCTATGTCAGGCGCGAAAATCGCGCCCATTGCCATGCCTTTGAGTTGGCCATAAAAGTCCGCACCAAAAATGAAATAATTTTCATTTAGAGCAATTGTGGCACATTGGACTATAAAATCAGTAGGAACCTGATGTGGTCGTGTACGTGTTTCCAAAATATCACTGATTATAGAAAGTGCATCCTCTTGTGGGATGTTAGTATACAGGCTATTAATATCCATAGTCACCAAGATGTCACTGGTTGGATCAAATGGTTGGCCTTCAAGTTTTGTGATCACATCTCTGCTGTCTTGTGTGTATGCTCTAGTCAAAGGAACGAAAGGTTTCAAAAATAGTCAACATATTCCGCTAGTGATTGGAGTATGGACTGGCATCCTGCCACAATGGGTCTACCAGGGGGGCATTGGCTGTCTTTATGAATTTTAGGAAGCGTATAGAACGCTGGTATCGTAAAATCCTTTTTATTCATATAGTCGAATTCTTTAGCACTTAACCACAACCCCTCCAGGCCTACCGTCGTTAGTGATAGAATCTCTTTCCGTATTCTCATGGTAGGATCCCCTCTAAGTTTTTTGTAGTGTGTCGGGTTATTAAGTTGGCGTAGAACCTCCTTATCATAATCTGTTTTGTTTTGTAGAATGATCCCACCCCGTTTGTCAGCAGGTTTCACTATAAGATCATCCAGATTAGAAAGGGTCTGGAGCACCAATTTAGCCTCTTTAGAGAAATTGTATTTGACATATTTTCTGTTCTGAAACATTTTTTGGATTTCGTTTAACACTACATTTTTAAAAGTGATGAGATCTTTAGGCATCATATTAGTCGGTGGAAAGAAAGTTGAGGGACACTTCAGACCACTGATGTTAGGCACATATATCGTTTGGGGATTTGCTAAGAAATAATACTTCAGGCGTATCGTTCGAAAGAACTTGTAAAGCTCTACGAATGTCATAAAGGCATCATTTCTGTTAGTGGGAACGAAAGACAACCCATGGCTCAGTATCTCCACTTCTTGCAAATGTAACTTATGTGAAGATAAATTAAAGATTGGAACGATAGCCAAACTCTGATTACTTTGCATCTCAATATCTTGTTCTTGGTCTTTACACAAAGCACTATATTTATCTTCCGACAGAGTCAAGGGGAAGTCTGAATTGGCCTGGGAAAAGGGCCTTGCAGATTGTTGGCCCATTCCTTTATGGGACAAATTATGGCTGAAAGTGCATAAAACTTCTAGAGCAGCTAATGTCTCCCAAACCCTCTTTTTTATCTATAAGCGTCTTCTCTTTACACCACTAAAGCTAACCTCTTTCTCAAATGAGCTCACCCCTTCCTGTTGGTCATGTAATGGGAATCATGCCGACCTAAAACACATGCTCTTTGACTGTCCTTCCATATCTGGTTTTTGGCATTTGGTTTGGTCCCAGATTAATAAAATCTTTCATACCCAAATTCCCTTCTCCATTTCTAACGTCTTTTTAGGCTCCTTGTCTCCTTCTTGGCCTCATTCACTTCACACCCCTTCATTAATTGACCTCTTATTGGCGATTGCTCTTCATTTGACCACGTCAAACTGGAAACAAGCTGAGAAAGTTACTTTCAGAGCCTGGTGGAATGCTGTATGTTTCCACCGTAGACTAGATACACACAATGTTACCCCCATTTCTATGTCCATTAAAAGAGATCTTCTCTGGCTACCTTTAACCTCATATCTCACTGATATATCGTCTCCTCCTCCTAATACAATTAATACTCCTGATGAAGTTAGGAAACCTCCATGATACCTCCTGTTATCTCATTTTTTATATCCCAATATATATAATGTCGGGTGTAACTCCTTTTTCCTTTTCTTAATTATTGCATATCAGAGGTTTAATATAGTTTTACATTGTTCTATTGCAATTTATAGATTGTCATATTTTCCTTTAAGATTCAGGCAATTCCGTTTTGCTAATACTGTTATATACTGATATTTCCCTCCCCCTTCTCCCCTCTCCCCCTTTTCTTATTCCCCCCTCCCCCCTCCTCCCCTCTTTTACCTTCTTTATAATACACTAGTATGCATTTTGCTCTACAATTGTATACCATTGCTTTTTCAAATGTATTTTCCTTATATACATTATGTCTAAACATATGTTTTACTCTTTTTCCATTAATACATTTTTACTTGAAAACTAAAAAAATATATAATTTATCCCAAAAAGTACTTTTTTATAAAACATTAATTACCAATGATTAAAAAATTATTTCCAAATAAAAAAAATACCAATAAAAAAATTGAACTACCAATTAAAAAAATTAATTACCAATTACAAACATTACCAATTACAAACATGAATTACCAATTAACAAAAATAATTACCAATTACAAACAATTACCAATCTCTTCTCTCTATTATCCACCACTTCCTCTGCTTCATCTTTATACAAAGCACTATATTTATCTTCTGACAGAGTCAAGGGGAAGTCTGAATTGGCCTGGGAAAAAGACCTTGCAGAGTGTTGGCCCATTCCTTTATGGGACAAATTATGGTTGAAACTGCATAAAACTTCTAGAGCAGCTAATGTCTCCCAAACCCTCTTTTTTATCTATAAGCGTCTTCTCTTTACACCACTAAAGCTAACCTCTTTCTCAAATGAGCTCACCCCTTCCTGTTGGTCATGTAATGGGAATCATGCCGACTTAAAACACATGCTCTTTGACTGTCCTTCCATATCTGGTTTTTGGCATTTGGTTTGGTCCCAGATTAATAAAATCTTTCATACCCAAATTCCCTTCTCCATTTCTAACGTCTTTTTAGGCTCCTTGTCTCCTTCTTGGCCTCATTCACTTCACACCCCTTCATTAATTGACCTCTTATTGGCGATTGCTCTTCATTTGACCACGTCAAACTGGAAACAAGCTGAGAAAGTTACTTTCAGAGCCTGGTGGAATGCTGTATGTTTCCACCGTAGACTAGATACACACAATGTTACCCCCATTTCTATGTCCATTAAAATAGATCTTCTCTGGCTACCTTTAACCTCATATCTCACTGATATATCGTCTCCTCCTCCTAATACAATTAATACTCCTGATGAAGTTAGGAAACCTCCATGATACCTCCTGTTATCTCATTTTTTATATCCCAATATATATAATGTCGGGTGTAACTCCTTTTTCCTTTTCTTAATTATTGCATATCATAGGTTTAATATAGTTTTACATTGTTCTATTGCAATTTATAGATTGTCATATTTTCCTTTAAGATTCAGGCAATTCCGTTTTGCTAATACTGTTATATACTGATATTTCCCTCCCCCTTCTCCCCTCTCCCCCTTTTCTTATTCCCCCCTCCCCCCTCCTCCCCTCTTTTACCGTCTTTATAATACACTAGTATGCATTTTGCTCTACAATTGTATACCATTGCTTTTTCGAATGTATTTTCCTTATATACATTATGTCTAAACATATATGTTTTACTCTTTTTCCATTAATACATTTTTACTTGAAAACTAAAAAAATATATAATTTATCCCAAAAAGTACTTTTTTATAAAACATTAATTACCAATGATTAAAAAATTATTTCCAAATAAAAAAAATACCAATAAAAAAATTGAACTACCAATTAAAAAAATTAATTACCAATTACTAACATTACCAATTACAAACATGAATTACCAATTAACAAAAATAATTACCAATTACAAACAATTACCAATCTCTTCTCTCTATTATCCACCACTTCCTCGGCTTCATCTTTATACAAAGCACTATATTTATCTTCTGACAGAGTCAAGGGGAAGTCTGAATTGGCCTGGGAAAAAGACCTTGCAGAGTGTTGGCCCATTCCTTTATGGGACAAATTATGGTTGAAACTGCATAAAACTTCTAGAGCAGCTAATGTCTCCCAAACCCTCTTTTTTATCTATAAGCGTCTTCTCTTTACACCACTAAAGCTAACCTCTTTCTCAAATGAGCTCTCCCCTTCCTGTTGGTCATGTAATGGGAATCATGCCGACTTAAAACACATGCTCTTTGACTGTCCTTCCATATTGGTTTTTGGCATTTGGTTTGGTCCCAGATTAATAAAATCTTTCATACCCAAATTCCCTTCTCCATTTCTAACGTCTTTTTAGACTCCTTGTCTCCTTCTTGGCCTCATTCACTTCACACCCCTTCATTAATTGACCTCTTATTGGCGATTGCTCTTCATTTGATCACGTCAAACTGGAAACAAGCTGACAAAGTTACTTTCAGAGCCTGGTGGAATGCTGTATGTTTCCACCGTAGACTAGATACACATAATGTTACCCCCATTTCTATGTCCATTAAAAGAGATCTTCTCTGGCTACCTTTAACCTCATATCTCACTGATATATCGTCTCCTCCTCCTAATACAATTAATACTACTGATGAAGTTAGGAAACCTCCATGATACCTCCTGTTATCTCATTTTTTATATCCCAATATATATAATGTCGGGTGTAACTCCTTTTTCCTTTTCTTAATTATTGCATATCAGAGGTTTAATATAGTTTTACATCGTTCTATTGCAATTTAAAGATTGTCATATTTTCCTTTAAGATTCAGGCAATTCCGTTTTGCTGATACTGTTATATACTGATTTTTCCCTCCCCCTTCTCCCCTCTCCCCCTTTTCTTATTCCCCCCCCCTCCCCCTCCTCCCCTCTTTTACCTTCTTTATAATACACTAGTATGTATTTTGCTCTACAATTGTATACCATTGCTTTTTCGAATGTATTTTCCTTATATAAATTATGTCTAATCATATATGTTTTACTCTTTTTCCATTATTAAATCTTTACTTGAAAACTAAAAAAAATATATATTTTATACCAAAAATACTTTTTATAAAACATTAATTACCAATTATTAAAAAATAATTTCCAAATAAAAAAAATTACCAATAAAAAAATTGAACTACCAATTAAAAAAATTAATTACCAATTACAAACATTTCCAATTACAAACATGAATTACCAATTAACAAAAATTATTACCAATTACAAACAATTACCAATTAAATGTTTTTATTAACAATTCAAATAATTAATTGCCAATTAATAATTAATTAAAAATAACTTAATTATCAATACCAATAAATAAAATTAAATCATTACTTAATTACAATTAAAATACTTCCCACCGAATTCCCCTATAAACTCACTACCCGCTACAGAACTTAAATGCAAAAATTAATTAAAAATTATTTGTAATTCCTAAAAATTAATAATTAATTTAATATAATTAAATTACTTCCCACCCTATTCCCCTATAAACCCACAACCCTCTCCGGTACTAAAACATAAAATTGACTTCAAAATAACAATATTAATATATAAAAATAGTACACATATAATTTAAAACAAGTAAAATACTTAACAAAAAACATATACATATTAAATACATAATAAAATACATAACAATAATACAAATATCGATATTAGTAACATCGAAATTAGTAACATCGATATATTTGATATCGATATTACTGACTTCGATATTACTTACTTTGATATAAAAATATTCGATATTACTTACCTTAGGGTCGATATTCTGTCCAGCGATATTCTTGACCTCAATATTCTGTACCTTCGATATTTCTGTAGGTCGATATTAAAAACTCAATATTTAGACTGTGTACCGCTCCTGGCACCCAACTTCTCCAGAGAGTTTATTGTTCAGACAGACACTTCAGAGCATGGTGTGGGGGCAGTTTTGTCACAGATGAATGAGGAGGGCCTAGATCAACATGTAGCCTTCATCAGTAGGAGGTTACTTCCACGGGAACAGAGGTGGAGTGCTATTAAACGTGAGGCATTTGCTGTGGTCTGGGCACTGAAGAAGCTGAGACCATATCTGTTTGGGACTTACTTCTGGGTTCTAACAGATCACAGGCCCCTAAGATGGTTAATGCAGATGAGGGGTGAGAATCCAAGGTTGTTGAGGTGGTCCATTTCCCTACAGGGTATGGACTTTACAGTGGAACACCGCCCTGGCACAGAACACACCAACGCTGATGGTCTGTCCAGATTTTTCCACCTTAGTGATGAGAACGCCCAGGAGGTAGGGTAGTTCTCTCCACGTTTCAGTTGGAGGGGACACGTGTTAGACCTGGCACCATTGGCGTGGGTCTCCCTTCCATTTTTGCTGTTGCCTCATGTGTTTTTGCTTGTTTTAGATGCTTTGGGCACTGTACCACTGCTGTCCAGTGCCACAGTGCAAGTGCTCCCTACTGTAAATTAATTTATTGATCAGTGATTCCATGATTGGCTTGTTTGGTTTACTTGTCAGACCCTAGTATAAGTGCACTGAGTGTGCCCAGGGCTTGTAAATCCAAATGCTGCTGGTGGGCTTGCAGCACTGGTTGTGCCACCCACTAAAGCAAGCCTTGTAAAATGTGTCTAAGGTCTGTCATTGCAGAGCCTGTGTGCAGTCTGGTACTGTCACGCTGACTGGGCAAGTGCACCCACTTGCCAGTCCCTAAACTTTCCTTTTCTTCATATCAGACACCCCTATGGTAGGCCCAAGGGCAGGGTGTGGGTTGTAAATACAAGGTAGGACAAGCCCTGGTGTGTGTGTCATGTCCTAATAGTGAATTACAGCCATTTTCATTTTTCACTGTTGCATGGCTACCTGTTCTATATATTCAGAATGGGCAGTTAGATTATTACATCTTATAATCCTAACTGACTCAGAGAACATGGTAGAAATTCGAGTTTAGTATGCCTGGACTCAGAATGATAAAATGCATCTTTTAGTAAAGTTGGTTTTAACATTCTTTGCTTGAAAATAGCACTTTTAGAAAGTAGGTATTTTCTTGTCTAACTATCCAAATCCTGCCTCTGCTCGGTTGTGTATTCCTTGTCTGGAGTTTGAGTGACAGGGCTGGGGGATTCCAGGAGACAGAATGACTCAGCCAGGTGGTGAATACAGAGATCTGCATCTAGATGGGAGGGAAGAGCTGCACCGGGGACCTGAATAGGGCTGTGCCTGCCTTCCACAATGCTGGTTCCACCTCCTGTGGTGCGGCTGATGTCTCTGCCCTGCACAGTTAAAGAATAAAAGGAATCTTGTCAACAAAGTGCTCCAAGGCTGTGCTTTCCCTCCACAATACTGGCTTCACCTCCTGTGGGGCGTCTGATGTTTCTGCCCTGCACTGTGAAGGGAAAGAAGGAGTCATGTAAACGAAGTGCTCCAGAACTGGTTTGGACTGGGAAAAGGCCCCTCTGCCCTCAGAGGACAAAGGATTTTGGGGTATAAATATTGGGACCCTTATCCCAAGAAATTAGATCACTTTTGGACTATAAAAAGAAACCTCTGCTGAGGAGAGAAACCTGAAGAAACAGAGGAGAGACTATTCCTAAGCTGAAGTGCTGCTTAGGGGATTGGCCTGCAGTGGTTGCCTGACTTCCAAAGAGAGGAGAAAGAACTTTGTGGGCTTTACTTGCAACTTGTGAAGGATCTCCAAGGGTTTGGAAAAGAGCTTGCCTCCTGCTGAAGTCTCAGGACAACAGACTTCACCCCCCCGGATCCCCAAGAGTTCTTTGGAAGTGCCTGCTGCTGTTTTGGGCCTTCTGAGGGACTGGGTGTCGCAAGGAGCTGGACGCGAGACTCAACGTGGAAGAAGTGTGTTGCTGTCGCTGCAGCTGCCGTTGCACCTCTGAACAAGGGTGTCACCGCTGTAGCTGTCATACTGCACCGCATCGAGAGAAGCGTCTCGCAACGAAGAGGAAGCGTGTCGCCGTAGTTGCTGCTTCCGTCGCATCTCTGAACAAGGGTGTCCCTGCTGTAGCTGTCGTATTGCACCGCATCTAGAGAAGTGTCTCGCAACGAGGAAGAAGCGTGTCACAGTCGCTGCTGCTGCTGTCGCATCTTGAATGTCGGCGCTGTAGCTGCCGTATTGCACTGCATAGAGGAAAGAGCCTCGCATCCCCTGAGAAGTCCGCCGCTGTCCAAGCTGCTGCCGTCGCCTCTTGGATGTGGCCGCTGTAGTTGTCGCATCAGCAGTAAATAGAAGTTCCTGCCAGGAAATCAGCATGCAAGCTCCTCTTCATTAGTCTGTCCCTTAGCGCCGGGAAACCCACTGCGGGTAGCTGCGCGCTTTAGAAGTTTAATAAAATAATAAAATAAATCATGCGGAAGCTTCTCGCAAACGTCGGAGAAGAGTGTTGCAGCTGAAGCTGTTGGCGTCGCATTGCTGAACAAGGGTGTCGCCGCTGTAGTTGATGCATCGAATTGAGACTTCTCACATCACCGGAGAAGCGTGCTGCATCTGGAAGATCTTCACGGCTTTATTTCTTTGCACCAGAACTTTGCCACATTTCCATCACTGCAACATTGCCTGTTGTGGAAGCGCAACGCATCATAAGGTACATTGACGCAAAATGTTGCATCTTAAGAACTGAACTGAACTAAGCTAAAACTACCATCCTAAGTACAGTATTGTGGATTTTAGTTGTTTGTAGTCTTGTGTTCAATCTATATAAAGAATGCTTATTTTTAATACACAACTGTGTGGTGTCCATCTGTAGTGTTGTCACTGGGTTACTGTATGTAGTCACAAATGCTTTACACACTGCCTCTGAGATAAGCCTGTCTGCTCATGTCAAGCTACCAAAGGGGTGAGCAGGGGTTATTTTAGGAGTGTACGCCCTTACCCTGACTAAAGGCAAGGGTCCCAATTTGTCACAAGTACCTACCTGTGCCAACTAGAGAACCCCAAATCTAACAGGTTGTAAACACACACACACACTATACTGCAGTCATGGCTGTAAACATTCAGACACGTTATGCTGCACTCACGGTTGTAAACACACACATTATGCTTCAATTGTGGCTGTGAACACACACATACAATACAATACAAGAACCTGGGAGAGCTGTATTTGCACACTTTGCGGCAGTGCACACCTTGCTACCCACATTGCAACACTGACACACACACTCTGTATGGCATGGGATATGCTGAGTCTGACGCCATCGGATTGCTGTAGGCACACACACACACCTGCACAGACTTGCATGCAGCGGTTAAGGGGTGTAAATACATGCACACTGGAAGGCATGACATACACTGACGGGCCAGGGGTCTCTGAACATGTGCGCAAAGGCACATACACACACCAAGATACACAAACAGACACACATACTGCTAGGTATGACAGCCACACTGCAAGGTGGAGGGGGTGGGGTTAGTAAAAGCACGCACACTGGAAGGCATGGCACGCACACACAGGTGCAGGGGTGGATATAAACGCACGCACAGACACGAGCAGGACTGCCCTAAATTCACACACACCTCAGCGCGGGAGGCACACCAAGGCACTCCAAAGACAGACAGACACACAACCGGACACGCAGGCACACTTGCACAGACCCCGAAGGCAGACAGATTGGGCTCAGACATGAATCAAATAAGCATTGGTGGTGAACATGCCTGTTCCGAGACAGGCTTATAGCGGAGAGCCTCACAGGCAGACAGACACAGGTGGATAGAAACAGTGTGTAGATGCACACACAAACAGACACAGGCGGACTCACAGCGAAACACTGAGGCAGGCAGACACACTCACGCCGTCTTAGAGAGGCAGGCCTGGTCACAAGTACCTTTACAGGCAGGCAGACAGACTCATTGCCAAGCAAGCAGACACAGTGACAGCCACAGGCCCACACTAGGAGACACTCGCAGACAGACACACAGACAGGCAGTGGAAGGGTCACAGAGATGCAGACAGGTTCACAGACAATCTGCTTCCCAGAAAGACGGGGTGACAGAAAAGCAGTCAGGCGGAGACTCTAGCTGCGGAGCACCCAGACAGGGTGGCAGACAGGTAGACACTCAGCAGGCAGCCAGGTGCAGCCACAGCAGACCAGACAGTTAGACAACCCCTACACAGAACGACATCCGGTGAACATACCCCAATGCACAGAAAAGGACGCGACACAGACTGCACACACCTGCCCTCGCCCCAGAAGCACAGCCATTCGGGGTAAACTCGGGGAGACAGCCAGAATCCTATTAATTCATAGGCTTTTTAGGCCGCACAATACGAATTCCACCTTCAGATGTGCGGCCGGACTGCTTTATAACGACAGTAAAAAAAAGATTGTCTTTGCACAAAGACAACATGTAAATTAAATATATCCCTCCCGACTACGTTCAGGAAGACACGGCTGTGTGTGTGGAGAACGGGGAACAGATGCGCAATAAAACACATACACCCATGGAAGGGGGGCCAGAGTCAACCTCCTAGCAAACAGACAGGTCCTCGGTTCTCTGTGTCCTTATGTAGTTGAGCTACATCATGCAGGCATATTTCTTGCACCTGGCTAAATGTGTATATATGAAAGCCCCGGGGGGTGGCGGCCTGCCTGGGCCCCCTGCAATTTCAATTTTACATGGCCTCGGGAAGTTTTTAGTTTTTTTTCAGCCGAAATTTGCGCTGGGTGTGCGAATCTCACCGATTTTTTAAAAACAAATAATGTTTTTTTGGGCCCTGGGGGTCCTTGTGGGACCCCTTGAGCAGGCCTAGGGGGTCATGGTGTTTCTACCCTGCCACCTATTCTTGTTTTTCATATTTGTTTTTCTTCTTTCTTGTGCCTCGGTTAACAAGGCATAAGATGGCTGCCAACTCTCCCTGATTTGGAGTGTTGAAAGCCAATTACAATAAAGCTCGTGGTCGGGAGGGTGCGAGGATCCTCCGTGCCTCTATATATCAAAACTTTTTTTTTTATTTTCTCCGCAACTACGAACGGATTTACACCATTTAAGAAAAAGATTTTTTTCTGAAACAAGGGCTACCTTTATGTCAAATTTGGTGTAATTCTTTTCAGCAGTTCGACTTGTAGCCGTGTCTAAAGTTTCCTATGGAAAATGCATTTTTCAACCTCTTTTTTTTTTATTTCTCAGGAACTACTGAACGGATTTACACCATTTAACACAAAGAGTTCTTTCTGGAACAAGGGCTACCTTTTTTCCAAATTTGGTGTAATTCCGTTCAGTAGTTAGGCTGTAGCCGTGTCTAAAGTTTCCTATGGGAATTAACACGGAGAAACCACGTTTTTGGACCCCCCTTTTTTCTCGGCTCCCGCTTGCCAAACCACCCCCAAACTTTCAAGATAGGAGCTGACCGGAGCGGGCCATACGTTTTGAAAATTTTGCAAAGATTTGTCAACCGGCGCCAAAGTTATTGGGGAAAGAAGAAATGATTTTTGAATAGAAACAAGGTCCTCACTGTAACTACCTACTGGCGACCCCCAGTGGGTAGTTATAGTGAGGACATTGTTTCTATTCAAAAAGCATTTTTTCTTTTGCCATTATCTTTGGCGCCGTTTGATGAATCTTTGCAAAATTCTCCAAACTAATGACCAGCTCACGTCAGCTCCTGTATTTAAAGTTTGGGGGTGATTCATCAAGCGGTGGCCAAGAAAAAAGGGGGTCCCAAAACGGTTTTTCCCCATGTTAATTTCCATAGGAATTTTAGAACAGGCTATGGCCAGAACTGTTGAACTGAATTACACCAAATTTGTCGAAAAGGTAGCTCTTGGTTCAGAAAGGGCCCTTTTTTTAATGGTGTAAATCTGTTCAGTAGTTCCTGAGAAATTCAACAAAAAAATATTGATATCTGAGCACTTCTTGTGAACCAAGTCACAAGAAAAAGGAAAAGAGAGTTAAAAATTAAGAAAAGGGGGCAGGGCAGAAACACCCTGACCCCCTAGGCCCAAATATATATATATTTTTTAAATATTCATCCGGAGTCCCCCAAATATTTAAAAAAAAACGAAGTGTGGTCTTCCGCACTTCATTTTCTTAAAGCCCCCGGATGGGTCAGGTCTTGGGGGCAATATTTAATTATGGTGCCGGGCCCATGGGGCCCACGCAGACCTGCAGACCGCATCCTCCCTGCAGCGATCCTTATTTAAATATGGGGGCTCATGGCCCCCTGCAGCACCGGGACCTCCCCCAGGGGAGGGGGGCCACACAGCCCCCCTTCCATTTTATTTTAATATTGATATATTTTTAAAAAAAGGAAGGCCGGCCCCAGGGGATGGGGTCCCCGGGGCCATAATAGGCCCAGGGGAGGAGGGACACGTGGCCTCTCCTAAAAAAAACAGGCTGTCCAGGCCCCAGGGTATGGGGACACTGGGGCCAAAAGGGGCCCCCCTCCCTTTTGGAATTATTAACATAAATAAATAAGGCCAGGCCCCTGGGGATGGGGTCTCCGGGGCCATAATTGACCTCAGGAGGGAGGCCATATGGCCCCATCTCCAAAAAAAAACAGGCTGGCCAGGCCTTGGGGGATGGTTCTTTGGGGCCGTAATTGGCCTTGGGAGGGGGCCGCTTCCCCGCTTTTTAATAAAAAAAAAAACAAAATATGGCTCAAGCCCTGGGGGATGGGGTCCCCAGGGCCCAAAAAATAATAAGAGAATGGGGCCACACAGCCCCCTTCTAAAAAGGAAAAACAAAACAGAAGACAGCATCTTGCCAGAGGCCGCGCCCCCTCCCTGCACCACTCTGCAACCACACCTTCTGGCGCATTTTGGGTTGGGGGATGAAGTCCCCTAGAGTCTTATGGTCCTTAGGTTCCAACTAGCCCATCAGGTACGTCCAGTAAGCCCCACACAGTGGGATTGCTGAGAGGTGGTCTGAGGCCATGCCCCTTTTTATACCACTCTACAAACGCTCCTCTTGGCTCATTGCTGGTAGGGCGATGAGGTCCTCTTGTGTCATGAGGACCTCAGGACTAAAGTGGACTTCATCCCCAAGCAGCAGTGCACCAGGAGCCTTGTTTGCAGAGTGGTGCAAAAAGAGGGCGTGGCCTTTGAGCACTCTCAGCAAACCAGCTGAATGGGGCCTACTGGAGGCAACAGGAGGGCTAGTTGGCCCCCAGGGACCCTCAGGAGGAAAGGGGACTTCATCTCCCAACCAAGAGATGCGTTTGCAGAGTGGTGGAGAATGGGGGCGTGGCCTATGTCCACTTCTCAGCAATCCCACTGTGTGGAGCTTACTAAAGGTAAGAGGTAGGCTAGTTGGCCCCTAACCATCCCGTGCAGCCAAGGGGACTTCAATTCCCATTCAAGAGCGTGCCAGGGAGCGCGTTTGCAGAGTGGTGGGCAAAGGGGGCGTGGCCTGCTATGTAAACTTAGCAATCCTGCTGTGTGGGATTTACTGGAGGTAATAGGAGGGGTATTTGGCCTCCAAGGATGTTCTTGAAGGCCAACTACCCCTCTTGTTAGCTACAGTAAGTCCCACACAGTGGGATTGCTAAAATGTCTTCAGAGGCCATGCCCCCTTTCTCCACCACTCTGCAAACATGCCTCTTGGCAGACTACGGGATGGGGGATGAAGTCCACTTTACTCCTTGAAGTCCTGCACAGCGGTATTCCTGAGCTCTGGTCGGTGACCCAGCACCCTTCTCCACCACTCTGCAAACGCAACTACTAGTTAAAGAAGCATTTGCAATGTAATAGGTTTCGCATTTGCGAGAGTTAGAGCTATTGGCATTGTAAATGCAAAAGTATTTTAATAATGTTTCTTGGAGTGGAGTGGATGTGGGTTGTGTGTAGTGGAATTATGTGGTATGTTGTGCAGTGAAATTATGTGGATATAAAGTATGTGGTATTTAGTGTGTAGAAAATATGTAGAGTGGGATTATGTGTTATAGAGAGTAATTGTGTGTTGTGGAGTTGTAACCTCGGGTTTAGTCTTCCTTGTTTCTATAGAAGCTAAACTATGAACTCAATGAGACCAAAAAAGAAGGAACCAATGAGGAGCACACCTGGAACTAGTCAGAGGTATGTGCAGGGCCACTTTTATTATGTGACTGTTTGGCTGCACTGACTTTTGCACAATTATACATTTACCGCATTTGTCACATATTCTATCATAAACTGCATAATTTGCAGATTTGAACAAAAAAACATTGGTTCTAGCTCAAATGGCTCAAACGTTACCAAAAATGCAGTGACAAGTGGTACAGTATGGTGAAAGCCGTGTGCGGGTATTAAATTGGTACTGATAGTGGGTAAACCACTCCTGCTTTTTTTCTGCGCCTCTCTTGCTTCTTTCTGTATTTCTGTTGCTTCTTTCTGCAACCCTTTTGCCTCTTTCACACTACACTTTCCTCTTTCTACACCCCTCTTCCCTCTTTCTGCACTTCTGTTGTTTCTTTCTGTATCCCTCTTGCCCCCTTCTCCACCCCACTTTCACCTTACTAGGTTTTTTATTAACTGTACAATTAATTAAAATCTTTACAGTGAAAATAGAAAATACAGAGAACAATAAAAAATTATTTTGCTTGTTTAAAAAAAGGTGTACGTCTGTAGTAGTTAAAAGATTGGTATAAAAAAGAACCGAATAAGGGAGAAGGGTACAGCACCCCCAGTCTTAGACCCATTTGATTGGCCTTTCCCAGCCTTGTAGGCGTAGGAATAAGTCTTTACTTTCTTTCATAGGGGGCGTATAGGTGGCACTTTCCCCTTACTACATCTCTGTTGCTTCTTTATGCACTTCTCTTACTTGTTTCTGCACTTCTCTTGCTCTTCCTGCATCCTTTGCGCCTCTTTCAGCACCTCTTTTGCTTTTTTATGTACTTCTATTCCTTCTTTCTGCACCCCTTCTGTCTCTTTCTGTACCTCTCTCCCCTCTTTGTGCACCTCTTCTACCTTTTCCTGTACCGCTCTTGCTTGTTTTTGTTCCTCCGTTGGTTCTTTCTGCACTGCTCTTGCTTCTTTCTGCACCTCACTTGCCTCTTTCTGCACTTCTCTTGCTTCTTTCTACACCTCTGTTGCTTCTTTCAGCAATTCTCTTGCTTGTTTCTGCACCTCTCTTCTGTCTTTCTGCACCTCACTTGCTTCTTTCTATACACCTCTGCTTCTTTCTGCACCCCTCTTCCCTCTTTCTGCACCTCTCTTGCCCCTTTCTGCCCCTGTTCCTTCTTTCTACACTTTTCCTGCCATTCTGCACCACTCTTGCCTCTTTCTGTACCTCTGTTGCTTTTTTCTGTACTTCTCTTGCTCTATCTGCACCCTTCACACCTCTTTCAGCACCTCTGTTGCTTCTTTCTGCACTTCTCCTCCTTCTTTCTGTACCACTCCATCCTCTTTCTGTACCTCTCTTGCCTCTTAGTGTACCTCTCCTACCTTTTTCTGTACCCCTCTTACCTCTTTTTGCACCTCTGTTTGCTCTTTCTGCACAACTCTTGCTTCTTTCCGCACCTCCCTTGCCGCTTTCTGTACTTTTTTAATAAACAGAAAACAAAATACACTGTATTAGATATTTACAAATACCAAAAACAATAGTTACACATTTAAATAAGGAAAAAGAGGGGAAAAAAAGAAAATTAGAAAAAAGAGGGAGATTAATAAATAAATTCATTCATGTACCGGAGAGCATAGTTAGATCAATTTGAACACCATATATTACTGATTATATAACCTAGAACAGTGATCCCCAGATTGTATTACATTTGACTACAGAGCGATGCCTCTTGTCTTAGCCAGCGCTTGTTCTATATCATACTTTTGTCTTACTACCAGCCACCAATCCATGACAGTGGGGGATTTTAGTGATACCCACACCCTGGCAATTGTTAATCTTGCCGAGACCATTAGAATAGCAATCAAACCAATACATTTAGAGCTCACAGTCCTGCAAACCATCATGATTTCCATGGTCGACAAAGGTGATTCTATCCACAGCTTCTGAAACAGAACATTGCCAACCTTCAGCCAGAATATTGTCAATTCTGGGCACGTTATAAATATATGTTTGATGTCGGCCGCGTATAGACCACATCTTGGGCATTTCGTCCGATCGCTAATTATATTATTATTAGATGACCACTTAGCTATTCTTTCTGGGGTGTAGTACAGAAGACATATCATACGATGTTGCTGTAATCGCAAATTTGTAGAGTGCACAACCTTGTCTATAGTGCTAAGGGCTTGCGATATAGTATTAGCTGCTACCGGTATCTCCAGCACCTTGCTCCAGCGATCAGCGAATCTCTCACTATCATCTGATCTGGAGCTACTTAACTATTTGTACACCTACTAATGAAAGATTTTGAATCTCCAACATGCTGAAAATCCCTGATATTAGAGCCGGATATATTCATCAAGTTTAAATGTTGTAAAAAATAGTCCCAGATCTTTAATATTTAAACAGCAAATGGCCTAGTTGCTCATGCTTAATCTGTAGCCTCTCATAAGAGACAAAGCCACTGTAGTCATACAGATCCCCTAGACATGTGACTCCGCATCGTGAAATATCTCCGGCAATCCTGGGTTGTACCAAAGAGGAAACTTGAGATGATAACATTTTTTTTACCTCTAAGCAAGATAGTGCGCCAAATGAATATACTATCCTGTACAGTCTTGAATTTGACCCTTTTAAAATAATTTGGGTCATTAATTCTATAAAGAAACATATTGCTCTCCTCCCCAGCATAAACTTGTGACAGAAAATAGTACTAGCAGGATTAATAAGACTACGAAGACGGCCAAAAACAGCTGACCAATAGTATATTTTAAAATCAGGAAACTCTAGTCCAACTTGGCTGAAAGGGCGTTTTAACCGATCTATCGCTCGTAAAGCTTTCTTGTATCCCCATATAAAGCTGCTTAGTGTTCCTTCTAATTGTTAAAAAAATTAATTAGGAAGACATAATGGAATAGAACGCAAAAGATGGAGGAACTTAGGCAGGATCTTCGATGATATTGATTCGACCAATAATACCTTGGGGCAACTTATGCCAATTTTTTAGGGACTTAGCTGTCTCTTTTAACAGAACTTCATAATTTAAAGAAGGTATCCTATCTATCTGTGCCGACATCCTTATTCCCAGATAAGTAACAACTGAACAAACACCCTGCACAGGGGCTGACGGTTTAATAGTTAAGCAGAACTTGGGTCTTATTAGCATTTAATTTATAGCCAGAAATTGAACCGAACCCCCAGGCTGCTTCTGTTATCAATTTTAATGCTTCACCCGGTTCTGTAGAGAACACCGCTATGTCATCTGCATATGTGATGACCTTGAGAGCGCTTGCTCCTGATGTAAAAGCACAAATTTGGGGATTTCTTTGTACAACCGAGATATATGGCTCTATTTACAGGGCAAATAATAAAGGTGAAAGGTGACATCCCTGGCGAGTACATCAAAGGACAGGAAAGATAGATGACTGCAAACCCGAATATGCTAGTTTAGCACAGGGTTTATCATGTAAGGCTTGTATCCATTTCATGAATTGGCCCTTGATCCCAATTGCTGAAAGTGTGGCCCTTAAAAAATCAGACCCCACTCTGTGGAATGCTTTTTCTGCATCTAATAGAATCATACAGAATGAGGTTGATCTTGTATTTGCTACATCGAAGGCTGTCACAGCCATATTAACGTGAGCAGTAGTGTGCCTCCATTGAATAAACCCATGTTGATAGGGAGAGACCAAACTAGGCATTATAGGAGCAAGGGGGTTTGCAAGAGTTTTATCAAAAATGTTTGCATCGGCATTGATGAGTGAGATTGGCCGATCCGACCCTCACTCATCTGCTGGCTTGTTTTTTTTCAAGAAAAAAACAATTTGTGACACATTCCAATGATTCGGGGACTTTACCATTTGTTCCAATAAGCTCTATTACTTGACTGAATGGCAGCAACAACTCATCTTTAAAAACTTTATAAAATTCCTGACGGTAAAGCACTAATTGCCGGTTCTATCTCTTCACTTAAGAATCAGATGTCTCACTCCCCATGTTTATCAGAAAGCTATTCTGGATATAACTGAGAATATGTTCCTGTTTTGGTTGAATCAGTGAAAAATACAGTGATTGGTAGTATTAGGCAAATTGTTCAAGTATCTGTTGTGGATGCTCATACAAGATATCAGTTGGCCCCTTAATGGCTTTTATATGAGCCTTAGCCCTATCATCTGCTACTTTAAAAGCAAGAATCTTGCCTAATTTCTCCCCATATTCATATTGTGACAAGCAATATTTACTCTACTTTTCTCCCTAAATGTCTTCTTTAAAGCCGATCTGAGATCAATTAAAGCCATCCCCAGCTGTTCCATATCATCAGTGCCCCTCAACACTGCCTCTGCATGTTGGTCTTCTGCCACACTTATCTCTTATAGTTGTTTCTTTGATTGTATTTCTTCGTTTTCTTTTTTGCCGCCAAAGGTATTGTTGGGTGTATCCCCTGATGACAGCCTTACATGTATCCCAGAACACTACCGGTGAAGCTGACCCTATGATTTCCTTAAAAAAGACTTTAAGTTAATCCCTGGTCCTGGCCACATACTCCTCGTCTGATAATACATACTTAGGAAACAAGAAGGACCTTGTTGCCTTATTCTCATCGAGGATCTTAAATGTGAGGATAGGATAGTGGTCAGAAGTGACTTTCGGGCAGATTTCTATGTCAACCGACCATAGGATTTGATCTGATACCAAAGCCATGTCTATGCGGGAATATAATTTGAGTGGTGCAGAATAATATGTATAGCCCGGTATATTTGGATATAACGTTCTTTATGCATCCCTGATAGCCTGTAACCAGCCCAATTCCCTCATTGCAACCCGTGTCCTTCGCATCATTTGAAATGCACCCCATCTTGCTGTGTCAATCCCATAATCCATAATACAATTAAAATCACCCATCACCACCCGTTCCCCCTTCCAGTTCAGCATTTCGATATTGATTACATCAATATTAGTAGGGTAGTCTGTGTTAGAACCATACAATGCGTGAAATACGTACTTCTTTCCCTTTGTCGTCATCTGAGCTATAGCCCATCTCCCACTTTTATCAGACATTATTTTACAGACTACCCCCATGAACTATTTATGCTTTAATATAGCCACCCTCGTATAGAGGCACTTTGTGTGGAGTACATTATCTCTTCATATACTAATTGTTTTAACAATCCACGATCCTTATAAGAGAGATGCGTCTCCATTACATAATTATTTGAGGATTATACATTTTTAACTCTTCTGCTACTAATTGCCTCTTAATCGGATCACTGAAATAATATCGAGGGACAAAATATCGACTTGCCAAAATATCGCGGACAAAATATCGACAGTCAAAATATCGAGTTTGTATCTACAAACAGGTAAGTACAAAAATATTGAGTTCAAAATATCGTTTACAATAATATAGATGTAAAAAATATCGACTTTATTAAAAACAGTGTTAAATTAAATTAATATTAAAATTTAATTACTAAAATATACTTAAAAATACTTACATTACCTTTTAATAATTAAATATTAAATGAAAATAATAAAAAAAAATTACAATCTTATTTGTTAAAACATATATATATAGTAACATACTATAATTAAATAAGATACTATTATATTACCGTACGATACCAGAAGTGTAAAAAATACTATTCCCACTCCAAAGAGTGCAAGCGTAGGGAAAGCGGTGGATAGCGTAGGGTTTAAAATTACTATTTCCACTCCAGTGGGTGCAACAGTAGGAAAAACTGACCCTGAACCCTAAAAATACCCCTTTACCCAAAAACCCAAAACTGACCCTGAACCCTAAAAATACCCCTTTACCCAAAAACTGAAAACTGACCCTGAACCCTAAAAATACCCCTTTACCCAAAAACTGAAAACTGACCCTGAACCCTAAAAATACCACTTTACCCAAAAACTGAAAACTGACCCTGAACCCTAAAAAAAACCTTTACCCAAAAACTGAAAACTGACCCTGAACCCTAAAAAACCCCTTTACCCAAAAACTGAAAACTGACCCTGAACCCTAAAAAAACCCCTTTACCCAAAAACTGAAAACTGACCCTGAACCCTAAAAATACCCCTTTACCCAAAAACTGAAAACTGACCCTGAACCCTAAAAATACCCCTTTACCCAAAAACTGAAAACTGACCCTGAACCCTAAAAAAAACCCTTTACCCAAAAACTGAAAACTGACCCTGAACCCTAAAAATACTCCTTTACCCAAAATTAATTAATATTATTTAATTACCAATTAATTATTAATTAACAATAACAATAAAGTAAATATATTAGCACATTAGCTGTAATTAATTTAATTTAATAATTAATATTATTTTTCCCAAGTAATTAATTAACAATAACTAAAAATTATATATATAAATAAATTACTCTAATTAATGTAATTAACTAAATAATATTATTTAATTACCAATTAATTACTAATTAAAAATATGTACAAAATTATATCAATTAATTAACTAATTAATATTAATTAATTACCAATTAATTATTAGTTAAAAATATTTACAAACATATATTAATTAATTAATTATTATTAAATTACTCCCCACCCTTATCCCCTATTAACCCAACATCCCGCTCCTAAACATTAACTACAATTTATATTACTATTAATACATTTTTTTTATTTTTTGAACCTTTTTTCTACATATTATTGAAATTTTTTACTTTGACTATTTATATATATTTTGTCGATATTTTTGTACTCGATATTTTTTTTTCATTATTTTAATCGATATTTTGACCAACGATATTTTTGATATCGATATTTTATTATTATCGATATTTTTAACTCGATATTTTGTCCATTCGATATTTTTTAGTCAATATTTTGTCTGTGCACCCTCTTAATCCTGCTATTCAAACCGGCCACGTTCCATTCTAAACATTTAAACCATTCCATGTATATTGTAATATTCTGCCACCTCTAATTTCTAACTTAATTACTTTAATATAGCTTTCCTCTATCATATTATCACTTTTAATCTTTGTTACCCCCTCGTTGAATTTTCTTCCCCTACACCCCTGACCCCTTCACCCTCCCCCACGCATCTGGAAGAAGGCATCATCCCCTTTCCACAGCTGCCGCTGAAATGGCAGCAAACTGGATCCCTGACTCCACAGTAGCTCCCGAGACAGATCCAACCCCATAATTGATTACAGAGAAAAAGGAAAAGAGGAAAAGAGGAAAGTATAAAGAAAGAAATATTTTTAACGTGTCTATAGACCTAGTGTGAGAAAAACAGTAGCAAAAGAGAAGAAGAAGGAAAAAACAATTATCCCCTTTCCAATCTTCCCATCAGCCCATGCCCAAAACCTCAAACTTTATACTTTAAACAACCCCATCTTTCTGCCATTTTTGAAGTATTTCCTTCACTTCTGATTCAGAAAAGAAAAAGTATGATTGCCCCCCTTATGATCTTCAGACGAGCAGGTTCCTGCAGAAATACTTGAACCTCAGTGGCTTTTAGTGGGTCAATTAACTGCCTTAGCTGCCATCTCCTGTTCATTGTTGCTTTACAGAAATCTGAACGAAAAAAATAGAAGAAGATTCCACAATGACCGGTGATCTAGGGCCAACCTTCAAAGAAACAGCTTGCTGCAGCAAAAATATTCCAAAGAGAATCAGAAACGGTCTAGGATGATGAATATCTTGCCGACGCTGCACCAGCGGAAGTCTGTGAGCCCTTTGTATCTGGCTGTCCCAATCCCAATCCCCAAGATTCGGGAAAGCCTTCTGTAATGTCTGTACTATAAAGGCTCTGGGGTCTGACCCTTCTTGTCCTTACGGAACGCTAAACATTTTTAGATGTTCCCTCCTCTGTCGGTTTTCTAAATCTTCTAGTTTAAGTTGCATAACCGTTAGTTGGTTCTCATGCTGCTGGACTGAGCTTGTTACTTTGGTAGTAACTTCCACCGTACAAACTACTCTCTGCTGTAATTTTGTTATTTCATTTGTCATAGTCCTAACTTTTAGTGTCACCTCTCTCAAAGATTGCTGGATATTTTGATTATCTGCCCTGACTTGAACAAAAAGCTCTTGTGTTTCTTCTCTTTGGTCTTTCAGAGTTTGGAGGATCAATAACAGCATTGGGACTTCACCGTCCTGGACCCTTTTCCCTTGAAGATCTTCTTCCAAATGTAGCTTGTGTGCTGGTTGAAAGGGTCCAGGTGCTGGGAGCAATCCATCATGACTTGAGATACCTGTTGCGCCAGGCGATATTACTGTAGTTGACTCTGTACCTGAACCAGATTCCGTATCACATGCTGCCCTGACAGCACAGCAGACATCATCTGTTAAGCCGACATCCGATAATCTAAATATCACGGTCTTAATTCCACCTTTAGATTGTACCCACCTCCGCATGCCGATATTAACTGATGTATCTTTAGATTGTGTAATCCTCTAATTTCCTGACCTTTGATTGGACCCATTTTGCCCCTTCTTCACATCCTTCATAATGGATGCAGATTCTGATGTCTCCCCGGTAGATATCATTTTCTTTGCAACATTATATTTACCAGCATGATAAATGCCATTTACGATGGTATCCATGTTTTCCTCACGATTTTCAGAACTATCGGAGACCTCCTTCTCAACAGCCTCCACCTCTTTCTGTACTTCTAATGCTTTTTTGTATACCACTTTTACCTCTTTCTGCCCCCTCTCTTGCCTCTTTGTGAATTTTTCATGTCTATTTCTGCACTTCCATTGCCTTTTTCTCAACCTCTCTTGCCTTTTCTGCACCTCTGTTGCCTCTTTCTGCACTTCTCTTGCTTCTTACTGCACTTCTCTGGCTTCTTTCTGCACCCTCCTGCCTCTTTCTGTATCCCTCTTTCCTCTTTCTGTACCTCCCTTGCCTCTTTTTGCACCCCTGTTCCCTCTTTCTGCAAATTTCCTGCCTGTTTCTGCACCTGTCTTGCTTCTTTCTGTACCCCTGTTGCTTCTTTCTGCGTTTCTCTTGCCTCTGTCGGCACCCTTCGTGCCTCTTACAGTACCTCTGTTGCTTCTTTCTGAACTTCTCTTCCTTCTTTATGCACCCCCTGCTTCTTTCTGTACCTCTCTTGCCAATTCGTGCTTCTCTCCTACCTCTTTCTGTACCTCTCTTGCCTCTTTCGGCACATCTGTTGCTTCTTTTTGCACATCTGTTGCCTCTTTCTGTACATCTGTCTTAGAGGTAGTTTTAATCCCCCTGGGGGAAATTTTTTATTACCCCAGGGGAGGTCACGGGTACCCCAGCCCATAGTGTACTCTAGTGAATGTAGGTGTTTTCACTGTATTCTAAGTGTCTTTCAGCATCCCATTGGCTCCGGGCCTGGTTAGTCAGAGTCAGTTACCACCAGTGCCAGTCAGCAAAAAGTTGGGGGCACAGGATGACTTTGCAACAAGGCCTCTCTCTGTACCTCTGTTAGTTCTTTCTGTTTATCTATTGCTTCTTTCTGCACCTTTCTTCGTCTTTCTGGACTTTTGTTGCCTCTTTCTGCATTGCTCTTGCTTATTTCTGCACCTTTCTGCCTCTTTCTGCACATGTCCTACCTCTGTAGGCATAGATAGAAATTATCATTTAAAAAAACTTTGAAATTCACTGAAAAAACATAAGTTTCAGGGACGTTATAGTTAGAAATTAGCATTTAAAAACATTTGAAATTTACTGAAAAAACTATCGGTTTCAGGGACATTATAGGTAGAAATTAGCATTTAAAAAATCTTGGAAATTCACAAAACAAACCATAGGTTTCAGGGATGTTATAGTTAGAAATTAACATTTAAAAAACCTTAACCATTAAAAAAAACATCGGTTTTAGGGACGTTATAGTAAGAAATTAGCATTTAAAAAACCTTGAAAATTCACAAAACAAACCATAGGTTTCAGGGATGTTATAGTTAGAAATTAACATTTAGAAAACCTTAGAAATTCACTAAAAAAACACACAGGTTTCGGGGACGTTATAGTTAGTAGGACATTTCACTCATACAAAACCAGAGAAATCCGGCTGTTATAGTTGAGGTAACTATAACTTGCGCCCCCGCAATACATATTACATCACTTATGACATGGTCAGTGACATCACTCATGACATTTCAAATGACATCACTGATGACATCTTCCACGTGATAATCTGATGCACCTCCTTACACCCTAATATAACCTTTGATACACCCACTCTAAAATACAGACTACCATTTTCTAAACCAAAGACACACCAATACCATTTACTACAGACCCACTCACTGATTCCTAGGTCTACACACACATCTTTTCATTCACCCATACATCCACTCATACATGCAGTCACTCATCAATACAGCACTATCATATACACTCATACACCTATAGAAGCACTCACACACCACCACTCACCCATAGAGTTACTCACACACATAGTCAGTCATGCAAGGAATCAATCATGCTCCCATTTACTCACCTTACACAATTATACAAATATCACCTCACTTATTCATACAGATACTAACACATAATTACTCTCTTATACAGTCACTGACACAAGCACACACTCATCCATACAAGCACTCTCACAATCACTCACTCTCACATATAGTCATTTATACACTCCAACACTCACATATATTGCCTTTCACATATGTAGTTCCTCACACATGTATCACTGAGACATCTAAACACTCACCAACACACCCCTACACACACTCACCCACCCATACAGCCCTTCACAGATGCAATCTTGAACCCATACACCCAGTGAATCACCCACTCACACATATTTGCACAAAGTCATACCCCCCACACAGACACTCAGACACCAATCAATAACCCATATAGACACGCATGTAGCTACTCACCAACCCATGCAGCCGCTTACATACCAACAGACAGACTGATACAGACATTCACACAGTTTAGTCTCTAACTCATGCATTCAGTAAGACACGTTTAGTTGATTGAACCTACCTCCTGGCTATAAAATCTCTGCAAGAGAATCAAGACATTGTAATCAAAAGTGCTGACAAGGGGGGAGGTATAGTTATCCAGGATGCCACGGCTTACGATGCTGAGTGCAAGCGGCTCCTAGGGGATACTATTAGTTACACCATACTCCAACAGGACCCCTCTCCTTTCCTTAAAGATGAAATTCTGGAACTTGTTTCCACCGCAGAAAGAGACGGCTATATCACTAAACAAGAAGCTGATTTTCTTACCAACTCTGAAGAGAAAGTCCCCTACTTTTACACTCTTCCCAAAACCCATAAAAATCGTATACCACCTCCGGGAAGACCTATAGTGTCAGGGATTGGGTCCCAGTTGGAACCACTCTCCAAGTATTGTGATTTTTTCTTCAAACCTTTAATCCAATCAACCAGTACCTACATCAAGGATACAAAAAGTCTCCTTTCAATGCTGCTTAATGTACAACTTCCTGAGGAACCATGCTACCTAGTGTCCTTAGACATTGAAAGTCTATATACATGTATCCCTCAAGATGCTACTTTAAAAGTTTTGGCAGACATCCTGGACCAAACCACATGGTCGTACAATACCTCCAAGACCTTTGTTATGGATTGCGCCACCCTGGCATTAAAACGGAATTTCTTCCAATACCAGGATACCTTTTACCTACAGAAGACTGGCACCTCGATGGGCAGTACTTTTGCCCCCAGCATAGCGGGGTTGTATGTTTACAACTTCGAGAAAACTCACATCCTAGCTAATTCCAATCCTTATGCTCTCAATGTTATCCTGTGGCAGAGGTACATTGATGATGTGCTTTTAATCTGGAAAGGGTCGGAGGAAAGTTTACATTCCTTTTTTGATTGGGTCAATACTTGTGACCCTCATTTAAGATTCACACACCAATATGATCCCAATTCCATAGTCTTCCTAGATGTTACACTCACAAAAACTGGGAATCGACTAACGAGCAAAACCTACTATAAACCCACCAGTAGGAACAATCTCCTTCATTTCTCCAGTTTTCATCCGCGCTCACTACGCGAAAATCTCCCATTCGGCCAATATCTACGCGTACGTAGAAATTGTAGTAAGACCACGGATTTTAATAAACAAGCGGATGACCTAACAACTAAACTAGAACAGAGAGGGTATCCCAGAAAAATCCTACAAAAGAGCCGTAAAAGAGCGAGAAACAACAACAGAGAAGCACTGTTGGAAGACAATGAGAAAGAAAGTGAATCTGAGGTCCCCCTGACCTGTGTAACCACTTATAATAACATTTCTAACTCTGTAAGTCACTGCATTGGTAAACACTGGCAGATCCTGACTAGTAATGGAAGAAATTGGCAGAAACCACTCTTTTCATATAAAAGAGAAAGGAGTCTGCATGATGTTCTAGTACATACACGTCCAAGAACTAACCAACCCACACATGATGCTTCTGTTTTAAATGCTTGGGGTTTGCCTTCTGTCACTGGCCATTTCCCCTGTGGGGGATGTAGTGTATGCCATCTTACGTCATCTACGAAAACACTACAATTAGAAGAGGGCAAAACATGGCACCTACGAGGCCACACCAACTGTAATTCAAGTAATGTCATCTACTTGATTACATGTCCGTGTGGTCTCAGATACGTAGGGATGACCACCAGAAAAATTAAAACAAGAATAGGAGAACATCGTAGTAACATCCGATGTGGCAGGAACACTACAAAACTGACTACCCATTTCCTTGAGCAAGGCCATTGCCCAAACGATGTCAAATGGGTTATAATTGAACAGTTGAGCTCTAAGAATGAAGGTACTTTATATGAGAAGGAGCAGCGATGGGTATACCGTCTATCTACCCATAAATATGGCCTAAACGACGATATCCCATGGGGATCAGTCATGCGTAGATAGACAACCTACCATCCCTGTTGATCAATTGTCTTTCTTTAGTCCGTGGTTTCTTAATTTGGGGACACTGTAATAAGAACTGATACTTTTTCCCTAACATGTGTACTAAGGTTTTGATTAATTATGAGGTGACCATAATATTTCTAAATACACTGTCCTTTATGGGCAAAGAATTTTATCTGCCTATTCCATCTCTAGGCATTATTTATGCTATTGTTTATATCCGACCTCCATTCCCTGGGGTATTTCTTACACAGGTTTAACGGTTCGTCTTTAATGCGCCCGATTGCGTCTTTAAACAGACGGGCGCCTTTAAGATTCTGACGCGATCACCCAAGACACGTGACCACACGCTCCGCGTCACACGCATCCCGCCCTTCGTTTCTTTGTCTATATCATTCGCGGTTCCAGTTCCGCGTTTGTTGTAACGGGCGGCGGACGTGGCCGCGTGTAGGTTATCCAGCGGGGAGCCGTTTGGAGACAAGTAAGTCTCGGCTTGGTCTTAATATGAGCCCAGTATTGCACCAACAGCGGCATTGAGAATTTCTTACTGATACGTTGTCTTTGTTTTTCACGTTAGAAACCCAAACGTGAAGATTTCCTCCTGCTGCTATGCCCATGGGGCATATCACCTTACGATATTAAGTAAGTGTTTGGCGGATTCCTTCTCTCTTGTAGTCCACTGCGCCCCACATGCTTCTTACAAAGGTGTTCTTAGGAGTTAATACTTCTAGTTTCCCAACCATTCATTTGGCGATCCGAGCACTGTTTTTAGGCAACTATTCACTCCTGATAAATATTTAAAACACCACAGACAATGACAAAACGTTGTTTGTACTTTTAAATGATTAATACATATATGACTACCATGCTCCTTTTTCTAAATTTAAAAGAAGGGGGACAGGCAACTGCTAAAGTTTGCATATATATTGTCTCAAGTAGATGTGTGCACATGTTTAGAGTCTATCAGCGTAAATGCATTTTTGTTAGGGTTCACAATTTGGATGTCTTTTTACCCACCCATACAGATTACTACCGTTTCTCCTACAATAAGGAGTGAATACAAATTGAGGAAGAATTTCCTAAAGGAGCTTCGACAACTACAGGTCGTATTGTTCCATGTAACCACCACTGGGTCCGAGCGCTTTAGCGTGCTCTGATCAGTGAGCGGTACTAATCTTCATGCTTGGTCCTGATGAATGCTGAGCGGAGTAGTGCTCACAAAGCAGAAACATGTTGACCATTTTTTTAGTTTTGTTTTTTCCACTTTATTAAGGGACTGATTGGTTCAAACTTGCACAACCTTTCAATAGTCCGGGAAAATTATCACGTTTTCTAAACACTGGTTTTAATAGAGTTAGAGCTACCCTCCTATTAAAATAATTTTGAGGAGTAGTCCACACTCTTTTTAACTCACTTTCACCTTCTCTAGCTAATAATGAGAACCCAATGAAGACAACCGGCTACCAGTGTTTCACTGGGGCCTGAGGGTTCTTTTTAGCTAGGTCTCTGAGCACGTGCACTCTGTCCTTTCCTACTGATAATAACTTTCTCCTCTAAAAGTTCAGTAGTGCCTGTTTAAATCCTTTGCTTGCCTACTGTGTTGGATATTTGTATTAACACTCTCTCGTTGTTTGAAATACGTTTAGTTATTCACCTATACAGTCAGTCACACACCTACTAAATCATCTATTCAGACAGTCATACACCCATCCATTCTTCAATACACCTTGGCCTATATATATATATATATATATATATATATATATATATATATATATATATATATATACATATATGTATATATACATATATATATATATACATATATATATATATATATATATATATATATATATATATATATATATATATATATATATATATATATATATATATATATATATATATATATATATATATATATACATATATACATACATACATATATATACATATATATATATTACCTACTGGCGTCTCGCCAGTAGGTATATATAGTTAGGATTTTTTGTCTATGGAACTTTTGAAAATTCTATGTCTAATAACTTTGGCGTTTGTGGACGGAATCGGCTGAAATTTGCAGGAAAATGGCACATTTTGTTTTTGAGCAGCTCTTGAAAATTTGGGGGGGTTTCGTCAAGGGGGGGCCGAGAAAAAAGGGGGGGCCCAAAACGCGTTTTCCCCATGTTAATTTCCATAGGGCGGTTGGCCTCACTTTTAGCTCGAACGGCTGAATGGATTTGCACGAAACTTGGCAAAATTGTAGGGACTGTTAGCCCGATGTGCCTTTGCTAGGTCTAAATATATGTGCTCCAGTGGATTTTGAGAAATTAACGTTCAAAACAAGATATATATCTGTAACAGCGCTCCGGGCTGTGCTCCGGTCCGCTTACTTTTCGCGAAACGGAACTTTGCGATGCGAAGCTGATTGGCTCTCCGGTGTCTGTCAACATTCTAAACAGTCCGGAGCGGCCGCCATCTTATCTCTCGGTAGGATCGAGAGAGAAGAAGAGGTGAAAAACGAAGGGGGAATTTAATGAAAGGGGGCAAGGTAGACCCCTCTTGACCCCCTAGGAATGATGTCGGGGTTATTAAAGGGTCCCGTGGGGAAAATAAAAAAAAATGATTTTTCACGGTAAAAGCGCTTCTCGGGCCGCGAACTGGGCCGCAAACTGGTAGCGAAACGGGAATTCGCCATTTTGTGTTTCGTTTTAATTAAATTACTAGGTATAAGGGGGTGCGGGAGACGTATCCTGATCCCTTATGTTTTCTGAGGGTGGCTGAGGAGGCTCATATATGTTGATACATGTCTTCCAGCGGCAGTGCGTGTTTTTTTTTTTTTTTTGCTTCGTGACGTCTGTTAACGTTCGATTCGATGGAAATCAGGAAGTGTTGACCGCCAATTTGTCACTGCGATAAAATATTTTGTTATAAATGAATCCTTATTGATAAACATTGTCTGCGCCATCTTGCCTTTTTTCCAATGCCACAATTTTGTCGTGCACGGCAGCCATTTTAGATGCCAGGCCGGTCCCAGGCTATCACCTAGCCCTGCGGATGTAGTTTATGGCCCCAGCTGTAGAGAATCCAGACATACCAACCCTCCCGATTCAGGCGTGAGACTACTGATTTCAGTGCTAGTCTCCCGCCTCCCGATTTCTGCAAGCAAAAACCCGGGGGCATATTACCAACAACTAGCGATAATTTTTGTCTCTAACTTGTTTAGAGACAAAAATTATCGCCGCACATCGGCGATTTTTATCGCAGATAAACCTTGCTATTAGCAAGGTTTATCGCAAATGCAATAAAAAACGGCCGCAATGCATGAATATCGCTGAAAAGTCAGCGATATTCATGCATTATCGAGCAAATGCTCTTAGCCATGTTATCCACCTCCCATTGGATAACATGGCTAAGAACTGCTCAGGGCAGGTGTTAGCTTTTGGAGATATTCGCGCTTAGCGCGAATATCTCCAAAAGTTGGTAATAGGAGATAGCGATGTTAGGGACTGTTTCCAGTCGCTAACATCTTGGCACGCCCACTTTGCATGTCATTAGTGATAAATATCACTGACATGCAAAGCGGGGCCCAAGATGGTCGCTATCTCCTTTTAGCTGTCACTAACTGGTGTTAGCGACAGCTTGGTAATAGGGAGATAATTTTATCTCCGCTTTCTTGGCTTTTTAAGCCAAAAAAGCGGAGATAAACCCCCTTGATAATATGCCCCACGATTCCTCGGGGGTTTCAGGTGACAGGGCTTGGTATTGTGTTACGTGGTAATTCTTCCAGGAAACGTCAGAGGGTCGATGCAGGGGTTCTAGAAGGGGTGATAAACCATTTAAGCCTCATGAACAAGCGCATGGTCTTTTAAAGATCTGTGTGTGTGTGTCCTCTTTCAGGAGCGGGCGGGGGGGGGGCACTGCCAGCAA
Source organism: Lissotriton vulgaris (assembly GCF_964263255.1). Classification (NCBI taxonomy): domain Eukaryota; kingdom Metazoa; phylum Chordata; class Amphibia; order Caudata; family Salamandridae; genus Lissotriton; species Lissotriton vulgaris. Next base: position 1,425,549,356 of record NC_141689.1, on the reverse strand, counting down.
CTTGCCAGGCCAGGCAGTGTTCAACACTTGCATCACCCTTTCTCTGCCTGCTATTGCGCTCCATGCTTCGGAAAGGTAAGAAAAAGAACGTGCATTTGAGTTTGAAATGTCCGATCCTGTAGCAGTACACTTGCAAAGCCCACACATGACAATAACCCGATTCAAGGCCCCATTCACCCGATTTTTTAAAAATATATAGCACTCCAACAAAGTCTCCATCTCGTAGGTCCGTCGTGGCCATTCCACGAGCAAACATGGCAGCCGCTCCCCACCAGAAGCCTGCGGGAGTCGGGGGCTCCCAAGACTTTTGTAGAATCTTCACGGCTGAGGGGACGCTTTCGAGAATGGGACCCAAGCCCTATCAGGGAAGCGTCCGAGTTCCAAGGTGTCCCAGGGCCATTTTAGTGGACCACGCCCAAATCTGAAGAGCCAGCCGCCATTTTGAGAGTCCTGTGGCAGTCGCTTATCGTTGCATCGCAAGAGCGGGAGCAACTCAACTACATGGTGAGCGAGACGCTGTAGTCGCAAGAGCGGGCGGTAAACAGCTGAATGGCGGAAGAGGCACAGTGTAGCAAAAGCGGGCGGAATGGCAACTAAAACGGGAAAGGGGCGCCCCACTACAGCGTGTCTTCAGGTCAAACGGATTGTGGAACAAGGTCCAGAATAGAAGAGTCATCAAAAGGCAAAAAGTTCCGCCGGACCCCGGGAGCCGGCCGCCTATGTCGGGGGCGATCTCAGGCTAAACCGGTGCTATAAGACTTGGGGAGGGGGTCGGAGCCAAGCGTCTTCTCCGAGTCCGTGCCATCACACCGCCCCTCGGGGGCCTCCGTCAAGCGGTTTAGGGAGGTACCATATCACATTGTTTTCAAATGCAGTCAGGTCCACAAACGACACTCACTTACTTTGAGAATAGTGAAGCTGCAGTAGGTGGAAATAAGCTTCAGACAGTGTTACAAGCGCTGCTCAGAACTCTGAACTATGGCACCCAACATCCAGAACTTATGCCATTTGAGAATGGCAGTGACATCGAAGCAACTCAGGGACCAAAACCATTAACGTACTTTCACGTATGAAAATCTTACTTGGGGAGGGGGCAGGAGCGAAGCGCCCCCTCCCAGTCCGCGCCACCACACCGTATGTTGAAAATCTGAAGCCATCGTTCTACAAACTCAACCAACCTTGGATGGAAAAATCTAGAAAAATGTACAAACTGAAAACCAGTTTTGGTCTGCATAGCATCAGTAGCAACGCTTGCTATCAGAGTGCATGAGTTTCATGCTCGATCGATTGAGCTAGCCGGATCGGGCAATAAAAAGTATAAAATAGTTATGTAAATAGTTATTTAATAAAATGTTTTACCCTGTTTCTTTGCTGGTGTGTTGTATATATTTTTAATATTTCCATAGGGTTTGTCGTTTTTTTTGGGCGGGGTGGGTGACGGAGCCGAGCTGTCTTGCAGACCTCATGGTGTGGAGCTCAGTTCATCTCACTATTTTCGTATTTCTCATGAAGGGTTGTTCCTAATATTTCTATTTTAGCGAGGTCAAAAAGAGATCCAATTAGTGGCCTACTGATTTTGCTCGATTAATTTTATTTTTTTACACGATTTTTCACGATTTTTCACTATCTGCAAAGACTAAACAGAGTATTGCGACTTTGTGCTTGTTTGTAAATAGAGAATGAACCAAAGAGAATCAATTGTAAAACAGTAAATGCTTGGATAACAATCAATCAAATGGAGAGACAAGCAGGCACGACGGATTACAACGGGGGTAAAGGCCTGCGTTAACTACTCTTCACTATCTGCAAAGAGAGAGTACTACTAAGAGAAAAGAGGGGGGGGCAGCGTTCAAAGCACATCAGCGTGCATAAACACGAAAAAGTTTTTACCTATCACGTACTTGACATTTGACAGCTTTTGATATTTGATATTAAAAAACCATTGAAATTCACTGAAAAAACCATAGGTTATAGGCCATATATAGTTAGGAATTTGCATTTACAAAACCTTGAAAATTCACTGAAAAAACCATTGGTTATAGACCATATATAGTTAGGGATTAGCCTTTTCAAAACCTTATTTTACTCACACAAAACCATTGAAATTTCATATATAGTTAGTTCCACTAACTATATATCGCGCACCCGCAATCCACTGCTGATGATGTCACATATTACATCATTCATGACATGGTTAGTGACATCACTGATGACATCACTGATGACATCTCAAATGACATCACTGATGACATCTCAAATGACATCACTGATAAAATCACTGATAACATCTCATTTGACATGACTGATCACATCACTGATGATATCATTCATGTGATAATACCATGAACCTCTTCAGACTCTAATATAACCTTAGATACAATCAGTGTAAACAGACAGTCACAGACTGTCACTCATCCATGGAGTTACTCACACACCTAGTCAGTTATGCAAAAAATCAATCACACCTCCATTTTCTCAACTATACAGTTATACACACCTTACTTATTCAAACATATACTAACACATATTTACTTTACTCTCTTATACAATCCCTGATACATGTTCACAATGATCCATACAGCCACTCACACATTCACTGGCTCTTATGCACAGTTATTTATATATGTCAACTCTCACATGTACTGTGTTTTACATATGTACTTACTTTGACATGTAGCACTGAGATATCCATTCACTCACTAATACACTCATGCACAGTCAACCGCCCATACAGCTGTTTCCACATGCACTTTTGAACCCATACATATAGTGAATCAACTACTCACACATCTATGTACAGAGTCACACACCTCCCAGCCACCCATACACACACACTCAGTTTCCCATACAAATACTTGGACAACCAATGAATAACCCATACAGTTACTCATATAGCTACTGATCAACATATGCAGCAGTTTGTAGAACAACAGATATAATGATGCACAAATTAAAACAGTTTAGTCACTAACCCATGCACTCAGTGAGACACATTTATTCACTCACTCATACAGTCAGTCATGCACCTACTAAATCCTTCATCCAGACACTTATACATCCACTCATTCTTCAATATGTAAGACATATTTTAACTTTACAGAAACATACAGTCACTGGATGTTGTCATCAGTGATGTCATCAGTGATGTCATTTGAGATGTCATCAGTGATGTCATCAGTGATGTCACTAACCATGTCATGAATGATGTAATATGTGACATCATCAGCAGTGGATTGCGGGTGCGCGATATATAGTTAGTGGAACTAACTATATATGAAATTTCAATGGTTTTGTGTGAGTAAAATAAGGTTTTGAAAAGGCTAATCCCTAACTATATATGGTCTATAACCAATGGTTTTTTCAGTGAATTTTCAAGGTTTTGTAAATGCAAATTCCTAACTATATATGGCCTATAACCTATGGTTTTTTCAGTGAATATATATATATATATATATATATATATATACATATATATATATATATATATATATATATATATATATTCACTGAAAAAAACATAGGTTTCACACCAGTTATAGTTAGGAATTAGCATTTAAAAAACCTATTAAATTCACTGAAAAAACCATAGGTTTTACACCAGTTATAGTTACCTGGAAATTTTACTGACATAAAACCATTGAAATTCCCACGTTATAGTTAGTTGGACTCACTATAACTTGCGCGCCTGCAATGCACTGCGGATGACGTCACATATTACATCACTCATGACATGGTCAGTGACATCACTCATGACATCACTGATGACACCATCCAGTGAATGCTTGTCTTTCTTAAAAAAAAATTTTTTTTAATATGTATTTGTAAAGTACAATGCAAGAATAAATGGTTAAATAAGGGTGTAAATGAATGTTTTTTTTTAAATAATTGATTGGTTAACTGTCTTATTAAGTGTATCTTAGTGAATACATATATTAGCAAGTAACTTTTATATATTGAAATGTATGTATCAGTGTTTCACTTTGTGTATAAGTGACTGTATGGGTTGGTGACTGACTCACTGTTTGTATGTGTTTTGAAGACAGCATATGTACAGGACTGTATAGATGTATGAGTGTGTATATGTGTATGTTAGTGAGTAAACGACTGTCTCACTATTGTCTTTTTCAGTAACGACATATGTTTTAATCTAGTATATGTGAGTATTGATTTATAAAACTGAGTATATGTGAGAGTGAGAGATTATAAGAGTTCCTGTTTAAATTAGTATGTGCTTATATAAGTGATTGTTTAAGAGAGTAAGTATGTGTAAGTATTCTTAGAAGTAAAGTGGTAGTGTGTGTATACTTGTATATGCAAATAAATGGATGTTCAATAGTTTATTTGCATGTGTGAGTATGTGTGTGAGTAACTTTTGGATGACTGTCGGTGCGTAACAGGATGTATAGGTGTATCACTACATATGATGAGTGAGTATATATATGAGTGACTATATAGAACTGTTTGTGAATGAATGGATGTGTATATAGATGATGGAATTACTGAATTGTTTGTTGTAACTGGTATGGGTATCTCCACTTTTTTGAAAATGTTAAATACTATTTTTGAATATGTGTTTCAAGGCTTATATTACACTGAAAGGAGGTCTGTCACTCTGTCACAAGGATGGTGTCATCAGTGATGTCATGAGTGATGTCACTGACCATGTCATGAGTGATGTAATATGTGACGTCATCAGCAGTGCATTGCAGGCGCGCAAGTTATAGTGAGTCCAACTAACTATAACGTGGGAATTTCAATGGTTTTATGTCAGTAAAATTTCCAGGTAACTATAACTGGTGTAAACCCTATGGTTTTTTCAGTGAATTTAATAGGTTTTTAAATGCTAATTCCTAACTATAACTGGTGTGAAACCTATGGTTTTTTCAGTGAATTTCAAAGGTTTTTTAAATGCTAATTCCTTTCTATATCGAGTTTCTAACCTTTTTTTTTCTTTTTACAATTTGCTGTTTTGTGTAAGTATTCATTTTTGATTTTTTTTTATATATTTTTTTTCTTTTGCGCTCTGGGTGGGCGCTCCGGTAAGCTCTCCGGTAAACTCACCGGAAAGCGCACCCAGAGCGCTACTTTCGTTCGTGAAAAAAACATATGAATGAAAAGTTAATAATAATGCAAAACATTTCGTACCATACAAATAAAATCAGTTTTTTTTATAAGGAAAATGATTATGCATTTCCGTAAAAGTTTGATGACGTCACTTCGGCGCGCAACGTAAGCACCCTCAGAAGTGCCTACGTTCGCGCCGCGTAAACGCACTGGAAGCGCCTATGTTCGCGCCACGTATGCGCCCCGGAAGCGCCTACGTTCGCGCCGCGTTTGCGCAACCGGAAGCGCTCCAGAGCGCGCAGCGTAAGCGCGTCGGGTAATGTGACCTTAAAATAACACTTTTCATTGGTTGCTAACAGTTTTTTTTACAAAGAATGAAATCCCCACCCATTTCCTTCACTTCTTCTTTCGCTTTTGTGACTGCAAGACCTGCCTTTATGCTCCTGGATATTTGTTGGTTTTACAATGGCTACCAGACAATCCAGCAGTGAGGATGAACCAGAATTCATCAATGAAGAGCCTCCTCAACGAAAAGTTAAGGAACATTTCATTTGGAAATTTTTTATAATCCCATCTGGACTAAAAAAGGTAAATGCTCCAAAAGTGCAGTGCAGGATCTGCAAAGAAGAGCTGTCACGAGGAAACCCTTTGAAAAAGTACTCTTTTGGGAACTTCACAATGATCCGGCATGTGGAGAGGAAGCACCCCCAGAATTTTGCCCGGGAAAGTGTCAGGGCTCTGGCACAAGAGGTTCCCAGTGATGGGGCCTCTACATCAACCGGAGGAGCAACTTCTTCTGGGAGGGGGAGATCACAAGAGCTGGTTCCGAACATTCAACCTGCTTTTAACCATGGTGCCCTCAGATGCAGATACTGCAATCAACTGCTTACCTTTGGAGAACAAAGTGTACAGCTCATGGTTCGAGCATTAGAAAATCATCGCTGCTCTTCCCACCCCTAATTTTTTTTGTTTTTTTTGCTCCTGTCGAGCAGTTTCCATTCCCTGTTTCTGTTCCTGTTTAGAAAAAAGAAGAAAACCAAAAGTTCTTTTCAGAACTACCTCCAATTCTCATCAAAGAGCTATATTCTTAAAAAAATGAAAAAGAGTAAGTGAAATAGAGTGCATTGATAATGGAAAGGAGAATGAGTAAGAAAGAACAGAAAGGTATGAGAGGAAAAAGGAAGTGAAGTAGGAGGACTGAAAGAAGGTGAGTGTTTGGAAAGAAAGTTATGAGAAGAAGAGTGAATATGGGGAATGTTGATATTCAATGAAAATGTTGAAAAGGAACAGGGGTGTGGAAGGATAAGAAAAGATGCATTGCTGGACTTGAAGGCAGAAGGCCTCATTTATGAAGCCATGCGTCACTTTAACGCCACCAAACCATCACTTTTTGTGACACAACAGTCCAATAAAAAATGCACCTTATTTATTCATATTTACAAAGTGGCGTTTCTAGGTAAATACGTCACTTTGTAAACCCCTGTGCCACATTATTCCTACGTCAGGTGTAATGTATGCAAAAGGGACGTATTGACGCAAGAAAGGGTCGTAGAGGTGACACAGTGAATAAACTGGAGGCCTCATTTCTGAAAAGTGACGCATCGCTACGTGAAAACAGCGATGCGTCACTTTTCTGGGCGCACTCCTTATGACATTCCAGATGTGTCATATTTAACTTATGACTAATCAATTCGCAAGGAGTTACAGATACGTCAGTATTTCTGACGTATCTGTAAACACAAAATTGACGCATTACTGGAGTGCGTCACAAAAGTGACGCAACTCCAGTAATGCGTCCTTTCGCATGGGGAAAGCACCATGTGAAAGGTCTTGCGTCAGTCTTACACCTGCTGTGAGGCAGGCGCAAGATTTTGACGCAACAGCATCCTAAAAGTGAAGCAGTGAAATCTCATAGATTTCACTGCGTCGCTATTACCAAGCTTTTTGCGGGGGAACGCCCCCTCTGCATACATTATACCTGACGCAGGTATAATGTGGCGCAGGGTTTTAAAAAGTGACCCATCTACCTAGATGCGTCACTTTTTAAATATAGCGCAACGAGGCGCATTTTTTTACACCGCTGGTGCGATGCGTCACTTTTCTGTGCGCACTCCTTACGACATTCCAGATGTGTCATATTTAATGTATGACGAATCATGTCGCAAGGAGTTACAGATACGTCAGTATTTCTGACGTATCTGTAAACACAAAAGTGACGCAGTGCTGGAGTGCATCACAAAAGTGACTCAACTCCAGTAAGGCGTCCTTTCACATGGGGAAAGCACCATGTGAAAGGTCTTGAGTCAGTCTTACACCTGCTGTGAGGCAGGCGCAAGATTTTGACGCAACAGCATCCTAAAAGTGACGCAGTGAAATCTCATAGATTTCACTGCGTCGCTATTACCAAGCTTTTTGCAGGGGAACGCCCCCTCTGCATACATTATACCTGACGCAGGTATAATGTGGCACAGGGTTTTAAAAAGTGACCCATCTACCTAGATGGGTCACTTTTTAAATATAGCGCAACAAGGCGCATTTTTTTACACCGCTGGTGCGATGCGTCACTTTTCTGTGCGCACTCCTTACGACATTCCAGATGTGTCATATTTAATATATGATGAATCATGTCGCAAGGAGTTACAGATACGTCAGTATTTCTGACGTATCTGTAAACACAAAAGTGACGCATTGCTGGAGTGCGTCACAAAAGTGACGCAACTCCAGTAATGCGTCCTTTCACATGGGGAAAGCACCTTGTGAAAGGTCTTGCGTCAGCCTTACACCTGCTGTGAGGCAGGCGCAAGATTTTGACGCAACAGCATCCTAAAAGTGACGCAGTGAAATCTCATAGATTTCACTGCGTCGCTATTAACAAGCTTTTTGCGGGGAAACGCCCCCTCTGCATACATTATACCTGACGCAGGTATAATGTGGCGCAGGGTTTTAAAAAGTGACCCATCTACCTAGATGCGTCACTTTTTAAATATAGCGTAACAATGCGCATTTTTTCACACCGCTGGTGCGTCACAAAAAGTGACGCACAGGCGGCGCAAAACTGGCAGCGCAAGGCCTTCATATATGGCTGGGATGCCCGCCACCCCCTGACAACACCAATTCCCAATGGGAGTAGACAGACACAGGTTTGAACTTTTGGAAGGCGGAGAGGAGGTACCCCCCCGGCCGTATTTATTAAAATATGAAACAAAATTTAAAACATTAAATAAAAGTTTCATGAATTATGTACAATTTTACATTTATTACATTCCGATGAAGACATGTTCTTTGGCTAACCTTAACAGATCTCTAATACAAAGGTTTCCTAGCCGAGTCTAGCATCCTGAAAATGCATACATTCTAAATTAAAATTGTACATCCTAGCATTATGGGCCAACGGCAAGGTCTTAACCGGTGTCAGATCCCTACTACCAAAATCCCGCCCTCACGGTGTGAGTGGCGCATGCGCAGAGGACTTTACCCTCATTGCCAACTGTAACTTCCCTTGTCGTGGGGGCCCCCTTTTCACTCGACGCCATCGTAAAGGTCGTCCGAGTTCCCGTGTGAGGTATCTGTAGGAAGGACAGCGTGGACTCCCCCCCATCCCCACACTCTCTATCCGCCGTCGCGGATATCCGCCCCCCGGGAAATTCGTAGGAGGGGCATCTAGCCGCCTCCCCCCTGGGAGGGGCCTATGGCCGTCTCCCCCTAGGCGGCCCATCCTTAGTGGGTGCCGCCTCCCCGTGGAAGGGGCCAATGGCCGCCTCCCCCCGGGCGCTCCCATCCATTCTGGGTGGCGCCTCCCTCTAGGGACCTTGAAATTACTACTCACTGATCATGACCTTACCGCCCGACCAAAAAAATAAATACGACAGTTGTTTTACCTACTAAGGGAAGAAAAATTCTGACATAGCCTTGATGAGTCATCAACTTCATTTTCCTACAAAGGGAAACATTATCCTAAAAGCAGAAGCCACATCATTATATGAAACATTCCCTTACTTCTCTACAAAGGAAAAAAGGCCTATACATTTCTATCTAATCAAACTTTATTCAAACAAACATTGCCATAAGGGGCTGGTGGGTGGGTCAAAATTGCCGCTTGTTCCGTCGAGGGCTCACGAGCAACGAGTTGGTGCAGCCTTCAGAGCACAGGAACAAGAGGACGCTTCTTCGGATTCCCGCTCTATTTATTCATCTGCGGGAGGGCGGGGACCCTCCTCCGGTGCGCCTACTGGGCGTGGTCTTCCGTGTGGGTGTCTAGGGCAACCCCTCCTGGGCGGGAAAGGGCGCGCCCCGGCTACGCCACTTCGGGCATACCAGCCGAGCCACGCCTCCCGCCCAAAATGGTTTCCCGGGGGGATCGGGGCACCCAACCATACGTTCGGGGGGACCGAGTGGTCGCCCCTTTCCATATGGCCGGGATGCCCGCCACCCCCTCCCAACACCAATTCCCAATGGGAGTGGACAGACACAGGTTTGAATTTTTGGAAGGCGGGGGGGAGATACCCCCCCGGCCGTATTTATTAAAATATGAAGCAAAATTTAAAACATTAAATAAAAGTTTCATGAATTATGTACAATTTTACATTTATTACATTCCGATGAAGACATGTTCTTTGGCTAACCTTAACAGATCTCTAATACAAAGGTTTCCTAGCCGAGTCTAGCATCCTGAAAATGCATACATTCTAAATTAAAATTGTACATCCTAGCATTAAGGGCCAACGGCAAGGTCTTAACCGGTGTCAGATCCCTACTACCAAAATCCCGCCCTCACGGTGTGAGTGGCGCATGCGCAGAGGACTTTACCCTCATTGCCAACTGTAACTTCCCTTGTCGTGGGGGCCCCCTTTTCACTCGACGCCATCTTAAAGGTCGTCCGAGTTCCCGTGTGAAGTATCTGTAGGAAGGACAGCGTGGACTCCCCCCCATCCCCACACTCTCTATCCGCCGTCGCGGATATCCCGCCCCCGGGAAATTCGTAGGAGGGGCATCTAGCCGCCTCCCCCCTGGGAGGGGCCTATGGCCGTCTTCCCCTAGGCGACCCATCCTTAGTGGGTGCCGCCTCCCCGTGGAAGGGGCCAATGGCCGCCTCCTCCCGGGCGCTCCCATCCATTCTGGGTGGCGCCCCCCTCTAGGGACCTTGAAATTACTGCTCACCGATCATGACCTTACCGCCACAGGCCGGATAGTTGACCGACTATCCGGCCCCCCCCACTCCTCCTAAAGGTCATGCTTCCTCAAACCCCTTAGCCATGCTATGAAGTCTCCTATGAGTAAATCATTCCCCTCCCTGGACAGGTGAACCCCATCATTCAGATACATATGATCACCCCGAATACACCCGTGAGGAATGCTATGCAACTGCGCGGAGCGAAACAATTTCCCAATTCTATTGTTGACCCTTTTCACTGAGTGGTTCAACGCTGACACTGAAAGGCCCCCCCGCCAAATCTTCCTGGGGATCATGTGGGACCAGGCAATCGTGCACCTCGGGAGCCTCTTAGCCAACCAGCTAACTGCCGACAGGATGTGTTCTAATAACACTCGTCTTCCCAGCTTCACTAAGTCATTGCCCCCCAGGTGTACTATGACTACAGATGGCGGTGACCTTTGCCGCCCTAAAAGACCCCCAAAAAACGATTGAAATTGGTCAAAACAGAGCCCGCCCTTCCCATGGAAGGTCACTCTGTACCCGTATTCCCCAGATGCGTGAGTCGCGTCACCTGCCTTGAATACGTCCCCGGCGCGCCTCACATATGAGTGGCCAACGACCCATACCACTCTCTCTCCAGTCGGTGATCCTCGACCGCTGGTCTCCTGATGCTGGGTCGACTTCCAATTCCGCCCCGCGTGACAGGCTCGCGAAACTGTAATTCAAACAAAAGACAAGAAGCGTGAGTGCATGTCAATTGATCTTTACAACATGTGCAATCGCACATACCTTTTGAAGCAATTCGAGGACCAACGGCCCAGCTGCTTTACTTCCTCCACACTCTGACCCCGGGCTGTAGCCTCAGTAGCAGCCCCAATCCTAAATGAGTGGGTCCCAAAATCGCACGGGTCCATGCTCGCGGCAGCGATTGACAGTGCTAGCACCCTCTGGAACTGAAATCTCGTCAGTGGGGTGCCATCCTTGTGCCTCAGCAAGCTCCCCCCCATGTAGCCGTCCTCAATGCCAAGTATTCCTCTACGCATTTTATCGGACAAGTGGGGGACCCTTGTGCGCGCTGCACGATAACACTATCACCCATAGCTCCCTGGTCAGTCTTGGACCTGGCTATCGAGATCACCATCGAATCACCCCTTATTTGGACGTGATCCCTGCCCAGGTCTCCCTCTATATTCTTCTTGTTCCTTGCGGCCAGTTCGCTTACCCGCATAGCCCCATGGAATGCCAAGGCGAAAGCTGCCCGGAACAGAACTGCTTCGTAAAGGGAGGAGCACGTCTCATCTAGCTTTGCTAAAAGTAGAGACAATCTGTCTAAACCAATCGGGCGCCTCGTATCATGCTTGGGACCCTCGAGGCGTTGCCAGCCGCGGAGTGCCTTCCTAACCAAAAAGGAATCCGCCGGGTCTCTTATGCCATGCACCTGTGCCATGAACAAAATGGCCACCCTATGTCTATTGGCCGTTGCCGCTGATCGGCATCCTCTGTGCAGCGCAACCAGGAACCCCAGGAAGGAGTCCTCCTGACCCCAGTTCTGTTTCCCTGATGGACCTAAAAATGTGCAGTAGGAACGAAACGCTCCTTCGTATGCCTTACTTGTTCTGGGCGCTAAGCTGGCTGCCACGAGGTCTTGTAATCCGGGGCACCGTTTAGCCATAGTGCTTCGGGGAACGGTGCCGCCACTAGGTCCACTGTGGGTAAATAGCCCCTGAAAGCCTGCGTGTGTGAACGAGAGAGTGCATCAGCTGCATAATTCAGTACTCCTGGCACATGTTCTGCCCTGAACTGTACATTCAAGCTCATGCAACGTAATACGATTTCTTTCAATAATCTCAAGATCCACTTGCAGCGGGCTGCCTGCTGGTTAATGCACTCAACCACAGTCATATTATCAGACCAAAACCCCACCGAGCGGTCGCTGAAGTCGTCTGGCCATGCCATCAGAGCAACCCAAATGGGGAATAGCTCCAAGAACCCAATGTTACCTGTCAGACCGCTGGAGTGCCACCACGTCGGCCATACTTGCGCCGACCATCGGTTACCAAAAATAGCGCCAAATCCCACGCTCCCAGCTGAATCAGTCCACAGACCTAGTTCATCCGAAGAAGTTGGTGGCTTGTTCCACACAACTCGACCGTTGAAGTCCGCCAGAAATGCCAACCAAATGCGCATATCCTGGCAAACCTCTGCCGACAGTCTCGTACGGTGGTGTCCCTCCTTGAGACCAACCATAGCTTGTGCAATAGAGCGTAAGAAGGGGCGGGCCATTGGTATCACCCTCAAGGTAAAGTTAAGCTGACCCACTGTTTGCTGTAACTGGTGCAGGGTCACTTTCTCCTTGCCCAGGCATTGTGTCAAGGAAGCCCTAAACTTGGCCACCTTTTCCATCGGTAAACGGAAACATCCTTCCACAGAATCGAGCTCAATTCCCAGAAACTCCAGTGAAGTAGATGGTCCGACCGTCTTACCTGGTGCCAGTGGGACTCCGAACTCCCGCATGAGGATGCAGAAGTCCCGTAGCGCCTGCGCACATTTCGTATCGCGGCTGCTCCCAAAAACAAGAAGTCATCCAGATAGTGCATAACATGCCTATGCCCTGTGGCCTCGGTAAATGCCCATTCTAAAAAACAGCTGAACATTTCAAAATAGGCACAAGAAATGGAGCAACCCATAGGCATGCATTTATCCATGTAATAACTCCCCTGAAATGCAAAACCTAACAAGCGCTGATCTTGCGGGTGTACCGGGAGCAACCGGAATGCCGATTCGATGTCCGATTTCGCCATCAGCGCTCCGGGGCCCAGGTGATTTAACATGGCCACGGCATCATCGAACGATGCGTACCGCACCGAACAAATATCTGGGTCAATGGCTTCGTTCACCGAAGAACCCCTTGGGGCAGACAAGTTGTGAATGAGTCTAAACTCCCCAGGGTCTTTCTTCTGGACCACCCCTAACGGGGAACACACGAAATCCGCCACCGGCGGGCGATGAAAAGGCCCCGCCACCCGCCCCAAGCTGACTTCTTTGGAAATTTTCTTTGCAGCTACGCTTGGGTTGTGTTGGACAGATAACTGATTTTTACAAAAGGAGTCCCCCCGAAAATCCCCCGCCGGGATGTTGAAGCCATATAGGAATCCATTCCTCAACAGCCCGGCGGATACATGATCCGGGATTTTGTTCAACCAAGGAGTCGGAGCCATGATATCGACAGGTGTGGGCAATCGGTTACAAAGTATCACCTCAGTCTTGCTTAGACCCCCCTTGTCCTCCCGTTCCGCTGTTTTTAGATCTACAGCTACTCTCCGGGCGTGAGGAGTTCCCACAGCCCGCACACGCATGCCTAAACCTACATGTTCCCTGGGGCCTGCTACAGTTGCCTCTATTGAAGCCCCAACAAACCCCCCGCTTGCCGCCATTCCCGCCGGTCTTGGGCTGATAGTCCCCACCGGCGCCCGCTCGAAAGGGCACCGCAGGCTTTTGGCGAGCTGACCCTGACCCGCTCCCGCCCGGCGAGGACGTACCTGCCGCCCCAGGCAAGAGCTGCTTGTGCCATGACACCGAGTCGAGGCAATCCCAGGTCAAATTAGCATCAAACTCTTTCGCTTTTCGGAATTTCATATCGTAACCTTTCCACTCGTCCCCCTCATACATGGTATAAAAATCCATAATCCTATTCTGATAACAGGTCAACTCGGTCATGATTTCAGGCTTTCGTTCCCCCATGACTGCCGTAAATATCGAAAAGGAGTATCAATGGGGGGGTTTACCCAGTTAAGGTTAAGGGGACCTGGGTTAGTAAGCGTGTAAAGCGAAGGGGTCCCAGTAACAGGGAGACATTAACCAAATAATTAGAAATAAGTCAAATCAACAAAGCTCTAGTCCACATTGTTTTAATTCACAATGGGACGTTATACTGAACATACACAAATTACACAATAATCAAACATTGGTTAATTACAGTGCCCCAAAGGGTAGAAGCGGGGAGGGAGATGTGATAGTGATGGGAGTTGGTGAGGAAAAGAAAGAAGATTCTTAGGTGACGATAAAATCAACACTTGAAGCTTGTTACGCACAGTTACAAATTCTGTACCAAAAACAGGACCAACAGGTTCGAATATATTATTTTAGACATATATCATACTCCAAAAGTTCAATGAATGAAACCAATAGGGTGTGGAGTTGATAATGAAAGGCAATCAGATGTCGACGTTTCGACCCTCATAGGCGCAGATATTGTTATAATCTTGCTGTAGGGTCTTCATCAGGACTGGAGGGTAGGGGACACGTAACCACACACGTGGTGTACACAGGACCCGATTATGCGTGGGTTCGAGGTCAATTGAAATGAAGAGATCAAAATGTAGCCCAAACGCTGTTCACAGTGATTCCACGGGTCTAAGGGGGTCCGTTATTACCATCGTTGTAATCAGAATGCCGTAGCCAGGACACGTCCGGCAGAGATCGTGTTCATGGCAGTCGGGCGGCGGTGCTTCAAGGGCTGCGTCGTTCACGGAGCTAATCCGGCTCGGGTCTATTCACGCAGTCGCAAAATGATTATAACAATATCTGCGCCTATGAGGGTCGAAACGTCGACATCTGATTGCCTTTCATTATCAACTCCACACCCTATTGGTTTCATTCATTGAACTTTTGGAGTATGATATATGTCTAAAATAATATATTCGAACCTGTTGGTCCTGTTTTTGGTACAGAATTTGTAACTGTGCGTAACAAGCTTCAAGTGTTGATTTTATCGTCACCTAAGAATCTTCTTTCTTTTCCTCACCAACTCCCATCACTATCACATCTCCCTCCCCGCTTCTACCCTTTGGGGCACTGTAATTAACCAATGTTTGATTATTGTGTAATTTGTGTATGTTCAGTATAACGTCCCATTGTGAATTAAAACAATGTGGACTAGAGCTTTGTTGATTTGACTTATTTCTAATTATTTGGTTAATGTCTCCCTGTTACTGGGACCCCTTCGCTTTACACGTAAATATCGAAAAGGCCTTTACCCAATCTGCTACCGTCTCATCGACCCTAAATTCCGCCATCTTGGCCCGCCATACACTGGGGTGCCATAAATCTTTCTGGGATTTTGCATATTCCATCTCGCGATGGTCAGTCAACAATGAAAACATATTCACATATTTCTCCCCCCATATCAGTTATTTTGTGGCCGCAGGGATGTGCTGTGCCACCCTTTCGCGCCTTGAAGGTAATGAACCCTCCCCTGCCATTGGCAATGTGTGCTTACTAGGTTCGACCGTCGTGTCTGCCGCCTTTTCCCGGCTAACCGCAGGTCCTCCTGGCGCCACCTGTGGGGGAACAAGAGGAACATTCGCCGTTGCGGCCTCTCTCGACTGCCGTAACTGCTCGATTATTAGTCTAGCCTCCTCGGCCGGGTCCCCCGCGGCCACTGCCCCCCCGCTTTCTTCTTGAGCCATGGCAACACTGCCGCTAACTAGATGGCCGATTCGGGGGGCATCTCCTCATCGTTAACAGGCGTAATTACAACCGGGATCGGTAAACCTATAGCTGGGTTTGGTACCGGGCTGTCCGCCGGTGTGATGGGGGCGATTGGGGGTACCACAGGAACCGGAACCTCCCCAGAAACCGCCCTCCTCTTAACACGCTTTCCCCTACCCTCAGGGACGACTCCCGGCAAGGCCGGGCCTATTACCTTCTTAGGACGGCCTGAGCTGTTCTGGGCCGCTAACTGTTTTTTAACATCGGCCAAACCTCGACCGATCGAGTCAACTTTTCCGAGTTTTCGGTCCATAATCGCCATTCGATTCGACAAGGTGCGCAGTACCTTCTCCAACTCGGAGCTCTTCCCTGCTTTCTTGCCGGCCATAGCTTCGTGTATTCTGCGCTGGTTGATCAACAAGGACTGGATCTTCCGTACTCCAAGGAACTGAAAGAGAAACAACAAGATTACAAGTTCTCAAAATTGCCGCTTGTTCCGTCGAGGGCTCACGAGCAACGAGTTGGTGCAGCCTTCAGAGCACAGGAACAAGAGGACGCTTCTTCGGATTCCTGCTCTATTTACTCATCTGCGGGAGGGCGGGGACCCTCCTCCGGTGCGCCTACTGGGCGTGGTCTTCCGTGCGGGTGTCTAGGACAACCCCTCCTGGGCGGGAAAGGGCGCGCCCCGGCTACGCCACTTCGGGCATACCAGCCGAGCTACGCCTCCCGCCCAAAATGGTTTCCCGGGGGGATCGGGGCACCCAACCATACGTTCGGGGGGACCGAGTGGTCGCCCCTTTCCAAATATGGTCCTGGATTTTCCCCTTACTTCGCTCACCCGTGCGCTTCCCGGTGCGCGTACCGGGCGCTCCCCCGCGCAAATCGAAAAAAATATTTTTTTTCAAATGCCCCCAGGGACCCTATTTTAGCCCCCACATTAAACCTAGGGGGTCAGGAGGGGGTCTACCCTGCCCCCTTATGGTCAATTCCCCCCTTTGTTTTTGCTACCTCTTGTATCTCGATTTTACCGAGACACAAGATGGCGGCCGCTCCAGACTTTTTAGAATGTTTACAGACACCTCAGAGCCAATCAGCTTTCTGCGCGCAAGTCGCGTGGCGCGCCCGGTGCGCTCCCCGGTGCGCGTGCCGGGGCGCGCCTATAGATATATATATTTTTTTGAACCTAAATTACTCAAAATCCACTGGAGCACATATCTTGAGACATAGCAAAGGCACATCGGGCTACTAGTCCCTACAATTTTGCCAAGTTTGGTGGAAATCCATTCAGCCGTTCGAGCTAAAAGTGAAATCGACCGCCCTATGGAAATTAACATGGGGAAAACGTGTTTTGGGACCCCCCTTTTATCTCGGCCCCCGCTTGACGAATCCCCCCCAAACTTTCAGGGAAAGACCGAAACTCGACGAGGCCATTTTGAGGAAATTTTCAAGCAGATTCATCAACCGGTGCCAAAGTTATTCCAAATAGAATTTTGAGATTTAACATTGAAAAAAATCCTAACTATAACTACCTACTGGCAACCGCCAGTAGGTTATATATATATATATATATATATATATATATATATATATATATATATATATATATATATATATATATATATATATATATATATATATATATATATATATATATATATATATATATATATATATATATATATATATATATATATATATATATATATATATCAAAACAAAACCCTTTCAGGCATAGAGTGACGCATAAATTATGCAAAAAAGAAGGAGAGAACTCTGGGTAGTTCTCAAGTTTAGGTGGAAAGCAGCCCCTGTTAGAGCACTCTCAACACCAGCGACACTCTAGATCTGCTCACCTCAAATGTCTGTTTTTCTATCAAAGTTTTTAAGCATAGGATTAGCACAGTGCTATCCACACCGAGATAGAAAAAGACAAAGTCTTTTGCAATGTATACAGCAAAGTCTTTAAGCATATGACTAGTACAGTGCTGTCCTTGCTGAGCTGTAAAATTACAAAAGCCATTTATCACTCCAGGCACAATATTACAGCTTTGAATTAGTGAAATACCAAATCAAGCCAACCTGAAATGAGTAAAAGCAACCCCTGACACCGTGTTTCGCTCTAATTAGAGCTCTTCAGAGAGGTATAGCTTTGTCCAGACACCAGGGAGCACCCAGTATTAAGCCAAAACAAAACCCTTTCAGGCATCGAGTGACGCATAAATTATGCAAAAAAGAAGGAGAGAACTCTGGGTAGTTCTCAAGTTTAGGTGGAAAGCAGCCTCTGTTAGAGCACTCACCCATACAACCTCTCAACACAGCCACTCACTTACATACCCATTCACACATCCATTCAAGCACTCACATATCCACTCACTCACCAAATAGCCATTCACATAGATACTCATAGATCTTCCAAGAGCACTTTTATAGTCTCTAATACGTGTCCATATACAGTTCCTCTTCCCAAGAATATTGTTCAAGTAGTACAGATCAGTCCATGATTCCTCCAAACCAATGTTTTATTCCAGAGTTTCATTCCAAAGAAAAAAGCAGCCAACACGTGTTTCGTTGTGCATCAATCTAGCACATTAGACTCCTTCAGGGCTGCAACCCACAATAACAACACATAAATATAAATCTAATACATCCAATTGTCTACTCACATCTTCAACAGGTAAAAAGTAATGTCACCGCAACCAAAACCCAGTGCTTTCAGAAAAGAGGGACAGAACCCAGTTTCCAAAATTGAGAAAAGTTACACCCAAGATTAGTGACAATCTGTTATTACTCCCAGAACCTACAAAATCACATTATTAAGAGACCAACCTCTTGTATAAATTGTCGGTCACTCAAATTCAACTTAGGCTTTCCAGTCATCAATAGTCTAGATACACCATTCTCGGGTCCACATATATCTGGTTTCGCTAGAATTATAAGAGGCACATATATGACTCATGTCTCTAATTGTCATAGTGAATGAGGTGGTGTGCACACCGGCATTTGTCAGCATATTCCATTAAAGTCACTTTGTAAGCTTTATCAGTTGTGTGCGAACTGGGTTACGCAATGCCCTCATGCACCATAAACATATGAACAAGTGGGGAGCGTGAAAATCACGCTCCACACCCAGACGCACTGCAGTTTGAGGATACTAGATCCAACTCATTGTAATCCATTTGTCCATCTAATTATTTTCCAAAAGTTTGTCATCTTTTTCTTCTTTTCTTTAGCTGTAATCCACATATTCAACGTATTGCGTTTTAGGAAACTTAACGTATTAACTTGTGCCCATCCAGGCTTCTTCGTACATACGAATCCAATGCAACAAGTAGTTCAGAGCAGTATTTCTTTATTCATAACCCAATGCATTTCAGGCAATTCTCTTGCCCTTCGTCAGGGGTAACTGTGAATCAACAATTATAAAACATTCCATTAGTGATCTCTAAAACCTTACTTTCGCTTTACACAAATCATGTATGTTGTACGTTTCATAAGCTCACATTACATCAATTAATTACACAAGTGCATTTCTATTATGTTGTGTCCGTCCCCTCTTTCTCAAGTCCCTCTCTATTATTAACACTACGAGCAGAGTCATACTTAAACCTAACACCCGTGCATCTTTCATCCCTAGCTTATATATAATGCATATCTCCTGAGGAGAACACTAGCCCTTTAACTAGACTTGCTCGCGCTTTCCAGCCTCCCGCTTATATTACCTCCCGCGTTCAACCTACTCTCTCATTAGATGCCGATGGCTTATTTTAAAGAAATGTTGTAATTTCGAATGGTCTACAAAAAACAAGTTCTATCTAATAAACAAGCTCTATCTAGCCATCACGCGTACCTGCTCACATATTTCTTTTCCACATAGCCCCGAGTTAGTCTGAGACTATCGATTTCTCCATTAAGATGTTTCCGCGTTCTCTACCCAATTTTAAACTGATTTGACTCCACCCCCTGACGTGTGCTTCCTAAAAAACCTTGGTTACCACAGTGTTATTCCTAAAAAACGACATTGCCCATAATGCAAGTAACATCAACCATCGGCTTATATAACCATGACTTGAATGTGTATCTCATTTCACGTTGCCTCCTTAATCACACACTGTTCCGAACTCGCTGTTAAATGGTATGTGGAATCTCCCATGAAGCGAAACTTTATTTCAAACTATTTTTTCATTGGGTGCAACACCAACAAAGGGCAGTAAATTTTAACAATGAATGAGGTGGTGTGCACACCGGCATTTGTCAGCATATTCCATTAAAGTCACTTTGCAAGCTTTATCAGTTGCGTGCGAACTGGGTTACGCAATGCCCTCATGCCCTCATGCACCATAAACATATGAACAAGTGGGAAGCGTGAAAATCGCGCTCCACACCCAGACGCACTGCAGTTTGAGGATACTAGATCCAACTCATTGTAATCCATTTGTCCATCTAATTATTTTCCAAAAGTTTGTCATCTTTTTCTTCTTTTCTTTAGCTGTAATCCACATTTTCAACGTACTGCGTTTTAAAACGTTAAGTTTCCTAAAACGCAATACGTTGAATATGTGGACCGCGATTTTCACGCTCCCCACTTGTTCATATGTTTATGGTGCATGAGGGCATTGCGTAACCCAGTTCGCACGCAACTGATAAAGCTTGCAAAGTGACTTTAATGGAATATGCTGACAAATGCCGTGTGTACACCACCTCATTCATTGTTAAAATTTACTGCCCTTTGTTGGTGTTGCACCCGATGAAAAAATAGTTTAAAATAAAGTTTCGCTTCATAGGAGATTCCACATACCATTTAACAGCGAGTTCGGAACAGTGTGTGATTAAGGAGGCCACGTGAAATGAGATACACATTCAAGTCATGGTTATATAAGCCGATAGTTGATGTTACCTCACATAAAACATGTTTGTACATACTTCTTTAAATTGCATTATGGGCAATGTAGTTTTTTAGGAATAACACTGTGGTAACCAAGGTTTTTTAGGAAGCACACATGAGGGGGTGGAGTCAAATCAGTTTGAAATTGGGTAGAGAATGCGGAAACATCTTAATGGAGAAATCGATAGTCTCAGACTAACTCGGGGCTATGTGGAAAAGAAATATGTGAGCAGGTACGCGTGATGGCTAGATAGAGCTTGTTTATTAGATAGAACTTGTTTTTTGTAGACCATTCGAAATACAACATTTCTTTAAAATAAGCCATCGGCATCTAATGAGAGAGTAGGTTGAACGCGGGAGGTAATATAAGCGCGAAGCTGGAAAGCGCGAGCAAGTCTAGTTAAAGGGCTAGTGTTCTCCTCAGGAGATATGCATTATATATAATCTAGGGATGAAAGATGCACGGGTGTTAGGTTTAAGTATGACTCTGCTTGTAGTGTTAATAATAGAGAGGGACTTGAGAAAGAGGGGACGGACACAACATAATAGAAATGCACTTGTGTAATTAATTGATGTAATGTGAGCTTATGAAACGTACAACATACATGATTTGTGTAAAGCGAAAGTAAGGTTTTAGAGATCACTAATGGAATGTTTTATAATTGTTGATTCACAGTTACCCCTGACGAAGGGCAAGAGAATTGCCCGAAATGCGTTGGGTTATGAATAAAGAAATACTGCTCTGAACTACTTGTTGCGTTGGATTCGTATGTACGAAGAAGCCTGGATGGGCACAAGTTAATACGTTAAGTTTCCTAAAACGCAATACTTTGAATATGTGGATTACAGCTAAAGAAAAGAAGAAAAAGATGACAAACTTTTGGAAAATAATTAGATGGACAAATGGATTACAATGAGTTGGATCTAGTATCCTCAAACTGCAGTGCGTCTGGGTGTGGAGCGCGATTTTCATGCTCCCCACTTGTTCATATGTCTAATTGTCATAGCACATAAAAAAAACATCCGCCATTACTTCACTCATTCAATATTATACCTTACAGTAAGATCACCCTGACCTTATGTTATATCTAACACAATCTTTTCAACAATCCACATCTTATAAGTCTGCTCTTACTTAGCATTACAAGAACCATCAAGTCTCACATCCCCCAGTACCTTTTTATAATAATGTTCTCCGTCGGGTAAAATCTCAGTTATTAAATCCTCTAATAGGTACCATATAACCTGAAATCAAAAACCAAATCTCAATAAGCACCATAGTCACAGACGATCAAATAAGCCACCTATTATTGTAGGACCAAACCTTATAAAACGATTTCACCCCAACCAAACGTCCTCCACTGCAGTTTCAAATATCCCTGCTACAGTTCCGTAATACAGCGTAGGTCATCACGAGTACGTGATCTACAAATTATCCAAAAGAGAAGAAAAACGGTACAGTTGTAAAACCCGCTCCATTCTCCTATTCTAAGAGTGTGAGTAAATAGGGTCTTAGAGCTAAGTTTGTCAGACTTGAGTCATTGAAAAGAACTGAACTTAATAAGTGGTGGGATGCTGCAACACTTAAACAATATCTTATTTTAAATAGAATTCCAAGTGGACTAAGGTCGCAGATCATACCCACGTATGAAGATTTAGAACCTGATCTCTTGAATACCTGGGAAAAAGAATTGAATAATAGCTCAAGAAACCTAATGAATATTCTGATAGAAAATGCAGAGAGGAAGATTGCTAAACTCTTGATTGAAATTCAGAAGGTAGAGGATGAGATTAAATTACTCAATCTTCCTGAAGCGACGGTGAAGAATTATACTATACTAGATGAAAATCTTAATAACTTACAGGCGGATATTAAGAGGAGAAAAGCCAGAAAATTAAAGCGCGATGAGAATGATTACAGGTCAGGACGTGTATACACGTTTGCCAAGTGCTTTGACTATTTAGTGACTAAGGATCTGGGTACTAGACGTAAGGGAAATGCCCCATCCACCAGTGATGTTGATGCATCATCAAGTAACTTGTCGAGTAGTGAAGGTGAAGGACTAGTTGAAACCTTGGGTACTACTGATCCTGAGATCAATTTTTTAGAGGAGGTACGGAGACTGAGGATAGGGAATCGAGAGACGGGAGCCAGAAATCGAGAATTAGGCTAAAAAAAGACAAGGAGACGGAAAAGAGGAGGTGGAGGAGCGAAAGGAAAGACAAGGGATGAGGACACGATCATGCAAATATTGAATGATTCAGACTGTGTGCCAGGGAATGAAATTGAGATTATTAATCTGCCATCTTTGAAACTGTCTCAGACAATTATTACTTTATTGAAGAAGGGACTAGGGTTTTCTCCAACTTCATTCACAGACTGGTACATGACAAAAATAGATGCTACAGCGCCTCCATCGGGCAGGGATCTCAGGAATGGCCTTTAAATGGCTACAGTCCTTTCTGGCGGAGAGATTTTTCTCTGTCTTTGAGGAGGAGGTATCATCCGTCCAACTGCAACTTTTCACGGCGTTCCCCAGGGCTCCTCTCTCAGTCCAACCATGTTTAACATCTACATGAGTCCACTGGCTGAGGTGGTGCTCCCCTGGGGAATTCAGCTTATCACCTACGCCAATGATGCGCAGTTGGTCGTCTCCCTGGCAAGGGATGACGCCGGAGATCAGGGGAGTAACAACTTGACTCCCTGTCTCACCAAGGTTTTGGAGTGGATGACGACGTCGTTTTTAAAGCTAAATGGGGCCAAAACTGACATCATGCTCCTGGGTTATAAAGCTCCCATCAACCTCGACCCATGGTGGCCGCACTGTCTGGGACCCCCTCCCACCCCAAAGTCCCAAATAAAGAGCCTGGGGGTCTGGCTAGACACCACCTTGAGGTTTCAGGTCCAGGACAAGAAGGTGGCGGCGACCTGTTATGGACTGCTTAGGGTCCTCAGGAAAGTCCTGTCCCTCCTACCTTTTGAGGCCAGACGCATGCTGTTCCAGTCGCTGATTTTATCGCGTCTGGATTACGCAAACGCTGTTTAGTTGGGAGCTCCAGTTGGTTCTATTCAAATCCTTCAAACAGTACAAAACTGTGCAGCTCGGCTGCTTATGAATCTTCCCAGACGCTGTTCGGCGAAGGCGGCACTTCGGTCACTTCACTGGCTGCCAATCCAGTAAAGGATCCTGTTTAAAAAGTTCTGTATGGCGCACAAGTCTATAAGTAATGTTGGTCCTACCATCCTCCAGCCCTTGTTTTGCCGGTATCATGCCGCTAGATCCTTGAGATCTAATCAGCAAAATTTGCTGGTGGTACCCAGGGTGAAGCGAGCCCGTATGGGTGGCCGCCAGCTTTCTTTCTATGTAGCCAAGGGCTGGAATAAACTCCCAGACAACATCAGGCTGGAAATGAATCATCTAGTATTCAGGAAGCGATTGAAGACATTTTTGTTCCACTGATTGTCTTCTTCTTTCCGTGGTCTTACAGCGCTGGGATGCCTCAGGGTAGCCATGTGCTATACAAGAGCGTACTCATTCATTCAGGTATATAAGTTTGTGAGACTGTTGAAATTGAAAAAATATTTTGTGAATGTAGCAGCTAGAGTAAAACATTTGGAAAAAATAAAGGATATGAGCAATTTGACTATTCAAGAGATCAATGACACTTGACTTTTAATGTAATTGACGGAGAGTGAAGAGGACCCAGTTACTGTGTCCAAATTACTTGAGGACCTAGAGATCAACCGTTTTGTGAGTGAGAGCAGTGGGTTAAAAATGAAATCCAAGTGGACCCCGCAGTTAACAACTGGTAACGCCATTGATACCTTTTACAGATCTGTAAACTTTGATTTGGACAAAATTATAGATAGATCATCGAAGACTAGACCTAATAGGAGTCTGGACAATTTGAAAAGGGGAGCGAGGATATCTTTGAAGGAGCTGAGTACTGACAAGGATGTGACTATTCGTGTGGCGGATAAAGGGGGAAATATCGTTGTGATGAATACAAATGAGCATAATGAGGAGGTCTTTTCACAACTGAACAATGGAATGTATTATGAGCGATTAACCTGTAACCCCCTTGAGGATTTAACATATAAAATCAACAAACAACTGAAAGAATGGTATGATCAAACATTACTAGATTTTGATGAGTACAACTATTTATTAGTAGTTTCTCCTAGGTCCCCATGCATATATATTTTACCAAAAGTACATAAGAATAGAGAGAGACCACTGGGTAGACCGATTATTTCGGGCATAGGAGGGCCGACTGAAAAATTATCTCAATATGTTGATACCTTTTAAAGACCATATGTACATAACCTCCCTTCCTTCATACAGGATACCAAATATGTATTGAATATTATGAATACTATAACTTGGGAACCAGGGATGATTATGGTGACCTTGTATGTGGTATCCGTTTATACTAATATTCATTATCATCTAGCACTGCGGGCAATCGAGACCTTTTTGAATAGGAGACCAGCAGAATACTACAATCTCACAAGGATTATTTTAAAGATGACAGATATGGTACTGAAGAACAATGTTTTTCTTTTTGATTAACCCTGGGCGTAATATGCGTAGTGGGGCTACGCGAAGCTACGCAAAGTGGGCGAGAAACTACGCCCACCTACGCACTTCGCGTAGCCCCACTTCGCGCCACCTGCCCCCCTCCCCTCCATACCTGATTTTTGAAAATATTGAAAGAAAAGTAAATAAAAAGGCCCTTACCGTGTGCGCTGCGTCCCGGGGCTCCCTCTGCTCGTTCGCGACGCCGTCGACGCCATCTTGAATACCAATGCGCATGCGCGGCCACCCGCGCATGCGCATTTCTCGAGAGAAATGCGCATGCGCGGGCTGCCGCGCATGCGCATTGGTATCGGCGATGGCGGCGCGAACGAGCAGAGGGAGTCCCGGGATGCAGCGCACAAGGTAAGTGCCTTTTTATTTACTTTTCTTTCAATATTTTCAAAAATTAGGTATGGAGGGGAGGGCGGGAGGGGGGCGGGTGGCAGGCACCTTCGCTACAACCACAGGGTGGGCGTAGTGTTGCCTGCTACGCCTACTTTGCAAAGGGAAAAGTAGGCAACACTACGCCCACTCCATGGGCGTAGCAAAGTCCTTCGCCCAGAGTTATTTTTGATAATAAATGGTATAAGCAACGTCTTAGTACAGCGATGGGATCCAGATTCGCTCCGTCTTTTGCCAACCTCTTTATGGGGTGGTTTGAGGCAGAGTGGATCTGGGGCCACAGGGGACGTAAATAAATTGAATATATCCATTACTGGGGTCGATTTATTGACGACTGCCTTTTGATCTGGACTGGGTCTGTTGCCGAACTTAAAGGTTTTTTCGATTATCTTAATGACAATTACTTGAATTTGCGCTTCACCACACATTATGATGAAACACATATCACTGTTTTAGACATTGAGCTCTTTATTGAGAACAACAGACTCTGTAGTAAGATGTATAGGAAGGCAACTAGCTGTAATGCTGTACTGCATGCCAGCCGTTGTCATCCAAAGAACCAAATCAATGCAATACCGTATGCTGAAATGGTTCGTGCCCGAAGGAACTGCTCTAATGAGACAGATTTCCAGTGGAATTTGGAAGACATGTCCCGGAGATTTAAGGGAAGGGGTTATGAACTGGTTGTGATAAGTAAAGCATTGAAACGAGCTAATGACCTGAAATGAACACAGACTCTTGAGACTAGGAAAGTATGTACTACGAGCAAGGAGGTAGAGAAGGTACGCCAGATTACGAACTACAGTGCAGAAAGCCATAAACTATATTCAATTCTCAATAAACACTGGCATTTGCTGAGAGCTGATAAAGATCTATTACCCTTTGTGAGTGAGAGACCTAGTTTGACATTTAGGAGAGGGATGACACTGACAAATACAGTTAGTCCCAGTTATCCAGCCAGACGTGAACGAAAGACTTGGTTGGATAGTCCACTTAAAGGTTTTTACAAGTGTGGGAGATGCAGCTCCTGTAGATGGGCTAGGAATGCTAGAACTAGGTTCTAACTATAACTACCTACTGGCGACCGACAGTAGGTAATATATTTATATATGTCTATATATATTTATAGGACTGGTGCTGACTGTGGAGGCGCTGAATTCGGGCAGCGTTGTATGTTGAAAATTGCACAGCAACCCACAGGGGTTTTAAACTAGGATTATTTTTTGCCGAGTTATGCAACAGGCTCACTGGAGCAATACAGAGACTACGGAGTCCAGGAGGCCTTGGGAAAAGAGGCCACGCCCACTAGGGACGGACATCGTGATTTAAATGAATTTGTGACTGTTGGGCACTGACCATCCACTCATAAGTCTTTGAAAAAGTGCATTGCACGAAACGCGTCAGGCTGTGCTGTTTTACTCGTGCTGTGATGTGTCTCTCATCTTCGCTGTGGCAGCTTCCATTAAATTTGTGCATGCGGAACCAACCAGTTTGCAGGCTCCTCTGTTTGAGTGTAACTCTTTTGTTGGATATATATATATATATAATATACATATATATAGAGGTGTGTGTGTATATATATATATATATATATGTATATGAACAATTCAGCTCCTCTCAACTTCCAGCAAGCAGCAAGCCACGCCAGCGACGAAGGCGACGGACAACCAGGTGCAGGTACAATGTTTTTATTTTACCGCAAACAACAGCTACGCGTTTCTGGCTAGATTGCCGTTGTTCACACACACACATATATATATATATATATCCAAATTCCAATCCTTTAATACGTGTACTTCAAAAACGAAGCAGGCATGGACTCCACCAAGGTGTGAACGTTGATTTATTTGTTATTACCCTTTAACATAAAGAGTCCACTGCCTTGTCCATGAAGCGTTTCGACCAACACGCGGTCTTAATCACATAAACGCGCTGCATAAACTATTAGCCTTTTAAAGCATTATACACCATGTATGCCGGGGGCGTGGCTTGGAGCGCGATGGAGAAGGACGTGCACGGGTAGAGCTCCTGCTTGAGCTCCCCTCTCCCGGGCCGCTTCTCCGCGCTAATTCTACTGACATCGCTGAAAACTGCTGGCACGCCAACCTTGAACCCCCGCCCACCCACTGATCGATCGCGGGGCAGATCGGACATCGAGACCCGCACCGGCATGCACTGGGAGGTGGTGCCCGACGTTGCCGCGACGTCCCTGGTGACCTCCATCACGCGAGGCCGGGGATCCGGCGCCGCAGCAGGGCCTGACCCTGAGGCCTACACGATACTCGACCGGTTCCCCCAGACCTGCAAACGTAACCCGCGGAGCTGACAGCGCGGCTGGCCGGACCTTGGTTGACAGTCGGACCCTCCCCGACTGCGGCCCCCAACTGCAGAGAGCAGAGAGAGGCTGAAACCACGAGCGGGGCCGCCACTGGAGGAGCTTGGCGACGCGGCGCAGGAAGAGACTGAGACCGGCACGGCAGCGCCGCCGGCCCCTTGGGGATGAGCCACAACCGAATCAATTCAGAAAAGGGGGTGGTGATGGACAGAGTATCTGAATTAAACAGAACACTCATACCCAGTCAACAGATCAGGGCTTGATCCATCACCGTTTTTTAGCTCACTGCACCATCCCAGCTCAGAACCTGGCTACATGCAAATTAGTCTGTCCCTGGCCCAGTGCATCATGGGAACAGGGCAGACCAAACTACCAAGCCAATTCTTATACTGGGAAGGAAACAAGCTTCCGGGGACCGGTTTCTGGCATTACAGCCGTCTTCGGCCCGGCTTGCTTGAATCCTGATGGTGCAATGAGCAAGGGACTCACATCTGAGTATACCATTCCACGCTTATGGTGGACAAAAAGATTCAGAAAAGGGGGTGGTGATGGACAGAGTATCTGAATTAAACAGAACACTCATACCCAGTCAACAGATCAGGGCTTGATCCATCACCGTTTTTTAGCTCACTGCACCATCCCAGCTCAGAACCTGGCTACATGCAAATTAGTCTGTCCCTGGCCCAGTGCATCATGGGAACAGGGCAGACCAAACTACCAAGCCAATTCTTATACTGGGAAGGAAACAAGCTTCCGGGGACCGGTTTCTGGCATTACAGCCGTCTTCGGCCCGGCTTGCTTGAATCCTGATGGTGCAATGAGCAAGGGACTCACATCTGAGTATACCCTTCCACACTTATGGTGGACAAAACGATTCAGAAAAGGGGGTGGTGATGGACAGAGTATCTGAATTAAACAGAACACTCATACCCAGTCAACAGATCAGGGCTTGATCCATCACCGTTTTTTAGCTCACTGCACCATCCCAGCTCAGAACCTGGCTACATGCAAATTAGTCTGCCCCTGGCCCAGTGCATCATGGGAACAGGGCAGACCAAACTACCAAGCCAATTCTTATACTGGGAAGGAAACAAGCTTCCGGGGACCGGTTTCTGGCATTACAGCCGTCTTCGGCCCGGCTTGCTTGAATCCTGATGGTGCAATGCGCAAGGGACTCACATCTGAGTATACCCTTCCACGCTTATGGTGGACAAAACGATTCAGAAAAGGGGGTGGTGATGGACAGAGTATCTGAATTAAACAGAACACTCATACCCAGTCAACAGATCAGGGCTTGATCCATCACCGTTTTTTAGCTCACTGCACCATCCCAGCTCAGAACCTGGCTACATGCAAATTAGTCTGTCCCTGGCCCAGTGCATCATGGGAACAGGGCAGACCAAACTACTAAGCCAATTCTTATACTGGAAAGGAAACAAGCTTCCGGGGACCGGTTTCTGGCATTACAGCCGTCTTCGGCCCGGCTTGCTTGAATCCTGATGGTGCAATGAGCAAGGGACTCACATCTGAGTATACCCTTCCACGCTTATGGTGGACAAAATGATTCAGAAAAGGGGGTGGTGATGGACAGAGTATCTGAATTAAACAGAACACTCATACCCAGTCAACAGATCAGGGCTTGATCCATCACCGTTTTTTAGCTCACTGCACCATCCCAGCTCAGAACCTGGCTACATGCAAATTAGTCTGTCCCTGGCCCAGTGCATCATGGGAACAGGGCAGACCAAACTACCAAGCCAATTCTTATACTGGGAAGGAAACAAGCTTCCGGGGACCGGTTTCTGGCATTACAGCCGTCTTCGGCCCGGCTTGCTTGCCCGGGGGGAGGGGCCCACGAGGCCCCTCCCCCCGGGCTCCAACCCCAGGCCACTCATATTTCGAGTCCTGAACTACAGAGACCGCGACACTATACTGTGGGAAGCTAGGAAACTTGATGACATCCGGATAGATAACACCACGATGATGTTTTTCCCAGACTACACCGTGCAGGTACAAAGGCAACGCCACTCCTTTCTAGCAGTGAAAAGGCGACTGCGACAGGCGGACCTCAAATACTCGCTGCTCTTCCCCGCGAAACTGAGGGTGGTAGCGCAGGACAAAACGCACTTTTTCACCAGCCCTGAAGAGGTGGAAGCCTGGCTTGATGGAGGGGCAACCGAGGCGCCCAGGAGGGCACATGGAACCACCACGTTCTCACGCACGTGCGGACTGCGGCGACGCCGCAGGCGCAGAACACCTACCCCCACCCTCGCCCAGGAAACACCACACCGCTCTCCGCCCACGGACCTAATCCGACAGGAACAACAGGATGTGCTTCGCAAAGTCACAGAGATCAGTAGCTCTCCGGCCCCATCCTCTGCTCCGAATGCCAGCCCGACCACATTCCCGAGCGACGATGAAGCAATCTACGGCCTACCGGATTCCCAACACTCTGCGGACCTCCCTGTCGTCACCCCACAGACGGTGGACCTTCTCGGCTGAGAGGGTACTGAGAAGCCTTTCTTTCCCACGAGGCGCGACTGGTATGGCTGCATGGTTGTCACACTGACTGAGGTGAGCAGACTACAGATCTGACTAATGCGGGGATCTCCCTGCCCTGAAGAATTGAACACAATCAGGACGCAGTGAGTAACATTCTCTTTTCATACACACACAGCTCTGTCTGCCACCTTGAACAGTGCAGCACCTTGGCGGCGGCCACATATCTGCCGGGGACCTCTGTACTGACATCTCCAGTGACGGGGCCCTGTGAGAGCCCTTCTCCCATTCTCTGGTGGCGGGGAACCTTACTTGGAACACTCAGGGCGGGTGGACTAACGAGCCTACCAGACAGGCACGGTGACTCTTTGCTGGCCCGGGAGATGTGGCGTATTACTGTTCAGCTACGCCGACACTAAGACTGTTGTTGCGACAGCCACCTACCACCCCCTAGAACTGTATAGTTTACTTTAGCTGATTAGAGTGTTTGGACAGCGACATGTTGTGCAGCCGACCTTTTGGTATTAATTACAATGTTGCCTCTTTTTGGCTTTTTGTGTCCCCTTTCCTTCCTACCCTTTTGCACCAAGGGGGATCATTGGATAATGTGCTTACTGCTGGGCGTGGTGTGAGGGCGGGATGGGGTTGAGGAGCTGGAGGGAAGCTGGATCTGAGGGACAAAACCTGACGGAAGGGAGTGAAACCTTCATGAACAGTGACTATGGCTGAAATCCGAATGTGTACCTGGAATGTCAGAGGCATGCACACACCAGCTAGGCGATATCAGATTTACTCTTATTTGAAACGCCACAAGATAAATATAGCGCTGCTACAGGAGACGCATCTGAACAGGGCATAGGTACAGGCATTACATCGCAGGTGGCGCGGGCAACTCTATGCTACAGATTACTCTTCATTCGCACGCGGTGCCCTAGTATGGGTCCGTCCCGGGACCCCTTGGGCGGTCCAGACACACACATAGACTCTGAAGGCAGGTTCGTAGTGACACAGGGTAGGCTAGATGGGCAACAGGTGGTGTTGGTCTCCCTCTACTCTCCAAACACTGATCAAGGTGGTTTCCTGACACGGCTCTCCACAACGATGGCGACCTGGCACTCGGTCCTGTGGATACTAGGGGGTGACTATAACTGTGTGCTAGACACGACACTAGACCGCTCCTTCCCACCCCCACCTGGTACACCAACACATGGTGCCATGAAGGCACTGCTTGGGTGGGCCACACAGTGGGACCTACATGATGCCTGGCGATCACACAACCCTGCGGCACAAGTGTACTCCTACTACTCGGGTGCGCACAGCCTACACGTACGTTTGGATAGATTCATGGTATCCGCTGAGCTGCTCCCGCTTGTTGCAGATGCGCGATACATGGGACGCACACACTCAGCCCACAACCCACACTTCCTGACTATCACCTGGGAACGCCCACTCCTGCCCATTCCCACCTGGCGACTACAACCAACGCTACTACTAGATGTGGCTTTCCGCGACTCTCTCCTCACGCAAACTGCCCAATATTTTGAAGAGAACTCTGGCACGGCATCCTCAACCCAGGTCGAGTGGGATGCCTTTAAAGTAGTGATTCGGGGACACTGGGAACACAGGGAAACATGAGACGTCAGCTGGAGGGCGACTTAACAAGACTAGAGACTGACCTGCTAGATCAGGAACGAGAAGCGGTTGATGGCACGGCTGACCCGCTGACGAAGGCCCATCCGGAACATGCGCGCCTTCTGGAGCGACTATGCTGCACACTCGGCACGGACACACCACCTAAGCGATAGGCCCGGCAAATTATTGGCCTGGCTGATTTCACAGGTTGACTGTGTGGCCCCGGTGGCGGCGCTACATGTTGACGGGCAGGGACTAGTAAACTCCCAGCGCCTCATTCACGAGGCGTTCTCGTCTCATTATGGTGCCTTGTATCGCTCCCGGCTTCGCGATCCCAGCCCTGATGTGGCAGAATACCTCTACCCCCTCCAGATGCCGCAACTTACAGTTGCACAACAGGATGACCTAGGGGCCTTGCTCGAGCCAGAGGAGCTACGGGAAGCCATATTTAATCTGTCCAACGGTAAATCCCCTGGCCCCGATGGGTTACCGGCTGAGTTTTACAAGGCTGGTTCGGACATTCTCATCCCGGAACTCCTGAAAATGTACAGCGCGGCTGCAGAAGACTCCTCTCTCCCACCCACGCTAAACAAGGCAAATCTGATCTCCATCCCCAAGCCCGGCAGAGATGCCACACGAGTGGGCTCTTATCGAACCCTAGCACTCCTAAATACAGATTATAAAATACTGGCCTCCACCCTGGCTCGGAGACTGGCCCCCATGATACCACTCTTGGTACACCATGACCAGAACGGCTTTGTTCCGGCGCGCCACACATCTCACAATATCCGTCGCCTGTTCCGGGTACAGGAATATGCTGTTCGACACTGGCCACGAGCGGGGTGCCTGGTATTGGACCTCGAGAAGGCGTTTGATTCCGCGGAATGGCCGTATCTAAAGGCGGTAATGGAAAAATACAACCTGGGGGATGGATATGAGACTATGGTAAACCTGCTGTACTGCAGACCTACAGTCCGAGTCCGCACCGGGCGATTGCTGTCTGACGCCATTCAATGTGCGGAGAGGCACCAGGCAGGGCTGCCCCCTGTCGCCCTTGCTTTTCTCATTGGCCATGGAGCCCCTGGCCACGATCCTCAGGGCCCAGGGACAGGAGTGGGGAATCCCGATGGCAGGCGGGCTGCATGTGGTCTCGCTTTATGCAGACGACTTGCTGCTATATGTCAAAGATCTGACCAATGTCCCGGAGTCTCTTACGGGTGTTTTCCGGACCTTCGAGGATATGTCAGGGCTACGAGTCAACTGGTCCAAGTCGGGAGCCTACTCCTTCAGCCCGGACACGCCAGAAATCGACATCCATATCGGCGGAGAGAGGCTGCAATGGTACCCCACCACGTTCTGATATCTGGGTATCCATATCTACAGGGCCCTGGCAGACATCCTAGAGGGGAACCTGCTATGGGCGATTGCCTCCATCCGAGTCCAAATTGGCTTTTGGAAGACCCTGCCCCTAAATGTGCCTAGCCGGGTGGCACTGACCAAAATGATAGTCTTACCAAGACTACTATACTACTTCGCCAACGTCCCGATGTATGTACCCAACAAAGTGTTTCGAGAACTGGAAGTCTTACTTCGTAGCCTTGTCTGGAACACGGGTTGGCCCCGAGTAGCGCTGACTCAATCGTACATGACCACCGAATCGGGAGGCTTGGCGGTTCCCAACATGGAACTATACTATCTAGCAGCGCAGCTGCAATGGGTGTCGGGATGGCTCTGCGGCAAAAACCTGGGGGACACCGCTTCAGACACTACTGTCTGGACCCAGACGCAAATATGCACACTGTTCCACCCTATGACCCGCTCCCCCTGCCCGCCCTACACAATTACACCTGGCGGTGGCATGCAGATGCTTTCTGCGATGCCTACGGCTTACCCATACCACGAAACCGTATGCCTCGATACTCCCTCTCCTGGGCACTCCCGGAACGGCGGGGGCGCTGTCGGAAGCTCTTTTGGTCAGCTGGACACGTGCTGGACTAGAATCCCTAGGCGACCTCTATGCAGATGGCACTCTACTCTCTATTGCGGATCTCACCGCTAGCACAGATCTCCCTGCGGGACAATTTCTATTGCATGCATGGACCGACTAATATCCCGCGCAACCCCCGTTTCAAACTTATCCGATTCTATATTTTGCACCGAGCCTACCTCACACCTGACAAGATAAACAGATACTTCTCGGCCACTGACACAGCTTGCCAACGATGTTCTTTGGTAGGGGCGGATCTTCTACACATGCTTTGGCACTGCTCTACCATACAGATATACTGGGACGAGATCACGACATTGCTCACACAATGCACGGACGAACATGTGCCACGGACGTGGGAAGCCTGTATTTTGGGGCTTTATAAACGCACGAAACTCAACAAAGTGCAAGCGAGGTTCTGGGATATGGGATTAATCACAGCTAAACACTTACTAACTAAGCACTGGAAAGCCAACGCCCCCCCCACACCAGACACTGGCATTCATCCTTCATTAATTGGGCACGGGCGGAAGGCACAGTGCTCCTCTGAGAAGAAACCGCAGGACTCCGGAAATTCCCCATTGCACAGCTCTGGGGCGATCTTCTGACGTCCTTCCAACGAGCCTGTCAGGAACAGGGGATAACTTGAGCTAATATGACCCTACACCACCACGGAGATGAGGAACACTGCGGACAACTCGAAACGTTGCCCCAATGGTCACTGGCACCTCCACCCCCCCTACACTTACATAGCGCCAAGCCCGCGCTCATCTGATCATTCCTGCCCACTTACTGCGTGTGCCCCGCCACTGATAGCGGTCAGATATGTCTGGCGCGTCAGTTGGCATCCCCTGCTTGACAGGTCCTGATCATATCCTTCGGGGAAGGAACCCTCCAATAGCTGCACTCTGGAATAATCAACCACATGCCTTCACTCGGCCCCCCCGCGCTATCCTCCCGCACCCCGCCCCGGTACCACAGATCCCTCACCAAGGCTACCACTACCCTAAGAAAAGAATATATATATATATATATATATCTAGGAGCGCGCACCGTGCACGTACCCGTGCGCGTACGGTGCGCGTATCGGGTGTGCGCGAGCGGAATTCTGATTTGCTGTTAGACGTCTGTCAACATTCCAATCGGTCAAAACCAGGAAGTGTTGGCCGCCATTTTGTCACTCCGAGGCAGAACAGAGCCAAACACAATAGTGGAGAACGTGAAAAGGGGGCAGGGTAGAGACTCCCTGACCCCCTAGGCCTTCTCAGGGGGTCCCTGAAGGACCCCGAAGGCCCCCCAAAACATTTTTTTAAATCGCGGGGTGCGCACCCGTTGGCCACCATTTTGTCACTCCGAGGCAGAAGAGAGCCAAAAACAAAAGTGGAGAACTTGAAAATGGGGCAGGGTAGATACTCCCTGACCCCTAGGCCTTCTCAGGGGGTCCCTGAAGGACCCAGAAGGCCCAAAAAAATGTTGTTTTTTTAAAATCGCGGGGTGCGCACACGGTGCAAGCACTCGTACGCGCACGGTGCGCGTACGTCGGCAAAAAAAAGACATAACAAAATACAGTTAAATAACAAGTTTGAGTGTTTAGATGTTGGTTGGCTCAAGAGCCGTTGTGTTCATTGAGTGTTTTTTGTACTTACAAGTAAGTACAGATGCAGAGTCTGAAGTTCAAGAGGAAGACTCTGTTCCCCTCATGTGCGAAATGTACTCCGTCTCCTCTATAAATGCCTTGCATTTTGTATCGCAAGTTGTTGTGGTATGTAAAACCCATACCATAGTCTGTGAGGAAAGCAGAAACAGACTTATTCACATGTTTCCTTGCTTTCTTAAACTGTGGACAATATTGGTTGGACCAGTTCTATTTTTGCCTTTGGCATATATTAGAATATACAAAAGGCAGTTTGTGGAAAAAGTGACATCTATTGCCCAAAGGTGTCCTCTAACTGCCTCGCTCCCTCTCAGTCCCTCACTGTACCTCTCTCTCACTCTCTCCCTCTCTCCCCCTTACCCTTAATCTCCTTTCCTCTCTCTTTCTATCACTCCTCCTCTCTCTTTCCCTCTCTCTTAATTTTCTTCCTTCTCCCTCATTCTCCTTCACTCACCCTCATACCCCTTCCCTAACTGTCACTGCCCTTAACTCACCGACACTCCCCTTCCCCCACTCCACTTCCTCCTGTCTGTATCTCACACCCATTCCCTTTCCCGCTCCCTTTCTCTCACTCCCCCTCGCTCTCCTTCCCTCACTCCATTCCTTACTCCCCTTCCCTCACTCCTCTTCCCTAACTCCCTTCATCCCCTCACTCCCCTTCTGTCTCCCTCACTCCCATTCTCTCACTTTCCCTTACCCGCCTTTTCTCATCCTCATACCCCTTCCCTCACCATCACTTCACTTCCCTTACCTTCACTCCCCCTACCCTGCTCTACTTCCCCCTCTCCGTCCCTTACTCCCCCTCCCTGTCTCCGTCCCCCGCTCCCCTTCTCTCATTCCCCCTCCCTCACTCTCCTTTCCTTACTGTCCTTCCCTTACTCTTTCACTCCCCTTACCTCACTCCATTACCCTTAGTCCCCTTCTTTCAGTCACTCTTTGACTCCCCTTTCCTCATTCACCATAGTCCCCTTTCCTCACTCATTCCCTTAGTCCCTTCCTCCCCTTCACTCAGTCATTTCAATCATTCATTTATACACTACACATTCATTCAAAAAAGTATGACACAGTATATAAGAAATATAGTTCTTCTTAGAGAAGTGAAGTTAGTTTTTAGAAGCACTGTTTTTTTTGTCTTTTTTTGTTTTAATTTTTTTTGTGTTTTTTGAACAATTTTATATTTTTGGGGGATTTTCTGTAACAAAAAAATAAACAGGTAACCAAAAACTGCTCCACAGGAACAGGAACAAAAATAATAAAAGAAAAAAATGAATCGCGGGAGCATCTGTGCTGCCTCTTCTTTTGCACAACCAGATCAATGCTTTGCTCTCCATAACATAAAAGTTTGTTGCAATAGTTACAATGTATGTTCAAGTCTGCAAAATCCGGCCGGATATCTGGAGCAGTTGAAGATGGAGATGCGCCCGAAGAAGATGTGCTGGGGACAGCAGCCGCAGGATTGTCCCTGATGTGTTGTGTAGATGCCCGAGCATAGTTGTTGGGATGTAGATTTTTGAGATGACGAATCATACTCGCAATGCTGAACGAATAATGTTTGGAGGTATCACCTCTTGAAAGGATGGTGCCACAGATTTTACAAGTAACCTTGGAGGCATTTACCTTTTTTTGGCCTTCTGAGTAAGTAAAAAACTTCCATACAAAAGACTCTTTTGTTTTCTTTTGTTTAGGCTGTTCAGTCAAAAACTCCACATCAGAGTCTGAAGATTGCTGTTCTGCCATTTTCCAAGCACGAAGAAAACACTGTAGATGCTTCTCCCAGGTAAGTGAAACATATTGTGAGGGAAGTGGGTGGGGTTTTTGAAGATTTGGACAGGAAACTACTATAAACCAATCAAAAGTTTTGTTTTCAAGTCACATGACATTACGAGCGCGCAGGGCACGCACGGTGCAAGCACGGAGCGCGACCGGGTGCACATGAGTCGCATATAAATGATGTTTTACCCGATTTTCGTAAATGCTTTTAAAGCTAATATACGGTTCTTAAAAGTCAAAAATACTATTTTTACAGTTATGTCACAGAACGTTTTGGGTTATTATGCACATTACATTTACAGAAATGACTTTTTGGAATGAAAATTTTTTCGCGGAGTGCGTCCAGCGTGCGAGCACCGTGCGCGCACCTTTAAAAACCACAAAAAAAAAAGGCCAGAACAATTTAAAAAATCAAACTATAGTAAATAATAATATATAAATCAAAATTAAAATTTAAGTATTGTAAAAAATATAGAACATTTATATAATAACAAATAAATATACTAATTGAGACATTTTAAAATTAGCATTTAAAAAACCTTTGAAATTCACTTAAAAAACCATAGGTTTCACACACGTTATAATTAGGAATTAGCATTTAAAAAACCTCTGAAAGTTACTGAAAAAACAATAGGTTAAACAGCAGTTATAGTTAGCTGGACATTGTACTCATAAAAAACCATTGAAATTCCCCCGTTATAGTTAGTTGTACTCACTATAACTTGTGCGCCCGCAATCCACTGCTGATGATGTCACATATTACATCATTTATGACATGGTCAGTGACATCACTGATGACATCACTGATGACATCTCAAATGACATCACTGATGACACCAACCATGTGAAAATGAAATACACCTCATCACACACTAGTATAATATTTCATCACTCACTGTAAAATAGAAAGTGCCATATTTGAAACCATTGACACACCAATAATAATTTCTAAACACCCACTCAGTGATTCATAGATCTATACACACATCTAATCACTTACCTATAGATTCAGAGTTATATGCAGTGAATAATTAACAGAACACTATCAAATATATTTATACGCCTATTTCAACATTACACACCAGCACACATTGTATTCACTTATAAAGACATCCTTCTGACTTATGCAAACAATTGATTATACTTACATTTACGAATCTACACACTTATACAAACACCACTTCATCTATTTATATAGATAATTACACACTTATAGTGTTATAAAATCACTATTACAAGTATACAGTTATCCATATAGTGACTCATACAATCACCAAGTCTTAGGCACACTTATTTAGATATAACTGTCACATACAGTGCCTTTTTTTCAAGTTTTTTTTAATCAGATTTTATTGTGTGAACTCACATGTCATGCATATCTCTGACATCCAGAGACAAATGCCACCATCAATGCATCATCAACATCTTATGGTCACATGTAGAAAAAATAATTTTTGGAACATTTCTAAACACTCCCCGCTAAAATTTTGAGTTACAGAATGTAATCAATGTGCAACCCCCCCTCTCCCCCCTCCCGCACCCTTCCTGCGTGCCAACTTGCCCATCTGACGCATAGAATAGCAAAACATTACAAGTCATGTAGAGTCCATACCAACTGCCACTGCTCATGATCCGTGTCCTCATATCGTCGGGAGGGTGGCCTCCTCGGGCGGCGGGTCCAGATCTAGACCCCGATAGTCCGCCCACCGTTTCCAAATTTTGAAGTGCTTCCGGGAACAGCCCCTCGCTAGGAATACAGGTTGTTCCAAGCCCATGCAGTAGTCCATTCCATTCTTCCAAGCCGTGAGTGACGGTGCCTGGGGGGCCTTCCACGCCTTAGCAATATCACGTTTCGCCAGCGTAAATCCCAACAACATTAAATGGCGTTTATACCTGTTTCCCCCGACCCCAGCCATGACATGCAACAATGCTAGTTTGGGATCCCTCTGTAACCTCCAGGCTAAGACTTCATCCAGGCAACGATGGACCCCATCCCAAAACCCCTGCAACGATGCACAGTCCCACAACGTATGGCGTAGTGTGCCTACTTCTGACCCTCAGCGAAGGCAGTCGGGAGACGCCACCAGTCCCGCCTTCCACAGCCGCTGCCTGGTGTAATATGTGCGGTGCAGATATCTAAACTGAATCAGGCGCAGGCGCGTGGATATGGCTGCTCCCCTGGGGCTCTCGAGGGCTTCAATCCAATCCTCCTCATCTAGTTCTCCGATATCCCGTTCCCAGTGGGCTCTAAGGCCATTCAGATCCGAAGAGCAGTGACGCACCAACATCTTGTAGATACGCGATAGTTTTTAATCTGGCAGCTCCCCCATAAAGATTTTTGCTTCTATGGGACTGAATTCGGGAATCCGCTCCAGACCAGCCAGGGAGGGCGCCAGAGCATGGCGGAATTGAAGATATTTATAGAAATGGGTGCGTGGCATCCCATAATCCTCCTGCAGATTCGCAAAGGATTTAAGGGTGTCACCAGACAAACCGTCGCCCAGGGTGGAAATGCCAATGGCGTCCCAGCCCCTGAAGCCCATCAGGGCGTCTAACTGCTGGAGCCTCCCATTGCGCCAAAGGGGGATTTCCTGCGTAAGGACATTCCACCAGCCCGTCCGCCGCAGAACCTGCCTCCACACATGAAAGACCACCTGCGTGGCTGATGGGAGGGACCTCCGAAGGGGTGCCACATACAGCAGCGTATGCACGGACACTGAGCCCATTAAATGTCTTTCAACGGCGTAACCTTTTTTTCAAGTTTAATGGAGATGTACCATTGAGAGAAATATTTAATCACCACCACACCCATAAACATATACACTCACTGAAAAAACTATTATAACATGTAGTCTTAACCTTATATACCTACTGAATGAACTATTCACACATTTTTGGGCAATCACACCCCCCCCACCAAACCACATAGACATTAATTTACCCATACAAATACTCAGTTAAGAAACCAATAACAAATATAGTCTTTAACATAGCAATTAAGACCAGGCAATAAAGACTTTCACAAAGTTTAGTAACTACACATTATATATAGTGAGACTCTACAAATTAGTCAAGGAAATAATCAATGACAGTGTCACTAAACCCACCATTCACACATTTATATTTATATATCCACTCATTCTACAATGCAAAGTAGTGTATTTAAAATACATATTTAAATATCAAAGCAAACCACATTCACTGGATGATGTCATGAATGATGTAATATGTGACATCATCAGCAGTGGATTGCGGGCTCGCGAGTTATAGTGAGTATAACTAACTATAAGAGGGAAATTTCAATGGTATTGTATGAGTAAAATGCCCAGCTAACTATAACTGGTGTGAAACCTATGGTTTTTTCAGTGAATTTCAAAGGCTTTTTAAATGATATATATGTCATATATATCAAGGCGTTACTTTATGCTGGGAAGATTTAGCTGATGACCCTGCACTCCTGTCGAAATAAAGGTTTCAACATGCTTTGTGTGGTGCTTCACATGGGTGCTCTTTTCGTTTGGATACATATATATATAGTAAACACCAAAATCTATAGGGATGGATTTACTGACATACAATACCCCATCAAGCAGGTTCTAACCTGCAAAACCGAATTTGCGGTTTATATCCTTCAATGCCCCTGTCTATTAACCCCTTCCAGGCTCATGACGAGCTGGGCTCGTCATGAAGTAGCCTCCTACCAGGCTGATGACGAGCCCAGCTCGTCATACTCAATGGACTTTTGAAAATTCCAGCACAGGAGGAAAATATCACTAGCAGCGATGGTGTTAAGATACGTGGGCAGCACCAAACATGCTGTCCACAAACGTATCCTCC
Source organism: Lissotriton vulgaris (assembly GCF_964263255.1). NCBI lineage: Eukaryota > Metazoa > Chordata > Amphibia > Caudata > Salamandridae > Lissotriton > Lissotriton vulgaris. The sequence continues at coordinate 1,425,508,072 of NC_141689.1, read as the reverse complement.
AACATTTACGTGCAATCACCAATGGCGACAACACCTATCCAGTGGCCCGGCATTTCAGGGAACACCATCAAAGCAACAATGCTACCCTGAAATATTGGGTGATTGACACAGTAAATGCCAGTAGAAGGGGAGGGGACAGAGAGGCCAAATTAAGAAAACTGGAAACAAAATATATCTTGTTACTCAATACCAAGAGCCCTGGGGGTCTCAATGTAACGGAGGATTTATATACATGTTTACCATGAGAGCCTTGATAATTGAACATAAGGATATTAGGCTTCCCTTTTGTATGCCTCATTAATAGATACTACCCGGCTGGGAATACCTATTAGAGGATTAGGAAGTTGGAAACATGTTTGGGAACCCTGATATGAAGAACTGTTTGTACTGCTACTTTTTAGTTACATTGATCATATTCACTTTTGGGCACGTTAGGAACTGGGCAGACTGTACGGGTCCTAACGCACGATCAGTCGATTCAGTTTTCCCTTTAACATATTTAGATCACTTATTTCACAATGCATATACATATTATGAACTTGTTACTAGGTTTTAAAGGTTTTAAAGGGTTTTTAGATAACATTGTGGTTGAGACATTTTCAAATTTTATATTTAAATATTTTACCAAGACTTCTGTTTCTGGGATTATCGCAATTGATACAATATTTTTTGCGGTCAATTTTACTGATGAATTTAAATGTGTGAAGACAGCAGAAGATTTGCATTGATTGAAGAAATTTACATATTGTGTTGTGATTTAAATTGTATTTTTGATCTTAACATTGATTACATCCTAAATATAATGAGGAGAGATAGATTTGCACTTTAGCATATTTTTGTACATGTTTTTGCACAAAAGGCGATATTTGCACATCAATATTCTTGCACTTGCACTTTATATCTTTATAGATCAAATACACAGCAATAGACAATGATCATAATGGCACTTTAATAAATAGCATTATACCCAGAAGAATTGAAATATGAAATATTATATTTATGTATGTATATAGTAATTTAAAACATTTGGTATTTAACTATGACACTTTTTTCCTACAATGTTCCTCAAGTTGACATGTTCTGTACAATCTGAATGGTTCAGTGTTGCTTAATTCAGTATTTTACCGTAATTCATATTCAGCATCTGAATAACATTGTCATATATTGCACTTACCCTGTAAACCCAGTATTTTGTTTATGTCCATGCATAGCCCTCTCATGTGACGACAATGAACCTATCACTGACACTTTAAAAGGTCCAATCCACTACGAGAACATTGTCATGTGAACGAGGCTCTTGGAGCTGAAACGTCATGAGACTACCTGCACTAGATAAATAAATAAGAAATCACCGAACTGGTCCGTGTCCGTGTACTTTGTATCCTGGCTGGTGAGATTCCAGAGCGTGGTAACAGGTGACGGAGTATTGGATATATATATATATATATATATATATATATATATATATATATATATATATTCACTGAAAGGTTACAGGGACGTTATAGTTAGGCTCAGAATTCACTCGTACAAAACCAGTGAAATTCCTCAGTTATAGTTACATGAGCGAACTATAACTTACACCCCGCAATGCACTGCTTATGACCTCACACATTTGAAATTCTCCAAAACAAAAAAAGTCTATCCAGGTCAGCTCCTATCCTGAAATTTGGGGGTGACTCGTCAAGTGGGGGCTGAGAAAAAAGGGGGTCCCAAAACGCGTTTTCCCCATGTTAATTTCCGTAGGAAATTTTGTGACGTGCTACAGTCCGAACTACTGAACAGAATTACCCCAAATTTGGCAGAAAGGTAGAGCTTGGTTCAGAAAACGACCATTTTTTAAAATCCGTTCAGTAGTTTTTGATAAATTCAAAAAATAAGAGTATAAAAATAATTTGGTGTGAATCCCTTCAGTAGTTGCTGAGAAATTAGAAAAATAAACGTTTCAATATCTGGGTGGAGCCTAAGTGCGCGAGCTTCACTGTGATTGGCTGCTAGTAGTCCAAACCAGGAAGTGTTGGCAGCCATCTTGTGGCTCGGTAGAAGCGAATCATCCAAAAACGGAGAAACAAAGGTATAAAAAAGGGAAGGGGGCAGGGTAGAAATACCCTGACCTACTAGGTCTGCTCAGGGGGTCCTAGAAGGACCGCCAGGGCTCAAAAAAGTATTAAAAAAATAACAAATCGGCGTAATTTGTGCTGGGGTCGCTGGTTCCCGCATTCTATTTTAATGAGGGCCCTGGGTGGGCTAGGTTACGGGGGCATTTCTTAAAAAATATTAGTGTGGGCTTGCAGGGGTTGCGGGGGCCCACTGGGGTCTGCGCAGCCCCGGGGCTTCCCTCATGTTGAGAGGGGGTTGTGTGACCCCCCCTGGAGCCCTCTATGTGCTCATAACTTGGTCGTCTTTTGGTGAATCTTTATGAAATTATTCAAACAGTTTCTCTTTTTTTAGTTAGCTCCTATATTGAAAGTTTTGGGGAGAATGGTGTAGGAGGGAGTGAGAAAAAAGAGGGTCCCAAAACATGTTTTCTCCATGCAATTTCGATATGAACGTTTACAGAAGGCTACAGATGAAACTGCTGAACGGAATTATGCCAAATTTAGCAGGGAGAAAGGTGATGGTCCAGAAAGCATGCTTTTGTGTAAATGGTGTAAATTTGTTCAGTAGTTTTTGAGAAATATCTAATTTATGATATTGATATTTGAGAACTGTGACATCTGATTGGCTGAGGGGTTACAAGCAGGAGATTGTGGTTCATTGGCTGTGAACTGTTGAAACCAATAAGTGTTGGCAGTCATTTTGTGATTCTGTCTGTCTGTTCGCATCTCTTCCTCAACAAGCCATCGGGTCAGTGGTTTTACCTCAGCGAGGCAACACTGGCATCTGTGTGAGATACCCCTTTCACGCTGCCCCTCCTCATATCACAAGGTTACAGCTATGCCTTCAGAAGCTCGTTCGTCAGCATGGAGCTCTGTGAGTTGGTCTGTCGGTATGATCCCCTACAATACCCGAAGACTACCGAAACATCACAGCACTGTCGTAAACTTTAAAACACTACCCCCAGCACGATCCCCTACATTACCCAAAAACCACTGCACTACCCTAAATCCTAAAAGACTACCCCCAGCATGACCTCCTGCACTTCAGAAACACCACTGCGGTACTGTGAACCCTAACACACTAACCCCACCACGACCCCCTAAAGTACATAAACACCACTGTAGTATCTTAAATCTTGAAAAACTACTCCCAGCACGACCCTTTACAGTACCCAAACACCAATGTACTAACCTAAACCCTAAATCACTACTCCCAGCCCGACCCCCCACACTACATAAACACCACTGCGCTACTCTAAATTGTAAAACAGTTTTTTCAGCAAGAACCTCCAAACACTACACAAACACACTGCATTACTCTAAATCCTAAAACAGTACACACAGTACAACCCCGTACAGTACACAAACACCACTGTACTACCCTAAAGCATAAAACAGTACCAGTCCGTGGGCTCACAGGTCTGCTGCATCTGCGAGCCATCGTGTCCTTAGCTGTACATGTGCGAGCCAGTTCGTTAGGTCATACGTGTGTCTCTGCTAGCAGGGTCGTTGGCCCGTTGGTGTTCCTTTGCGAGTTAGATTCAAGCTCTCCCTCTGCAAGCCAGCACGCTGCTGTGCATTTGTGAGACGACGGCCCGTAGTTCTCTCTGTGTGAGCCGACCCGACGGGTCACAGCTCTCCCTCTGCGAGCTTGCCCGATGGTCTGCAGGTCTCCCTGCGCTAGCCGGATCGTAGCTGTCACTCTGCAAACCGATATTGGGAATATAAGGCGGCTCTAAAAATAGCCCTTGTGATTATTAGTTGGAGCTACATGTAAGTACGGATGCACAGCTTCAAGTTATTCAGAAAAACTCGTTTTCCCTGATCTGTGAAGTGTACTCCATCACTTCTGTAGATATCAGCCATATCAAAACGTATGTTGTTGTTGTAGATCGACCCCATTCTGTGGTCTCTGAGGTATGCAGACACAGCTTTGTTGACATTCTTCCTAGATTTTTCAATCTGAAGACAAAAGTGGTTTGACCACTTCCAATTCTGTCTTTGGCATATATTGGAATATACAAAGACAGTTTGAGGCAAAAGCAACATCAATTGTCGAAAGGTGTCCTTCATTAGCAATTCCAAACCTACACCAGTCAATGTGCCTAGGTCGTTTCCACCATTGTGTACAATCATGAGGTCAGGGTGTTGGAGATGCAAACAGGTTTTAAACAAAGGGAGCAATTGGTGCTAATCCTCTTTGTCCAAACCATTTAATGTCCACATTTTGTAAACCTAGGTCTAAGTCAATAGGTGTCTGCTCTGCATACCTCTTCAACCAGAAAACATAGCTATGTCCTACGATCCACACTAGCATTTTGAAGGTATAGCTGGAAGATATGGATAGAAGTCTGTAGCTCATGCAGTCCGTTCGTAGAATAAGAGATGTGTTTAAAGATGGGGAACTACTTTTTTTCCCATACAAAACGCTAACTGATTGGGAGATGGGAGATGAAAAACATTGCTTTTAAAAGTAGAGTGCACATTCGTTTTGTGGAATACCATCTTTGTGATTGGTTAATATAAAGCAGTTTAAACGTGGAGTACATATCATAGGATAAAATTTACTCAACTCAACCACACCTGCTACTTGCATTTGGAGGGCACTATTCAAACTTAAAACAATTGTGAACTTTTAACCAGCATGTGCCGTTAAATGTTCGAGAAAATGTTGCAGAAAAATATTGTTAGGTTTAAAAAAATGGATGAAATTTTAACCTGTACGTGTTGTAGAATGTTCTAGAAAGTGTGTTGATGGAAAGGGAAGACCACTCGGTCCCCCCGAACGTATGGATGGGTGCCCCGATCCCCCCGGGAAACCATTTTGGGCGGGGGCGTGGTTCGGCTGGTATGCCCAAAGCGGCGTAGCCGGAGCACGCCCTTCCCGCCCAGAAGGGGTTGTCCTAGACACCCACCCGGAAGACCGCACCCCATGGGCGTACCTGAGGAGGGTCCCCGCCCTCCCGCAGACGGATAAAAGAGCGGGAATCCAAAGAAGCGTCCTCTTGTTCCAGTGCTCTGAAGGCTGCACCACTCGTTGCTCGTGAGCCCTCGACGGAACAAGCGGCAATTTTGAGAACTTGTAATCTTGTTTTTCTCTTTCAGTTATCGAGAGTTCGAAGGATCTGGGACCTCGCTGATCGACTTGAGCGGAGTAAACGAAGCTATGGCCGGCAAAAAAGCGGGAAAGAGCTCCGAGCTGGAGAAGGTACTGCGCACCCTGTCGAACCGAATGGCAATCATGGACCGAAAACTCGGTAAAGTTGATTCGATCGGTCGAGGTTTGGCCGAAGTTAAAAAGCAGTTAGCGGCCCAGAACAACCCCTCGGGCCGCCCTAGGAAGGTAATAGGCCCGGCCTTGCCGGGAGTCGTCCCTGAGGGTAGGGGGAAGCGTATTAAGAGGAGGGCGGTTTCCGGGGAGGATCCGGTTCCTGAGGTGCCCCCATCCGCCCCATCACACCGGCGGACAGCCCGGTACCAAGTCCAGATATAGGTCTACCAATCCCGGTTGTAATTACCCCTGTTAATGATGATCAGATGCCCCCGGAACTGGCTCTTCAGTTAGCTGCAGTGTTGCCCTGGCTTAAAAAGAAGGCAGGGGGGGCAGTGGCTGCGGGGGATCCGGCCGAGGAGGCAAGATTAATAATCGAGCAGTTACGGCAGTCGAGGGAAGCCGGGACGGCGAATGTTCCTTCTATTTCCCCACAGGTGGCGCCAGGAGCAACCACGGTTGGCCGGGAAAAGACAACAGACACGGCGGTTGAACCTGGTAAGAACCCATTGCCAACGGTGGGGGAAAGTTCAGTGCCTTCGTGGCGTGAGAGGGTGGCCCAGCACATCCCAGCGGCTACCAAGGAAATGATATGGGGGGACAAGTATGTGAATATGTTTTCTTTATTGACCGACCATCGTGAGATGGAATACGCAAAGACCCAGAAAGATCGATGGCACCCCAGCGTATGGCGGGCCAAGATGGCGGAATTTAGGGTCGACGAGACCGTAACGAACTGGGTGAAGTCCTTCTCGATATTTACGGCAGTAATGGGGGAGCGTAAGCCTGAAGTGTTGCCTGAGCTATCCTGTTACCAGAATAGGATCATGGATTTTCATAACATGTACGGGGGGAATGAGTGGAAAGGATATGACATGCAATTCCGAAAGTCTAAAGAGTTTGATGTAACTTTGACATGGGACTGCCTCGACACGGTATCTTGGCACAGGCAGCTCTTGCCTGGATCGGCAGGTACGTCCTCGCCGGGCGGGAGCGGGCCTGGGACAGTTCAGCAAAGGCCAGCACAGCCCTTTTGAGCAAGCGCCGGTGGGGAATCACAGCCCAAGACCGGCGGAAATGGGGGCAAGCGCGGGGTCTGTTGGGGCTTCAACAGAGGAAACTGTAACAGACCCCAGGGAACGTGTAGATTCCGGCATGCTTGTGCGGGCTGTGGGAACTCCTCACACCCGGAGAGTAGCTGTAGATCAAAGAACGGTGGTGCAGGAGGAAAGGGGGGGTCCAAGCAAGAGTGAGGTGATGCTAGGTAAACAATCCCCTTCACCCGTTGACATCATGGCTTTGACTCCCTGGTTGAACAAATATCCTGATCATATATCCGCCGGGGTGTTGAGGAATGGTTTCTTATATGGCTTCAACATCTCGGCGGGAAATTTTCAGGGGACTCCCTTTTGTAAAAATCAGCTATCCGTCCAACACAACCCTGCGGTGGCAGCCAGAAAAATTACCAAAGAAGTCAGCCTGGGGCGGGTAGCAGGACCCTTCCCATGCCCGCCGATGGCGGATTTCGTGTGTTCACCTCTGGGAGTAGTCCCGAAGAAAGACCCGGGGGAGTATAGACTCATTCACAACCTGTCGGCCCCGAAAGGCGCTTCGGTGAATGAAGCCATTGATCCGGATATCTGTTCAGTCCGGTACGCATCGTTTGACGACGCTGTGACCCTGCTGAATCGCCTGGGCCCTGGGGCTCTGATGGCGAAATCGGACATCGAATCGGCATTCAGGTTGCTCCCGGTACACCCACGGGACCAGCGCTTGCTAGGATTTACGTTCCAAGGCAAATATTACATGGATAAATGCATGCCCATGGGTTGCTCTATTTCTTGTGCTTATTTTGAGATGTTCAGATGTTTTTTAGAATGGGCATTCACTAAGGCCACAGGACATGGAGAAGTGATGCACTATTTAGATGAGTTCTGTTCTTGGGGCCGGCAGGCAATGCGAACTGTGCACAGGCACTGCAGGATTTCTGCATTCTCATGCAGGAGTTTGGCGTCCCATTGGCACCAGGTAAGACGGTGGGGCCATCTACTTCACTCGAGTTTCTGGGAATTGAGCTCGACTCAGTGGAGGGATGCTTCCGTTTGCCAATGAAGAAGGTGGCCAAGTTCAGGGCATCCTTAACGCAATGCCTGGGCAAAGAGAAAGTGACCCTGCACCAGTTACAACAAACAGTGGGTCAGCTTAACTTTGCCTTGAGAGTAATACCGATGGCTCGCCCATTCTCCCGCTCCATTGCACAAGCTATGGTCGGCCTCAAGGAGGGACACCACCGCACGAGACTGTCGGCAGAGGTTCGCCAGGATATGCGCATTTGGTTGGCATTTCTGGCGGACTTCAACGGTCGAGTAGTGGGGAACAAACCCCCAGCTTCGTCGGATGAACTGGGTTTGTGGACCAATTCAGCCGGGAGCGTGGGATTTGGCGCCATCTTTGGTAACCGATGGTCGGCACAAGTATGGCCGACGTGGTGGCACTCCAGTGGCTTAACAGGTAACCCCATCATTCAAATAAAAGTGATCACCCCGAATACACCCATGTGGAATGCTATGCAGATGCGCGGAGCGAAACAGTTTCCCAATTTTATTGTTGACCCTCTTAACCGAGTGGTTCAACGCTGACACAGAGAAACCCCCCCGCCAAACCTTCCTGGGAATCATGTGAGACCAGGCAATTGTACACCCCGGGAGCCTCTTAGCCAACCAGCTGACTGCCGACAAAATGTGTTCCACTAACACTCGTCTTCCCAGTCTTACCAAGTCATTGCCCCCCAAGTGTACTATGATTATAGATGGCGGTGACCTTTGCCGCCCTAGAAGACCCTCCACAAACGATTGAAATTGGTCAAAACAGAGGCCTCCCTTCCCATGGTAGGACACTCTAAACCCGTATTCCCCAGATGCGTGAGTCGCGTCACCTGCCATGAATACGTCCCCGGCGCGCCTCACGTATGAGTGGCCCACAACCCATACCACTTGCTCTCCAGTCGGTGATCCTCGACCGCTGGTCCTCCGGTGATGGGTCGATCCCAGATTCCGCCCCGCGTCACAGGCTCGCGAAACTGTAATTCAAGCAAAAGACAACAAGCGTGAGTGCATTTCATCAGTCTTTTACAACATGTGCAGCCGCACATACCTTTTGAAACAGTTCGAGGACCAACGGCCTAGCTGTTTTACCTCTTCTGCACCCAGACCCCGAGCCGTAGCCTCAGTAGCGGCCCCTATTCTGAAGGAGTGGGTCCCAAAATCGCACGGGTCCATGCCCGCCTCGGCGATTGTCAGTGCTAGCACCCTCTGAAACTGAAATCTCGTCAGAGGGGTGCCATCTTTGTGCCTAAGCAGGCTCCCTCCCCATGTCGCCGGCCTCTGTGCCAAGTATTCCTCTAAACACTTTATCGGACAAGTGGGGCACCCTCGAGCGCGCTGCAGAACCACACTATCCCCCACAGCATCCTGGTCTGTCTTGGACCTAGCTATCGAGATTAGCATCGAATCACCCCGTATTTGCACGTGATCCCTGCAAAGGCCTCCCTCCATATCTTTCTTGTTCCTCGCCACGAGTTCGCTTACCCGCATGGCCCCATGAAATGCCAAGGCGAAAGCTGCCCGGAACAGAACTGCTTCAGAAGGGGAGGAGCATGTCTCATCCAGCTTTGCTAAAAGCCGAGACAATCTCTCTAAACCAATCGGGTGCCTCGTATCTTGTTTGCGACCCTCCAGGCGTTGCCAGCCGCGAAGCGCCTTTCTGACTAAAAAGGAACCCGTTGGATCCCTTATATCGTGGAGCTGTGCCATGAATGATATGGCCGCCCTATGTCTGTTGGCAGTCGAGGCTAATCGGCCTTCTCTGTGCAGTGCTACTAGGAACCCCAGGAAGGATTCCTCCTGCCCCCAGCTATGTCTCCCTGCCGGGCCCAAAAAGGCGCAGTAAGAACGAAACTCTCCCTCATAAGCCTGTGGCGGTAAGGTCATGATCGGTGAGCAGTAATTTCAAGGTCCCTAGGGGGGGCGCCACCCAGAATGGATGGGAGCGCCGGGGGGGAGGCGGCCATTGGCCCCTCCCACGGGTAGGCGGCACCCACTACGGATGGGTCACCTAGGGGGAGACGGCCATAGGCCCCTCCCAGGGGGGAGACGGCTAGATGCCCCTCCTACGAATTTCCCAGGGGGCGGATATCCGCGACGGCGGAAGAGAGTGTGGGGAAGGGGGGGAGTCAACGCTGTCCTTCTTACAGATACCTCACACGGGGACTCGGACGACCTTTAAGATGGCGTCGAGTGAGAGGGGGCCCCCACGACAAGGGAAGTTACAGTTGGCAACGAGGGTAAAGTCCTCTGCGCATGCGCCACTCACACCGTGAGGGCGGGAGTTTGGTAGTAGGGATCTGACACCGGTTAAGACCTTGCCGTTGGCCCTTAATGCTAGGATGAACAATTTTAATTTAGAATGTATGCATTTTCAGGATGCTAGACTCGGCTAGGAAACCTTTGTATTAGAGATCTGTTAAGGTTAGCCAAAGAACATGTCTTCATCGGAATGTAATAAATGTAAAATTGGATCGACTGTATTCTACAAGTCCTCTGATGCCTGTTCTGTAGACAAGAATGCATGTTGGATCTCTGTCTAACACTTCCAACAATTGCGCCACCGGACGTTGATGCTTTACTGGACCTGATAACGGCCCATGTTCTGCAGTGTCCTCAGCGTATCCCAATGTTGATGTCTGCATTCTTCGAGCCACCACAGGATGCTTCAGCTCTTATCTGGAAGGATACCTGCTCCCCAATGAATACCCAGGCCTCGCATGAGACTAGTACCTCCCCAGCATAGGCTGAGGTGAATAAGGAGGAACACCTGTGCTCGATTGACCTGATCTGCGAGGTGTTGCAGGGACCATTATCTGCAATTGCAGGCAACAGTGATGTTGCGTCTCCCAGCCAGGACACATAAACATTTGGCTCATCGTGTGCTGGGAAAATTTGACCCTTTTTCAAAAACAACCAAATTTGAAATTTTAAACAAGACACTTTGTCTAAACTGCATGGCTTTCAGTCTCTCATTGTTCAGTCTATATATACAAACTTATTTAGCACAGACTTCTATCACATGCACTACATTTCTTTTTTAATTTTTTTTTAAAGGAATTTTTTACATTTAAAAAAAACTATTTTTATGAACTTATTAATAGTTGCGTACCACGCTTTGCCGTACGTAGAAGTTTAGTATGTTGTCCAGTCGGATGAGGAATGGGTGTTATGTTCCATATAGAACCCCAGTATAGGGCCAGCTATTCACCTAACCTTTCACCTATATTCTCCGCACCATTACACTACATAGTGGTTTTTAGTACTGACCTTTTACCTAGTTACGTTAATGTCTAGAGATGACATGGGGTTTTCTCTGAAAAGCTCAAGCCTCATTCATTATGCATGAGGATTCTTGGAATCACAGCAGGACAGCAGGCCTACCATCTCCTGCATAATAACTATGTATAAAGGTAATTCCTTCCAATTTCCTAGTCCAACATGGCACAGCAAGGTATATCCCCTGAGGGTACCACTTTGGGTATATACACAATCTCTTGCTGAGATAGTCAGAGGAGAAAAGGACTTCCATGCCAACATACTGATGTGAGGCGCTGAGGCTCCTGCATGCAGTCACTCCAGCTCGTATTGGTCTGACATCCCTTGTGGGCGTGTCCATCTCAAGACCAAGACGGGGTCCCACAGTTTCTCACTTCAGGTAATGGAGTTGGCTTTATCCTAGAGGGATTCTTGGCTTTACACGCACATACGTTAGGACACTTAGGTACATCTAGTTAGGGTCGCATCGTAGGAGTACGCATTTTACTGTCATGTATTTTATATACTTGCCTGCATTCCTTGTTTTAGCACAATGGTATAAATATACCATTCTTTTACTCTGTTAGTACTTATAATCATTTATATCTGTTTCTGTCTTATGGTTGTTTCAGCACACCTATTTTACACTAGAATGACGCTGGTTCAATAAATGCTTATTGAAAAACGTTCCCACCTTTTATTCTGTGTATCTCCCTGGGACGAAGTGAGCACGAGTGACTGAGTGAAATGTACTACACTGTTTCCACAATTCTGAGGGCTTAGGGTTGTCATGTTCGATAGTTGCCAAGAACTATTCTCTCCTTGGTAAGAGGGGTTTCTAGTGGTGCTGTAAGCTAGCTGGTATACAGGCTAACATACTCAGTAGGGGTGTCTAGAATCAGTCCGGACCAAATCCTACAGTGCATGTTGTCTAAACGCACAGATCCTGTATAGGTTGGTAGGAACTACACGACAGCCTGACAAACCCTCTTTGTTTAAATCTCCTATTGTACAAATGATTTTGGATGGTCTCATCCACCTATTTCCCCCTTCTAAATGTATTATGCCTCAGTGGGACCTTAATTTGGTTCTTACTTTTTTGATGTGTGTTTCTTTTGCACCTCTCCACAACTGTCCCCTAAGGCTTTTCATACTAAAACAACTTTCCATGTGGCAAATACATCTGCCAGCAGAGTGAGTGAGCTGCAGGCCTTATCATCTAAGCCACCTTACCTCTGTCTATCCTGACAAACTAGTGCTTCGCACAATGGCCTCCTTTCTGCCGAAAGTGGTCACCTCATTTCATGTAGGCCAATCAATCACTTTGCTTACCTTTTTTGCTCCTCCTCATCCATCTACAAAAAAGAGCAACTCCTCCGTCTTGGCCCAAAACTGCACATGTGAGTTCCAGGTGGATGACCAACTGTTCGTGGGGTATGTTGGTGCAAAGAAGGGTCAAGCGGTGCAGAAGCGAACCATCTCTTGCTGCATAATGCTCTGCATCAAAATCTGCTACGCACTGTCCAAGAAGCAACCTCCTGCATTCTTGCGAGCTCATTCCACCATAGCAAAAGTTGCAACCACTGCATTAGCACACAGAGTTCCGGCCCTAGACATCTGCCAGGCAGCAACGTGGGCATCTCCGCACATGTGTACCAAAATCGACCACCTGGACAGTCAGGTCCATAGGGATGGGCACTTTGCCCGTTCGGTCCTGCAGGACTTCCTTGTGTGAAATTGCTCAGCAGATCCACCACCAGAGATGGTATTGCTTGGGTATCTATTCAAAGATAAGGAATCTGTGGCTAGAAGTCTCTGTCAGATGAACAATTTACTTACCTTCGGTAACGCCTTATCTGGTAGAGACTATATCTAGCCGCAGATTCCTTACTGACCCACCTATCCTCCCCACATTGCAGACACATTTTTAGGGTCTAGGCAGTTCCCTTTCAGTGACCTAGTTTATCCACAGCAGTATCATTGTTTTTCATGGCTCCGTGCTTCTGGCCTGGAAAGTCATGAAAAGTAACTGACGTCATCCACCAAGGATGAACCTATAAAGGTACCACAGACATCACTTCTGGTGTGGATGACATGGATGACACACGTGGAGTTGAACGGCACTACCTACCGGCGCACGGTGGTACTGCTCAAGAAATATCTTCCTGATTTAGTCTGACACCTGGGGAAAGTCAAAGGTAAGGACTCTGCAGCTTGATATAGTCTCTACCAGATACCTTGTTACCGAAGGTAAATAACTTTTTCTTCTGACTTTTACAGCACATTGTATCTAATGAACCCACCTATTGTGAAGATACAAAGTCATGGCTACGTTTTGTTAGCAGTTGCTCCTTTAAATACATTAGTAACACAAATAGTAGTCTTCAGCTACCTACTGCGCTGTCCTCATGTTTTACCAATATATTATGCACAGACTGAGTCATAAACTACACCACATTTGTACAGATATGCTACAGTTTATATAATCAATTCCCAGTTCTATACTTTGACATACACACAACATGTATCAGGTACCTTACAAGAAGGCCATTTACACTGGCATCACACCATAACTGAGAGGAAATGTACCACATAAAAAAAAAATATTGTACCAATATTCTGGTAACCTGCACTGCTGACCTTTCCAAACCCGAAATCTGTGCACCCAGAAGATGACAGGATGACATGGCCTAGGAAGAATTATTCAGAAATAATAATACATGAGCAAATATAGTATTTTTGAAGTATGCTCTGAGAATGAAATATTAACAGCTGTAAAGCATACATTTTCATTTAGCATACTCATCATTATAATTTAAAGATTAGGCCAATGTTCTATTGAACTTTTGAACAAATGTAAAAAAACAAACACCCTTTGAATCTAATGAAAAAACCTGAAAAGTAAGTGAATTAGTAGCGTACATGTAAAATAAATATATGACCTTAGGGAATGACACAAAATAACATTTTTTTTAAAGTCACTTATCATCGGGCTACAATGTTTTCAATGAGTTCACGCCTTGAGGACAGTGCCTTAACCCTAATCACTTGATCTTGCTGACATACCTAACTAATATCACCCTGTGGTTCCCACTGGTAATTATAAACACGGATGAATGGTATTTTTCTTCGCAGACCAATAATGTTGTTAAGCCATAAAACATAACACAATAATCTTGCAGACTGTACCAGGGGAGTGGAAGGGGGCGCCTTCTATCTTGTCAAGGCACCTGAACCAAGCTTCATCCACAAGACCACCATCAGGGTCTCCACAAGCACCGCCGACACCCTCAACACCGCCGAACACATGCACTTCCAGATCCACACGGACCCGATGACCACCTTAAGAGGCACCCTCGTCTACAGACCACCCGGACCCCGCCCCCAATTCTGCAACTCCATCGCCGACTTCATCAGCACGCACGCACTGACCTCCACCAACTACATCCTCCTTGGCGACCTGAACTACCACCTGGAAAACAACAATGCAAAGACACCTCAGGGTCTCCAAAAGCTCCTCATCCGCTTCCAGGAGTTCTGTTCCCTTAGGGGCCTGACGATCAACGTAGATAAGACCAAATTCCTTACCATGAACCCTCCCAAAAAGCTAGGGCCCCCTCCGGTTCTAAATGCCGTTCCCCTGGAGAGGGTCTGTGAGTTCGACTATTTGGGGATTCGCCTCGGCAATTCTATGAGCTGGACCCAACACATTCAAAAGATGCTGCTCAACCACAAAAGGGTGACTGGCGTCCTACTCAGGGAACATCGCTCATCCCCCAAACACTGTATCTCCCCGGTTATAGACATATATAAAGCTAGAGGGGTTGCTGCCGCCCTGTATGGGGCGGAGTTGTGGGGCACCACAAACCTTGAGGTACTAGCCAAGGCAGAAAGCAAATTCTTGAAAGAACTTTTGGCTCTTCCACTGAGCACTCCGACAGTCCCAGTGCTTCTCGACTTGGGCTGCAGACCAATTGCTGACCAGGAGCGACTGCGGCCTTTGCTTTTGTGGGCCTGCTTGTGGAGGGTCCCCGAGCTAGCCTCATATGCAGCAGGTCTGTCTGAGGTGATTGCAATGGAGGGATGGCATCGAATAAAATGGCTAAGGGACGTTAAGAGCCTACTGGGGGACTTGGGTTTGGAAGACTCTTGGGTTACTCGTTCTGCTCCTCCCAAAGCCACCCTGAAGAAACTATATTGGGACTGGATATCTTCCAAACTCATTTACAATCCTCGTCACTGCAATGCGACCGCAGCATTCCTAAGAATTAAAGATGTGGCTGCATATGAGCCTTATCTGGACCTAATCTCCATCCCATTGGACAGGACTCTCTATTTCAAGCTCAGAGTGGGCACCTTACCTTTAGGCAATCTGGTGTCCAGGTGGAGATTATCTTCCCAGTCTTCGTCCTTTTGTGCTATGTGCTCGACACGGGTGGAGACGGTGGCACATTTTTTCTTCGAATGCCCGGACTATTGTGCTCCAAGGAGGCGCTGGCTTATACCATTGTGCAGGCTCTTAGGTACACGACAGCACTTGGTGGCCCTCCGCATTTTATTGACTGATACATCCCCCTCCATTGTCTGTGGTGTTTCAAAGTTCTTAAAATGGGCATGGGTGATTCGTTCTGAAAGGCTTTCCATTTCAATTTAATTCTCTTTTTAACTATTTATTGTATTAATCTTGATTATTTTATTCCTTTTAAACCCATAATTGTATTCTATTATAGGCCTTGAGAATGTATTTTCAATGTATGTACTGCTTTTAAGATATTTATGTATCGAAATAAAGCATATCACTCACTCACTCAACAATGACAGCAACTCATCCACTCTGATCGACAACCTCACCACCCTCGGGCTAACACAGATCGTCACGACACCCACCCACATCGCCGGCCACACGCTCGATGCCATCTTCACCTCCAGCCCCCACGTTGTCTTCAGCCACGCCTCCGAACTCACCTGGTTCCTACCACTACTGCGTCCACTTCAGCTTCCAGAAACCTGTCTCATATCGCCGCACCCCACAGATCCCTAGACACCGCTGGGGCAAAGTCACCAAGGATCTACTACAAGCTCACCTCGCACTCAACCCCCCGACCAACCCCTCCAACCCTGAGGAGGGGGCCCACACCCTCAGACACTGGATGGAAGACTGCACCAACACCTTAGCCCCATTGAGACAACACAACAACAGGGACACCAGCCAGCATGCCAGCTGGTTCACCCCGGAACTCCTTGCCTCCAAACGCGCCTGTCGGAGACTGGAGAACACCTGGCGCAACGAGAAAACACCCGACAGACACGCAGCCCTCAAGGATGCCATCCGCAACCACCACCACCTCATCAGGACCACCAAGAAGGCCTCCTTCAAAGACCGCCTCGACAACAACACACACAACAGCAAGGAGCTCTTCGACATCGTGAAGCAACTCTCAAACCCTGGCTCCTGCACCAATGACATCCCACCATCACAAGCCCTCTGCGACGCCCTCGCAGCATTTTTCCACCGCAAGGTCACCGACATCCACGACAGCCTCAACCCCCGAACTCGACCCAACAACCCCACCGCACCGCTACCACCAACCGACCACGACCACCTCACCGCATGGACCAACGTGACCACCAAAGACACCGTAACAACCATGAACACCATCCACTCCGGCGCCCCATCCGACCCTCTTCCCCACCACATCATCAACAAGGCCGACAGCTCCATTGCACCCCACCTGCGCAACATCATCAACCCTTTCATTCGAGACCGTAACCTTCCCTGCGTGCTGGAAGCACGCCGAAATCAACACCCTACTCAAGAAACTCAAGGCGGATCCGAGCGACCTCAAAAACTTCCGGCCCATCTCCCTGCTCCCGTTCCCGGCGAAGGTCATCGAAAGGATCATCAACACCCAGCTCACCCGCTACCTGGAAGAGAACAAGATCCTCAACCCCTCCCAGTCAGGTTTCCACAAGAACCACAGCACCGAGACCGCTCTCATCGCCGCCACAGACGACATCAGAATCCTACTCGACTGCGGCGAGACAGCAGCCCTCATCCTCCTGGACCTCTCCGCCGACTTCGACACCGTATGCCATCAAACGCTACGCACACGCCTCCACGACGCAGGGATCCACGACAGACCCTGGACTGGATCACCTCCTTCCTCTCTGACAGAACCCAAAGAGTCCGCCTCCCCCCGTACCACTCAGGAGTCACCAAGACCATCTGCGGCGTACCGCAAGGATCATCACTCAGCCCGACGCTCTTCAACATCTACATGGCTCCACTCGCACGCATCGCCAGACTCCACGACCTCAACATTATGTCGTATGCCGACGACACCCAGCTGATCCTCTCCCTCACCAAGGACCCCCTCACCGCCAAAACCAACATCCACCGTGGCATGAAGTCTGTCGCCAGCTGGATCGAAGACAGCTGACTCAAACTGAACACGGACAAGAGAGAGGCCCTTCTCCTCGGACACAACCCCTCCGCCTGAGACGACTCCTGGTGGCCCTCCGCCCTGGGCACCGCTCCAACGCCAACCAACCACGCACGCAACCTGGGAGTCATCTTAGACTCTAAACTCACCATGTCCAACCAAATCAACTCAGTCTCCTCAACCTGCTTTTACACCCTCCGCATGCTCCGCAAGATCTACAGATGGATCCCTACAGACACATGGAAAACCGTCACCCACGCCCTCATCAGCAGCAGACTCGACTACGGAAACGCCCTCTACGCCAGAGCCCCGTCCAAGCTTATCAGCAGACTTCAAAGAATCCAGAACGCCTCGGCACGCCTGGTCCTCGACATTCCCCGCCAAGACCACATCACTCCCCACTTGAGAGACCTGCATTGGCTCCCCGTTGACAATAGAATCACCTTCAAACTCCTGACCCACGCACACAAAGCACTCCACAACACCGGTCCAGAATACCTCAACAGCCGACTGTCATTCTACGTACCCAACAGAGAACTCCGCTCCGCCGACCTCTCACTGGCCACAGTCCCTCGCATCCACAGAACCACCTCCGGGGGAATATCCTTCTCCCACCTGGCCGCCAAGACATGGAACGCCCTCCCTCCCCACCTACGATGAACAAAAGACCCACAGACCTTCAGGAGTCTACTCAAGACCTGGCTCTTCGACCGCTAGCTGCGGCCACCCTCCCCCAGCGCCTTGAGACCCTCGCGGGTGTGTAGTGCGCTCTAGAAATTTCCGGATTGATTGATTGATTTAGGAGCCAAAATCCCGCTCCAATAGACCTTTTGTTCACACATGGGTCTCATTGAGGCCAACTTCCCTGGCACTGTTGGGTTTCTCAGTGATGTTAAAAAACATATAAGACTAGGATAAGTTAAACCCCATAAAAATATAATCACAAAAGCAAACAAAAGTGACACAGTTTGTAAGGGTTCAGACAAAATATCAATCAACAGAATTTATTGCACTTACCATCAAGCTAGGGCCTCATTTGGGTATGGTTTGCCATCTGTTGTGGTATTGAGGTGTTGCAGGGCACTAGCTAGTCATGGGTTAAACCTGGAAATGTTGCACTCATCCACTGGGATGTACAGATCTGCTATGCAAAACACCTGCCCAGTAATTGATTGGAAATGTTTCCTATTTTGGTACACTTGTTTCTGGTCTTGAGGCAGGACCAGAGCAACATGGGTTCCATCTATGGCACCAAGTACATGTGACATGTCACCCATGCAATAGAATGTGGCCTTGATATTTTTCATTGTAGCATTCTCTGTAGGAAATTGGATATAGTCTTTCATAAATCCGAGCCGAGCATCCAGGACTTGGCTGAGGACAGCTGAAAAAGCTGGTTGCGAATTCCCATTGGAGTGTCTAACTGTGCCCTGGATGGAGCCAGTAACGCAACAAGGAAAGGATGTTTGGGGATTGATATGACACAATTGTTTCAAGGGCAATATTTGTATTATTCGCCTGTATGGCAATTAAGGGCCAGATGTAGGTAATCCAGATTTACAGATTCTAAAATACAGAATTTTACCGATTCGGTATTTCAGAATCGGAAAATGGGATGTAGGTAAAAATTCATTAATTTTTACCGAATCGGTAAAATTCGGTTTCAGTCATTCGACATTTACCGATTCGGTATTTCCCGAATCGGTATTTACCGAATTGGTAATTCCCATTCATTCCTTTGGGCCTCCAGGCCCATAACGATTCTGTAAATACCGAATCGGCTATTGAAAAAAAGAAAAACTAAGGAGTCAGTCAATCAGGTGCAACCACCCCCCTCCCAACCAGGAAGTGGCTACACCCAGGCAGGTGGAAGCAATTTAGAAGCTTCTGGAGAGGCTGTGAGAGCAGAGCTGAGTCCCTGAGCCACAGATAAACTTTTTTGCATTTGAAAGAGAAAAATGGCAAAAACCAGTGAAAAGGAAGTTCCAGAGAGGAAGAGAAAAATAAAATTCAACACCATGGAGCAGCAGGTCCTCGTGGAGGAGGTGGTGAAAGAACACCAAAAATTGTTTGGGAAGCAGTCCCTGATGGTGGCAGAATCTGCCAAAAGAAAGATTTGGCTGGAAATACAGTCTAAGGTGAATGCTGTAGGAGTGACTCCACGGGAGATAGATGATCTGAAAATGAGGTCGTACGATCTCAGGAGCTTAACTAAGAAAAATATTGCAGAGCTCCACAAAGAGGCAAACCGTACTGGAGGAGGGAGGAACTGTGCACCTGCCCTGACTGAGCTGGAGGAGCTGGTGGAGTCCACCATAGAACCAGAGAGCGTCTGTGGACTGGGAGATGCAAACAGCTCAGCCAGAGCTGCCACCAGAAAAGGTAAGAAGCATGCACAGCAATCACCCCCACCCCATCTCCTTTCCTTTCCCCTATGTGGCACTCCAGTAGAGGTAGCAACATACACCAGCAATGCATTATGGGAGATGTAGTCATTGAAACACCTACCTTTCATACAGCACACCAAGCAACAAGTTAGGCAACACACATCTGTGATAAGCAAGTGAGGCAATAGCTACAGTGTTTCAATGATAAGAATTTAATTGTATAAGCAGTGCTGCAGGGGCACAGAGCTAATGGACGCTTTTATGTCCACAGGCGAGACATCTCGCAGGCATACCAGGGAGAAGGAAGGCAGTGCACCACAGAGGGACGACACCCAGGAGGCAGGCACAAGTGCAGGGAATGACACAGAGGACACTGGTGCACCAACAACACAGCCAGCCTCCCAAGACCTTGAAATGTCTCCACAGCTGCAGGCCTCCCCAGAGTGTTCTGGATGCCCTCTGCTACTGTCCTCACCTGAACTGCCTGCGTCACTGCCTGAAACAACACCTGCAGCTCAAAAGAGCAAGAGGCATGTAGTTGCCCTACTAGTCCAAATGGAGACATCAGCAGGTGACATGAAGGGGGATGAGACACCAACTTTGGCTGGGGAAGGAAGCACTGCCATACAGCAGTCCAGCGCAGAGGGTGCCCGCACAGGTACCAGACGCTGCAGGCCCCGAGACAGCAGTGCTGCACAACATGTGGAGGGTCCCAGTGTCTTCCGTGGGCTGGAGGGTAGCATGGTGAAGATACAAAGTATGCAGGGGAAGGCCATCCAGTCGGTGCAACGCCAGATGAGGCACCTGAGTGCAAACATGGAAAACATAGGCAAGGGCATCAGTGCATTGGTGGATGAGAACAAAGAGATGGCATCAGGTATGAGGGAGATAGCTGCAGGGATGCGGGACATGTCTCAATCCGTGCTTCTCTTGTGCATAAAACTGGATCAGGACAGAACAACAAGGAGGAAGGACAGGCAGGAAGCACAGCGACACACTAAGGCTGTTAACCGTGCAGGCGATGCGTCAACATGCAAGAAGGACTAGCACACAGCAGCAATGAGGTGTCCAGGGGCCTTGCAAGGGTGACGAGTGTTGTAGAGGTGCTGCTTAATGCCCAGTCAGCACATACTGCTGCTCTAGATGTACCTGAGAGCGAGGAAAGCACCAGTAGGAGCAGCATGACAAGCCCCCCTGTTGCTGAGACACAGAGGAGCAGCAGGCTCCATGTTGCTACATCTACCCACACACCTAGTGAGGACAGCCAGCCAATTTCATCTGTCACTGGTAGGCATGGCCGAAAATGACTAATGCCGCCCACACTCCATAACCTTTAATGGGGAAGTGAGCCAAGACTCCCATTATTAATGGATGCCATTTGTGTTGCACATTTGTGCCTTTGAGTACCTGCGTAGTGCCAATAATTAAACTACATTGGGTACATACTCCACCTGTCTGTGTCTCTTTACTTACTCAAAAATAGTTGCACGTAATATCTGCCCGTATCTGTCTCCCATCTATTGCTGGCGCAACTCCTGCTGTGTTGGGGTCAGGCAGTGCATGTTCATCATCATGGTCCTGATAATCGCACAATGAAACCTCTGTGCCCTTCTTTGTAGCAAGGTTGTGCAACATTGCGCATGTTGCAATGATCTTACAGCAGATGAGTGGTGAGTACTGCCGTGCGCCTCCGCTTTTGTGGAGGCAGGGAAACCTGCTTTTTAACAGCCCAAAGGTGCGCTCCACAACGTTCCTAGTGGATTTGTGTGCCACGTTGTATCATCTCTGGCTTGGCATGGATGGGTTCAGATAGGGTGTCAGGATGAACGAGCGGACGGCATATGCGCTGTCACCTGTTTGAAAATGATAGAGCCATTGATCACATGCGCAACAACACATACATCTGCAATATCTATCAGGGTGTGTCACAGTGTTTTACCTAGCAGGTATCCATCTCCGAATTCCCCCGCTGTCAGGCGTGTGTGGATCCCACTGTTCTGAAAGATGTAGGAGTTGTGGGTGCTTCCCAGGAATTTGGCCACAATGTCTGTGATGATGTTGTTGGCATCACAGATTACCTGCACATTGATAGAGTGGGTTGACTTCCTGTTTCTGTAAATGTACTCTGTGGCAGCAGGTGGGTAGATTGGGATGTGGGTGCCATCAATACAGGTGATGATGTGTGGGAACTGTGCCAGTTGATAGAAGTCACTCTTGGTCTTTAGTAGTTCTGCATGTGTGTCAGGGAAGCTGATGTAATGATGCATTCTCTGCATCATGGCCTCTAGGAACTTCCGGAAGATACGGGTTAGGCAGCTCTGGGACACCCCACCTACCGCAGCAACCACCCCCTGGTAAATCCCAGATGCAAGCAGGTGTAGGCTACAGAGCACCTGCACATGGGGTGGGATGGCGTGCGCCCTTGTTGTTGGGTGCTCCAGGAGTGGGTGCAGGTCCCTCATCAAGTCCAGGATGGTTTGGGGGTGTAGCCTGTACCTTTGCAAGATTTCTGCCTCAGTGAGTTGGCAGAGCGTTATCCGCTGTCTGTAGACTTACTCCTCCCGTCTCCAGACCCTCTCTCCTGCTGCCTGTAGCCATAGCCGCCTTGCTATCACGTAGAATGCCGCCATTCTGGTCACACAGTTGCATTTGGGGGCCTTTTTTATAGCCTGCACCTGGTTACCACCTGCTTTCAATCCACGGTAAATACCAACTCTTAAATACCTAATTTCATGAAATTCTGTATTTTAGAAGTTACCTACATCTCGATTGCCATTTTTTGCAATTTCTTATTTACCGAATCGGTAAATTCCGATTCGGTAAATTCCGATTCGGTAAATTCCGAATCAGTAAATTACGAATCTGTAAATTACCGATTCGTATTTACGAATTCGGTCTTTTTTGATGTCCTACATCTCAATTGCCCAATACCGGTCGGTAACGGCCGAAATTCTGTATTTTTGCCCACTACCGACCAGTATTGGGCTACCTACATCTGGCCCAAAGTCCCCCAGTGTTATTCTCCCAAAATCTTTTTGTGTAAGCACATCCGGAGCCTTCCTCGATTTCTTCACATCTCTTTTAATATCTTTTTTAGATATAAAAATGTATATGTAAATTTTTTAGAACACAAACAACATTATACATATACAACACAGTAATCCAACAAAATAACTCCTAGACCTTTCTGTGCCCATTCCTTTTAACCCGGTTGTGAAGATAACAATTAAGCAATCTGGGGGAGTTAATCCTATTGCACACAAAGTATCCGAGGGAAACTTCTCCTCTACTCAATCCGTATATTGTGTTTATTATCACATTTTTATATACATTTTTAATTCATTCGATTCCTCCTCTTCTTGTAGTCGACGCATTTTGGCCCATTGGTTCGGGCCTCATCAGGATATGGGTAACACAAACACTACCCAAACAAACCTATAAAATAATATGCACAAATCAGAACCGGATATCATCTGCTCTTATTTTAAAAACTGCCATTTCCACCTCATGCATGAGCCCATGCGTTTTCTTGAAAGTTAAAAACACCATAATTAACCCTTGGATGTATACATTCACCCAAGTGTGCCACATGCTTAGGAGTGTTCATAGTCCAAGACCATATCTAAAGAGTATTCACAAAGCATTCCTCTATTTGTAAAGCTGTATCCAACCTTCAAAGAGCTATCCTGAAATAAACCAAGTTTCAACTCCCAAGTGCTCCTAGAATGCAATATGTGACCTTCATGTGAAACACAACCAAAACCTAAGACCACAGATTGCAACACATTACTCACATATAAATTTGAGCAGGCCAAGGGCATATGCAGAAATAAAACATCTAATCAGCCGAGCCTGGAGGGATCAAATCATGCCTCCAATCAAGAAACCTTATTTGCAACCCCTTAATCTCATTGTACTATGTCACCCCAACGGGGGGTCTCAAAATACCTTTGTCGGTCCCCTGTAATGGTTTACCACAAGCAGCAGTTGTTTTCTACGCCCGCAGAATTAGGTGCTACCCACGCAGGGGCACAATAATCGGAATGACAACGTGCATTTCAGGTCCGTTGGTGCGTTGGAGTTGCCTGCCTGCGCTGTCTGAGTGGTCTGAGTGGCCGAAGCCATAAGCCGAAAGCAGTAATCAGGTTGAGCGGTAGGTTGAGCGGTGATGTGAGAGAAGCGAGAAGCGGGAGCCGCCCGGAGTTACTTGAGACTCGCTTGCGACCTGTGCCATGATCTCTCCATGCCCTGAACTCCGTACCCGCCAAAGAAGGTTGAGCGGTGTTTGCGTTGAGAGGGCGAGAAGCGGGAGCCGTCCGAAGTCTCTCGCGACTCGCTCGCGCCTTGTGCCCTGAACTCTGTGCTTGTGCCCACGCCCGGATCAACTGTGTGACCTCCATGGCCCCCCCGCCTGCAGCAGGAGGTGGCAGGTGGCGGTGGAGGCAGTGGAGGCAGTGGAGGTGGCGGTGGCAGTCGGTTGAGGTCAGCGGAGGCTGAAGCTGTAGCACCGGAGCAAGCTGCTTCATGTTCTGCCTGTCTGTTTGTGCTGTGTGACCTGTGCTTCATGATCAAGAGGCAATCGAGTGACTCCGCATCTCATACGGCCCCGCACAGCCCCCACTCGCAGCAGGAGGCTGAGGTTGAGGTCAGTGGTGGTCAAAGGCAGTGATCAGGGGCGGTGGTGGCAGCAGCGGCGGCATGCATACTGAAACACTCTTGAAACCTGAAGCTGTGGTTCTCTGTGGATTTCTGTAGATTTATGGCCTAGTGGACCTCTGGACGTGTGGACCTGTGCTACTCCTACTTCCCAGCACTGCCCAGTAGAGGTTGGTAAAGGGCAGTAAAGGTCAGTTTAGAGCATTGATTTCCCCACTACCATGTCCTTTAAGCAGCCCAGTAAGTTGTAGTAACTTACACAGGGCACAGTTAATGACTGTGGGTGAGGTGGTGGGAGCTGATGAAAGCGGAGTAATTTTTGGGAAAGCAGAGAACTGGACTTCTTATCTTCCACACTTCCTGCCCAGTGGGATTTCAGTGGTTTATCGTAAGACCATAATAAAATTGAATAAAGTATCATGTAATGCTATCTAGGTGCTTGCGCTCAAGAGTGGCAGAAAAAACAGCAACAGGCCAGTTAGGGCCATCAGCCAGCTCAGTAAGTTGTTATACGAGCCATAGTAGTCCCCTTAAACTCCAAAAAACATCCGGCATAGGAGAAATAGGGATCACCTCTCTCATCTGAAAACATATCCATCGGTGATGTCAATGTTTACAAAAGGTGTAATGTGCTCCAAGCGTGGCAAGGGGACAAAGGAAGAGAAACAGGAGGTCCAGGAAGATGTGGCGATGGACAACCATGTAACATCAGAGAACGAGGAGGGCATTCAGTCCACTAATTTAGAAGTTAAAGCAGTCCTTTACACCGCCGTAATTATTCAACAGTTGTTGTCATCTGCACAGCCACCAGGTGAAATTGTTGTTTTACAAACAGGAGGGGAGGATAGCAAGATGGAAATGGATCTGGTGGTAGGCAAAGCAGAAGGCTCCTCAAAAGAGAACTTGAAAAGAAAGGGAATTACACCATTATCACCACTGGCAGGGTTGGTATCTCTGTTCGACAATTCTCAAGTCAATCCAAGAAGTATGAACAGATTTAAATCAGGTCTCTCCCCACCTAAATTGGGTGATCTGTTGCTAAAGGTGTCACAGTGTACAGACCTTAGCTCTAACTCTGAACTGGCAAAAATGGTGGACTACTCTCTACCAGATATTGCTAAACAAATGGAAAAGAATGAAGAACTGATGGCATATGAAAACAACAGGCGCCATGGAGATAGATCCGGAATTTGGAGTGTCTCTGGTTTTATAAGCCGGTCAATCTCATATGCCTGCTCTGTATTGTAGTACCCCAACTAGTTCATCCCATGTTCATTTATTGGAAATTTCTGCTGAAGGGACATCAGGAGTATTACTGGATAAGAGGGCAGAGAACATTATGAACTCATTTGAGAATGCACGGAGGGGGGAACCTTAGAGATTTTCTATGCATTGGAGAGAATTCTCTCCTCAATTTTATCTTTGTTAGAAAAAAGTATGGTAAATTCTGATCACATATCGGAAGTCCTCTCTCCCATATTAATAGGGGTCCAATTGCTCAATCAGATCAATCAAGCCATAAATAAATTAGTAAAGGTCCCTGAGGCACCCAGTCGCTCATGTCAGATAGTGGATGGGGAATCGAAGGAAACGAAAGAGGGCTCTAAAAGTGTCCCGCTCAGAGGTAGCCCAATTGTAAGTTTATCCTCAGTTAAGCAACACCCTGAGAGTGCCCAGCATACTAGCCAAGGGGGAAATTTAAATTTAAAAGTATCCCTGATAACGCCCCCATTACGAGTCTACCCTATTTTTAAAAAAAGTAGCCCAAACAATCCATGTCTACAGTTAATTGAAGAATCAGCAAATACTTTTGATATTGCACCCTTAGGGGATGCTCCCATACTGAGAGAAAGTAATATCATACTTGGTCGAAGGGGTAAGAAGAAGAACAGGATTCAACGTATCCCAAAATGGAAACAGAAAAAATTGCATTTCCCTCCAGTAAGTGAGGAATTAAAAATTACAAAATCTCCTCCAAGTAGAAAGGTCACAGGGACTTTGGGGCAACTCAAATTGAACAAGGGTTAAAAAATTGGGCAAAATAATGATAATCAGTCGATCTGTTTGAACTTGGTGCTGACTTACCCACAGAGTTAAGAGTGACAGGAAGAAAGTGTGATTAATTATGAGATAAGTAGAGCCCCCACACCTGGAAACGTATTGTAAAACTCACATGAGCCTGTAATAGATCAGGATTTAACTACTGGAGGTGCCCCTTTCCATTCCCGTGGATGGGATACTTTCCTAGTACGGTTTGCTTCTGGCCAGGGGATTGTTGCGGAGGGGGACTTGATCACAGTTTGTAATAGTAACAGGGGCATGTTAGAGAGGGGCCCGGTCTTAGGGCAGCCTGGTAATAGGTCAATAAGGAATATAGGGCCAGTAGTCAGGCAGGTGAGCAGGACATTGTTTTTTGTCTCTCTGTTCAAAACTGGACCAATGTTACTGAACAGAAGTGCTCTTCTTCAGCTGTTAACAGAGATAAAGGACTTGGGTCTGATAACAGGTAAAGAACTTGAGATGGTCTACTTAGATGGGAGGAGCACACCCCCAAGTGCTAGAGTTACATTCATGTCAGGTGTAGTTTCAATGTTAGTAATAGCCAATGTAGATTGCTGTAGGAAAAGAGGTTTAGATGTGATTTCTAGTGCATCATCCTGCCCAGTCCCATCTGAAAGTTCAGGAACGAATCATTAGATGCAAGGGTATGGGTTTTCTAATAACAGGGGCGCAAAAATCCCTATAAACCTTTTTTTTTTAAACTTTTTAAAAACCTTTATTTAATGTGTTTTTTCAGCAGACATGAAAATTACATTCACACATCTTGCAAATAGCAAAAACAACCGATCGGTACAGTTCCCTGAAATAATTGACAGAACATAGAAACGAGCCATGCCAGTCCGCAGTAACACATATCATACCATGTAGCATAAAAGCAGTCCATGATCCTAAGGCTGGGTGATCAAAGTCTCTTGTGCAGGGCTAATTGTGAAATCACATGGCATTGCACATACCACCATCATGTTAAACAGTAGAATATAGCACAGATGTCCCGTTATATCATGCCTGAATCTAGCACTGTAAAGTGTACCTTTCATTACAGTATTATCTTTTCCACCAGTGCAGTTACGAAATAAGATACACAGTTTTATGTCTGCATCTCCTCCTCGTGGCTGTCCACGTCTGCCCCTTCTTGTCGTGCTGCTCAATCCAACAGGTACACCCGCAATGGTCCCCAAATATCTCTGGGCCTGTTACGAACAGGCAAAAGTTCAGCATAAACATTATTCTGGTCTTGGCAATAAATAACATCATTCAACCAGTCCTTAAATTTCTGTGCCCTTCCCCTCCCCCAACGACATGCAACCCTTCGTTTTGCAAGCAGTAGAGCAATGTCCAGAAACCGTATTGTGGAGTTGGGCGTCTGCAACGTATAGCCCAGGAGCATTATGAGTGGATCCTTAGCAAGCTCCCCCTCCAGCATGATCTGCAATGCTGCATGGACCTGAGTCCAATATTCATAGACCCCCGGGAACTCCCACGCCAAGTGGATAAATCCCGCACCCTCTGCATGACACCTGTCACATCTATTGTCTGTCAGTTTGAATCGCAGTTTTAAAGCTGGTGTATAATAGAACCTCTGTAGAAACTTAAAGTGAATAATTTTGAGCCTACAGCTAGACGATATGCTGGCAGTGATGCCACAACAATAGTTCCACTGGTCTTCAGAGATCTCATTGCCTATATCCACACTCCATAACCTGCATGCCGAGCTCTCCAAGCCTGTGCGTTGCAGTCTAATAGTATTATACAGTCTGGAAACCAAATGGCGTCCATATGACGCCAACATAGAGTGTAGCGGCAGCACGGTTCGTCTGGGAATTGCAGCAAGACTTCCTTCAATCCCTGTCTCAGTCTAACATAATAAAAAACCTCCAGGGGTGTGGGTTGTATTCCCTGGAATATCTGTTCCTGTGTATGAAATTGCCCATTGAGGAACAAGTCCCCCCATGTAGTGATCTGAAGGCGCCTGCACATTAAATGAAATCCTGTTTCCTGTAAGAGTGACATCTGGGGGTGATAGGTGAATGGCATACGAGGGGAGTAGAGCAGTTTGGCGCATAGAACCCTTGCTATTCTTCTTCAGGCGTCTATCGTGCAAGTCACCGTGGTGAACGGTGTGTCTAGAATTTCTGCAGGGCCATGAATTATTTCACTGAGGGGAAGAGGCCGCGCAACCCAGTCTTAAGCTGCTAACTGAGGCATATACGGTGTTGGATTAATCCAATGATACCCATATTGCACCTGTGCACTGAGATAATAGATTTCGAAATCTGGCACATCGAAACCACCCTTATCATAAGGCTGGGTTATAATGGACCATTTTAGCCGCGGTTGCTTGCCGCCCCAAAACAAACGAAGGAGTTACGATCTTAGCCTTTTAAAGAAGTATGCGCCAGGATAATATGGGATATTCTGAAAAAGGTATAGAAAACGCGGCAATACCATCATTTTTATAAGCGGTGCTCTGCCAGCCATGGACAGTGGTAACGACATCCAGCGCGTGACATTGTCTGCCAGCTTGGTAATAGCTGTGCCATAGTTAAGTCTAATTGTCTCTTCCCTATCCATAGATACCATAATACCCAGGTAGCGAAGGTCTGACCCGCACCACTCTAGCGGATAATCTAGCTGGAAGCGTGTTACCCCGGGGTAAGTGGAAAGAACTGTGATTTTTTCCAATTTATTTGAAGACCAGAAAGGCGTCCGAACACAAGGAATTCACGTAATATAGGATTACGGTTGAGTTGTGGGTCCTTTACATATAGGGTTATATCATCTGCATATAGGGACACTCCGATTTGTCATTGGAAGCAGTTAAAAGCAGTAGCCCTATGAAGTTGTCGGATGCGACACGCTAATGGCTCAATTGCGATGGCAAACAGCAATGGGGAGAGAGGGCACCCCTGCCTGGTGCCTCTGGTGATGGGCATCTGAGAAGATAGCCCACCATTAATAATCACTCTCGCCATAGGTCTGGTATAGAGCAGCTCTATCCATGCCACAAACACTTTGGGGAAACCCATTCTATGCAGTATGGCAAAGAGATACTTCCACTCAACTGAGTCAAACGCTTTTGTAGCGTCAAGAAATATAGCCGCGACTGGGAGATCCGGAGCTATAGTTGGGATGAGAGAGAAGAGTGTGCGCAGGTTATGGTTAGTGGCCCGACCAGGGACAAATCCAGCTTGATCCGGCAACACTATCTCCGTCATTATCAGAGACAGTCGTGTCGCAAGAACCTTAGCAAGTATTTTGGCATCGCAATTAATGAGCGATAGCGGACGGTAGGAATCACACTCCGCAGGATCCTTGCCAGGTTTCAAAAGGGACGTTATCACAATCTCTCGCATTGAGCAAGGCAACTCCCCAACTTCCAAGGATTCCTCAAATACTTCCTTCAGTACCGGCGCCATTATGTCTATATAGCATTTATAGAACTCGGCAGGCAGCCCATCCAGGCCAGTTGCCTTCCCATTATTTAGCGACATTATGGCGTCTTTTATCTCATCCACTTCCAGTGGAGCACTGAGGAATGTTCTATGTAGGTCGCTTAACCAACACAATGCAATATCATCCAGGAACCCTCCAAAGTCAATGTCGTCTATTTGATTTGAGGTATATAAGTGCCCATAATGCGCCAAAAACAATTCCTGAATCCCTGCAGTGTCCTGACATTTCACTCCATCTAAAGTATGTATTTCCAATATGTGTGTGCTGAACCGTGGGTTCCTTGTGACTCCCGCTAACACTTTTCCCGGCCGATCCCCTTCGCAGTATCGCCGGGCAGTCCAATGCTTACCCCTGAATTTTGCTTCCCTGGCTGCCTCTTCCTCATATTGTGAAAGCTTGTCTCTAAAATCTTTGTGTACCCTGGCATCTGCGCCCTGCGCCATCCCTGTCTCTAACCCTTCAAGTCTTGCTCCAACTTCCGTATAGTCCCCTTAATGTCTCTCAGCACCCCCAAAGCACTTAGATATGCAATATCCTCTGACCGTGACTTTAAACGCCTCCCATATCGTTTCCACACTGTTTACAGAACCCTTGTTCCTGGGAAAGAATGCTGCTATCTCCTCGCCCAACTCCGTTTTAAAGACTGAATCCAGCAGCGCCGTTGGTAGAAGACGCCATGGAGCTTGTGGTTTACCATATCCTGGCATACTCAATTGTACCAGCACCGGACAGTGATCCGAGTATGTCCTGGCCAGATGTACCACCCTCCCCATATCTACACTCAGCCCCCATGCCAAGAAACAGTAGTCAAGACGAGCCCAGGTATTAGCATATGTAGTGAAATGCGTCCCTTCTCTGCGCATAGGGTGAGCAAATTGCCAACTATCCACCAGCCGGGCTTCCGCTATTATGCCACTAAGAATATCCCTCGCCTGTCTGTTATACTGGGCACAACCATCAGACCTGTCCCTTCCCGGAACCAATGCAACATTAAAATCCCCTCCCCAAATAATATGCATAGAGCCAATGCCCATCACCTTTCCCCAAAGTGTTGTAAAAAAATCAGGGGTGTCCACATTCGGAGCATAGCAATTGACGATCGTAACTGTGTCAGTACCCAGTCTGCCCCATAACACCACATAGCGTCCGTCAGGATCTAGTATGTCCCCCAGCGTCTGAAAATGAACTGATTTTTTAATTAGCACCACTGTTCCTCTAGCATAAGCAGAATATGATGAAAACTTCCTAATCGATGCCCATCTACTTACAAACGTGTGACTGGTGCGTGGATGTATATGCGTCTCTTGCAATAAGGCTATGTGTACTTCATGCCTATCTAGGTACGCCAGTACATTTCTGCATTTTCCAACATCATTCAGGCCCCGCACATTCCAGGACATCACCGATACCTTCCCCTCGACACCATCAGCCATCACTGCATGTGGGAATATTACAACTGTGTAGTAGCAGACGACATAGCATATGCCCGTTCCCAAAAATTAGTAGCGTCCGAAGGACCTGCAAGTGTACCATTAGCCATAAAACATTTATAACAAACCCTTTATTCCGTCCCCCCCTCCCACTGACATACCCCAATCATGCCAGACAATCCCCTCCCTGCCCCCACCCCCTCCATAAACATTCCCAGGCCATCCCTGTCCAGCAGCAAACAGATAATACAGAGCACTGAACCAACGTAACCCTTCAAGTCTTCCCTCTCCATCCCTCACACTGAAGCAACCCCAACTTGCCAGTAGTGTGTTCCTCACCCCCCACCCGCAGATCCGAACCCAACATTATCATCATCTAGTCAATACTATGTAACCAGGGGTAACACCCGTTGGGGGACCTGTCTAGATGGTCACACTGCCACCACCCCTCCCTCAGCCCAACGAACTAGGAAACCTCCGGGCTGTGTCAGGGAGAGGGGGTGGGGCCTGGAATACATTACCACCGGATCTACCGGAATCTGTAGCTGAATAATCATCGAGTGTTCCGAGCCCTCCGCGTCACATCCGTTCCACCGCCGATACTAAAACATCCCATGCTGTGGAAGAGTCAGTCCCATTTTCACGTACAGAGTCTTCAGGATTTTTCATCGAGCCCCGGCGAGCGGGCCCGTCCCTCCGGCCCACGATCCTTCAGTCCACATTGATCCATCCTTAGCGAACGCAAGTAGTCTTCCGCCTGCTGTGGGTTAGTAAAGAATCTTTGTTTCCCTTGATGGGTCACTCTGAGTCTAGCTGGGTATAACAAAGCGTAATCTATCTGCGCAGCCCTAAGCTTCTTTTTCACCGCAATAAATTTTCGCCGCTCCTCTTGGACCATCGGGGTGAAATCCGGGTAAATAGAAAAAGTCACTCCATCATAATTCAAGGTTTGTTTAGTGCGGGCCGCACATAGTGCCACATCCCGATCTCTATAATTCAGCAAACTTGCGATTATGGGCCTGGGCGGAGTCCCAGGTTTAGGCATAGGTCCTAGGGATCGATGAGCCCTTTCAACAATAAATTGAGTGGAGAAAGCGTCAGACCCAATAGCAGACTTAAGCATCTTCTCTACATACTCTCCATCCGGCCAGTATTAGTGGATTCTGGCACATCTGTAATGCGTATATTATTCCGTCTACTGCGGGCCTCCAAATCCTCGTTCTTTGCCGCTATGACCCGCAGCAGATTCTCCATTCTGGCCCGTTGTGTTGTATGTCCCGCTGTGATGTCATCATTATCAGATATGCGCCGTTCCGTTTCCACAATACGTTCCTCATGTTGGTCCATTTTGTGCACTATGGCGTCCATTCGGGACGACATTCTGTCCACTTTGTCTACAACTGTGGAAAATCCTTGCCTAATTTCTTGCAACAACTGTTGGTTGGTCATCTCCATGGTGGACGTTTCACCCGCCACCTGCTCATTTCCATGTGGCGGGTTTTATCTTGACGAGCGTTCGATCCTTTTTTTGCAGTGTCAAATGTGATTTTCGGTTGGCGAGAAGACCTATAATTGCGCCCCTCTGAGCACTCCTATCTCACGGCGACCTTCACGGTGACTCCAATATCCGCCTCTATAACGTACCTCCGGTAAGTCTAAGTACACACGGGTAGTTTGTCGCAGCCCACCACTGTCGTGATCCCAGTGCAATATTCAAGGCCGGGCATGTGCAGGCGATCCCAGCCAATCACCTGTCTGCGTGGCTCCGTGACTAACCAGTCAGTTTGACCATCAACTATGCGGGCTCTTTATGTTCAGCCTCCGTCGTTTGGTCTTGCCAAAGCACAGTGCACAAGCACAGCGGGGGCCTCCTGTCCCGAGATCAGCAGACGTTCCAATATGTGGTGGGATCAATCAGCTTCCTTACCCATCCCAACCTGTCTAGATGGGCACAGTGGTATGCAGCAATTGTGGCACAGTAGATACAAATCAGCGGGTTGAAAGGGCACAGTCGGCGGCTATCACTCAAGGCACACGGGCTCAATTATATAAACCTCCCTGCCAGCCGATGCGTGTAACTAGCGTGCTGCGATCGTCCACACACTACCCAGGCAGGGTCCATTGCATGCCCCACGACTCACAAGTTAGCACCAGTCTGCTGCAGGAGTGGGCCGGTTCGGAGCAGGACCGCAGGCGTCTCCCTTACACGCTCTCTGCGCCCTCCGTATGTGGTTTCCTTAATCAGCGTGTGGACACTCCGCAGCAGCTAAGTGGCGACCCGTGTGTTGAAGCGCGAAAAGAACCTTCCGTTTGCCAAAACTCCCCCCAGCAGTTCACAGCGGCAGCCTTATCTCATAGATCGCGGGCCGCCATCTATAATTGCAGTCTAGCGTAAAGGCGCTCAGTGCCGGGGTTCAGTCTTGAGCACAATCATCCGCCTGGAAACTTTATTCCTCGGGCCCGTCGAGGCCCCCGCCATGCAGGGCCCCTAGTGACTCACGTTTGGGCAGATTCACACACAGCAAGTCCGCTTCCCAGTACCCTGCACCTGCACCTGCATATATACTGCAGTCTTCGCCGTATCCTTCCTCCCGTCTTCAAGACGTGTGGCCTGCACTCCACGTGTGAAGCAGCGGTGTGTCCTGACTTCGGCCCCCGACAGCGGTCTGACTCAGACCTTCAGCACTCGTCTCGGTCAATAATCAGGGCTTCGTCCCACTATGCTTCCTGGGCCGATTCTCATGCAACTGGCACAGAGGGCAGGAACAGCTATTATCTTCAATCGCACTAAGTTTCAGCCGATTCCGACGCTGGGTTTCAAGGATAATTGCCGGATTTACTTCCAGGCTACAGGAGCCTCACCTTCAGGCGGCCATTCTGTAGTGCGCCCTTTAGCGCCCCCCAAAATCCCTATAAACCTTAAAGACATTTAAATAACGGTAGGGAGAAATCTAGGAAACAGAGAAATTAACATTTTAGGTCCCCAAGCCCGAAGGCGTGGTAGTCCCAATGTGGAGGATGTGATAGCTAAGTGGAGCTGTGTAGCTGGTACCCTGAACGGGTCAAAAATATCCCCTACAAAGCCCAAAGTGTGGGGGTAGCCAATTGGGAAAAATCCTATCCTGGAATGTAGCTGTTGTAGGAAAAAGGAGTTGCAAGCATAAATCATTATTAGAAGATGACCCTAAAATAATTTGCCTCCAAGAAACATGGATGGGGAGGATTTTCAGTTTGAGACTTTTTATGTGTATTGCTGTACAGCAAACAAATCTGTAAAAGGGCATGCAAGTGGTGGTTTAGCTATTTTACTCAGCTGTGCCATAGGATGGGATCCTGTGATCTATAAGTACCCCTCAAAAAGCTATATTCGAGTGAAGTTGAGGATTGGTGAAGATAACTTGGGGCAAGCAGTTTCTCTTTTACTGGTAAACGTGTATATTCCTCCAGGGAGAGCGTTGAACGTGTTGGTCGATTCAATCTGTACTTTTGTGCAAAGGTTAAGTAACAACGAAGAATGCTCACGTATAATGATGGTGGGTGACTTTAACACTAAATTATCCAACAGTGCAGTTATGTCTTTTTCAAACCCTGAATTGGAGGAGGTATGGGCCATCTAAGATTCTGTATTGCTGGTCCATCTAAGATCAGATAAACGAGGCTTGTTATTTCTGCATAATCTTAGAATTTTAGAACTTGTAACGTTAAATGGTAGTTTTCCAGAGGATTCCCCCGCTGCTTATACCTTTTGGGGCGCATATGGTCACTCCCTAATTGATTACATGGCAGTATCTTACCAACTATTTAATGTATGTACACAATTTAAGGTACTTTCCACAAATTTGAGTGTCCGCAGTATTTTAGCAGTAAATATGTATATAGAAATTGAGTATCCTGAACTCTGGAATCCGAGGTATGAAAAGGTCTCATATAATCTAAATAATAGGATTACTTGCTGGTCAAATAATTAGCTTCCAAATTTTAAGAGGGTCTTTGAAAATACTGCCTTTATTTCCACCCAAGAAACTCCAGTTCACAAGTTTGAGAGAGTCTTGGCTGCAATTAGAACCTTTGGAAGAAGGAAGCAAGTCATCAGTTTTGCACCATTAGTAACAATAAGATGGGAAATTAAAAAACGGAATCAGGAAATTAATGGTTTAATTAGAGACCAATTTAGGCAGCCCACGATACAAAGGCAAAGAGAAATTAATAGACTGAAACAAGTATGGAAAAGTAAAATGACATCGGATCAAAGAAGGGTTGAAGACTCACAATGGGTTAGACTTCGAGTGGTTGCTCTTCCTGGGGACACAAGGAAGTATTGGGCACTGATTGCAAAATGTTGTGATGGGAGAGCGAAGTCAAAACCTATTTCAATCCCAGAAGCAAAATGGTCAACATATATTTCCCAGGTTTATGCTTCAAATCTCGCAGTTGGGAAGAATCCAGAGGTTAGCATTGCCCCGACCGCGGGGAGTGACTATGGTGCACCATCATGCTTGGAGATTGAGCGTTACTTTAAAGGGGCAAGATATTCTAGCGCAATGGGCCCAGATGATGTACCAATAGCCATAATAAAACTGGATGGTGAAGAGTGGGTGAAATTTCTGCATCCGTTGTTGGTCCATTGTT
Organism: Lissotriton vulgaris; assembly: GCF_964263255.1. NCBI lineage: Eukaryota > Metazoa > Chordata > Amphibia > Caudata > Salamandridae > Lissotriton > Lissotriton vulgaris. Next base: position 1,425,472,283 of record NC_141689.1, on the reverse strand, counting down.
ATACCCATGGTGATATCCCACAATCCTGGAAGGGAAGTATATTGGTTCCACTATACAAAAAGGGTCCGAAAAATTCCCCTGCCAGTTTTAGACAGATTTCTCTTCTAGATGGGACTGGGAAATTGTGTGTAAAGAGCATTCTCACTCATCTGCAAGAGTGGGCATTTGGAAATAATTTCATCCCCTTGGAACAAACAGGATTTCGTAAAAATAGTGGCACCTTGGATCATATCACCATTTTATAAACTTTAACTGAAGAATATCCAGTAAGTTGGGGAATGCCGTTATATTCGGCCTTTATAGATTTCTCCATAGCATTCGACAGGGTAGATCAGGAGAGCTGTGGAGGAAATTGGTCACCATGGGGATACCGGGGAATGTTTTATGATTAGTAATTGCTCTTCACTCCTCTACTTGGACTCAGGTTTTATTAGGGGGAACACAAGGCCTCTTGAGAAAAATAGTAACTAATAATGGGTTGAAGCAAGGGTGCCTTTTGGCCCCTTTACTTTTTTTTATTTATATTAATGATTTGCCAAGAAGAGTGGGGCTCAGTAAAGGGGATCCCCCTAAATTAGGAAATTTAGAGCTGAGCTGTCTGCTCTATGCAGATGATGCCATAATAATGGATTTAACCCCATTTGGATTACAAAGACGACTTGCCGAACTGATCAGGTATACTGAAGAGTAATATTTAAAAATAAATATTTTAAAGAGCAAAGTCATGATTTTAGTTATCAAGGATGTAAGCTCAGAAACAACTTGCACTGGTTTTTGGGAAAAGAGAAATTGGAAGTAGTAAAGTTTTAGCCATACTTAGGAAAAATATTTACAAATAGGTGCCCAGCTAGAAGTCATATGGATCACTGCAACGGCAATTTCATAAGCCTTTGCAATCAACCGTTTGTACACACGCTGTGGGAAAAGACATTTCTCACATATTATATCAGACTATAAAATAAAGATCCCACCCACACTGAGCTATGCCAGTGAAACAATAGATGCGCAAAAGTGGGACAAATTTGAGAAAGTGGAAGGGCAAATCTGGCGCCAAATATGTAATTTGAATTGTGCGGCACCTATTGCAGCGCTTAGGCTCAAATTTAGTTAACTCGCCACTCATGTGCTATCGATGGCCATGCGCTTAAGATGGAGCAATGCATTGTTAAATAGCTCAGAGAGCCTGCCACGGGTAGCACTGTACAGAGAAATGTTTGTAAATATGAAAGAAAAGAGTGCTCTTTTTAGGAATTATCTAAAAGTGCTAACAATGTTCGGTTTAGATAAGGATGGGGTGGCGGTTCTTTGTAAAAGGGCTTTGAAAATCAGAATTAAGAAAGCAATCTATGGGGTTTCTCTTGAAAGAGGTATTAAAATATGCACAGAGAATAGTAATAATGACTGTATTGTGGGGAGTAGTATTTGTAAAAAACCCCAACCTTATGTTTTATGGAATCTTAAACATGGAGTACGTAGGGTGATTATACTACTTAGATTGAATTTACTTCCCCTAAGAATTGCAACAGGAGCCTGGGAGGGTTTTGCTAGACACGAAAGATATTGTCATTTATGTAATTCCTGTATACAAGATCTAAATCATGTTTTATTCGTTTGTCCCACATTACAATCAACTCGTCGTAGATACCTAAGGAATAGTTTTTCAAAGTATAATATCGCCACAGAAGAAGAGGCCAGAATTGTCTGCTGTCTCCCCATCTGAACTTATGTGTTTTAAATTTTTTTGCTTTTTTAAACAAGTTTTAAATATATACTAAAGCAGTAAGGATCTATTTAATATGTATGCTCTGAGCACTTGCCCTTTCTCGACCCTTCAGTTTCAAGGCTGATTTACTATGTATGCAACTGAGCACGTGCACTTTTTGCAAACTTTTTTCGCAGCTAGTTACATGTCCTGTATGATCTCTTGCACCTTAATAAATCCTTGTTTTGCTGCTAATTATCATGTGCTTCACGCTGAAAATGGCGCTTTTAAAGTATTTAAATACTCTTGCACTGTTATTATGCTGCTGGTTATATTGTACTGTTTAGTGAATAGTCAAATTATTGTTTTTCATTATATGGTTATTTAGTTTGTTATCTAGTACTGTATAGCGAATTGTTAAATCTTTGCATTTTATAACAAGTTTTAATTTTGAACGTTTTAGGATAGTATTAGATTATAATTCCGTATAAATCTGTAAGTATTCATTCATGGTTCACTCTTCCTGGTTCTCGAAAACTTATAGAATGGCTGCTACTGATAAGTTCATTTGTGTTTTAATATGAAATGATATGATGAATTTAGAGTGGCAATTTTTATGGAATGTAATGTTGTTTTTAAGATGTACTTTTATGTGGAATTTTTCGAAATGAATAAATAAATTGAATTGAATTGAATTGGATCATCACAATGGATTCTTCGGAACAGTACCCCGAAGAGAGCTGTGCCCCGAAGAGAGCTGTACACCTGTACTGTTCGGGCAGTGTGTAATAGACACGTTTTTCTTTAATTTTGTAGGCAAAAACACAACAAACATGTATTACCTCACCAGCCTATGGGCGGAACCCATTTATAGATTCTCCACAGTCCTAATGTGTCTGGTGGTGCCTCTACCCTTCGCGGTCCAACTCTCACCTTAGCGCTCTTCAACAGAGCAGAAATCTTCCTGTGCTCCTATGCGGGCGGTCCTGTCCTCGCAGCTGCCTCTGGGCAGTGCTCTCTCTGCTTCTAATTTGAAAGAGCCCGCCGTCGACGTCTCAGGGACGTAACGTGTTCCACCTGACTCAGCCCTGCCAGGTGAAACAACCAAACATTGCATGTTACACTTATCAAGGGGCCATCGTCTAAGTGGAATACTATGCCGAAAAAAAACATTGGTACTTTAGAGCTTTACTGTGCGCACAATTGTACTCGAAGGCACATCTTGCGCTTGCTAGAAAATGTTGTCATGTTGTGGCGCCCATCCCTACTGACAGACGCACACCGCCAATTACATCAACTGTGATCTGTCACTCATCCCATAAAATCTGGGGTGCTCCAAACATGCATATTATCGATCCGACGGTAATACTAAAAATGAATATAAAAAACAGGGGAGACTTACACTTGTAGCGATGCTATAAAACATCCTATTACATCAAAACCACAAACGATGTTCAAAATCATGGTGCCCCACTGCATGTGCCATTTGTGGGTGAACCTCTCATTATTGCTGCACCCCGCCATTTAGGAACCAATTACTGACATCCTTATGTTCCCTAGATACATTCAGAGTGCATAGGGTTGAAGTCCATATGGTTACCAAGCTCACATGTCAGCAACATCAACATTAGTGGGAGAACAAGATAATTATAGATTCACCACTATATGAATAAAGTTCCAACCTTCATGGATGAATATGGATCTGACATTATATATATACACAGATACACAGGTCATTGACAATAAATACACCAATGCCCACATGTCATCATGTTCATTCAGCCCATGGGTAGCAGTCCTGTATTTCTCAATCATGCGGCCCTCCAATCTGTTCAACTTAGTCTGTAAGTTAGCCCCAGTTGTATTCAATATCACTAGCAATACAGACCATTGTACCTCATTTTCATTGTGGTCTTTCTGTTGGTAATGGTGGACTAATGGGGCACCCTGGACCCTGCAACTTATTCTAGATTTATGTTGCAAGATGCAAGTTTTGATAGCTTATGTGGTTTGTCCTACAAAGAACAATTCGCAAGGGCACTTGAGGCAGTAAACTACGTTCTTGGTATTGCAATTAAAGAAAACTCTTTGGTGGTGCTCCTTGCCATTAATCATGATCGATTTTGAATCTGCTGTCATTTGGCATGCAGCGCAATTCTGACATTTAAAATGCTCCACCACTGGAGGGAGACCCAGCATACCACTAAGATCCTTCTTTATCTCCCCAGGTCTGGTAGCTCTAACTACTTGTTGGCGGATATTCCTGAACAGTACAGGTGTGGAGTTCTATTCGGGGTACTGTTCTAAAGAATCTATTGTGATGATCTATTACATGGGACCGACAAAGAGATTTTGAGACCTCCGTTGTGGTGACATAGTATGATGAGATTAAGGGGTTGCAAATAAGGTTTCATGATTGGAGGCATGATTTGACCCCTCCAGGTTTGCCTGATTAGACTTTTTATTTCGGCATATGCCCTTGGCGGGAAACAACATTTACAACACAACTTTTACAACGCACTACCTTTACAACGAAACTTTTACAACGCAACATCCATTACAACGCATGCCATTACAACGCAACCATTACAACGCATGTCACTACAACGCATACCACTACAACGCATACCTTTACAACGCAGTCATTACAACGCATACCATTACAACGCATACCTACACTATCCAACACTTACCCTACTGTTGCACCCCCTGGAGTTAGAATAGTAATTTTTACCCCTACACTATCCAATACTTATCCTACTGTTTCACCCCCTGGAGTTAGAATAGTAATTTTAACCCCTACCCTATCCAACACTTACCCTACTGTTGCACCCCCTGGAGTTAGAATAGTAATTTTTATCCCTACACTATCCAATACTTACCATACATGCAATGTAATGGTATGCATTGTAATGGTATGCGTTGTAAATGTAGTATGCATTGTAGTGGAATGCGTTGTAAAGGTAGTTTCAAAGATTTCAAAGTAATGGCATGCGTTGTAATGGAATGCGTTGTAATGGATGTTGCGGTGTAAAAAATGCGTTGTAAAGGTAGGCATTGTAAAAGTATGCGTTGTAACGACATACATCCGCCCTTGGCCTGCTCAAAGGAATTCATGAGTAACATGTTGGAATCTGTGGTCTTGGGTTATGGTTGTGTTTCACACGAAGGTCACATATTGCATGCTAGGAGCACTTGGGAGTGCATAGCTCTTTGAAGGTTGGATACAGCTTTACAAACAGAGGAATGCTTTGTGAGTACTCTTTAGATGTGGTCCTGGACTATGAGCGCGCCTAAGCATGTGGCACAATTGGGTGAATGGATCCATCCGATAATTCATTACGGTGTTTTTAACAAGGAGTGAACACTTTCAAGAAAATGCATGGGCTCATGCATGAGGTGGAAATGGCAGTTTCGAGAATAAGAGCAGAGGATATTCGGTACTATTTATGCATATTATTTTATTGGTTTGTTTGGGTGGTGTTTGTGTTACCCATGTCCTGATTAGGCCTAAACCAATGGCCGAAAGGCGTCGACCACAGAAGAGTAAGAATCCAATGAATTAAAAATGTATATACAAATGTGATAATACACACAATATACGGATTGAGTAAAGGAGATGTTTCCCTCGGATACTTTGTGTGCAATAGTATTACCTCCCCCAGGATTGCTCATAGTTTATCTTCACAACCGGGTTAAAACGAATGGGTACAGAAAGGTCTAGAAGTTGTTTTGTTGGATTACTGAGTTGTATATGTATAATGTTGTTTGTGTTCTAAAAAATATACATATGCATTATTATATTTAAAAAAGATATTAAAAGAGATGTGAAGAAATCGAGGAAGGCTCTGGGTGTACTTACACAAATAATGTTTGGGAACACTGGGGGACTTAGTTCCCATACAGGGGAATACATCATTTTTTTCCCTTGAAATAATTGTGTCATATGAATCTCCAAACATCATTTCCTTGTTGTTTGCTTTTGCCCAGATGTGTGGGGGGCATTAGGGCATAACCCTTGTGTTTTGGATACTGGATGGAGCCAGTAGCACAGAAATGTTACACTGTCATATTCACAATAGGTGGGATAGCAGTCTGAATTCTTATGTACAGCAAACGTGTAGAGTCAATGGTGCCACAATTCATCCTGTACTTCTTAATGATGTGTCTTTCCTACATGGTTTGCACTTGTTCATTTCACTGACGGACCTCTCAGTCTTCCTTGCGGTGGTTGCCAGACATATATGTGTTCTATTATTTCATATATATATATATTCACTGAAAAAACCATAGGTTTCACACCAGTTATAGTTAGGAATTAGCATTTAAAAAACCTATGAAATTCACTGAAAAAACCATAGGTTTCACACCAGTTATAGTTAGGAATTAGCATTTAAAAAACCTATGAAATTCACTGAAAAAACCATAGGTTTCACACCAGTTATAGTTAGGAATTAGCATTTAAAAAACCTATTAAATTCACTGAAAAAACCATAGGTTTCACACCAGTTATAGTTAGCTGGAAATTTTACTGACATAAAACCATTGAAATTCCCACGTTATAGTTAGTTGGACTCACTATAACTTGCGCGCCTGCAATGCACTGCTGATGACGTCACATATTACATCACTCATGACATGGTCAGTGACATCACTCATGACATCACTGATGACACCATCCAGTGAATGTGCGTCTTTCTGAAAAATAAATATGCTTTATATATGTATATGTAAAGGTCGATGGAAGAATAAATGTTTAAATAAGTGTCTTAATGGATGTTTTAAAAAAAAAATTGATTGGTTGACTGGCTTATTAAGTGTATCTTAGTGAATACATATATTAGCGAGTATTGTTTAAATATTTAAATGTTTGTATCAGTGTTTCACTTTGTGTATAAGTGGCTGCATGGGTTGGTGAGTAGCTACATGTGTGTGTATATGGGTTATTAGATGTTTTTTTTAGTATCAGTATGAGTGTCTGTATGGTTTGGTGGGGGTGTTACTTAGCACATAGATGCATCAATGACTGACTTGTGGTAAATAACCCTGTCGGAATTTCTATACATTTACAAGGATCATGCATATAATGAGAGGCAGAGTCCGTGGTGTCCGATTCAAAAGGGCTTTAATTCAGTAACTCGAGTTAAGGGAGAATCGGGTTCCATCACCACTAGGGATCAGGAAGGATCGTCATCTGAACTTTATTCACAGAGTTCATTATTTATAGTTAAAACATACATTAACTTGCATAGAGAAGGCGGAGCGCTTCAGGCGGAGCAAGTGAAGGAGAGAGATAAGAGCACATGGGCGTGAAAAGGGGCGTGTAAGCAGGCGTACACGTGGGTGTTCCCTTGATGAGTCATAGGTGTGTCATAGGTGGGTGGATACATGGAGGGGGTCTGTATGGTCAGCAGGAGCCTTTACCCTACTTGTGCGCGCAATTTGGTCATGACGTGGAATTGACGTGTAACTGGGGGGAGCTGGCTTTCGTGCTAGTAGAGGAGTCTTGGATGTCAGGACGACCTACACTTCTGGTATTATCTGATATCTTGAGTTTGGAGGATGTATTGTCTGAAGTAAAGGTCGCTCAAGCAAAGGCTGCTCATCACTAAATGCTAGTGTGTACATATATTTCTCCGTGCATTGCGTGGGGCCATGGGCCTTCTATGGATGCGAGTTCTGTAAATCACTTGAATGGAGACAGAAAGGCTAGGCCCTATCTTCTGCAGGCGGAATATGTTTACCTTTTTCATTAAGCAGGAATGTGTTTCAGTGGAGCAGGGCAGATAACTGTAAGCAAAATACTGTCTTGGCAGGCCAAGCGGGGCACCTCTCGGCTGAGCAGGAAGTATGCGAGAGGTCAGGGATACATAGCTAAAACATAACTAAACTGCAGTTTTCAGAGTGTCAGGAGGCATGGAGCCTGAATTCGGGTCCTGGCTCGGCTGAGCCACAAAGACGAGTTCATCTCGACTTTTAAACGTGCACCATGTAAATGCATTGGCAACATAGGCCTCAGTACGGAATTAACGTTACTTTCATGGAGGGCCTGGTAACTGACATGTTAACATTGGACGGAAATGCAGAGGCATTATTATTGCAGGCATGAGAAGGGAATTGCATGGTGACATGGACATACATGGGGTACATGTAGGGGACACATTGGCCATATAAAATTTCGATTTCCTCATTCCCTCCTTGTCCCCTACTGTGCCCTTCAGGACACATCTATATTCATGATACCATATATCTGATCATATAGCATCATTTGTTCGTCTTTTTTCTGTTGTATACGTGGATGGGGAATACAGGCAGTGGCACACAAGCCACAAATCGCTGGGCCACATTGCAGACAGAGACAGCAACTGAATATAATAAGCAGTATTATTCCTAGGAACGCTAATACTGTCCAGCCCCATCCTAATATTACACTCCAGAGCCAACCGGACCAAGTCCATGGGTCTTGATGCATCTCATGAGCTATCTTGTGGAGCCTTGTTATTGCTGCATACACGGATGGCGCGTTATTAGGAATAAACACGCAACAACTGGAGCCGATCACTCTACAAGCCCCGCCCCTATCTGCCAGGATGACGTCAAGAACAAGACGATTCTGAAGAACAACAAGTCTCATAGTTGACTGCTCCTCCGTCAAGTTCCCTAAAGCAGAAGTAGTCTCATTCACTACTGCTTCCAAAGTTCTTGTTAACCTGCGTATGAGTTTACTGTTTTGGACGGGACCTATGAACTAGAAGTATCCTTTAATGAAATCTGCATATTGCTCCCAAGCTGTCTCAGTCTGATCAACAACTGGGGAATCGGTCTCCCTCTTGTGTCTAATATGTACTAGTCGTGAATCTCGATGATAATGGGACGGGGCTAGGAAAACGGGTGGTAGTAGGAACGCTATATAACACGTCCCACCCCAGTCTAAGGGCAGACGTACATAGGCTGTCTGACCGCAAATGAAATAAGAATGGCGAGAAGCCTTGAAAGTAGACTTTCCTTTATCATTGAACTCAACTACAGTATTACAATCACTGTGTCCTAGATGCACGGACCCTTTCTTTCTAACGCATAATTCCCCTTTTACTGGTAAGACTGATATGAACGGTGGACCTGTATTTTTCTCGGACTGGACATTCAGAATCATAAGGTTAAGGGAAGCATTTCCTTGTTCGTACACTTCATTTTCTAGATCAGTTCCTTTCCTCTGGGGAAAACCATCTTTGTCTGGAAAACATGCCTTATTGATTACTATATTCAAATCTCCCCAGATCCAATCACTCTGGGAATCTATAACCTTTCTGTCTTGTGATGACATTAAAGCAAACCATGCTCCGCACGAACCATTGTGCGAGAACGGGAAAGGAAAGAGGGGCAGAACTCCCTTCGTTTTTTGATAAGGTGGGAGTCGGCCACATACCCAGCAATTCGTTACATTGCCGGTCTGATGAGAATGGTGCAACATCCGCATAAAAGTATTGTTGCGCAGTGCTAGTCGATATGACAGTTCATGGGGTGGCAGATCACTGAATGTGTGCTCTACAGTGTCGTTGAAGGAGGAGTGTATATGTGAAGCAATAGGAGGAAAAAAAACATGTAGCGTCAAGCTGATACATATAATCGATATACTTAAAAGAAACATAATAAACAGAGTTACTATACATCTACTGCGTAAGGTCTTGCAGTATTTCTCTTTCTTATCTCTCTGTCTACTATTCTGGTCTACGATCTTATACATGTCAGGAACCTGTCTAACCGATTCACCACAGAGTGGACTTAAACAATTAAACGCTGTCTGACTTACTAGACCGTAATTTGGACCTATACTCCTGTTGCGGAGTCTTTTCTAGCAAAGGGGGCTTTGAGTCATCAGTTTCGGGGCAGTCTTTAGTTTCGATCACAGTTCCGGCATTTCCATGGAATTTCTTGATGTGTTGGGCATGGATCCAGCCTTTTCTTCCCTCGACCTTGACGGCAGTCCTCGTGGTAAGCAGTACTAATTTCGGTGTTCGCCAGCGGGGCTCGAGAGGGCTTGAACGATCAAAATTCCGGACCAGCACTACATCTCCTGGAACGATGGTGTGTTCTTTTACTTGGGTGTTGTCGGGGAAGGCGGCTGCAACCTGTGAACGACAAGAGAGGAGTGCAGACATCAAGGAAGCCAGGTAATCTGTCAGCATATTACTGTCAACATCGGTAATTTTCTTCGGCATAGGCGTACCCCACATATTCGGTGGTCTACCAAAGACCACCTCGTAAGGGGACAGTCCTGTTCTGGAATGAGCTACCATACGCATGTAAAAGAGGGCAACCGTCAAGGCTACCATCCAATCCACGCCTTTTTCTGCACAGACTTTCGCTAATTTGGTCTTAAGTGTCTGATTATGTCGCTCTACAAGTCTGGCTGCCTCTGGGTGTCGTACACAATGGAACTTCCACTGGTACCCTAACAGAAGAGATTCTTGTTTCATTAATTCAGAGGAGAATGGCTGACCGTTATCTGAATACACGACATGGGGCAATCCGTACCGTGGAAAGAACTCTCGTACCAATTGCCTGGCGGTGGTCACAGCAGTATAATCTGGGACTGGGTACGCTTCTGTCCATCTAGATAGTGCACATACAACTACTAGGACATATTTGTATCCTCTACATCTGTCCATCTGGATATAATCCATCTGGAGGACTTCAAAAGGGTGGTCAGGAGGATGAAATCCACCTTGTTCCACTGGAATGCCTTTGCCTGGATTGAACTGGCAACATATCATGCAGGTGCGTACTTTCTGTTTTGCTGCGGCACGCAGGTGCTTGTTGAACCAAATATTCTGTAAACTGTCTAGCATTGCCTTTTCCCCTAAGTGTGCTGGACTATGTGCTGTGTTTATGATGACTTGTACCATAGAGTCTGGAAGAAACCATGTAGCTTTGCCTTTTGTCATCCAACCCTGGTCAGTCTGGACCCCTCCTTGTTCAGTCCATTTCTTTATTTCGTCTAGAGTGGCATGTGTCTGTATGTCGAGTACATCTTGTGTGGGATCCCTGACTGTCATGCTGTTTGTCAGTGATGGTACTTCTGTCTTTGTCGTGTCTGTTGGAGTCTGGGCTGTAAGTTTAGCTGTTCGATCTGCCAGGTCGTTACCCTGGGAAATGGTGTCTGTAACTTTCGTGTGTGCTTTGCATTTCATGACGGCTATGGCTGTAGGCAAATGTATTGCTTCTAACAGAGCCTGAATAAGGGGACCATGCTGAATTTTGGCCCCATGAGAGGTCAGAAAACCTCTCTCCTGCCATAACACTCCGAAGTCATGAACGACCCCGAAAGCGTACTGCAAATCTGTATATACATTTACTTTCATGTTCTTGGCTCGTATGCAGGCTTGTGTCAGAGCGATGAGCTCTGCTGCTTGTGCTGACAGTGTATCTATTCGTTGTGTCTCTATGACTTCAGTATCAGTGGTCACAGCATATGCGGCCACTAACTCGCCTGTACTTGTTCTCATGCATGAACCATCCACATAAAGTGTCAGGTCAGGGTCTGGCAATGCAATGTCTGTCAAGTCTTGTCTTGGTTTCGTCACTGTATTAATTACTTCCATACGGTCATGTGGTGCAGTGTCCTCTGTGCTTGAGGGCAAAAGTGTAGCAGGGTTCAAAATGTTTCATCGTCTGATCTCTATGTGTGGCTGAAATAACGTCAGTTCATATCCTGTCAGTCTTGCTACAGTCAGATGCTGTGTCTGTGTTCTGTTCTAGAGAACTTCCACTGAATGTGGAACCTGTACTGTCAGGGGGTGTCCTAACACTATGGAATCACTCTGTCTTATTGCTAGGGCTGTTGCTGCAACTGATTTCAGGCACGCAGGCAGAGCCTGGGCCACTGGATCCAATGTACTTGAAAAATAGGCACAAGGCTTGTGTTTTCCTGCTTGGTCTTGTGTAAGGACAGATAATGCTGTTCCATCTCGTTCAGTGACAAAAAGCGTAAAAGGCTTGCTGTAACAGGGAGTCGCTAAAACTGGTGCTTGACATAAGGCTTTTTTGAATTCTTCAAATGCAAGGGTATGTTCTTGTGTCCAAGGGAGGACAGTCGAAGACGCTGCCTCCTGTGTTGTTATCTGTATGAGTGGTTTGGCTAGATATGCATACTGGGGAATCCATTGTCTGCAGTAAGAAGTGAGGCCAATAAAGGCCCGTACTTCCTTTTGTGTCTTGGGCTGTGAAAGATTGGCAATTAACTGAATACGGTCTTGTGTCAGCTGTCTACCCCTCTTGGACAGCAAGTGTCCAAGGTACACCACTTGCAGTACACAGAATTGCAACTTCGAAGGGGACACTTTGTGCCCCTTGTCTGCCAGAAAATATAAGACTGTCAGTGATGCATGTTCGCAGTCTAGTTCTGTTCGTGCTGTGATCAGTATATCCTCTACATATTGGAGCAGTGCGGTGGTGGCAGGCATGTGAATACTGTCTAGTTGTCTTTTCAATGCTTGGCTGTAAATACTAGGGCTTTCTGTGAAACCTTGAGGAGCTCTCGTAAATTTAAAGCTGCGTCCATTTAAACAGAATCCGAAGAGGTATTGGCTCTCTGGATGTATTGGGACACTGAAGAAGGCGTTCTTTAGGTCAATTACAGTAAAGAACGTTGCCTCGGAATCAATTGCAGTCAGTAATGAAGAAATGTCTGGGACCACTGGGTATTGGGGAATTATGCATGTGTTCAGTTCTCGAAGGTCAATCACTAGTCTGTAGACTGGTGGTGCATTAGAGTCTGTTCGTTTAAGAATAGGGATGACAGGCGAATTACATACATTTGAGTCTGTTTCTACTACCACTCCTTGTGCAATGAGCTCGTCAACAATTTTCAGTAAGGCTACTACGGCATCAGGTGGTAACTTGTATTGTCGGATACGTGGCAGTACTACTCCTGGTTTGAGAGTGACACGGTGTGGCGTAATGTGCATGTAACCTACGTCAGTCTGACCTTGTGCCCCATAAATGCTGTGGTACATTCTGGAGTCTGGGATCAAAATCTCTCAACACATAATGTCCTTTAAAATCACGTAAAAACAATCGCACTCCTTCCGGAGAACAACATATAACAGCTCCTAGTTCTTTCAATGTCTTTATACCAAGCAAATTTTCTGGACATGACTTAGTAAGTAACAAGTCTGTGGTACGGGACAATGGACCGACTCCTAGGGAAACTGGCTTTGACACTTCGTTAACAATAGGCTTTCCTGAAAATCCCAGGGAAATATTCTGTGAGCCAGAGAGGGGTGCCCCTGGAACCTCGTCATGACTGATGGTAGTTCTGCTCGCCCCCGTGTCATTCAGAAATTTTCTGTCTTTTCCCAATACACGACTATGTACATAGGGACCCTCTTGATCTACAGGAACCTCAATAAGGGGCAAGCCAACCTCCCTCTCTAGGCTATTTCATGAGAACTGTTGGAATTCTGGATAGTCTGACTGTGCGTACTGATACATTTGTTGCGTGACTTGTTGTGTGGCAGCTGCTGGTGGGGGTGGAAAATTCGCTACTGTCTGTTGCGTGTTCTGTGGGGTGCTATTCTGTCTAGGAGGATGCGGTCTTTCTTTTGTCTTGCCTGTAGCCATATTGTGTTTCAGGACGGCACATTCATTTACATAGTGACCTGGCTGCTTGCAATAATTACAGTTCCCTTTAACAGGTGCCGTGCCCTTTTTTATTCCCATTAGCTGGTACCGATTGTGCAACTAGCACTTTCATTTTCGTATCTTTCATGCGTCTCTTTTCATGTTCCTGTTCCTCTCTAATTCTGTTCTGGTGATATTGTAACATTTGCAACATTTGGGAAGGGCTATTTGCTTGCCAGGTACTCTCAACCTTCAGTACTCTATTCTTGATCGGGGGTAAGGAATTCTCCACTAGTTTGCTTACAAAAAGATGTGGATATGATTCACTACTTGGCTTAAGGCCACTATTAATAGAAAAACATTTCTCGAATCTGGAATAAAAATCACTAGTGTCTTCGTCTGGTTTCTGTTTACAGGCTGAAATAGCATCCCAATCTTCCTTTTTAGTAATCAATAATCTCGGCAGGACCTGTATCAAGAGTTCAGGTAGTGCTTTAGCTTTTTCCCCAAGACAAACACCAGGGAGCCGTCCTTTATCCTCTGTTTCCAATTCTGCCCAACTTATCTTTTTCTCTCCCACCTCCCAATCTTTCTCTTTAAGTTTTTCGTAAATACCAGCAGGTAACAATACTTTCAATAATTTAATGATGTCAGCGTACGTGTAATCCCCTATGCGGAGAATGTCCTTTAATTCACGGAGGAACCCCCCCCCGGGTCTTTATCATGGCAGGGCAGCATCCTTTTCATTTCCAGTATTTCTATTTTCGTCAAGGGTGTATAAACGTATACTCGCTGAAACTCACCCGCTGTATTTTTAACGGGATGAACCTCTCGTAGGGGGTTCTGTCTGTCTATGTGTAAACCCTTTCTGTCGTGGTGTGGGGCAGGAATCATGTGCGTGGTCAGGAAAGTCAAGTACTTATGTCGTTGGTCCAGAATGACATTAATTAAATCGGTACCTAGGCCTATCCATCTATCTAGTAATATATCATCCAGTAATGTATACAAGGGACCGGGATCAGAATATTGACTCTCGTACAACGTGATCAAATGTTGAACCATGTAAATACCAGCCAAACGCTGTTCGTTCGGAGGAAGGCTCAAAAAGGTCTGAGCCACTACGTCACTGTTATATATGTTGGCATTAGACACCCATTGAACGGCTGACCGGGCTAATTCCTGTTCATGTACGGTGTGGGGTCTATCGCACTCTACTCGTCTTTTCAGCGCGTTCTCAGTAGCTTGGAATAGATTTTCAAGGGAATATCTTTCTTTTATAGGAGGTCCCTGTTTGCGGTAGTCGAGGCACTTGGGCCTGTCAAACTGTCGTGCTTTGCCTACATAATTCATTTTATCCACTTCCTCTGTTTCATGCTCAGCACCTTCTGATGCTGAATCCTCTTTCTCGTCAGACTCTTTCCTGTGTAAGTTTAGAATCTCTTTTCGTATTTTCCTGTACATGCATTCTGTCTTTCCCACTGTATCATGTTTAAAGGCAGCTATGTTGTCACTCCAATCAGTCATACCTCTAGTTACTCCTTTGTCTGGCTGGTCTTGTTCCCTGATCAGACAGTTCATCAAAAAACGCAAAATTATGTTTTTAACCTCCACCTTTCTTTGTTCCATGGCCTCTTCTATACTCTCGGGTCCCTCCCCTGTTCTAATGAAATGGTATATTTTGTCTAAATTTTCCTTCATGCCTGGTAATGTGATCAGATACTCTGCAGCGCATCTTAGTCGTAGTGAGAACACGAGCATTGCACCCACACCTGGTACGGGATCGTATATACAATGTGAAATCGTTACATTATGCTTATAGGGTGATGCTGTCATTTGTGGCGTTCGTTGTAGTCCTAACCCTTGCAGTGCTCGGGATGCTGGCGGTGTTTGTGGTGATGCTGGTGGCCCCCCTCCCACTGCCCCTTGTCCTACGTCGTCTTTCACGGCCTGTGGAAGAAGCAGTTGTGTAAGCTGATCCTGTGCTGGGGGCGGAGGGAGAAAAGGATTGTTGACGGAAGGGACAGGAGGAGGGAAGTCTGCGTTAACATAATCCGGAGCGGGCTCTTCCAGATAGGAGGAAATAAAAGCCTCAGCTTCTGTCTGTTTATGCCTACGTACTTTAGTCGGTATCAGTGGTGGAGGCAAATTACTGGATACTTCTGAGGATGTCACTTTAGCTAGTCCTCCTGCGAGGACGGGATACATGCCTGTAATGAGGGCATTTCTTTCTCGATCTACTTGTTCCGCCTTGACCCGGTCCCCCTCTTCCTTTAGCTCTTTTTCTCTGGCTTTTTCTGCTGCTTCTTTACTTCTCTCTGCTTTGTGGAATTCTTTCTCTGCTCTCCTATGCGCTTCTTTACGCCATAACTCAATGGCATCTTTCTGGGACGGTCTAACTTTCTTTTTCCATAGAGCCTCCTCTACTCTCATAATGCATTCAGCATCCCATGTTCCTGAGACAGGCCATCTATACTTTTCTTCTAGATCCTTCGTGTAATCTACCCATAAGTCTAAGAACAGTATGGCATCTAGCCCATGCTTTTGATACATAAAATGACCAGGAGTGTCTCTAGGCGGGACGGGAACTGACTCTTCGAGTATCCCTTTCCTGGTCCCTATCTGATGTAGTTTCGAAAACAGTGGCATGTTGGAACTAACTTAACAAATACACAATATACACAAATAATAGACTGAAAACAACCATTCACACTACAACACAAAAACATTGAAAACAGATACATCCTAACTAGTACATAGGAGAAAACATGATCCTGAAAAACTGTTTACTTTATGTACTGCAAAACAGTACAACCATACCGGTCTCATAAAGAGACACGTCTTTACCGTGCCCACTGAAGGGGACACGTCTTTACCGTGTCTGTGTACCCAGACACGTCTTTACCGGGCTCAAATAAATGAACCCGTCTCTATGCGTTCCCAATAACGGTACTCACCGGGAAGCAGAACTTGAAGGCCTCGGAAACTCGATACCGCGTGACTGCTACTGCTGATGCTGCTGCTGCGCCTCGGAACAGGTGGGCCTCGGGATACCTCGGACCTTGCTCTCTCGGCTTGGGCTCTGGTTGGGATGGTCCGCAATCCTCACCGCCTCGTGTGGATGCCTGGTCGCAGTCTCCGTCTCCTCCGTGGGCCTGAGGGAGTAGGCAGGAAGTCTCGCTGTCGTGTACACTTGAAGTCCGTCACGGCTGTAGAAGGGGGCAGGGGGCTGGACCTACATCTCCGGCGCGTGGGGAAGGGGACTAGTCCCTATTCGGGCGCCAGATTATGTCGTAAATAAAACAATTACCCTGTCGGAATTTCTATACATTAACAAGGATCATGCATATAATGAGAGGCAGAGTCCGTGGTGTCCGATTCAAAAGGGCTTTAATTCAGTAACTCGAGTTAAGGGAGAATCGGGTTCCATCACCACTAGGGATCAGGAAGGATCGTCATCTGAACTTTATTCACAGAGTTCATTATTTATAGTTAAAACATACATTAACTTGCATAGAGAAGGCGGAGCGCTCCAGGCGGAGCAAGTGAAGGAGAGAGATAAGAGCACATGGGCGTGAAAAGGGGCGTGTAAGCAGGCGTACACGTGGGTGTTCCCTTGATGAGTCATAGGTGTGTCATAGGTGGGTGGATACATGGAGGGGGTCAGTATGGTCAGCAGGAGCCTTTACCCTACTTGTGCGCGCAATTTGGTCATGACGTGGAATTGACGTGTAACTGGGGGGAGCTGGCTTTCGTGCTAGTAGAGGAGTCTTCGATGTCAGGACGACCTGCACTTCTGGTATTATCTGATATCTTGAGTTTGGAGGATGTATTGTCTGAAGTAAAGGTCGCTCGAGCAAAGGCTGCTCATCACTAAATGCTAGTGTGTGCATATATTTCTCCGTGCATTGCGTGGGGCCATGGGCCTTCTATGGATGCGAGTTCTGTAAATCACTTGAATGGAGACAGAAAGGCTAGGCCCTATCTTCTGCAGGCGGAATATGTTTACCTTTTTCATTAAGCAGGAATGTGTTTCAGTGGAGCAGGGCAGATAACTGTAAGCAAAATACTGTCTTGGCAGGCCAAGCGGGGCACCTCTCGGCTGAGCAGGAAGTATGCGAGAGGTCAGGGATACATAGCTAAAGCATAACTAAACTGCAGTTTTCAGAGTGTCAGGAGGCATGGAGCCTGAATTCGGGTCCTGGCTCGGCTGAGCCACAAAGACGAGTTCATCTCGACTTTTAAACGTGCACCATGTAAATGCATTGGCAACATAGGCCTCAGTACGGAATTAACGTTTCTTTCATGGAGGGCCTGGTAACTGACATGTTAACATTGGACGGAAATGCAGAGGCATTATTATTGCAGGCATGAGAAGGGAATTGCATGGTGACATGGACATACATGGGGTACATGTAGGGGACACATTGGCCATATAAAATTTCTATTTCCTCAGACTCACTGTATGTGTTTTGAAGACAGCATATGTGCAGGACTGTATGGGTGGATGAGTGTGTATATGTGTGTGTTAGTGAGTGAATGACTGTCTCACTAGTGTCTTTATCAGTAACTACATATGTTTTAATCTAGTATATGTGAGTATTGATGTATATGAGTGAGTATATGTGAGAGTGAGAGATTGAAAGAGTTCTTGTTTAAATAAGTATGTGTTTCTATAAGTCATTGTTTAAGAGAGTAAGTATGTGTAAGTGTCCTTAGAAGTAAGGTGGTAGTGTGTGTATAGCTGTATATGCAAATAAATGGATGTTCAATAGTTTATTTGCATGTGTGATTATGTGTGTGAGTAACTTTTGGATGACTGTCGGTGTGCAACAGGATGTATAGGTGTATCACTACATATGATGAGTGAGTATATGTATGAGTGACTATATAGAACTGTTGGTGAATGAGAATTGGTTGTTGTAACTGGTATGGGTATCTCCATTTTTATGAAAATGTTAGTTTCTATTTTTGAATATGTGTTTCAAGGGTTACATTACACTGAAAGGAGGTCTGTCACTCTTTCACAAGGATGGTGTCATCAGTGATGTCATGAGTGATGTCACTGACCATGTCATGAGTGATGTAATATGTGACGTCATCAGCAGTGCATTGCAGGCGCGCAAGTTATAGTGAGTCCAACTAACTATAACGTGGGAATTTCAATGGTTTTATGTCAGTAAAATTTCCAGCTAACTATAACTGGTGTGAAACCTATGGTTTTTTCTGTGAATTTCAAAGGTTTTTTTAATGCTAATTCCTAACTATATAAGACCTGAAAGCCCACCAGGAATCTCCAGTATGCGCCAGGGGACTGCATTGCAGAGAGGTGTAATGAAGCCACGACCCTTTTTACACCTCTCTGCAACGCAGCCCCCGTGCATGTTTGAAGAGGGGGAACTAATTCTCCTTGCATACTGGGGGCCCCTGGGGGCCAACTAGCCCACCTGGAACCTCCAGTATGCGCCAGGGGGCTGCATTGCAGAGGTGTAATGAGGCTATGCCCCTTGTTATACCTCTCTGCAACGCAGCCCCCTGCCGCGTTTGCAGAGGGGGAACTAATTCCCCTTGCATACTGGGGGTCCCTGGGGGCCAACTAGCCCACCAGGAGCCTCCAGTATGCGCCAGGGGGCTGCCTTGCAGAGAGGTGTAATGAGGCCACACCCTTTTCACACCTCTCTGCAATGCAGGCCACTGGCGCGTTTGAAGAGGGGGGACTATTTCCCCTTGCATACTGGGGGTCCCTGGGTCATATCTGCCCAAACACCGATATTCCGAACGATTGAAAATGACTTTTCTTGAGAAACATTTGGATTTGGATTATCATGTCCTATACTTTGGAATTTTTGAAAGACTGACTTTGAGGATGCTATAAATTACTCAAGTCTGCCCGAATTGTGTGGGTAAAATTGATACCTAGTCACTTTGAATAAGAATGTACTTACGTCTCGTCTAACATTTGGAAGAAATATCTAGTTATATGACAACAGGATACCGACATAACTTGAAGGAAATAAGAACGCCCTGTTGTACAGAACAAAACGTTTCGTCTGGCTGTTGTACATAAACTTAAGGAAAATAAAAGCATTTGAATATACACCAAGATTCAGAGCTTCAATAAGGACTCTAAGTGATATGATTTGATTGGACTCATTGTGCAAGTGGTGCTGTGCCAAACTTTGGAATATTCTCCACTACTCTCTACTACTCATTCTCTACTACTCTACTACTCTCTACTACTCTCTCTCTACTACTCACTCCCTACTACTCGCTACTCACTACTCCCTACTACTCACTATCTACTACTCTCTACTACTTACTCTCTATCTACTACTCACTGTTTACTACTCACTACTACTCTCTACTACTTACTCTCTACTTCTCACTCTCTACTACTCTCTACTACTCACTCTCTACTACTCTCTCTCTACTATTCACTCTCTACTACTCACTCTACTACTCACTCTCTACTACTCTCTACTACTCACTCTCTACTACTCTCTCTCTACTAGTCTCTACTACTCACTCTCTACTACTCTCTACTACTCACTCTCTACTACTCTCTACTACTCACTCTTTCCTACTCTCTTCTACTCACTCTCTACTGCTCTCTACTACTCACTCTACTACTTACTCTCTACTACTCTCTACTACTCACTCTCTACTACTCACTCTCTACTACTCTCTACTACTCACTCTACCATTCACTCTACTACTCTATACTACTCACTCTCTGCTACTCTCTCTACTGCTCTCTACTACTCTCTACTACTCACTCTCTATTACTCACTCTCTACTACTCTACTACTCTCTACTACTCTCTCTCTACTACTCACTCCCTACTACTCGCTACTCACTACTCCCTACTACTCACTATCTACTACTCTCTACTACTTACTCTCTACTACTCTCTCTCTACTATTCACTCTTTACTACTCACTACTACTCTCTCCTACTCACTCTCTACTTCTCATTCTCTACTACTCTCTACTACTCACTCTCTACTACTCACTCTCTACTACTCACTCTACTACTCACTCTCTACTACTCTCTACTACTCACTCTCTACTACTCTCTCTCTCTACTAGTCTCTACTACTCACTCTCTACTACTCTCTACTATTCTCTCTGCTACTCACTCTCTACTACTCTCTACTACTCACTCTCTACTACTCACTCTCTACTACTCTCTACTACTCACTCTTTACTACTCTCTACTACTCACTCTCTACTGCTCTCTACTACTCACTCTACTACTTACTCTCTACTACTCACTCTCTACTACTCACTCTCTACTACTCTCTACTACTCACTCTACTGTTCACTCTACTACTCTCTACTATTCACTCTGCTACTCTCTCTACTGCTCTCTACTACTCTCTACTACTCACTCTCTACTCTCTAATACTCACTCTCTACTCTCTACCTCTCTCTACTTCTCTCTCTACTAGTCTCTACCTCTCTAGCGCTACCTCTCTAATTCTACCTCTCTACCTCTGCACCTCTACCTCTCTTCCTCTCTCTACACACACATATACACATATATGAATATATATGCATATGCATTTATATATATGTATGTGTATGTATATATATATAAAAAAACAACAAACGTTTTTTTTTTAAAGCAGCTACTTTTTTTTAAAACGGTCATTCTTTTTCTCCATGGTACGCTCCCGGGTACGCTCCCCGGTGCGCGTACCGGGCGCTCCCCCCGCGAAAATCGAAATAAAAAAAAAAATGTTTTGCCCCGCGGGGCCCTTTTATGGCTCCCACATCAAACCTAGGGGGTCAAGGGGGGGTCTACTCTGCCCCATTATGGTCAATTCCCCCTTTGTTTTAGCCACCTCTTGTGTCTCGATCCTACCGAGACACAAGATGGCAGCCGCTCCGGACTGTTTGGAATGTTTACAGACACCCGTGAGCCAATCAGCTTTCCGTGCGCAAGTCGCGTAGCGCGCCCGGTGCGCGTACCGGGGCGCGTACCGGGGCGCAGCCATAAATATATATATTTTTTTGAACCTAAATTACTCAAAATCCACTGGAGCACATATCTTGAGACATAGCAAAGGCACATCGGGCTACCAGTCCCTACAATTTTGCCAAGTTTGGTGGAAATCCATTCAGCCGTTCGAGCTAAAAGTGAAATCGACCACCCCATGGAAATTAACATGGGGAAAACGCGTTTTGGGACCCCCCTTTTATCTTGGCCCCTGCTTGACGCAGCCCCCCCAAACTTTCAGGGAAGGACCGGAGCTCGACGAGGCCATTTTGAGGAAATTTTCAGGCAGATTCGTCAACTGGCACCAAAGTTATTCCAAATAGAATTTTGAGATTTAACATTGAAAAAAATCCTAACTATAACTACCTACTGGCGACCGCCAGTAGGTAATATATATATATATATATATATATATATATATCTTCACTGAAAAAACCATAGGTTTCACACCAGTTATAGTTAGGAATTAGCATTTAAAAAACCTATTAAATTCACTGAAAAAAACATAGGTTTTACACCAGTTATAGTTACCTGGAAATTTTACTGACATAAAACCATTGAAATTCCCACGTTATAGTTAGTTGGACTCACTATAACTTGCGCGCCTGCAATGCACTGCTGATGACATCACATATTACATCACTCATGACATGGTCAGTGACATCACTCATGACATCACTGATGACACCATCCAGTGAATGTGTGTCTTTCTGAAAAATAAATATGTTTTATATATGTATATGTAAAGGTCGATGGAAGAATAAATGTTTTAATAAGTGTGTAAATGGATGTTTTTAAAAAAAAGTTGATTGGTTAACTGCCTTATTAAATGTATCTTAGTGAATACATATATTAGCGAATACATTTTAAATATTTAAATATATGTATCAGTGTTTCACTTTGTGTATAAGTGGCTGCATGGGTTGGTGAGTAGCTATATGTGTGTGTATAGGGGTTATTAGATTTTTTTTAGTATCAGTATGAGTGTCTGAATGGTTTGGTGGGGGTATTACTTAGCACATAGATGCATCAATGACTGACTCACTGTTTGTATGTGTTTTGAAGACAGCATATGTGCAGGACTGTATGGGTGGATGAGTGTGTATATGTGTGTGTTAGTGAGTGAATGGCTGTGTCACTAGTGTCTTTATCAGTAACGACATATGTTTTAATCTAGTATATGTGAGTATTGATGTATATAAGTGAGTATATGTGAGAGTGAGAGATTGTAAGAGTTCCTGTTTAATTAAGTATGTGTTTCTATAAGTGATTGTTTAAGAGAGTAAGTATGTGTAAGTTCCCTTAGAAGTAAGGTGGTAGTGTGTGTATACTTGTATATGCAAATAAATGGATGTTCAATAGTTTATTTGCATGTGTGAGTATGTGTGTGAGTAACTTTTGGATGACTGTCGGTGTGTAACAGGATGTATAGGTGTATCACTACATATGATGAGTGAGTATATATATGAGTGACTATATAGAACTGTTTGTGAATGAATGGATGTGTATATAGATGGTGGAATTACTGAATTGTTTGTTGTAACTGGTATGGGTATCTCCACTTTTTTGAAAATGTTAAATACTATTTTTGAATACGTGTTTCAAGGCTTATATTACACTGAAAGGAGGTCTGTCACTCTGTCACAAGGATGGTGTCATCAGTGATGTCATGAGTGATGTAACTGACCATGTCATGGGTGATGTAATATGTGATGTCATCAGCAGTGCATTGCAGGCGCGCAAGTTATAGTGAGTCCAACTAACTATAACGTGGGAATTTCAATGGTTTTATGTCAGTAAAATTTCCAGGTAACTATAACTGGTGTAAAACCTATGGTTTTTTCAGTGAATTTAATAGGTTTTTTAAATGCTAATTCCTAACTATAACTGGTGTGAAACCTATGGTTTTTTCAGTGAATTTCAAAGGTTTTTTAAATGCTAATTCCTTTCTATATCGAGTTTCTAACCTTTTTTTACAATTTGCTGTTTTGTGTAAGTATTCATTTTTGATTTTTTTTTTATATAATTTTTTTCTTTTGCGCTCTGGGTGCGCGCTCCAGTAAGCTCTCCGGTAAGCTCTCCGGTAAGCTCACCGGAAAGCGCACCCAGAGCGCTACTTTCGTTCGTGAAAAAAAATATGAATGAAAAGTTAATAATAATGCAAAACATTTCGTACCATACAAATAAAATCAGTTTTTTTTATAAGGAAAATGATTATGCATTTCCGTAAAAGTTTGATGACGTCACTTCGGCGCGCAACGTAAGCGCCCTCGGAAGCGCCCACGTTCGCGCCGCGTAAACGCACCCGGGAGCGCCTAAGTTCGCGCCACGTATGCGCCCTGGAAGCGCCTACATTCGCGCCGCGTTTGCGCACCCGGAAGCGCTCCGGAGCGCGCAGCGAAAACGCGTCGGGTCATGTGACCTTAAAATAACACTTTTCATTGGTTGCTAACAGTTTTTTTGTACAAAGAATGAAATCCCCACCCATTTCCTTCACTTCTTCTTTCACTTTTGTGACTGCAAGACCTGCCTTTTTGCTCCTGGATATTTGTAGGTTTTACAATGGCTACCAGACAATCCAGCAGTGAGGATGAACCAGAATTAGTCAATGAAGAGCCTCCTCAACGAAAAGTTAGGGAACATTTCATTTGGAAATTTTTTATAATCCCACCTGGACTAAAAAAAGGTAAATGCTCCAAAAGTGCAGTGCAGGATCTGCAAAGAAGAGCTGTCATGAGGAAACCCTTTGAAAAAGTACTCTTTTGGGAACTTCACAATGATCCGGCATGTGGAGAGGAAACACCCCCAGAATTTTGCCCGGGAAAGTGTCAGGGCTCTGGCACAAGAGGTTCCCAGTGATGGGGCCTCTACATCAACCGGAGGAGCAACTTCTTCTGGGAGGGGGAGATCACAAGAGCTGGTTCCGAACATTCAACCTGCTTTTAACCATGGTGGCCTCAGATGCAGATACTGCAATCAACTGCTTACCTTTGGAGAACAAAGTGTACAGCTCATGGTTCGAGCATTAGAAAATCATCGCTGCCCTTCCCACCCCTAATTTTTTTTGTTTTTTTTGCTCCTGTTGAGCAGTTTCCATTCCCTGTTTTTGTTCCTGTTTAGAAAAAAGAAGAACACCAAAAGTTCTTTTCAGAACTACCTCCAATTCTCATCAAAGAGCTATATTCTTAAAAAAATGAAAAAGAGTAAGTGAAATAGAGTGTATTGATAATGGAAAGGAGAATGAGTAAGAAAGAACAGAAAGGTATGAGAGGAAAAAGGAAGTGAAGTAGGAGGACTGAAAGAAGGTGAGTGTTAGGAAAGAAAGTTATGAGAAGAAGAGTGAGTATGGGGAATGTTGATATTCAATGAAAATGTTGAAAAGGAACAGGGGTGTGGAAGGATAAGAAAAGATGCATTGCTGGACTTGAAGGCAGAAGGCCTCATTTATGAAGCCATGCGTCACTTTAACGCCACCAAAGCATCACTTTTTGTGACACAACAGTCCAATAAAAAATGCACCTTATTTATTCATATTTACAAAGTGGCGTTTCTAGGTAAATACGTCACTTTGTAAACCCCTGTGCCACATTATTCCTACGTCAGGTGTAATGTATGCAAAAGGGACGTATTGACGCAAGAAAGGGTCGTAGAGGTGACACAGTGAATAAACTGGAGGCCTCATTTCTGAAAAGTGACGTATCTCTACGTGAAAACAGCGATGCGTCACTTTTCTGTGCGCAGCCCTTACGACATTCCAGATGTGTCATATTTAATGTATGACGAATCATGTCGCAAGGAGTTACAGATACGTCAGTATTTCTGACGTATCTGTAAACACAAAAATGACGCATTGCTGGAGTGCGTCACAAAAGAGACTCAACTCCAGTAAGGCGTCCTTTCACATGGGGAAAGCACCATGTGAAAGGTCTTGCGTCAGTCTTACACCTGCTGTGAGGCAGGCGCAAGATTTTGATGCAACAGCATCCTAAAAGTGACGCAGTGAAATCTCATAGATTTCACTGCGTCGCTATTACCAAGCTTTTTGCAGGGGAACGCCCCCTCTGCATACATTATACCTGACGCAGGTATAATGTGGCACAGGGTTTTAAAAAGTGACCCATCTAGATGGGTCACTTTTTAAATATAGCGCAACGAGGCACATTTTTTTACACCGCTGGTGCGATGCGTCACTTTTCTGTGCGCACTCCTTACGACATTCCAGATGTGTCATATTTAATATATGACGAATCATGTCGCAAGGAGTTACAGATACGTCAGTATTTCTGACGTATCTGTAAACACAAAAGTGACGCATTGCTGGAGTGCGTCACAAAAGTGACCCAACTCCAGTAATGCCTCCTTTCACATGGGGAAAGCACCATGTGAAAGGTCTTGCGTCAGTCTTACACCTGCTGTGAGGCAGGCGCAAGATTTTGACGCAACAGCATCCTAAAAGTGACGCAGTGAAATCTCATAGATTTCACTGCGTTGCTATTAACAAGCTTTTTGCGGGGGAACGCCCCCTCTGCATACATTATACCTGACGCAGGTATAATGTGGCGCAGGGTTTTAAAAAGTGACTCATCTACCTAGATGCGTCACTTTTTAAATATAGCGTAACAATGCACATTTTTTTACACTGCTGGTGCGTCACAAAAAGTGACGCAAGCGCAAGGCCTTCATAAATATGGTCCTGGATTTTCCCCTTACTTGCTCACCGGAGCGCTTCCCGGTGCGCGTACCGGGCGCTCCCCCCGCGCAAATCGAAAAAATATTTTTTTTTCAAATGCCCCACGGGACCCTATTTTAGCCCCCACATTAAATCTAGGGGGTCAGGAGGGGGTCTACCCTGCCCCCTTATGGTCAATTCCCCCCTTTGTTTTTGTCACCTCTTGTGTCTCGATTTTACCGAGACACAAGATGGCGGCTGCTCCAGACTGTTTAGAATGTTTACAGACACCCCAGAGCCAATCAGCTTCTGCGCGCAAGTCACGTGGCGCGCCCGGCGCCTATAGATGTATATATTTTTTTGAACCTAAATTACTCAAAATCCACTGGAGCACATATCTTGAGACATAGCAAAGGCACATCGGGCTACTAGTCCCTACAATTTTGCCAAGTTTGGTGTAAATCCATTCAGCCGTTCGAGCTAAAAGTGAAATTGACCGCCCTATGGAAATTAACATGGGGAAAACGCGTTTTGGGACCCCCCTTTTATCTCGGCCCCCGCTTGACGAATTCCCCCCAAACTTTCAGGGAAAGACTGGAACTCGACGAGGCCATTTTGAGGAAATTTTCAAGCAGATTCGTCAACGGGTGCCAAAGTTATTCCAAATAGAATTTTGAGATTTAACATTGAAAAAAAAAATCCTAACTATAACTACCTACTGGCGACCGCCAGTAGGTAATATATATATATATATATATATATATATATATATATATATATATATATATATATATATATATATATATATATATATATATATATATATATATATATATACATTTTTTGATCATTACATAGACCCTTTTGTATTCCACAATTTAGAGCCACCACAGTTGTTCCCGTATGTATAAAGAATCAGTTTTCGCTAAAATGTATATGCCCGCAGTAAATTTTAATGTCTCATGTTTAGAATAGTTTTGTGTAACTGGTTTTAAAATTTGTATTGTGACTTAGTTTTTTGTTTCTATTACAGGGGATGTATCGATGCTGTAGCACTGAAATATTATCGCTTCAGGCCTTGAATATTGCAAGAGACATGCATTTGGAAGCATTGCCCACTTGGGTTTCATTTTTGGTTCCACCGATTTTTGTTATTCACGGACATTCCAATAAGAATTATTTTCTTAAAAACCTTGGCAACAATGCGGGTATAGAATGAATTATGAAGTTTTACTTTATGTAATCACTTGAATGCCGTAACCCACTTGGGTAATAAGTGTGATGAAATAAGAGGAACTGCAGATTTAAATTTCGAACTGCTTCCTAAAATTGTCATAGGCTTAATTGTTTGAATTTTTTATGCACAAAGAATGCAGAAAATCCCCGCTTTGTTAGCGTAAATCAAACGCGAATGAAAGTATTTTGTTTATGTTTATTTTTTGTATGTCGAAATCACATGGTTATATAAACCAATACCAAACTACAACATTAGACTCGTGACCAAACGCGTCGAGTTGTCACTTTGTTGCTGAAAATTGCCGAATAAAATTACTTTGATGCTGCTGTTCGTGCTTTCATTCTTGCCTTGAAGACGAAGGTAATTGTGGTGTGAAATTGACTTGATATATATATATATATATATATATATATAGAGAAGAATAACTCGTCCCAAAAGCTCTAACACTGCCAGATAGCACGCAGTCTCGAAAAGACGAAGAGAGGAACCCAAAGATGGTGCCAAACAAAGTGCATATTTATTTAAGCTCAATTTTGCTCAGCATGCCCGCCATTACGCGTTTCGACAGTATCCACTGATCACAATATATATATATTACCTATTAGCGGTCGGCAGTAGGTAGTTATAGTTAGGACCTATTTTCCATAGGAAATTCGCAACATTCTATTTAGAATAACTTTGGCGCTGATTGATGAATCTTTGCAAAATTTTCAAAACTAATGGCCAGCTCCGTTCCACTCCTTCCCTAAAAGTTTCGAGTTGATTCGTGAAGCGGGGGCTGAGAAAAAAGGGGGGTCCCAAAACATGTTTTCCCCATGCAATTTCCCATAGGACCTTTAGCCATAGCTACAGCCCGAACTGCTGAACGGAATTGCGCCAAATTTGACAGAGATGTAGTCCTCAGTTCAGACTAGTGCCTTTCGCTTAAATGGTGGCAATCTGTTCAGTAGTTCCTGAGAAAATTACAGTTAAAAGCATATATATATCTATGGGCACGGTGGATCCGCGGACTATGAGCGCACCGTGAGTGTATCATAAGCGCACCCTTCCGATCACGTGCTGAATGCTAATTGGCTGTCAAGTGGTTGTCAACATTCAAAACTAGGAACTGTTGGCAGCCTTTTAGTGCCTCGGTAGACGCGAGGCCGAAGAAGTCAGTGGAACAAGTGTGCAAAACGTAGAAAGGGGGCAGGGTAGAAAAAATTGACCCTCTAGACCTGCTTAGGGGGTTCCAGAAGGACCCCCAGGACCCACTAATTGTTTTTGTTGTTGAAAAAACGGCAAGTGGCGTAGGGTGCATGGATTTTGCCGTAAAATAAATAAATAAATAAAATGGAGTTTTTTCATAATTAGCCCCGGGGGCCAAATCCCGGGCAAAATTATTAAATTTTATGGGGGGCCTAGACGGGCCCCCCAGCCCCGGGGATCGTCACCTCCCGGGGCTACAGTCTCCATCCGAAGCATACCATTTACAATATTCCCCTAGGTGAAATCTTAAGAGTTAAACGTATCTGTAGCTCCACATCTGATTTTGATAAATGCATCAATGATCTCAGAATTAGGTTCCTTGAACGTGGTTACTCCAATCAGATCTTTAACCAAGCCTTGGCTAAGGCAAGGTTAAGAAGTAGAGAGAGTTTATTAATGACACCTGACCCTGACAATGTTGAGCTATCTCCTGTATCTGCTGTATCCGAAATGACTATTAATACCTGTCCCAGGTTTATCACAGCTTATAGTAGTGATGAACATGCCATCAAAAGAATTATTCAGAAAAATTGGCCCATTATTCTGACTGACAATATTTTGATGCCCACTTTACCCGCCAAACCGGTGATAACATATCGTAGGGCCAGAAATATGGGCATGTCCCTTGATGTCAGCAGTCCTGAACTTAAACAAAAAGATACGTGGTTAAAGGCCAAACCTGGATTTCGGAAATGTTCTCACTGCAGGGCCTGTAAATTTGGGGAGAATAAAACACACTATCGAACCCCTTTTTGTCCCAGTGAGATCCCAATTAAAGGCTGCTATGACTGCAAAACAGATTTTGCAGTCTATGTTCTGACGTGCACCTGTGGACTACATTACATCGGTAGTACTAAAGCCCAGGTGCACGTCAGAATTTTGCAACACGTAAGGGCTATATTGCATGCTGACCCTTCCTATCCGGTAGCACGCCATTTTGAGGCCAAGCATAATAAAGATCTTACTTGTTTGAAATACTATGTGATAGGATCAGTATTGCCCTTACGTATAGGAGACAACAGAGAGTTGTTATTGCGACAACTCGAAACACGTTTCATATTAGAGCTCGATAGTAAATGGCCGAATGGCCTCAACAATACTGAAGATTTTTACAATTTCTTGTAAAACACTATGAACTCTGGTATTGTATAGAATATTATTCATCATTTTTTGCCCTTCTTTGTGGTATCAGCCTTAAAAGTTTTTTCTGTGGTCAGTCAATGTCAGGTATTCTGCCCCTATGTTATTGAGTAGTCAGGTTCCCTGTTGCTCACTATCACTTGTCACAATGGGCAGATATGTATACTCTCTCATATGAATTTCGAGCATTAAAAGATAGTCAGGTTCCCTGTTATCGATTAAGGTTCAGTTAATGCTCATGATTAAAAGCACTTTACTATGTAAATTAATATGAATTAATTGCATATGTACATGTCATCAACTTTTCTATATTGCGCCGTCTCTTTACCATTTTAAGATCAATGGTTCTTTCATCCTTCCCTCTATTTTTATTACATTTTTATCACTTTTTATCACTATTTAACTTTTAGGCACACTTTTTGGTATGTTCTTTTAAGATAATTACATTATGAAATCAATGTTTTTAGAAATGCATTTTTTTAAAACAATGAATAGTCCCTGATTTTATGATGGGTAATGATTGGTTGTTCTTAATGCATTCTTTAATATGTTATAACTTGTATTTCATTGTCTTGTTGAATATACAGTTTTCACTTTATTTCAAGCCTCTTTGCACACTAGGCATGGGTGTCCTAGCTTTTTTTAGGTTGTTATTTTAGTATTGCTCTGTTAGGCCCTATATCAGTCGGAAGAATTCAACTGTGTTTCAACAAGTTGTTGATATAAGCGAGTATAATATTTGATGCTATTTATTGATGATATATTTAAAACATCTGTGTATGTGATATATCTGGATTTACCCAGTTATGATATTTCCCCTTGAATTTATTCAGAAATTAGATTGCTATGTATATAAAAAATCTTTTTTATACGTTGTATACACTGTGCATTGATGCTGAAATCACTATGTTTACAGAATTTTCTGTTTTGTTTAAAAACTTACATAGAGATAGTCTGTTTTCCCCTTTTGTGAAGGTCACGTGACCCTTAAGGGGGCAGGGCAGCAGGCGGAGCACTATAGCACTTTAAAAGCACTGACAATATCACTAATGCCTTGCATGTGAACAAGGGCTGCTAAGCCCGAAACGCGTCATGTTTGGTTGGTTGGGGAAAATACTGGAAAAATAAAACACTTATCTGAATACTGAGGTCTGTCTCCTGCTTCGCCGGTCCTGCTGGATTGGAGGTGGTATCTTGGAGTCACTGTTGATATATATATATATATATATATATTTTTTTTTTTTCAGCAAATGTGGTCCAAACTCCATTGCTCATGATATATATATATATATATATATATATATATTACCTATTAGCGGTCGGCAGTAGGTAGTTATAGTTAGGACCTATTTTCCATAGGAAATTCGCAACATTCTATTTAGAATAACTTTGGCGCTGATTGATGAATCTTTGCAAAATTTTCAAAACTAATGGCCAGCTCCGTTCCACTCCTTCCCTAAAAGTTTCGAGTTGATTCATGAAGCGGGGGCTGAGAAAAAAGGGGGGTCCCAAAACATGTTTTCCCCATGCAATTTCCCATAGGACCTTCAGCCATAGCTGCAGCCCGAACTGCTGAACGGAATTACGCCAAATTTGACAGAGATGTAGTCCTCAGTTCAGACTAGTGCCTTTTGCTTAAATGGTGGTAATCTGTTCAGTAGTTCCTGAGAAAATTACAGTTAAAAGCATATATATATCTATGGGCACGGTGGATCCGCGGACTATGAGCGCACCGTGAGTGTATCATAAGCGCACCCTTCCGATCACGCGCTGAATGCTAATTGGCTGTCAAGTGGTTGTCAACATTCAAAACTAGGAACTGTTGGCAGCCTTTTTGTGCCTCGGAAAACGCGAGGCCGAAGAAGTCAGTGGAACAAGTGTGCAAAACGTAGAAAGGGGGCAGGGTAGAAAAAATTGACCCTCTAGACCTGCTTAGGGGGTTCCAGAAGGACCCCCAGGACCCACTAATTGTTTTTGTTGTTGAAAAAACGGCAAGTGGCGTAGGGTGCATGGATTTTGCCGTAAAATAAATAAATAAATAAAATGGAGTTTTTTCATAATTAGCCCGGGGGGCCAAATCCCGGGGAAAATTATTAAATTTTATGGGGGGCCTAGAGGGGCCCCCCAGCCCCGGGGATCGTCACCTCCCGGGGCTACAAAAAAATGGTTGGGGGGGGCTCCAAGGTCCCCAAAGCCCTGGGGACCTCCACTCCCCGAAGCTTTATGTATTGTGGGAGGGGGGCTGCGTGGCCCCCCTCCTGGAGCACTCGAGGGCCCGTCATCTCCTGGGGCTAAAATAAAAATGGTTAGGGAGCTCCAAGTTCCCCAAAGCCTCGGGGACCACCACTCCCCGAGGCTTTATGTATTGTGTGAGGGCCGGCTCCTGCAGTGTCCCGGGGTGCCCATCTCATAGCAAGGAAATCTGTTCTCTCTTTCAAAATCTAAACCAGATTGCTTTTCCACATAGGGAGCTGTATGTTAGTAACTCCCCATGTGGAAAAGCAATGCCGGCTCCCAAATGCGTAGAAGTTGTGCACAAAAGGCGCTGGAGTCGTGCACCCTACAGATTATCAGTTGTGCGTCCAGCGCGTGCACACCGGGGGATAACACTGAGCGCCATGCTGGGTGCGCGACTTCTAATTTTACCGTAAAAAATAGCCCCTATCAGTAATTTCTAATATCCCCGGGGACCCCATCCCCAAGGTCTTATAAAATGTTGGGGACCGTGGGGGGTGCCAAAATGCCCTCACGGTCCAGCCGGCTCCCCGCGTCCTTCGGGAGCCGGCATTGCTTTTCCACATGGGGAGATGCTAACATGCATCTGGAAAAGCAATCTAGTTTGGATTTTAAAAGAGAGAACGATTTCCCTGCTCTCTCTTTCAAAATCCAAACCAACTTTGCTATGGGAGAGCGGGAGCCGCAAGACTCCCGCCCTCTCATAGGAAACAGCAGTGTCCAGGGGTAGGCACCATTTATTTTATAGCCCCGGGTTAGCTCTCGCTCTTGCATAGCAAACAGAAATGTTGAAAAAATCTTCCGGTAAGATAACAAAGGATTTTGAAGTCCATTTTCGCCATTTTTGTTGTAGTTTGCTGCCGTTAAAGCGACGACAATTTTAACGCCGTGTTTGTTAATATGCTCCTAAGTTTTCTAATGTGACAATCCCGTCTCTCATTTAAATAGGCACGAAGTATTTATTGAAGTGCATTGTGAATCGTGAAGCCACACTGTATAATTGTGATCGATAAAGAATTGAAAGAGTTCTGTACTTCTTTTGCTCGTAATGTGCATAGGGGCAGATTTACAAGTTCATTGCGTTACTGTTGCATAATTTTTAAGATGGGAAAAGTGACACGAAAGTGGCTCAAGGGGCTTGCAAATCTGCTACACAGTGTTCTGTCTTACTTTGCTTTCCTTTCTGTTATGTAAAGGATCCTAAGGATATAACGGTTTCTGTTCAGCTAGTACTTTTCAACCCTACCCCCAAACTGCTTACTGCCTGTTACCATAGTAACAGTTCATGGAACAGTTAAGTGAGCACAGAGGTTAGAATTTCACCACACAATGTTAGTAATCGAAACAGTTACTGTGCTGGAGTTTTAAAAAATTTCCATAGGAACCGTTAGTCGTAGAAGAAGTCAGTGGAAAATATAATAAAAATAATAGCGGGGGTTCGCAGGGGCCCTCACAGTCCCGGGGCTTCACTCATGTTGGGAGGGGGGTGCAGTAGGCTGTGGAAATTATATCGGGAAAACAACAATGCGGCTTATTGCGGCTTTTCTTTAATATAATGTGGAATGTTTATTTATTAGGCAGTGTTCACTTTTGTTACGGATAGAGTCCCTTTGTTACAGGAAATGTATTAATATGTAGGATGGCGTGTTCTGTATGTGTGCACGGAACAAATGTAACGTTTAAGTGGCTAAGGTGTTCCAGCAACAAGCTTAGGGGCCCATTAGGATGGCGGGCGGATTGCCTCCGCCAGGGTAGCTGTGGCCACCGCCACCCTGGCGGAGGCAATCCGCCCGCCATCCTACCCTGCATTCCCCCCGCCATATTACGATGGCGGAGGGGACCGCAGCGGTCGGAAAGACCGCCCGCCTGTTTTCCGCCCCGGTCGCATAGCGGCCGGGGCGGAAAAGGGATAACATGGTGGCGGTGTCTATCAGACACCGCCAGCCATATTAGAATAGGCATTTCTCAATGCCTTTCCGTGGCGGCAATGCCGCCACGGAAAGGCATGCGGTGTTCACTCTGGGGGGCCCCTGTGGGCCCCCAGAGTGACGGGCAAAGGGGGGTGGCACACGGGGGGGTACCTGTGGTACCCCCCTGCATTTGCATAATCGCAGCGGCAGGCACCGCGCAGTGCCTGCCGCTTCGAGTATGCAAATGCGTGCATTTGTTTTTAACATTGTGGCGGGCGGTGCAGTGAGCACCGCCCGCCACAATGTTACTTTGAGGAATGCGCCCGCCACAGTGGCGGGCGCATCCTAATGCCAATGTCGGGACCCCCGCCCTTTAGGCGGGCGGTCCCGATCTCGGTTAGGGTGGCGGGCGGACTGTTTCCGCCCGCCATCCTAATGGACCCCTTAATGTTCATTGGGTGCGAACTGTTGAAATAGAAGTGTTTTCTGCAATTCATTTCTGCTCTGGAGAGTAGCAAGGACATCTTATTGGCTTACATGTTGTAAGGAGGACTTTCCTGAGCTTTATGTTGGTTGGTTGCGAACTATTGAAAGTAGAAGTGATTCCAGCCATTCACTTCCGCTCTGCGGAGTAGGAGGGACATCTGATTTGCTGACGTGCTCCAAAGAGGACTTTCCCAAGCTTATTGTTGATTGGCTGTAAACTGTTGAAAGTAGAAGTGTTGTCAGCGATTCCTTCCCTCTTCGCGGAGTATTAGGGACATTTCATTGGGTAACGTGTTCCAAGCGGGACCTTACGAAGCTTAATGTTCATTGGCTATGAAGCATTAAAAGTAGAAGTTTTGCAGTCATTCCTTCCTCCTCTGCGGAACAACATGGACATTTTATTGGCTCAAGTGTTTCGAGCACAAGTTTGCTCCTTATTGGGTGGGAATGGTTCACTGTTGTCAGTGATTTTGTGACACACTTCCAAAGGAGTATGGGAAAAGAAAGTAGTAGAGGGGAGGTTAGGAACACTATTAACTCTGTATAGTGGTCACAAGGTGGTGGACAGGGATTATGAAGGTACAATTGTTTTATAGGTTTTAAGGGCCATTTATATAATTGCTGTATGGTGTACAAATCACGGTGGAAAAATGACAGTGTCTTGCGGTGTTTTTTTTATCAAGTTGCGGTGGGATACTTCCCAGGAGCACTATTTACTTATAATGTGGTGTTTACTTTTCTGATGGGGAGTTGTGGTTGCGCAACAAAAATTTCAGTCTAGGTTTAAAACTGTTTTTATTTCGCAAATACAAATAAACTTTCTTCAGAAACTGACGCTGTATACATGAAAGGGTTGACAATTAAAAATGGAATTTCATAAAATATCAGTTAAGCTTGGCCATACCCTCCTGGTTTCTGCTGTAGTTTGTAAAAGTGTTGCCCCATATTCTTGATAATGTAAGAGGGCATCAGTTACTTTTGGATAAAGTAGAATAGAGGTGCTACAACAAACACTCCCGCACTACATTATCTGAGGTCAGGAAAACAAGTAAAAAAACTGTTAAATACAAGTGACTTCATATTACATAGAAATGTATGCATGATTATTTTTCAAATAATTATTCTGTAGAATTCAGGAA
The DNA here is from genome assembly GCF_964263255.1 of Lissotriton vulgaris. NCBI lineage: Eukaryota > Metazoa > Chordata > Amphibia > Caudata > Salamandridae > Lissotriton > Lissotriton vulgaris. Next base: position 1,425,436,897 of record NC_141689.1, on the reverse strand, counting down.
CGTTCTGTCATAGCGCTTAGAGGTCGCACACTGTTCCGCTAACAAATCACATACTCACTTAAGAATATATAGGATAGTACTATTATAATATACAGAACTGGTCCTTTATATTCTTTAGGGAGAAGGTGAATAGGAACCGCAAATGAGAAGAATAGAAATTAGAAAATAACATTCAGAAATGTAGGGGTTATCAAATATTTAAAGTAACAATGTATGAAAGCTATATATTTTATTATGCAATTTCGTAAAATCTGCTCCCTGAAAAAAATATCTGATCAAGTATGTTCTATTGTTTCGTAAACTGTATTACAGATGGCACCAAAAAATCTCCTATTCCTCTTCTGTAACAATAGGACAATCTATGACAATATAACGATAGATACCATTGTTACAGTAAAAAAAAAGGAAAAGAAAGTTATCTATTTAACAGAACATCCATAACGAAATACTTTTGAGCGGTAAATATTTTATGAGCTTCTTTTCTACGGGAGGTCAAAAAGTTTGATCTTTGTGGCGATGGGTCATAAACTCCTCTGAGATCATGACTGTGAAAATTATAATATATACATTCACAGTATATGATCAAAAGGGGGGAACAGACTAAAAACCAGAAGCTTGTGACGTTGCTTATATATCTTTACTCTTTATGCCGACGGGTCATGAACTCCACTGTGATCAGCATCACTAATAATATAATATACATATTAACAGTATATGATCCCTAGGGGAAAACACACTAAGAACTGGAAGGTGGTGGCGTTGATTGTAAATGTTTAGGGTTTTCGCCGACAGGTCACAAACACCTCTGAAGGGAAGTACAGTGTCAATATTATAATATAGAAAGTCACAATATATAAGCTGAAAGGAGCCAGAAAAGGAGCAATGTTTGTTGTAATCTATTTGTTACTGAAAACAAGCTGCTGACGTTACAGAAAAAAAGGAAAAAACATGCAATAACACTTTTTTCTAGATATAAATGTTTAAATATTGACAAATAGCCACAAATTATAACTATCTACTATGCCATAATAAAAACAACTTACAACTGCGGAATATGTTTGTTGACGCAAAACAAGAATCCGATGCGAGAAAAGGGAACCTGCATCACAGATTGGCGACACAGAAATAATCGCACTATAGGTTTGGTTTATATAGTTTTTGGTTCTTTAGTAGTCTATGGAAGGAAGATTCGGCTCTGCCTAATGTAGATGTCACGTTTTACAGTTTACACGTGCTCACGTTTTAACTGTTTTACTTGTGCATGTCTTGGGAAAAGTTACAAACAGTGAAGCTGTAAAGATTTCGATTTCCATACTAACACGTAGAAGGTCCTTATTATCTACATACGTTGGAGAGTTTAAAAAGTGTCACCCGGTAACCTGTGTTCTTTGCATTCTCATGATTAAAAACATCTAAATAGAAGACATAAAAAAAATATTGTTTACAATAGAAGAAAAACGTATTAATATTTGTTATCACTATGCTTTTTAATAAAAAAAAATGCCAGCATTTGTAAAGCATAAAGCTACCCCCGGAAAGGTGTGCCGGAGCTTGGGGCGTTGGGAAGATTAAGCAGGGTGTTACCTACAGTGAGATAATGGTGGGCTAAGATGCTGATGGACTTTGGAATCGAACTGTGAACGCTGTTCTTGAGTTCATGCTGCATCATACTTTTACCACACTTATATGTTAATTACTGCTAATTAAGTTGAAAATATTCTTAAATTATAAGTAGTGCTCCTTGATTTATGTTTTTTCTGATTTTTACAGATAAATACAGACAGAAAAGTATTTATTTTCCTCTCTGTATTTATTTTAAAGTGTGGATAAATACGGAAATTGGATTTTTTTTTTTGAGCGTTTGTAAATGCTGTCATGATGAGTAGTAGGCCAATAGGTCTGTTGTTCTAAAAGTAAAAGGGTAAAAACAATAAAAGACTTTTAGTAAAGAGCCTTAAAGAGCAATATATATTCTTGTATAAGAAAACTTGCACATTTTAATATGAAGGGTGTGTATAGTTTATCATCTAAGAGTATTTACATGAGTGAAAACGGTCAGTCTTTCAGCCATGAGTGCAGATTTATCAGTAAAATAAATGTAGAAATATACTAATTTCAGATAAAAAATTTTACTAAACCCGAAATATATCTGGGTAAATACACATGCAATTATTTAAAAAAAATATGGATAAATACAGATGAAATGTCCAAAAAATAAATACCATAAAATCAGGAGGTATAATTATAAGTTATAAAACACTACTGTTAAGTTTGTTTTTACTATAAAAAGTATACACGTGTTTTTAAATTTTACTTAACAAACACTATAGGTTATAGGGATATTGTAGTTAGACGTTTAAAAAAACTTTGAAATTCACTGAAAAAACCATAGGTTTCTGGTAGGTTGCAGTTAGGAATTATCATTTAAAAAACCTTACAAATTCACTGAAAAAAACATAGGTTTCAGGCAGGTTATAGTTAGAAATTATCATTTAAAAAACCTTAGAAATTCACTGAAAAAAACATAGGTTTCAGGGGTGTTATAATTAGCTGTACATTTCACTCATACAAAACCATTGAAATTCCTCCGTTATAGTTAGTTGTACTAAGTATAACTCGCGCGCCCGCAATACACTGCTGATGATGTCACATATTACATCATTCATGACATGGTCAGTGACATCACTGTTGACATAATTGATGACATCTCAAATGACATCTCAAATGACATCACTGATGACATCACTGATTACATCATGCATGTGACAGTCAAATACACCTCATCATACACTAGTATAACCTTTGATCACTCACTGTAAAATACAGAGTACCATATTTGAATGCATTGACACACCAATACAACTTTCTAAAAACCCATTCAGTGATTCCTAGATCCACACACACATCTAAATACTTGCCTATAGATTCACTCATACATGCTAACAAAGATCAATAGAACACTATTAAATATACTTATACACCTAGATCGACATTACATTACACACCAGCACACACCCTATTTACTTATGCAGTCATCCTACCCACTTATGCAAACAATTGATCATACTTACATTTACTAAGCTACACACTTATACAAACACCACTTTATTTATTCATATAGATAATACCCATACTTAGTGTGTTATAAAATCAGTTTTCGATACAGTCACCATACAATCACTTAGTCTTATGTATACTTATTATGTATACTTATTTATATACAACAACTATCACTTACATTGCCTTTTATATTTCTACTTTGTTGGACATATATCATTGAGAAATATATTTACTCATCAACACACCCATAAAGAGATTCACTCACTCAAAACAACTGTTTTCACATACAGTCTTAACCTCATATATGTACTTAATCAACTATTTATACATCTTTAGACAATTACACACCTTCCATCCAACTACACACACATTCAGTCTCTCATACAAATACTATTTTAACTAATTAAAAACTAATATAGAGTTTCACATACCTAGTATCCAACTTATGCAGTAGTTTACACAAGACACAGAGTGAAACAAATATTCACACAGTTAAATCACTATCCCATATATTTAGTGAGACACTTTAAATTACTCACTTACAGGGTCAACCACAGTAGTACTAAATACTCCATCCAGACACTTCTACATCCACTCAGTCTTCAATGCAGATTCCTATATATATAATAATTATATAAATAACAAACCAAACCACATTCACTGGATTATGTCATCAGTGATGTCATTGAGATGTCATCAGTGATGTCACTGACCATGTCATGAATGATGTAATATGTGACATCATCAGCAGTGGATTGCGGGCGCACGAGTTATACTTAGTACAACTAACTAACGGAGGAATTTCAATGGTTTTGTATGAGTGAAATGTCTAGCTAACTATAACACCCCTGAAACCTATGTTTTTTTCTGTGAATTTCTAAGGTTTTTTTAAAGGATAATTCCTAACTATATCCTGTCCGAAACCTATGGTATTTTCAGAGAATAAATATATATAGAACTATAGGCTGGCCTATAAGTAACCTAGATATGTTATTTTTCAGTTTTTCTGTCTGTCATGCCACACTCACGTTGGTCCTTAATAGATCAACTAATGACTCTTAGATACTGTATATATACTGAAGTTTTGTGTTTCGAATTTTGTATCTTTGTGTTTTTTAATTCAGACTCCTTTACATCATGACTTCTGATTATGTATGATATGGTTTTTAACAAATTTGCACTAAGATTTTTTCTGCACATCTTAAATTCAAGCCATAAGGATAGGAGACATCATTAAGATTATTCACAAGGTTGTATGGGAAGCCGATTTTCAGTTTGATGCAGTGGTATTCTCCCAGAAATCAGCCGATACATGGCTTAATTACAGAGTGAGAGTCGGAAGACAATTATTAATAAGCTTTCCCTACGCTAAATTATGGGCATAGTTGCCAATCAGGGTAACGAATGGGTCTAGCATGGGAGAAATGATTGAGCCGATATACGGCTACAAAAGTCAAATATGCCATCAGCATATGTATGTATGTGTAGATAACATGAAATGTTAATTTTGAAAGGGACAATGAAGGAATTGCCCTTTGAAGTTTCCTTGTAAATATTTCTGTTTATGGCGATGAATTATTATAGCTTACGGTTCAAAGATGGCCGCTAGACAAGTGCAATATGTTAAACGTTTTCGAGACCGACATCTATGCTGATAAACGCATTGACGCTGATACATTTAAAATGTCTCTTCGCAGTGGTTGCGGTAAACACTGATGAAGGAATTTCTTTCCGAAACGCGTTTGTTTGGCTGTGTTGTTTGACTAATAAAACAACGGTTGCATCACCCTCCTGAGTGCTCTACTTTGTGGGAAAGAATCACGGAGTGTATATATATATATATATATATATATATATATATATATATATATATATATATATATATATATATATATATATATATATATATATATATATATATATAAACATATGACTGTCAGAATTCAGCCTGCATGTGAGTTACATCATAAAGATTTCGTTTTTTCATTTTTTGCAAGAATAAAAGCTGCATTGCCTATGAGGGACTTCATTTGCAAGAGAAAACGAAATGATTACCATCTGGTTAAAGTAAAGGAAACACATGCTGACTGTCAGCAGGTACCTGGGAGGCACCACAAGACCTTTCCCCCAGGAGTGAAGAATATACGCCCTCCTTTCTCAGAAATACAGCCTCCCCGTGCTATAGATAGCAAACACAAAGGGAGCTAATATCTCTAAAAAACGAAGGGACCAAGAAGAACCATCAGAGAAGTCCCAGTCACAGCCAACAAGGAGAAGGTCAAGTTCAGTGTACTGTGAAGCTCTAAAAAACAAAAAGGAACAATAACCTATATTTCAGAGATGACAATGATTAATTGGTAAATAGTGATCATATACCACTAAACTTAATTCTACCACTTTTGCACTCCACCACCCTTACTTGTATATATCACTGGTAGGTCTTTGTAGGAATGGTCTCTTGAAATAAAAAGGTGGATGCAATCCTCTTTTCTGTTTTGAAGTTGTAGTAAAAAATGAGAGCATGAGGTTTATTTATGAGCTGTTTTCCTTCATAGGTACCCAATGGCAGTCCAGGAAAAATAGTTACTCAAAGTCCAAACAAACAGAGATATCTAGCGCTCCAGCGCTTAACAGGTATAAAGAGAACTGCAGGGGAAAACAAATAAACTCAAACTAAATTGTTCGAGCCTAAGCGCAGACGCGTGTTTGAAATATATAAAGGAAAAAAAATGCCTCAAACGGTCTACCAAAAATATGGCATGGAGTACTCCTACAGCGGAGTATCGACATGGAAGGCGGGGCGTCCCCCGCTGACAATGGCTGCACTCTGGAAGAGCCGAGGAAGAAGAACCGTAAGCACGAGTATCCGTCAAAGTCAAGCAAACAAAAAATACAGGCAACAAAAATGTGCGCAAGAGCTATTTAAACACTGGGAGTAGAATGCCAGACAATAGCCGTGTTTAGACACACACGCTATTAGAGCAGGGGAGGGAAGGTCCAGGCATAAGAGGAGGGAGAAATGGTATGATTCTCAGCGCAACCTCGCGCTGTCAGGAAAAAGGTCGAGTAAAGTTACCCTAACACACGCTTCTGAAGCCGGCAGGAATACACGATGCCGCCAAGGTCAAAGTCCTCTGAATGCAAAAGCAGGACATTCACAGGATCCAAAACAAGAGAGCAAGGCAGGAACAGCAAAGGCGGAAAGCCAAGCACTGATTCACTGCAGCAGCTAACTTAAATCCACCCCATCACCTGACCAATCCATAGCAGTATGGGAGAGTGCACAAGCCCCTTTCTCCTCTAGGTATTCTGGGAGATGTAGTTTGAGTATTGTACATGAAGCCCGACTTCTGACACTGACATGGCTGCCAGAAATACTGGTATTTGAAATACAAACTTTGCCATTTTTTAAAGTTCCAGCAATGAAATCCCCCTTTCAGCAATTTAAACACGTTACCTTTGATGCAATTGTAATGAGCACTGAGGAAGGCTGCATGCCGAAATGCATTTGCTCTGACTAAATCAAAGAATGTCCCTTGAGTGCTTGTGCCTGATTTTGAGCCACATATTTTCTACGTGATTCACCCTCACATTATCAGGAGATAGCACACGTCCTGCGTTCAGCAGTTGGGTGAAACCTGGAGCTTGAATTTAATTTCTGCCAGATCCGCTGTGGCTGAGATGTGATACCATCCCATCAACTTGAAGAGTTTCCAATTATTTAATTGTGGGAATGCAGTCATACAGACGTAAACCTGTGGGATTGAAGGTGATCCATCGCTCCTATTGAAAAACTGTCTCACAAACGCTACCTATTACCTCAAAACTCACCATTATTCATGAAACACTTAAACAGGTCCATAACACCAATGAGACATTTTTTGAGCAACTGAATCATGTTGTCTGATTAATAAATTCACTCACCTATTATTTACACTATTATGTACAACTGCAGTTTATCATCTTTTACCATGGATTTAAAGATTTGTCATTTGTTAAATCAAACCACATAAGGCGATTGGATCAACTAACAGTAACTAGACCATGAATAAACAAGACCAGCTTGTCTTTTCGAATCTAATTTTTATTTACTTTATTCTTCATAAAGAAAGAGCATTTGCGTCTTAGAATCTTTATTTCATAAGCAAATAAGAAAGCAGCATTTTATTAGGAAATGAATTAATAAACTGACATTATTTAAGCAAGTTCAGAATCATGAAATATTAGCAAATAACAGTTTCCATGCCCTAAATCTATTTCCCTGTCTATTTCTCGCTTCACCTGAAAAGGTAAATATCATTTAAAGTCTGCTGTCCTTGCGTGCGCCAACAGTCCAACTGCACGTCATTCAGGAATCGGGAAGCAAGCGAGCGAGCTTTTTGCCGGCTCATGATGTCAGGTTTTATACCTTTCTTCTATCTAAACTTTCTACATTTTACATTCTTTCAATGGAATCCAGGCTTCTCATTGGCTGAAACATGTCAGTCCACTATTAGGTCATCTTCAAATTTTGACCAAGACCAGGCTTTACATAAGCCCTATTGTCTATTCAATTCCACGTTTCTCCGTTTCCTTAGAAATGTTACTTTACTCGAGTTCAGAACATCACTTCCTAATCTTGGCAGACACTTTTCTTCCTGTCCTTGGGCCTTCTCTCCGTGAGCACATTTTATTCAGGCAAAAGACTGTTCTTTCAATTAATAATGTTTGTGCAGAAAAATTCTCCACTACGTAAATGCAAGGCTCCACTCTGGACAAGGTTTCGCGTCTGCATCTCTGTCAGCCATATTTTTCTGAGCCACTTTTCAGGCCTCACTTCGGAAACTATTATTAAACAAACACAAGACATCAATTAATTAAAGAATTAAGACCCATTCTGTTACCCGCTCCCCTTCTAATAATTAACCGGGTTATTTATGTTACCTAGCCGAAGCACATGTATGCAGCAATATATTTACTTTTCCTTCAGGAACTGCGCAAACTCCATGAGCTTTTGTCACAAAAAGACATAACATAAGTACACATAATAAGCACATGCCATTAGTTAAGCAGCCGCATTTAATACTGACAAAGTCAATAGACAAAGTTAGTTTATTATTTTCTTCTTTGCGTTTGCAACATAAAGCACATTAGTTTATCCCGCGTGTACTGAAAACTGCATTTTTAAACTAAGTTGATTAATAATTTCACCACATGCTTATTAGTCAAGTTATTTCATCATGGAAGATTAATTTCACAGGTTAGAACAACATTTTGCTCTTCAGCCTGCTCCATCAACTCCCTCATCTGGTGATTTCAAAATCACCAAACAATACCCAAACTTTTATAAATTTTCAACCCTTGAACATGTTTTGGACTTTCTTAATATTAGTATTTCTAAACTTTAGATTTATCTGTTTTTCTGCATTTTTCATATTGTGCTCTCCAAAACTCTTCTAATTCTATCTCTTTTTCTTTCTCTTTTCTGAGTTTGTAAATTCTTTTCTTTTCTATTAAGTGTTTTCTTCTCTTGTGTATCATGCAACTAATTTTAAACAAAAGTGTTATTATAGCCATGACTATTAAAGGAAAAACTATTTCACCTATAATTGAACTACCAATCTCTTGAAACCAGTGCTTAATTGTTGCAAATCTTTTACCCAAGAGTTCTGAAAAACTTTCATCTTCTATAGGTACTATTTCACTATGTAGCTCTGTAATATTCTTTATATACATTTCTATATTCTGACTCTTATCAGGTATATATGTGCAGCAATGTTGAACATGTAATATTCCACAGACTCCACCGTCTTTTGCTAGCAATATGTCTAGGGCAAGACGGTTCTGCATTACCATGTATCTCATGGCAACAAGTTCTGTATCTACTAATTGAAATCCACCTGCAGTGTCTGTTGACAATCTGTCAACAATTGTGGACAATTTTCTAATTTTGTTTGCATTCAGGGATATTCCTACCATAGGTATTAACGCACCAAATATATCTCCCAATATTTCTGAAAAGCTTTCCCTTCTAAATCTACTCAAGTGATTACCAATTTCAAATGAACCCTTTGCATTTCTATCCACATGAAAAAATTTTGGAAAAACTAAACCTACAAAACATGTCCCATACCAGTGGTCTGGGAGATTGTAATAGGCTTTATCTCCACAGATAAAATAAATTCCAGGAAAAATTGGATCTTTGCCTCCTTTAAATACCCAACCCCGTACAATACGATATGTGTCTTCACATTGACTTGCACCTACAAAATAATTATCAAATTGGGTATTATCTCTTCTTATACAAAATTTTCCACTAACAGGTTTATCTATGTGAATTGCAATATTTACATTTCTACCATTAAGCTTTTCATCTTCCATCTGCCAAAATTTAGACTTTGTCTGTTTCGTCATTTCGTTTAGCTTATGACCCTCCTCTCTTCCACCATATTTGAAAACGATTTCTCTTCTGATCTCAATTTACATGTTAGATTATTTTTAAAAGCATACTCATATGTAAGTTCACTAGTTACTAAGAAAAATTCCCTCATCTGTTTAGCATATTTTACTTTATTCAAGCTTTCTACAATTTTTAAATTTGCAAAAATCTCATCAAAATTAGAGTAGTAATATTCTAGACGTCCAGTTTTATAAATTAAACTAGCTATTACACTACACGTCACACCAAAAGTAAGAGGAAGCATATTATACGTTACGCCTTCTGACACAGAGGTTGGTAATTTCACACAAACATAGCAATCTTTTGCGTTCATCACCTTAACATATTCAGATAAAAGTCTTGAAAAAGTATTTCTAAAAAAATCTCCCACAGATCTATCTTGATGAATCTCTGGTTTATGTACAATAACCTTATTAGGGACATCAATTTTGTCATGATTGACCACAACTTTACTAGTCATGTTAGCTTTATACATCTCTTTATCTATTCCAAAAGGAAAAATGACAGCTAAAATTAACCAAACTAAATTTATCAAAATTACACATATTAAAGACAATTTGCAACATCTTCTGAAAATTGAGCATCTCGAATTATTATTATTATAAGAAGGCATCTTTAATAAAAAATAAAAATAAAAATTGAAAAATCACTAAATATAGTCTCCTCTTTTTTTTAAATGTTTTCTCAGATAACTTTGTTTTCTAACAGCTTTTCTTCAACCTTATGTCATACATCAAATGTGTTTTTCAGCTGACACAATTTCTTCGACCTTGTGTCTCCTAACACAATTTTTTCGACCTTGTGTCACCTTAAAGAATGAAATCAATCATTATCACTTTCACTTTCATCATCTAAATCAACTAGACTATTTTTTACTTCTACCACTAGTGGGAATATTATATAGCTCCACTCAGGAGACTTATACTTCTGATTTGGTTTTACTATTCTCTTTGGCCTGGTAATGATCACTTCTATTCTTTTTCCTGTTTGCTTTTTCTTATTCAAGTCTTCTTCTTTTTGACTTGTAATCTCATTCACCTGCTCTTTTGCTTTATTCACTAATTTGAATTTTAGGCCTTCATTTTCACTTGGCCAATTGTCTCCTTTTCTTGTTAATCTCCTTTTCGGCTCTGTCAAATTATATTTCACTCTCCAAGCTCTTTTCCTTGATCTTTTCACTTTTGATTCATCTCCACTGTCATCTGTTTCACTTTCTGTGTTATCAGCTGATTCGTTGATTATCAGTTTTTCTGTATCGGTTTCTTCTTCAGATTCAGGTACTTCTTTACTCGGCTGTTTCACTTTGTTAGGAACAGCATCCTTATAGCTGGTACTTGGAATTTCTTCTTCTTCTTCTTCTTCTTCTTCTTCAATTACTTCCAATCCACCAGTTTCAGAATTTCGTTCCTCCTTCCAAAGTTTCCAATCTGCTTTTCAATACTCTCCTGATCTTGATCTTGAATCACTTCTTGTTCGGTTTGATCTTCTGCTACTTGATCTAGCAGATCATTATAATTTTCTTCTTCAGAATCTTGTATCACAACTTCTTCATTCTCTTCATTCAATGCCTCATTCGCATTTGAATCTTCCAGATCTCGACTTTCTTGTCGATCTTCAAAATCTGGATTTCTTTCAGGTTCGTCTTCTGAATCTGAATCAGTTGTTGTATCACCTTCTTCGTCAGGATTTTCAGGTAGAGTGACACGAATGGTATGACTAGCATGAATCCATCTTTTCAGTCCCCTACACTTTATTGCATTTGTTGTGGCCAGTATCACCTGTCTTGCCTTTTGCCACCTTGGTACCAGGCAATTCCTCCTTCGATGTACCTTTGTCCTCACCCAATCTCCTGGCAACAGATCATGAGCTTGTTCTTTCTCTTTTGAAAGTACTTCAGTTCCTACCTGGTGGAACACAGAAGTCACTACGTCAGATAGATTTTTGCAGTAATCCATAATGGGACTATCATTTATGCTAAGTAGTTTATCAACTGGAACAAATGCTTGTCTCATGACCCTTCCCATTAAGATTTCATGGGGGCTCAAACCTGTTTTTCTGTCTGGAATGCTTCTCAAAGTCATCAAAACAAGTGGAAGTGCATCTGTCCACTTCATTCCTGTTGCTAAACACATTTTAGCTAGCCTGTTTTTTATTGTACCATTCACTTGCTCAACAACACCTGATGCTTCTGGTCTGTAGGCACAATGCAATTTTTGCTTTATTCCTAGTGCTTCACAAATCAGTTTTAGCAATCTGTTTTCAAAATGTGTGCCGCGATCTGTCTCAATCGATACTGGAAAACCATACCTTGGTATGAGTTCTCTCGAAAGCAATTTTGCCACAGTAATTGAATCATTGTGACATGTTGGAAATGCTTCCACCCATCTTGAAAACAAACAGATTATTACCAAAACATATCTCAGTCTGTTGTGACGTGGCATTTCAATGAAATCAAGCTGTATTCTGGTAAAAAAAACACCCTCCCGTCCTATGGTTCCCATGCTTACAACAGTTTTTCTGTTTGGGTTAATCTGTTGGCATATAAGGCATCTCTGGCAAAAAGACTCTGCAATTATTCTGAATTTTGGATTGTACCATGTTTGCCTAAACAATCTAATCATAGAGTCTCTTCCGATATGTCCTGGACCATGGTAAATGCGTGCAATGTCAGAAATCATGCTGTCTGGCATTACTGGTCTGTCATCTTTGTAAACCCAGATCTCATCTTCCTCTCTCTGCCTGTATCCTGCTTTTAGCCATGTGTCTTTTTCCTCATCACTTGCCTCATCTTGTAACTGTTTTACTCCTTGCCAAGTTTCAACTACAGATATTAGTATAAGTGAGTTCAAAACATGTTCATTATTTTTTTCCCGATTTATAGACACATTTTCTTTTGCGCAAAATTTCGCAATTGCATCAGCATATGCATTTCAGCGAGTTATATAGTCCTCTCCCTTTTTGTGAGCTGTACATTTTACCACAGCAATCTTTTCTGGTAACTGAATTCCGTCAATTAGTCTTTTGATCAGTTGAGCATTTCTTATTGGTGAATCCGCAGAAGTTAAATAACCTCTTTGAGACCAAAGCTGGCCATAGTCCTGGACTACCCAATAACCATACTGACTATCAGTGACTATGGTAATCTTCTGATCTTTTCCCAATTCACATGCACGAATCAAAGCAATGAATTCTGCCACTTGAGCTGAACGAATTCCTTTGAGACTGGAGGCTTCAATTACGTCTGCAACAGTGCACACTGAATATGCTGCACACGGAACACCATCATCTGTTCTTAAGCATGAACCATCAACAAACAAAACAAGATCTGATTCAGGCAATGGGACATCTTTAATATCCTGCCTTGGTTTTGTACAATATTCTAATACATCCAGGCATTCATGATCAACCTCATCTCTGACTTCTGTTTCAGTAGTGTCAGGTAACAATGTGGAAGGATTTAAATTCACACATCTCGAAATCGAGACATTATCTGAACCAAGAATAACCTTTTCATATTTTGTCAACCTGTTGTTTGTCAAATGCTGTGTTTTGCTTCTGGTGAGGAGAATCTCAACTGAATGTGGCACGTAAACTTTCACTGGAAATCCCATTATTATTCCATCACTTTGTTCCAAACTCACACTTGTTGCAGCTACTGCTTTTAAGCAACCTGGTAATGCTTTTGCAACAGGGTCAAGAACAGCTGAGAAATATGCTATTGGCTTTCTCAGTCTTCCATGTCTTTGAATCAGAACTGATAATGCACATCCTTCTCTCTCACTGCAATACAGTTCAAACTCTTTTTCGTAATCAGGCATTCCCAATGCTGGAGCTTCACACAAACTTTTCTTTAACTGTTCAAAAGCTTCTAATTCAGTTTTTGTTAATTTAATTGGGTCTTTTATGTCTGTTTTTGTCAGTCTCTGCAGTGGTTTTGCAATTACCGAAAATCCACTAATTCATTGGCGACAATAACCTACCATTCCTACAAACATTCTAACCGGTCTGTGTTTTTGGAGGTTGCATTGCTTGAATCATTTTTATTCTCTCTGTTGTCACTGGTCTGATTCCCTTTGCAATTCTGTGACCAAGATATTTTACTTCTTGTTTGCAAAACTGTAATTTTGCAGGTGACACTTCATGTCCCTCACCTGCCAGGTGATTTAAAAGAGTAATGGTATCTGTTACACAGTTACACAGTTACACAGTTACACAGATGACGCTAGGTGGCGCACGTGCGGAATGGCCGCCACTAAGTGATGCTCCCGCAGGCTGAAACCATTATCCAATATTTATCCTGCTTTACCTGTGGCAACATGCCCGAAAAACCAGGAGAAATGACCTAACATGTTCCACGGCATAGCGGTGTGAAGATGGGAGAGGACTGAAGTGTTGGACACCGAGAAACGGAGTTGAGCTTGCTGCCCAGGGACGGTGGCAGACGCGACCGGAGCTGCGGAGCGGCAGTGCAAGGAACAAAAGAACCGTGGTCCCCCACGAGGCAGCTAGGCCAGCAGGCACTAGCGTAAGGGGAACGCTGCGCTAATTGAACACCGTGAGGAGCGGCCCGGCCACGGAGATAGCCCCGAATGACCTCTATGCACCAGTGACAGAGGTGGGCGGTAAGCGCTTCATGAGCGGTGCAGCGGGGGAGGAAACGGCGGCGGCCGGCGACTGAGGCCATCGTGGGGGCAACACCCGGGAGTAGCAGACCCACGCTACTAAATTCGCCGGGGGGGCCTCTGATAACACCAAACTGCAGCGAAGCCTCAGGAGCATGTATACGAGTGTTTTAACGGTGCACTGTGAGATTGACAAGACGACCTACATCCCCATTAAAGATTAGAAGAAGGACATACCGGGCTCAGTGCATGCACGAAAAGGCTGACACTATAGAAAGTATATGTAGCTGTCCCAAAATCAGCAGAAAGGTGTAATTGACCTCCCAGAACCGAGGTGGGGGTGCAAAGGAGGTCCTATTAAACAGCGGAGAGGCGGTACTGGACAAAGTACACATAAGAACAGGGCCACGAAGCTATACCGCCATACTGGGCACTTTGATGAACGAAGGTAATAGACAAGCCTTAAGACATGCCCGTCTGGGCCCGTCCGGGGCATGGGGCTGAGAACCTGTCATCGACAACCTCTCAAACCTCAGGAATGAGCTCCACGCAACTAAAAGCTCTACGCCCTGCATCACATCGTGACTGCGTAGTGCTCTCGCCATTGGGCAACACACACTGTATAAATTGCAATGTTCATATCACTAATATCCAACCACACCCTGACCCAGAAACCCGGACTCAAGCTCCATCTAAACGCCCTAAACACAACAGTTGCAATTACTCTTTTTTCAGCGTAAATTGCAGATCCCTGCCACAACACAAACTCGACATCTTCACCTTTCTACTAGAAGAAGCAACTAGTGCTCTCTTCCTCACGAAAACATGGCTACACGAAAGCTCCGGCCCGGATGTAGCAACTGCCCTCCCAGCCAACTATGCCATCGCAAGAAGAGACAGACAGGGCCAAGTGGGTGGAGGTATTGCCATTATATTCCACAAAGATCTTACTTGCAATATGCTCCCAGTAAATATTCCCGACTGTGAAGCCGCTTCTTTTCGAATCACTCTGAACCCCAATTTCACTTTTTCTGGCCTGCTAATATATAGACCTCCTGGGAATGCCAATACTTGGACCGCCAGCCTAGCAAACTATATAACTCCATTTCTAGTAGACTACAAAAATTTTACACTCCTAGGGGACTTAAATCTGCATCTTGAGGACTCAACAAATGTGGCATGCTGTAACTTAATTGACGACCTAACGGCTCTCAACCTATCACTCCTCAATTCAGGTCCCACGCACAAGGCGGGACACCTACTAGACCCCATATTTACAAATATCCCAGAATTAAAATGGACTCAAACCAGCCCTTCATGCTGGTCAGACCACCACCTTCTCAGTTTCAGCTTAATCCGAACTTTTCCCACTCTAAATACAGCATGGACAGCAAACTCCATGAGAAACTGGAAACTACTTGACATAGAAAAACTGAATCAAGTATTAACAATCAGCACACCCCCTCACGATCAGAATGTGGAAAGTCTAGCTGAAGCCACTAACCAGTGGCTAGAAAATGCAGCCAATCAATGCCTCCCCCTAACTCAGGCAAAAAGAAACTTCCATCGTCCCCCAGCCCCCTGGTTCAATGAACTTCTTAAAACTGAAAAATCTAAATGTAAAGCCCTAGAAAGGCAATGGCGCAAAGAATACAATCATGAAAAAAAGATAACATACAATAAGGCCAGAAACGCAGACCACTCCTCCTGCATCAAAGCCCGGGCCCTTTATGTGGCCAACACCATTAACAATGCTACAAACAAAGCAAAAACCCTATTCAACACTGTGAAGGACCTAGCAGGTGCTCAAACAACTGCTACCACTCGCCCTTTAACTAAAAAACAATGTCAAGACCTTGCTACATTTTTTAATGAAAAAATAGAAAAAATCATCCTTAACATCAGCTCTAGACCTTATGACAATTGCCCACAGAATGATATTCCTGTGTCATCGGACAAATTGAACACCCTTGAGAAATGGCCCCTTGTAACCGCGGCTCCCTAAAATCCTCCCTGAAGTCCATTTCATCAGGTTCCCCTCGCGATCCTCTTCCCGTGAGTATTCTAAAACAACTTGACACCACCCCCCTGACCGTTATAGCAGACATGCTAAATGCATCCCTCCAATCCTCCACAGTCCTGTCGAGTTGGAAACACGCAATGGTAACACCACTTCTGAAAAAACCATCAGCGGACCCAACTGTCCTTTCAAACTATCGGCCAATATCTCTGCTCCCTGCCTTCTCCAAACTCATGGAAAGGCACATACACTCCGCCCTCACCCTCTTCGTAGAGGAAAATGACCTCCTCCATCCCTCACAATCAGGCTTCAGAGCAGGATACTCCACAGAGACCGCCCTGTTAGGCGTAACGGAAAAGATCCGGAAACTCTTGGATGAGGGACAAACGGTCGCACTCATTCTTTTAGATTTGAGTGCGGCGTTTGATACCATATCTCACAAAATTCTCCTGGCCACACTGGAGAGAAATGGCATTCGCAGTGACGCCCTACAGTGGATTAAGTCCTTTCTTACAGAGAGAACCTTCCAGATCAAATCCAGCCTTGCCTGCTCAGATACTTTTCTTGCCCCACATGGAGTACCACAGGGCTCCATCCTGAGCCCGCTGTTTTTTAACCTGTACCTTAGACCTCTGGCCGACCTAGCGGACTGCACAGGCCTAACATTAATGACCTACGCAGATGACTCCCAAATTATTTTCTCACTATCAGAGTCAAATCCCTCAGCCCCTTCTCTCCTCAAAATTGGACTCCAGAAAATCTTCAACTGGATGACCACCAACCAGTTAAAATTAAACGGTGATAAAACCGAAATCCTCCTACTAGGCAAAAATAAGGAGCTCTGGAATTCCTCCCATTGGCCCCCTGAGTTGGGTACCCTTCCCTCTCCAGCAACACAGGTAAGAAATCTAGGAGTCATTATTGACAATGCTCTGTCAATGAAACAGCAGGCAAACAAAGTCGCAGGCCTATGCTTCACCATAATAAAATGGCTGAAAAAAATCACATGGATGCTGCCCCTTGCCACACAAAAAACCGTAATCAACACACTAATAACATTGCGTATTGACTACGGAAACATCCTCTACCTGAGCTCAAATCTAGCAGTGATCAAGCGACTCCAAATGATCCAAAACTCAGCCGCAAGACTCTTGTGCAGGATACCAAAGTCTGAAAGAATATCAAAATACCTGAACGATCTACATTGGCTCAGGATTGAACACCGGATTAGCTTCAAAACCCTGAGCTACATGTTTAAGATCAAAACCAAAACGGCACCTACCTATCTACAAGCGTTAGCCACCCCTTACCTACCAACAAGAAACCTACGCTCCCAAACTGCAGCAAATTTCGCTGTTCCCAGTTTTAGACTGCAAAGAACTGGCGGCAGATCGTTTTCTGTCAGAGGGCCAATTCTGTGGAACACACTCCCCCTACATATCCGGAAAGAGGAAAACTACGCTAGCTTCCGGAAATATGTAAAAACCTGGCTTTTCCAGAAACAACTGAGCTAAAATCTAACTCCGCTTATACCTTAGTCCAACCTAATGTCATAGGCGCTGGGAAACCCTTGTTGGGTAGCTGAGCGCCATACAAATGTAAAAAATTAAATATAAAAAATAAATCTCTTGTTTTTGCAGCTACAAGGAGATCATCAATATATTGCACTAACGAAGAATTTCCAGGTAATTCTAGATCTTCCAGGGATTTCTTTAGCAACTGATTAAAAATTGATGGACTCTCGGTGTACCCTTGTGGGATTCTACACCATGCTAATATACGCTGTATGAACTGGAAGGCAAAAATTTGTTGGCTTTCTGGATGCAATGGAACAGTAAAGAATGCATTGCATAAATCAATAACTGTTTACCATTCTGCATCATGCGGAATCTGATAAAATTACCGCTGGGTTTGGTACAACAATTTTGTTTACCTTTCTCAGGTCCTGAACAATTCTGAAGGTACCATTTGGCTTTTAATTCCGATTATCAGTGAGTTACATGGGCTACTCTCGATTTCTCTTAGAACTCCTTGTTTTATGAATTTGTCTATTACAGGTGTAACACCTTCACACTTCTGGTTTCATCTTATACTGAGGAATGTTTGGGTAATCTGCTCCTTGTCTTACTGTTATTTGTACTGGATCTACGTTTTTCATCAAGCCCATTTCATCTCCAGTGAAATCCCAAATTTTTACATTCACCGTGTCTTTTAATTCTTCAGGTAAATTATTTTTATCAAACACAGGAAATAATTTACTTTCTTCTGCCTCAACCATTGACATTGTTAATTTGTAAAGTCCATCCTCTTCTGGAGTTGGAAGCTCTATAACATCCAGTGAGCAATATATTGCGCAGTTCATCTTGCAGAGGATATCCCTTCCTAAAAGATTTACAGGACTGCTATCACAAACTACAAATCTATGCATGTCCTTAAATTTACCTATTTCAACTTCAACTGGCTCAGTTAGATCTGTTTTAATTTGCTGATTAGCTACACCTACTACTTGGATCTTCTCACCAGAGAGAGGCAGGTTTTCTATTTCCACTGATCTAACAGTAGAACGGGTAGCACCTGTATCCACTAGGAAAGTAATTTCTACATCATTCACTTTACCATTCACAAATAGACCAGATTGATCTACCTCAAGAGTGGCTCCAAGCACACACTCTTCCTCCTCTCTCAGGCACCGTCAGAAGTAATCCTCAGATTCACTTCCATCCTCTTTCATCCAAAATTGTTGAGACACATTTGACACATTCACTCTCGGTGATCTGTTTACCTGTTCACCTCCGCAGAATCCTGTTTCTGTATTGTATCTCTGCACATTTACACAGTTTGGAAGTGGCGGTTGTGGTATCTGACCTTGCTGATTCACTATGTGTCGCTGTAGCTGTTGCTGCTCATTTATCTCATTCTGCATCCGTGGATTTAATGATGCATTTTTTACAAAATTTCTGGGCGGATTCTTACACTCGCGCTTCCAGTGTCCAATTTTGCCGCAATTAAAACATGGGAGTTTCTTTTTTAACTCTTCTATGTTTCCCATCAATTTTGGTTTATTATAATTACCTTTAAATTTCCCTTGATTCTGATCAACATTTTTGTTAAAAGTTGCTATTTGCTTTTCAGCCACTTTTACCTGTGCCCACATAGCTTTTTCTTTCAGCTTCTTTTGTTTCGCATCTAATTCAACACTACAGTATTTTGCTTTTCTCAAAATATCATCCACTGTGAGTGACTGCTAGCCAACAATTCCAGATCTTATCATTTCACCAATTTCAGGTCTTAAGCCATATACAAATCTGTATATAAAATGGCTCATGTCCTTTTCACTTAGATGCTCATAACCACTGCATTGTTTAAATACCAGCAGTAATCTTTCATAGAATGAATGCACTGATTCTATCGGCTCTTGGGTTGTTCTGTCTATTTTAACCCAATCTACTTCTTTTGGGGGAATCTTGTTTTTCAAAAATACAATTACTTTATCATACATTTTCATCACATCTGACGAAGGAGCACCTGTTACCTTGTCTCAAGAGGGTTCTTCTCTAGGCCAATCTATGGAAATTCTACATTCTGTCCAAAGATCTGATGGGACAACTATGTCAAAGAATCCATCAAGATTAACCCACAGGACTTTTGAAACCTTCACAAATCTGTCTACTTGTCGATACCATTCTACAGGTTTTTCTCTCAATCGGGGAAAATCATTTGTAAACATTAAAATGTTCTGCCTTGTCCAAGGAACATGCACATAGCCTCCTCCTGCTATTTCTCTCATTGGAAACTCATTTGCCACAAAAGCTAAGCTTGTTGTGTCTTCATCTTTTTTCTTTGCCCATTTTGCTCTCCATTTACTTAGTTCACCCCATTTTCTCAAAATCACAATTAAATCTTTTATATGAGTGATTCTTCCTGCAGTATTCAGATTTTCAATGTCTTTTTCAGAGAAATCCACTCTATAATTTTTCTGCAAACTCTTTTGCTTGCTTAAATCTATTTCTAATTCAAAAGCCATTTCCTCTAATTGGTCATATCTGTTTTTCGTTTTCCATGTTATGCTTCTGCAAATAAATAATAATTCATCATCCTGATATGCCTTCAATCTGTCAGTTCCAACTGTTCCAATTATTAATTCCTCTATGTCTGCTTTTAATTTTGCAACATCAAGTATTTTACATTCTGGGGTTTGCGTTAAATCTATTTTGCTCAAACTTTTTACCGGAGATCCAGAATCAGAATCTGCACCAGTTGGGGTTTTACATGACAAACTTTGAATAAAAGTTAAGTCTGGCATCATCATTTTTTCTCGATGTATTTCGCTTAAATCTGAATAAACATTTTCAGTCACTTTCTGTATTTCTGAATTTAATGGGACAGTTAAAGCTGAATGTCTAATTTCTTTTTGATCAAACAGTGGGAGAACAGGTCCAATTGTTAAAGGCACTGTTACTGCTTCCATGCTTTTAGTTAACTGCTGTATTAATTCATTCGCAGAACGAATGTATTCTGATGTATCTGGCAATCCCTCATATGGGCCGGGATGCCAACACCAATTCCCCATGGGAGGAGACAGACACAAGTTTGAGCTTTTGGAAGGCGGGGGGGAGTTACCCACCCCGGCCGTATTTATTAAAATATGAAACAAAATTTAAAACTTTAAATAAAACGTTTCATGAATTATGTACAATTTTATTTCCATTACATTTTGATGAAGACAAGTTCTTTGGCTAACCTTAAGAGATCTCTTATACAAAGGTTTCCTAGCCGAGTCTAACATCCTGAAAATGCATAACAATCTAAAATAAAATTGTACATCCTAGCATTAAGGGCCAACGGCAAGGTCTTAACCGGTGTCAGATCCCTACTACCAAATTCCCGCCCTCACAGTGTGAGTGGCGCATGCGCAAAGGACTTTACCCTCGTTGCCAACTGTAACTTCCCTTGTCGTGGGGGCCCCCTTTCACTCGACGCCATCTTAAAGGTCGTCCGAGTTCTCTTGCGAGGTATCCGTAAGAAGGACAGCGTGGACTCCCCCCCCTTCCCCACACTCTCTTCGGCCGGAGCGGATATCCGGCCCCCGGGAAATTTGTAGGAGGGGCATATAGCCGTCTCCCCCCCGGGAGGGGCCTATGGCCGTCTCCCCCAAGGCGACCCATTCGTAGTGGGTGCCGCCTCCCCGTGGGAGGGGCCAATGGCCGTCTCCCCCTAGGCGACCCAGTCGTAGTGGGTGCCGCCTCCCCGTGGGAGGGGCCAATGGCAGCCTCTCCCTGGGCTCTCCCATCCGTATTGGGTGGCGCCCCCCCTAGGGACCTTGAAATCACTGCTCACCGATCATGACCTTACCGCCACAGGCCGGATAGTTGACCGACTATCCGGCCCCCCACACCTCCTAAAGGTCATGCCTCCTTAATCCCACTAGCCATGCCCAGCCCTGGACAGGTGAACCCCATCATTCAAGTAACAGTGATCGCCCTGAATACACCCATGGGGAATTCTTTGCAAATGCGCGGAGCGAAACAATTTCCCAATTTTGTTGTTGACCGTCTTTACCGAGTGGTTCAACGCCGTTACAGAGAAACCCCCCCGCCAGACTCTCCTGGGGATCATGTGGGACCAGGCAATCGTGCACCCCGGAGCCTCCTAGCCAACCAGCTAACTGCCGACAATATGTGTTCAACTAACACCCGTCTTCCCAGTCTTACCAAGTCATTGCCCCCCAGGTGTACTATGATTACAGATGGTGGTGACCCTTGCCGCCCTAAGAGTCCCTCCACAAACGTTTGAAATTGGTCAAAACAGAGGGTTCCCTTCCCATGGAAGGTTACTCTGAACCCGTATTCCCCAGATGCGTGAGTCGCGTCACCTGCCATGAATACGTCCCCGGCGCGCCTCATGTATGAGTGGCCCACGACCCATACCACTCGATCTCCAGTCGGTGATCCTTGACCGTTGGTCCTCTGGTGTTGGGTCGATCCCCAATTCTGCCCCGCGTCACAGGCTTGCGAAACTGTAATCCAAACAAAAGACAACAAGCGTGAGTGCATTTCATCAGTCTTTTACAACATGTGCAGTCGCACATACCTCTTGAAACAGTTCGAGGACCAACGGCCTAGCTGTTTCACTTCTTCCGCACCCAGACCCCGAGCCGTAGCCTCAGTAGCGGCCCCTATTCTGAATGAGTGAGTCCCAAAATCGCACGGGTTCAAGCCCGCCGCAGCAAGCGTAAGTGCCAGCACCCTCTGAAACTGAAATTTCGTCAACGGGGTGCCGTCTTTGTGTCTAAGCAGGCTCCCCCCCCATGTCGCCGGCCTCTGTGCCAGGTAGTCCTCTAAATACCTTATGGGACAACTGGGGCTCCCTCGGGCACGCTGCAAAACCACACTACTCCCCAAGGCTTCCTGGTCTGTCTTGGACCTGGCTATCGAGATTAACATAGAATCACCCCGTATTTGGACATGATCCCTGCATACACCTCCCTCCACATCCTTCTTGTTTCTTGCTACGAGTTCACTTACCCGCATGGCCCCATGGAATGCCAATGCGAAAGCCGCTCGGAACAGAACTACCTCGGAAGGGGAGGAGCATGTCTCATCAAGTTTTGCTAGTAGCAAAGACAATCTTTCTAAACCAATCGGGTGCCTTGTATCTTGTCTGCGACCTTCCAGGCGCTGCCAACCGCGGAGCGCCTTTCTGACTAGGAAGGAACCCGTCGGGTCCTGTATGCCGTGGAGCTGTGCCATGAATGATATGGCCGCCCTATGTCTGTTGGCAGTTGCGGCTGATCGGCCTTCCTTATGAAGCGCCACTAAGAACCCTAGGAAGGATTCCTCCTGCCCCCAGCTATGTCTCCCTACCGGCCCTAAAAAGGCGCAGTATGAACGAAACGCTCCCTCATAGGCTTTCCTCGTCCTGGGCGCTAAGCTGGCTGCCACGAGGTCCTGTAATCCGGGCACCGATCTGCCATAGTGCTTCGGGAACGGTGCCGCCACTAGATCCGCTGTGGGTAGATAACCCCTGAAAGCCTGCATGTGTGAACGAGAGAGTGCATCAGCTGCATTATTCAGTACACGCGGCACATGTTTTGCCCTGAATTGTACATTCAATCTCATGCATCGCAATACAATTTCTTTCAACAGTCTCAAGATCCACTTGCAGCGTGCTGCCTGGTGATTAATGCACTCGACCACCGTCATGTTGTCTGACCAAAACACTACTGAGCGGTCCCTAAAGTCTTCCGGCCATGCCAACAGAGCCACCCAAATGGGAAATAGCTCCAAGAATCCAATGTTACCTGTTAGGCCACTGGAGGGCCACCACGTTGGCCATACTTGCGCCGACCATCGGTTACCAAAGATTGCGCCAAATCCCACACTCCCAGCTGAGTCGGTCCACAAACCCAGTTCGTCAGATGACGCTGGGGGTTTGTTCCACGCCACCCGACCGTTGAAGTCCGCCAGGAATGCCAACCAAATGCGCATGTCCTGGCGAAACTCTGCCGACAGTCTCGTGCGGTGGTGTCCCTCCTTGAGGCCTACCATAGCTTGTGCAATGGAACGTGAGAAGGGGCGAGCCATCGGTATCACTTTTAAGGCAAAGTTAAGCTGGCCCACTGTTTGTTGCAACTGGTGCAGGGTCACCTTCTCCTTACCAAGGCATTGTATTAAGGAAGCCCTGAACTTGGCCACCTTCTCCATTGGCAGACGGAAGCATCCCTCCACGGAATCGAGCTCAATTCCCAGAAACTCCAGTGAAGTAGATGGCCCCACTGTCTTACCCGGTGCCAATGGGACCCCAAACTCCTGCATGAGAGTGCAGAAGTCCTGCAGTGTCTGTGCACATTCCGTAGTGTCTGCCGGACCCAAGAAAAGGAAGTCGTCTAAATAGTGCATCACCAGTCTACGCCCAGTGGCC
This sequence comes from Lissotriton vulgaris, assembly GCF_964263255.1. Classification (NCBI taxonomy): domain Eukaryota; kingdom Metazoa; phylum Chordata; class Amphibia; order Caudata; family Salamandridae; genus Lissotriton; species Lissotriton vulgaris. The sequence goes on along the minus strand of NC_141689.1, from coordinate 1,425,412,836 downwards.
TCGGTGAACGCCCATTCCAAAAAGGAGCTGAACATTTCAAAATAGGCACATGAAATTGAGCAACCCATGGGCATGAATTTATCCATGTAATACTTCCCTTGGAACGTGAATCCCAGCAAGCGCTGGTCCCGAGGGTGTACCGGGAGCAACCTGAATGCTGATTCGATGTCTGATTTCGCCATCAAAGCACCAGGGCCCAGGAGATTCAGTAGCTCGACGGCATCGTCGAACGATGCGTATCGAACTGAACATACCTCAGGGTCAATAGCTTCATTCACCGAGGCCCCCTTTGGGGCCGACAGATTGTGAATGAGTCTATACTCCCCCGGGTCCTTCTTCGGAACCACTCCTAGAGGTGAACACACAAAATCCGCCACTGGCGGGCAGGCAAAAGGCCCTGCTACCCGTCCCAAGCTGACCTCTTTTGTAATTTTCTTGGCGGCCACCGCCGGGTTATGTTGAACAGATAGTTGATTCTTACAGAAGGGGCTCCCCCGAAAATTCCCCGCCGGGATGTTGAAGCCATACAGAAAGCCATTCCTCAAAATCCCGGCGGATACATGATCAGGGTATTTGTTCAGCCAGGGAGTCAAAGCCAAGATGTCGATGGGTGAAGATGATTGCTTCCCAGGCACCACATCAATCCTGCTTGGATCCCCCCTTTCCTCCCGAACTACCGGACTTGGATCTACAGCTAGTTTCTGGTTGTGAGGAGTTCCCACAGCCCGAACAAGCAGGCCGGAACCTACATGTTCCCTGAGGCCTGTTACAGTTGGATCTATGACGTTACAACGCAGGCTATTACAACGCCTGCTGTTACAACGCGGTTTTTACATCGCATACCATTACAACGCATAATGCTTTTAGGCACTGGATAGTGAATTATTTAATTTACTATTCCAACTCCAGTCCCCGTGGATAGTAGGGAAGGTGTTGGATAGTAAGTTAAATATATTCCCTATCCTAGAGCGCTCCCCAGCGCAATGCGTTGTAATGGTTTGCGTTGTAATGGTTGCGATGTAATGGTAGTGCGTTGTAATGCTTGCGTTGTAAGTGATGTTTACCGTTACAGTTACCTTTGTTGAAACCCCAACAAACCCCACGCTTGCCCCCATTCCCACCGGTCTTGGGCTGTGATTCCCCACCGGCGCTCGCACGAAAGGGCTGTGCCGGTCTCTGTTGGACTGTCCCAGACCCGCTCCAGCCTGGTGACGACGTACCCACCGATCCAGGCAAGAGCTGCTTATGCCATGACACCGTGTCGAGACAATCCCACGTTAAAGCCTCGTCCAACTCTTTAGCTTTTCGAAAGTTAACATCATAACCCTTCCATTCATTCCCCCCGTACATTGTATAAAAATTCCTGTTCCTGTTCTGGTAACATGATAATTCGGGCAACACTTCGGGTTTACGTTCCCCCATTACTGCTGTAAACATAGAAAAGGCCTTGACCCAGTTCGCCATGGTCTCATCGACCCTAAATTCCGCCATCTTGGCCCACCATACGCTGGGGTGCCATAAATCTTTCTGGGTCTTTGCGTATTCTATCTCACGATGGTCGGTCAACAGTGAAAACATGTTAATATATTTGTCCCCCCATATCATTTCCTTCGTGGCCGCCGGGATGACAACCTTTCCCGCCTTGAAGGCACTGAACTCTCCCCAACCAATGGCAATGGGTTCTTACCGGGTTCAACCGCTGTGTCCGCTGTCTTCGCTCGGCCATCCGTTGTAACCCCCATTGCTACCTGTGGGGGAATATAAGGAACATTCGCCGTCCCGGCTTCCCTTGACTGCCGTAACTGCTCAATTATTATTCTGGCTTCCTCGGCCGGATCCCCCGCAGCCACTGCCCCCCCTGCTTTCTTCTTTAGCCAGGGTAACACTGCCGCTAACTGAAGGGCCAGTTCTGGGGGCATCTGATCATCCTCGACTGGCGTTATCACTACGGGGATTGGTAAACCCACGTCCGGACCTGGTACCGGGTTATCCACCGGTGCGACTGGGTTGATTGCGCCTGGGCTCGCTGGGGGCACCTCTGGGGCTGGGCCCTCCCTGGAACCCGCCCTCCTCTTATTCCTCTTCCCCTTACCCTCTGGGGCGACGTCCGGCAAGGCCGGCCCTATAACTTTCTTAGGCCGCCCGAGAGGTTGTTCTGCGCTGCTATCTGCTTCTTAACATCTGCTAAGCCCCAACCGATTGCATCCACTTTACCCATTTTCCGCTCCATCACCGCTACTCGGTTCACGAGGGTGCGTAGCAACTTCTCCATCTCGGAGCTCTTTCCCACTTTCTTGCCAGACATATCTTGATTACTTCTCCCAATTCGATCCGCAAGGTACTAGAGCTTCAACACGCCTGGCACTGAAAGAGAAACAACAAAGATTACAAGTTCTCAAAATTGCCGCTTGTTCCTTCAAGGGCTCACGAGCGACGAGTGGTGCAGCCTTCAGAGCACTGGAACAAGAGGAAGCCTTGTTGGATTCCCGCTCTATTTATCCTTCTGCGGGAGGGCGGGGGCCCGCCTCAGGTACGCCCATCCGTGCGCGGACTTCCGGGCAGGTGTCTAGGACAACCCCTTCTGGGCGGGAAGGGCGTGCTCCGACTACGCCGCTTTGGGCATACCAGCCGAAACACGCCCCCCGCCCACAACGGCTTCCCGGGGGGATCGGGGCACCCATCCATACGTTCGGGGGGACCGAGTGGTCTTCCCTTTCCATATCTTTCTGTTCTATTTCCATTTCTTGGAGTTTCATTTCTTTGAACACGAGTTTCAGTGAAATTACTATTTTCTCCTGATATATTTGAATTACGTCCTGTTTCTACTCTCTCAGGTGTTTTTCTGTTGCTCTGATGGGTCTCTGGAGAGGTCTCTACTCTTTCAGATGTCCTTTTAAAATCAAATTTGTTTCAGGGGATGTTTCATTAATTATTTCTCTTGGAGGTGCACTTGGAGAAATCCATGTACAAACTGGTTGATAAGGTGGCGGTTTTCTAGTATAAATTTCTTTTAATACCGCATCTTCCTAATCACTTTCCTCTCTAACATGTTTTTTCTTTTGGGAACCCTTTTTACCAGTTGTCTCATCAATTAGTCTTACTGGGTACAAACCATCACACATGTCTGCTTTTCTCCATCAACGCATTCTATCTTCATGTGTTTCCCTATCGAAACCTAATCCTGTTCCCTTCGGTATTCCTCTACTCTCTTGTTCTATTCAAACATTTCATCCTCCCATTCAACTAAAGCTTCAAATTGAGTAGGTCTAGGCTTTGGTACAAGTTCCATCATTCTTTCTCTTAAATTTCTCAAGTCCGCTATGTTAAATGATCCATCTTCCGGCCAAGCTAAAATACCATCATTGTCAGTATATTTCATCCAATTCTCAATCCAAAGACAAGTATGGTAACCATATTCACCTAACATATAAGCTGCAGGTGTTTTGTATTTATCAATTAATCTTCTGTTTTGCGTTGAAATTTTCTTGTCAGGTTTAATTTTATTTTTCAACTTCTGAAACCATGAAAGTTTCTTTTTCCCTTTCAAATAATAATAATCCATGTCTTTTAAACAAATGTTCCTTGCTTCAGTAAAGATCGTAACAATTTCCTTGTTATTCCGCCACACCAACCAATCCGTGTGCGAAACTCACTAACTAACCAATCAGGTTAAGCTACGTCACTGCTCTGCTCAACCAATAGAATTACTGTTTTTCAGGATGAACCAATCAGCTGTAAGCTCGTCTTGTCACGTGAACCAATCTGTGCGCGAATACTGTGACGTATGTTAGCCAATCACAGCGCGACTCTTGTGACGTATGCTACCGCTGCAGCTTCTGTCTCTCCCTTCGCTCCTTACACAGACACCTCCTTTACAAAAAAATTTCCCAGCGCCATATTTACAAACCTTTCAATAAAATTCAGTTAGTAACACCACAAAAACAAACCATTTGTCTGTCTCGCTAAAATAAAGTGATAGCTTTCTCAAACAATCAAGTATTCTTTGGCGTGAAATAGACGACGCTATTTTCACAGAATATTTAAATTCATCGATAAAGTAAGACTACTTTACCATTCATTTACACGCATTCATACGGAAAAATCCCTAACCATTCATACATAAATCTTTAGTAGGACTTTAACCCACTGACAGAAATACTCACTCGCCAGTAAGATAGACAACGCTTCCTTACCCTTCACTCAAGCTTTGATAAATTCTACTACTCTTTTCACAGTGAGTTTTAAAATAGGATCAAAGTCCTTATACTCGAAAGCTACGATTTCGTAGACAATCCTCACTATACATTTTACCTTACACACCTAAAATCCCTAAACTTGTGCTGTACGTCCACAACACTTGTGATATACGACGATACCACTATTTGAAACAGAACAAATGCACTGTGTAACTTCACCTGTCACACTACTCATGCCGGCACAACTAGGAATTTTCACACTACTGGAAAAAACCTTTCGGCTACATGTAACAACTGAACAAACTGAACATGTTTTAGACATGTATCCTATGTATTACCATGTAACATGTCAGTTACCATAGTAACCAAACTCTGCTACCAAGAAAGTGATCCAGCGCTCCTATTGAAAAACTGTCACACAAACGCTGCCTATTACCTCAAAACTCACCATTAATCATGAAACACTTAAAGAGGCCCATAACACCAATGAGGCGATTTTTGAGCAACTGAATCATGTGGTCTGATTAATAAATTCACTCTGAAAATACCAAATGTGCAGAGGGTCAAAGGGGAAATAATTTATCGACCTGTCAGCTCATGCCCCTAGAATCAACGTAAATACATAGAAAGAGAAGACCAGGTCTAAGGGGGTGTGTTGTCCTGAATAGTGAACGAAGATCACGCAGGTGCATGTGTGAAAAGAGTGTGTTGAGTCACACTGGGCTAAGAGAATCCCATCAGACCACCCTCGTGGCGGCATTTCATCATATGGGAATGAGCAGTCGCTCCATGTGCCGCCCAAATCGTCACGTGGCGGAGTATAAGTGGAGAGCGGCATGCTGAGCCACAGCCATGCTCAAAGAAAAGTATAGGATGAGTGCAGTGCTCTAGAAAAAGTGATTGCTAAAATTGACTACCTAGACTAAGGGGAGTACCTATAGAAGTTAGTGTAGGTGTCAAGATTAAAAACACGCCTAGTGATAGATGAGTAAAACTACACTATGGCGCTGTGCAGGGTGGTCGACTAGTTTCAGCTGGATGGAGCATTGCTCCAGCTTTCGTCAGGACCTTAAGGATGATAAGCTACTGCAACAGAATGTGATCAGTGTACACATATAGTAATGGCAAGCATGCAATGTACTTAAGGAAGTCATATATCTCCCCAGAACTTGGAACCTGAATGTCCACTGGAGACAGAAAGATCTTCTTCCTGTCGAGAGAACAACAAAAATTCATGTATCCTGTTACACACATGAAACCACATAACCCCACAGACACCATCAAGACAAAACACACCTGCGAGAACAATTTGTGTTCCGCATAACATATAAGCATACTAGCTTAATCACATAGAGGCATTTCCTCCTAGTGATACTCACCCAGCTTTGTGTGGGTGAAAGCCTCACCTCGCCCGGCAACCGCTCGGGAAATTGAGGCCCCGCTCTGATGTGTAGAAAAAAGGACACAATTAGCGCACAATTCCTATGTGTCCAGCCCAATTGGTTTACACATACAGCCCAATAGACGTGTGATAGACTCCCATCTGACCTGCCATAAACTAGCCCCGCCACTGAACCAACACTAATTTACTTAAGGTAGGTCACTGACCCTCAGAGAGAAAAGAGGGCAAACTCGGATAGTATCACTGCCATGGGCGACCATCTGTATCTGATACTATGATTAACACTCCGAGTGCCATGGAATGTAGCAGTAAAATGATGCTCTTACAGTCAACTTAAAACGACCCAAGACTAAAAGCATAGCCTTGGAAGAAATGAGGACTGTTAACTGACAGCGCAGCCCGTATAATTGTAGTCGTTACAGGGCAGTAATCCCATCACAACATAACCAAACTTACCTATCCGTCGGTACCCATTGCTCTAGGACGAGCGGAAGGGGAGGCACCGACGGGTCCGCCTACTTCCTTTAAGTACCGGCGCTTCTTAATTATAAAACCAATTGTATTATCCACTATGCCGCTCCGAGTCACCAGATCTCAAATGAATCCACAGAAAACAGTGCTCACCTGCGTTAGTGGGAATCGAGCAGCTGAAAGGCAATTTAGAGACTGGGAGCGCCGCGAGCCTAGCGCTAATCTTAACACGCATGCGCAGAGGTCCTTCGGCTGAAAAACGGAGGACACTTAACTCTCGCGCATGCGCTAAGTGATTAGGGGCGCCTCAAAGACTAATGGGCTCAAATATATAGCGCAGCTTATCTATAAAGCTGAAAGTTCATAGTTCTGAGCTGAAATTATACTGGAGGTAGGGGCTAAATAAGGCACCTCACAGTGTTACCAAAGAGTGAAACACCACAATTAACCAGAATGATTATATTAAAGGATTATGCTGAATGGGAATAAAAAGATTATTTTGAATGAGAGTGAAGACATCTTTATGCAGTTATGCAATGTCAGGTCAATCTACAGCAGATTGCAATATGGGTGGTCAAGGCCAACTGCTGGGGGTAACAGAGCTTGTACAATATGTGTGGTTAAGGCACAGTGCTTAGAAGATAAGCACTTGGAGAATCATGACCATAGACTGCCCAGGGAAGTTGCATAGATACAATCTGCTGGCCTAATAGGGAGCCATGGCATATAAGGGTGTTGATAATGCCAGGCCAGTGAAATTTTTTTAATTTAGCCAAAAGTCAAGCAAGCGGAAGGGGTGACCGGGGATAGGCAGGCAGGCAGAGAGAGTCACACACAATTGAATTGGGAGAGCTAATGATGTAAACAATAGATGTGTTTACATCTTGTATATACAGACCCGCAACCAGAGGTTGCTCTAAATACTGAAAATACCAAATGTGCAGAGGGTCAAAGGGGAAATATTTTATCGACCTGTCAGCTCATGCCCCTAGAATCAACGTAAATACATAGAAAGAGAAGACCAGGTCTAAGGGGTTGTGTTGTCCTGAATAGTGAACGAAGATCACGCAGGTGTATGTGTGAAAAGAGTGTGTTGAGTCACACTGGGCTAAGAGAATCCCATCAGACCACCCTCGTGGCGGCTATATATTTGAGCCCATTAGTCTTTGAGGCGCCCCTAATCACTTAGCGCATGCGCGAGAGTTAAGTGTCCTCCGTTTTTCAACCGAAGGACCTCTGCGCATGCGTGTTAAGATTAGCGCTAGGCTCGCGGCGCTCCCAGTCTCTAAATTGCCTTTCAGCTGCTCGATTCCCACTAACGCAGGTGAGCACTGTTTTCTGTGGATTCATTTGAGATCTGGTGACTCGGAGCGGCATAGTGGATAATACAATTGGTTTTATAATTAAGAAGCGCCGGTACTTAAAGGAAGTAGGCGGACCCGTCGGTGCCTCCCCTTCCGCTCGTCCTAGAGCAATGGGTACCGACGGATAGGTAAGTTTGGTTATGTTGTCATGGGATTACTGCCCTGTAACGACTAGAATTATACGGGCTGCGCTGTCAGTTAACAGTCCTCATTTCTTCCAAGGCTATGCTTTTAGTCTTGGGTCGTTTTAAGTTGACTGTAAGAGCATCATTTTACTGCTACATTCCATGGCACTCGGAGTGTTAATCATAGTATCAGATACAGATGGTCGCCCATGGCAGTGATACTATCCGAGTTTGCCCTCTTTTCTCTCTGAGGGTCAGTGACCTACCTTAAGTAAATTAGTGTTGGTTCAGTGGCGGGGCTAGTTTATGGCAGGTCAGATGGGAGTCTATCACACGTCTATTGGGCTGTATGTGTAAACCAATTGGGCTGGACACATAGGAATTGTGCGCTAATTGTGTCCTTTTTTCTACACATCAGAGCGGGGCCTCAATTTCCCGAGCGGTTGCCGGGCGAGGTGAGGCTTTCACCCACACAAAGCTGGGTGAGTATCACTAGGAGGAAATGCCTCTATGTGATTAAGCTAGTATGCTTATATGTTATGCGGAACACAAATTGTTCTCGCAGGTGTGTTTTGTCTTGATGGTGTCTGTGGGGTTATGTGGTTTCATGTGTGTAACAGGATACATGAATTTTTGTTGTTCTCTCGACAGGAAGAAGATCTCCTTTCTGTCTCCAGTGGACATTCAGGTTCCAAGTTCTGGGGAGATATATGACTTCCTTAAGTACATTGCATGCTTGCCATTACTATATGTGTACACTGATCACATTCTGTTGCAGTAGCTTATCAACCTTAAGGTCCTGACGAAAGCTGGAGCAATGCTCCATCAAGCTGAAACTAGTCGACCACCCTGCACAGCGCCATAGTGTAGTTTTACTCATCTATCACTAGGCGTGTTTTTAATCTTGACACCTACACTAACTTCTATAGGTACTCCCCTTAGTCTAGGTAGTCAATTTTAGCAATCACTTTTTCTAGAGCACTGCACTCATCCTATACTTTTCTTTGAGCATGGCTGTGGCTCAGCATGCCGCTCTCCACTTATACTCCGCCAAGTGACGATTTGGGCGGCACATGGAGCGACTGCTCATTCCCATATGATGAAATGCCGCCACGAGGGTGGTGTGATGGGATTCTCTTAGCCCAGTGTGACTCAACACACTCTTTTCACACATGCACCTGCGTGATCTTCGTTCACTATTCAGGACAACACACCCCCTTAGACCTGGTCTTCTCTTTCTATGTATTTACGTTGATTCTAGGGGCATGAGCTGACAGGTCGATAAATTATTTCCCCTTTGACCCTCTGCACATTTGGTATTTTCAGTATTTAGAGCAACCTCTGGTTGCGGGTCTGTATATACAAGATGTAAACACATCTATTGTTTACATCATTAGCTCTCCCAATTCAATTGTGTGTGACTCTCTCTGCCTGCCTGCCTATCCCCGGTCACCCCTTCCGCTTGCTTGACTTTTGGCTAAATTTAAAATTTTTCACTGGCCTGGCATTATCAACACCCTTATATGCCATGGCTCCCTATTAGGCCAACAGATTGTATCTATGCAACTTCCCTGGGCAGTCTATGGTCATGATTCTCCAAGTGCTTATCTTCTAAGCACTGTGCCTTAACCACACATATTGTACAAGCTCTGTTACCCCCAGCAGTTGGCCTTGACCACCCATATTGCAATCTGCTGTAGATTGACCTGACATTGCATAACTGCATAAAGATGTCTTCACTCTCATTCAAAATAATCTTTTTATTCCCATTCAGCATAATCCTTTAATATAATCAATCTGGTTAATTGTGGTGTTTCACTCTTTGGTAACACTGTGAGGTGCCTTATTTAGCCCCTACCTCCAGTATAATTTCAGCTCAGAACTATGAACTTTCAGCTTTATAGATAAGCTGCGCTATATATTTGAGCCCATTAGTCTTTGAGGCGCCCCTAATCACTTAGCGCATGCGTGAGAGTTAAGTGTCCTCCGTTTTTCAGCCGAAGGACCTCTGCGCATGCGTGTTAAGATTAGCGCTAGGCTCGCGGCGCTCCCAGTCTCTAAATTGCCTTTCAGCTGCTCGATTCCCACTAACGCAGGTGAGCACTGTTTTCTGTGGATTCATTTGAGATCTGGTGACTCGGAGCGGCATAGTGGATAATACAATTGGTTTTATAATTAAGAAGCGCCGGTACTTAAAGGAAGTAGGCGGACCCGTCGGTGCCTCCCCTTCCGCTCGTCCTAGAGCAATGGGTACCGACGGATAGGTAAGTTTGGTTATGTTGTGATGGGATTACTGCCCTGTAATGACTAGAATTATACGGGCTGCGCTGTCAGTTAACAGTCCTCATTTCTTCCAAGGCTATGCTTTTAGTCTTGGGTCGTTTTAAGTTGACTGTAAGAGCATCATTTTACTGCTACATTCCATGGCACTCGGAGTGTTAATCATAGTATCAGATACAGATGGTCGCCCATGGCAGTGATACTATCCGAGTTTGCCCTCTTTTCTCTCTGAGGGTCAGTGACCTACCTTAAGTAAATTAGTGTTGGTTCAGTGGCAGGGCTAGTTTATGGCAGGTCAGATGGGAGTCTATCACACGTCTATTGGGCTGTATGTGTAAACCAATTGGGCTGGACACATAGGAATTGTGCGCTAATTGTGTCCTTTTTTCTACACATCAGAGCGGGGCCTCAATTTCCCGAGCGGTTGCCGGGCGAGGTGAGGCTTTCACCCACACAAAGCTGGGTGAGTATCACTAGGAGGAAATGCCTCTATGTGATTAAGCTAGTATGCTTATATGTTATGCGGGACACAAATTGTTCTCGCAGGTGTGTTTTGTCTTGATGGTGTCTGTGGGGTTATGTGGTTTCATGTGTGTAACAGGATACATGAATTTTTGTTGTTCTCTCGACAGGAAGAAGATCTCCTTTCTGTCTCCAGTGGACATTCAGGTTCCAAGTTCTGGGGAGATATATGACTTCCTTAAGTACATTGCATGCTTGCCATTACTATATGTGTACACTGATCACATTCTGTTGCAGTAGCTTATCATCCTTAAGGTCCTGACGAAAGCTGGAGCAATGCTCCATCAAGCTGAAACTAGTCGACCACCCTGCACAGCGCCATAGTGTAGTTTTACTCATCTATCACTAGGCGTGTTTTTAATCTTGACACCTACACTAACTTCTTTAGGTACTCCCCTTATTCTAGGTAGTCAATTTTAGCAATCACTTTTTCTAGAGCACTGCACTCATCCTATACTTTTCTTTGAGCATGGCTGTGGCTCAGCATGCCGCTCTCCACTTATACTCCGCCACGTGACGATTTGGGCGGCACATGGAGCGACTGCTCATTCCCATATGATGAAATGCCGCCACGAGGGTGGTCTGATGGGATTCTCTTAGCCCAGTGTGACTCAACACACTCTTTTCACACATGCACCTGCGTGATCTTCGTTCACTATTCAGGACAACACACCCCCTTAGACCTGGTCTTCTCTTTCTATGTATTTACGTTAATAAATTCACTCACCTATTATTTACACTATTATGTATAAGCATGGGCGAATTTTGCGAATCTCGCGTTCGCGAATTTTGCGGATTTGCGAACTCGCAATCCGCAAAATCCGCGAATTCTAGCGAATTTGTGGATTTTTTTTTTGTGTTCGCAAGGATTTCTGCCAGTTCGCGAGGGTTTCGTACCAGTTCGCAATTGCGAACTTACATTTCGGCACGCAACGGTCGCGATTATGTTGTTTCTACGTCTGGTTCATCATCACAGGTTCCCAGCACCCTCTGTTTCACCACTGCAACCCTCTGTTACATCAATGCCACCCTCTGGTTCATCATTACTGTCGATTATGGGGGGGGAAAGCAAGCACACCAGCCCTGCTTCAACTGACATGAATTAATTTGGGGTTAGTTTATTAATGTTGAAAAAAGTTAAAACGTCCCCACTAGAAATGGACAGATCGAAGCTGTCCAATTGCAAGGAGTAATAACTCAATTGAGACTACTTGTCTGGAAAACAGCATGCCATCAATTAGGCGGGAAAGGCAAAGTTACAAAGATATACCATAGGTTTCTCCTCAGGGTTTGAGAGTTAAACTGAGACACCCCCACCAAATTGTATTCACAGTACCTGCTATAGTATGACACTAGATTTACACATGCAAAATAAATTTTTTAAGAACCCAAAACTGAAAACTTTTTTCTAATAAAAACCTCACATAAGTTCAAGAAAGAGAGATGTTTTCCACACTCTGTGTTTGGTAAAAAAACTCTGTTACACTTTATTCTATTACAATAATTTCTCATTATCACAATACATTTAAAAACACATGTTATACATTTTATTTTATAAAAACATTTAAAAAAAAACAAAGGATCAAACAGTCGACACGGCGTTTCGGTATTTTTGATAGTTGACCTTCTTCAGGACTGATTCTAAATGAATTTAAAAAGAATTTAAAAACACAGAGTTACCATTCTTTTTTTGGTACAGATTAAACATACATCTCTCTTCTGTCTAAAAACGTAGCTTCCTCTCTTGTCTCACATATCATCCTCTGTTTTTCTTTTTTGTTTTATGTCATTCTGTCTATCGTACTGCAACAGGATACTATACATTATGTGTCTACTTTTTGTGGTATCTATTATACATGCTAGTAATTAAACCTGTTCATCACTCTGTCCCCACAATCCTACACTTATTACAAAACTAATAAGGTTTGCCTTTCCCTTGGACTTTTTGTCCACTGTTGTTAACCACTTTTCTGGCGTATAATCCGAACATGTGAGTAAGGTTCTTATTTTATTATGTACCTTATTCATGGTGGATGTAATATCTCCAGTATGAAATTAAGTTCTCTCCCATGTGCACACTATGGGCTTCGGAATGATGGACCGGTCAAGACTTAATTCAAGTTGCGATGTCGCTGTATGGGGTAGATATTTGTTAATATAGTTGCTTATTCGCAATTTTTTGGACTCTTTTACTGACTCCCTATAAGGTTTATTATCTAGTGCGTATACCTTAATAGTTGAAGGGAAATTATTAATATTTCTTTAGATTGTCGGGTCTATTTGTTCATTCTTCTACCCATCAGATTTCTTTCTGTTGTATAAGGCAAAAATATATATAAAAATATATAAAGAATCATTTGTGTCACTTTCAATTCGCTAATTGCTCGATATTTTTCATATTTAGTCTATTTTTATACCTGGTTATGTCACATAAATTGCAGTATCTTTAACCACCAGGAGGAGCCACCGTTCTATAATTTCTGGTTGCCGTCTCTTTCCCTGTTTGATTAGGGTGTCGAGTATGGTTTCAGAAAATGGTCCGTTTTAAATTCGGTACATTCTGTGTTTTAAAAATAGAAGAAAAAGGAAAAGAAAAATACACATATTTGGTATTTTTTCTTAGTATTGGTCCTCTGCGTAACGATTCAGCTTTCCCCTTCTATTTGCTAAGCAAAAACTGACTTCAAAGGGTATGAGTGTTACCTCCCCACCCTCTCTATCCCTCGCTTATTAGCGGTAAAAGGCACTTGGCCAGCATCCGCGCCGGGGCACTGTTCTTCACGATAGGGCGCAACCTTAATTGTCATTTCACTTACCATAAGTCTTTAAGTCGGCCTCCCCGCTCCTTTTCTCCTGGCAGTCAGTCGGTGTATCCAGCGATCGGATTATCCCGAACTGGAAGGAAACACTTCCTGTTACTATGGTGATATCACCATAGTAACAGGAAGGTGACTGGTCACATTTCAACCAATGAACGAAGAGATCGCAAGGAGCCAATTAGAGAGTGGCTAGCTTAAAAACACAAGCAATCAGACAGTCAGTGTTTCCTTCCAGTTCGGGATAATCCGATCGCTGGATACACCGACTGACTGCCAGGAGAAAAGGAGCGGGGAGGCCGACTTAAAGACTTATGGTAAGTGAAATGACAATTAAGGTCGCGCCCTATCGTGAAGAACAGTGCCCCGGCGCGGATGCTGGCCAAGTGCCTTTTACCGCTAATAAGCGAGGGATAGAGAGGGTGTGGAGGTAACACTCATACCCTTTGAAGTCAGTTTTTGCTTAGCAAATAGAAGGGGAAAGCTGAATCGTTACGCAGAGGACCAATACTAAGAAAAAATACCAATTATGTGTATTTTTCTTTTCCTTTTTCTTCTATTTTTAAAACACAGAATGTACCGAATTTAAAACGGACCATTTTCTGAAACCATACTCGACACCCTAATCAAACAGGGAAAGAGACGGCAACCAGAAATTATAGAACGGTGGCTCCTCCTGGTGGTTAAAGATACTGCAATTTATGTGACATAACCAGGTATAAAAATAGACTAAATATGAAAAATATCGAGCAATAAGCGAATTGAAAGTGACACAAATGATTCTTTATATATTTTTATATATATTTTTGCCTTATACAACAGAAAGAAATCTGATGGGTAGAAGAATGAACAAATAGACCCGACAATCTAAAGAAATATTGAAAATTTCCCTTCAACTATTATGGTATACGCACTAGATAATAAACCTTATAGGGAGTCAGTAAAAGAGTCCAAAAAATTGCGAATAAGCAACTATATTAACAAATATCTACCCCATACAGCGACATCGCAACTTGAATTAAGTCTTGACCGGTCCATCATTCCGAAGCCCATAGTGTGCACATGGGAGAGAACTTAATTTCATACTGGAGATATTACATCTACCATGAATAAGGTACATAATAAAATAAGAACCTTACTCACATGTTCGGATTATACGCCAGAAAAGTGGTTAACAACAGTGGACAAAAAGTCCAAGGGAAAGGCAAACCTTATTAGTTTTGTAATAAGTGTAGGATTGTGGGGACAGAGTGATGAACAGGTTTAATTACTAGCATGTATAATAGATACCACAAAAAGTAGACACATAATGTATAGTATCCTGTTGCAGTACGATAGACAGAATGACATAAAACAAAAAAGAAAAACAGAGGATGATATGTGAGACAAGAGAGGAAGCTACGTTTTTAGACAGAAGAGAGATGTATGTTTAATCTGTACCAAAAAAAGAATGGTAACTCTGTGTTTTTAAATTCTTTTTAAATTCATTTAGAATCAGTCCTGAAGAAGGTCAACTATCAAAAATACCGAAACGCCGCGTCGACTGTTTGATTCTTTGTTTTAAAAAAAAATGTTTTTATAAAATAAAATGTATAACATGTGTTTTTAAATGTATTGTGATAATGAGAAATTATTGTAATAGAATAAAGTGTAACAGAGTTTTTTTACCAAACACAGAGTGTGGAAAACATCTCTCTTTCTTGAACTTATGTGAGGTTTTTATTAGAAAAAAGTTTTCAGTTTTGGGTTCTTAAAAAAATGTTTTTGCATGTGTAAATCTAGTGTCATACTATAGCAGGTACTGTGAATACAATTTGGTGGGGGTGTCTCAGTTTAACTCTCAAACCCTGAGGAGAAACCTATGGTATATCTTTGTAACTTTGCCTTTCCCGCCTAATTGATGGCATGCTGTTTTCCAGACAAGTAGTCTCAATTGAGTTATTACTCCTTGCAATTGGACAGCTTCGATCTGTCCATTTCTAGTGGGGACGTTTTAACTTTTTTCAAAATACCGTCTTCCCCCCAGTCCCCTATAAGTCTGTGCGGGGTCCTCCTTCAATTTTATTTAGTTTATTAATGTGTCACTGTTTTAAAATTCGAGTCTGGCACCTGCTTCCTTATCTGTAATTTTGCTTTCTGTTGCAGTGCATTTTTTTTCCCCAGGACCTTTGTGGCCTACTTGTAGCTATTCTATGAGCCTGCTGTGAGGGTCAGAGCAGGGTCATATAATTGTTGCAACTAGCAACTGAATTCTGGAGGGGCCCCTGTCAGGAAGCACTACAGGGAATTGTTACTAATGATGAGTTTGAACTCTTGCCCCTGCTGAGTGCTTTCAGTTTTGAAAAACTCGTTTTTCTGCAATTTCGCGGGATTCGCGGGGCGCGAACACGCGCGAGATCGGATTCGGAAGCCGCAAATTCGTGCGAATATGCAATTTGTTTTTTGCGGCGTGTTGGTTGGCAAGGTTTTGTGCATTTTTCCGAGCCGCTCGTAGCGCAAGGCGCAAAGTTACCCTTGCGGTCGTTCAAGGGCGCGGCCATCTTGTTTGCCTGACGTATTTCCGTTTCCGGGCGCGAAGTGTAATCTCGCAAAGTCTGCGGCTTGCCAGTACAGTTTTGCGCGTGTTCGCAAGGAAAATCTTGCGCGAACTTACCCGCGCGATCGTGAACGGGCGCGGCCATCTTGTTTCTCATTCATTGCTATGGTTCTGGGCATGGTCTTTGTATCCTCTCTAAATCTATGCCATCCTTTGCTTGTTTGTAGTTTTTTTTAATCTATTTTACTTATTATCTATCCCTCTATTTTTCTAGCCCTATATTTTTGTGTTTACTGCTACTTTTGGTTAATTTTAAACTACTTTTTTAAACTCTTTTCTTTTCTTCTCTTCCCTATTCTATTTTCTTTATTCCTTTCCGCCCAGACCATGGTGAAGGGAGCCGGGAAGCATCCCGAGAAGGGGAAGGGTCCCGCACCCCGTGTCCGGCTCCCGTGCGGGCGTTTGAGGGGGGAGGAGGTCGTACCCAGGGAGATCTTTACCCCGGAGGAGGTGGGCCAACTCATTTTTTATGTTCAGCGCCGCCTCCCCAGGACCATCATGGGAGGCGGCAAGATCAGTGCCGGGTACGGGGTCCGGGAGCGCCGGAAGCGGTGGGAGAAGGTGTGCCAGGCCATTTACCACCACTCTCGGGTCTGGCGCACCTACAACCAGGCCACCCACAGCTGGACGGATGTCCTGGCCCGTGAGCGAGATCTGCTCGACCTCCTTGGCCTTGAGATCCCCGGGCTTGGTGAGTAGTAGTAGCTATTTCTTTACTACTATGTTTTCTCCTGCTGTGTTATTATATTGCAAATTTTTGTTTTTTACCAAGAGCAATAATGCTGCTCATTACATTGTAGGTAAATTATATTTCAAAATCTTCTATGCATTTCAGGTACACTGCTCTCCTTCTTCTCAGTAGTGTTGCTACTATGCTTATTTGTTTTCGATTTTGTGTTCATTTCATTGGCCTGTGAAATTATGTATGAGTGTAGTTTAGAGAACTGCGTAATGCTACACACTAAGGTTCAGATTTTTAATTACCGGCGCATCCCTGCAAAGTAGCAGGGATGCGCCAGTAATTGTGCGTCACGCCACCATCACCCATGGTGCGCCGTATTTGCAATGCGGCGCGCCATGGGCCCAAAACGTCACCAAAGCGTTACACATCTGTGCCGTAAAGGCGGCGCATTGCTGGAGTTGCGTCGCAACGATGGTGCAGCTCCATCAATGCTCTGGGGTGCCCTATCTCCCCAATGCTGCGTCAAGCCATACGTCTGCTTCAAGCAGGCGCAGGGTTTGAGTCACGCATCATTGTCCTCAAAGTGACTGATTGAAATCTTGTAGATTTCCCTCAGCCACTTTTAGGATGCGTTCCTGCGCAGGAACGCCCTCCCTTGCGCCGGAACGCCCCCTATTGGCGCAGGGCTTTACAACGTGATGCATCTCCCAGATGTGAAAAGGATGAGACTAAATAAATAGACGATGAAAGCAAGGTGTGCATCTCACCAACTGTCCTTGCAATGTATTAATCTACCGTCCAACGGAGAGATTGCACCCAAAAAGAATATGAATTGCGGATGGAAGAAGTATTGCACGCAAAGGCGTGGGGAATTGGATGGAACAATCAGGAGAGCTGTTTTCGTGTCACATAACACGGAGATCATACACAACATGACTTGATGGACTAATTGACACATGAGCAAGTGGTTATATTGATACACAGTGATTTATCATTTTGACATTTGTATTATTGATGCTTATGATACCCATGTAATTCTGTTTAGGTATACAGTGTTTAGCAACAAGAGAGCCCGTGGTACGAAGGAGCGTATGCTCAGGGTGGGTAATTGCTAGAGTAAAGTATTCTGGGTGATGTAGTTTCCAGATGAGAGTACGCTACAGATTGAATCCAACTGAAATTGAATTAGACATAGAGTGGGAGGGTACAGGTCCGGTCCAGAGCTTAGGGAGAACTTTGAATGGAATCACCTGGGAAAGTGAGGTCAGGATAAAAATCGTTAAAAAAGAATGAAGCCGTGTTAGTAGCAAGAATGCAGAGGCAAATGTAGACAGACTATGATGGCAAACAGTTTACGAATACGAGTCACGGTAAGCAGGGATGGGTCTAACCTTGGGCTTAGACTGGGATAGAGAATAGATATGGGAGAAACTGGGGGTTGGAATGTACCTTAATGGAGGGGACTAAAAAGTAACGTACATGAAAGGTGTTGTTGTCACATTAAAAAGGGAGCTATGCGAGGCACAAAAATTGGGTTGAAACTCCGAATATAAATGAGCAAATGTCGAACGCTGTTGAAACAAGCTTAAGTAAATAATGCAATGTTTAATAGTTAATAGTTTTTTTAGACAGACATTGGTGATGAATGACACTCAGTTTAACACTTGTGTATTGATGTTAGTAAGTCGGATTGTATTGAGAGTATATATTTTCTCTTTTAGATAAACCCCTGACGAAGGGAAATCCCGAAATGCATTGGATTTTTAAAAAATAAACGGTGACTTGTGAAAACACGTTTCTCCTGTCTTGTTTAAAGAGGAGTTTGAGAAGTGAGCGGAATGAGTAAAATAAATTGAAGAAATTAAAAGGATAACAAATTCTACTAAAGTATGGAGAAAATAAGGATTAAAATGGAGCGAAATACAAGTTTGATTTATTGGACTTATTTGACGATATGGCTGTGCAGTTTTAACGGAGTCTAAACAGGCTTCACTTCAGTTTAGCATCTCCCAGATGCGTCACGTTGTTAATATACGCCGCACCATTGCGCCTCTTTTGTGCTGTCGCTGCGTCACAAAAGTCACGCAACAATGGAGCAAAAGAGCCGCAAGGGCCTTCTAAATCAGCCCCTACAGACTCAAGTCCAGTCCTTCCTTTGTACACATGGCGATAAGAAGAAATAGTGGTGGTGGATTAATAGTTTGAGTATTTTAATGACTGGTTAATGTAGTAGGAAACTTTAGTGTTGTCGCTGATCTTCAATCACGATGGACTTTGGCTGTCACTTAGCGTGCTGCGGACTGCTGCCTGCCAATCCTAGACAAACCTTTTTAGTACTTTGTTTAGTGAGTTACATAAGGTAATTTCCAATTCGAAGGTCCGCAAATCAAGCAATACTAAAGTAATAACGTAGTCGACCACATGAGATTGGTCAATAATATATCCCGTGGAGTAGTTGTCTATTTGCTATTTCACAAAAATATTTTGTTAGTTCTTTTGAAATGTTTGATTTGGTTGACAAATATCATCCATGTTTTCTGTTTTTCTTTCTTTCATGTTGTACATCAGCTTCCCCCAGGGGCAAGAGGAGGACACAGGAGGAGGAGGAGGGTGCTGTTGACGATGCAGGCCAGGACCGGGTAGGCGAGGGCTCCTTTGCTGGCCCCAGTAAGTTTTAATTTTAATATAGAGTACTTATTTTTTCCTAGCGTTCCTCATTCGATTTTTTTCTAAATCGTCTTTGATCTTCTTGTAGACAGGATCTAAATTCTTATCCTGCCTCGACTATGACTCCGTGTAGTATTACTAGATTATTCTTATTAGTCTGTCTGTGTAGCTAACTAAGATTGCACATTTGGCATTTCCATTGGACTCCCATTCTAGTCAGCAATAGCTCTATGCACTGAGTGCAGTCCTCTGGGATTGTCCATAATGTCTTTTCAAGTATTCTAAATGTTTATGCTTTGACAATTGCCAACAATAAAAAGGTGAATGACCACCAAGAAAGAATAAGATACTACTTTACTTTTAGTTTGGATAGGAGGACAATCCATTCTACTACTGTTGCCTGGACAAATCTGCACAAACAGAACTATGGACACTAAAAAATGCATTGCTTAGCTTATCAATTATAATAGGTGCTGTTAGACTTTCCACATACCTCAGTGATAACAGACTTTGTAGTTGAACCCCCAATCTCCTTACTGACTAGATAGTGTGGCAGAGTCATTTAACTCCCAAAGTCACCGATGGCAGAGGCACGGACTCATGCTTGCAAAACTTCCAAAACCTTTAGCTCATCCACTCTAGTCTGGAGGACCAAAAACCACAGAGTCTATTTAAGTTTAAAAGCTTTATTAAAAGTAAACACATTTATTGAAATCAAGTTTGTCATAAAAGTAAACGTTTAACTGGAAATGGAAAATTGCTTAGTGCTGACGATTAATTGGACACATTTCTTGTGGTCGAGCCGAGCTCTCACCTGGTTTGAACTTGATCCTGCTTGTGTTCTTATAAGTCAAGCTTCTGTCTGTTAGGAGAAAAAGTGGTGCGTGTTAAAAATAAAAAACAAGCATTCATCAGTTGTGCCAAAAAGTGCAGCAAGACAACAGCCTTCCATGGAAAAAGGGACATTTTTACTTTACAGTAGACAGTCACAAATTATTAAATTGTATACAGTTTTTTTCACATTTCTTTCTTCCTCCTAGACCAAATATTATATAGTAGTGAGTGGTGTATTCTAACATAATTAAATGTACTTTGTAGGTGGAACATCTGGAGGCGGGGCCAGCGTCGAGGTGGTGGTGGAATTGGACGAGGAGGACAACTCTGGGGAGGAGACGGTGCAAGTGCCGGACAAATCTGTGGGGGATGACACGGTGGTGGCGGGCAGAGGTAAGCTATACATTCCTTACTCATTTGAGATTGAAGACTGCAGAGTGTGCTTTCTGCACGGGTGTATTATATAAATAAACCAAGTAGTAGGCTCCTCTAAATGTACTTCGACTTAGCTGTGAAGTTTTTGGCGAGAAGAATCCCAATCAGATCTGAGGTGAACTTGATGGAAGGGCTGAACGAAAAGCGAAAGAAGGGTGTAAGTAAGTGTGGAAGGACGAGAAATGTAATGATGACTGGCAAAGAAGAATGATATGTGTTTGCTTGGTCCCTGAGGTGGCTGGGAAGGAAAGAATATGGTATGGTGCATGGCTGGGTGAATGATGAAGCAAGGATGGGTGTAAGGAGAACAGCCTGGGTGGGTGAAACAGAAACTGTATGTGTGCATATACTTTGAATGGATGGATGCCTGGATCATTCATGGTACTATCTGACTCTTAGATAGCATATGTGTATCTAGAGAGAGTAGACGTCACTGGATGAACTAAGTGTTACTTTGAAGAGCATGTAACACCGCACCCGCACGTCCGTTCCAGTGTAGGAAAGGCAAGGAAAGGAAGTTGTAATTTTGTCCAAATACTACCATGAATAGTAGCAGTAGTTTGTATTGCAACTGCAAGCACAGCATATATCCGGTTATTACGGTGGACACTCCCTACCTCTCTTAATAACTTTAGTTTAGTAGTAGTACGTCATTCATGTGTGGGGGTATCACTGTTCACTCCATAATAAGCAAAGCACATAAAGTCATCCCATATGTCATCAAATACATCCCATGTGAAGTGATAGATAATCAGATTATTTAGCTTCTTTATTTTCCTTTTCTAATACTCATTTGCACTGTAGGGTGAAAGCTAAATTAATTAAGCAGTAGCCCTTTTAACAGAGTATTCTCAGTGCCACCCGTAATAGAAAAGTAAGAGCTTCACCACCTGCATGTACTGGACCGGTACAGTAACGCAAGTCTGTCTCACTCACCATGGTGTGCGTCTGTTTTTCTCGGGTGCAAGTTCACTGCGCTGGCATTATGCCGGCTTGCATAAGATAACGTACCAATTTTCCTAAACAAGAGAGAAGAAGAGGAATAAGACTGGTGTACTGTCATAGTCGACTGTAATGGAAGTCCATAGTGCTTGTAGAATTTGTCCCTTAAACTCCCACTAATGTTAGAGCAAGGATGAAGAAGTCGGAGGTTACATAGAGACTGTCCTCAATAGTTATGTACTGTGCTTTCAATTTGCTACTTGTACTGTGACAACTTTCTGCTCAATCATTTTGTGTTAATCTTAAGGAGCATTGGTTACAGACTATGTCTTTCTTTCTTCATGTAGTTGCTCCTTCCAAATCCAAGACACCATCAAGGAGGAAGGAGCTGGCTCGAATGGCCTGGCAACGGAGGCTGGATGCCACTGTCGCTGAATATCGGCGGCTGGTGGCCCTGGAGGAGGAGGAGACGCAGTCTGGTACAACAACAACGTCCACGGGGACAGCTGCATCCTCCTCCGTGCGGGCTGCCAGGCAGCGCAGTGCTCCAGCGGTACGGAGCCGGGCTACCAAGCCCAACGCCAACGCCGAGCAGCAAAGACAGCAGCTGCCCCCCACAGGATTTGCAAGGCACACCGGCGCCGCTTATCCCTCAGACTGTCCTACCTGGAGCAGGAGGTCCTGAACTATAAGAACTTGGTGGAGGGCCTCCGCTTCGAACTTGCCACCCTCCGCAAGGAGCATGATGCCCTGGCTGCTAAAGGCAACAGCACCCTGCCATAGTGTCCCTTGCCCCTTTTTTAGAGACTTTTGGGGGGTGGGAATTGGGAGTTGGGTTTTTTGGGGACTTTTGAAGGACAATCGTTGGGGTTAGGGAGGGTCTTGCGGGAGATTATTTTGTTAGGGCTATAAAAATATAATTTTTTTAACTTTATCTGACCATACCTGTTTTTTTACAGCTTTTGAGTCTGGTGGGTGGGGGTTTAACAGTAAGTTTGTTTTCCTGAATAGTCCTGTGACTTTAGTAGTACTACCGTCAATCTCTCGTCTCTCCTAATACTCCATTATACTACCTCCAACCAAACGCCTATCTTACCTGTAATTTCTGTTTGCAAGTAGGGCTAGGCCCAGGGCTGGCTCCACGGGAAACAGCAAATAAGGTTGGCAATCCTGGGCGGATAAAATTTCCTCATAGCGGTGGTACTATTGGTGTGACACAGTGGCAGTTGCATGCCTATGAAAAAAAAGAAAATGAAATCTGGTTTGTCCTCCTGAGCAATACAACGGTACAATAGAGAATATAGCAGGTGACAGTACCCTAGAACAGTGCCACATTGTAGCCTAACAAATGGTAAAGTATAACTACTAATTCGGTTGAAGTTCTTTGACATTAGCCATGGGTCTTTGTCAAGCAGAGTAAGAATATATCATCGGATTTCTTCACCAGCCTGTTGGTATCACCTTATCCTCCCCAGCAAGTGTGTGGATTTATTGCTGTAATTTAGTCACACATCAATCAAAACCACACAGCCCGGGGGAAGAGGGTTAGGGTTTGAAAAATGGATGGGTACGGGGGTTTTTGGGAAAGGTTTTGTGAGACAAGAAAAAAAAGCACAGCATGGACAAACAATTGTGAACATAAACAAATCTTTTTTTACAAACCCATTCATCAATCTTTGAAAGTGCATGCACTCCTGCATGCATGTCAGTGAAAAGTCAGTAGTACTTTCGACAACTGTGGAAGAAAGAATACGACAGTACAGGACGTGTGTGGAAATATTGATAACTATATTCAACATAAGGTCTCTGTTGCCAGATACCTGAGAGCCTTGCTGGTCACTATAAATCCATTCACAACACTCAATGGGGTTGTTCTGGAAGGTGTAGTAGATAGAAAAGGAGAAATTGCTCTTTTTCTAGGTGTCCCCTCACTCACCAGGGTTGCCCCTTGGTGACATGCTTCATCATTGGGGCCATCCCAGTCCTCTACGGGCTGGGGCGTGCTGCGACTTGCGAATTACGTAGGAGCACTTACAAATGACTATGTGTGGTGCAGATGTGATAGTGGGGTGGACTAATTGATGTGTTAAAGGATCAATTTAGAAGCAGAGAGAGATCCAAGAAATGCAGTCACAGTCCTAGAAAAACACAATGGATACTGTATCTGTATGTTGTTGTAGTTGTCCTGTTGAATTTGGTAAGTAAGTTGCATGCAGAAAAAAAATCCTCTTATTAGCGGCACTCCTCCATTGCAGCTGACGCTTCGTCCATCGATGTTGGTCACCACCAGAAGACACCCTGTAAAAAAAGCACAGCATGGAAAAAAAATTGAACATAAACAAATCTTTGGGTACAAACCTATCCATCAATCTTTGAAAGTGCATGCACTACTGCATGCATGTCAGTGAAAAGTCAGTAGTACTTTCGACAACTGTGGAAGAAAGAATGCGACAGTACAGGGCGTGTGTGGAATTATTGATAACTATATTCAACATAAGGTCTCTGTTGCCAGATACCTGAGAGCCTTGCTGGTCACTATAAATCCATTCACAACACTCAATGGGGTTGTTCTGGAAGGTGTAGTAGATAGAAAAGGAGAAATTGCTCTTTTTCTAGGTGTCCCCTCACTCACCAGGGTTGCCCCTTGGTGACATGCTTCATCATTGGGGCCATCCCAGTCCTCTACGGGCTGGGGCGTGCTGCGACTTGCGAATTACGTAGGAGCACTTACAAATGACTATGTGTGGTGCAGATGTGATAGTGGAGTGGACTAATTGATGTGTTAAAGGATCAATTTAGAAGCAGAGAGAGATCCAAGAAATGCAGTCACAGTCCTAGAAAAACACAATGGATACTGTATCTGTATGTTGTTGTAGTTGTCCTGTTGAATTTGGTAAGTAAGTTGCATGCAGAAAAAAAATCCTCTTATTAGCGGCACTCCTCCATTGCAGCTGACGCTTCGTCCATCGATGTTGGTCACCACCAGAAGACACCCTGTAAAAAAAGCACAGCATGGAAAAAAATTGAACATAAACAAATCTTTGGGTACAAACCTATCCATCAATCTTTGAAAGTGCATGCACTACTGCATGCATGTCAGTGAAAAGTCAGTAGTACTTTCGACAACTGTGGAAGAAAGAATGCGACAGTACAGGGCGTGTGTGGAATTATTGATGACTATATTCAACATAAGGTCTCTGTTGCCAGATACCTGAGAGCCTTGCTGGTCACTATAAATCCATTCACAACACTCAATGGGGTTGTTCTGGAAGGTGTAGTAGATAGAAAAGGAGAAATTGCTCTTTTTCTAGGTGTCTCCTCACTCACCAGGGTTGCCCCTTGGTGACATGCTTCATCATTGGGGCCATCCCAGTCCTCTACGGGCTGGGGCGTGCTGCGACTTGTGAATTACGTAGGAGCACTTACAAATGACTATGTGTGGTGCAGATGTGATAGTGGAGTGGACTAAGTGATGTGTTAAGGGATCAATTTAGAAGCAGAGAGAGATCCAAGAAATGCAGTCACAGTCATAGAAAAACACAATGGATACTGTATCTGTATGTTGTTGTAGTTGTCCTGTTGAATTTGGTAAGTAAGTTGCATGCAGAAAAAAAATCCTCTTATTAGCGGCACTCCTCCATTCCATCTCACGCTTCGTCCATCAATGTTGTTGACCAGAAGACGCCCTGTCCACTGCCTGCCTGGTGGATGCTGAATTGCGGCTCGCTAACGTGAAGCCTGACTCCATCCTTTTTTCCCCATTGCACAGACTGAAACCCGGCCTGTAATTATTCAACGAAAAACAGGAAGTGATATAATATTACAACACCACTGATAAATAAATATAAGGTATGTAGGCTGTGGAGTGCAAAAAGTCACACTTTGCTTTTCCTAGTAGACAGTACAATATTTTTGACAGTGCGTACTCTGTCTGAGTCACCTTTTGAAGGATAAATAAGTATGGGCAAATTAATGTAGCGGATCTTTCCCCTCAAGCTAGGTGTACTGTAAACTGTGTTTTAGAACAAAATTAGATCTTCCCAGCAGTGCTTCCACCAAGACCCTTACTAAAGCCAGTCGCAAAAATGTAGAAGACCCCCAATCAAATCGGAAAAAACGAGGCCTAGCAGAAAACTGGTGACAAAACGTACTTTGAAAGTAAAAGTAGGCCCAAATACCCCCTTACCCACCGTGGATTGCATTCAAACCACTTGCAAGCAACCAAGTAAAAGTATCCATAGCCAGCATCGTTCCAAGACTCGAACCCCCCCACCCAAACACATGCAATAGAAATACTGCTAACCCTAACGAACCCTAAGTTAAGAGTAGTGGCAAAGGCTTTCTTTAACTATGCCAAATCCCCCCTTTCCCACCCAGGATTTTCTTCAAATGACTTGCAACCAAAATTACACATTCTCACGAGTGCTCTAAGACCCCAGAACTCAGTTGCAAAAATGTACAACACCCCGAAACACATGCAATCCTGCTGCTAGGGCTAACGAACCCTAAGTTACAAAAAGTGCCAAAAGGCTTTTCGGCGTGGATTTTGTCCCAACCACTTCCACCCGGTATTAGACCTTCCCAGGAATGGCCCAAGACCCGCCAACTCACCCGCCAAATAGCATAACACCCCCAAACAGGCCAAAAGAAACATCTCCTACTTACAATATTTCTCGGCCTTCGGTCCAAACGCGCTGCGTAGCTAGGCCATAAGTCGGGGTTGCCACCACGGATTTCCTGAAAAGCAAATGCAATCAAGATTAGAGTGTCCCAGCAGTGCTGACAGACCCCGAAACTCACCCACAAACAGACGGAACCCCCCCTAAGAGCACCTCAAAGGCAAGCAAGTCAGCAAAAACACTAAAAAATGTGCGCCTCGGATTTGGTCCAAACCACTTATATCCGGTATAAGAGCTTCCCAACAATGGCCCCAGAGCCATCAACCCAAGAGAAAACGAGTAGAAGACCCCCAAACAGCCAAAGAGCAAAAGTACAAAAATGGGGACTTAGTCATTTTTTCCCAAATTTCCCAAATCACTCCGCGCGCGCTCTGTAGCTAGGCCCTAACTCCCCTCTGCCACCATGGATTTGCTTCAAACCTCTTGCAATGTAAAGTATCCATAGCCAGCAGTGCTCCCAGACCCCGAAACCCACCCACAAACACCAGGAAGCCCCCCAAACCGGCCCCCGAAAACGCTACATTGAGCAAAATGTCAGAAATAGCAACAAAAAAATCGGCCTGGATTTTGTCCCAACCCCTTCCACCCGGTATTAGACCTTCCCAGGAATGGCCCAAGACCCGCCAACCCACCCGCCGAAAAGCATAACACCCCCAAACAGGCCAAAAGCAACATCTCCTACTTACAATATTTCTCGGCCTTCGGTCCAAACGCGCTGCGTAGCTAGGTCATAAGTCGGGGTTGCCACCACGGATTTCCTGAAAAGCAAATGCAATCAAGATTAGAGTGTCCCAGCAGTGCTGACAGACCCCGAAACTCACCCACAAACAGACGGAACCCCCCCTAAGAGCACCTCAAAGGCAAGCAAGTCAGCAAAAACACTAAAAAATTTGCGCCTCGGATTTGGTCCAAACCACTTTTAGAGCTTCCCAGCAATGGCCCCAGAGCCGTCAACTCACCTGCAAAGAGGTAGAACAACACCCCCACAAGTGCTGAGTCTTTCTTCATTGGGCGTAAACCAGCCCTCTGCTTTGATGGAAATAGGAGTCTGGAGGAGGAGGATAGAGGAGCATGTTCTTCTGAACTTGTGAACCTGAGGAATGCAGACTGCGGCACCTTCAAATCAATTAGCAAACAAGTGAAGACAGTTCTGCTGATGGGCTTGTTTTTGTGATTATCTGATTAAAGTTTGAATTATATTAACTGTGCACAACAAAGAAAGACAGACACACAGGAATAAAAGTGAATAAGGACGAAAAAGAAAGTTATTGATTCGTTGTCTCATTTTCAGGGCTCGGTATCACGGTCCAGGAATAAGAATAAGGCTTCGTCATCATACTCTGCGAATTCAGGCAGGGTGAGCACAGTGTCACCTGACAGAGTAGAAATTCCCTCATCTATGTTGCCTGCCACCTCGTCTTCATCTGGCGCGCTTTCTCGTACTCTGAAATCTGGTGGTATGAGGTGCTGATTCATCTTGGTCATTGTTAACCTCTCCACATTTTTGGGCGAGAGGCGGCTCCGTTTGGAAGTTACAATGCCACCAGCAGCACTGAAAACACGTTCAGAAGACACGCTTGACGAGTGGGCAAGACAAGTAGTTTAAAGCCAGGTTGGTGAGCTGTGGCCACAATTCTTTTTTCCCATGCCAATACGCCAATGGGTCAGCATTAACATAGACCTCTGTTGAGTCATTCAGATAGTCCTTCACCATCGACTCAAGGTCCTCATCCAAGGTTCCTCCACTTTGCTTAGCTGTTGCTGTGCCTGTGACCTTTTGAGAACCAAACCCAAGCCGAGCTAGCCAATCCTCTTCAGCCTCCAATGTTTCTGTTGTGTCTGGTGCAGATGATCCGGTTGCCGGTGTCTTTAACGGCTGAGAGGTCACTTGTGCCACAGCCACAGGTGCAGAAGTGGATTGTTTTGACTGGGGATGGCCTGCTGATGCTGATGTACTGCCTTTTCCTTCAATTTTCTGCCGTTCTCTTTCAAACCTCTTGGCTGACAAGGCTAGCCAACGTTTGTACTTTGGAACATGTTCATCATCAAAAGGAAAGAATGCTTGGCCTGCCAGCGCCTTTTTGTAGCGTGGATCCAGAATAGTAGCACAAATGTAATGCTGTTCTGAGTGGATCATTTTAAGACGTTCATCACCTTGTAGGAGCTCTAATAATTTGTCAGCCAGAACAAAAGAGTCTTGGTTTTTTACATCTTTTTCAAACACAGAACACACCTCCTTCAGTTGGTGCTCCAGCATGTACAACAATGGGATAGCTTTTCCCAAATTACAGTCCTCCTTGCTGACTGCACGCGTGAAGAACTCAAAAGGACGAAGCATGCGTGTCAGGCTTTGAACTATGTTCCATTGCGCCGCGCTCATCCTCAGGTCCTCCTTCTGAGCTGTACCCTCTGTTAAGAAATAGTGATCGAGTACCGTAGACTGCTCATACAGACGCTCAAGCATGTAGAAGGTTGAGTTCCAACGTGTTACCACCTCCTGGATGAGTGCTTTCACTGGCATTTGACGTTGATATAGCAGGCTCCTCAGCTGCTTCCGGGCCTTAAAAGAATGGCTGAAATGGTTGCACATTTTTCGGCAGGTGTCCAATACTCTGTACGCTGCACTGTCTTTATTACCCAAGAATTTTTGGACAACCAGGTTTATACAGTGCGCCAAACACGGCACTCTGAAATACTCACTCAGCCTCATGGCCTTAACTATATTGGCGCCATTGTCTGTGGAAACATAACCAACCTGGCGTTTTTTTGGGGACAGCCACTTAAGGACCTTTGTGTTAAAGACATCCAAAATGTTTTCTGCTGTGTGACGTTTCTCCAAACCAAACATGGCTAGTGTTGCATGTTTCCGAGCAGCTTTAAAAACAATGTCCGGGTCAACACCTGTGTTTAGCTTTGCTTTAGCCCCTGAAAAAGAGACCCAGTGTGCAGTGATGCACATGTAATCAGCGCCTGCGCCACTGGTCCACATGTCTGTTGTCAGATGTATAGTGTGAACAGCACTCTTCTGCAAAGCTGCCCCAATCACCTCCAGAGCATCTTCATGTAGTGCTGGAACCGCAACTCGGGCAAAATAGAACCGGCTGGGAACCTTCCATTTAGGGCAGAGCGCTGCCACTAATTCTAGAAAACCAACCCCTTCTACAAAAGAAAAAGGGAGAAGGTCCAGAGCTAGCATTTTAGCCAGCTTAGTGTTATACAGACGCGTCAGTGGGTGGTTGCGTTCATATTGCGCTTCTGTAAACAACATCTTTTTAATGTTGCCCTGGACCAAGGATTTACGGGATGATGATGATGATATCTTCGACCCAGTTACGCTCGCTGATGAACTTTTTCGCATTGGTGTCTCACTCTCTCCCACACTCTTAGTGTGGCTCACATGTGGTGTGCTGCTGACAGGGGTACTGGGTGTAAGTGAAGTGTTTGACACGTCTTCTTCCTCCTTGTCATCATCAGATGAAACATCAACGTTTTCATTTTGTGCAATTCGGGCTTCCTTGATCGCCTGTAGGTGCGCAAACCATTGGACAGCGTGCTGTCTCTCAAGATGACCTCTCTGGCCTCCGGTACCATAGTTGGTACCAAACTTACCACGACTAACTCGAAGCTTACAAATGCTACAAATGGCTACGTTTTCCTTTTTTGGGCAAACACTAAAGAAGTCCCAAACTGCAGACTTGAAATGTCTTTGGGGGCCGGAGGAGGCGGCGATACTGGTGGTGGTGGTCCTGCTGCTAATGCCAGATGAAGTGGAAGATGTGGATTGCCGAACTTCAGTACGTTTTGCACTTTCACCACCACTAATTGAGGTCGAGGTGGATGGAGGTCCCTTCTTGCGAGGAAGAAATATGGAAGCGGTAGGTGTTGGTGTACTAGTTAACTCCAAATCCAATGATTGTTGTGTTTCCATTGACTCCTCGTCGACATCATCATCACGCTCAGCAGCTTCTTGGGATAGGGTCAAAATGTCTCTTTGCTGCATGCCCGCTGGGGCTGCAGTGACCATTATGATGACTGGATCGTCGTCGTGAAGGGCTTCATCAGCAGCAGTATGCGTCACTTCTTGTTGAGCCTCATCACACTCCATAGCTATGAGTTTTTCGACGACCTTCCTTTTATGCTTAGGTACCTTTGTCAGATCATGGTGTGCCTCACTCTCAGACGGCAGTGGAGCTGGTTCCCAATTGGGATCCGTATCATCAGAAGGAGGTGGGCTTGAAGAAGATGTAGACACCAACCTTGATCTTTTCCTTGCTAGGGATGTGGAAGACAATGAATGATCATCAGGAGGAGTGGCTTCCAATGATACCTCGGCTTGATTGTCGATTTCCTGATGTGCCCCTACTTCGGGAGGAACAACTATTGTGGGCACTTGTGACCCTCCATGCACCTCTGCTTGCGCATCTCCTTGCGCTGCCTCTCCTTCCACATGTACTTGGGCTTGTACTTGCACATGGTGTTGTTGTTGCAGCTGTGGTTGTTCAACACTTGTCAGATGAGTTACAACAACCTGTGTTGATTCAGGGACATTGCTGCTACTTTCTTGCGATGAGCCAACATCACTGGTCGATGGTGATTGGAGAAGTACACTGACTGCCTCTGAAGCACTCAAGGGCTTTGACTTAAGTTGGCGTGGTGGTGGAGGCACTGAACCCAATGGAGCGGGGGTGCTGCTCCCAGCTTGGTCCCCAGCAGATCCTGCTGCTGCTGCAGGCGTACTTTTTTTTTTGCTCCCAAAAAACGCGGCGGGCGGCACACCAGCCTCCTTGGTAACTTGCTTCTTCTGCTCCTTACTAGCAACTTTCTTGCTAGAGGAGCTACGGAGACCTTTTTTTGGGGCCATCTTCTTCAGAGCAGGTCAGACAGCAGGCCGCAGTTGCACGAATTGTAGAGTTGTCTGAGGCCAGATGTGACGTCGCGTGACGTTATGCTGCACACACACACCGCTGCAGGACGTCTTCCTTGCACTGGTGGTTCTCTTGAGTCTTGTGCACCTAAAAGCAATGGAAGACAGAGGAACATCAGTTCAGTTATACACCCCAAAAAAATCGAAAAAAAACAGAAAAATCAGCACAATCCCATTCCATCCATGCCCTCCATGATGTTTAAGTTCAAGACACCCCACAGAAAGACTAGGCCCATGCAAGACTCAATACCCCTGGTGAAAAGGCCACAAGTACAGCCCCAAAAAACGAAAATCACTGAAAAATCAGCACAATCCCATTCCATCCATGCCCTCCATGATGTTTAAGTTCGAGACACCCCACAGAAAGACTAGGCCCATGCAAGACTCATTACCCCTGGGCATAAAGGTTGAAAAGTAGGCAAAATGGTTGCAGACCTAACAACAATGCCTGCATTCAAAATGGCCACTTGCCTCCCAGCACATGGCCGGGGCCTGTAGCAGCACTCAAAATGGCCCCCAGCCACATGGCCTGTCCCTCCCCATGAACACCCCCAAAAATCGAAAAACACTGAAAAATCAGCACAATCCCATTCCATCCATGCCCTTCATGATGTTTAAGTTCAAGACACCCCACAGAAAGACTAGGCCCATGCTAGACTCAATACCCCTGGTGAAAAGGCTCACTTCCCCTGGGCATAAAGGTTGAAAAGTAGGCAAAATGGTTGCAGGCCTAACAACAATGCCTGCATTCAAAATGGCCACTTGCCTCCCAGCAAGATCCAGAATGGCGCAGCACTCGCAAAATATCGAGAAAAACAACTCGGCAAACGCTGATGAACGCCGCGCGCCGCAAAAATTGTATCACCCAGAAAAAAAATCCGCTGCGTGCGAATTTAGCGGATTTTGCGGGAAATCCGCGAATCTCGCGGATTGCGAATTTCCCGAAAATCCGCAAAATCCGCGAGCGGAGCGTATTTTACGCCCATACTTAATTATGTACAACTACAGTTTATCATCTTGTACCATGGATTTAAACATTTGTCATTTGTTAAATCAAACCACATGAGGCGATTGGATCAACTAATAGTAACTAGACCATGAATAAACAAGACCAGCTTATCTTTTCGAATCTAATTTTTTTAAACTTTATTCTTCATACAGAAAGAGCATTTACGTTTTAGAATCTTTATTTCATAAGCAAATAAGAAAGCAGCATTTTATTAGGAAATTAATTAATAAACTGACATTATTTAAGCAAGTTCAGAATCATGAAATATTAGCAAATAACAGTTTCCATGCCCTAAATCTATTTCCCTGTCTATTTCTCGCTTCACCTGAAAAGGTAAATATCATTTAAAGTCTGCTATCCTCACGTGCGCCAACAGTCCAACAGAACGTCATTCAGGAATCGGGAAGCAAGCGAGCGAGCTTTTTGCCTGCTCATGATGTCAGGTTTTATACCTTTCTTCTATCTAAACTTTCTACATTTTACATTCTTTCAATGGAATCCAGGCTTCTCATTGGCTGAAACATGTCAGTCCACTATTAAGTCATCTTTAAATTTTGACCAAGACCAGGCTTTACATAAGCCCTATTGTCTATTCAATTCCACGTTTCTCCGTTTCCTTAGAAATGTTACTTTACTCGAGTTCAGAACATAACTTCCTAATCTTGGCAGACACTTTTCTTCCTGTCCTTGGGCCTTCTCTCCGTGAGCACATTTTATTCAGGCAAAAGACTGTTCTTTCAATTAATAATGTTTGTGCAGCAAAATTCTCCACTACGTAAATGCAAGGCTCCACTCTGGACAAGGTTTCACGTCTGCATCTCTGTCAGACATATTTTTCGGAGCCACTTTTCAGGCCTCACTTCGGAAACTATTATTAAACAAACACAAGACATCAATTAATTAAAGAATTGAGACCCATTCTGTTACCCGCCCCCTTCTAATATTTAACCGGGTTATTTATGTTACCTAGCCGAAGCACATGTATGCAGCAATATATTTACTTTTCCTTCAGGAACTGCGCGAACTCCGTGAGCTTTTGTCACAAAAAGACATAACATAAGCACACATAATAAGCACATGCCATTAGTTAAACAGTCGCATTTAATACTGACAAAGTCAATAGACAAAGTTAGTTTATTATTTTCTTCTTTGCGTTTGCAATATAAAGCACATTAGTTTATCCCGCGTGTACTGAAAACTGCATTTTTAAACTAAGTTGATTAATAATTTCACCACATGCTTATTAGTCAAGTTATTTTATTATGGAAGATTAACTTCACAGGTTAGAACAAAATTTTGCTCTTCAGCCTGCTCCATCAAACGCTATTCAAAAACCACAGCCGTGGCGAGGGACAGACAGACTGATGATAAGGCACCTCTGTTTGTGGGCACTATGTCTGTCATCTTACAAAGGACTGTGTGAATACAGCCTGCATGTGAGTTACATCATAAACATTTTGTTTTTTCATTTTTTGCAAGAATAAAAGCTGCACTGTCTATGAGAGACTTCATATGCAAGAAAAACAAAGTAATTACCATCTGGTTAAAGTAAAGGAAACACATGCTGACATGGTTGCCCGAAATACTGGTATTTGCACTACGAACTTTGACAGTCCTTTGCCACTTGCCATTTTTCAAAGTTCCACCAATGAAATCACCATTTTAGCACTTTAAACACGTTACCGTTGATGCAGTTGTAATGAGCACTGAGGAAGATTGCGTGCCGAAATGCATTTCCTCTAAATAAATCAAAGAATGTCCCGTGCTTGTGGCTGATTTTGAGCCTGAAATTTTCTATGTTATTCACCCTCACACTATCAGGAGATAGCACCTGTCCTGAGTTCAGCAGTTGGGTGAAACCTGGAGCTTGAATGTGTGTGTGTATGTATGTGTATATATATATATATATATATTACCTACTGGCGGTCGCCAGTAGGTATATATAGTTAGGATTTTTTCCCTATGGCATTTCTGAAAATTCTATGTCTAATAACTTTGGCGTTTGTGGACGGAATCGGCTGAAATTTTCAGGAAAATGGCACATTTTGTTTCTGAGCAGCTCCAGGAAATTTGGGGGGGGGTCGTCAAGGGGGGGCCGAGAAAAAAGGGGGGTCCCAAAACGCGTTTTTCCCATGTTAATTTCCATAGGGCGGTTGGACTCACTTTTAGCCCGAACGGCTGAATGGATTTTCACGAAACTTGGCAAAATTGTAGGGACTGTTAGCCCGATGTGCCTTTGCTAGGTCTCAATATATGTGCTTCAGTGGATTTTGAGAAATTAACGTTTAAATCAAGATATATATCTGTAACAGCGCTCCGGGCAGCGATCCGGTTAGCGAACTTTTCGCGTATCGGAACTTTGCGATGCGAAGCTGATTGGCCCTCCGGTGTCTGTCAACATTCTAAACAGTCTGGAGCGGCCGCCATCTTATCTCTCGGTAGGATCGAGAGAGAAGAAGAGGTGAAAAACGAAGGGGGAATTTAATGAAAGGGGGCAAGGTATACCCCTCTTGACCCCCTAGGATTGTTGTTGGGGTTATTAAAGGGTCCCGTGGGGAAAATAAAAAAAAAAGATTTTTCACGGTAGAAGCGCTTCACTGGGCCGCAAACTGGTAGCGAAACGGGAATTCGCCATTTTGTGCTTCGTTTTAATTGTTTAGAGACAAAAATTATCGCCGCACATTGGCCACAATGCATGAATATCGCTGAAAAGTCAGCGATATTCATGCATTATCCAGCAAATGCTCTTAGCCATGTTATCCACCTTCCATTGGATAACATGGCTAAAAACTGCTCTGTGCGTGAGCTTTTTTTTTTTTTTTTTGCTGCGTGACGTTTGTTAACGTTCGATTCGATGGAAATCAGGAAGTGTTGACCACCATTTTGTTACTGCGAGTAAATATTTTGTTATAAATGAATCCTTATTGATAAACATTGTCTGCGCCATCTTGCGTTTTTGTCCAATGCCACAATTTTGTCGTGCACGGCAGCCATTTTAGATGCCTTGACCAGGGCCACTCTCTGCACGCCGCCGATCCTCAGCATGGCTCCCCACCCTCGCAAGCATCTCCCCCACGCACTGGTCACCCCCGCTCTTTCTCTCATGCATGGGCCATATACTTCCCCCCATCTGCGCTGCTCTTCTCTGAGAATCACACCCTGTGCCCGCCCGACACCTCCCTTTCACCCTATTCACTACCGCACCCTCTGACACTCCTCTTCCTCTGTGTCCGATTGTCCAGGCCGGACCTAGGCTATCACCTAGCCCTGCGGATGTAGTTTATGGCCCCAGATGTAGAGTATCCAGACATGCCAACCTTCCCGATTCAGGCGTGAGACTACTGATTTCAGTGCTAGTCTCCCGCCTCCCGATTCCTGTAAGCAAAAACCCGGGGGCATATTACCAACAACTAGCGATAATTTTTGTCTCTAACTTGTTTAGAGACAAAAATTATCGCCGCACATCGGCGAATTTTATCGCACATAAACCTTGCTATTAGCAAGGTTTATCGCAAATGCGATAAAAAACGGCCGCAATGCATGAATATCGTTGAAAAGTCAGCGATATTCATGCATTATCCAGCAAATGCTCTTAGCCATGTTATCCACTTCCCATTGGATAACATGGCTAAAACTGCTCAGGGCAGGTGTTAGGTTTTGGAGATATTCGCGCTTAGCGCGAATATCTCCAAAAGTTGGTAATAGGAGATAGCGATGGTTAGGGACTGTTTCCAGTCGCTAAAATCTTGGCACGCCCACTTTGCATGTCATTAGTGATAAATATCACTGATATGCAAAGCGGGGCCCAAGATGGTCGCTATCTCCTTTTAGCTGTCACTAACTGGTGTTAGCGACAGCTTGGTAATAGGGAGATAATTTTATCTCTTTTTTTTTGGCTTTTAAAGCCAAAAAAGCGGAAATAACCCCCCTTGATAATATGCCCCATGATTTCTCGGGGGTTTCCGCTGACAGGGCTTGGTATTGTGTTACGTGCTAATTCTTCCAGGAAACGTCAGAGGGTCGATGCAGGGGTTCTAGAAGGGGTGATAAACCATTTAAGCCTCATGAACAAGCGCATGGTCTTTTAAAGATTTATGAAGTACTCGGGGCGGCGGTGTGTGTGTGCCCTTTCAGGAGCGGGCGGGGGGGCACTGCCAGCAACTTGCCAGGCCAGGCAGTGTTCAACACGTGCATCACCCTTTCTCTGCCTGCTATTGCGCTCCATGCTTCGGAAAGGTAAGAAAAAGAACGTGCATTTGAGTTTGAAATGTCCGATCTTGTAGCAGTACACTTGCAAAGCCCACACATGACAATAATCCGATTCAAGGCCCCATTCACCCGATTTTTTAAACATATATAGCACTCCAACAAAGTTAGATTTTAAAACTTTATTAACATTTAACTATAATGAACGGAACTAAAACTGTAAAAACATTTAAACATTTTTCACCCAAAAAAGCAACAATGGTCAGAAGCTGTCTTTTGTGCGAATAGTCCCAAGGCAGCACAACGTGCAGAGTTCTGGACGGCACCCAGGTGATGTCACCTGGGTGCCGCACTGGTTTTTGGGATCCTACAATGCAGCTCAGAAAAACAGCGTGGGGCGTCCCGGGTGGTGCGGGGGGAGGCCTCGTCAGTAGCGGTCTGTTGTGCGAATAGTCCCAAGGCAGCAGAACGCGCTGAGATGTGGATGGCACCCAGGTGATGTCCAGTAAACTGCCGCACTGGTTTTGGTATCCTACAATGCTGCTCCGAAAATTTGCGTGCGGCGGCCGGGGGGGGGGGGGGGCGCGTGGGGGAGGCGGCGTGAACGGGCCTCCCCAGGTGGCGGCCATCCAGCTGAGTTGCGCCCGCTCTTGCGGCTACAGCGTCTCGCTCACCATGTTGTTGAGTTGCTCCCACTCTTGCAGTGCAGCGATAGGCGCCTGCCACGTGACTCTTAAAATGGCGGACGGCTCTTCGGTTTTGGGCCTGGTCCACTGAAATGGCCCTGGGACACCTTGGAACTCGGACGCTTGCCTGCTAGGGCTTGGGCTCCATTCTCGAAAAGCGTCCCCTCAGCCGTGAAGATTCTACAAAAGTCTTGGGGGCCCCCGACTCCCGCAGGCTTCCGGTGGGGAGCGGCTGCCATGATTGCTCGCGGAATGACCACGACGGAGCCACGAGATGGTGGTGCTCTCATGCTGACGCCAGCTTCAGTCTGAATGATCCAGAAACAAGGTGGGGCTTTCATCGTTTGGGAAAAAAAAATGTTCTAAACCAAT
The DNA here is from genome assembly GCF_964263255.1 of Lissotriton vulgaris. Lineage (NCBI taxonomy): Eukaryota > Metazoa > Chordata > Amphibia > Caudata > Salamandridae > Lissotriton > Lissotriton vulgaris. The sequence goes on along the minus strand of NC_141689.1, from coordinate 1,425,375,628 downwards.
GAAAAGTGTTATTTTTAGGTCATATGACCAAGCCTTCCATCTTTAGGAAACCAAAAGTAAAATGATCCAATGAAAAGTTTTATAAACAAGTCACATGACCTGTTATGCGGCATAGGGCTACAAAAAGCGTAGAAAATCCGTTGGCACGTGAGGCGGCGTCAGTAGCGGACCGATGTGCGAATAGGCCGAAGGCAGCACAACGCGCCGAGATCCGGATGGCACCGAGGTGGTGTCAAGCAAATTGCCGCACTGGTGTGGCCATCCTACAATGCTGCGCCGAAAGACGGCGTGCCCAGCTGAGTTCCGGTCACTCTTGCGGTACAGTGAGTCGAACGTGCCGAGATCCGGATGGCACCGAGGTTGTGTCCAGCAAGTTGCCGCACTGGTGTGGCCATCCTACAATGCTGTGCCGAAAGTCGGCGTGGGGTGCCCCGTTGGCTTATGAGGTGATGTCAGTAGTGGACCGATGTGTGAATAGGTCGGAACCAGCACAAGGCGTCAAGATCCGAATGGCAAGTCCTGGATATTGAGTGCCATAGTTGAGAGTTCTGAGCAGTGCTTGTAAGACTATCTGAAGCTTATTTGCACCTGCTGCAGCTTCACTGTTGCCCAAGGTGGTGTCCAGCAAATTGCTGCAGTGGTGTGGCCATCCTACAATGCTGCGCCGAAAGACGGCGTGTCCAGCTGAGTTCCGGTCACTCTTGCGGTACAGTGAGTCGAACGCGCCGAGATCCGGATGGCACCGAGGTTGTGTCCAGCAAGTTGCCGCACTGGTGTGGCCATCCTACAATGCTGCGCCGAAAGACGGCGTGACCAGCTGAGTTCCGGTCACTCTTGCGGTACAGTGACTCGAACGCTCCGAGATCCGGATGGCACCGAGGTGGTGTCCAGCAAGTTGCCGCACTGGTGTGGCCATCCTACAATGCTGCGCCGAAAGTCAGTGTGGGGTGCCCCGTTGGCTTATGAGGTGATGTCAGTAGTGGACCGATGTGTGAATAGGTCGGAAGCAGCACAAGGCGCCCTGCACTGTTGAGCTTTTTTCAATGCCTGTTTTTTGTTGTTTCCCCTCCATCAAAAACAAAAAAAAAAATATAAAACTGCAAAAATACAAAAAAATGTTTAGAAAAGCAGTGCTTGTAAGACTGTCTGAAGCTCTTTTGCACCTGCTGCAGCTTCACTATTGCCCTGGTGTGGACAAAGATCGCCCATGACTTAGGCTGATTGAGAGTTTGTAGAAAAATGGCTTCAGATTTTCCACATATTACTCTTCAACATTCTTCCTAAATGTAACAATGTGAGACTCACTAGGAGAACGGCTGTTTATCTTTCCTTTCAAAATGCTGCCAACAATATTTTCTGAATGGAAGACACCATCTTGTAGCATAAAGGGCCGAAAGTGGTTCTGGTCTGGCCGATTGTTGGTGGAGACATTTTGACTATATCTTGGACCTGCCCGGCCTCGCCCAAAATGGCGCTGGTATAAATGGGACTCGTAACTCCTTGCCCGCAAATGTATATCTAGAAAATTTTATTGTAAGTGGCCCTGTCTTATTTTAATTACAAAATGTACGTCCACCGATTCCGCAACTGTTAGACACCTTAGTTCTTGCAACCTAATGGCTCGCTCGTTACGTTCCTCTACAGTGTAAATGTCTCCTCATCATATACGATTTCAGTTTGCTCCGTGGCCGGCCCAGGTGGTTATAGGCCCGTATTTGTATACTGACATTTTCACAATAAAGGTTTTTAAATCAAACACGGTAGTAGTATTTACATTGGTAAAGTTTTTACTTTTAGTCACTGTTTTCGAATCAGTAAAAGGCAAGTGAAATAAAGCAGTCCAATTACATGACGGATAAAAGGTATAATATGTAGGAACGTAGTAAAGATAAATGGTCAAGGGCAGTTGTGTTTTCCACTCCTGCAACATAAAGTGATCGATAAGAATCTGATAATCAGGCGTATCGGCGACTAAGACAGCAGGCCCAGTCTCTTTTACTCAACGGCTCCGTCATGGAACGAAGAAACGCCCTTTTTCTCGAAAAAGGAATATATTTTACTTGCAGGACAGTTGTAAATTTTCCGGGAAAGTACATTAGCCTGGAATATTATAACATATATGTTTTAAAAAAAATAATGTTCGAAAAAAATAAAAAGCGTAATTTTTAGGTCATATGACCAAGCTTTTCATCATTAAAATAACAAAAGTAAAATGAACCAATGAAAAGTGTTATTAACAAGTCACATGACCTGTTATGCTTACGTTACGCGCTGCGCGCCGCGCCCCGGATCACTTCCGGGTGCGCTAACGCGGCGTGTCATATAACGCATTACGCGACAACGTAGGTCAAGAATATAGTCAAAATGTCTCCACCAACCAGCGTTCGGAACACAACCCCTTTCAGCAGTCCAAAAAGTTCTGTTAAATGACAACAGAGGGGACAGGCAACAAGAACCATCAGTCAAAGAGGGGAGGGCAAGTTCTTCTCTTCCGGGTCATGTTGGGGCGCTACCGGAACTGATCGAATTGGTAGTCTACAGTGTTTCTGGATGTTTCAGACTAAAGCTGGCGTCAGCATGAGAGCACTACCATCTCGTAGCTCCGTCGTGGCCATTCCACGAGCAATCATGGCAGCCGCTCCCCACCAGAAGCCTGCGGGAGTCGGGGGCCCCCAAGACTTTTGTAGAATCTTCACGGCTGAGGGGACGCTTTCGAGAATGGGACCCAAGCCCTATCAGGGAAGCGTCCGAGTTCCAAGGTGTCCCAGGGCCATTTTAGTGGACCAGGCCCAAAACCGAAGAGCCGGCCGCCATTTTGAGAGTCCTGTGGCAGCCGCCTATCGCTGCACCGCAAGAGCGGGAGCAACTTAACTACATGGTGAGCGAGACGCTGTAGTCGCAAGAGCGGGCGGTAAACAGCTGAATGGCGGAAGAGGCACAGTGTAGCAAAAGCGGGCGGAATGGCAACTAAAACGGTAAAGGGGCGCCCCACTACAGCGTGTCTTCAGGTCAAACGGATTGTGGGACAAAGTCCAGAATAGAAGAGTCATCAAAAGGCAAAAAGTTCCGCCGGACCCCGGGAGCTGGCCGCCTATGTCGGGGGCGATCTCAGGCTACACCAGTGCTATAAGACTTGGGGAGGGGGTCGGAGCCAAGCGTCTTCTCCGAGTCCGTGTCATCACACCGCCCCTCGGGGGCCTCCGTCAAGCGGTTTAGGGAGGTACCATATAACATTGTTTTCAAATGCAGTCAGGTCCACAAACGACCCTCACTTACTTTGAGAATAGTGAAGCTGCAGTAGGTGGAAATAAGCTTCAGACAGTCTTACAAGCACTGCTTTTGTAAACATTTTTTGTTTTTTTTGTATTTTTGCACATTTTTTTTTTTTTTTGTTGGAGGGGAAACAACAAAGCACAGGCATTGAAAAAGGCTCAAACTCAGAACTCTGAACTATGGCACCCAATATCCAGGACTTTCCATCCGGATCTTGGCGCCTTGTGCTGCTTCCGACCTATTCACACATCGGTCCACTACTGACATCATCTTATAAACCAACGTTATGTAAATAGTTATTTAATAAAATGTTTTACCCTGTTTCTTTGCTGGTGTGTTGTCTATATTTTTAATATTTGCATAGGGTTTGTCGTTATTTTGGGCGGGATGGGTGACGGAGCCGAGCTGTCTTGCAGCCCTCATGAAATCAATCAAATGGAGAGACAAGCAGGCAGGACGGATTACAACGGGGGTAAAGGCCTGCGTTAACTACTCTTCACTATCTGCAAAGAGAGAGTACTACTAAGAGAAAAGAGGGGAGGGGGGCAGCGTTCAAAGCACATCAGCGTGCATAAATACGGAAATGTTTTTATCTATCACGTACTTGACATTTTAAAGCTTTTCATATTTGCTATTAAAAAACCAATGAAATTCACAGAAAAAACCATAGGTTATAGTGGATATATAGTTAGGAATTTGCATTTACAAAACCTTGAAAATTCAATGAAAAAACCATTGGTTTTAGGCCATATATAGTTAGGAATTTGCATTTACAAAACCTTGAAAATTCAATGAAAAAACCATTGGTTTTAGGCCATATATAGTTAGGGATTTGCATTTACAAAACCTTTTTTTACTCGCATAAAACCATTGAAATTCCATATATAGTTATAAGCGCTAACTATATATCGCGCACCCGCAATCCACTGCTGATGATGTCACATATTACATCATTCATGACATGGTTAGTGACATCACTGATGACATCACTGATGACATCTCAAATGACATCACTGATGACATCACTGATGACAACATCCAGTGACTGTATGTTTCTGTAAAGTAAAAATATGTCTTACATATTGAAGAATGAGTGGATGTATAAGTGTCTGGATGAAGGATTTAGTAGGTGCATATCTGACTGTATGAGTGAGTGATTAAATGTGTCTCACTGAGTGCATGGGTTAGTGACTAAACTGTCTTAATTTGTGCATCATTATGTCTGTTGTTCTGTAAACTGCTGCATGTGTTGATCAGTAGCTATATGAGTAACTATATGGGTTATTGATTGGTTGCCCAAGTATTTGTATGGGAGACTGAGTGTGTGTGTGGGTGGCTGGGAGGTGTATGACTCTGTGCATAGATGTGTGAGCAGTTGATTCACTAGATGTATGGGTTCAAAAGTGCATGTGGAAACAGCTGTATGGGCGGTTGACTGTGTGCATGAGTGTATTGGTGAATGAATGGATATCTCAGTGCTACATGTCAAAGTAAGTACATATGTAAAATACAGTACATGTGAGAGTTGACATATATAAATAACTGTGCATAAGAGCCAGTGAATGTGTGAGTGGCTGTATGGATCATTGTGAACTTGTATCAGGGATTGTATAAGAGAGTAAAGTAAATATGTGTTAGTATATGTTTGAATAAGTAAGGTGTGTATAACTGTATAGTTGAGAAAATGGAGGTGTGATTGATTTTTGGCATAACTGACTAGGTGTGTGAGTAACTCCATGGATGAGTGACAGTCTGTGACTGTCTGTTTACACTGATTGTATCTAAGGTTATATTAGAGTCTGAAGAGGTTCATGGTATTATCACATGAATGATATCATCAGTGATGTTATCAGTCATGTCAAATGAGATGTTTTCAGTGATGTCATCAGTGATGTCATTTGAGATGTCATCAGTGATGTCATCAGTGATGTCACTAACCATGTCATGAATGATGTAATATGTGACATCATCAGCAGTGGATTGCGGGTGCGCGATATATAGTTAGCGCTTATAACTATATATGGAATTTCAATGGTTTTATGCGAGTAAAAAAAGGTTTTGTAAATGCAAATCCCTAACTATATATGGCCTAAAACCAATGGTTTTTTCATTGAATATATATATATATATATATATATATATATATATATATATATATATATATATATATATATATGTATATATATATATATATATGCCCCTAACATGAGGGACAGGTTGGTCGATACTGGCCCAGAGATGCTTGCCAAAACCTTCTGGATGCATAGTAAGGGTGGTTTCTACAAATTCAAATCATGCAAAGCGGGCACGTATGGCACAAATAAGGGTAGCTACAAAGATGGTTTCTGTGATCAGGAACTTCCTATCAGCAAGACCCTCACATGCAAAACAGAATTTGCAGTTTACGTACTGGAATGCCCCTGCGCTCTGAGGTATGTGGGCAGCACGAAGCCCGTACACAAACACATATTACAGCACCTCAGGGCAATTACCTCACAAAACAACACATACCCTGTTGCACGGCATTTTAAACAACAGCATCAGAGCAGCAACAGGGAACTTAGGTTCTATGTCATTGATACAGTTCTGGCCAGTAGATGAGGAGGCAAAAGAGAGGCTAAACTGCGCAAATTGGAAACCAGATACATTTTACAGCTTAACACCAAACAGCCTGGGGGACTGAACGTCACTGAAGATCTTTATACCTGTTTACACTAGATTATTTCCACTTAACAGGGTCCTTTCCCCGACAGTGAGTATGCTGTGCCTGAATGCACACAATAGAATTAGATGGTGGTTTTTATGAACAAATTAACCTACTATTTATTTATTTATTATTTTAACTTGACATAGGCTCGCACCTCCTAACTCGACTGGGAATGTGGTAGGTACCCTGGCTGCCCCTGTTTCAATTAAATTCAAGGGTTGATGCTGTTTCCAGGATGCTTCATGAGATATTTGTACCTGTATATTTATTTATTTATATTAGTATTTATTCATGGCACAGTTTGCACTTTATGTTCCTCCCTTTAAACTATTCAGGGTACTGCAAGGGCTCTTGCTTAGCTAGTGTTCTAAATATCTCATTTGGTCACCTTGCATTTGCATTTGTATTTATATGTATATTTATATCTATATCTGTGTCTATATTTATGTACATATCCATATTTATTTATCTATTTTAGGTGTATCTGTGGGTATGTGTGTATTTATATGCATGTTTATATTCATATTTATATTTACAATGGTGTTTATATATGAGTCTGAAGTCTTTAAATCTAATGCAATATGAGATTCTATATTTGTACATCTGTCCTCTATCTGTATAGTCAGGTATCTTTCCTTCTTCCCCTTCTTTATTCTTTTTAATGCTACTTTTTAAATGCTTCTTTTAATTCTTTTTACTTTGTTCCTGTCCCTATGGAAGCCTAACCAGCAACCGTATTTTACTGTATTTACAATTGGACTGGGCTCAGTTTGGTTGTTTGATTAGGTTGTTAGTTTAAAGAGAGTGGTGGTATGTTTACAAATCAGCTATGTTTACACTTGTTTGCACTAAGGCACCCGTTTTTTTAAGCACTTTAGTTCAGGGTCCTGATATGAATGGTATTTACACCGTTGGGGATTTATCCCATCATTTTTCTGTTGGGTGACGTCCGCATTTAGAAAAGACGTATGTGGTACTGTCCCCTATTTGAATACATATTGTGATTTAGGGTTATTACATCCATTGGAACATTGGTATTTTACCTGTATTTTCCAGAATCAAAAATGCTTTTATTCTTCCTTGTATGTGTTTTAATTATGTATTTTACCAGGATTGCACATTAAGTCTGTTAAATATGCCTATTCATTCGTGACCCTATCAGAATGTAGCACTTGCACTTTAAAAACTCACCCTTCACACAAACTCGCTGTCATGTGATCAAGGCTCAGGCGAGCCGAAACATTATGAGGCGACAGCAATAAAGAAACTTAAAACTACCGAATTTGGGGTCCGTGTTTGCTTCCTGATCGCGGCTGGCGGAGGAGCTGCAGCGCGAGAGAAACAAAGGTCTTTTTTTTGGGAACACCCCTATGGTCCTCAACAGAGAGGGCAAGCCGTGGGGGATGGGGTTCCTGGAGCCATAAATCGCAGAGGCGGGCCACCGAAGGGCCGGCCCCGGGGGGATGTGGTCCCCGGGGCCATAAATCGCAGAGGCAGGCCACTGAAGAGGGCTCAAGAGCCGTCGCCATAACCCGGCGGCGAGCCCCCAGTTAGGCGGGGGGCAGGGGACGACAGGGGTAGGGGACGACGATTCGGCAGGAAAATGAGGTTGCCTCAACAGGATGCAGGGGAAGCCCCCAAAAGGGTCCGGCCTGCCCCCCCTCGCAGTGCGGCCAATGGGGGGGCAGGCGAGGTTTAAACCCGATAGCGGCCTGGGGGGGCATGTAAGGGCCGCTCCCCCAGGTATGCTCCTATCTACAAGGAGCAGGGGGAGCAGCACGGCGAAGAGGAAATCTTTTGGAGGACATCTTGTGGGAGAAACAGCGACGGCGCCGTGCAGCCCACGTGGAAGACTAGCGTGGAGGATCGACCGGCCGGAGCCTACACCACGGTGCTTTGAGCACCTCGGTAACGCGACAGGAGCCCACCCGGTGCGTACCAACTGCCGGGAAAAGCGTCCGGCGGGAGCCTACCCCGCGGCACAACAAAGACAACGAGAGCGCGACCGGAGCCCACCCGGTGCATCCCGACCGGCATAGGGAAGGGGAACCGCGTCAAGAAGCAACCGACGGGAGCCTACCCCGCGGCGCTCTGAGCCCCCTCTGTAGCGTGACCGAAGCCCACCCGGTACCTACCGACTGTCGGGTGAAGTGGCCCGCGGTAGCCTACCCTGCGGCACATTGAGGACATCGGGAATGCGGCTGGAGCCCACCCGGTGCATCGCAAGCCTGCGTGGTGGAGCGGGACAGCGTGGTAAAGCGACCGTCGGGAGCCTACCCCGCGGCGCAGTGTGCCACCTCGGTAGCACGACCGGAGCCCACCCGGTGCATACCGATTGCCACAAAGAAGCGTCTGGCGGGAGCCTACCCAGTGGCGTGAATTGCGGGGAAAACGCGACCTGGAGCCCACCCGGTGCGTCCCAACCAGCTGCCCCGCCAGAGCCTACCCGGGGGGTACGCGACCGTCGAGAATCCGCCCACCGCAACCGGAGCCTACCCGGTGACTGCGGGAAGCGAGGACACAACACCCAACACGACCGGAGCCCACCCGGTGAGTGCGGGACTGCTGGGTAGCCAGGTAGCAAGCGTCCTGTGGGGGCCTTCGTCTCAGCTGCTCTGAGTCAGCATGCACAGCTCACCTCGTGGCAGGCGAGGGGTCCAGGAGACCGGCATCGAGGCGCGGGCCGACCAAGGGCTCCAGCGAGCAAGAAAAGAGTGCCCCTCCGGCCCAGGGAAGCCAGTGGAAATGATGTCAGGCGCCCTCTAGTGGGAGAGGGTGGGCAATAACAAAAAAACAAAAAAAGACAGAGGGGAGAGTAAAGAGAGACAACAAGCATTGGCAGCCACAGGAGGCTATTGGCTTTGTTTTTGGTGCACAATCACAGCGGCAGCACCCCGCCGGCACAATCCACAGGGACAAGTTTGGTGCAGGGACATTGGTGGCAGCACTCCGCCCAGCCACACAGTCAGCACACATAAGCAGCAGCAGCAGCCCACCCTGGAAGGATGGCCAAGAAAGGGAGCACGCGGCACGACCTGAACGACCTGCTGAGGAGAATACCCGCGGCCTCAGAGGTGCATGGGGACAACTGGCTGCAGGAACATATCGATCGGAACCCGGAAGAGGGAATGAGCGGGCAGCAGCGCGACACAAGCACGCCACCGGCGGCCAAGAGGAGTAGGAGGGCGCCAGCGAAGCTCACGGAGGCGGCAAAGACCACAAAGGCACCAAAACAGTGGATCCAGCCACCTGCGGCCAGCACGGTGATGGCGGAAACTGACAGGGGGAGCAATGAGACACCAACCAACGGTGAGCATATTAGCGCAATTATTCAGGAATGTTGCAGGACCATGGCGCCGCTGTTATTGAAGGGGTTGGGGTGCAGAACACAGTGTCAGCAGGGGCGCAGGCGAGCACAGGACAGGGGTCCTTGCAGGTGGAGGGATCCACGACCCCGCAGGGAATGGGGACCACAGGGGTACCTTGGCATCTGCTCGACCCAGGCATGACACGATAGCACAGGATAGGGGAGCAGGTTGCAGCAGCTACAGAGGGGAGGTACGGTCACCCACGGTTGCTTGGGCGAGCACCCAGTCCACGGCAGTAGACATACCGGAGGCTTACGCAAGGCCCTCGCCAGGCCCTGCATCCATGACCACCAGGGCCACAGGCCTGGCCAGCCTCATACCCTTAGCAGTGAAAGAGAGAATATGGCGGAAAGAGTTCATAGATATCTTTTCTTTACTGGAGATACAGTTAGGGGGGCTAGACTTGACGACATGCGACAAGAAAGAGGAAGATAGGTAGGAAAGGAGGAGGGACCGCAAGGAACGGACATTCCACAATTGGTGAGACGCATTCAGGATAATGGCATGCATCATAGTCGAGATATTCCCGCGCTGCGCAGCCGACCTATGGCTTTACGAGGGAAACATACAGAACGCACAAAGGCAGTTCCAGGGCGAGGCATGGCTAGAATATGATAAAAGTTTCAGGCTAAAAATGCAAACACACCCGGAAATGGAATGGAATGAAGAAGACGTCTCCGGGTTCATCCATAAGATGATGGTGGCGAAAGAAGCCAGGTCAAGGGGGGGAGGAGCGAGCACCCTTTCCATGGGTCCTTTCAAAGGGGGAAAGGAAGGCCTTTTCAAAAGCACAAACACTTCGGCGCAGGGAAGGGAACACACTCAAGTGGGTCGCCTGCAATATGCTGGAAATTTGAGGCCAACAAATGTACATATGGGGCAGCATGTAAATTCCAACACATATGTGAAGCATACGGGGGCGGGCAGCATGCGGGGGCGGGCACCCTGCGGCAAACTGTAGGCGGATGTACGTTGTTACAACGCATGCTTTTAGCACGCATGCCTTTACAACTGAGGTTTTTCAACACAAGTTACAACGACTTGCGTTGAGGGGTGCTGGATAGTGAATAGTTTAATTTACTATTCCAACTCCAGTCCCCATGGATAGTAGGGAAGGTGTTGGGTAGGAAATTAAACTATTACCTATCCTAGAGCGCCCTCCAGCGCAATTCGTTGTAATGACTTGCGTTGAAAAACCTGCGTTGTAAATGCACTGCGTGGTAAAAGTTGCGTCGTAAAGGATGTTTCCCCTGTAGGCGCAAAGATGACCCAAAGCGCGATAAAAGGGAGAAAAAGAAGCAATGAGGCAGGCAGAGAGGCCAGTGAGTGGGGGGCGAGACAGGGGGGCACCCCGCTAGCATGGTCCCCCAATGACACGCAAAGATTACGCGAGCTAGCCAACAGATACCATAACAAAACAGACGCAGAGATATTGGTGCACGGACTTGAGAAAGGTTTTCCCATCCTGTTCAGTGGCCCCCTCCACCCCAGCTGCGAGAGGAACTTGTAAACAGCAATGCAGCACCCGGGGGTGATAACTAAAAAAAATAGAGAAGGAGAGGCATTTAGGCAGGATCGAGGGTCCCCTCCCAGCCACATCAAGTCAGCATTTCGCCTACTTCCAGTCCACCCCGACAGCTTCCACCTGTTAGGTTTCCAGTGGGAGGGCCAATACTATCCTGACAAAGCAATGCCAATGGGATGTTCAGTGTCATGCGCATACTTTGAGTTTTTCAGCACTTTCATTGAATGGGCACAGCAACAACAGCCACCCGGCGGGCGGGAAGCTGCATTACCTATACGATTTATTGTTTACTGGCCCAGCGGAGTCCCCTGAGTGCAAAGAAAAGACAACCTGGGGGCGTTCATTAGGCTAACAGGAGAGCTGGGATTCCCCTGTTCAAAAGACAAGACGGAGGGACCAATAACCAGAATCACCTTCCTGGGGATCGAGCTGAACTCGGTCGCCGGGACATCTAGGCTCCCCCCGAGAAAGTAGAAGACTTTAGACAGGATATCAGAAGCCTATGCGGGCGTGAAAAAGAAACACTGAGGGAGATACAGTGGAGATTGACATAGCTGACGCGTGGCCTCACCCACAAACACCACCACGTCCGGCTTAGCGCGGAAGTAAAAAGGCACCTTGGGATGTGGGACACCTTTCTAGTGGACTTTAATGGGGTACTGATATGGAGGGAAGGCTGGCTGACCAGTAAACAGATCAAGCTATACACCGATGCGTCTGGGAGCACAGGGTTTGGAGTAATCTTGAGGGACAAGTGGTGCGCAGGACAGTGGCCCAGCAGCTGGCATAGGCAGGGCATAACAGGCAATATAACGTTTTTGGATTTCTTCCTGGTCGTAGTGGCTCTGGTGATTTGGAAGGAGGAGCTCCAGAACATGAAATTGACTGTGTGGTTTGACAATAAGGGCATAGTGCAGGCATTTAACAAGGGGTCGGCCAGGTGCCCGGACACACTGAGACTAATGCGACGTCTGGTTACCTTACAGCTGGAGGGCAACATAGAACTGCGAGCAAGGCACGTGCCAGGGGTGGAGAACGAAATAGCGGACGCCCTATCCAGAGCCAAGATGAGGAAATTCAGGGAATTGGTGCTCAGGGCAGATACAGACATAATCCCCTTCCTGTCGCAGCTGTGGAACCTGGCAGGGTAGACCTTTCAGAATTGATCGACCACGCCATATCCGCCAGCGCAGCGCAACGGTACAATAAATATGTAGCGACAGTGATGAGAATAGAGGGCATTCAATCCCTGACTAACCCTGGAGACACGTGAAAGGCAGCAAAGCAATTTATTGCATGGGCTTACAAGAGATCTAGGTCTTGGGCAGAGGCCCACCTGGCAGCTGTAGCACACCATGCAAAGTTAGAAACAGGGCATAACCCAATTGCATCCCACTACATAAAGACAGCAATGAAGGGCTGGAGGAGGAAAGAGGGAAAGAAGCTGGACACAAGGCGCCCAATAGATTTTGAGAAACTGGGGGCGGTGCTGGGGGCATTGGAGAGCATAGTGTCAGACGGATACGAGCGGCTGCTCTTCAGGGCGGCGTTTACCACGGCCTTCTTTGGGGCATTCCACATCAGCGAACTAGTGGCCCCTGCCAGGGAATGCCTGGTGAGTGCTGCATACAGGCCAGTGACGTAACGCCAAAGGCAAAGGGAGTGGACTTGGTGCTGCACGGTCAAAAACAGACCAGGCTGGCAAGGGGGCCATAGTCAGGTTACATTGCATCCTAGACCAAAGACTCTGCGCGGTATGCTACCTGTTTGCTTTCATGACAGTGCGGCCAGCGGGAGAGGGACCCCTGTTCAAACACAAAGACGGGTCCCAGCTGAGCAAGTTCCAGTTCACAGCAGTGATACGCCTCGCCCTCAGCAGGGCAGGCCTGCCCCAGAGGGGCTTTGGGTCCCATTCATTCCGGATAGGGGCGGCCACAACCGCGGCACAACAGGGGATGACTGAGGCAGGGATACAGGCGGTAGGGAGATGGCGCTCGTGCGCATACAAGACGTACGTGAGACCCCAGCTGCTATGACCAGAAGGCACGCGGGGCAAACAAGAGAGTGACCGGCCGTTTTCTCCATCGCTTCAACAGGGAAAAGACCCCACCTGGTGAGGGTGGTGGGCCACTCATTTATCAGGCGGATGGGCACCTGGTGCAAAAGCGCGGGCTGCACCCTCGGAGACAGACTGCGGCGCACGTGCATTCGCTGGTTCGGCCGATCCGGCATGCGATGGGAGCAACTGGAGGCAACCCTCCAAAGCCTACGGGACCCAGACGTCCTGATCATACACCTCGGGGGGAACAACTTGGCCAGTTTGGGGTGGAGGGCCCTCCTCCTCGGGATGCGCAACGACCTCATAGAAACCTCCAGGGCATTCGGGCGCGCAACAATTATCTGGTCCGAGCTGATCAGCAGACAGGAATGGCGAGGTGTGGAATCGTACAAAGCGGTGGAGAACTCAAGGAAGAAATTGAACCTCACAGTGAGTAAGTTCTGCAGGGCAAACGGCCTGGGATCAATCAGGCATGGGCTGATACACACGGTCCGCCTGGGGTGCACAGTCAAAATATCGATTCCCTAATATCGACCTACAGTAATATCGAGTTGTAAATATCAAAGGTGAAGAATATCGAGGTCAAGAATATCGTTGGATAGATTATCGACCCTAAGGTAAGTAATATCGATTTTTTTTTAGATCGATGTAAGTAATATCGAAGTTAGTAATATCGATATCAAATATATCGATGTCACTAATTTCGATGTTACTAATATCGATATGTGTTTGTTGTTATGTATTTTATTATGTATTTTATTTGTATGTGTTATATGTTTTTTAAGTATTTTATTTGTTTTAAATTATATGTGTACTATTTATTATATATTAAAAATGTTCTTTTTAATTTAATTTTATGTTTTAGTACTGGAGCGGGTTGTGGGTTTATAGGGGAACAGGGTGGGAAGTAATTTAATTATATTAAATTAATTATAAATTTTTAGTAAATGTAAATTAATTTTAATTAATTTTTGCGTTTAAATTCTGTAGCGGGTTGTGGATTTATATAGGAATTGGGTGGGAAGTAATTTAATTGTAATTAAGTAATTATCTATTTTTGATTGGTATTGATAATTATTTTATTTCTAATTAATTATTAATTGGTAATTAATTATTTTAATTGGTAATTAATTTTATTAATTGGTAATTAAGGTTTGTAATTGGTAATTACAATTTTTTATTGGCAATTAATTATTTTAATTGGAAATTAATTTTTTGAAATTGGTAAATAATATATTTTATTGTTAATTAATTTTTAATAATTGGACATTAATTTTATTATTGGTAAATATTTTTTTATAAAAAATACTTTTTATTTAAAAATACATTTACTGTTTTCCATTTTTTATTTGTTAATCAATTTTTAATTATTAATATGTTTTTTGTTTAGAAAAATATTTTAGTGTTCAATATTATTTGGTTATTTATATTTATTAATATGTATTGGTATTTATTGTTAATTTATTGTTAATTAATTATTTAATTGTAATTATGTGTTTAACAATTATCAATGGGGATTTGCAAATGATGTAGTTATTTAAAAGTAAAAATTGTAATTATTTTATTTAGAACAATTATTTATAAGTATGTTATATTTAACTTCTAAACTATCCAATGCTTTCCCTTCTGTTGCACTCTCTGGAGTGGGAATAGTAATTTTTACCCCTACGCTATCCAACGCTTTCCCTACTGTTGCATTCTCTGGAGTGGGAATAATAATATTTACCCCTACGCTATCCAATGCTTTCCCTACTGTTGCACTCTCTGGAGTGGGAATAGTAATTTTTACCCCTACGCTATCCAACACTTTCCTACTGTTGGACTCTCTGGAGTGGGAATAGTAGTTTTTACCCTTACTTTATCCAACGCTTTCCTTACTGTTGCACTCTCTGGAGTGGGAATAGTAATTTTTATCCCTACGCTATCCAACGCTTTCCCTACTGTTGCACTCTCTTGAGTGGGAATAGTAATTTTTACCCCTACGCTATCCAACGCTTTCCCTACTGTTGCACTCTCTGGAGTTGGAATAGTAATTTTTACCATTACTCTTTCCCTGCTGTTGCACCCTCTGGAGTGGGAATAGTAATTTTTATCTCTAAGCTATCCTACGTTTTCCCTACTGTTGCACTCTCTGGAGTGGGAATAGTAATTTTTGCCCCCACGCTATCCAACGCTTTCCCTACTGTTGCACTCTCTGGAGTTGGAATAGTAATTTTTACCCCTGCGCTATCCAACGTTTTCCCTACTGTTGCACTCTCTGGAGTTGGAATAGTAATTTTTACCATTACTCTTTCCCTACTGTTGCACCCTCTGGAGTGGAAATAGTAATTTTTATCTCTATGCTATCCAACGTTTTCCCTACTGTTGCACTCTCTGGAGTTGGAATAGTAATTTTTACCCCTACGCTATCCAACGTTTTCCTACTGTTGCACTCTCTGGAATTGAAATAGTAATTTTTACCAATACGCTTTCCCTACTGTTGCACTCTCTGGAGTGGGAATAGTAATTTTTATCTCTAAGCTATCCTACGTTTTCCCTACTGTTGCACTCTCTGGAGTTGGAATAGTAATTTTTACCCCTACGCTATCCAACGCTTTTCCTACTGTTGCACTCTCTGGAGTGGGAATAGTAATTTTTACCCCTACGCTATCCACTGCTTTCCCTACTGTTGCACTTTTTGGAGTTGGAATAGTAATTTTTACCCCTACACTATCCAACGTTTTATATAATTAATTTTAAAAATATTAAAAGTATATTTAATTTTTTTAATGTATTAAACATAATTCTTTACTTTTTATTCATGTTTTTGTTTAATGGTTGTAAATGTATTTGTAATTTATAATATTTGTTATTAATTTATAAATTATTAAAATAATTATTACAACTTGTTAAGTACATATATATTATATATTTTCTGTATATGTTTAATTAATGTATTATTAATATATATGTATTATTTATTAATTTTAAACATTATTAGATATTCTTAACTATGTTGATTTTATTTATTAGTGTTATTTACTTTATTTTACATTCATATTTTTACAGAAAAAATGATATTTTTAACATCGATATTTTTAACATCTATATTTTATTTTCAATATTTTTGTACTTACCATGTTGTAGTTAGGATATCGATATTCTTGCCTTCGATATTTTTGCATCGATATTCCTGTAGGTCAATATTTTGTAGGTCGATATTTTGTCAGTGATCCCCGCCCGGAATACTACACCAGCGTTGGGGTGCACCTCTCCAAACAGGGCATGAAGATGTTCTGGAACAACCTGTGGGGCGCCATGGTGTTGGCAGGCTGTCAGTAACTAAGGAGGGCGTGGGGGGGAGCCGCATGAAGACGGCAGCCTCCCTGATGGTGTGGCGAAGCACTACGCTGAGAACGGTTGGTACGGAGGCACACCGGAGGGTGGTGCGCCAGAATAGGTCTACTCACCTTCAGATGCCGCACAGCTGGGTGAGGTGGCCTAAGGACAGCGACTCTGGGATGCCTCACGGCTGGGTGACATGGCTACGAAGGGAAGGGGTAGCAAGCATAGACGACGCTCGCAGCCCAGCCCCCACCGGATGGCAGGGCACAACAAAGTCGGACAAGGTAGCCAGGCAACCTAACTCTGGGACAATGGATATCCCCTTCCCGTGCAGGTGAGGCGCAAGAAAGTCCAACCTACAAAAGAACCGCCCCAAAAGGGCCAAAGACAATATCAGGGAAATGTATTATGACATAACATGCAAATGCGAAAGATATACCTTTTTTCTTGTAACCCTGATAAACTGCGGCCAACAAATGACCACCACAAGACAAGAAGTGTAGTGGCTTTCTTGGCGGGAGGGGAAGTGCGGAAAGGAAAAAGGTAACGGGATCCCAGGTGGGAGTGGGGCAGAGTGCGGGGTTATGGCCTAAGGAGGGGGGCAAGGCAGCCCCCGTCCAAACAGATAAAGAGCTTAATCTCTCAACTTAAAATGGCCATAGGGCGCGTTTACACAGTGGTGAAGGGAGGGGATGGGGCCTGAGGTGACATGTGCAAACACGCCCTGTGGGGCCTTTAAGTTGAGAAAATAATTCCACTTCAATCCTGAGGGACCCTGGGGGCCAACAAGTCCACCAAGTGCTTCCAGTGAGTGCCACTGCACTGTGTTGCAGAGAGGAGGTCTAGGCCATGCCCCTTTTTACACCTCTCTGCAACGCAGCTCTGTGGCACTTATTGGAGGTACCTACTGGGCTAGTTGGACCCCAGGGACGCTCAGGATTCAATAGGACTTTATCTCCCAACTTCAAACGCCCACAGGGCGTGTTTGCACACATGTCACCTCAGGCGCTCCCCGTCCCTTCATCAGTGTGCATACGCACCCCATGGCGCGTTTTAAGATGTAGTTTTAATCCCTCTGCCCTGTTATGTACTTGGGGCTTACAGAGGAGGTCATGCTAATCAGAGGGGTAACACAAGGCATAGTGTTCCCTGGTGTATGTAGGTGTTTTCACTGTATTCTAAGTGTCTTTTAGCATACCTGGCTCTAGGCCTGATTAGTCAGAGTCAGTTAACACCAGTACCCGTAAGAAAAAGTTGTGGGCACAGGATGATTTTGTGGATGTGTATGTAGATCTTGGAATTAATGAATAGGTTGTTGCAACTGGCATTGGTATATCGATTGTTTTGAAAATGTTAGTTTCTATTTTTGAGTGTGTGTAGCAAAGGTTATATTAGGGTGTGAGGAGGTCTGCCACTCTATCACAAGGATGATGTCATCAGTGATGTCATTTGAGATGTCATGAGTGATGTCATGAGTGATGTCACTGACCATGTCATGAGTGATGTAATATGTGACGACATCAGCAGTGCATTGCGGGCGAGCGAGTTATAGTTAGCTGAATTAACCATAACGGGGGAATATCTATGGTTTTGTACGAGTGAAATGTCCAGCTTACTATAACTCCCCTGAAACCTATGTTTTTTTCTGTAAATTTTGTATATATATCTATACTACTATTATAAAGAGAGAACACAAACCTTTTGGCAAGGTAAACTCGGGAACCACAGCGCCAATCTACACACCCAATACATTGTTGTAATTCTCAGGGTGTGCAGATGGACATAGGCTACAGAAAATTAAAAAAATGTACATTACGGGGCACGTAGCGTAAGCGCGTCGGGTCATGTGACCTGAAAATAAAAGTTTTTATTGGTTGATTTCACTTTTGGTTTCCTAATGATGTAAGGCCAGGTCATGTGACCTAAAAATAACACTTTTCATTGGTTCAGAACAGTTTTCTTTTCCAAATGATGAAAGACCCCACCTTTTTTCCTCATTCTACCTTTGTGCTTTGAGAGAGGTAGACCTGCAGTTATTTCAGTAGAAAATGGCTACATTAGCTGCAGCTGCTGGATCTTCTGGACCACCACCACCACCACAAAGACCTCCACAACTTCACAGTGGTGGAAATCAAGAAGAGGAGGAGGATGAGGAAGAGGAGGAGAGGAGATTCGTCCGAGAGGACAATATTACCTACAAACCTAAAGAGCACATCATCTGGCAATTTTTTTCAATCCCCAACAACAACAAAAAAGTAAATGCGCCTAAGGTAACCTGCTTAATGTGAAATCTGCACCATCAATAACCAGGACCTGGGGTTTACCAGATATAGTCGGTCACTACCGCTGCGGAGACTGTAGTGTATGTCATCTGACAAGGAATACCAAAACACTAGATCTGGAGCCTGGCAAAATCTGGAGGCAGATTTCACACACCAATTGCAACAGTAGCAATGTGGTATATTTAATCGAGTGCACTTGCAACAAGCGGTACATAGGAATGACCACCCGGAAAGTCAAACAAAGGATATGCGAACATCGCAGCACCATACGCTGCAAGAAAAATGCAAACCGACTTACCGATCATTTTATTGAGAAAAGCCACACACCAAACACCAAACGATATGTTTTGGACCATCATTGAGCAAAGGACCCCTGGACCAAACATACAAAAACGTTTGTATGAAAAAGAGCAAAGATGGATATACAGATTATCCACACACGTGAATGGCCTGAACGATAATATACCCTGGGCGAATGTACTCTCCTAATTACTGATGTCAGGCCACGTAGGGATACATCCCTTCATACCATGCTTAAAGGCTATCCCTGTTTTTTGTTTCCATGTATGAGCCCCTTTTGAGTCTGAACGCTCCTCCTACTGGAGCTCTAGTGAAAAATTTGTGTTCCGTTTCTATGGTAAACTCTAACCTGACGGGCCTCCGTAGATTCACATGTGACCGCCTGACGTCTTTACGTCATGTTAGCCACGCCCATCCCGTATCTAATGGCGGCTACCTTTAAATACAACCCCGCACTTGGCTCTTAGCGGGCGTACGGAGGGGCGAAATAGGTATACGGCTGTATACAGACCACTGAAACTGTAAGTAAATCCCGACTATACTAAAAGAAACACACCTGTTTCTAGTCACCCTACCCAAACATCATATACGGTGCCGACTAGCACTCCACCCAGCCACTTTGCTGATCTCCAAATAACTTTTCCATTCCGCAGAATACGTTTCCTGTACTGTGGCCTCCCTTCCCTCTAATCCTGTGCAGCATTCTAAACCCCTAAAGAGGAGTGAGCACGCTTTATTTATAATATGTGTTATGTGTTGTGTTTGTTTTGTATTGTTTATTTTGGATCAAGTTGTACTTTTAGCACGTCGGTAATCCCTGGCACCATTAAAATATAAAATATGAGTAAAACCCAGGCACGCACTAGTTAGCGGTAACTAACCGGTAGTCAATAGACTTTGCTCGTTCCCTTTTCACACTTATATTGATAGGTGTGTCTACAATCAACCCAAAATCTTCACTGTTAAACAACACTCAACCACCGCACCTGAGTAGTTCGTTTTAATTGGATGTGGGATGATTCACAGAAAGAGCAGATCCGTCACTTCACTACGTTGCCGGCATGTAACTAGTTTTGTTGACTTAAAATTAAATTTCTTTTTCTCCACAGGTTTTTTCTGCTTTTAATGCAACCACTTTTGGGTTGCTTATTTCTCTGCCCTATAACATATGTTTCCACCCCATCGGGACCGGAAGTTAGGGAGATGTGCTCCACCATACAAACAAAGTTTTCCAATTTTAAAATGGTTTGTATTTTTTGTGGACAAACAATATGCTATGGAGAGCAATGCATCACACTTATTAACCGTGCTTGGGATAACCACAAGTGCCCAAGGAAACATTATTTTTTTCCGTTTTTTTTTTTGCTCCAATAAGCCCTTTAGAATTCCCTGTTTTTTGTTTCTCCCCTTAAAAAATACAAAAAAAAAAGTTCAAAAAAGTCAAAAAAAGTAAAAAATGTTCAAAAAAACAATAAAAAAATATAAAACAACAAAAAGAATAAAAACAAAAGCTCTTTTTAGAACTACCTCTAATGTATAAAAAAAGCAACTTTTTTGGAAAAGTCTGTCATGCTTTTTTCTCCACGGTACGCTCCCCGGAACGCGTACCGGGGCACATACCGGTCGGTCCCCCCGCGAAAATCGAAAATATTTGGGTTTTTTTTGTTTTCAGCGCCGGGGCCCTATTATGTCCCCCACATCAAACCTAGGGGATCAGGGGGGTCTACCCTGCCCCTTTTTGGTTATTTCCCCCTTTGTTTTTGGCCCCTCTTGTGTCTCTATCCTACCGAGACACAAGATGGCGGCCGCTCCGGACTGTTTCGAATGTTTACAGACACCCGAGAGCCAATCAGCTTTCTGTGCGCACCTCGCGTGTCGCGCCCGCTGCGCCCCCCGGTGCGCGTACCGGGGCGTGCTTATAGATATATATATTTTTTTAACCTAAATTACTCAAAATCCACTGGAGCACATATCTTGAGACATAGCAAAGGCACATCGAGCTACCAGTCCCTACAATTTTGCCAAGTTTGGTGGAAATCCATTCAGCCGTTCGGGCTAAAAGTGAGTTCGACCGCCCTATTGATATTAACATGGAGAAAACACGTTTTGGGACCCCCCTTTTATCTCGGCCCCCGCTTGACAAATCCCCCCCACATTTTCAGGGAAGGAGCGGAGCGGGCCACCTACTTTGAGAAATTCGCGAAGATTCGTCCACCGGCGCCAAAGTTATTCCCAATAGAATGTTGCGGATTTCCTATGGAAAGTAGATCCTAACTATAACTACCTACTGGCGACCGCCAGTAGGTAATATATGTGTGTGTGTATATATATATATATATATATATATATATGAAGAAACAAACCCCTCCAGTAGGAAAAGGAAAGAGGCCACACTGGGAAACGTTCGGGAGCCGTTTTTAATGAATGTAGCATAGCATGATGCATTTCGGTAAAATAACCTTCCTCAGATGCCTTTGCTTCCGTAGTGACGCTCCACCCCTGCCTTTCAAGTGTCCTGGCTTGCCCTCATTGGAAGGTAAGTAGCACCCCTAGTCACGTGATGTTGCAAGCGAAAATGTAGTCCATAATGGGGACTCCATGTCCCAGTCAGCATTGCGCCCAAGTGGATGCTGCGTGAATAGGGGGTAAAGTTTCAGGGTGAAGGCGCGGCAAGTAAATGTGGAGCCTCGCGGAAAAATGTCAGTCTAAGACTCCCTTGGTTTCCCATTCAGCTCCAACCCCGTGTGATGACGTCTACTCGGCCCAGCAAACAATCCAGTGATTGAAGACTCCTCGTAGGTATACGGGCTGCCGCTGGCAGTGGACCATAGCTATCATGCACATTGGAGGTGGACAGAGGTTTTCCGATAACTCGAACAATTGAAGAATGCCGGTAAACAGCAGGTGCCAGCATACCTCTGTCACTTGATGGAGAGGAGCCTCTTGCGTGCCTCTGGCTAGCACGCAAATCGAATGAAGAAACAAACCCCTCCAGTAGGAAAAGGAAAGAGGCCACACTGGGAAACGTTCGGGAGCCGTTTTTAATGAATGTAGCATAGCATGATGCATTTCGGTAAAATAACCTTCCTCAGATGCCTTTGCTTCCGTAGTGACGCTCCACCCCTGCCTTTCAAGTGTCCTGGCTTGCCCTCATTGGAAGGTAAGTAGCACCCCTAGTCACGTGATGTTGCAAGCGAAAATGTAGTCCATAATGGGGACTCCATATATATATATATATATATATATATATATATATATATATATATATATATATATATATATTTTACCTACTGGCGGTCGCCAGTAGGTATATATAGTTAGGATTTTTTCTCTATGGAACATTTGAAAATTCTATGTCTAATAACTTTGGCGTTTGTGGACGGAATCGGCTGAAATTTTCAGGGAAATGGCACATTTTGTTTCTAAGCAGCCCCTGAAAATTTGGGGGGGTTCCGTCAAGGGGGGGCCGAGAAAAAAGGGGGGTCCCAAAACGCGTTTTTCCCATTCATTTTTCCATAGGGCGTTTGGCCTCACTTTTAGCTCGAACGGCTGAATGGATTTACACGAAACTTGGCAAAATTGTAGGGACTGTTAGCCCGATGTGCCTTTGCTGGGTCTCAATATATGTGCTCCAGTGGATTTTGAGAAATTAACGTTTAAAAAAACAGATATATCTGTTAGAGCGTCCCGGATAGCGCTCCAGATCGCGTACTTTTCGCGTAACGGAGCTTTGCGAAGCGAAGCTGATTGGCTCTCCGGTGTCTGTCAACATTCTAAACAGTCCGGTGCGGCCGCCATCTTGTCTCTCGGTAGGATCGAGAGACAAGAGGAGGAGAAAAACGAAGGGGGAATTTAATGAAAGGGGGCAAGGTAGACTCCTCTTGACCCCCTAGGAATGATGTTGGGGTTATTAAAGGGTCCCGTGGGGCAAATAAAAAAAATTTGATTTTTCGCGGTAGAAGCGCTTCTCGGTTCGCGAACCGGGTCGCAAACTGGTAGCGAAACGGGAATTTTGCCATTTTGTGTTTCGATTTAATTAAATTACAAGATGGAGGAAAAGCAAAGTGAGAAATGGGTATAAGGGGGTATGGGAGACGTATCCTGACCCCCTATGTTTTCTGAGGGTGGTTGAGGAGGCTCATATATGTTGATACTTGTCTTCCAGCGGCTGCGCGTGAGCGTTTTTTTTTTTTTCCCGCTTGACTTCTGTTAACATTCGATTCGAAGGAAATCAGGAAGTGTTGACCGCCATTTTGACACTGCGAGTAAATGTATTGTTAAAAATAATTGTTATAAATTAATTCGTATTGATAAACATTGTCTGCGCCATCTTGCTTTTTTTCCAATGCCACACTTTTGTCGTGCACGGCAGCCATTTTAGATGCCTTGACCAGACCCACTCTCTGCACGCCGCCGATTCTCAGCATGGCTCCCCACCCTCGCAAGCATCTCCCCCACGCACTGGTCACCCCTGCTCTCTCTCTCATGCATGGGCCATAAACCTCCCCCCATCTGCGCTGCTCTTCCCTGAGTATCACACCCTGTGCCCGCCCGACACCTCCCTTTCACCCTATTCACTACCGCACCCTCTGACACTCCTCTTCCTCTGTGTCTGATTGTCCAGGCCGGTCCCAGGCTATCACCTAGCCCTGCGGATGTAGTTTATGGCCCCAACTGTAAAGAATCACCCCTGCTCAAAGGAGTTACAGTAGATCAAGGCCCCCACCTCATGAGATCCGTCACACCACACGCGTTCATACTATCTGATAACGATCCTGTATTGTGATTGGGGAGGGGATTCTCACTGTAAGGGTGTGTGGGACCGAGCCTGAAGCGGAAGATTCCAGGGATGCCTTTTTGTACTTCAAAGTCTTCACAATTATGTGTCACATTAAAAATATATAGCACTCCAACAAAGTAGTAGGATTATAACACTTTAATAACTTATAAATATATACAATGCTCCAACAAAGTAAACACGTTAAAAAAATACTTTTTAAACAACTATTTACATGACATTGCTTTAACCAGGATAGACAAAGAAATGACACAGTGATGTAAAAGTTTCTGAAAGAAATGCCAAGAACGTCCCATGTGAAAGTGAATTTTATCTGGCAATTTTTTTCTTTTCCTTCTCATGAAAAGAAAGTTAAAGCCAGGTTCGTTACCTACCTCATCTGCAAAAAAAAACTCTCGAGAGGGACCGAAAAAAAATATAGCTATGGTAATCATACCATGCATCGGCACATGGAGAGGTGGCACCCTCTTAATTATTCTAAAGCACAACTTCGAGATTTGGTGGATAACCCCCGACCGGCAAAAACATCCACCAATGACTTAGCAATAAGTGAGTCAGAGGCAAGGGAAACGGTCCCAAATCTGCAAAAGAACTTTGGGCAGATGAGATTGACTTGTGTAGCATGTGGAAAATTAATTTCATGCGGAGAGATGAGTATTACTTTAATAAATAGATCATATGAAAATCATCCATGTCCAAAATGTCCTAGAAAGTAATTTTTGTCATTTTTGAGGAAGAGAGATAACCTACAGTGGTACGGGGTCGTTTTCGTTCGTACCTGGGGGGCCAGGTGACATTCCTTCGGGGTGGCTTAGGGGCATTTAAAACAACTTTCCTGATACAGGTAGCATATAAAGTAGAGGCTAAATACCAGGATCTTTATCGATTGCTTTATGCTGTATAAAAATGAAAAACACATACAACAAATCTGGACCATTCATATTTTCAATTTTTCTGCGTACTATACTTTTTAACTCTTAACTAATTGAGCTGCTTCATTTCACCTGCTTTTTAAAAAAAAAAAAAAAAAATCGGAAACAGTGGCCATTTATTCGAAACTTACCAATCTACGCGTTACAACTACGTTTGCTTTTTCAAAAACCTTTAATAAAAATGTTGGTGCCCAAATACGGGCCTACAACCCCGTGGGCCAGCCACGGAGCAGGCTGGAACTGTAAATGGGGGGGGGGTATTTATTTGTGGAAAACATAACAGAGAGTCAGTGGTCGTTGATTTCATAGTAAAAAGTGCGACAAGTGCAACAAAATCATATCGATAATTCATTGTGAGCAAGTACCAAAAGTGTCGACAATTCGAACCTTCAATAATAAATACAGTAATCAATAATGCATTAGAACTTAATATCAATTCATTGTTCGATCGTGTAATCAGTACCCGTCCCATGTCAATTCATTGTTCGAACATATAATCAGTCTTATCCCATATCAATTCATGTGCTAAAAACTGCATACATATCTCATGATATCAAGGCTGAGCAATCGGGGCACAACAAGGAGTTGAGAGTTTCATTTGTACCGGCGCCATTTTGGGTGAGGTCAGGAAGGTCCAAGTATAGTCAAAATGTCTCCACCAACTCGTGGTTGGACCGGGTCCTCTTTCGGCAGTCCAAAAGTTTTCGTTGAAGGGTAGCAGAGGGGACTGCCGACATGAACCATCAGTCAAAGTGGAGTGGGAGGCAACAATCTCTCCTACCGGGTCATACTGGTGTCCCACCGGAAATGATCAAGTTGGTAGTCTTGCAGGATTTTGGTCATTTCAAGACTGAGGCCGGCGCCGGCATGAGCGCGCCGACGTCCCGCGGCTACGTCGTGGTCGTTCCGTGGGTGATCATGGCAGTCATTCCCCATCGGGGGTCGGGGGCCCCCGTGGCTCTTATAGAATCTTCAAAGTTGAGGAGAACGTTTCTGGACGCAGGAAACTAGAAGCGTCGTTGCACCGCAACAGTGGACGAGACCCCCGCTGGGTGAGCGGAGCATCATTGCCTCGCAATAGTGGACGACACCTTTTGTCGGGTGAGTGCAGCGCCGCTGCATCGCAAGAGTGGAGGAACCCTTGTCGGGTGAGTGGAGCGTTGGGGGTGCAGCTGAGGGGCCCCCACCTGGGGGGGTGGGAGAGGCTCGTTCGCGCCGCCTCTCCCTCCCAGCGCACCCCACGCCGACACCTGGCGTTGATATCCGTGATGTCCGGACCAGGCGATAAGAGGGGGGGGTCGGAGGCAGAGGCAAGACATCCCCCCCGTGGCCTGCAGGGCGCCGCTTCAGGACCGAACGGGGAGCTCATATCAAGCCGGGGCCAGACCAGGAGATACGAGGGGAGGGGGGGGGGTCGGTGGCATGTGCAAGACATCCCCCCCCAAGTGTTGTCGCAGCCATTAAAGGAAGAAGAGGGATCCCGTCGGCGTCGGCTCCTCTTCTGGCCCAGGGGGGGGGGGGTCGGTGGCATGTGCAAGACATCCCCCCCAGTGTTGTCCCAGCCATAATTGAAAAAAGAAGAAGATACCGTCGGCCTCGGCTTCTCTCCTGGTCCACCTTATGCGACGACCCTTTTGTTGGGTGAGTGGAGCGTTGGGGGTGCAGCTGAGGGGCCCCCACCTGTGGGGGTGGGAGAGGCTCGTTTGCGCCGCCTCTCCCTCCCAGCGCACCCCACGCAGACATCTGGCGTTGATATCCGTGATGTCCGGACCAGGCGATAAGAGGGGGGGGTCGGAGGCAGAGGCAAGACATCCCCCCCCGTGGCCTGCAAGGCGGCAGAAGAAGGGAATCGGGAGACCAGTAAATTTCGGGCCATCCACCCCACGGCTGATGGCGGTTAGCTGGGCCCCGCCCTGCACGTGTCGAGGCCTCATCTTCCGGATGGGCGTAACCGTGGCCGTGTTGCACTTCGGGAGTTTCCGGAATGGGGGTAGGTATCAGCTGATTTGTATCTATTTCATGTTACCGTTAATAGGCGTGGCGGGCGGTGGGACAGACATGCTTGGAGCAGTGGGGGGGTGGCTGAGCCTAGCTACCTCGTGGCTGCCGTAACGTCAAGCTTGGCTTCTTTCACCACTTCCATGTTTCTTATTTCTAGCGAAGTCAAAAACTCATCAGTGGCCTACTGATTTTGTTCGATTTCTTTCCCTTCCTTTTCAAGTGTGTTTCATGCTAAAGTTTCTGTTTAACAGGATACAGTGATTACTTCGTATTTTACATATGTCTTCTTTATTAGGGGTACTCTCCGGTTGAGCCAGATGATGTACCTCTAATAAATGGTCCGGGTGGAACTAGTTTCTCAATCAGTGGGGAGTAGATGGGCATGACAGATTACAACGGGGGACAAAGGTCCGCATTACCCACCCTTCACTACTTGCAAAGACTAGACAGAATATTTCTATTCCACGTTATTTGTAAACAGAGAATACCTCGAAAGAACTATTCCTTGAACAATAAATGTTCAGCCAATCAATCAATCAGTGGGGAGAAAAACAGGCATGACGGATTACAACGGGGGACAAAAGTCCGCATTACCTATCCTTCACTATCTGCAAAGGGAGAGAGAATATTCCTATTCTTCTCTGTTTGTAGACAGGGAATATCTCAAAGAGCAATAATCGATAAAAAATTAGTAGGATTATAACACTTTAATAACTTATAAATATATACATCGCAACAAAAACAGTAAACACCTTAAAACATTTTATATTAAAACAGAAGCATCAATGACAACTAACAGTAGTGATATCCTGGGCGGGTGATGGAACTGGGATTGTTAATGGAAAAAGATCTACAGAGAAAGCTATTGGTGAATTATATTTCTCCGGAAATTTAAAACTCACAAATGTTTTATTTGTGTAATCGTTTCAGGTCAAACGGATTGTTGAAAAATGTTCAGAATGGAAGAGTCACCAAAAGGCAAAAAGAACACTCATGTATGAAAATCTTACTATTAATGCTTGACTGAGGCCAAGGAGATCAGAGTGCATGAGTCTCATGCTCGATCGATTGAGCTAGCCGGATCGGGCAACAAAAAGTATAAAATAGTTATGTAAATATTTATTTAATAAAATGTTTTACCCTGTTACTTTGCTGGTGTGTTGTATATATTTATAATATTTGCATAGGGTTTGTCGTTATTTTGGGTGGGGTGGGTGGTGGAGCCGAGCTGTCTTGCAGCCGTCATGGTGTGGAGCTCAGTTCATCTCACTAGTTTCGTATTTCTCATGAGGGGTTGTTCTTAATGTTTCTATTTTAGCGAGGTGAAAAAGAGATCCCATTAGTGGCTTACTGATTTTGCTCGATTCCTTTTGTTTTTTAAAATGATTTTACACTATCTGCAAAGACTAAACAGAGTATTGCGACTCTGTGCTTGTTTGTAAATAGAGAATGAACCAAAGAGAACCAATTCTAAAACAGTAAATGCTTGGATAACAATCAATCAAATAGAGAGAGAAGCAGGCACGATGGATTACAACGGGGGCAAAGGCCTGCGTTAACTACCCTTCACTATCTGCAAAGAGAGAGTACTCCTAAGAGAAAAGAGGGGGGGGGAGGGGGGGCAGCGTTCAAAGCACATCAGCGTGCATAAACACGAAAATGTTTTTACCTATCACGTACTTGACATTTGACAGCTTTTGATATTTGCTATTAAAAAACCATTGAAATTCACTGAAAAAACCATAGGTTATAGACCATATATAGTTAGGAATTAGCATTTACAAAACCTTGAAAATTCACTGAAAAAAACATAGGTTATAGACCATATATAGTTAGGGATTAGCATTTTCAAAACCTTATTTTACTCGCACAAAACCATTGAAATTCGCATATATAGTTAGATGCACTAACTATATATCGCGCACCCGCAATCCACTGCTGATGATGTCGCATATTACATCATTCATGACATGCTCAGTGACATCACTGATGACATCACTGATGACATCTCAAATGACATCACTGATGACATCACTGATGACATCTCAAATGACATCACTGATGACATCACTGATGACATCACTGAAGACATCTCAAATGACATTACTGATGACATCTCATTTGACATCTCATTTGACATTACTGAGCACATCACTGATGACATCATTCATGTGATAATACGATGAACCTCTTCAGACTCTAATATAACCTTAGATACACTCAGTGTAAACAGACACTCACAGACTGTCACTCATCCATGGAGTTACTCATACACCTAGTCAGTCATGCAAAGAATCAATCACACCTCCATTTCCTCAACTATACAGTTATACACACCTTACTTATTCAAACATATACTAACACATATTTACTCTCTTATACAATCCCTGATACAAGTTCACAATGATCCATACAGCCACTCACACATTCACTGGCTCTTATGCACAGTTATTTATATATGTCAACTCTCACATGTACTGTGTTTTACATATGTACTTACTTTGACATGTAGCACTGAGATATCCATTCACTCACCAATACACTCATGCACACAGTCAACCGCCCATACAGCTGTTTCCACATGCACTTTTGAACCCATACATCTAGTGAATCAACTGCTCACACATCTATGCACAGAGTCATACACCTCCCAGCCACCCACACACACTCAGTCTCCCATACAAATACTTGGGCAACCAATCAATAACCCATATAGTTACTCATATAGCTACTGATCAACACATGCAGCAGTTTATAGAACAACAGACATAATGATGCACAAATTAAGACAGTTTAGTCACTAACCCATTCACTCAGTGAGACACATTTAATCACTCACTCATACAGTCAGTCATGCACCTACTAAATCCTTCATCCAGACACTTATACATCCACTCATTCTTCAATATGTAAGACATATTTTAACTTTACAGAAACATACAGTCACTGGATGTTGTCATCAGTGATGTCATCAGTGATGTCACTGAGCATGTCATGAATGATGTAATATGTGACATCATCAGCAGTGGATTGCGGGTGCGCGATATATAGTTAGTGCATCTAACTATATATGCGAATTTCAATGGTTTTGTGCGAGTAAAATAAGGTTTTGAAAATGCTAATCCCTAACTATATATGGTCTATAACCTATGGTTTTTTCAGTGAATATATATATATATATATGTATATATATATATATATATATATATATATATATATATATATATATATATATATGGCGCTTCCACCACCGCTGGTTAAAGAGGGCTGCTGTCACGGGCGGTCTTGTTGCAGCCACCAGCAGGCTGTATATATTCACTCCAGAAAACACCAACGTTATGATGAAAACAAGACACCCAGAGCTCCGATTTTGAAGATTTATTAGGCAGATGACGTAATCTCCACGACGCGTTTCGCCATTACGGCTTGGTCATATATATATATATATATATATATATATATATATATATATATATATTACCTACTGGCGGTCGCCAGTAGGAATATATAGTTAGGATTTTTTTCCTTTGGGATTTTTGAAAATTCTATGTCGAATAACTTTGGCTTTTGTGGACGGAATTGGCTGAAATTGTCAGGAAAATGGCACATTTTGTTTCTGAGCAGCCCTTGAAAATTTGGGGGGGTTTCGTCAAGGGGGGGCCGAGAAAAAAGGTGGGTCCCAAAACGCGTTTTTAACATTGAGTTTTCCATAGGGCGGTTGGACTCACTTTTAGCTCGAACGGCTGAATGGATTTACACGAAACTTGGCAAAATTGTAGATATGGTTTGCCCGACGTGCCTTTGCTATGTCTCAATATATGTGCTCCAGTGGATTTTGAGAAATTAACGTTTTAAAAAACAGATATATCTGTGACAGCGTCCCGGTTAGCGCCCCGGTTCGCATACCTGACGCGTAATGGAACTTCGCGAAGCGAAGCTGATTGGCTCTCGGGTGTCTGTAAACATTCTAAACAGTCCGGAGCGGCCGCCATCTTGTGTCTCGGTAGGATCGAGACACAAGAGGTGGCCAAAACAAAGTGGGAAATGAGCATAAGGGGGCAGAGTACATCCTCCCTGACCCCCTAGGTTTGATGAGGGGGCTTTTAAAGGGCCTCGCGGGGTTAAAAAATAATAATTTTTATATCGTTTTTTTTTGCGGGGGGAGCGCTCGGTACGCGCACCGGGAAGCGGTCCGGGAAGCGTAATATTGGGAAAATAGGATGAAAGAATGTTCAAATATTGTATGTTTATTGATTGTTATTTTTTTTTAATTTATTTTATTTAAGTACCAACATGTAGGTACCAATGCAGAGTCTAAAAATAAAAATACATTGTTTCCTTTGTAGATATCTTGCAGGTTGTTTCAGAAGTTTTTGTGGTTTATGGAATTCATAGCGTAGTCTGTCAGGAAAGCAGAAACACCATGGAGGCAGGAGATGATAAAGAGATGTTAAATACACATTGGAGATGATATAGTGGAAGAAAGGAAGTAACTATGAGCAAATTTAAAGTTGCACAGTATATTTAAAGTCTGATTTTACATTAAAATCAATTTGCTACTAGTTTAAAAAATACATATAAAAATTAATAATGTCTCAAACAATTTTTGAATTATTATATATAAATTTATTATTCTGATTTATTTTCAAAATTAAAAAGAACTTCTAATAATTCTTGGTCAGATTTTGACTCATTTTCAATTAACAAATCCACAGCTTCAACACATTGCAGAAGTTCTATGTCCATTGATTGATCAAAGAATTCTGAATCATTTTCTTTGTCTTGGTTGCATTCTGCAATTTCCTCGTTATTTTTCTGCTCTCCTTCCATTTCTATGCTGTAAAATGAATTTTAAAAAAATATATCAGTACAGATAGAGCACTGTTGGGTTTAAGTACAGACAGGTAGTTTGGTTTTTTAAACAGTGATTTTTTTCGTTGGGCAGTGTATGGTATCAAACTGGAAGTAGAAATATGAAAAAATTTATGAAATAAACTCTAAGTCAATTCTTAATTATACAAGACAAGTCTAACTCCATCCATAAATAAAACAGAGAAGTCTATTTTATTCTATAAGTATTACAGAGGGATAGTATTTAACTATCAGAAAATGTTTTCCTAATTAGCTTACAGTACAGATTATACTTCAGTTTTTAAAATAACATCTTACCTTTCAAATAGAACTTCAAGTTATCAGTTGAAATGTACTTCAAGAAGTAGTTAGCAAAATGGCTGTGTTTCTCTC
This sequence comes from Lissotriton vulgaris, assembly GCF_964263255.1. Taxonomy (NCBI): domain Eukaryota; kingdom Metazoa; phylum Chordata; class Amphibia; order Caudata; family Salamandridae; genus Lissotriton; species Lissotriton vulgaris. The sequence goes on along the minus strand of NC_141689.1, from coordinate 1,425,343,815 downwards.
TCTTTCTTTATATATATTCAGGTACATAACCAATCAAATGTCATGAAATAATAGAAGATATTGAAAGTAGCATGTTGATTGGTTGTCAATTCTAACACTTCATAAGTGTTTTGGTTAGGTAATTTACCTCAGGATATTTAATCAGGCTTACAGCATAATTTTCACAATGAAATTCCATCAAATTTGGGGAAATGGTAGGGACTGCTATGTAGTAGGGGCTATTCTATATTTGATGAAAGTGTCTGTAGTGGTTTTTCTGTAAATTACTTTCCCACCTTTTTTTATCGAGCGCTTACCGGTGCGCTCCCCGGTACGCGAACCGGCAGCGTTACGGGAGTCCTCCATTTTGTGTATTGGTAGAATTAAGACATAAGATGGAGGACAAATAATGTACGGAATGGGTAGAAGGGGGCACGGTAGACACTTTGTGACCCTCTAGGTTTTCGGAGGGAGGATTAGGATGCTGATACATGCAAAAATTAAGAAAAAAAAACATTTTAAAATTTCGCGGGGGGAGCGCTCGGTACGCACACCGGTAAGCTAACCGGGGAGCGTACTTTAGTGAAGAAAAAAAAAAGAATACATTTTACATCTTTTGATATTTGCTATTAAAAAACCATTGAAATTCACTGAAAAAACCATAGGTTATAGACCATATATAGTTAGGAATTCGCATTTACAAAACCTTGAAAATTCACTGAAAAAACCATAGGTTATAGACCATATATAGTTAGGGATTAGCATTTACAAAACCTTATTTTACTCGCACAAAACCATTGAAATTCGCATATATAGTTAGTTGCACTAACTATATATCGCGCACCCGCAATCCACTGCTGATGATGTCACATATTACATCATTCATGACATGGTCAGTGACATCACTGATGACATCACTGATGACAACTCAAATGACATCACTGACAACATCACTGATGACATCATTCAAGTGTTAATACGATGAACCTCTTCAGACTCTAATATAACCTTAGATACACTCAGTGTAAACAGACACTCACAGATTGTCACTCATCCATGGAGTTACTCATACACCTAGTCAGTCATGCAAAGAATCAATCACACCTCCATTTCCTCAACTATACAGTTATACACACCTTACTTATTCAAACATATTCTAACACATATTTACTCTCTTATACAATCACTGATAAAAGTTTACAAAGATCCATGCAGTCACTCACTTATTCACTGGCTCTTATACACAGTAATTTATATATGTCAACTCTCACATGTACTGAGTTTTACAAATGTACTTAACTTTGACATGTAGCACTGAGATATCCATTCACTCACCAATACACTTATGCACACAGTCAACCACCCATACAGCTGTTTCCACATGCAGTTTGGAACCCATACATCTAGTGAATCAACTGTTTACACATCTATGCACAGAGTCACACACCTCCCAGCCACCCCCACACACACACTCACTCTCCCATACAAATACTTGGACAACCAATCAATAAGCCATATAGTTACTCATATACTACTGATCAACACATGCAGCAGTTTACACAACAACAGATATAATGATGCACAAATGAAGACAGTTTAGTCACTAACCCATGCACTCAGTGAGACACATTTAATCACTCTCTCATACAGTCAGTCATGCACCTACTAAATTCTTCATCCAGACACTTATACATCCACTCATTCTTCAATATGTAAGACATATTTTAACTTTACAGAAACATACAGTCATTGGATAATGTCATCAGTGATGTCATTTGAGTTGTCTTGTCATCAGTGATGTCATCAGTGATGTCACTGACCATGTCATGAATGATGTAATATGTGACATCATCAGCAGTGGATTGCGGGTGCGCGATATATAGTTAGTGCAACTAACTATATATGCGAATTTCAATGGTTTTGTGCGAGTAAAATAAGGTTTTGTAAATGCTAATCCCTAACTATATATGGTCTATAACCTATGGTTTTTTCAGTGAATATATATATATATATATATATATATATATCCTTTACACCTCGCTTTCACTCCAATTCTCCAAACGGACAAACGAGCGTGGACCCGATATTATTCAGTGCATACTTTATTTAGCCAGCGCCGCCATAACGCGTTTCGGGAGATCCCTCCCTTGATCACATGACAGCTCAAAGGCTTTTCAAAAACAACAATTGATGGACAGAATGCAGAACAATGTCATACATTCACCCCAGTACAGAGATCTGGGCCTAAATCCATCGTTTTTTTGCACTCCACACCACCCCAGTTCAGACATGGCCATATGCAAATCAGCCTTGACCCTGTGCCTCATGGGAACAGTCCAGCCCGAACTGCCAAGCCATGTCTTTCCTGGACAGGAATCAAGCATCCTAGGACTGGTTTCTGTCTATCAGCCGTCTTCAGCCAGGATAGCTTGACTCCAGTGGTGTGGAGAGCATGGGACTCACGTCTGAGCATACCCATCCCACTCGGGGTGACAAATGCAAAAACAACAATTGATGGACAGAAATGTAAATGTAAATGTAAGGTGTTTTGTAGCGCGCTCAATTACTACCGGAGTATCCTGGCGCGAATGACCGCTGGGGAACCCGTCCTGGCTTTCCCTGTGAGATGGCCCCATGCTGGGTATCTCCAAGGTGAAGCCAGGCATCCCCGGCGTCTGTGAGGGGCCGTTGTAGCGATGAGGCAAGCTTAATGCCCAGAGTTACCGAGTGTGATCACTGCCCAAAGTGGGCACCAAGGCGAGAATTATCAGTCCGCTGACCCTGGTCCTCGACCCTGCCGTGTCGGGAATCGAACCCTGGTCCCGGGCCGTTCTCAGCCTCCGGGTCTGCCGCCTCTAACCAGTGAGCCACACCTCGCTACAAGAATGCAGAACAATGTCATACATTCACCCCAGTACAGAGATCTGGGCCTAAATCCATCGTTTTTTTTCACTCCACGCCACCCCAGTTCAGACATGGCTATATGCAAATCAGCCTTGACCCTGGGCCTCATGGGAACAGTCTAGCCCGAACTGCCAAGCCATGTCTTTCCTGGACAGGAATCAAGCATCCTAGGACTGGTTTCTGGCTATCAGCCGTCTTCAGCCAGGATAGCTTGACTCCAGTGGTGTGGAGAGAATGGGACTCACGTCTGAGCATACCCATCCCACTCGGGGTGACAAATGAAAAAACAACAATTGATGGATAGATTGCAGAACAATGTCATACATTCACCCCAGTACAGAGATCTGGGCCTAAATCCATCGTTTTTTTGCACTCCACACCACCCCAGTTCAGACATGGCCATATGCAAATCTGCCTTGACCCTGTGCCTCATGGGAACAGTCCTGCCCGAAATGCCAAGCCATGTCTTTCCTGGACAGGAATCAAGCATCCTAGGACTGGTTTCTGGCTATCAGCCGTCTTCAGCCAGGATAGCTTGACTCCAGTGGTGTGGAGAGCATGGGACTCACGTCTGAGCATACCCATCCCACTCGGGGTGACAAATGAAAAAACAACAATTGATGGATAGAATGCAGAACAATGTCATACATTCACCCCAGTACAGAGATCTGGGCCTAAATCCATCGTTTTTTTTGCACTCCACACCACCCCAGTTTAGACATGGCCATATGCAAATCTGCCTTGACCCTGTGCCTCATGGGAACAGTCCTGCCCGAAATGCCAAGCCATGTCTTTCCTGGACAGGAATCAAGCATCCTAGGACCGGTTTCTGGCTATCAGCCGTCTTTAGCCAGGATAGCTTGACTCCAGTGGTGTGGAGAGCATGGGACTCACGTCTGAGCATACCCATCCAACTCTGGGTGACAAATGCAAAAACAACAATTGATGGACAGAATGCAGAACAATGTCATACATTCACCCCAGTACAGAGATCTGGGCCTAAATCCATCGTTTTTTGCACTCCACACCACCCCAGTTCAGACATGGCCATATGCAAATCAGCCTTGACCCTGTGCCTCATGGAAACAGTCCAGCCCGAACTGCCAAGCCATGTCTTTCCTGGACAGGAATCAAGCATCCTAGGACCGGTTTCTGGCTATCAGCCGTCTTCAGCCAGGATAGCTTGACTCCAGTGGTGTGGAGAGCATGGGACTCACGTCTGAGCATACCCATCCCACTCGGGGTGACAAATGCAAAAACAACAATTGATGGACAGAATGCAGAACAATGTCATACATCCACCCCAGTACAGAGATCTGGGCCTAAATCCATCGTTTTTTTTTGCTCAACATGCCATTCCAGTTTGGACCCATTCATCTGCAAATCAGTCTTGACCCTGCCCCCAATGGGAACAGTCCAGCCCGCACTGCCAGGCCAGGTCTCCCTGGACTGGAAACAAGCATCCTAGGACCGGGTTTGGGCTTTCAGCCCTCATCAGCCATGCTCAAAGGCTTTACCCTTCGCCTTTTAAAGTGCAAGTGCAGTGCAGCCATATCATAAACATGGTGGAAATACTATGCTTGAGCACGTCTTCTGGTTCAATAATGCATTGATCACTGTATATTTTTTAACATAATGTCAATTGTACAACCTGAATTATCAACATTCCTAGACGGAAATTTCTATTCATGAAATTCATAAAAAGAACAAAATACATGCACAAATGCTTGTTGTGCCTCTGTATTCCGCCATGGAATAACAGTGAAACTTATTCAAGTGTCTAATAAACAATAATAATAGTGCAATACCATGAAGTGAATAAGCAATAAAAATCTACCATTATATTTTTCAGTTTGTCAGCAAGGTGACTATAAGTCTGTGCAAATAATTGCATAAATATTTCAAGTGCAAAGTGATAACAGGACAGTTCATTCCTCTAATGCATACATCTATTAGGGTCAATCCATAGATAAAATCATTATAAATATCAGAAATACAAAGATATATATACTTTCTATACAATGACTTTAAAAAACGAATCCCTAAATTTTATAAATATGTCAATAAATAATACACTATCCTAAAATCACTACCCACTCTAAAATCTATAAGCTTTCATTTGGTGTAAAAAATAAATTTAATAAATTGCACTTTCTCAATGTGGTAATTTCCATACTTCATCCCCGGACAGTTCACTATTTATAGATGTTTCTCATCCTGTTGTCCCAAACAGTTAACCTACATAAAATTTCATTTTCTACAAGCATTAGAGGAAGGTATACAGGTCTTCACTGATGTTCAGACCATTCGGATGTTTCGAATCAAACCGCAGAATATAAGATGTTTCCAACCTCCTTAGTTTAGATTCTCTGTCCCCTCCTCTTTTTTGAGGCATGATGGTCTCGATGGCATAATATTTCAAGTGTTTAGGATCACTGTTATGGCATTGTTGAAAATGCTGTGCCACCGGATAACTATCATCTTTGTTACACATGGCTCGGATATGTTGCAACACCCTCCTGTGTACAGGTAGTTTCATGCTCCCCACGTACCGTAAGTTACAGCTGCAGGTGAGCAGGTACACTGCAAAATCAGATTTGCAAGTTATGTGTTGACTGATTTTGCAAATTGCAGAGCCGAATGCTGTGGTGTAAGTGGTAGTATTTACACCATACTGGCATGCTTTGCAACCAGAACATCTAAAGAAACCCTTCCTTGCCATCATCCATGACCCCTTCCCTCTGGTCTCAAAATTACTTCTGACCAGGGAGAAGTCCATGTTATTATTTCTCCTAAAAGTTATAGATGGCATATTTGACAATGACCCCCTTATTACCGGGTCGCCTTTTACAATCAGCCAGTTTCTCCTGACTATCTCCCTGATCTGTTTCTGCTGTTTCGAGAAACCAAGGATTAGTCTTATTGGTTCCTTTTCTGTACCTTCCTTGTTCTTTCTTGTCCTGTACTTTAACAAATCCTCTCTTGCCATTAATTTAGATTTCCCAATCGCTACCTCAATCACTTGCGAGCAATACCTTTTATCAAGAAACCTATTTTTGCACTCATTTTGTTTTTCCTCGCATGTAGCTCCCTACTACAAATTTGTCTTATTCAGAGCATTTCCCCATACGGGATGCTCCTAAGTAAATGGGGGGATGCGCGCTTGAGGCATGTAATAATGTGTTTCCAGATGTGGGCTTACGATATAAGGTAGTAGTAAGCTCGTTTTCTACAACATGTATCTTCACGTCCAGCAACGTAACCATTTCTTTACTCATCTCTGCCATGAAGTGTAGATTAACCTTATTGAGATTCAATGCTTCAATAAAATCAGTAGCACTAGCCATACTTCCGTCCCAGACAATAAACAAATCATCAATGTAGCGTAACCATGTTACCACATTGCTATTAAAAACCAATTCATGTTGCGGCCTGAGAACCGGCTCCTCCCACCAGCCCATAAAAAAACAGGCATAACTGGGGGAGATGCTGGCCCCCATGGCTACACCCTGCGTCTGTTGGTACATCCTTCCATCAAAGAGAAAAACATTATTCTCTAAGCAAAATGTTATCATTTTAAGCAACATGTTGGAATGCTGAGAGTAGATAATGGGCCTGTTATGTAGGAAGTATTCAATAGCCCGCATGCCATCCCGATTTCTAATACATGTATATAGGCTAGACACATCAAGAGCTATTAACAGTTAAGAGGACCTCCATTCTATATCATGAACTTTCCTAAGAAAGTCACTCGTATCCTGTACATAAGATTTCAAGCTCCTGACCAAGTCCTGCAAAAAGAAATCAATGTACCTAGAAAGATTTTCCAGCAGGCCATCACATGTGGAAATAGTTGGACGCCCCGGTGGTCTATTCATACTTTTATGGATTTTGGGAATGAAATAGATCACCGGGATACTGGGATGTTCCTTCTTTAAATATTTGAATTCCTCCCAATTAAGCATCCCCACAGTTTTCCAAGCCAATAATTGTTTTGACAGCATTTCCTGGGTGACTCTGTATTTTGAAAATTGAACTTTTCTATTGCATTCGGTGTGGTTAAGTTGACTGTATGCCTCTTGTAAGTAGTCTTGATCAGGCCACAAGACCAAATTCCCTCCTTTATCTGATTTCCGTACTATGACTTGGTCATTGTCCTTTAATTTATTAACAAGTTGCCAGTACTTCCTCTCATGATTTGTATATTTCCTTTTAGATTTTGTGGTCATAATATTAAGTCTTTTGACTTGTGTTACCAATTGTTCATTAAAAACATCCAGTGAATCACGTACCATGATGGGTACGAATTTTGATTTAGGTTTGAATAAAGTTCGAGGCTTGACATTTGTTCCAGCTATCTGTGTTTGCCGGATCTCATTTTCTGTTGTGGGTACATCCAATGTTAACTGGGGGCGTTCTCGTAATATTTCCTCCCCTCTTTCCAACCCATGCATATCATATAGTAAATCATAGTCTGCTCCAACAAGGCCTTGCAACTCAGAATGCTGTGGCATAGCCCTCTCTTCATCATTTTTCTGAGTGCCCCGTTGCTCATGAACTTTTTTAATTTTAGTTTTCTTATAAACCTATAGACATCCGCACAGGTTTGGGTGTAGTTAAAATTGGATTCTGGGCAAAAGGACAGTAGTAATGATAGTAGCTGTTTTTTGGCCGCTGTGAGATTGATGCTCGACAGATTCACAATAGAATTGTTGCTCTTTGGGGGGGTATTCACTTGGATGGTCTCATTGAACCCCCACCTTGACCAATTGCTATCTGCAAGCTTTTCCTCTCCCTCGCTTCTTGGCGCCTTCGTATTGCTTACCTTCGCCCCCTTCTTCTCCTTGTTGCCCTGCTTTACCTGGCATTTTGGTGCGAAGCCTCAGCGTGTCCCTGTGGCTGCTTTTGAGGATCTCCAATTCTTCCCCCAATGTTAGTTTGATATTATTTTGCTCCGCCCTTGCTCCTGTCAAATTATCAGATTCAGAACCACTTTCTATAGCGGAGCTTTAATATTTTTTAACATAATGTCAATTGTACAACCAGAATGATCAACATTCCTAGACCTAAATTTCCCGGAAATTTCTATTTTATATATATATATATATATATATATATATATATATATATATATATATATATATATATATATATATATATATATATAAAGCCTACTGGCAGTCGCCAGTAGGTAATTATAGTTAGAACCTAGTTTCCATAGGAAAAGCGTTTTTTGATTTGCCAATATGTTTGGCGCTGTCTGATGAATCTTCGTGAAAACATAGGGCCGGACCGCACAGTTGTTTGTGTGTTTAAAGTTTCGGGGTGATTTGTCAAACGGGGGCTGAGAAAAAAGGGGGTCTTAAAGTGCATTTTCACCATGATATTTTCCATAGGAAACTTTATTACAGGCTACAGTCCGGCCTGCTGAACGGAATTACACCAAATTTGGCAAAAAGGTAGGTCTTGGTTTACAATGCGCCCTTTTTTCAAATGGTGTAAATCCGTTCAGTAGTTCCTGAGAAATTTAAAAAAGAAAAATATCGATATCTGCGCACCGAGTAGGAGTCGCGAACCCTCCCGGGCACAAGCTCAATTCCGATGGGCTGCCAACACTCCAAACCTGGAAGTGTTGGCAGCCATCTTGTGACTCGGTAACTGAGTCACAAGAAAAAGGGTGAAACAAAGATAGAAAACATGAAAAGGGGGCAGAGTAGAAACACCCTGACCCCCTAGGCCTGCTCAGGGGTCACACAGGGACCCCCAGAGCGATAAAAAGCATTTTTTCTTTTTTTTAAATCGCCAGAATTTGTGCTGAGTGCGTGAATCCTGCCGTTAAAATAAAAGAAAAATGAAACGCAGGCTCCCGCGCTTCATTTAAATGAGACCCAAGATGGGCCAGGTCCTGGGGGAATGCCACTATTATATTGCGGGGCCAGCGTGGGCCCCTGCAGCCCAGGCGACAGCCACCTTCCCGGTGCTATGCAAAATATATGTGGGAAAGCACACGGCCCCCCCACAGCCCCGGGGACCGCCACCTCTCCGGGGCTTGTTTATTAATCTGTGGGGGGCCTCCCAGGACCACCCAAACCCAGGGACCGCCACTCCTGGGGCTTTACTTAAATATGCGTGGGGCACACGGCCCCCCCTGCTGCCCCGGGGACCACCACCTCCCCGGGGCTCACAGAAAATAATTTGAGGGTGGGGGGGCTCACCCCAAGCCCCGGGGACCGCCACCTCCCCGAAGGCTTTCTTCAATTAATTGCGGTGGTCCAGCGGGCCCCCCATAGCCCCGGTGACCACCACCTCCCGGGGCTGTGCAAATGATGGGAGGGGGGCCCTTGATGGCCCTGGGGACCGCCCCTCCAAAGAATTTAATAAAAAAACATTTTAAAAGACTGGCCATGCCATGGGGATGGGGTCCCCGAGGCCGAAATTGGCCTCTGGAGGGGGGCCATGTAGCCCCCTTCCCGTTTTTTAAAATTTATTTTTACGAATAGGGGTCAGGCCCTGGGGGATGGGGTCCCCCAGGGCCCAAAAATAGTAACAGAAGGGGGGGTCACACAGCCCCTTCTGAAAAATCTAATTAAAATAGCCGGCTTCTCACCGGAGGTCCCGACCACTTACTGCACACTATGCAAACACACCCCATGGCACGTTGTAAGTTGGGGAGTTAATTCCCCTTGAATACTGAGGGTCCCTGGGGGCCAAGTAACCCACCAGGTACCTCCAGTATGTGCCACAGAGCGGCGTAGCCGAGAGGTGGTCCGAGGCTATGCCCCTTTTTACAACTCTCTGCAATGCAGCTCTGTGGCACTTACTGGAGGTACCTCGGTGGGATAGTTGGCCCCCAGGGATCCTCAGGATTCAAAGGGACTTAATCCCCCAACTTACAATGCACCAGGGGTACATTTGCACAGTGGTGCAGGAAGGGGGAGGGGCTTGATATAACAAGTGTGCAAACACACCCCCTGGCATGTTGTAAATTGGGGAATTAAGACTCCTTCAATCCTGAGGGTCCCTGGGGGCCAACTAGCCCACCAGGTACCTCCAGTAAGCGCTACAGGGCTGTGTTGCAGAGAGGTGGTCTGAGGCCACAACCCCTTTTTACACCTCTCTGCAACGCAGCAGCGTGGTGCTTACTGGAGGTACCTGGTGGACTAGTTGGCCCCCAGGGACCCTCAGGATTCAAGGGTACTTAATCCCCTAATTTACAACGCACCAGGGGGCGCATTTGCACAGTAGTGCAGGTCGGGTGTGGCCCTGATATCACAAGTGTGCAAACACGCCCCCTGGTGCGTTGTAAATTGGGGGATTAAGTCCCCCTTAATCCTGAGGATCCCTAGGGGCCAACTAGCCCACCAGGTACCTCCAGTAAGTGCCACAGAGCTGTGTCCGAGGCCACACCCTGTTTTACACCACTCTGCAAATGCGGCTTCAGGTGCACTGATGGTGGGCCAATGAGGTCCACACAAGCAGTGCGCCAGAAGCCATGTTTGAAGTGTGGTGTAAAAAGGGGCATGGCCACGGAACACATCTCTGCAATGCAGCTCTTTGTCACTTATTGGAAGTACCTGGTGGGCTAGTTGGCCCCCAAGGACCCTCATGGATTCAAGGGGACTCAATAGGGACATTATAGTTAAACATTAGCATTTAAAAAACCTTAAAAATTCACTCAAAAAAACATAAGTTTCAGGGAAGTTGCAGTTAGAAATTAGCATTTAAAAAATCCTTAGAAATTCACTGAAAAAAACACAGGTTTCAGCGACATTATAGTTAGTTAGACATTTCACTCGTACAAAACCAGAGGAATCCGGCCGTTATAGTTAGTAGAGCTAACTATAGCTCATGCCCCCACAATGCACTGCTGATGACGTCACATATTGCATCACTCATGATATGGTCAGTGACATCACTGATGACATCACTGGTGACATCTCAAATTACATCACTGATGAAATCTCAAATGACATCACTGATGATATTATTCATGTGATAATCTGATGCACCTACTCACACCCTAATAAAACATTTTATACACCCACTCTAAAACACAGACCACCAATATCGAAAGCATAAACAGACCAATAGCAGTTAGTACATACCCGCTCAGTGATTCCTAGGTCTACACACACACACATCCACTCATTGACCCATACAGTAACTCATTCATGCAGTAACTAATCAATGCAGTACTATCATATGCACTCATACATCTGTACATACACTCACATACCTCCACTCATCCATAGACTTACTCACACACCTATTCAGTCATGCATAGAATCAATCACATCCATTTACTCACCTATACAGTTATACACAGACCACTTCACTTATTTATACAAATACTAACACATAACTTACTCTCTTATACAAACACTGATACAAGCACACACTCATCCATACAGCCACTCTCACAATCACTCACTCTCACGTATAGTCATTTATATACTCCAACACTCGCATATACTGATTTCACATATGTAGTTACTCACACATATACCACTGAGACATCCATTCACTCACCAACACACCCATAAACACACTCACCCACCCTTCACAGATGCAATCTTGAACCCATACACCCAGTTAATCCCCCACTCACACATCTATGCACAGAGTCACCCACCCCCCACCCACTCACAGACACTCAGGCACCCATACAGATACTCAGACAACCAATCAATAACCCATATAGAAAGTCATGTAGCTACTTACCAACCCATGCAGCTGCTTATACACCAATTGACAGACTGATACAGACATTTACACAGTTTACTCACAACCCATGCATTCAGTAAGATACGCTTAATCAGCCACTTATACAATCAGTCATGCACCTATGTCTAGAGTCGACTATGCCAACTCATTGTATGTGGGTATCCCTGCTTACCAGCTGAATCGACTGCAGCTGGTTCAGAACCAGGCCGCACGATTGATCTTTCACCAGCCCAGGCATCAACATGTTCGCCTTTTGCTAAAGTCCCTACATTGGCTCCCCGTGGCTGAGCGCTGTAATTTTAAACTGGGCTGTATTATCTTTAAGGCCCTGGCTGGCCTTGGCCTTGCTTTCATTTCTTCCTCCCTCTGTCACTACGTCCCTTCCCGTAACCTTTGATCCTCCCATCTCGCTTAGCTTAAAACTCCCACCTTCAAATGCAAGAAGCATGGTGGGCTTCAATTCTCGTTCCTTCCTCCTTCTTTTTGGAACGTGCTCCCGTTAGAGTTTAGGCTTACTTCTTCCTACACTCAGTTCAGGTCTCTCCTGAAAACTCACTTGTTTCGCAAGGCTCACAATTAGGTTTCCTTTTGGCTTTCCTTTCTTTTCCCCGCTGCCCATTTATCCATTTATTCTTCCTGTTCCTTCTATGCCGACTAGCACCAAGAAACCGCTGGTTGTAAGCGCGCTCTATAAATTTCTTTACATAACAAAACATAACCTACTAAATCATCCATTCAGACACTTATACACCCACTCATCCTTCAATAAACCTTGGTGTATATATATATATATATAAAACATATTTAAACTTTAAAGAAACACACATTTACGGGTTGATGTCATCAGTGATGTCATCAGTGATGCCATTTGAGATGTCATCATTGATGTCACTGACTATGTCATGAGTGATGTAATATGTGATGTCATCAGCAGTGCATTGCGGGTGGTTGAGTTATAGTTAGCTCTACTAACTATAACAGCCAAATTTCTCTGGTTTTGTACGAGTGAAATGTCCAACTAACTATAACGTCGCTGAAACCTGTGTTTTTTTCAGTGACTATATATATATAGCTCAACAACAGGGGGTGGTGATGGACAGAGTCTCTGAATTAAGCAGAATACTCTCACCCAGTCAAGAGATCAGGGCTTAATCCAACACCGTGTTTTAGCTCACTGCACCATCCCAGCTCAGAACCTGGCTATATGCAAATTAGTCTGTCCCTGGCCCAGTGCATCATGGGAACAGGGCAAACCAAACTACCAAGCCAATTCTTTCACTGGGAAGGAAACAAGCTTCCCGGGACCGGTTTCTGGCATTTCAGCCGTCTTCGGCCCGGCTTGCTTGAATCCTGATGGTGAAATGAGCAAGGGACTCACGTCTAAGTATACCCTTCCACGCTTATGGTGGACAAAATAATTAAACAGGGGGTGGTGATGGAGAGAGTCTCTGAATTAAGCAGAATACTCTCACCCAGTCAAGAGATCAGGGCTTAATCCAACACCGTTTTTTAGCTCACTGCACCATCCCAGCTCAGAACCTGACTACATGCAAATTAGTCTGTCTCTGGCCCAGTGCATCATGGGAACAGGGCAAACCAAAATACCAAGCCAATTCTTTCACTGGGAAGGAAACAAGCTTCCGGGGACCGGTTTCTGGCATTTCAGCCGTCTTCGGCCCGGCTTGCTTGAGTCCTGATGGTGCAATGAGCAAGGGACTCACGTCTGAGTATACCCGTCCACGCTTATGGTGGACAAAATAATTAAACAACAGGGGGTGGTGATGGACAGAGTCTCTGAATTAAGCAGAATACTCTCACCCAGTCAAGAGATCAGGGCTTAATCCAACACCGTTTTTTAGCTCACTGCACCATCCCAGCTCAGAACCTGGCTATATGCAAATTAGTCTGTCCCTGGCCCAGTGCATCATGGGAACAGGGCAAACCAAACTACCATGCCAATTCTTTCACTGGGAAGGAAACAAGCTCGGGGACCGGTTTCTGGCATTTCAGCCGTCTTCGGCCTGGCTTGCTTGAATCCTGATGGTGCAGTGAGCAAGGGACTCACGCCTGAGTATACCCTTCCACGCTTATGGTGGACAAAATAATTAAACAACAGGGGGTGGTGATGGACAGAGTCTCTGAATTAAGCAGAATACTCTCACCCAGTCAAGAGATCAGGGCTTAATCCAACACTGTTTTTTAGCTCACTGCACCATCCCAGCTCAGAACCTGGCTATATGCAAATTACTCTGTCCCTGGCCCAGTGCATCATGGGAACAAGGCAAACCAAACTACCAAGTCCCCGGAAGCTTGTTTCCTTCCCAGTGAAAGAATTGGCTTGGTAGTTTGGTTTGCCCTGTTCCCATGATGCACTGGGCCAGGGACAGACTAATTTGCATATAGCCAGGTTCTGAGCTGGGATGGTGCAGTGAGCTAAAAAATGGTGTTGGATTAAGCCCTGATCTCTTGACTGGGTGAGAGTATTCTGCTTAATTCAGAAACTCTGTCCATCACCACCCCCTGTTGTTTAATTATTTTGTCCACCATAAGCGTGGAAGGGTATACTCAGACGTGAGTCCCTTGCTCATTGCACCATCAGGATTCAAGCAAGCCGGGACGAAGACGGCTGAAATGCCAGAAACCGGTCCCCAGAAGCTTGTTTCCTTCCCAGTGAAAGAATTGGCATGGTAGTTTGGTTTGCCCTGTTCCCATGATGCACTGGGCCAGGGACAGACTAATTTGCATATAGCCAGGTTCTGAGCTGGGATGGTGCAGTGAGCTAAAAAACGGTGTGTTGGATTAAGCCCTGATCTCTTGACTGGGTGAGAGTATTCTGCTTAATTCAGAAACTCTGTCCATCACCACCCCCTGTTGTTTAATTATATATATATAGCCCCCGAGCAACTCTAAAGACGAGATGCATGGGGATTAGGTGTTGCGCTTAAAGGCTGAAATAATAAAAGCATCGCCCACCGAAGGAAAAGAACTGCGGGACTGAAGGGAACTCCACATACCAACATGTCTCACTTACGCCCATCGTGGCATCCACCAGGGGGCAAACAACTTAAAAAGAATAATGGGGACAATCTACCCTTCAGTGTTTTGATGCTTCTGGCTTCCTTTGAGAAAGATCAATGCTGACCGAAATGCATAAGGAATAAAAACGCCAGCGCCAGCGCATTTCATCGGAATAAATGGATTTCGTTTCACCTAATGTGTGCGGCTCACCTTCTTCTCTTCAGAAGCTTGTTGCTATATATATATATATATATATATATATATATATATATATATATATATATATATATATATATATATATATATATCCAAAACACCCTCCAGCGTTGTAGAAGGTAGGAGCCACAAACGGGGACTTTGAAAAGAGGTTCTTTATTGCATGCAGATACAGCGTAATGCATTTCGGCGTGAGCCTTCCTCAGACGCCTCTGCTCAACTGAGAGTTCGTGCGCCCAGCTGTTATAAGTCTCTGCGGCACTCGTGATTGCTGAGTGCACGCCTCCCCCAACCATGTGATCGTTAGTTGCAGCGTGATAGTGCTGATACTGCAACTCCCAGCATGCCTCAAAACTGAGTAGATGTAACGTGGGGAAACCAGTGTAGCAGTCCTTGTATTTAACAGGCATACGCAGAACTGGGCGAACTGGAAACAGTTAAAATAACAGTAAGAGCCTCTCGAGTCCCTGCAAACGTTTCAACCCGCGGGGCACAGGTCCGCCAGGTCATGGGTCGGTAACGAGGTACCAACACCGTCCGTGTAGATACAGACTACCAATCAGCAACGTCCCATACTTTTCCTGCATTCCCGCTGGTGAGCTGCCTGATGCCACTACCATGACGAAGAACAAACTATATATATAATTTTTTTTTCACACACTTTGTCTTAGAAATTTAGATGCACCCAATAGCAGATTCAATTCTTTATTTAACCTGCAGCAAACACAGCATATGGCCACCAACAGCATCAGGCCAAACACATTTCGTGCATACCAGCCCTTGCTCACTGGCCAGCATGTAAAAGCAGTGGAGATAGAATCTGGCACTAATTGCAACATTTAAATTGTGTGTCTGCCCGCAATTGGGCCTCAAGTGAGTCACAGTGCATTATGGTAAGTATAGTCCCATAAAAAAAATCAAGCCAACACTTCAGGGAGTTTGAATGAATGAATGAATGAATGAATGAATGAATGAATGAAAATTATTTGTAAAGCGCGCGACGGCCAAACGGCTTCCTGGCGCTGGGAGCTCTAAAGAACCGGACAGACAAGGCCAGGAGGATTAGCAGGGGTAGGCCTGGGCAAACAGGAAAGTTTTTAGCGCTTTACGAAAGTGGGAAAAGATAGGGATCGAGCGCATAGAAAGAGGAAGAGAGTTCCAGAACCGGGGGGCAAGAACAGAGAAACGGGTACCACCGGTGCGAGATTTGCGAAAGCGGGGAACAGTGAGGAGGGCAGAAGATGAAGAACGGAGAGTGCGGGCAGGGGTGTGAAGAGAAACCAGAGAATTGATGAAAGCCGGTCCAGAGTGATCAAGGGCCCGATAAACAAGGCACCCTAATTTGAACAGGGATCTCTGCAAGATGGGCAACCAGTGAAGGGATTTAAGGACGGGAGTGATGTGATGGGTTTTGGGCAAGTGAAAGATGAGACGGGCGGCCTGATTCTGGATAGCTTGTAAGCGGCGGGTTTCATAAGCTGGAATGCCGGCGAACAAGCTATTGCCGTAATCAAGGCGGGAGGTGATGAGGGCAGAAATAATAATTTTAAGGGAGTCAAGAGAAAAGAAACGAGAGATTTGCTGCTAGAAACATGCCAAATATTAAAAGTTCATTACCACAGTGGGTTTGCTAGTCCCACATCAAATCAGTTCACTGCAGGAACTTTTCTGCCATTTCTGCTTGTGACTATCATGCTTGCTACAAAACCCCTGCTTTTCTTTACCGCAGCGGAGCATACTTCATGGCTGGACCGGCCATCTTAAATATTCACAAACGTTGTCCTCGAAATTAAGATGCACCCAATAGCAGATTCAGTTATTTATTTATCCTGCAGTAAACACAGCATATGGCCACCAACAGCATCAGGCAATATGCGTTTCGCGCTTACCAGCCCTTGCTCACTGGCCAGCATGTAAAAACTGTGGAGATGCAATCGGGCACTAATTGCAACATTTAGATTGTGTGTCAGCACCCAAGTGGGCCTCAAGTGAGTCACAGTGCATTATGGTAAGTATAGTTCTGTAAAAAAAATCGATCCAACACTTCAGTAGGTTCGCTGCTAGAAGCATGCCAAATATTACAAATTAATTACCCCAGTGGGTTTGCTAGTGCCACATCACACTATGTCACTGCAGGACCTTTTCTTTTCTGCTATTTCCGCTTGTGACTATCATGCTTGCCACAGCAGACCTGCTTTCCTTTTCCGCAGCAGTGCACACTTCACGGCTGGACTGGCCATCTTAAATATTCACAAACTTTGTCCAGCTCCTGCCAAGCACAAGCAAGCGCTCCACTTCCAGTGGGCAGGAGCGCGCTCCACTTCCAGTGGGCAGGAGCTGTCAAACCGCTCCTGCTAGCTGGAAGTCGAGTTTTCATCTCTTTCCCTGCTCATAGACATGAAGTCAGGGAAACAGATGAAAGGATTGCTCTCGCACACAGGGAGCTGCATTTCCAGCTGCTCTCTGTGTGCAAGAGCAATGCTGACTTCTGGAGTTCGGCAGGGCTGTGTATTGGCCTCCCTCTTATACAGCTTGGTTTTTAATGAAGCTGCAACCTGTTTGGAAGAACTTAACACTGATGTCCCTAAGCTGCTTGGTGAGAAGGTTCCTATACTATGGTATGAAGAAAAATATATGCTTACCATGATAGATGAATTCTCCATTTGTAGAAATAAAGACCTGCTGTACTTCTGAAGGGTAAGATTTACTAGTTCCCTCCAGTCTGTGCAACAGTAGGGAACGCGTTGGACTTCAAAGGGGTATGGTTTACCATTCCTACTTCAGTGTGTGCAACAGTAGGAAAAGTGTTGGACTTGGGAGGGGTAATATTTATTATTCTTACTACATTCTGTGCCGCGGTAGCAAAAACATTGGACTTCGGAGGGATTACATTTACTATTCACACTCCAGTCTGTGCACAAGAGGGAAAGTACTTCACTTCAAATGCATTACATATTTGAACAACCCTATTAATTTACAACAAATATAAAACTCTTTATATGTACTTTATTAATTAACTCAAACACATATATAGATAGAAAACAATTAAACAATTGACATGATTATTCAACAATTTAATAATGGTCATTTAAAAAAATTGCTATGGATGTATTACTTAATTAACTTCCCATAGTTCCACAAACCTAGCAGCTCACACTAAAAATATAACTAAGATAAGTAAGTATAACACAATTACCATCAATAATAGTCAAATAAATAATTATTAATATAATAATTAATTGTTAATTAATTATTACTTAATTAACTTCCCACCCTATACCCCTACAAACACCACAGCCCACACCTGATATATAACTTAAGAAATATAATTATTACACCATGTACACAATTATTAACCAATTAAATAATTAATTATAAAAATTAATAATCAAATGTTCATTAATGATTACATAATTACCTTCCCACCCTATACGTCTACAAACCTGGCAGTCAGTACCTAATATATAACTAAATATAATTATTACACATTTTACATAATTACTCATCAATTACATAATCAATAAATTAATAGTTAATCGTTAATTATTACTTAATTAACTTCCCAGCCTATAGCCAGCAGCTCGTACCTAATATATAACTTAAAAAAATTAATTATAACACAATTTACATAATTAATTCACTTAAACAAGTAATAATTCATTGTCAATTAGTTATACTTAATTCACTTTCCACCCTATATCCCTACAAAACTTGCAACCCGCTATGACACTATAAATCACTTTCAGTGAAAAAATTAAAAATGATAATTCACTTATAATTACAGAATATATTTACAAATAATAACAATTATATAAATAATAATAATACTTAAAATGAATATTTTAACTGAAAGATAATTAGAAAACAATATTTTTTACGACATCATTGAAAATGAAATTAACAACAATATTTTTGGCAACGATATTTCTGCATCCCAATATTTTTGTATTATGACATGTTTTACGATATTTCCGGAACTCAATATTCGAAACTCGATATTTTGTCCAAATACCGTTTTCAGAGAGAGAAAATATATACAAAACATTTGTGAATCCCACAAAGTTTTGTCTTTCTGGGTGCTTTTTTAAAACGTTTGCATGGTCAGTTAGTCCCCTTTGGTAACCCTTTCCACTGCGGCACGAATAGTCTTTCAGATAGCTAGAGACTCACAAACATATTCTGCAATTGAGTGTGCGTCCATGTTCACTGAATAATTTGCATTAATTGAACTATGGATGCAACTATTAAAGGCTGTCTGATCTGTGACTGTTATTCTAGGCAATATACAAATGGCATAGGATACTTGCACAAAATTATGCATGGATTTATACGTAACATGTTTTATATCCCTCTTTTCGACTTTATTTTTAGATTGATGATAGGATATTTCAGCTCCTGAAAATGTGTTCTTTTCCAATTTGGTAAACAGAATCGCGGGACAATATTTATTACTTGTAGGCACAGCTATGCAATGCTAACAATGTAATTTTGTGTATGTCCACAAGATGGCAGTAAAGTTGTAGATTACATGTGTATATTTTTCTGGTAGCATAGCAGGGCAAACTGTCATGTAGCTATAAATATACTCATCCTGAATACTGCGCTCAGTTCGGTGACCTAAGGTCACCTAAACTGGCCAACATATGGGCTAAAGGCTTTGAGCTTTATGGTCAAATCAAAAGAGAAGTTCAAAAAAATTCCAGAAAGTCAGTGTGGGGCACAGGGCCAAAGGAAGTAATCAAAAAGTGATGGAAGGGGACTTTATGCTCATTCTTGTTGGGCCTCTTCGGTGAGTGCAGGGTTACTTCTAGAGAAGAAGAAAATAAGCCCTGGCAAATCCAAATAGTCTTGGCCCTAAGTGGCCAAACTATTGGCTTGGCCAAACCTTTATGCCATCTGCACACATGTGCATGCATCAAGACACATGCACACATATAGTTGTCAATCTTTCAAACAACTTTCCATTCAAAAAACCCTTTCAAAGAAGACAGGCGAGGGGCACACATGTGTACACGTCAGTTATGAAGCGTGCGCCATGACTCCTGTGTGTTCATGATATAGGTGGTTATTTGTATTTACTGTTCCAATATGGGAGATAGCGATGCAAAAAATGGATAAAGAACTCTATGCAAAGAGCAAGGAAACTTACGGCTTGACACTACTTTGGACCAGTAGGGCCCTCATAAAAAAAAGAAAAATAGTTATTTAATTCTGAGGATCATTAGGGAGCGGGGGAGTGAAAGGAAGGAGAAAGGAGCACATGCAGGAACTGACCAACTAGGTAGTTCTTTGCAGCTGCCGGACCTTGGTAAAAAAGAAGAAAAAAAAATATGTTACAGGAAGCATGGATGGTAGAACTGAACAGACCATGCGGGGTATTAAATGAGAAAAGCTGGGAGAAAGAGCAAGTGCTATGAATTTATTGTATTTTTATGTATACTGTTTAAATGAGAGTCAATCCAATCCCGAATAAACGTAGTTTGACTGGAATTAATTTCATTCACTGATAATTATTTAGGCTGCATTTCGGTCCAGACAGGGAAAAACCATATGTCATGTATTAAAAACAATACACCTAATCTGTAGCGAAGACCCAATCACCTTGGGTTGTAGGTAACCAAACTCCAGCCTTCTAGTAGCCTGTCCCTGTCCTGATTTGCCAGCCCTTAACTGGTTTGGTCAAACTGCTTTGTTGACGTGATAAGTGGCCTGGACAGACACAGAGGTTGTCTGATGGGGCAGCTCTGCAGCTCCAGGGACCAGGCCAGGAATGGGGCTGGGTAAATCAAACTGGGATTCAAAAAGAGAAGGACAGTAAGGAATGACAGCCAGGCCCACCCCCTCTTCCTGTACCCACCCTCCCAGCAAGATGCCTGCCCCTGGAATAGAATTTGCATGATTAGAAAGGGAGGGCTAAGGGAAATCCGCCTCGCAAGTGGGTTGGTTTAGTTAGCTCTTACTCCGGAGAGAGAAAATCTCCATCTTGAATTTAAATTTTAAAGTACAGTGCTTTGTGGGACACGAATATGCCACACTTTGGAGGAAGTTGTCATGCGTTAGGGTGGCCCGCTGGACCACATTGGTCAGGGGTGCCCCCTGCTTGTCACCCAAGAACACTGAATAAATATGTGAGATCTGCCTAGCAACTCAGATCTTCTTCCTGAAACTACAAGGTGAAGAAGGACTGCTCAGCTGGAACCCTGGTCTGCACCCCATAGGATTGCACTCTCAAGGACTGCTCTTGCTGCACAACTGGAACTAAAGCCCTGAGGACTTTGCCTTGCTTCGAAAAGGATTAAGGAGTGTACTCCCTGAAATCAACAGGTTAACAGAGCTCACCTACACCATCTCCCTCAAGATGTCCCCAGTCTGGAGTGCGTCCAGTTGACTTTTAAGGATTTGGACAGGCACATTGTGGGAACTGTAGTTCCAACTTCTGAGGAGCAACTCAGAGGCTTTGGAACCTTGGATTTGTGTTGTGGACACTTTGAACCCTCAAGAAGAACTTCAGGAAAAAGTTCCAGAAGTTGAGAGGTTTGGAGCAAATATTTGAAAAAGCTCAATAAGGTGACTGACCTGTCGACGAGAGTCATGCCTCCAAAATTGAACCGTGACCTGGCCTGGATTTCAGGTTCGTCCCACTGAAAGCTTCGGAGCTCAAGACTTCCAGAATTTCACTGGGGCCTCAGACTGAGCCATGCCGAAGTCATCGACGCGAATCCCAGTCTGAAGAGGTGCCTCACTCGACGACGAGAGAAAATGCTCCAGAAAAGTTTCTAAATGCAAATGTCAAATTTTTACTGAGGCCTCCCACTCAGTGTATCCGATCAGAGTTTAATCACGTCAGCCTCAAACTTTGACTTTGTCCCGGTCAAGCGGGACTAGATGTCCCAAGTTTGCCATATGTTTTTAAGCACTAGAAAGTATTTATTCTTTAAAAATTAATATATCTGGTTCCCTACATTGGATTTTTGCCATTTCGGTGTCATTTTAAAGATATCATACCTCTTATATTTATAAATTGGTGTGGGATTTTTATTGTGTGTTATGTCTTACTTTTTAATGTGTTGCTGTTTTTAAATGCTTCAAACACTTGTCTCTTAAATTAGGCATGCCTGCTCATTGCCAGCTACCAAGGGTTGAGCAAAATAATAATATATTGAGACCTTGTCTGGACTTAATATTGTGTTGGTGGCCTTATTGCTAATGGTAGGTGCATACTTACCCCTACTAATAATCCACCTTCCAACATTTGGGGTTCAGTGGTGAGGATACATACTTGTGTTTAAATTACACTGTACAGTAAAGTAAGCTAAGATCTTTAAAAATCCGCTAATTTGACTTAGAACAAAACTGTTGATTTTTTAATTTTTGAAATTTGGACAAAGATCGATTTTGAATCCATCTTTTTGATTTTTCTAAATTTGTTCTATTTTCTGATTTGTAACGTTTTATTTTGACCCAAAATTAGGGATACCATGGAGTTGGATATGGCTAATCTAACCAACCTTACAGTAGCTCAGTTTAGGGAAGAGTGCAGGACCAGGGGGCTAATATTTGCTAATAGAATCAGAAAAGTAGAGTTGGTTAGGTCCCTTTAGGCCTAGGCAGAGTCCGCTCCAGAGAATGAAAGTGGGGACCAGAATCCCTCCAACCACCTCCAGGTGGAGGATAACAACATGTCCCTTGCTTCTAGTAGTAGGTCCAGACATTCAGCCAATTGTTGATGGGGAGGCTCCCACATCGAGAACTCAGAGGTGTCCTTCAGAGAGAGAGAGCTGGAAGCTCAACTTGCTTATATACCAGTAGAGAAGAATAAGCTGGAACTTGCTAAGAGGAAATGGGAAAGGAAGGAAGAGAAAAGAAATGGTGGCAGCGACAATTAAAAAGATGCTGAGATGCCCAGTGGTGGTGAGTTTAATCCCAAGCTTCCCAAGGGAATAGTTCCCATGTACACCAAGAGGGATCATATTGGGGAATAGCTGACTATATTTGAAAGGGCCCTTGAGATGAGAGGGGTCAACTCTAAGTATGAGGGTTTATTCCTGTGAGAACTGATCCCAGTAGCTGGGAGGGATAGGTTCCGGGGCCCTAAAGGGGGATGAGGAGAAATGTTACACCCAAATGAGGCAATGTTTAGTCACGAAATTTGGTCTGACCCCAGAACATTACAGAGTGAAGCTTAGGGACATCTATAAAGTTACCACACAGTCCTGGGTGGACTTTGTGGCCATCTCAGTTAAGGCACTAGAGACTTGGATTAGTGGTAACCAAGTGAGTCCTTTGAGAAGCGGTACAATTTATTGTTGAAAGAGCACATCCTGACTCATTCTGTACAAGAGAAGTTACGCCAGTCCCTAGTGAACTCTAAGTCGACTAGCCCCAAAGAGCTGGGGGAGCTAGCTGGTAAGTGGTTGAGAACCCGGGTTTCCAATTAGCACCAGCAGGTGATCAGAAGAAGGGAGGACAGCCCTCATCCCGCCCCCGGGGAAAGCAGGTCAAAAACAGAAATAGTCCTCATAAGCCCCACAAAATCCTGCAAAAGGGGGAGGGACCCAGAGCCAATCCACTTTCAAGAGTAAGGGGTATCAGGGGAAGTCCTTTGACCCTGCAAAGGCAAGAAAGTTCCATGACCTTATGAAAGGAAGTCTGTCTTTTGACTGTTATCAGTCGGTATACAAGACAGGAGATGTGTCTGCGCAAAGAAGTCTCCCACTGGTAGGCAGTCCCAGCAGATTGACAGCATTGGGGTGGGGTGGGGTGGAGATTGTCCCAGAGATGGGGAAGAGGTTGGCAGAGTCAACCTTAGGTCCTTCTGAGGAGTGGATATTGCACACCTGGATGCCTTGCCTCCCAACATGGAGAAATGTAGGCAGAGGCCTAAAATCAATGGAACTGAGGAAGAGGTTCTGAGAGATACAGGCGCCAAAGTAACTATGGTCACAGAGAAACTGGTTTCCCCATGGGCAGATCTTGCCTGGGGTGTATCACCAGGTGACCTATGCAGATAGCAGAGCCAAACTCCATCCCATGGCAATGGTGAGTTTGGAATGGGGTGGTGTTACAGGCCCTAGGAAGGTAGTTGTGTGTCCTGCACTCCCAATAGACTGCTTACTGGTAAATGATCTTGAATCGTCTGGCTGGTCAGGGGTGGACAGGAGGGTATATGCAAGGATGCTGGATCACCCTGAGTAGGTATGTGCTGCGACCAGATCACAGACTGCATAGAAGGTAAATGCTGGACACTTGGACTCTGGAGCAATAGGCCAAGCACCCAATCACAAGAAAAAGAGCACCGGGTATAGTAAACCAGCCCAAAGAACTCCAGAGATGCAGGAGGAATCTAACCTTGAGAGGGAGGATAGGACCTCTGAGGTAGGGATTCCACCCCTGCAAGATATGTCAGACTTCGCAGAATTGCAAGGAGCTGGTGGACCCTCCAGAGAGGAGTTATATTAGGGACAGAGAGACTGTCCCACTCTTGAGTGCCTGAGGTAGACTGCCTCTAGGCATAGGCAAGAGGATGGTGATGTCAGTGGCTCCCACAAAGTCTACTGATTGGATAGAGTTCTCTACACAAAGGCTAGAGATCTCAAAGAAGGGGATACCAGGAGGTTTGTGGTACCCCAGAAGTACAGAGAATTCCTCTTGACTTTTAGCCATGGCATCCCCTTAGCAGGTCATTTGAGGCAAAGTAAGACTTGGGACAGGTTGGTTAACCACTTCCCTTGGCCCAATATGGCTGTCAAAGTGAAGGAGTTTTGCAGCTCCTGTGAGACCTGTCAGGCCAGTGGCAAGACAGGGGGCAAGCCAAAGACTTCATTGATGTGGCTCACAGGTTAGAGCGGCAGACTCTGAGGCAGAGATCAGGCCCGGGACCAGGGTTCAAGTCCCGACGCGGCAGGGTCTTGGGCTCAGTGTAGGCGGACTCGATAATTCTCGCCTTGGCGCCTACTCTAATCATGGGTCCCACGCTGCAACTCTGGGCAATAGCTTGCTTAATCTCCACAACGGCCCCAACAACACTGGGATGCCTGGCTTCACCTTGGAGGTGCCCAGGAGTGGCATCTCACAGGGAGAGCCAGGAAGGGTTCCACAGCGTTATACAGCGCCGGGACGCCCCGTTGCTGGGGCAGC
Source organism: Lissotriton vulgaris (assembly GCF_964263255.1). NCBI lineage: Eukaryota > Metazoa > Chordata > Amphibia > Caudata > Salamandridae > Lissotriton > Lissotriton vulgaris. The sequence continues at coordinate 1,425,318,837 of NC_141689.1, read as the reverse complement.
TGTGCGCTTTACAAGTATACTACATTTACATTTACATACCACTGCCAGCGGTTGGGACACCCTTTGAGAGGGTGGGGGTGGACATTGTTGGTCCCAGAGACCCACCAACAGCATCGGGGAACAGATATATCTTGGTGGTAGTGTACCATGCCACAAGGTATCCTGAGGCTATACCCCTAAGAACAGTCACTGCTAGGGCCCTACTTGGTGTGTTCACCAGAGTGGGTTTCCAAAGGAGGGGGTTTCAGATAGGGGCACGAACTTCATGTCTGCGTATATGATAGCGATATGGTATGAATGTGATGTTACCTACAAGTTCACCACCCCATATCATCCCCCGACTAATGGTCTGGTGGAAAGGATCAATAAAACCCTGAAGGGCAAGATCATCACTTTGCCTGACAAACTCAGGAAGAAATGGGATATTCTCCTCTCATGCCTACTGTTTGCATACACGGAGGTGCCAGAATATGGGATTGGCTTTAGCCCCTTTGAATTGTTGTTTGGGCCCACTGTTAGAGGCTCATTGTGCCTAGTGAGAGAGTCGTGGGAAAAGCCTGTAACTAAGGACAATGTGCTGGACTATGTGCTAGGCCTGTGAGCACGCATGGCAGAGTACATGTACAAAGCAAGCAGGAAACTGGAGGTCAGCCAAGTTCTGGTATGACCACAAGGCTACTATGGCTGAGTATACTCCAAGACAGTTGGTGTGCTCGTTGGAACCTGTCGCTCCTAGGGCCCTCCAGGACAAGTGGACTGGGCCCTATCAAATCCTAGAGAAAAAGGGTGAAATTACCTAACTGGGTGACATAAACACCCCCAGGAACCCTCAACCGGTCCTGCATGTCAAAAGGGTAAAACCCCAACAAGGCAGAGCAGACATGACCATGTTGATGGTCACAGATGAGGGAGGAGAGGAGAAGACTGAGACAGTGCCAGACCTCTTCTCCAACAATGTGCAAGATGGGTCAGTGAAGGGCATTGTCCCAAATTGACAGACCAACAGCACAGAGACTGCAAGCAGGTGCTGAAGCAGTTTGCTGGTTTGTTGTCTTTGACCCCAGATTTTACTAGCTGGTGTATCTATAACATTGACACTGGTGACAGCCTACCTGTCAAGAACAAGTTGTACAGGTTGTCTTACCAGGTCAAAACCAGCTTAAAGGCTGAGGTTGCTCAACTGCTGGAGTTGGGGGGTACTTGAGCCCTCTGACAGTTCATGGGCAAGTCTAGTGGAGCTGGTACCAAAACCTAACCCCCAGAGGGGAAAGAAAGAGTTGAGGTTCTGTGTTTGCTACAGAAGACGGAATGCATTCACTAAGACTGATGCTCACCCTATACCTCAAGCTGATTAAATCATTGATAGGTGAGGGCTTGCTAAGTACCTATGTACATTTGATTTGACCTTGGGCTACTGACAGATTGCCCTCAGTGAAGGAGCACAGAAGAGGAGAGCATTCTCCACACTAAAGGGACATTACCAATTCAAGGTAATGCCCTTTGGCTTGCTTAAAGAATGTCCCTGCCACTTTCCAAAGGTGGGTGAACAGGGTCCTGTCTGGGCTGGAGCAGTTCAGTGCAGCGTGTCTAAACAATATAGCTGTGTACAGTTCCACCAGAGGAGGATCACTTAAGCCACCTGAAGGAAGTGCTTCAGGCCCTGCAGCCGCCGGCCTGACTATTAAGGCCAGTAAGTGGCAAATAGGGCATAGTTCAGTTGAGTACCTGGGTCATCTTGTAGGTGGAGGCCATGTACAATATCTCCAGGCCAAAATCCAAACCATTTTGAATTGGACAGCTCCTACAAACCAGTTACAGGCCAGTGGCTTCCTTGGTCTGACTGGGTATTACAGAAGATTTGTTCAGAACTATGGGACCATTGTGGCTCCCCTCACCAGTGCTCTAATTAAAAAGGTACAAGCTAATTGTAATTACAATTGGCACTGGCAACCTACCTTCAAGTCCCTAGTATATGGTAGGGCATGTAGGTGTAGAGGCCCAGTCGCGTTGAGGCACTTCTATGTGCACTGCTGTGTTGCCTGCAGTAATTTTTTGTGAGCTTTGCTTTGCTAGCTGCTTTTAAATTGAAATAACCTGCACATTCGACTTTGGATTTAAAGGTACTTCCAAAGCATAAAACTGCCTTATTTGTACAAATAAGTCACCCCTAAGATCTACCCTAGGGCCTCCAGGGTAGGGTGCCATGTAAAGATAAGCATGGGTATTTTAAAAGATGTTTTATATGCCCTGGTGAGGGGAAAACTATCAATTTAATTTTTCATCCATTGTAGCACCTTAGCTCTGTAGGCTAACATGAGGATACTGTAATACAGTGTAGCTATTGATAGGAGTCAGCCTAAAATAATCTTTCAAGGACTTAAAAGATTGGTAATGATAAATCCAACAACACCGGCTACTACAGCCCATTAGTGGAAGACTCCACAGCATGTGTGATGGTGCACATCAGTAACATAGTCACCTCCGCTCTTAGCCAAGGGTGGATTTCAAAGAATGAGGCAGAGATCCTAACAAACAAAAACACCAAAATACCCTATTTCTATACCATACCTAAAATTCACAAGAGCATCCTAGCTCCACCAGGAAGGCCCATAGTATCTGCTTTGGGCTCCTTGTTGGAACCATTCAAAATTTTGAGACTATTTCCTGAAACCTTTGGTCAAATAGACACCATCCTTCATTCAGGATACGAGGGACATATTGAACCTTATCACCTTGACCAATGTTTAGAGCCCACAGATTGGTCTCTTGGTCACCATGGTAGTAGAGGCTTTGTACCCTATTAACCCCCAGAAGGCCACACTTGAAGTTGTTGAAGACATCCTGAGGTCAAACAATTGGACGTCACCATTATCCCTAACCTCTGTAATGGAGTGGGTGACCTTGGCTCTCACAGAAATCTTTTTTCAGTTTGAAGGCCACATGGTTCGCCAAATCCTGGGGATTTCAATGGGCCGCACCTTTGCCCCGAGCCTGGCCTGCTTATGCATGTTAGACTTTGAAGAGAAAAACATCCTGTCCCCTACCAACTATCAGACTGAGAGAATGGTCATGTGGCGTTGATACATCGACGATATACTTATTTTTGGAAAGGGAACAGGGATATGGTCACTACATTCATTGGATGGATTAATTAATTAAATCCATACCTACATTTCTTGGCCAATGTCTCTGAAAAAGAACTCTCCTTCCTTGATCTGCTGATTAATCTGTCTGAAGGAAAACTGAATACAAAAATTGATAGCCATAGTCTATTGCTTTTTAGCAGTCATCACCCGAGGGCTCTATGGGAGAACCTACCCTATGGTCATTTTCTGCACTTACGCTGCAAAAAAAATGTGTTTTATTTTTTAATTCACTCCTTGTCACAGCGCCTGGTCATATTAGCTGTTGGGGGCATTTTCGAGCCGTTTCTGGGCTCTGAATGACCTCTGGTAACCAAAGTCTAAACCGGAAGGTCCCGCCATCTTGGATTGGGAAGAGGGCATTTTGCGCTCTAGTGCGAGGGCGAACACAGGCCCTCGCGCTTCATAAATGGCCGCACTCACTTGTCCGCGCAGTGGGCGGGCGCAGCGGGCGCGCCGATGGCGCGCCAGAGGCGTGCCAGAGGCAAGCCCGCCTGGGCCCGTCCGGGCCCGTACAGACCTAGGGCCAGACATGCTGCCCAAAGCAAAGCGAGGGCCTCTCACATACTCGCAAGAACAACTTTTGTCTCTCTGCCCCAAAGCCTCCTGCCTTTGTCCGAGGAGATTGAGGATGGATGTGCTTTTCAAAGTCTGCGATCTATGTACTACGGAAAGTAAAGAGGCCCAGAATGCTCCCCCCCCCTAGGGAACTACTTCGACTAGCCCTCCTGAACTGTAGATCTTTACCTAGGCACTCCTTACACATCCACCATCTGATTTTGGATCACAAGCTTGATGTGCTATTTTTGTCGGAAACGTGGACATCTGACAGTTCGGACTTCGACATGGCGAACGCTCTTCCCCCCGGATTTTGTATCTTCTGCCTGCACAGACCGCGAGGCAGAGGGGGCGGGCTGGCCATTATATATAGAGATACTTTGACATGTAGGGCCGCTGAAGGGTCTATCATGGATGCGGAAAGTTGTAGATTTAAGATTCAACTGTCCCCCAACGACTCACTGTCGGGGCTGCTGATTTACCGGCCTCCGGGTAACATCAAGCAGTTCGTGAACTCTCTGCTTGAAGAGGCCCCAATGCTAATAGAGTCGGCACCCAATTTTCTCCTGCTTGGAGATTTAAACCTACATTTCGACTCAGCGGAGGATAAAGCTGCAAACGACCTAAGATCCGAACTTGGGTTGGGGAACATCACCCTCCATAATCAGGAGCCCACCCACGTCAAGGGCCATTTATTGGATACAGTGTTTTCTAATCTTCCCCTTCTCTCCATGTCACCGTCCCTGCCTCTCCCTTGGACTGATCACTTCCTGATCCCCTTTCAACTGGGTTTTGTTACAGCTCCCCCACCTCCCCCGGCAGCCACAGCACAAGTACCAGTAAGGGCTTGGTCGAAACTCCCGGTCAGCGATCTTACATGCAAGCTGACACATACCATCCCGGTGCTTAATAGGGATCCTATAGAGGCAGATGAGGCTTTCTGCGAATGGCTCAGCACAGCCTTAGATGCGGTACTTCCCCTGAAAATAGCCAACAGGAAGACGGGGGGCCCCAAATCCTTATGGTTCACCCCAGAGCTGGGTCTTCTGAGAAAAATTTGTAAAAAGAAAGAACGTGACTAGCGGAAAAACTGGGCAGGAAACTCCAAAGAAGAGTACAGGGCAGCCATGAGAACGTATAAAGTGGCACGCAATGCCACCAAAGCGGCCTACCTTGAAAATAAGATAAAATCATCAGCCAATTCTTCAAGGGAAACCTATAAAATTCTCAAAGAGCTGCTCAAAGTTCCAGTATCTCCAGAACCCTCAGAGGGGAGTACGGACCGCTGTAACCTTCTGGCCCAGTACTTTGACCAGAAAATTCAAAACATCATAGCCGGCCTCCCCTTGCCCCGTCAGAGCCCGCCCTTAGGGGAGAGCTGTCTGGCCACTGATAGAGCCGTGCTGGACAAGTTTGCCCCGATCACTAGGGAAGCTTTCTGTAAAGAGCTGGCCACGCAAAAAAGTGGCTCTCCGACGGATCCCATGCCTATGTACATCCTAAAGCAGTTTACGGATGTCATAGCGGGTCCGGCAGTAGATCTACTCAACGCTTCCTTTGCCGCCACCAAGGTCCCCCCCAGTTGGAAGCTGGCTATAGTAAAAGCCCTGCTAAAAAAAGCGGGGCTTGACCCCGCCGATTTGTCCAACTTTCGGCCAATCTCCTTACTGCCAGGGATGGGAAAGATTGCTGAGAAATGGGTTAACCGGCAACTCTCGTCCTTTTTGGAATCAAACGAGTTGTTACGGCACACCCAGACTGGCTTTCGGCCCGGTCAGGGCACTGACTCGGCGCTGATCACCATGGTAGAAGAGGGCAGGTGCATCTTAGATTCAGGAGGATCAGCAGCCCTGGTCCTCCTGGATCTGAGCGCGGCATTTGACACGGTGGATCACAAGATCTTGATCCACCGGTTGGAGGAGCTGGGAGTAAGAGGCCTGGCGCTCACCTGGCTAACGTCATTCTTGAGTGATCGAACATATCAAGTGTGCGAGGGCAACAATAGATCAGTGCCCACCCCCCTTCAGTGTGGTGTCCCGCAGGGCTCATCACCGAGCACTACGCTTTTTAACGTCTACATGGCCCCACTGGAGGGGGAGGTCGCACCCTTTGGAGTGAAACTCGCAACGTATGCGGATGACACCCAATTGATTGTTTCGCTCTCGCTCGCAGAAAACCATGGTGAGAAGTTTGCCGCCTGCCTTACCAACATCATGGCATGGATGGCCGACTCAAGACTCAAGCTTAATGCCTCCAAAACCGAGGTGATGTTGCTGGGAAATCTCTGCACCCCCCCCCCAAATGTATGTGGCCGGCCTGCTTAGGAGATCCTCCGACCCCGAAGGGATCCATAAAAAGTCTCGGCGTCTGGCTTGAACCGGAGCTATCGATGCACACTCAGGCGAAAAAAACCGCAGGGTGTTGCTATGGGCTGCTCCGCTCAATACGGAAAGTTATGCCCTTACTCCCACTAGACTCCAGGAAATTGCTGGTACAGGGCCTTATTCTGTCAAGACTGGATTATAACAACGCCCTTTTCCTGGCTGCACCGGAATACACCCTGAACGTGCTCCAGAGGGCACAGAATGCAGCCGCAAGACTGCTGACGAATACACCCAGAAGAATGTCAGCGAAACCGGCCTTGAAAGCGCTCCATTGGCTGCCCATAAGACCGAGAGTGAAATTCAAAGCGCTCTGTACAGTGTTCAGAGTCCTCCAAGGCACAGGCCCTCCGATCCTCAGAGATCTGATCCGCCCTTACAAATCATCACGAACGCTCCGCTCTGGCAAGGAAAACCTGGTAGCTATCCCGAGAGCAAAAAGAGCAAGGACCGGAGGACGCCGCTTTTCAATAAATGCGGGTCAGCTATGGAACTCCCTCCCAACATCAATGAGGAAAGAACCTAGCTTGACCAGATTCAGAAAATCTCTGAAAACGTTCCTTTTCCCCCAGAATGACTAACATCTCTGGATGCGGTTCAGAGGAGGTCTGTCTGTGTGTACACGTAGCGCTGGGACGCTCAAGGGCAGCCATGCGCTTTAGAAATTATTTTTCATTTCATTTCAATACAAATGACTGCATAGAACAATCTACTGATTTAGCGGCACACTTGGCTAAGCGCGATTTCTCACCTAGATATATCACAACAGCACAAAAGAGAGCACGTAACAACAATAGAGAGTCTCTTCTAGAACCCCGGGAAAGACCCCAATCTGATGAACAGATATTTGTCACTACGTATACTCCAGAATCTAACTTTATTTAAAAAAGTAATTAAGAAACACTGGAACATTCAGCAAAGTGGGAAACTCACATTCAACTCCCCAAGATTTGCAGTTAGAAGAACAACAAATTTGAAAGATATATGCTCATCAACACTAGGCTAAAGACACACATGATTCCTGTGCAAAGACCACTTTGGAATCTGCCACCAGTGGTGGGCCATCATCCTTGTGGCCAATGTAACGTTTGTCTCTTAACACAAACGACAAAGACGGTCCAACTTACTGATACACTGACATGGACACAGGGAAAACACACTAATTGCAGCACATGCAATTGAATTTATCTGAGTATTTGCCTATGTCAGTTAAAATATATAGGAATGACCACTAGAGTCGTTAAGGTGCAAATTACTGAACATCGCAGCAATATTAGGTGCAGAAAGGCCAACACCAAGTTGTGTGCCCACTTCAACACTGTCAGGCATTCCCCTAATGACCTGAAATGGACTGTCCTGGAGGCACACCCACAGGTGCGACAGTAAGCACTTTTCAGAAAAGAGCAAACGTGGATTTTCACATTATCCACACATAGGGATGGGTTGAATGATGATATCCCATGGGGGAACTAAATAGTCTCAGTTCCCTAATAATTGTACACAGAGCTGCCATTATTCCTTGGCCACTCGAAGTTGTACCCCAGGATGGAGAACCACAGTCGCACCATCCTGGGGCTTGCCCCTTAGGCTTTGACTGATTGATGATTTAAAAAAAAAATGTATTGGTTTTTTCATAAAACATATAACATATAATAGTCGGTACAGGGTAGCAGCCCAGCCTGTCTATGTTACTGGTAGTACTGGTTCCCAAAATCTATGCTTGACTGCCCCCTATCCACTATCCCAGAGAGAGGAGAGGGAGGGTTTGAAAGGGGGAAGAAATAGGAAATTAAGATGGAGAGAAAAAGGGGGTAGCATACCTGAAGATTGGTAACTTCTCGGTGGAGTTTTGATCTAGTGGAGGGGGGGGTTGGCTTTGGACCACTTGTCTGTGTTTTGTTATTACTGTTCATGGTGGTTCGTATGATTCTAGGAGCTTGTCCAAGGACGCCCACATGCCCATGTGAGGTTGTCTCTATGGTGTGTTTCGTAAAGCAGTGTTGTCAGCTCCTATGAGGTACGTCATCCAGTTCAGCCAACACTTGAAGGTTGCTTTGGAAGTGTCTTTCTATTTGCTGAGTACTATTTTAACTGCTGCTGTTAGCAGGAGGTCTAGTAGGTCCCTGTCCTGTTTAAAGTTTAGCTCTGTTGTAATAAATGCGGTGGTAAGTGTAGCAAAGTCATCCTTTAATGTGCACCCTAGTGTTTTATTTATGAAGGTGAATATTCTGCCCCAAAAATGTTTAACCATGGGGCAGTGGTAGATAAGGTGTGCCAGGTCCCCCTTTTCCTTGTTGCAGTTCCAGCACTGATCGTTTTCCCTCCTTAGAACCAGGGTTGCCAGGCGCGCCGGGGTCCAGTAAGTTTTGTGAAGAAGCAAGAATTTTGTCTGAGCTAGCACTGGGGAGATCTTGTTTTGCGCGAGGGAGGTCCAGAGGAGGTGGCTTCCTTTCTCGCTGAGTGTGGAACCAAGTTTTTTTTTCCAGTATGTGTTAGTTTTGTCGTTAAACTTGGAGGAACTGGGTCGTAATAGTCTGTAGAGGTGGGATACCATGGTGGCCTATTTTGTTGAGATTCTCCATGTATTGGATGATTGAGGGCTTGTGTTTTATGAGTTTTTGTTTTGGACAGGGCTGATCTGATTTTAAGGAAGTTGTACAGTTCTATGTCTGGTAGGTTGTGCTTTGCTTTTAGCATGCTTAAGGTGTAGGGGCTTTACCCCTCCTCCAGCTGAGCTGGGTAGGAGATCCCTAGTCTTTTCCATGTGTCCATGGATAGAGTTTTCCCCTTATATTTTATCTTTGTGTTTGCCCACAGTGATTCCCACCTTCGAATTTTTTATGCTATGCTACATTTTTTGGTCTATTTTAAACAGTGCATTTCTTGTGTTTTTAAATATCGGGTTTGTGTTTTGCGTCTGCTTGTCGGCTGTGAGGAGGGCTATTGGTTCAAGGTTGTTTAGTATGGCTTTCTCAATAGTAGGCCAGACCGGCGTGTAGCACTGGCTCGGCAGGACCCAGTACGCTCCCTGTTTCACTAAAAAGGCCATTTGGAATGTTCTGAAATCTGCCACATTTAGCCCTCCCAGTTTCTTATCTAGTCTTAATTTTTTCAGGCTTATCCTTGGTTTTTTGTTCCGCCATAGGAATTTATTTGTCATCTTGTCCATTTTCCGGTGGAACTCGTCCGTGAGTATAAGTGGGAGCATTCCTGACAGGTAGTTGACCATCGGAGTGATCATCATTTTTACTGTCTCTATCCTCCCCCACCATGATATAAATTTGGGCGACCAGGTCTCCAGCAGCGTTTTTGTCTTTTCTAGCATTAGTTTCTCATTTTGTTCGAGGGTGCTTTTGAGGTCTTGGCTGAATTGAATTCCTAGGTATTTAATGAATCCTGTTTGCCAGGCTCCTACTCCACTTAGCAATTTGTAGGAGATACTCCATCTCTCATTGAGCTCCCTACAACATTGGCATACTACATGCACTCACACCTGTGCTTACTCCTACGAGTCATGTACCTACTGTACACTTAACATGAGCTGTTTTAGCAAATACACCAATACACCAGACGAAGTACAGGTATTTTAATTCATGTGTGCCGCATAAATATGTTAAATTACCCATGAAGAATAAATATGTGCAAAAAGCCCAGTTTTACCACCTGGAACTCCATGAGTCTAAGTTTAAATTCTTCATACACATTTTTCCTTTTTTAGCACTTTGATATTTGGGAATACGGCTACACTCTAGCCTATTTCGGCTGGCCTTGGTTACCAAGGATGAGAGGACCCCACCCACCCTTCCTAATAGGATACTGCACTAGTCTTTTCCACTTGAGACAGGAAGCGCCAGCATAGAAATAACCACGCCAATATGTGCTAGCCTCAACACGGGGAAACAGAGCCAGGTAGATGTAGAAGCACACGCCACAAAGCAACATAGTGAGAACTCAGTCTCTGAGTGGCTTCCTCTCCTGAATCAGGGTAAGATGCACAATCCTCTCTAAGTCTATTCCGCATATTAGTATTTTTGCAGAATGCGAATGAGCGTTTTACTCTGTTTTGAACTGTAAGAACAGTAAGGCCAGCACTGACTCTAATGCGGGTAAGTGGGTTACTTAACGACCAGAAACAGTTTTGTATTCTTGTATGGATACAGCTAACGGCACACAGCACTGATGAATGCAAGTTGTTGTGTACGCAAGGTTTAGTTTTCTTGATGTTTCTTTGCAGTATACCCTGATGAGAACCCAGTTACAGACACGCGTAGTTTTAACGCTAATGGCACTTAGCACGTATGGATATTAATTGAGTTCTGTGTATGGCGGCGCCATCGTGATTTCAAAAACAGCTACCTGAAGAAAATAACCCGATCACTGAGACTCATGGCATTGTATATTTTTTGTGGCACACAGTCCACATATATGGCAAGAAGGGTTTTGCGCAAGGTGGTGCACGATGTGTTTCGCTGGGTGTTCAATCATAACATCCCATGACCTTGAGAAACAACATGGGGCATGGAGTGGACAAACTGATATAAAGGAAACTACAACATGCATGCAGAAGTATAACCGAAAGTCTGACAGAATTGCAGTATGGCCATTTAAATGGTTTATGTCCTGTTTGTCTCTTTTGTTTTCCAGTTCATATCGCAAGACAAGGTACAAGAGTACTTTAGGTTACGTCATTTTGGTCCTGAAGAATTGCCAGCAGATCCCTTGTGTTCTAAGTTAGGCAAGAAACATGCTGACCTCACATTTTGACAAATGATCACGATGGCTCCTTAGGACCGTTGAATCGCACATGAGCAGCACAGTTTTTAGGGCTGGCCTGCTGATGCGCTTGCGAAGCTCTATATGGCTTAAACAGAGTTTAAACACTGGCGATTCCATGGAGTGCATGTGTGCTTTCTAGGTCATTGCGCAAGCGCAAGCCCTAAAAAGCGCGTGCACCATGCCACCAGCCGCCTGCCTGCCTGCCTCGCATTACCACATCAAAGGCAGCCCAGCCTCCCTCCCACAAGCTTATCAGCGTGCGCTCATCCCCTAATTATTCACGGCCGGCCGGCCGTACTTTCAGTTTCACGGCCGCCGGCTGTGTCTCCTTTTATGCATCTACTTTGAGTTTGGAGACCGAAATGATATCCAAGAAAGCCTCTTTCCTCCTTCTCTTCAAAATTGTATTGCATTATCTGTTTTATCGTGTTTTAGTACCTACCAATCTGACGTGCATTATACAGAAAAAGCCAGCGCTGAATAACAGCTGAGCCTTCTTACAAGTCCAGGAGAACCTTGCGATAATGGGCCAAGAAACAAAAGCCGCCAGCTCATTTGCAAGCAACGGTGCCAAGTGAAACTAAAAGAACTGGAGCAAATTCCAGCCTGGCATCAAAAACACCCATTGTTGGATACAAGGACTATTTTGCTGCCGATGGGTAGAATGAAATGTATCTGATGTGTACACACAACCCTGCTGAAAATACTGACTGTGCTAGAAATAAAAGAACTTTATGCTTGCACAAGTGGACTTGCCCATGGTGCAGTTTTAGTCACATATCAGATTTGCTTAACTGCAGGAAGTTGCTCGCCCTACACAACATACAGTTAGTATAGCATGCTTTGGCACTGTGCTGAAGAAACAGAGGCCAATCTGTTATTTATTAGGAGAGGATCACATGAGAGGGCAGAAGTTACCTCTCGTTAAGCAAGTGGCCTTTCTAACTCAGAGTGAAAACTTAATTGCCTTCAGATAGGCTTCCTTAAGGATTCTCAATGCCAATTTCTGATCTACAATGACAATACAAATTAAGCATTGCAAATATTTCTCCTACTTGCTGGTTCAATAAAGGCAGTTGGAGTCACCTAGAGGTCTAACTTGCAGCGAGCATTTAAAGGTGGTTCCTTTGCATACTTCTGACAAAGCCTGCATGTGTGCACTGGGCAAGTAGTTAGTTTGGTAGGTACACCCTAGAAGGTTTATGTTAGGAGCTCCTCATAAACCTTGGGCAAGGGAGTAACTCTATTTTCTGCGGTTTTGTTAGAACCAAAGGGCATAACATAATGTATGCAATGCGCAAGAATGTAGTTTTAGGTTCTCAGAAAGAGCAAATAAATACATGCAATTTGGGCTATTCGTTATATGTTTCTCCTTATGTGCAGGGAAACACTTGACAACCCCCCGAGACCCCCCCCCGACATGCTTACTTCATCATCAAACACAACCTGCTCAAGGACATTATCTTGTTTCAATTTGAATGCTGAGGAGACTAAATTAAACAATTAAACATTTCGTCAGGAAATTACATCAGGCTTGTAAAACAAAATTAATTGTTTTAGTAAAGGTGTCTGTCATTTAAGTTTCAACAAGTCTCCGGTTGCAGGTCTTTATTCCCCAAAATATCTCCGGTTCTTCTCACCACTGCCTTTCCTACCATCTTAACACCAAAACACCTATACCTTTAAAAAAGCTAATGTACTTTGTGTCCCACCTCAACCCGCATACTGTTTGCCATGATTAATACTATTCTTTCCATGCCTTGTTGTCTAGTTTTGTATCAGGATGGACATATTAAATTAGCTTTTCGTCTCCTCATAGATTGAAAATATTTTGACTCCGACTATAGGAAATATCCGTAGGACAGTATGGACTTTTGTTTTCCTACTGACATTCTTTCCACTTGACAGGATCAATGCCACAGCAATGGACAGTCACGCAGGCCAGGACCCAGACGAAGCTAGCACAATGAATGGGAGCTCTGGCCTCAGATGGTCAGCTCTCCATTCCAGATCCTCAGCTTGTAGCCTTTAGCTTAAGAAGGAGTTTCTGTGCAAAAGAAGGGAATGCTCCGAAGTGGCTGCTAATGTGGCTAGGTCTGGCCTGAATATACTCTATAATCCCGCGCTGCACGCATCTCAGCCACCCTTCTCCTCCCTCCCCCACTCACAAGACTGCACCAACCTCCCAGTGCGTCCATCGTATCACCCGCCCCCGAGGGGCCCCCTGTTTAACTACGGCTTTGTTTCCTGTATAGCGCCTCCTTCTCTCTCCCCCCCACCAGACAGCACTTCATCGCCCTCACTCTATCTATCTATCGCCCTCAATATATCTATCTATCGCCCTCACGCTATCTATCGCCCTCACGCTATCAATCTATCACCTTCACTCTATCTATCGCCCTCACTCTATCACCCTCCCTCTAGCTATCTATCACCCTCACTCTATCTATCGCAGCACCACAGCATCACTCAGGGGCACCACAACATCACTATGCACTAGCACAGCATCACTCAGGACCACCACAGCATCACTCAGGACCACCACAGCATAACTCAGCACCACCACATCACCACTCAGCACCAACATATTATCACTCAGCACCACCACATAATCACTCAGCACCACCATACACCACCACCACAGCACCACTCAGCACTACCACAACATCACTCAGCAGCACCACCACAGCACCTCTCAGCAGCACCACCACAGCATCACTCAGCAGCACCACCACAGAACCACCTCAGCACCACCAAGCACCACCACAGCATCACTCAGCACCACCACAGCATCACTCAGCACCACCACAGCATCACTCAGCGCAACCACAGCATCACTCAGCGCAACCACAGCATCACTCAGCGCAACCACAGCATCACTCAGTGCAACCACAGCATCACTCAGATCAACCACAGCATCACTCAGCGCAACCACAGCATCACTCAGCGCAACAACAGCATCACTCAGCGCAACCACAGCATCACTCAGCACCACAACAGCATCACTGGTTCAAATATGTTCTCTCAATGTTTCAAGCTTTATAACAAATGTCACAAAAAATGTTAATATTTCACTTCTGTTCTTGGATTTTCATCACAATAAAATACACAAAAGTTATTTTCAAAAGTTTAAGCTATTGCCATTATAAAGTACAATGTTTGTCCTGTATGGAAAAGCACCGCTATACAAGTTGGCCTCCTCTGGTTAATAGAGACTATTCAACTTTTTTCAAATGTCCTCAAATATAGACGCTGAGTCGTGATGTGCAGTTGCAATATTAATTTAATGGTCCATTTAATGACAAAACATCAGCCAACGCGTTTCGTTCTGAAACCAGAACTTCTTCAGGGCGCAGCAGTTGTATTCGAGGCATTTTAATTTCCAATTTGGATACTTAGTTGTGTCGATTAGAAAGAGGCCATATGTATAATTTTATGTCTTCTAGTTTGATGTTATATTTGACTATTTTGTTGACTTGCAGTCTTTAACAGAAATCGAGAAACGAAAAATCCTTCTTTTCCCCACAAATGATTTTGTATATTTAAAGAAGCGTAATCTTTAGTAAAGAAAATCAGTCCTGTATGGTTAATATATTTCGCCTCTTGTTCGTTCGAAAATAATGGTGCTAAATATGCTTATGGTAGTTGCCTGGTAAGTTGAGACCAGTATGTCAACTCCTCGGCGTCCTACAGTCTTAACACGCCTTCATCTCCGCTACCTAGGTAGGTAGCGGAGATGAAGGCGTGTTAAGGCGTGTTAAGACTGTAGGACGCCGAGGTGTAGACATACTGGTCTCAACTTACCAGGCAACTACCATAAGGATATTTAGCACCATTATTTTCGAACGAACAAGAGGCGAATGGAAAGGGGCGACCACTCGGTCCCCCCGAACGTATGATTGGGTGCCTCGATCCCCCCGGGAAACCATTTTGGGCGGGGGGCGTGGCTCAGCTGGTATGCCCGAAGCGGCGTAGCCGGGGCGCGCCTTTTCCCGCCCAAGAGGGGTTGTCCTAGACACCTACACCGAAGACCACGCCCAGTAGGCGTACCGGAGGAGGGTACACGCCCTCCCGCAGAAGAATAAATAGAGCGGGAATCCGAAGAAGCGTCCTCTTGTTCCTGTGCTCTGAAGGCTGCACCCACTCGTTGCTCGTGAGCCCTCG
Organism: Lissotriton vulgaris; assembly: GCF_964263255.1. Taxonomy (NCBI): domain Eukaryota; kingdom Metazoa; phylum Chordata; class Amphibia; order Caudata; family Salamandridae; genus Lissotriton; species Lissotriton vulgaris. The sequence goes on along the minus strand of NC_141689.1, from coordinate 1,425,303,815 downwards.
ACGGAACAAGCAGCAATTTTGAGAACTTGTAATCTTGTTGTTTCTCTTTCAGTTATTTGGAGTTCGAAGAGTCCAGGACCTCGTTGATCGACTAGGAGCAGAATACTCGAAACCATGGCTGGCAAGAAAGCGGGAAAGAGTTCCGAGACGGATAAGGTGTTACGCCTATTGTCGAACCGGATGGCTTGCATGGACCGAAAACTCGGACAAGTCCAATCGATCGGTAGAGGTTTGACGGAGGTCAAAAAACAGCTGGCTGCACTGAGCAACCCGGGTCACCCTAAAAAGGTAATAGGCCCGGCCTTGCCGGGAGTCGTCCCCGAGGGCAGAGGGAAACGGGTTAAGAAGAGGGCGGTTTCGGGGGAGGTCCCGGTTCCAGAGGTACCCCCAGTCACCCCCCTCATGCCGGCAGACAACCCGGTACCAAACCCAGATATGGGTCAGCCAATCGCGGTTGTGGTTACTCCCGCTAATGATGAGGAGATGCCTCCCGAATTGGCCATCCAGTTGGCAGCATGGCTCAAGAAAAAAGCAGGGGGAGCAGTGGCCCCTGGAGACCCGGCCGAGGAGGCCAGACTACTAATCGAGCAATTGCGGCAGTTGAGAGATGTCGCAAAGGCGAATGTTCCTCTTATTTCCCCACAGGTGGCACCGGTAGGACCTGCAGTTGGTCACAAGAAGACGGCGGGAACAACGGCCGAACCGGGTAAGCTCGCATTGCCAATGGCGGGGGAGGGTTCATTACCCTCGAGGCGGGAGAAGGTGGCACAGCACATCCCTATGGCCACGAAAGAGTTAATATGGGGAGACAAATATGTTAACATGTTTTCATTATTAACTGACCATCGCGAGATGGAATATGCTAAAACCCAGAAGGATTTGTGGCACCCGAGCGTCTGGCGCGCCAAGATGGCGGAATTCAGGATGGATGAGACAGTAACGAACTGGGTTAAGGCCTTTTCTATATTTACTGCAGTTATGGGGGAACGTAAACCCGAGGTGATGACTGAGTTAACTTGCTATCAAAACCGTTTTATGGATTTTTATTCAATGTATGAGGGGGAGGAATGGAAAGGTTATGACATGAAATTCCGGAAAGCGAAAGAATACAATGCTACTTTGACTTGGGATTGCCTGGATTCGCTGTCATGGCACAAACAGCTCCTGCCAGGGGCGGCAGGTACGTCCTCGCCAGGCGGGAGTGGGTCAGGGGTCATCCGCCAAAAGCCCGCGGTGCCCTTTCGAGCGGGTGCCGGTGGGGATTACCAGCCTAAGACCGGCGGGAATGGCGGCAAGCGTGGGGTTTGTTGGGGCTTCAATCGAGGCAACTGTAACAGACCGCAGGGAACATGTAGGTTCAAGCATGTGTGTGCGGGCTGTGGGAATTCCTCACACCCGGAGAGTACATGTAGATCTAAAAATAGCGGGACGGGAGGAAAAGGAGGGTCTAAGCAGGAGTGAGGTAGAACGTTGTGACCGATTACCTACACCCGTTGATATCATGGCTATGACTCCTTGGTTGAACAAATACCCTGATCATGTATCCGCTGGGGTGTTGAGGAAGGGATTCTTACATGGCTTCCACATTCCGGCGGGGGATTTTCGGGGGAACTCCTTTTGTAAAAACCAGTTATCGGTACAGCACAACCCAAGCGTGGCAGAGAAGAAAATTGCAAAAGAAGTCAGCTTAGGGCGAGTGGCAGGGCCTTTTCATCGCCCGCCGGTGGCGGAGTTCATCTATTCCCCGTTTGGGGTTGTCCCGAAGAAAGACCCATGGGAGTTTAGACTTATTCATAACCTGTCTGCTCCAAGGGGTTCCTCGGTGAACGAGGCCATTGACCCAGAAGTTTGTTCAGTGCGGTACGCATCGTTCGATGATGCCATGGCCATGTTAAATCGCCTGGGCCCCGGGGCGCTGATGGCGAAATCAGATATCGAATCGGCATTCTGGTTGCTCCCGGTACACCCACAGGATCAGCGCTTGCTAGGTTTTGCATTTCAAGGGAGTTATTACATGGATAAATGCATGCCTATGGGTTGCTCCATTTCTTGTGCCTATTTTGAAATGTTCAGCTGTTTTTTAGAGTGGGCATTCACCGAGGCCACAGGGCATAGGCATGTTATGCACTATCTTGATGACTTCCTGTTCTTGGGAGCAGCCGGCAATACGGAATGTGCGCAGGCGCTGCACGACTTCTGCATCCTCATGAGGGAGTTTGGAGTCCCATTGGCACCAGGTAAGACGGTTGGACCATCTACTTCACTGGAGTTTCTGGGAATTGAGCTCGATTCTGTGGAGGGATGTTTCCGTTTACCGATGGAAAAGGTGGCCAAGTTTAGAGCTTCCTTGACGCAATGTCTGGGCAAGGAGAAAGTGACCCTGCACCAGTTACAACAAACAGTGGGTCAGCTTAACTTTGCTTTGAGAGTGATTCCAATGGCCCGCCCCTTCTCACGCTCTATTGCACAAGCGATGGTTGGTCTCATAGAGGGGCACCACCGTACGAGACTGTCGGCAGAGGTTCGCCAGGATATGCGCATTTGGTTGGCATTTCTGGCAGGCTTCAACGGTCGAGTCGTGTGGAACAAGCCGCCAGCGTCTTCAGATGAACTAGGTCTGTGGACTGACTCAGCGGGGAGCGTGGGATTTGGCGCCATCTTAGGTAATCGATGGTCGGCGCAAACATGGCCAACGTGGTGGCACTCCAGCGGTCTCACAGGTAACATTGGGTTCTTGGAGTTATTCCCCTTTGGGTTGCTCTGATGGCATGGCCTGACGACTTCAGGGACCGCTCAGTGGTGTTTTGGTCTGATAATATGACTGTTGTCGAATGCATTAACCAACAGGCAGCACGCTGCAAATGGATCTTGAGATTGTTGAAAGAAGTTGTGCTGCTTTGCATGAGACTGAATGTACAGTTCAGGGCGTAACATGTGCCAGGCGTACTGAATCATGCAGCTGATGCACTCTCTCGTTCACATATGCAGGCGTTCAGGGGTTATCTACCTACAGCGGACCTAGTGGCGGCACCATTCCCCAAAGCACTATGGCTAATCGGTGCCCCAGATTACAAGACCTCGTGGCAGCAAGCTTAGGCCCCAGGACAAGGAAGGCATACGAAGGAGCATTTCATTCCTATTGCACATTTTTGGGTCCAACAGGGAGTCAGAGCTGGGGTCAGGAGAAATCCTTCCTGGGGTTCCTGGTAGCGCTGCACAGAGAAGGCCGATCAGCGGCAACGGCCAGTAGGCATAGGGCGGCCATTTCATTCATGGCGCAGGTGCATGGCATTAAAGACCCAACGGGTTCCTTTTTGGTTAAGAAGGCCCTTCGCGGCTGGCAGCGCCTCGAGGGTCGCAAGCAAGATGCGATTTGCCCGATTGGCATACACAGATTGTCTCTACTCGAAGCGAAACTAGACGAGACGTGCTCCTCCCATTTCAAAGCAGTTCTGTTCCGGGCAGCGTTCGCATTAGCATTCCATGGGGCTATGCGGGTGAGTGAACTGGTCGCAAGAAATAAGAAAGACGTTGAGGGAGGCTTGTGCAGGGATCACGTCCAAATTAGGGGTGATTCGATGGTGGTCTCGATAGCCAGGTCCAAGACCGACCAGGGGGCTATGGGAAAAAGTGTTGTCGTTCAGCGCGCGCGAGGGTCCCCCACATGCCTGATAAAGTGTATAGAGGAATACTTGGCACTAAGGGCGGCTACATGGGGGGGGGAGTTTGCTAAGGCACAAGGATGGCACCCCACTGACGAGGTTTCAGTTCCAGAGGGTGCTAGCACTGACAATCGCTGCTGCGGGCATGGACCCGTGCGATTTTGGGACCCACTCCTTTAGGATAGGGGCTGCTACTGAGGCTACAGCCAGGGGTCAGAGTGCGGAGGAAGTGAAACAGTTGGGACGATGGTCCTCAAATTGCTTCAAAAGGTATATGCGATTGCACATGTTGTAAAGGTCAATTGACATGCACTCACGCTTCTTGTCTTTTGTTTGAATTACAGTTTTGCGAGCCTGTCACGCAGGGCGGAATTTGCAGTTGACCCAGCACCAGGAGACCAGCGGTCAAGGATCACCGTCTGGAGGGAGAGTGGTATGGGTCGTGGGCCACTCATATGTGAGGCGCGCCGGGGATGTATTCAAAGCAGGTGACGCGACTCACGCAGCTGGGGAATACGGGTACAGAGTGGCCTTCCATGGGAAGGGCGGGCTCTGTTTTGACCAATTCAAAGCATTTTTTTAGGGTCTCTTAGGGCGGCAAAGGTCACCGCCATCTGTAGTCATAGTACACCTGGGGGGCAATGACTTGGTGACACTGGGTAGACGTGTGTTGTTTGAACAAATTTTGTCTGCTGTTAGCTGGTTGGCTAAAAGAATCCCGGGGTGCACGATTGCCTGGTCCCACAGGATTCCCAGGAAGGTATGGCGGGTGGGCCTTTCGGTGCCAGCACTGAACCATTCGGTGAGAAGGGTTAACAATAAAATTGGTAAATTGTTTCGCTCTTCGCAGTTGCATAGCATTCCTCACGGGTGTATTCGGGGTGATCTCAGGTATCTAAATGATGGGGTTCACCTGTCCAGGGAGGGGAATGATTTACTCATAGGAGACTTCATAGCATGGCTAAGGGGTTTGAGGAAGCATGACCTTTAGGAGGAGTAGGGGGGGCCGGATAGTCGGTCAACTATCCAGTCTGAGGAGGTAAGGTCATGATCGGTGAGCAGTAATTTCAAGGTCCCTAGAGGGGGGCCCACCCAGAATGGATGGGAGCGCCCGGGGGGAGGTGGCCATTGGCCCCTCCCACGGGGAGGCGGCACCCACTAAGGATGGGTTGCCTAGGGGGAGACGGCCATAGGCCCCTTCCAGGGGGGAGGCGGCTAGATGCCCCTCCTACTAATTTCCCGGGGGCCGGATATCCGCGACGGCGGATAGAGAGTGTGGGGATGGGGGGGGAGTCCACGCTGTCCTTCCTACAGATACCTCACACGGGGAACTCGGACGACCTTTAAGATGGCGTTGAGTGGAAAGGGGGCCCCTGTGAGAAGGTGGCCTGATATGCAGTGCTCACTATTCTAGTGAACACTATATATCAGTCCAGCAACCCTTATTGATGATTGGTTGTAAGTCAACCTTATAGACCAGCTATCCTAGTAGCGTGGATACGAGCAGTCTAAGGCTAAAGACTCGAGAGGGCGTGTTAAGCCAGCTGTTTACCACACATATACCCCTTGAATACCAAGTGAAAGGACACCACACAAGTGTTATGAAAATAAACAAGATATTTATTAAGAATCACAACAGCCCTGTACTCTTTATGAGGACAGGGTACTAAGCACAAAACAAAACTCTTACGAAAATACTTAAGTTAGCACAGTATATACAAATGCCCGAGGGGCACGGAAAACCATATACTCTGAAAGTGGAATGCGAAATTACTAGCAGGTAAGTACAGTACTAATAGCCTTTGGAATCGCTAGATCTTGACTATAGAATCTTCAGATTACTTCTAGGAGACCTAGGGATGGAGTACTGAAGTGAGGCTCCTCTACCTTTGGGCTCAACTTCCTCCAATCACCATCCATCATGCGTGCCTTTCTTTCTTTAGCTGAGATGCACTGAGCTCTCAGGGTCAGCCTCTGGCTACCTAAAGCTGGCGGCTGAGTCCCTCTGTTTGGCTTACTGGAGGGACAGGTCAGGTCTGGGGTTTTTAGGCCCCATGTTTGGCTGTGCCCAACAGTGTCCAGCTGTGGGAGGTCCCTAACTACTTTTAAGGGGGATCCCTCAGGAGTCTGTTTTATTTTCACTTGGCTAGGTTTACCAGCTTCAGTGATCCTAATCTGCTGATTAAGGGGTTCCTTTGGACAGGGGGCCCTTTGGGGTCCACCACTGGCCTCCCTGTCCTCTTCAGCCCTGGGCTGACTGAGGCAGGGTAGAGAGGTGCAGGTTACCTGCTCCAGACTGGGTCCCACCTGGGAAGGGTCCACTGCCATCAGGGGCTCTGCCAGGCTAGGCCTGACTACCTCTGGGGCAGTTCCTTCAACAGGGGTAGAGTCAGTTCCCTGAGGAGGCTGTTTCTCACCTAGTGTCTGGGAGGGGGAAGACTCTTCTTCCTCCTCAATGCTCTCTGTTTGAGTGGAGTGATCCATTGTTTCAGGCTTCACAACCTCACTATCTGTTTGAGTCGAGGCTGAGACCATTTCAACCTTGCCAACCTTTTCAGGAGGGCACTCAGTTTGTGTTTGGGCTGTGACTGTCACAGCCCTCCTATCCTGTTCTGGAAAGTCTGTCTGAGCCTGGGCAGTGGCTACCACTGCCCTTCCAACCTTTTCAGGGAGGAATGGTGCTTGGACTGGGGCTGTAGCTATTACTGCCCCACTAACCTGTCTGGATAGGCCTATCATTCTGGAGTGAGTTTCTTGCTCCACCTCAGCCCATGCTGAGAGTTCCAGGTCATTCCCCAGTAAGCAATCTACAGGTAGGTTATCTGTCACTGCCACTCTCATGGGCCCTGTGACATTACCCCAGCTGAGCTTGACTACTGCCATAGGATGCCTTCTCTTCACTCCATGAATGTCTGTCACCTGATAAGTAAAACCAGGGGTCAGTTGAGCAGAGGGGACCAGATGGTCAATCACCATGGTGATGCTGGCCCCTGTGTCTCTGAATGCCTCAACTTTCTGACCATTCACTAAGACCTCTTGTCTATACTTTCCCAAAATGTGGGGTCCAGTAGTGAAGTTGGCAAACCCCATGCCAGTCTCACAGACAAGAGTGTGGTCAGGGGACCTGGCTAGGCCATAGTCCTCCTGATTGCCCAAAGTAATGCCCACCACATTCTTGGGGGCACTCCCACCACCTGGGGGATTACCACTAGTGGTAACAGGAGGTTTAGGAGTATTACCTGGGGGTATATTTCCCTTATTGCCATTTTTAGGGCAACTGGCATCACTTTTGTAATGGCCCACCTGTTTACAGGTATGGCAATAAGGTTTCTTCTGTTCTGAAGGAGTGTTCTGGGACCCACCACCCTTGTTGGAGTTTTGGGGCCCTTGGGAAGTCTTCTCTGTGGATTTATCCCCACCCTTCTCTTGAGGCTTGGTTGATTCCTTATTTTGGTCACCACCCTGGTTTTTAGGCCTGACCCTGGTTCTGACCCATTTGTCTGCTCTCTTACCCAATTCCTGTGGAGAGGTCAGATCAGAGTCTACCAGGTGCTGGTGTAATAACTGGTTCTGACAATTACTTAAGATTTGCTCCCTCATAATTAGATTGTACAATCCTTTAAAATCATTAACCTTACAACCCAGTAGCCAGCCTTCAAAAGCCTTAGTGGCACAATCAACAAAGTCAGTCCAATCCTGAGACTGAGTTTTCTGGGTGTCTCTGAACAGCATCCTGTATTGTTCAGTGGTTAAACCAAACCCATCAACCAGTGTATTCTTCAGGACTTGGTAATTGTTAGCATCCTCAACTCTAGTAGTGAGGAGCTTATCTCTACCTTTACCATCAAAGGAGAGCCACAAGATAGCTGCCCACTGACTTTGGGGAACACCCTGCACAGTGCAGGCCCTCTCTAAAGCAGTAATCCATTTGTGGATGTCATCCCCTTGCTTAAAGGGGGGCACTATCTTATTCAGGTGTTTTGTATCAAAACTCCTTTCCCTATTGCTAGGTACATTGCTGCCACCAGTGGGCTGCAGCCCACATAATTCTTGCTCTCTAGCAAAGGCAAGTCTCTCTTTGGCCAGGGCAAGTTCTTCCCTTTCAATCCTTAGTTTGACTGCCCTTTCTTTAGCTTCATACACTCTCCTCTGAGGGGAAGTCATCCCTCTGTGAGAAGAGTTGTGAGAGCCATTGGTTTGAATGGATCTGCCAGAGCTTCTTGATAGAGATCTGGCTCGTCCATTCCCAATGTTAAGCTGACCTGAGAGTGGCCCCAGGGGTCCCCCAGTACCAATCTCATGTCTGCTTAAGTTGGACCTTGTTAGTCTGCTGACTTCTACCTGTCCCTTATCTGCCTCATCCCCAGAGGGATCCTCATCCTCCTCCCCTTCTTCAGTCTCAGCTGAGAGGTGGATTAGGTCAGGGTCTCCTCTGGTTCCCTCAAGGGGAGGCATGCTTCCACCTGGATTAGAAGAGCTAAGAAGTTTCTCAGCTTTTCTGGCATCATAAGTCTCTAAGAGACCAATCAGAAAGGAAGTTGTGGGGTTAGACCCCTGTTTTATCTTCCTGGAGGTACACACCTGTCTCATCTCCTGGAAGCTAAGAGCAGCATATCTGGAAGTGGGGACCTGTGGAGGGTCCACTGACACAAGGGGAGACTCAGAGTTTCCTCCTTTGTCTGACATGCTGATTCTAGTGTGGTGTAAGTGATGCACCTACCTACACTATGTGTTTGCTTACTGATCCCTTGCTAAGAGTTGCAGCCAAGGTGTGCTAAGCCTTGAGGAGCTGCAACAGCTGGTTCAGTAGAACTCAAAGTATTCTAAGCTAAGTTATATGTACCTGAAGTACTTATGTGATCTTTCAACAAGATATTCTTAGGATACGTGTGGTAAAACAACAGCAAGCTCAAATCCCAACCGCTGCTCACCAATGTGAGAAGGTGGCCTGATATGCAGTGCTCACTATTCTAGTGAACACTATGTATCAGTCCAGCAACCCTTATTGATGATTGGTTGTAAGTCAACCTTATAGACCAGCTATCCTAGTAGCGTGGATACGAGCAGTCTAAGGCTAAAGACTCGAGAGGGCGTGTTAAGCCAGCTGTTTACCACACATATACCCCTTGAATACCAAGTGAAAGGACACCACACAAGTGTTATGAAAATAAACAAGATATTTATTAAGAATCACAACAGCCCTGTACTCTTTATGAGGACAGGGTACTAAGCACAAAACAAAACTCTTACGAAAATACTTAAGTTAGCACAGTATATACAAATGCCCGAGGGGCACGGAAAACCATATACTCTGAAAGTGGAATGCGAAATTACTAGCAGGTAAGTACAGTACTAATAGCCTTTGGAATCGCTAGATCTTGACTATAGAATCTTCAGATTACTTCTAGGAGACCTAGGGGACTCGGGTGCAGAGTGTGCACTCTCACGCGTGATGCGGGACAAAGTCTATGGTAGCTAGTAATGACAAAGTTAGTGTTCTCGGGCGAACCCGACCTGGTAGGAGGAAAACGAAAGTGGATTCGGACCCTTGGATAGTGAGGCTATGCTGGGGCACCGAAATGCCGAAGTTACCTAGCCCTGGGGCTGCAGCTGCATAGGTCTCAAAAGACGTCGGGAATCCTCGTAGACGGACCAGGAGCCTGGAAGAAAGAAGTTGCTGGCAGGCGACCAGTGAAGAAAGTTCGATGGATCCAAGCCTGGATCGAAGGAAGATGACACCTGAAAGCAGAGGGGACCAAGTTCGAGACTACTAGCCAGTAGTCAGGTGGCACCAGGAGGGCACCGGATGGTAGTCACCTCGACTAGGTGAGTGGGTGACGCTGTGCTCGCAGATCTCACGGACCAGGAGGCGTTGTCGGCGACCAGGATGGAGGAGCGAGCTGTCCCACGAAGATTGAAGCTGTCGGCGTCGCTGGACCCAGGATTGGGCAACAAAGCCTTGGCAAATTCAAGCCCACGCGGTGGACTCAAAATGGCGTCTGGAGTGGACCAGGAGGGTCCGGGGTGCTTCTCTGTTGCAAGGAAGCAAGGGCCAGTCTGGAGCAACCAGACCAGCAGCAGTGATGTCGTCGGGCGTCGTGAAGAAGGCCACAAGCCAGCCGGCTAGTAGCCACACAGCGCGGTGAGCACGCAAAAGCAGAAGGGCCCCATGCAGATCGTGGAGATGCTGGAGGGCTGATCTTCGGTGCTGGAGCTGCTCAGGGTTGGGGCTTCTTGGACCCCAAAGCACTCACCAGTGGAGCACACGGTGGGCTTGTTGCAAAGAAGTCGTGCAGTCTTGGCGATCGTCGGTCCCTCGAGGTCTCGTCGCACTCACAGTTCTCAGCTTTGCTGTAGAGGTGAGTAGAGGTCAGAGGTGCCAGGGAAGCCGGGTCTCGTCGAGTTGGGTCGTCGGATTCGTGAAGAAGGACTTGCAGCAGACCGCAGTGTTCTTAGGATGGTGCCCGCTTGATGCAGGGTGACTACTCCTTAGCCACAAGGGAGAATCTTGAATAAGAAATCTTGATGTCCTTTCGCAGAAAGTCGTGTCTTGATTCCAAAGATGATCTAATTTTAACAGGGGGCCCGCTCCTATCTTTATACTAAAAAAAGGGGGCTGACCCGGTGACTAGGTCCTGCCTATGGGTGGGACTAGGAGGGGGGTGGTTACACCCCTCTCCCATGCCGGACTTTCCCCAGGCCAGGGGCTGGTGTGTCCCTGGAACTGGTTCAGACTGGCCTATGCGTAGTGAGCACCGGGGTGCCACTCAGCAGTCACCTTCCTGTAAAGCCCTGCCTACCAGGATACACAAAACCATGTCTGGGACGGTGCTAGCACCGCCCCTGACAGGAAACCCTTTGTCCAGGCTCCCCTCGCTGGAAGGACTCCCAGCTGCAGGGGGTCAGACTCGTGTCTGTGGTGGCAGCATCCATTTTGTGGAGCTGAGGCTTTGCTTAACTTTAACCGGGGTTCACAGTTTCATACATGTCGTGTCCCTCTAGAAGGGTGGAATGCTAACCCCGTCGCCAGAATTGGCGAGGGGTTAGTATTCCAATTCGTATGACACCTTACTCGACATGTTTTGATAAAGCAATACCAAAGATAGCATTTAACCGCGAGGATTATAATGCACTTAAGAGTATATGGTACGCGATATCATGGAACAGCTATTAGGACTTGGTTCCGCAAGCTGCAGACAGGCTCAGCTCATGCCAGAGCACCATCTCACACGATTCCAAGCACTCTGCCTTCAGGATTGTTAAGGCCTGCCATAGGAGTGACTGATAGGAATCCGTGTGTCCATTTTAGGGTTAGATATAGGTGTACCATATCTACAGCAAAGGGTGATTACCCGACCTTGCCCCAGCTGTCATGCAGCCAGTTGTGTCAAATTTAGGAGGCCAGCCAGGGGTGGCATAATACATGCTTCAGCCCCTGGTAGGCCCTGGGTACACCTATGCCCTGAGTTACAGGGTCTGATAAGGTGGCCCAGTCCCAATTGGAAATGTACCTAGGGTACATGGAATCCATTTTAAAGGGAGAGCAGTAGGCCTGGGGTCCTGATTGGCAGGATCCCAGGTCGACTATGTCAAAAACCAGCTAAAACACAGGGCAAAAAGTTGGGGGCAACCATAGTCAGGATGTACCTTCCAACAGCCCCCACCATGACAAGGGAAGTTACAGTTGGCAACGAGGGTAGAGTCCTCTGCGCATGCGTCACTCACACCGTGAGGGCGAGAGTTTTGGTAGTAGGGATCTGACACCGGTTAAGACCTTGCCGTTGGCCCGTAATGCTAGGATGTACAATTTTAATTTAGAATGGATGCATTTGCAGGATGTTAGACTCGGCTAGGAAACCTTTGTATTAGAGATCTGTTAAGGTTAGCCAAAGAACATGTCTTCATCGAAATGTAATAAATGTAAAATTGTACATAATTATGAAACTTTTATTTAATGTTTTAAATTTTGTTTCATATTTTAATAAATATGGCCGGGAGGGTGACTCCCTCCCGCCTTCCAAAAGTTCAAACCTGTGTCCGACTTCTCCCATCCTTGGGGATTGTGTTGGGAGGGGGTGGCGGGCATCCCGGCCATATGGAAAGGGGCGACCACTCGGTCCCCCCGAACGTATGGTTGGGTGCCCCGATCCCCCTGGGAAACAATTTTGGGCGGGTGGCGTGGCTCGGCTGGTATGCCCGAAGCGGCGTAGCCGGGGCGCGCCTTTTCCCGCCCAAGAGGGGTTGTCCTAGACACCTACACTGAAGACCACGCCCAGTAGGCGTACCGGAGGAGGGTACACGCCCTCCCGCAGAAGAATAAATAGAGCGGGAATCCGAAGAAGCGTCCTCTTGTTCCTGTGCTCTGAAGGCTGCACCCACTCGTTGCTCGTGAGCCCTCGACGGAACAAGCAGCAATTTTGACCCACCCACCAGCCCCTTATGGCAATGTTTGTTTTAAATAAAGTTTTGCTGAGATAGGCCTTTTTTCCTTTGTAGAAAAGTAAAGGAAGGTTTAAGATAAGGATGTGACTTCTGCCTGTAGGATAATGTTTTTCTTGGTAGGAGTGAGCAGTCAATGACACATCCAGGAAATGTCAGAATTTTTTCCTTCTTTAGTAGGTAAACAACTGTCGTATTTATTTTGGTCGGGCGGTAAGGTCATGATCGGTGAGCAGTAATTTCAAGGTCCCTAGAGGGGGGCGCCACCCAGAATGGATGGAAGCGCCCAGGGGGAGGCGGCCATTGGCCCCTCCCACGGGGAGGCGGCACCCACTAAGGATGGGTCGCCTAGAGGGAGACGGCCATAGGCCCCTCCCAGGGGGGAGGCGGCTAGATGCCCCTCCTACTAATTTCCCGGGGGCCGGATATCCGCGACGGCGGATAGAGAGTGTGGGGATGGGGGGGGAGTCCACGCTGTCCTTCCTACAGATACCTCACACGGGAACTCGGACGACCTTTAAGATGGCGTCGAGTGGAAAGGGGGCCCCCACCACGACAAGGGAAGTTACAGTTGGCAACGAGGGTAGAGTCCTCTGCGCATGCGCCACTCACACCGTGAGGGCGAGAGTTTTGGTAGTAGGGATCTGACACCGGTTAAGACCTTGCCGTTGGCCCGTAATGCTAGGATGTACAATTTTAATTTAGAATGGATGCATTTGCAGGATGTTAGACTCGGCTAGGAAACCTTTGTATTAGAGATCTGTTAAGGTTAGCCAAAGAACATGTCTTCATCGAAATGTAATAAATGTAAAATTGTACATAATTATGAAACTTTTATTTAATGTTTTAAATTTTGTTTCATATTTTAATAAATACGGCCGGGAGGGTGACTCCCTCCCGCCTTCCAAAAGTTCAAACCTGTGTCCGACTTCTCCCATCCTTGGGGATTGTGTCGGGAGGGGGTGGCGGGCATCCCCGCCATAATATATTAACCATACAGGACGGATTTTCTTTACTAAAGATTACGCTTCTTTAAATATACAAAATCATTTGTGGGGAAACAAAGGATTTTTCGTTTCTCGATTTCTGTTAAAGACTGCAAGTCAACAAAATAGTCAAAGATAATATCAAACTAGAAGACATAAAATGATACATATGGCCTCTTTCTAATCGACACAACTAAGTATCAAAATTGGAAATTAAAACGCCTCGAATACAACTGCTGCACCCTGAAGAAGTTCTGGTTTCAGAACGAAATGCGTTGGCTGATGTTTTGTCATTAAATGGACCATTAAATGAATATTGCAACTGCACATCACGACTCAGCGTCTATATTTGAGGACATTTGAAAAAAGTTGAATAGTCTCTATTAACCGGAGGAGACCAACTTGTATAGCAGTGCTTTTCCATACAGGACAAACATTGACTTTCTACCCAAGGTTTGGGTAATGCTCTTGGGACAGGGAGCATTTGGAAAGTGCACGCTGGATTTTGCTAATGATTTGAACTGGTGACATTAGGATTGGTGCTTTCTTTGAGTGGTCCACTGTCCCAACTGTGGTGATATAATGATTATAAATTACAATCACTTTTATTTAAGAATTAATTATTTAAAAAAATTAAAAGCCATTGTTATTTGTAATATCAATACATCTAATTCACGTAAATACAAAACATGTTGCATTACAAATGCTATAGGTGTCACATTTGCGAAAGTGATAACTATTGGAATTGTAAATGACAAAGCTATTAATTTAGCTATTTTACAAAATAACGCATAAATAAAAAAAATCATTTATAATACCAATAGCTCAAACTTTCCTAATGCGAGCCCTATTGCATTTCCAATGCTTGTTTATTAGGTTAGGGAGCTTAACCAGTAAAGATTCCTCAAACCCAGCATCACTAGACCTATTTTAAATCACACTCTATCACCACACTACACATTCTTCACAACCCACACACCTACACCTCATCATATGGCCCTACAAGGAGCATATCCAGATAATGAAGCTTGACAGCTTTCAGGGTCTGTGAGGGCTTTTGCTCCTATTGGAGCCTATTCCATGGACCTGGAAACCTACAATTTTTCAATTCTTCATTTCTCCTATTCTTCTTTAAAGGAACTGCACACTCTTCTATCTAAAAAAACAAAGACCAAAAAATAATTGCTGCAGAGACTAGGCCAGGATGAGAGGCTGGGTAAATCAAACTGGGCTTCAAAGAGAGCAGGACAGTAAGGATTGTCAGTGAGGTCTACCGCCTCTTTGTGTATCCCCCCCACACCCCACCCCCCAGCGAGATGGCAGCCCCAGGAATGGAATTTGCAGGAGGTCCGGAAAGGGAGTGTTAAGGGAAATTAGCCACACCAGTGAGTTGGTTTAGTCAGCTCCTACTCCAAAGGAGAGATAATCTCCATCTTGAATTTCAAAGTTCAGTGTTTGTGGGACAAGAATATGTCACACTTTGGAGGAAGCTGTCATGCTTTTGGGTGGTCCTAGGTACCCCATTGTTCAGGGGTATCCCCCGGCTTGTTGCTCCAGAGCATGGAAAAAATATGTGAGGGCTGCCTAGCTACTCAGATCTCCTGCCTGAAACTATAAGGATTCGCTTCATTGATGATGTTTTCATGGTATGGACCAGTGAAGAAGAAAATCTCCTCCAATTTCAGGAGTGGTTGAACAACCGCACACAAGAAATCAAGTTCAGTCTAAATCATTCAAAAAAGAAAATGGCTTTCTTGGACGTTGAAGTCTATCCAGCAGAGGGAGGATAAGTGGCAACCCTGTTCAAAAAAGAAACTGATCGTAATAAAGCACTACACTTTGAGTAACCATCCCAGAAATTTGAAGGAGAACCTGCCGAATGGCCAATTTCTTAGAATAAGAATGGATTCTCACTTCAAAGATGAATATATTCTCCATGCGACTAAACTACTGGACAATTTGCAAGATCGCATGTACACCAAAAAAATATTAAAAAGAGCCATGAAAAGAGCATGGAAGACCCCAAGAGAAGTTCTTTTGGAGAAAACAACAAAAGTAGCAATAGACAGACTAGTGTGTGTTTCGACGTTTTGTCCAAATTCCAATCTATTGAAAAAAGTGATAAACCAAAATTGGCACATAGTAAAAAATCTTAATCAGTCGCTACAAGACAAACCACTATTTGCCTTCAAAAAGGACCGAAGCATTGCCAATCAAATAGTACGTGCAGCAGTCCCTAAAATGAAACAAGCATCAGTGAGAACATATGTTGGCCTTCCGCCAATACAAGGTCACCACAAATGTGGGACTTGCATTTGTTGTGCCACCACGGAAGAAGGATCAGTGTTTACACACAACATCATATATTGGAAACACGAGACCTTCACAAATTGCAAATCGCGAAATGTAATATATGGAATAAGATGCCTGTGTAAAATGTTGTATATAGGCAAAACAAATCAAGAGGTACGAGTAAGGATTCCACAACAAAGGTCATAAATAAAAAAGAACGTTCAATCTGCACCGCTTGTTAATCATTGGAAGCGTTACAATCATACAGAGAAAGACTTGATCTGGACTATCATATCTAAAGTAGAAAACGATCCCAGAGGCGGAGACTTGGAGAAAAAACTATCAATGAGAGAAGCCATGCTAATAGTGAAGTTCAAATTGACTATAGATGGACTTAATGAGCTTTCAGAGATTTATAAATTGAGCTGATGCCAAGAAACAAAATAATGATAACAGTGGAGACTGACCATTCAAGGTGCAAAATTAACATACTCCAACAAAAATGGTTTGGATATAAATGAGAGAACCCTCTGATTACATCTAAGGGGACGGGAATATCAGGAACCATATAACAGATGAGAGGTGGATTCTAGGATCTTACAAATATAGAGAATAAAGGGACATATTGTTGGCACACCACCAATAAAGACTATATACAAAAACAATGCCAATCAAAGTTAAAATAAGGGAACATCAGTTTAAAGTTTAATTGAAGAAGAAAGCGAGTTACTATCATAGACATTTAAAAAAACGACACTACTTTTTTTCTGTGTGTAAATTTAAAAAATGAACCAGCGCCAAGCGCTGGCAGGATACTATATTATTAAGTCTTCTGAAAAGTTATTACAAACTTAGGAGGATAGAGATATTTCGTCGACATTCCACTGTCACTATATAGGGAATAAAGTGACATCTAACAGAACATCACCTTTGTTTAAAAAACGGCGCAACCCAGAGTGATGAAAGCGCCTAAATAAAGTTTTATTGCTAAAGAAAGGAAGTCATCATCCCAAATATAAAAAACACTTTAATGCGCGAAGACTGCAAAATCGGACCTGAGTGAAAAGTGATTGAATTAGTACTTCTGAATCCAGGAAACAGTTTGCAACTGAAAAATCGTCCATTATGGGAAAAAGCACAAAACTATAAAATTGTTTGAAGTACTGTGCCGGGTTTTGGTTATGTCTCCCCATTTCCCCTGAAGAAATTGCACGAGACAATGAAATGCATTGGATAGCTTTAAAATGAACTGGGGCTGTGATCGTGTTTTAGTGCAATAATAAAAGGAATGTTTCCTATCCTTGTGAAGTGGCGTTCTCATGATCCGGGGCACCTTTGGATGATTTATATGTGGCAGGCTCCGGGCCACAGAGAATGCACCGCCTGAAAAGCCAGGTCTAACAGGCTGTTAATTGATCAGCCTGCTTGCGCTAAGAATTGCTGAAAACAAACATGAAAGCAGCCTTGGAATCCACTGGAGGACTATGAACAGTAAGAAATATGGGTTAAAAACATTATAGAGGGGGCGTGGCCAAGATGGCGGGGTGAGCGGACGCTTCTTCCCGCAGCTCCTCCGGCCCGACTAGGCCCGGGCCCTTTTTCGTTAGCTTCTCTCCCCCCGCTGAAGCTCAGCGGCTGAGAGATGGTCGCCGGAGATCCTGGGGCACACATTGACACTACTTTGGCCCCGATCGCCCCGGTGGAAGCACGCTAAAAGACCGATTGCCGGACGGAGGAGCGCCTTGGAGGCGGAGCAGAACGGAGCGCTGTCCGGAGCCTCGGCTGGGGCCTGGTGCTGATGTCTAGCGATTTGGAGTGAAGCTCGCCCCGGTGCTCGACGGGGATCGTCAGAGGGGCAGCGGCTGTGTGACTTCGCAGGGTGAGGACCCTGCCGTGTGATCGTGGTGGCGCTTGGACCTGCGGCGGTGGCCTCTCATGTGGCACGGCCCCCGGCCCCGTGGCCAGTGGGCGACGATGCTTAAGATCGGAGCCAGATCTATTGCTTCTCCTCTCTAACTGGGCGGCCCTGGATAGAACTTTCCTCTGTACACCTGGCTCTTAGGGTGGCCCTGGTGGCATCGCCAGGCCTGGTAGATCTACCCGGCCCCGCCCAACCACCATCTTGTCTTCACGGCGACGGTGACGCAGCCCTCCTTCAGTGTCGCTTGAGGTCGTCTCCTACACCTCTGCTTCTACACAGCTCTCCCTTCCAGTGGGACTCTCCAGCCGGGGTTCCCATAGCGAGGGTCCCGGTTGAAATCTTGGCTGGGCACCGACCGGCTCTCTGTGACTAGAATGGCCCGCCATTTTGTCACCTGTGGCGCAGGTCCCCTATCTGGCCGGGAGTTCCTTCTCGAGGGACTCTCCCGAACGTTGGAAGCTCATCGAGGGCCGAGCCTACTGCAGGAGGCCGGAGCCAGAGGTCCTGCTTCAGCTGAGTCCGGCAGCGAACGGGACATGAATGTCCGGGAGAGAAGGATTGAGGAAGGGGGATCGCACCCTGCCGGACATGCTTGGCAGGGCCCAGCAACAGCGGGACAGGGCGCAACCGTCTCCGGGCTCTTCCCGGGCAGCTACGGACCCGACCGGGGGTGAGCCCCCCGTCACGAGGTCCTTCATGGAGTAACTGTTCAGCTCACTTAAAGCAGACTTCCAGACGCTGAAACAGGAGGTGGCCAGTGAAGTATGCGAGGTCCGCAGGGAGGTGGAGGGCCTTGGTGAGCGGATGGAGACGGTGGAGGCGGCGGCCCAACGTCGGGACGACGAGATTGTCCATTTGCAACAGGACGTCCTCCGTCTCAGGGAGCAACATGTTGAACTCCAAGCCCACAATGAGGACCTTGAGAACAGGTCGAGGCGGAACAATATACGGGTGCGGGGTGTACCGTCTGCAGATGAGGGGACAGACCTGGTGGGCTACCTGCAGGACCTGTTCCGGGAGATTCTAGGAGAGGCCGCGGACTTTCCAATTCGCATTGACAGGGCCCACAGAGTTGGCCGACAGCGACAGTCGGCGGCACCTCCGCCGGACATCTTGGCCTACCTCCCTGACTTCCCGATGAAGGAGCGCATCATGTCCGAGGCCCGCAGGAAACAACCATTGACATTCCGAGAGCGGCCTGTGGCGCTGTATCAGGACCTGTCTGCCATCACATTGCAGAAGCGCAGGTCCTTCAAGATTGCGACCGATTTCCTGCGCGAGCAAGAGACACCGTACTCCTGGGGTCATCCCTTTTGCTTGATATTCCGTTGGAATGGGGTGCTACACCAGCTGCGCTCCTTGCAGGATGTTTGCGGCGTCTTGGGGCTCACGGCTACTGAGGAGGATGGAGCAACGCCGACCTGGAGGCGCTCGGATAGAGGAGGACGGCGGCGGTCGGCGAGAAGGAGATCGGCGGCGAGCGCTGGGCGGCCTGACTCGCCCACCATCAGAGCGGACATGGCCAGTGCCCTGAGAGAAGCGGCCAGGGACTCGGCTGCCTCGAACGGTGTGGCCTTGACAGCCTAAAAACTCACTCCGGGGGGAGATGGACATACCTTCTACAGTGCCAGGTTCGGGGGTCGGGTCGGGGGGAGCGGGAGAAGCGAGTGGCCGGACGTCCACTCTTGATATTTTCTACAGACTTGTCCGTTTTGGGACTTGACTGGGACAATGGGTTGTTTATGTTTGTGTTGGAATTTGGCTAGTTGCCGTTGGGTAGTTTGGGTTGGGAAGGTACCGTCCAATGTTTCCTGTGTTCACGCTTGGTCCACTTCTGCCTGTCCTGCGCTGCTGCCCAGCGTCCCTCCCCCTCCGGCTGCCTGCCCGCGACATAGCGTCTCCGGACTCTGGGAGATATGTCGTCCCTGAAAGTGGTGACCCTTAATGTTAAGGGTCTGAATAACCCCGTAAAGCGCAGGGCGATTTTGTCTCTACTGGAGGGGACACAAGCTGATATATGCCTTCTGCAAGAAACCCATTTGCTGTCCCGTGATTGCCATAGAATGCGCTCAGCCAGGTTTCCCACCCAGTTTTTCTCCTCTGCTGCGTCCAAGACTGCGGGGGTGGCTATTCTGCTAGCGAGCTCCTTCAAGGGGGAGGTGTTGTATAAATTTGCTGAACAAAAGGGGAGGCTTTTGGCATACCGTCTCCGCTTGGGGGGCACGTCGTTTACTATTGGCTCCTTATATAGTCCGAATGACCACCAAGAACGCTTTTTAGATTCGGTACTGGTGGATGTCACTGCCTCCCCCGATCGCCATGTTATCCTAGGGGGTGACTTAAATATAGTTTTCGATTCTGCATTAGATAGGTCAGCGCAGCGATTCCCGCAGACTGGGGAACTATCCCAGTCCGGGAAGGCCCGCATCGCTGACATGGATTTACATGACCTTTGGCGCACCCTCCACCCTGCAGATAGGGATTATTCCTACTATTCGCATGCGCACCGGACCTACGCACGGTTGGACTACTTTTTGGTTAGTGGACCGATGCGTGCCGCTGCTACGGCAGCGGACATTGGGGTCTTGACACTGTCTGATCATGCGCCAGTCGTGGGTACGTTTGCGTGGCCGGCGACCTGCCCCTCTCGAGGGATGTGGCGCCTTAGGGACACTCTTCTGCACAAAAAAACTGTTGTAAAACATATTGAGGAGGCAATACGGGACTACCAGGCACACAATAGTAACTCAGACACCTCATTGGCGACACAGTGGGCGGCGCTGAAGGCAGTCCTTTGGGGGGAGTTCATCTCCGTCTCCTCGGCAGAAAACAGGGAACGGCAGCGGAAGAGGGAGGAGCTGACTTCCCAGGTACGGGAGCTAGAACAGGTCCACCGCCGTACGGGGGCCCCAAGGGTTTGGAGGCAGTTGAAGGCTGCCAGGAAGCTCCTGTCGGCGCTGGACATGGACAGGGCGAAATACGCAGCCTTACGTCTGAAACATGCATTTTACACGGGGGGATAGGTGTGGCAAACTCTTGGCACACAGGCTTCGGGTCGCGCAGCAACGTAATGTGGTGAAGGAGCTCTTAGATGCAGACGGGGTGGCTGTTTCTGGTGATGCAGCGGTCGCGGAGACTTTTTGCAGTTTCTATGAGACGCTGTACGCCGGGGAGCCCTCCTCGTCGCGGGCCGCCGTAGAATATCTGGAGTCGGTAACCCTTCCGGCGCTAGACCCCGCTCAGGCGGAATATCTTGAGTGCGATATCCGCGTTGAGGAGGTGATCTCTGCAATAGCCAGACTTAAACACGGGAAAGCCCCGGGCCCAGACGGTTACACGTCCCTGTTTTACAAAACCTTCTGCCCGGTGGTGGCCCCTATCCTCACCCGGCTGTTTAATTCCTTCTCCGAATCAGGAGCCATCCCACCGGATCTCCTGAGAGTGACGGTCTCAGTGATCCCGAAGCCTGGGAAGGATCGGGCCTTATGTGGCTCATATAGGCCCATCTCACTCCTAAATGTCGACCTCAAGTTGTACGCGGGGATTCTGGCATCCAGGCTGGCCCTGCACCTCCCGGGTCTGGTCGAGGTCGATCAGGCTGGCTTTGTGCCCGGCAGACAGACTGTCGACAATACTAAGCGAGTGACGCACGTTCTGGAGAAGGCTTCGCGGATCCCGGGTGAGCGGATGCTGCTGGCGGTGGATGCTGAGAAAGCCTTTGACAGGGTACACTGGCCTTACCTCGAGCAGGTGCTCAAGAAACTGGGCATCGGTGATAAATTCTGCTCGATGGTTTTCAATTGTTACAGGAAACCTTCAGCGACGGTGAGGGTCAATGGGTGCAGCTCCCGTAGTTTTGCAATCGAGCGCAGCACTAGACAGGGATGCCCACTCTCCCCACTCCTCTTTGCCCTTTACATGGAACCGTTTGCCCAGAGGATCCGCCAAAACCCGGATGCAATCGGGGTCAAGATGGGGCAGTATGTCCACACGGTCAGTCTTTATGCGGATGATGTCCTGCTGACCCTGGACGATCCCAGGAGGTCCCTCCCCGCCTGCATCCGCGAGTTGGACGCCTTTTCACGAGTGGCTGGTTTCAAAATGAACATGAACAAGTCAGCGGCTCTAGATGTGTCTTTAGCTGCGGATACTAGACGAGACCTCCAGCGGCTCTTTCCCATGCAGTGGTCATCTTCCCTGGTGCCATACCTGGGGATTCTGCTGGCGCCGACGTTGCCAGAGATGGTAACGGCTAACTACACCTCTCTTAGCAAGAAGATTAAGGAAGAGCTTGGCTGCTGGAGCAAGGGCCTGTTGTCTTGGCTTGGCAGGATTGCTGCGGTCAAGATGACGATTCTGCCCCAAATTCTATACCTCTTCCGAGCCTTGCCGCTCCAGCCTCCAGCGGGCTGGATCAGGCAGACGCAAGCTGACATCGCACGCTTTGTCTGGCAGGGCCGCAAGCCGCGGATGAAGAGGGTTCTCTCCACGCTTGCCCCGGAAGCGGGGGGCCTTGGTTTTCCGGATCTCCGGAAATATTTCCAGGCGGCGCAGCTGCGCTACCTTGTGGAGTGGAGTAGGTGGGAGTTCGATAAGCACTGGCTCTTTCAGGACCAGGCGGTGGCAGGGCGTACCCTCCAGGAAGTTCCATTCTTACGCCGAGTTCACCGCCCCCCCAACCTTTACGCCTCCTTTGTCACGCGGGTTCCCCTACGGGTGTGGGACACAGTTTGCGAGGTTCGGGAACTTACCACATTCCCCTCGCCATTTACGCCCATAGCGTGTAATCCTGATTTCACCCCCGGGATGGAGCCGGGCGCTTTCTCCCATTGGAGGGCGGCGGGCTGTCGGGCGCTCTTTCAGATTTATGGTCCAGAAGGGGTGGTCCCCTTTCGGCATCTTCAACAAGAGTTCCACCTGCCGGAGTCGGATAGACTGCGATATATGCAGGTCCGGCACTGGGCGCTTCAACCCCAGGTGCGGGACACAGCTGATCGTCAGATAACACCATATGAGCGGTGGTTGGTGGCCCGCGCCTCCGATGCTAAACTGATCACTGATCTCTACAAGTTCTTACAACCCCCTCCGTTTCACTACTACAATCCGGGTAGGGAGCGATGGCACAGGGAATTAGGTAGGACACTTAGCCATAAGGAGTGGGACCAGATTGCACACCGTGCGCGACACTCAGCATATCACACTGGCCTTACTGAGACATTCACCAAGGTGTCCACATACTGGTATTACACCCCTGAGAGACTGCACGAGATGAACAGGCATATTGAGAAGGAGTGCTGGAGAGGTTGGGGTCAGGTGGGGACCCTTTCACATGTTCTTTGGGATTGTCCCTTGTTGGCTGCGTATTGGAAGGAGGTTCTTGATGAGGTTGATATTCATTTTGAAATCGAATTACCGCGCTTTCCAGCGTATGTTTTGCTGGGCCTTCCTAATGGCCTGATGTATCCGCTGAAGTCTTGCAGAGGCAGGCAAATCGCGATAGCGCTGGGCTTAGCTGTTCAGAATATCTTAATCCACTGGCGCACCACCACGGTCCCCTCCGTCACTGGCCGGTTACACAGGCTCTGGCATGTGCTGGGTATGGAAAAATTGTCACTCACTGTAGCAGGGGAGGTAGACCAATTTGATGAGCTGTGGCAACCCTTTCGTGAGCTTTTAACTACCGAATTTAGGGAACTCACCTGTCCGAGATACCTCAGGCTTCTAAGGTTGACGCCACCGGTGATTCCAGCAGACTAAGAGAGATAGCGGGGCTAGGTCATGGAGGGGGGGGTGCGGTAGAGGGCAGGTAGAATTATCAGCGGTACATTGGACGGAGGGGGGTGGGGGTAAGTTGGGGTGTTTGGGGGGGGTTTTAGGAGATGGTGGGTTGGATTTCCTAGTGTTACTGTTTATTATTCTTTGCTTAGACTGACGGTGTTGACTATGACCAAATTGAAGGTGTTGCTTATATTTAGCTCTTTGCCATTGCTGTTGCCTCTTTTTCACAGCGGACTGGTCCACCGTCGCACCCGGGGTATCATGCTCATTTTCTTCACTTTAATGTATGTAACCCTAACCTCTGTTCCCTCTCCCTATGTTTTTGTCTTAATAAAATGCTTTAAACCTAAAAACATTATAGACTGCAAAAGCGGACCCGAGTGAAAAGGGATTGAATTAGTACTTCTGAATCCAGGAAACAGTTTGCAACTGAAAAATCGTGCATTATGGGAAAAAGCACAAAACTATAAAATTGTTTGTAGTACTGTTCCGGGTTTTGGTTATGTCTCCCCATTTCCCCTGAAGAAATTGCACGAGGCAATGAAATGCATTGGGAAGCTTTAAAATGAACTGGGGCTGTGATCGTGTTAAAGTGCAATAATAAAAGGAATGTTTCCTATCCTTGTGGAGTGGCGTTCTCATGATCCGGGGCACCTTGGATGATTTATATGTGGCAGGCTCCGAGCCACAGAGAATGCACCGCCTGAAAAGCCAGGTCTAACAGGCTGTTAATGGAGCAGCCTGCTTGCGCTAAGGATTGCTGAAAACAAACATGAAAGCTGCCTTGGAATCCACTGGAGGACTATGAACAGTAAAAAATATGGGTTAAAAACATTATAGACTGCAAAACCGGACCCGAGTGAAAAGGGATTGAATTAGTACTTCTGAATCTAGGAAACAGTTTGCAACTGAAAAATCGTGCATTATGGGAAAAAGCACAAAACTATAAAATTGTTTGAAGTACTGTGCCGGGTTTTGGTTATGTCTCCCCATTTCCCCTGAAGAAATTGCACGAGACAATGAAATGCATTGGGAAGCTTTAAAATGAACTGGGGCTGTGATCGTGTTTTAGTGCAATAATAAAAGGAATGTTTCCTATCCTTGTGGAGTGGCGTTCTCATGATCCGGGGCACCTTTGGATGATTTATATGTGGCAGGCTGAGCCACAGAGAATGCACCGCCTGAAAAGCCAGGTCTAACAGGCTGTTAATGGAGCAGCCTGCTTGCGCTAAGGATTGCTGAAAACAAACATGAAAGCAGCCTTGGAATCCACTGGAGGACTATGAACGGTAAGAAATATGGGCTAAAAACATTATAGACTGCAAAACCGGACCCGAGTGAAAAGGGATTGAATTAGTACTTCTGAATCCAGGAAACAGTTTGCAACTGAAAAATCGTGCATTATGGGAAAAAGCACAAAACTATAAAATTGTTTGAAGTACTGTGCCGGGTTTTGGTTATGTCTCCCCATTTCCCCTGAAGAAATTGCACGAGGCAATGAAATGCATTGGGAAGCTTTAAAATGAACTGGGGCTGCGATCGTGTTTTAGTGCAATAATAAAAGGAATGTTTCCTATCCTTGTGGAGTGGCGTTCTCATGATCTGGGGCACCTTTGGATGATATATATATATATATATATATAAGAATGTCTCCGAATCCCCTCTGCAGTGCCCAGCCGGAACACAGCCAAAGGAACGAAATACAGACTCCAATTCTCGTGGATTTAGCAGGTCTTTATTTTAAGTTGTCAGACGCGTTTCGAATACCTCCGTATTCTTTCTCAATTGTATATATATAAGACTTTGCCTTGCCTCAAAAAGGATTTAGGTTTGGAGTCCCTGAAAGCAACAGGTTAACAGAGCTCACCTGCACCAGCTCCCCCAAGAAGTCCCCATCCTGGATTGACTCCAGTTTACTTTTAAGGATTTGACTAGGTGTAATTTGGAAACTGTAGTCCCAACTTCTGAGGAGGTACTTAAAGACTCTGGAAACTTGGGTTTGTGTTGTGGACACTTTGAACCCTCAAGAGGAACCTTGGGAAGAAGTTACAGAAGTTTTGAGCAGCTTTTGAAAAAAGTTCCATAAGTTGACCAACCTGTCGACAAGAGTCAGACCGCCGACGTTGAACATGACCCGGATTTCAGGTTTGTCCCGCTGAAAGCTCTGAAGCTTAAGACTTCCAAGATTTTACTGAGGCCACGCGCTGAGCCAAGCCACCATTGGTGACTCGAATCCCGGCCTGAATTGGAGCATTGCTCGATGACAAGAGAAAATCCTCCAGAGAGGTTTCTAAGTGCTGAGGTGAAATTTTGATGGAGGCTTAGTGTATCTGATCAGGGCTCCATCGCAGTCGGCCTCAAACTTTGACTTTGTCATGGTCAAGTGCAACCAGATGTCCCAAGTTGCTGCTATATGTTTTTTAAGCACTAGAAAGTATTAATCTTTCAAAATTCATATCGCCAATTCCGTACATTGGATTTTTACCATTTTGTGTCATTTTAAAGGACATTTTCTATATTTATATTTTTAAATTGGAGTGGGATTTTTATTATGTGTTGTGTTTTACTTATTTAATGTATCAGTGTTTTTAAATGATTCATACACCTGTCTCCTTAGTTAAACCTGCCTGCTTGTTGCCAGCTACCAAAGGTTTAGCAAGAAAATAATTTATTGAGACCTTATCTGGACCTTCTATTGCACTGGTGGCCTTACTACTAGTGGTAGGTGCATACTTACCCCTACTAATAATCAAACTTCCAATAGTAAGCAGTGTTGGTTTAACAGGCAGATATTTATGCAAGTGCCAACCACCCAGCCTACACATAATCCAGTTGTTATCATAGTTTCTTGTGAAGGATCATTTGGTCTCTTAACAACCTGCTGATTGGAAAATAAAACTGCAGACAGTGAAATATTCCCACATACCATTCGTTGGTGTAACCTGGAAGTGTCTGTAGTGAATATTAAAACTCCCTGAAGGATTATCAGATTTGATTTGTTCTTGCTTGGAATTATACAGTTTCACATATTTAGTTTTTATAAATACATTTGAATTCATTTTGTCTTATTCACAGGTATTCCTACTGGCACCAGATCATTTGGAAGAATATACAACATCATGGTCCTGGCATATTATATCTTCTAAGTACAAAGACCCATCCAATACAATGTTGCATTTAAAACCAACATATTAACATAAAGTCGAAATCTAGGCAAGCCAAGAGCTCTTTAAGATGTACCTTTTATGTTTCCTGAATGGGGTATGCAGTATGTTGGGTGTTACTCGGGGCTCCACTACTGCCTCCCAATGTATTAACCCACTTCCATCAGTTCTCTACCAATACTCCGTGCCACTAAATCTGACAACTACAATTGAACGAAGTTGTTAAATTGTCTTTAGGTTTTTTTTTTTAAAGTTTTTTTTTTATTGAGAGTTCATAGCAAGTACAACATGATATTTACGATTATAAATACATAATGCGAGATATTGAGGAAATGAAGGATTGGCTTAAATTTAAAGTGCAAAGTATTAAAATATTATAAATACTAATTCCAAAAAAATACAATCATAATATTCCCCTTACACAGTAAAAGATCATAATGAGTTAAAGTGTCGAGTGCTGAATCAGAATGGTAAACATCGTTTACCACGATGTTTTTACAACGCAGTACCTTTACCACGCGGCCGTGACAACGCAAGTCGTTACCATGACTTGCGCTGGAGGGCGCTAAAGGATTACAAATAGTTAATTTACTATCCCAACACCTTCCCTAGGGTCCACGGGGACTGGTGTTAGAATAGTAAATTATACTATTCGAAATCCGCGCCCCCAACGCAAGTCGTGGTAACGACTTGCGTTGTCACGGCTGCGTAATAAAGGTATGCGTTGTGACGGTACGCGTGGTACCGTCATACATCCAATCAGAATACATATGTACATGCATATTTTGTCTCTTTATACCAGATCCTAAAAAACGTGCAGCAAAAGATCCCCATTATTATACGAAACGAAGTGTAAAATACTATATAACAAATAAACGCCTGCGTATTGATTTAATCATCTTATCCCAACTATAAGGTGTTATCCAATATTTCAAACACACTTCAATATTTTTCATACTTTCTCATGTGCTCCTGATCTTATTGCATATTGGATTAAAGATCTTGCTATAAGTGCTGCAATAAAAAAGCATTCCTTGTGTGGGGAGATAGCGGATAAGCAGCACAGAACTGCGACAGATTCATCAAATGAAATGAGGGGATCTATTGTAAATCTGAGATATTTCTCGATTTCCTCTCACAAGCTCTGAATTTTTGGGCATTCCCAAATGATATGTGTCCAAGTGCCCTTCTCTGCGCAGCGAAAGCATTTATCTTCTATTTGCGGGTATATTTTATGACGAAAAGAGGGTGTTCTATATATCAACCATTTCGAATAGTATTGCATGCGTCTACAATTCGCCCCTCTAAATATCATTGCGCTATGCTTATTACGCCTATTCAAGGTTGGTTTAAGAATCTGTATTTCTTCCCTTTCTTCCATCTATCCCTAACTTTTTCATATAATGAGAGGGTTTTATTCTCATTGAAGATTTTAATCCAGTTGCTAATCTTCCTGTCTATGGGGCAGTTAAGAGCTTCGCTGATGTTAATTTTATAACGCAGACTCTCCATATCTAGCTTTTCAAGAACAGATTTGAGTCTAATAAATGACCACTTTAAAATTATATTGGGATGTTGGAAACCCATTTCAATCGCCGTCCATCTTTTCCAACAATTCCCCTTAATGAAATCCTGAATCTGGAGGTACCCATTTTCTTCCCACAGTTTTAGTGTATTATTCTCTAAAATACCTGTTTGCCCCATGGATAAATATGAAAGTCTGGTTGAAAGATTCATTCTTAGAATATCGAAATGTGCTAGAAGCTGGGTTTTTTGTTTAAGTAGCCATTGTAAGGTCTTATAACGAACTTTCTTAGGGTACTTAGTAATTCTTGTAGGGTCAATGATATTATATTCCCTTAGGCTCTTTTTCATAAAAAAATGATCTGTCTCTTGTGGGTCAAAAAAGAAAAATCTAAAACTGTGATGTGCAAATGTCGCATAATAATAATTTCTAATATTCGGGAGAGATAGTCCTCCTTCTTTGGTAGAATGATTTAAAGTGTTGAGTGCTAATCTTGGTACCTTATTTGCCCATAAAAAAGAAGAGAACATACTGTCTACTTCTTTAAAAAAAAGAGGTCTGTATCGCACAGGGAGCTGCACTAAAAAGAAAATTAAACAATGGAAGAATAAACATGCAAATTAATGCAACTCATCCTATTATTGATAACGGGAGCTGGTTCCATCGTGTTAGCTGAGAGCGCACCTTTTTCAATAATGGAGTATATTTTAAGGGAAAAAGTCTTCTACTCTCTCAGTTATATAGATCCCTAAATACCTCCTTGGGCGAATATTATATGTCTGTCTAAATTCTGATAAAAGAGAATTCGCATCACAATTACATGATATAATTTCTGTTTTGGTCTTATTAATTTTGTAACCTCTTATTTTTTCGAAGTATGCAAAAGCTTTCATAACTTCCATTTGAGTGTCTATCCTTGGGTCCAGGAAGAGAACAATATTGTCAGCATATCATTTTATGTTCGTCATTCCTTGGACCGGGGCAGTATAGGCTTTTTTTTCCCTAATTGCAATTGCTAGTGGTTGTATAAATAGAGCAAAAAAATTGGGGAGAGGGGACAGCCTTGCCTAGTACCTCTATTTACTTCGCATGTCCCTACGTTTACAGAGTTAATTAAAATGTGCGCTTAGGAATTCATATAGAGACGTTTCAATAAAAGTATAAACTCTTTTGGGAAGCCGAACCTTTCTAAAATCGTAAAAAGGTAATTCCAAGAAACAAGATCAAATACTTTTTCAGCATCTAAAAACCAAATCTGGGCCTCAACCTCATTAATGTTAAAAAAATCCAAAGCCTCTAATAAAAAATTTGTGTTCATGTGGAGTTGTCTGCCCGCTACAAATCCACACTGATCTGTCCCAATAAGTGTTCCCACCATCTTATTTAGCCTATTAGCAAGAAGTTTAGTAAAAATGTTATAGTCAGTATTTAAAAGGCTTATGGGCCTATAAGAATTCACATTTTCGCTGTCTTTGTCTTTTTTTAAAATACTGACTACTACTGCAGTACGAAAAGAGGCTGGCGGTTTTCCCCCTTGTAGTAAATAGTTTGCAAGTTTAAAAAATTCAGGGGTAAGTATTGTAGAGAATGCTTTAAAAAATTCTGCAGGTATATCATCCTCTCTGGTAGCCTTACAGTTAGGCAGGGAGCTAATAACCATGTCAAGTCAAGTCAAGTCAAGTCAAAAATTTGTATAGCGCGCTACATACCCAGAGGGTCTCAAGGCGCTTGAAGAAGGGTGGGAAATTATTTGTCAAATATCCACGTTTTAAGTTGTTTTCTAAATGCTAGGTGGTTCTGAGTGAGGCGAAGGTGAGTGGAAAGTGAGTTCCAGGTTTTAGCTGCCAGGTAGGAGAAGGATCTACCTCCCATGGTGGTTTTGTTGATGCGAGGTACAGTGGCAAGGGCTTGGTTGGAGGATCGTAGCTGGCGGGAGGGGGTGTAGAAGGACAGTCGTGTGTTGAGGCATTCGGGTCCGATTTCGTAGAGTTCTTTGTGTGCGTGGGTTAGGAGCCGGAAAGTAATCCTCTTATTGATGGGGAGCCAGTGGAGGTTTTTAGGTGACCAGAGATGTGTTCTTTACGCGGGATGTCTAGTATGAGCCTGGCTGAAGCGTTCTGGATGCGTTGGAGTTTTCTCTGGAGTTTTGCCGTGGTACCGGCGTAGAGGGTGTTTCCGTAGTCCAGTCGGCTCGTGACCAGAGCGTGGGTGACCGTTTTTCTAGTTTCGGTGGGGATCCAACGAAATGTTTTTTTGAGCATGCGAAGAATGTTGAAGCAAGATGAAGAAACGGCGTTGACTTGTCTGTTCATCGAGAGGGAGGAATCCAGGATGACGCCCAGGTTCCGTGCGTGGTCTGTCGGGATGGGTGCTTTTCCAAGGGCCTCTGGCCACCAAGAGTCATCCCAGGCGGAGGGGGAGGTGCCTAGGATGAGGACTTCTGTTTTGTCTGAGTTCAGTTTCAGACGGCTGTGCTTCATCCAGTCGGCTACTTCTTTCATTCCTTCATGCAGGTTGGTTTTGGCAGTGTTAGGGTCTCTGGTGAGAGATAGGATCAATTGAGTGTCATCGGCGTAGGAGATGATGTTGAGGTTGTGTTGGCGTGCGATGGCCGCGAGGGGGCTCATGTATACGTTGAAGAGGGTGGGGCTAAGTGAGGATCCTTGTGGTACGCCGCAGATGACTTCAGTGGCCTCTGACTTGAATGGTGGGAGGCGGACTCTCTGGGTTCTTCCGGCAAGGAACAAGGTGATCCAGTCCAGTGCTTTTCCTTGGATTCCGATGTTTCTGAGGCGTTGTAGCAGGGTGCTATGACAGACTGTGTCGAAGGCTGCGGAGAGGTCGAGGAGGATGAGGGCGACTGTGTCTCCATTGTCCAGTAGAGTTCGAATGTCGTCTGTTGCTGCGATGAGGGCGGTTTCAGTGCTGTGCTTGGCTCGGAAGCCGGATTGTGAAGAGTCGAGGGATTTGTTGGTTTCGAGGAATGCGGCGAGCTGGTTGTTGACCGCTTTTTCAATGACTTTGGCCGGGAATGGAAGGAGTGAGATAGGGCGGTAGTTTTTGAGTTCGGTGGGGTCAGCTGTGGGTTTCTTCAGGAGGGCGCTGAGTTCGGCATGTTTCCAGCTTTCCGGGAAGGTTGCGGAGTTGAGGGAGCAGTTGATGATGTCTCGGAGGTGAGGTGCTATGATGGAGTCTGCTTTGTTGAAGATGTGGTGAGGGCATGGGTCTGTGGGGGATCCTGAGTGGATAGAGTTCATCAGACGGATGGTGTCCTCAGTGGAGATTGGCTTCCAGTCATTGAGGATGTTCAAGGGGGTGGGGGTCCTGCAGGGGGTTGGGTGGGTTGGTCTTCGGGTCGGTTGTCGAAGCTGTTGTGGATGTCTGCAATTTTGTTGTGGAAGAATGAGGCTAGGGAGTCGCAGAGGGCTTGAGAGGGGGTGATGTTGTTGGAGTTGGCTGAGGGGTTGGTAAATTCCTTGACGATGTTGAATAATTCCTTGCTGTTGTGGGCGTTGTTATTTAGTTGGTCCTTGAAGGCGGCTTTCTTGGCATTCCGAATCAGTTGGTGGTGTATGCGGGTGGCGTTTTTGAAGGCGTCCTTGGAGCTGGTGGATGGGTCTTTTTTCCAGGCCTTCTCGAGGCAGCGACAGAGTTTCTTGGATTTCTTAAGATCATCGTTGAACCAGGAGGCCTTCTTGCTGCCTAGTATGATTTGTCGTTTTTTCAGTGGTGCTAGGATGTCGGCGCTGTTGGATAACCATTGGGTGAGGTTGGTGGCTGCTTGGTCGGGGTTTGAGGAGTGGGCTGGGGGGTTTAGAAGAAGCGATGAGGAGATCTGGTCGATGGTGATTTTGTTCCAGTTTCTTTGCAGAGTAGGTTGGGGGTGGTTGTTGGATGTGGGCTTGTTGTAGGTAAAGTGAACGCAGCTGTGGTCAGTCCAAAGGAGAGCTGTGGTGTGGCTGAAGGAGACATGTTTGCTGGAGGTGAAGATAGGGTCAAGTGTGTGACCTGCGATGTGGGTGGGGGTAGTGACAAGTTGTTTAAGTGCGAGGTTGGCGAGGTTGTCCAAAAGGGTGGTGGTGTTGCGGTCGTTGTTCTTTTCAAGGTGAAAGTTGAGGTCTCCCAAAAGGATGTAATCCTCGGAGGGGAGCGCGTGTGGAGTGATGAAGTCCGTGATGTCTTCACTAAATTGTGCGCGGGGTCCTGGTGGCCTGTAAAGGAGGGTGCCTCTGAGTGTGTTCTTGGGGTCGATGTGGATCTGGAAGTGAAGGTGATCAGTGTTGGTGAGATTGACGTCTGAGCTGGTTGAGATGCGGATGGATTTCTTATGGACGATAGCGATGCCTCCTCCTGTGTGGCCGGTACGGTCCTTGCGAATGATCTTATAGTCTTCCGGGATGGCAATGGTGATGTCTGGGGCTGATGTGGCGTTCATCCATGTTTCTGTTAGGAAGGCGACGTCCAGAGAGATGGTGTCTAGTAGATTCCAGAGGTCGATGGCGTGCCTGTGGACTGAGCGGGTGTTGAGCAGGATGCATTGTAGGTGGTTGGGGTCGGATATCTGTTGTGTGTTCGTAGATGAGGGGTTGTTCTTGGTGCCGCTGAACTTGCAGGAGTTGCAGGAGAAGGGTCCATGGGTGTGTCCAGGAATTGGTGATTCCTGTAGGAATTCGTTAATTGTTGCTAGAGAGGCCTGGTGAGATGTCTGATATATATCTGTATAATGTTTAAGGAACACCTCACCTATTAGAGTGGTAGTTTTTACGTGAGTTTTAGTTACTTTATCCCAAATTCATTCCACTCTATTCCAAACTTGCTTCTCCTTAGCTTACCAGGCTAGCAATCTTCCCGTATATTCGCTATCCTCATAGCTTGTCTGCAGATATAATCTGCTTGCCATATCCCCTAGCTCATAACAAAATTCCCTCATTTTTGTTTTTGTATTCAATACTTCTTGCCTGGTGCCTGGGATCCGAATTCTAAAATACTCTTGATTCGCATGAGCCAGCCTACGTTCTATTTCTATTCTCTCCGCTTTTTTAGCCTTCTGCTTTGGTATCTCTTTTGAAGTGATTATGCCCCTCAATGTGGCCTTAAAAGCATCCCATATTATATTAATTGAGGCAGAGCCCTTATTTATATTAAAAAAAGAAACTAATCTCCTTCTCTATCTCTGCGCACCACTGTTTGTCTACTAAGTTAAGTTTATTGAAATACCACCTTCTTGTTGATGCTTCTTCACCTGTCTTTCCTAACAGGATTTCCATCTTAGTGAGGGCATGATCTGAGAAGGCATTCACTATCTGCTCGTATTTACTACCATTCATATTATGAGAAGTAAAAAAAAAATCTAGCCTTGATGATGAATCATATTTTGCCGAATAACAGGAGTATTCACATTTAGTCGGATTATTGAGCCGCCAGTTGTCCAAAATATCTAAATCCGTCTTACAGCTCAGTAAAGTGATCACTACTTGTGGCTTATTTTGTCTTCTATCTTTTTTAGTCGAATCTACCACGGGATTTTGTAGAAAATTAAAATCACCCCCCCATATAATGTGACCAGGTATACCTGATAGTGCTTGCTTTAACTGAAGTATTGGGAGCGGGTCATCCATGACTGGTGCATAGATTGTGGCAAGTATCAGCCTCTCTGGTTTATTCTCCCGTGCAAGAATGTCCACCTACCACTCCTGTCTGAATGTGATGCTTCAACATAAAATTGGACGTGTTTACCTATAGAAATACTCACCCCTCTCTGAGCTGTCCCAGACACAGATGAGCAATAAAAACCCGCCGAATTTTTGAACATTTTACTAGCATCTGTTAAAGATCGAAAGTGTGTCTCTTGTATAAAAATAACATCTGGGCGGTGGCCTTTGAAACAATTTTCTATTGCCCCCGCTTTACGCCTATTGTTCAAACCATTTGCATTCAGAGACAGGATTACCATCTTATTCCTATTCATGACATAGAAGACGGCACACAGCGACTAAAGTGCAGTATGTGCAAAAGGTGCATTTCTAAAAGAGCTATTTCTATAAAGTGCACAAGATACAAGGATAAGGAGCCAGTCAATTGGTTATTCTTTTCTTCCAGGTGTGCTGAAGTCAAAGTGATTACACACTAGAATCCAAACCATTCCAAATGTGTAAGCTACGCAGATACTCAGATCCACGTCCTTACCTAATATGACAGATATATGCATCATTCATTACTGTGCAAATGCCGCAGGTATTAGAACAGTGTGCTACAGTACAATGTATGTCCATTGTGCAAAAAATATTTAAAGTGCAAATCGCGCAGATATTAGAACAAGTAGACAATAGGCTGCCATATCTAGTATGACAGTTGTATGAGACATACATAGATGTGAAAATCACGCAGCCATCAGACCAGCATACTACAGTACAAATTATGTCGAACCTATAGTAACTATTTAAAGCACCAATTACACGACTAGTGGACCTATTAGACTAAAATCCTACAGTACAAATTATATCCTTTGTGCAAACAGTATATTAAAGAGCATTAAAGTGATATGTTCAATGTGCAATATATTGCAAACTGTGCAAATAATTGTATCAAACAGTTTCAATATCCATTGTGCAAACAATACATTAAAGTGCATTCAAGTACTATGTTCAATGTGCAATATATTGCAAACTGTGCAAAAAAATAGTATCAAACAATTTTGATAGCAATAGCATCAATCCATATCCTCTTCCTAGACCCATTCAACCAGAAAGAAAACGTTTCATCTATGAACTCTTTTTTTCACTGCTTCACCCCCACCACCTCCCCCCCCCCACCCCACCCTCCTTAGAAGGAGCGAGAACCCCAATTGTCCCACTGTCCTTCCCTCCTTCTTCTTGTTGGATGCCATCTCGTTGCATCCTATTGCGTTCCCTGATTTACCTTGCGTCCGCCCCCAGAGAAGACTTTTAGATTTCTAGGCTTTTAAATGATACTCATTTTCCTTATGTTGTATTAAGACCTTCCAAAAGGGTTTGGGCTTCTTGCGTGTCCGTGAAGATAAAAAAAAATCCTTAGGCTATCACTTTTAATTTGCATTGTTGCACAATCATCACCTGCGCGCCTTTGGCCTTAAAAGAGTCAATCATTTAGATAAAGTCCTTCCGTCTGTGGGCAGAGGCAGCTGACATATCTGAGAAAATTTTAAAGTTCTTGTTTTCGTCGGTGTGAAATGATATTGCTGCATTTAAGATTTGCTCGTTGATTCTGTAATATGAAAAGTGCATTAAGATGGTTCCTGGATATTTAAGATTTGCGAGTTTATGTGCAGGTACCCTATAGGCTCTCGTAATTGTTAGATCACCTTGTAACTCAGGTATTGCCTTTTTCAACAATGACTCAGTCCATTTCACAATTTCCATGCCCTCCAGTCTTGTAGTTTTGACTCCGTCTGACACTTATTTTTATTCAGCACCTGGAGATCCTTCTGCATGGAAATGATGGTATCTTCCAAGGTTGAGACCCGAGTCTCCGCCTCTGCAACCCTTCTGGGCAGATTGCCTAGATTCTGGTTCAAACTCAGGTACAGAATCCAACTTATCGGCCAATATCTCTATCCCATCTACCTTTTGTGGCATCTGTTGGGGTACCCGAGTCTCCTGAGTCTCCTGGGTCTCCGTGGTCAGCGGCTGGGCAGAGAGAGGTGCTTTCCAAGGATAACTGTACTTATTTCTAAAGGATCTACACGATCTACAGGATCTGGCATTATATCCGATTTTGATTGGGGCTGTGGCTGTGGGTGCATGGCTTGGGCTAACTGGGCGTGATTGCGGGTGAATAGCAAATTCTGACCTTGCACATCCTGTATGCCTTTCTCACCCATTTGACCTTTCGCCTTCTGCTCCTCCCGGCTCGGTTGTGGGGTGCTGGTGAGTTTACCCCGTACCGCCAGAGGCTTACTGAAGAGGGGATACTGTTTAGAATTTACGGGATTCTCATCCTCCTTGCTTGGAGTATCCCCTACTTCGTCCCCCTCTCCTCCTCCTTCGCCTTCTTCGCCACCCACAGCCAGCATGCTTAAATCTGCTGAGGGAGAATGCGGCGAATGTGACCCACACACGCCGCCGTAGCGTTCCCTGGTTTGCTAAGCCCCGCCCACGAGAGGAGCTGCTGTTGTATGATGGCCGCTGAGACCAGCTCCGACTCTACCTAAGGGATCCCTAAGAGTCGCCGCCTGCCCCTGAGCTTCTGTGGAGCTTTGCCTGGTGACATCTACCCACCCGCGACCATTCCCGCGAACATTCCCGCCCGGCTCCAGTTCTTCTCTCTCTTCTTTGAGCGGAGAGGAGGCAGGAGACGGGTGAGGATGCTGGTAATGTGCGAACTGCAGTGTGCTATAAAAAGCGCTGAGCCCTGCACCGCGCTGTATTGACATCCGGCCACCCGGTCAGAAGGACGGCGGAGTAAGACGGGAGAGGCCCCCTTGGAGGTACTGACACAGAGGGGAGAAGGACATTATAACAGCGTACGAGTTAGAACTACCTAGAGAAGCGTTGAAAGGTGGTAGCAAGGAGTGGCGTGGTGCTAAGATCTTCCCTGAAGGAGTTTATTTAACCCCCTGAACCTGTGAGCAGGAATTGGATCTTTGGTAGGAGGGGACTGGAAGGGTTTCTACGATGATAAAGCTTTTTGACCCTTAAAAGCATATCACAGTGTGTACTGCAGGTGAGGAGCAGGGGCTGGAGGGATGTTTTAAGACACATATGGACCATTCAGAGCGCCCATTGGCATAAGGTATCGGCAGGTTTACATGGCACCTACATAAAAGCTCCAGGGTTCTAAAAGAGACATTTGAAAGTTATTTTTCAGTGTGCAACCCCTGCTGCTGCTGTAGGGTTTAATCAGCTTAGGAAACACCATATGCTTCAAGTACTTGGCACTCTTTTTACTAACTAATTAAGAAATTGAGAAAAGAAAAACAAACAACTAAAAAGCTAAGATGTCAGCAAAATTGAGAAATAAGCAGGCTAAGGCTGGGACAGGAAAGGAGTTTATAAAAACTGGCCAATCACCATCAGCGCTCGTACTTGTGTCCAAGGGTGTCAGAAAAGGGAGAAGAAATGCCCAGCAAAGAATGGATCTAAAAGCTAGAGCGCTGGCAGAAAAAAATAGACAAAATGCCTCTGAAAAATCCATGAAGAGGCATTGTCTGAACTCTCAGCAGAATTGTCTTTAGTTTGTTTACCATGCACATGCCTTTGTTATGGTTTGGATTGCATTTTGCATTCTGTGGAATGTTTCTTCCATGGAATGCAGAGTAAAAGCCAGTTAATCTCTGACTGCCTTCCTGTGAAGGTCGATTTGCAGTGATGCCTGAAATACATTTTTATAGCATCTCATGGATTTGTACTACTTTCAACAAATGGTACTGTGTTACAGAGCTACCCTATCATACGGAAGCAGCACAGGAACACAGCTTACCTTTTTGGATTCTTTTTCAATTTTCTAAAGAATTCTACTTACTTGTATAGTCTAGCAAGACCCACAGTCAGGAGAGGCACAGACTCTGCTCTTAGAATCCTCTCATTGTTTTTGACTGGACGTCACAAGTAGGCTGCAGCGTACGGTAAAAATAAATTATAGCCGACGCGACAAGAATTTTCAATTCTATTAAGGACACGGAGGCGAGGATTATGCTTCTCTTTACTTTACTGGCAAAACAGCAGCCAATGAAAACTTTAAACACAGCATAACCCGGAAGGACAACCCCCTCTTTAGTATGCACCAATCATATGTCACACAATGCTATAAATGTCTCTGTAGTAATAGTAACTTCCTCTTTCTTTGCGATAAAACCTTTCAACACAGTTCTTAAACTCAACTGTCAAACACTGGACTCTGCCGATTCCATCATCGACTCAAATCCGATTTCCACCACAGGAACTTCTTCTATCGAGCCCGACAAAGGTGATAGACGACTCCTCAAGCCGGTTTACTCTGTTCTCCTGAAAGAGAATGAAATGTCGTAATATACCATCCACAGACTGGATGTCCAAACAAAACTGGGCGAGAAGAAACCAAATAAAAAATACACATTAACATTTCCACATAATCATCAATATGGTAAAATACAATTTCATAATATAAAATACTGTTTCACGGGTGGGATAATCCTCGCCTCCGTGTCCTTAATAGAATTGAAAATTCTTGTCGCGTCAGTTATTCTATGTCAGTCCACGGAGGCTCAGATTATGTTAGTTTAAAGTTGTCCCACCAC
Organism: Lissotriton vulgaris; assembly: GCF_964263255.1. NCBI lineage: Eukaryota > Metazoa > Chordata > Amphibia > Caudata > Salamandridae > Lissotriton > Lissotriton vulgaris. Next base: position 1,425,265,796 of record NC_141689.1, on the reverse strand, counting down.
ATTGGTAGCAACATCTACAATTGGTTTATGATAAAACGTTTTGAAAATAGAATCAGAAGACCAATCTGCCGCAGTCATGATATCTTCTAAACGAGACCCTGAAGCCAAAGCTTTAGAGGCCATAGCTCCTCTAACCGAGTGAGCGCCAAACGCTGAAGTATCAATACCTGCCAATTGCAACAACCAAGTGACCCACCTGGCTAAGGTTGCGGCAGAGACTGGGCGAAAAGGTTTCTGTAAAGAAATCAACAATTGACCTGCTACATCTGTTCTGAATTCCCGTGTGCAGTCCTCATAACATTTCAAACATTGAACAACACATAACTTACTGTGATGCGGAAAAGCAGGATAGGAAATACATCTAGATTTAGTCTTAGTCCTTTTAGAAATAGTAAATGACACCCCAAGGGAGTGAAAACTCTACCTGCTATGTCCAAAGCACGCACATCAGACACCATCTGCATGATATTAAACACAACAAAAGTGTCAACTTCGCAGATAACTGCTTACATGAGAGACCCTCATTAGCTGGCCAGCTCCGGAGAAAACTAAGCACAACATCCACATCCTACAAATTTGAGTATCTGGGTTTGGGGGGATTTAACAACCTGATACTTAGTACCACTTTACAGACCAAGGGATGTTCCCCTACTGGTTTCCCATCCACGTGGGGATGACCAGCCGAAATCGCTGATCTGAAGTTGTTGATAGTCCTATAGGCTAAACCCGTACTTGTCATCTCCGACAAACTATTGAATGGATACCGGATCCCACAGGAACCCCTTGCTGTTCAGCACACCAACGAACTCACTTACGCCAAGCTGACACACATTGCTTATGTGCAGTTGGGCCTCAGGATTGGGACAAGAAAAACATAGCGCCCTCTGAAACTCCCGGCATCTGCCATCTTCTTCGGAAAGTCTCCACACCATGAGAGACAACTGACCTTGCAATACCAGTGGATGAGGTTGACCCAGAGGGTCCTTCATAATCTCTGGAAATGACAGCAAACGTACTGGGGCCGCACAACAGAGGGCGAACACCACTGGGAACCATGCTTGTGCTCTCCAGCATGGGGATATCAATATCACCTCCACCCTCTGCCTGAGGATCTGTGCCAACGTTCTCTGAATGATGACAAACAGAGGAAATGCATGCAGCATACCCGTCGTCCACGACTGAAGGAATGCGACGAGTTGCTCGCCAGAGGATCCGGCCGCCAACTGTAAAACTGAGGCAGTTGTGTATTGTGCCTGGACACAAAGAGATCTATCGTACAAGGGCCCCACTTGGCTTCTAGCTGACAGAATAGCCTGGGACGAAGACGCCAGGTCACTGGACTCTCAAAGGAAGCGAGAGTTCCAATCCGCTACCACATTGGAGCTACTCGGGATATACTCCGCTGTTACCGAAATCTGATGAAGAAGGCAATAGTGCCCAAAATCTTTGGCTATTTCCACTAGTAATCGGGATCTTGTGTCCCCCAGACGATTGATATATCGTACTGCCGAGACATTATCCATTTTCAGGAGTATGCAGCAACTCGCTTTCTGTGGAGACAAGGTTCGGATCACAAACAAACCCCCCAAGAGCTCCAAACAATTGATGTGGAGTCTCAGCTCCTCCGAAGACCATCGGCCCCCCCGTCTCCACAGAGCCACACCGGGCTCCTCAGCCCCACCTGCTGGCATCCGATTCGATCACTACCTCCGGGACTGATTCAAAAATGGTCTTGCCATTCCAACCTCCAACCACAGTGAGATTTCCGTCCTGGCATCCTGAGTTAACAGAATCTGTTCTGTGTAACGCAGACCCTTGCGTAGGTGTCGAATTTTCAACCTCTGGAGTGCTCTGTAGTAAAGGGGACCGGGGAAAATAGCTTAAATGGACAAAGCAAGCAGGCCCACCAACCTGACCAACGTCCGTAAGGATATGGTCTGAGAGGACAGCGCTCTTCTCAATTCCTCCTTGATGGAAATCCTTTTCTTCAGAGAAAGCAGAAGCTGTGCTGTCACGGAGTTCACTTGGAACCCCAAAAACTCCAATGACTGTGCCAGAATCATAATGGACTTGTCTAAATTGATGACAAACCCCAACTCCTGCAGGAGTTACGTTGTCCATGCAGGATGTTGAAGAACTGTAGTGACGTTCTAAGCCATAATCAGAATATTGTCTAAGTACATGATGAGTCTGACCCCTCACTCCCTCAAAAACTGAACCACCGATCTGAGGATCTTTGTGAAACACCAAGGAGTGGAAGAGAGTCCGAAGGGAAGAACGGAATACTCGTAACATGAGCTTCCCCATTGAAACTGCAGGAATCTCCTGTGTGGTGGAAAACTAGGGACTGCCAAGTAAGCGTCCTTTATATCGAGGCGCACCATCCAATCTCCCTCCAACAGCAAATCCTGGAGTAAGTGTATGCCCTCCATCTTGAAGTGGTGATACACTACCCAAGAGTTGAACTCCTTGAGATTTAAAACCAGAAGGAAACCCTATTCCTTTTTGGGGACCAGAAACACTGTGCTAATGAATCCGCAAGTGTGGGGAATAGTCTGTACAATAGCTCCTTTTTGCATCAGAGATGCCACTTCGCTGTCTATAAAAGGCTTCTCTACATGGGAAAAATGTAACAGGGGTGGAATGTGTGTCTGTCGCGGTGTGTCGTAAAAATCTATCCGAAAACCCTGTACTGTATGCAGTATCCAAGGGTCGCAGGTCAGGGTTCTCCACCTGTGGACGAACCCAGCAATCCAACCTCCCACTCTGACAAATTCCCACCGAATTAGATTTACCTGAATAGAAAGTGTCTCTGTCATTACTCTGGCCTCTGTATCCTCTTTTCTGGCTTCTGCCTCTACCACCGCAATTTCTTGTGGGGTAGAAATTGGACCACTGGTGTCCCCCTCGTCCTCTCTGCTCAGCACCTCTAGAGGTCTGGTTGTAACCACGGCCGGCCGCTCGATCCCTGAAGCATCTGTCCCTGGATAAAAGGCCAGCATTGAAAACCTTCTTAATGTTGCTCTGGACCTTGTCCAGCGCCAAGAAAGTGGCCACATATTTAACCAACTCTTTCCAGCTTTCGTTGTTGCCATGTCTGTGAGTTGCAGATCAATGCGCATTAGGAAGGACTTCCTCTGTTCAGTGTATAACGCAAAGTTAGCATTGCCTAAGAAGCAGAGAGCTCTCTGCGCCTATTCAAAGACCTCTATTGCATCTAGGGGAGGGTTGTAGTCTTTGACCTGCACCGCCGCGTCTAGAATCTTTGTGAGAGGGCCAGATACATCAAGTAATTTATCCTGGTAGCCTCTCCATGCCCTGTCCAGTCCTTTCTTAGGGTCTTTCGAAAACTTTAAGAACGTGGCCATGTTGGGATCCAACTCTGGAGTGTCCGCCACCTTGCCTGGTAGGGCCGGTCTAGGGCATGCTGACCTCAGGGTGGCCCGCACCTCGCACTCAAAACCTTGGCGCAAATTCTCCTGCACATACTGTGCCACCTCCACACAAAGCACCCATTCAGTGGACCTCAGGTGCACAATATTTCTGGGGTCGAAAATCAAGTTCTTATTAGTGGGGGTACTGTTCACTTTAAGCATCTTGCGCTTCTTCTTCGCCGCCTTTGTAGGCGCCTCCGATTCCCGCTCTGAGTCAGTGGTATCTGGGAGGGCTGGGGAAGACTCATCCTCGTTCCCTGGATTTAACAGGGATGAACTACCAGACGGGAGACGCTGTCATACCCATGGCCAATCAGGACATTCACCGCCATCCGTGCGAGGACCTCAGCCGAGGAATGATTGGACGGAGCCCCCATTGCCGCCTTGAATGTACATTTGGCATAATTCTGCAGGGGCTGCGTAGATGGGTGGAGGGCCTTTATTAACGCCTGGTTCACAGAACCCTGAACGTGGGAATCCAGGGCTTTGACCAATTGTTCCTCCATCTGGTGCTCGTAAGGCACCTCTTCAGAGTCTTTTAATCAAAGGGGGGGGAGGTAGAAATTGAGATCCATTCAGCTTCCAAGCTATGTATTCAAAAATCAATTGAGGGAAATAGATCACTTGAAACTACGTAGCCAGGGTTTATTTATGATGCTCGATAGCTCTCATAAAAAACCCTCATACACGCACGTAGATGGTAAGGCAGTATATCTTGGATCTTGGCCAGTATACGTTGCGTTAGTGCATCATCATAGGGTTTTTTGTTGTTGTATGCAAACCTCCACCTGGAGGTAACCATTGGATATGTAGTAGTGTCCAGATAAATTAAGTGCTCAAAACATAGTGAATTTGAAATTCTTTGAATCTACCCAAAACAATATTTATTAGAAAAAAGGCGATTCGAGAAGTTAAAAAACTTCCTGTGTAGGTATGGATTTAGTTACTGGATCCACTATGCAAACAAAATAGGTCGACATGTTTCAGCCCCACTGTGCCCAGCTGGGTCTATGGGGCTTTCTTCAGGACCGATACAAAAGAAATAGTACTTTAATAACTTGTGTAGCACCTGGCGGTAGTTCTGTATTCCACTCTCACTAAGCTGAGGCCAATAGTACCTGTATTTGAAACAATGAAAACAACACATATATATTTGCTTATCTATCAACCCTTCATTAGGCTACAACATGATTTTTGTAAGGCTTATGTTTAGAGTCTGCTTTTGGCGCTCTTAATTCTATACACCTTTCGATGACCGGAGATATCTGCATTGGTTCTACTAGAGAATATAAGATCTGGTTCTGTCTATATTTTATGCGATAGAAGCAGATCTAAAATATTTAGACACTTGATGTTATTAAATTTGTGTCCTTTGCTTGTTAGTGCATTCGTAAAAGATGTTCCATCACTGATTCATATGCAATATAATTAAACTCGTTCAGCAGATCAGTTAGAGCCCCAATGTCATATTTTTTATGGCAATGTTAACAAAATTCTCATTACGGGTTCTTTTGTTGTACAAATAGATCGAACATTGTGCATAGCGTGTGTGATTAAATGATGTCCGTAACATTGGTCTTAGAAATATGTGTGCGCGGCTTCTACGTTCTACAATGATGTCGCAGTATTGACTTCAGAGTGCCCGCATTTGTTTGACTTCTCTAAACCTTAATAATGGTTAAGTTAGAAGAGAGAGAAGCGCATTTTAGTTCTCATTTCTCTTGCGCTCTGTGTACATATGTGCTCTATAGCCATCAATTCTTTTAAGCAAACAGTGCAGCATGCGGTTATATTACCTCAGAGTCTGTAAATACTTTACTTCCTCTGGGAACCAGGGAAAGTTTCTCGGTATCCTGCAGAAAGGAAAATTTATGTCAGTTACTTATCTCACTTGTGCTTGCTTTTGTCGCGCTGCCGTTTGTTTCTTCTTACCAGCAGCTTGGAAGTTCCTTGCTTGTGCTTGCTCTGCCCCCGGAAGTCAGGGGAGAGTATGCACATGTCCTTTTTCTATCATTAGTATTATTGACACTAAGGAAAGACTTTACGAATCTATTGCTTGTTGTACCTATGTCAAAAATTGTGATACTTTAAATGTAAATATGAAATGTGAAACGTCTGTTTTTATTATAATGTGAAACGTGTTTTTAAATTAAAAAAATTTATAAAAAAGGGTATTATTTGTGACAAAATGTCATATACCAACGGATAATCGATTTTTATCCATACAGGTGATATTATGGTTTCGTGATCTTCGTAAAAAGTGGGTTTTAAAAAAAAAATCTTTCTTTTTGTCTTATTCAGTGATTCTTTCAAGTTGAGTATTTATTGTTCTGAACTGGATTCTTGCATAATTATTCAACTCAGTAAGTGACATGGTACATCATCATTAGTATCTTATCAAAGTTTTATAAAGCGCTCGCACATCCAAGGGTTTCATGGCGCTAACCAACAGGACACTAACTCTACTTGGAGACCATAAAGCATTAGGCCATAGCCTGGGTAAACAGCCATGTCTTTAAAAGCTTCCTGAATGGAAGGAGAGCAGTGCAGGAACGAATTTCCAAGGGGAAAGAGTTCCACAACTTGGGAGCAAGAGTAGCGAACCTGCGGCCTCCCTTACGTGATAGCTTATAACGAGGAACAATCAGGAGAGTTTGGGACGCAGACCAAAGGCTGCGAGAGGGGGTGTATCTGAGCAGAAATTTCTGAATAAACTTAGGACTGCGAGCGTGTAGGGATTTGAAAATTATACAGGCCAATTTAAAGATGACACGGTGTTGAATCGGGAGCCAGTGGAGTTGCCTCAAAAGAGGTCTGGCTGACTGCCATCGCGGGAGGCGTTGTATAAGTCGAGCCGCCTGATTTTGTGCCATCTGCAGACGTCTGCTGAGTGTGACGGGGAGGCCAAGATAGATGGCATTGGGGTAGTCTAAATGAGACAACACTAGTGCCCTTACTACCTGGGTCAGAGCTGATCGAGTGAGCATCTGACTGATCTATTTTATTTTCCGCAGTTGGAAAAAACAGGTAGACACGACTGAGTTGACCTGTGGTTTTAAAGAGAGCTCACTGTCAATAAGTACCCCTAAGCTTTTGACTGATTTAGACGGAACAGGAGGGGAGCCCAATTTAGATGGCCAATAGTGAGGGCCCCAAAACAGTTGACTATTGCCAAACAAAACCAGTTCCGTCTTGCCCGGATTTAAATTGAGTTGGTTCTCATCCATCCACTGGCAAATGTGGAGCATGGTGTTCGGAAATTGGTGAATCGAGTCAGGGGAATTATCAATTGTATAGGTAAGTTGCAGATCATCTGCATAATTAAAAGTGGTAACTTTAAAGGATTGGAGAGACTGAAGCAGAGGGAGCATATAGTTGTTAAACAACATAGGTGACAGTGAGGAACCCTGGGGGACTCCACAGGTGGTCTGGAGTTTATGAGAGGAGAAAGGGGGTAAGCTGACTGCCTGAGTGCGGTCGCAGAGAAAGGATCTAATCCAATTATGGGCCAGGCCGCAGATGCCCGCGGATCTGACACGGTCGAGAAGAATGTTGTGGTTGACCGTGTCAAACGCGGCCGACAAATCAAGCAAGACCAGCGCCTGAGGGATTCCCAAATCTGCATTAAGACGCAGAGAGTCAAGGACCGCTACGATAACTGACTCGGTCGAATGGGCTGGACGGAAGCCGGCCTGAGAAGAATGTAAAACGTCAGACTGTTCAATAAAATTTGAAAGATGGGAGGTAAAACCAATGGTACAGAAAACATCAACCTATCTAAAGGACACTAGAGATTTGTTAAAACAACTTACTGATCTGCCTTACAATGAAGAAGAAATGCTTTTAGTCGGTTTAGATGTAGGAAGCCTCTACACCAGCCTCCCTCAGCAAAAAACGCTATAGACTCTAGAAAACATTCTTTTCACAGATCGTTGGCAATATAAAACGCTGAGACACTTTGTCTTAGATTGTTGCAGATTAGCATTGACTGAACATTTCTTCGAATATAATGGGACCTTTTTTGTGCAAAACCATGGCACTTCCATGGGGAGCGCCTTTGCGCCGTCAGTAGCAGGACTCTACGTCAGTGATTTTAAAATGATACATGTCTTGAACAACGACAACCCTTTCTTCTCTTAAATTTTAGTCTGGAAATGTTTTATAGATGACATTATTGTCACCTGGAAGAATAACAATGACAACCTACAAGTATTTAATAATTGGCTCAACACCAGAGATGAATGTCTACAGTTCACGTTTACAGCAGACAAAAAGAAACTAGATTTTCTTGATATAACTCTATATGTAGAGAATAGGAAGATCCACACCAAAACTTACTACAAACCTACGGCTAACAATAGCCTGTTGTCATATAAAAGTTTCCACCCAAGACCCCTAAGGGACAATTTGCCATATAGTCAATGTTTAAGGCTTAAGCGCAATTTAGCAAACTTGAAGATTATAAGATGCAAGCAAGTGGCCTTACTGAAAAATTGGTGAAAAGAGTCTATCCGATGAAAACAATCCGCAAGTGTCAAAAAAGAGCCAGACACCAACCACAAGAGAGTCTTTTGGAAACTACCCCAAAAGTACCCACAGAAAATCTAATCATGTGTGTCACTACTTACAATGCAGCCACCAACACAGTGAAAAAGAAAATAAACAAGAATTGGAAGATGGTTACATCAGGAAAGCTAGATTGGCCAAAACCAAGGTTCACAAACCGCAGAACTAAGAACCTAAATGATCTATTGGTCCATACACAACCACAGATGAGAATGGAGTCTGAAGGTATCATGAAAGCCTGGAACATGAATCCACTTATTGGACGTGGGTCCTGTACAGAATGCAAACTAACGTCAGCTACGAAAACTCTTTCACTGTCTGAAAATCTGGACTGGACACAACGTCAACACACCAATTTTAATTTGACCCACGTAATTTATATGATCACATGCCATGTCGGTTAAAATATATCGGAATGACCTGCCCAAAAGCATAGGTTAGAATTGGTGAGCATAGAGTAACATCGAGACCAAAAAAGTACCCACAAAAATGAGCAAACATTTTCTGGATTTCAATTACACAGCGGAACAAATCAAATAGACTATCTTAGAAATGTTATCCATAAAAAACAACAACGCAGAACGATTCTGTTAGAAAAAGAACAAAGATGGGTAGACCGCTTAAAAAACCAACAGTGAACAATTGAATGATGATGTACCTTGGCATCAACTCTTCTGAATGAAGAACTTTGAGTTACAGTAAAATAATAATATTACTAATGATGATGTACCATGTCACCTTCTAAGTTGAATAATTATGCAAGAATCCAGTTCAGAACAATAATTACTCAACTTGAAAGAATCACTGAATAAGACACTCGTTAAAAAGAATCGCCAAAAAGAAAGAATTTTTAAAACAAAGTACTTTTTACAAAGATCACCAGTATGGATAAAAATAGTTTATCCGTCAGAATATATAAAATTTTGTCACAAATAATACCCTTTTTTATAAAAGAAATGCATTTAAAAACCCACGTGTCACATTATATTAAAAACAGACATTTCACATTTCATATTTACATTTAAAGTATCACAATTTTTGACATAGGTACAACAAGCAATAGTTTTGTGAAGTCTTTCCTTAGTGTCAATAATACTAACGATAGAAAAAGGACAGGTGCATACTCTCCCCTGACTTCCGGGGGCAGAGGAAGCACAAGCAAGGAACTTCCAAGCTGCTGATAACACAAATGAGATAAGTAACTAACATAAATTTTCCTTACTGCAGGATACCAAGAATCTTTCTCTGGTTCCCCGAGGAAGTAATGCATTTACAAACTCTGAGGTAATATAACCGCATGCTGCTCTGTTTGCTTAAAAGAAATGATTGCTATAGAGTACAAATGTACACAGAGCGCAAGAGAAATGAGAACTAAAACGTGCCTCTCTCTCTTCTAACTCAACCATTATTAATGTTTAGAGAAGTCAAATAAATGCGGGCATTCTAAAGTCAATACCGCAACATCATTGTAGAACGTAGAAGCCGCGCATACATATTTCTTAGACCAATGTTACAAACATCATTTAATCACACACGCTATGCACAAAGTTCGATCTATTTGTACAAAATAAGAACCCGTAATGAGAATTTTGTTAACATTGCCATAAAAAATATGAATTGGGGCTCTAACTGATTTGCGGAACTAGTTTAATTATATTGCATAGGAATCAGTGATGGAACATCTTTTACGAATGCACTAACGAGCAAAGGACACAAATTTAATAACATCAAGTGTCTAAATGTTTTAAGTGTTTCAAATACAGGTACTATTGGCCTCAGCTTAGTGAGAGTGGAATACAGAACCACCGCCAGGTGCTACACAAGTTGTGTGGGTACTATTTCTTTCATATCGGTCGTGAAGTAAGCCCCATAGACCCGACTGGGCACAGTGGGGCTGAAACATGTCAACCTATTTTGTATAGCGGATCCAGAAACTAGGGGCCCGATGTAGGTAATTCTAATTTACCACTTCTTAAATACAGAATCATACCGATTCGGTATTTAAGAAGTGGTAAATTAGAGGGGGGGAAATGTAGGTAATTCAGAATCGGTAAATACCGAATCGGTAAGATTCGGTATTTACCGATTCTGTAAATACCGAATCGGTATCCCCCATTGATTCCTATGGGCCTTGAAGCCCATAGGAATCAATGTGGAATACCAAACCAGTATTTACCGATTCGGTAAATTCCGATTGTTGCAAGGGTGCAGGGGGTGTCACTTTGACACCCTCTAGCACCCCAATCCTGGACTTGTGTGCCATGTGGCATACAGACATGCCCTAAGGGCATGTCTGTGTGTCACATTGCACAGGTGTGCATGCACAGATGTGCATGCACACCTGTATTCGGTATTTTACCACCCAATAGGATTGGGTGGTAAAATGCAGATTCTTAAAGCCCTGTGGCACTCTGACATGTGCCAGCTACATCTGCATTTACAGAATCTGTATTTTACCGAGTCTGTATTTACCGATTCGGTAATTTTACCGATTCTGTAAATGCATGCCCTACATCTGAAAAACGTAATACCTGTCGGAAACGGCCGAATTCGGCCGTTTCCGACCGGTATTAGGGCACCTACATCGGGCCCTAGATCCATAGCTACACAGCAAGTTTTTTAACTTATTGAATCACCTTTTTTCTAATAAATATTGTTTTGGGTAGATTCAAAGAATTTTAAATTCACTTTTTTTTGAGCACTTAATTTATCTGGACACTACTACGTATAAAATGGTTACCTCCAGGTGGAGGTTTGCATACAACAACAAAAAACCTAGAATGATGCACTAACGCAACGTATACTGGCGGAGAACCAAGATATACCGCCTTACCATCTACGTGCGTGTATGAGGGTTTTTTATGAGAGTTATCGAGCACCATAAATAAACTCTGGCTACGTAGTTTCAAGTGATCCATTCCCCTCAATTGATTTTTGAAACTCTTCAGAGTCACCATAGTCATTATAATATGCCCATTGGTCAACCTCCACAGCGAAGTATGCCATCGTGTGCTACAGGAGGTGTGGAGGAACTTCGGGGGGGGTGGAGAACCCAGGGGTGTCACTGATGTCCTGAATAAATTCCCCCCTTGAGCCCTAACTAACCTGTCCCTGGGTAGGAAGACAATGAGGCACTCACCCTGCCACTAACTACTATGCAAAATCAGGACTCATCGTGGAATCAAAGTGGAGGGAGCCACGCCTCAAATCCCCTAAGGCAAAGCCTTTACAACGATTTTGTGCCCCAACAGGTTTTCCAGGGACTGAGGGTAGGTACTCTTATAGGACATTTTGCAGTTTGACCCTCCAGCAAAATGTTTACTGAACATAGGGGAACCTCCTATACCCTGGATGAGCCCTCCACAAACATTGCTTTGAATAGATTCAAGTTTAATGCAAGAGCACAAAATTATGGAGACTCATTTGATGAATTCCTCATGGCTCTAAGAGCATTATCCATGACTTGTAATTTTGGTCATATGATGGATGAAATGATTAGGGCTCAAATTACAGTCCATAATAACAAAAAAACTCAAGAGCAAATGTGGGTCATCCAGGCAATGCGGCCTCGCCCCTCCACAGACCTAAGTGCCTCCTCAATCTCCCTGATGCTGGCCACAGGAGCTGCGTGAACCCTCGTTGGTCCCTGCGCCCTCCAGACTGAGCTGCTGGGATTGCAGATTGCATCCTACCTCCTCAGTGTGGCATGGAGCGTCACAGAGGCGGTCATTGGCTCAATCACCCAGAGGGAAACAAGCCGGGCCTAGCTTGCACCTCTGTGACTACACTCTTCCATAGCCGCCACTCTGTATGAGAGCCAATATTTTGCAGTGGTGCCTCGTCTCTGCTACAAGGGATTTGTATCCAGGTAGGGAAGGGTAGAAATCGGTAAGGGTGACGGGATGATGAAAGAATAATGGCTTGGCTCACGGAGCGACTTTAGTTGGTGGCCATCTTAGAGCCAGGCAAGCTCTTAGCCCTTTTAGTTTGTTTTACTATATTTCAAGGTTCTTACATTCTACAAGCACAGAATATCTTTTCAAAATGGTGCAATCCCAGGCAATGTCTAATGTCCTATTGTAAAAAGGGAAACTACAATTACTAGCATGCAGAGTAGAAATTCAGGGGTAGCTGCATGTTCCCTGGTGACATGGTGTTGGCTGATAGCTATGAGGGTTGAAATAAACAACAAGAAGTGCTGCCCTATTGAAGAAAGACGTCACCCCTGTGCCACCTAGACGGCATAACCTAATGTTTGATGAAAATTGTGAGATGCAAATTGTGATATAACCATAGCTTAAAAATAAACATTTTTTAAACAAAGTACGCTGTATTTCACCCTCATAAGTTAACTGCCCTCCAGCCTATTTGGTACACAGTTCTTAAGTCAATGGCACTTTTAGGTAACCTACAATTGGAGGTTACTTTCCCATTAATGCCCTGAACCCAATCCTTAAAGATGCCATGACACCACATAAGAGAAACTCCCAATGTCCGGGAGAAGGCTATCCATTGAGAACAGGAGACTAAACGGTTGAGCCAGACTTGCAGAGCCCTAGCAAGAAAAGGCAAGTGTGTTCTGCACCCAGCCGTGTCTCCTGCGGGAAGGCACGCATATGAAGGATGGGCGTCACTGTAAATACAAGCCATGGACTGTGAGGGTGTGAGAAATACCCAAAAGAACAAGGCAATGGTGTGATTTACTCAGACAACTCCGGCTGTCAAATGCCGGATCTAGTTTGCAAACACAATCTTAGAGCTAACGTTCTGCTTAAACGATGAGTTGAAAACCAACCGGAGCCAGGTATTCAAAATAAGTCGACAGAGCACTATTGTAAAATGAGCATGATTCTTGTGAGAAAGGGTGTCGATGGCAGGGGTAGGGTGGCAAGCCGGGAAAAGAGAGCGCGGGCGTGGAGAGGCCGCAGAATGTAGCAGAAGAAGAAAGGGTTTAAGAAAAGCAGGGGAGCTGGACGAATAAAAGAATTCCTTCTGCAGGCAGCGCCATCTCTAAAGGGTTGTTAAAATTAGAGGATGCTTACAGCGACCTTGGGTAACCCTTTGTTCATCTTCATCCTGCTTGCACATCTGGTTGTCTTATTTTTAATAAATGTCTACTTGCTTTATCAATGGGTGCTTTTGGGAACTGGGTGATTTAAAACAAAGAAAACTCAAACAAAATGCAGAACAAAATAATGGGAAAGCAAAGCAGAAAACAGCGAGCAGTGGGTGAGTTCAGAAACCTGGTGCAAAACCAGAAACAGTGCAGACCACCAGCAACAAACATGTTACAGAAGGCAGAGGCTGCTGCCACCAAAACGTGTTGGAACCTAATCCAGCACAGAATGTAGTACCGAACTGGAGAGTGAAATGGCACCACAAAAACAGGTCCAACATCACGCATTACTTTGTTAAATACAAAACTTTAACATACCAAATAAAGCAAGGAAGCAGCTCTGCCGCTGGCAGATCACTTCACATGAAACACAAATAAATAATGAAACTCTGCCTCTCCCAGAAAAACACACTGCTTACCCCTAGAAGCTTTTAGAGAAAGAATGTGGCATAACATTCCGAGCTGCCGACTTTGGAACTGTGGGAGTTCTTGTCAGGTTGTCAGCGACGCAAGATGGAATATTCGCCACTAACCTCTGCCTAGCAGTCAGCGGGGAAGATGTCGTGAAGAGAAGCCTCTCTCCTCACCTGAGCACTACTCCCCACAGTGCATTCAAAACACAGCTGTGGAAGATAGTACCCCGGGGAAAAGGGAAGGGGAAAAAACAACATATTCCTGCCAGGTATCCTTGCTTCCTAGGTCTGGTCTAGGTGTGCATACAGAACACTGCATATGAAACAAAAGAAGACAAGAGACAAACGTGAATTGTACAGGCTAATAGTTACTCCCCCCTGCAATAATAGTAAATGTGCTCTCAGTCTATATAATACCAATTACCAGTAGGTATGCAGAATGATGGTCATCAATTGAACAGAACATTAGTTCTCCAAGTAAAATGTTTGACTCGAGGTAAGGCAGTCACCTGACTCTCTCACGCTGTTCAAATCACAGAGTGAGAGTGTACTACACAGGGTGTTTCTTTTCGCTGATAGCACAGCGGAATCTTAAGCAACCCCAGCCAGTTCAAATAGCCACCAGGGGGGGTGCTGCTCCTAGGATACAAGGTATGTGATCAGCGCGCCCACGCTATTTTCAAGAAACGAAAACAATATACTGAATCGGTAATGAGAAGAGTGCTCCGGCACTTCTCTATTTGCACAGTCACGGTACATGGCGCCGCCCAGCAGGGAGGCGTGTACATCGAAGGCGCAGGAAAAGGAAACATGAGAGAGAGTACAACATTTTCTAGCTATCGCGACAAGAATTTTAGATTCTATTAAGGACACGGAGGCGAGGATTATGCTTTCTGTTGTGCCTCTCATCATACTGTAATCACACTGTCATATTAATTTAGAGTGTTAGCCAGCATGTATTCTGTATTCTCTTACCTGTATGATTCTATGTTCTGCATTCTGATCCTGGCGGTTGCTGAGGCAGGATAGTTGATACTTGTACTGCTGTGCTTCTTGAATAAACTTACCTTATTCATGCTCCTGGACCACGACTCTTCACTTCATTTTGGCGACGATTTGGCCTTCCACGTCATTGAGGAGTCTCAGCTGTTCCTGGAGAGCCGTTCATCTACATTTCTTTCTTCGTTGCTGGTTGGTGTTTCTCGTTTAGCTTCCGCTAAGCGCTAAGCGCTCCCTGTTCACAGCGCGCCTCCCGCTCCTGTACTGCCTTCAAGACCGGCACTTCCAAGGTACTGTCTTTTATTTTTGGGGATTTGCCGAGATTATTGTACTTCTGTGCGCTCGAGCACTCCGCGCGCGAGCAGCACACAGCGGGAACGTTCTCAGCGCCATTTTCTTGTGTGCGTTCCAGCGCGTGAACTCTTCAGCGCGTGAACTCTTCAGAGCGCCCTCCGCTCGCGCTGCTAGAGACGCCGTGTGCGCCCTGACGTCATCGCGCACAGCGTCTGGCGGCCATTTTGGATTCAGTTCGTTTTGCCAACCACGCATCCACTTTTACCAGCGGATTTCACTTCGTTTTGCCAACCACGCATCCGCTTTTAGGAGCAACGTTTTGCCAACCACGTTTTTCTTTCTTTTTACTGGCAAACATCTTTATTAAATTAAAGTCTTTCTGGGCAAGCACATTTACAAGTACTTTCAAGCAAACATCTTTATTAAATTAAAGTCTTTCTGGGCAAGCACATTTACAAGTACTTTCAATATTTTTTTAATACAAATACATTCAAGTTCTTATTTTTTCTTCACCTGCCTCAGATTAAATCCGCAATAAGTACATACTGAAGTGCTTCTACATATATACATGGCAACCACTGCTAACCATACAATTTCTCCTCCACCTGCCTTTCTCATTGAAGGTGAAATTCCTACCACTGAATGGGAAGAGTGGTTAGGATTCTTCGAAAATTATCTTGAAGCCATAGATGGCCTTAGGTTTCCTGCGGCCAGAAAGAAGGCTATTTTATTGAACTCCTTAGGGAAAGCTGGACAACACGTTTTCAAGTTTCTGCCAGAACTTCTAAATGACGATGGTGAACCTATTGATAACCCCTACAATGAAGCAAAATTGAGGTTAGAAAAGTATTTTGGGAAGCAAGTAAACATCGTCATGCAAAGACACAAATTCTGCACTGCTCCCCAGAAAGGCAAAGAGACAGTTGATCAAATGGTTGCTCGCTTAAGAGAGTTATCTCTAAAATGTGACTTTGGAGCTATGGCTGACCAGATGATTCGAGATCAACTGATAGTGCAATGTAAAAACAAGAGAATGCAGCAGAAACTTTGGGCAGCTAAAAACCCTACGTTGTTGGAAGCCATCACAATTGCAAAAGTCGTCGAGGAATCTGACAAATGCATGGAAGAAATGCGGCTTCTTGAAATAAAGAAGGAGGAGACTGTCAACATCGTCTCCAAGTCTGATAAAGAACCTGCTTCAAATATAGACAAATTTAACTCTAAACCAAAAGTTTTTCTTCCCAAATCTAGGTCTTTTTCTAATAATCCTAGTGGGAAGGTGAAATTTGTGGATTGTTTTCGTTGTGGTGATATGTCTCATGCTGCTGATTTTCAGGGTTGTTTTGCTAGAGACAAAACCTGCCGTAAATGTGGTAAGCGTGGTCACATTAGCAAAGTGTGCAAATCACCTGCATTTAATAGAGTTAATTTTGTTGAAGATGATTTCTCTTCTCAAGAAATGTCCTTATGTGTGGATGGTGACGCTGATGATGACAATGCTCATTTTGTCTTACAGAGGCCAAGAGCTTCTTTTATCCTCAACGATGTTCCTGTTACTCTCATGGTTGATCCTGGCTCAATGTTTTCTATTATACCCTACAGTATGTATAAGGAGCATTGGCCATCAGTACCACTCTTACACAGTGACTTTATGCCGAAAGGTTATACGGGAAAAGTTATTAAATTGAAGGGAGTCATGGATACTTCTTTTCAATTTAAAGGGAGATCTGCTATGGGCAAGGTTTTCATTTCTGAAGAGGGCCCAGCTATTCTTGGGTGGTTACAACAATATGATTTACATATCATTCTCGACCCAAGGTCTGATGACGTGGTACTTGCAGTTGAGGATTTCTACAATGTTGAAAATGTTCTTTCTAAATTTACTGATGTTTTCCGTCCTACTTTGGGTAAATTGAAAGGTTACTTACATGAAATTAAGGTTAAAGAAAATGCTTCTCCAGTTAGACATGCTTTAAGAAGAATTCCCATTGCTGTTAGAAAGGAGATAAAGGAAATGCTTGATGACATGCAAAAGCAGGACATAATTGAACCGGTGGAAGCTTCTGAGTGGCTTTCGCCAGTTGTAGTCACACAAAAAAAAGACGGTAAGCTCAGTTGACCTTCGTTCTCTTAACCAGAACATTATAGTTGACAAATTTCCTTTGCCCAACATTTCAGAAATGGTTCTTTTAATGGACAAGGTTAAATTCTTTAGTAAATTAGACCTAAGGTCCGCTTATCATCAAGTTGTGTTACACCCTGACTCCAAAAAATTTACTGCTTTTGTTACTATTGAAGGGGTGTTTCAGTTCAAAAGGTTGCCTTTTGGCTTAGCCTCTGCGGCAAGCGTTTTTCAACGCATGATGCATTCCCTTTTCAAAGACTTAAAGCGTGTCCACTTCTTCCAAGATGACATCTTGATTACAGGTATAGATGAGCTTGAACACAATTGTAATTTATCCAAAGTTTTACAAATTTTATCAGCTGCTGGTCTTACATTGAGAAAAGACAAATGTCAGTTCTTGTTAACCGAAATTGACTACTTGGGGTACATTAAGCCCAAAGAGGATCTTCTAAAAGCAATCAAGTGTGCCCCTATTCCTACTGACAAAGACCAACTAAAGTCGTTTCTTGGTTTAGTGGAGTACTACTCCAAATTCGTACCTAATTTCTCACACAAAACTGAACCTTTACGAATGTTACTTAGGAAAGGTGTGCATTTCGAGTGGGGAACTCAACAGTCTCAAGCTTTTGAACTGGTTAAGGGTGATATTACTAATGCGGGCATTTTGACAACTTTTGAACCAGGCAGAGATACTTACGTTACAGTTGATGCAAGTGCCTATGGTATTGGTGCCGTATTATCTCAGAGGTGTGGTGGAAGTGAGAAGACTGTGGCGTTCGCTTCTCGCTGCCTCAATTCCTCTGAGCGTAACTACGCTGTCATCGAGCGAGAGGCCCTAGCTGCTGTATGGGGTGTTTCGCACTTTCGCACCTATCTGTGGGGTATGCTATTTTGTCTAAGAACTGACCATAAGCCCCTCCTCAAAATCCTGTCACCAGGTGGAGCTAATAATGGTTCTCCCCGCCTGATGAAGTTTGCTGCCAAGTTACAAGACTATACTTATAGATTAGAGCACATATCTAGTTGGAGGAACACACAAGCGGACTGCTTATCACGTCTTCCTGTTTATTCGGAGAATGTTGGTGAGGATTTGGAAGATGAGAGTGTGTGTTTAATTGCTGCCTTTGAGGATGTTTGTTCTTCTGAGTTTCACTCTATCTCTAGAGAAGAATGGCATCAAGCCGTCTTAGAGGATTCTGATTTTGGTGAGTTGGTTGATGCTATTCGTTTGGGATGGAGAAGGGAAGGGAATGTTAAGCCTTCCTTGCGTTCCTTTGTCAAATTACAAGAAGAGCTGAGTTTGGGCGTTTCTGATGATTTGGTGTTGTGTGGTGAGAGGTTTGTTCCACCGTTCTCTCTTAGGAGGAAAGTTTTTTGTTTAGCTCATGAGGGACATCTCGGGCAAAACATGACTCTTAAGAGGATTAAAAAGAACTTTTGGTGGCCTGGAGTTGACGATGATGTGCGTAGGTGGGTTGAGTCTTGTCTTCTGTGTAAAGAGAGTGAAAAGAGGTTGAAGGTCTTCTCTCCTTCACAGGGCTCCATTGTCAGCTCAAGTGTTTTGCCTTGGGATAAGTTATGTTTAGATTTCATTGGTCCCATGGATTCCTTACCTGCTGATTGTAGGTTTGCTTTAGTTCTTGTTGATGTATCTTCTCGGTGGTTGTGTTTAGAATTTATGAGGAATATCACCACTGATGCTGTTATAAAGCAATTAAGGTCTCTATTTTTAAAGGAAAGTTTTCCGAAAATCCTTATTACAGATAATGGCACCCAACTCATGTCGTCCTCTATGCATTCCTTCTTAGCCAATCATGGAATTAAACACATTTGCACTTCCCTTTACAACCCCCAGGGTAATGGCTTGGTGGAACGGATGAATCGATTGATCAAGGGTACTATACAGTTGTCAGTGCAAGGACAAAAGGATGTACGCAGGGCAGTGGAGGATATGGTGTGGTCTTACAATACCACAGCCCATGGAGTTACTGATTTGGTCCCGTTTGAATGCATGCGTGGCAGAACTCCCAGAACTAAGCTCGTCCCGCAGTGGTTGTGGGAAGGAACTGTTGCTTCTAAGGTAGTTCCTGGAAAGGTTGGTAGAGTTGAAGTGGGCGACTTGGTCAAAATCAAGTTGGGCCGTAGAGAGTTTGGCATGAATAAGTTTTCCGATCCCATGAGGGTTAAGGAAGTCCATAAATGGCATGTTGTGCTAGAGAACGGACAAAATTGGAATTTCCGCAGGATTGCCTTGTACGCTAAGAAGGAGGTTTCGGATGGGGGGGTGGTTGAGCAATCATCCAGGGATGTGTCCTTGAGGGGGTGCTCTCTTCTCGGGGGTTCCCAAGTTGCTTCAGATCCTTCTCAGGGTACTTTTCTGTTGCCAAATTCTTCCCCACTGACACCCACCTGTTCTAAGAAGTTTTCTTCTGTACCAGAGCCACCAGAAGGAGCGACTTCTAGTTTGGGTCGGACTTCTTATGGAAGAACTCATCGTGTTCCTAAGAAATTTTATGAATTTGTTAGATATTGATTTTTCTCATAGTTTTTTTTTTTCTTCCCTTCTTTTGTTTTTCTTCTTCTTTTCTCTCTTTTCTTGTTTTTTTTTGAGTGTTTTTTTTTCTTTCTCTTTAAGGGGAGGAGATATGTTGTGCCTCTCATCATACTGTTATCACACTGTCATCTTAATTTAGAGTGTTAGCCAGCATGTATTCTGTATTCTCTTACCTGTATGATTCTATGTTCTGCATTCTGATCCTGGCGGTTGCTGAGGCAGGATAGTTGATACTTGTACTGCTGTGCTTCTTGAATAAACTTACCTTATTCATGCTCCTGGACCACGACTCTTCACTTCACTTTCTCATTTCTTTACTGCACAAACAGCAGCCAATGAAAGTAGTACTACAATAAGTAAAAACAACATTTCCCATGAGGCTTTGAACCACGCCTCCAATAACAGTAACCAATCACAGTGGTAACAAGCATATAAAGTATAGAGACACTAATCTGGCCTCCTCTTTCTTTGCGCGAACAGTCTAGTCACAGAGAACAAGTCCTTAACTCTCAACGGAGAGAACAGTTTCTTTGTACTTCTCAACGGAGAAAACATCCATAACATGAAGGATCATCCTCCACCAGGGAAGAGCAGCAGCACCATCCAGAGAAGGCAATTAACTCTTGTTGGAGTCGTTTCCTGAAACAGAAAAAGAAGTTTGAGAAAAGAAGTCCACAAACCCTATGTCTCAAAGGGCGGGTACAAAGTTGTTAGGCATCCTCATTTCAAGCAACTTACAGTTATCTAACTGTCCCAACGGGTGGGATAATCCTCGCCTCCGTGTCCTTAATAGAATCTAAAATTCTTGTAGCGATAGCTAGAAAATGTTGTATTCTATGGCAGGACCGGAGGCTTCTGATTATGCTGGTTCAAAGCTCATCAATCAAAGCTCATCAATCACAGCATCAGAAACATGAGGAATAGGTTTATAATAAAACACTTTAAACATTGAATCCGAAGACCAGTCAGCAGCTTTCAAGATATCTTCCAGACGGGAACCCAAAAAATAGGCTTTAGAAGCCATCACACCTCTAGCTGAATGAGCACCATAAGTAGATGTATCAGTGCCAGCCTCCGACATGATCCATCTCACCCATCTGGCCAAAGTAGCGGCAGCCACCGGCTTGAAGGGTTTTTGAACAGCGATCAGCAATTGGCCTAAAGGATCAACCCTATGTGCAAGAGTACGTTCTTCATAACATTTGAGGCATTGTAACACACATAGCTTGCTGTTATGTGGAAAGGCGGGATACTCCACTGAGCGTGACATGGTCTTAGTACGTCGTGTAATAACAAAAGATACACCTTGAGGAGAAAACATCCTACCAGCCAAATCGGGAGCCCTAACATCCGAAACTCTGCGACATGAAATGAGACACGAAAGCATAGTGAGCTTGGCAGAGAGCTGTTTCAACGACAAATCACCATTATTGGGCCAGGTTTCCAGCAAATTAAGTACCTTTATAACATCCCGCATTGTGGAATACCTGGGCCGAGGAGGATTGGCCACACGCACACCTTTAAGCAACTTACAAACCAAGGGATGCATCCCTACAGGCTTACCCTCGATGTGGTCGTGACCAGCAGAAACTGCAGACCTGAAATTATTAACCGACCTGTAAGCCAGGCCAGAGGCCGCACGTTCAGATAGAAAATTCAGTATTTCAGTTACATTTGATCCCACGGGATCCACCTGTTTTGAAAGGCACCAACCCACCCACTTCTTCCAAGATGCAGAGTATCGTTTCCGGGTGGAAGTAGCCCACGCTTGCTGCATAAAGCCGGAAGCTTCTCGTGAAAGGCCTGCAAGGCGTTCATGTCACCTGAGTGCGTCCACACCATTAAAGTCAACTGATTCTGCAGGATTAAGGGATGGCACGCTCCCACTGGGTCCTGCAGCAGCGTCGGGAAGACTGGGAGCCGGAAGGAGAGATCCACAGATAACTCCAACAGTGTGGGAAACCACGACTGAGTCGGCCAGAACGGAGTCACCAACACTATTGTCGCTCTCTGCCGGCGCACCAACGCCGCTACTCTTGGGATCAGCGCAAACGGAGGAAAAGCATAATTCCTCTGTTGCCCCCAATGGTGAAGGAACGCGTCCGTCCCCATTGCCATCGGGTCCGGTCTCCAACTGTAAAAGAGAGGAAGATGGGCATTGAGGCGAGATGCAAAGAGGTCTACTTGACAGGGGCCTCGCATAGTCATGATCTGCGAGAACAGCGATGAGTGAAGTCTCCAGTCGCTGAAGTCTGGGAGAAAACGGAAGTTCCTATCCGCCACCTGATTGAACTTCCCCGGAAGGTATTCCGCCACCACAGAGATCTTGCGATCCAGGCAGAAGTGCCAAAATTCCTTCGCAATGTGGACCAGCATCCGGGACTTTGTCCCTCCTAAGCGGTTGATGTATCTCACCGCTGAAACATTGTCCATTCGAAGGAGAATGCAACAATTGCTCTTCAGTGGTGAGACAGACCTGATGGCAAAAGACCCTGCTAACAACTCTAGACAGTTTATGTGTAATGTAAGTTAGTCTGCTGACCATCGTCCTCCTGTGGTATAATCTCCACAGTGTGCGCCCCAGCCCCATTGACTGGCGTCCGATTCGACTACCACATCCGGGGCTGGGCCGAAGATGGCTCGGCCATTCCAGGCTGACATGTGTTCCAGCCACCACTGGGGTTCCTCCCGGGCCTCTGTGGAGAGAGGAATTAGGTGATCGTAGTGAAATTTCCTCTGAAGATACAAGATTTTCAATCTCTGAAGGGCCCTGTAGTGTAAGGGGCCGGGGAATATGGCTTGGATCGACGAGGCCAGGAGGCCCACAATCCTCGCCAATACCCGCAAGGAAATCTTCTCCTTGGGCAAGGTGGATGTAATCTCTCTTTTGATGGACCTGATCTTGTGATGGGGAAGTAGCAATTGAGCCGCAACAGAGTCTATCAGGAAACCTAGGAATTCCATCTGCTGATACGGTATCATCACCGATTTCTTGGTGTTGATGACGAATCCCAGATTCTGAAGCAGGGACGTCGTCCACTCCAAGTGAGTGAGAAGAAGGGACCGAACTTGGGCTAGGATGAGCATGTTGTCCAGGTACACAATGAGATGCACTCCCATCTCTCACAGACGCGAGACCACAGGTTTGAGAATCTTGGTGAATACCCAAGGGGCTGAAAACAGGCAGAAGGGAAGCACCTTGTAGCAATACCATCGCCCTTTCCAAGGAAACTGCAAGAATTTTTGATGAGAGGGGCAGATGGGGACTGTCAGATAGGCATCTTTTAGGTCTAGGCGGACCATCCAGTCGTTCTCCAACAGGAGGTCTCGTAAAAGGTGGATACCCTCCAGCTTGAAGTGGCGATAAATGACATAGGGATTGAAGTCTTTTAGGTTCAAAACTAAGTGCTGGCTGCCACCCTTCTTCTGTACCAGGAAGACGTTGCTGCAGAATCCTTTGGGATGAAGGGTCCGACAGCAATAGCCTTCTTTTGTAACAACTCTTCCAGTTCTGAGTCGATAAAACTCTACTCTAGACGGGAAAAAAGGAGAGGCTGAGGGGGGAAGGGTTGAAGGGGGCATTCCAACATCTCTATGTTATAGCCCTGAACGGTCTGCAGTAGCCAAGCATCTGAAGTGAGGCACTTCCAATTTTTTACAAAACAACGCAGTTTGCCCCCTAAAGGGGCCAGGGGACACATTTGACTTACTGGAGGATTGATTATCGAAATTTTGTAGCCTCGGTTGACCCCTCGATTATAGCGACCTCTGAAGCCGCGGGATCTTGACGGGTAGAAGCCAGCCTGGTCTGGTTCCTGTGTGTACCCTCTGCCCCGCCTAGGGGCGTAACCTCGTTGAGGACTGGTATTCGAGTAGCGGCCGGTCGAGCGTCCCCTGCCACGACCGGCCCTATTAGTGACCTGGTGGAACACTCTCTTCAAGGAGGCTTGAGATTTATCCAATGATGCAAAGGTATTGACAAATTTAGCAATGTCTTTAACAAAGTTGTCCCCAAACAACTGTCCTTCCGCCATTCAACCAATTGGGGGTCAATCCGGAGCAAGACCGACTTCCGCCTCTCAGAAGCTAGAGCGCAGTTGGCGTTTCCCAACATGCAAATGGCTCGCTGCGCCCAACCCGCAAGGACTTCAGGATGGATAGCATCACCTGTTTCTTGAGCCTGGAGGGCCAACTCCAGTATCTTGGCCAAAGGCCCTGAAAGGTCAAGGACCTTATCCTGGCACGCCCCGAGGGTGCGATCAATTCCTTTTTTGGGATCTTTCTTGTATTTTTTGAGGAAAGTAGTCATGGAAGGGTCAATGTCAGGGGTAACAGCCACCTTGTGGGCCAGATCGGGACGGGGACACTCAGACTTAAGGCGAGCTCTCACCTCTTTATCAAAGCCTTTACGGAGGTGAGCTTCCAGATATTCTGCCACAGCTGGGGGGGGGCCCAATCAGAGGACCTAGGATGTATGATGTCCTTGGGTCAAAGGAGAAGGGTGAGGGATTGACAGCAGGGGAGGCATGCTTGCGTTTTTTAGAGCGCTTGCGGGGCGCAGCATCAGAGGAATCTGTGCCCGTATCCGTGTCAGTGGTGGTGTCTTTAAGAGGGGGGAGGAGAGGGGACGGGACGGTAAGGCCTTGTCACCAGTGGAAGCTTCCTTTGACCTATAAAGTTTATCATAGGACTGGGCTTGGGGCCAGGACGGGTCAAGAGCTACCTTCTTATGGAGAGGGGGACGTGAATGATCCAGGGCAGGGAGAGGAATTGGCTTACCAGGGACTAGCAGTTCCAGTTTCTTAGCCAGTGGCAGCAGGGCTGAGGAGAGGGCCTTATCAAGCTTAGCGTCCAGCTTCTTATCAATTATATCCTCCATAGATTCCTCCTCGTAATATTCGTCATTGCCCTGGTAATCACACGTAGCACCCTCCTCTTCGCAGTACTCAGTATCTGCCATCTTCACAAGAGACTTCTTAGTCCCACTATACAATCCCCAGAGGGAAGCAGAATTACCAGCCCAGTCAGGGGCGTCAATTTGGGGAAGTGCCAGGCGCAGGAGCCGGAAATACCAAGAATCTCAAAGTATAGAGTCCAGTTCTAGGACTAATGGAGGGAAACTAAACCCCAAATCAGGTAGAAAGGGGTTGCCAAAAATGACCCCCCTTCCACAGTCACTGGGAAGGCAGGGATTAAATTATCAGGTCTCCGATTGACAATTTGGTGAAAAACGCTGCTTTTTTTAAGGTCAAAAACGGCCCCTCGGCTTCTGGCCAACTGCGTGGAGGCCCCTTTCAGCCGGGGCTAGAGCGTCCGATCGGCACCAAGGGCTGCGCGCGCACAACAGGCGTGCGCAAGCCCTGAAGACGCATGCAGGGCTCAGCCGGGCGCCCGCAAGCGCCTCCTTCCCCGAGGGGGGGCTAAGTCCCTCCGGATCGCGACCGCGATCACCTGCAGCCACAGCCGCGAGCAGCGACGAGGAGGAGCAGGGGAGAGCCTACGAGCGTAACACGCGCTGAATCTAAACCCCGGGAAACGGAGCGGGCAAGAGCAGCACCGCTCCGGTATCGGAAGGGGGGGGCGAACGCCGACCGCGGCGTCAACAACAAGGCGCCACAGCGCAGCAAGATTAACGGGCAACAAGCTTCAACAGAGCACAGCAAAAAACGGTAAACGTTAACAGCAATGGTAAAATCATGAATTTACAATGAAAAACATGCGCCTGGGGCGAATATAATGTACAGTGAAACAAGCATATAAAGTAAGGAGCACTTATCTAGGCTGCGGAGCAGCAAAGAAAGAGGAGGCCAGATTAGTGTCTCTATACTTTATATGCTTGTTAGCACTGTGATTGGTTACTGTTATTGGAAGCGTGGTTCAAAGCCTCATGGGAAATGTTGTTTTTACTTATTGTAGTACTACTTTCATTGGCTGCTGTTTGTGCAGTAAAGAAATAAGAAAGCATAATCAGAAGCCTCCGGTCCTGCCATAGAATTCCAGTTCCTATGAAGACCTCGCTCAAAATCCTTAAACTCAGCGGGAATGGCAGCTGGCAAGTAACAGGGTAGTGAAAGTCTCCGAGACACTGTCCGGGTCTTGTAAAGTCCTCTGCAGGAACTCCCAAATCCCACTGGAAAGAAAGTGTCAGCACGAGTACGGAACTCACGGAAAGCCACAATACGTCTGATCTGCTCTGAGGCTCACGGCGAGATTGTCAAGCACCTTCCCCTTGCCCCGGAAGCGCTTAAATGACAGGCGTGCCTCTGAGGGAAGTCCCGTTTGGCTCGGTGACCGCGCTGCTTTCTGGGTTTTGTAGTGCAGCGGGCACCGTATTTTCTGTATTGCTGCCCCTGCCTACAAGGAAGGTGTGTGTTTGCCTGAAGTGGGTGAAGAAGCGCGACAGTTCTCCCACCAAAAGCTAAAGAAAGGATGTGTTAGAAAACTGTATTAGGCCGGAGCTCCTCAGCCTTGAACTGAAGTGAGGTATCGACTGGGAAAACGAGTTAGGAGGCAGGAAAGAAGATGGACAATGGAGCGAACATATGGTAAGCAGCAGGCGGGATCAAAGTCATATTTAGGATTATAGCAGGTCTTGCAGACAGTGCATGCGTGCTGCCTAGGCTCGACCTAAAAATGGGGGTAGGACGTGCACCCACTACCGGAACATCACCTTTCCCTTCTTGTAAGAAACAATCCACCCCATTAATATAAAAGGGAAAAAGGTAGGGGCGCAATCATGCATCCCAGCCTAATCCCAGAGACAACCAAAACCTATCTGTGAGTTCTCCATTACTTCCATAGTATACAGATGTTGTAAGAGAGGCATATAACTGGGAAAGAAAACAAGCATTATCTTTTGGGTGCCCGGGTCCATTAAGACTTGCCATAATTTGGGATGATTCACCAGGTCGAAGGCACTTGATAGGTCTGCAAAGCACAAGTGAATGTGTCCCTCTCTTTCTAATGTGTATTTACTTATAATAACATGCAAGTTAATCCCCTGTTCCACAGTGCCTATCTCCTTGCTAAACCCAAATTGTAAGTCAGAGAAAATTTCATTTTCCTGGGCCAAAGTTTCCAGCCTAGCCAGAATCACTTTATCCTTTAATTTCACTGAGGAGCCTAAAAGCAATATGGGGCAATACCAACTAGCATTCCCTCTATCTCCTTTTTAAAAAATTGAGACAATCACACTCTCTGCCCAGTTTTTCGGGAAATAGCCATTTCCGGAGGCGTTAAAAATTTGGGAAAGAATCAGACCCAGAGGGAAGGATATGACTTAAAAGCATCCATAGGAACCCCATAGGAACCTCATTGGACCCCGGGGCTTTGTGTATTACACTGTTCTTTAGTGCTGAATTGACTTCCTCCATGGTAATTAAATCTAGTGGTATATAGTTGGTAGGACTAGAAATGTCAAGTAGTACATTCATTGGAGTATTTTCTGTGTTAAAAATGGCGCCAAAGTGGGAGAACCGGGCATCTGGAAAGACTGTTACGTCAAGGGTAGGAATAGTACTCTCTTTTAGGAAGGGAGCGTTAATAATTTTCCAAAAGAGAGTGTTATCACCAGTGGCCGCCGCCTGCTCAATGTTTGCCCAAACATGTTCTTGGCGTTCCATTTTCCTAATGTCTAACTTCATTTTATAACTAGTTCTTAATTACCTAATGTTTCCCTATCTCTTATGGTCTCTTGGAGAGCCTTTCTTAAGCCCAGTTTTCCCTTGAGCAGAATGAGTTAAACCAGCGTAGGATTGTTAATCTGTTCCCATGAAATGGTGCCAGTCTATGTAGTTTATCTGAGATGGCTGCGGTGATCTTACAAAAAGCTTCAACCAGTTTATTTTGGTCCTTCCCCTTTTCTGTACCGATGACAAATGAATCCTATTCCATTTTAAATACAGAGGGTTCATTTATCCCTGCCCATTTAATTGTAACTGTTTGTTTTCCGGAGCTTTTAATAGATGGTACTAATTTCATTGTCTTGCATCTGCCACAAGAAATATTAAGAATAAGAACTAGCAAAGCGTGATCACTAACAAGTGTATATTTTATTTTATAGCTTCTCATTATCTGTAAATCTTTTTGCTGTAATCAGAATATGATCAATACAAGAACTGTGTCCACTTCTATAAAATGTTCCTAAGGCAGAGCTTTAGGAAGCTGGGTTTCTGTTGCAGTAACCCCTCACACACTTTATGCCAGACTACTGATGCACTTTGACTTGATGTGCCCTGCCAATCAGGCTCCCAGGGACTGTGTTCTTTCCCAAAACTGTACCTTGGAACCCCAATTGGCACATCTCTGGCCACATGTCAGTCCCTTGTAAAAGGTACCATGGGTACCAAGGGCACTGTGGCCAGGGAAGGTGTCTAAGGGCTGCAGCACTTATTCTGCCCCCCTTAGAGGCCCTGTACCTTTAAACACACACCACCACAATTGCATGCTGTGTATTTTGGTACAGAACAAAGAGAAGAGTAGATGTGACACACATTCCTGTGTGCCATGCCTACAACCCACTGCTCTGACATAGGTCAGCCACCCCTCTAGCTGGGAGCACTATACCAGTGGTGAGGGTACAGGTGCATGAGCCCTGCACCCTACAGTGCCTAGACCAATTCTTAGACATTGTAAGTGCAGTAATGCCATTAAGAGTATTTGGTGCTGAGATTTTATCATTACGAACTCCCCAGCACCATAATGGCTTTAATGAAAACTGGGAGGCTTGGTATCAAACTTCTCAGCACATTAAACCCACGCTTATTCCAGTGTGGGATTTAAAGAAAAATTCACTCAGAGGGCATCTTGGAGATGTGCAGTGAAAAATGACCGGGTTCTGGTTGGTTCCCTGACTGGTACACACCAGCCTGCCACCATGAGACATGTTTCTGGAACCCTGGGGTGGGAGCCTTTGCCCTCAGAGCCCAGAAGCCTTTCCTGGGCGGAGGTGGTTACACCTCCCCCAGGCCAGAAGAGCCATCCGTGACAGGGGAGCTTCAAAAGCCTTGCCACATTTGTAACGCAACCCCCAGCCTCTTCTGCTATCAAGAGCAAATTTAGCACAGCCCAGAGGTGTGCCCACCTGTGCCAACCTCACCTCTCAGGCGAGGTGAAGCCCACTTTTCAGGGCCCGCTGTTAGTCACCCTAAGGTCAGTAGCCCATTGGCTACTGACCTCAAGACCCCTAAAATGCCTCCTAAACACAGTATTTAGGGGGCAGCCCTGAACCAAGAAGGGAGATTCCCGCAACCTACGAAGAAGGACGAAAGATGCCCAGCAGAGGAGACTGCAGAGAAGAACTGACTTGGCCCCAGCCCTTCTGACCTGTCTGCAGTTTCCAGATATCCTGCACCAAAGGTCACCTTGTCCTGCAGCCAGCGAACTTCAGAACCCCTGAGAGGACTGACTGCCTTCAACAAAGAATAGATCTTTTGTGAACAAAGCGATACCAAAAGGGATGATGGACGGAGCATTTGAGCAAATCAAACACTCACCCCCAGTCAACTGATCTGGGTTTAATCCATCACCATTCTTTAGCTCACTCCACCACCCTAGTTCAGACATGGCCATATGCAAATCAGTATGATCCTGTGCCTCATGGGAACAGTCCAGCTCGAACTGCCAAGCCATGTCTTCCCTGGACCGAAAACAAGCCTCCTGGGATCGGTTTTGGATTCATAATTCTCATCTGCCAGGCTATCTTGAATCCGGTGGTAGAGTGATCAAGGGACCCACGTCTGGCCATACTCTGCCAACTTAGGGCGAACAAAGCAATACCAAAGGGGATGACGGATGGAGCGTTTTGAGCAAATCCAACACTCACCCCCAGTCAACTGATCTGGGTTTAATCCATCACCATTCTTTAGCTCACTCCACCACCCCAGTTCACACATGGCCATATGCAAATCAGTCTGACCCTGTGCCTCATGGGAATAGTCCAGCCCGAACTGCCAAGCCACGTCTTCCCTGGACCAGAAACAAGCATCCAGGGACTGGTTTCGGATTCATAATCCTCATCCGGCATATGGCCATGTCTGAACTGGGGTGGATTGGTGAGCAAAATAACGATGGATTAAACCCAGATATGTGACTGGGGGTCATTGTTTTGCCATTTTGTGTTTTGCTGTTCACCCTATGTGGGAAGGGTATGCCCAGACGTGGGTCCCGTGCTCACTAAGCCACTGGAGTCAAGCTATCCTGGCTGAAGACGGCTGATAGCCAGAAACCGGTTCTAGGATGCTTGATTCCAGTCCAGGGAAGACATGGCTTGGCAGTTCGGGCTGGACTGTTCCCATGAGGCACAGGGTCAAGACTGATTTGCATATGGCCATGGCTGAACTGGGGTGGCTTGGTGAGCAAAATAACAATGGATTAAACCCAGATCTGTGACTAGGGGTGAATGTTTTGCCATTGTGCAACATTCCGTCCATCATGTTGTGTGTTTTGCTGTTCACCCTATGTGGGAAGGGTATGCCCAGACGTGGGTCCCGTGCTCACTAAGCCACTGGAGTCAAGCTATCCTGGCTGAAGATGGCTGATAGCCAGAAACCGGTCCTAGGATGCTTGATTCCGGTCCAGGGAAGACATGGCTTGGCAGTTCGGGCTGCACTGTTCCCATGAGGCACAGGGTCAAGACTGATTTGCATATGGCCATGTCTGAACTGGGGTGGCTTGGTAAGCAAAATAACGATGGATTAAACCCAGATCTGTGACTGGGGGTGAATGTTTTGCCACTGTGCAACATTCCGTCCATCATCTTGTGTGTTTTGCTGTTCACCCTTTGTCAGAAGGGTATGCCCAGATGTTGGTCCCGTGCTCACTAAGCCACTGGAGTCAAGCTATCCTGGCTGAAGACGGCTGATAGCCAGAAACCGGTCCTAGGATGCTTGATTCTGGTCCAGGGAAGACATGGCTTGGCAGTTCGGGCTGGACTGTTCCCATGAGGCACAGGGTCAAGACTGATTTGCATATGGCCATGTCTGAACTGGAGTGGCTTGGTAAGAAAAATAACGATGGATTAAACCCAGATCTGTGACTGGGGGTGAATGTTTCGCCATTGTGCAACATTTCGTCCATCATCTTGTGTGTTCTCCTGTAAACAGCAGCTCTGCTCAAAAGAAACTCCCAAGACAAATTCTGAAACGATGCCTGGAACCACCATTGCACCCGACACCTACGGCTTGAAACTGGGTGGCCCACTGGTCCCAGCGAGGTCCCTCAGCAATCTAGAGTCCTAGTCCACCAAGGGTTGACCCCTCTAGTACTCCTCCACATCGCCTGCAGCCTCTGCACAGAGACCTCATCAATGGGCGAGTAGCCGGGTAAGGTGAAATCCGACCTCAAAAGACACCAATGCATCCAGCCACCCTGCACCCTGGAGAAGAGAACCTGAGGTGCACCTACGTCCCCGAGCCCTCTAACTTACCTGCCCAGCTGTTGGTTCCTCCTGGAATTCTTCCTGGACCAAGCCTGCAGCCAGAATCCAAGACCGGCAACTCCCATGGAAAACAAAAGGGCACCCGACGCCAGAACAGCACCCTGCACTCAGCCGCCACTGCGGGTGCACTATGTGTGCTAACTCAGATCCCCCTTTGCCCTGAGCCTAACTTCAGGAGCTTTGCTCCCACAACCTTGTGGCCTGCTTGGGAGCAGTCACCAACCTGCTCTATTAAATAACATTGGGCCTCAGCACTCTGCACCTCCCCTCTGTAGTGCCGAAGAGATTGTTTCGAGAGTACATCTTTGACCCTGGAGGACCCCTAGTTCTAACCCCAGAATACCACTCCCACAAATAAGTACTTACCTGCAAACTGTTAACTTCATTTCCTTCCAGAGGATTGCATTGACTGCTTTTCTTGAAAATTGTTTGAAGTGTGGAGTTGGTTTCTATGAAACATTGAAAAACTGCAAATGTACAAAAACTAATTTACTTACCTTTTCTCTACGAAATGTCCCAGTTTGATATCTATGCATATCACACATGAGTAGAAAAGGTAACTTAAAAATGAATCTAAAAAGTAACCTACAAAATAATCTGTAAAGTTGATGGAGCGAGGATTCGCACGAAATGCGACTTGCTTGTAATCAGTCCTCTCGACATAACGTTAATACATTAATCAACATGTTTGTTTTATTAATATCGCATTACACGACACAAAGGAGTGAAGTTTGCTTATGTGTTTTACTAATGTTAATCCGCTTGCAAATAAAATAGCTGCTGCTATGCGGGATTTCTTACTGCGCATGCGTCAGTCACACTCATGTGACATGACATATCTTTCACCTGGAGGGAAACTTTCGCTTCTGCGCACTAGAAATAAAATGGCTGCTCTGTGTAACCGCATGCATGAAGCTTGCTCAACTGCCTTTGCTAAGCTGTTCGTTCTGCTTAATATTAACGCAATAGGTAAAAATAAAGTAATGGGAATAGAGTAGAGATAAGTGGTATACAGTACATTCATTTATTCGGTGTTCTCAAACTGTTTCTTTTCCATTCTTACATGTAAATCGTTTTGGGCCTGACGCCTACCGCTGAACTCCATGTTGAAAGAAACTGCGTCTGTGCAGAAGAAACACAAACTCTGAAGCACTGACATTGAAATCCGGCCAAGTCATGATTTGCTAGAAGATGTTCCTGGGAAAGTCAACTTCTGACCCCTGTGAAGGAAGCTAAACTAAAATATGGACAACATTGTAATCATTATTGATACATTCAGTGCTGGGTGGAATAAAAGTGCATGAGAAAAATAAAATTCATGGGCGGGTAGGCAAACATTAATATTCATGTCAGAAAAGTTACATTTTTGTATGGTGTGACGACCTCTCCTCATTCCTTGTCCAATCAAAATTGGGAATCATTACACTTGCAACATTTGGGGGGGGGTGCACTAACCTGAAAAATGGTATAACTAGGGTAGGCTTAGCTAGTTAATTTGTCCGACTTGTCCGAATAGCTGACCTGTCACTGACCCAACGCACTCAATAGGTGACCAAGAACAGAGGGCTGCGGAACACTCTGTCAGAAGATTTGTTGACCCAATCGGGGTTCGGGAAGCTGAAGTGCTGGCGAAGCACTTTGTCGGTGAAATCAATAACCCATTTGGGGTTCTGGCTGTTAGCTGCAGAGAGGGAGTAGTGCAGGCGTTGCAACTGAACTGCGGGTGCCGATCATAACCTTTGGTGGTCCTGTCCTGATCCAATTTGGCTTTACCTGTCCTGATTCTGAATCTACACCTGCAAGCCTACTGGTGACTGCAACTTTTGGGGTTTCTGTCCTTTGTCCAGCCTGTGGCCAGGGTTGGTCTTCACACCGTTCTAGGTAAATATAAATTTGTGTGTGTTTGTCATGGTATTATTTCTTTCTCTTTACCCTTCCTACCGTTAAAAGTCTTGATTACATATGTTCCCTTTTCTTACCCTCCCTATTGTTGAAATCTTGAGACAGTTTTGATTACGTATTTCCTTTTTTCTTACCCTTCCCTGTTGTTAAATGCCAAATTGTTTAATTACATAGCATGTTCCTTTTCTTACCTTCCCTTATTGCTACATGTTCAGTATATTATATCTTTTGCTTAGTTACACATTAATTCTGATCTTCATAATTGAAAGTCTGTTGGTGTTTAATCTTTGGATCATGACCATTTAAGAAACTTAGATAAAGATGTTAAAGCTACCTGAGTCTGTGGTTATTATATGAGTGCAAATGTTATTTTCCTATTATTCTAACACCCTTGATCCCTAGGATTTTAGGTACCAATGACGTGGATTGGTAAGTAAATGGTAGAGGTCCTAAATGAAAGTTATAATTCACTGATTAGAGGAAGTGCACAGGTTACCTGATTAAACTCACATGTATAAGTAGTATTGTTTATGGGCCCAGGCGAGTATGGTAAACTGAGTCGGGTGACCTGCGCGCTCTATCAGTATATTCTTTTGGTAGCAGAGCTATGGTTAGGGTTTAGTTAAAGATAGGTAGTTAGTCATAGTTAGTTGGTTAATGAAAATATTTTAGCATATTTTGAAAGCATAATTTTTTTGATTGTATTGATTTATGTATTAACCAAAATTGTTCCTACCTGTTATAAGTTTTGTCTGGAATCCGTGCAGGCAGAATAGCGGGTGGTAAATGGAAGCCACACTGCAGTGAGGTCACTTACCTGTAGGAAATTAGTGCATGGTTAGGTAAAACCGGAAGCACTATTTAGGGATTTTTTTCTGTATGAATGTGTGAATAAATGATAGCAAAGAGTTCGCTTGCAAAACATTTTTGTGTGATATCACCGAGAAAGGGTCACACGAAAGGAGTAGCAGGTTCATCTGAGCTTGATTAATAGCAATGGGGTTCGCTGGTGATACTTTGGCCTTAGTATATCCCGGAGTGGATAAGTCTGAAGGAGTAGCAGGTTCACTAATGCTTGCGTGAAGGGTAGACGGAAGGGATCTTCTAGTAGTATATGAAGAGTAAGCGGAAGGGATTTACAGTCAGTCAGTCAGTCATAAGCTTTTATTATCGGTTAAAAACCATAAAAAGACATGTAAACAAATGCACTTAAATATATAAATAATTTTTCATAGGTAGATTAAACCACAGCCATGAGTCCTGACGCGCAGTGAACAGTAAGATAAAAAGTTTAAAGGTTAAAAAAGACAGATTGCGAAACGCTACAAAAAATAAGACCGCAAACTCGTTAGGTAAATTTGGGTTGGAAAGAGAGTTCCTTCAAGTCATAATATGTTAGTTGAATCACAGCAATAACTGATCATTAAAAGCTATACAATTTCAATATTGCACATCTTGTATACCACATTGATAGAAGAAATCTGGCCGATGCAAAAACAGTCAAAGGGGAGGTTTCATATTTAAGGATTCTGAATACATCTCTATAGTCCCTCAACCCCCTGGATTTACAGAAAGAAATGATCCATTTGACTCTTGCCTTGGAGTAAGAGGGACAGAAGAGCAGAACGTGCAGAACTGTCTCACTACTGCCCTCACACCCTGGGCAAGAGCTCTCTACTCGTGGGCTTTTGGACCACTTATGAGTTACAGCCCTAAGGGGTAATGTACCGTGCCTGAGCTGGATATACAATTTTTTGGCCAGGGCAGGTTGAATATCATCCAACAAACTCTCAAAATGGGGAAGGACCTTAATGTCCAAAAAGGAATTGGTCAGCCTGCCCACAGAAGAATTGGTTAATGAGAGGTTTGCTCAGTAATGCTTGAGCACCAGGGTCAGTGTTTTCTTGGGAGTATTAACACAGGACACCTCCAGAAGGCGCCACAAGCCCCCCTGCCTATCGCCTCAGAGAGAAACTTGATGTGACTAAACCAGAGAATCCTATCCACGCCCCCTCTAGACAGGAAATCCACCAAGTCCTCCCTATAGCTCAAGAGTTCCGGGGTGGACCAAAGACGTCGCCAATACAGGAGAGGGCGATTAGCCACGATATCCTGGATCGGAACCAGGCCTAGATCCAACCGTAAAGGGATCAGGGGGGAGCTAGCGGGGAATCTCATTAGGCGCCTAATGAAACTATTCTCAGTGAGTGAGAGTGGGGCAGTGCCTGCATGGCCCCAGATATCTGCTCCATACAGCGCACCCCCTCTCGCCTGGGCTTTATAGATCTCCATAGGTGGGCCCAGCAATTTTTGAGAGGACTCATTAAAAACCTTGAGGATTCCGCCAGATGATTGGGCTAACTTCAGATTAGCCTTTGCTAGGTGAGACCCCCAATCCATTTTCTCATTAATTGTGACACCCAGATAATCAAAAGTGGACACTCGGTCCAGCACAATTCCATTAAGGTGAGGGTGGGGACAGTTAGATAATTTAGAGTTAAATACCATGTACTTAGTCTTGGAGAGATTAATCTCCAGGTTCCTAACTCTACAGAAAGAACAGAAAGCCTCTAAAGTCCGCTGGATGTCCATTGACGATGTAGATAGAAGGAGGGTATCGTCTGCGAACATTAGGGCAGGTATCTTCCGCCCGGCTAGACTTGGGGAATCAAGGTCCCTTGCTCCCTTAAAGTAATCGATCAACCCGTTGATGAACAGTGAAAAAAGCGTGGGGGCCAGAACACACCCCTGCCTGACTCCCTTGTCCACCGGGAACGGAACCGACAGCTCCCCATTCCTACCATACCTAACCCTGGCATAAGTGCCATGGTGCAATCGTTTAAATAAATGACACAAATAGGCCGGGACCCCCATCTCTAATAAAATCGCCCAGAGCTTGTCCCTTTGAACTAAGTCAAAGGCGGACCTTAGGTCCACAAAAATTAAGTATAAACTCCCAGCCCCCAAGTAGACTGTCTTCCAATAGACCAGCTGTAATCTAAACAGCTGGTCAATAGTAGAGACCTTTGAACGAAAGCCCGCTTGGAGGGAGGTTAGGATGTGATGGTCATCCATCTAACTCTGCAACCTAGTTAATAAAAAGCGGGCAAATACTTTCTGGAGGACATCTATCAAACTAATGGGGCGGTAATTTACCGGATCTATGGGGGAAGCCTTTTTAAGGATGGGTATGATTTTGGCGCCCCGCCAGGATGGGGGAATCTCCAAGCCCCGGAGAATAGCATTGAAGAAGACCCAGATGTAGGGTGCCCATACCAGCGGTTCGCTCAAATAGAGGTCCCCAGGCATCCTGTCCAACCCTGGTGCTTTCCCTGATGCCAAACTTCTTAGTGTCGCCTTAATTTCCAGAAGTGTGCAGGGGGGACAGGCAAAACTTAGGCCCTCCGTAAGAGGCAAACCCATCGGGTTATGATTGACAACTGCCTCGGTACAAGAGGGTGGATCATTCATTGCGTATAAGGGCCTAAAGTGGGAAAGCCAGGCCTCCTCGCTAAGGTTGGGGATTATAGCAGAAGAACCCTCCGCCGGACCACCCCATACCAGATTCCAAAAAGACCTATAGTCTCGACCGTCTAGGGCTACTTTGATGCGTTCCCACCTTGCGATCTCCCACTCAGCCCTGGCCTCCGTGATCATCTTATTATAGGTTTGTCTAGCCTTTCTAATATCTAACTGAGATCCCATTTTGACTTCCCTATTACGAATATTTTTTGCCAATCTGCAGATTTTATTAAACCAATGTTCAGGCTTTTTCGCCCAAACCCTCCTGATAGCCGTGCTGTAAAAGTATTCAGATAAAGTAAGGAAGAGCCTATTGTGAATACTCTGGAGGTTCTGCAGGGAGGTCATCTCACTACAAAGGCCCAATTTCTCTTCAACCTCCAGAAGCGCGTCAGCAACAAGGCCGTACATACTCACTAGCTTGTCTATGTCCTGCGCCACCCTCCCCCACCTAATACGTCTCCCACCCCCAGCTATGACGAGGTTTAGATTGAGGCAGTCCTCTGCCACTCCCGGGATGGAGGCAGAACCCATGGTGTTAATCAACTCTAGTGAGAGGATATTGTAGTCACTATCAACCCTAGGGATGACGGAGAAGGCTCTCAGTCTACCCCAGAAATCAACATTCACCAGAATGTAATCAATGGCCGTACTTTTCCCCGGTCTATTAAACGTACAAGAACCTGGGATATCTGGGCACAGTCAGCCATTACAAGCCCTCAGTGAATAAGATACAGCCAACTTATTTAGTGAAAGAACTAAAGGTGACAGGCGTTTAACCGGATAGCTGGTGCAATCTGGGATAGACCAGACCTCGTCCTCTTCCTCAGTTACACAGGGAATTCCAGGGAGGGGTTCAAAGTGGCAGTTACAATCCCCGCCAATTATTATGTAGGATGACGGGGGAAGTGATGAAAGAAGGGCCTCTAAGGCCTCCAGTGTGGACAGCCTGGTGGAGGGGAGCAGGCCGCAGATAAATATTAATTGCTGCTAACCTGAAACCATCTGAAAATTCCAATAGAGTACAAAGGATGTCCGAACAGAGGGTATCTATTACCTTTATCGAACACCCCACGTGTACAGCCACCCTTGTAAACAACCCCCCCGAGGGTCTGCCCCTGGGACCCTGTTTAGCTGGTGAGTAGAAGGACGCGAAGCCGACCCTGGCAGCAGATGACAAAAGCCATGTCTCCTGAAACATCCACAGGTCGTATTTATCCACCAATGCACCCCACTCCGGATTAGCCAATTTTGCCCCAAGCCCTGCGACATTCCATGACCCGATTCGATTAGGGGTCTACGAAGTGCCCCACGGACTGAGGAACCTACTGTGGAGGGAGACACATTCAGAGACGGGGATACCATATGGGTATCTAAAATCAGCTCCCTTTGCCCAAGTGTAATGCCGCTGGATAGGGGGGAAGTCTGATTGTCCACCAGCCTTACGCTACAAGAAGGGCTATTATGTAGGTGAGGCAGGGGTGATGGAAGACTAGCCCCCCCAGCACTAAGGGACACGTCCGGAGAGCCCACTTGACCACCCAGGCCCATGCCAACGCTGCTCCTTAGCTGGATGGGAGCCAGGCTTGGTGGTACCAGGGACCGGGGTAGTCAATCCACATTGCTTAGGAGACTGTATTTATTAGCTACAGGTATGTTAAAGGAAGGTGCTTGACCACCCTGGTAAAAGCAAGGAAGCACCGGCCTTGATGGAGCTGTTAAGTAGTAAAAATATCCCAAATTACAGGTGTTAATTGTGTCTACATTGGAGCCCCCTCCAGTGCCTAGGATGTGCTTAACCACCCCGGGGTCCCTGAAATTTACTATTATGCAATCCCCATTAATGTCCTTCGGTCTGTTCCCTAACCAACTGACATTTCGGGCATATAGAATCTCCCCCTGTTCTTGACCCAGTAGGGGTCGATGTTTATTTAGCCAAAATATGACTTTATTTTTTAGGTCAGGGAAAGTTTCAGGTCTAGTATTAGTCAGTGGGGGTACTCCTGTAAGTACTACAACATACGGAGATGCTTCGGGAGGAAGCTGGAGACAGGGTAAAGTTTTAGAGCGCTTATCTACAGAGGGTCGTGTAGTTTGTTACTATTGGGTCTCCCAGGGTCCGGATGTTGCATTTCTTGCGGTCTCAGACAAGAAGTTGGGAAAACAGATTTGGCTACAGGCACACTAGCAGAACCTGGACCCGTCGAGAAAGTGCTGGGGATCTGCAGGTTTTGTTTAGGATAAACATTAACAGAATTGGCAAGGTCTAAACCTTGGGATACCGGCATAGTTGGTCCTTGGGCCATGGTGTTGTTGACAGGAATCCCCTTTGATGGGGGTACTTGTACTCCTCCTCGGCACTGATTATTTATCAGCGAAACTAATTTGTCGATTCTACTTGACAGACTTTTAAAATTAGAATTAATAAGATGTTCTAGATGGGCCTGGAGGTCAATCAGTAGGTGGGTAGCCCAAACAGGAGGCCCTATACTGGGTGCAAAGGGCCCCGATGCTGGGGGGAGGAGTCCTCAAGGGTGATTACATTCTTAGCCAATTTTTTCGAGGATTTTGACTTTTTGTCTCTGCCACGTGTTTACGGAACCTTTTGGCCTCCCGAGGGGGGGGACAGAGAGATAGGTGGAGCAGGACAAGGGGCTGGTAGGACCTCAGCAGACGTCAGTTCACCAAGGACATCCTCAGGACAGGGAAGCTCAGAAAGGAGGGCATGGAAAGAGATATGGATTCAAGGGGGTTAAGAGAGACTAACGATGAGTCCCCTATAGTGGTTGTAGTATGCTGCACAGCAGGGGTAAGTGAAAGACGCCTTTCGGTGTTCTCTATGGCTGTTACCACCACCCCAATAGTTTTTTGCAGCATTTTGTTAATTGCAGTTAAAGTTGGCAAGGGTTGAGAAGCTGCCACAGTTTGCCTCGTGACTGGGCGTGAGGTGGGAGGGTTGTGTTTACCCATGCTTATTTACCTAATACAAGGCTCAATATAACACAATAACAATTTAAGAACAGATTAAATATAACACTAGCGCTTTGGGGACATAAAAGATAATACTACGTGGTGCCTGTCAGCGAATACCAATAGAATCAACAAAACATGGAAAGGACTGCTTATGACTGTTTTTAAAATAAGATGTGTACTAAACCACTTTAAAGTAAATACAGATACAGGGCTAACAGTTCGGCAGAAGTCTGTTGGTCAAATCCCAAAACTTAGGGGTTGGCCCAGCCCAGCCTCGGACGGCTACAGATGGCCCGCCCTTTGCCCGGGCTTAGCCCGGCGCCGCCCGCGCGCGTCCCGTGCGGCGGTCAGTGAGGTCAAATAAGTACAAGCAGGGGGGGGGGAAATAAAAAGCCTCAGGTGGTCCAGGCGCAGAGGTGAGCGCTGGGGCTGATGGGACACATAGTCCCGAAGATCCATGAAACAGGGGGGGAGGCGGGGAGCAAGCTGGTGTTCTCCCTCACAGCGACCCCCAAACAAAGTTGGCCTCACTTGCCCAGATGTCTGTTCCTCTTAGGGACATCAACTCCAGCGTCCCTCACGAAGATCTTCCTGCGATGCAGCACCCGTGGCAGCGGATGCTGCGAGCTGTTAAATCAGGCAGAATCAACAAGCCTCAGGTGGTCCAGGCGCAGAGGTGAGCGCTGGGGCTGATGGGACACGTAGTCCCGAAGATCCTTGAAGCAGGGGGGGAGGCAGGGAGCAAGCTGGCGTTCTCCCTCACAGCGACCCCCAAACAAAGTTCGCCTCACTTACCGAGATGTCCGTTCCTCTTAGGGGCAGCAACTCCAGCGTCCCTCACGAAGATCCTGCTGCAGTGCGGCACCCTAGACTCCTCCTGCAGCTCTGCGAAACCTCAGCAAAGCCCCCGTGTCACCCGCAACTCAAAGACTCCAGGCAGCTCTGACCCGCAAGCCGCACCAAGCTGTGCTGCTCCCCCGGGAGTTCTGGACTGGCGGCTTGACCTGCCCTGCTGGTCCCACTGCAGAGCCTCCCAACCTCACATCTACACCGCTGCCGTTGTCTCTGTCTCCGCTGGCTGACCAGGAGCGCTGGAGGGATTTACTCGTAGTAAGTGAAATTTAACTTTCCTTTGAATTAGTCACTCAGGTACAGTGGCAAATGTTTTTACATTGTTGAATAATAAAAATCTGCATTAAAAGGGAAAGAAATTAAGTTTTCGTATTACCTTGCAAAGGAGGGAGTCAGTCGTGGAGCTGCGCTGACGTCACTCGGAGCCGCGCTGGTATTGGTTGAGACAGTGGGTGTGTAGCTGAGGTAATGTTTGTAAAGGAGGGGTGAGTACAGGAGCGTGAGAACTAGTCTCACAAGAGAAGCCGTGCAACTATTGGTTGGATTTATTTGAATTCTAAAATCTGATTGGTTATTGAACAATAAAAGATGTGCTGGTATTGGAAATAATTTGTAAACAAATTGAGAATATCTAGAAGATTTGTGTAAGAAGTATATGTGGCATATAGGTCCGTTTGTCGGAAAAAGACCTGATAGGAGATATTTAGGGTTTGCAAAAGAACAGTACATAAGAGGAAGACCCTTTAATTTGTACGGAGGGAAGAGAAAAATGTCATTCATTAAAAGAATTAAGAATTATTTCAAGAAAGATAAAGTAATTAAAACACGAAAAGGGATTATTATTCCACCACCAAATATGTCTGCATCATACATGATGGTAGTAAGGGACTATCATACTTGTGTGTGGTTAGAAAATTGGAAGGAGTACACAAAAGATGATGGTGTTTTAGCATTTCCAGAAAATGGTACATTTAATGGCAGAGTTTTGCACAATCTAAGAACTCGCATGAATGAATTGCATCCCAGACCTAGATTAACACAGTATGGGGGGTATTGGAGGAATGGGAAACTGAAGCCTTTGAGCGAGATAGACCCAGAAGTAATGGTAATTGGAGTAGGTTTTATCCTCGATTTCCAAAAGATACAAGAGATAAATTAATGAAACAATGGAGACAGTCTATGTTAGTGGAAGGATTGTATCCTGTATTAACTTTAGAAGAGCCCACTGGAAGTAAAAAGAATGAGAAAACGAAACATTTAATGACTAGTGGTGAGTCAGATGATGATTATTTGGAGGATTTATTGATGAAAAATCCACCACCTTATAATGAGGAACCAAGTACAGTTAATCCAAATGCTCTGTTTTTGAAACCACCTCTGATTCCGCAGGTGATACATGAGACTTCGTTAGAAAAAGTACTGCAAGACAGGGAAAGAGAAGCATTAAATAAACAAAGAAGTGAATTGATTCAGAAAATTTCTCACTTAAATACAAGTCCTGAAGCCCTAACAATTCCAGTAACTATTGGCCCAGTTGTACCTTTGTACGGAGATAAGCAAGCTACTCCTAAACCTCCCGTTCTGACTACACCTATAGTTCAGCCAAGAAAAGAACCTTAATAGTTGATGATCAGGCGAGTGAATGTGAGTCAGTGATTTCTCTGATGGATTTGCCAATACGAGAACCAGTGGGTGACTCGGTCAGAAAAACCACTCCTATGAATTCTAGAGAAGTACAGATGGAGACATCCTCAGGTACAAGAAGGGCCACAGTAGTAGCCCCAGAAGAAATAGAGAAATGGACACGAGAAATAGAAAAACCAAAGTCACAGCTAAAAGTATTGGATATATTTAAATTGAGTTGAATTAGAAGAAATGATGGCTGGAAATGTGGGATTGGATAGATTAAATACATTCAGTGAAGATGAGTTATTATACATATGTAAAAATATTACTAAAAATACAAAAGTGTTTCATGACAAATTAATGGATACTGCAGCTAATATGGGAATTGACATTGGCAAATCTAAAGTGTTACAAAAACCATATCGAGTTGAATTTTCTGACAAAGATTTGGAAAACATGAATGCGTCAGGTAAAAAAGTCCAAATAAAGGTGTTGATGTCATTATTACAGAAGTGGGGTGACCTAGAAAAATGGAAAATTAGATGGGCAAAGAAAAAGGAAGAGGCTCGATCAAAACAAACTTTTTCTGAAAATGTCTTTTGAAGGATTTAGATGGATTGTTTGACATTGTTGTTCCTGTAGATCTGTGGACAGAATGTAAAATTGCTATTGATTGACCTAGTGATGAGTACCCTAGAGACCCAAAGACGGGGGCACCTTCTGATGAGGTTATGAAGAAGTACAACCAGGTAATACTCTACCTCAAAGGGAAGGTGCCTGCAAAGGAGACAGATTGGAATCGAATAGATAGAACTCCCAGAATAAAGATGAATCTGTGCATGCATATTATGAACACCTGTTACAAGTCCTTAAACAGTATAGTGATCTGGACAATATTGATATGAAGCACAGAAAGGATAAAAAAGGAACTCATTAAATCGTCAGTTGTGGCATACATGAATAATGATTTGTGTAGTCAACCAATCCCACTTTATCTCACTCTCCCAATGACCAACTGGGAAAGATCACTCCTTTTCCGTCTAAGGGCAGGAACTGTACGATTTCTATTATGTTTCCCACTGGGCTCTTATTCAAAATCTCATTATAAGCCTTGTCCCTGTGATGGAGTGAGCACACAAAATGATTTTCACTTTTTCTTCTCTTGTAAATGTTATTTAAAATATATTAAATGGTTTTTAGCTTCGTATTTTAGGAAACCCCTTTCCTTTGGGCAGTCTTATCTGATGCTGCTTTCCCTGGACACTGACGAATTGGTCTTCCGCACTAGCACTTTTCTGAGACTTATCATCCGTGCACGCCAAACTATGGAAAACCCTTGAATATTTGTTATATCCTAGCTGCTATATTAATCTGTTATCCAAACTCTGTTTTTATAAATGTATTTGGAAGTTTTAAACAGGATTTTTTGTAATTGTGTATATGAGATTGCTTTTATGAATTTTTTGAAATTCGAATAAAGATTTCTGAATCTGAATCTGAAGTCCTTAAACAGTATAGTGGTCTGGACAATATTGATATGAAGGACATGACGCATTTCATCTATAGGTTTGTGTCAGGATTAAGGCCAGAAATTTTGCAATGGATTAAAGACCATAAAATTTGCTGGCAGGCCAAGCTGATTGATGAAATCCTTAAATATGCAAAATATTGTGAAGATGAGCTTGACAATAAATGAAAAGAATTAAAAGAAAAAGTAATGTGGGCACAAGTGAAATTAGCAGAGCAACAAGAGCTTTAATTGAGTCAAATAAACAATAATCAGAATCAAAATGATGGTAATGGGGTTAAGCCGAGGGGAAAATTCAATAGAGAAGAAGCAAAAAAGAAGTTCCCTTGTCGCAGGTGTGGCAAATTGGGGCACTAGAAGAATGAGTGTAAGGCTATGCAAAATGGTAATATGCAAACTAATGATTTAAATCCACAGATGCAGAATGAGGTGCCACAGAAGCCACAGCAGCAGGTAATACAAAACCAGTTACCCCTTGTGTCTATGCCGAATTTTAGGAGCAAAGCACACCAGAGTGTGGATACCACAAATTGGGAGGGAAGTGAAAGGAGAGACACCGCGACATCACAGGATCTTTTGAGTGATACGTTTTTCAATGAGGACACCTACTGACGGTGCCTGAGAGGGGAGGACGAGGAGTGCGTACTTGGTGCCTCCTTGCCGGTAGACCAGTCAGGAACATACATTAAAGGAAAGATTGAAGAAAATTATGTTACCTTTCTATTGGACACTGGTGCTACCCGTTCTACTGTGAGAAAAGCAGACGTTCCAAACCTACCCCTCTCGGGAGAAGCGATCCAAGGAGTGGTGGTTTCTAATAAACAAATTAGTGCCCCTGTTACAGAACCAATAGAAGTTAGAATAGGCAATTTTAA
Organism: Lissotriton vulgaris; assembly: GCF_964263255.1. Taxonomy (NCBI): domain Eukaryota; kingdom Metazoa; phylum Chordata; class Amphibia; order Caudata; family Salamandridae; genus Lissotriton; species Lissotriton vulgaris. The sequence continues at coordinate 1,425,221,580 of NC_141689.1, read as the reverse complement.
AGAAATGTACAGATTTGTTGTGTGTGATTCAAGTCCAGTGAACCTGTTAGGCAGAGACTTGTGCAAAATGAATTGCACTATCTTTTGTACCCCAAGTGGTGTTGAAATCCAAACCCCAGACGAAGACGGAGTTTATAAATTAATGCTAGCAAAACAGGAAACTGAACATAAAAAGTTAACTATAGAAGACTTACCAGAAGAATTACGACAGACTGTAAATCTTAATGTATGGGATTTTACCGGAAAAGATGTAGGATTAATGGCAAATGTCGATCCTATAAAATTGACAGTGAAGGAAGGAGCAGTTTACCCAAATACTCAACAGTACAAAATGAGCCCAGAAATAAAAGCAGGTGTTGCAGCAGAAATAAAGCGTTTGGTTGACGCAGGTATTTTACAAGAAATAATGAGCAGTCCATGTAATTCACCCATAATTGGATTAAAGAAACCGAGTGGCAAGTATAGGGTCGTACAGTACCTCCGCAAAATTAATAAGATTGTTGTCCCATGCTGTCCAGTTGTGCCAAATCCTGCAGTAATTCTGTATCAGATACCGTGGGAGGCTGGATGGTTTACCGTAATAGATTTGTGTCACACATTTTTCTCGATTCCATTGCACCCGGATATCAAATTTATTTTTTCTTTTGAATTCGAAAGTCATGTGTACGTCTGGAACCGCGTTCCTCAGGGGTATACAGAGAGTCCATTGATATTCAATCAGATTTTTAAAAAGTGCCTTGAGTCCTTGGTGCTGCCCAGACAGTCAGTCCTAGTCCTGTATATAGATGACCTATTGGTGGCATCTAAAACTCAAAAAGACTGTGTTGTTGATACCATTGCTTTACTGAATCATTTAGGTGAAGGAGGACATAAAGTGTCACCTGAGAAACTACGATTTTGTGAACAAAATGGGTTGCTGAACCGTTCCTGAGTGAAGAAATTATATGTATTTGGCGTGACCGGGGGTGTAAATATGACACCCTTGGGCATCAATTTTGTTGGATATATTTGCCTCACACACCCGAATGGGTGTCATGCTTCATCATAGGCGTTGCTCCCCGTCGGGGAGGCGGTGCAATCCCCGACGGGCTCACCTCAAAGAGGGGCTCTTTAGCGGAGATCTTTTGAATCCAACTGCCTTATGGTGAAGTGCGGGTATGTGGGAAATAGGGCAGATAGCCTGGAGAGTGATTAAAATGTAGTAGGGAGTACCAAAGACACTCCTTTATTCTGGGGGTCTCCCGCTACGATTAAAAACGTGGATCCAACTCACTGGGTATCACTATGTTAAGTACAGTGGCCCTAGATGAGATTGGAAAGGAGATTGGTCAACATGTTTCTCGCATCAGGAAATACCCCGCGATTCATCAGGACCTATCAGGTGTGGAGATTCTAAAAATTGCATTCATTCAACAGCATGCTAGTGTCATGTGCGAAAATACAAGTATTATGTGTCTTGGTTACCTCTGTAGTGTTACCCCCGGGTCCAGTAAAATCAAAAATGTGATCAAGCGGCACTGGGACCTTTTGAACACCGGCAACCTTAACCTTGCAACTCCGAGGTTTGCGTTCAAAAGATCTCAGAATATAAAAGATATCTTGATAAGCACAAGACCTAAAACACCAAAGAAGGGGGTCCAACAGACTTTGTGGAATTTACCCCCAGTCAAAGGCCACTACCCATGTGGCTCCTGTGGAGTGTGCGCCTACACAGCTATACACAAGACAATCCAACTAAGTGACACCTTTAATTGGGAAATCAGGGGACACACGAACTGCAATACCTCCCACTGTATCTACATGCTAATATGCCCGTGTGAACTACAATACATTGGGATGACGACTCGTCCAATCAAAACCCGGATAATTGAACACAGCAGCAGTTTTCGCTGTAAGAAGACACACACCAAAATGTGTAAACACTTTGTGGAGGCCAACCACACTGCAGACTCACTAAAATTGCTAGTGTTAGAATCCAGCCCCAATTGTGAATAAAGGAGTGTCTTTGGTACTCCCTACTACATTTTAATCACTCTCCAGGCTATCTGCCCTATTTCCCACATACCCGCACTTCACCATAAGGCAGTTGGATTCAAAAGATCTCCGCTAAAGAGCCCCTCTTTGAGGTGAGCCCGTCGGGGATTGCACCGCCTCCCCGACGAGGAGCAACGCCTATGATGAAGCATGACACCCATTCGGGTGTGTGAGGCAAATATATCCAACAAAATGGATGCCCAAGGGTGTCATATTTACACCCCCGGTCACGCCAAATACATATAATTTCTTCACTCAGGAACGGTTCAGCAACCCATTTTGTTCTCAGGTACTTGCTGTGGGCACGAGCTGATACTGGACCTTCCACTTTTTTAAGTGGTAATAAGTGCCCCGTGGATCGATTGATCACCCTCCCCTCCTTTGAATACTAAAACTACGATTTTGTACCACGTCAGTGAAATATCTGGGGCACCAGATAGAAAGAGGTGTCAGAATGGTTACATCAGAAAGAATTAGAATAATCAAAAACATGAATTTACCACAAACTCAGAAAGAGATCAGAATGTTTCTTGGAGTGGTAGGTTACTGCAGGCAATGGATTGTGGGATTTGTTGTCCTAGCAAAACCGTTAATACAGATGACAAAGAAAAGAGCAAAATACCCAGTAGAATGGGATGACGAAAGCATGACTGCTTTCTTAAAACTACAAGAATGTCTGTGTACAGCTCCAGCATTACGAATGCCTGACTATTCAAAAGATTTTGCACTATTCTGTGACACACAAGATAATTGTGCACTTTCAGTTCTGACCCAGACTCATGGTCTGATGAGACGTCCTGTGGCATATTTTTCTTCCACACTAGATCCTGTGGCATCTGCATGGCCTTGATGTCTGAAAGCAGTAGCTGCAACCTGCATGAGCCTTGAGCAAAGTGATTCCATTATTATGGGACATCCTGTGACAGTGTATGTTCCACATGCAGTTGTGACTTTTTTTAACAAGGACCAAAACTCAGTACCTCACTCCTAGTCGGCTGACTAAGTATGAGCGGATTCTTGTAGGTGCAGGGAATGTAACCATTGCTAGGTGTAATATTTTGAACCCAGCAACACTGCTACCTAACTCACACTTTGCAGAAGTGAAGGGAGAAGTCAAACATGATTGCATCGACTTAACAGAATACAGTACAAAACAACGTCCCGGCATAAGAGAAGAGCCATTAATTGATTCCGAATATGAGCTATTTGTAGATGGCTCATGTATGAGACATGAGGAAGGAGGTTTAAGTGCTGCCTATGCGGTGTGCACATTGGGGGGTCCAATTGAAGCATCCTATTTACCCGGAGGCAAGTCTGCACAAGTAGCAGAATTGGTTGCACTGACAAAAGCCTGTAAATTTGGGAAAAATTGGAAAGTAACCATATACACTGATAGCCAGTATGATTATGGGGTTGTGCATGACTATGGCCATTTATGGATGCAAAGGGAGTTTCTGACTTCTTCAGGTACTCCAATTAAAAATGGTCATTATGTAAAAGACTTGCTTGAAGCGATTCAATTGCCAAAAGAAGAGGCTGTGGTCAAATGTGATGCTCACAAATCTGAAAATGACAAAGTGACAGCTGGTAATCGATATGCTGACCAGTTGGCCAACATTGTGCCAAATTCAGAATGGCTGTAAACAAGAAAATTGAAGTAGGTGAAAACAGCTGCCAACTTATGTTGCTTGAAGGTGTGAGAACATGGGAAGAAGTGAGAGACTTGCAAAATGAAGCAGAACCAAAAGAAAGGGAAGAGTGGAGAAAGATAGGTTGTCAGAGAAGGGTTGAAGGTGGTGTCATTGTTTACCTTGATGGTAGGCCTGTGTTACCAGACTGTTTGCTTGCTCCTATGGCTAGGATGGTCCACGGAGATACCCACTTGGGAAGAGATGCCATGATTAGATTGTACAGGCAGAGTTGGTTCAATGCGAAATTCAGGAACATAGCAGAAGCACTTTGCCAAAGATGTTTAATTTGTCAACAGATGAATCCTGGAAAGAAAACTGTAGTGTTACCAGGAAAGATTGGGAAGGCAGAGGGTCCCTTCATACAATTATAGATTGATTTTATTCAGTTACCCCCTTGTCGAGGACTAAAATACATTCTTGTCATCGTCTGCCTATTTTCAAAATGGGTGGAAGCTTTTTTTTTTTTTTTTTGTCCTCATCTTGCGATATCTGTATGATTACGGAGTTTCAGGTGTCTGCCTCTGTTTCTTTTCCGACACTGTCCCTCGATCTATCTTGTCTGGGGAGTTTTTTTCTTCCTCTTGTTGGTTTTTGAGGAGTTTCCTTTACTCGTTACATACCAATGCTTCTGATTTGGAACGAGGGGAGCTAGTCAACTTGACTACTCGACAAGTATCATACTTGTCCACCAGAAGATGTATAGCGTTAATCATAGGACTTTTATTTAGATCTTATTTGGGGTTTAAGAAACTTTCAAAACTTTCCCAGAATTCAAATCTCTTACTCATATTTCCTGTCCTATCAAGTTTGTTAATTCTTATAGCCGAATTCAGCCAGTCTGCATGAGTTGGGCTAGATGATCCTATCCATTTAATACAAATTTCTCTCCTTGCGAGAACTATTAAAACAAAGAGGAGATTTTCTTGCCCTTTGGAGAGCCCCACCTCAATTCCTGGATCTATAATCCCAAAAAGAATAAGAATTATACTTACAGATAGTTGTTTGGACAGGTTAGTGCTCAAGGTCTTACCAACTTGGTCCCAAAATTCTTCCAGTCGGGGGCAGCTTTTGAAAATGTGGATGTCGTCTGCTCTTTCTTCTCCACATTTAGGGCATTTCTTTATTCCTGCATTTTTAAATTTGGAAAGTTTTCTTGGTGTCCAATAAGCCCGATGGATTGTATACAGATGGTTCCTTTTCAAGGCCGCGGATTTCAAAGTTGACCAACATTTTGTCACAGATTTTTCCCAAATTAGGTCCAAATTTGCTGTTAGAATCTCCTTGCCCCATATTTGTGTTTCTATGTTAAGGTTTATATCTTTGGCCGTTATCAGGGCCCAGTACCATTTCGCTACTTCTTTTGGTATTCGTGTTGTTTTGACCATATCTTTTTCCAGATTATCATTTCCATTTACACTGGGTAGAGTCTTGGACCAACTTAAAATTTGGTAGTATTTGAATTTGGATAGTGTGTTGTTTGTCAACTCTTGAAGCTCTGACCATGTTTTTAGGTTTGATCCGTTTAGAATTTGTCCCCAATACTTTACATTGGCTCTTTTTAGTGAAAATGCAAGAATATCTTTGAAGCATTCTGGAGTTCCAGGGGAGTCCCAAATGGGGGCCCATTTACTGTAGTATGATATTTTCAGAATACCTCTAATTTGTGCCCACATCTTTGCTGCATCCCTTAGTGTCTTAAGCTTTATTTTTTTGAAGTACTTGGGGTGTCCAAACTTATAAAGTGCATGATCATCTGACTTTGTAATTGCTTGCAAGTAAGTTGGGTAATTTTCGTGACTTTTTAGTAGTACTTTGATGTTCTTGAATTGAAAGGCTCTACAATATTCTACCAAGTCTGGGCTGGCCAGCCCTCCATCTTTCTTGCCCCTCCTGATCTTTTTCCAAGCAATCCTCGTGCCTTTTGCTGCCCATATGAAGCTTGTGATGTCTCTCTGTGCTCTTGCTAGTTCCGTTTTTCCAAACTCCATTGGAATTGCATTAAACAGGAAAGTGAACTTTGGTAAGATGGTCATCTTGACTATGTTTGACCTCCCAATTAAACTCAATGGTAGAGAGGCCCAAGCCTCGAGCAGTTTCCTTACATCTCCGGCTACCTTGTTCAAATTTCCTTGTGTAATCTTCTCTATATCTTGATTCACTAGGATTCCTAGGTATCTGATTTCATTTTTTATGTAGTTACTTTGAAAGGAAGTGTTCCATGTCATGATCTCCGTTTTCGTTTGATTTACCAGGTATCCTGAAACTTTCCCAAATGTTTCTAAAGTATTCCCGATTGTATCTTTGGCTCTTAAGTAGTCATCCGTAAAAATCATTAAGTCATCTGCATAAAGTGCGATTTTCTTTTCCCATGTGCAGTGTTTAAATGCAGTGATTTTTTTGTTGTTTCTTAATTTGTTCGCTAACGGTTCAATATATAAATTGAATAGTAGAGGAGAAAGGGGACAACCCTGCCTCGTTCCTCTGCTTATCTTTATGTTTTCTGTAAGGCTACCATTTATTAGAGCCTTAGATCTTGGATCCTTATATATTTGATTTACCATATGAATGAAGTTTGATCCTATGTTGTTTTTGACCAAAACTTTCTCAAGGAAGGTCCAGTTGACCCTATCGAAAGCCTTTGCAGCATCAACGGTGAGTATGGTAAGAGGAGTTTTCTCATGTGTTGCGATATCTATTGCAGTTAGTAATTCTTGTGTGACTTCATGTAGATTTCTCCCTTTGATGAAACCTTTTTGATCCTGATGTAGCAATTTTGTTAATACTTTACCTAAACGTGCTGCCATTATTTTTGTAAATATTTTATAGTCAGCGTTCAGCAAAGATATTGGACGATACGACTCGCATTTGGCAGGGTTCTTTCCGGGTTTCAGGATGATTGTAATTATGGCGTTGTTCCAGGAGTCTGGTATAGGTTTCTGTTGTGTAAGAATTATATTAATTAATTTGGTTATATGAGGAAGTATGGAATCTTTTAGTATCATGTATAGTTCGTTCGGTAGAGCATCAGGTCCTGCTGCCTTTCCTTTTTTCAAGCTTTTAATGGCATCCGCCACTTCATCTTGTAGGACTTCTTTATCTAGGATTTCTCTTTCGTCTTCCGTAAGTTTTTGGAGCGCTGCATCTTCTAAGTAGGAGTTGATCTTTTGATCCGATGGATTTATATCTTCCGTATAAAGCTCTTTGAAGAATTTCCAAAATTCTTGTCTAATAATGTTTTCATCGGAGTTTGGAATAGATTGATCATCCAGAATTATGCTTTTCACTTTGTTTCTGGCCAGATCAGTTTTAAGTTTCCATGCCAGCCATTTTCCACAGCCTTCACCATACTCATGCTTTGCTAGTTTGCTGGAGTCCCATTTTTTTTTCAATCTTTCTTCCAATATGTAGTCGATTTTATCTTTTTGCATCTGTTTTTTTGAGAGAGTTCTTGTTTCTTTACCTCCTCTTGTTCTGTGGATATAGTGATTTCTAGGGAGTTAATGTCGTTTTCCAAGTCTGAGATCTCTTGTTTTAATTGCTTGTTTTTTCGAGCTCCTAAACTCAGTATTTTGCCCCTTATAACAGCTTTAAAGGTATCCCAAGTTATTTGTTCTATGGTACCAGATGCGTTTATTTCAAAAAAGTTATTTGTTTCAATTTCCAGCTCTCTTATTAACTGTTCGTCTTGTAGCAAGGCTCTCTCGACTGTGAATCTTCTTTCAGTTGTTTTTTCTGTTACTTGCAGTGCTAGTTGTACTGCCGAGTGATCTGACAAATGAGCTGGAAGGTGAGATACTTTTTTCACTTTCTTTGATAATTCGTTGCTGATCAAGAAGTAGTCGATCCTGGATTTATGCCCCAGTTTTTTGTTATATAGGGTGAACGGGTGCGTTTTTTCTCCTTTATTTTTCCAAATGTCTACTAGGTCAAGATCTCTTTTGTAGATCCCAATCCATTCTCTCATTTTTTTTAAATTAGTCTGTCTCCCTGGTGGTGATCTGTCTAATTTTATGTCCATCACTAGGTTGAAGTCACCTCCCAATATTATGGGAGAGGTGGCTAGAAGTAACTGCGAGTATAATTTTCGCAACGGATCGGCATCATCTAGGTTGGGCCCATAATAACCTGCAATGGTTAGGGGAGAATTTCCTATTTTGACGCTAGCTATGGCCCATCTACCTTTGCTGTCTACTTCTGAGGTGGTTACAGTTGCTTTTAGGGATTTTTTAAAGATTATCGCGATTCCCTTGATGTTACATTGTTGTGAAGTGCATATATAAGTATCTGCCCACCATAGGTTCTTAATTATTTGATCCCATTCTTCTTTTAACAGATGAGTCTCTTGTAGTATTATTATCTCACTTTTTTCAGTTCTTATGTATTCCAAGATTTTGTTCCTCCTACTTTTTGTCCTCAGGCCATTTACATTCCAAGATAAGATTTTTACGTTCCTACTTGTACTCCCCATTGTTATTCACGTATTGCAATTTCTTATGATGTATAACTCCCATTTGTTTTAGTTTCCTAAATTTTCGCAGATGAGGAATTTTTTTGTTTTTTTTTCCCTATTTTGCTCCCCACCCTTTTCGTGTGATTTTGTGCTTTCTTGAGTGTGTTTTAATGTTACCCTCCCCGGGGAAGCCTCCCTCTTCTTCTCCTTCGGTTATCTTCATAACCCTTTTGGCTTCCCGTTCCCGTGATTCTTACCTATGTACATTTAAAAAAATAGTTAATTGGTTGGTTATAAGCTCCTTCATACTATGTTATATACTTTGCACTTGAATGGATTAGATTGTATGTGTTTTCCTTTTAGGTTTTAGTTTTTTTTTTTGATATACCTTCTTTACATAATGTCGTGTGAGGTCGTTTAGCTCAAGGGTTCCTCTGAGCGCACTTGATCTCTTATTTGCTCTATCAAGATTTTCACCTCTTCTGGTTCTCTCATATTACGCATTTTATTCCTCCACATTATGCGTAATGACGGTGGAAATTTCATCTGCACCGTGGCGCCTAATTGTTGCAATTCTGACATTAAGTTTCCCAGTTCCCATTGCCTGGTCTGGGAGGCTTTTGACATGTCGGATCTTATTTTAAAGGTCCAACTGTCTTTGTTGTAAGTTCCTTTTCTCAAAGCCTCTCCCAAGATCCTGTCTTTCAACATATACGTTTTGAAATTAACTAAGATCTTCCTGGGGGTTTTTCTTTCTTTGCTCTTTCCGTAGGGGTCTCTGTGTACCCTCTGTATGTCTTCTTCCAGTACCCCTTTATCTGCCCATGGGAAATGTTCTGCCAGAAGTGCTACTACAAATGTTTTGATGTCCTTGCCCTCTTGGTTCTCCGGCACATTTAGGACCCTGATGTTGTTTTTCCTTGCTTGATTTTCCAAGGATTCCATTTTTTCATTCATGATTTTGTTTTCTGATCTTAAGGAGTTTATTTCCTTCCTGTTTTTTTCCACCTTTTTGTCTAGGACAGCAACATCGTTCTCCACTGCCGTAACTCTGTCTCCTAGTGCGTTTAACTTGCTGTCTAGTTTCTCGCATACTTCCTGAATTTTGTTTTGCTTTGCTTCTGAAATGGAGAATTTCTCTTTCATTTCTGCCCATATCCTCTCAAGAAGTTCGTCTGTATGGGTTTTTGAGGGATCTTTGTGGCTTCCTAGAGAACTCGCATCGTCTTCTTCTTTGTCCTCGACTTCTGCAGTTATATGTGCTGCTGCAACAGAGGGCTCAGTACCCCCCTCCGCCATATGACTTTCCAGAGTTTCAGATCCTTCTACTGTTCTGCTTCCCTTATTGGTTTTCCAAATATCTTCCAAACTCTTTGCTTCTAACAAGCTCTTTTTCTTGCTTCTGGATTTTCTCCTTTTCCTTACGCTACCTGAACCTATTTTTCCGGCTCGAAGGGGGATCGTTCGTGGGTTCTCTTTTTCTGAAGAGAAAGCGTCTGCAAGCTTAGTAGCCTCCTCTTTCTCGCCTAGAGTCTCTGGGGTGAGTTGTGTTTGTGAGGAAACTAGAGGCTCTGGCTTCGATCCTTGCTGCTGAATTTTAAAATAGGTTCTTAGGGAGGGGGTGACTTTTATTTTTATTTTTTAGATCTTTGTGCAGATTCCAATTTATTTTCCTCCTTCTCTGAGGTGTTCTTGAGGTAACCTTTGGATATGATTTTTTGTCTTTTCCTACTTACTCTCGGAGTAATGCCTTTAGGGAATTGCTCTTGGCTCAAGAAATTTCTATTGCGTAGGCTATAGCAAGATTTTACCTGTTTGATCTGATTTTCTGAATGCTGAGGTTCTAATGCCTCTTTGAATGCCTCTTTGATTTCCCCTTTTATAGGGGATTCCTCAGGCTCTTGAAATACCTCCTCCTCTTTTTCCTCCTGTACTGGCTTTATGAGTTTACTCATAGGCTGATTGTTTGTAGAAGTTTTCTCATTTGAAAAAGAAAAGTGACAAGGCTGATAACGCTGACAAACCTGAGCAGTGAACTGACTGAAGGAATTGTTGTCGGAATTTTTGAGATTGGGATTACAATTAATGCATATGCATATGTTAATTTGTTGTGCTATGCAAAGTTCGTTACTCGAAACCCAGACCCTCTCTGACCTATCATTATTGTTAGTTTCCCTCTCGTCGCTTCTATGAGAGACAGCAATTTTTAGTCCTTTTGTTTTTGGTTTTCGGCACTCTGCCGTCTTCTCATATATTTTTTTTTCCACGTTGTTGTGATTTTTTCGCTCTGTAAGTTGGCTCTGAGCCCGCTTGCTATGATCGAGGCAGACTCGGCAGACTCGGCAAACTCTGCTCCACTTACAGGCTCGAGTTTCAACGACCGCTCCTCCCTGACTCTACCGCTCGTGCCCCGGAACTGATAGCTCAGTCTTCCGGAGGCACAGCGGCAGCGCGTCTTTGCTTTTACCGCGGCGCTCCACTTGTGAAACTGCTCCCCAGCCTCAGCGCGGTTCTCTGCTTTCTTACCCGACCTGCAGCTCTCATCTCCCCCGACGGTCGAATTTTGGGACCTCCGACGGCAGGCTGCACTCTCCTCCAAGCCACCACACGAAGGACGCCGAACTTCACTCGCTGCCCCACAGCCAGACGGGGGACGGAGAGAACCGATGGGACACACCATTCCAGGAGGAAATTTACAGGAGGTAAGAGGGTCTATAACGTCCGGTTAAAGTGACAAGTTATTGATAATCTTCATTGGTTATTCTCATGCTCCGTGCATTCTTTATTTTATTTTTTTTCGCTTGTGGGAGCCTTCCCAACCGCTATTGCCACAGAATCACGGGTGCTCCGGGAGCTCTCCGACTGAGCTTCCTACTCAGCCGCCATCTTCCCCCCCGGCCAAAAATGGGTGGAAGCTTACCCCACACGTAGGAATGATAGCATCACTGTAGCTAAACCTCTACTCAGAGAACTCATCCCCAGGTTCGGTTTTCCAGTAACAATTGAATCAGACCGAGGAAAACATTTTAATAGTGAAATAATTAGTCTAATCTGTGAGGCATTCAATGTTAAACAAAAGCTGCACTGTGCATATCGCCCAGAGGCTTCTGGAGTGGTAGAGCAACTGAATGACACAATCAAGTCAAGATTGGGAAAGATGTATGAGTCTACCCGATTAGAGTGGCCAGATGCTTTACCTCTTGTTCTGATGGGACTCAGAAGTATTCCAGACCGGAAGACAGGCTTGAGTCCACATGAAATACTAATGGGAAGAGCAATGAGGCAAGCATGGGTGTCAGGACACAAGCTGATAAATATATCTGATGATTTAGTACTGGAGTATTGCAAAGAACTGGCTGACCAAGTGCGTTCTATCTCTCACCAGGTTGGGGAAGACGTTGTCGCCAGACAAGCAACACCAGCACATGACCTGAAGCCAGGTCACTGGGTAGTGCTAAAGAAACATACTCGAAAATCTTGCCTTGCACCGAGGTGGGGAAAACCATGTCAAGTGATTTTGGTTACCACCACAGCTGTAAAGTGCGAAGGAGTTCCACACTGGATCCATGCCAGTCATACAAAAAGTGTGACTGAACCTGATGAAACTGAAGCTGAAGGTTGTGCAGCTGAGGGGTCTCAAGATATCGATCCTGAAGTAGCTGAAGAGGAACAACCAAGCACCAGTCAAGATGATTGGTTTCCAGTAGTTGAGATACCTGCAGAATACGTGAGAACCAGAAGTCAAACCTATCTAGACAGTCAGAGTCATAGTGTGGATGAGATAGGTCTAGAAGAACGGACTCAGATTACAGAAATTCAAGCAATAGTAATCTTGAGGAGGACCAGATAAGGGAAAATCTATGTACTCAATCATTCCAAATACCTGTCACAGCTCCAGAGTCTGAGGAGGGACAGATAGGTAAAAGGGCGGAAGCTTGAGCAGAAGAAAATCAAGGGTTCGAAGAGCTTGAGCAGGATCATATAGGAGTAGAAAAATGTGTTCAGGAAGAAAACGGTGAATCAAATCAAAGTCAGCAGATACCTGAACAAAGCCAGATTAGTAACCAGGCAGAAGAAACAGAAATAAGACCTGGACATATTCAGATAGAGACGGATACAGAAGACAGCATTGAAATAGATGTGCCACAACTGAATGAAAATAAAAGAGCATTGGAAGAAGGCCAGAGTACAGTGCCTGCTAAAAGACTTAGAAAAGGAGACAGGTGGCCTAGGTTTGTCAAAAGATTGAGACTTCGTCTAAAGACAATAAATGAAGAACCAGAACAAGTAAATGAAATAAGTAGTCAAGCCTAACAGTCTGTAATACAACAAAGAAGGAGAAGTCCACAACTGAAAAGGCTGAATAATAATTTCAGAGGCCCTGAATGGACTTACATCGTTCTTGAAGATTTCAAAAACCTAGAAATAAGTGACGAAAGTGATGACGAATTGATTGCTGATCAAACTGATGGAGAAGTGAGACCCACTTGAAAATTTCACAGGGTAAAAGACTGTGTAAAAGCCACAAAGAGGGGTTAAGTTTCCTGGGTCAAAAATGACTGATCGTATTGTTAATGGACGACCGAAAACAAACTGTTTAAAAACATGCTGTAGGATATGCACATGTAGTATAGCAATAGTACTCATAGTATAGTTAGGACTGACAATAGCTATTCCTTATATAATGAGTAGAGACATGAAAAATGATACTAATGAGGTACAGACGATAGATACACCTAGAAGAATAGATGTACAAGAAAAGGCACTTAGCATTAAACAACAAAAAGTAGATTTAGAAGCATCAGATGAGGAAGGACTACATTATATTGGAATTAAAAATAGAATTCACTTAAATGTATTTGCAAACCTATTAGTACACTATGTAGAAGCTATGGAAATAGAAGATTGCTATGTTTGTATGAAGTTACCGACTTCGGTAGCTGAAGGTGTGACTTACCTCCATTTACCACTAACATATGGTATTTCTTGTAATATTTTAGCAAGTCTATTCTATAAGAAAAGACCTTTGCAGTATTACTATTTTAATTCAGATGTGATATTTTCTGAACTTCCTATATGTAGTAACCTGAATCCTGTACATATTAAGAGTGATGTAACACATTATATGGGTGAATATTTTCTAACAATAGGTACAATAGATATAGCTGAAGCACATAAGAATAATTTGACATGCTTATTACAAGAAAAAGAGAACATATTTTTGAATATGGTTGAGAAAAGGAGAGAGAATTTCCAAAGAAAAGCAAATGATAAGAATCATAAAATTCCTAAATGGGCTGAAAATATAGGGTTCACCCCAAATGGCAAGACACATGCTGCTATGTTGCTGGATTTTGAAAAGAAAGGAAAACTCTGTCTCCATAGAGAAAGAACAAGTTATTATAACAATATATTCATTGGTTCCAGTGAATATGAACACAATTATAAGGTAATTGGGGTTTGGGGTTTCAAAGATGGAACTGAACCTGTGTTACCTGGAATCTATTTTATATGCGGAAACAAGGCTTATTACAAGTTGCCAGATCATTGGTATGGGAGCTGTTATTTTGGAATAGTCTTCCCAAAGATATATCATGTAAATAAAATCACTGGAAACAATGAAGAAACTAATGGATTAATACGTAATAAAAGAGCTAGTTTTGGTGAAGTAGTAGGTGATATGTTTAGTGCATTGATACCTACAGTGGGAGTGGCTCTGAATACGCACAGAATTTGCAAATTGTCAACAGTAGTGGATCGGTTATCAACTGACACTGCTGGAGGGTTCTTGATGGTCAATACCGAATTGGTTGAGATCAGATCAATGGTTTTACAAAATCGACTTGCTCTTGATACATTATTGGCAAAAGAGGGTGAAGTCTGTAGAATGTTGAAAGCGCAACATTGTTGCACTTACATACCTGACAAAAGTGTTGAAATCAAAGGGTATGTAAGAAATATTACGCATTTAGAAAAAGAGCTCAAACCACTGGAGGTTGATAGTGCATGGAAGAGACTTACTGATGGTCTCTCCTCTACAGGTAATTGGCTTTCTAATGTAGGAAAAAGTTTTGTAGGTAGATGTGAGGAGGTACCGAGACATACTAGCTGGAAGGGCTCCCCGTCGCGGCTTTCAGTGCAGCGACGAGCTCATGGACTACGATTTCCATGTCCCTCTGCTGTTTCTCTACAGGATCGCGTCAATGGCCGTGACCTGGAAGTGCCGCCTCCACAACCGGGAAGTGAAACCCAGGAGCCAATGAAATACGGACCAGGACCAGGTTTGGAGGAGAGAGAAGTTGAATGCGGAAGGAGAGAAGATGCGGGACCCGACTGCACCAGAGAAGACGCAGGACCCGACTGCACCAGAGAAGACGTGGGACCCGGTAGAGGTGGAGAAGACGGGGGACCCGACTGTACCAGAGAAGACGCGGGACCCGGTCGAGGTAGAGAAGACGTGGGACCCGACTTGCCGGATGTTGGAACAACAGAGATTCCTGACGAAGAAGAGGAAAGCTGGTTCGAGGATTGGTGGTGTCCGGAGATGGCTGGGGAGCGGCCGTGACTTAGGGGAGTTACGGCGGGAGCCGGTGAGTACCAACGGCTCGAGGGTTGTATTAAGAGGGGAAGGGAGGGATGACGTTGACGTATTAAGGAGGGGGGGGCAAAACAAGCTGATACTGCATAACAAGTATTGTGGCATTTTCCTTTTACTTCTATTTTGCATGAGACTGTGGCATTTTCCTTTGAACTTCTATTTTGCATGAGACTGTGGCATTTTCCTTTGAACCGGTATTTTGGCAGTATACGGTAGTAGTTTCCCGGTGGGGCACTCTACTTGGACATTATACTTCCTGACTCAGTTCTGTTTTGGGACACTACTCCTTTAAACGCAAACCTTTGACTTGGGGGACAGTGTTTCTCCTTGCGGGCACTAAAGTCATACTAAGAGCACAGAGGTGTGGTGAAGGGAAAACAAACCACTTTATTATAGGATCTCATTCTTACAGTTCCTTTTATTCTCTTTCTTCACTCCTATGAGCCTCCGGGGAAACCAGCCCGGTCCAGAGGAACCAGGAAGCAAAACAACACTTTGAAGTATTAATATTACAAATACCAATGGCTATTATTTGTTTTAATAATTAATACTTAAATAAAAGTTATTGTAATGTATAATGGCAATAGCTTAAACTTTTGTAAATAACTTATGGGAAGATTATGTTCAGTGTATTTTACTGTGATGAAAATCCAAGAACAGAAGTGAAATATTAACATTATTTTGTAACATTTCTAATAAAGCTTAAAACATTGATAGAACATATTAGAACCAGTTGTTGTTGATTGGTTGCAAAGAGTGATGCTGTGGCGTTCAGTGATGCTGTGGCGTTCAGTGATGCTGTAGCCTTCAGTGGTGCTGAGTGATGCTGTGGCCTTTAGTGGTGCTGAGTGATGATGTGGCCTTCAGTGGTGCTGACTGATGCTGTGGCCTTCAGTGGTGCTGAGTGATGCTGTGGCATTAAGTGGTGCTGTTGCGTTGAGTGCTGCTGTGGCGTTGAGTGTTGCTGTGGCATTGAGTGGCGTTGAGTGATGCGGTGGCGTTGAGTGATGCGGTGGTGTTGAGAGGTGCTGTGGCGTTGAGTGGTGCTGTGGCGTTGAGTGGTGCTGTGGCGTTTAGTGGTGCTTTTGTGTTGTGGGGTGCTGTGGCATTGAGTGGTGCTGTGGCATTAAGTGGTGTTGTGGCATTGATTGGTGAAGTGGCATTGAGGGGTGGATTTGGAGGTTGGAGTTGGAGGTTGGAGTTGGAGGTTGGAGTTGGAGGTTGGAGTTGGAGGGTGGAGTTGGAGGGTGGCGTTGGAGGGTGGAGTTGAATGTGGAGTTGGAATGTGGAGTTGGAATGTTGAGTTGGAATGTGGAGTTGGAGCGTTGAGTTGGAGCATTGAGTTGGAGCGTTGAGTTGGAGGGTGGAGTAGGAGGGTGGAGTAGGAGGGTGGAGTAGGAGGGTGGAGTAGGAGGGTGGAGTTGGAGGGTGGAGTTTGATTTTGAGGGTGGACTTGGGTTCTGTAGTTGTCTTGCGTGTGGATTTGGAGGGTGGATTTGGAGGCTGGAGTTGTAGTTGGAGATTGGATTTGTAGGGTGGATCTGGAGGCTGGAGTTGTAGGTGGAGGTTGGAGTTGTAGGGTGGATTAGGATGTTGGAGTTGGAGGGTGTATTTGGATGTTGTATTTGGAGGGTGGAGTTGGAGGGTTGAGTTGTAGGATTGAGTTGTAGGGTTGAGTTGTAGGGTGGAGTTGGAGGGTGGAGTTGGAGGGTGGAGTTGGAGGGTGGAGTTGGAGGGTGGAGTTGGAGGGATGAGGGTGGAGTTGGAGGGTGGAGTTTGATTTTGAGGGTGGACTTGGGTTCTGTAGTTGTCTTGCGTGTGGATTTGGAGGTTGGATTTGTAGGGTCGATTTGGAGGCTGGAGTTGTAGTTGGAGGTTGGATTTGTAGGGTGGATTTGGATGTTGTAGTTGGAGGGTGTATTTGGGTGTTGGATTTGTAGGGTTGAGTTGTAGGGTTGAGTTGTAGGGTGGAGTTGTAAGGTGGAGTTGTAGGGTGGAGCTGTAGGGTGGAGTTGTAGGGTGGAGTTGTAGGTGTGTGAGGGTGAGGGGGTGAGGTGTGAGGGTGAGTGAGGATGTGAGGGTGTGTGTGGTTGATAGGGTGAGGTGAGGGGGTGTGAGGGTAAGAGGGTGAGAGGGTGTGTGATGGTGTGTGAGGGTAAGCGAGGGTGTGTGAGGGTAAGTGAGGGTGTGTGAGGGTAAGTGAGGGTGTGTGAGGGTAAGTGAGGGGGTGTGTAATGATTCGTTGCACATGTAGTAAATACGTCTTGCCATTCTTGAGATTCCATGTACCGTTTCGAACTGTGGTGCACTTGGCGATAGTACGGGAGATCCCGTGCTGTTATTGATTCTACCCCTGCAGACTGTGTGGATAGACATTACCGTGATACACAGTAACATGGGTGTGGCCGACGTACATTCTGATGTTTATGCGCGCACAATAGGAGTGTCGGGAGGGCTTCTTGAGGGTGGAGAGAGGGTTTATTTTGATTCATATGGGTTTGTTACATTCATTCAGTAAAGGAAAAAGATCAAAATCACAATGTACTATGTACCTACTATTACTGTGTAAGCGGAAACATGTTTCACCCTGGTTTATTGATGCGATCATAACTTTATGTTTTTGCTCTGATCACTATGCTAATAAACAGATTTTCAAAAAAAAGTGAGGGGGTGTGAGGGTGAGGGGGTGTGAGGTTGAGGGGGTGTGAAGTTGAGGGGGTGTGAGGGGGTGTGACAGTGGGATGTGTGAGAGTGGGATGTGTGAGGGTGGGTGAGGGTGTGAGGATGAGTGGGGGTGTGTGGGTGAGTGAGGGTGTTTGAGGGTGGGTGAGGGTTGTGCACAGAGGAGACGAGTAGGGTGAAAAACGGAGCCATTGCTGGGACTTTTCTGGTAAAATACTTGATGAGAACCCAGGCCAGTATAATGCTGTCTTCTGCGTGCAAGTCTGGGAAGTCATGGTGTATTTGGCAGTGGTGCAAGTACGGTGAAAAACAGAGCAATTGCTGGGACTTTTCTGCTCGTAATTAAAAAAAAAAAAAAGCTCTCGGCATTGCTGTGGCAGGGGGGGGGGGGGTGTAGGCGAGGGAGCTGCAGCCTTTGAAGACTGATGCCTAGGGCTAGGCAGACAAATGGTGGTGCGCGATATGCACGGGGGGGATACCAGAAACTAACCACTGAAATCTGCAAGACTAGTTTTCGGTTTAAAGAGTCAAGTGGGGTGGTAGGTTGGGAATTGTAGTGCTGCCTCCCGCTCATGTTGTGACTGATTGTGCATAAGCAGAAAGGATGCAATCTACTGTACTTCTGGGCAATGTGGTTCCCATGTTATTGATCCATTAGAAGGGAAACTGGTTATAAATGCATAACCTAGGGTCCTGGGTGCATTTGTGAGGTGTCCATATGTGCTGGCAGAATAGTGGTGCGTCAGTAAAACCTTTTTGTGAATCTGAGGTCTTGGCGCAGTGAAGATTTTTGGTGGCATAACGCAGCTACAGGAGCAAGGTCATCTATAGATTAAAACACCCCTGAATGTCTCACAGTGCATGTGAATTAGAGGAGACTCTCCTTTCTGCCTGTGGCCCCAAAAATTCTAGAACCACCTCTGCACCGGTGCGCAAATCAGTCTTGGGACCACGTAAAAACGACAGTCCAGCCCAGACAGCTAAAGAACTAAAACACAAGCAAACCCCTTGACAGCAAACAAGTGATTGAAAGATAGTTTGAATTATTCTGCACCACTGAGTACTATTCTGGGTGCATTCACACTGCAGTGCTGGAATCAACCTTTTGTACTATTGTTTGCGCACGGCACTCTCGAGGCAAACACTTCCACTTTCAATCTTTAGGAAAGTACTTGAGCAGTCACGTCCTCACCTCCCGCCCCACTCCCTCCTGCTACCCCCCACAAGGGAGGGAAGCGCTTGTCATGACTCGCAGCATGGCGGGAATTAGCTGTACTCTACTCTTTGCATGAAATCTAATTTATTGGCACTTTCCTTGAGTGCGTCATTTTCTGCTGCCATAGGAACACCTGCACTTTCTCAATAATACATTAATTAACTCAGAGGCAGAACATTGATTCCTCTACAGCGAACCATATAGATTCAGCAATCCATCTATTCGACGCACAGTTTCCTTAAAATGTCTTCCGTGGTGGTCTGTGGAGTCAGGTCGGCAGTTGGAGCTTTCTATGCTGCCTTCGAGCAGAAAAGCGCCAGCTGCAAGATAATATCTCGGTTACTCTGGAAGAAATTGGCATATTTCATTGAGTTTTTATGGTGATTTATTTTTGTGCTTTGCTGTTAATGTCGTAAGCGCGCGCCACTACAGACCAAAAGTGCCTGGGGGAGCTGCTGCTTCGGGAGCCCAGTCCTTCATTTCACGCCGAGTTGAAACACACGTCATTTTTTTCCAAGTTTGTGCAAGCGCGTTCCTTATTTATGCGGCGGGAAAGCATGTTGGAAAGGGGATTTTAAACAGGTCAGGGGTTTACATGTGTTGGATTGGACCGCTGTTATTTTGTGATGGGCGATGAAATACGAGTTTTGTTGCATGACCCAAATATAAGCAGTTTTTTCGGGTAACCCTTCAGGGAGCAGCGGGAGAGAAACACGCAGCCCTCCGGGGTTATATTAGGTGATATTTTCTAGTAAATGTTCAGAGAAGTTAGTGAGACTCCTCCGGATGCTCTAAGGCAACACTATAGGCCTAAGATATCCCAGAAAGCGCTTTCATCCATCCCCGCGTCAAAACCCGGGAAGTGAAAGCAATGGAGGAAGGGTGACGAGACGCATGGGGAGCAGCAGCCTTTGATGTGCCGGCCGGCCATGCAGTGAATAATTAGGGGAGGAGAGATGCTGGTCTGAGGCAGAGCGCACAATATGGAGAGGGAGGGGGGTGGGCCAAGTGCAGGAGAAATGCCGCTGGCAGTGGGAAGGTTCGGGCAAGCTCTGCACTTTCTCAATAATATATTAATTAACTCAGAGGCAGAATACTGATTCCTCTATAGCGAACCATATAGATTCAGCAATCCATCTATTCGACACAAAGTTTCCTTAAAATGTCTTCTGTGGTGGTCTGTGGAGTCAGGCCGGCAGTTGGAGCTGTTCTATGCTGCCTTCGAGCAGAAAAGCGCCAGCTGCAAGATAATATCTCGGTTACTCTGGAAGAAATTGACATATTTCATTGAGTTTTTATGGTGATTTATTTTTGTGCTTCGCAGTTAATGTCGTAAGCGCGCGCCACTACAGACCAAAAGTGCCTGGGGGAGCTGCTGCTTTGGGAGCCCAGTCCTTCATTTCACGCCGAGTTGAATTTGTGCAAGCACGTTCCTTATTTATGCGGCGGGAGAGCATGTTGGAAAGGGGATTTTAAACGGGTCAGGGGTTTACATGTGTTGGATTGGACCGCGGTTATTTTGTGATGGGCGATGAAATATGAGTTTTGTTGCATGACCCAAATATAAGCTGTTTTTTTGGGTAACCCTTCAGGGAGCAGCGGGAGAGAAACACTCAGCCCTCCGGGGTTATATTAAGTGATGATTTCTAGTAAATGTCCAGAGAAGTTAGTGAGACTCCTCCGGGTGCTCTAAGGCGACACTATAGGCCTAAGATATCCCAGAAAGCGCTTTCATCCATCCGTACGTCAAATCTCGGGAAGTGAAAACAATGGAGGAAGGGTGACGAGACGCATGGGGAGCAGCAGCCTTTGATATGCCAGCCGGCCATGCAGTGAATAATTAGGGGAGGATAGATGCTGGCCTGAGGCAAAGCGCACCATATGGAGAGGGAGGGGGGTGGGCCGAGTGTAGGAGAAATGCTGCTGGCAGGGGGAAGGCTCGGGCAAGCTCGTGCATTAGGAGCTTGTCACGTGATTCTATTCTCGTGAACTGTTTGAAATCCGCCTGTTAGGAATTTTCTAGTTTAGCAGTAATAGGTTCAAGTAAACTCGACCTAAAAATTGTCCCCAGCCCAAGTTTCCTGCAGGAAAATTGTATTGGCAATTTTAATGGTATTTTGCTAATCGGAGTTATTTACTTTCGGCTTAACCCCTACAACATTCCAGCTCAGGGTCGGACTGGCTGTAGCGAGCATTTGGCGTTTCCCCGGTGAGTCGGCAGGGTTGGGCCTGGTTTTGGGCCCCTAAGGGGCCGTTTTTTTGTTACTAGGGGCTGGCAATATCGGCCCCCTGTAACACAAACAGCCAAAACCGGCCCTCACAAACAGCTCGGCCGTACCTCCCCCGTCCCACGGGGGGCCAGCCAAGCAGTTTGCCAGGGCCGGTTTCGGTTTCCAGTCAGGCCCTGTTCCAGCTCATAATCTTCACTGAATTATTTATATCGCCCTTGTTTGAATCCTTTTCCTCCCTGCTCCTATTTTGTCCTTTTATAATTTCTAGCCCCAGACCCCTGTTCTTATTCCAGTTTCTGTATTAAGATCCCGTTAAGTAGTGAACAAAAGTGATTCCTTTCTGTGTTCCTCAATTCACAGGGTAAAAGACTGTGTAAAAGCCACAAAGAGGGGTTAAGTTTCCTGGGTCAAAAATGACTGATCGTATTGTTAATGGACGACCGAAAACAAACTGTTTAAAAACATGCTGTAGGATATGCACATGTAGTATAGCAATAGTACTCATAGTATAGTTAGGACTGACAATAGCTATTCCTTATATAATGAGTAGAGACATGAAAAATGATACTAATGAGGTACAGACGATAGATACACCTAGAAGAATAGATGTACAAGAAAAGGCACTTAGCATTAAACAACAAAAAGTAGATTTAGAAGCATCAGATGAGGAAGGACTACATTATATTGGAATTAAAAATAGAATTCACTTAAATGTATTTGCAAACCTATTAGTACACTATGTAGAAGCTATGGAAATAGAAGATTGCTATGTTTGTATGAAGTTACCGACTTCGGTAGCTGAAGGTGTGACTTACCTCCATTTACCACTAACATATGGTATTTCTTGTAATATTTTAGCAAGTCTATTCTATAAGAAAAGACCTTTGCAGCATTACTATTTTAATTCAGATGTGATATTTTCTGAACTTCCTATATGTAGTAACCTGAATCCTGTACATATTAAGAGTGATGTAACACATTATATGGGTGAATATTTTCTAACAATAGGTACAATAGATATAGCTGAAGCACATAAGAATAATTTGACATGCTTATTACAAGAAAAAGAGAACATATTTTTGAATATGGTTGAGAAAAGGACAGAGAATTTCCAAAGAAAAGCAAATGATAAGAATCATAAAATTCCTAAATGGGCTGAAAATATAGGGTTCACCCCAAATGGCAAGACACATGCTGCTATGTTGCTGGATTTTGAAAAGAAAGGAAAA
This sequence comes from Lissotriton vulgaris, assembly GCF_964263255.1. NCBI lineage: Eukaryota > Metazoa > Chordata > Amphibia > Caudata > Salamandridae > Lissotriton > Lissotriton vulgaris. Next base: position 1,425,199,449 of record NC_141689.1, on the reverse strand, counting down.
CTCTGTCTCCATAGAGAAAGAACAAGTTATTATAACAATATATTCATTGGTTCCAGTGAATATGAACACAATTATAAGGTAATTGGGGTTTGGCGTTTCAAAGATGGAACTGAACCTGTGTTACCTGGAATCTATTTTATATGCGGAAACAAGGCTTATTACAAGTTGCCAGATCATTGGTATGGGAGCTGTTATTTTGGAATAGTCTTCCCAAAGATATATCATGTAAATAAAATCACTGGAAACAATGAAGAAACTAATGGATTAATACGTAATAAAAGAGCTAGTTTTGGTGAAGTAGTAGGTGATATGTTTAGTGCATTGATACCTACAGTGGGAGTGGCTCTGAATACGCACAGAATTTGCAAATTGTCAACAGTAGTGGATCGGTTATCAACTGACACTGCTGGAGGGTTCTTGATGGTCAATACCGAATTGGTTGAGATCAGATCAATGGTTTTACAAAATCGACTTGCTCTTGATACATTATTGGCAAAAGAGGGTGAAGTCTGTAGAATGTTGAAAGCGCAACATTGTTGCACTTACATACCTGACAAAAGTGTTGAAATCAAAGGGTATGTAAGAAATATTACGCATTTAGAAAAAGAGCTCAAACCACTGGAGGTTGATAGTGCATGGAAGAGACTTACTGATGGTCTCTCCTCTACAGGTAATTGGCTTTCTAATGTAGGAAAAAGTTTTGTAGGTAGATGTGAGGAGGTACCGAGACATACTAGCTGGAAGGGCTCCCCGTCGCGGCTTTCAGTGCAGCGACGAGCTCATGGACTACGATTTCCATGTCCCTCTGCTGTTTCTCTACAGGATCGCGTCAATGGCCGTGACCTGGAAGTGCCGCCTCCACAACCGGGAAGTGAAACCCAGGAGCCAATGAAATACGGACCAGGACCAGGTTTGGAGGAGAGAGAAGTTGAATGCGGAAGGAGAGAAGATGCGGGACCCGACTGCACCAGAGAAGACGCAGGACCCGACTGCACCAGAGAAGACGCGGGACCCGGTAGAGGTGGAGAAGACGGGGGACCCGACTGTACCAGAGAAGACGCGGGACCCGGTCGAGGTAGAGAAGACGTGGGACCCGACTTGCCGGATGTTGGAACAACAGAGATTCCTGACGAAGAAGAGGAAAGCTGGTTCGAGGATTGGTGGTGTCCGGAGATGGCTGGGGAGCAGCCGTGACTTAGGGGAGTTACGGCGGGAGCCGGTGAGTACCAACGGCTCGAGGGTTGTATTAAGAGGGGAAGGGAGGGATGACGTTGACGTATTAAGGAGGGGGGGGCAAAACAAGCTGATACTGCATAACAAGTATTGTGGCATTTTCCTTTTACTTCTATTTTGCATGAGACTGTGGCATTTTCCTTTGAACTTCTATTTTGCATGAGACTGTGGCATTTTCCTTTGAACCGGTATTTTGGCAGTATACGGTAGTAGTTTCCCGGTGGGGCACTCTACTTGGACATTATACTTCCTGACTCAGTTCTGTTTTGGGACACTACTCCTTTAAACGCAAACCTTTGACTTGGGGGACAGTGTTTCTCCTTGCGGGCACTAAAGTCATACTAAGAGCACAGAGGTGTGGTGAAGGGAAAACAAACCACTTTATTATAGGATCTCATTCTTACGGTTCCTTTTATTCTCTTTCTTCACTCCTATGAGCCTCCGGGGAAACCAGCCCGGTCCAGAGGAACCAGGAAGCAAAACAACACTTTGAAGTATTAATATTACAAATACCAATGGCTATTATTTGTTTTAATAATTAATACTTAAATAAAAGTTATTGTAATGTATAATGGCAATAGCTTAAACTTTTGTAAATAACTTATGGGAAGATTATGTTCAGTGTATTTTACTGTGATGAAAATCCAAGAACAGAAGTGAAATATTAACATTATTTTGTAACATTTCTAATAAAGCTTAAAACATTGATAGAACATATTAGAACCAGTTGTTGTTGATTGGTTGCAAAGAGTGATGCTGTGGCGTTCAGTGATGCTGTGGCGTTCAGTGATGCTGTAGCCTTCAGTGGTGCTGAGTGATGCTGTGGCCTTTAGTGGTGCTGAGTGATGATGTGGCCTTCAGTGGTGCTGACTGATGCTGTGGCCTTCAGTGGTGCTGAGTGATGCTGTGGCATTAAGTGGTGCTGTTGCGTTGAGTGCTGCTGTGGCGTTGAGTGTTGCTGTGGCATTGAGTGGCGTTGAGTGATGCGGTGGCGTTGAGTGATGCGGTGGTGTTGAGAGGTGCTGTGGCGTTGAGTGGTGCTGTGGCGTTGAGTGGTGCTGTGGCGTTTAGTGGTGCTTTTGTGTTGTGGGGTGCTGTGGCATTGAGTGGTGCTGTGGCATTAAGTGGTGTTGTGGCATTGATTGGTGAAGTGGCATTGAGGGGTGGATTTGGAGGTTGGAGTTGGAGGTTGGAGTTGGAGGTTGGAGTTGGAGGGTGGAGTTGGAGGGTGGCGTTGGAGGGTGGAGTTGAATGTGGAGTTGGAATGTGGAGTTGGAATGTTGAGTTGGAATGTGGAGTTGGAGCGTTGAGTTGGAGCATTGAGTTGGAGCGTTGAGTTTGAGGGTGGAGTAGGAGGGTGGAGTAGGAGGGTGGAGTAGGAGGGTGGAGTAGGAGGGTGGAGTTGGAGGGTGGAGTTTGATTTTGAGGGTGGACTTGGGTTCTGTAGTTGTCTTGCGTGTGGATTTGGAGGGTGGATTTGGAGGCTGGAGTTGTAGTTGGAGATTGGATTTGTAGGGTGGATCTGGAGGCTGGAGTTGTAGGTGGAGGTTGGAGTTGTAGGGTGGATTAGGATGTTGGAGTTGGAGGGTGTATTTGGATGTTGTATTTGGAGGGTGGAGTTGGAGGGTTGAGTTGTAGGATTGAGTTGTAGGGTTGAGTTGTAGGGTGGAGTTGGAGGGTGGAGTTGGAGGGTGGAGTTGGAGGGTGGAGTTGGAGGGTGGAGTTGGAGGGTGGAGGGTGGAGTTGGAGGGTGGAGTTTGATTTTGAGGGTGGACTTGGGTTCTGTAGTTGTCTTGCGTGTGGATTTGGAGGTTGGATTTGTAGGGTCGATTTGGAGGCTGGAGTTGTAGTTGGAGGTTGGATTTGTAGGGTGGATTTGGATGTTGTAGTTGGAGGGTGTATTTGGGTGTTGGATTTGTAGGGTTGAGTTGTAGGGTTGAGTTGTAGGGTGGAGTTGTAGGGTGGAGTTGTAGGGTGGAGCTGTAGGGTGGAGTTGTAGGGTGGAGTTGTAGGTGTGTGAGGGTGAGGGGGTGAGGTGTGAGGGTGAGTGAGGATGTGAGGGTGTGTGTGGTTGATAGGGTGAGGTGAGGGGGTGTGAGGGTAAGAGGGTGAGAGGGTGTGTGATGGTGTGTGAGGGTAAGCGAGGGTGTGTGAGGGTAAGTGAGGGTGTGTGAGGGTAAGTGAGGGTGTGTGAGGGTAAGTGAGGGGGTGTGTAATGATTCGTTGCACATGTAGTAAATACGTCTTGCCATTCTTGAGATTCCATGTACCGTTTCGAACTGTGGTGCACTTGGCGATAGTACGGGAGATCCCGTGCTGTTATTGATTCTACCCCTGCAGACTGTGTGGATAGACATTACCGTGATACACAGTAACATGGGTGTGGCCGACGTACATTCTGATGTTTATGCGCGCACAATAGGAGTGTCGGGAGGGCTTCTTGAGGGTGGAGAGAGGGTTTATTTTGATTCATATGGGTTTGTTACATTCATTCAGTAAAGGAAAAAGATCAAAATCACAATGTACTATGTACCTACTATTACTGTGTAAGCGGAAACATGTTTCACCCTGGTTTATTGATGCGATCATAACTTTATGTTTTTGCTCTGATCACTATGCTAATAAACAGATTTTCAAAAAAAAGTGAGGGGGTGTGAGGGTGAGGGGGTGTGAGGTTGAGGGGGTGTGAAGTTGAGGGGGTGTGAGGGGGTGTGACAGTGGGATGTGTGAGAGTGGGATGTGTGAGGGTGGGTGAGGGTGTGAGGATGAGTGGGGGTGTGTGGGTGAGTGAGGGTGTTTGAGGGTGGGTGAGGGTTGTGCACAGAGGAGACGAGTAGGGTGAAAAACGGAGCCATTGCTGGGACTTTTCTGGTAAAATACTTGATGAGAACCCAGGCCAGTATAATGCTGTCTTCTGCGTGCAAGTCTGGGAAGTCATGGTGTATTTGGCAGTGGTGCAAGTACGGTGAAAAACGGAGCAATTGCTGGGACTTTTCTGCTCGTAATTAAAAAAAAAAAAAAGCTCTCGGCATTGCTGTGGCAGGGGGGGGGGGGGTGTAGGCGAGGGAGCTGCAGCCTTTGAAGACTGATGCCTAGGGCTAGGCAGACAAATGGTGGTGCGCGATATGCACGGGGGGGATACCAGAAACTAACCACTGAAATCTGCAAGACTAGTTTTCGGTTTAAAGAGTCAAGTGGGGTGGTAGGTTGGGAATTGTAGTGCTGCCTCCCGCTCATGTTGTGACTGATTGTGCATAAGCAGAAAGGATGCAATCTACTGTACTTCTGGGCAATGTGGTTCCCATGTTATTGATCCATTAGAAGGGAAACTGGTTATAAATGCATAACCTAGGGTCCTGGGTGCATTTGTGAGGTGTCCATATGTGCTGGCAGAATAGTGGTGCGTCAGTAAAACCTTTTTGTGAATCTGAGGTCTTGGCGCAGTGAAGATTTTTGGTGGCATAACGCAGCTACAGGAGCAAGGTCATCTATAGATTAAAACACCCCTGAATGTCTCACAGTGCATGTGAATTAGAGGAGACTCTCCTTTCTGCCTGTGGCCCCAAAAATTCTAGAACCACCTCTGCACCGGTGCGCAAATCAGTCTTGGGACCACGTAAAAACGACAGTCCAGCCCAGACAGCTAAAGAACTAAAACACAAGCAAACCCCTTGACAGCAAACAAGTGATTGAAAGATAGTTTGAATTATTCTGCACCACTGAGTACTATTCTGGGTGCATTCACACTGCAGTGCTGGAATCAACCTTTTGTACTATTGTTTGCGCACGGCACTCTCGAGGCAAACACTTCCACTTTCAATCTTTAGGAAAGTACTTGAGCAGTCACGTCCTCACCTCCCGCCCCACTCCCTCCTGCTACCCCCCACAAGGGAGGGAAGCGCTTGTCATGACTCGCAGCATGGCGGGAATTAGCTGTACTCTACTCTTTGCATGAAATCTAATTTATTGGCACTTTCCTTGAGTGCGTCATTTTCTGCTGCCATAGGAACACCTGCACTTTCTCAATAATACATTAATTAACTCAGAGGCAGAACATTGATTCCTCTACAGCGAACCATATAGATTCAGCAATCCATCTATTCGACGCACAGTTTCCTTAAAATGTCTTCCGTGGTGGTCTGTGGAGTCAGGTCGGCAGTTGGAGCTTTCTATGCTGCCTTCGAGCAGAAAAGCGCCAGCTGCAAGATAATATCTCGGTTACTCTGGAAGAAATTGGCATATTTCATTGAGTTTTTATGGTGATTTATTTTTGTGCTTTGCTGTTAATGTCGTAAGCGCGCGCCACTACAGACCAAAAGTGCCTGGGGGAGCTGCTGCTTCGGGAGCCCAGTCCTTCATTTCACGCCGAGTTGAAACACACGTCATTTTTTTCCAAGTTTGTGCAAGCGCGTTCCTTATTTATGCGGCGGGAAAGCATGTTGGAAAGGGGATTTTAAACAGGTCAGGGGTTTACATGTGTTGGATTGGACCGCTGTTATTTTGTGATGGGCGATGAAATACGAGTTTTGTTGCATGACCCAAATATAAGCAGTTTTTTCGGGTAACCCTTCAGGGAGCAGCGGGAGAGAAACACGCAGCCCTCCGGGGTTATATTAGGTGATATTTTCTAGTAAATGTTCAGAGAAGTTAGTGAGACTCCTCCGGATGCTCTAAGGCAACACTATAGGCCTAAGATATCCCAGAAAGCGCTTTCATCCATCCCCGCGTCAAAACCCGGGAAGTGAAAGCAATGGAGGAAGGGTGACGAGACGCATGGGGAGCAGCAGCCTTTGATGTGCCGGCCGGCCATGCAGTGAATAATTAGGGGAGGAGAGATGCTGGTCTGAGGCAGAGCGCACCATATGGAGAGGGAGGGGGGTGGGCCAAGTGCAGGAGAAATGCCGCTGGCAGTGGGAAGGCTCGGGCAAGCTCTGCACTTTCTCAATAATATATTAATTAACTCAGAGGCAGAATACTGATTCCTCTATAGCGAACCATATAGATTCAGTAATCCATCTATTCGACACAAAGTTTCCTTAAAATGTCTTCTGTGGTGGTCTGTGGAGTCAGGCCGGCAGTTGGAGCTGTTCTATGCTGCCTTCGAGCAGAAAAGCGCCAGCTGCAAGATAATATCTCGGTTACTCTGGAAGAAATTGACATATTTCATTGAGTTTTTATGGTGATTTATTTTTGTGCTTCGCAGTTAATGTCGTAAGCGCGCGCCACTACAGACCAAAAGTGCCTGGGGGAGCTGCTGCTTTGGGAGCCCAGTCCTTCATTTCACGCCGAGTTGAATTTGTGCAAGCGCGTTCCTTATTTATGCGGCGGGAGAGCATGTTGGAAAGGGGATTTTAAACGGGTCAGGGGTTTACATGTGTTGGATTGGACCGCGGTTATTTTGTGATGGGCGATGAAATATGAGTTTTGTTGCATGACCCAAATATAAGCTGTTTTTTTGGGTAACCCTTCAGGGAGCAGCGGGAGAGAAACACTCAGCCCTCCGGGGTTATATTAAGTGATGATTTCTAGTAAATGTCCAGAGAAGTTAGTGAGACTCCTCCGGGTGCTCTAAGGCGACACTATAGGCCTAAGATATCCCAGAAAGCGCTTTCATCCATCCGTACGTCAAATCTCGGGAAGTGAAAACAATGGAGGAAGGGTGACGAGACGCATGGGGAGCAGCAGCCTTTGATATGCCAGCCGGCCATGCAGTGAATAATTAGGGGAGGATAGATGCTGGCCTGAGGCAAAGCGCACCATATGGAGAGGGAGGGGGGTGGGCCGAGTGTAGGAGAAATGCTGCTGGCAGGGGGAAGGCTCGGGCAAGCTCGTGCATTAGGAGCTTGTCACGTGATTCTATTCTCGTGAACTGTTTGAAATCCGCCTGTTAGGAATTTTCTAGTTTAGCAGTAATAGGTTCAAGTAAACTCGACCTAAAAATTGTCCCCAGCCCAAGTTTCCTGCAGGAAAATTGTATTGGCAATTTTAATGGTATTTTGCTAATCGGAGTTATTTACTTTCGGCTTAACCCCTCCAACATTCCAGCTCAGGGTCGGACTGGCTGTAGCGAGCATTTGGCGTTTCCCCGGTGAGTCGGCAGGGTTGGGCCTGGTTTTGGGCCCCTAAGGGGCCGTTTTTTTGTTACTAGGGGCTGGCAATATCGGCCCCCTGTAACACAAACAGCCAAAACCGGCCCTCACAAACAGCTCGGCCGTACCTCCCCCGTCCCACGGGGGGCCAGCCAAGCAGTTTGCCAGGGCCGGTTTCGGTTTCCAGTCAGGCCCTGTTCCAGCTCATAATCTTCACTGAATTATTTATATCGCCCTTGTTTGAATCCTTTTCCTCCCTGCTCCTATTTTGTCCTTTTATAATTTCTAGCCCCAGACCCCTGTCCTTATTCCAGTTTCTGTATTAAGATCCCGTTAAGTAGTGAACAAAAGTGATTCCTTTCTGTGTTCCTCAATTCACAGGGTAAAAGACTGTGTAAAAGCCACAAAGAGGGGTTAAGTTTCCTGGGTCAAAAATGACTGATCGTATTGTTAATGGACGACCGAAAACAAACTGTTTAAAAACATGCTGTAGGATATGCACATGTAGTATAGCAATAGTACTCATAGTATAGTTAGGACTGACAATAGCTATTCCTTATATAATGAGTAGAGACATGAAAAATGATACTAATGAGGTACAGACGATAGATACACCTAGAAGAATAGATGTACAAGAAAAGGCACTTAGCATTAAACAACAAAAAGTAGATTTAGAAGCATCAGATGAGGAAGGACTACATTATATTGGAATTAAAAATAGAATTCACTTAAATGTATTTGCAAACCTATTAGTACACTATGTAGAAGCTATGGAAATAGAAGATTGCTATGTTTGTATGAAGTTACCGACTTCGGTAGCTGAAGGTGTGACTTACCTCCATTTACCACTAACATATGGTATTTCTTGTAATATTTTAGCAAGTCTATTCTATAAGAAAAGACCTTTGCAGCATTACTATTTTAATTCAGATGTGATATTTTCTGAACTTCCTATATGTAGTAACCTGAATCCTGTACATATTAAGAGTGATGTAACACATTATATGGGTGAATATTTTCTAACAATAGGTACAATAGATATAGCTGAAGCACATAAGAATAATTTGACATGCTTATTACAAGAAAAAGAGAACATATTTTTGAATATGGTTGAGAAAAGGAGAGAGAATTTCCAAAGAAAAGCAAATGATAAGAATCATAAAATTCCTAAATGGGCTGAAAATATAGGGTTCACCCCAAATGGCAAGACACATGCTGCTATGTTGCTGGATTTTGAAAAGAAAGGAAAACTCTGTCTCCATAGAGAAAGAACAAGTTATTATAACAATATATTCATTGGTTCCAGTGAATATGAACACAATTATAAGGTAATTGGGGTTTGGGTTTCAAAGATGGAACTGAACCTGTGTTACCTGGAATCTATTTTATATGCGGAAACAAGGCTTATTACAAGTTGCCAGATCATTGGTATGGGAGCTGTTATTTTGGAATAGTCTTCCCAAAGATATATCATGTAAATAAAATCACTGGAAACAATGAAGAAACTAATGGATTAATACGTAATAAAAGAGCTAGTTTTGGTGAAGTAGTAGGTGATATGTTTAGTGCATTGATACCTACAGTGGGAGTGGCTCTGAATACGCACAGAATTTGCAAATTGTCAACAGTAGTGGATCGGTTATCAACTGACACTGCTGGAGGGTTCTTGATGGTCAATACCGAATTGGTTGAGATCAGATCAATGGTTTTACAAAATCGACTTGCTCTTGATACATTATTGGCAAAAGAGGGTGAAGTCTGTAGAATGTTGAAAGCGCAACATTGTTGCACTTACATACCTGACAAAAGTGTTGAAATCAAAGGGTATGTAAGAAATATTACGCATTTAGAAAAAGAGCTCAAACCACTGGAGGTTGATAGTGCATGGAAGAGACTTACTGATGGTCTCTCCTCTACAGGTAATTGGCTTTCTAATGTAGGAAAAAGTTTTGTAGGTAGATGTGAGGAGGTACCGAGACATACTAGCTGGAAGGGCTCCCCGTCGCGGCTTTCAGTGCAGCGACGAGCTCATGGACTACGATTTCCATGTCCCTCTGCTGTTTCTCTACAGGATCGCGTCAATGGCCGTGACCTGGAAGTGCCGCCTCCACAACCGGGAAGTGAAACCCAGGAGCCAATGAAATACGGACCAGGACCAGGTTTGGAGGAGAGAGAAGTTGAATGCGGAAGGAGAGAAGATGCGGGACCCGACTGCACCAGAGAAGACGCAGGACCCGACTGCACCAGAGAAGACGCGGGACCCGGTAGAGGTGGAGAAGACGGGGGACCCGACTGTACCAGAGAAGACGCGGGACCCGGTCGAGGTAGAGAAGACGTGGGACCCGACTTGCCGGATGTTGGAACAACAGAGATTCCTGACGAAGAAGAGGAAAGCTGGTTCGAGGATTGGTGGTGTCCGGAGATGGCTGGGGAGCAGCCGTGACTTAGGGGAGTTACGGCGGGAGCCGGTGAGTACCAACGGCTCGAGGGTTGTATTAAGAGGGGAAGGGAGGGATGACGTTGACGTATTAAGGAGGGGGGGGCAAAACAAGCTGATACTGCATAACAAGTATTGTGGCATTTTCCTTTTACTTCTATTTTGCATGAGACTGTGGCATTTTCCTTTGAACTTCTATTTTGCATGAGACTGTGGCATTTTCCTTTGAACCGGTATTTTGGCAGTATACGGTAGTAGTTTCCCGGTGGGGCACTCTACTTGGACATTATACTTCCTGACTCAGTTCTGTTTTGGGACACTACTCCTTTAAACGCAAACCTTTGACTTGGGGGACAGTGTTTCTCCTTGCGGGCACTAAAGTCATACTAAGAGCACAGAGGTGTGGTGAAGGGAAAACAAACCACTTTATTATAGGATCTCATTCTTACGGTTCCTTTTATTCTCTTTCTTCACTCCTATGAGCCTCCGGGGAAACCAGCCCGGTCCAGAGGAACCAGGAAGCAAAACAACACTTTGAAGTATTAATATTACAAATACCAATGGCTATTATTTGTTTTAATAATTAATACTTAAATAAAAGTTATTGTAATGTATAATGGCAATAGCTTAAACTTTTGTAAATAACTTATGGGAAGATTATGTTCAGTGTATTTTACTGTGATGAAAATCCAAGAACAGAAGTGAAATATTAACATTATTTTGTAACATTTCTAATAAAGCTTAAAACATTGATAGAACATATTAGAACCAGTTGTTGTTGATTGGTTGCAAAGAGTGATGCTGTGGCGTTCAGTGATGCTGTGGCGTTCAGTGATGCTGTAGCCTTCAGTGGTGCTGAGTGATGCTGTGGCCTTTAGTGGTGCTGAGTGATGATGTGGCCTTCAGTGGTGCTGACTGATGCTGTGGCCTTCAGTGGTGCTGAGTGATGCTGTGGCATTAAGTGGTGCTGTTGCGTTGAGTGCTGCTGTGGCGTTGAGTGTTGCTGTGGCATTGAGTGGCGTTGAGTGATGCGGTGGCGTTGAGTGATGCGGTGGTGTTGAGAGGTGCTGTGGCGTTGAGTGGTGCTGTGGCGTTGAGTGGTGCTGTGGCGTTTAGTGGTGCTTTTGTGTTGTGGGGTGCTGTGGCATTGAGTGGTGCTGTGGCATTAAGTGGTGTTGTGGCATTGATTGGTGAAGTGGCATTGAGGGGTGGATTTGGAGGTTGGAGTTGGAGGTTGGAGTTGGAGGTTGGAGTTGGAGGGTGGAGTTGGAGGGTGGCGTTGGAGGGTGGAGTGAATGTGAGTTGAATGTGGAGTTGGAATGTGGAGTTGGAATGTGATGGAGTTGGAGCGTTGAGTTGGAGCATTGAGTTGGAGCGTTGAGTTTGAGGGTGGAGTAGGAGGGTGGAGTAGGAGGGTGGAGTAGGAGGGTGGAGTAGGAGGGTGGAGTTGGAGGGTGGAGTTTGATTTTGAGGGTGGACTTGGGTTCTGTAGTTGTCTTGCGTGTGGATTTGGAGGGTGGATTTGGAGGCTGGAGTTGTAGTTGGAGATTGGATTGTAGGGTGGATCTGGAGGCTGGAGTTGTAGGTGGAGGTTGGAGTTGTAGGGTGGATTAGGATGTTGGAGTTGGAGGGTGTATTTGGATGTTGTATTTGGAGGGTGGAGTTGGAGGGTTGAGTTGTAGGATTGAGTTGTAGGGTTGAGTTGTAGGGTGGAGTTGGAGGGTGGAGTTGGAGGGTGGAGTTGGAGGGTGGAGTTGGAGGGTGGAGTTGGAGGGTGGAGGGTGGAGTTGGAGGGTGGAGTTTGATTTTGAGGGTGGACTTGGGTTCTGTAGTTGTCTTGCGTGTGGATTTGGAGGTTGGATTTGTAGGGTCGATTTGGAGGCTGGAGTTGTAGTTGGAGGTTGGATTTGTAGGGTGGATTTGGATGTTGTAGTTGGAGGGTGTATTTGGGTGTTGGATTTGTAGGGTTGAGTTGTAGGGTTGAGTTGTAGGGTGGAGTTGTAGGGTGGAGTTGTAGGGTGGAGCTGTAGGGTGGAGTTGTAGGGTGGAGTTGTAGGTGTGTGAGGGTGAGGGGGTGAGGTGTGAGGGTGAGTGAGGATGTGAGGGTGTGTGTGGTTGATAGGGTGAGGTGAGGGGGTGTGAGGGTAAGAGGGTGAGAGGGTGTGGTGTGATGTTGAGGGTAAGCGAGGGTCCGTAAGTGAGGG